>NC_088777.1:5867365-10867365 GCF_954871325.1 Gordionus sp. m RMFG-2023
TTTATTTTATTTTTTTATTTATTTTATTTTATTTTATTTATTTTATTTTATTTTATTTTATTTTATTTTATTTTATTTTATTTTATTTTAATTTTATTTTATTTTAATTTATTTTATTTTATTTTATTTTATTTTATTTTATTTTATTTTATTTTATTTTATTTTATTTTATTTTATTTTATTTTATTTTATTTTATTTTATTTTATTTTATTTTATTTTATTTTATTTTATTTTATTTTATTTTATTTTATTTTATTTTATTTTATTTTATTTTATTTTATTTTATTTTATTTTATTTTATTTTATTTTATTTTATTTTATTTTATTTTATTTTATTTTATTTTATTTTATTTTATTTTATTTTATTTTATTTTATTTTATTTTATTTTATTTTATTTTATTTTATTTATTTTATTTTATTTTATTTTATTTTATTTTATTTTATTTTATTTTATTTTATTTTTTATTTTATTTTATTTTTATTTATTTTATTTTATTTTATTTTATTTTATTTTATTTTATTTTATTTTATTTTATTTTATTTATTTTATTTTATTTTATTTTATTTTATTTTATTTTATTTTATTTTATTTTATTTTATTTTATTTTAATTTATTTATTTTATTTTATTTTATTTTATTTTATTTTATTTTATTTTATTTTATTTTATTTTATTTTATTTTATTTTATTTTATTTTATTTTATTTTATTTTATTTATTTTATTTATTTTATTTTATTTTATTTTATTTTATTTTATTTTATTTTATTTTATTTTATTTTATTTTATTTTATTTTATTTTATTTTATTTTATTTTATTTTATTTTATTTTATTTTATTTTATTTTATTTTATTTTATTTTATTTTATTTTATTTTATTTATTTTATTTTATTTTATTTTATTTTATTTTATTTTATTTTATTTTATTTTATTTTATTTTATTTTATTTTATTTTATTTTATTTTATTTTATTTTATTTTATTTTATTTTATTTTATTTTATTTTATTTTATTTTATTTTATTTTATTTTATTTTATTTTATTTTATTTTATTTTATTTTATTTTATTTTATTTTATTTTATTTATTTTATTTTATTTTATTTTATTTTATTTTATTTTATTTATTTTATTTTATTTTATTTTATTTTATTTTATTTTATTTTATTTTATTTTATTTATTTTATTTTATTTTATTTTATTTTATTTATTTTATTTTATTTTATTTTATTTTATTTTAATATAAAATTAATGTGTAAAAAAATTAAAGTATGACGAAAATTAAAATATGAAAGGTATAAAAGAAATATAAAAAATTTAGAGCGTTTTTTTTGAAATAGTTGTTTAGATTGATAAGTAAAAAATTTAAATGCCAAAAATAATGACCATAAAAGATAAGCTTTTTTATTATTGAAAATAGTTTTTTTTATCATCATAATTTCCAATTTTTTTTTCTTATTAAAACCTCCAAAAAAATTTTTACATTATCAAAAATTAATAATATATCCAGGGATATTTATTTGTTTGAGTTTTCCTAGCTGGGGATAACATATGAATTAGCTACTTAATTGATGTAAAAATATAATCAAAATCACTTATAAAAACCGAGTATACTCAGATTTCCATAATATCTACAACATTTACCTTTTGGATTAAAATATAACACGGTAAATTTTTTATGTCTCGAAACATTTTTTCAAAAAATTTAATGGAGCTATTCGAATCTACAAAGGCTTTAAAAGTTTCTATAAATCCCTATTATTGTTAAACAGCGATTCGAGCTTTAAAAACGAATAACTCAACATTTAAGCGAGAAAAATATTGCGTAAGCATAGAGATTTCACTAATAGATGTCCAAAATAAATTTTGCCACATATGACCTAAATCTTCAGGCTTTTATTTAACTCTTTTTTTTGACGGGTAAATTTCTTTATTTCAATAGTTGCTGATATAATATGTTATCAAAGTTTATAGTAAATAATACGTTTTTTTATATGGTAAAATTAATAAAGGTAAAAAAAAAAAAAAAAAAAAAAAAAAGAAAGTGTAAGGGATAAAAGAATGGAAACTAGGAAAGAGAAGGGAGAGAGAGGGCATAGACATAGGAGATTATTCAATGGAAGAGATGAAACTTAGGTAGTTAGAGCGAATGATGGCGGTAGCAAGTCTTTGTCGTAAGAAAAGGGACTATTTAGGCTGATCGGTGTTTTCCCGGATCCGTTTGCCTAATTCTTTAAAAAAACTTAGAGCTTTGCTACCGAAGGTGGTAAGAGTAGAGCAGGAGATAGGTATGAATAAGAAAGAGGGGTCTATGGAACTATATTTGATTGTTTTAAAAAAAAAAAAAAGAGCGAGGGCATCGACGTTGTGGTTGGATGGTGCATTTGGGTCAATGCAGGTGAAGTCCCAGACTAGTAGCTGTCTCCTTGACCAAGGAATCAAGGACATTTTATCAGACGTTTTCCGTCGGATCTAAAATGCCGGTTTGTCAAGTCTTGATGGAATGCCTCAGGATTTGAGAGCACGCAATATCCATTGCAGCTGGTGCGCCGTAGCCTCGGCAAAAGCGGCAATGGAGGCAATGTCTGCTCCTTGCGATCGACGCTGGTTTCGCAATGTTTGCATTGGTACGGTAGAACAATTTCGCAATTGAGCCGTAATCCAATGGCAAATCTTAGCTCGTCAGCGGTCAGCAACAAGTCGAGGTTGTTGGAGGGTATAGTTTCCAGAAACTCGTAACCCGATCCTTGGTTTAATTGGTGAAAGACTGTGAGATCGTCGTCATGAAGACTCGATTTTAGGTAAGCGACGGAGCTCTTCGTTGAGTGGAGTATCCCAGTCTCTCTGTAAACAGGAGGAGGGTCGAGGAGTGTTTGGGACAACGGAATTGTCCCAAATGGTCTGGGCTTCAGCTAATAATGGGTCAGGAAAGATGAGAAAGCTGGCTAATGTGTGAGTCAGATGAGAGGCGGGAGGCGATGAATCCACTGATGGAAAGAGTTAGAGGTGAGCGTAAGCCGATGCCCCCGAGCTTGCATGAGAAGTGATGCTTGTAGCCATGAATTATGGTTGAAGCGAAGATTAAGAATCTCTTCGGAAAGAGATTTGACGGAAGTTTCAAAATGATTTTATTGAGTCGGGAAATTTAAAGATTGAGGTGGATCGAAGAGCGTAAAGAATTTTAGGAATGTAGTAAAAGTTTTTGAGGAGAAAAAAAGCTAGATGGCGAGGGAGAAATTTAGAGATGTTTTTGAAATGAAGTAAGCTAGATGATGCGTTAGAGAAGAAGTGATTAATGGATTGCAAGCCACCGATTGTATTGATGGGTTATTTTGCGAGTTAAGAAACTTAATATTAATTAAAAAAAGAAACCAATTTTTGCCAAAATAAATAAATGTAATGTTGTGCTAAATTTTTATGAGTTATCCTGGCTAGAAAGGAGGAAAAAAGAAATGCGAAATATATAAAAATTTCAAAAATTGCGGTATAAACTATTGGCATTGGCAAAAAAAAAATTGATACCAATGATTATATTAGAGATATTATGAAAATCTGAGAACTTTGCTTTTATAAAGCATGTTAATATTTATTTGTTTTTTAAAAAAACCCCAATCAACTGAATAGCCAATACGTTACCCAGGCTAGGAAACTCAAACAAATAAAATGTCTGATATACTATTCATTTTTGATAATGGAAGAATATTAATGTGCATAATAGCTCGGAGGGTTTAATAAGAAAAATGTCGAGAAAAAAAAACTATTTTCAATAATAAAGCGCTTATCTTATTGGTCATTATTTTTGGCATTTAAATTTTTACTTATCAATCAAAACAACTATTTCAAAAGAAACTCTCTATATTTTTTAAATATCTTTTTCATATTTTATTTTCGTCATACTTTTATTTTATTCACATTTCGCAATTTTAAATTTAAAAAAAAATATATATACAGCCAAAGTTACAGCAGACATATAATTATATTCTTTTCAAGGTTATGAAATAAAATAATTTATTGATATATAAAAATGATGTCACGCGAAAATTTGAATTAAAAACGATCTTTCTGAACAATTATATTATAATGCTGAAAATTTTGTTGTAAGTGTAATGACAAAATCAGTTAAAACCCTGCTTTAACTTCGTATATCAAAATTCTTTAAGAAAGAGGGGGGGGGGGGTTTCATCTAGATTGTATCATTTATTAAGCCAGAACCTGAAAGATCTAAAGTTATAGTTAAAAACTAGATCTAAAAATAAAACGATTTTCATTTATTATCTGTGTAAAAATAAAATAGGCGCTGAAAATATAAACTATAAGATTCGAAAAAAACTGTATTATTGGGTGTGGCATAATTGGTGATGCAAAATTCCTGGGAATTTAAGTTGGGCAGTTTTCAATAATTTAGCGGGAAAATTGTAAAATATAATAGATGATAATTATATCTCAAATTCATAGACAAAATTTCTTCATTTATTCCCAAATAAATATTTTGTTATATTTTTATTATTATATTCTACTTTGAGTGAATCACATCCATAAATATAAGAAATAACAGAGTAGCATATTTAATCCGCAATAAATATTTTTGAAAGAGGAACATAGATAATTTTTAGTTTACATTTTATCTATTTCTTCTATTTATCTCTAATATATATATATATTATAGTATAATGATCGGAAAATGGCAAAAACTAATAAAATTATTCCCATATTTTACAATATAGCGAACTTTCAAGTTTTATGAACAGAGAAAATCAAATAACCTATAATTTATATTTCTTGCATATTTTTTGATAATAAATACGAACCCTTTCAAGTGAAAAGGGTCGGTGACTCTACTGTAAGATGATAGTAACTTTTTTGGAACACAAATTAGATATCAGAATTTAAAAATTCAGATACCTCCGTTGTCTAAATTGTCTCACTCTCATATCGTCTAGAATTAACCTTTACCCTATCAAATAAGTTAGGTAAAAAAAAGACCCTCTGGCTTACAAAACTGAGAAATATAATAAAAAAAATTTTATACCAGGCAAGATTATATACAATTTTGAAAGTTTTTTATTTTTATATTTATTAAATACATAAATTCTAAAAAGTTAAAATAAATTATTATGCTTTATATAAAATTGGCATACGGTTTGTAAGTAATTAATAATCTCACCTCTTTTATTTTTAGGTAAATAAAGATAATTTACTCCTAAAAAAATAATAATTTTTAATTAAAGTTAAATTAAAAGCAAATTTTGGTATCAACATAAGGTAAAATTATAGTTTTTTTTTTGCATATATCTTTAAGCCCCATGCATTTTTTTCAAAATAATTTAACTGGTGACTAGAATGGATATTTTATTCAGTTTGAGTTTATTAGTATAATTCTTGTTTAATATGATTTATATATTGTTATTAATATTGGTATTGTTGAATTAATTTTGTGTCATTTTAAGTTTTAAATAAATGTATAATACAAAAAGGATTTTAAAAAGTTTGTATTCTTCATAATGACAATATTTAATTAATCATTCTCCAAAAAATGTCAATTTAATCATCAAACAAAAAATAGCAAAAAATTAAGGTAATATCTTTAAAATCATAAATTTGTTTATATTGACTTCCTATATTTATTTTCAAAGCACAATATAGCTCAAATATGATTTCTATATATGTGCTGACAGTCGTTTCAACTATGATGGGATGTTTACCATTGATTCACGCTCAATGTATGATTTTATGATTATATATAATTTAAAATAACATAAGGAATTATGAAATAAACGTTTTTTGATTGTAAAAACCATAATAATAATAATAACTGGTAATAATTAATTGCTAGTTTTTATATATTTTTATTTATTAATAAATGCACAAGTTTATAGATTTGTAAAGAATAATACATTTATTACATAATTAATGTCCCATAATTGTCCTGCGCATATTATTGATTTCAATATAGATATTTGAGGTTAAAAATAAATTTAATTGTTAAAATGGTCAAAATTGATCAAGATTTTAAATTTGTCTATTAATCTTTAGCAGCTAAATTATGTTACGTATATTAGACCTCGTAAAAATATTAGATCATATATCTAATAGATTACATTAGTAAATTATTTTAGTAGAGCTATAGAAAGAAAAAGGTATAATGAATATATATTTTTTCAATTATAAATTTTTATATCATCATCATCCTCTGGAATTAATTTTGAACATATAAACTTATATTTGTAATCTCTATATATTTGGATGAAAATTGAAATTAAACAATAAATACTCTACTCCTAGGGGAATATATCTATAATAAACTAACCACCGTAAAAATCAATCCTTATTCTATTATTTGGAATACATATACAGTATAAATCAATTTAAATGTCTATATTCGTAAAAAAATAAAATAAAATTTACATCTAATTAACATAACCTATTATGATATTTATCCTTTTGTCTATATTAGTATTCTTTATTTCAATTTTTTGAAATTTACATTGAATCCATAGTCATGATTTATTCAGGAGATTGAAGAGAATGGGGGGGGGGAGGATATTAATTTTTTTTAAGAGCTTTGTCCCAGAATCCTTTTTTTTGCCCGCTTTTTAGCTAATGTGTCCAAAAGTGGAATATCATCTGTTATTTTATAATAGTCCTCAATTGATTCCACAATTATATTGGAAAAGATTCGAGCCAAGGCGTGCGGATCTCAAAAATCATATAGTTTGGATTTCTCCTCAACAATCACAAACATTTTATGAAATTCATGATCAATATTATATCTTAATTATATTGGCGATTCTGATAGTTTCCGTCAAATCTATATTATTCTTTTGAAAAATACATTCCCTTATTTCTCCAAGAGCACCTAAAATTGGTTTAGATCCAAAAATTAGGTAATCGCTTGATGTCATCCTCGTAGCACAAGAGCCTTCGAAAATAATAAATAATTATATTAAGCAAATTTTGAATATTTTCTGTATATTACGTTACACCCTAGAAAATTTTTGCCTAATCATAGTCATTAGTGTAAATAAATTAAATAGAATTATACATAAACAAATTTCTTATACACGGCAGAGAACAGGAATTAGATATGGCTAAGTTAAATGAATCTGGTAAGGGGGGGGGGAGAGGATTTTTTTCCTCTCCCCGCTGGCTACGTGCCTGAAATGTTGGCGAACCATTCTATTTTTCTAAATGAATACATTCTTATTAATTTTTAGGAATTTTTTTTATTAAATTGCTTCTAGAAGAAAAGAGTTTGCAGAAAAATATTGGTTTACATTATATATTTTCTACGTGGATTGCATTTATAAAAAAAAATATAAGAAAGGTGTTGTCATTTATAATAATCTTTTAAAAAAGTAAATTCGAAGTTCGCTTTGGTTTGGTTTATATGGTTTTGATTTGTTTTTATATTCTTATTTTTTTTATTGTTTTTACAAACCTTAGTTTAGCCCATTTTTGATAAACGGCTAATAAAGGTTTTTAATCATCTAATTCTCGTAACTTTAGCCAACTCTAAACGGCTCAGCTAAGTTTGTATCCTCTAACTTTTGTCTTTATTCAATATATAAGAACTAAGAGATTGGCCGAGCCAAGAGTAATGCCAAATTAAGTTATTTAACAGTACTAGTCTCAAGATTTGACCCCAAAAAGGCCAAATAAATGATAATTTATTCATTTAATATTAACTAGCTAAAGATATTTGATCTAATTTGAGATATTTCATAAAATCCATCAGTTGCTAGAACCCTAATTATATCTGTAAATTTTAATTTGTTTCCTTTTTGATTAAAAAAATAATAATTCTTCGTTAAATAATATTTTAATATCGGTGTTTATTTTATTTTTTTTAAAAATTATATTAACAAAGTCCCGTTACCTAACCTTATAACCTTTGCTGGTCTAATTGCGCCTCAGCCCCCTGCTGACGTAGTGGCTATAATGGAAGATATTTACACTAACCCACTTGAATATGATTGCGGAGTAGCTATAGTTTATGTAAACAATTTTTTTTTTTTATAAATTAAAATATTATGTGTTATAAATTAACTTTTAATATATTTTTTTTATAAATGTACAATTTTTAATAACGGCACGGCCTATACCCAGCCCAAGCTCGGCTCTAAATATTTTATTATTTTTGAAAAATTCGATTTGTTATCTTGGGCAAATTCAAAAAAAACGAATATGAATCAAATTATAAATTATTGGTATTTGAATTCTTTTAAACGAATCGAACAATTTTATATTCGTCATTATATAAATCAAATAATATTAGTAAATTTTATTATTTTTATGAACATGAATGATAAATGAGTCGATTTGAATTTGTTTTTGAATCTAAATAAAAGCACGATGTTAATTGCTTTTGAGTTAACATATAGAAATTTTCTAAATAGATAAAAATACCAAAATTTATTAAAATACAATACGACCCTTTAATATATATTGACTGAATCGTACCTTAGCTAAGGATGGTATTGTATTGTTATATTTGATATATTAAGGTCTTCGGTTGTTTCCTGGTTTAATCTTATTACTAAATAGTGGCTATATAGCTTCGATTAAATGAAAAATAACAAAACACTTTGAGAAAATTAAAGTAAGGTTTCAAACGCTGCTTAGGCTAAATAGAAATAGGTATCAACATGTTGAACCAAGACACATCCTTATTTCTGGAAATCTATTTTAATAAACGTTTTAACTTTTGCTTCGAAGAAAATTTTGATAAACATCATCAAAATTTTTGACAAATTCTTAATCAAAAAATAAATTCAGAATAGACATTTTTATATTGTGAAGCTTTTACATTTTTTTAGGGTTTTTTTCGAGTTTTCACCGGGTGTATATGATCTTCATTATATATATGTTTGCATAAATCTAAACAGATTAAAATATAATTATAGTTATGTAGGCTCTAAATACCAAATTCTTCTTATCTTCCTCTCTTCTAAAATGATAAAGGAATGTTACTTTTGGTTCCTTGATCTACTATAATATTATTTTTTTAAAATTTATTCTAAAGAATTAAAATGTATCTTTCTTTCTTTCTCTCTTTCTTTCTTTCTTTCTTTCTTTCTTTCTTTCTTTCTTTCTTTCTTTCTTTCTTTCTTTCTTTCTTTCTTTCTTTCTTTCTTTCTTTCTTTCTTTCTTTCTTTCTTTCTTTCTTTCTTTCTTTCTTTCTTTCTTTCTTTCTTTCTTTCTTTCTTCTTAGCGAAGTCGTTATATATAATATTTGAAAATTATTATAATTTATTTATTTTAAAATTATATAATATACAATAGGGAGTTCTATTTTTGAGATATATCAACAATCCTTTAGGCCCAGGATTTTCAACTGAAGGCATAGCATCCTATGGTACCTCTCGTAAAGTCGTATTAAAAATGAGGGAGGCCACGTACTTCTCTCAAATATTAGCAACTATTTTACCAACAACAACTTTTTCCACAGCAGGTTTAATATTCTTTTATTTATGTCCAAAATTTGAAGAAATACGAATTCGATTAAATATAATTTTTTTTTTAAATTCCACCCCCCCCCCCCTCTCAAAAAAAAGGATTTACCTTTTTAGCCGCTGGCTCTTTTTTTAGAAAAATTACCAGATGATTTTAAAAACAAATTTCATATCTAAAAAAAAATTTGTTTAAACAGCTATCTTTTAAAAATTTTTGATTGGATGATTTGGTCGACCTCTTTTTGCGGATTTTAAATTTTTTTAAAAATAATGTTAGCCTGTGTTCTCAACATTATGCTCAAAATATATTTCAAATTTACCAGCCCGTTCCTTGTTTTTAAAATACATTTTTGAATCCAAACCGAACTTAAACTAAACCTTTAAACATTAACCCGAATTTTTTTATCTGACCTGAACCATAATATCTATCCGTACATGAACCGATAATATATTATCGGTTTCAACTATAATTTAATGCTTATAAAGTAATATGAATGGTTATTATACTAGTATATTAATAGAATTTCTAATTTTTATCCGAATTGTGGATATTCTCAACCAATTTTGGTTAAAAATGTTTTACTTACAATTTTTATAAATATTTGTACGTGGTTCATTTTACAACATTTTTTAAGATAAGGCTGTAATAGCGTTGAATTTTTTTAAAGTGTTTTATTAAAATATAAGATAGTATTGTTTATTATATTTGATATTTTTGAGTAGCATCTGAGCTTAGTCGGTTCATTGTATGTATCACAATCGTCTACTCCTATAGTTCTATGTTCGAATCCAGCATAGGTGATGTTTTTCTTAAGTTAATTACGTGGTTTTATCACTGAGGGTCTCTGAACTATATCGATTGTCTTATGTTATACGGTGTCAATTCAGTTAACATGGAGATTGATTTTCAAAAATAAAATTTATAATTTCTCTGGTGTAAAATATCTTAATTGTACAGCTAGTTCAATACTAATTTATTTTAGCAAATAATGTTCAATATTGCAGTTAATCAAAGTTGTTAAACGCCACTATTTGTCAAAAAATGTAGCTCGATATTAGCTACGATTTTTCAAAAGTAGCTTTAGTTACTTTTTAAGCTATCTTTTATAAAAAAATTTACAAACAAATTTTTATTTTTTGGTTATAAATATATAAAAATCTACATTTATAAATATTAAAATATAGTTAGTTTTGATTATAAAAAAATTTATGTAATAAAAATGAATATTTATGGCAATTAGTTGCATTTTAATAATAAAATCATTTCAATATTATCATCCCCAAGTCTAGAGCGACTATCAGAAAGTATAAGTTTTGCCTTACTAAAGAATCTCTCGAACTAGCACTTGAGGGTAAGGGCGTATTTAATCTTATATACATATTTTTAATATAAGATAGATTATCAATAATTTTATTTGCAAGTACATCGAATGTCTGGCATCCTATTATCATTTTGAGGGCTAATTCAGCAGATCTTTTTTTTAAAGTCGTAGGTAAAAAAAACCAAACAGAAAAATCCTCGAAACCCAAAGAAAACTACTGTCACAAAAAAAAACTATACGAAACTACAAAAATCAGAAAGCAGAAAAGAAATATAACTGACAAAACACACTAAAATTACGCCAATGATTTTTGTATTAATATTTTACCCACAAATAATTTACGTAATTTTCATATTCAAAAATTAATTAATTAATTTCAAAAGTTTATTAGGTTGATAGTTAAATAGTTTTTCCCAATATCAAATTTTTTTTTATAATAACTAATTGTAATTAATAGAAAATATGTTACCAATAATAATATGTAATTATTGTTATATAACTTATATAAAAAATATTCCAATCATCTTGTGAGATGAGGCTGCCAATGAAGCTGATGATCTCTCAAATTCCCTGGAAGCGAGGTCAATTCTTGGTCTGGGATTACTCGTGTATTGATCCATTGGCTCCTTCCAATCAATCCCTTAACATTCTGGAGAACAAGGAGCTTCTAAAAATTGCAAAATATTCAGAGATATCCCAAGATCACTTATTCATTCCCATCATTTCCACTACCTTGACTACCTTTGGGAATCGTGCTCTTTCTTTTCTTCAAGGAACTTGGATCGCTAATCCGCAAACTAACTGATGAACCTCGTGAAGGCTTCTTCTTAAGACAAAGACTCGCAATTGAAATTAATTAATTATAATTTTTTATAATAATCTATATCAGAAAAAATATATCATCACATGTAATTTTTATATCCAATCAACCTTATTTTAATCGGTTGATCGGCATTTCGTGTAATAAACAAATATATTCGTATATACAAATACGACACTAGGGTTGCCATATGGCCTTTGATTCCCAAATAAGCTCAAAAATATTTAATCAGATTAATTTATAAATATAAATAAGTTTTTACTTTTATTATGTGTCCAACTATCTTCCGTGGTACATATATATGGTATATCTTATAACTTAGAGCATCTTTCATCATTTTAAAGTTATCTCCTATTTTATTCATTAGTATCTGGCTGCATAAAATCGTTGTACCAGGGGATAGTGTTTTAATCATCATGGTAAATGATGATTATCAACCAAGGATATGAACTGTATAAATTATAAAATCAACAATAACTTTATCAGCCAATTTCTGAGAAATATTGTCATTTGCATTATTAATTAATTTGGTTTGAATTGAATTAGTCTTTTGGATGTAGAGCCTATACCAAAATTATTTAGATGTTTCTCCATTTCCTTAAAACTCATGAACAGTCTTATAAATTAAATATTATTAGAATGTAAAAATGGCAATTTACCTTTAGGTGTTTCTTGAGGTTATAGCCACCGGATTGATTTGAGGAAATATTTTTTTTACATTTTCAACAAATAAATTTGAAGCCAGTTTTGGATTATTAAAAAAAATTTAAATCTAGGGAATAGGAAATTTGTATTATAGCTATTAAGAACATTTTCTTCCCAGATATCCTCCATTTCATTAATATCATTGTCTGAATATCACTTTTATCAGAATATCCATAGGCGATTACATTTGAAATTATTAACACGTGATTTAGGTTTATAATTCAAATGAAAATATAAATTACAAATTGAAAATATATTTCAATTTCAATTTCAAAATTAAATAATAAATCATAAAAATTATAATTGATATTTTATTAATATATTAACCATAATTATATTTTTTTAAAGTAGCTAAGTAGCGGCTACTTAGGTATTTTCAAAAAAGGTAGCGGGCTAAAAAAATTAAATAATTACAAAAAAAGTAGCCGCTATAGTTAGCACGCTGTAGCACACCACTTAAAAACTCTACTGTTAATAAATGATGTTTATTTGTTATAATTTATAAACTAGTTATTATTTATAATGTGCAATTAATAATAATATAAACGCTTTAATATATGTATTTTTGTTGGTGAATTTAAAAAAATAATGTGCTTTTCTATATATAATTCTAATAAAAGCATATAAAGAGTTCAACCCAGTTTTTAGAGGTTCCGACTGATATAAACCGTTACTTTTATATGAACCCGAATCTAATCGATATTGGATTCAGTTTCACCTTGAACTTATGCGGGTTCGCGATTTTGATCTAGTTTTGAACCCTATTTTGCGGATTCGCAGCATTTAGGTATGTTCTTTAAAAAAAAATCTATATTTTTTTATTTTATCTAGCTCGCACTGTTGATATCGCCACTGCTTTAACACTTGGAAATAACATGTTAAATAACGCGGGCAGAAATGCTAAGAAAGTAGCAATTGTCTTTATTTCTAAAGTGTCCAGTGTAGATCCAGCTCCAATAGCTACTCTCATGAAATCAAAAGGTAAATTTATTCAATTTTGATCAATATACAGGATTTTCTATTCACAAAAAAAGAAAAGGTACATACATATATGAAAAAAGTAAAAAACTTCCAAACAAAAATGGAAAAAAGAATCTAAGAAATGGGGAAAAGTTTAATAGAATCTAAAAAAAAAATTACCAAAAGTAAAAAGCTAATAAACAAAATAAGATAAAAAAGAAGGGGAGGGGGAGAGTAAATCAAATATGGAAGTGTCAATTAAAAAGGAAAGTGTCGATCAAAAGAAACATTCTAATTCAAAAATGAAAATCGCAATATTTTTAGTAAATATTTTAAAATCTTGAAATTTATTTTTCTTAAATTTATCTTTTACTATCAATTTTTTTTTATTATTCTTTCAAACTCATTTTTCATTTTTATGTAATTTCTTATCTTTTCTTTTAATTAAAACTTGTAAAATATTTAAAACATAACATACTATAAAAATTATATTATAATTAAAAATCATATATAAAAAACATGCAAGATGTGGGGAAAAATAGAATTTTTAAAAAGAAATCGAAGAAATTAGATTCACTATCCCCATAAATTTGGGAAAAGAAATTTTTATTTTTACCTAAAATTTTAAACATAAAAATATCCTAGGGAGTCACCCCATTGAAATAAATATAGTGATGAAAGATAAATATGAAAGGTTCTTTTATAAAATTTTGACCTTTCGGCTGTTATAATCGGGCCAATGAGCGAATCTGGGAGCCACAAATCAAATAAGAAGTTTTCCTCTAAACCAAAGAACATTTGTAGGGCCACCTGGTCTTTCCCCATCAGACAAGGATAAGTGAATCGATTCTAGGATATTTGGATAGTTAGCCATTAGCCAAACCTAATTTATTTGACATTATAAAATAAATAGCTCTGTGATGAAAGAACTTTACTTTAGAATACAAACAAACTAGACTAATGTCTGCCCTTAGAATCGGACTCCTTCCTTTCTGTAGTCTTGGGGGTTAGATAATAAATTTTATCAATTAATAAAATCTCAGATAAATTACATAAAAACCTTTCTTTTGTATAACTAATGTCTTCAACACTCTATCCCTTATTACGCCCTAAACTACGACTTGTGTTAGCATATAAACTCTTACCAAATGTTTAACTCCATTCTGAACTATAAATACAGGAAAGCTAGATATATGATTATCGATTAGTTCTAGTTTTTATTTCTTTTGTGACCTATGACGCCCGGTTCGAAGATATTACTGATATATCCCAATTTTTTGCTAAGTAAACTCCTAAATACTTCTTTTGTCCAACATTGTTTCTAACTAGTCCATAGTACATGGATAGCTTAACAACTGTTAAATTCTAAGTTTAAAATGGAAAGGGGAAATTGTTATCACTCAAAAAATTTAATTAATATATAATAAGATCAAGAATCAAGTTATTTCAAAATAATATATTAACCTAATTATTATTCTAATTAATAGTTTTACAATTCCATAAAAACTTTACCTTTCTATAACTAATATACATCATTAACAATTAGATTCAATAACTTCACTTATAGGAATACAGGTTTCCTATTTCTAAAATAATGAATTCTCAGCTCGCTTTTTTCATACTCTATAAATAACCAATGACATGGAACAAAATGTTCCAAATGTAACTTTGAGTAAATTTATGGGATGTAAACGGAACCGGACAGAACGGTCCCTGAACGTTCCTAAAAATTAGTAAATGACTCTATTTGAGACGGATTTTTAGAAACGGCTAACTCAACAATTTATCCAAAAAAAATATTACGCAAGACTGAATATTTTGCTCATAAATAGCACAAAATTTTGGAAATCAATTAACGAAAACTCGAACTTTAGGCAATATATTTTAAAAAATATTTAATTAGCCGTTTTTAAAAATCGACTCAAATCGTGCCATTTAACACCATTACTAAAAATATAAAAAAGAAAATATAAATCTAAATGTTGCATTAATTTCTTTTTATTTTCTATATTAATACTATACTTTTTTATTATAATCTATCAAATAAAATTATATGAAAATTATCATATCAAATATAAAATAAAACCTTATTCTATAAAAACGGAGGTGAGACTACAAGTTCCCAAAAAAACAAGAATAATTATATTTTAAAATAGTGTTTAGTAGATTTTGATTTAAAAAAATAATATTCTTTAGGTTCTGATGTAAGGGCTCTTACCTTGTCGAGACCCTTTGCCACTCATCTTGGTATACGTAACCTAGTTCATTCCCTAAAAACCTTTTTTTTAAACTTAAATTTAAACATATGGTATCTATGATGGTACCATCTGCGGACCTTCTAAAAATATTTCTCTAAACATATCCCTACTCTAAATAAAGCTAAATCTGAAATATGCTTTTTAAATTCAAATACACTCGAAGTCCAGGGGTTTAAAATCATTAAAATTAATATTTTTTTTATTGCATAAAATTTTAAATGGATATTTTTATTTATCTAGGTGTTGTTTTTCGACACTAAATTTATACTTCTAACACCACAAAGAACCAATATAAATGATAATCTTTTTTGAAAATATATTATTCCTTCGATGTAAAAATTGATTTCATTTTAACGAGTAAATAAAAATTTTAGTGTAGATTTTTTAAAAAAATAGGAACATTCCGAAAGCTGGAACGAAGCCGAAATAAAACAATTTTTTTTTTTGATGGAAACGGGAACGCAAAAATGCATTATTTCAGGGTTCTTGGATATAACACATTTTCAATTGATTTGAAATGCGGGTTATGGAGCTATAAATATTTTTATATAAATTATTTTAGTATTCATTTCCTGTCATTTATAATAAAAATATATTCTATCTAAAACATTTTAAATTATAGTAGTTATTTTAAGAAAAAATTACTAACATTTTTATTTTTTTATAAAAAATATTATTAATTATAGTGATTTAACGATATTTTTATAAATTTTTGAGAGGATGTAGTAGGAGAAGAAGGGGGGGGGGAGGTTAGTAGATTTTATTAAATTAAAATGATATTTGCATTGGCAAATTTCCAAAGGAAGCCCGGGGATCTCCCGAATTCTTTCCTGGTTATGCGCCTGCCGATCACTTTTCTTTTTAAACTATTACGGTAAAGTGGAATATTATTCAATGAAGTATTCATATCATTCTTTTCTAAAGTAAATATATAAGAGATCTGCAAAGTTTTATCAATTTTATTTTGAATTTTTTATGTAAAATAAAAATATTTGTTTTTATTTATTGAAACTAAACGACATATAACATATGTCTTTAATTTTGAGTAATTATAAAAATTAATTTCTCCATTTAAATAAATTCGGGCCTGGCGGGTTGGTAAACCTTTTTTAAAAAAATTTCGGTCCGGGCTTGAAAAATTAAGCCTGATAGAGACACTAAAATATATTTTATTTATAAAGCTTTCTTTGCAGGGCAAAACAAATATCAAATTGTATAAAGGTTAAAAATTGTAAAAAAAAAATGATTAAAAATTATATACATATATTTTTTTAAAAAAAAATCAAAGAATTTACTATAGGGCTAAAAAGAGAAATAAAAAAAAATAATCAAAATAAAGAGAAAAAAAAAATTATAAGATAAAAGATTACCGAAAAAAAAGTTTAAAATGACATAAAATTGAAAAGTGGCAAAAAGAAAGAAAGAAATAAATAAAAAAAGTCATAAATGGTATTTTTATCGAAACTTTTCCTCTTTTGGTAGGTTCCTTTTATTTCTGATTAGGAACTTTTCCATTTCTTAATAAGCCAATAATTAAATAAGTTTTATATCCCATTATATATTTATGGAAAAACTGCACACATTTTTAAATAAAGGTAGTAGTATAACCTTAATTTATAAAATATAATAATAATTACGAATTTGTTTTAAAATATGCGCTATAGATTTTAAATAGGTAAAGGATCAAAAACATATGTAACTATATCCAGGTGATTACTAGTTGTTTTAAACAAAGTAGAGTTAGGGTCAATTGACATCATTTTTAGTCATTGACCTATTGATTTAAAAAATTTTTTAAATTTGGGACCAAAGTATTCTAATATATGTAAATCAAATGAAAATAGGCCTTACAAGTTCAATTTTTTGGCTTATGAGTTTAACTTTGTATTCATCTGGTAAAATATCGATATTTTTAAAAGTAAATTTCTTAGACAACATAGGAGATGGTATAATTTTGTTTAAGCTAGGCCTAAGAACCTTCTAGTGACACATGGGCTCCTTTAGGTTCTCTAAAAATAGTTAGAATTGTAAACACTAAGGAATAACCCTCATGATTATATTAAAGGATTTGTACCAATAACTAAAATTTTATTAGAAAAATAACAATATTGCATGGCTACAGTCATAAAGCAAGTTGAACAAATTGCCTTCATAATATAAAATAGGATAAATTTAATCGAATGTTATTTTTTTTTTAAATATACAAAATAAGCCTTCCACTTAGCTATTGGCTAAACAATATATTCTGTAAATAACCTACTAGAATAATATCAAATTATATATCATTCAAATTATTAAATAGATATATACTGATCTTTCTTTTAAATATATTTAATAATAAATTAGTATATTAGGCTAAAAATTACATACACTACCGGCCATAAATGAGTGCCCACCCTGCATTTTCTTAACATTTTTGTTAAAATAAGACAAATAACACACAATATGGTTTATCAAATTTATTTATAAGTTTACATATTCTTGCATAAAATTACAAAAAATAAAAGACATAGAATTAATAAAGATCAAATTTTGGTATCATCAATATGACCACCTTTATTCTTAATAATTGCTAGCACAAATTTTTGGTAATCTTTCGATGAAATTTGTTAAATATTCGGAAGTGAAATTAAGGTGCGAATGAGATGTTAGAGGGCTTTTTCCCGCTTTCGAAAAAGTTCTATTGGATTGAGATCGGGAGACTGGGATGCCTAAGTCATTAACTCGAGAATACCGTGTTGTTGTAGATTTTGTAAATAATCTTTACATAGCCTGGATATATGATATGGGTCATTATCTTGTTGAAATAAAAAGTTACTCCCTAAACACTATCCTGATGAAATCACATGGTCCTCAAGAATTTGCCGGTTTCCCTCCTTGTTAAGAATTCCTTTAATTTTGACAATGTCGTCGGTTGCCCCCGCAACAAAGCACCCCCACACCATAACAGACCCTCCCCGAATATGACTGTAGGAATTATGGAGTGATCGTTCATTCGCTTTCCAGCTGAGCGGCGAATATATTGCCTTCTTTTAGAATAGAAGATTTCGAATTTTGACTCATCACTTCATAAGACGTGGTACCATTTGGCTGATGTCCAAAATTGATGTATTCGTGCCCAGTTTAATCGCTTGAGTTTATTTTTTTGCTCAAGAGTGGGTTTTTGACCTCTACCCTACCATAAAGTTCAAAGCTTTCAAAGCATCTTTTCACAGTTGTGACACTTATCGGGGTTTCCTGAGTCAGATTAATCTCCGCAGCTATCTCTGAGGCGACAAGGCGTCGATTGCGTTTACTGATCCTTGCTATATACCTATTATCGCTTAAAGTCGCTTTGCGAGGTCTTCCAGGCCTCTTTGGATTCGATATTGTATTATTGTTGCGTAATCTTTTTAGTTTACAATTGACTGTTCGTCGAGCTAGAGTTAATTCTCTAGCAATTCGGCGATTACTTTTACTACTTATATGTAAATTAATTATTTTGCATTTAGTTGTAATAGAAATTTATTTTCTTTTATAAAGACTGAAATTCTTTAAACAATGATTTGTAAAACAAAAAAATCTAGGAATTTTTTTTTAAATAGGTATTAATTACTACCAAAAAACAATGGGTAACTTAAAATTGTTGCTGAAAAAAACTAAGAACCCTATTTTACCAAATTGTTCATTTGTGACATGTTGTTTACGAAGGCTAAAATTTCATAGAAAGATTTATAGAAATTCCGAGTTTAAACATGTCTAGACATATTAAATTAATTAATCAATTCGCTTTTACCCAAATATGGCCGGTAGTGTATATATTTATACATATGGAGGGATAATATATATATATATTATCTCTATAATTAAATTTTTTTTTATATCATAAGTTTTCTGAAATAACAATTTTTCCAAATCCCAAATATGAGGAATCAAAAATCTCAAATCAAGTAGATTTTTAAAAATTAAAAATCTCATATTACCAGAGGCATTCCAACATTCTCCCAAAAAATTTCCTTACAAAATTTTATGTATTTTTTTAAAATTTGTACAAAAAATCTATATTAGTTTGTAATCATGAAGGGGAGGTATACTATACTTATACCTAGTGTTGTTAAATGACTCGTTTTGAGCCGGTTTTTAAAAACAGCTAATTCAATATTTTAGCCAGAACATTGCCTAAGCTTCTAGATCTCGCTAATTGATGTCTAGATCGTTGTGCCATCTGGGAGGCAAATTCTTCAGGCATTAGTAATATTATTCTAGGTAAAATATTGAGTTATCCGTGGAAAAATCAACTCAAATCGAGCCGTTTAACAACACTTCTTATACCAAAATATATTTTTGATAAAATCAGATTTTCTTTTACTTAAAGAATTGTATCTTATATTATTTTTAAACAGGTACAGAGATATTTGTATTTGCGTCTTCAAATGCAGATTATAATCAGGCTTTATCAATGGCATCATCAAGTGGAAATATATTTTATTTTACTAATTACTGCGCTGCTAATCATTTGTTCAAACCTTAATAATCATTTTATCATATGTATTCGTTAATGGTGTCAATAGAAAGTTGTATATTTATCATCAATTTATAATTTAACATTTTATATAATGTTATAATATTTTTGTTCGCTTGATAACCTATCATAAAATATTAATTTTTTTTTATTTATATACATTTATTATTTCATAATATTGCTTATTCACTCATTGAATATTCAAATCCATTTTTATAAATATATTTGTATCGCAAAATTTTATATCTTATACCAAAGTTGTGTTCTAACAACTTGTTTCAAAACTTTTAAAAGTCTCCGAACTTTAGGATAACTTATGATAAAGCTATGAAAATTTTACTAAATTTAAAAGAGATTTAGTCACTAACTGTTTATTTTCAATTAAAAAAGGCTATAGGAATGGTTGGGACATTTTTCGTTCAAACCTTCTATAATATAACACTTAATCTGAATAAATAATACATCTTCTTGAAAGTCCTAAAAATATAAGCTATTTGAAATGGTTAAAATATTTTTTTATAAAAATTATACCTTTTCAGAAAATTTAAATCTGAAATTTTTTTTGTTACAATCATGCTATACTGATTTTTGATATGAAATGGTTGTTTTTTAGAAAAGATAGTGATCGGAAAATGTGCAAAAATCTTGGTATATATATTATAGGCATTTGCGTATAAGATAAATTTTGGTGTGCCGATAAATGACAAAGAATGTGTTCCATGCTGTAAAATTTTTTATGTTATGAAGGAAATCTGCTGACTTGGTAGCATTAGCTAATGGGGACCCTAGTTTTAAACTATTGGGAGCAATGATTTTATAGCCTGTTAAATTTGGTGGCTTATTGTTTAAAGAACATAATTTAGTTTAATTTATTAACTGTGAGGTCGGTAGATTGGGAATTGGTTTCCAAGTATTTTAAAGCGCTAAGTACCTTACCACGGATTAAGATCTAGATTAAAATTTTGTTTAATTTTGTAAATGAGATTAATTATTCCAAAGCAAAAAATAAAAGATCCCAATGGATCCCCTGGTTGTGTGCCTACTTGGGACAGAATCTAAAAAGTCAATATGTCAAAGGCATCTGAATGCCACATAATGACTTAAAAACTTTAGAGTAACAGTGGAAAGTTTCATAGTAAAATTTAAAAAAAGGGGTACGATAAAGGCTATTAAAGATGTTTTTGAAATCTAGTTTACATAATATGAGTCTGGTGGTGGGTTTTTAATGTATATTCTTAAAGTATAAGCCGCAATTTCGCATCCGCCCATAATCCCGAAACCTAGTTGAAAAGAGTTTAAAATGTTGACAGCATCATGTTTTATACGTTCGCTTATTTTGGTTATTAATCTTCTGAAAAGAGCCTACTGCAATGAGAGGGGTACCACCAAATGGCTTGGATAAAGCGATTAGACGTGCTACAAAAAAGGATTTGGTGAGTTTGTATCAGGATGTTTTTTAATATGTTATTTAAAAAAGTTGTTAAAACTTGATGACACTGGTAAGTTTTTTAAATTAATAGTATTTAAAATAGGAGGGTTTACCATCAACACCACATGCTGAGTTTTTCTTTTGAAAAATTAATAGCGTTGACCATTTCTTCACTGGTAAAATTTATAATCTGGTGAATTAGATGGAAAATTATATGTGGTAGCCTTGGGATGTAGTTGTTTCAACAGTAAAGTTTCTACCTATGTCACCTTGATCTATTTGATATTATTTTGCATTTGTGTGTTATATCATCTACTGTTGTGGGTGTAGTAAATCATCACTTGGAGAGTGTCAAAATTATCTATGTGTGATTTTATTTGTTTATGTATTGAAATCTCTTTGTTAGCGGGACGTATAAGACATTTGTAAGAGATGGTTAGTAAGTCTTCCCATGATTTTAAGCAATTAGAGTTATCATTAACTTTAATGATAAGTTTTGTAACAAAATTTGAAATTAGGTTTCTAGATTATTGGGTAGATGTATCAAGATGGGCCCTTTTTTCCATTCAAAAAATCTTTCAAGCAAATAAGTGTTAAGATGAGAAGGATGGGGCTCTGTAATATTTAATAAAGATTTGAATATCCTTATAATTTCATTGATTGGAAGTTTTTGAGAGGAAGGATACGTTACCACTTTGTAACTATGTTTGTATAAAAGGTTGGCCTTTGTCACTTTGATTTATTTTGCACAAATGTTACAAATATGTGACATTATTTATTTTGTTTGTGGGATATGTAAAATATGAAAATGGTAAACTAATGAGAGGTAAAACCTATGAATTGTATCTTGCACATTAAGACAATGATGCGTCAGTAAATAATGTAACGTGTAACTATTATAGATATTTACAAAAATTAATTGACTTTATTTTTCAGCTGGGAGGATAGAAGAATAAACAAAAAGGAAGGAACTAACGTTCCCTTGTGTTCACGACCCGGTTTCCCATGTCACATGTTGTTTTTATAAAGTTTTGAAAGTTTTCGAATTGACTTTTTCTAATTCCTTGTACCCACTTTCATTTGTTATTAAATGACTGTCCTTTTTCTTATAGTATAGGTTAAAACAAGGAAGGCTTGCGCACATTTCAATACATGCTTTCCTTCATCATTTCTTTCTCCATATCCAAAACCACCATGATGTCTTTTTGTCTCTTGCTTTTTCATGTGCGCATTTAAGTCTCCACCTATTATGATCAGGCAATCCTTAGGGATTTTCATTATAGCTTCATCAAGGATAGGTCTAAGGTCATCTTTTTCCTTTTCCTTGCAACCCACTTGAGTAGCATATATTGAAATAATGTGTAGTATTGATTGACCAATGCAGAGTTTAATTTTCATTAGTCTATAAGAGATCCTATTAACTTCTACGACTGAGGAAGTTAGAACTTAACTGAGGATGATGCCGACACCGTTCCTATTACTAACAATTCCAATATAGAACAATTTATACCCATCTTCAATCATTAGAGTTTTCCCAAGCATACATCATAACCCACTAGGCCACTTCGGCAAAAATTACATAATAATTATAAAAACAAGTTTATTTACTTATTAATTTAATAAAACATTTAATTATATTATTTTTTCTAATCAAATTATGAAATAGTAAAATTAAAAGCAATTCAGCTTCATTTTTTACCATCTTTATATACCAACATTTCTTATTTTCATATTTATAATTTTTCTGAATTTAGCAAATGTCTAAAATATCAAAGTTTAATGTAAAAATTTGAGTGAGATATAAGAATTTTCAAACCAGGAGGTGAGCTATGCCCAACCCAACCTTCACGTTAATTTTTTCCCCCCCCCCCATTGATCACTTAAAGGTTAAACCTTATCTCGTATTATTATTATACAATTCTTAAAAGCCTTCACAGTCCTGTCCTAGTTCAGTTTATTACTAAACAAGCTAAGTTTCGACGAAATAGCATAAAAAGTAAGAAAACAAAAAAAGAAAACAAAAAGGGACAACAGGGTGTTCTAGTTTAAAAGCTGTTTAGCCGAGGCTAAAGAAATAAGAATCAAAAAAAGTTGAACCAGCACACAGCTTCAGAGCTGTAGAATTGTCCTAGGTTTTTTTTACCCAGAAAAATACAGCTAAACTGAGTTTTTACGTGAACACAATTCAGATCTTTAAGATTTACCCCACTCCCCGCTTGAAGGGTTTTGGCGCACCGGTTATCATCAGCTAAATGACCAACGAATCACGTCTCGTTGCAAAATTTATTTATTTTCATATAATATAGGGTACTATTAGTTTAAGTTTGTTTTTTTTTAAAAAAAAAATTTTTGTAACTTTGAAAAGAAGATATATTAATCTTATTGGTAAAACCTTGGCTGTATTACATTTATTTTTTATTAAAAAATAAAATAAAATATAACTAACAAAAAGGAACAAAAAAAATATTGTGACTAAAATAAAATAAAAAATATTAAGGTAATAAATTAAAAAATTTAAAACAATTTATTTTTGAAATAATTGTTTTTGCTTTGATCGATAAGGTCCAAATTCAAAGGCCAAAAAATGATGACCTTCATAATGATAAATATTTTCTTTTTTAGTAAAAATAAATATTTTTTCCTTCGGGGTGCTTTTGTTAAACCTTTCGAATCTTAATGCGCCAATAAAATTCTTTCAAATTAAAATATACTACCGAAATTTATTTGTGCGAAATTTCCTAGCCCAGAAAGTAAAGCCTGAATTGGCTATTTGTTTGGTAGGGGTTTTTTTTAAAAGTCGAAATTCTTTATCAAAGGATAATTCTCCGATTTTTATAATCCATCTAATATATGGTTTAAAGAGATTTTATAAGAAAAACAATAATTTTGTATCGCTTGCTTTAAAGGACCATATTAAGAACTCTATAATATAAACGGCCAAGACTTATACCATAACTTATAATATTTTCTTAATGAGGGAGGGATTAATAAACTTAGCTTAGATAGTTTTGTTATTAGCTATTTACAAAATTGTTACTTTACGAAAACAAGAAAAGCTGGTTTGATATATATATAATTTTATATATTAAGGTCAATTGGCATAATCAGTCAATACGCATATTGACTTGATTAAAATCTCATTTGATTCATGTATGTATTTCTAATATACAAATTAAAAAATCATTCAAAAGTTGATTAACAAATTATCTGATATTCATAGATAAGTATTTTGCACATACTGAACATTTTGACAAAATTAAATTAAAATGTTTAAAAAAAGAATTCTAAAGATTTTGCTATTTTATAACTTATAATTATTTATTTAGCATGTTTAAATTTTAATAATCTTTTTTTTTTCCGACAATAATTTAAATATAAAATTTGATGACTTTCAGAAATATATATTTTTTAATTTAATTCTAGTAAATCTCAGGATAGTACATATAGTAATATTATTATTACTCATTAAGAGTTATGTAATTTTTAAGATAATTAAATATTTCAAAATATAATCTAAAATATTATTTTAACCTTTATAAAATTAATATTATAAATATTAAATTAAATTAAAATAAAATAAAATAAAATAAAATAAAGTAAAATAAAATAAAAAGTTTCAAATGTCAAATGGACAATTTTGTTACAGGGTTGAATGGTGTTTTTGACACTCAATTTTTTTTTATTAATTACAGCCGTTTCCAAATATAAATGAATATCTTTAGAGAATACATTAATTATTACTTAGATCTAAATGATGAATTTTTGGCGGAAACAGACTTTATACTTTTATTTTATTTTTGGATGAAACTTTTACCTAAAAAGCCATTTAATAAAAAGATCGAGACTGCACTATCATATATAAAAATTATTGAAAAAAAAATTAAATGCCAATTTAGATCAAGAATTCAAAAAATAATGTATAATCGTAATAAGTGAATATTCTTTTGGGAATTTTATTTCTTGCAATCTTCTTCGTTATTTGAGTGAATACCATTTTCCAGGATTTCCCAGGGTAAGGTCATTTATTTTTCAAATCTTTTTTCTCTCTTTTCCGCGATTCTGGGTATCATCACTGGTCTAACCTAGTACTTTCATGTTATTAACTATTACTTTCATTCAGCATGTCTTTGGTTACCATCTGAATCTTGTTTCTTTCACTTATTGTAATTTTTTATTGATTTGACGAGATTTTCAAATAAAAATATTTAGTTATATTGATATACAATTTATTCACAAATAAAATGTTATAATGATGATGGGGTTGTATATTATTTAATAAATTATAAAAAAGTGTATTCTAATGAATAAATATTTAATAAAATGACTTTGACCAATGCTTAATTATAAATAAATGATTTATAATAGGAAAATATGTTTATATCTTGTTATAAATCAAAGACCTGCTGCAGGCACAACCCTAAACCCGATCCGGGCACAAGGGCCTAGCCCTATTTTAATTTTTTATAAATATACCCGAATAGTGTCTGAAATTTTTAAAATACCGGGCCGGGCCTAAAAAAGTTTTTTTAATAAATACCCGGGACTGGCGGGCCGTATATTTTAAATCGCCATTATTAGCTATTATTTCAAAAAAGTCCAGCCCGGGCCGGGTTGTGCAAATTGTACCTCTGTAGGTCTCTGAAATAAATAGTGTTTTTATTTAACGATTAAAAATATCTTTAAGCTGAACTATCGCTA
Organism: Gordionus sp. m RMFG-2023; assembly: GCF_954871325.1. Classification (NCBI taxonomy): domain Eukaryota; kingdom Metazoa; phylum Nematomorpha; class Gordioida; order Chordodea; family Parachordodidae; genus Gordionus; species Gordionus sp. m RMFG-2023. Next base: position 5,893,509 of record NC_088777.1, read on the forward strand.
TCGCCAAAATAAAAAAAATTTAAAAAATTTTTTTTTGACATAAAAATTTATGATAATTTTTCTTTTATTGCCATATTATTGTACTATAAAATTAATAATAATTTTTTCATTTGCATGGCATTTTTTTTAATGATTAATTCTTCTTATTTTCATTTCTACGGGATAATAGAATTTTTTGTATATTATATATTATTTTATATATTTAAAAGAAAGGTTGGAAGTTATAGACATTCTTATCTGTTTTTATAAAATGATTAGATAATGTGGCAAATTATCAATTATATTCAAAAAAATTGCTGTTTTCGAGTAGCGTGTGTGGTTTCCGATACTATAAAATTTCATTTCCATACTATGACATGGATATGTATGTATCTAGCATATACATAAAGCCAGAGCCTAATTTTGACTAAAATAGGTCCAAAAGCCTTCTTTAGCAATTTTTGTTGACTGTACTACCCATTTTAAAGTTATGGTATTATTTACATGTTAGTCGACTCGTTCCATAGAGATCTTTTGTGGGAAGAACACAAGGAGGGAGGGGGTGTTTTCTTTAACATAATTATCAACAAATTTTGGTATTTAGATAAGAGAATAATCAATTTATATCAGTGCTGGGTCTGGAACCATTTCTATTAAGAATATTTTATTAATTTCACTTTCCCAAAGGGTTCTTCTCAATAATAAGCAACCTTGTTTAAATTCCAGTTTTTAACAAATATTAATAATTTTTTTTCTTCTTATTGAATCTATAATATCTAGTTTGAAAGTGCTAAGGATATGTCCCTGTTCGACTTATTAATAAACAGCCTAAAAAGCAAAAGAAATATTTTTATGAAACGATAAAAACAACAAAACAAAATGAAACGAAAAAAACAAAATAAAACGTAAAAATACTAAAAAAAACACAGTTAATAAAACGAGACTTGATGTTTTTGTTTTATAAACTTGATTTTACCCAATATACTTATCGTCTCATGAGTTGCCTAGGCTTTAATTAATGGGGAGGAGTGGGGGGTTTGGGTTTGAATTTATGAATCTTGAGTATACTTATGATTTACTGAAAATATTATAAAGGATACTTAAATGATAAAAAAAATCTATTCAATAAATTATTTATCTTTTATCTAAGATACAAAGAATGTGTTTCATAGTGATCATGAAAACATTTAAATCCCCTGAGACAATATGCCCGAAAGCAAAATCTGAGCAAATTCTCGGAAATAGAGATTTAAGGGGCACGCCTCGTAACTTAATGGATTATCGCAAAAATTGGCACGTGATATACCGGATAAGCTACTGATCTTCTTTTTTTACCCTGGTGAATGGCAGCATCAGTTTTATAATTAATATATTCTTTTGAAATAAATTAAGTCTTCTAATTATGTCTCATGTCAACCTTGAATCAATTAATACTAAATAATAATTGACCGTGATACCCTGGACATGTTGATTTAGCGACTTCAACCTGGAAATGAATTTGGGCGATCCTTTTAAACCCCCAGATTTGCTAACCTTTATATAAAATCATGAAATAACAAACTTAGATTCATTTTTTAAATGGTATTTCTTAAAAATTTATACAGTGAAATATAAATAATTTGTAAGAAATTATTAATAGCTAGCATAATTAGTTTCCCCGTTTACGCACTGTAATATATGAGATAAGAATTGTAGATAAGATTTATTGAAATCCATCCTTCTTCAGAAATTTGTCTATCCTCATAAATATCATTTCACGATACTTTCTCAACAATACACCCCCACCCACTTCTCCCCCTAAAAAAAATGTATACAATACATTATTACTATAAAAAAAAGAATTTGAAAGAAAACTAAGTGAAAGTTAACATTTCGATGCTTTAATTGAAAATATTTTGAAAAAAAAAAATTTTTTATTTTTAAAAGAAAATTATTTTTGATAAAAGTATAACAGAGCCAAAGGGGCTACAATAAAATATTGTGGCAAAAAAATCATCCCCAGGAAAATCATGACTGCGCCTATGTAAATAATTATTTAGGTTATGTAGACTTTAGATGGAAATTTTTGTAAATCAGAAATTTAAAGGTTAAATATATTTTTAATTAATATCTATACAACAGATTTTTTTTAAAAAAGAATATCTAATAAAATATATCTATATCAGATCATAAAGGCTTAAAAGAAATTTTTATTTATTATTTTTCAAAATCAAACGCTAAAATAAAAAGCGTGAATTAATGTTGATAATTTAGTGTCGTTAAAAGGCTGGATTTGAGATTTTTAAAAAACGGGTGACTCAATATTTTATCCACGAAAATATTGCGCAAGGCCGAAGATTTCGTTCCTATGTGGCCCAAATGTTTAAACATCTATTAGCGAGATCTAGATGGGTAGACAAATATTTTTTGCTGGTTAAAATATTGAGTTAGCACTTTTATAACACTGAAATTGTACCTTATATTTCTCGGTTTAATATACTATATTTAAACTTTATACTATCAAGTTTTCAAATATTATTATTAATATTCTAAGAATATATATATATCTTCATCTACCTAACAATGTATACATATTTAAATTTATCATTAATTTATCACTTAAAATATTAAGTTTAAAAAATTTTTCCTTTTTTAAAAAAAAATAGATATGACATATATTTCCCTTGACCCATTCTTCGCCTCAGAGTGTAAAAACAAATAAAAGGATATATCAAATTAAAGCATAAATAAGTAAAATTAACTGTACCTACGTAAATGCATTCAACAAGCTAAACTTCAAAAAACCTTTTAAAGAGCAACCTTTATTTATTTATGCATAATTTATGTTCCTCGGGAAGTTATATAAAGGTCTGAGTAGAAAGAAAAATATTATTATTTTAAAATAAATCTCATAAATTTCAAAAAAAAATTTATCTTTATATAAAAAATTATTGAGTATATTTAGAATAATCTATTTATAAAAGAAGATGTATAGCAAAATATTATTCGTTCACATTTGCTTCTTGGCTGTTTTTTACTCCTCATTCGGATCTGAACCTTGGGATGATGATGATAATTCTTCCGCTGATACTAAGCGTAAATATTAAAATTAAATGCATGTCATGTCATGTTATTTATTCTAATAGCACGATATTCAAAACGACATAGTCTGTTTTTTTCGAAAATAAATAATATTTATATTAGATGTCTGCAAATGGCAATTTATTTTAGGTTCGACCTGACCCGGTTGGAATATAATTATTGTCCGCCAGGGCCTTTCCCAAATTTGTAATCAGCCAGATTCCAAATCTTTTTTTAAGGTTGTCCTGTCCGATCAGTCCCCAATATACTATGGAAAAATAAATCATTAATGATGAGGATTAGGTTTCATGATTTTCTTATTATAGTACTAGCACTGTTGGTAAAAACAGGTCATTTAATCATTTGAAATTATAACCAAAATATAATATAATATTTTTAAAAAAGCTTCAAGAACAATATTTTTTTCCTTTCTATTCTTCTTTAAGCGCGCGTTGCGTGTATCATTTCCGCCCAGCCCGACCCGTTAATTTTGTTTTGATCGTCCCATCCCAAACAAAATATTTTTTTTTAAGATGTTACACCCGGCCCATGGGGAGATCTCTAATTTATAATATAGTTTAAACTCCTTTTGAAACGTTTCATTACAGATTATATATATATAAATACAAAATCAAAGCTCCTACCGATATCGACCGTTACAAAAAATTGGTCGAGGTCAAACAATGGCCTATAGATGTAGTCGCTGTCATCGAATCAACTTCTGAGAAGATTCGAGATTATGAATGCTCACTTTCTATCTCTTACGTGAATATTCCTATTTAACATCATTTATATATAATATATATATAACCATTTTAATTTTCATAATATTCCAAATTTATACTTTGAATTTAGGCTAATCTACAATATTTTTAATTAAGATTTCTTATCACTTTTAGAAACCACTTTGATAAACATTTTTTTTTACTTATGGCATCTATTAATTATTTTCAAAAAAAATAAAATATTAATATTTATTAAATCAATCATAGGGTTCTTACTATCAACTCCAAAAAAATAACCCAATAGGACCTAAAGGAGCAGGCTTTGGAGTCGTGACTTATGACACTTGGGCTAAAGTTCACTTGAAATTGAATTCAGCAACTTCTTTTCTCGAAGTGTCTAGATATCCCGAACCCATTATTTCACATAGTATAATTTTGAAAAAAAATTTAAGAAAGAAAAAAAGAAAATCTAAATTATAAATATTAAAATTTTTATTTCATTCAGAAAAGTGCCTTGATTTAGAAAAAGCATTGAAACTTGCCAAAAAGGAGCTTACAAAGAATGGGAGAGATAAATCCATAAAACAAATATGGGTTTATATATCAGAAAAATCAGCTGGAAATCCGGAGGAAATAGCGCAAACTATCAAAAAATGGGGTATATCCTCTATTTACTTTTCTATCTGTGAATACATTATATAAAATTAGGGTTTCTAAATTTACATATGCATAGGTAAAGTTCAAATGTCAAGGTAAACTGCAAATGCTTAGATAAATTCTCTAATTAATTGGAGTGAGATTTCATTTTCTGATGATATAAATAACTTATAAAAATTAAATTATTAGAAATGTAGATTAATAGTTGTATTTCCTTTTATCCCAATAATAAATAGTTTAAATCCTTTAATATAATTATAATTAAGTTTTAAATTTCATTAATATTAAATCCACAAGTTTCGCATATTTATTTTAATTGAAAATGTAACTCTAATTATTTACGAGATAAAAGTAAATACAACTATTTAATGTATATTTCCTTTATTATTGAATATATTTAATAATTTAAATCTTTTTATTTATATCATAAGAAAATGAATCTCACTTCAATTAATAGAGTATATATCAAAAATTTTTACCTAAGCATTTCCAGTTTAGTCAAACCCTATGAATATAGATCGGAGATTATCAGCTATATATATTTATAAAACAATTTTGTTTTTTGTGAATAAATAAAAATTTTGAAAGGGATCGAAATATTTGTCTTTGCTATCGGCTCGAATATCAACTCTAAGCAAATAGACGCGATAGCCACGGATCATGATCACATATTTTGGTATCCTGACTATTGTACCTCCTCACAATCTCTCATTGAACTAGTCAACAATAAATTTTTATCGCCATTTTAATTTAAAAAAAAAAGGGTGTAATTGATGCTTCAATATTATATTATATAGTATATATATAAATATATTTATTTAATATCTTTTTTAATATAATTTATTTTATGCTATATATTCTGTCAGTTGTTATGTTTTAGAAAAAATATATTTCTAATAAAATGGAAACATTAAAAATGTGGTTTAAAATATTATCCATAGATTTACTTATTCATTATAATTTTATGTTATTTATTTTAAAGTTTATAAATTCTCAGGTGTACTGATATATCAAATTTAAGAGTTGTAAACGAATACGCATTTATCTTATAAAAAATCGAATATATTAAATGATATAATATGCAATAAATAGGAATACATTGTTCATCTTGTTTTTATATCAATTTTAGAAAGTAAAATATATGAACGAAAACGTGCAATTAATAAAGTTAAATTAAAAATTCATTTTTTTTTCTAGCTATTCTACTTAAATTTAAAATATGAGCAATTTATGTTCTTCGAGATATATATTGTCAGATTTGAACGGAAATTTTTGGAACATATAGGTATCATTGTTCGATGATTGAATAAATTATTAATATTAATTAATTTTTAAATTTTATGCTTAGAAAGATCATGTTTATAATATTGATTGAATAAAAAAAAATTGTATTTTATCAATGTCGAGACAATATTTCTTTATGCTCTTCTAACCCTGAACCAGAACTATCTGAACTCCTTTTTTGTTGTTAATGGGGGTTCACACCATCCCTGATATATAGTGGTGGAAGGCGTTTTAAGAGAGAATACATTAAGTAACTAATAATCCTCGTTATAACAAAATTCACAATTTTTTTTAAATAATATACAGTTGTGTGGCTGGAAAGAGCGTGTAGGTAGGGTATTGGTATGACAAAAATTCTAAAAGAAAATATTTTCTCGAGATCCAATCAAAAAGATTTTTTTTCTAAATCAGGGTTCCGGTCCCTGAGGAAAGTCAAACTTTTTTTATTGACTGTAAATGAGAAAAGGGATCATATTTTTAGCATATATATTTTTTTTCGTCTTCAAAGTTTTCTTGAACTTCTAACCTCCGAATCCTAACACCACGTTTCCCTGTGAGGCGGCTTATTTTGTCCTCCCGCATACGAACTTAGTTATCTTCAAACCAGGCCTTCTTCATAATTTTCCCATGTCATAATTTCATCTTTGTCAACCCTTCAGCCAGAACTTCTAACCTCCGAATTCTACCACCATGTCTCCCGGTATCTAGGCGGTTTATTTTGTCCACTCGCATACGAGCTCAGTTGTCTTCAAACCAGGCCTTCTTTATAACTTTCCCAAAAATTTGATTTTTATAATTTAATTTATATTTTACCAACGTTTAAATAATTTATATTTATATTTATAATTATAATTATAATTTTTTAATATAAAGAATATATATTTTGCTATAAATTATTATAGCATAAAAAATTAGCGAAATATATCTAATTATAAAATTATTATTATTTATTGTTATATAGACCTTTGTTTTAGGAGGTGCAGAAAGAAAAATATTTGGTTGCGATGTTATTTTAAATGTAGACTAAGTAATGTTTTAGCGCACAATTAGCGATTGAATGAAAATAGATAGAGAAGAATCCCACATAGATGGGAGTTTAGGTTCAGTTAAAATGACGGTCCAGGTCTGGTTTGTAAAAAATTAAAACATCGGTTTGATATAAACCTTTAAAACCAGGGTTCAAACTCCTTTTGTATACAAACCTAATACCTGTAATTATGTATAAAGAAACACTATAGATTTTATATCTAATCCTATACAATAAGCAACTAACGTATATAATATTTATTTAGTATATGTATGTATAGTATATATATTTAGACCTATGCTCCGATATCTCAATCGGGTTGGGGTTTTTTTAATAAAAAATTTATGGACCCCACCGAAATAGCTGCCGCTTAATTGGCGTCGGCGGTGTTACATATATGTAAGAAAATGAATTTAATTTATATTACCGTTTTTTTAGTTGCCCAACCCCTTAGCAATTTGTGAGGGCGAGGCATTCCAATTATTAAAAAGCTTCGGGAAAAAAAAATTTGACACTGGAAACTCAAATGAGAGGTTAAATCTTCTATAGAGGATTTTTTTCGAGATCTGCCGATCAAATATTTTAAGTATTCACTCCTCCCTTCGATGTAACAACATTACTTTTCAGGTATGTTTTTTTTTATATTCTGCTTAAAGAAGGAAATGTTCTTTTATCGAAGAAAAAATATAAGATAATTTTTATACTTTAGGAAAATAGTCCTATATGTGTATGAAATTATGCTAAGCAGCTGTAGCATTTTTTTGAACATTATTAACCATATTTAACCTTTTATTCCTTCATTTGCATTCAGCGTGTAATGCATCATGGAATACTTTAACATCCTCACAATAAAAATCTTTTAAATATTTAATTTTTCTCTAACAACATTTGAAATAGATTTGGTATGTGCTGCCTGATTAATTAAGAACCTTTCATTCATTTTAGTTATAAAGGTATCCAAGAGGCGGATAAAGAGATAAATTCTATGGTATTCTTATTAATATTGAAACGATAGACTCGCCTAGATGCAAGCCGAGGTAGATAAATATTAAATTCATAGAGATCTTCTTTTGCCTCAACAATGACATAATTTATTAAGACGTCATCATTTCCTTAATTTTTTTAAGTTTCAATATAAGCCTTTCAGCTCTATTCATTATCGATGTCATTTTTTTTGAAAAATTTTGCTTTAGTTTTTCAATGAAAAAGTTTCGAATGATTTGAGAAATTTTAAAATGATAGATAAATATAGCGCCAAGATCAATAGAATAAATTAGTACCGTATTTATATCTGCTATAAATGTGTTATATATGCACTAAGATGTTGTAATCAGTAATTTATTTTTAAAAAATGTTATAGCCGGTATCTAAATTTTTTGTCTATAAGGGGGAGTGGGGTTGTCCTCCTGCTTCCCATACCCGCTGGGTACGCGCCTGCGCATATAGGCTGAGATTAAAAATAATTTAAATGATATACTAACTTTACGTTGTTTAAAAAAATTTATATTCGATTTTTTATTCATTTACAACTCTTAAAAGTCATCTTACACCTGAGAATTTATAAACTTTAAAATAAATAACATAAAATTATGATGAATAAGTAAATCTATGGATAATATTTTAAACCACATTTTTAATGTTTCCATTTTATTAGAAATATTATTTATTTTTTTCTAAAACATAACAACTAGAATATACAGCATAAAATAAACCCTTTTTTTAAAAAATTAAAATGGAGATAAAAATTTTTTGTTGACGAATTCAATGAGAGATTGTGAGGAGGTACAATAATCAGGATACCAAAATATGTGATCATGATCCGTGGCTATCGCGTCTATTTGCTTAGAGTCGATATTCGAGCCGATAGCAAGGACAAATATTTCGATCCCTTTCAAAATTTTTATTTATTCACAAAAAACAAAATTGTTTTATAAATATATATAACTGATAATCTCCGATCTATATTCATAGGGTTTGACTAAACTGGAAATGCTTAGGTAAAATATTTTGATATATACTCTATAAATTGAAGTGAGATTCATTTTCTTATGATATAAATAAAAAGATTTAAATTATCAAATATATTCAATAATAAAGGAAATATACATTAAATAGTTGTATTTACTTTTATCTCGTAAATAATTAAAGTTACATTTTCAATTAAAATAAATATGCGAAACTTGTGGATTTAATATTATTAAAGATTAAAACTATTTATTATTGGGATAAAAGGAAATACAACTATTAATTTACATTCCTAATAATTTAATTTTTATAAGTTATTTATATCATCAGAAAATAAAATCTCACTCCAATTAATTAGAGATCTAAGCATTTGCAGTTTACCTAGGCATATGTAAATTTAGTCATATAATGTATTCACAAATAGAAAAAAAGGAAATATAGGATATACCCCATTTTTTGATAGTTTGCGCTATTTTCTCCGGATTTCCACCTGATTTTTCTGATATATTAACCCATATTTGTTTTATAGATTTATCTCTCCCATTCTTTGTAAGCTCCTTTTTGGCAAGTTTCAATGCTTTTTCTAAATCGAGGCACTTTTCTGAATGAAATAAAAATTTTAATATTTATAATTTAGATTTTTTTTTTCTCTCTTAAATTTTTTTCAAAATTATACTTTTTGAAATAATGGGTTCGGGATATCTAGAAACTTCGAGATAAGAAGTTGCTGAATTCAATTTCAAGTGAACTTTAGCCCAAGTGTCATAAGTCACGACTCCAAAGCCTGCTCCTTTAGGTCCTATTGGGTTATTACGTTGGAGTTGATAGTAAGTACCCTATGATTGATTTAAATATTAATATTTTATTTTATTTTTTTTGGAAATAATTAATAGTAGCCATAAGTAAAAAAAAATGTTTATCAAAGTGGTTTCTAAAAGTGATAAGAAATCTTAATTAAAAATATTGTAGATTAGCTTAAATTCAAAGTATAAATTTTAATATTATGAAAATTAATATGGTTATATATATATATAAATGATGGTAAATAGGAATATTCACGTAAGAGATAGAAAGTATGCATTCATAATCTTGAATGCTCGGAGAAGTTGATTCGATGATAGCGACTACATCTATAGGCCCTTGTTTGACCTCGACCAATTTTTTGTAACGGTCGATATCGGTAGGAGCTTTGATTTTGTATTTATATATATATATATATAATCTGTAATGAAACGCATCAAAAGGAGTTTAAATATATTATAAATTAGAGATCTCCCAATGGGCCGGGTGTAACATCTTAAAAAAAATATTTTGTTTGGGATGGGACGAACAAAACAAAATTAACGGGTCGGGCCGGGCGGAATAAAAATGATACACGCAACGCGCGCTTAAAGAAGAATAGAAAGAAAAAAAATATTGTTCTTGAAGCTTGTTTAAAAATATTAAATTATATTTTGGTTATAATTTCAAATGATTAAATGACCTGTTTTTACTGATTTCTCTATTTTTTCCTACATTTTAAGGCTAGTACTATAATAAGAAAATCATGTAACCTAATCCTCATCATTATTGATTTATTTTTCCATAGTATATTGGGGACTGATCGGACCGGTCAACCTTAAAAAAAGATTTAGAATCTGCCTGATTACAAATTTGGGAAAGGCCCTGGCGGATAAAAATTATATTCCAACCGGGTCAGGTCGAACCTAAAATAATTTCCCATTTGCAGATATCTAATATAAATATACTATTATTCTTTTTCGAAAAAAAAGACTATGTCGTTTTGAATATCGTGCTATTAGATTAATTAACATGACATGACATGCATTTAATTTTAATATTTATGCTTAGTATCAGCCGAAGAATTATCTTCATTATCCCAAGGTTCAGATCCGAATGAAGAGTAAAAAACAGCCAAGAAGCAAATATGAACGAATAATATTTTGCTATACATCTTCTTTTATAAATAGATTATTTCTAAAGATATTCAATAATTTTTTATATAATAAATAATTTTTTTTTGAAATTTATGAGACCCTTTATTTTAAAATAATAATATTTTTCTTTCTACTCAGGCCTTTATATAACTTCGGAACATATATTATGCATTTAAATAGGTAGCTCTTTAAAAGGTTTTTTGAAGTTGAGCTTGTTGAATGCATTTACATAGGTACAGTTAATTTTACTTATTTTTGCTTTAATTTGATATATCCTTTTATTTGTTTTAACACTCTGAGGCGAAGTATGGGTCAAGGGAAAAATATGATATATTTTATTTTTAAAAAAGGATATATTTTTTTAACTTAATATTTTAAGTGATAAATTAATGATAATTTAAAAATGTATACATTGTAGATAGATAAAGATATATATATATATATATATATATATTCTTAAAATATTAATAATAATATTTGAAAACTTGATAGTATAAATTTTAAATATAGTATATTAAACCGATAAATATAAGGTACAATTTCAGTATTGTAAAAGTGCTAACTCAATATTTTAACCAGCAAAAAATATTTGTCTACGCATCTAGATCTCGCTAATAGTTGTTTAAACCTTTGGGCCAAATAGAAACGAAATCTTCGGGCTTGCGCAATATTTTCGTGGATAAAATTTTGAGTTACCCGTTTTTAAAAAATCGGCTCAAATCCAGCCGTTTAACTAGTGTTTGCAACGGTCCGGTCTTATCAGACTTTTCGGTCCTATGGGACGGTCCCGTCCAACAACACGGTCCCACGGTCCGGTCCGACCGAAGACCGATTAAAGAATATAAAAGTTTACTATAAATTGCTTTATAGTTAATGTGTATGTACATAGAACATATAAAATATGATTATTTAATGCCTAACACTTTATAATATCTAATTCATCGTTTACTTTTTATATTCTTCCGTTTCATTAAATTCAATATTCATAGTTTACTTTTTATATTCTTCCGTTTCATTCAATTAAATTCAATCGCCTTCAAGTATTTTAATTTTGTAGGGTAGGTAGTATTATATTTTATTTTTAGAAATGGATATTGAAATCATAGAAGTTGATACTAGTACTATTGAAATGCCACATTCTTCAAGGGGTGAAAGAATGACTATTAATGAAAATCAAAAAAATCCATCAAATTCTTTAAAAGATGTTAAAGAAGTATACAATTATTTTAAAATAGAGACTGGTCATAAGATTTGTAAAATCTGTTTACAATCATTTTCAAATACATCAAGCACAAGTAAATTAAGCATATATTCTATTAGCTGGGAACCAATATTAAAAACCCAATATAAACAAAATATTGTATTGGTATTGCGTCTAAAATATTGATATTGGTTTAAACAATATTTTCTATTTCTTGTATTGCTATTGGTTTATATTGTATTGGTTTAAATTCAAATAACTAATTAAATGAATTGAAATAAATAGTGATTATTAAACCCTTAATTTCTAGTTTTAAAATTTAAATAAACATGGAAAAAAAAAATCATGAAGCATTACCATAAAAACAGGATTTAGAAATGCTAAATTATTACTTGCATTGTCTAATGTAATACAAAAAAAATCAATTTCAAATTTTACTTTTAATACAGAATTATAAATATTAATAGAATTATGTGCTGATTTAAAAGGAATAAAATCTAATAGATGATTATTTAATTTAAATTCATTATCAATATAATGAATTATTATTATGCCCATAAAGGGTATTTTATTTGGAGAGGACCAAATGTCCATTGTTAAGGAAAATTTAGATGTAATGTTAGAACGTACAGATTTTAAATTGATAAAAGAACTATGTTAATGTTTCATAACTTCTATTTTTAATCTTTTTCTAGAAAGTAATTTTAGTGAGGGGTTAGAATATGCTATTAAATTTTTAAAAGTGATATTCTCAACCATTGAAAAGGCTGTTATTTTGAATAAAATAGAATTAAATGTTTTAAATTAGCTTTATTATTTATATTATTAACTAAAAATGATTTTATTGTGTTAATTTTTTTACTGCTTATTTATTTGTTGTTCACATTTCCTATATAATGTTGGGCTTGGGTGGATGGATTTAAGATGCGTCCATAACCCCGAAGTTCTAAAATTGGGAAGAGATTTTTTTTTTACATTTATTGCAAATAGCCCTTTTTTGTTATCACAACTAGTATAAACAGATTTTTGCTGTATTTCATCTTTTATTAGATATTGATGATTCATCTTGTTCATTATCGCTATTATTATTAGTATCAACAGCATTATCTATATTTATTAACTCTACTTGGTCTTCATTCATTATAATATCCTAAATGAAATGGATTAATAAGTTTATGTTTATGTAATGAAATTAAAAAAATATACCACGATAAAACCAAATAATTATATGTATTCATCTATTTTTAATAGGTATTAGTTAAAATTGTATTTAAACAATATATCAAAACCAATGTATTTATGTAATTGGTATTGGTATTGGTTGTAAAAACAATACCAATATTTAATTCTATAATTGTTTATATTGGTATTGGTATTGTAAACCATTATTATATTGGTATTGGTCCCATCCCTATATACTATGATTCACATATGTTATGAATAATTTTATCTTATTTTAGCTACTTTGAGACGACATATGTTTCTTAAACATAAAAATGTATCACAGGGAGAAGAAAAATTATTAGTTCAGAAAGAAATAAATTTTTCAGATCATATATATAATAGCAGAATTACAACTGCTCAAAACAAAAAATAAATACATTGCGGAAATTATTATAACATCTAATATCCCCCTACATGCCCTTATAAATAATATTAAATTTTTGGAAATGATTGGATATATAAATCCTAATATTAGGGTGCACACTTATAATACTTTTTAAAAGAATATTCTAAACAATTATCTAAATAAAAAAATTAATGTTATATCCATGATAGCAAAATTGCCAGGAAAACTGGCTATCACTACAGATTTATGGACATCTGTTCAAAAACTTCCATACATATCTGTAAGTGGGCACTATATAGATAAATCATGGAAAATGAAGAAATCATATTGGATATTAATTATGTGCCTTATTCGCACAAAGCTGAAAATATATATAAATGTCTTTCAGATTTAATTATTGAATATAATTTAAAGGAAAAAATTATCAGTTTAACAACTGATAATGCTGCTAATATGGTGAAAACTCAGAGACTCATGAAGACTTAGATGAGTCCAAACCCATTTGCAGCATATGGCTGTATGGCACACGTATTAAACATAATTTGCCAAAATATTCTAAAAAACATTGATGAAGTTATCATTAAAGTGAGATTGATTACTACGAATATATCTCAAAGTCCATCATTGCTTCAAAAATATAGGTCATTACTTAGAGGTAATGACAAAGGACAACTTGCTGGAATTCAACATATTTGATGTTGGTGAAGGTCCTTGCAGTAAATTATCTATCTTTTTCTTTTTTTAATAGGATTATATATTTAGAATTTTGAGACAATAAGAACTTTGTGTTATTCAGAGTATTAAACCCTTGGCAGCATTGCCCTCACAAATAATGATAAAAATAAAATAGAGGAAGTAATTCCTTTATTAAAACCATTTTATGACCACCTTGGATTTATCTGGATCCTCCTATCCTACCATTAATTAAATATCTTTTATCTAATATTTTTAAATGGTTTTTCTCTTATTTAGGCATATATCTTATGAAATATACAAATACATATTGCAAATATTTTTAATTCTAATTCCTCGCCCTCATTTATTGATGCAACTTTTGCAACGAAAGTCACTCAGAAAGCTAATCACTACATTCACAAATTTTTAAACATTAGGACCCTAGAATCAAAAAAGTTATTCCTAATTCTTTATAATATTACAAAATTTCTTTTTATTTAGGTTCACATGTATAATCTATTAAATACTCCTGAAAATTTTATTCAATTTAAGGAAGTATATGAAAAATATGCGAGCACTTTATCAAGTGGCATAAGGACAAACAAAGTATATAAAAATATTTATTTATTTATTGATAATTATTATTTAAGGAAATACCCTTGAGAGAGAGAATAGCCAGGGATAGGCTCATGGGAACTGGGTCATTAGAGGAGATAGCTCAGATAGGGGATATAACTGAAATTCAATGTTATTTATCTGATATTTTATGTCCTGTTAATTCCAATATACTAGATTGGTGGGAAGGGAATCAATATCGATTTCCAGTTCTATCAAAAATAGCAATGGACTATCTCCCCCAGCAGGCTACATCAGTAGCATGTGAAAGGATATTTTCTAAAGCTAATGATAAAATAACTTAGTTACGAATAGAATGAATCCAAAGATGGTTCAATCTATGATGGCACTTGAATCATGGATAAAAAATGGAATCATTTTTGATTTTTTAGAAGATAATTAAATTATTTATATACAATTTATTTTATAACCAAAAATATATATCAAAAAAATTAATTAAATATGTAAATCATAATCATATTGATATAATTTATATTAAATAAATTTGTATTTTAATATTCTTTTGATTAGGCATATGTGTATAATATAATAAAAATGAATTGATGATATAATTGAAATATTAATAGGGTAGATAAACTATTCTTAATAAATTTAAATGCAGAATAAAACTTTTGTAGCTTTATAAAAAAAAATTTTTTTAGGCGGGACCGGACCGCTTGGACCGGACCAGACCGCTTGGACCGGACCAGACCGCTTGGACCGGACCGGTAGCAAATCTGGGGGTTTAAAAGGATCGCCCAAATTTATTTCCAGGTTGATGTCGCTAAATCAACATGTCCAGAGTATCACGGTCAATTATTATTTAGTATTAATTGATTCAAGGTTGACATGACAGTGACATAATTAGAAAATATTAATTATAAAACTGTTGCTGCCATTCACCAGGGTAAAAAAAAAGATCAATAGCTTATCCGGTATACCACGTGCCAATTTTAGCGATAGTCCATTAAGTTGCGGGGCGTGCCCCTTAAATCTCTATTTCCGAGAATTTGCTCAGATTTTGCTTTCGGGAATATTGTCTCAGGGGATTTAAATGTTTTCATGATCACTATGAAACGCATTCTTTGTATCTTAGATGAAAGATAAATAATTTATAATAGATTTTTTTTATCATTTAAAAGTGTCCTTTACAATATTTTCAGTAAATCATAAGTATACTCAAGATTCATAAATTCAAACCACTCCTCCCCCCCTCCTCCCCATTAATTGCAACTCATGAGACGATAAGTATATTGGGTAAAATCAAGTTTATAGAACAAAAACATCAAGTCTCGTCATTTTAATTTTTTTTTGTTTTTTTACGTTTTAATTTTTTTTTTGTTTTATTACTTTTTATTTTGTTTTTTTACGTTTTATTTTGTTTTTTTTTCATTTCATTTCATTTTGTTTTTTTTCGTTTCATTTTATTTTGTTGTTTTATTTATTCATTTTCAAAAAAATATTTCTTTTGCTTTTTAGGCTGTTTATTAATAAGTCGAACAGGGACATATCCTTAGCACTTTCAAACTAGATATTATATATTCAATAAGAAGAAAATTTTTTTTTACTATTGGTTAAAAACTGGAATTTAAACAAGGTTGCTCATTAATGAGAAGAACCCTTTGGGAAAGTTAAATTAATAAAATATTCTTAATAGGAATGGTTTTAGACTTAGCGTGATATAAATTAATTATCCTCTTATCTAAATATCAAAACTTGTTGATATTTATGTTAAAAATAACACCCTTTCCCTCCTTGTGTTCTCCCCACAAAAGATCTCTATGGAACGAGTCGTCTAACATGTAAATAATACCATAACTTTAAAATGGGTAGTACAGTCAACAAAAATTGCTAAAGAATGCTTTTGGACCTATTTTAGTCAAAATTAGGCTCTGGTTTTATATATATACTATATACATACATTCCCATGTCATAGTACGGAAATGAAATTTTCTAGCATCTGAAACCACACACGACTCGAAAACAGCAATTTTTTTGAATATAATTGATAATTTGCTACATTATCTAATCATTTTATAAAAACAGATAAGAATGTCAATAACTTCCAACCTTTCTTTTAAATATATAAAATAATATATAATATATACAAAAAATTCTATTATCCAGTAGAAATAAAAAAAAAGAAGAATTAATCATAAAAAAATGCCATGCAAATGTAAAAATTATAATTAATTTAAATATAGTACAATAATGATG
Source organism: Gordionus sp. m RMFG-2023 (assembly GCF_954871325.1). Taxonomy (NCBI): domain Eukaryota; kingdom Metazoa; phylum Nematomorpha; class Gordioida; order Chordodea; family Parachordodidae; genus Gordionus; species Gordionus sp. m RMFG-2023. Next base: position 5,910,421 of record NC_088777.1, read on the forward strand.
AAATAAACTAAAAATTATTATAAATTTTTTATGTCAAAAAAAATATTTAAAATTTTTTTTAATTTGACAATAATAATTTCAGCTTAGTGATATATTTGATTGTTAAATTACACCATTTATATCAGAGACCTACAGAGGTACAATTTGCACAACCCGGCCCGGGCCGGATTTTTTTAAAATAATAGCTAATATTAAAATATACGGCCGCTCAGTCCCGGGTATTTAAAAAAAACACTTTTTTAGGTCCGGCCCGGGTATTTTAAAAATTTCAGGCCCGATCCGGGTCTATTTAGAGTCAAATTCCATTAAATAAGTTGATAAATAGACAGTCCATTTGATTTGAATAAATAATGTGGTAAATACTAAAAAATTAAATTAAAATTATTTTTTTAAATAAATATTTTACTTGACAGGTTAAGAATGATGGGGGTAATAAAATTAGGAATTTATTTTTAGACTTTTGCCTATGGGTAGCGCATGTACCAATCAAAGCAGCTTTATTTGATAGTGAAAAAAGATTGATTTGAATTAGTACTTTGAGGTGTAGGTAATGAAACTAATAGAGCTTTTTTATTTTAAGATTTTTTTTACTAAGTAAACATTAATTGCTTGAGTTGAGTAATTAGATTCAGGATCATTTTTTTAAAATAATTAAGTTAAAAAAACTTAATAAATAAGTAAACTTTTGTTGGTTTGGAAGTATTTCTTTTTTCCATGATGATAAATAAATAAAGTTTGCTTGGTTTGAACATGAATTATACTAAAAGTATCAAGATTTATAAAATAATTAAGTTAAAAAAACTTAATAAATAAGTAAACTTTTGTTGGTTTGGAAGTATTTCTTTTTTCCATGATGATAAATAAATAGTTTGCTTGGTTTGAACATGAATTATACTTAAAGTATCAAGATTTATAAAATAAAGTAAAATTAATTTATAATAAAGGTAATATATATTCGGTAGATCAGATTATTATTTTTTAAAAATGCTAATTTATAGTTTGATTTATTCTGTATCTTCTTAAAAATCTACTTTATCTAAAAATTTAATATAATATCTATTAGGTTATATATATTCAGTAGATCAGATTATTATTTTTAAAAAATGCTAATTTATAATTTGATTTATTCTGTTATCTAAAAATTTAATATAATATCTATTTCAGAAACTTGTTACAGAAGAATATAATTTGATTTATTCTGTATCTTCTTAAAAATCTCGTTTTATCTAAAAATTTAATATAATATCTATTTCTTAAACTTGTTACAGAATGGATTTGTAAATTCAAAATATTTCAGGAAGTTCGGCAAATTAAAAATGGTTGATTTTTAAAAATTAAAATTAAATAATATAATAAAGAAAATAAATATAAACCGATAAAATAAAAGCTTAATAAGCCAATAAAAATAAAGATTAATAAGCCACTAAAAATAAAATAGCAAAATAATAATATATATATGAAAGATTATATTACAAATTTAAATATAGAAGGTGGCTGAGTGGAACAACGTTTGCCTTTAAACCGATAAGTCATAAGTTCGAATCCCGTGATGTGCAAAAAATTATTTTCTTAATATTTAACATTAGAGAGATATAGTCTCCATCGAGTTATTTAACATTAAGAAGATAGGAAAGTTGATAGAAAAAATAAAAATTAGCATTAAGATGATAGGAAAACATTCATTTCTTTATTAAGGTGATTATAATATATATAGATAGATACTTAAATAAAAAAAATAGTTAACCTTTTTTCTATTTTTTTTAAAATCTTCTGGTTTCTAATAATTCGGGGAAGGTTTTAAAATGTGAATATTCATAGATTAGCCTTTATAGCTGTATACAGAGAAGGGAAATCGTGATTCGAAATTTGACGCTGACCTAAAAATTCTGATTCAGGGGGTTCTCGATTTTTTAGAAGACCTGATATCACTGTGTTACGATATTGCCAAAGAGAACTGATTATTTTGTCTTATATTTTACCTAGAACCGTCTTCAAATAAATTGATAGGACAATTAAATTTTCGAATTTTGACTTTAATTCAAAGAAATGGAATAACCTAATATGGGAATCCGAACCCTCTGTAAAAGTTGATCAAAAATAAAAATTAAAGATTTCTTAAATAATATTTTTTTTTATAAATTCAATAAATAAAAAAAGATTTGCCCATTTTTCATTTTTTTCCCCAATTTTCAAAATTTTGCCTCCATTTTTGCAGGTAAAATGTTTTTTTACACAACGTAAAGTTAGTATGTCATTTAAATTTTTTTAAATCTCAGCCTATATGCGCAGGCAGGTACCCAGCAGGGAAGGGAAGCAGGACAACCCCACTCCTCCTTATAGACAAAAAATTTCGATACCGGCTATAACATTTTTTAAAAATAAATTACTGATTACAACATCTTATTGCATATATAACACATTTATAGCAGATATAAATACGGTACTAATTTATTCTATAATTAATATTTATTTCAAATTTGATCTCTATGAATTTAATATTTATCTAACTTGGCTTGCATCTAGGCGAGTCTATCGTTTCAATATTAATATCAAAAGACGAATACCATAAATTTTATCTCTTTATCCGCCTCCTGGATACTTTTATAACTAAAATGAATGAAAGATTCTTAATTAATCAGGCAGCACCAGGCAGGTACACAGGAATTTGGTCTGGGGGGGGGGGATAATAAAATTTTTAAAGAAATATTATTGTTTTTTAAAAATATCAAGCATAAATTTATTACGACTAATAAATATTTCTAATACACAATTTTAAATTTATGTGAATTATAAAAAAATTATATGTATAGAATCACTTAAATGACCCAAAATAGAAATTCAAATTTTTTGAGACTTTACACAAAAAGTTTCTTAGGAATAATTGCATTTTGTATGTTATATATTTACAATGTAAAATCCAATCTTCGTTGTGATTGAACTAATTTTTCAATTATCTCATCCTTGCTTGTCGTCAAATGCCTATGAATATTCAAAAGATCCAAGATTTCAATCTACTTTCAGATGTTGTACTTCTTGGTATGTTTTTCAGAGACCTACATGGGCCCCGGGGCTGGGCAGTTATTTAATTTTTTTAAATATACCCGGGCCGGGCCCGAATATATTTAAAAAAACCAAGCCGGGCCTGAATTATTTTAAAAAAACACCCAATCTGGGCTGTATTTTTTATTCTATATTTGAAATCGTTATTATTGGCTATAAAAATCAAAAATAAATATAATTTATTTTAAAAAAATCCGAGCCGGGCCTGAAAATTTTTTAAAAAAACCTAGGCCGGGCCGTAAAAAATCATTAAAAAAAATCCGGGCCGTGCTTTGCAAATGATACTTCTGCAGGCCTCTGTTATTCTTCTTAAAAAAGATAATGTTCTCTCATTAGTTTACTAATGGGAAGAGTTTATAAACCCTTTTAATACATTGGGAATTTAATCTAAAATGTGTTTGAAATAATGCAGAGCATCCATAGCATTTTTTGGGACTATATCAACCATAGTTTATCTTATAAACATAGTTATTCAGCGCAGTAAGGCATCATAGATACTTTAAAATCTTCATAATAAAAATCTAATAAATATTTTTTTTTTATTACCATCTGAAAAAGGTTGGGAAGGTTTTTGTGGAAGTAATATTTGCAGATTAGTAAGTGCTGCAGGATGAATTAAAAATTCATTTATTTGGGTTATAAATGTATCTGTATTTAAGATATACTCTTCTATTGATCCTATATTAATGTTTTAACGATGAGCTTGCCTTGCTACAAGTCGAGGGAGACAAATATTAAACACGTATAACTCTGCTTTTGACTCAACAATAAATATAAAATTATTAAACATTGGCCCTAATTTCCTTGAGTTCTGGTAAAATCTCCGCTATTCTCTTCTTCTATCAAGTCAATGTCATATTTTTGAAAAGTAATACTTAAAATAGTTGTATAATTAAATAATACAATCAAATGAGAAATAAAATTTGGAATAAGCATTGAATCCAATAATTTTCTTGCTTCTGAGAAAATATTACTTTCAGGCCATTGTGATATTTCAGTAATAGCAAATAATTGGCTCTTCTAACCCTTATGTTACTGTTTGATGGCAGAGACTCTATCTCGTTGGACAAGGTTGCAATTTCTTTTTCCCTGTTGGACAAGTAGTTTCAGAAATAATTATTATTTGACTAGAAATTTGAAAATATAAGATAAATTACGCCGGAAAACTTGAAATCGAAATTAATTGATAAAATAACTTAGTAGATAAATGTGATATAAAATGTAATTAAATATATATTTAATATGAGATACGAATAATATTAACAAATATAAATTAATATAAACAATAATATTTTAAAAAAATAAATAATCATCTGCATTTTTTGGCTTTGGTGGGGGGGGGGATTTGCCCCCCCCCGGCTGCGTACGCCAATGGGCAGCACATACCAAATCTATTTCAAATGTTGTTAGAGAAAAATATTTAGATTTTTATTGTGAGGATTTAAAAGTATTCCATCATGCATTACACGGTGAATGCAAATGGTGGAATAAAAAGTTAAATATGGTTAATAATGTTCAAAAAAATGCTACAGCTACTTAGCATAATTTCAAACATATTTAGGACTATTTTCCTAAAGTATAAAAATTATCGTATATTTTTTCTACAATAAAAGAACATTTCCTAAGCAGAATATAAAAAAAACATACCTGAAAATTAATGTTGTTACATCGAAGGGAGAAGTGAATACTTAAAATATTTGATTGGCAGATTTCTAAAAAATCTTATATAGAAGATTTAACCCCTCATTTGAATTTCCGGTGTCAAAAATTATTTTTTTTTCCTGAAACTTATATTGGAAAGCCTCGCCCCCACAGATTGCTAAGGGATTGGGCAACTAAAAAAATGTAATACAATAATTTATAAATTAAATTCATTTTCTTACAAATATGTAACACCGCCGACGCCAATTAAGCGGCAGCTATTTCGGTGGGGTCGATAAATTTTTTATTAAAAAAAACGCCAACCCCGATTGAGATATCGGAGGATAGGTCTAAATACATATACTATACATACGTATACTAAATAATTATTATATACGTTAGTAGCTTATTGTATAGGATTAGAGATAAAATCTATAGTGTTTCTTTATACATATTTACAGGTATTAGGTATGTAGTTTGAACCCTGGTTTTAAAGGTTTATATCAAACCGATGTTATAATTTTTTACAAACCAGACCTGGACCGTCATTTTAACTGAACCTAAACTCCCATCGATGTGGGATTCTTCTGTATCTACTTTCATTCAATCGCTAATTGTGCTAAAACATTGCTTAGTTTAAAATAACCTCGCAACCAAATATTTTTCTTTCTGCACCCCCTAAAACAAAGGTCTATATAACAATAAATAATAATAATTTTATAATAATTAATCAGATATAAATTCGTGTAAAAGGACATAAAAAGTAAATAATTTTATTTATAGATATAATACGCTAATTTTTTATGCTATAATAATTTATAGCAAAATATAAATTCTTTATTTTAAAAAATTATAATTATAAATAAAAATATTTATTTAAACGTTGTAAAATATAAATTAAATTATAAAAATCAAATTTTTAGTTTTGATATTTTACATATCGTAACTTAAAATTTAAAAAATATAATATTACAAATAAATATTTATAAAATAATATTAACTCTTATAATTTATCTTTTAAATAAAATTCAAAATGAAACGTGTCGAAATTGCAATTAAAGCATATGAATCTTGTTTGTGAGCTGAAGCTTCAAATGACCATTGTATAATGTATAATTTAATGTGAAATAAATATTTAATAAAAAAATTAAATTAAATATTTCTTGTCCTCTAAATTTTGCCAAAAAAAACGGATTTAATAATTTCTCTTTTTATTCGTTGAGGGAGAGCAAAGCGTTTACTGTTCGGTTTTCGTCCATACCATTAGCGTCAAAAATGGGCTTTATAACGTCGACGTCTAGATTCGGGAACATGTCTTTCAGTTTTTTCATTTGGATTTCGTAATTTTCGGCTTAAATTTTTACAATAAATATTTGTGGATTTGAAAATAAAAAATGATTTAAAAAATGATAACTGGCTTTCCAGCCGGTTAAGATTTGAATTTTTTTCCTTCCAATTTTCAAACCCTGCCCGGCTTCCTTTCCGTTTTAATTTTTGATCATTTTATGGTTCGGTCTGAAATTTTAAAAATTTTTGATGTTTTTTTTTCAAAATGGTTTTAAAAAAGGATATTGGAAATATGTGCAGTAAATATAACATGGAAAGCTACATTATATGATTTTTTTAGCTGACAAATCGATATAATAACGATTTTTTTAAAGTTAGGGTCAGCACGGCTTTCGAATAAAGAATTATTTTTAGGGCCGGGCTTTGGTATATGCTGGCAGGCCTTCCATATTAGTTAATAAACGTTTTTCTTATTTAATATTATAAAGGTTTATAGATTTATAAATATTTACTTTTTATGAGTAATAAATACAAGGTTAGCAATTTTTAAAAACCATTAACTTAAAAAATAATTTAAAATTATATCTGTCTTTATTTTAAGTTGTATATATTTTTTTAAAAATGACATTTTAGAATATTATATTAAAATGGGTAGGTGGGCGTGATTCAATAAAATGAACGACCACCTAATATGTATATAACTTTTTATAAAGTTTTAAAATTCAGTCAATGTCCCCGTTTGCTTGAATAGTTTGCTTGAATAGTATCACAGGAATTATTCTATCTAGAAGAGAGATCAATTGTTGATAAGTCTTTGAGGCTATTATTTTATACCATAGGTAAAGAAGATGCTTTCGTTAAACTTTATTCGTATTTTCAAACATTCTATTTTTAAAGGTTAATTCTTTCGCCTAACATTTTTACTCGAAATGATAAAGCTAATAGTAATAATAAAGCTATGAGGCGAAGGTTGCACAAGCACCTGGGGTAAATGACAAGTGAAAAGTTATGAAGAAGGCCTGGTTTGAAGACAACTGAGCTCGTATGCGAGTCGACAAAATAAACCGCCTAGATACCGGGAGACATGGTGATAGAATTCGGAGATTAGAAGTTCTTGCTGCAGGTATGACATAGATGAAATTAAGACAAGTGGGAAAATTATGAAGAAGGCCTGGTTTGAAGACAACTGAGTTCGTATGCGGGTAGACAAAATAAGCCGCCTAGACACAGGGAAACGTGGCAGAATTCGGAGGTTAGAAGTTCGGGCTGCAGGTTTGGCAAAGATAAAATTAAGAAAACTTTAGAGACGAAAAAAATTATATATGCAAAAAATATGATCCCTTTAAAAAAGTTTGACTTTCCTCAGCGACCGTAGCCCTGATTAAGAAAAAAATCTTTTTGATTGAATAAGCTACTCGAGAAAATATTATTCTTTTAGAATTTTTGACATACCAATACCCCACCTACACGCTCTTTCCAGCCACACAACTGTATATTATTTTTAAAAAATTGTGAATTTTGTTACAACGAGGATTATTAGTTACTTAATGTATTCTCTCTTAAAACGCCTTCCATCACTATACATCAGAAGTGGTGTGAACCCTCTTTAACAACAAAGAAGGAGTTCAGATAAAAATTTAAAAAAGGGTTCTGGTTCAGGGCTAGAAGAGCATAAAGAAATATTGTCTCGACATTGATAAAATACAATTTTTTTTTATTCAATCAATATTATAAAAATGATCTTTCTAGCATAAAATTTAAAAATTAATTAATATTAATAATTTATTCAATCATCGAACAATGATACCTATATGTTCCAAAAAATATCCTCTTTAAGATTTCCGTTCAAATCTGACAAAATGTATCTCGAGGAACATAAATTGCTCATGTTTTAAATTTAAGTAGAATAGCTAGTATTTTACATAAAATATAAAAAATTTAGATATATTTAAAAAAAATTCCAAGGTCCGACCCGGCCCGAATTTTTTTTTTTAAATATTAGACCAGGCCCGAACCCAATTATTTTAAATAGAATTAGGTCCTAGTCCGGACAGGCCCGAATGGGCCGGGCCTGACTCGGGCCGTGCATAACTTTGCAGACCTCTAGTTTACCTATTTTTAAATTGTAAAAAATAATAACATTATTTTAAGGAACTTTTTCATGAATTACGAAATCAAATAAAATCCAAATATAACAAAACTCAATCAGTTTCATTACCTACAACTCAAACTGATAATTTAAACCAATATTTGATCACTGAATTATCAAATAAAGCTGCTATGATTATTACAAGCGCTGCCCGTTTTAGGCAAAAATATAAAACAATCTTCCCTAACACTTTAATTTCTAAAATTCTTTTAATAACTACTACAATTAATAATGATGCCAAGAATTTAATAACTGAGCATACTTGCGGTCCTATGAATATAATATGCAAATTTTGTTTTTATTTGAAAAACCTTCAGATTCTGTTTTTATTTGAAAAACCTTCAGATTCTAAATTCAATCATTGTTGTAAAGGGAAAGTTAAACTTATACAAATACCTTACCCACCTTATTTACAAAATCTTTTATCAAACCCACAGGATTCCTTATATAGATTTTATGATAAATATACGTTCTTATAATTCAGCTAGCACTTGCTTCTATGAGAGTTCAAATATCGGAGTTTTCAGGTAGTGGTCCTTATTGCTTCTAAGTTCATGGGCAAATATTTCATCGTACTTCTTACTTATATCCACCCTCTAATACTCACTTATGCACAGTTATATGTATTAGATACTACACAGGTTATAACTGAGCGTGTTAAACATCCAGCAAATACTAAATGTAACATAGATATTATGAAACATTTAGATCATTTAATTCGTCAAATTAATCCCTACGCTCTTAGCTTTAGGACCTTGTGTGAGGTTCAACAATCTGCATTGGAATTTTCAACCAATTCCAATACAAAAATACCTGCCATCAATATGATCTTTAAATGCGATATATCATGCGATCGGCGCCATTATAATTTTCTATGGATGACGTAGCTATGATTTTTAACAATGAAGATGAACCTCCTTTTAAAAGAGATGAGAATGATCTTATTATTCTTAACGTATTGAGTCCAAATTTAGACCCCATGGTATATCCCATACTCTTCCCCCATGGTGAACCTGTCGGTCTCTTAATATGATAGCTGAAGGTTTTGAACATTCATCTAGATCTAAAATTTCAATGTTACAATTTAAAATTGCACGTAACCATACGCCAAAATATTTTTAATCCTCTTCTTAATGCAGGGCGTCTAACTCAACAATATATAGTTGATTCCTATTTACAGGTTGAGGCTAATAACATTAACTATATAAAATTTAATCAATCTAAGCTTCGCGTAGAAGAATATTCCGGCTTAATGGATTATTTAAAATCTACATGTTCCACTTCAAAAGAATCTCTGAGAGGCTGCCCATTTATTCTTCTTTCTTCATTTCAGGGATCTCCTTTAAAGATCATATTGATGGCAGGTATTTATGTATTGAAATTGGTTGAAAATTACAATGCAGATTGTAGAACCTCACCTAAGGTGTTAAAACTAAGATCGTAGAGATTGATTTGACGTATTAAAAGATCTAAATGTTTCATAATATCTATGTTACATTTAGTATTTGCTGGATGTTTAACTCGCTCAGTTATAGCCTGTGTAGATTAATTGCAACGATTTTAATCTTCCAAATCCTGACCCTATCACTCAATCTAATTTATATGACCCAATAATAAAAGCAGAAGTCGTAATGGTTATGGTAGCCAATCTTAATGTTTTACAGAGACATGCGTTTGATCAGGTTATCCAGGCTATTGACGTTACCTCAACTACTACCAGATATTTCTATAGATGGTAAAGGTTACAGAGTTTTATACCTGGGATTGATTTAGCACCAAGTGAACCCCAACTACCTTTTATATTGAAACGTCGTCAATTTCCTAAATTCATATTCAACCCAAGCAAACTTTATTTATTTATTATTATGGAAAAAAGAAATATTTCCAAACCAAAGAGTTTAATTATTTATTAAGTTTTTTTAACTTAATTATTTTATAAAAATGATCCTGAATCTAATTAATCAATTCAAGCAATTAATATTTACGTAGTAAGAAAAAATCTTAAAATTTAAATGCTCTATTAGTTTCATTACCTACACCTCAAAATGCTAATATAAATCATTCTTTTCTCACTTATTCATCAAATAAAGCTGATTTGATTGGTACAAGCGCTACCAGTAGGCAAAAGTCTAAAAATAAATTCCTCATTTTATTACCACCATCATACTTACCCTCTCAAGTAATATATTTATCTAACTAAATAATTTTAATTTAATTTTTAGTATTTACTTCATTATTCAAATGGACTCTATTTATCCTTATTTAATGGAATTTACCTCCATATTTCAGAAAATTAACGTAAGTCATTAGATTTAAAATAGTATAGCATTTTTAAAAAATAAAATAATTAACCCAAGTAATTATTAAAATATCAATTCGACAAATAAAGATACTATATATTTAGCCAATTAAAAACTAAATTTAAAAAAATTTCCATTATAATAGTGAAAAAATTTATAGTTCCTATCAATCTTACCCTCTCGTGTAAGATAAATATCGAAACTATGTAACTATGCCACTATATGCCAGAAAATTAATCAAAGTCACTACTCCTAAGTTATATTACTTTAAATTTAACAAATTAATTTAATTATATTTAGCCAATTGAAAAATAAAAGGCAAAATAAAAATTTTATCTCACCAATAATATGTGAACTCTGGGAAATGACATATATTACCAATTTATTCATATCTTCCCTACATTTTTTATTACAATTTCATATATTTTACGCTAAATTTAATAAAATCTATATATATTCACTGAATATTCTTCTTTATTTAATAAAAAATTTCCTATAATAGTTAATAATTTTTTTTTATTCCCGTCATTCTTGACGGGTTATCATCAACTAGTAACTTTATAAAGGCGGCAAATGATTTTTAAGTGATTGAACTAATCTGCTAAAGGGAGACAAACTTAACCGATAATAATCCTTATTATTTATTGAACCTAAACCGAACCGTATTCGAAAATTTCTCAAAACCGGTCCACACCTTTTGTTATCATGACGGATTAAAATATTATTATCAATCATTAATTGACAAGTAACAGTCGCCATTTTTAGATAGTTGCCAAAAGTGAATGAAAATATTATTTAAAAAGAACTATTACGTTGTCTAAGACTCTTAGAATGCTGTTTATGATTCTTAGAATAGTAATCCACAAACTTTATTGAATGATTAAATAAAAATGGAAATGAAAACAAATTTTAATAATCGAATTTTTACAAATTTTATAACCAAAAAAAAGAATGAATATGATTTCAATAGGCTTCCCTTTTATAGGGAAGCAATAACTAAAAATACATTTCTTAAAAATTATAAATCCCCGAATCATAATTATAAAAAATTACACTTAAAAATAACTCAAAAATTGTAAAATATAATGACTTAACCAAAAATTAACTTTTGCAAATATAAAAATAACTCACAAAACAAATAATGACTTTACCAAAATAAATTCAACACTATAAATAATATTTTCGTTCACTTATAACACCCCCCCCCTTTCCCGCCTTCGGCGACTACAATAGTTGCCGATATTCTTCTTCACCTATCCTTAACACTGGTAAATCTGTGGACAACTCCTCTTGGTTGCGATTACCGGACTTCCTTCTTTTTTTTCTTTCACGCACTCTGTTTTCGTTCACTTATGACACCCCTCCCTATACCCCTTCAGCGACTACATTGCCGATATTCTTCTTCACCTACCCTTAACACTGGTAAATCTGTGGACAACTCCTCTTGGTTGCGATTACCGGACTTCCTTCTTTCTTTTGAGGGAGTGTCATAAGTGAATGAAAATATTATTTATAAAGTTAAATTTTTTAAGGGGATTTCGTTTTGTGAGTTATTTTTATATAATTTAAATTTTATCGCGTTAACTTTATATTTTACAATTTTTGAGTTATTTTTAGTGTAAATTTTTTAAAAATTATAATTATGATTCTGGGATTTATAATTTTTAAGAAATGTATTTTTAGTTTAAAATTATTTTGGTAAGTCATAGCTTCATAGTAAAAGGGAATCCCATTAATATCATATTCATTCTTTTTTTTGGTTATAAAAATTGTAAAAATTCGATTATTAAAATTTGTTTACATTTCATTTTTATTTAATCATTGAATAAAGTTTGTGGATTACTATTCTAAGAGTCATAAGCAGCATTCTAAGAGTCTTAAGCGGACAACGTAATAATAATTTTGTCATGGCTATTTTGACTCAGCACCCGAGGCAAAGAAGTTTAACCAACTATAAAAACTTAATCTTTCTTCTTATAGATACGATTAGACCCGAAGAAAATCTTGAAAATATAGTTTGTATACCTTAATGGTATTTCTTTTTTAGGAAAATAGTATAATGAGTGCATTAAATTAAAAAAAAAAAATTTAAAAAAAATATACATCTAACATAATTCTAATCAGTTTTGCATACAAAAGGCGTAAACCGGTTTTATAAAGCGAACCGAACCAATATTCTAACTTTTTACGAGCACCTGAACCTAGCAGATACTCGTAACAGTTTGAATCCCCAAATCTTCTAAAAATATTATCCCAATTATATTTGATTGAGTCACGTCACACTCTTTAATCTTGTCGAATTTTGAAATTATTTTCTTACATACCCAAATCAATTAAATATTAATAATAAAATAATTACGTGATAAAATAATTTGATTTGGTACGATCATAGTATTTGGAGCAAGAGGCGGGGGAGGAATAGCTGTAGGAAAGCATATGGGATTTGCGTTGGGCAGAACGGATATAGGCTATTATTTTTCATCATTTTTTAAAAAACAATAATTTCATAGTCTTAATTTAAATATTTTTTAAAAAAAATGTCCTTCAAATGTATTAAAAATTTCAGATTTATATAATCCAATTGAAATTAACCCCCCTGAATTTTACTATTGATTTCGGTACAATAATAATATTTAAGATAATAATGTTATACTTATTATTCCGACCTCCCTCCCTCTATAAGTTTTATACCTTTTATTCCACCTGTGGTTTTAGTCAGTAGCATTATGGTAATATACAAACTTTTAAAGATTCAGTGAATAATTAGATGCCAGTCTAAGGCTAATTTGTTCCTTTTTTTAAAAAAAAAAATCTAAACATAATTTCCTTTCCAGTATCAAAAAAAAATTAAAATATTTCAAACTCATTCTTGATTGTCAAAAAACTAACGAGAAATTACCATATTCATTTTTCCCGAAAAAAAAAACGCTAATGAGATATTAAGAACAATAAAACAGCTAGGACGGTACCAAAAAATTTGTGACGATCCTTATTTTCCCGGCGTTTTCGTTATTTTCTCTGCCTTGCAGATCGTACCATTTGTCCTCCATACCGCCTTTAAGGCTGTCGAAAAATGTGTTGGGAAGATTTATTGAGGTCCAAGCCACCTTTTCGTCCCGAGTAAAAGACCGCTTCGAACAAATGCAAAAATGAGAGAACATAAGCATAACTCTTAAAATATAATAGATTTTTAGGAAATAAATTAACAGGTGCCTTAGAGTTTATTTTCTTCGGCACGCCCCTAAAGATTGAGCTAAAATTTGCCAATTTTTACCTTTTGCCCAATTGTACATGGGATATTAAAGAAAATATTAATGGTAATAAAAATTTAGTATTTATTAGTTGTTATAAAAAAATTAATTATAAATACTCAAGTCAGAGACCTGCAAGCCCGGCCCTAAGCCCGGGTACATGGGCCAGGCGGTTATAATTTTTTTTAAATATACGCAGGGCTGGGCCGAAAATTTTTTTAAAAAAAAATTTGTTGGGCCGTACAAATGGTAACTATGCAGGCCTTTGACTCAAGTAAAACTTTAAGCAAGTTTATTATAAATCTATAAATATAAAACCCTCATGAAGGCCAGACAAAAGTGGGCCATAAACCTGGAGGGCGGCTAAATGTTTCTTCACTATATAAAAGAAAATGTTATAGGGGGTCACTGAATACTGCTAAATTTTAAGAATATGTAATAACATCAATCAGCATTGATCGTTAAAGCATAACATTTCAACTAAAGCATCGTTGTAAAATGTTATTTTAACTAAATATGCATGATTTGCATATCTACAAATTTAACTTTATGTCCGGTCCAGCACAAAATACATTACTTATAATTTAAGTCATCAAATATTTTAAATGTTTTACAATATAAACTTCCTTTTTTTATGATTGAAAAAAAAATCAGTAAAAATATCGGATCGGTTTTGAAGCCATATAGGAAAATATCGGATCTGTGAAAATATGTGGATCGGCACAGCCCTAGAATCAAGGCTCAACCAATAACTTTAATTTTTAATCATACCACTCACTGATAACAAGACAATTTATTATTGTATAGAAATATTTGTTTGTATTAAATAACAACAAAACCCAAAACTACATTATGCCAATTTTTTTCTCAAGAATACCTACAAACCTTGTACCCAGTTGTAAATTTAACAAAATGAGTTTTTTTTTACTATAGCATTAAAAGCATAATAAAATCAGTTTATTACAAACAAAAGCAAATTAATAAAATAAGTTTATAAACATAATTTCGGATTGATTTTTCATATGATAAAAAAAAAATTTCAATAGTAGATTGTCGTTAATTTTAGTCTTTGGCACTTAACCATCCTTGCTATTTTTCCATCCCTGAATAGAATTAAGGATATCGAAAGATATCGCCAACCGTCCATATAAATGATGTCAGATATGGAGTATTTATAATATACTAATTTTGATCAGACTAATCATAGTAGGGATGATGTTATTTAAGAAAAAGTCATAAAATTGCAGACAAAAAGGTAAATATTGTTTTTTAAAAAAAAAAATTTATTGTACACTGTAATAAAATGACCTTTAAAGTTTTGGCATACTTTTATTTTTTTGTATTTTTTAAAAAAAAATATATCGATATATCAAAATATTTATATATTTTACTTCGTCATATATTTCAACGTTCATAGTGTTAACGACGTAAGGTAGATAACTAAAAATTTCAGTTGTTTTAAGGAGAAAAAAATAAAATAAAATAAAGATATTAGACATAATTCATACATATACCTTTTTCCATTTATAAATAAAATTTGATAATCAATCTGGTACCGAAATACCAGATCTATCTGCTAAGGTTTGTTAAAAATAGAGGCATCGAACAGTATTTTTGGTCGACAAAATACCAAAATATTAGCGGGCCAAGGTCAAAAGATGGGCCGTAGATGGTTTAATTTTTATAAAAACCGGGCTGGGTGTAGTTAAAAAAAATATCCAAAGACCGGCCAATCAGACAGAACTAATTTCTCGGCTAATCAGGCTGAACCAAAAATAATTTTTTCGGCCAATCAGGCAGAACTAAAAAAAAATTTTTTTTTTTTTACAAAACCAGGGCCATTTTTTCTTTAAAATTATAATCAAAATAGGTTGGAATACCTCATTTTCTTCTCATATTATTTTTATTATTATTATTTTCCTTTTAAAAAGATTTACAAAATGCGGGCCAAAAATTATTTTAAAATCCCCGTTATGCTTTGTAATAATAAAACAAAATTTAATCAATACGAAATTGTGCTTAAAAAATACGATAAAAACTTGGCCAACCCTGGCCTAAACTAAATTAAGCCATATTTAGCAGTTAAAATTTTTTAACGGTCCGGACCGTAAAGACCTACCCAGCTGTGGACCACTTTTAAATGGGTAGGGTTCTAGTTTTTTAAATGACCGCACCATTGATGGTCACTAATTCCAGCAAATAAAAAAAAATTTTTAAAAAATAAAAAGGCGAGCTATAAATGATTAAAGTTTTAAATAATTTATCCAAACCACTTGCGTGATACGTAAATATAAAAACTATTTTTTTTTTTTTAAAAAAAATGAAAGATTGATTGACATAAATAAATGTTTTAAGTATTACCAAAAAAGGGTTTGATTCCAGTTTGGATTGGTGGAACCGTTCAAGTCGGTAGAGGTTTCGAATACAAAATTACCGAGAATAATTTTGACATACGGGTCCATTCTGACGAAAGGAATATTAAACGGGGTGTGAGCCTTTGTTAAGTTCGCCTAATTTGTGTTTTTTATACAAATATTGTATTGTTATATGATATGGTGCAATGCTTATTAAGTCTTAACTTTAAGGTTCGTTCTTGGATAGAAGATTCGGACACTAAGAAAATATGCGGTAAAAATTGCTCGAAATTCGCGGGTTAGGTAACTTTTTTATAAGCTGAACTAACGCTGTTAAATGGTTCAAAGATGGCCGAAAGGTTTGGATAAATATTAACGAAATCTCGAAAAATACGTAATTACAATTTTAGCTCTTAAATCTTTAATTTAAAATTGGCTTGAAAAGAGCCGCTTAACAACACTTAGTTGGGAGGTTTCGCCTGTCATCACGTGATAAAGTTAAATTTTTTATAAAATTAAGATATTTTGATTCCTTAAATTGAGTAGATTTAGGAAAAACTAGTTTCCAGCTAGGCTTACACCATCGCTGTATTGTGTTAAAATCAAATATTATTAAAATAAGCAACACGCAGATAGTTATCCTATAGGATCTGGGGCGAAAACTAGCCGTAAGCCCACCAAGGAAGGAATAGGTTTAGAATATAACCCCCCAAGACTAACGCATTCATTTATTCTAGATATCTGACAAGTCCAATTAGGCCTCAAAATTATTCAAAATTCTAATGAACCACACATCCGGTTAGCAATTTTCTGAATCTTGGAGTCCCGCCCGAATGCAAAACTTAAATTTTACAGCTTAGGAACTTTTATTAATAAAGATATAGTAGATAGTAATTTTATACCTGACAAACAGTTATGTCGAGTTTGCCGATACAATTGGGAGGATACGGGGAACAAGCCATATTTTCCTGCATCTGCAAATTTCTGGCCAACATTTCGTCACTTGCCGTGGGATTACACCGTGCCGTGACGACATTTTGAGCATCCTGAGGCTTATCATGGTCGATCCTTAGAAAATTGGCTGGAATAGATGCCGTATTGTCGTCGGTTTGTGTCTATCGTTTTCCCGTAAATAAACGAAAATTATTTTATCGAAATTCGCAAACAAAAATATTTGACTTCCGGATAAAAATGATAAGTGTTGGAAATAAAATGTAAAAAATAGTTTTGCTAATGTAACTAGATATATTTTTTCAAAAAATTCAAGTACGTATTTTTTTGAAATGTATCGATAAATTTATTATTTTTCAAGTTATCTTTTTATATTTTACATATTTATTTATAATTCATTCATTTGCTATATTTTATACGACTTCATTCTTAAAATTACTATCTCCCTTACACCAAGCAAATATTCCTAAACGTTCAGGCGCGTACGCAGGAATTTGGTCTGGGGGGGTAGGGGGGGTAAGAAATATTGTTTTTTAAAAATATTAAGCATAAATTTATTAGGACTAATAACTATTTCTAATACACAATTTTAAATTTATGTGAATTATAAAAAAATTATATGTAAAGAATCACTTAAATGACCCAAAATAGAAATTTGAATTTTTTGAGCCTTTACACAAAAAGTTTCTTAGGAATAATTGCATTTTGTATGTTATATATTTACAATGTAAAATATTATCTTCGTTGTGATTGAGCTAATTTTTCAATTATCTCATCCTTGCTTGTCGTCAAATGCCTATGTTCAAAAGATACAAACCTTTCAATCTACTTTCAGTTGTTGTACTTCTTGGTATGTTTTTCAGACACCTGCAGGCTCGGCCCCTGGGCTAGAAGTATTTTAATTTTTTTAAATATACCTGGGCCGGGCCAGAAATTTTTTAAAAAAAACACCCAATCCGGGCTGTATTTTTTAAAACAGCCTATATTTGATATCGTTATTATTAGCTAAAAAACAAAAATAAATATAATTTATTTTTAAAAAAGTCGAGTCGGGCCTAAAATTTATTTTAAAAAAGCCGGGCCTAAAAATTTTTAAAAAAATCCGGGCCGTGCCCTGCAAATGGTACTTCTGCAGGCCTGTTATTCTTCTTAAAAAAGAGAATGTTCTCTCATTAGTTTACTAATGGGAAGAGTTTATAAACCCTTTTAATACATTGGGAATTTAATCTAAAATGTGTTTGAAATAATGCAGAGCATCCATAGCATTTTTTGGGACTATATCAACCATAGTTAATCTTATAAACATAGTTATTCAGCTAGTAAGGCATCATAAGATACTTTAACATCTTAAATCTAACAAATATTTTTTTTATCACCATTTGAAAAAGGTTGGGAAGACTTTTGTGGAAGTAATATTTGCAGATTAGTAAGTGCTGCATGATGAATTAAAAATTCATTTATTTGGGCTATAAATGTATCTGTATTTAAGATATACTCTTCTACTGATCCTATATTAATGTTTTAATAGAGCTTGCCTTGCTACAAGTCGAGGGAGACAAATATTAAACACGTATAGCTCTGCTTTTGACTCAACAATAAAATATAAAATTCTTCATCAACATTAGCCCTAATTTCCTTGAGTTCTGATAAAATGCTCTCCGCTATTCTCATCTTCTTAATTAAGTCAATGTCATGTTTTTGAAAAGTAATACTTAAAATAGTTGTATAATTAAATAATACATTCTAATGAGAAATAAAATTTGGAATAAGCATTTAATCCAATAATTTTCTTGCTTCTGAGGAAATATTTATTTCAGTAATAGCAAATAATTGGCTCTTCTAACTCCTTAAAAGCTGTTACTGATTGATGGCAGAGACTCTATCTCGTTGGACAAGGTTGCAATTTCTTTTTCCCTGTTGGACAAGAAGTTTCATAAATAATTATTATTTGAGTAGAAATTTGAAAATGGTAGATAAATATTACGCCACTAAAAGTTTGAAAATAATAAGTAAATATTACGCCGGAAAACTTGAAATCGAAATTAATTGATAAAATAACTTAGTAGATAAATGTGATAATAAATGTAACTAAATATATATTTAAGAGATACGAATAAATATTAACAAATATAAATTAATAATATTTTTGAAAAATATATCCGGCATCTGCATTTTTTGGCTTAGGGGGGGGGATTTGTTCTCCTGCCCCCTGCTGCGTACGCCAATGTAAACGTTTGTTTATTCCAGGAAAGACTATTTTTGGAGTAAAATTAGCCCGCCCTATAAACATCTTTACGAAAATAGCTTTTAAGATATTATTAATTTAGCAGCACTTCTAAGGATCTACCATTTTTTTCTTTAAAGTACAAGAACAATTCCAAAAGTTAACGAGTAACTGTACCTCTCTATATGTTAGATATTTACAGCCCATTCCGTTAAATTTTTTACTCGGCTCGATCCGTTATAGTTTTTTAAAAAAAATTGCCCGGCCCGTTAAAATCTCATGAAAAGTACACGCCTCGGGCCTTTAAATTCTTTCTTACGAATTTTCTTGCCATCACATTTTTGATATCTGTATCTAATTCCAACCCCCCCCCCTCTCTCCTAAATGTCAATTAAAATTCTTACAACTTACTACAGTTGAGTAATGACTAGATGTCGGCCAATTCGGCTCAATATACAGGCGCATGCTAGAGAAAATCTGTTAACTTTAAAGAATTTTAATTTTCATAATAGTTTTCCTTTAAATCTGAGCTGCTATATTTTTGAGGAAAAATCCCGAGACCAAGGTGATAACTCGGTTTAACCGAATTTTTAGCCGGCTAAAGATTGGCTTAAACAGTTAAAAATACATTAATTACCCAACTATAATAACTATCCTTTATAGCTATCTATATTTCTACAAGCATTAAATCAATTGCGTTGTTTGATGTCTGTATTTTGTATTCGTAATTGGATCTTATAAAATATAACTTGTTTAATTTTATAGCAATTTTACAATGGCAATTTTAGTTCTGACAGCTTTTAAATATAGAATAATTTATTTTCAAATAGTATATTAATCAAAATATGTGCTTGAAATTAAAAAAAATATATATATCGAAACTTGAATGTCCGGGCTGGCCTATTAAAATTTAGAGAAAAATCTCAGATTCGCGAGACCCTGCCTGATATTTTTTATTAGATTGTCTGGCCCAAGCCGAAATTTTTATATGTATGAATTGTCCCACCTGGCCCGTTAAAATCTCTTATAAAATTTGATTTAAATGGCCATGAAGTACACGAATTATGTCAAAGGCTGCTGGGAAATCATTTATTTGCATGATCTAATCCCTAATAGTATCAAACTGAACAGAGCTACTAGACAGACTAGCCCAATGGAAATGTGGAAGTAATGGGTCTAAAAATTAATTTCCCCAAAATTAAAATATGACAAATTATAACATTAAAAATACAGTATGCTCTTGGCATTGATATGGAGGTGATAAAACGTTGGGGGGGGGGATTCTATTGTGCTGTGCACGTAAAAACTGGATTCATAAAAGATGTTGAGGGATTAAAGATATGTTGTTATCAGGTATAAACTTAAAAGTTGTTTAATCAATAATAATTAAATGAAATATGATATAAGAAAATATAAATTTACATATACCTTGATTGATTGAATATTAATTAGATTAACAATTTTGACTGTATAAATTTAACAACAAAAATATAATAAATAAAATTAAATGAAGAACTTTAGCGGTTGATCAAAATTACAAATTAGACATAAATTATTTACAAAATTAAAAATATATATTTTTTTAAGAAAGATTTTAAGCAACAAGTAACGTTTTGCACTAGTAAAATTGGTGTTACTCTTTGCCTTTTGAAGCAAGTAACAAATGATGTTCCTTTTCCTCAAAAAAATATGCCATTATTTTCCTCAAAGTTATTTTACAGCACTATAATATAATTGAGTCACTGGATCAGTTTTGTTACCTAGATGAAAGGTTAAATACCCAAGAAAATGCTGACCTCAATGTCTATGCAGGAATTAGTTGTAGTTGGAAAAGGTGAGGTATAATCCATAAAACATATGTCACTCAAAACTAAGGAATATATTTTTAAATTCAGATGCTATCCCAGCTATAGTAGATTGTGCAAATATGGTGCATAAAATAATGGAACATGAAAAATGGAATGAACCTAAAACAATATAATTATATTGATGTCAAAAAAAGGCCAGAATATCATGGTTGAGTGTATAGAAAAGATGGGTATAGTACCTATTTTTGACTTTATACATGCACCATGTCTATCACGAGATTTATGTAAAATTAAGAAAATAACAATTTTGGAAAAAGATAGGGGTCGGAGGCAGAAAAGAAGATCTAAGAAAAATTAAGTAAATATAGAAAGATCTAAACATACTACTTTGAATGTGTTAAATGTATTTGACCAATATAGGAAAGCTACAAAGAATAAAAACATCTATAAACTGAATATATTACAAGTTAAATTAAGTTAAGAATGCTGTAATCTGTTAGTTAGTTATATTTCAGATAATCAATTGATTAAGACTTGTGTTATCAAAAACCTGATAATTTTAAAAAATAGCTAAATCAAGATCTTACCCCAAATTACATACATTATTTAAGTCTAGATTCTGTCGAGTGTCAACCCTCTCTCATATATATGCAAGATTTAAAGGTTTAAGTTTTATTTGTTGAATAAAATCTTGTGTCAATCCTTTATTAAAAATTGACTAAGCTGGTAAAATTATTTTGAACATATTACATTAAAATAGTTCAAAGAATAAAAAAATATTCAGTTTGATTTGAGATGTAATTGAGGACAAATAATCAGAAATGTTAATCAAATTAAGTGCATCATAAAATTTCAGAAAAATACCTTAAAAAGTGGGTATTATTTTTAGAAAAATAGAAATTATTTAAAATAATGAAAAGAAGGGTAAAATAGAATACTATTAAAAAAGGAAGCTATTTTATTTTATATAAAATGAGATTCCATGTTCAATCCAGAATTACACTTTATACACTATATATTACTTGACATATTCATATTGAACTGACATGAAATTTCTTGTATATACATATATTAATTTCAAACAATGTAAATTATCATAATCATTCTGAAAATCAGGCATAAATGGGAAATAAGTAAAAATAAAGTTTAATATAATTTTATCTTTTTAATTTAAAAAATTCATTTAAGAATTTCTTAACTGTAGTGCAATTGAAAACGTTTATTAAAACTTTGATAAACAAGATATTTAATAATTAATGGTAAAGATAAATAGTTTAAAACTATAACTAAAATAATGTATAAAATAACTTGTGATTCAATAAGTTGAGGTAAATTATCATTGTGCTTTTCATTAGCCATTAAATGGAATATTAGATTTTTGCTAAAAACAGAAGATTGAAAAGCTTCCAACGGATAAGACAGAAGTTAAACAAATCACATGATTGGAGGCGCTAAATTTCACATGTCATAATGTCAATATTTTTGATTCTGTAAATATTAATTAAATAATTTTAAAGCAGAAGATTAAAATAAACCCTTAATTCTTTCTTTTTATTATTCTTATCTGGGTAATAAGATTTTGTCAGCTTCTGCAAAAATTTTCGATGAGATTTTTATGAGGAGTTATTTTAAGCTGACCATTTGGCTGATTCGGCGCCATTTGTGATTCCCAGGCTACACTCCCTCCCGTTCGAAGGCTGGGGTAGGGCGTAGCCCCAATAGTAATTAATTCTTTGAAAAAAATAGAAAAAAAATTCAATTGAACTAAAATATAACAAAAATTAATTTACCAATTTGTCAAATAAAATTGCTCTTGATAGTTATTTGGTATTAGTTTTATCAGCAATTACCCCAGAGTCATTATTCGGAATATCTTTAATCTGCTTTTGCGCTGTATCCAATTATACCTTGCCATTAAATATCTCTAAATAAATATTTGTGCTCAATTTTATATAGATTATTTTACAATTGAAATTGCATCATTTAG
The DNA here is from genome assembly GCF_954871325.1 of Gordionus sp. m RMFG-2023. Lineage (NCBI taxonomy): Eukaryota > Metazoa > Nematomorpha > Gordioida > Chordodea > Parachordodidae > Gordionus > Gordionus sp. m RMFG-2023. Next base: position 5,933,433 of record NC_088777.1, read on the forward strand.
CAGATATTTTAGTAGTACGTGAGAGTTAAATATATTCTTAGTTAAAATTAATGTTATTAAAAGTAAGTATTTTTATAGTTACTAGTTAAGATTAGAAGTTACACTTTTAAAAATGTTACTAGTTATTCTAATTCAAAAGTAGCTAGTTATATTGCAAGAGTTACCTTACCTTATAAATTATTTATACAACTCTTTATTTTTAATATAAATATTTAGGAACTACAAATTTATGTGATATCTATAAAATGTTATATACTATTTTTATAAAAAATATTATTACATATGTGAATAAAATAATAACGTCATTGAGTTATCAGGAAACTTATTTATTTTGCTAATATTTTAATCAAATTAATTTAAATTAATATACAATTAAGATAAATAGATAATTACCCCTAAAAAATATAACCCAAAGAATATTTATTTATATACTGTATAAAAATATAACATATAATAAATACTTTTTTTATCAAAAATTTAGCTATATAAATTTTTATTTGATTTTAAAAATAAACGATTTTCACTATAGGTGTCCAAAAAGGATATTAATTTTATCTATTGGTAAGCTTCCTTAGACTAAAAAAAACACTTTATGAGTGCTTGATGTAATTATATTTAATATAAAGTAATTTAAGAAACAATACACCAATAGTGACTTCCACAAACGGCCATTTTTTCCATTAACCTATATGTTTTTGAAATATCTTGGACCAAAATGGCATTTTACAACCGAAGCCGAAGAATTTTTATATACACCTCAAAAAATTCAAATAAAATTTTCTAGATATAATAATGGTTCCTTATTGGGAACGCAATTATGAAATTGTATTTTTAGTTTTATAGTAATTTAAATATTATGATGGTAGAGATTAAAAATATATATACACAAAGATACTGGTATCTACATACATATTAAAAATGACTTAGAAAGTGACTAACTAATTTTGTCATTACATTTTTAAAAAGATTGGAGTCTTTTATTCCAAAGATGTAACTCTAGACTCCCTACGTCATTTCCGCGTTGGCCAGAAGTCTGCAATGAGGGGGTTTATTAATTTCTGAACGGATCCACGTTCGACGGTTTTTCAAAAAAAATTTACCCGCTCGCTCCATAATTTATATATAAATTTTGTTAAGCTCGCCCACCTGCCCAATATTTTTAATATTATTTGATTTTGTTGGCTTTTGACTTTTTATTTCTCTTATCTCAATATAATATTTACAAACTGATTAAATATTCAATATCATGGAGGGGGGGGGGGGTAATAATATTTAAGTGCATGCTTAATTCTGTTCATTTCGCCCACAAAATATTTCAGACCATATTATAGTTGCAGAGCTCTAGCTGGGATTCCCCTGATGAATAAAATATTAAATGATTCAATTATATTAATGTACATTTGGTTCAATATGCCGATTATTATTTCACCCCTCCCACTTTCCGATCTTCTTAATAACACTATTGTATCCTATGAAGTCAGGCCGAAAATGATATCGATTAAATATTCCCGGTAGATAAGAGCTTGCTGGGTTGTATATTACTTCCTAATTTAACCTTGCTCTTCATTTCTGCCTTCTTATTATACAGCATAAAAAAATTTATAAAAATTATTTAATATATTAAGGTCAACGTTGCATAATACTTGTATCAACTTATGCTAATTCTAATTTATAATAATATTTTATTCTATAAATTGAGCAATAAATTCAATAATAATAATAATAATATTAATATATATATATGTATGTAAACAATAATATTGCATTTAAAAACTTTATAAAATTGCGATTTATATAAAATATATATAAGAAAAAAAATTAGGATCAAAATATTTGGTAAAATTTTTTTTTAAATGCACCTTAAATTGGTCGTGGTATAAATAAAAATATAAAATTAAGATAATTATATTAAACGATAAATATAACAAAATAACTTTAAATAATTTAGAGTTATTTAAATAAACTTGAGTATGTTTGACAAAAAAAAATATATAACATTTTTTATCTCGGGAATAAGTGAATTTCAATTCATGTTTATTTAAATTATATTAAAACATTATAATTTATATTATCATTAATATAACTTTTTAACAACAAAAAATTGACTATTAAATAATTATTTTAGGTTTTTAAAACCGATGAATTTATAAGTAATTTAATTTGAGATTGCACGAAAATAACATACAAAAGAATGCTGGCGAAGATGCATATTTTTGTCATTTTAATATATAAAATAATAATGATCGACATGTGACTTACGATTTAAAATCGCTTTTTTATTGACGTTTGACGTAATTCGTCAATAAAAATTGAGTTTCGATCATGCCATTTACCACATCCGATAAATGTTCTAAACTATTAACGTAGGCATCGATTATCAAAACGTCTCTTATCATTCTTTGACTTCTCTCCTTTAAAGGGAACACCATCAAGTTCGATATGCTAGTGTTGATTAGATCATTTCTATCATTATTCTTGTTTAGATTGGTGGTGGCTCTTTTTGTATTGATATTTAAATTGTATTTAGACGTATCACAGTTGTATAACAAAAAAAGGATATCGTGAATCAAATTCGGACCCCCTCGAATATCATGATTATGATTATTATTTGGACGATTCGAATCATCGAAAACATCGCCCGCTATCGTGGGCGAATTTTTCTCATTGTATATGCGAAAAATTTTGAGAAATATTTTGAAATTGCATAGGATGAGCGTATTTTGAATGTTTATATCCTGCATTTGATCAATGTATAATATGTCATGGTGAAGCATTGAATCCTTTTTTATCTCCCCGAAAATTTTTTGCACCGAATTTAAGAATTTGATTTTCGACAATAAATAATCTTGCTTGGCCTTGTTTGTTTTTATTTTTTTGTAGTAAATTACGGATAAAATAATAAAGTAAATTGTATATATATAAGTCGTATATTGGGATATGGAATCTGTGAGGATTCGGAATCTCTCTATTTTAAATCCTTTACCTAGGAAATGCGATTTAACCGGAATCTATCATGTGTTGAGTATTTAAATTATAGCCAATTTCAGCCATAAATATTTTAGTATTTTTTTTTTTTAATTTATAAGAAAAATGCATATAAAAAATTAATATAAATTAGGAGTAGTTCTAAAGTTCATGGCAAAATTGTTTAAAATTTTACTGTTTGGGTGACTCTATTCTATACATGCTGAAATACGATTCCTGTAAATATCAGATTTCTAAAAAATCTAAAAATCGCCCAAATGATTTAAAATTGAGAGATTCCGAACAATACGACATATAAAATATATATGGTAAAACTTTAATATGCCGTGTTTGGAAGGAATGTATATAAATTGCGTTAGTTGATTCGATATGTCTTACAATTTTGAATAATCATTTAGTGTTAGGCGAATTTTTTTTTTATAAATTTGAAAAAGTCTAATTTGACCTAAAATGTATTCCAACTGGTGTTGTTAAACGGTTCGATTTGAAAACGGTTAACTCAATATTTTTAGATGACCCAAACCTTTGTGCATGAGTAATAACACTATTTCCAACGTGTGCACATCTTGCCTTTTGAGAAGCATGTGGATTTATCTTATATCTTCTAATACTTAACATAAATTTTTGATTTGACGGTGTCTGGAATTTAGAGCCAGAGCAAAAAAAAATAGTCTAGGAATTTAGATCCAAAATTTCCGGTCAAATCAGGGTTTTCAAATTGTTTACGTATTCCATAAACATTAAATAAATCAAAATACGAGGGTTTTTATCATCTTTTACTTTAAGGTTTTTCGATGCGGCCAGTTTCTCCGAATCGCATATTTTTCTCGCTTCGTCGTTATTTATCGGCGATTGCAGAATCAATTTCCAAACTGACAAATAGATATTTTCCGTTTCCACCTATAATTAAATATAAATAATAATATAATATAATATTGTTCTTTCTTTCTTTCTTTCTTTCTTTCTTTCTTTCTTTCTTTCTTTCTTTCTTTCTTTCTTTCTTTCTTTCTTTCCTTTTAAAAAATGAAGTAATTTTTACAACTGACGCAACAAAAATATTTTCCTCCCAAAAAAAAAATATAAACCATTTTTTGTAGGAGCGCCTTCGATTTTTCCTTTGAAACCAATAATCGGTCCCTAATTTTGGATAGGGTGTCCAACTTGTGTATCATTTTTGATAATCTATCCGTTCCTTCGTTCTTATCTTCCGCAGTCGCCACAAACTTGTCATCACTTTTCAACTGAAATACCATGTTATTGAGACCGCACAAGGTGTCGTCGGCGCTGGAGGGTAGCGCATCGAGTGGATCTATTTTTTTAGGGCCCGATCGTCTCTTCTTTCTAATAACGGCGGGAACTTCTTCGGTCAATTTGTTATCGTAGTGCCCATTAACTTTGGCAAATCGATCCGACTGGCCAGGGTATAAAGTGGGATTATTTTTGTAGGGTAGCTCACCTTCAAGAAAGTTATATCGCACGGTATCGCCCATAATCTTTAGATTTTGGGGGCGATCCATGTTTAAAATGGTTTTATCGATACTTTCCCCCGATTTTCCCGCGTATTCGTCATATTTATCGTTATCTTTGTCATTTTTATCCTTGGGATCTAGTTGTATACTCAGGGCCGAGGTGTATATGGCCAAAATGTTTCCGGCTAACAGATAATAATTCAGGATCCAACAGAAATTATGGTTCTTGGTGTCCACTCCGCTACCTATAAAAATCATATTTTTTTTATTTTTAAAAAAATTTTTTTTAATATAAAAAAAAAGAAGCTTTTACTCAAATATTTATAAAAATAATTTAAATTAAAAAATTCATGGAAATTGTTTATAAAAAAAAATTTATTGAATTGTCACCTAAGTCTGAGTCCCCGAAATATATTTGGATAAAAATATTTAAAAATGAATTAAAAAAAATTTTTTTTTGACTAGTTGTTTCATTTTCGGAAAAAATTTTAAAATAAATTTTATTTTTAAATCATTATTTTTTCATGGAATTGTCATTAAATTGTGATATATTAATTTATTTTTAAAAATGTATATCCTCTAAACTATACTTTTTTAAAATAATTATTTGAATATGCTAACTATTTTTAAAAAAATTTTATTGTAAATTTTTTTTTATTAACTTTCTTCTCTTCATTCATTAAACTTCCTTATTCCTTTTTTTTTCCTTTTTCTTTTTATTTAATATTTTTCTTCCATTTGTTTCCCTTATTATTTAATATTTATTAAAATTTTTAAATGTCTCCAAAAAATTAAAAAAATAAAAAGAATTTTCCGCCGATTCATTTTTAAGAGAAAAAAAAAATTATTGTAATTCATTTTTGACAAATGTTTTTCTTTTTAAAATATTAAATTAAAAGTTATGTGAATTTTAATTTATAAAAATTTAAAATATTATAAATTTAAAAAATGAGAATATATATATATATAATATAAAAAAATAAAATGTTATGTTATGTTATGTTTACACATAAACTCCTGACTTTTGACTTATATAAGGGACTAGTGTTATTAAACTACCTATCTTTAGTCAACTATAAAACAGTTGAGCCATATTTTTTTATCCAGAAATATTCTAAGCAATCTTCACGTTTGAGACTCAACTTAGAAGCTTAATTCAATTTTTTTTTTAATCTAAAAGGCTTGACTGACACAATATAGATGGTCAAAATTAGGTGATTCAACAAACACTATAAGGGACCCGTTTTGGAGGCAGGTTGGAATTGAACCTCCCCCTGAAATTTTTAGCTAATTATTATTTTTTTGAACCTATCTCAAACAAAACAAATCCTGAATACATTCCAATGATGTGTATTACAGTTTGCGTTATAAACTGTAATAATTGATAAATTAAATGAAATGGAAAAGATGAATAAGCTTAATAATCAATCAGAATTTTTTTTCGATTTGTCTCATAATCACTCGATGTATATGTATATAATATCAATAGTTCTTTTTCCTATAGTTTATAACTATATCATTTCGAGAGAGAAAAAAAAATAAAATATAAAGAAGCCCTAAAGAGTAAATTAGATTTTTGTAAAAATGATAGAAAATTTGTTTTTGTTTCGCGGGCCTAAATGTTTTACTTCTTTCTTTTTTTTTGGTAGGGGAAAAAGTATTTATATGGCTCCTTATTTTTGATTTGGGTTTATTTAATTTTTTTTTTGATTTTTTATGTTATCTCGACATCCATTTGGGGAAAAGGAAAAAATATTCATCATTTAGTGTTTTTTTTTGTTAATGATATATATATTAATTTAAACATAATTTATAGAATATTCTTTAGCCAGAGGATAAAAATAATAATAACTAGAGGTGTTGGTGTAAAAATAATTATCTATATTATATAATATATAGAAATGGTGATATAAATCAGGGATATGAACCCGAATCTGGGTTCAAAAAGAATTTTAAAATGCATTTAATGGGAATTTTGTAAACAGAAACTTAATCGAAGCCGATTTTCCTAAGAGGGGTCGGAACCTGCCCCAGGTCCATTTTACCCCGCGTTTAATGAGTTGTCCTAAAATTGGTCTCGGTTAACTCGGTTTGGATCGGTCTTGGTTAACCTGGTTCGAGTTATGCGGTATCTTGTATTATATGTTAGCGGGAATGTGTTACAGTGTCCGCATAAATTGAACGTTTAAAATGCAGCGTTTCAAAATCTAAATTTAAAAAAAAAAAACGTAAACCTAAATTAATGTCTACATTGAACCGTTAAATTTTATTATTTTTATTGAAACGTCTAAAACAAAAAAATAATAAATGCTGTCCAATTTAAAAGATAGTGGTGCATTTATAAAATGCTATTATTTGCGTTTAGAAACGATGCGTTTAAAAAGTTCAAAAATTTATTTTTTGAAGGGTGTTTTTTTTCTTAAATTTAAAGATCCGATTTTACCGGAAATGGATTTCATCATGCTTAGAGTGCGCACAAATTGAACGTTTCAACGCTGCGTTACAAAACGCAAAAACGCATTTTAAGTGCATTGGTTTAAATTGAGTACGTTTGCGTTTTATATTTTAAATTATTGATATGCGTTTTAAAACGCTGCTTTGAAACGTTCAATTTGTACGCACTATTAGAATACCTATCTTCTGAATCGCGCATACAATGTTGTCGTTGACATTTGAGTCATTTATAATATATATTTTTTTTCTTTTAAAAAAAACTATGAAAAAACTAAATATAAATTATATTAAGTTCAAAAGTTGGCGGGAAAATTGTCCGAAATTTATAGGGTAGGTATTCAGAACATGTTGGAAATATATTTGCCAGTTGGAATCAGATTTTTGAATTTAAAAAAAATCGCGCTCAGAAAAATGATTTCAAAAAAATAATATTGCCATTAATATAGGAAATATAAGTCACTAATCCAAAATACACTCAAGATGTTTCCAAATCACGTGATTTAACACATCTGATATTAAAATATACTATCAAAGATGCATAGACTACGGGAGATAACAGGGGATAGCTTTATCTAAGAGCACGAATTTTTCCTTATCAAAAAAATTTTGAACCGAATTTACCTTGAGATTTGAAATTTTGAACCCCGCTATAAAATGTATCGCTTCAAATAGTTCTAAAAAGGTTTTGCAAAGATATAAAGGTTCATGATAATTTGTTGTTTACCGAGCGACAATTTTAAATTTTATCACCTCAAAATAGAAAAATTAAAAAAAAATTTTTTTACAATTTTTGTTTTTGTTTTACTAATGATGAGTGTTGTTAAACGGCGCCAATTTTTAAAAACGGCTAACTCAGTATTTTATTTAGAAAATTATGACGCAAGCCTGAAGATCTTGCTCATAGATGGTACAAAAGTCTAGATATCTATCAGCGAAATCTGGATGCTTATGCAGTTTTTTTTCTGGATTAAATTTAGAGTTGCCGTCATTAGCGGCTCAAAAAAAGGAGTTTAACAACACTACTAATGATGAATCAGCTGTTTAACACCAATTTCCTTGAGTTGGGTCACAATCAAAAATTCTAACATAAAGGTAGATAAAGGTATATACTCTATACATACTGACATTTATTTTTCGGAAGAAACAAAGGCAGAAGAGTAAGGGAGGGGAGCGGAGCGGATTTCATATCCCAATACGACATATATATATTTAATTGAATCACAGTTTAACTTAATAAAAAATATTTTAGAAACTCTTTTTTTAAAAAAATACAAAAAAATTTAAAAAAAAACATGAATAACGCTAGCGGCCCAATTGGAACTAGTGTTGTTAAACGGCTCGGAACGATTTTTAAAAACGCCTAACTCAATATTTTAGCCGGAAAAATATTGATTAAGCCTGAGAAATTTGGCCAGGTATGAAGCAAATTTTTTTAAGCTCTCGTAATGTATTTTTTCTGGATAAAATATAGAAATTAGCCGATACGCTTAACAAAACCAATCGGAACGTTTGGACTGTTCGAGCGTTTCCGTGTTTAATTTTTTTTTTAAACAGAGAAAAAATTTAAGATTTAAAATCATTCTCGCGCCCATTAGGTCAGTTGGAATGCTTGTTAAGAGGTTCTATATTTTTTTAAAACGGCCAACCCAAATATGTTAGCCAAAATAATATTGTAATCCTGGAGATTTGGCTTCATATATGGCAAAAATTTCTGGATTATCTAATTAACGAAATCTCGAGACTTGGGCCATATACTATTTTGAATATAAATCTGAATTTTAAAATGTGCCAATTCGAGCCGTTTAACAAACGCTACCCGAAAAGGTCTAAGAAAATAAGGAATTAAGCATCTTAACCCCCCCCCCCTAACAATATAATAAATTTGTAAGCTATTTATTTTTATATTTTTTTTTAACATTTGAAATTGGAACGAATTAATAAAAAAATACAAAAAAAAATATTTCATAAATGATGCTTAAAAAACGGTTATTAACCAGTGATCTGCATCGGGTCTAATTTTTTAAACCCAACCCGGCCCGAAATTTTTTAAAAAAAATTATAATTACCCAAAATAAAAGATATATGTTATAAGAGTTTCTATAAATAACAAATATTCTTATTTTACATAAAATATTCAACATAAAATTGATAAATTTAAGATATATTTTAAAAAAAAATTTCAAAGGCCCGACCTGACCCGACCCCGCCTAGTATTTTTTTTTCACTATAACTTTGGCAAAAATTAATTTATATATATATTTGGTAATAAATAAGTTTATTCCCCACTTCCTACTCATAAATTTTGAAAAATTCGAGAATTGTAATTTTTCTGGAACTAGATTTACTTATAAAACGGCTTCAAAATATCTTCATTTTCTTTCAAGTTCAGTTATATATTTTTTTTAATACATTAATAACAATATACAAAATATACCGTAGGAAAATTAATTCCAAAAAATGTAATTTGTCAATTAACAAAAAAGAAAACCAATTTAATAGAATATTTTAATTTTTTTTTTTTAAATTTTTGTTATTTTTCCCCGGTTTAAATTTTTAATTTGTTTGAAAACAACCAGGTAAAAAAAAAAAATTTTTTTCTTTCCTTCTTTAAAATTTAGAGATAAATAATATACTTTTATTTAAATCATATCTTATATCAAAAAAATAAATAAAATATATATTATTTAATTTTTTTTTAATTTAAATTTTGTTTAATTTTAAATAAGAAAAAAAAAATAATACAATGGTTTATACCGGATAACTTATGTCTTGTCCTTGTTCCTATAAGATTTAACAGCATTATATTGTAATTTTTTTGTTTTGTTTTTAAAAGTAAAGTAATGATGATGATGATTTGACCAATGGAAAATTAAGAATCAAATTTAAAATTTGTCGTTTTATACAAATTAAACTACAAAAACAAATTTTAATTTTTTTTAAAGTGAAAATAAAAATTTAATATTTAATTTTAAAAAGTATTTTTATATATATATATTATGAAGGTGGTGATGAAATGAGGAACTGTTATATAATAATATATTTAAATTTATAAAAGATAGATTATTTAAAAATTCTTTTATTTTTATAAAAAAAAAATTTGAAAAATTAATTATTATATATTTGTACTTATGATGATTAATATTAAGTTATTTTTTGGGATAATAAAAGTAATTATTAAGTATAAAGCTATTTCCGATATTAATTTCACAATATTATATCCAAAATTTAAAAAAATGTTGGTTTGGTATCTTTTCAATGATGTATGTAAACTCACCTTAAATATATATTTTTTATTTTATTTTAAATATATTTATTATTATTAATATAAAACACGTTTTTCTTTTTATTAATTTCTTTTCCATTTTAATAAAATAATTTTTATATTTTTTTCCCCTTTATTTTATTTAAAATTACTTCTTTTTTTTAATTATAATTCATTTTATTTTATTTTTTTTTGGACAATAATATATCATCCAAATTATTTTTTGTTGTAATGTATAATATAATATATATTTAACTATGTCACACCATTAGTGTTAATCACAAGATCCTGATTATGTCATCATATTTATTGAACTCATTTTAAATATAAATAATTAAAATAAAATTCCAAATGGTAGACAAAAATAACTTTTATACTATATATAAAATAAATCATTTTCAAATTATCTAAAATACAAAGTATTATTATTATTTATTAGCTCAAATGTATAATTTTGGTTAAAGGGTGTGGCGGAAGTTCTCAATAAATTTTATATGTTTCTCCTTCAATTTATTTAATATCGATTTCGAATATCGTATTATTATTTTTCTGTTTTTTATGTCTGATCTGTATTTTTTTTAGTTTGTAATTTAGCAACATAAGATTACGCGAATAAAATTTATTTTGATATAAGGGTGTGAAAATAGCTATTTTCGCATTCCTCAAAGTTTATTTTTAAAGAACAAGATACCAAAAGGAGAATTAAGTAAAGGTCTTTGGCCATAAATTGATTCAATATTAGTTTTTGAAGTGAAATGGTAAAGGTCCCACTTTACTACAAAAATGGGATGAATTAGACCCTTTCTTCTCCCTCTAAAAGTCTACTTAAGGACATTGACACAGGGTCGTCATTTGTCACATCGTTTTATTCGAAATAAATGAATTTAGCCGAATATAATACAAAATTAAATTTAATTTTTTTAAAAAAAATTAAAATAAAATACATCATTTGGACTCCTGTTAAAATCTCTGTTTTTTTCCCCTTCTCGATTGCCAAAAAAAAATATAATTTTTAAAAAAAAATTAAAGAAAGAGGTGTGTCATTTTGGATGAACCAATTAGATCAATTGTGATCATCATCATCATTCTCGAAGAGATCACACCATAACTTTTGACGTAGATGGATTTCCAATTAACTTAATTTAAAAAAAAAAATATACTTAAATAAATTATTATCTTTTATTTTATATAGCAAAAATTTAGCCACGTTATTTTTTAAAAAAATGTCTATATTGTATTTATTATATTTTTTTTTTGCTTATTGTTTTGTCTAGCTGACCCGCCCACTCTCCCCCAGAGAATAATCTCATCCCATCCTAATAGAATTGAGAGACGGTGCAGAGAGAGGGTTTATTAAATAGGCTCGGTTTTGTCGATTATTAAAAAAAAAAGAGGGGTAACTCATGACCTTAGTTCAAAGTTGAATTGTTCTAGCTCCAGGGCTTTGGGCCCACTGTTTGCCAGAAAGGCTCGACAACTTATTGTCAAAATTTAGAGGCTTGGGGTAATTATATTTTGGCATAAAATCTTGTGACATAGCCTATTTTTTTAAGCCCGGTTCGAATCGCCCCTGAAGATCCTTCTTTTTTTCTAAAAAAAGAGAGAGGGGTTTTTGGGCACTGGTTTTCACAAATAACCCGCCACGGTTGGAAGTCCCGGGCTTTTAGGGTTTGACATCTACCCGTTCAAATCTAATAGTTATGGAGAAAGTGGGATTGGGTACTCAATAGATAAAAAAAATACCTCTTCTTGAAAAAATGTCCTGGACAAAAAAAAAGACAATGGACAAAAGTTACCCCGGACAAAAAAAAAGACAATGGGCAAAAATACCCCAATTTCTGAAAATTATTTTTTTTAAATGTTTTATAAAAGGAGAGTAAAATATTTTAAATTATGAATAGAATAGTATTTAAAATTTTTCCAAATCCTAGGGTTGATTACTCATGTCCGGATCTTTTTTGTTCAGGACACTTTTTTGTCAATGATTCAATAAAAAATAACTTATAGACAAAGTATATAGAATAAAATTAAATTGTTTCTTTATTTTTTTTATGACTAATATATTTAATAATTTGAAAAATTTATAAAATTTCTTTTTTTGTAATAAATAAAATAAAAATAAATAGATAATTTCAAAGGTTTAATTTATTATGGTAATTAATTTTTTTGAAACATAATTTTTATTTTAATATTTTTTTTTCAATCAAAATATATGTGTATGCTTTGATTTCTAAGCTATTAAATTGGATTCCTATCTTAATTACTCATTCATAACTTTGACATTAGTTATTATTATTTTTTAAACAAAATATCAAATATAAAAAATGTATCATTAATATTTAACCTGAAAGATGACACACAGTCTTAGATGAGGAAGAATTTTGATGAATAGTTACCATTTAATACCACACATTGGCAGACTTAAAGTAGATTTTAGGAAAAGCGAAAATTAAATTTTACGAAGAAGAGAGATTTAAATATTCAAAAACAAGGTTATAATTATTTTAAATTTATTAAAATTTGTGGTTAAATTATTTATTTTTATTTTTTTATATATAAAAGAGATTATTATAATATCTTACGATGTCTGACTTTTTAATATGCTACGTGCGTGATTTATAGGAAGATGATGAAATTTTAAAAATAAGTTATCTTTATTTTGTGTGTTTTAACCGGTAATGTAATCTTACTCCTTCCTTTATTGTTATATATTTTTTTTTCGTATTTATCTTAATTTAATTTTAATAATTTTTTTAAATTAAACAAAATCATAAAATTTAGAAATTTCTATGTTTAATAAAGTTAATACCGTTGTAGTGTTGTTAAATGGCACGATTTGAGATTATCCAAAATATTATTATACAGACCTGAAGATTTTGCTCGCTGCTGGTATGGTACTAAGGTTAGGACATCTATTAGAGATCTCTTGAGGCTTAGGCAATATATTTCTAACAAAGATATTGAGTACAAATTGATCCATTTAATAAACGCTATCCAGTTAGAAGGGTAAATAGGCCTATTTATTTTTTTTTTATCCCCCAATTTTAGTGGATTTTCATACTTATAGAAAGAAGAAAAATACGGCTAAAACTAAAATTTAGTTTTTTTTAACCCGAAAATTTTCGCGTCACTCAAGGAAGTGAGCAGAAATAAATTGATTAGCTTCTCAATGATAAGCTGATTTTCTACTTGATCATGGGAATAGGAAACTTTTTTAGCGGTCAAACGGATAGCGTTGATCAAACGGCTCGATTTAAACCGATTTATAAAAACGGAAAACTCAATATTTTAGCTTAGAAAAAAAGCTTAAACCTCGAGATTTCGCTAATAGATGCCCTAACCTTTGTGCCATCCTATGAGCTAAAATCTTCAGCGTTTTTAAAAATCGGCCCAAATCGAGTCGTTTAGACAAAATTATAAACGGTTGGTAAATACCGAGAACCACGTTACCCTGGTCCAGGTCATACAGAAACTGCCATTTAAAAAAAATGATATCGCTCCGTAATGATGACAAAAGTTATAACCGAGTAACCATTTTTGAGAGTCTTCGCTTTCACTAATTCAAATATTTATTTTTTTTACTTTCCAAAAAATTTGCATTCTTTTTTTTTTGTTTTTAAATCAATGGAATGTTATAAAAAAATAAATGTTTTTTTTTCTTTTAGAGGTTAAAAACCTTATTTTATCTTTAGATTAAAATGAAATAAAAATAAATAGAAGAAAAAAAAATAGTAAATAGAAGAAAAAAAAAATTATTTTTTATTTTCGTATTAAATATAAGAAGAAAAAACGTCATTAGACACACCTTTTTATAATTGTCAATTTTTTTTTGTCGCGTTTGCTTTGGTGTTGATTATAAACGGATCCATTTTTGGCCGATTTTTAATTAATTTTAGCCAAAATAATATCACGCCTGTCTTGAAATTTGCGTTAAAAGATGTCCAATTATTTCTAACAGAAACCTGCAGGACCGGCCCTAAGCCCGGCCCTCTGATTTCTACTATCTATGAGCAAAATATCAAGGCCTTGCCCAACATTTTTATTTGGGCCATAATATTGTGTTAGCCATTTTTAAATAAAACATTTATTTTTTTTAAAAAAAATAAATTATGACAAATAAAGTTTTTTGAACAAAATATTTGAAGATCACAGATTTTTTTTTTTGATCAAGTTATAACCTTAATTTATTTATAGATAAATCTTTCATTTTCAGAAAAAAAGGTAAAAAGATTTATTAATGTCGTATAATAAAATTATCTTCAAGATTGTCGTTCTCTTAGGTGGGTTCTCGAATTATATCTATTAGTTAGAAATATTTGGCTCCGAGAACATATCCTATACATACCGCTAAAATTCGTGTAACTCCAGCTGGTTGTCGTTCTCTTAGGTGGGTTCTCGAATTATGTCTATTAGTTAGAAATTTATTTGGCTCTGAGAACATTTCCTTCCAGCTGGCTGTCGTTCTCTTAGGTGGGTTCTCGAATTATATCCATTAGTTAGAAATTTATTTGGCTCTGAGAACATTTCCTATACATACCGCTAAAATTCGTGTAACTCCAGCTGGCTGTCGTTCTCTTAGGTGGGTTCTCGAATTATGTCTATTAGTTAGAAATTTATTTGACTGAGAACATTTCCTATACATCCCGCTAAAATTCGTGTAACTCCAGCTGGCAGAGTCAAAAAAAAAGGCAACTTAAGTATGCAAATCAAAAATAATTGATTGATAATAAAAAAAAATTTTAAACCAATAGATCTTAACCGCTAAAATCGGTTCGGTCAAGGTTCGGTTTCGTGAGAAATAATAATAACGGTATGTTTTAACCTTTAAATACCGGTTAGATTTCAATGCAAATGTTAAGCACAAAAAAATAATAGCATTTTAAGACATATTAGGGGAGAACAGGTTAGTCGGTGTGATTTTTATCAAAATCTAGGTCCATAAAATAATTTTTGTATTAGAACTTACGCAATAACGTAAGACAGCCTAAACATCTAATCTAACCTTTTGATTCTTGTAAGAAGTAAATTTTTGTCCCCAACAAGTCCCAAATTCGAGGGCTTGTAGATTCAATTATTTTATTAAGTCTCCCATAGGACAATTAATATTATTATTTCATTATTTTTGTGGACAATGATTTATTTATATAAATATATACAATTTACATAAAAAATAATTCATATAAAAATGACGAAATATGACATTATTTGAATTATAAAAAAAAATGTGTAAAATCTTTAATAATATTGGCCAATAAATACTTATTTTAAATTGTTATATGAATTGCATTATAATATATCATATTTGTAAGCATAATTTGATTGATCCGACTAGCCCTGATTCTATTAGCCCCTAGTTACTAATATAATTATAATACCTTTTAAGAATATATTTAAACATGGTATATGATTATGAAACTTTCTGAAATGCCAAAAGAGGGTATTTTTTTTTAACTCTTCATATTTTACACATAATAAATATCCTGTTGTAAAAACATTCTGATTTTTACCTAAAAAAGACACATTTTAATCATAAAAAATTTTTTTAAAATAGCTTAGGGGTATGAAATATTTCTCGCCTCAAATATATAAATACTATACAATTACTAATACATAATTAAATTTAAATTTCTAAACATGTCCGGTTTCTAAATCTAATCCGCTGAAACGATAATGCGCCGACTTGCCCTGGTCACCCCTGCAAATATAAAATATTTCCAATATTCTCTTTATCTTCTGTCATGAAAAAAAGAAAGAAAGAAAGAAAGAAAGAAAGAAAGAAAGAAAGAAAGAAAGAAAGAAAGAAAGAAAGGAAAGAGGAGTAGGAATAAATTGTATCGTTAACCCGGGTGGTTGGCATGGTCAAATATCAATATACAAAATATATATTGAAAATACTCGTTGAGATTACTGTCAATCAAAATCGATTTATATTAATATGCTTTAATAGGGTTAGGAATATCAAAATTCAAATATATTCGTAGACCTTTTTTTTATTAAAGAGGCTCAGTTCAAGTTCGGGTATAAAAAAATTTATATCGGTTCAGGTTCAGTAAATAATAACCGTTTTGAATGTTCGGTTTGGACTCCTGGTTTGAACTGGTTTACTGACCTTTTTTTAGAGGTTCGGCTAGCGAACCTTTTAACGATTCAGGGATCGACAAATAATAACAGTTAATACCGGTTTAAAGGTTAGGATCCAGGTCCAAAATACAGTAATCTGAAAAAATAGAGGGGCAAATATGAGCCTGGAAAAAATAAATAATAATCTCTTCTTTTCTTTTTTTGTTAAAAGGAAAACCATAATTGAAATATTTCTCCGAGATTTAGGACAAAGTATGGGTCTTAAAAAATTTAGGGCTGGAAACGGCTCGAGTGCGCTGAAAACAAAAATTTTATAAGACCTAAAATTTATGATGGATAAGTAAATCTATCTCAATGGGAATATGTCCGGTACCATATACGCTATTTTTATTAAATATCTATGATTGGATGTCTTAATATTCGACATACCCCTTTTAACAAGGAAGGCAGAAAAGGAGGTGGAAATCAATTGGATCCTTAAAATCGGGGGGGGGGGGGGGGGGTGTTTGCATTTTTCTTAGTCAAAATCGAATTGTTTTTTTCGTTTTGTTAGTTCTTCCTGGAGAGGGTGGGGACTCAGCGTTATTGGCAATGGAAGGGTTTAGAATAGAGGTGTGCAATCGACTGGATTTACCCCGAATGTCCACCGGCCCATTGTTTTAAAAATTTTTAACGCCCCCCCCCCACCCCCCAACCCCCCCCCCCCACAATGTTTGAAATCATTTAGCCTACCCACCCACGGCCACTTTAAGAATATGCGGGGGTGAACGTGCAAAAAACGTCTGGAGAAAAGGGGGAGTTATATGACTAATCAGCAGATTTGTTAAAGGATCTAGATACAAATGTGGTATCTGTATCTGTATCTAGATAGATTTTTGATTAAATAATCTGTATCTAGATCTAAAAATGTGGTATCTGTATCTAGATAGATTTTTGATTAAATAATCTGTATCTAGATATTATTTTAGACGTTGTATCTGTATCTAGATCCATTTAAAAAGTATTTTTTAACAACTCTGCTAATCAGTAATAGTATGACGTTACTGGAAATCACGTAATAAAAAATTTTTTTTTCAAAAAAAAAAGAAGTTTACTTGCAAATTTTGCATCTTTATTATAATGTAATTATTTCAAATTAATGACTCATAATAAAGCCTTTCAAATGATAATAATAAAAATAAATGTTTCTAAAAAAAAATATTTTTTTAATAAAAATTCGAAAAATAAATAAATATAATGTATAAATTTGGGATTGGGGCTTGAAAATTATACATAGACTAGAGGTCTGCAATGGCCGGTTTTTAGCCTACAAGCCCGTCCGCCTAAACCGCTCGAAGTCTAAATTTTTTTACCCGCCCGCCCATATATAATTTAAATAAACTCGTTCTTTTCAATTTTTGTGAGCATCTAATTTTAAAAAAAATGATTTAGTCTCAGCGCTTCATCCCTACAAAAATTTTTTTTAACAAGCCTTGCGAGGTCGGAGCTAAGCCTTCGAAGAATAACGTTAGGGAAAGATAGCATAAAATCTTCTTATCTTATCTAGCACGTTGGTCATAGACCTGCCCAAAATGAGCGAACGTGAATTTTATGAAGGCCCACTCTTCATAAAATTATGCCGATTTTTTTCTCAAGGATACCAACAAACCTTGTACCCAGTTGTATTAACTAAATGAGTGGAACTTACCATTTCCGATATTGTAATTGTAATTTAAATAAATAATAATATAAGGCATATATATCTTATTTGTTTATTAATCTTGAATAGTTATCTTCATGATAAGGAATGAGTTAAGAATATTTGAATCTATAGACATCAAAAATCCATTTCATTTGTTAGGTTATATTCTTCCAAAAGATGAACAAAGGAGTTCAAAAAAAAAGCTATGATAATATGTTTCAACAAATAAGATCGATAGCATAAAATAAATATTTCAATTTAAATTGCGGATAAGGAATTTATTTTGATATGCAATAATAAAAATTAATATTTATCGATACTAAAAAAAAACCTTTCAGCAATGCTGATAATTCCTCGTTCAGAACAAGAACTGATTGCTGGAATTGCCAATATTTTTCTAGCTAATCTTGATAGCTTTGATAAATCTTTTTCTTGTGGTTTCCATCAAAGTAAGATATACTGTTTGAAGTATATCCTGTACTGAAGTGAGATATTTAAATGAAAAGTGAAACTATTAAATAATAAATAAAATAATTTAAATTAATTATTTATAAATTGTAAACTTAAACTAAACTAAGCAGCCTAAGATCTTGCTAAATCATACGAAAACTCGTTACTTTTAAGAATTAAATATTTTGTTATTTCATTAGGTAATGCTCTCCTCTGTAACACAGCCGCATCTTTGCATCTGTTGTTATTTAAATTTGACGTGGATGCTAAACATTGCATAATATAATTAAATAATCTATAATTGAATTCTCTTTGCTAACGGTGAGTAATATCAGATTTTCATCCACGTTGATGTTATACTCTTCCATGCAAATCAAATCCAACATGTATTCGATATATATATTTTTTTTTTACCTAATTAATTTCTTACGCCGACAAACATCCTCAACTATCGTTACTTTGGTATTAAAAATGTTGAAATTTCAGGGAGTATATATTTTTCTTAAATGTTTACTTAAATAATTTTTTAAATAGTAAAAAAAAAAAGTTATAAATTTTTTGAACCCCCCCCCACCCATATTTTAAATATTTTTCTTAACCCGCCCGCCCGTTCTACCCCGTCAGCCCACTTAAATGTGTTCGAGAGGGCTAAAACCGCCCAATGCAGACCTCTAATATATATAGCTTATTGTTGCTAAAACCCAATTTGGGTCGATTTTTAATAACGGCCCGAATAAGATTTTAGCCAAATTAATTAGAGATTCCCAAAAGAAGGCCCTGCCCGTACCCGGCAGAACCCGGCCCAGCGTTCCTTGATATTTTTTAAGAAAATTGGGTTGGGCCGGGTAAAACTTTATAAAAAAAATTTCGGGCCGGGCCGGGCTTGAATAATTAGGCCCGATGCAGATCACTAAAATTAATATTATGTAAGCCTGGAGATTTCGCTCATACACGGCAGAAAGGTTTGGAACCCTATCTTGCTTAATATTATTTTATTTAGCCTAAAATCTTAATGAATCGGACTCAGTAATAAGCAAAAAAAAGAATATAACCTTGCGCACAGTTATTTTGAATCAATGGATCGATACCTACTCCAAATAAATAGGCGAGTTTTCTAAAAGTATCTGCTGAGCCATATTGTATCGAAATCATAGATGCGCACAAGATATTTTTAAAAAAATATCGGCCGATATTGCGAGTATCGATTTGTTAACAAATATCGGTCTTTCTCTGGCCGAAATTTTACCTATAGGTTAAGTTGAATTGTTTAAGACTCCCTGGCTACGCGAGAATGAGGAACCGAACTATAAGCTATATGCAACATAATATCCCTAGCTAAACATTCGCTGCTAATCTTTTCTTTCCTGATATAATTTCAAATCTGGCTTTTATTTTTAAATAGAGTCCTAATTTTATGTTATAAACCTATGATTTTTGCAAAGTTTCACGTTATTTTTATCGAATAATTTTTTTTTTAAGGTTAGAAGGCCGTGTCCAGATTTCGAATTATTTTTGATACTTATTTCTGTTCAGGGTAGGTTGGATCTTTTTTAAATTAGGAAACCCTTATTGTTGGTTTGTTTTTTCTTTTACTTTTTTAGACAGTTTAGTCGAAGCTAAATAGCCGGCTGTTTAATAATAAGTAGAATCAGGAAGCATTCTTAACATTTTTTTTAGTTGCAAAAAGTGCAGATTTCAATTATTATTTTTTATTTTAATTTTAGGTATCTTTTTTTTATGTGCAAAAGAATCTAGACAAAAATACCCTAGCGCTGGAAGAAAAATTTCCCCGGAAAATAATGCCATCGAACAAAGAAGATACCCAAGAAAAAATACTAAATATTGTCTAAAATTGTTCAGAAAAGTGATATTTTTTAAGAAACAAAATTATTAATTTATTTTACAAGTTTTTTAAGGGTAAAAAAAATTCTAATGCTCCTTAAAATAATATATTTATGATAATCTTGTACAAATCTTAGATTTATATAATTATGTTCATTTTATATATTTTTTAATCTAACTAAACACTAAATTCTGTGTTGAGACCATAACTTTTTAATATTAGCCCTACCCATTATATGTGATTTTTTTGTATTTTTAATAGCAAATCACAATGTAATAAAGCAAATAAAAGATTTCTAAATATAACTTTTCCATTTTTATTGCTGATATGAATGTGCTGAAGAATTCAATTATCTAAAAAAAAATGCATTTTGAAAAAAAAGTGGATATATACATTATGATACCTACCAACATTAAGAGACCTGCAGGCCCAAAGTTATGCCCGGATACACGGGCTGGCCCGTATTTTAATTTTTTTTAATATACCCATGCCGGGCCTAAAAATTTTTAAAAAAAAATATCCGGGCCGGGCCGTATATTTTAAAAATAAATATTTGAAATTGCCATTATTAGCTATAAAATCAAAAATAAATAAAATATATTTTTAAAAAATCCGAGTCGGACCTGTAAATTTTTTTTAAAAAATACCCAATTGGGCCGAAAAAAATTTATAAAAAAAAATCCGGGCCGGGCCGTACATACGGCATCTCTCCCGACAATATATTAGTCCTCTACCACCGTATCCGACTTAGATTGCTGCTTCTCTAACTAGTGGTTCGTTTCAGAAAAAGAGATCCAAAATTAGGGTTAGAACTGCCAACACCTTTCACTTGATTTCTCTTTACCCTCCAGCTGTTATTTACCAAACAAATATTTTTTTTTGTAGTCTCAAACTGTAAATAACAGTGTCCACTTCCCATATGTAAGCGTTTTTTTTAAAAAAATAAAAAACTTTCGTAAAAGGGTGTGCGCCTTATCATTAACCAAATTTTTAAGTAAGAATTGACAGATATAACGGAAGAAATTTTTTCCTAAGCATTCGAAAAAAAAAATGATATTTTTGTTCCATGATCTTTTGTCTTAGGGGCACTTCTGCGGGATTACCGTCAGCACGAATCAATATCAAATTTTGATTATTGCGTTTAAGCAATTTTTTACCTTGGACACCCTTTAAAAAAAAATTTTCTTAAATCTTCCATTTTTTTTGTTGAAAATTTATAATTTATTAAGGCGAACTTAAGAAAATTTTCTCGGCCTATTATGAGTCAGTTCGAGTTAAATGTTATTAAAAGTCCGATTAAGATCCATTTTTAAATACGCGTTAGCCAAAATAATATTATTGTCAAGATTTGGCAAATAGAGGTTCCAAAAACCTTTCTGCCATATATGAGTAAAATCTCCAGGCTGGCATAATATTATTTTGGCTAAAATCGTATTCGAGCCGTTTTTAAAAATCGACCGAAAATCGGGTTTGCTGAATTTTTTGTGTCCCAATCAAATACTTAAATATTACACCTCGTGGGCCACATCGATCAATAAAGGATGTCAAATATTATAATTCATAGAATTATGTCAATGTTTTATATATGTTTTTTAGACTTGTCGAATCGATAATAATACAATTATCAAGCTTCTTCTATCCCCAGGCAAAACAAAAAAATTATTAAAATAATTCAAGAAAATTTAAAAAAGCAAAGAAATCTGTTTCAATAAATAAAAACAATCTGATTAGTTAGTAGTGTTTGCAACGGTCCGGTCCGGTCTTTTTTTTTCTAAACTGGGACTGGACCGATGGACCGTTAAGTCAAATGAGACCGGACCGTGGGACCGTCGGTCCGGTCCGGTCCAGGCGGTCCGGTCCCACCTAAAAAAATTTTTTTTATAAAGCTACAAAAGTTTTATTCTGCATTTAAATTTATTAAAAATGAATAGTTAAATTACCCTATTAATATTTCAATTATATCATCAATTCATTTTTATTATATTATACACAAATGCCTAATCAAAGAAGAATATAAAAAGTAAACTATGAATATTGAATTTAGAATATAAAAAGTAAACGATGAATTAGATATTATATAGTGTTAGGCATTAAATAATCATATTTAATATGTTCATGTACATACACATTAACTATAAAGCAATTTATAGTAAACTTTTATATTCTTTAATCGGTCTTCGGTCGGACCGGACCGGACCGTGTTGTTGGACGGGACCGTCCCATAGGACCGAAAAGTCTAATAAGACCGGACTGACCGGACCGGACCGTCGGTCCGACCGGTCGGACCGGACCGTTGCAAACACTATTAGTTAGTCATGTTAGTAAATCCAGGATTTATAAATTTAAAAAATTTTATTCTATATAATATAATTTTTTTTTTGTTTAAATTAGTTTTTAGTATATAGCGGAAGAGACAAATTATATTAATTGGCAATATATTAAATAATTTCATATATATATATAATATCGATAAATTAATACTGAATTAGCGATGGAGCCGAACACATTTTTTTTTTGAAATAAAGAATACACAAAAAAAAATTACGCATAAAATATTTTGATAAAATTGTAATATATATAAATAAATATAATAAAATACAATACAATAAAAACCATTAACAATTTTATAAGCACTGGGAAAATAATCATATGTATGAAGAAACATCATTAATAACATAAACTTATTTTAAAAAAGGCGGTTCCCAAATTTTTATGGCCCGAGTTGCATTGGATTAGAGCATTTTTTTAAAATTAAAGCAAAATTAATATTATTTATATAATTATTTACGTTAGTTGTTTTATAAAATTCGAGTTTTAGAGAATTAAACGTGAATCATGGAAGAAAAAAAATTAATAAATCATCACAATATTTATTATCAGAGAAATTTAGATCTGATTTAGAGCGATTTTTTTTTATAAATATACCCTTTATAATAATTTATTTATATAAATATTTCTGAATTTTAATATTTTTTTATAAATAAAATTTTGAAAAGCTAAAAAAACACTCGCTTAAAAAAAAATATAAAATACATATTTTATAAATAATTCAATTTTTTAAAATGGTATGCTTTTTATCGAGAGTATTAAAATATAAAAAATATTATTTAAACCTTTTATAAAATAAATTTTAAAATGCAAAAAAAAAGAAGAAATATTTCGAATTTTAAGGTTAAATATTTTTTGTTTTTTATATAAAAATGTTTCAAACATTTTTTTGTAAGAATTTTGGTATTATTATTTTTTTAAATTTATTCCGAAATATAAATAAATGGGATGACTTCCTTTTCAAGTCTTCCCATTGGCATTGGGCAATTTCGTATCACTAGTTGTAGCGGTTTTGGTGGGCGATACAGTTCCGGCATTATCGGGTTTCAACAGGTTTTGCATATCGGACAGGGCTTGCAAAATATGATTTTTGAACCTTACAGAATTCTAATTTTTTATATATAGAAAAGTAAAATATAAATGAGATATAAATTTTTTTTAGAGGGGTTACATTTAAAAAAAACCATAATCAGCATGGGCTGGCCAGTTCTGATGCTTAATTTATTTTCCTTATATAATTATTATAATATTTAAACTTTTCAAATTCCTAAATTATTTTAATCGGGCTCAGGTCGGGCTGGGACAAGAAACTTGTAAACGGCCCAGAGTCGAGTATAAAAATTTTTTAAATTCGAGCTCGGGTCGGATTCGGACCACGAAAAAATCACTTAGCAGGGCTCTAGCTACAGACAACATAAGCATCAGAGTTAACCTAATTTCTAGGTTTTCGCTAATTACAGAACAACAACTAAATTATTATTTTTTTTAAATAATAATAAAACCACGATTATAAAACTAGGATTTATTATTACAACAAAATTTGAAATCATTAATAATAATTTAAATGATTTATTATTACAACAAAATTTGAAATCATTAATAATAATTTAAATCTATATAACAAAGTTTAAAAAAAACTAACCGTTGCAGGTGAACTCTTTTTGCTGGATATGTGAAAATAGATTCTATTTTCCCCGGCTATTATATATGACACTCCGTATCCATCGTCAGCAACCTTTTGATTATATAATAATCAAATATATATAATTGGTCAAAGTCGCAAATTTTGCCTCTCTATAAATGCCAATAGCCATATTTGCAATGGAGTATGTATAACATTTTAAACTAGTGGTAGTGATTAAATAGAATAATATAGACCCTAATTTAGATGGTTTGGATATATATATATTTATTATTAAATTAAATTTTGAAAGGCGTAAGGTAGGATGGGTAATTTTAAATTCGTAAAGTGGAGATAGAGAGACGAATAAAAATATTTCCTATTTTCTTTGATATATTTTTTTTTCAAACTTAACCGCGTTACGTGGAATAATAATGATTAAGATATTACCGGTCCGAATCCGCCCCCGGCCGATATAAGGTGTTTATGTGATTCGATGTCTAATTTTTCGGCGGATAAATGAGTCGTCTTTTAAAAATATAGCATAATATATATGTAATTATAATACAATGGTATATAGGATTGAATAAAAAAAAAAATATAAAAACTATTTTATTTGCTAGTATTTTCGTAAACATTCGTCCTGTTGAATAATTTAAGTATGAAATATATAAAAATTTGTTTTTTTGGAATACTTGACTAGTAGATAGTCTCCAGGGTTCACTGAGAACTCTTTTAAGGAAAGGAGAAGATTTCATTAAATTCGTGACTTCGGTTTTAGAATCTTTCGATGAAGAAGTAGTGATACTTTCTAGAGAATTCTTCTGATTTTTCTTCTCCAAATACTTGGAGACGACGTAGAGACAGAAAAGGTGCCGATCTATCCCGTTTCCAGTCATGGCCCATTTGTAGGATAGGACGTGGGCCTGGCAGGCCGCCTTGAGCAAGTTTACGCGGTCAAAATTCTAGATCAATAAAAGGAGAGGTGATTTTTATGTTTGTCCGAGATATCGATTCAATTTATTTTTCCTCATAAGTTTTATTTAAGATGTTATTTACGTTGCATGTCGGGTCCAACATGGACTTGACCCAGGCGCAAGACTTTTCCGACACTGTCCTTACTGTCTCCGTTCTCCCCTCGCGGAAAAGTCTAGTCATAGAGGCCTCGTAAGTTAAGTCGAATTTGCCTTTGTCCTTTTTTAAAAAAAAAATAAAATAGTTAATATATATAAATTATTCCAGTTATCAAATCCTTTTAATACCGGTTTTATAAAAATCCTTAAAAAAGAAAACGCAATTATTGAGTGACAAAAAAAAAGTATTGTAAAATAATCTGCTATTGATAAACATTTTCATTGAAGTTACGATTTCGAACTTAAATCGTATAATTTTCAGATTTGATTTGGAATGTTGAAGAAAATAAACAATCTAATTCGATATTCTAAGGCGGAATGTTTAGACGTTTCTAACATGGCTTTTATAGACTCACTCCTACCTTTTATCAACTCGCGTCAATCTCGACGGATCGATACTTTAAGTTAGAAATGACATCTTTACAAGCTTAAAATTCTCCGAGGTTCATATTACCGGCCCGGCCTTGATTTATAAAAAATTTATTTTCAAGCCTGGCCCAGATTTTTATTTAGGATTATTTTATGGCGCGGTCCAGTGGTCCGTGTCGGGCCGGGCCCCACTGTAGGTCTTTAATATAAACTTAAAACGAAGATTCCGTTTATATTTAGGTCGGAGAAATCGGCGTTAAATTAAATATAGCGTAAATTTTTTTTTTATTCAAACTATAAATTTAATTTTCAACAAAAAAAAAAGGAGGATCCTAAATAATTTTTTTAAAAATATTATCATCAAAATCAAAGGAAATCGACTTGTCGTAGTCCTTTCGATAATAGATAAAACGATTAGTTAACTCTTTTTTTTGTAATCAAGCGTTTACTGTCATATATATGCGATATTTTTACAAAGATAATACAAGATAAAAATCCGGGCCAGGCTTGAAAATATAAATAAAATAGATGGATAGCGACGTTATTTGAATATTGCGAATTGTTGTTATTTGATCGATAAATAATAATATAAATATATATACATATAACGATTGTGCTATTTGTATTTTCATAAAAGATCATGAATAACGAATAATTCGTAAACGAGGGTTATCTTACCATTCTGATATAAAATTGCGATTTTAGGGAATAATTAATAACTTTGTAATAAGCCAATTGAAGAGCCATTTGAAGGTACGCATCGGGACTGCAACGAGTTCCTTTGATGAAACCTTTGCCATACTTATCGTGGGTCAGGAGGGTAATGTCGACATCTTCGAGTAAAGAAGTCGCGATTTTGAACTGGTTTTCTATCACTTCCTTACACTTTTATGTATTAATAAAAAAAAGTTAACTGGTTAACTAACATACGGATCTCCGCCCCGATTTGGATCTTAGTGACATTTAATACCTACCTAAAATGACAATTCAGTCATCAACTATTCGTTACTCCAATAACGTATATGCTCTAGCGGGATCTAATAGATCCCAATTTCAAAGGAATATATATTCATTTACATTCATTATTTTGTTTTATATTTTGAAATAAGATAGAACTAACCTTTAAACCTTTTAAAATATTTATTTATCTTAATTTACTATGCATATAAGATAAAAAAAAATGGTAAAAAAAAACAAATTTAACTTATTTTCTTACAACAAAAATTATTGAACATTAAAACATACCCCAATCAGTCATGAAAATTAGAGATCTGCCATAGGCCCGGCCGGTACCCGGTCCGTATTTTTTTAAAGACATCGGGTTTGGGCTGGGTCGGGCCTAATATTTTTTAAAAAAATTAGGGCTGGGTCGAGTCTTCGATTTTTTGTCAAATATATTTAATTTTATGTTGAATTTTTAATGTAAAATAAAAATATTTGATTTTATTTATAGAAACTAGACGCCATACAACATATATCTTTTATTTTGAGTAATTTATAAAAATTAATTTCCATATTTTTACAACTTTCCTAAATACTCTTTTTAAAAAAAGACCTGCCATCATGGATTCGAATTAATTACGGGGGTTAACCTGATTATCTCATAAACACTGTGGTGGTATCCATCCCAGCAATGGGCTACTTAGAAGATAAGTAAAAATAATTGCCACAGTTCAAAACCCAAGGTCTTAACTTATTTAGTAAAAACGTATCAATTAGGATTTGGTGTTAAGGGAGAAAGCAAAATAGCTTCGCATGCCACATATTTTATATCAAAAATCCTCCTCCTAACATAGCTATCATCAAAGTAGACTAAAAATGCTTTCAATAGCAAATCTCGAGAACATTTCATAAATTGTTTTTATCCCAAATTTGACCCGCCCCCCCCATTTATTTATAAATTTTGTTTAACCCGCCCTCCCACCTAATGTTTAAAAATTATTTTAATGGCTGGTTTGGCTTTTTTTTATATATTTATTTAAATGTATTTTTAATTAAACATGTATAATATGCAATATTATGAAATAAAGCCATTATTTTTAACTCTGTTCTGCTCATTTCGCCTGAAAAATATTAAAAATTCACCCCCCCCCCACGCCCGCCCATGTCACCCACCTAGTGTTGAAAATATTTCTACTAAACGCAATAAAAAACAAAACAAAAGCTTTTCAATTTAGACGCACTTTATAAAAGAATTATTTATTTTTTTTGGGATTTTTAGTTAAATTAGAGAATCACTCATTAGAACAAAAGCTTTCTATGACGGACATTATAAAAAAATTTGGTTTATTCAAATTAGAGAGTCACTAATTAGAAAACTGACGAAAATGTATTTTTCGGCTCTATAATAATATTAGATACTAATAAAAAAAAATTTACTTCCGGTTTAAGATTCCAACCCAATTTAGCGGGTAGAGGTACTAACAAGTTTTTTGTTGTTGATTTACAATGACCGTTTTCGGTGTATCTTTTTTTTTAAAAAAAATACATATATTTCCATAGATGTGAATTATTAATTATGTTTAAGCAAAACACACCCCCCCCCCCCTCCCCAAAGTTCAACACAAAAAAAATTGAATATTCAACAATTTTTCTTTTCTCAATTATTGAGCGACTGATTTAAGACCTCGTTTATGGCACGCGAAAATAGATGCGACATTCAAGTTGATTATATAAAAGACATAATATTAAATTATATAGTTGTGTTATCGTTTAGCTACTCATCGCCTAAGAAATGTTTCTGGGATAGCGTCGTTTATAGTAACCGCGATGTGACTCAAGCGAGGCGTAATTTACAAAAATAGTTGAGGTTAAATTATAAAGCGTTCAGCAACGAATTATGCGTCGCTTGAGTGACATCGTATTTAACGAAGCATGAGTCTTTTGGATATATTTGTGACACCATTTATACCCAGTTTCCATTCAATCAAATTATATATTTTTTTGGTAACAATTATAATATCAATTTCCGGTTTTCTATCCACATTTAAAAATATCGATTTCCGGTTTTATGAATAATCAAATTGATAAGTATTGACTTGTTGTTTTGTTATTTTTTTGTATTTTTTGTAAAATGTTTATTTTCATTATTTTATATTATGATATGAATTTGAATAACGAAAAAATGAGATGTTTCTATAAATTACTAAATAAGACACTATTGCGATTTCGATATTTCTATAATTACTAAAAAAGAGATTACACAAATAACAAAGCAAAATATCAAAATAAGAGGATTTACCCCATCGAGTGATCCATAGTCAGCATTTCGACCACCAGGTGAGCCATTATAGGAGCGTCCGCCCTTTAAATGATTAATTAAAATCTATGTGACATTTTTAAATTTAAATTTGCTTTCAAAAATTTCGAAAAGTTGAAGGTCAACCAGAACCGGTATACCGAAATGATTTGGCCGTAAATAAATATGTTAACTCGATCTAAATTCAGAGATCTGCAAAGCACAGTCTTCAAAGACGCGGCCCCGGGTAATTGGCGCGAAAATTCTTAACGTGCTGAAACGAGTCGGACTTTGAATATCCGTAATCAAAATACGAATCTGTGATTGTGGGGCGGTTCGAACCGGTGCGGTTGACCTTCAGTAAGTCTAAAGAGAGAAAAAAAAAGTTGATCGAAATTACCAGCTATGTTCAGCGTTGAAACCGATCTATAAAATGAAAAAAAATAATTTTCAACACAAATAAAACATATTTTCTTTAAAAAAATAATAAAATATGAAATCGGAAACCCTAGCATTCTTGAACACCACGAGGGTAAACGATTTATCGAACCATCGGTCGTTACCTTTCCCGTGCAAGAGAGAGCCAGCGTACGCGTCCAATTTTGCGGGATTCTCCTTTTTTGAAATATATTTAGTATAAAACAATATTTTTTTTAATGTTCGACTTGACACCATTTAAGAAATTCTTATTTTCTGATTTCCCTTTCTTTCCAAAATGTATGTTCGCGTATTAAGCGGTTGCTTTGGGCAAATCGTAAATTATATTTTTTTTTCTCTCTTGATTTTCTTGCCTGGTAAGCGGCTATGCTAAATCGCGATGTTAGCTGTATATAAATATTACTCAAATCAATTAAATTTAGCCAAAATATTTCGCTTAAAAGGAAGGCAAACCTTTTCCACCATATTTTGGAGAAATCTAGAGGCTTAGGTGATATTTATTAGGTTTAAAATCTTGATCTATACGCTCGTAAAAAATAGACTAAATCAAGGGCCTTTATCAACTACAAATAATTGAATTTTGATAAGGGCAGTCGAGGGAGAGAGCTTTGATATGTATTATCATTGGTATTTGAGTTCTTAAAGATTGATAGGAATTTTTTTTTAAAATATTATACACAGAAGGATGCATCAGTAGAGTGAACTGCAAGTTGCTATCCTCACATCAAGCCTGTGTCGGGTTAAAAAATTTTCTTCTAAATAGGCCAGAATTCAAAGTTTTTGTAATTTTGTTAAATTGGCTGAACTTAGACATAAATTATTATGTTTTTCTTTGTATTTAGTTTTTAATTTTGTAAACTTTAAAAATAAAAATTTTATCTATTATTGGCAACCATCGATTCATACAAGTTAATAAGTTACTTTTAAAAAAAAGAAAAAGAAGTAAGGTGTAAATCTCTTGCGAACTGGGCCAGGCTGGAACAATTTGTTTTTAATATATCAGAAACCTACAAATCCGGCCAGGCACTAAGACCGAAGCCGGGTCAGGTATATAGGGCGGGCTGGTAATTAAAAAAAGTAAGACCGGGCCGTGCAAATGGCGTATATTTTTAAGTCAGGGCTTCGAGGTGCTTCTATGGACCATGCCCGAGTATGGCCAGAAATTTCTGGCCCATACATGCCCCCGATCTGACGTGTATGTTCAACATTTAGACAATATCAAATATAGATGTGTGGACACCATCGTAACATTCGTGAATAATATTCATAAGGGTTATCTGTATATTAAAAAAAAATTTTAATTAACCGGATCGTTGCATTGTTCCTCATCGTCCAAGGTAACAAAGAAAGCCGCCTTTTAAATATATTTTTGCTTTATAATTATAATATTTAAAAAAAAGCACAAAAAAAATTAATTTTCTCCTTTTTGCTAAATAGCATAATTAAAATTATCTTTTTTTTGGTAATACTTAAAAATAGCTAATACGCACCCCGCCAAAACCTTCCCCAGGTCTTCACCATTAATTAAAATAATCAGTAAAAAGCTATAAAAAAATAAATCAGTTTTATCCTGTATAAATAAAAAAAATCATATTTTTGCTGAATCATTTTAAACTCCACTTAGCAGAGATGTTAATAACGGTAATATAATCGAAACCGATTTTTCAAAAGAGGCCCACACCCGCCACGAGCTCATATAGCTCCGTGTTAGGTAGGTTGCCCATAAATCGATCTCTGTTTGGTCCGTGGTCTCAAAACAGCCAAACTATTTCAAATTTCTGAACTCTAATTCGGGTTCCCAACCCTGTATTTTTGCATTACTAGAATATTATTTATAACACAATTAACAAAGTAATATTAGGGTACAATTTTATATAATGGATGAATGAAAGGTCAAAATATAAAAATCGAATCCATACTCTTTCGATGCATTCCAGCGATGCCCGATTCACGCCAGTATGGAAAAATTGTTTGCGCGCTATAGCCCATGGTTTCCTATTTAAAATATCAACGTTTTTTTTTAAAAAAAAATATATAATATGAGAATTGTAATAATTAATTCCTAAACCAGCACCGCTCAGTTTGTAATGATGGTTAATAAATTCTTCCTTTCTTTCTTATGAAATGTATATCCAATGATAAACCTAAGCGGTTTACTTAGGTAATAGTAAGGGAGCATTAAAATTTTTTTATAACAACCTTTCTCCGGCTGTTAAAGCTGGAATATCTTTTTCCCCGGGAGCGGGTGGCGTTTGGTCATCGAGAACCGATTGTATTTGACTTGAACGATACATTATATATATACATAGTTTATAATAATAATTAAAAATGTGCTATTATATCAGACTCTCAATGTCTTAGGAACCGGAAGTCTTAACATTTTTCGGGAGCTCAAACCCGGAAAGGTCTGAATCTTAAAAAATTAAAGTATCAATCTTGAAACAAACTTGTGAAACTTCCGGAGGGCTCTCGTACCGGTCCAGGTCTCAAAATTATGCTTATTTTAGTAAACGGTAAGGAAAAATATTACGATAACCAAGATTGTAACTCAAATTAAACTATAATTAGATTATGTAACGTTTTAAAGTGTATAAATGTATACAGAGATAGATAATTATTATGATTACATTTCGATTTCGCAAGGTTCCATCAAATGCCCCTTATTGTAAATCAATAGTTTGAAAAATCTGCCCTTATGGTAAACCACAACGTGCTGACTATCATCGTGATGTTGAATCTTATCTTAAAAACGTATTCAATAATAATTTACACTATATAGTAAAGGGCCGATAATTTTTTCGTCGGAGAAACCTATTATGAAAATAATTAAACTAGAAAAGAGCATCGTTCCAGACCCGAGAAAGTTTTGTGATCGAAGTGCCATAAATATGATTTGAGGATTAAAATTTATGTGATCGGATATGTGCAGAAAAAAAAAAATTATACATTTTATTTTTTAAAAAAACCTGAATCGATTCCAGGTACTCTGGTAGTATTGAACATTCTTTCGTATTGGTGTGAGCATAATGGCACTGACCCTTGGAACATAATCTTTTTCAAAAAAATATATTAAAAGACCAGAATAAGATGATATATTTTTATTATTGTATTACCCATCAAAGGGACTGACCAGGGTTTGTAGAAAAATATTTTAATCAGGTCTGGGCTAACTTGTTAATTTTTTTTGGCTCGGTCGGGCTTGAAGAAAAAAATTTATAAAGCCCGGATAGTCTGGGTTGGTCTTAAATCGAGAAAGGTCGGCTGGTCTCAAATAATAATTTCTGCAAGGTTAAAATGTTGTCAATAACTCTGGGGAAAAAAACAGATTTATAAAACTTGATCCTCGTGATAAAACTATTTAAAATGAGGTATAACCTTATTAACCCTGCATACACAGTTGGCGCGAATTCGCGGCGAAGTACGTCACGAATTGGCGCCAACTAGGAATATGGGTTAAGGCAGTCTTTTTTTTCTAAAAAATCAAGATGATGATAATTGTAAGTAATGTTAAAAGGTCGTGCTGTGCCAAAAGGTACGAATCGTTTAGAGGATTTAGAAGAAAAAGAATCCAGTCCGATTTGACTCGAAGAACTAAATTGAGCTGTTTCCCAAACAGAGACTGACGATTCATTCATTCACTAAAATTTAGGTCAAAGTCCTAGAATGAAAGTTTTAAACATTTTAGATGAAATAATTTGGCGTCTCTTATAGCCAATGACATTGACTACAGCTGATTTAAATGTACGTTCAAAATGCCAGTCTAGGCAATGTCATCAGCTGCCTGGCAACGACCACGCCTTCCTAGCACCACAAGCCGATATGCACAAATATTTTTAATTTTGACCGATATTCAAAATAAGAAAATTTTCGGGTCGGCAAAAAGGTAGTAATGGTGCGTTTCCGCTAAATCGTAATTATATTTTAAAAAAAAATATAAATGTAGTTCAATTTGAATTACAGGTTTCAGGGTTTGATAATAAATCAATCGACGAAATTTGAATAGTGCGTGAATGCAATTAGCCGCCCGAGCTGCTTGGACATTCGTAGCTTTGAACATGAGGGTATCCTATTATTTATTTATTTTTAAAGTAAATAAAATAATGGTTATTTATTTTTCAACAATTTTTTTTTTAATTTTAAGCCAAGGTCGCCATATTTTTTTAATGGCTTCCTTTCCATATTTGACGCAATATTTTAAAAAAAAATTAATAACCAGCAATAAAAGAAGGACATATTTTTTATGGAGGATAAATATTAATAACAAAACATGTCCTTTCCGGTTAAAAAATATTAATATAAATATTGATTTATTTTCAAATGACGTATACAAGATGGCCTCGGCCTTTATATATATTTTTTTATTTATATCAAAAGAGTAATTTGGTAAAAATATGAAAATCCAATAACTGCGTTCCTACATCTAACCTTCCTCGGCTTTCTAGTTTTATAATCAAACATACGGGCATACCTGCAGGGCAAGACTAAAAATATAAATTTGTTTGCTTCGGGGTCCGTTCGTTAGTTTTACTTTAAAAAAATCCTACCTCTGCATAGCGATGAGCCGAGGAGTTGAGATTTAGAGGGGGAGGGGTTAAGATTTAGCTCACTCATCAAAGACCAGGTATATACAACAGTTGGTCCTCTGACCGAGTGGCATCCCATAATATTTTAAATTATTTGAGCTTTAGACAGGGAAGACTTTAAAGCTAATAAAAAAAATACTCCGAACTGAAGAGAGGATATCAGATCATGTGATTTTTCGTTCTTAAGGCTGTGTCCAAAATCATTTTAAAAAAAATTATGAAAGTTTCAAAACTTTTATAAATTTTTAAATTTTAAATAAAATCGTGGGTAAATTTTCTTAGAATCATGTATTGAACATGTTTTTATTTTTATATTTAAGATAGCTTATAAATGTATTTTCATTAAAGTTTAGAAAGTTTTGGGAATTCAATTTGTGGACGATTTCAACAACCTTAAAGAGGCCATATATTATGCAAGACCCAAATCTACGAATAAGTAAGTACACAGGGGTAGTCAAAAATCGTATAACATTATTAATATATTGGTACCATGGCATAATAATTGCTATTGACCATAATTGGAGATCTGCCGCTGAGGTAAACGTATTCTTCCCACCAATCAGATACCTGATAAATATATCGAGTGATTTTTTTAAAATAGTTTATTAATAAAAAGTATCCCCTCATACAGATACAACAATTAAAATCAAAAGTAATCGAATCAACATGTAACTCTCGTTTAACACCGAGGGGGAATCATAAAATTGGATAAACGATTTTATTAATCACTCGTACATGCCCAAACAAGTTATTTCTTCGGATAAGTGCCACTCATTTGGGGTAATGATATCTAGCGTTGAATTTATTGATTAATAAAGTATTAGATATAACGTGATAATTTTATCCTTCTTCTCAAATTAACGTCTGTGGCCTAGTCATGTTGAGTGCGTTTATCGCTAATTCGATAGTTCTAGGTTCAAATCCAGCAGGGACCACTTTTTTTGAAACTAACTAAGGTAACCCTGTGCTGGGATATATAGAATATCGGAGGCGCGTGATTCCATTAAATATACATTTAAAAAATGTCTTGGCATTTTAATAAAATCTGGTCGTTATTTAACAAATTCCTATATGATGATCAACGTTATAAATCATTAGCCACTAATTCGTTAAAAGGCTTGCATTCCAGATAAGGTTCGCTAGATTGGCATTTTTAGGTACTGGTGACAGGACCTAGTCTTTTTTAATGGGCCGGGCCTTAAAATGACCAAATTTTAAAAAAAACCAGGCCCGGCATGTTACGGGTTTCTAGTATTAGTACGAATACAAAGTTTAAATTGGTTGGGGCAGATAGAACTTTGCTCAAAATTAGGTGCGCTTTGAAATCCGCATTCTATTTGTTTAGGAGAAAAATGGTGCTTACGTAATTAGTGAACCACCAGGATTTGAGTATCAAATATCTCTGTAGTTTGGGACCTATGGTCGATTCAAACTCGCTAGCCAGTTTACTCATCTCAGCGTATTGTTCGGGCGGCAGTAAGGGTTTCACGGTTTTCAAATACTGGTTTTATTAAATTATTTTTTTCAAAAAAAATTTGAAAATATGATATGCTTGATTTAATAGAATATTGTCAATTGACGCTTACAACAAACGATCATACCACTTTATAATCAAGGTCAAGGCTACAAAACCAGACAAGAGTAAGTTTAATGAATATAAACTTTTGATTATATCTATCTATCTATCTATCCATCCATCCATCCATCAATCTCTCTATCTATCTATCCATCCATCCATCAATCTCTCTCTCTATCTATCTATCCACCCATCAATCAATCTCTCGCCCTCCTCTCAATTCTTTAAAAAATGTTAAAAAAAAGTTTAAAAAAAATGTATAATGTCGCTATCTAACCCTCTCCATAGTTGAATGTAATCTAGGCACCGGTAACCGTGGCAGACAATGTTGCAAGCCATACAGCAATGGTCTAGAACCAATCAGCACTTTAACGAATACCTTTTTAAAATAATAAAGCATATTTTGATAATAATAACATTACATTAAAATAATTATTCGTTTATCTCAAGTGTTGAAAACGAACTAGCCAAAATTTTTGAAAAAAAGAAAAATGGTGTTATTTTAACAAATTTGAATCATTTATTGATCCCGTTTTTTTTTCAAATTTAAAAGTTTGATTTTACAGGAAATATATTTTGTCGCGTTTCGAATTAGTGTTGTTAAATGGGCTCGTTTTGAGGCGTTTTTTAAAAACGGCTAATTCAATCATTTTGACCAGAAAAAAAATATTGCCTACGCCTCTAGATTTCGCTAATCGGTGTCTAGACCTTTGTGCCGTACCATCTATGAGCAAAATCTTCAGGCTTGCGTAATATTTATTCTAGGTACAAATATTGAGCTAGCCGTTTTTAAAAATCGGCTCAAATCGAGCCGTTTAACAACACTGTTTCGAATACCTACCCGATTATAAAATCTCGGACAATTTTTCCATGAACTTTTTTAACCTCAATGTAATTTAGATTAAATTTTCCATATATTTTATGTTACATAGATTATAAATGAGTCAAAAGGTTAACAGCAAAACTATCTACAATTCATAAAGATATAGGTATTCCAATCATGATAGAATATATTACCGCTAAAAATCAGATTTTTATATTTAAAAAAAACGCGCTCAAAAAATGAGTGAAAGTTGGAAAAAAATTGCCAACAGATATATATATATATATAATTTAGCGCAGATGTATTTTGTACTTTACATCTTGTATGGCATATTAATGTAATATTTAAACCAGAATTTTCACGATTTAAGGTTCATCCAAAAAATTAACTAAATTAACTTGTCCTTAAATGAGGTTAAAAAATATCCACACTTTGACTAAATCTTATTTCTTAAATATAAATTTTGACACTTTCAATAAATTCGTGATCTTTTCATTAACTCGAAATTCTAAGATTTGAAGTGGCAGCCATGAAAATGAAACACAATGATTAATAATAATAAAAAAATTACAAAAAGTGAAAGTATTAATTTTAAAATAAAAACTTCACGACAAAAAAAAAATGCGCGATTTTTCATTTCGAAAGTCTAAAAAAATGATGATTGGCATTTTTTGACAGACTTTTTGGCTACTTTTCTTATGAGATTATTAAATTCTTAGCAACATCAAAATTAAAAATGATATTAAATTCCAGATGTGTTATAAAATTCGCCAAGATTCAAAATGTCGCAAATTATAAATCATTTACGGGCCTTTCTTAAACTATCTGATTTCACCGACTACCGTAAGGTTGGTATACTAGAGTTTGGCTCGGAGCGGCCAGCGGAAATATCTAACAATGGTTTTAGATCCGGTCTAAAAATGTTTTGTGCAAGTTCGACCCGTAAAAAATATTTGATGAAGGGAAAAGGAATCATATTAGCTTAGTAGTGGGTAATCTTTAACGTGCTAGAATACATTTCCGGTATTTAGCGCCCTCATAAAATTATCTAACGAATGATTCCGAATCATCACGTGATGACTTTGGATGATAAATTAAGCCACAATTTGAAGCAGTTGATTGTAAGAGCGCTAACAAAAATAAAGAATTATTTTTTCGATATCAGGTAACAATCGATGATACAAAAACATGTAAACAAAAATATTTACAAATTCTAAAACAAACAACGTGTACGAGAGACATATATCTTAAATTTACGGGACGCGAAATCGAGACCCGGGAATAGAGAGAGGGGGAGGTGGATTGCATCAAAATGCCATATAAATAATAATGTAATCCACGAGTGGGA
The DNA here is from genome assembly GCF_954871325.1 of Gordionus sp. m RMFG-2023. NCBI lineage: Eukaryota > Metazoa > Nematomorpha > Gordioida > Chordodea > Parachordodidae > Gordionus > Gordionus sp. m RMFG-2023. The sequence continues at coordinate 5,971,115 of NC_088777.1, forward strand.
GTTCGGGCGGGGCACATTCGAGATAATGCTGAAGTGAGAATCAAAACAGAAGAAGGTTAAGGAGACTCCTAAAAAGGTTATAATATGCGAGCGAAATATGTAATATATATATAGAGGTCTATTATACCGCCCAAATTTTGGTGGGGAGAGTAGGCTTTCCAAACGGCTCGAATATCCATCTTTGATACAATAACAATACCCGGAGGGCGTACTGGCTCGCCGTCACGAAAGCGAACCATATGAGCATAGCTACCACCACGCAACATAACCAGTCCACTATGATACTCGGCCTATTTTTTCCCCCAATGCAATGTGATTGATATGAATAATGAATGTTATAATAATGATTTTAAATATAATTTTTGTCTTAGTAAAAAAAAAGAAAAAGTGTGATTTAATCTTTTCTTCCTAATTCCACAATCTGGTACAACTTTTTTCGGGACCTTATTGGTTTTCATCGGTCACTTGAGAACTCAATTTGGGGAATAAGTTTTTTTTGAATGTGGGTAAATATATCAAGGAATATGAACCTATATATTTTTTTTTCTTTCTTTTTTTCTTTCTTTTTACTTTTTTCTTTCCTTCTTTTATTATTACTTACCTAGCTTTTGGATAATTTTCTAACCTTTTATAAATCGTTAATTCAAAAATATAATCAAATTAAATAGAAATAATCAATGAAAACTAACCAGAGTGGAAGATAAGATCTAAATCTTTCCGCGTAATGCCATTCCCCCGTAAATTTGAAACGCTTCAAAATGGCCACCAATATCAAAAATATGGGCCAAGACGTTAAGGCCACGGGAAAAAACCCAGTCCAAAATATACTCTGTATATAGGAATTAAAAAAAAAATTTAATATTATAAATAGACATTTCATCAAATATCTCTTCTAAAACCTAATTAGGTTTACCCAATTAATAGATAAAAAAATATATTCGCCTAATTTAAATAATGATTTTGTGATTGTGTCCAAAATTGTAATATTGTAAATTTTTAGAACCGGTTTTTAAGTTGAAACCGAAACAATATTAAAAAATTTTTTATTAACGAATCTCGAACCGTACCGATAAATTTAGATCATAAGTAAGTTTATATTTGATAGCATCTCTATACACATAATTCTTAATCGGGTTGTCTAATACGAACGGTTTAGAACCGGTTTTTAAAATGTTAAAACCGAAACAATTTAAACAATTTTCGTGAACAAATCTCGAATCGTTATTTGTATCTAAACTTGAACCGATAAATGTTCATCTCTATACACATAATTCTTAATCAGATTGTCTATTACCGAACGGTTTAGAACCAGTTTTTTATAATGTTAAAACCGAAACAATATTAACAATTTTTGTGAACAAATCTCGAATCGTTATTTGTATCTAAACTTGAACCAATTAATGTTCATCTCTATACACATAATTATTAATCGGATTGTCTGCTACGAACGGTTTAGAACCGGTTTTTAAAAATTTGATACCGAAACAATATTAAACAATTTTTATCAACGAATCTCGAAGCGTACCGATAAACACATAATTCTCAATTGGTGTGTCTAATACGAAAGGTTTAGAAACCGGTTTTTAAAAAGTTGAAACCGAAAATATTAATAATTTTCGTGAACAAATCTCGAATCGTTATTTGTATCTAAACTTGAACCGATAAATGTTCATCTCTATACACATAATTCAATCAGATTGTCTATTACCAAACGTTTAGAACCAGTTTTTTTTTAAATGTTAAAACCGAAACAATATTAACAATTTTCGTGAACAAATCTCGAATCGTAACTTGAACCGATAAATATTCATCTCTATACACACAATTCTTAATCGGGTTGTCTAATACGAGAGGTTTGGAACCGGTTTTTAAAAAGTTGAAACCGAAACAAAACGAATCTTTAACCGTTATCTGTATCCGAACTCTATTCGATATTTTTACGGTTCGTTTCGATAAAATATAAGTTTTATTTTTTAATACTAAATTTGATAAAAAAAAATAGGAAGAAAAATTATATGAAATTATTTATTAAACGATTTAATAATTCATAGTTTAAATAAATAAACGTATATATTATGTTAGCATCAATGTGTTTTTTCCGGAAATGTGTTATTTTTTCAACTTTAAATCATCTTTTGAACGCGTTATTTTAAATTTAAAAATCGGAAATGTATTCCAGGATGTTAAGAGATGTTAAGAATACCTATCTTATGAATTGTAAAATAATTTTGCAGTTAACCTTTAAGTCATTTAAATGTATATAAAAAAAATGTAAGGAAAAAAAACGAATATAAAATTATATTAAGTTCAAAAGTTTATATCGAAATTGTCTGAAATTTATAGGATAGGTATTCCAAACAAAGTAGAATACATTTCCGGTAAAATCAAATTAAATTTAAAAAAACCCACTTAAAAAATGACTAAACACATTGCCGGGAAAAAATATTTTGTCGCTAACATATACATATATATATATATTCTAGAATTAAATTAGGATTAAAACAAAATTGTTAAAAAAAATGAAATGATTATTTTTATTTTTAATATTTTTTTTCTCCAAAGTCCTATGTAATCTAGTTTTTTCAAAAACGATCCGATCCTACATATCTAATTAAAACATTATTTTTCTTAAATTAAACCCAACGATGCCTGTATAGCAAGACATATTAAATGAAATTAGCTATGCAATAAATTTAAATATTACCCTTATTACAATATTTATCTATTGGATTTCTTATTGGTAAAACCCCTTCTATGTTATATTTATTAGATTCCCATATCTAAAATTTACAATAATTTAAGCCAATGAAATTTTTTTTTAATTTATCCCTCTTTATAAGATATACATTATAATTATAAATATCTAATATTATAATAGACAAGCCTATTTTTGGCTCATCAGCCATAAACCAAGTTTTATTTCAAAAACCAATAATAAGTTTAACCGCAGCTGATTTTTAAGTCAAGACTAATAAGGCTTAGCTGATTTAGTCAGCCTAGTATGCAAACATTAGCAGTGCACTTTTATATTATAATTCAAATGTTTAAAAAAAAGAGAGTAAAAGACTCATTCATGGTAACCTACTACTGCTAAGTAGCGGAAGCGATGAGTAATTTATCAAGTGAAAAGAAAATATGCAAAACTTTTGGGGAGTTCGTTATCTCTTAAAATTAATCGACCAAACGCTATGGTATGGCTCTTATGCTTAAGCGGATAAAAAAATGAATTGAATAATAAAAATGGCGACCCGTAGTCTTATCATTTTAATCTTCCAAAAATTAAAATCGGTATAATTAAATTTAAATATTTCAATATGATTTGGAATTAAATATTTAAAAAAAATGCCCACCCACCATACAAATTATTGAATTTTATATCCGATTTCGATTCCGCGGAATGATACATTTACATTTGTTTTATAATTTTATTTTAACACTACATTTTCGTCTGCTAAAACAGATGGGCATCTCATATTTTTACGTGATGGCCTAATTTAAATTATTTCATAATTTTGACGAAAAAAAAGGTAATTTAAAAATTATTAAATATGTTATTTAGAAAACAAAAATAAAATAATAAGTATATCAAGTCGAATTACCCTTAAACCATTATTTTTTTAAAAATGTATGTTAAACTAATAAATTGTCGGCTTTATGTTGTTTAAAAATGTTCATTCATTCGCGCTTTCCATTTTTGTTAAAAATATATTGTCATCTAATTAAATTTGAGTATGTTCCAAATCTAAATTTTTTCAAAATTTTGTTAAAGCGTTAATATGCCAGTGCCAAGACATTTAGACGAAGTGGCTTTAAATGGCGTTATATATCCAATGACAGTGACTACAGCTGATTTGAATATAGGTATACCTTTTAAATGAATCGTCAGTCTAGTCACTAATAATGTCATTGTTTTTTACAATTTCAAATACCCTAACATAGGTCTTTTATGTTGAATATCCTTAAAATAATATTTTTAAGAATTTAATATCCAAATAGACTAAACTATATCCCAGCTAGAGCGATATTTTTTTGGTCGCGTGACAAAATCCTGCGCAATTTTTATTCCAAAGAACATTTTTATTTTAAATATAATGCGTATTTAATGTCGTATAATTAATTTATACGACAAAATCTTTAAAAAAACGCTCTCTAGGACATTAGGCAAACCCCGATAATATTGACTTTAAATAAACCAGAAACATGATAAAATTAAATTTGAATTGTCAAAAAAAAACCAAAAATAAAATCGATATATTTGTAAAAATGTCTGATCAGATGACTTTTTATTATATTAGTTCTAAGTCTGGCACAAAAAAATATTTGAAAACTATAAAAGATGGTCGGGTCGGATCGGACCTGCTTGATTTGAGCATACATTAATTAAAGCTTTAGTTTTTTTTTTGGCATCAATTAATTATACAAATTATTAATATTTTCGATTCTATATAAATGTTAAAACATGATGCAACAAAAATTTCGTTAGTTTCTAAATAAAAATAAAATTTTTAAATAATACATTTTTAAAAAAAACATTCTAAATAGTGTAATTAACATTTAACATGTACGTGTAAAAAAAATTATAATCTCAAATTTATATTTTAATATATATGATTTAATAATTTTTAAAAACAATGACATGAGTCTCAATCAGTGGCACATTTAGAGGAGGGGATAGGGAGGAGAAAAATAAATTTTATAGCCTAATTTTTTTTAAAAAACCTTATTTAACTTATATTTTATCCACAAATCAAAATCCCAGATTCATCACTAATGTTAATGATTATAGATTAGTCTAACCAGTAGTGTCACTAGAGAGGTGGAGGGGCTTGATCTCCTGAAAATTTTTAAAAAAAATTTTATTCCCAAGAAGTAGTAATTTTGAAAATGTTAGCTAAAATAATATCAATTTTGAAAATGTTAGCCAACAAAAAAATTTGAAAATGTCAGCTAAAAATGTAATTTTGAATGTTTGCTAATAAAAATGGCAATTTTGAAATTAGCTTAAAAAGGGTAATATTGAAGAAGTTAGCTAAAAAAATTTGAGCCCCAAGATTGTAAAGGCTATGATACCCCCAAGTCTAACTGATATACACTGAACATATTAAATATAAATTTCATATTTAGGCAAATTAGATTAGATCAAGAGTGATCTTAAAATATTTTAATCTTACTTTAGTACCAACTTTCATTTATTTGAATAATAAAATATTTACCCTAAATCGTGATATCTTCTTTCTCCAAGATCTATAGCTAGTGTACCATACTCCTTTCCAGGCATCCCAATTAATGTCAAAATCTATGCCATTATCTGTTACAGAAAATGAGAAGGCTACTGCAGAATGGGCTTCTGCCATATCTTGTTATATTTTTAAACTGTTTGAATTTATAATTTTCTGATTTGATTATGAATTAATGTTTTCAAATATGATTATATGTGATGTAATTTGATGATTTTAATATATTTTTGAGTATTTAATAAATGTAATAATTCAAAAAGATATATTTGTTATTGATTTGCATGTGAAAATTTTTTGAAATTTCATAATATGAAGTTGATAAATCTGGAAAAGATAATTTAAATAAATATATAAGATTTAAAAAACAGAAACAATAGTAATTGTAAATATTTTCATGTCCAGATTAATATATTAGAATGATATAATTGAGTTATTATTTAATAATGACTTTGAAAACATTATTACCTCAAAAAGAATATTGGATCCCAATGCCAAACTATTTCATTATATATTTAATTTTTTTAGACAAATGTTAGTAATCTCTCTGCAACTAAAATCATACACAATGTTTATATTTTTATTTTTTCGCTTAACTCAAGGCCAAAATTGATTGATTAAAATTTTATCAATTATAGTACCGAAAATCGAAAAACATTTGTAAATTAATTGAATGAATGAAACTAATTTTACATTTATATTATAATAGTCTTTGAAATAGAAAATATTTATTTAATTATACATTAAAATCTTCTAAGAAAATATAAACTGTTTCTAAAATTCCTCATCCATCAGCTGCATAATTTTTATGCTAAGTTATTATTAAATAATAAAGCTAAATATAATTTTAATATACGTTTCAGTAGTGTTGTTAAACGACACAGCCGAGTTAGACAAAAAATAGACTCAAAACTTAAGTCGAGTTTAGTTGATTTGTTTTTACAAATCGAGTTATAAACTTAAGTCACGACTCGATTTCTGAACTTGATGAAGTCAAGTCGCGACTCGAGTTTAGAACCTGAATCGAGAAGCAAGTCGCGACTCGTGTTTTGAACTTAAGTCGTGAACTCAATAAATAGGCACGCTTAAATTTTATGAAACTTGATTACTTATATAAATGCTATTTATTGGTTAGTTTTGTAATACCCAGATTCGGGGCTGTCTAAACTAGCTATGAGTATGAACCTCGAGTAAAGGCTAGGCGTTCAGACCAATATATTTTAAGTTATTTTTTCTTGAACTTATTAAGGTATTTAAATATATGGTTATTAAAGATATCAATCTATAGCGAATTAGATGAATTGAATAAGTAGAAAACCAAGCATCACTTCTCCGATGGGCGAAGCCAGGCGCGTAAGCAGAAATTTGGTCTGGGGAGGGGGGATTATAAAATTTAAGAAATATTATTGTTAATTAAAAATACTAAGCATAAATTTAATAGGACTAATAACTTTTCTAATACACAATTTTAAATAAATGTGACTTACAAAAAAATTATATATATAAACCATGTGAATTATATATAAAGTGAATATAACCACGATAGGAATCACTTAAATGACCCAAAATTGAAATTTGAATTTTTTGAGCCTCTAAAATATATAAAGTATAAAAAATTTAAATGTTGGAAATATAAATTAATACACAAAAAGTTTCTTAGGAATAATATTTTGTATGTTTTGAGCTAATTTTTTAATTATCTATCCTTGCTTGGCGTTAAATTCCTATGAATATTCAAAAGATTCAAAATCATTCAATCTAATTTCAGAAGTTTATTTTATAGATATGTTTTCAGATTTTTTAAACATACCCGAGCCGCGCCAGAATATTTTTTAAAAAACATCCGGGCTGGGCCTGAATTTTTTTAAAAAAAAATACCCAGGCCGAGCTGTATATTTTAAAACCAAATATTTGAAATGGCCATTATTAGCTATAAAAATCAAAATTAAATATAATTTATTTTTGAAAAATTCAGGCTGAGCTTGATAATTTTTTAAAAAAAAACCCGAGCCGGACCGTAAAAATTTTTAAAAAATCTGGGCCGTGCCCTGCACCGTGCCCTGCACCGTGCCCTGCACCGTGCCCTGCAAATGGTACCTCTTCTGCAGGGCTCTGTTATTCTTTTTAAAAAAGAGAATATTCTCGCATTAGTATACTAATGGGAAGAGTTGATAATATATTTATATAACCATTTTAATATATTGGGAATATAATCTAAAAAGTGTTTGAAATAATGCAAAGCATCCATAGCATTTTTTGGGACTGTATCAGCCATAGTTAATCTTTTAATCATAGTTATTCAGCTAATAAGGCATCATAAGATATTTTAACATCTTCATGATAAAAATCTAACGAATAATTATTTATTTTTTCTATCGCCATCTGAAAAAGGTTGGAAAGGCTTATGTAGAAGTAATATCTGCGGATTTGTAATGCTGCATGATGAATTAAAAACCATTCAATTATTTGGGTTTTAAATGTATCTAAGAGAGGGGAAATTTATATTATAATACACTTCTACTAGTCCTATATTAATGTTTTGACGTTGAGCTTGCTTGCTGCAAGTCGAGGGGGACAAATATTAAACATGTATAGCTCTGCTTTTGACTCAATAATAACATATAAAATATGAAATTCTTCATCAATATTAGCTTCAATTTCCTTGAGTTCTAATAAAATGCTTTCTGCTATTATCATCTTCTTAATCAAGTCAAAGTCATGTTTTTGAAAAGTATTACATAAATTAGTTGTATAATATAATACATTCTAATGAGAAAAAAAATAAGTATTGAATACAATAATTTTCTTGCTACTGAGGAAATATTTCTTTCAAGCCATTGTGATATATCAGTAATAGCATTAATAATCGGCTCTTCTAACTCCATAAAAGCTGTTACTGCTTGATGACGGAAACTCGATCTCCTTGGACAAGTGCAATTTCTTTATCGCTGTTGGACAAGGAGTTTTAGGATAATTATTTTTTGACTAGAAATTTATATAAATAATACCGCACTAAAATTTTAAAATTAAAGGTAATTTACGCCAAGGAAAACTTGAAATTGTAATTAATTGATAAAATAACTTAGTAGATGAATGTGATAAATAAATGTAATTGAATATATAGATATGAGATAGGAATAAATATTAACATAAATAAATTAATATTAACAATAATATTTTTGAAAAATATAATCCGGCATTTGCATTTTTTGGATACGTGCCTGGGCAAAGCTATTTATTACAAGTTCAGGAATCGTTTTTATAAGCATCAAATATTGATATAATGATGGATGGATATCAAATAAGTCTATTTCTACCTTAATATGATGTATATAATGTCGTCAGTGAGGGCAGTCTTTCGTAGGAGGCAATGCTATTTTTATTTTATTTTAATAACGTCAACTTTTTGTTTTTAGATTAGTAAAGTTGAATTATTTTGGTAAAGTCATTATAATCGCATTTTGTTAGTTATTTTTATATAGTTAATTTTTATCGCGTTCATATTATATTATATTTATATTTTAAAAGTTGATTTTTAGTTAAGTAATTATGTATGGCAGTTTTTGAGTTATTTTTATTTTATATAGTTTTATGGTAAATTATAATTAAGATTTTTCAGCATGATTCAGGGATTTAAAAGTTTTACGAAATTTTTTTTAGTTTATTATTATTTTAAATTATTTTTTTGTGAATCATAGCTTCCCAATAAAAGGGAAGTATATTGATATGAAAAATCATTCATTTTTTTTATTATAAAAATTGTAAAAATTCGATTATAAAATTTTTTTAATTTTTTTTATTTAATCATTGAATAAAATTTGGGGATTAATATTCTAAAAGACTTAAATAAAATTTGTGGATTAATATTCTAAGAGTCATAAGCAGCATTCTAAGAGTCAGGAGCTGCACGACGTGATATATAAGTTTGACCTTGGAATGGGGGTAAAAAATAAACATATATGCTCGTGAAAAAAATTTTATGAGCATCGCATGGCTCTTAATTAGTAGATCTATATCTCAACATTTTATTTTTAACTTTTGTACAAAATTAAAAAAATAGCTAGATTGACAAATTAGTGTTTAATTACGGCTCAGGATTTTAAAAATCAATTTAACGGAAATTTTGATAAGAGGAACTCAATCGAAAAAATCAATTCCTAATATCCTTTGTTTGGAAATAAAAAAAAGATTGCTCATAACATTACCCAAAAACCGTTTGAAAAAACGTTATGTATGGAAATTATAAATCTATTATTGCCTAAATCTTTCCTGATTTAAATATCGGAGATTATAATCTTCAAGAATGGTGTAATACCTAAACAATTAGGTAATTAAGAGGCCAATTTTGAGGATTTAAATGTTTAATTGATATATTTTTTTAAAAAAAAGTTCTAGAATTTATGAAAACCAAACTATTTTTATACTGAAATATTGTTCTAACTTTGTTTAAGAATTTTATGATATCTTTAAAACAAAGTACAGGAGCTAGTTCGAACCAGGGCTTGTCTACTTAGTAAAAAAAAATTATAACCCAAACTTTGTCATGTTCACAATTACGCTTTGAAATTTTTTCATCCTATTTGTTTAAATCTTAAATCATGAATTAAATTTTTACAATACAAAATCTAATAGTAATAATATTATAATATAAAAAAATATTGACTGTTCATGTTTCATTTGTCAAATCTTTTTCTTCCGGAAAGCTTCAAAATAAATATATTGATTTATTAGAAGAATTATATTATTAAATTTTACTATGTGGGGGGGGGGGGGTAGTAAAATTATTGTTTAAGGTTTTATTCAGACTTATTATATATGTTAATACGACGGTCTAAATGCAAACACAACAAAGTATATATTATTATTTTCATTATTTCAATAGATCTAACTGAGGCACAGGCATTGTTTAAGGGTTTCTGAAGTCATCCAATTTCTTTTTTTGGTCATACAATCGTTGCTTTGCTAAAGGTTTTTTCACTTGCAACACTTGTAGTTTGTTGCGCTAAATAATTCCTAGCCATTAAGGACAAAATGGGGTATATGGCAACTTTCTTTGATCACCAATCCAAATTATTTGTCGATGTTGGCGCAACGGGCTTCTTAAGGTATTTACGATCTCTAATAAATAGCATCTTGGAAAATAAATATAAAAATACAAAGTATATATTTTAAAGTATTTATAATTTCTTTCAAATTTAGTAATTGATAAGGGTTAAGAATCAATGTCATTAGTAAATTCATATGGAGTTAATTTGCATGATGCACAGATATAAGAATTATGTATTAGTTTAAATTCTTCATCATATTTATTATTTTATATTGAGCATATATTTTAGTTTTGTCTTGAGATCTTATATAATTCGTAAGGGTATCAATTAAGCCTTCATTTGCTTTACATTTACTCAACATCGCCGCTTTTTGATATCGTCGCTAAAGTGTGAATTAAATGTCTTATCTAAAAAATTTCCCATTGAAACGACAAATAAAACCGCATTCCCAATAATTGTATTTTCTGATGAAACTATTTTAATTCAAATAATAAAATAATTTTACACTTAATCTTGGAAATAATAAATTCTTATAATTTGTTAAAACCTAACTGGCACCGAATTATGGGGGTAGGGGCAATAATTTTTTTTTTTGGATAAGCAAATATATTTTTATTTGATTATTTTTTTATAGTTGTATTTATATAATAATGGCATCAAGAAAAAATATTATATTATATATAAAAATGAAAATAGAATCATTAAAATTTTTTTTATATGCCTAGTCGTTTTTTTAAAAATATAAATATAAATTATTCTTTATCGGGGCGGGGGATATTTTTATTTCACTTTTCCCATTTAAAGGAAAATATAATAATTTGTAGAATTAACCTATGCTACCTTCCCCCCCCCCCTCCCAAATTAGTAAAAAAAAGATTTTTTATTTCATCTAATATATCTTTATATTTATGTTGAAATTTTCTGGAGGAAAAATATTTGGCAAATGAAAAATGAACAGTCGATATTCGTCTTTAATACCATAATGGAAATTGTTTTCATGTCGTATCCTATAAACAATTTTTTATCAATAAGCGGATCTTCGCCATGTGAGAGCAAAAATATACAGGCTCTTTTCACACCAGCTAGCAATAAGCTGGTGCCCCTATAATTCACCATGAAGGGATTTAAGAATCGAAAAACCTTTATTAACGTAAAATAAATTTAAAGTAAAATAACTATTATAAATAGTCTACGTAAGAAACAATACAATTAGTAATGTATATATTAGGTTTAAATTTTATGAGTATAAAAATAATATGTCAATTTACCATATCAACAAGATAATATGTAAATATTTGATTTGCTTGTTCTGCGGCAATATATAAACATACACTAAAGATAATACAATATTATTAAAATATAAAGTAGTATCGCTTTACACAATGAAAATTAAAATCTACAATTCAAATAATAATAATATATATATATAAATAATATAAACTATGTTATAATAAGAGAAAATCTAAAGTTATAAATTAAATATAAGATGTTATAATAATAAGAATAAATCCATAATATATTTAACATAAATAAATTACACGATGATATCTTTATATCGTTGACAGACATATTTATAAACCAACCATAAATAATTTAGCTCACATGTTGTTGCTTTTGAGCCCCCATAAGTTCGGTTTTAATTTTAAAAAAAATGTACAAAATTTTTGTGCGAATATATAGCACAAATTTAGCTATTGATCCTAATATTTATAGCTTGATGGAATTAAATAATATAACAAAAATTAAAAAACATCCTTACATGTTTCATCAATTATGTGTAAAAATACCCGAATTACTAGAAGAGAATATGGCAAACACCTTTATAGGTATAGAGCATGTATATATATTTAAATATTTATTCATATATATATATAGATAATAACTTTAATCCAAAATCTGTCAAGGATGAAATTCCAAAATTTTTGTTACATCTAAATAAAAGACAACCTTTTGTTGATGAATATGAAATAAAGGAAAAATCGAAACATTATTTAGAAGAGATAATTTCAAAGCGTTTATATTATATTTTTATATAATATATTATCTTTCTATTAGCAAAATATAATTTAAATAATGAAAATATGGATGGTAGACTTTTAGAGGAAAAGGAAAGATCTATAAAATCAAAAATAAAAGAAAAACTACAAAAATATACTTATCACTGGACCCCAATCAAGTTAAATTTATAAATTAAATCTTATTTTATTATATATATTATTTTGTTAGCTTTTAATGCAACATTTATTAAAGGCAAATAAAATTCTAAATTTAAATTATGAATATTAAGAAAATTTTCAATATTTTTTTATTTTAACTTAATTGATTTGTGGTCCAAGATGAATAAATAATTTCTTACACATATGGTCTTATTGAATACTGTTTTTTTAGAATATACTTATATTTTAATATTAATTTTAAAAAATTTTCTCTACAATATTTTAAAAAATAGGTGTCATCTTATTTGATATATAATTTTATTTTTAAAGCTTTGACAAAAAAACCACCCTAATGTATGTAGCTGGAAAAATGGTTCCTAATTTTGCCGTCTTATACAAAATTTTTCATGAAGTATTTATTATCAATTTATTCATAAGACATAAAATTATAGCTTAAAAATATTTTTTTGTCTTTGCCAAAGTGATCAATACTCTGACATTATATGATCTTGTAGATTCGTATATTTACTTGAAATTGAAGCTGTTATATTAAAGATTATTTTTTTTTAAAATTTAGTTTATATATATTGTATTAGGATATGGAATTCATTGGGATTTGAAATATCATGATTTTAATAAATTAGTGAGGGAATATTTTAAATTTTAAAAATGAGATTGGTCAGGAAATTATTCCCTTCTATTTTAATAATTCTTTAAATCATCTTTATTTTTTCAGATAACAATGAGAAATTAAAGTGGATTAGAGCACCCACACTGATTTTCCACAATTTTCCCTATTAATTTTAGCGTCGCCTAAGAATTAGATTATTCAATCTTCACTTTTTGTAATTTTACAGGAAAGCAATTAAAAAAAATAAGTTTCTAATGTTTTCATTAGGATATATTTAACCTTATATTGGCTATAATTTAACTTATTTTATATATATTTCCAATTTTTTTTTGTGTAAATAGATTTGATTTATATAAAAAAGAGCCATTTTTGTCAAAAAGTGGATATAGTATAATATAATTCACAAACGATGCTATATCAACTTTTATATAGATTTATTCATGTAAATCTCAAAAAAATTACACAAAAGTTTATGGCTAAAATTGTTGAGATTCATAGGTTGTGATGCATTTCCAGCCAAATCAGATTTTTGAAATTTAGTAATCTCCGTTAGTAAATGATATAAAATTCAGGGATTCATAATCCTCATGGTTTTCATATCACAACGCGGCATATATATTAAATGTCTTTAGTCAAATTAATTTTATAAGTACGTATAAAAATTTGTAATACCTAATGTAATTGGGTTATTTACTATAAAAAAAGGACACAATGGCACTTAAATAGGAAATATCTTTTTATCGCTGAGCAAGCTTCTATTCATTCACTAAGATTTAAATGAACTGGGAGGGGGGTGGGTAATTTTTTTTTTGGCAATATGGAAGTTAATGCATTTTAAATATCCCGAAATGGAGAAGATTAAGGCACAATATTGATTGCATCAAAACAGAGAAAAGGCCAATACGAAAAGGTGATCGGAAAAAAATAAATTAGTCTCGAAATTTTATCTCGCTATAAAATAACTCCAGATTTACTCAAAAATGACCCTTTTTTTAAAAGAAAAAAATGTTCTTAAAGGGGGGAAATGACTTGTCTTAAACCAATTCCAACGAAATTTAGAATTTATATTAGAAAACATACTAGTTTGATTGGGTAGGTTATTGAGTGGATAAAGTTTTGCTAATTTTATTTAAGTAATAACTACATTGTTTTATTATTATCAAAAATTCATTTTAAGAAAGTCGCAGAGGATTAATGCCATATTGAAAAATTGACTCGATTATTTTGCCTACTATGAGGTAAACTTGCGTTTAGCCTGAAAATCATTTGTCACACGTTTTTAGAGTGTATAGTTTCTAATTTTATAACTTGTCCATCCTTGAAATATGGACACGGGGAAAATTAACCCAGGGTCTCTTTTAAATCGTTTAATATCGTTTTGAATGGCTCGAAGATTCTAATTCTTATTATCGCAACATTTTAGCGTTTTTTTTGAACTTTCTTAATTCCAGATGAGATCTGATTAGAGCATTGATTATTACAAAAATTATTTGGATAAAACTAACCCCATCTTGTTATATACTAAATTGCCATTTGCTTTTAACAACGTTTTTAAATAGTGCCTGGCCTGCGTGTCTCTGTAAATTATTGTATATTGTTTGCAATTTAAATTGAGGTCTTTTGGCCTTAACCATTTAATATTATAAATTTTTTTGACCCTTTTAAACGGAACATCGTTTTTTATGGAAAAAATAATCATTTTGAAAGTTTAGAAATCTTTTAATTAGTAACAGCTCGATTTGAGCTGATTTTTAAAAACGGCTAATTCAATATTTTTAGCCAGAAAAATATTGTCCTAAGTCTTGAGATTTCTTTAGTAGTATAATAACCTTTTTACACGAGACAAATTCTTAAGACTTGCACAATATTTTTCTGAATAAAATATTGAGCTAGCCGTTCAAAAAAATCTGCTCAAAACGAGCCGTTTTTAATATATATTTTTCATATACCTGCTATTTATTTATATTTTTTTTCTAGATCAAAATTAGGAGACCCGAATTTAAACCGACCTCAATATTAGATTTTGGTTCTGGAGTTGGGAGTGTATCATGGTAATATATATATATAAAATAGATTATTAAATTGAATATGATGAGAGCTTGTAAAATGGCTCGATTTTGGCGGATTTTTTTTTAAAACAAATAGGCTAACTCAATAACTGACCCTAGAAAAATATTAAGCGAGCATGAAGATGTTGCTCATAGGGTACAAAGGCTTGGGAAATGGTTAAGACAATATTTTCTAGCTAAATTTGAGTAAGTCGTTTTTAAAAATAATCGCCTCAGATCGAGCTCTTTAGCAACATTAGTAGCCCCTATGTCTGATCCCCTCCATCAAAAAAAATTATGATGAAAACCGACGATATATTATTCAAAAAAGAAAGTACAATATAATATTAAACGAATTATCACAGTTTTTAAGTGCTATAGGAGAGCAGCATTTAAGGAAAAATAATATACTAAAAATTATTAGCGATTAGAAATAATCATTTGCCCGAATTTGACTAGATCGAATCCTGGGGAAAAGCATCTGGGGAGGGGATAGGCTTAGTGGAAAAAAAAATTTGTACCCATGAAAGTCCTCGGAAAATATCTTGTGTATATTTAAAAAATCAAATTAAACTACTTAAGAGTTATAATTATATAAGGTCAAGAATTAAAATGTATAAATTTTTAGATTATATTTAGCATGGTTCGGCCTAAATCGAAATATTTAGATAGATATTTTTGCTCGGTCCGGGAAGACAAAGATTTGTATGAATTTCCAGACCCAGCACATTAATTTTTCGTGAGGGGGAAAATCATAGACTGACACTATAAAGATTAAATAAAATTGCTAAATTCCGGGTCGACATAAAAAAAACTAGTGGGCACAAGTAGCCCGGCTCTAGCCGGATCTGCTGGTCAGGCGTTTGAGCGGAATGAGGCTTGCAGAACTTTAATAGCGATTTTTTTTCAACCGACATAACATTGAAATTAGCTTAAGTTCCCTTTTTTAAAGTTGAGGTTTTGAATACCTGTCAGCGCGTTGCTTACCATAGGCACGCCAACAATTATTTGATTAGAGAAAGAATGGAGTCACGTAGGCAATGGATTTCGTATATTTTTTTTTTGCCATTATGCTTTTTTTAATCAGATTTTTTTCAACGCATTTTTTTATAAAGTTAAAATAGAATAGAAATAACTAAGACTGTGTCGAGCAATAATTCAATTTATTACAACATTTTAATGTGAAAGAAATTTTTAGAATATTAAATTGTGACAAAACGGCGGGTGATTGATGCGATATACCGATCGCAGGTAGGGAGTGGAGTGGATCAATCACCTTTCTATTTAAAATAAAGTCAAAATCCCAGAATAGAATAGAAATGAAATAAAATTCCTTTTGTTTATATTTTGCTACTGAACGTTTAGGGCCGCGCAAACTATCTGGAACGATAGTTTAAATCAACACTATTCCGTCGACAACTGCTCCCAGATATCGGATATCAGTCGACAAATCGTAAACGGTCGTAGCTCTTCCGCGTTTCGTTACAATCTCAAGAATTTCATCACTTATAAAAACAATTTGCCGGCTAGTAAAGTAAACACAAGACATTTTCGTATACTACCAATGTTATATTTTTCTTAACTCGTATATAACTCATATATCATGTTGAGGAAATACGATCCTTGAGGTTTGAAAGGTTCGGGTTTAGGTTTGATAAGAACGGGTTCGGAGCGGGTTCAAGCTTGTTCGATGAAAAAAAAAATATTTAAGTTAAAAATTAATTTTAAATGTTTTTTTAATGTAAAAATTATGTATTTTCATTAATTAAATAAAACAGCAAATAAAATAATTGATTCAAAATTGAAACTATTATCTTTACAAATTAAATTTTATAGTTTGCCTTTACATTATAAATATACTTATCTTTCAACAAATATAGAATAATATATTTATATAACAAAATAGAAATATGACATTAGTTATTTTATAGCGCGTCTATTTTAAAAAGCTTATTCAAGTGTATAATTGATATATCCTATAATAAATTATTGTTCATTCTAGATCCTTATGGCGATGATATAAATTTTAATGAAGAAAGTGCTGTCTCTATGCTGATTTATGTTGTTGGAGATCACTCGAGGAAGTTTAACAAATTCCGGCTGAATTTTCTTCATTCCTACCTATATTGAAATATATGTCCTGGTTTTTCTAAGAATATCCTGGGTTTAACAAAAATCTTCAAATTAGCATTTGAAATTTTTTTTTACTCAATAATTTTGAGCATAAAATCTTTGAAGCTTGTTTAATTTTGAGTAAATATTAAACCCTGAAAATATCAAGCAGAGGGCAAATATAGATTATGATATTGAAGTTAATTTATCTAGTCTAAGACATATTAATAAAGTTCCACTGTTTCTTTTACCATTTTGTTGACCAGTATTCTTCCCAGAATTTTTACTTTACTGCTTCAACAACCTCTCTAGTTTATTATTAGAGATGACATTTAACCAACACTGATTTCATCATCTACAACATTGATAACATCCTCAATTTTCTGCATCTCGTCCATAAATTTATTAAATGCCGTTTTGCCAAAAGTGTCTCTTCTTCTGATTTTAAAATTTGGTATCTAAATCCCAAATACAAGGCAGAAAGGAGTACATTATTTCTAAGATAGTCAAGTTCAGGTAATTTTATTCTAGTTGTTAATACATTGGCAAGAAGAGTGTCGATCCAAGAGACATTTACATGTAGCCTAAAAACTACTCAACATTAATTACTCGTTTTGCAAGACCTTTGTTGCTATTTTTAGTGGTTTCAATATCTTTTAATATATCATCTATTTTGCTCCATTCCTCAATTGTTAAATAATAGTTTAGCTAAATGCGCTAAGTCCTGATAAAAATATTTTAGCTTAATTAGCCATTTTAGCATTATCACAAGTAGAATGCCACCTATGACAATCCAGGGTGATTTTATTTTAACAGATTAAAACTTTTTATAAGCTTTAAAATTGTAAAGTGTTCTTATTTTTTTTTATATTAATTAACCTGGCCTTTGATATGAGAGGAATTGTCATCTTCCTTAAATGCATCTTCTATTAGCAAGTGTACGAGCAGCGCATCGAACCACAAATACTCGAATGTAATTTCACATTGTAAAATCAGATCTATAATATTGAATGGATTTGAAAATTGTGAAATTCAGTTACTAAAAGGAGCTAAAAAAGGCATCGTCTTCAGGAAAATTGTTAGAGCATTTTATTCCTCACCATAAACCTGTTCGTGTTCTTATTCTAATAATTGAATAGATTTAAACCATATTTCTACCATTATCAGAGATTCGAAATTTTTTCTGCAAATCTAATGAAATATTTTTTATATTTTCTAGCTTGAAGATTTTTCTAATATCTGATTGTAAGAAATATTAAGCTAATAAAGAAAGAAATAGAGGTGGTATGACGTGAAATTTTTTTTTAAAAATCCTTTAAGCGTTTTATGTAAAATGATTTTTAACTTAAATAAATTAATTAAAAAAAAATACAATATTTTATAAAGCTTTGTAAACCCGAACCGAACCCAGTTAGTTCGGGTTTACCCAAATACCCGGTTTAACCGGGTTCTAGTTCCGGATTAATTCCTGGTTTTTAAAGGAATATTTTGAGAACGCTCAAGCCGGATTTTTGATCATAATTTGCCCAAAATTCCAAATCTTTTGTGATTTCTATGAGGCATAAAAAAATTATTGTATTTTGGGCGAAAGACAGTCGTTTTAAAAGCTCATTGGAAGATTTTTTTAAAATAATCCTCACGCCTAAAATATTTTAAAAAAAATAATAAACTTTTTTTTTCTCTCTGAATATTTAACGCCAACTTATGGGAAATTTTTTAAATTAGATTTAGAAAAAAATTTTAAATTAACCTTTTGATATATAAATAAGCTAACCACTTTTTCATCATTATCGAATCAAATAATAGCATTACCTATTATTAAAATTAATTTGTGTATTAATGCGTTTCAAAATAATGGAACATTTAAACATTATAATATATTAAAATTAAAATTTAAAATAAGTTATATAATAAAATACGGGTCTAAATGTTGGAAAATGGAAATTAAAATTTTTTCGCATTTATCCGATATTTCGCATTTAACCAGTATGTTATGTACTTGCTACTGTAATTTTTTCATCTTTTTAATAATTTACAATGTTGTTAAACAGGTTTTTGAGCCGATTTTTAAAAACGGATGACTCAATATTTTAGCCAGAAAAATATTGCTCAAATCTCGAGATTTCTATAATAGATGTCCAAACTTTTGTTTCTTTTCTACAACAAAATCCTCAGGCTTGCATAATATTATTCTAGATGAAATATAAAGTTAGCCGTTTTTAAAAATAGGCGCAAAACAAGCCTTTTAATTCAAAATTAGGTGTTTTAATTTATCACAAAATCGAATTTTTTTTATTTAAAACATTTTCTGATAAATTATGTAAAAAATTTGATTAAGTATAGTATTCAAAAATCATTTTTTTAAATATAAAATTAGCTAATCTATCTTTATTTATATCATCAAAAATAATATAATTAATTAAAATATCGACTATTTTGCGTTCCGAAAAAGGAGCCGTAGTTATGACGGAATTTTTTATCTGATTTTTTTTGTCACATTAAAAGGAATTTTATAGCCTTATTGGTGAAATGTCTTATTTTGAGGCCTAGGGTTTTTAAAAATTTTAAGGATTTAGGCGAAAAGTGACCGTTTATAGAGACGAAATTGGCGTGTTGAGATCTTTGTAATTTTTTAAAATCTCTTTTGTTTCGGCGTAGGTTAAGAAAATTATGTTGGTGTTGGATGGAAATGATGAGACACAAGTAAAATCCCATATTAAAGACATATTAAAGATTTCCCGAGGACCCAAATAATTATAGTCATTCCATCAGATCTTAATCTCTTTAAGGGGAATAGATTGATGGGGGCTTAATAATTAGGTTTGTGAGCGACTGTTAAACATTTATTGATGGCATAATTTATTGAAGTATCTGTCTTTTGAATCTACTGGGGTATTACATTTGAAACAATTGTGAGGCGGGGGGTGATGTCGCATCCTGGCGTAAACCGAGGGCGACTCAATTGTTCATGTGATGAGAATATATCTAGTACGACTAGGGAGTGTTCCTAACCAATGGTGACCCCCAAACCTGTCCTATGATTGAAGAAATTGGAGATAGCTTGAAAGTGGATTGAGTGATATGATTAATTGAAATTGAAAGTTGAGTATTAAAGGTGTAAAAAGTATTTTATGTGGGTGTTGATTGATGGGAAAGGAGCGCCTGAAGGTGTGTTGGCCTCCCATCTGTTTGTTGCTTCATCCTATAAATAGTCGGTGGGAGGGGGTTATGAAATCTGAGATCATAGAGTTGTTTATTAGTCTTGATGATAAAGCTAGAAAGTTAAGTGGAACGAAGTCTAAACCACTCGATTTGGCAGGTTATTCTATAATTTTATTGAAAATGTATATAAAATTTATAAAGATTTGATGGGGGGGGGGGGGGGGTTGGAAGGATATATACATAGGCCTATTAAAAATTTTATATAATAAAATATATTGGAATACGATATAAATATATTGTGATTAAAAAATATATCACTTTTTGGTATAGAACGGTCATAAATATAGTATAAAATTTATAGGTAAATATTTTCTAATTATGAAAACTAATTACAATCCGATTTTGAAAGATTTTTTTATATATACATTATATAATCAAATGATCAGTCTTGTAAGATACACTTGAAGGAAGAATAATTAAAATAAAATAGTGTTTTTTTGATTTTGACAATTTTTTCTCCAACAATTTGTTCGTTTTCATTGGTCGTTATGACTTTTCCATTCTTCCCTACATAATCTATAACATGGAGAGGCGCCTTTATTTTGTTTCTCGGACCAAAATGCTTCAACTATGGGTATTATAAAGGTTCTTGCAACAAGCTGACAATACGCCCTGAAACAGTTTCATCCAAATTTGATTGGTCCTAGGAAAACCAAAAATTTAAAATGCAGGAATAAGTAGGTTCCCATATGTATGCGAAAGGAATGCCCCAAGACGCCAGTGAATACTCGATAAAATGACCGTATAACGAAACTGAAAATCCCCTTCGAAGCATTACACATTAAGACGTAACGATGATAGTTGCTTTGTCCCGTGAATAATTGTTTCCATTTCGGGAATTTTCAATGGATTCCGAGCTATTTAACAATCCAACAAAATGAGACAAAAAAAACCTTCCATAGAAATATGTTTTATGTATTGCTATTTTTAACATTAAAAATCATTGTAGCTGTCTCATTGCGAATTATGTAATGTTTTATTCCATTGATTATTCGTATTTGTAATGCAATAATTATCCTTTTAATATAAATTTTCGAGTTCAATTACGAAAAAGAATAGAAAGTTAATTAAAAGCTCAAGTTATTTATTGGGCAAATTGATTGTTTTGGGCCATTTTAAAAAACCGTCCGAATATTCTGACTTCCGGTATTCCCCTTCATATGGCCATATCCGGAGTAAGGCACGAGACTAGTATTGTTAAATAACCTAAACCTTAGCTAACTCAAAAAAATAGTTTTTTTAAGTTGATGAGACTCTATCAATTTATTAGGCGAAAAGTTTGGCAAATCCGTATTGACGCCCACCAGAGTATAGGTGATTTGACGACACTGCCTTAGACCAATCAGAGGGTTTATACATACGCGCTCTTCAAAATTCTTTATAAAATTAATGTTATAATATATTTAAGATTATAAGATTAAAATAAAATACGAAATAAAGTTATGTTCGGTTGCTTCTTTTTTTTTCTGGAGAATTCGGAAACCTTTAGAAATATTTAATCCCATTCGCCCATAGATTAATTTGACCCCCCCCCCCTCACCTCTATTTTTTCAAAATTATTTGATTGGTTGGTTTTTGGACTTTTTATTTATTTATTTTAAAACTTATAAAATGGCGCAATATCCTCATCCCACCTGCTTGTCTGTTCTTTTAAATGAAATATTTTTAACCCTCCCGACCCAATGTTTAAGATTTCTTAACCCCAGCCCTTGCAAAAAACCAGCTAAATTGTTATCACATATGTGTGTTATCGTTATTAAAATTTTAATAATATATAATACGAACAACGTACTCGAATGAAGGAAAAATTTGATTTAGTGGTATCCGCTCACACACTCATGGATATTCCCGGATATAAAAACAGGGAGCAATTCTACACTCAACTATTATCGAACACTTCAAAATATCTGGTTATTATTATCATAATCATATTATTTTTTTTCAGAGTTAGAAAAAAGAAAAAATATTTTATAAAAAATTTTGAACAAATATTTTGAAAATTTTACCTAAAAAATACCCCTTTTTTTATAAATAAATTTTTTTTCTGTAATTTTTCGGGCTTAAAAAAAATCATCTTTTCAAGATAAAATAAAATCTTTTTGAGATATTTGTTCAAAAATGTTTTTTCCAAACCCTCTATAATAAGGTTTTTTTTCGAAAATCGAAGCCTTAAATTTTTAATTGTATACATTTTTTATATATTTTTTAATTTCTTACGTCTAGCGTTTGTTAAGCGACTCGATTTCAGCCCATTTTTTTAAACACGGACAAACACAATTTTTTAACCAGAAAAAAAATATTGCCTAAAACCTCGAGATTTCTCTAATAAATGTCCAAACGTTTGTGCCATCTAATGAGCAAAGTCTTGAGGCTTTCGTAATATTTTTCTTGGACGAAATATTGGGTTACCTTAAATCGAGCCATTTAACAACACTGCGAAAGTCTAAATATGATTGTTATTATATTTGTAAAACTTTATTTTTCGTTATTATTTGTGTCATATGAGCGTTGGTTTTGTTAATAAAAGATTTTGACTAATATAATGTTATATAAGCCTCGAAATATGGTCAATATTGTCCGAACCATTCTACCATCTTACACGAGCGAAATCTCCGGGATTTCGTAATATTTACTTTACCTAAAATCTTAATGGGGCTCTTTTTTTAAAAATCGACCCAAAATGAGGCTTTTTAACACTTAATAACTTTGATATTTTTTTCCCAATCAAGATATTTGTTGAATATGGTACCAGGTCCGCCTTCAAATTGATGCTAGAAGTCAGAGAGCACATTTTAAATGTAAATTAAAAACACCTATTAATTTATGTAACACATACTGATAATAAATAAATATCATATTAATTATCAAATTTAAGATTATTAGTATATAGCAGAGACCTGCAGGTTTCTCAACACGGTCCGGGTACACTGGATGGGCTATATTTTAATATTTTTTGAAGATACACGGGCCGGGTATAAAAAATTTTTAAAAAAATAACCCAGCGGGCCTTATATTATAATACCAAATATTTTAAATCGCAATTATTATCTATAAAAATTAAAAAAATCCGGACCTGTCAATGCTAAAGGTACCTCGGCAGGTCTCTGGTTCATAGTTTGGAACCGGAAATCACGGGAGCCAATCAGATCAAATCTAAGAATCAAATTCCCATTTTTAATTTTTTTTTTTACAGAAACAGGGATTAAAAACTTCTAAAAAGCCCGATCGAGGCCCTGATGACAATTTTTTTAGATTCTAAGCCTGGTCCACTGCGGCTCGATTTTTTTTGTTAGAAAAAAAGAGGCTTATAGTGCGCACAAAATTGAGAATTTACGTTTTGCCGTAATTTTTTAATAAAAAAAAACGTAAACGCGTCCCTTGTTTCAATCGAGGTTATCTTTTTTAATAATATCCGTCGATTAAAAATTTTAAATAAGTTCTAAAAAAAGGATCTATCCTTGAAAATTATATTTATCGTCTGCGTTCTTATTTCTTTAATTTCTAAATATTCCTTTTTAGGATTAATAAGTAAAGTTATTTATATTACATTTTTATATAATATTACAAAACGAAGAGTAAAAAAAATGTATTGGATAAGCAAACCTGTTTGCGTTTTTTTAAATGGTTGCTAACGCCAAACGGTAATTTTACCAATTTGCACGAGGCCATTTGAAAGGCATTATTGGCGCTTGCAACGCATCGTTTGACGCTCAATTTTCGCACTATCATATAGAGAAGCGATCGAAAACGCAATAATTTTTAATTTCTTTTTTTTTAAAATGTGATGCGTAGTCGATTTTTCAAAAATGGCGAACTCGTTATTTTATTTTATCCTGAAAAATATTATTCGGGCCTCTTAAGATTTTGGCTCTTAGATAGCACACAAAGGTTTGAACACTTGTATAACAAAATTCTGAGGCTTGGGGCATTATTTTTTCTGGATTAAATATTGAATTAGTAAAATTGACTCAAATCGAGCTGTTTAGAAACACTATAGAATGCGCTTACTATGTAAATATTTCAGGCAATAAATTTGGATAAATTTAAATGATGTTTTTATCTTTTTTTTATTCATTTTTATGATTGTGATACTTTGATCGGGCGATAAAAAAACGAGAGAATAGGAAAGGAAATATAACATTAATATTTTTTCGGGCCACGGGCGGGGCCGGGTCGATATTTTACGAATGATGAATGGAAAAGAAAAATCAGAGGAAAAACTGGGCAAACCTGGCCATTAAACGGAGATGATGAAGATCATTGAGCCTATATGAATCTACCTAGGATCATTCCCCCTTTTGAAAAATACTTATATACGAGGCTCCCCCCCCCCCCCTTTTTAAACTGGCCAACTAACTTTGATCCTGATATTCATATAAAGGTTTAACGCGATATATAAATCTTTGCGATGGTCATTAATATTTAATAACGGCGTTCCCTCTATCTTAAAACGAAATCAAATATGAATATACTTTTTCTCTTTTTAATTTAAAATTTCAAGAAACTTCAAAAACAAATTATAAATTATCGAACCTATAAAACGAATGGACAGTATATGCCGATCGACTTTGCTGACTTATATTCTCACATCAACAATATATCTATATTTGCACCGGTATTAATTTATTTACTAATATTTATGACATATATACAAATGCGTATAAATAAATATATCTTTCTTATTTTCGTTGATGATATATTTTTTTAAAATTAGATTTGCAATATTATAAGTATAACTTATAATAATATACTTATAATCTTTAAAGAGAGTTCACTTCACCCAACTTCAAATAAACATAATATTTATGAAGACAGTTGTACATCATAGGCGTAGCCTTTTTTTTATATTCTCGTAAATATCATTTTAAACTACTAAAGATTCCTGTCATATACCATTCACTCCTGATTTCCTTCTAAAAAATATATTTGTACATTATATCACCAAAATCATTAATTAGATAGAAAAAAATATAATTCGTATATATTAATATAAATTTTTGTTTAAAAATAAAACATTAGGTTTGTAAAATTATGTGTATAACTAATAATATAATTATAATTTTTGAAATGAGTTCACTCCAAATATAAACCAAATCACCTTCAAATAAGCGTTAGGCATAGTCTTTTTAAAATTCTCGTAAATATCATTTTAAGCTATTAAAAACTCTTGTCATATACCCTTCACTCCTATTTCCATCCAAAAAAATGTATACATCGCCAAAATCATTTAGAAAAAAATAATATTTTCCATATATAAAAAAACAGAAACCCAATTTTTGTTTAAAAAAAATGTAACATAGTCAAAAGGCCTGCGATAACTGAATCTACCTTCAACAAAAATTTACAGGGTTTTGAACCCTGATGGAAAAACATGATAGGCAGGGATTCGAAATATATCTCTTTATTAAACCAAAAAATTTATACAATTATATTACAATATATTCTTTTATTAACAAAATCCAAGTGTATATATATACATATTTTAAATAGTTTTAGAATTTAAAATGATAAAATATTAAGTTTATGTAAAAGAAAGTTATATTAACGCGATAAAATCAATCATTTAAATTGTAATTAACTTTAAATCTAAATATTGATTTTGAATATATAATATGGTATAAAATTATTTCCTAAATATAACTAAAAAAAACATGTGTCGCATTTTAAAATAAATCAATGCCTTTCTGATATTATAACCAACCAAACTCCTTATTAAAATCCTGACTACACCTATGGTTGTACATAAATAAAAATTCGCACCCATTAAATTCACTCATATATATTTATTATATTTATACCCTTGTTCTAATTTTGTTTGGACGCCATTTAACCTTAAAAAAAAGGAATTTGTATGTTTTTGAGATGCTCATTAAGGACTGTAAAAAATAAAAAATATGCAAATAAATAGCTACCTTAGTGCATTTTCACATTTTTTTTGATACTACAAAAAGATTATCCACCATTATTATTTTTTTTTAAAAAATAAAATATTATATTTTTTTTCTTCAAAAGTGTCCTCATTCAGGCTCACATTGCCCCAGAGTTGATTCCTTCTTAACCAAAACCCCTTGCGCCTTTCAAGTCAGATATTTTCCGCCGAAATTTATAAATGTAAATGTTACAATAAAAATAATAAAATAAATCGCGATGGTTAATTTTAATTACATTCAAGGAAATTTTTTTCTTTTTTTTACCCCGCATTCACGGTTAGAGCGATGTTCGCGGCGAAGTGATGTCAGCCGCGAATATCGCGCTAACTTTGAACGCGGCGTTTAACACGGTATTTAAAGATGAGATATACGAGAGATCTTTTTTTTCCTTTCGAGAACTAAAAATCTAGAAGATCGCAATGTACTCTTGACTGAATTAGAAATTTGTTTCTTCTTCTCAATTTGTGAATAAATTATTTATAGACCATTTTACTACGGTGAAACCTCTATAAAGTGAGCCTTTGAGGCTTTGATTGCTTTTTGTTGGGCTATTAGAACAATTTAGATTAGATCATTATTTTTTTGATTAGGACCATTGACTAAGCACGGAGTTGAAGTGATCAAGATAATGGTCCACAATTATTTTTTTTGTTAGGGTTCGCTTCTATTTCTAAAATTAAAATCAAATTTATAATCCACAAATAATAGGCTCATCGCAGTAACGCTCTCTCAGAGCCGTATACCTATATAGTCTTCGAGATTAACGCCACTCCTTCCTCCCCATCCTACTTTCCTTCCCTACGGTCAAATACAGATCGAAATTCGAACCATCCTAATCTGTTAAATTTTGATACATATCCAGATAACGAAATAATCGGTGGTAACATTGATAAGAATTATCCACATTCTAACAACGTATCGCCACAGAGACATAATGACGACAAATTTTATGATAAAAAATCAAATGTTCCATCCCTTACTCACGACAAAATTGAAATTACTGATTTAAAACTCTCGACAGATTCTAATGGCCATAGCACCAGACCCACGATTGATTCGGATGATTGGCCCAGGCTTATAACCCCCAATTTGCTTAAGAGTAGACACGTTCATTGCAGGCTATGCACGCACGAGGGTAAAATCGTCAACTACGTTATGACCGCTTACAAAAACGGAAAGTTTATATTTTATTCGGATAATTTTTGTTCTTTGATTTTTGACAGCATTTTATTTTTTTTTAAATATAAAATAATCGTTACATCTTACTTGCAAAGAAAAAAGAAGAGGAATATTAGAATAATGAATAATCTCAGTTAATTATCTGCCTAAGGCTTTCACATTTATCCCAAATTTTTTTTTTTAAAGTTTGAAAAGGATTTCCTTATAACCATGTCCCAAAGTAACTCCTCTTTTCATATAATTTTGCCACTACATTTAGTTTACGATGAAAAACCGATATAAAATTTAAGTTTTATAATTTCGGAACATATGCTGGTTATAAAATTTTTATTCGGTTAAAACCGAACTTTTTCGAATTCGAAAACCGCTTCAGTATAAACAACCTAAAATTGAGAAGATTTCGGATACCCGACTGGAAATCGCGACGAAGTATACAAAATGTTTTATATACTTCGCCGCTAATTCGTGCTAACTTGAGAATGCAGGGTTACCCCGGACTTTTTCGCCGTTATTAATTATATTTCAATTATATTTTTGGAAAAAACTAATATTCGAATATATTTAGGGACGCTTACACATGCGCAAAGAAGAGTGATTTAGGCGACTTATTTCCTTTTCGCCTTAGCGAGGAACCAACCCCCACCGAACAATGAAAGATGATTTTTTTGTTAATGAATTGAAAAATGCAATAAATTTTTTTTAAAATATTTATTATTATACTTGAGCATCGTTTTGGAATGTATTTATTTATATTTGATATACACAACTTAATTATATTTAGAAAATAAATGATTTGTTTTTCAAAATATAAGATACATTTTATTTTCACATGATACATGTTTTTTTGTTAGTTTTCTTAATTCTTCTAGAATATAACTTAAAAATACAATGTTTCGTAATATTTTTTGTTGCCTTACTAGGGGAAGGGGGTTTGTTTGGATTCCCTCCTTTTTTTTTGCTAAATTTTTAATTCGAAATTCCTTAATTTTTTTTTTTGTTTAGTAAGATTTTTTTTAGAAGAAAATTATAATATGTATGATGGTAATTTGTTTTATAAATGTAGGAAAAACTTTTTTCAAAAATAATTGATTTCTTATAAATTTTTGTAGGTATATTTGTTAAGTGGCAAGTGCGTTTTTTTCCGGCAATGTGTTATTTTTTTCTACTTTAAATCATTTTTTGAGCGTGTACATATTCTGACATAGTTGGAATACCTACCCTATGAATTTCAGACAATTTTGCCATGAACATTTAAGCTTAATATAATTTATGCTTATTTTTCCATACTATATAAATTATGAATGACTCAAAGGTTAACAGCAAAATTCTTTACAATTCATAAGATAGGAATTTTCCTTGGGGGCCCATACATATATAAGACTGGGGGGCATCGCCCCCCAGACCCTTTTTAACGGGCTTTCGGTAAAAATCATAACAATATCTTCAATATTATATAATAAATATAGTTAATGCATCAATAATATATTAATATAATTTAGTAGATTATCTCAATATATTATCCTTCCACGAACATCAAAAATAGAAAAATATAAATATTCATGGTATTTATTTAATATAAAGTAACTTTTAAGTCTTTTGAACGTATAATCTAAAAAAAAAATTTGCTGTCCAAACCCGAAAACCACCCCCGTAGCTACGCCACTGGGTATTTTAAACATGCCGTAATACATTTCCGGTAAAATCAGATTTTTAAATTTAAAGAAACGCGCACGAAAAAATAACACATTTACATATATATAAAATTGTAAATAATTTAGGGTGGATTGTCTTGCGGCTTTTCGATTTTCCTGTATTTTGCTCTTCGGTTCTGAAACCAGACCTGCATACATAATATTTAGAAATTAATACATTTGTTCGAATCAAAAATAATAGAAATTTCAAATTTTTTTTTTGGAACTAAAATTTCGTGTTAAGACTATAATCAGGGTTAGGCAAATATTCAAAAAAATGAATACAAATTCACTTTATCATATCGAAACATTTGCACTTATTTTATATTGTGTCTGTATCTGTGACACAAACATTATATTTATCAGAAACCTTCAGAGGTCAATTGTTTCAGCTCCCGGCATAGATTTGAAAATAAATATTTTTTTCAAGTCCAGACCAGCTCTGGGTTAAAAAAGTTTTATTTTCAAACCCGGCTCGGATTTATTAAAGTCTTTCCATTTTTACCCAGCAAGAGAGTTATGTTTCAATAAGACACTAACAACGAACATATAAAATAATTTATCATGCTTGTTATATTATTCGCTTATGAAGAAGATTTTTCTCTAATATAGTTGAATGACATCCTAGAGGTGTGATGGCTCTTCCAAATACTTTCTTAAAAATATATTGTGAATCCAAATCGGGGTTCATAAATTTAGAATTGTTTGGTTGGGCATTTTAAGACCAAAGACTAAACATTAACCAATTTATGGACAAACCCATCGAACCGGGGTAAATATGGACCTGAAGAAGATTCAGACTCTCTTGCAAATTGGTTTCTATTAAGTTTCTATTATCCTCTAAATAAGCTAATTTTAATTGGATCTTTATATTTTTTGTCTCTAACTCGGATTCACAAAAACATATTAATAAATAAATTATGAATTTTTTTCTTTTTTTCTAATTTAATTTATATTTGTCTTCATCTGAATTCTTAAAGAATACTTTTTTATTTAGTGTATAAAATAGAAATACAAAAATATTTTAAAATGATTGTAGTATATTGTTTGGGCAATAATTTTAGAAATTCAATTATTCATATTTGTTTGAATAATACTTAAATATTTTATATTATGGGATAAAAAGGAATCTATATTTTTAATAGTAAATTTAAAAATATATTAAGACTTAAACATTAGACTTATTTTTAGTTCGGTGTACCTTTTTTTACAAATTTTTATTTTAAAGAAGAGACTGAGTCTACCCGAGCCTATTTTGAACGGGCTGGGTTTCGCAGGGTTCGAATTAATAGAATTATAAACTTGAATTCTAGCTTCGGTTAGTTCTATTTTCATCGCTATATCTTCGCGCATATATATATCAGGATAATGGGTTTTTTCGAATACACTTTCCAATTCTCTAAGTTGATTTCCCGTAAATGTCGTCCTCACTCTCCTCTGTTTGTGTTTCACGATGTCAAGATCATCATCTCCTTTACCATCCGCTAAATAGTTTAGTAAGAGTATATCTCGCTTTATTGAATCGAAGTTAGTTTTTTTCGACGGTAGATTGTCCTTTTTATTACGAATTGTATCATTTGCATCAATATTGGAACTAATAGGATCTGAATAAATGTTTATGAATGGCTTATTTAATATAAATGTAGTATAAATAGTTTAGTTAATTAAATAATGGTTTTTTTACTGTAGTTGGCTATTTTCCCTAATTTTTGCTAAAAGCTATCACTTAAGCCTTGATTTTTATTGAAAAAGTAGCTCAAATTAGAGATCTGCAAAAGTAGGCATTAGGCCCGATGCAAATCACTAGCTCAAATACATAAAAAAAGAATAAATTAATTCTGGCCGCTAAATGCTTAGTGGATATTCTTCGGTACACGTCTATGAACACTAAGCCAAAGCATCGAATTTTAGCCATTACCCAACTGTATCTACTTACGCCCTTGTAAAACATCTGTTCGATAATGAGTTTAGGTAACGTATTACATCAATATTTAATATCTAACACTGGCCCGTTGGTTATATTATGTTCATATTCTGAAAAGGGGATGAGATTTTGAAATGGATAGTCTAATTCTACATAGAGATATGTTTTTGGACCACTCATAGTTAGATAAATATACAGTAAACCTTTTTAAAGCATAACTATATTAAACCCCCTTGTGTAAAACTTTTGTTCAATAATGAGTTTAGGCTAACGTATTTAATCAATTTTTAAAATCATTCACTGGCCCATAGGTTATGTCGTGATCTTATCCTGAAAGGTGATGAAGACCATTTTAGATATATATTATAATAGGAACATGGAACGGAACTTTCCCAACACATTCCAGGAACCGAACTTACGCTGCGCATATAGTAAGCGTTATTTTTCAAAAGATGCTAAATTATTTGCTGGAAGAGTTTGGGAGGGGCAATGTTTTATTTATTACTTTTTTTAAAATACAATTTCACGTTTAAACCCTCGAAAAAATTTAAAGTTATAATTTTTGTTCTTATTACAATGTCAGGATCATCAAAATATATTTTATTAAAGAATCATTTTTATTTTAAAAACAAAGTATCAAAAAAAAAATTGTACTTAGGGACTTAGAAATTTAAGTGAATTGAAAGCATTTTTTTTTATATATTAACATACTCCAAAGAATATTTTACTAAAAAAATGGCTCATCCAAAGGTGAGTCCTTCATCGGCGCTTAGTTTGAGTTTATCTGTGAGATTGATGAACATATTTTTTTTCCCCAATAAATCTCAAATATGACTCCTGACCGAATCCTTTCCATGGGCTCTTTAAATTTAAGCGAAAAAAGAGAATTCGATAAAACTCTTCCACCCGCCCTTTTGAAAATAAATTCTAGTAAAAGGTGCATAATCATGTAGACAAATCTTGGGATTTTCTAAACTTTAGCAGAAAGTTAGATCTGCCAGTATCTTAGTTTCTTGATGTTGATAAAAAAAAATAGTAATATCATTTCAGTTGTCTTTAAAGATAATTAGATGTTTTAATGTCGAAAATTTTGATTTTTCGCAAATTTTAAAACCTATAAGAGAATGCAGGAGGAATTGGATTACGGTAACATCATGTGACTTTTAAAATAAAAATAAATTCCCGCCCTAAATGATTTTAGTTTTAAAAATTTGCGAAAACCCCGGGTTATTGAAAAAAAAAATAAAAGTTCTTAATTTGCCAATATACCCACGAACGGACATTGTGTTTACCACACATGTTTCATTATTATATTAAGATCCAAATAAAAATATAGTGACTAGTCCTTATAATTTATGAATTATCGGATTGATTTACCTAATTCGCAATTAGGCGTCAATGCAACGTATCTTGGATTATTATCATAGATATTTGAAATATTAATATCCTTCAATTCATCATTTTGTAAGCTAAAAACGGTATCGTAACTATAAAATGTATTTATGGATAAATTCGATTGCAGGAAATTAACGTTGGATGTATAGATGTTAATAGGACATTTAGGCAAAGGGGCCATAATACTCTTATTGTTGCTGTAGTAGTTCCGGTAATTCCTATCGCACATGAATATCGAATTTGCTTCTGTGTCACATATATTAATGGGAGGATTATTGGTTTCACATATATTAATCCCATTGCGCAAATTATTTTTATCAATTTGTGATGAGGAATCAAAACCGATGCAATGTGTATTACTATTGATACACTTGGGCCTAGACATTGGGAAATAGGGACTTGTTGGCTCGAATAGGTCTCGTGATATAGCCCCCTCCATGCCATTGTGCCAGCCATATTGGTTGATATAGGGGAGGATATCGTATTTAAATTTTAAGGATGGCTTATTGTTTACATTTGTTTCCTGGCTATTAATATACCCCGAGTCAAAAGAATTATTACCATTATTAACGCCGTAATGATTAAATGGAGTAGGAAAATTGTTTAATAACGAGTTCGCGATGGTGGTGTAATAACATGTGTTGGAAGAATTTTGATTGTAAAAGAGAGGTAATGATGGAGTTGAATATTCTGAGCTCATATAATAACGATCAAGGTATTTGGCCATATGAAGTGTTTTTAAAAAAATTTTTTTAAATACACTTCAATTTCTAGTTAATTAAAAATATATCTATTTTTTTTTTGAATTTTAAAAATTTATTTTATTTATAATAGTGATATTTTTTTTTCCTATATCAATCTAATGACAATATTTTTAGGTAAATAATAAATATTAAATTTAATATTTAAAATCCTTATAAAAATAAATACAATATACTTTTAATTTCAATAAGATACCAATTTTATTATATTAAATCTCTTTCTTCTTTGAACAAAGATTTTTTATAGGCTAAGAACATACCTTTGAGCGCATAATATTTAAAGATAGGAAAGCCAAAAAATTGAGCGTGTCTAAATTAACTCTAAAAATTTAGATATTTCGAACTGCATACCCTCTTGTATTAAATCCTAATACATTTCATATTTTAAATAGACGGAATATATACTATAATATATTTTTATTAAACCTTTAATTTCTAAAACGAGAGAACACTAATACACTATTAATTTCCATCTCATAAAAATACATTATATGTTATGCAATTGCTGAAATTAGACTAATTTTGGCTCTACAGGCGCGTCCTTAAAAAAAATTCTCTAAGCACTGAGAACACACCAATTTTGAAATTTGAGCTATATATTTCTTTTTAATCGGTTAAAAACTAGGTCTAGCCATTTATTAAGTCTGCTAAAAATCGATTAATAATAAGGCCACCCAACCATATCGCGCATAAAACCAAAATATGGAATATTAAATATACCCAGACCTAGAAATTTCTAGCTATTTATTTCATAAACCTTCCATAACGATGCTAAAGTAATTTTAGTTTAGGGGGGAATTTTTTTTTGCTACCTTTTTATTAAAAATATGAAGGATAAGGAAAATAATCATATCGATAAGTTTTTGTAACTTGTTAGGGCTGTTCGTTTAATGTCAATCATTTATTCGGGTTTTTTTTTCTAAAACCAAAATAAGAATCCATTTTATAAGGGGTTAGAAGGAAATAGATGACGCATTCCACGATTTTCTACCAAAGCCAATTTATTTCTTAGCTGTTAGAAACAGAGTTAACATTGACTAAAAAAATAATTCTATTTCCGGTTCTTCCAAAAAAAAAGATTTTGATTCGGTTTCTTAGAGTCGGCACGATTTTTTCTTAGTGTTTTCAAGGTTCTAGTTTTGGTGTTCAGAAGGAAATATATAAAAATATAAAAAATTTGGGGTCAGGTTGAAAAATTACTTTGTCTATATAAGAAAGAAAGAAAGAAAGAAAGAAAGAAAGAAAGAAAGAAAGAAAGAAAGAAAGAAAGAAAGAAAGAAAGAAAGAAAGAAAGAAAGAAAGAAAGATATAAATATTTTAGGGTCAATGTTTTTTTTACCACTCTAAATCATTTTTTGAACGCGTTTTTTTTAAAATAAATTAAAAAATATGATTCTACCGGAAATATATTCCATCATGCAAAATTTGCTGCTAACCTTTGGGTCATTTATAAATTATATAAACAATCTAATATGAATGCTTTGTGGCAATTGTCTGAAATATATATGGTAATCATGAATGGAATCTATTTCTTGGTAAAATCATATTTTTAAAATTTAAAAAAAAAACAAGCTTAAAAAATAAATCGAAAAATTGAAAAAATAACACATTGAAACTAACGATAACTTTATGCGTATGAAAAATTAAATTAGAATTTATATCAATAGATTTAAGGGAATATTTAATTATAATTATTACATCGATAAATTTGTTTTAACTGCAG
Source organism: Gordionus sp. m RMFG-2023 (assembly GCF_954871325.1). NCBI lineage: Eukaryota > Metazoa > Nematomorpha > Gordioida > Chordodea > Parachordodidae > Gordionus > Gordionus sp. m RMFG-2023. Next base: position 6,006,169 of record NC_088777.1, read on the forward strand.
GCCCGGCCCTAAGCCCGGTCCGGGAAAAAAAACCCGAACCGGGCCGGACTGAAAATAATTTTTGAAGAAAAATCCGAGCTGGGCCGAAAAAAATTTGAAAAATAAATCCGGGCCGGGCCATTCTAATTTATCTTATCAATAATAATAAGAAAATTAATTATTTTTTTTATAAAAACTTTTTCGCAGAATTTATATAAATTTCATGCTCAGAGATTTTGGGAGAATTTTTTTTAAAGCTTTGAAACAAACATAATATAAGTTTAATTTAATTATTTAAACTAATTAATAAATTTATTTAGTATTAAGAATCAAAAACCAATCTTAAAATATAAAAAAAATAAAAACTAGACCTATCCATTGATTAAAAAGTTAATCAAATTATAGTACAGTTTCTAATAAATTAAGTCAATTATTATATTAAGAGCATCTTCATAAATTATTTATATAAGGTCCCATATGTGGCATAATCTATCTTCCCATAAGTCATCATCATCTACAATTCATTTATCTTAAAATTATTGGATTATTTATTAGTTATTAGTTATTAGTTATATACTCTTATAATAATTAAGACAATATTTGATGATAATGGTTTTTTTTATCTTTCTTTCGCATCTTCATGATTTGGAAAACGAGAGGGTAAATGATCAAATTTAAATTAAATTCGATAATGAAAATATAATTTTTAACAAATATTTACATTTATAATTAAAACACAATATTTTAATTATAATAATAATTAAATTAATTCTAATAAATTTCTTTATATAATTATTTTACAATAATAAATTAGGGCTGAGGACCAAAAAAAAAGAAAAATTTATTTTTAATCTTTAACATTTTATTTGTTGAAATTATATTAGGAATTCGGAAATTTTTGTTTTTGGATAAAAAAAATCCCTATTGATTTTAAATAATTTATTATTCCGTCTTAGGCTAATATATATTTCTAATAATCGATTTTTTTTTCTATTGGTTGTTGTTAACCGTCCTATGATTTATAGAGAAGAATGTCTTCGAATGGGGAAAATCCGTTATCATTAATTATCAACTCGGTTCATAATTATAGATATCTATAAAATGAAAACCTTCTTAATCTCTTCTTCCCTACAAGGGCCAGTGTTAAAATTGTTTAGAGGTTCCAAATTTCTCACATGAGTCCCTGGAGGTAGTAAGAGGTGAGAGCTGGAAGATTAATATTAATTTTTGATTAAATAGAACATTTATAAATCTTAAATTGATAACTCAAGACCCTCAATTATTATTATATTTTTTTTAAAAAAACGCGCTAATTGAACAATAGCAAGTAGTGTTGTTAAAAAACCCGATGTCGATTTCAAAAAAACGGCCCAATTAAGATTATAACCAAAATAACATTGCGCAAGCCTAAAGATCTTGCTCACAGCTGGCAGAAATGCTTGGATCTATTTGCCAAATCTCGATGCTTAAATTATTTTTCTAATATACTGATTCGAAATTTCTTAGAAAGAAATCATGTTTCTCGAAAATGGCAGAGAATTGGTTTGAGAACTCTTTATTTTACTCTCTTATCTTGTATATGACAATCTTTGAATATTGTTATTTTTTATTTATTTACAGCTTAATTGCTGAAGCTGAATATAGATCTTATTTACGGTTAGAAAATAAAAATTGCTTAAGTGTCATTTGTAGAATCTTTCATTATAGATCTTATTTATGGTTAGAAAATAAAAATTGCTTAAGTGTCATTTGTAGAATCTTAAACAATCAAATTTTAGAAGGAAGAGAGAAAAAAAGAAAGAAAGAAAGATGATGTTTAAAAATAATGAATTTAATAATTGAAGGAGTATTTCTTATCCTTTTAACTGTAAATCGCAGTTTATATTTTTTTTCGCAATGTTTGCATTTTTTTTCTTAAACTGCTTTATCACGAAAGTGGACCTCTTAAATAGCTATTGATTTAGGTAAAATAAAAAGAGAACTATTTAGTTTACATACATGAAAAATAATTTTTTATTATTTCTCATCATCAATTAACTATGCATCTAGGCTAAAAACTTCTGCATGTATAACTCATATTTCCCAAATAAAATTTCATGAAAAGAGGTTAAATTTATAAAAAAAAAGTTATAAGATATTTGGTTCTTAAATCCTATCATGGAATTAAGTACACAAAAAAATTAATAAAACAAATATATTCCCGAAATATTCAAATATAAAAAAATACAAAAAAATACAAAAAAAAGTAATTTGTTATTAAGTAATTTAAATACAATTAGTTGTGTGCTCGTTACTCACCAACTTGGTATATAAGACTTAACTTTATTTTATTCTAAAACCTAGAAATGTTTGGCGCATCTGCCTCACTTATAAGAGTATGGTAAACACTATTGTTATTAATCGGCTCGTTTTGAGCCCATTTTTTTAAAAACGGCTAACTATATATATTACCCAGAAAAAAATATTACGCAGGCCTGAAGATTTTGTTCTCAGAAGGCACAAAAGACCTATGGGATTAATTAGCGAAATCTCGAAGCTCAGGCAATATTATTCTAGTTAAAATGTTTAGTTAGAGGAGCCGTTTCACGATGTTAATTTTACTTATAATTTGGTATTAATTTTTTTGTTTATTTTAAATAATATAAATAAATAATAACTTTAAATTTAAAAAATTTGATAAATAAATAAAACATTATATATATAAAATAACTGTATCAAACATTTTTTTTTGAAAAAATATTAAATATAAAGTATAATTTATAATTTAATTTATAGAGCATTCTATAAAGATCTTTGCTAAAACTAATTGGTTTCTTAGGTATCAGTTTGGGAGCAATTATTTGGGTTTTATGGCTGGCTTTGTCGTCGCTACTGGCTTTGTTGTCGGCGTTGGCTTTGTTGTCGGTGTTGGCTTTGCTGTCGGTGTTGGCTTTGCTGTCGGTGATAGCTTTAAGGTCGTTTCTGGTGGTAATCTCACCCTTGGCGTCTTAATAATTAATAATAAAAATATACATACATTAAATTTACATATAGAATGGTTATATAAAATTTTTTTACGAAAAAAAAAATTCTCTTTCTCAAACATTTAAATTTTTAAACTGAATAAAAACAATTTCAAGAAATTGCGCTTTGGTGAAACGCTGATACTGATCATTTGATTATATAATAAATGTGTATCTTTGTTTCTATTTAGAGAAGATAATTATACCCTTATAAATAAGATATGGTTTGGTCGATATTAAATTAGAAGATTATATATTTATTTAAAATTATTTTATGTTCAAAAAATATGAAATCAAAAGATGAATAATAAATATCAAATAATAACAATTTCATATTTTAAAGATTAATTAATTTCTAGTGCAACTAACCATTATATTTGTTTAAAAATGATTTTTACAAAATAAAAAGAAAATTAAATATAAAACACAAATATATTTTACGTAGAATTTTTTTTTAGCCTTACGTAAACTTTATCGCTAAAGCATAATTCTCTTGGTACGTTATTTATGACGTATTCGCTATTGACTCTCGGAGGCGAATCTCTCGACGCTAAACAAAACAATCGCCTCTCCCTAGCGGCGTGAACCATTGGTAGCACCTGAGTCCTGAACATAGTGTTATAGTAATAGTTGTTATATACTGGAACTTGAGATCTAGTAGAATAAAACGCGCCCTGTTTTTTTAAAAATAAGATTATAACTAAAAAATAGTTAATACGATATAAACCTATTAGTAGCGCTGATAAACGGCTTACTCAATATTTTATCCAGAAAAATATTATGCAAAGCCTGAAGATTTTTTGGTCATAGATATCAGAAAGGTTTGAATATCTATTAGTAAAATCTCGACGGTTTAGGGCAATATTTTATTGGATAAAATATTAAGCTTGCCGTTATCAAAAATCGGCTCAAATCGAGCCGTTTAACAACATTATTGACTAATTAAATAGTATCTTATAAATACGGCTAGAGATTATAATTTAGCTATTTATTGATTCATATACATATTTCATAATCGGGAATCTACTAAACCCTTCTAATCATTCAACAGTCGTTAAACATTTCATATCTACAAAAAAAAACAAACATACTCGAAAGACTTATTGGACGATCGTGGGTAAAATTCAAGATCGAAAATAATGATAATCATGATAATGAAACTTATACACGCGATTAGTTAATATTTTTAACTATATATAAGTTTGGATCCTATCTTAGTAATAACTTTTCCTTATGCCAAAATATACTATCCTTAACAATAAAAATGGTGCCATACTCTTTGCTTCTCTGAAATAGAAAGCTCTGTAGAGAATTAAGAAGAAAAAATTTACAATTAGTTGATAAGAATAAGATATTTTTTGCTTATGATATTTTAAAATTATACCAAAAAAATAAAAATAAAATAATAATCTTACAGCTAATGGTTTATGAGGCATATTTTTCTCACTATTTTTTTCGCAAGAACACGGTGGAAGTGGAGGGGGAGGCAACTAATATTTATATATATATAATATATATATATATAAAGCATATTAATAATAAAATATCCTGAAAAATAGTTTGATATAAAATATATAATCTTTTATTAATAGTTTTTAGGGCGGCTTGCCTAAACTAACAAATGCCTACTGCAAAATTTTTGATATATATTCTATTAATTGGAGTGAAATTCATTTTCCTATGATATAAATAACATATAAAAAAAAATTAAATTATTAGATATATATATTCAACAATAAAGGAATACGCATTAATATTTGTATTTCCTTTTATCTCATATTTCCAGTTTACCTATTTTGCAGTTTAATCAAACCCGTAGATTTTTAGGCCCGATTAAGATTTTTAACCAAATTATGTAATTCTCGAGATTTTCACAAATACAGGTCCAAGCCTTTATAACTCAAAATCTCCATGGTTACATAATAATATTTTTTGGCTAAAATATATTTCGGGTTCGTTTTTTAAAAATCGACCCAAAATCAGGCTTCTCTGTAAAACAACACTAGTTTCGTTGAAAAATGTTTGGAGTTTCTTATGCCAAAATGTAAAAAAATAATATTTTGAATATATTTTAAAGAATGCATTTCCCTTCTTTACATGTGACAAAACAAAACCATCTTAGCTTATTTAGAACAAGTTTAGCATCGATTGGAACTCATAACTATATTCTTTTATCCAACTCTAATGTTTCCAATGGGGACAGTTATCTATTTAAACACTCTAGTATTTGTTGTCTCAAGGATATTTTCAATTTTTTCTCTTACAGCCTAGGTCTCAGAATTATTGAGTAGACCCTCACCACCTATAATTAATAACACCACCATCTTATACCGAAATTTAAGTGCCATAAGTATTTTAAAAAAATGTAGGCATTTGTTTTAACCGTTAAATTATGATTTTGAAAGGTATAATAAAGTCACATATTTACTCATTACCCCATGATTTTATATCTAATCATCTATACCTCCTGCCATATGCACACCAAAGAGTTTGGTAATTATCTCGTTGAAATTCCTATAAATATGGTGAAAAGGGTTGGGGATAACTGATAGTAATTTAAGAACATCCACTAGAAGAATCATCTGACGTCTACATTAATTAGCTTCAACTCTTTATATTAAAAAAAATATTCGAAGTTGACGAAATCTTTATTTTTTATGCGGCATGTATGGGCAGCCTCTTTCTGTTAGCAAATGTCTGGGAGGAAGCAAGTCTAAATTTACTCCCTCTTACCCAAAACACCTTTTACTCTCAATCAGGCTTGATATGCTTAAAAGTGCATTGTTTCGCTCACTATTAAAATCTTGTACATTCCAATTATAATGACTTATTGCTATAACTCAACACTGATTTATACTATTTCCTAATAGTCAATGTTCCTTATTTTTTAGAGTATTGGTGTAGATAAGCAATAAATGATGGTCTTCTTTAGATAATGGGTTTGAAATTAAGTAATCATTTTTTTTATTAAAAAATGCAAATAAGTTTTATATTAATGTGCAGATTAGTACAAACATATCGAATGAATTTTAATCAAATAAAAGTTCTATCTATAATAGTTTTCTTAGCTAGAATCATTTTAATTAAAATTAATTTTTGGCCACCATATTATTACATTCAAAAAATTTACCACCATTATGATGTATAATAAAGATAATAGTCGCTTTTCTAATGAAAAACAGTATTTTTAACTTAAGACCAATCATTTATATTAAATAGTCTAATAAACACATTTTTGAATAATTTTGAGAAAAAGTCATTTAGTAGAAAATATTTTAAAGGATAAGGGGGCTCTTAAACCTTAAACCCATGGTCATTTAGCCCAATGACACTAATTCACTGTAACTTTAAAATAAGGAATATATTTATTTGTAAATTATTAAAGTTTTTATTTAATCTAATACAAAATAATTATTTGAATGGAAACAATAATATACAAACCATATTATCCTTGATCACCGCTTCAATCAATTTATCACTCAATATTCTACAAGCTTTACCTTCTAGCCTGGCATCTTTATGTGAAATTTCTAATTTAGCTTTTCCATTAAATATACCACGACACCTTTTATGATAAATTGTTTAATATAAAATATTTTATACCATAAAAATTAGATTTGACTCTTGGGACCATATCGAAGATCATAAATAGGGAAAAAAAAATCATCATTACTATTAAATTAAAATATCACACCAATCTTAAAATCATTCGAATAAGTTTATATTTAACCTTATAATACAATTTCAAATTTAGGTTATTATTGTCTTACCAGCATTTACTATCTTGATTTGAATTCATGACGCAAGTGTAATAAAAGTATCTCATAAATTTTTCTTTACATTCATCCGGAATATTTAGGTGCTTAGTGGCGGGATCTTTTTCGGATTTGAGGCATGTTAATAAGCACGTTTTCCTATCTATGTTCTCCCTGCAAGAAAAACAGATGGAAGAGCAGGTCGATTCATCCTTAGGAAGATATTTGTAACTCATTTCTGATGGCGTTTTAAAGTAGCCTTTTTTTTCTGTAAATGTGGGGGTCATAAAATAGTCTACCCTAAAATTTTCCGACAATTTCTATAAATATATAACATTATATTATTAGAAAAATTAAAACGAACTTTTATGAGATCGGCTAATTTGTTAGGCTCCGGATAATGTGACTAAGGCTACTAATTTCAAATGGATTTTTTTATAAATTAATTGCCTAATTTTAACTAAATTTTCAAACCATTTCTCTTGTTTCCATATCTAATATGTTGCAACAATGTGCAAATAATATTTTACAAAAATTGTCTTAAATTTATGAGGGGATACGTATTTTAACTTTTCAAATTTAAAAATAAAACGCGATAGTTTGAAAAAAAAAGTGTGTAATCATTTATTGAACGCATTTATAAATCGATTTTACCGAAAATGTGTTCCATAATAAATAAAATATCTCTCTTCAGACAATTTGATCATAAACTATTTATTTTTTAATTACTACGGAGTGCATTGCCTAATTGCAGAGATTGTCGGTAACATAAGGGTATATATATATGTATGTATCTTTCATTCAAAATTTAATCATTTTTATATTTAAATATATATATAAAACAAAATTTTTCTCACATTGTATTCAGATGCATTGGTGTAACATTTTAAATCGAGCCTAACTTTGCCGGATATTTCTGAAGTTGAGTCAAAGTTTACAAATAGTGTATTTAGTAGTTCATTACCTTCCTATTATGGAGATTTATTTTTTAAAAAAGAGATAGTATACACATCATATTATACATAAATATTGTGAATATCCCGCATTCATTATAACTAAAATTTTTCGAGGACCTAAGAATAGATATGCGTATTAATTATAATATTCATAAGTTTATGCTCTCCAATATAAAGATCTATTTGGGGAAAAAATATATCATTATGAATAAGACATTTTCCGACTTTTCAGAGCCCAAACCGACCCGAGTCTGAATTTCTCGGACTCAGACAACATCTCCCACTCGGTTGGACTTGATTTCGAGATTAAAATTTTAGCGAATCCTTAGAAGAAAAAAAAATTTATTATGTCGCATCGGATCAGGCAAGAAATAAAGTTTTAAAATAAAATTTCGGGATCGATTCGGAGCCGAAGAAAAAGTAGGTCTCCAACCACGGGTCTTTGTTAGTCGCCAACGATGGGCTGCAGAAAGCCCGATTCGTAGTGTTCATTTAAACTTTGAAATGAAATCATGTTAAGTCCAAGGGCTGAGCAAGATCTGAAAAATCGAGCAACTATCATCAGGATAGTTGGTCAACAGATTATCTAATGTTATATTCCATCCAATTTTTTTTTCTCTGTCATATGCATTTTTTGAATAAATGCACCATATTCCAAAATATCAACAATAAAAAAAATTGCTAATATACAATTTAGAATAATCCTTCATATGTATTATTACATTGTGATCTCCCATCTAAAATATAAGAGGCTATTAAAAGACTCTCCTAAAACAACTATATATAATCCAAAGTAGTATCGAAATTCTCGTTACTTTGGTTTGGTTAATTAAATCAAAAACGAATCCTTTTTATTTTATTATAGGAGGCAATTTTAAACTCTAAATTTACAAAATATTCAAAATTTTGAAATAAAAAAAATTAAATTTTTAATATATATATACATATCGCCCGCCTGCCCATCTCGCTGGTAACCAATCTGCTCGTTAGTCATTTAGAAATATTTTTAACACGCCCGATTCTTAATATTTTAAAAATCCTTCCAAATGTACCATAAAATTTCCGCAAGTTGGACTCATGGGAATAGCTATTATAGAAAGAGTGCTGAATTTCCATTCGCAATTTTCAGAAGATTTAACGGTTCCAGATAAGGGTGATTTAAATCTAATAGTCGCAAACATCCAGTCCCCAAAACATTCCAGATATGTTCCTTCAATTTTTGGATTTTATAATAAATAAGTTAATAATTAGGTTTTTTTTTAGTAATGCATTATTCTTAGAAATTATGGGGAAGGAAAGAGGGGAGGGGGTGGGCTGCATTGTTTTCCATCACGAAATAAATACCGATAAATTAATATAAAATACAATTATAAAAAAATTTCATTTTTTTTCCTTTTACTAAATAGAATTATTTTATTTATTAATAAAATACTCTAGTATAAATAACATCCTTTATATAACTATGTATTTATTTTAATAATAATATACAATAAAATAAATTTATAAATTTTATACAGATAATTTTTTTTTTTTTTTGTGATTTACTAATATTATATTTTTTTACTATTATTATAACATACCTTGATATAAATTGTCGATATAACGAAATTATAATACTTTAATCATCTTGTAATTAAATGTAAAATAGGCCGAATTATTTAATTTAATAAAATGTTAAAAAATATATATTAAATATTATATAATATATTCTTTTATTTCGGTATTGGTTAAAATATATTATCTATTTATTTTTTTTACGAGGTGGAGTTCTTACCAAACCTAACAACCTAACCATCTGATAGGAAAATTAAGATTATTTTATTTTCAGGAAGGAGTCAGGATGGGAAAATACTTTTCGTCCTACATGTCGGGTGGAAATTTCTTAGTAAAAAGAAATACCAAAATGAATAAGAGTTGCATGAATGCCATGTGGTTTCATGGATTTAATTTAAAAACTTTTTTTTTCATAGAAAGTAAAATACATTTGTTAGTATTAAAAAAAAGAAGGTATTATGGGTAAATAAATTTTATTATGTCCATTATTAAAAATTAATTTTCTATTTGAGATGAGTGAAGAAGCTCTCCTAACCCATCCCTCAGACATTGTATTCCAGATTAGACCGTTATTTAGCATTTAAATAGTTAAGTCAATATGGGTGTCTTTTTAATCGATCATATTTTGATATATAATCTTAAATGTATATATATATATGTTTCCCATCAATTTAGGAAAATCTCTCAAAGCTTAATCTCGACTTCAACCATCATACAGGAACATGGCATTAAACCCATTATTCGCTGTTAAAATTAATAACATATATTCACCAAATTTCTGCTAGTTTTTAATTAGAATTGTGCTTATTGTAAATTATTTGATCCTAAATAGTAAAAAATTTAAATTAAATAACTTTTAATTTGCGCAGGTCGCCCATGTCTACGATGTGCAGCAATTACAACCACCTATATTTTTTTAAAATCTACTTTAAAAAGAAATATGGGATGTTAAATATATTCTATATTCATTATTCTATGAAAGATTATAAAATTTGTTTTAGAGGTAGAGGTAGATCATGATTATGACCTATCAAGATCTGTTTAAACAGATTAGTTTATTTTTTTTATGTTAATATAATAACTTATCAATTTCAATAATTACTTGGGTGGCGCAAAGTAAGAATTGAATTATCCTTTCCAAAATTTTACACTTATGCATCAAAGCTGATATAATTTATTTTATTATGCAACAATGTAATTTATACATCATTAAAATTTAAATGATTATTTGCTTAATAATTTTTCTAACGTTTGTCTTATTCTAAACGCTTGTTAAAATCTAGTATAATCCATGCAATTCTTTGCAAAGTAATTTATTATTTTTTGCAAATGATATTTATAAGCATGGTATTATTGGAAGGGGGGGGGTAAACAGATAGGGTAAAAAATAACAATCAATTCTCAATTATCCAGTTGCTTACCTAGGAAAATATTTTATTATAAATGGTAGGGGAGACCAGGGCTAGTCGGATCAAGTGGCTTGTCAGTTCAGCTGATTTTATTTCAGTAACGATTGTATATTATAATTTTGTTCTAAAATATAATTCTATGATAATATCCATACGTGGGGAAGAAAATAATTTACATTATTTAGCTTTTTAAATTTTTATTTGCTAATGTTTTTTCCCTTGAAATTACAATATTTTCACTTTACATTATTATGTTGTATTAAAAAATTAAAAGTTTAAACATGACAAAATGATATGAAAGTTATAACTCTATTTTAATATTTAGGAAAGTATCAGATTGATATATAAGGTTTAAATATATGGCAAGATGATATTAGTAATATTACCACCATTGGGGTTAGTAGAATCGTGGCTTGTAAACGCAATAATTTAATTAATTTTTATTATATTATTATGGTACTCAAATATATAAATATTCCGGATTTTTATAATAAATGGTTATGAAGACACATAAAAATGAATGAAAATAATATGTCATCAAAAAAAGTAACATCTATTACAGGTTAAGATATAATATTTTGTAGAATTTAAAATATAAAATGGTTATTATTATATAAATTTATTAAAGTAATTTTTCATAATACATTTCAATTTTAATTAAATATCATACCTAAATAATAGATATCTAGCAAATTAAACATATATATAAATATATATTTGTGATTATCATTTGATTATTATATAAATATTCAGAGACTTAGGGGGGTATTCTGCTTCTATCCCTCAAAAAGTGTAGGGGTCACTGTAACATTCCGGGTACCAGGTCCGGGCCGTATTTTAAATTTTTTTAATATATCCGGGCCTGAAATTTTTTTTTTAAAAATACCCGGGCCGGGCCGTATTTTTTTAAAAAATTTATACAATATGAATTATTATATTCGTCAATTAGATATGGTTATAATGATTATATATAGTTTTGATTAATATAATGTTTGGTGCAGGAAAATATAGTTTTCCTGCCATGGAATAAATTCGCAAAGGATTAAATACATTATTACATAATATATAATATATGTTATATTTTTTATTAATTAAAATATCATTTTTATTTTTTTTATAAATACATAGTATATTCTCAAAATATTATTTACACAAATTTTTTATAGTATCATTGTAATATACTAAATATCTGTTTAGAATTAAAAAAAAAATAAGTGTTGTTAAACGGCTCGTTTTGAGGCTATTTTTAAAAACAGCAAACTCAGTGTTTTATCTAGAAAAATATTATGCAAGCCTGAAAATTTTGCTAATAGAAGGAGCAAAGGTCTAGACATATAGTATCGAAATTTCGAAGCTTAGTCAATGTTTTTCTGGCGAAAATATTAAGTTAGCCGTTTTAAAAATCGGCTCAAAACGAGCCGTTTACAACATTAGCCAATATACTTGCTTATTAAATGATAATACTCGCCTAAAAATATGATAAAATACAAATAATGAATTTTTTGTATATACCAGGTCAAATATAATTTTAAAAAATTCCGAGCCGGGCCTAAAAATTTTTTTTTAAAAATCCAGGTCGGGCCGGTCCTTAAATTTTTTTTTAAATATTCGGGCCGGGCCTAAAAATTTTAAACCCAGGCCGGGCCGAGCCATAAAAAATTTTCGAAAAAAATCCAGGCCGGGCTGAAAATTTTTTAGTCAGGGCCGGGCCGTACAAATAGTACCTCTACAGGTCTCTGATAAATATATTACATTTTATTTACCATATATTAAAATAAAATCCAGCAAACATAGATTTTCACATATATATCTATTGTAATTGACAATATAATATGATTTTACATTTAAATAGATATGAACAATATAGTTGTCAAGATATTTCTCTTCCAAAATCCTACTTCAGCCTCATCGTGGCGGGGGAGTGGCAGCGTCTTTTGGCGGCTAATGGATGTCTAAAAGGTTCCCTGTGATCTGGGTTTAGAATAGGAACACCTTCTCCTCGACGGGGTGTAAAAACCACTTAAAGGAGTTAATGTCAGGAAGGGCCTCCGATAGTAAAAACCTTGCTACAAAATTTCCCTATGGTTACAACAAAGCATGGGTGGGGTACAGCCCAAAGTACCCAGTGGGCTTTCTCACCTGCCTACGACAAAAAGAAGGATGGGAAACTTAGTGAAACCACGATTCATGAAAATGAAACTTATGACGATCATAAACGACCTGATAATAAGTGGAGAAACCACTATACGGGTGATCGAGTAAGGGTCGCTACATGGAATGTTGAGAGTATGATGGGAAGAGCGGAAGAAGTGGTCGATGTATTGCATAGAAGGCATATAGATGTGTGATGTATACAGGAGACCAGATGAAAAGAAAATGGCGCAAGAATTATTGGCAAGACTAGTGAAAAGTATAAATTCTTTTGGCTATAAAGTAATGATGGTAAGGCTGGAGTTGTAGTATTGGTTGCGAAGAAATTGATAGACAAAGTAGTCGAAGTGAGAAGGCTTGGTAACCAGATAATGGTTATCATGATGAATTTTGGTAGAAAGTTATATAATATTATCTCGGCATATATTCCTCAGGTTGGAAGAAGTGAAGAAGAGAAAATCTATTGGGGGTGACATCGAGACTGGTAAATGAGAGGGGATTATCATGGCTGGTGATCTGAATGTACATGTGGGAGCGAAAGTGAGGTTATGAAGGAGTACATGGAGGGTTCAAATTAAATAATTCCATTAATATAGTAATCATTATATTAAATCCGAATAAAATTTTTAGTAACCCATCCAATCGTCGAAACTCAACCTCCAGGTTTATTTATATTTATTAATTAATTTTAAAACATTTTTAAAAATGATTAAATATTATAAATTATTATTCAAAATCGGCCATATAATGTTATTTTTACATTATTTCATTCTTATTATTGTTAGATCAAAGAGTTATATATAAATAATTATAATAATATATGAAACCTATTTTAGAAACTACTACAATCAGCAAAACTCAACCTCCAGGTATATGTCTTTATTTATAAATTGAAACTTTTTTAAATTATAATTATTCAAAATCATCATATAATATTCTTTTTATATATAATGTGTGTCATTCTTATTATAGTTAGATTAAAATTGATATTAAAATAACTCTAATAACAATGTAATCGCTATTTTAAATCGTAAAGTAAAATTTTACTAACCATTACAAACCACTAAGTATATTATAATGTTATTTGATAGATTTCTCTAAAATATATTTGGGTTTTAACTATATTTATTCATAATCGCATATATAATTTTATTTTCATATATATAAATTATAGATATTTATTCTGTTTTTAAACATAATAAATAAATATTTTTTAGTAACCACTACAATCAGTGCTCCAACCTCAGGTTAATTAAAATTAAAATTTAAAAACTTTATAAAATTTAATTGGTAATTATAAAACATATTTATTCAAGATCCACTATATTAGTTTAATTTCTAACTCTTTCTCATTTTTATAATTTTGAGATCAAATTTTATATTTCGAAGGAATTCTCATAAATATTATAGTTAACAATTATTTACTATATATCAATGTATTAATAACTTTTAATGACCTATTGTAAACAAGAGAGTTATGATTCTCTTTTTTTCTCGGTACACCGCAGAAAAGAGGAGATAGCTTTAACATAATAAAGAGAAACTGTTCAAAATCGCTTATGCAATATTATAATTCGTTGTTTATTTTAGTCTTATTCAAAATGATTTTACTTAAAATGTAATTTGATGTCATTTGCTCATTTATATATAATCTGGGTATTAGATATTTATAAAATATCAAAGATGTTAAAAAAGTTAGTTAATTAATGGTAAGTAAAATATTTAAACTTAAACCCTTGAAACATACACTATTTTCAAAGCTAAATATCTTTATTCAATTTATATAAAAAGATTGATTGCAAAAAAATTAATCCAATAAAACAAATTAATTATATCAAAAAAAATTAATTCTTATAATTCAGAAAAATTAATATTTTCATAAAAAAATTAATAATGATATATTATCATATATAAAATAATTACATATTCTTCAAATATAAAAATAAAATGACGATCTTTTATCAATAAAAACAAAACTCAAAACGAAAAGATATATCTTGTTTTGTTAATGGAAGAAAATATGTTCCCATAATTTATATCACAAAACACATAAGGGATTTTTTTAACAAAATAAAATAAAAAAATGATCTTTTTGATTGACATTTTAATTATTAAATTAAATATCAACAATAACTAATACAAACTAGGACATGTCACCCCTTTATGGGCCAGTGACATACCCTAATAAAATTTAAATATACAGATACTTATAATAATTATTATAATATTCATATTAACAAAATAATTAAAAGACTTTCTTTAATTTTGGATATTTGAGGTACCCGGTTCTTCGTCTTCGCCATCGAGTATCAATTTTCCCCAGGCCTGAATTTGTTGGTCAATGGGATAAATGTAGGTTTTCTGCTCTTGATCCATATCTTGGGTTAATCTTTGGGTATTTAGTTTGTTGCATTCTTCCTTTCATCTGGCTTATCTTGTTCCATTTTTTTTTATCAGGATATCAGTCCTTCTTTTGTTCATCAAATGTCCAATTTTGTTTCCTTGACCCATAACCATTGGCCCATTCTTGATAAGTTTTTATTGCCATTATCCTTTTCGTACCTTTTTGTGAAACGTAGCGCCAGAAGGACTTTGTTGAATCAGATGAACCTCAGAATTGCATCTAAAGCATCGTTTTTTACACACCTTGGTAACATTATTCACGTGGATCATTCCTTCTACAGAATTAGAGGTATCAAACCACATTTCCATGTCTTTTGGAATAATAGTTATCTGCACAAAGTAGTTCTTGAAGCTGATTAATTGGGATTGGGTCTCCATAATAAGATAGGAAAGTTTAATTTAAATTAACAAAATATTTCAAAAAAAAATATTATTAATTTTATTTTAAATTAATAATACTTTTATACTAAAATCAAGAATTAAACATAAAAATTTATTAACTTTAGTTTTAAAACAAAAACAGAACATTTTTCAATATGATACATTTATAATAAATGTTTTAACTTAATGTATCAACATGGTAAAAATTATTAATAATTTCAAAAACCAAACCACTTTTCAACATGACCTAATGTAACTATTTATCTCAAAACACATATTTCTTTTTTCTTTTATTTAAAAAAAAATTTTATCACCACATTTCAATATTCTATTAAATTAATTAATAAGATACTCAAAAAAAATTCATAATCAACGACAAGGTCAACAAGTCATTAACGTCCCCTTTTATTTAAGTTTTTATTTATTTTATTTTTTACATATTTAAAAAAATAAATTTTACACATTGTTCAACAACAATGTCTCTTTGTACTAACAAAAAAATTTTTTTTATCTACAATCATAAACAATAAAAATTGTCACTTTATCCGTGGTAAACACAATCTACATTTTTTTATTACTTATTTTTACCAAATAACAAAATTATATTTCAAATCTTCTCTTTTATCCATATCATAAACCGTTCAATTTCCCATCTTTGTTTTTGATTACTTTCGGAGCTCCGTTTATATCCCTAGAATTCTTTTCTCGCTGTTTGGCTAATCTGTATATTTTGTTTTGCCATTCTTTGGTATGTAGTTCTTCATACATGTATGTCATAGATTTGGCCCTAGCTATTCTCTTGATTTTTTGTATCTTGTCTTGTCATCTGGGTTTTTAGATTTGTACCATATTTTATAAAGGGCTTTTTTCTCCTGTATAGTGGTTTGTACCTCTTCATCATTCTACCACCATAGTTCTTTGTATGATTTGTTACCTCCCCTTGTCAAGCCTAGTGTCGATTTGGCAGTGTCTATTAATCTGGATGAAAGGTCTGTCCACATTTTTTCACTGACTTGTGATGAATCTATTGTTTCAATGTTTTGATTGCTAAGGTATCTGTGTTTTTAATTTACTTCATTTGATGCATGGTTCCAGTTTTATCTTGTTTTAAGTGGATTTATTTGTGATGTGTAAATCCATGACTAGTAGCTTGTGTTGCGCGGCTATATCTTCTCCTGGGATGACTTTACAGTCTATTACATCTTTTAATCTTTTCTACGAGAGATTAGCGCGTAATCTATCTGTGTTCTTGTACCTTTTTCATATGTTATTAAATGACTGTCTTTTTTTCTATAGTAAGTGTTGGTTAAGGCAAGGTCGAAGGCTTGCGCAAATTTCAGTACATGCTCTTATTCATCATTCCTTTCTCCGTATCCAAAACCACCATGATGCCTTTTGTAGCTATCTCTTGTTTTCCACATGCGCATTTAAGTCACCACTTATTATGACTAGGTCATCCTTAGGGATTTCCATTACAGCTTCATCAAGGATAGCTCAAAAGTCATCTTTCTCTTCTTCCTTGCAACCCGTTTGAGGAGTATATACTGAAAAGATGTGTAGTATTGATTGACCAATGCAGAGTTTTATCTACATTAGTCTAGCAAAGATCCTATTGACTTCTACTACCGAGGAGGTTAGATCTTGACTGAGGATGATGCCGACACCGTTCCTATTGCTAACAATTCCATTATAGTACAATTTATATCCATCTCTAATCCTTAAAGTCTTCTGACCTTTCCATTTCGTTTCTTGTATGCACACTATATCAACTTTTCTTTTGTTCATTGATGCCAATTCTCTCGTTTTACCTTTAAGTGTCCCAATATTCAATCTTGCTAACCTTGTCTTCTTTGCTTTGACCTTTATTTTACTTTTCGCAGGATGGAGGTCTACACACTGCGCGTCTTTTGGAGGGAACGCCCTAACTTTCATATTCCTATTTTTGTTTGTTTCCTTCATTTTTTTTATTGGACAAGTATCTTTAGCACCCGGCTGTCCAGGCCATGGTGACCGGGGTATCATCTCTAAGCTCCGAAATTTATCTTACCATATGTCTTTACCATCAGTCATCGAAGAAAAACTTGAAAGTTATGCTCCTTACCAGGATTGAACCTGGGTCCTCTGCGTCCTCAGCATCCGTCTGTTACCAAGCATACATCTAACCCATTATGCCACTCCTTAAATAAAAGAAAAATAATAAATATATGGGACCATAATAAAATTAACAGTAATTTCCTAATTAACATTTTATTCCTTTTTTTAAGAAAAGCAACTTTCTACGTAGATATAACTTGTTTGAAAAATTATTTTTATTATATATTATATGTTTCATGAAACCATTATATTCTTCAAAAATCATATTAAAAAAATTGAAATTTTAAAAAATAATAATAAAAATAGTATAAAAAATAAATAATTTTTATTCAAAATCTATCAGTATATAGATAAATTATCATAAGGAAAATATAGAATAAATACATTTTACTGTGTTACTAAGGACTATAGTTGGGTAATGGCAGAGTTGTTAAAGGATCGAATCAAAAGATCGCCAATTCTGGATTCGATCCTAAATTTGTCAATTTTCCCGGATTTATAATCCTGACTTAAATTGAGGATCGTGATTGAGATCATTTTTTTTTAATTTTCGATCCCGATCCTTTTAAAAATTAATTTTTTACTTAAAAAGCAATAAATAAAATTAAAATTTCGAAAATTAAATTAAAATATTAATTTTTAAAAAAATATCTATCTACATCATATTTTATCAACTTCCATTCCACCATATTTTATTAACAATTTCCTAAATTTTATCTAGAACGAGATTTAGAGCCTACAAGTTTTATTTATTAAATTATATTATATATAATATAAATAAATTATAGGTTTTAATAATTTCCTCCATGATTTAGAAAATAAGATATAAGTGAGAATGATAATCTTTTACCATTTCATAATTTATGCAAGTATTTTATTTTATGTGAAATGGATGGAAGTAACTATACAATGATCAGTGTAAACTATATGTAAGAACAAAATATCTTCTTCAAAGATTAGTTGTTTAAACCAAAAAGGCATTTAGAAGTAGTTAATTCTTATAAAGATACATTGACGAATATGTATATTGAATTAATTATAAATTTAAAGAAATTTTAATATAAATTTTGTAAAGATAAAATGTTTAAATTGTAAAGTTAATCTAAAGGTTAAATTTTAGAAAATTAAAGGACAATTATATAAAATAATATCGATGGTATGTAAATTTTAGTAGTATAAATATAGAGATAAAAAATGTAATACCAAGAAGAAAAAGAAAGGAAAACCTTTTTTTATAATTTTTAGTTTGACTTTCATTTTATATTTTTACGTTTTAGTTATTTATGTTATTTTAGATTTTGATTATATTTAATAAATTAAATTGACATCTTCAAATCGTGTTCATATTAAATATTCATCTTCTAATACATTTTTTATAATTTATTTGTGAAGAGTATAACAATATGCATATAATAAGAATTATTTAAATAATCAATAAAATATATATTGATATGTTAATAAGGGTTCAGATACCTGATTTATATGAACGAACACTTATTTAATAATAAATTAATTATTTATTTCATTGTATGATGACAGTAACATATTGGCAGCAATAATTCACCCAAAATTTAAGCTAAATTGGCCTTATATTAATCTGCCATAAAATTTGTTGGTAAAAGAAAAGTTAACTGCCCTTTGGGAAATAAGCAGGATCAGCCACATGTAGATGTTTCAAATAAATGTATGAATAAAATAGATTTTTTGGGAAAAATTCTTCACAAATGCTCGTTCAATTAATTTTTTTTTTATTCAAATGATGATTCAATGAATATTTTTAATACTTATGTTAATTCAAAAAAAATATTATTGAATATAACACCTTTGCCATCCAGCGCGCTTGTGGAGCGCGTATAGTAAAGCTAAACGTGCTTAAGGAAAGACGTGGATGTTTAAATGATAATAACTTAGAAAAATTTTATTATCAAAGGCTAATTTTAATTATTAATAAATATATTCTAATTGTTATACTTAAATTATTATTCAATTGCAATAAATTTATACCATATTTATATTTATATTAGTTAATTTTGGAAATTTCCTCCAAAAATTTAAATAAGAAAAGGATCGTGATCGCGATCTTTTTTTAAAAAAAGGTCGATCCTGGATTTCGATCCATTTTTTTTGAAAAGATCGTGATCGGGATTCAATCTTTTTAAAAGGATCGATGAACAAGCCTGGGTAATGGTTTAATGTCGGATAAGTTGGCTCAATCTACATGCACATGCCTGATAAAATTTGTTAACATTAAGATGTTTTATTTTATATTAGTGTCTTTCAAATTTGAACCACTATATTTTTAAGAAAAACCCCTAGGCTAAAATGACAATCTGGCTAAAATGACAATCTGGCTAAAAATATCTTTAAAGGGAAAAAAATATAGTAATTACTCAAATATAATAAGGACACTATTCAAATATTATGCATTGATATATATGTAATAGTTATTCTTATAAAAAAAAGCCTATATAAAATCCATTAATAAAGTGTCATGATTATTTATAAAATTTTATCAAATGCTATTCTATTTTTTTTTTCGCTAAAGACGAACAAAAACTGTAATTAAGATCACTCTGCAGAATCCTAGACCCGAGTAATTATTTAATATTCCGATTTGGAAGATTCTGTGGCGAAAATTTAAAAATGTTACAGTCAGGTTTCGATTCAGCTGCTTAAATTTTAAAAGGTTCCAATTAGATTAAGGTTTCATAAAAATAATTAAATAATATTTAGATAAAAAAATAATTAACTTTATTGAAAAAATATACTATACATTTATAACAAAATACAATATATGAACAATGAAAATTTACATGTATTTAATTAACAAAAATTATCCTCCGTTTATAATGTTAAAGTAAATGATATTATCGCTAACCATGTTTCTTTTATTACTAGTATATTTACATAAAAGTTTGTAATAGTCATTTAAATCTCTCAATAGCGGGCTTCAATATGTATGAATGACAGTCTAAGTTAGTATTTATAACATTTATTAAATTTAGATGATATTGATAATTTAAATAATAGCTAAATTGAATGGCTCAGTTGTGGAGTATATATATATATAATATATTATCAAGTAATATCCAGTAGCTCTAGACCTAAATGAGGGGGATGGGATCAGGTCTTTATAATAATCAAAAAATTGAACTTAAAAAAAAACAAAATAAAATATATCCAGACATCATTCATGCTCTGTTACCCTTATTTTTCTCCCAAATTATTAATTTTAAACTACAAAAGAATTATTTGTATTATCTAAAATTATATAAATTATTTGAATAATTTAACACATTTAATTTTTATTATGTTGTTTTGACCCACGTTCACTTATAACATATTTTAAAGGCATTCTTAAAAATAAATGTATAAAAATTATAAATGATATACAGAAATAATATTATTTACCTTTATCAAGAATTCTCAATTTATAATGATTAAATTACGGAAAGAAATTATAAAGATTAAATTATGAAAGGAAAAGAAAAAAAACAAAGTTTTTACAAACTTTTTAAAATTTTAAAATGGAAGAAAGGACAAAATTTTAAGATAAAATATAATTCTATTTATTAATTTTTTGTCAATAGTTAGGCGGAAAAAATAAAAAAAAAGGAGATTCAGATTTTACGTTTTTTAGAATGTAAACTTTTATTTTTATTGTTAAGAAAAATAATGATTTAATTCTTTTAAATTGTTGAACAAAAAGAAAAAATCCTAAAATAAAATATAATTATATTTATTTTTTGTTGTCTAAAATTAGGCGTGAAAAGGGGATTTAAGATTTACATAATTTTCGTTATTTTTATTATTGTCTAAAATTGGGCGTGAAAAGGGGATTTAAGATTTAACATAATTTTCGTTATTCTTACTTATCAGGGGGGTATATTATTTTTTTAAACTTTTATAATTTTTTTTTATTGTCTAAAATTAGGCGTGAAAAGGAGATTCAAGATTTAACTATAGTACTTATCAGGGGGGGTATTTTGGGTCTATTTTAAAAAATGGTTGATTAAGATTGTAGCCAAAATAATATATAAGATTAGAGATAGAGGTCAAATCTTTCTTTTTTTTTCTTCCTTCTATACGCAAAATCTCCAGGCTTACATAATATTGGCTACTAATCAACATACCTTATAATGTAATAAATTGGTCCATTAAAGAAATAGGTATAAATATTAGTTAATTTTTTTCGATATTACACATTTAGTAAATAAAATTGAGATTTTTGTAATTTTAAATATGAAGAAATAAATAATAATACCAACATTCAAAATGACTTCTATCTAATCATCCTTATATTTTTATACTAAGTAATTTATAATAAATTGCAACTGTAATAAATACGCGCCGAATTGTCTGTGCAACCATATATGAGTTCTAACTTTACGGTGACTGAATAGGGGGAAATATTCAATTATTATAATATTTATAATAAACATATACATGTCTGTTTTCCATATTGATTAAAAACAGAAATTATAAGTCGAATTTCTATTTCATAATCATCAGTATATACCGAAAACAATTATTTATTATTTGATATTCGAGATTTTATTTGTTAATTCAAAATTATTTGCCAATATTTGTGATTGGATAAGGTATGATATAAAACTCATTATTAACAGTACTTTGTTAACTAAGAGGGTATCACCTGACTCACCCTGTGATTTCCTTAATACAATACATTCGAATCCCTTTCCCTCCAAATATCTTTTTTTAAAAAAAAACTTAAATATTATAAAAATATATTCTATATTCCTTTATATTGAATTTGAAGTTTATTTGAATAAAATTTACTAGGTTTACATAAAATGTTTAATACCTTAATTGAACAAATATTACAAAATATTGGCTACATTGAATAACAAAAGGTCAAATAATACATGAGGTTGTAGTTCATAAAAATAATTAAGATGTAGCTAGGGTTAATTAAATAATACCATTGTTTTGATCATTTCAATTTTATTGTAGACAAGTTCATATGTAATAAATTTATTATAGACGGGTTCATATGAAATAAGTATATAATACAACAATATCTTTTAAGAGAAAATTTTTGGCAATTCAAATATTTTATTAAAACTTATATTGAAATTATTTTATTGAAATTTAAATTAACTTATTTTCGCTAAAGATGTTTAATGGTATCTTCTTAATCGTAGTTATTCTGGCTTTCATAGGACTATCACAAGGTATAATATAAATTTCAATAAAATTATTTATACTCTTCATGCAAGCATTATATTGCTAAGACATATTTAAGATTATTTAAAGTGTACTAATATAAGTTTCCTATTTTTATTTACATTTTAACATATCATAAATTTTAAAATAATTTTTTGAATTGGTATTTGCATCAAAAAATTTAATATTTTTCCAAATTAAAAAAAAGAAAATATTGCAAAATTAAGATTTATAAAGAAATTAGTTTAAAATATTATAACTTTCATAGATTTACTATGAAATCAGATTTTTCAATTTTATAACTCGTTAGAAGATAGATATAATTGCTTTAGTTTAAATGTGTTTCTTATTAATACGATTATAAATATAAAAAATTAAATAATTATGGAGTATTTTGTCCTTACTTTACATTTTCACTAATTTCCTTCATTTTTTTCTTAGAAAATTTAATATTCTTTATCATATTTTCCCTTGCGATATTATCTTGATTTTATTATAATCTTTTTCAATTTATAAATAAAGAGGACCTTGGTAAGAATACATTGCATATTGTTATTTTTATATAAAATAAATTTATATTTTATGAATTTAATCTTAATTTTTTTTGGTTGTATGGTGTGTTAATTTTTTTTCTTCTTATAATAATACTAAAAGTCTTTAGCAAATTTTCTTAATTAAATTTATATACAAAGAAATAAAATTTTAATTATATTTATCATTTTATTCTAATATAATTATAATAATATCTATCATTTTATCACAGTTGATGCTTCGACTTTAACCACAGCCACCACCATAACCGGAGGACCTAATCATTCTGGTATATTATTATATGCATAAATTAAAAGTTAACCCAATTTTATAATTATTAGTCGACATTTGACATTTTAAAGTGAGTAGCCCTTTGTTCGGTCTGCAGATAGTGACAAGTGACAATAAACTTACTTAAACATCCACATGATCTAAGAAGTTGTAGAACAGGCCCCTGTCAGATTACATGGATATCCAAAGATAGCTGATAATTTTTTGTTTTGTTTTAAAATTTAAAAACCTCATGTCAAAGTTGTCGAGAGAGGTGGTGACCACAAACAAAAAAAACGTTATATTAAGAGGTATATTTTTCTTAGATTTTCAGCCTATCTAAGGTAACTTTGGTGTTTGATCTGGTGAATATCACGATAAAGAGAGGGTCTCATGCAATACCCTTTTGAGTTAATACATGTCTTTGTCTTCCGATACATTAAGAACATCAAGTTTAGTTAATCTGAATCGCGAAAGGTATTAAATACACTGTAGTATATAATTACATATTCATAGTTACAATTTGGAATAGTATTAAGTCATGATAGAAGTGATTTGGAGAAATTTTTTAAAAAAAATGTAATATATAAAATATTTTAAAAAATTGGCATTTCAGGATTATTAAAATGACAAAAATAATTATAAATATTTCTTGAAAAATATAAATCACGATATTTTTGAATGAAAATTTTTATTTTTTGATTAAATCTTTTCTTTTCTTTGGATCTTTTTTTGTTAGTGAATCATTTTCTCATTTTATTTAGCCTCCCTTTTTTGATCGAATCTTTTTCTTTTATTATTGACACTTGAAAACCTTACAATTTTTTTTTCTTTTTAAGCTTTGAAAACTAAGGTTCCAAGTTCTAATCTTGATTTGAAAATAATCTTCAAGATTTTCCATGATGATTGATGAGCAAATATCGATAAAGATGATTTACCGAGCTTAGAATTGCCCACCCTAGTCATGAGAGGCTTGAGCAGCCGGGTAGTAGGATATTTGTCCGTTCAGCAAAAATCGATTATACTTAAAAAACCTTGCAATTAAAATAACTAAATTAAAATATTGTTTATTTTTGATAGCATTGTAATAAATTCTTAATTTT
The DNA here is from genome assembly GCF_954871325.1 of Gordionus sp. m RMFG-2023. NCBI lineage: Eukaryota > Metazoa > Nematomorpha > Gordioida > Chordodea > Parachordodidae > Gordionus > Gordionus sp. m RMFG-2023. Next base: position 6,030,944 of record NC_088777.1, read on the forward strand.
TACTTGTTTGAAATCTGCCCAGTAGCCCTTAATTTATATATTAATTCAAATAAATTTTGAAACAATATATTTTTGGAGAAGCCAATCTATAACTTAATATACTAATAAATTAAAAAAATAAATAAACACCTGCGTATCAATGAACTTTAAAGAATTACAAATCTTTTTTTTGAATATTACCAAATATTTATAAACAATTATTTTAACTATACAGTATCTCTCTTATATTACTTTTAAGGGAAGGTGATCAGAAAATGAACCAAATGTAATTAATACATTTAAAAAATTATAATAATAGTACCTATTCGAACCTTCCCAAATATGCTTTTAATTCTAACTCCAATGTCTTTTAACATTTAATAGTATCGATTCTCTTATGATTACCAACGATAATAAGCTTATGAATTAGCTTCTGTATTAAATGCCACAGAACTAAATTACAGTTATATTGAATGTGAGAATCTTGGTATCATCTTAATGGTAATCACTTTACAATAATTATTGACCATAAATAACTCATTCTTTGCCATATAAAAGATTAACAAAAATGCAATTAATATTAATAGTAATAATTACTAGCAAATTATGACTATGAGTTATCATTTAAAGGAACTAAAAAACATAGAAATTGGGATATACTTATCTGATTTATAATTGATGGCAAACCATCTGCATGGGAAGAATTAGATATTAGTTTTATATTACTAAAGGCTCCACAATTCTTAAAGATATAAAATACCAAACGTAAAACAACCTAATATTATCGAAATTATCACGTAATTTAACAAGTGGTTGGCCTATATTAGAAGAAAATCTTAAATTTTTTTTCAACTAAGTGTGGAGCTCATAATGGAAGCTGAATGTATATTATGAATAAATAAAATTTCTTACTTGCAATTTCGGAAACCAACTATTAATGCTATATTATTCCCAAATCACAACTACTCTTTCTTTATGGAATTAAAAACCATATAATATTATATCCCATTTAAAAATTTTTAATTTAAATGTACCTTTTAACCGCCATTTTAAAATTTTCTATCATTTTTCTTTCTTTCTAATTTTCACTTTTTCCCACCAATTTTAAGTAATTTTTGAGTTTTTAACACCTATTTATGAGAATTATATCATATTTAACTTGGTTTTTATTCGTTTTCATCTAATTTTTATACTTCTTCCCACTCAATTATTTTATATTATATATTTATAAAATAAGTTCTCCATTTTTTCGTTTACTTAAAATTTCCCTATAGATTTTGCGTATTTCATGTTATTAAGTCATCTTTTTCCCTTGTCAACTCTTATCTTTCACATCAAAACATTTCTTTTAAATCAAAATTTATATTTTTTGAAAATGTACCATCCTAAGTAGGCGATAATAAATAGCAATGAATAATCAATCATAATAGTATATATTTTGTGATAACGTCTATATCAGTAAAAAATAACTATCTTTGAACATATAATATAAAATATATGCTTATTTTTATATTTATAGAAGCAAAATTAAACATTAAAGGTATAAACGTATTTATTTTGAAATATTTTACAAAAAAAATTATTCCAAGTAGACAACCATTATGAATGTGTTAATAATTCATTCTATTTCCAAGTCATATATCAAGATCGAAATAAATCTTGATAGAAACATATTCTATATGCTTTGTTCCTATTATTAATTAAAACTAAAATATCTTCTTATTATAATTAAGAAAAAACTTAGGCGCTTCTAATGTAGCTCAGCTATGATTTATAATGAAAACACGTTTTATTAAAAATCCTGATAGATTGTTAGATAAATCGCAACTTTTATATAATAATAATTATCATTCTAATATAATAGAAAATGGAAACGGGCTCCCCGTGATAGTTTAAAAGATCGATTTCTTGGAACAGACTAATAAAAGTTTAGTACTGCCTACATCCAAACACAAATTATAGAACCGAAGCCATCTAAAAATTATTTAGTCAAATATTAATATAATATAGTTTTGTGATAATATATAACATTGATTTATTCCCAAAAGATAAATTGAATATAAAAAACAACTAAATTTTTAATAATAAATATATATTTATACACATATTAAATATAATTAATATATTTTCTTGTTAGAAATTTAGATAGATTGAAATGGAAATAATTTATTATATATTATATTAAAAAATTTTTAAAGTAAATCTTTATTAAATTTTAAAAAATAAATAAAATAACATAACATATAAAACTATAATAAAATGTTAGAAATCATTTAAACAATTAAAGTATGATAAATATAAATACTAAATTAAATTTGAAAAAAAAAACATATATAAAGGGAGGAAAAAGCAAAAAAAATTATTCATTGAGATCCGAGAATACTAAGTTAATGGCCTAGTAACACGACAATTTGAGTTTATTGTAACATTTTAAAAGAGGATCCATGATTCCCAGTAGTGTTGTTAAAAAGTCGAGTTCATCCGACTCAGAGTCTCAAGTCGTTAGTCAAATATGTCGACTACAAACTCAAGCCGTGAACTCGAGTTATGAACTCAAGTCGAGGACGAATATTTTATGAACTTGAGTCGTCAAATTGAGTCGACTAGAGGACGAATATTTCAGATTTATTATTATTAATTAAGATATTTTTTGTATATTGGTAGAAATAATTATTGGAATAAAGTGATAATCTATAAAGTCTTCTTGTACTTTCTAATTTTTGACATTTCGGCAATAATTTTAAGCAATTAAAAAAATATTAATAATGTCTTCGATTTTCGTTAAAAATTATAAAATATAAAGGAAATAGAACTAAGCAATTTAATAACTGATACTAAAAAGCTTCTCAAGCAACAAAAAATTTATCTAATTCACCCTCTTATAAAAGAATTTGTCTAAAATTTTGATAAAATTTGCCTGATTTATTATATAATATTATGAGTTATAATCTAAAGGAACTAAAAAACTAGCAATTCAGATATGCTATCCTGATTTATAATTGACGGCTAACAATCTGCATGGGAAAAATAAGATATTAATTTTATAGTGTTAAGGCTCCACTATTCTCCTAGATATAAGAACCCAATCGTAAAACAACCTAATATTATGAAATTATCATGTTACTTAACAATTGTTTAGCATATATTAGATAAAAATTTCGAACTTTTTTTCAGCTACGAATGGAATGGATGAATATATATTATGACTAAATAAAATTATACACTTGCAATTTCAGGAAAGAATACTATATTATCTCCAAATAATAATTACTTTTTCTTCTTGGAATTAAAAACTATATAATAATATATACCCATTTATAACTTTTTAATCTAATTTTCCCTTTTTTTGCCCCCATTTTAAAATTATCTATCTATATATTTTCTTTCTATATATTTATTCTGATTTTCCCAAGAAATTTTAAGTATTTTGTGATTTTTTTAATCCTATATTTGAGAATTATATAATTTTTAACTTAGTTTTTATTCTTTTTTATCTAATTTTTACACCTTAGCTTTACTCTTGTATCTTTCACATCACAATATTTTATTTATATTTTTTCAAAATGTACCAACCTAAGTAGGCGACAATAAATATCAATAAAAACAATTAATCAATCAAAAATAGGATGGATTTTGGGTTAACTATAATTTATCCAAAAAGGATATAACTATCTTTCAACACGTAATATATTATATATGCATGTTTTCTATTTCTAGATGCAAAATTACACCCTAAAGGTATGAAATATAATTATTTTGTAATAAAAAAAAATTATTCCAAGTACAGAACTATTAAAAATATTCTAAATAATTTATATTTTCATTCTATGATTCTAAGTCATACATCTAGATCTAGACTTATTCTATATGCTTTGTTCCATTTTTAATTAGAATTAATATCTAATATAATTAAGGAATTTAGAGGCTTTTAATGTAAAGTAGCTCAGCTGCGATTTATAATGATAAAAGCCATATTTAAATAAAATAAAACCTTAGGTGGGGGCCGTAACTAAAAATATTATTTTATTATGTCCTGTCTTCTTGGAACAAACCGTTTAAAAGATCGATTTTTTGGAACGGTCTTAACTCATGCTTTAGTGCTGCATATGTCCTAACACAAAATATAGAACCGTAGGTCTCTAAAAAAATATTTCTTCAAATATTAAACTAATATAGTTTTGTGAAATTATATAACATTGTATTTTACCAAAAAGATAAATTGAACATTATAAATATCGTTAATTCCTTTTATTTAAACAAAACGTATTTATTAATAAGAATTGTACACATAAAAAAAACTAAAAGTAAAAATTATATTTTTTCTAAAGTTTATATAATAAAATTTGTCAGATTTGAATTGTTCTGTATTACAAAAAATATAAGTTAAAAGCTAAATATTCAAATATACATTCTACAAATCTAAGTTAAACAAAAAAAATAAGAATAATATTACAAGGTAAATTGAATATCTTTATTTTGATTTATATAACAGAATACAATAATTAACTAAATTATTAATAATAAATATAAATTAATACATTTTCTTACTATAGAATGAAATGGAAATTATTTATTATATATTATATTTAAAAAATTTTTAAAGTAAAAACTTTAAATTATAAAAATAACATAACATAAAACTATATTAAAATGAAAGTAAGAAATCATATAAAAGATGATAAATATAAAGACTATAATAAATTTAAAAAAAACATATGAAGGGAGAAAAAAGCAAAAAGAGCCACTCACTGAGATCCGAGTAAAATAATTTAGTTGCCTAGGAACACTACAATTTGAGTTTATCATAAAATTTTAAAAGAGGATCCATGATTCCCATTTATTTGAGGTATTTACTTTACCTAAAATCTTTTAAAAATGCCTAGGAACCAATTAGTAGAAATAATTATCGGAATAACGTGATAATCTATAAAGTCTTATACTTTATAATTTTTAACATTTAGGCGATTTTTTTTATGTTATTAAAAAATATTAATAATCTCTTCGATTTTCGTCAAAACTTTTAAACTATAAAGTAAATAGAACTAAGCACGCAATTTAATAACTGATACTAAAAAGCTTCAAGCAACAATAAATTTATCTAATTTACCCTTTTAAATTATAAAAGAATTTGTCTAAAATTTTGATAAAATTTGCCTTATTTAATATATAATTTGATTTTCTTTTTAGAGTTAGAGAAAGACATGCTTTCGAATGCATTATAAAACAGCTCAATTTTCAGGGAGAGAACTGGGTCCTGATGGTACACCTCCAAGACCTTTTCGGACAGAGTTTTCCCATTCTATATAATGGAACACTTGTTTTTATACTTTAAAACATAGGAAATAAATTAAAAATGTTCTTGTCCTTTAGAACATTTAATTTTATTTAATTAAGAACCTTTATATTACCAGTTTTCTTGATTTATTTTTTATTTTAGATATAATTATCCAACAGATAAGTAAATTTTTTTTCTTACATAATTATAATCTAACATAATCATGCATAGTTTAACATGATTTTCCACAGATTTTGTAACATTTATTTATTCTAATTTGACAACCCATATTAAATAAAAGGTTTTGATAAAAATAAGAATTATTCTAAATATGATCTTTTCTCTATGTATAAATTTTTAACTATAATCTTTTTTCGAAATAATTTCATTTTTTTAATCCTACTTTTCGAGGAGGAGTTTTTATACATTAATTTATTTTAATATGTTGTCTGTTGGCAATTTGTTTTAAAATAAATCAATACATTTATTTAATAAAAAAGTAATATATTTAATTGCATACTATTTGACATGTCTGATCAAAATAACCATGTTTTAATAACGGAATTTGAATAATTGATATTATAAAAATATTAATAATCTTATAATCGTTTTTTGTTCCTAACTTTATATCCTCATGTAATCTGCCAATTTAATCGAAATGTTTTTTTTGCTTATTTTAAGCTTTTTTAGAGTTGTAAAATACAGTTTTAAAAAATTTTTCACTTTATTAGATTCCTAACTAAATTATGATTTTTATTCTTTTTTGTATCCTAAAAGTAATGCAATATTTTATTTTGTGTTAAATTTTTTCCATTTGTAATCGATATTCATACTAATTTCCCCCAATACTCGCGCTTCATAGACATCTGCTATAACAATAGCACTTTCCTCATCTTTAATGGTAGCGTTATATACTCTGAAGAGGGAGTACAACAGGGCGACCTCCTCGGCCCTATTCTTTTCTGCTTAGATATCCATAATATGATGAAAGATCTTAAATTTGATTTTGATCTCGACCTAAACCTATGGTACCTTGATGATGGCACCCTTTGCGATAATTCACATTAAATAAGCAAAGCCCTTAACTACCTTGAAAGAGTATGCTCTAAAATAGATTTGGAATTAAATAAAACTAAAACTGAAATTTGCTTCCTCAACCCCGAGATTCCCTTAGATTTATTTAAAGAATACACTATTATCGAAAAAGAAAATATCCAACTTTTGGGCTCCCCATTACTTAATAATAATATATCCAAAAAAATTATCTATAAAACTTTGAGATGTAAAAATTGGAAAAGTTCATCAACCACATTCTATCGCACCAGCTTTTTTACTTATTAAAAAAGTGTTTTTATCTTCCCAAAATCTCACATCTCTACTCATCCTCCTCATTCATCTCCTCAAACATTCAACACAATATTCGCTTAAAGACCTTTATAGAAAGGATCATCAACCTTTCATTATCAGACTTTAATTGGCACCTAGTCCAATTACCCGCTAAACTGGGTGGTATCGACTTGATTCCCTTAGAACTACTTTCCCTTTCTCTATTTATATCAAATCGCTTATCGCTCAATTCTGCGATCTCATCATTCATAACTCCTTATGATCTTCTTACAGCAGCAATAGAAAGATGGAATCTCCTAACCCCAGACGGTTATACATTTCCTACCGAAATCTCTAACAAATCTATCATCGAACCCCTAATAAAAAAATTACAAAATGGTCTTAACCCTACCAAAATAATCGATATACAACTATTAGAACAACGATAAATACGGCTGGCATGAATGGCTCGAAGCACTTCCAAGCCAAACCTTAGATAATCTCTTATCCAATGACCAACTGAGAGTTACTATAGGCTTTAGACTTGATCCTTGCTTAAACATTCACACTCTTGCTACCAATGCAGCCTAGCCGTTCAACCTAACGTCAGACATGGTCTAAACTGCACCCGCAGCCAAGGACGTCATCTCCGTCATTAAGCATTTATAAAATTATACATAACGCTTTTAATAAGGCTATAATACCCAAAATCCTTGAACCTACCAACCTCTCATTACAAGACGGATTCAGACCCGAGCTTAACTGCACCCCCTGGTCTAATGGGAAATCCCTTATTTGGGATGCAACCTGCGTATCATTCTTTCCTTTATCAATTAATACAAACCCTCTTACTTGTAGGGAAAATAAAATAATTAATAAATATTCAAAATTAAATAACTTTATATTTCAGCTAATAGTCATTTCAACAACGGCAATTTTTCATAGTCTACATATATTTTTTTAAAAACTTTATCACGAAAATTTTTTCGCATAACAAACGAAAATTGCGAATCCTTATTTCTTAAACAAAAATTCAATTGGAAATTTTTAAACACAAATATACTTGTTTTTTACGTACATTTTTATTATTAAATTAAGCTCTTTTTAGAACCTTCGATAATATTAATATGTATTTTTATTTAGTAATTTTATATATTTTTACATATTTTTATATAGTTGTTTTAATATTTTAGTGTTTTATCATTTTTTTTAAATATTATACCAATATCAATATCATCATAATAAAATTTTAATGGATTTGATTAATAATTTCTTAAGAGAAACTTTAATTTACTTGAAATATCTCTCCGAGGTTTAATACTAACCTCGAGAGCCCTGATGAGATATATTCTCGCCCAAAAATGATTTTAAAGTTAAGATTAAAAAATAGCTTAAAGACCCTATCCTTGAATGTTGACCTGTTACTACACAGCTGATTATTCATTTCCGAGCGTTATTACATAGAAAAATTAGGTAGAACAACAAAAATAAGAGAAAAGTTATTAGTCACCAAATAGAGGAAAATTTTTTAAAAAATCGGTATAAATGCTTGCCAAATTTTATCATATTTTTTTTTAAAATGTAATTTATTCTTAAAATTAATTTAGGGAAAGAATTCGGTAAAATATTTGATTTCTTTTTAAATTCCAATAAAAATTAATGACCATAATATAAAAAAATAGGGTAATGCTGTTTTATTTTTTGTTTTTAAAATCATTAATTGAGCCCGTTGTTTTATAATTTAATAATCTGATTTTGCGCGAAATTCATATAAATTAATATAAATTAAGGTATCTTCAAAGGTTGGTCATAAAATTGTCTGAAATATTTTAGGGTGGATATTCAACACATATTGAAATACATTTCCAGCAAAATCACATTTCTAAACTTAATAAAACGCTCTCAATTATAGATTTATAATGCAAAACATACTAAACATGTGGAGAAAATTTATTAAATTATCTTCTTCATACAAAACATATGATTGACGTATATATATATATATAAATATATATACAATGCCATTTATATCATGCCCACCCCTGTGCCAGGACATGCGGCTAAGATAAATTTTTTATTATAATTAATATAATATGCTATTTAAATATTGACCAAAATGGATCTAAAAATATATTTCAAAGGAATCTAAAAACGAAAATGTAATATACTTCATATATATAATAATGTAAATCATATAATTCGACAGCCAAAATATGGAAAAAATATTATAATTATAAATTTATGAACTTTCACATTATTTATGATATTTCATATAATTATCTATTTTTCTAATAAAAAATTTTAAATAGTGAAAAATGTTAATCTATAATTTTTTTATCAGAATAGTCAAATAATATATTTCCATTTGATTCATTCTTAATTTATAAATTATTTGTAATATATAAATTATTTTAAAACAGAATTTTTTTTTTTTGAATACCATAATAATTTAATTAGAACAAGAATATATATGTGAAAAACTTCATGGTCCTTGGAATATCATTATATTTTTTAGGAAATTTTCTAGTCTTTAAAAATTGTATTAATATATCCACTATACATTGCTATTTGCAAAAGAATATTTATTATTTGTTTAAAAAAAATTGAATCTCTGACCAAAAATAATATGAACCTACGTTTTTAATATAATGCTAATAATATGTTGATTTTAAATATTTTGTTTTATAACTTATCTCTATGACTTTCTTTGACTAATTAAAAATATAATTGAGATATTATACTAAATTTAACTGTCAAAGGTTATGCTTTACCGCTTTCGCTATAAATTTTTTTAAATAGTGTCTTACTATATTTTATTTATTTATTTAAAAATATATAATTAATAAATCAAAACTAATAAATATTCTCATAACATTCTTTATGATAAAATTTATTTTTAATATTAAACAAATAAGAAACCCCATCCTCTTTCTTAAATTTACCTAATAACATTTTAAGCTGGTTAAATATTTGCCCCTATAGACTTCATACCCATGTCATTTTTGTTAGAACTAGATTAAAAATGTTGACTTATAATGATTTAATTTGTCTTATTAAAAAGAAATCAAAATAGCTCCTCTAACAGTGGCGTAGCTAGGAATTTTCCTTAGAGGGGGTCCATACATATAAAAGCTGGGGGGCGTTTTGCTCGGCCTTCGGCCGGGTTTATCTTACAAATCATAACCATATCTTCGATAATATATAATAAATATATTTTTTTAAATGCATCAATAATATGTTATTATACTTTAGTAGATTATTCTCAATGACTTTATAATAATACTATCCAGAATAATTTCAATAGTAATATAATATCCTTCCACAAACCAGAAAAATATAATTGATATAAACTCACTTTTAAGTCTTTTGAACTTATAATCTAAAAAAAATATTTGCTCTGGGAGCTGTCCAAACCCGAAAACCACCCCCGTAGCTACGTCACTGTCCTCCAATATCATTATATTCATGATGATATTTTTATTATCGAGTAATTAAAAATGTTGCTAATATAATTCGATTTATGAAATAATCGATGTATTAATTAGCAAATAATATAATATCGGTAATTTTAGTATCCACATTGTTTCCAAAATAAACAAATAATGGAATAATTTAAAAAAATGCAACCAATGATAATTATGGCTCTTAAACAATAATCTCATCAGGATTATTTGGCAGATTAAATAAATAGGAAAATTGTTATTTAAATAGTGCGTAATGCTTTTAATACAATTCTAGCATAAAAAAAAGTTAAATTTAAAATAATTGGATTTTGATTTAATTAATAAAAGAAATAAATAATATAATATTAAATTTTAGGTACAACACTTCCTAAAACACCAGGTATATTATTATCATTATTGATTTTAAAAACATGAAAATTATTTGTAATTCATCTATATTTAATTTATCCATGCAATATAATTATATTTATAAATTATATGTATTATATATTAGATAGACAATAAAATTGAAAATTAAATGATTTCATTAATAATGTTGTCATCTATTAAATTGTGAACTAAAATTTTAGTAACCATTACAATCAACGAAAGTCAACCCCAAGGTTTAAAACATTTTTAAAATTGATTAAGTAGTTATAAGTTTTATTTATTCAAAATCGGCTATATAATGTTATATTTAAATGATGTCAATCTTATATATTGTTAGATCAAAAGTTAATAATTAATAATTACATCAATAATGTAATCACTATATTAAATCGCAAACGAAAATTTTAGTAACCCCTACGATCAACGAAACTCAACCCCTAGGTTTATTTATTCATATTTATTAATTAATTTTAAAATAGTTAAAAATTATATTTATTCAAAATCGGCCATATAATGTTTTTTTACTTATCAAAAAAGTTGATTATTATTCTATTTTTAATCATCACATGATTAATAAATGTTTTTTAGTAACCTCTACAATCAGAACTCCAACCCCAGGTTAATTTAAATTAAAATTTAAAAACTTTTTAAAATTTATTTGGTAATTATAATATATATTTTTTCAAGATTGTCCATATCATTTTATTATATGATGCCATTTATTGTTAGATCAAAAAAGTTGATAATTAAATAATTCCACCAATAATATAATTACTATTAAATCGCAAACAAAAATTTTAGTAACCACTACGATCAGCGAAACTCAACCCCCAGGTTTATTTATATTTATTAATTTATTTTAAACATTTTTTAAAATTAATATAGTAGTTAATAATTATATTTATACAAAATAGGACATATAAAGTTATTTTTACATGATGTAATTTGTATTCTTGTTCTATCAAAGAGTTAACTATATCATTACTTATAAGGTTAGTTGATTAGTTATATTTATAAATTTTAGGGGATGTATCTAAATAATAATTTGTTATAGAACCCAATTGAAGCAAGGAGATTTAAAAAAATATTATTCAAATAAATATTTTAAGCATTTATTCTTACTATAAAATATAGATTATAAAAATTTATAACGGAAGAGTCAATTATGAATCATTAAAAATTCTCATAGATATAAAATAAATAAACCAATCGTAAATTAAAAATAATAAAAAATTTTTAAAAAATAACTCGGTAATTATGATTCTAAAACTAATCTTACCAAAATTATATGGCAGATTAAATAAAAAGCGAAACTTATACTAAAAATTTTAAATGCAATGTCATTCTTTCACGATGCTATTCTTACAATTCTAATATAAAAAAGGAGTTGATTATAAAATAATTTGATTTATATATAATCATTAAATTAATAAATAATATAATATTAAAAATTTTAGATAAATAAATCTCAGAAGTTTACTCAATATAGTATATTGATAATAATTAAAGATTCAGAAACATTAAGGGCTATTTATAAAAATATAATCTGGAGTTATATACAGTAATTTATAATTGGTTACAATTGGCTATATAGTCTTTTTTGATAATATTTATAGTGTCAATAATCTTTCGCTATTTCATAGATTTCCCTAAAATATGTCAGTGTGATTATATGATGATGCAACTTATTCAAGAAATTAAATCAAAAAATGGATCAATTTTAACCTTTCATCAAGAAGATAGCAAAAACCCTAATTCTTTAACAAGTATATTTTTATTATTTGCATTATAATTTATGTTTTAACATTTACAAAATAATCATTTAAAAAAAATTGATATAATGATAAATAAATTTTTTTTAAAATTTATATATATTTATTATAAAGTAGGATAATTTATTATGATATAAAACATACAAGAGTTTTTAAATAATTCAAAATTAATTAATATTGCCTAATTTGTCAAATAAATTTAATTAAATATGGGCAGAATATTCTCCAATTAAAATTATTATTAAAATATAAATTATTGAAGAATTTTAAAGCTGTCTAACTTCTTAAGTGTTATTCGCATAATAGTTTTTTTCACAACATCTAATTTATTTTAGGTAATGATATGACATAAAACCACTTGCTAAACAGCGAATAAAATTAATTAAAATGCAATAAGACATTTTTTAAAATATATTAACGGAATCATGTGGTCGAGTTCGATCTACTATATATCATCCCCCAAGGACAGAACCACAGAGTTGGCTTTAGAAAAAACTTGACCCTTACTGGATTCGAAATCAGAACTATCAGATTGCGATATAAGTACTCAACCGTCTAGACCACAAACGCTATTCATAAACATCAATTTTTTATATATATAAGGATTACAACTTTATCTGATATTTTAATAAAACAAACTTAACGATATGTATAATTGTTCAGTTATATTTTCCCTCAATTTATTCAATTTTTGCTTTTATTTTATGGTTGCTAGGGCGTTTTCGTTATTTTATGTAGCTTTTTCTATTTTAAAATTTTGTTTCAAGTTAGAAACAATAAATGAAAACCTTATGAATCACTCAATTGAACACTATCACCTTTGTTATAACCCTGATTCCTTCAAAAAAAATCGCTAGGTTCTTATTTCTTATTAATCAGAGTTTTAATTTGGTACCAAACTTTGGAATTCATTAATTTTTTTAATAATTATAGTGTTTCGATGTTTGTAATAAACGTCTTCTTAGCTTGTAAATTTAGAATTTGATATATTATAAAAATCTCACATAATATGAGGACCTATAAAGAAAGACCAAAGTAATTCAGTAAAGCTTTAATAACTCTATTCAGATTCCTCATGATCAATTCTAGTTGATCTTTATTAGTGGAACTGCTCGGGCTATTATAATTAAGATAGGCTGGATGAATAGTGAAAAATTTTGTTTCTTATTAACATTTAATTGATCATGTCTCTCCCAAATATTAATAAATTTTAAATACTTTTATATTATCATATAATACAGGTATTTTAATTATAAATATCAAATAAATCACAAAATCTGACTAAAATTTGAGGATATAATTCAAATATATAACAGATAAACATGGCTTGAGCTAACTATTTTTAATCCTAGCAGTATTATTATAAAATAATTTAATATGAAATTTTATTTTAGTAAAGTTAAACATTACACATGGAAAGCCTCAAAATTTAGGTATATCATTATATTTATTGATAAATATTAACTAAATGTGTTTTATTCAAGAAAATTTACCCACTGCTATTATTGTGCCTGTTAACATTAAACCTAAAAATTTTCTACTTTAAATAATTTGATTTAATATTTGATTTCCAAGATACTATCATATTATATATGTGAAATCTTTCACATATATATTATATTATTACATTTAACAAAATTATATAGTAGTTTAAATTTTCAAAATACAAATCATTTAAATGAAAAGATAAATTATATATATATTTTCCAATAAGAGTAAAATATGTTACAGTTAACTAAGATTTCATATAGAACTCTTCAGATATTTTAAAATTTAAAATAATATATACTCTGATAAAGTTACACACAGATAAACAAAATTGTTTATTTTTAAATACTTAAAACAGGGTGAAAAATTACTAAAATACCAAAAATTTTAAATTATTTATAATATTTCTGGATCTATGATGACAAATAAAAATCTATAAATCAAAATTCTCCATATTTACAATTATTCGAGAATTACTCTTTTACTATAAAGTTATGCCTCTCAGTCCCCTCGAATCGAATTTGTTTCTTCAATTTTAATAAAGATGCTGCAATACTAGAAAAATTAGCGATAAATCAATGGTGATAATTAATCAAGTCCAGAAAATATTGCAACTAATTCCAATAAAATTCTCTCAATGTTCTTACAATATCGGTCTTATATATTTCCCTTTTTCCACAAAAACATTTCTTAAAATTAAAATTTCCTCTCAAACCCTTATCTTGTATACTTGTCAACACCTCAACTAATCTTGCATTATGCTCCCTTCTACTCCTCCCCACAATCAACACATCAGAATTAGATACGGACTTTCTGGCCGGATATGTTTAATTTCATCGCTATTTTTTTTATGTTAGACAAGTACATTTGATAACTTTTATTTATAAATTCGGCAAGATTGAACTTGAATAAAATATTTAGAATATTTTTGGAGCATTTATATTTAGGGGGCGGGGGAAGTTGGTTAAACAAGCCTCTTTTTTCCTGCCTATCTTCGAAATCAATAAAATCTTCAATTTACACTTTTAAAAAAATAATTAATAAACTTAACTTCTAAAATATAAAAAAACTTACTTAATTTTAATTTCAAAATGTTTAATTTCTTAAAAAAAAATTATCTAAGTAAATAACTAAAATAATAATAATTAATAAACAACTTTAAAAATATAAAAAGAACTCATCATGGGACTTTGCCATTTTTATCACAAATTATAAATTTATAGTGTTGTAAACGAACGCGTTCAAAATGAACGCGTTCGTGAACGAAGTTCGTTTTCTTGAAAAAAGGTGATGAACGGCTTTCCTTTTTTTTTGACGAACTTTGAACGTGAACGCGTTCCTTTTCTTTGATGAACGCGTTCAATTTTACGTTCGTTCAATTTTAAAAACACTTTTTATTTTTATTTATTTGAAAAATTAATATTCCGCATTTTTTAACAAAAAATCTTATATTTTTATTTATTTGAAAAATTAATATTTAATCCAATTTTTTAACAAAAAAGTCTTATATTTTTTAATCAGCTGTTTTTACTTTTTCCTCTTTCATATTGCAATTAACGTACCTTAACGTGCTACTGCTAGAGAAGATAAGATTAAAGTTTATTAATTTGAATATTTTATATTTTAATTTAATAGATTAGCATTTGCATGGATATAAATATTTCATCATCAGATTCTGAAAATTAAAATTCAATATTAGATGAATTAGAATTACTATGGCCCAAATATCAAAAATATTTCACTATTTTAAAATCAAAAGGTAATTCAATAGTTACCAAATGTAAAATGTGTCCAAAAAGTATTATATCATTGTCAACATCTTCAAGCTCCAATTTAAAAAGACATCTGATTGTAACATTAATTATTTTATATTATATAATATGTATAACTATATAGCCAGTTAATAATTTATTTTAATTGTTCTAAGTAAAAATAATTACAGTTAATTATAATAATAAGGCATTTTAATATTAGTATTTAAGAAAAAAATTTTATAAATTTATTTTTTTATCGCTCTATTATATTGTATTTATAATTATATTATCAAAATAAAACTATTATTTTTTTATCATGGCTAATATATTGTGTTGAAAAATATAAGGCATTTATTTATATTAAATTAAATTTAAAAAAAAATTTATCATAAAATTTTGAACGCATGAACGCGTTCACGAACTTGAACGCATTCCTTTTTTTGAATTTGAACGTGAACGTGAACGCGTTCGATTTTTGTCAATGAACGTTGAACGCGAACGCGTTCGATTTTTTTAAAAATGTTTACAGCACTATAAATTTACAATATAATTTCTTTTTATTAATTAAACATGCATGACGTTTAATCTTTATTTTTTTGTCCATATTTAATTACAATATGTATTAAAATAAAATTTTACTTTGTTTGCCCCCTTATATTTAAAAATAATTATATTACTCGTTTTACTTCACTGTAATGGGAAAGAAATTTGTTTATAACAAAATTATACATGTTAAAAGAAAGTAAAATAAAAATTAATTTCTATATTTAAATAGATTCAGGCCATGCCGGTAAATTTTTTTAAAAAAAATTTGATTTTAATCTAAAGAACCCCAAATTTAAACAAATATTTAAATGGTAAGAAAATGAGATTAAAAGCTTTAATTATTAATTTAGAATGTATAATATTTAATTTAAGATTAGTAAATGAAATTCATTTTTTCTTACTTTTTATATATCCGAGCCCCGGGACTAATCCATAGATGGGTTTGAACTCCGGGTAGGCCTGAGCACATAAAAGAGTCGTAAATTTTACTACCAAGTAAATTAACTATTTTCTAGTTCACACAATGATATTTTTACTCAATGCATTCATTTTACCATTTGATCAAAAGATGAATATTTTAAATAATTTAATTTGTAATGTAATCACCATATATCAATTCACAAATAATTTAATGTGATAACGAAAATTAAATTTAAGTTAATAAATCATGCCCTCCACCTCAAAATATATTATTATGTTTTTTGATTATGCAAATTTAGATTTATTTGGTATTCATCTTAATAAATTTAAGAAGAAACTAATCAAAATAGTTCACAAAATGTTATGTTTACATATATATTTATTTTGCTGTTTGATCAAAAGATATATTAAATAACTCAATTTATAATGAAATCATAATTACCAAATAATAACTATGATAACGAAAATTAAATCACCTTCAAGTATATTATTATTTTCTTTATTCTCAAAATTGTTTTAAATTATTTGGTCAATTTATCATTCAATATTTTATTGTTGCACGATGCATTGTTATATCAATTGTGATTTTTTAAATGATTTAATTTATAATTTAATTTGAAAATAATATTAAATGAAAATATTATTGAGAATTTCCTTTCTTCAACTTACAGATATGTGATTATGTTTACTGATATATTTCAAAAATGTTTAATATTATCTGGTCTTAAACAAAATTCGTTTAAAATGAATGTTTTAATTCCCTAAAATGTAATATTGAATCAAAAATATTAATTTTTGAATAATTCGAAATATAATATAATCACGATACATTAATTCATGCAGTAAATAGTAGTAAACACAACATTTGCTGATATTTTGTTATTAAATAAATTCAAAACTTTTTATAATACTTTGGTATCTGTTTTAAGCATAGGATGTTTTTAGCGCGAATAGAATGGTATTATACATTTATAAATTAAGTTTCGCATGTTTGCTTTAAAAAAATTTTACAACTGATCTTGGTTATTTTATGTTTTTTAGGTCATCTTTCTCTCTTATGATTACTTTTGTTCTTTCACATCTCATTGTATTTTTTTTTTTGAAAATGTACCAGCCCTAATAGGCGTTAGGGGATAGCAATGAAAACAAATAACCAATCAAAATAAGATAAAATTTAGGCCAGCTTCTATTTATCCAATAAATATAGAACTTTCTCTCAACACATAATATATAATATATGCATATTTTTGTATTTTTAGATACAAAATTACACCCTAAAGGTATATAACGTAATAATTTTGTAATTTTACAAAAATAATTATTCCAAGTATAGAACTAACAGAACCATTAAGAATGCTTTAAATAATTTTTATTTTATGTTTCCAGGTCATATATCTATATCGAAATAAATCTTGATAGAGACTTATTCTAAAGGCTTTGTTCCTATTATTAATTAGAAGCTTTAATAACTTTTTATTATAATTAAGGAAAAATTTAGGCGCTTCTAAGGTAGCTAAGCTACGATTTATAATGATGAAATCTATATTTATATAAAATAAAACTTTAGTAGAGGGAAGGGGGTATAATTAAAAATATAATTTTATTTAAAATCCTATAGTTTAACGAAAGATAACTTAATTAATAGGATAAAGGATGGGAACGAGCTTTCCATACCTGTAGTATCTTGGGACGGACTTGAGACCCATTTCTTGGAATGGACATGTTTTAACGCAAGTTATATTACTGCAGACTTTTAACTCAAATTATAAGAATGAAAACGCCTAAAGGCAATAATTTCTTCAAATATTAAACTAATATAGTTTTGTTATAATATATAACATTATATTTTACCAAAAAGATAAAATAAATATAATAAACAACTAAATTGATTATAATTAATATATTTGAAATGTTTTACATAGAGTGAAAAGGAAATAATTATTATATTAAAAAAAATTTTAATGATGAAAAAAGCAAAAAAGAGCCACTCATTAAGTTCCGAGAAAATTAAGTTACTTGCTTAGGAACACAACAATTTAAGTTTATAGTAACATTTAAACCATGATTCCCATTAATTTGAAGAATTTTTTACCTAAAATCTTTTAAAGTTGCCTAGGAATCAATTAGTAGAAATAAATATTGGGAGAAAATGAAAATCTTAAACTTTCTAATTTATGAAATTTCGGTGATATCTTTATGTAATAAAAAAATATTAATAATCTTTTCGATTTTACTTTAAACTTTTTAAATATAAAGGAAATACAATTAAGCATTTTCAAACTCGTAGTACTGAACTGAATGAATTAATTTATCAAATTAAATTTAACTTTATTTTAGAAATAAAAACATAAGACAGTACACTTCCAAGATCTTTCCGGACAGAGATTTCCTATTGTATATTATGGAACATCTGTTTTTTACTTTAAAATATAGAAAAAAAACTAAAAATGTTTTTTTCAGAATATTTAACTTTACTTAATTAAGAACCTTTATATTAACAGTTTTTTTTATTTATTTTTTTTAGATATAATTATCCAACAAATAAGTAAATTTTATATTTTTCTTACATAATTATAATCTAACATAATCAGACATATTTTAATGTGATTTTGAACAGATTTTGAAGCATTTATTTATTCTACTTTAACACCTAAATTAAATAAAAGGTTTTGAGAAAAGTAGAATCATTCTAAATATAATCCTTTCGCTTTGTAGAAATTTTTGATTTTAATCTTTTTTGCAAAAATTATAATTTTTTGGTTATTACCTTTTGGGGAAGAGTTTTTATTTTTATTCTATATTTTATGCAGTTGAAAAATACAATTTTTTTAAAAAATGTGTTTTTTTCACTTTCTTATCTTCCTACTAAATTTGTATTTTTATTCTTTTTTGATCCTAATGATAGAAAAGATAACATAAAATCGCAATATTTTATTTTTCCATTTGTAATCCTTATTCATTCTAATTTAATTAATACTTTTCTTAATAAGAATAATTTTCATAAACTATCTCTCCGAAATGTAATATTAATCGTCGAGAACCCAGATGAGATATAAGACCAGTCCCAAAATAATTTATACATATAATTACGCAAAATTCTTAAGATATCGATGTAAAATTTTCAATAACAATTTGTACGAAAGGAATTTTTTTTGTTTCACGCAATATTGTGAGTTAACCCTTTAATGCACGACAGAACTATAAACGGTATATTTTTTTTTAAAAAAAAATTATTTAATTTTAATTAGCCCTTAATAAACTAAAAAATAAAATAATTTTAAACCGTAAAAAAATTTTTTTAGTGTGAATAATTAATTGCACAATACATGTAAAAAGTATTATATTTTTTAAAATTCAAACTTATTGCAAAAGAAATAAAATTTTATTATTGGATAAATAATATAATAAAACATATTTCATGAAATTATTGAAAACAATCATTTTTAGAATTAAAACTAATGAAACACACCATGATTCAAATCATTTTAGTAACCAATTTGAATTCAGGGTTCTTGTACCGCGATCTTGTAATATATTATGTCCAATGAGCTATTAAAATATGTAGTTCTTTTTGCGGAAAAAGACATGTATGTTCCTTATAACATTTTTCTCTATATTTGTCAACAATCGATACTCATATTATAAGGCTAGAGTTCATATAGAATCAACATAAGATAATCCCAAAGGAAGAATTTCTTCATCTGATAAACCACTAAGTTTAAAATCAGAACTATTTTCTAAAATACAATAAATTTTTACTTTAGATAGCAAATAAAGAACATTTAATAATATAAAAAATATAATAAAGAAAACCACATTCATTTTGCATTTATAAGCATTATGCTTTAAGGTACACGTACCATAATACATAAATGTAAAACACTATTAAAGAGCATAAAAATATATTTATATATAAAACATTTCTTTTACCTTATTTCATTAGGGTTTTCAACTTCCTGTTCCTTAAAAATTTCTTAAAGAGAAATGATATAATTTAATAAATGGATTTTTACAATTTTTATCTTGATAGCTCTCTTTTATTTATGACAAATGTAACCAGATCTAAACCGAACCTAAACTCTAAAAAAAATTCTATCCGAACCTGAACCGAACCGCTAAAATGCCTCTGAAACAGTTCGAGCCCCATGATTTTATGCCTATAAAATAATGTGTAAGTTATTACTAGTATATTGCAAAATATTCAAAATGTTTTAAAGATTATAATCAATGACATTTTATTGATAAGTGACAATCATAATTTTTATAAACTTTAGTATATTGCCTTTTTACAACATTATTTAAATATTTTAAGCTTATAAATTATAATGCCTATTTCAATATATAAAATATTTACATATAAATAAATGACATATCAAAATTTAATATCACTGATTATCAAATAATATGAAAGGCCATCATGGAGCAAATTTTGAGTTTAACATAAAAAGAAACCATCTTCTAGAACTCGATAAAATTGATAAAATATCACAACAAAAGATTATTAAAATAAAAAGGCTTAAGATATTATTAAGCCAACAGACAATAGAAGAAGCATTAAAAGAAACAATATCAGTAAAGCATATTAAAAAATAATAATCGATGCTTGTTTTGAGTTGGTCATCTTTAATAGCAGACCATTCAAGTATCATATAGTCAGTGGCGTAGCCAGGATTTATCCATGAGGGGGTTTAAAATTTTTTTTGAGGGCGAAGCCCCCAAACTCTACTTTTAAATATTGGCAATATTATGTGCTTTATTAGTGTCTAATCACTATAGTAACAAGCATGAATAAATAAAATATTAGTAACAATTTTGGCTAAATTTATGATTAAAAAGCGACTGAACACTGAAAACATTATTCAAAAATTTAATCTATGTTTAGTCAATTGTAAATTAATCCATATAGTTTAGAAAGAAAAAAATTTGCACCCCGAACCTTACATTTTTTAAGATCACTCAATATACCTGATTGAGTGTTTAATTCTTTTTTAAATTTTAGATATAGATTTTATTTATTATTAAAATACTTTAGTATAAATAAAATCTCTTTATTTAACTATGCATTTATTTTAATGATAATATACAATAAAATAAATTTCAAAATGTAGAAATTTTTATGTAGATTATTATATTAAAAATTTATTGTAAATAACTATATTTAAAAAATATATAATTCAATAAAATATAAGTAATTCTTATACTGTATTTTAAAAAATATAATTTAACAATTATAATTAATACAAAATAATCTATAATATTTCTTATTGCAAAAGCAATACTTTTATTAAAAATTCATAAATATTATGACTAAGAATTCATTATAATTAAGTTTTGCATATAAAAATTTTAAAACTAAGAAAATATGATAATCATAGATTTGAATTTATAAAGAGAGGTCTACTTTTTTCTGAGATTTGGCTAATTCATCTAGAATCAAATTTTTATCTAGAATAATCTCCTTATAAATATTTAAAAGGGCTAATCCATTTAAACGGTTTTCACCGGTGCTATTTCTTAAATAGGTTTTTAACCTTTTTAAAGTTGAAAAAGACCTTTCATTGGTGCAGGTACTAATCGGTAAAGTAGCTAAAATAAAAAGTAATGTTTTGATATTTGGCAGGGAATCTAAAGTGCAATTACACATGGAAAAAGCCTGCAAAGCATTTTTAGGTCTCAAAGAGTACTCTATTCTGTCGAGATTTTTATACCAAAATTCGACATCACAAAGTAACTTATCATACGATCCTGATAAATCATCAGAATAAAACTCTGAGATTTTCTTAATATCTTCTCGCGTTTCATGTGTAATCAACAATTCAGACTCAACCGGTAGAAAAAAATAAAAACTTTTTAAAATAAAATTATGACTAATAAATCTTTCTTTTAATTGAAATAAAAATGTGTCATTAAGGGGAATAAAAACATTAATTTTATAAAAATCCTCAATCAAAGAGGCATCAATATTTAAGCGATTTGACTGCCTAGAAACTACTCTAGGTTTAAAAGTTTCAATCCCAAACAAATTAGCGATCTCCTTTACTATCTTGTAAATATCATGAAATTTTTCATCCATATTTTCTCTGATATTTGTTAAAATTTCAACAATATCCTTTGCCCTATTCATAACCTCTTTTAAATCCAAATTAATTTTTTAAGTATTTTACTAAAATCATAAGTATAATTAAATAAAAAATATACACATTGAATTGATATTAAAAATTGTGGCTTCGTAATCTCCTGTAAAAAAATTTTCAGCATCTGAGGAATCCTTTTCTTTGCTGGATACGTAGGATTCGAGTGCTGTAAAAATAACTTCATATAATTCT
Organism: Gordionus sp. m RMFG-2023; assembly: GCF_954871325.1. Taxonomy (NCBI): domain Eukaryota; kingdom Metazoa; phylum Nematomorpha; class Gordioida; order Chordodea; family Parachordodidae; genus Gordionus; species Gordionus sp. m RMFG-2023. Next base: position 6,053,663 of record NC_088777.1, read on the forward strand.
GAAGAGTCTCACTGATTGTTGTCTTTCGATAAACCTAGTTGGGCAAAATCGTTTTAGTTTTTTTTTGGATAATTTGAATCAATATCATCAAATGTTCGGATAAATAACTGTCTCTTTTTGGGTGGTGTGAAAAAGTCACAAACCGACGATATTGTTTCTAAATTTTGAAAAATATATTAAATTATAAAAAGATATCTATAATACATAATAAAATCTAATAAATTCCAATTAAATTGAAAAAATTTTACGTAAACTGTTCCGGATGTCTCCACATGCCTCGGATATCATCAAATTTAGGCAATGTGAGCTGCAGTGAACATATAAAGCGGTGCTATAAAGCTATCTAATTCTTGACTGCACTCCCTTAACATGACCACTCATTGAGGGAGCTCCATCATATCCCTGGCCTCTCATTGGATTTAAATCTAGATCTTGAAGGGATGCTAAAATTTCTTTGGCTATCGTCTCTGATTTAGTGTCATGTAAATCAATAAATTGAACAAAGAGTTCCTTCATTTTATAATGACCTGATTCCATATCAATAAACTTTATTGCTATGGATAATTGCTCTATGTTACCAATATCCGATGTCTCATCCGCCAGAACACTAAAAAATAGTGATGCTTTCACTTTTGTAGAAATTTCTTTCAATATAAACTTATTGCATATGGATATAATTTCATTTTGAATGCATGAACTAAGGTAGGTGGCATTTTTAGCCGAGTTTTCAAAAAGCTTTATATAATTATCATTATTGTTGCATAAAAGTTTCAGCAATTCCTTAAAATTCCCTTCATTATGAGAAGATGAAAGTTTTAAGGGGCCAGCTGATACTCTATGAGATCTTAATGCTAAGCCCTGCCTCCCTAGCCAAATGATTGCATCAATTATATAATTATTCAATTTTTTATTGAATACATTAGATATTGATATCTTTTGATTCATAGAGATGGCTTTTAAAGCATCAGATATCTCACAAGAATTGAGATGATATTTATTTTGTTGATGATAATTAAAATTTTCAAGAGCATCTTTCCATCTTGTATATACTTGACTTACCAATGTTTTGAGTTTTTGTGACCCGGGTCCAGCATATCTTGGTGAAAAAATGACGCACACTTTACAAAAAGCTCCCTTTTCATTAGCTGAATAAGCAAGCCACTTATATTTGTTAAGCCACGATGTTTGAAATGTTAAATTTCTTTTATCCAAAGACAATGGAAATTCATAGCATTTGTCAGGTGCCCAAATATTTTCCACAGCCAACAATTTTTCATTATCATTTTTAAACTGAAATTTTAAGTATAATGAAATATCTTTTTGATGAGGACATTGATTTTCTATATTTTTTTTTAATTTTAAAATATATATTTCAATGTGAATTGTAGAGTTCAGACCTGAGCAGCACAACAAGAAAAGAATATAGTTTATTAAAAATATATCTTAAATAAAGATTCAAGTTATCTATTACAAATTTAAAAGACAGGGTAAGACATAGAAGGAAATTATTTGTTTTTATCTAAGATACAAGTTTTCACAATACTGCCCAACTCTGCTTGTGAATGTTGTAATATCTAAAGATTATTTGGGAATTTACAATAATCAATGATGAGCTTTTCATATAAAAATGGTTATAACTAAATAAAGCACATTGCAAAATTTTAATAACTCAAATGAAAAAATAATTTACAAATAAAAAAATAGAACTCAATTATATTATAAAATAACTCATTTGTTTTCCCTGAGTATGTTGGTTGTATTTCTAATTGCAAGATTTAAATAAACGATATTATAAAAGTGAATACCATTACCATCGTCATTTGAGGATTTTGTTATTTCTAAATCAAATTACATAAATTTTCTAAATCAATTTAAATATACCTTTAATTAGTAAAAATTTTCTTATATCCTTGTGGGAATTAAATAAAAATTTTAAAAACTATCTAAATTTAGTTTAACAATTTAAATTTTATTATTAAATTTAAAATATCTAATTAAACAATAAAAATATATTTATAATATATATTTAATTGTTATTTAATATTATATTAGTTCATAAAAATATATTTCATTTTAATATTGTATATATTATTTATTTTATTTCTAAATTGAAACAGTTTTTTAAATAAAATAAAAAAAAATTTTAAAAAAAATTTAAAAAAAAATTTTTTTTTTTGAGGGGTGATAGGAGGGTTTTAACCCCCCCCCCCCCCCTTGTCTACGCCATTGGATATAGTGAACTTTATTTTACAGCTTTGGAATGGAAAGCAATTTTTTATATAGATTTTATATAAATAGTTTACATGACATTTTTAATATATATTTTTTTTAAATTACGTATATATGTTTTACTTTTAACGTTCAGTTCAATGTATTAAATATTTACTTTTATATTAAAATACATATAAAATAAAATTTTAATGGTCAAAAAAAAAATTATAGGGTTGATAAATATCCTAAAACCATTTAAAGTAGCTACCTAGAACTTACAACTTGGGCAGTTAATTTTAGGATATTTTTATGGCATATCGCTAAAAGCTAAATTAGAAATTTCTATTTTTACTTCACCCTTTGCTGGTTCAATAATAGATCCTATGAACCGAAAAACAACTTTTAAACAAAAATACTTTTTTGTCATGCCTATATCTAGATTTACGGTGGGTTTTTAAAATATTATATTATATCTTATATAAATTTAACTATTAATTTGATTTACTTTATAATATTTTTTTTTACTTTATATATTTTCTTATCTATTAATAAAAAATAATTTCTTAATGATATTTTTATTTTATAAATATTAAGATAAAAGAAAAGAAAAGACTAAGGCTAGAGAGCATATTATTAAAATAAAGTGGAGTAGTGAAGGTAAATTAATGCCGATTATTATATCTTCATAAGAGAATTTGAAAGTCTTCAAAAAAATGGAAATAAAATCTATTATAAAAATAGAAGAATATTACAAACATTTTAATTAATTTATCTAAAGAACCATAAATAAAAATAATATTAGCCTATTGGAGAATTTAAAGTAATTGATACCCAGAATTAATTATCTGATATCATAATGGCAGTGCCGGCTCCCCAAGTTAATGTGGAAAGATATTTTTCAACAATTAAATATATACTATCTCCTAATATGCAATATGAGTAGACAAATCTTGAAAATATGTTAATGGCTAAATAAAAAAATTTAAAATTAAATATTTTTCATAAAAAAACTGATCATTTATATTTATTTGTTATATTTATAAATCAAATCTTACTATGTGCAATTAATAAAAATGAAATTTATGCGTGTTTTCCATTTTAATGATGAAATAAAAAAATTATTATTCCTTATACATAATTCGAATGTAGGTTTGAATACAAAAGTGTTCAAACCAGTTTTTAGAGGTTTGAACCGAACCGATATTTTTATTTTTTACCGAACCTGAACCTAAACCGAACCGTTATTTGCTTCGGTTTGGATCCCTGAAAGTAACTATAAAAAGAATTAAAATGTTTGTGCATCTAAATGCAACATGCGTTTTGAGCTGTAAAAATTTTTCTATTAAAATTTATACCCTCTTTAATGGTAGGAGTATTAAAATATGATATGCCCAATAGAGGGTTACAACTATTTTTTGGGATTTCCATAGAAGCAAACTAATCAAATATGCACTATAAAGTAAAAACACTTTTTAATACAAAATTTTTATTTAAATGATATTGTATTAATATTTGGACCTTAGATAAATATTATATATAATCAATTTCAACTACGAATCTTAATTGGCCTCCTTTTGACACAAATATAGTCTTAAATTTACTGGATACCATTTATTATATTGATGATGCTCAAAGGGCTAACATTCTTACCATCGTGCACAAATGCTCTCATACCCTATTTAATGCTCCCATTTATCCACGCTAAAACCTGTAGGGCTCAATTAGGAAACAAACGTCCATATTGAATAACACTCACCTTGGAAGGTCAACTTCTAGTTTGAGATTCATATTAAATCACATCTATAAATGCCATAATTTTACTTAGTATCACTTTCACATTAATAACTTTGGCATTGAATGGCCACTTTTCCTAAAAATTTTTAAAAAAAACTCTCTTATATCTCTAGTAACCTGTTGTATATCAATAACGGTGGTGTTGTATGGACAAGAAAAAATGTTTTATTTATTATAAATATATCTAAAACTAAAAATGATACTAAAGTCCTGATGGGATCTCTCAAATCCCATGGAGGAGAGGCCAACTTTTGGTATGGGACTATTCCTGTATTGACTTCTTGGCCCCATCCAACCACGCCATCAACATCCTTGACCAGAAGGAACAACTTAAAATTTCTAAATACACAGAAATAATAAACGATCATTGCTTCATCCCAATCATATCAACCACTCTTGGCACCTTCGGCAAACTCGCCTTAGCATTTTTCAAAAAATTAGGATCACAAATCAGCAAACTCTCAGAAGAACCTCGAGAGGGTTTTTTTCTTCGTCAACGATTATCCATAGCGATTCACAAAGCTAATTATATCAGTTTCAATGGTAGCCTTCTAGCCAAAGAGCTATCATAGACAACGCTTACGTCCCTTTTTCATTTTTGTTCCCCTGCGTCACACCATCTCCGTTCTTTTTTTTAATAGTATTATTATATATTTTTCAAATACAAAATAATTTAAAAATTACATTCATTATATAATATTTATAAAAATACTATATAACATTTTAGAACTTTATATAAATTTCAAAGATTTACAAAAAAATGCCAAAATAAGGTATATATTTATTTGTATTATTAAAAAACAATTTAAACGAAATACATGGTTAAAGGCTAACATGTTTAAAATAAAAGAAATTTATGTTAAACAAATTTAAAAAGTTAATCTCGATTAACATTCCCCTTCTTCTGTAAAACCTTCCCATAATCCATCTGAGCTGTCATAGAAAACTTGTCGTCCAAATGGTTTATCATTTTGATTGTCAAGTTGTTGCATAAGTCGTCTTAATCGTTGGCTTGTTTAAATCGTTAGTTTGATATCCTTATCGTAAGTTATAAATCGTGATTTTGTCATGTAGCTTGCTTATAGTACTCAGTGGTTATTATTATCAATTTTTCAAAATTGTTATTATCATTATTATTATCTAATAGGATGTTGGAATATTTGAATAAAAAGAGAATTGATCAAATTTGGATGTTAGAATAATAAAAGGATTATAAATTCACAAGATTGTTAAATAATATTTTTTAGCGTTTTTATTTTTTATATTTTTAGCGTTTTTATTTTTATTTTAAGTTTTCCAATTTATTTTTTTTGCGTTTTAGTTTAATTTAATTTTTCGTGTTTTAGTATTTAATTTATTTTTACATATTTTAATATTTTAAGTTATATAATTTTTTAGATAAACAGGTTTTTGTCTACTTCGTATCGGTCTAGGAATCGGTGTTACAATATTTTTATCATTAATTTTAATATTTTTGTCCACACTTCCGTCCTTCTTAGGAGAGTCGTGGTATGCAAATGTGTTATAGCATCTCTCTTTCTTAATTGGTCCAGGTGTTTCCTTCTAATGCCTTTTTCTGTATAAACTTGGAACATAGTGTCACTTTCCTTCAAATTGATTGTCCCTTTGTCCCATGTGTCATTCCCTTGTACTTTATACCAAACAAAATCTCCTACGTTAAAGGTTCTATTTCGTGGTAAAGTAACGTTTATTTTGTTCTCCTTCTACTCCAACGGTTTTAATAATCTCATTTAACTCTAATATCACGATTGAACATTCTATTAGAAGGTGCCACTCCGGTTTTATCATTTGGTGTATCGGCAAAGTTATTTTCTATTTCAATATTTTCAATAACATCATTACTAATTTCTTGTGATAATCTTGAAAGGCAGTCAGGAACAACATTGTATTGCTTTATACTTTATATTGAAGTCGTAACCCCCCCCCCCCCCCAAAGTTATATTCCACTTTTGTAACCTAAGGACATGGTACTATTGTCCTTGAGTCCCTTGGTAAAATTGTGGACTAGTGGTTTATGGTTCGTGATGATGGTAAATTTAGTCCCAATCAAATATTCTTGAAATCGTTTAATTGCGAACATTATGGCAAGAGCCTCTCAATATTGGTGCAATTTATTTCGGATTTTGTTAAGGTTCTAGACCCAAAAGCAATGGGTTTTTCTTTGTTATCTTTCTCTGTGTGAAATAGTACAGCCCCTAATCCAGATTTGGATGCATCAGTCGCAATCCCAATAGGTAATTCCGAATTAAAATACGTCAGTGCTGGCGGGAGACTAATCAACTTTTTAAATCATTAAAATTTCTGGAATGTTCTAAGTTCCATTCCTATCATTCTTTGTTGACCATTTTGTACAAAGGATCAGCAATATCAGCGAAGTTACTCAAAAATTTCCCATAATAACCACCCATTTCCAGAAATGTTGACAGCTCAGCAGTAGATTTGGGTCTGGCATGTTAATTATTGCTTCAATTTTATCATGGTTAGCATGAATTCCCTTGTCACCTATATCGTGACCCAGGAACCTAACTTTGTTTTTAAAAAATAAACTTTTGGCGAAGTTAGGTATTAACCCGTACGATAATATTCTTTCAAACATCTTCTTGATGTTTTTTAAATGTGTTTCATCGTTATTTCCAGTTATTAATAAGTCATCAATATAAAATATAACATCTTTTATATCAACGAAATTCTGATCCATGATTTGTTGGAATATAGCAGATGAAGTTTTCAACCCAAAAGGAAGTCTGGTAAATTCGTAGTATCCCTTATGTGTGGATATAGTCAAATTATTTCTTCTATTTTTATCGATCGGAACTTGTAGAAAAGCATTTGTGAAATCGATTTTGGTAAATTTTTTTCCTTCTGAAAGTTTAGCTATAAGATCATTTATATGTGGAAGTGGGGTATCTAAAGTCTTCAATAGCTAGGTTTATAGTGTCTTTAAAATCTGCGCAAAGCCTGATGCTCCCATAATCTTTGTATGCGACGGTTATAGGACTCCCACATCGCACATCATTTACAGGCTCAATAATTTTTTCGTGTATCCATCTAATTAGTTCTACGCCCACAAGATCAATCTTTGAATAATGTATACATCTTGGTGGTATTATTTTAAGTTGGGCGTCACATCTTAAATGTAATTTGACATTTACTTTGTTAATTGGTTCGCTAGTCAATTTGGATTCATAATCTTTAATAATTTTATTGATTTCATCTTCATAATTGGTATCGACATTTCGTGTGAATTTATTTAAAATGTTTTTAAAGGCATTGATCCAGATTCTTCCTAATAACGCGTTCTTTCTCGATCTACAACTACTGCTAGTAAATATTTAGTGATTCCTTCATAACTTACTTTAACTTGAATTATCCCGATGATTTTAATCAAGATTCTATCGTAGGTTGTAAGCCGCAAACTGGATTTCTTCATTTCTCTTATGCCAATTTTTTTAGCCATATTATGAGGTATGATAGTATACTTTGATCCAGTGTCAACCTGCATAGTTGTAGTAACATTATTTAATTTTAAAGTAGTCATAAAAGCACTGTCATCACCTTTGTTTGTATTTTCAGCCAGGTTGTTGACATTGAAATCATTCTCATTATTGTCTTTGGCAGTGCCACTTTATTTTCTTCAACTTCTTCAATATTCATATTACAATTATTGCTATCGTAGAAGTTTTGATTATCATACTGGATTCGTTTTCTTTGATTAAAATCCTTACACCTATTTGGATCGTCATATTCGATTTGTTTTCTTTGGTTATCATTATTATGCAACCTTGTTTCCTTTATAATTATTTAAATTGTTGTTATATCGGTAATTATTATGATTTAGATCGTCACATTGAATCTGTCTCCTCTGATTATAATTAAACCAGGCGTTGTTCCTACCATAGTTGTTGTTATAAGATTGATAATTATTATTATGAAAGTTTCTGTTGCTATTGTTATACCGATAATTGTAATTTTGATAGTTAATATCATTATACTGATTATTTTTATAGTTATTATTATTATAATTGTTATTGCTTCTATCGTTACTAAAATTCCTATTCTTGTTGTAGTTAACATTACTAAAATTATTATCACCATAATTTCTACTGTCAAAATTTTGCCTCGAATAATAATTAGGTCTATTATAGTTACTATTAATCTCATTCCTATTAGAAGTACTTTGGATATCTAAATTCTTATCATTATTTCTATTATTGTCATTATTTTTATTAAATTTTTTATCCCTACTAAAAACATAATTAACTTTGTCACTTTCTGATTTAATGTTAATACTATCTAATTTTCTTCATATATCAATCATTTCGTTTTGTGTGTGTCCTTTATATCAAATAATTTTTATAATTTATTACATAATTCCAAAAATTTTTTATATTTTTTAATATATGAGATTTTTTTATATATCATTGTGCGTGAGTTACCATACAAAGCGAGGTACCATGTTATATTTCAATAACGGTGGTGTTGTAAGGACAAGAAAAAGTGTTTTATTTATTATAAATATATCTAAAACTAAAAATGATGCTAAAAATAAATATAAAATAAGGTATATATTTTTATTATAAAAAAACAATTTAAACGAAATACATGGTTAAAGGTTAACATTTTTAAAATAAAAGCAATTTATGTTAAACAAACGCATAAACCCATAGAAATATTTATTTTAGATAGAGAATAACCATTGAAATATGCAGATCCTTGCACCAGTCACGGATATATGCCTTTATTATATTTATTTATATTTTTAATATTTACATTTTATAAAATTTTATTCGTATTTTATTAATTTTTCAAATTTTATCATATATTTTTTATATTTTGCTATTTTAAATAATTTCATTTTATATTTTTTTTTAAATATAAATTAATTATAGTTTTAAATAAATTTTTTTTATGTTTAGACTTTTAAACTAAATAAATATCGTTTTTTAAACATATTATGGTATTTAGAGTTATTATTCAATTTTGAAATACTTTTTGACACTTTATTAAAAACTGTAATAAAATTTTTATGATAATAAAATGTACAAGAGAAATTTAATTTATTTAAACTATAAAAGCTTTGAACTTCGATGCTGAATTATAAAATATTTTAGGTTACCAAGATTCACCTTGTCTCTCCATATTTTTAAGTTAAACATTAAATCTTACGGTCAAGATTATTGTATCTCTTTTAAAAGAAATAATTGTATAAATATGAAGAAATATTTGCTAGCACCTAAAAATTTCTTAATCTTAAGAACAAATAAAAAAGGAAGGAATTTTATTGGGTAATAAAATTTTAAGTTCTAAAATTAGATATGGCTAATTTTTTATTTATAAATTCTAATTTTGTGTTAAGTCGTCGGAAGATAATTGTATAAAATTTATACAATAAAATGTGTTACTTTTTCGAATATATATTACCGCCCAAAAATAATATTCAAACTTAGATTAAAAAATAGTTAAGACCGTATCATAGGGATTTGACTCGTTACTAAACAGCCAATTATTTATTTGCCGAGCGCATATAGAAAAATTAGATAGGATAACAAAAATAAAAGCAAAGTTATTAGTCATCAAATAAAGAAAATATATTCCAAGAAAAATTGCTATACATGCATGTCAACTTTTTTATCATATTATATTTTAAAATGAAATTTATTGTTATAAATTCATTTAGAAGACGAATTCGGTAAAATTTTTAATTTTTTTTGAAATCCCAGTAAAAATTAATAATAATAATATAAAGAAAATTTTGTAAGGCGATAATTTAATTGTTTTTGTTTTATTTTTGGATATTTTTTGGATTTTTAATCATTAATTGAGCCAGTTATTTTAGATTAAAAATCGGATTCTGCAAGAAATACTTTCCAATTGTATAATATCCACCCTATAAATATTATTTTATAATGAACATTTAAATTAATTTCAATTTATATTAAAATATAGAAAAATTATGGAGAAATATATAAATTTAGGTTTCTTTAAAAATTGATCATATAGTTAAGATGATTTAAACATTTTACTGAACAATTGGAAACAAATTTATAAGGAATAATACAATCCTCCCCCGATAAAATATACATTAAACGAAAAATTTTTCTATCTTACATTTGTTCAGATAATTTCTTTTCAACATTATTTTTATATTTTTTTTAAATTTTAAAATAACCCATTTTTCCGCAATCTTTAACTATATAAATTTGAAAAAATTATAACCTCAATTTTTTTAAAAAATTATGTCTATGGTTCCATTTCTAATCATCGATTCTACATAAAAATATATTTTTTTACACTTATACTTTAACGGTATAAAGTAAATTTGTTTATATATTTCCCTAATTTTTTGATATTATTTTATAAATTACTTATATTAAAAAAAATATAACCTTAAATTTAGAATATTTTTAATAAAATAATAATTTAAGCCTTTGATTCACAAATAATTTAATATCAAAAATTTTAAAACCACAACTGGGAAACCAACATTATCCCCAATTTTTTTAGATGATAATAATTTTAAAATATTTTTACTTAAAATCGTCCAACATAAATTTAGTAACCCATAAAATCAAATTAACTAAATCTCCAATTATATGAATGTATTGATAATTTTAAAACTTCTTTAAAATTAAATTAATATACCTTTAAGTTGTTTTTAAATCAAAAAATGATTTTTATTCTATATTTAATATAACTACCATATATTTACTCATAAATAATATGATATAATCTTTAAAGCAAACACTACCAGCGAAATTCAACCCCCAGGTAATTAAATTAGTAGTTATAAATTATATTTATTGCATTCTTGTTATATTTAAATCCATATATTTTTTAAATAATTCTATTAATAATGTATTCACTATCATATTTTGCATTTAATTATAATATTATAAATAAATTTCAAAATTTAACCCCAAAGAATATTGTTTTATTTATTGAAAATTAAAAACTTCTTTAAAATTAATTTAATATTATTAAACCATATTTTATTTAAAATCGTCCGTATAATGTTATTTTTTATAATGCTATTCTTTCATTGCTAGATTAAAATATATTGATTTATTTGAAAATATGTGATATGTGCTTCTTTCTTTGGTATTTTCTTGAAAAGAATTTTTATTAGAATAGCCAAAAATATACTCTCATTTAAACCTTTTTTATATAATAAATATTAATATAAATGATTTTGAAATATAAATATTTTTTTGAACAAATTAATTTTATTATACAGAAATTTATATATTCGAAAAAGCTCATAGTTGGAATATTTTCATATTTATTAAAAATTTCTTTAGATATAAATTATAAGAAGGTATTAGTAATCACCTGTGCATTGATATTTACAAGGTGCTATTTATTATTTATTTTAAAGAAATAAAATTTTAAATAATTCGTTTTAAAAAATAAACACCAAAAATTTTATTATCGAAAACACGACATGTCTTTAAATAATTTGTTTTATGACATTTCCCATTTACTCTGTATTTGAATGGAACAGATAAAACTCTATTAGTATTTTCTAAATAATTGTACGACTAAAATTTTTAGATCTCAACAATTTTGTTTATTTTAATCTTTTCTTTTTAAATAGATGTAAATTTTTTTTTCAAAATAAAATGCTAATTAATATTTTTCTTACTTCCATTTTACATATTGCAAAAATCGTTTAAAATAATAATAAATTGACCGAAATAGAGTTTAGAAAAAAATATCAATTAAAAATGTATTTCTTTATCTTTCACCATTTGATTAAATGAATCAGTCAATATGCGTATTATCAGATTTTCTCAGTAAACATTATAAATAAAATTGTAAACTAGAGTTTAATATTTTGATATATACTAAATGTTAATAACAACCAAAAATTAATAATTTAAGAAACTCAAGAGTGAATTAGAAATGGCAGACTTTTGAACATAAGAAAGTGCCTACATTTTTTTTCCAGCAATGTTAGACAACCTTCTTATATAGTGTTTTACCTCTCCAAAATTTTTTCTAATTTAAAACCAACTATCTTTATAGAAATTCTTATGCGAAAAAATCTATTTCAGCTGAATTTAGCAATACTTTAAATTTTGATTTACTACCAATATGCTTTTGGTGAGAAATTTGATTTAATACATAAGATAACTCATGTTAAACTTTTTAATTTTAATAAACATGCTAAAGTGTGAGATAATTTTTTAGAGGCATTTAATGGGCACATAAATAATTTAGCTATATATATTTTTAGAAAAAAATGAATGCTCAAATTTATCAAGTAATAAAAATATTATGGCATATTCTTTTAATTTTCAGATAAAAATAATATTGCTTTTGAGTAATTCGAAAGATAATATAAAAACTATTTATTAACAAATATTATAATATAAAAACTAAAATAATAATTATTATTATATCATCTTATTTCTATTCCCAAACATATTATGATTATCGATAAATTCAAAATATTTAAAATAGTCCATGCAATGTTTTTGTTGCTAAATCGATATTTAATTTAGAAAATAATATATAATAATAAAGAAATGTTTATGAATTAATATAAAAAGAAAAAGTATCTTCGGAGTATATTTTTTATAACCTAGGTATGAGGTTTTATTGATATCTCAAATAATCATTTCATTTGAAATCTAAACAATTTTAAGTCAGATCCCTTCCTACAAATATATTTTATAATTTAAGCATATATTGATTAATAATATTTATATAATATTAAATTAATTTATACATTTAATATTTAAATATAATATTATATATAAGAATAATAATTTAAATAATAAAATATATTAATTCACAAATAATATAATAGTAAAAATTTTAAGAGCCTATAAAAAAAATATACTTCCAAATTTTTTTTAAATTTTAGTATTTTAAAACTACATTTAATCAAAATCCATATAATCTTAATAATAAATATTTTAGAAACTAAACATAAAGTCAGAGGAACCAAACCGCCAAGGATATTATTATTAAATCTACTTTAAAATTTATTCATAAACTATATATATATTATCATCGATATAATTTTATTTTTAAATAATGATATTCTTGTTATTGTTAGATCAATAATGTTGATATTAAATATTGATATTCTTGTTATTGTTAGATCAATTATGTTGATATTAAATAATTCCATTAATAATGTAATCACTATATTAAATTGCAAAATATAATTTATAACTCCTACAATTAGATAAACTCCCCCCCCCCCCTCCTATACATTATCCTCTTTGATAAAATTAATAAATTCATCTAATATATATTTGGTAGTTTTAAAGGATACTTATTCAAAATCTATATTTTTACTTTTACCTAGTTATTTTAAATCAAAAAATATAGATTTATATTCAAAATTTTTTCAATCACCAATGATATTTTTATTTGAAGATATTCATGTCAATGTTATATCAAAAAATGTTGATTTTTATTTTATTTACAATTACGATATACTTATTCACAAATAATATAATAATTGTATTTTATCTAAGCAATATTATTATATTTTCTTGATAAATTCTATTAATTAAATTTAAATTAGATAGTCAAAAAAATTGATAATAAATAATTAAATTAATAATGTTATCACTATATTAAATAACTAAATTTTAGTAACCTCTACAATCAGCGAACCCCAAGGTTTATACATATTTATTAATTAATTTTAAAACTTTTTCAAATTGATTATTTCGTTGTAAATTTTTACTCAAAATCGGCTATATAATGTCTCTTTTACATTACGTCATTAGATTATTTATAAATTTTGAAACTTTTATAAAATTGATTAATATAAATTGGAATTATTCAAAATCGTTATATAATGTTCTTTTTAAATTCCAGGTTTATATTTATTAATTATTTTATAACTTTTTTAAAATTGATTAACTAGTTACAAATTATTATTTAAAATCGGCCATATAATGTTATTTTTAGATTGCATCATTCTTATAATTGTTAGATCAAAGAGTTATATATAAATATTTTAAATAATCTAAAAAACGGTAAATAATTATTTTAGTAACAACTAAAATCAGCAAACCTGAACCTCCAGGTTTATATATTTTTTACAAATTTAAAAATTTTTTAAAATTTGATGCCATTCTTATTTGTTATATCAAAAAAGTTGATAATTAAATAATTCCATAAATAATATAATCACTATATTAACCTAAATGATAATTTTAGTAACCACTCCAATCAGCAAAACTCAACCTACAGGTTTATTTATTAATTAATTTTAAAACTTTTTTATAATTGATTAAATAGTTAAAAATTTTATTTAATTAAAATTTGCCAAATTATATAATTTTACAAAGAGCCGTAGGTGAAATATTTGAGCTAGGCGCTTACTTGAGGGGCCAATATTTTTTTAAAATAAAATAAATAATTAAGCATTCATAAAAACTTTTTGCTATTTTTATTAAAAATTTATTAATGTATGACAAAATAATACTATAATATGAATATACTAGTGCTGTAAACATTTCTCGAACGCGTTCAAGTTCATGTTCAAAAAAAGGAACGCGTTCACGTTCATAAAACCGTTCAAAATTTTATGATAAATTTTTTGAAAATTTAATATAATATAAATTAACTTATATTTTTTAATACAATATATTTTAGCCATGTTAAAAAATAATATAGTTATATTTTGATAATATAATTATAATTATAATATAACGAATATAAAATTATTTTTATTTATAAAAAATTATTTAAATTTTAATAACAATTCTTTTCAAAATATTTATCTGAAGAACACTTGGCAGTTAATAAGGCATTAGCTATACTAAAAACGGGCTCTACAGGGGCAGATGCGGGGATTGCGGTATTACACTTAGTAAACAGCTCTTTTAACGTAGAGAATTAATTAAAAACATATTGTTTTGTTATTTTTAAAAAATTGAGATATCCTCCTCCAATCCATTATCTACTCTCGACAAAAAAAAAGGATATCTTGAAATTAACAGTTCTCTAGGGTTTTCATAGCATTTTTTTCATTGCGCTAGAAGTTTATTTTTAATAGGTTTATTCAGTGGAAGTTTTATCCATGGCCATTGAAGTTTGAATGCTGTATGTGTAATTGCAGAAAGAACATATTTATCCTTAAATATATGTTCAAATATTTGAAAAAATTAAATATATGTAATTAATTGAGAGTAATAGGTTTAATACCTTTTATTAATCCCATTTAATACGGCGCCTATCAATGGTTGACCATATTTTAAACTACTAATTTTTTTTAATTTCAAAATAACTATCGTTACTGTTGGCAAATTTAATGATTTAATCTAGTTATATCATATAAAATCAAATAATTAATTTAAATCAAATGTCGTTGGAACCTGAAGATTTTGGCAATATAATACTTTTTGGCCACATTTTATACTTGGTAAGCATTGGATTAGTTCCTTTAGTTAATGTAAAACATTTATCATATTTGACCATATTAATGATAATTCATTTGATTTTGAATTTTCAGAATCAAATGATAAAGATTAAATAATAATATCCATGCTTATGTTAGCTAATCTTCATTCTTATCATGCCCATCAAACTTGGTAATTAATAAGGTGTTCAAAATAAAGTTTTAACATTTCTCGGAGACTTTAACAAAAACAAAAATAACTACAAATTAAAATAGAAGATATATAGTCTCATGTCAGAAATATGAATAAGCAAAGAAGCAAAAAAGAGAAGTGGCAGAAAATACCAATAAAATCAAAAATCAGGGTTTAATTCACCAAAATGGTGTTAGCAAAGAGGTCTGAATAACAAAAGCAAAGTTAAGAGTTTAGAAGTTATTTATGATAGATCAAACTTCAATGGCCTCAATTAGTAAAAGCAAACCATCTTAGAAAAAAAAATCGAGAGAATATCAAGGAGAAAATCGGGCTAAATTCGGATTTACACTTTTCAAATAATTTTGGATTAATGATAAGTTAATTGTTTTAAAATGGAAATATAAATATGTGCAGCAAATGAATGCGCCCTCTTATAAAAATCAAGGACTTGTAGAAGCCTGATATAAATAAAAAAATGATTAGTTTAATAAATAAATATTATTTTAAAAGTTGAAATGACGTTATTAAAAGAGTAAACAAATTTAAAAATTGCTTTTAACTTTTATTTAGAATAAAAAAAATCATTTACACTATAAATACAAGGTCAGAATATCTAGGTAAAGTAAATATTTAACGAGAATTAATGATTTATCAAAAAAAATTATTAAAAAAGTATAAAAAGATTCAAAAATTTGGAGAGAATATATAAATATTCCTTTTCTAAAACTTATTTAAATAAAAATCACAACTTCATTTAAAAATGTTGAGAAAATTGTTAACAATTTTGATATTCCATAGATCAATAATAAAATTTAAGAAGAGTACTTATTTAATTTTATATGATACAATTATTACCTATTTTAATTTAAAAAGAAATATATAGATAAATTTATATATTTTTTTATAAAACATAATAATGTTTAAACATTTTGGATTTAAAAAAAATCTTTATCTCCCTGCATTTTATTTTAAAATTTAATATCAGTTAGCATTTAAAAAAAACAATTATCCTTTTTAAATTAACCTTTTTAATAGAGTTAAGAATTAAAACCATAAACAATTATTTTTTAAATTTTATTAATTGGAAAACAAGTTCAAAAATATGATATTGATATATATTGTTTATATGGAATTGAAATAAAATCAGAGACACGGAGCTTGGTCAAATTTAAGAATTCAAATAAGAACTAAAAAGAAGAAAAAAACTTCTTTATAATTTTGGGACTACTTAACAGAACCCAGATTTTTGGTTCTAATCCCCAATTATATTAATTAAAAATAATGCATAATTTTATTTATTTATATTTTATGATCTTAAAGCTTCTTATGGTTGTAATATTGTTAGAACTACTGGAGGCGCAAGTGTTAACATAGATCTAACAAAAGGGAATGAAGAAGATGGTAAATTATATTTATACAATTGCCTATAATTTGAACGGATATTATTTAAAATAAACTCAAATAAAAAAAAATATCACACATCTTAAAAATAGAAATATATAGACATTAAAAATTAAACATAACAAAAATCTATCTATAAATTGAAGATACGAATTATATAATATAACTAGAGATAGAATTTACTCATTTTTTATGTTATATAATTTTTTTTTTCAAATACCTAAAATAATAATTTTTTTTAAGATATAAGGTTATAAATGACCAAGATAATTCTGCCCTACTCTTGCTCTTGGTTAATTGTGGTGTTTATTTTAGAGTAATTTTATATTGAACTTATTATTTTAATAGTTAAAATGTAATTTATAATTATTTGATATAAAAACCATATTTTCAAATTTAAGTTCTTTTCTGGCTTTTCTTTTAGAGTCAGATGTTAAAATTAATCTAATCATTTTTACTTATTAAATAAAGATTATATAAATCAATTTGGCAAAAATTTTATCAAAGTTTATTTTAATTGAGTTTGGTTTATTATAATCTTGTTTTTATTGGTTTTCATTCCAAGAGGTGCCATTCTCTTTCAGGTGTTTCATTTTTCGTAAATAATAATTTTAACTATATTATTTGTGTTAAAACGCTTTTATTCATCTTTGCTTCTAAAATAAATTATGAATTATGTGAATATAATTTTTAATTACTCATATTTATAATTCAATCATTTCAGTAATAAAGAAAGGGGGGGGGGTGAGTATTTCTTGGCATATTTCTTTTTTGTATAGCATCTCAAATAGATATAATTACAATCTATCACTTTTTCCCTAATAAATAGTGAATATATAAACAATTTTTTTTGTAAAATATTTATTTGTACATAAACATGCCTTTTATATATGTATATGTCTTATTGGGATATGACATCTATTGGGCGGGATACGTCATCTCTGAATTTAATATCATTTAGGGAGGAGATTTATAAATTTGAAAAATCTGATTTGACCAGAAATTAAGTTCAGCATGTTTATGACACCTACACTGTAAATTTCAAACAGTTTTTATCATAAATCTTTGAATTTATTTATATGAAAATATATACAAAAATTTGATAAAAATTAAGGATATTTCTAATTAGTGATGTTAAATAGCCAGATTTGACAAATAGATGTCTAAATCTTTCTACCATCGGACAAAACCTCCAGACTTACATAATATTATTTGATTCAATTGGGCTGTTTTAAAAATTTATCCCAAGTCAACATTTTTAACAAAACCACTTACAATGTTCTACTCACGGTTATCTGTAATTCAAAGTGTGACGGCTTTTCTTTCTTATCAATTAATGCTCGCACTCAGTAAATGATTCAATGTAAAAATAACAATATAGTAAAACAATTATTATTATCCCTACAAATCCTATTTTATGGGAAAATAATCCAGATTCCCTTTATAAGAACGGGTATAATCGATTAAGAAATAAATTATACATAACCATACCATATTTATGTTTATTGTATAATATAATTATTATGTGATGTGTATATTTATTTAACAAAATCCTTAAATATAATTCAGATTTTTAAATATTTTCGAAAATAATAATTTTATTTATTTATTTTTAGACACGATGGGGCGTAAGACCGTATCATATAAAATCTTGCCAAATTGTAAAAAAGGTGCTTTATCATTCCGCTGGGCAAAATGCAGTTAAATTAATTATATATAGTGATAATATTTTTAAAATTATTTCATAAAACTATTCATGACAAGGGTGTACAAAATTCTGTAGTAGGTATACTCGAGTTTATGGCAAATTTTTAAAATTTAAATTATTTGTAAAGAACGTTTCATTTATTTTGAAAGATATTATTTTGTTAAAATCGTATTTTAAGATGTAAAGAGTTAATAGTAAATTTCAAAAAATTAGGTCTTGAATTTTTTTTTTAATAATTATGAAAAACCATGTAATTTTCTGCCTAATATTTTTGCTCGTTGGAATCTGTAGGAATTCTTGCTTCTTAATATTTTTTAAAAGTAAATCTGCTACTTGTATACTTCATTATTTCAATTTTTAAATTTTAATCTTTAAGATGCAAGTATATCCAAACCATATATTAGTTCGTTGACTTGGGTTGTGTTAGATAAAAACATTTATACTGAGCTTGGAAAGAAAATACCATCTTCCGATGGTGGAGGAGTTGGTACAGTAGATAATCGGGACGAAAAAATTAATCCGCCAGTTAAAATTACCCGTGATACAAGACTTAATGGATTTTTAAAAAAATTTGATATTGTAACAGACAATGTTACAACACTTATGTTAACGGTATGCATATTTTATATATTACATCCTAACAAATAAACACCTTTGTTATAATTATAAAAATTGGATAATACAATTTTTGAATATCCTTTTAAAATTTTAAAGGAGTTGGAAACAAAACCCTTTTTATAATTTTCGGGTCAGAATTGCAGTAACTAAATATTGGGAAAGTGTCAAAATTCTTCCGAAATATAATGACCCCCCTTTTTCCTCCCATCCATAGAACTAAAATATTTTTGGTTAATCTTATTATAAAAGGGGTAAGTATAATATCTATATTACAGCGAGATTTTTAATTTTCCACTCATTAGAAGCCGCCCATCTTTTTTAATTTAACAAACAATATTTAAAATAAATAAAAAAAATTATTATTAATTTTATAAATCACATTCGCTACAAATCTTAGATTAGCTTCAAAAATATTCCCATTTTTGCATGGATTTGCAATAAAACAAATATATCTCAAGATTAGAAAAGAGGGCTTTTTACATTAAGAAAGTACAGCAATTTAAGAAATTTTTACCTGAATGCTACCCTGACTTTTTATCTGAAAGCAAATCTCGTCAACCCCATTTGTTAAAAGGATAAGGTTAAAAGTTTTGATAAGTAAAAAGTTTACTTTATATTAAAAAGGAATGGGAACCTGCAAATTTATATTTTTTTAATTTTATCTCTTTAAATCCATTGATGGCCATTTGAGTATTTAATAAAATCATCGTTTCATAAACTTTAGCTATCATTTTATAAGTGTTAGTAGTTAGAGTACCCCTTATAACTTGGATGTATCCAAAAGTTATATAATTGATCTATTCAATGAATATTTAATAGTATAATGCATGAAAAATTATTTATACGAATCAAATATATAATGTAAATAAATAGGAGATAATTTATAATATAGCATTTGAAGAAATAAATTGTTTTTTGCTAATTAATTTATTTGAAGATTATTTTTTAACTACTCTTATCCTTTCCCCTTTCAAAATTTTTGGGAGCTAGAATCAGAATCCCCTTTTATTTCCGATAACTTAAATTTGAACTGATAAAGGTTTATTTTTTTCAGACATTTTAAAAGTTTTTAGTATTGTTGCTTATTAAAAAAGTTCATAACTAGAATTAGAACCAACATTAACACCAGAAATTATGTCTTTGTTAGTTGAAATAAGATAATTATATTTCTCGGAACCAATAAATGTTGAAAGTATTTATATTTATATTTTCATTTTTATTTATAATTTTATTTTACAATAGTGTGAAGGCACTGAGCAAAAGAGTAAATTTAGTCTCTTCGTCATACCATGAAAATAATATCTTATGCTATTTAAAATTTATTTTGGATGAATGATTATTATATTATATTCTTTATTGTATCTGGAAAATTCATTTATATATAAAAATTTTCATTCGGATTATCATTTACTCTCCAAAAATAATTTCACATTTATTTTATTAACGGATCTATTTTTAGAAACTTGTTTACAAATTTTCAAATTGCGCTAAAAATAATATTACTTTATTTTATTTGGGTCTATTTTAATGATTTGATTACAAATATTTATTTATAATCCTGGGCTTATATTTTATTCGCCAAAAAAACAATATTTTTATCTAATTTACGAGCTAATTTTTAACAATTTGATTGCCAAAATTTTGTGATTTATTATTTTGTGGGTTGACAATTTATGTTTTTTCCTACCAATAAAATTTTAATGGGAACATATAACTTTTACAAATCATTATTAAGCAATTTAGCAGAAACATAGAATTATTCTGGGGTTGGATATTATAAAGCAGATTTTTTCAGCTTAAATATTATTGAAGATCTTTAGCCCTATTTATTTTCACTTGATTAAATACTTAGGTGCTCTCTTTGGATTTAATAGCTTCAGACTTGCATAAAGTAATATGTATTGAAAATGACTTTTATTAATAGTATCTCAAATCTTTAGTAGTTTCAATAAAATCTCAGAATATATAAATTTTTTTTAATTTCAATTTATTATTTTTTTAAAATATAATATAATAATCATTTAAAAATAAATTAGAAAAGAAATTCTTTTTATAGCATTTTGTTATCCAACAGTGATCCATATTATACGAATTAAATTCTCAATTGTTTTATTTTCAAAACCTCGATATAGCTATGATCGAGATATTTATCGGTGCATGGCATGAGTGGTTGGATATTGGAGTTATAGATGGTTCCAATACTCCGTTATAGACAGGGGTTACTGAAAAAGACGGACTGGATATGGATTTAAAGTAGTCATGTTGTATCTTTCACCGTTTTACAATCATTTTTGAACTTAAAGAGGTTTTCCAATTGATAAAATTTAAAAAAATCATTTCTAGTTTCAATTCTTAACTCTATTAATGAGATTAATTTAAAAAGGATAATAGTTTTGTTTAAATGCTATCTGCTGATATTAAATTATAAAATAAAATGCAGGGAGATAAAGATTTTTTTTAAATCCAAAAAGTTTCCTTAAACAATATTAAGTTTTATAAAAAGAAATATGTTAATTTATTTATATATTTTTTTTAAAATTAAAATAGGTAATAATTGTATCAAATAAAATTAAATAAGTACTCTTCTTAAATATAATTATTGATCCAAGGAATAGCAAAAGTGTTAACAATTTTCTCAACATTTTTAAATGAAGTTGTGATTTTTTTTAAATAAGTTTTAGAAAAGGAATATTTATAAATTCTCTCCAAATTTTTGAATCGTTTTATACTTTTTTAAATTTTTTTTGATAAATCATTAATTCTCGTTAAATATTTACTTTACTTAGATATTCTGACCTTGTATTTATAGTTTAAATAATTTTATTTATTCTAAATAAAAGTTAAAAGCAATTTTTAAATTTGTTTAATCTTTTTATAACGTCATTTCAACTTTTAAAATAATATTTATTTATTAGACTAATTATTTTTTTATTTATATCAGGCTACTTACAAGTCCTTGACTCATTTTATAAGAGGGCGCATTCATTTGCTGCACATATTTATATTTCCATTTTAAAACAATTAACCTATCATTTATCCAAAATTATTTGAAAATTGTAAATAATTTAGCCCTATTTTCTCCTTGTTATTCTCTCAATTTTTTTTTCTAAAGTGGATTAATTTGAGATGTGTAAATCCATGACTAGTAGCTAGTGTTGTGCGGCGATATCTTCTCCTGGGATGATGTTGCAGTTTATTACATCTTTTAATCTTCTGCGAGAGATAAGAATGTAATCTATCTGGGTTTTCCTTGCACCACTTTCATGTGTTATTAAATGACTGTCCTTTTTCCTATAGTAGGTGTTGGTTAAGGCAAGGTCGAAGGCTTGCGCAAATTTTAGTACGTACTCTCCTTTATATTTTCTTTCTCCATATCCAAAACTACCATGATGCTATTTGTAGCTATCTCTTGCTTTCCTCACATGCGCATTTAAGTGACCACCAAAGACTAGATTAGCAAGCTTGAATATCAGGACGCTTAAAGGTAAGACGAGAGAGTTGGCATCAATGTTGTACAAGAGAAAATTTGATATAGCGTGCATACAAGAGACGAAATGGAAAGGACAGAAGACTTTGATGATTGAAGATGGGTATAAATTGTACTAAAATGGAAATGTTAGCAAAAGAAACGGTATCGGCATCACTCTCAGTCAAGATCTAACATCCTCAGTAGTAGAAGTCAAAAATCTTTGATAGACTAATGAAGATAAAACTCTGCATTGGTCAATCAATACTACACATCCTATCAGTATATGTTCCTCAAACGGGTTGCAAGGAAGAAGTGAAAGATGACTTTAGAGCTATCCTTGATGAAGCTGTAATGGAAATCCCTAAAGATGACCGGTATTAATAAATAACTAATTAATAAATTTGGATCTTTGGATATTGAAAGAAAAAATTAATACAGTTTTGGAATGGAATAGGATATCAAAATTTGGATTAGAAAATATTTTATTGAATATATTTCAAGGGAAAAATGATAAAAAAAATATTGAAGCACCATAAAAAATCTGTAAAAGAGTTAGATGTTAAAAACTCGGGAAAAATGATGAAAAATATAATTTTAGTGAATATGGTAAATAATAATCAAGAAATTTGTGATAAAGGAGAAAATAAATTTTTGGAAAATAAAATACTAAAAGGTGGTGAAATTAAAAATATATTTAATAATTCTAAGGAAATTCAGAAAAATAAAGAAATTATGAGTGATAAAATGGGTCAGGAAAAACTTGATATTTTGGATAAGAAAATTGACATAAGTATAATACCTAATATTGAAATTGAAAAAAATATTGATTTGAAAATTAATAATATTTCAATTGATTTGGAAATTGATTATATTTTGGAAAGTCAAGAAATTGAAAAAATATTGACTTGGAAATTCATAATATTTCGGTTGATCTGAAAGTTGATAATATTTTGGGAATTGATGATGAAAATTTTAATTTTGAAATAGATAATGAAATAATTTCAGGGAAATCGAAGA
This sequence comes from Gordionus sp. m RMFG-2023, assembly GCF_954871325.1. Classification (NCBI taxonomy): domain Eukaryota; kingdom Metazoa; phylum Nematomorpha; class Gordioida; order Chordodea; family Parachordodidae; genus Gordionus; species Gordionus sp. m RMFG-2023. Next base: position 6,077,466 of record NC_088777.1, read on the forward strand.
TGATGAATAATTATATAAAATGTGATAAAATTTATAAAGATTCAAATTTGGAGAGGGAAAAATTACCTGTATCGGAAAATTTTCCGGTGAAATTGGTGAGAAAAAAAATAAAAAATGAAAGTGTGGTAGAAGGAGGATTTAGTTCTATTAATGATTGATATGATTGATTTAAGAAATAAGTATAAAAATTTATTTGAGGAAAAATTGAGTTGTTTCATAGATTATAAGGTAGATATTTATTTAAAAGAGAGTGGAAGATAATAAAGGGGTCAAAAAGCATTGAAAATAATTGAGAACAAGAAAGGGTATGAAGACGTAGTAAAAAAGAAGGAATTAAAGGAAAAATTTAAGAATATATATGAGAATAGTAAACTAATTATCTGAGGGAATTATAGAATTATATAATATATTTTTTGAGGGGTAAAATGCTTATGGATCGCTTAGTCCAATTGTAAAATGTTAGATGTAATTCTTGAAAATAATGTATTAAATATTAATATTGTAAAATTTGATTAATGTTATTATTAATGTTGTTAATGAGATAATTGTAAAAATTAGATGTACACGTGCAGTTGTTTTATTTTTATTAAAAAATGTTATAGTAATAAAATCATGAAGTAAAATATGTGGATGGTATTAGAAAGGTCATTGTATTAAAGTTTAACTTGTTTTAATTTTTTTTATTTATATTGGTAAAAGAAGATGGGAAAATAAAATATTTATATGAGTTGGGATTGTAATAAGTTTGTTAATATAAAATTATTGGTTATAAAAAGTAATTAATTATTAAAGAATTAAGAAGTAAAAATAGAATATTATAAAAAATTGTTAGCGGTATTGAGAAGAGAAGAAATAAATTGCGAAAAGACTGGTAGTAAAATAGGGAAATAATTGAAAATATAAGGGTAAGAATAAAGAAATAATATAATGAAATGTTGTTGTTTTGTGTAATTCATTATGTAAAAAAAAGGGGTATTTTGAATATGTTGTTAAAGTGTTTAAGTTCTTGTTATAAAAAAAGAGTAATAATTGTATCTGATCTGGGATAATGTTAAAAGGAATGAAGAGTGATTACATTTTAGATGCAATTTTAAAAAAATATGTAATAATACCAAGCTTAAAATAGTATGATCAGGATTTACCAATGATGCCATAGATCAATCAAGCTATGATTAATAAACCAGGATAATTTTTGATAACAATCAAAACAATAGTTTAATCAAATATCAAATCGTATACGTCAGAAATGAACGATACAATAATATCAATAAATATCAATGATATGAAGTTTCGCTAACGTCGATATAAGAGAACATCAACGATATGAAGTTTCGCTCCGTCGATACCAAGAGAATTTCAATATTGCGAAGTTTTGATTCAAAGGAATCTAAAAAAATTTTTTTAAATTATAGTTATGACAGTAAAATGTGGCATGTATTACCTTGAAAGGGGGTACATATTGTATTATATAAAATATTTATTTATTATATAAAAAATAATTGATAAAAAAAAATAATATTAAAAAGAAATATATTATATTTTGTTAAAAATCGGCGATTATTATTATTTTATGTTATAAGATGTGAAGATAAAAAGAAATAAAAAAAAATATTTAAGAGTGTGAAAAAATCAATTCTCAAAATTCTATAATTTAGAGCTTCTTTCTTTCTTGCACCATTCGTAATTTTTGTTAAACCAGTCCCAGGTAAAGGTAACTTGCTATGAAATAGCATCAAATAAAATATTGACTTAAGGTAGTAAACGATTTCGATTAATATGTTGGCTTACCAAAATTGTTGTTATAGATTATAGTGGTTGTGATGTTGCTTGACATTTGTTCAGCTTAAAATAGAAATTATTAGATGATCTTTATAATTCTAAAATATTCACCGCTGTTTTAAATAACTGATTATATTAAAAAAATAATATTGTGATTGAACTTTAATAAATAAAATAGTTATAATTGATGTACAATTTAAACATGATACGTAATATATTATACACAAACTCACATGAAAATGATAAAATAAAAATGAATTAATGGATAAGAGTAAAACATAATAGAAAGAAATTTACAAACTAGACATATTTTTTAAATAAATATTTTAAATTTATTTTACAATAATCAATTACAAAAATTTTCACTATATTTGGATGAGATGGTGAGGGGGTGGGGGGTGCGAAAATATTTTTGGAGTCCAAAGATTTTTTCTAGGGGCCAGGTTTATGGACCAAATATTTTTAGGGAAGGGAGGAGGCTGTCCCCTTAAAGACCCAATGTGGCTGCGGCTCTGTTTTTACATGATGTCATTCTTATTATTTTTAGATCAAAAAGTTATATATTAATAAATAAAACCGTAAATAATTATTTTTGTAACCACTACAATCAGCAAATTATTTAAATTTGGAAAGTATAAAATTGATAATATCTTTTATTTTAATAAGATGCCAATATCATTTATTGTTAGTACAAAAAGTTGATAATTAAATAATTTCACCATAAAACAAATTTTAGTAAACACTCCAATCAGCGAAACTCAACCTCCAGGTTTATTTATATTTATTTTAATTATAAAACGTTATTTAAAATTGATTAAATAGTTAAAAAATATTAATCAAAATCGGCCATATGATGTTATTTTTATATGATGTCATTCTCTTTATTTATAGATCAAAGAGTTACATATTAATATATAAAACCGTAAATAATAATTTTAGTAACCGCTACAATCAGCAAAACTCAACCCCTAGGTTTATATGCTTATTTATAAATTTTGAAACTTTTTTACAATTGATTAATATAAATTATAATTATTCAAAGCATATATAATATTATTTTCACATATCAAAAAGTTTAATTTTTATTCTATTTTTAATAATCATATAATAAATAAATATTTTTAAGTAACCACTACAATCAGAGCTCCAATCCCAGGTTAATTTATATTAAAATTTATTAACTTTTGTAAAATTTATTTAGTAATTATAAAACATATTTATTCAAGATCGTCCATATCATTTTATTTTTATATCATGCCAATATTATTTAGTGTTAAATCAAAAATGTTGATAACTAAATAATTCCATAAATTATATAATCACTATATTAAATCACAAACATTAATTTTAGTAACCACTACAATCAGCGACACTCAAGACCCAAAACTTGATTGCAACTCAATAAATTCTGTATCTTTTGGAAATGATCCTATAGCTCTGCTTAGATAGATCCTGTAGCCATTCATAGTCGAACATCTTTATAACAATTGAACTAAGGAGTTAATCTGTCATTGGAGTGTGACACGATAGCTGCATCCCATTCTTGTGAACCTTTGTAGAATAATTTGTCAACACAGTTAAACCTGTTTGATGAAATTCAAAATATGTTCATGGTTAGTATATACAATTAATAGAGGTATAGGAGAGCATAGCCCAAATCCTTCAGATTTTGTGGGAGGAGTATAACTATGTTTTCTGACAACATTATAGATTGAAAATATCCTATAAATTTGGTAAATTTCAGGATGTAGAAATGCCTCTGTGAATCTGAATTGGTAAAAAATTTTGGGAATGCTTAGGAAGTTTTTAATAATATCATAGATCTAATGTGAGGGGCCATATTATAAGGATATTTGCTATAATGTTAGAATAATTTTCTAAAAATGTTTATATACTGGCTTAACCGCATATTGATGACACAAGAACACATATTTCGTCTCTGGTGATAGGAGTAAATAGAACTATGTTTGAAGAAAAATATTCTATTCTTGAAATAAATTTATATTTTTAATAAATTTATTATAAATTTGTTTGAAAACTAAGTATGATAATGTCAAGGGTTTTAATTATTTCGCTTATAGAGTCTGACACTGAAGCATCATCTTTCTACCAAATATTCAGATTTAGGTTACAATGAATTAGAATATTATTAATAATTTTATTTATGGATAAATAGAACAAGGGGGGGGGCTATAGGTTTACCTTGCTGGTGTCCTTGCATTGACAAAATCTTTGTTTTCGGTTATTGATGGTGTTCCATAGCTAGATTGTATGTAATTATTGAATTCTAGATATTTTTTGGAAAAACTCTAGATTATAATTTGCGGTTTAATGAGTTGAAATGATCTGAAAGTCTCCAGATTAATTTTAGCAAAATAGCTTTCGATTTTGCATTCATCTTTCATATTCGGATTTTAATTAGGTGTGAAAATATCAGATAAGGAATCTCTTATTAGTTTTCGAATTATAAAATATTCTTCTGAATAAAATACTTATAGCGATTGTCCCAAAACCCTTATTTAGTTTTTGAAGTGCTATTAGTAGTGCAACAAAGACTAGATCTATTAAATTATGTACCAACCTATTGACAATGTGATTATTAAGTTTAGTTATTACTTTCAATATAATGTAAAAGCTGGCATTATCTAAATTTATTAGATCTAGATATGGGCCTAAATATATTTAAACCTTCAGATAAGTCTATTGAGAATGTTTATTTTTTTTGTAACCTCTTCCTGGGTAAATACTACCTGCAATTCTCTCATCATTGAAAATAAAGTGGTAATTTTTTTATATATATTTCATAAAATAAATATTTTAATATTCTTCGTAAATTTTTGATTTATTTGAATTATTTTTTTAGATGAATCATTGATTTTTTCTTATTATTTACTTTACTTATACATTTATATTAGTATGAATTTTTATTATATAAAAAAAAGGTTTTTAAATAATCATCTTATAATGAAATTTCTCTATTTCTCTATTTCTCCATTTTATAATTTTTTTTATAAATGTTGTTTTGTTTATTTTAAAAATGGAAGCCAAAAATAAACAAGTCCCTGACTCATGTTATAAAATTCACATTTTCATTGGTTGTTCATATTTCTATTTCCATTTATACTTATGAACAAACAAACAATCATCGAAAATTATTTAAAATCATAATTTCGAATTAGGCCATATATATTTTTTCCTATTTTAGCTTTCAATATTTTATGTTTACAATATTACTACCCATTAAGGTAGAGTGTTTGACCTGCCTTAGATAGATCCAGGGGCATCGCTAGCCTTTACAATCTCAGGGGGCTCAACTAAAAAATTTTTATAGGGGGCGAAGCCCCCTAATTTCCCAATTTGTTGGCCTTCGGCTCGCTTTTGCCCGGTCTTCGGCCGGGTTTTATATTAATATATTATACTTTTTTAAAATTAGTTAACTCTGAACAATTATTCTGATTTTCATATTTTGTCATTTATTATATTATGCATACAAAATAAAGTGGCATATAAAAAACCACTTAATGCAATAATATAATTCTTAGCAACTTACATTGACAAAAGGTTATCAAACTAGTATAACTCTCTGTTACCATTTTAGACAATGCTTTATACAATAAACGAATAAGGAAAGAATTTTATAGGCTTCTACCAAATGAACAATTTTTAAAGAAAAGAGTATTAACGACCAGTCCAAATCATGAAACTATATGGTGGTTAGAGCTGCCTGGAAACTAGATAAGTAATCGAGAAAATTATCGTGAGATATTAAATTTCTAAAAGATTATCTTCCATTTTAACTGATATATAAACGACTACACAGTTGACCATTATTGTTTTGCAATCATATTCTCTCAGCCGTTGTTTTAATAACCTTAAATTACATAGCAACACAAATAATATACACTGGTTAATTTGCAGTAATAGCTATGACACTCACTATGTAAACTTATATCAATTTTTTATGTAGGATAAATTAATAAAATTAAAACACTAAAAATTTTTGAAAGAAATAATTATGCAAATATATTGCAGCCTGGAGTTATTTACACACAGCAATGCCATATTAGAAATGAAACATTTTCTAACTATAAAATAAGGACCAGAATGATATCAAGAAAGCAATTAAGATTTTATATTGTCGATATTATATCTTAAAATAATAGTAGTTTGTAATAATATCAAAAATATACTTGTATTAAAAATTTAATTCGAAACAGTTTTTCGAAAAAGAAAAAAATAGATAAGAGAATATAAGAATCAAATTTATTATATCTATTGCAGGATGAATAATAAAATGTTTAATTTTTAAAATAATTTATAACTAAATAGATGGCGTTAAATACTGGAATGCCTATTGTTACTATATTTATTATCAAAACCATTTATTAGTAAAATTTATTATAATATTAACTGTAATATATTATATAGTTGTCAAATACGTCTATAAAAGTGACATTTTATCTAATATTTTATAATCAACTGTATATAATAGAGGATTATAAACTATATCTCTATTTATTTACTTTTTATAAAGTAATATCTTATACTTATTTGGATCTTGAAAATATTTTTAGGAATAGATATGATAATTAAATTTAAAAATAAATATACAGTTGATTAGTCATTTTGAACTCGGAATTTTGAAATAATATATGATTATATTTATTTAATTAGGGTTATAATTTAAATAATAAAAGTCAATTAAACTTCAATTGTTAAAGCTAAATTAATATTTATTGAGTTATTGATATTATATTTTTAATACAGAATTTGATTGCGAGTTGACATAGTGAAAATATAATTTATATGTAAGTATCTAATCTAATAATTAAATAGAATTCATTTAATAAAAATTAAAATAGTCTTATTAATTTCTAAATAATAAATTAAATCTATATATTACTTAATGGAATTATAAAAAAATCATTCAGGTAGCTATCAAAAAAATTCATTTTTAGTTCAAGGGGATATTAAGGAGCCATTAAAAAAAAAATTTTGCTTCAGGGGGCTCTTCAAATATTTCAGGGGGCTCGAGCCTCTGCACGCCCCTTCCCCTAGCGACGCCACTGGATAGATCTTTCTATTAGCTATCAATTGCTAAATGAAGATATCTCATAAAGACAAAAAATTAAAAATAAATTAAAACAATAAAAATTAAGAAACTATAAAGGCATAGCATTAAGCTGCTGTGACAATGATCAATTATCGTATTTGAATACGAGTTCGATTTCAACCACGGGTATTGTAGCACCATATCAAAAAATTTGATAAAAAGTACCAAAAAAGTATGAAAATATTGGTATTCACAATGAATATTATTGGATGTGTTCGAATAAAGAATATTATTCACTAAATATTATTGACATTTATTGTCGATTAATTAATTTATAAAAATTTTGTAATATTTATTTCATGATAAAAAATTAATAATATACTAAAATATCATTATAAAAATTTCAAATATTTTCGGAATTGAAAATTTCTATAAAATAAGATCCTCAATATTTAAATTTTCATTATAATTCATGTATCATCACCCACAAATTTATTTTCATTTAATAAATTATCACATTATCATCTAATAATTTATCTTGCAATATCTTTTATAAAATTTTAAATATTAAATATATCTCATAAAATAACTTCATATTGCAGATTCATTCTTTTAAAAAATTATTAAATTGTTTCATATTATTCAAATTTAGTTATTCAATTAATAGTTCAATTTGTTCATTAATTCCTCAATTCCATTTTTCATAAATCCAATATTTAGGTTATTTAATAAGTTATTTTTTTTTACAAATTATATGTAAATTATAAGTAATGCAAATAAAGAAAAATTGTTATTGATTCTTCTCATTCTATAAGCGCTTGGTGCTTTTGTGTTTCTAAAACTGAGCTAATCTTCATTCTTATCATGCCCATCAAACTTGGTAATTTATAAGGTTTCAAAATAAAGTTTTAACATTTTTCGGAGACTTTAACAAAAACAAAATTAACTAAAAATTAAAATAGAAGATATATAGTCTCATGTCTGAAATATGGGTAAGCAAAGAATCCAAAAAGAGATGTGACAGATAATAGAATACCAATAAAATCAAAAATCAGGGTTAAATTCACCAAAATGGTGTTAGCAAAGAGGCCTGAATATCAAAAGAAAAGTTAAGAGTTAAGAAGTGATTTATGATAGATCAAATTTCAATGAGCTCAATGAGTAAAAGCAAACAATATTTATGATAAATCTAAATAGTGTTAAATTTTCGTAAATTGTCTGAAATTCACAGAATAATTACTTAATACATCTTAAAATGAGGTTTCGAAATCAGGTTTTAAAGAATAATAAAAACGAGAGCTTTTTCTAAAATCTACGAAATCCCTATGACACTACATTTATTTATATTTGTACAATTTTTTATTTCAATTTTTATATTTTAAATTTTAATCTTTATGTTACAAGTGTATCGACACCGTATCCTAGTTCGTTGACTTCAGTTAAGTTAAATAAAAAAAATTCGGTTATTGAACTTGGAAAACCATCTTTAAATGTTGGTGAATTAGATGATCTGAATAAAACAAATACTCCGCCATTTAGAATTACCTATACACCAACACGTACCGTTTATGAACAGTATAATATAGAAACAAACAAAGTTTCTACAACCTCTATAACGGTATGCATATTTATGTATTAACTCCTAACAACAAAAAGCCTAAGTTTTAATTATAAAATTTGGATAATAAAATTTCAGGATACTCTTTTAAAATTTTAAAGGAGTATGGAACAGAAACTTTTTTATAATTTACTGGCCAAACTGGGTCTATCAAAATTGCAATTCATTTATATTTATTGTTCAAAAATTCTCTGGTTCATTCTAGAAGGTTTATATCTATTGCTCATATTTTTATTTTTATTTGATTAATTAAACGGAGTTAGTCTTCAAATTTTGAAGGAAACCCTAGGAATCAAGATGGATCTAGAAACCGAAATCTGAACCATTTTTCAAAATTAAACCAGAACTACATTTATTGAGTATAACAAATATTGGAAAATAGTCAAAATTACAAATTTCTTCCGAATTATAATTACCCTCACCTTCCATTCATAGGACTAAAATATTTTAGCTTAGATATTTATATAAAAAGGGTGAGTATAATATTTAAATCACAGGGAGATTTTTATTATTGATAATTTTCCACACATTCGTAACTGCCTATCTTCCCTATTTTTAATTTAAGAAGCAATATTTAAAATAAATAAACAAAATTATTAATTAATTTTATAAATGAACATATTCCCAAGAATCTTAGATTAGCTCCATAAATATTCCCATGCATGAATTTTTAATTTTAAAAGAAAATATCTAGATTAGTCAAAATAGATGGCTTTTTTAAAATATATTTAAGTCTTAAATTGCAGCAGTTTAAGCAATATTTACCTGAATTTGACATGGCCTTGTATTACTGAAATTAAATTTTGCCAACCGCAGTTGTTAACTTAGAAAAAGGATATGGGAATAAGGTTTTATAAATAAAAAGTAAAGTTTATAGTAAAAAAAGGAATGGGAACCTTCAAATTTTAATTTTATCACTTTAAATCCATTGATGGCCATTTTTAGATTGTTAAAAAAATTATTTAATAAAAATCATTGTTTCATAAGTTTTAGCTACCATTTTATAAATGTAAGTAGTTCTGAATACCCCTTGTAACTTATAGATGTATCCAATAGTTATATAATTGCTCATTCAATGAATATTAATAAATTAGGAATAATGCAAGAAAAATTATTTATATAAATTAAAATTTGCATATAAAATGAAATAAAAATTTTTTCTTAAATAATTAGAGATAAATTCTTTACACCTCTTCTCCTCTCCCCTTTCAAAATTTTTAGGTGCTTGAATCAGAATCCCCTTATTTTTGCAAAAGCTTAAACGTGAACTGATAGGGTTTATTTTGTTGAGACATTTGAAAGTTTTTAATATTGCTTATTAAAAAAGTTCATAACTAGAATTAGAACCAAAACTTAGGTTAATTAACACGAGAAATTATATGTTAGTCGAAATAAGATGATTATATTTCTAAAAACGGAATCAATAATTGCTCAAAGCATATATATATTCATATTTTATTTTAATTATATTTTAAAATAGTGTAAAGGCAAAGGTCAGTTTCTAATTGGGATAAAATTATTTGGGTGAAAGATTATGTTATATTCTATAAGGTTGTGGCAAATTTATATACAATATTTCTATTTAAACATTTGGGTTATAATATACTCTGTGGCCAAAAATAATTTCACTTTTATTTTATAAATGGATCTATTTTAACAGCTTTATTACAAATTTTTTTGTTTATAATACTAGTGCTGATTATAAACTATATGCGTCAAAAAAATAATACTTACATTTTATTTGGGAAATATTTTAATGATTTGATTATAAAAATCTTGATTTATAATACCTGGATACTTTATATGCCAAAAATAAAAATATTTTAATTTAATTAACGTATTTTTAACAATTTGATTGCCAAGATATTGATTTATTATACTTGTGGTTGTGGGTTGATAATTTATTTTTTCCTATGAAACATTTATTTTAAGTGATATATATTTAAATTAACAAATATTTTATAAAAGGTCAAAATAAATTTTTACCTAATAAAATTGCTGACAAATGGGAACATAAATTTTATAAATCATTATTTAACCAATTTCGCAGAAACGTATTTAGTAGGAATAGGAATATTCCAATGGATCTAGATATTATAAAGTAGATTTTTTTTTGAAAATTATTGAAGATATTTAGGGCCTATTTATTTCACGTTTTGAATAAATTACTTAAATGCTTTCTTTGGGTTTATAAAACCTCAGAATTGCATAAAGTAATATGTCTTGAAAAGGCTTTTTTAGTAACTAAAAATATTTAGTAGTTTTAATAAAATCTAAGAATATAATACAAAATTTTATTAATTTTTATTATTTTTTTTTTAAATATAATATTATTATCTGAAAATAAATAATTTAAATTCTTTTTATAGCTTTATTTTGGCATTCATATGTGAGTCATATTATACGAATTGAATTCTTAATTGTTTTTTATTTATAAAGATCGAAATAAAATTTTATTGCTATATAAAGATCCGTTCATAGCTATGATAGACTCAACTATGTTTAAAAGTTAAACTATTCTTAACAAAAAATTTTTAAATATTTTTGGACACTTCTCTATAATTATCTTTATTATTTTTCGTTAAAGTTTGTAGGTATGATAAGTATTATGAACTGGTCATATAATAAGTGGGCATTTTAGTTTAGAGGCCTCGAGATCGATTTTTGTAGCCAATAAGTATAAAAAATAGATACAATATATATTATTCATTATTAGTTTGCAAATATAAGGTACAAGACCAAGACGTTTTTCTCCCAATCTCTATAAGGCAAAACCCAGATTGATGATTAATATAAATTATCCGATAATTGGGTTTGGTAAATTGGTCCCAGATAATTGACCTCTATTAAAATTGATAATCAGAAAATTTGACTTCCAAAAAATTGAACCTCAATTTGTTTTTCCATAGGCTGCGTCCAATATCTTAAAAATATAAATAAATAAAAAAATAAATTTTGAAGAAAAAAAATAACATAAGCTATTTTTAATTTAAAAATAAAATAGTATCCATTCATTTTTCGGTATTTTTAAAAATTTATTTATTTTTAAAATTTTTATAAAAAAAATAGTAAATACAATTTTTAATGCTGTTAATTTTCATAAATTTACTAACCCAAAAGTTTATATTAATATATTTTTAGTGTCAGAATATAATTTTATGGAAAGCATAAGAGTGCACAGGAACCTCTGGTGCAAAATTGACTTAAAATTCAGAGATTCTGTAGAAAATAGGAAAATTTGGGAGGAAATTGGAAAAACATATAATCTGAATTATGATCAAGTGAAGAAAAATTTTTTAGCTGTAAAAGCCAAATTTAATAAATTATATTCTCTCACACAACAAAAATCTGGCAAAAAAAAGTTTATATTATATTATAATTAATTGAATCATATCAAGCATTTTAAATATTTTAATTTATTTTAATTTTTTTAAAACTTAATTGTTTCCAAACTGTTTTGTTATTAATTTGCTAAAATTTTAAAATTAAAGTTTTTTTAAAACATTTTTGACGCAGCCTTATGACCAATTTTTTAGGTATCAATTTATGGGCCGATTCTCGGAGGGAAATTTTTCAATCAGTCATCATATCATTAGATTTTATATGATCATTATCGTTATTTACTAAATCACAATTACGAGTCATTTTAATTTTATGCTCATTCTAAAATGTTTAGAGAATAGTAAATGTTTTAAATAATATAACGGTTTAAGACAAAAAGTTCATTTTTTTTTTAAAAAAAAGTTGTTTTTATTTTTTTTAATATAATTTTAAAAATTAACATAAAAAAGTCGAATTCATGGTTCATTCGTTAAAAAAACGAATACAATTGCTTTCAAAATTTACGTCAACGCGTGTATTAAATATATAACGTAAATAAATACACAATATTATCTTTGGATTTAATATTTTTATTCTGTAAATAATGTGCAAAATTGTAAAATATTAATAAGATTTGAAATATAATATTATGCTTCTATTACATATTTCTTTTATTAATTTTAATTTGAAATGTTTTTCGAAATTTTTATCTGATAAGCGTAAACGTTATGAACTGAATCTGCTAGACATTACTCCGAAGATAGGGTTGTTATTACAATTAAAGATATTATTTCTGGAAGTTTTTAAAAAATATTACATGTTTTAAATTATGTTTTAAAAAATTTTGATAGACAATCATCTTCCAAATTTTCCACGATTTCCTTGTCAAATTCAAAATATATTTACAGTTCTGAAGCTTCTATATTTCTTGTTTTTCTACAAATTTCTTTAAATATGACATTGGTTTTTTTTAAAATGTTTCATTCTGTCAAATATTTCTCTAACGATATTAAAATTTAAATTTAGGTTTAATTTTAGAGGATATAATACATTACTTTATATATATGCTTAAATCTAAAATTACTAAAATATATATAACCACTTTTACCCATTGTAAAGCGAACAACAATTGTAACAAACATTAGCTCTGATGTTTAGATGATGTGATCAATTAGGTGTTAGGCCGCATAGTTTTAGCGTAAATATAACTTACCACAAAGTGCATTTTTTTCTGTCTTGTATGGGAAATATAAAAATGTCTCAAGTGGGATGTCCCTATAAAACCAAAGCAGCTGGTAGTCGTAGTCTTAATATTGTCATCTTTTTATAGAGTAGTCTAAATTATAGTTTATAGATAAAAAAAATACTAATTTATATTTTATTACAATAATATGCAGGATTTGTAGGTCAATAATAAATCGTCAATACAGTTTACAATAAAGAAAATAAGGTAAAAATCAATATTAAATTTTTCCGGTAAAAAATTATAAACAAAAGTTACATTTCATATTTATTCATCATCATACAAAGGGGAAATATCTGATTCACCTTAATTCTTGACGGGTTACCAGCTTTTATCTTAATAGACGGAATTGATAAAAGTTAACTTATTTATCAAATCTATGGATTAGATAAGCAAAATGTGGGAAAAAAATCAAGATATTTCTAAAAAAATATAACTATTATATTTTACTACTTGACGGTTATGGATTTTTAACAAAGAAAGAAGGAAAGAATTTGTAGCCACATTGAAATATCTCGGTAAACATTTATTGTTGCAACATTTAGACCTGAATTTCTCTCCTCCGAATGTCAAAATTATTATTTATATAAATTTTTCCTTTATATCATATTATCTCAGGAATACTTTAATGGTATTTCATATATCATTTCTTTTACAATGTTAAGGGGAATGAAGCAATAAGACCTAGGTCATCTTGATGTGGTGATTTCATAATATTTGAAAAATTTATCTTTATATGCAGAATATAAATATTTTTGCCTACATTTTTTTACCTTTTATTTATAATTTATGATCTAAAAAAATTATCACAGCTAGATGAGAATTTTGCATACATTATTTCGATTTCGGAAAAATAAAGTTGATTTAAAGCAACGTAATATATTTTATTTTGGGAAAATCTATGAAAATATTAATTTATATAAAATTGAATTACAGGTTTGCTACAATGATATGATATGTAGAAATATTTTTTCAAAATATTTAAATAAACCAAAAAAATGTATGACCCTACATAATCCTTATCTAGCCTCGTTAAATTATTAGGTGATAAATTAGTAATACAAATATATAAAAATTTTATATTGTTCACATGAAGACATTTTTATGAAATCGATATTGAAAAAAGATAAAGTGGAGGAGGGTGACACTAGCCTTTCCATTCTCACGGGGAAAAAATTTTTAAATTATTTTCGAATTACTTTTTTTAGTGGCTTATAAAAATATTCAAAATATTGAGGGGGCTCTTTAAATTTTTTTTAAAGGGTTAGAGCTCCTACGCTCTCAAGTGATACGACTGATACAGTGATGTGCAATACTTATATTCCTTCCCAAACTTTTTTTATAATTTTTCGAGACAGGTCATGCCAAAATAAAATGGCTAAGCCGTGAAAATTTTTATATTGTATATATATTTGATGAATTCTGATATTTCATAGAAGTTATAATCTGTAAACTATAGTGTTTTTAATTTACCTAATATTATAAATATAGTTGTTTATTTTGATTCAACAACATATATTTTGGTTTACGCTTTGTAATTAATTTTTTTTAAAAACCGGACCAGGTCGGACAACTTTAATAAAAGATTTAAACTGGGCCGGGCCAAGCAAATATTTAGAATAAAATAGGTTAATTTCTGATTCATTCATTATCAAATAAAGAATTATTTATGAATCACCCTTAATCAAATAAAGGCGAAATTAAGGATTTTCCACCATGTTTGAGATGTTATGTGCTTTCTTAAATAAACTTCTTTATATATCTAAAAAACTATAATGATAATAAGACCACTTAATTAAAAGATAAGATATTTGGGCTTCAAATAAATTGGCAGAGCCGGGTTTTGATATAATTTTTTATTGTCCATACAGGACAGCAAGAATGTACTTTACTGCGAATTTTGAGATAACAAAAATAATAAAAATCCATTAATTTTAATTTTTTTACCGAAACTATATTATTAACTACTCACATTATCTGAACAGTAGAACTCCCAATAAAGAATAAATGAATGAATGAAAGAATTAATAAATGAATTGAAGAATGAAGGAATAAATGAAATAAACAAACAAATAGAACCCTACAATAACGTGGTTTCAAAAAACATAGTTATATCATAGTTTAATAAAATTTTTATTTTTTTCCTGTAGTTAATTGAAGGTAGTGGTTAAGTTAGCCTTTCAAATACGATAAAAATCGATGTCCTATGTTTTTTTAAATTGTGAACAATAAAAATTTGTATAATTATTTTTTTTTATAATTTACAATTTGATATATTATACAAACATTTGGGTTATGATGCATTTATCCGCCAAAAATAAGATTTAAATTAATTTTTATAATCTATCTTGGAATAGGGTATAATTTATATATATATTAGTTTTATAATAATTTGGGTGATGAGGTAGTTTTTTCTTATATGCAAATCTTATAATTAATATATTTATAGGATACGGAAATATTTTATTCTTAAATCAAAATAAAAAGTAATTTTAAAAATTGTCGATAATATGGAACATTTATATTTTACGTGATTCTGTTAGAATAACTTTATAGTACAAATAAAAATAATTGTAGAAATAAGAGATTTTATCTATTCCCAGCGACTATATGTATTTGATGTCTCATACAAAATCCTAACCATTAAAAACATTGTTTATTTTGTTGCAAAATAATTTTACATTTAAAGTATATTCCATTTAGTATTAAATAGATAATATCAAAAGCCCCGCCAATTTTTTATAATATCAAAATTTTATATCATGATCAACTTTAGATAGCTTTATATTTTCTATTTTATAGCACAAAAGGACGATACATAGATAATATTCTTTATCTATTCTTATGAATTCTACCTTATAAAAAACTTGCCAAATTGGTATCCCGAAAAATATCCGTCTCTATTCTCAATACACTTATTATTTTGCATAATGGTGGTATGGGGACACAATGAGAAAGCCTATGAACTACATAGAAAATAAGGTTGAGAGTTTGGAAGTGATGGGCAAACGTAAAAGAGGAAGGCCAAAACTTCAATGGGGTCATAAAGTTAGAGCCAATATAAAGAAGTATAAATTAAATAAAAGAGATAGTATGAATAACATAAAGTGGAGAGAGATGTGAAGGAGCTTACCACCAGTAAAGGTGAAAGCTAAAGAGAAAAAAAATCCTAATATGTGGTAACTTAGGTTCAATATTTGATAATGATAATAACAATAATGATGGACACCATAAGTCGATTCTTCAAAATAGGTCTCTTGGAGATCCTATAATTAAAAATAATTTATTAAATGCTTCTAAAAGTGCCACATATTTTAGCTCAATAATTTAGAATATCATAAATTTTATTGATAATAAAATATATTTTACAATTGTTAGAAGAATTTTTATAACTTACACCAGTTGTGGACATGAAAGGGGAAGCTCTCGCTAAAACTATTTTGTTAAATTTAGAGAAATTTAAGATAAAAATAGATTTAATGCGAGGACAAGATTATAATGTGCCCTTTGACTGGCCTTATAAATGGTGTAATACAGATAACATATGCTAATTTTGCATCTTTCATTTAATTTCGAAATATCAGATCATGTGCTTTATCAACTATACGCAATGCCTTGGGTATTCTGATATTATAAAATAAAATATATATAATTTATTTTTAGCCATTATATGCAAAAAATATCCAAAATAGTCAGTTATTTTGAATCGAATTGTATTAATAAACGAACCATGAACCATCATTATAAAATAAAAATAAATATGAACTATACAATGGGTTTTACATAAGAATTTAGTCTCAGCATTTATAACAGGAAGTGATGATCAGAATATCTTTACATAAAATTACTAAATGGCAAAATTGTTATGTGTCTTCAGATGCCATGTCATTATTAAAATTCATAGAGTTTATCTTTGCTGCTAATTGTAACTAAATTATTATCTTATATCTCAATTAATTAAGCGGAAATTATATAAAAAAATAAATAAAATAAGGATCAAATCTTATGAAATATTAATTAATCATCGACTCGCATCTAGGCAATCATTAAAAGAGAATAAAAATATTGATTCCATTGAAGAAAATTATAAAATATCAATTATTATCCCATTTTTTGTCAATTTTTTAAATAAAAGAATCAGGTAGTTTGGTAAAAATATTACAATAAAGAGTGCCCAATTAAAATAGGAAATCAAATAATATATTAAATTTGAAAAAAAAAATAAACAAGTTATTTATGATTATATCACAAATATTGAATATAGCTATTAAACACAAATGATTTATGAAACGGATATTGTAGAAAGAAAATATATGACTTTTGAGAAAAAGACATAATAAAATTAAAGGACTATTGGGAAAAATTAAATATAGATATTATAAATATGATGGCTAGAAAATTCATACAAAACATAAACGGTCTAGGTTGAGTTTTGAAAATTTTAACAGGTCGGACCTGGCTGGGAAACTTATATAAAAATTTCTAATGGGCCTAAGCGCACCAGGCTGGCATTTGCAGATAAATATCTAATAAAATTAAATTAAGAGAAACAAAGATAAAATTATCACGGTTAGAACTTGATGATATTATATTGTTTCTTTTTCCTAAAAAAACTTATATTCTTGATCTTGAAAAAATTCATTTAAATCTTTTGATAATCCAGATTATTTATTTCTTTTCCATGTCAATTTCAGCAAAAACTTCAATTGCATAACATTTATTTCAGAACTATTATTGCGAATGTCGTTTATAGCAAATGGGTTTTATAGCGGAACTTTTATTACTACCACATTGGTGAACACTATTCTTTGAAATGAATATTGCTAAACAAATATCGGATGTATAATAGAAGCCCAATATCGAGTAGCCTTTTCAATATATTAGAAATTTTTATCACGAAAAATGTAGAGAGAAAACTATTTCGTGAGACATATATTGCGAAGATAATTTAAAAAATTTGATGTCGGAGGTAAATATCGCGATAATTCTTACAAGTGAATGTTTTATTTTGAAACATTTATTTTTATGATCATATTAATTGAATAATATTATATTAAATATTAATTATCACATTGATTTAATGATACCTTTTACTTTTATTTTAACCAAATAAATGATAATAAATAAAATTGATTTATAAAATTTATTATTTAAATGTATTTTTTTTTGCTATCCTGTCCTATGTTTTTTTTCCAGGTCTTATAATATAAGAATTTTATATCAATTCAAATATTTTTGAATCTTATGATTTTACGATCTGTGCTATATTCTCTGTTTACTTAGACAGGGGCGGACTGGCGACACTACGGCCTCGTGGGCAAAGCGGCCTCATTTATATAAAGGCTTCGTCCCCATACCCCCATTTTGCGAGTCTTTGGCCCGCTTTTACCCGGTTTTCGACCGGGTTCATTTAAATGGCTTCTTTGATTTACATGATTTTTATTACTTCTTATTTTTTGAAAATAAGTTCAAACGTTTTACATTTTAGTAAAAAAAAGAATACACCGATCATATTGTAAATAATATTAATAAGAAATAAAAGAATTAAGAAAATTTATAATTTATACATTAATAAATCTCTCATAACTTTGAACCTTTGCGCAAATATACAGGAATATCTTCTAATTCAATATATGCTAATAGTTTTCGTTCAACTGATAATTAAAAACGCTTCTAATTTTTCTTGGTCAATATTAGCTCTTAGCTTATTTTATAATTTTTAATTTAATAAATGCTTTCTCACAATTAACCTGCATAAATGATAAAGTTAAAATGTATTTATATGCCAAAAAAAAATTAGTGTATGCACTTGTGTGCATATTGTATCTTTTCATACACGCATATCAAACACTTGTTATATTTATTATGCCACTCTGAGTTATTATCATAGTGTAATATTCCATCTACTTCATTTGACTTCTCACTGGTACATATGATATCATATTCCGTTTAATTTAATTCTACTATTAAATCTTTAAATACACTGGAAAATGAACATAATTCATGAAATTTAACATCAATATATATGCCAATTGTGTCAGTTTTTCCAAGACCTTTTCAGAAATACCTTTAATATTTATTTCATCAAAATGTCTTGGATGCAAATTGCACATTTAATATAAGCTTTCAATTCGCAGAAAGTAGGGGAGACTGGGGTTAGTCGAACCAATTTTTACAAAATTGGCTATAGCTCTTGTTGTTTTATAGATAATATAAAAATTAATATATAATTAAATACCTAAAACTATACTTTATAAAAGTGCTTATAAAAAATCTTAAGAATATAATAATTTTTTTTAATTTTATTTTTTGTAAAAGTGAAAATTTTATTCAAGAAGCCCCAATAGCGGGGTGAGGCAAACCACTTAAAGGGGCTTTCTAAACAATTAGTTTTTTTAGGCCATAATAAATTGAAATACATTTTTATTTATTAATGATATGTACAGAATAATTTTTATTGTTTTATTCTTCAAAATATCATAATACTTATACTTAAAATTTTTTTTTTTAAACTTTATTATTTATTCATAATCATTAAATTACAGAGGATTAAAAAATATATATTAAAATGGATATATTAAAAATTAAATATAAAAAAAATAAATATATAATATATATATACCCTGGTCTAATGGTCTTCCGCTAACATGGGATTACACTTACGTTGATTTTGCAGCCAAGTCTAACCTCTCATTTTTTGCTATCGAAAAGGCAGAAATCCTTAAAAAATAAATACGCTGGCCTCGCCAACATTATGTTCATTCCTATTGTTACCAATACCCTAGGCATTTTTGGAAACGAGGCCCTCAATTTCATTAAAATCATAGGAAAAAAAATGAGACAGATCTCAGGGGACCCTAATGAAGGATTTTACCTTCTCCAGCAGATTTCCCTGGAAATTTGCCGGTCTAATTTTTTAAGTATTCACTCTTCTCTTGGATGATATATATACCTCCCTTTTTTAAAATTATATATTTTTTTTTTATAATCCTTTTTAATGTCTTCATAGATTATATATATATTATATATTTATTTTTTTTATACTTATAAATTGAAGCTAATTGTAAATAAAAATTGAAACTTAATTTTGGCTAATTAAATAAACCTTTTTTTACATAAAAAAATATGAATTTTAAGGCGAGATTAAGATTTCTTAGCATAAATCCTAAATAACAATCATAAACAACCATTTTGAAATTTTTTTCATTACTAACTGCCATAATTGACGTGTATAGTTTAGCAAACCCCGCTAGCTCTAAATTGACAAATCATGATTGAAATAATATCAAGATTTGATAAATAGTCATAAAACTTACCCAAATTATAGAAAAATGCTTAAACTTTGCAATAAAATTTAATTTACATATAAATTATTATATATTTTAATAAAAATTAAAATTCTGTCATGTAAAAA
The DNA here is from genome assembly GCF_954871325.1 of Gordionus sp. m RMFG-2023. Taxonomy (NCBI): domain Eukaryota; kingdom Metazoa; phylum Nematomorpha; class Gordioida; order Chordodea; family Parachordodidae; genus Gordionus; species Gordionus sp. m RMFG-2023. The sequence continues at coordinate 6,097,894 of NC_088777.1, forward strand.
TCTTTTGAAAATTTCATCAAAATTTTATTTTTTTAAATATAATTTTAGTAATTAATTATTTCAAAATATTGTCCATAGGTGTATACTAATGAAAACTATATTAGAATAAATTTTTAACCTTCTGGTGTATTTAATTTTAAAATGAGATTAAGTGGTTTGCCAAGCCCCGAGGTTTACCTAATCCCAGTTTCCCCTAGTTCCGATAAGCTGTTTATAATTTGATCAATTATAAGATGAAATAGTTCGAACCTATAAAGGTCAATCGATTCTTGAAGACGTTTATCTTGGCATTTGTCAATATATATTCTCTTCGCTCGTCTTATTCCATCTTTTTACAGAGCATTTTATACTCAGATACTCTCCGGGAGCTATAAATATGAAAATGCTTTATTTAAATTAGCAGCCATTTTATTTCCTTATTTTGAATCGATGTAATAATCGATGATACAAAAGATTTAGCATCTTCTTTCATTTTCCATGTTGACAAAGTACCTGATTTTTTAGTATGAAGATATGACACTGGCCCCATTATTTTAAAAATTTTTAAATATATTATAGCTGAATTTAGAAATTTACATAAATTATCAAGTTTTTGTCTCAAATTATTTATTATCTATTATAAATTGAAGTGCTTTTATCGTTATTGGGAGCAAGCTCTTTTTACCATATATCCATCTAAGGGCCTTTTCACGTGCCCAACACCTTATCTCACCTATTTTTTGCAGCCTTCTCAACTTATTTTGGTCAGATGAATTATTCTGTTTCACCCAAGCATCCATCCTTTTATCTGATTCACCCTGGATTTTATTTGATTTCAATGTTAAGAACAAGAAATGTTGGTTATATTATTTCTACAATTAATCAATGTATAAAAATATAATATAATAAATTAATCAAAACTTAGCTTTCACTCTACTCAAACAGAAGCATTACACTTCATTTGAAAAAAATAACAAAGAAAAGAACGAGGTAATGATGTGTAACGTCAAGCGACGTTATTGATATATTCTGCATTAAAATATAGTAAACGACATGACAAAGACAATTTTTAAGGAATGTGATATTCAAATCGAGATATCAATAAAAATAAATAAATGATAAGAGAAAATAATGTGAACATAATAATAATTTTTTTCTAATCGGCCTCTATTTTGATATTTTCCTCTGATCGGCCTCAAAAATCGACATTTTCTCGCGACCTCGTGGGCAAAATACCCACCGGCTCTTATTGTGAGTCCGCCCCTGTACTTAGATATAAGATATTAGTTAAATTTTCCAAAAATATGATATGAATATGAATCTAATATTACAAAGGAGTCTTAAGCACGTAGTTTGACAAACTTTAGCAACTTATTCTGAAGCTTAAGCCAATATGACCTTTAACATATATATTTTTTCTCTTTAATTACTCAAAATTAAAACTACTTAAATAAATTTTTACTGAATTTCCATAGGATAAATTTCCTAAGCAAAAATTTTAATTTTCTTATTTATTTGCATACGCATAATTTTTTGAGGTTTAAAATTATTCAATGTACTAGTTGTATTTTTGTTATGTATAAAGGGGAAGAAGGGGTGGAGGTAAGTTTTTTTAAAAAAAAGATTTTTATCAAAAAGTAAAGTTCCAACTAAAATAATTTTAATTAAAATAAGTATTAAATATACATAAATAATGCTTAGTTGCACAAATATTATAAATATTGTTTATTAGCTTGAATAACAAAAGGTTAAATAAAACAATGTATATGTAGTTCATGATAATATCTATAAAATTTAATTAAGGGTCAATTAAATAAAATTATTGTTTTTGCTGAATTTTATTAAATAATACATTGTATAGGTAGTTCATGATAATATCTATAAAATTTGGTTTGGGGTCACTTAAATAAAATTATTGTTTTTGCTGAATTTTAATGTAAAGAGTTCATATTTAATAAGTAAATATTACATATAACAATATCTATCTATCTTTTAAGGGAAATTTTTTTTTTATCATTTTTAAATTTTATTAAAATTAAATTGAAATTATTTCATTTTCCCTCGAGATGTTTTTCGATCATATATTGTTACTCACAGTTTGGATAGCTTTTATAGAATTATCGCAAGGTAATTTTTTTAACATTTAATATTTCTTAAATATTGGTATAAACTTTCAAATCACATGCAATGGTATTAAATTAAGAAATTTTATCAGGAATATATAATTTATGTTTTCTTCGAAAAAAACCAAAAAAAATAATGATTTATAAGGTTAATTTATAATATTCTTACTTCCTTACTAATTGTTATTAATCTACCTTTTGCACATTACCAAACATCCATCAATAAAATTTTATAAGAGTAACCATAAATGAATATCACTATCTTTAATTCATAAATAATTATTTGATGCTCCCATAATATGATAAAAAAATTAATTTTATACTTATAATTAGAGCGATTTGATTTTTTAAAAATATTATATAATGTTGTATAAATATTATGCGATGATTTTTTTCTAATTTTGCCATATAATGGCTGGAATTAGAGATAATTAAATAATTTAGACATTAAACCTAGTCAAACATATTTTACAGATTTGATTATAATATTGGGTAAAATATGAGAATTTTTGCAGAATGTGGTACAAAATTATTTTTTACATTTGGAGGAATATTATCACGATGCCATTATTACAATATATTTCTCTTTATTAATAGAAGCTACTGGTAAGAATAAATTGTTTTATGTTAATTTTATATATAAATAAATATTTTTAATTTAATCTTGATTTTTTAAAAATATTTAACGAAGTAATAAACTAACAACTCAAATATATTTATTAGATATTTTAATTAAATTTCTCAGAAATATAATTTATGGCATAATATTATAATTTTTAAATATTACAATTATAAATTATGCGGCCGGGGTACACGAGCAAGGCCATATTTAAATTTTTTTGAATACCCTTGACGCCCCGAGCCTATAATTTTTTTTTTCAAAATACCCATGCCAGGCTTAATATTTGAAAAACAAATATTTTAAATCCCCAATATTAACTATAAAAATAAAAAATATATAATATATTTTTTTAAAATCCAGGCCGGACCGGGGAAATGTAAAACCAGAGCCGCGCTGGATTAAGAAAATATATAGGCCAGGCCGTATGATACCTCTGCAGGTCTCTGATATTCTGAAATTACTTTCTATTTGTTATCTAAATTTAAAATAAATAATAAAAAAACGAGCTAGAGCATATTAACAATACCTATAGTTAAAAAAATATGATTTCTTCTAACAATGTGTTTAATCTTTTCACAGAGATGCAGAGTTATTACCCTAAAATCTAAGACTTCGACCGTCATTGGTTAAAAATAGACCTATCAAAAATAATTAATCGATTTGTTAGCGATGCGAAATTTACGAATATGAATTATTAGATTTTAATATAATAATAATAATAAAATTTTTGACGAATATTAAATTCTTACTAATTATTCCTAAATTTTTATAAATATATAAATTTATTAATTTTTATTTCTGAAGCTTCAAAAAAAATTATTTTTCCAATAATTCAAGCTAGGGCTTATTAATTTTATGCTCTTATATATATCACTATCACATATGTTAACGAATTTATCAAATAGTTTTAACATAATTTAAATGATCTAAAAAATAACTCAAAAATATTATAATTTAACTGTATTCCATGAAAGGTATAAAAACGTCGTCAAAAAGCCAAAGTTTATTATATTGTTCAATAATAATTATAAAAGATGATATAACATTTTTCAAAAATAATTATATTTTATGTAAACATTGATTAATTTATTATTTAATAACCATAAATAATATATCTTTATTAACGTAGTTGGAGAATGTAACTATTACTCTATTAGTTTATTTCAGTCTCTACTATCTGATTCAGAAAATTTTTTAATTAAAGAGATAGAGATAAAAATAAATTAAATTACTAAATGGCAAATCATTATTAAATTCAGTAGATCAATCATAGTTTATCTTTGCTGCTAGTTGCAATATTAAATTATTTTCCTATAGCTAACAACTTTGTAGAAATTAACAAAAACCAAATTTAAATTTGGTTCAGTCATTAATTTGGTGGAAAATTTATATAAACAGGTAAATAAAATAAGAATCAATGTAATGAATAATTTCATAATATTTATCTAGAAGTTGAATCAAAAGCTAAATCTTATAATATAAAATAAAATAAACCTGAAAACTTATTTGGAAATACTACTTATGAATCTCGGCTAAATGGGTTAGCTATAGTATTTAATAAATCTTTTGTATAATATTGTATTTGATAAAAAGTTATAAAAACTTGTTTTTTAAATATTTTCCAGTCAATATTTTATACACATTACAATTAGTATTTTCAAGAAAATTTTTATATTGTATGAGAATTTAAGCTGGGGCTAGTTTTTAAAGCAAGTTTTATAATAAAATAATACTAAACTTTATTTAAATTTTACATTTCAAAAAAAATATTAAATATAATACCTAAATAAAAAATCTAGACATGCGCGCCGCCTGTAGTTTTTGACGATGCTTACGCCGCCGCCAAAAAATTATCCGCGCTCAACATGCCGCCGCCGATGTAAAAAATTGGCGGCGTAGCGGTGTGAAACATATTTTTTATTATTAAAAATAATATTTATTTTATATATTATTTATGAATTGTTATTAGGAGACAAATAATATTAAATATATTTTGAGTTATTAAAAAAGGCGATTTTATTTTTTAAATTAATAAATATTATTTGCTATACATTTATATGTTACTCACCTATCACTTTAAAATCATCTATTAAATTACAACATTTCTATTCCCGATCAAATTCTACATCTCTAGGAATATCTTCATTATCTCAAAATCTTTATGATTTTAAATTTCATTCCCAATGAGCTGTGGTAATTTTATTTCTATGCTGTAGTCAGTATATATTACCCATGCCAACGTAAACATTTATTATCACATTTTCAAATCTGCCCTTAATCAGCATTGTGGTATTTATCCGATATCATACTAATCTTCTTTAGTATCTTTGATAATACTGTCATAAAATTTATTTATACATCCGCCTGTAATTCCCTTATCTTCTTACTTAGCCCTAAGCATAATATGGCTCCTTTAAGTTATTCATTCCTCATCATTTACTATATGTTTGTAATCTCTTATCTCTTTCACCTTTCGTAAATTTTATAATTCCATCACTCCCTATATGTTAGTATTATTTTCTTCGATAATTATTTTTGCCGATTCTCTCATTTAATTATTACCTTAGTTCAAAATAAAATTGCTACTCTACCATTTCATTTTCTCAATTTATTTTCAAGCTTACTAGGCCAAGGTCTTTACTTATCCATAATTGGACAACAATAGACTATTATTTCACAATTTATAAAGTCGCCTAGTTCATTTCCATCAACCACCTAATTTCCATTTGGTGATCAACTTTTTCATCTAGATATTTCCGATTTTTAGGTCAAATGCTAAAATATTTAGATAATCCTATAATCATAAAATCTAGATAGTACATTATTATATGGATACATTAAATGATGTTCTAAATAATATAAACTCAGACTTAATTAAATTAATTAACGATTGTTGATGTAGATCTTTAAGGAATATTAAAATAGAAAAATAATTTAGAGATACATTCCTTAGGATTATATTACTTAGCATTTTATGCCTTCTCTTTCCTATTTTCTGTTTTTTCTAGAAATATATTTTTATAGATTTTTATCCATTTGTTCTAAATTATAATTATTTTTCGCTTTTATCATTTTTTTCTTAGAAAAAAATAATAATATGCCTTTTTTTATAATATATCATATTAATGATATTTATTCAAGAAAAGAAATAATTGAAGGAAAATTCATCAGCTTTTTTTTACATGGTTACACAAGATATCTTTCTGAATTTACTCATAATTATGCCTCCTATTTTTATTAGAGAAAAAATATTAACTTTTGACCATTAAAAATATTCAATAGAAGCCTCGCATTTTAACTGAATTCTCATGAATATATTTATAGAAGTGAATCATAACTTGAATATGAAAACTTCAATATGGAAAATGAATAAATAAAAATTTGAAGTAAGTTATTTAGTAAATAGTTTGGACGATTTATTATGGCAATTTAGAATATAACAAATTGAAACATCTTATTAAGCATCTTTTGGTAAAATACGACTTTTAGCATTGTTATTAAGAAATCTGAAAATTAAAATGAACAATATGAAAATAATATATTATTTATTTTAATTGAATTGATTATCTTATAATGGAGAAAAGTTAAATAGTTATTAAGATATATCAGTGGATATGAAAATCATATTTTAGATTGATTGATTAGATCACAAATAATTTTTTTAACACATTTAAATTTTATAACAATATTTTCATATATTATCTTAACCCAAGTTATAATAAATATCTATTTAATAATCCATTAAATAAATGATTATCTCCAGCATAATTGACAAAAAATATAAATATATTGAAAAGTTTTTTTTATAAAAAACCAATATTTTTACGTGATATATCAAATTTATTGTAAATTTTTTATTTGATTGTTCTATAAATTATCTTTCATTGTAATTATCTAAACTTATTAGTATGAAATTGTTTATAACTAAATTTATATCACTCATTAATTTTTGAATAGCAATTTTAATATGTTAATAGTGGGATCTATCGAATATGGATAGTCTGATAATTCTTTCAACTGATAAATTAAATATAATTTCCTTAAATTAAACTATATCTTTAGTATTTTTTTATTTGAAGTAGAATAGGCATATCTAAAATATTATTATGGGGAGAGAGCACTATTAGGTGAATTTCGCATAAGGTTTTTGTAGGATCTTTAAATCCAATCATTGTAGTCCTTTGGTTGAGTTATAATTTTATAAAATAATTTTGATTGCCTTACTTATTTTTCTATAAAATTAATTTTTTTCTAAATTTTTCTTATTTTAAAATTATTTAGGAAATTATATTTAAAAGATACGGCAAATTTCCCAAGGGGGAGATAAATTTCCACTTTCCCATCTCTTAGTACAGATGCATTATAGTTTTAAAGATCATTTTAATAAAAAAGATATTTCTTTATATTAATTGAAAATAAAAACCCTTATAATAACTGAATAAAATGGAAGTCAAAATATAACCTAAACCAGAGGAAAATTTCTCAATATCTTTATTAGTCCTAAATTTTTATTACAGTAAAGTCTATAACTAGACCTCCATTTATATCATTATGTTTTGATTAATCGATCAAATTGTTTAAACTAATTTGTTTAACTTTTTAACTAATATTTTTTTGAATAAAAATATTTAAAATTATTCATGCTCTTACATTCATCTTATATTTTTTGTAGCCATCAGCAGGGGAGTAGGTGAAGGGGGGTCGGAATCTCGCAAAAAAATTTAAAACCTTATATTTTTTCTCCAATTTTTAGCCTCCAGAAATGACCTATATAAATATTTCCGGTCCCCAAATTTAAAAAAAAATAATTTTTATTTAATTAACCATTTAATTTAAAAACAAAATAAAACACTTAAAACATACAACTTCTAAAGGTCTCTAATTTTAATATGGTTCGAAAAGAAGGATACAGAAATATCAAAATCTTGGTGTCAAGTTGAGTGTAATCAATATTATTGGAAATCTTATTTGGTTTATATTTTCGATCTGGTTTTACCATAATAACTAATGCTGCAGATGAAAATTAAATTATACAGGAAATTTAGTGCAATGTTCCTTCATCTTCCAAAAATGTAAAATTTTTTAAAAAGAAATCAATAACAAAATATGCCCAATGCACATCACTTTAAATTCAAAGAAGTCATATCTACGGCAGATGGTTTTGGAAAAAGATTATAACAAAAGTGAGATGAAATTTTTATTTCTTAAAGCTGATAAGCAAAAGATAAAACAAGCTGTAAATATTTGATTATTCGGTATATTTTTTGTGGAAAAATTAAAGATATTTTAATATGAATGCTTGATTTGGAAATTCTGCCGAAAACATTACAATTTACATTATAAAACAACTTAATCATTTAAGGATTAATTTATTTTATAATAAACTAAACTAGTCCTATAATGATGCAAATGTCATGTTTTATCGAAATGCAGAAGCGCAAACTTTACTCTAGAAAAATTAATAAAAAGGTATATATTTTTTACAAATTGTATCCCTTTGTCAATAATTTGTTTAAAAATATTTCTGTAATATTTAATTTCAATTTAGCAAACAAATTGTACGATTTCTTTAAGGCGTTTTAATGAATTCTGTAAAGCGATGAATTAATATTTGGAAACATATTCTATATTTAACAAAATTTTGAGGGTATTGGTAAATATTATTTTATTTTTCTAATATATTTTCTTATTAGGAAATCTTCCGACCCCCCTTGATCCAAATAATTCTATTGTAGAATGGCTCTTTTGCGTCCTTATTACCTTCATATTGAAACAATGAAAATCGTAAAAGGATTTATACCAGCTGAAATATAATTTTAAAAATATTATTAATAATATACATGAATGAACCTATAAATTATAAAAATACTATTCAGTAGCCATTATCATTTGGGTGTCAGCTGCTTCTTGTGAGACCTCATTTATACTCAAGGTAGTTTTATCGAGCATCAGAGTATCAATTAAAGATAAAGAAAAGTAAATTAAATTCCAATGGCTCATGTGAAAAGACCTAAAAATTTAGAATTTTATTGTTTTATTGTTTTATTAAAATTTAATAATAAAAATCTTCTATTAGAGGTATACATAATTTTTTACATTTAAAAATTTCCAATATAAATAACATAATAATATTACACCCCAATCCTAAATAAACACCCTCCTCCCCCACCTCCTACCTAAAAATTTCTAGCTACGCCTGGTTAATGGAACAAAAAAATATTCAATTTAAGCTAATTTTATTTATAATATACCTCAATTGTAAAAAATATTACTTAAAATTTTATTACAGTTAACAATACAACTATAACCTCTGCTGACACCACAACCGGAGAACCTAATCATTCAGGTATATCAATAAATGCATTAATATATAATCGATCTTATATATTTTATAATCATAATTCATCTTTCGACATTTAGAAGCGAGTCATGAGTTGTAAATTATAACAGAGCTACGCCTGGACTCTCCCATTCTAACTGAATTAAAAAAATTGTGAATTAATCTATGAGAAAAAACGTTCCTAAATTTTTGAGACAAGCATACTTCAACGACTCCAATACATAAATAGAATTGAATCTAATTATGAGACCCTATTTTAAAATGTAAATCTATCAGTGTTATCTGTATATCGTTGCGATATGCCTTCTAATCCCAAGATGTGATGTGGGAAAAAGGTTAGATTTGCACCTGCAAATAAATTTGGGGTAAACTAATAATTATAGGGGTTGAAACTCCTAAAAGTAAAGGTATAAAATGTAAAACTCCTGCAAAAATATAGACTACTGCTCCTATAGATAAAACATAATGAAAATGAGCTACCACATAATTGGTATTATGAAGGGTATATCTAGGGAAGAGGAGCTTAAGTTAATTCCTATTAAACCCCTAGCCGTAAAAATCTTAAGACTCCAATTTGAGAGTTAGAAAAATTATTAGGATATCCGGATATAGTTACTAATAAGCTAAAAATTTTAATTCCTGTGAGGATAGCAATGATTATAGTAGCTGAGGGAAAAAAAGCAAGGGTATCGTCGTCTAGTCCTATTGTAAATATGTGATGAACCTATACTAAAAACCTAATCCTCCGATCCCTGCTATAGCATAGATTATATTAAGATAATCAAAGGTAAATTTTTTTATTAGAAATATCTGGTAAAATATGAGAAATTAAACCAAACCCTGGTAAGATAAGAATGTATTTTTCTGAATGTTCAAAAAAATTAAAATAAGTGTCGAAATAAAATGGAGTTACCCTCTCTAACCGTATCAAAAATTGATGTATTAATATTTCGATCTAATATTAATATTGTTAAGGTTCTGGCTAAAACAGGTAATCTGAAAGTAAAAAGAGTAATAAGTGAAGATCATGGAAATATAGTTTTTCTATGGGTATCCCGATAGAGCGAAGAGTAATAATTCTATTAATAAAATTTATTGCTAAATGTAAAGATCTTAAACCTGCGATATGGAGGCTTAAAATTACTAAATCTGAAGTGGGCGAGGGGTATTTGATTAATAAAGACAAAGGCTGGTGATAGGTTTAGCCAGTGGCACAGCCTGATTCTGTTATACTACTTGTTAGTAAAAGAATTGAGAGAAGCCAAAAAGATGTGTTATTTATTAGCGCGAATGCTATATCAATCAGTTACCAAATGTCTACACCAAATTACGTATAGTAGCAAAGTTATTATCTGATATATAATTGTTTAAAAGTGTGGGTGATCAAGGAATTACTTTGCCTTAAGTAATTTTGTTTTATTATTCCCGATTTCTTTGTATTATATATTTTTTTTAAATAAATTTCACATCCTTTCGTTTACTTTAAAAAAATTTTCCCACCGATCTGGGGTATTTTATGTTTGTATGGTCATCTTTCTCTTTTATTTTTAATCTTGTCTTCCATATCTCATTGTTTTTTTTAAACTTAAATTTTCTGAAAATGTACAATCCTGAGTAGACGATAAGAGATAGCAATGAAAACGAATAACCAATCAAAATAGGAAAAACTTAGGGCCCGCTTCTATTTATCTAATAAAAATATAATCCTCTTCCAACATATAATATATGCATATTATTGTATTTTTAGATAAAATATTAAACAATAAAAGTATACAGCGTAATTATTTTGTAATTTTTTTGCAAAAAAAAATTAATCCAAGTACAGAACTAACAGAACCATTAAGAATGCTCTTTATAATTTTCATTTTATGTTTTTTAGGTCATATACTTATATAAATCTTGACAGAGATTTATTCTAAAGCCGTTTTCCCTATTATTTTAGAAGCTTTAATATCTTTTTATTATAATTAAGAAAAAATTTAGGCGCTTCTAATTTAGCTTAGCTACTATTTTTATGATGAAACTATATTTATATAAAATATAACTTTATTGAGGGGTATAATTATATTTAAAATCCTGAGATAAGAGACAACTTTTATATAATGCAATAATCATTCTAAAAAAATAAAGAATGAGAACGGGCTCTTCGTCCGTGTCCTATCCACTTGGGATGAACCTTTTTAGAGATCGACTTCTTGGAATACACTAAAAATGTTTTGCTCTTTAGAATATCTAACTTTAATTAATTAATAACCTTTATATTACCAGTTTTCTTTATTTATTTATTTTAAACAGATATAGTTATTCAACAAATAAGTATATATTATATTTTTCTTACATAATTATAATCTAACATAATCAGACATCGTTTAACATGATTTTACACAGATTTTGTAGCATCTATTTATTTTGTTTTTAATTAGCACTTCATAAATTAAAAAAAACTGTAAAAAAAATTTTCAATATGTGTAAAGTATTATATTTCTTAAATTTGAAACTTAGTAAAAAATATAGATGTAAAATTTTATTCAATTTTCATGAAATGATTTTAATAAACCGTTTTTACAATTGAAACATCATTAAACACATCATATAATACATTTCACTTTAGTAATCAATTTAAATCTAAGGTTTATACACTGCTGTACTTTATTATGGTCACTGAGCTAATAAATTGTCTTCTTTATTTCTGAAAAAGAATGTATGTTCGTTGAGTAGTGTTGTTAATCGGCTTAGCCGAGTCGGCTCGAACAGAGCTCACGCAAATTTTGGGTCGTTTTTTTCGACTCCAACTCAAAGTTTTGGTCGTTTTTTACGACTTCGACCAGAGTTCAAGCCGAAAAAAACGACTTCGACCCAAAATATGGGTCGTTTTTTTCGACTCCGACCCAAGTCCAAGCCGAAAAAAACGACCTCGACCCAAAATATGGGTCGTTTTTTACGACTCCGACTCAAAATTTGGGTCGTATTTTTCGACTAAAACTTGAAGTTTGGGTCGTATTTTTCGACTCCAACTCAAAGTTTGGGTTGTTTTTCTGACTCAGACTCAAACATCGGGTCATTCAATCCGACCCAAAATATGGATCTTTTTTTTAAAGACGACTTAAAGTTAGGGTTGCTTTTTTTCACCCCTAACCCAATTATCTAGATCATTTTTTTCGACCAAAAGTCAAATAACATTTAGTATATATTAATATTATAGGCGGGAAAGTTACTTAAAGCTTCTTTAAATTATAATGCTCTGATTAACTATTCATCATAGTTATATTTTAAAATTTTTAAGTGATGTACCATAGAAAAGTGCCATTTGTCATGATAATTATTTTTGAACTTTTTTAAATGAAATAGATAAAAATATATATTGTAGACATGTTAAATCAAAATTTCAGTGATGATGTACCATAGATAAGTGGTAATTGTCATAATCGCTATTTTTGAACTTTTTTGAGTTTTTTTAAAGCAAATTGCTAAAAATATATATTCTAAACATGTTAAATTAAAAATTCAGTGAGGATGTATCATAGATAGGTGACAATTGTCATAATCGCTATTTTTGAACTTTTTTCAATTTTCTTAAAGGAAATAGCAAAAAATATATATTCTAACCATGTTAAATTCAAAATTCAGTGAGGATGTATCATAGATATGTGACAATTGTCATAATCGCTATTTTTGAACTTTTTCAAATTTTTTTAAAGGAAACATCTTAAAATATATATTCTAAACATGTTAAATTTAAAATTCAGTGAGGATGTATCATATATAGGTGACAATTGTCATAATCGCTATTTTTGAACTTTTTCAAATTTTTTTAAAGGAAATATCTAAAAATATATATTCTAAACATGTTAAATTCAAAATTCAGTGAGGATGTATCATAGATAGGTGACAATTGTCATAATCGCTATTTTTGAACTTTTTTAAATTTTTTTAAAGGAAATATCTAAAAATATATATTCTAAACATGTTAAATTAAAAATTCAGTGAGGATATATCATAGTTAGGTGACAATTGTCATAATCGCTATTTTTGAACTTTTTTAAATTTTTTTAAAGGAAATATCTAAAAATATATATTCTAAACATGTTAAATTAAAAATTCAGTGAGGATGTATCATAGATAGGTGACAATTGTCATAATCAATATTTTTGAACTTTTTTCAATTTTTTTAAAGCAAATAGCTAAAAATATATATTCTAAACATGTTAAATTAAAAATTCAGTCAGGATGTATCATATATAGGTGACAATTGTCATAATCGCTATTTTTGAACTTTTTCAAATTTTTTTAAAGGAAATATCTAAAAATATATATTCTAAACATGTTAAATTAAAAATTCAGTGAGGATGTATCATAGATAGATGACAATTGTCAAAATCGCTATTTTTGAACTTTTTGAAATTTTTTTAAAGGAAATAGCTAAAAATATATATTCTAAACATGTTAAATTAAAATTTCAGTGAGGAAGTTTCATAGATAGGTGACAATTGTCATAATCGCTATTTTTGAACTTTTTTAAAGGAAATATCTAAAAATATATATTCTAAACATGTTAAATTTAAAATTCAGTGAGGATGTATCATAGATAGGTGACAATTGTCATAATCGCTGAACTTTTTCAAATTTTTTTAAAGGAGATAGCTAAAAATATATATTCTAAACATGTTAAAGTCACCTATCTATGATACATCCTCACTGAATTTTTAATTTAACATGTTTAGAATATATATTTTTAGATATTTCTTTTAAAAAAATTTGAAAAAGTTCAAAAATAGCGATTATGACAATTGTCATCTATATATGATACATCCTCACTGAATTTTAAATTTAATATGTTTAGAATATATATTTTAAGATGTTTCCTTTAAAAAAATTTGAAAAAGTTCAAAAATAGCGATTATGACAATTGTCACATATCTATGATACATCCTCACTGAATTTTTAATTTAACATTTTTAGAATATATAATTTTTGCTATTTCCTTTAAAATAATTGAAAAAATTTCAAAAATAGCGATTATGACAATTGTCACTTTTCTATGGTACATCTTCACTGAAATTTTATTTTAACATCTTTACAATATATATTTTTAGCTATTTCCTTTAAAAAAATTTGAAAAAGTTCAAAAATAACGATTATGACAATTGTCACCTATCTATGATACATCCTCACTGAATTTTTAATTTAACATGTTTAGAATATATATTTTTAGATATTTCCTTTAAAAAAATTTGAAAAAGTTTAAAAATAGCGATAATGACAATTGTCACCTATCTATGATACATCCTCACTGAAATTTTAATTTAACATGTTTAGAATATATATTTTTAGCTATTTCCTTTAAAAAAATTTGAAAAAGTTCAAAAATAGCGATTATGACAATTGTCACCTATCTATGATACATCCTCACTGAATTTTTAATTTAACATGTTTAGAATATATATTTTTAGATATTTCCTTTAAAAAAATTTGAAAAAGTTCAAAAATAGCGATTATGACAATTGTCACCTATATATGATACATCCTCACTGAATTTTAAATTTAACATGTTTAGAATATATATTTTAAGATGTTTCCTTTAAAAAATTTGAAAAAGTTCAAAAATAGCGATTATGACAATTGTCACATATCTATGATACATCCTCACTGAATTTTGAATTTAACATGGTTAGAATATATATTTTTTGCTATTTCCTTTAAGAAAATTGAAAAAAGTTCAAAAATAGCGATTATGACAATTGTCACCTATCTATGATACATCCTCACTGAATTTTTAATTTAACATGTTTAGAATATATATTTTTAGCAATTTGCTTTAAAAAAACTCAAAAAAGTTCAAAAATAGCGATTATGACAATTACCACTTATCTATGGTACATCATCACTGAAATTTTGATTTAACATGTCTACAATATATATTTTTATCTATTTCATTTAAAAAAGTTCAAAAATAATTATCATGACAAATGGCACTTTTCTATGGTACATCACTTAAAAATTTTAAAATATAACTATGATGAATAGTTAATCAGAGCATTATAATTTAAAGAAGCTTTAAGTAACTTTCCCGCCTATAATATTAATAGATACTATATGTTATTTGACTTTTGGTCGAAAAAAATGATCTAGATATTGAGTTAGGGGTGAAAAAAAGCAACCCTAACTTTAAGTCGTCTTTAAAAAAAAGATCCATATTTTGAGTCGGATTGAATAAAACGACCCGATGTTTGAGTCTGAGTCAGAAAAACGACCCAAACTTTGAGTTGGAGTCGAAAAATACGACCCAAACTTCAAGTTTTAGTCGAAAAATACGACCCAAACTTCAAGTTTGAGTCGAAAAATATGACCTAAACTTCAAGTTTAAGTCGAAAAATACGACCCAAATTTCAAGTTTGAGTCGAAAAATACGACCCAAATTTTGAGTCGGAGTCGTAAAAAACGACCCATATTTTGGGTCGAGGTCGTTTTTTTCGGCTTGGACTTGTGTCGGAGTCGAAAAAAACGACCCATATTTTGGGTCGAAGTCGTTTTTTTCGGCTTGAACTCGGGTCGAAGTCTAAAAAAACGACCCAAACATTGAGTCGGAGTCGAATTAAACGACCCGAGCTTTGGGTCTGGGTCGCGACTCGCGGCGTTTTAACAACACTATCGTTGAGACATTTTTCGCTATATTTGTCATCAATATGTACACATTTTTTTAGGCTATGTTCACACATAAATCTGATGATTTTTAAGCAAGAATTTCCTTATCTGATAAACCACGAAGGAAAAGAACTATCTTCTAAAATACAATACATTTTGTCTATAGATAGCAAATAAAGAACATTTAATAATATAAAACATATAATCAAGAGCACAAATTTATATAGCATTTATGCGCGTTATGTTTTAAGGTACGCGTACATTATTACCTAAATTTTAAACACTATTAAAGAGCATAGCGATATTTAATTTATTTCTTTAACCTTTTGACATCGTTGAAATTAAATGATAAATCAATATTGATTATTATACTTTCATACTTCATTTTTCATCATTTATTAAATGGAAAAAATGCAACTATTCAAAAGTTGTAAACTACGTATTTTATCATTTTTATCTTGATAGCTGTCTTTCATTTTTGACAAAATTAATTATAAAAATAAATAAAATATATGTTTATCTAAATACAAAATGGCTATTAAGCTGTAAAAATTTATTTTATATTAAACTTTATACATTGTTTAATGGTATGTGTACTCAAAATATCAAAATATTCGCAATAGAGGGTTAAAACTATTTTTTGAGATTAACATAGTCTCAACTTAATCACATTTGCAATAATATTTTTTTAAGATTATATTATATTAATATTTAGACCTTAGATAAATATTATATATCATCAATTTCAACTACGGATCTTAATTGGCCTATGTCTTAATCCAAATATAGTTCCACAACAGGATACCATTCATTATATTGAAGATCTCAAGGGACAGACATTCTTGCTATCGTGCACAAATGCCATTTAACATGAGGCCCTATTTAATGCTTTCATTTATCAACGCTAGAAAATGTATAGCTTAATTAGAAAACATACGTGCTCATGGAATAACACTTACCTTGGAAGGTCAACATCTAGTTTTGGGAATTGCATAGATTCATATACTAAATCAAATCAACAAATCTTTTTAATCACGGCAGTCAAAACTTCGAAATGCTATATTTTTTTTTAAAAAAATGGCAGATTTTTACCTTTTATCACTTTCAAACTAATAACTTTGTCATTGAATGGCAACTTTTCCAAAAAATTTGATAGACAAAAACTCTCATATATATCTGGTAAAAAAATAGAAATATTTATCTTAGATACAGAATAACCCTTGAAATATATGGATCCTTGCATCATTCACGGATCTATGTTTTTATTATATTTAATTTTATTTATATTTTTAATATTTACATTTTATAGAATATTAATTTTATTTTATTTTATTAATTTTTCATATTTTTGTCTTATTTATTATATTTTGCTATTTTAAATTATTTTATTTTATATTTTTAAAGGCTAAACATTAAATCTTTCCGTCAAGATATATTATATCATATTAAAAAGAAATAATTATAAAAATATGAAGAAATGCAACACCTAAAAATTTCTTAATTTTAAGAACAAATAAAAAAAGGAAAGAATTTTATTATATAAAACTTTTTCTCAAATTATATATGGCTGATTTTATATTAAATTCTAATTTATCTTGGGGTAAAGTGTCGAGAATTCATACAATAAAATTTTTAACTTTTTTGAAAATATATTATTACCCAAAAGTGATGTTCAAGTTAAGACTAAAAAATAGCTTTAAAACCGTATCCTGAATCTGACTTGTTATTAAACAGCCGACCATTCTTTACCCAAGCGTTGCCGCATAGAAAAATTATATTAGATAACAAAAATAAGAGCAAATTTATTAGCCATCTGAGGAAATAATGTTCAAGAAAATTTGCTATATATGCACACTTTTTATCATATTATTTTTTAGAATATAATTTATTGTTATAAATTATTTTAGAGGACGAATACGGTAAAATCTTTATTTTCTTTTCAAATCCCAGTAAAAATTAATGATAATAATATAAACAAAATTTTGTAAGGAGATAGTATAAATATTTTTGTTTAGGATATTTTTTGGATTTTAAATCATTAATTGAGCCCGTTATTTTAAATTTAAAAATCTGATTCTGCAGGAAATACATTCCAATTGTTAAATAAACATTCTGATATTTATAGGGTGGGTATTCTAGACATATTGGAATACATTTCTGGCAAAATTAGATCTTTAAATTTAATAAAACGCTATCAATTATAGATTTATAATGCAAAACCTACACTGCATATCGGGAAATCATTAAATTTTTGCATTACCCAAAATATAATTAATCGTCAAATCAATATACAAAACATATGATTGATATATATATATATAAAATATAAAAATAAAATGCAAATTGCTACATGCGCACCCCTAACGCATATAAGAAATATGGCTAAAATATTTTATTAAAAAGTATCTAATTAAACTGTACCAGAAACCTACATGTAAATATGAAAATGTAATGATTATTTTGTTTATACCAAATTAAAATTTGGTCGTTAGGACTCAATTTCTTTAAATGAAAATAATTAATTATTTTTTTAGGATTTATTGTCAATGATAAATTTTGTACCCCCCCCCCACCCCCCCTTGATCCAGATAATTCTATTGTAAAATGGTTCTAATGCGTCCTTATTACCTTCATATTGAAACATTACATCATGAAATGAAAATCGCCAAAGGATTTATACCAGCTGACATATGATTTTAAAAATATTATTAATAATATATATATGAAAAGAAATTTTTATTTTAAAAATTATATAAATGCTATTCAGTAGCTATTATCATTGGGGTGTCAGCTGCTTTGTGTGAGACCTCATTTATACTCAAGGTAGTTTTATCGAGCATCAGAGAATCGATGAAAGACAAACGAAAAAAAATTAAGTTCCAATGGCTTATGAGAAAAAACCCAAAATTTATATTTTTATTCTTTTATTAAAATTTATTAATAAAAATCATCCAATTAGAGTATTATTTTGTATATATATATGTATACATAATTTTTTACTAATTTTATTTATAATGTACCTCAATTGTTAAAATTACTTAAAAATTTTTTACAGTTAATAATACAACTACAACCACTGCCATCACAACAACCAGAAAACCTAATCTTTCAGGTATATCAATATATGTATTTATATATAATAGATCCGAAATATTTTATAATCATAATTCATCATTGAACATTTAGAAGCTGGTTTTGAGTTTTAAATTTTAACAGAGCTACGCTTGGACTTTCCATCAACTGAATGAAAAAAATTGTGAAATAACCTATGAGAAAAAACACTTCTAAATTTTTGAGACAAGCATACTTCAACGACTCCAGTACGTAAGCAGTATTAATAATGAGACCATATTTCAAAATGTATATCTATCAAGTTAATCTGTATATAGTCACGGTATGCCTACTAAGCCCAGGAAGTCATGCGGGAAAAAAGTTAGATTTACACCTGCAAAAATTATAAAAATTTGGGGTAAACAAATTTTTATAGGGGTTAATATCCTTAAAAGTAAAGGCATAAAAAATATAACTCCTGCAAAAATAGAGACTGCTGCTTCTATAAATAGAAGATAATGAAAATGAGCTACCATATAATTGACATCATATATGTAATATCTTGGGAAGAGGAGCTTTAGTTAATTCCTGTTAATCCCCCCACCAAAAAAACCTACTCAAATTTGAGAAATAGAAAATTATTAGTAGATCCGAATATAGTTGCTAATCAGCTAAAAATTTTAATTCCTGTGAAGATAGCAATGATTACAGTAGCTAGATAAAAAAAATGCTGGGGTATCGACTACCACACCTACTGTGAATATGTGATGAGCCCATACGAAAAACCTAATCCTCCTATCCCTGCTATAGCATATATTATATTAAGATAACCAATAGTAAATTTTTTATTAGTATTATCTGTTAAAATATAAGAAATTAAACCAAATTAAGGTAGGATAAGAATACATACTTCTGGATGTCAAAAAAATTAGAATAAGTATTGAAATAAAATTGGGTTACCACCTATAACCGTAACAAAAAATGAAGTATTAATATTTCGATCTAAGATTAATATTCTTAAGGATCCGGCTAAAACAGGTAATCTGAAAGTAAAAAGGTGGTTATAAGTGAATACGGAAATATAGTTCTATGGGTATCCAGATAGGACGAAGAGTAATAATTATAGTAATAAAATTTATTGCCACAAGTAAAGATCTAAACCCTTCGATATCGGAGCTTAAAATTGCTAAATCTATAGAGGGCGAGAGGTGTCTGATTAATAAAAACAAAGGCGGGTGTAGGATTTAGCCCGTGGCACACCTGATTCTGTTATACTAATTGTTAAAAGAATTACATGAGGAAGAAGTTAAAAAGATATGTTATTTATTAACAAGAATACTATATCAGGAGATGAGAGTATTAATGGAATTAATCAGTTCCCAAATCTCCCTACCAAAATAGGTAAAATAACAAAGTTCTTATAGTAGCATAGTTATTTTTTATTATATAATTGTTTAAAGGTGTGGGTTATCAAGGAATTACTTTACCTTAAGTTATTTTGTTTTATTATTGCCGATTTTTTGTATTATTTATTTTTTTAAATAAATTTCCATCCTTTCGTTTACTTTAATAAAATTTTCCCACCGATCTGGGGTATTTTATGTTTGTATGGTCATCTTTCTCTTTTATTTTTAATCTTGTATCTTCCATATCTCAATGTTTTTTTTAAACTTAAATTTTTTGAAAATTTACAACCCCTAGTAGACGATAAGAGATAGCAATAAAAACGAATAACCAATCAAAATAGGAAAGACTTAGGGCCCGCTTCTATTTATCTAATAAAAATATAATCCTCTTTCAACATATAATATATGCATATTATTGTATTTTTAGATAAAATATTAAACAATAAAAGTAGCGTAATTATTTTGTAATTTTTTTGCAAAATAAAATTAATCCAAGTACAGAACTAACAGAACCATTAAGAATGCTCTTTATAATTTTAATTTTATGTTTTTTACGTCATATACTTATTTGAATCTTGACAGAGATTAGCCGTTGTCCCTATTATTTTAAAAGCTTTAATATCTTTTTATTATAATTAAGGAAAAATTTAGGCGCTTCTAATTTAGCTTAGCTACTATTTATAATGATAAAACTATATTTATATAAAATATAACTTTATTGAGGGGAATAATTATAAATATAATTTTAATTAAAATTCTGAGATGAAAGACATTTTTTATTAAATGCCAATAATCATTTTAATAAAATAGAGAATGGGAACGGGCTCTAGTCCTTGTCGTGCTATTTTGGGATAGACCGTTTTTGAGATCAACTTTTTGGAATACACAAAAAATGTTTTTGCTCTTTAGAATATTTAACTTTACTTAATTAAGAATCTTTATATTACCAGTTTTCTTTATTTATTTATTTTAAACAGATATAGTTATTCAACAAATAAGTATATCTTATATTTTTCTTACATAATTATAATCTAACATAATCAAAAATCGTTTAACAGAGGATTTTACACAGATTTTATCGCATTTATCTATTTTGTTTTTAATTAACCCTTCATATTATATTTAAATTTCAAACTTAGTACTGAAAATACTCAAGGGGCTGACATTCTTGCCAGCATCCACAAATGCCATAAAAGATAAAGCCCTATTTACTGCTCTCATTAATTATCGCTATAAAATGTAAGGCTTAATTAGAAAACATATGTGCAAATGTAATAATATTACCTTGGAAGGTCAACTTCTAGTTTGGGAACTGCATAAATTCATGTACTAAATTAAATCAACAAATCTATTTAATCATGACCGCCAAAACGTCGAAACGCTATATTTTTTTTTAATAAATGATAGAATTTTACCTTTTATCACTTTCACACTAATACCTTTGTCATTGAGTGGCCACTTTTCCTAAAAATTTGAAAGATAAAAACTCTCTTATATAAAAAAATGAAAGAATTTTATTGGATAAAACTTTATTCACAAATTAGATATGGCTAATTTTATATTTATAAATTCTTCGTAGGGCAAGGTGTCAAAAGCATATTGCGTTAAATTTATACAATAAAATTTGTTACTTTTTTGAAAATATATTACTACCCAAAAGTTATGTTCAAGTTAAGACGTTAACTACAATAAGAGTAATTTATTGGTCATCAAATAGAGGAAATATTTTATAAGAAAAATTGCTATATATGCACGCAAACCTTTTTATCATATTATTTTTTAAAATATAATTTATCCTTATAAATTATTTTAGAGAAAGAATACGGTAAAATCTTAATTTTTTTTTCAATTTCCAGTAAAAATTAATGATAGTAATATAAACAAAATTTATGTAAGTAGATAGTTTTATTGTTATTGTTTATTTTTGGATATATTTTGGATTTAAAATCATTAATTGAGCCCGTTTTTTTTAATTTAAAAAACTGATTTGTCGGAAATACATTCCAATTGTATAATAAATACTCTTTTTTTAAAAAATGGCAGAATTTTACCTTTTATCACTTTCACACTAAAAACTTTGTCATTAAATGACAACTTTTCCAAAAAATTTGATAGACAAAAACTCTCATATATATCTGGTAATCCCATAGAAATATTTATCTTAGATAGAGAATAACCCTTGAAATATATGGATCCTTGCATCATTCACGGATATATGTTTTTATTATATTTTATAAAATTTTATTTATATTTTTTATATTTACATTTTATAGAATATTAATTTTATTTTATTAATTTTTCATATTTTTGTCTTATTTATTATATTTTGCTATTTTAAATAATTTTATTTTATATTTTTAAAGGCTAAACATTAAATCTTTCCGTCAAGATATATTATATCATATTAAAAAGAAACAATTATAAAAATATGAAGAAATGTAACACCTAAAAATTTCTTAATTTCAAGAACAAATAAAAAAAGGAAAGAATATAAAAATTTATTCTCAAATTAGATATGGCTAATTTAATATTTATAAATTCTAATTTATCGTGGGGTAAAGTGTCGAGAATTCATACAATAAAATTAGTTACTTTTTTGAAAATATATTATCACCCAAAAGTGATGTTCAAGTCAAGACTAAAAATTATCCTTGATGGTTGACTTGTTATTAAACAGCCGACAATTCTTTACCCAAGCATTGCCACATAGAAAAATTAGATTAGATAATAAAAATAAGAGCAAATCGATTAGTCATCAAATTATGAAAATATTTTCCAAGAAAAATTGCTATACATTGCATGCCAACATTTTTATCATATTATTTTTTAAATGTAATTTCTTGTTATAAATTATTTTAGAGGACGAATACGGTAAAATCTTTATTTTCTTTTCAAATCCCTGTAAAAATTAATGAAAATAATATAAACAAAATTTTGTAAGGAGATAGTTTAAATGTTTTTGTTTTGGATATTTTTTGGATTTTAAATCATTAATTGAGCTCGTTATTTTAAATTTAAAAATCTGATTCTGCAGGAAATACATTGCAATTGTATAATAAACACTATGATATTTATAGGGTGGGTATTCTACACATATTGGAATACATTTCCGGCAAAATTTGATATTTAAATTTAATATAACGCTAATCTACCCTGCATATCGGGAAAGTCATTAAATTTCTGCATTACCCAAAATATAATTAATCGTCAAATCAATATACAAAACATATGATTGATATTAAAATATTTAAATAAAATGCCAATCATGCGCACTGCTAACGCGTATATGAAATATGGCTAAAATATTTTATTAGATTAAACTGTACCAGAAACCTACATGTAAATATGAAAATGTAATATATCATTTGTATTATAATGTAAATCTTAATCCTATCATAGATCCTCGAGTGTTCAAAATACGCCTAAAAATTTTCATGATTATTTTGTTAATACCAAATTAAAATTTGGTTGTGATGACTCATATAATTTCTTTAAATGAAAATAATTAATTATTTTTTTAGGATTTACTGTCGATGATAAATTTTGTACCCCCCCCCCCCCCCCCTTGAACCAGAAAATTCTATTGTAAAATGGTTCTAATGCGTCCTTATTACCTTCATATAGAAACATTACATCATGAAATGAAAATCGCCAAAGGATTTATACCAGCTGACATATGATTTTAAAAATATTATTAATAATATATATATGAAAAAAAAATTTTATTTAAAAATTATAAAAATGATATTCAGTAGCTATTATTATTGGGGTGTCAGCTGCTTTGTGTGAGACCTCATTTATACTCAAGGTACTTTTATAGAGCATCAGAGAATCCATGAAAGATAAACGAAAAAAAATTAAGTACTAATGGATTATGAGAAAAACGCAAAATTTATATTTTTATTCTTTTATTAAAATTTATTAATAAAAATCGTCCATTTAGAGTATTATTTTGTATATATATATATATATATGTATACATAATTTTTTACATTTAAAAGTTTCCAATTAACATAAATTTTCTATGAGTATCTGAAATATTACTCTCCCATTCTAAATTAACACCCCCCCCCCCCCCCCCTCCCACTTAAAAATATTCTTAGCTACGCCTGGTTAATGGAACAAAAAATATTCACTTTAAGCTAATTTTATTTATAATGTACCTCAATTGTAAAAATTACTTAAAATTATATTACAGTTAATAATACAACTACAACCACTGCCAACACAACAACCAGAAAACCTAATCTTTCAGGTATATCAATATATGTATTTATATATAATAGATCCGAAATATTTTATAATCATAATTCATCATTGAACATTTAGAAGCTGGTTTTGAGTTTTAAATTTTAACAAAGCTACGCTTGGACTTTCCAACAACTGAATGAAAAAAATTGTGAAATAACCTATGAGAAAAAACGCTTATAAATTTTTGAGAGAAGCATACTTCAACGACTCCAGTACGTAAGCAATATTAATGATTAGACCCTATTTCAAAATGTAAATCTATCAGGTTAATCTATATATAGTCACGGTATGCCTACTAACCCCAGGAAGTGATGCGGGAAAAAGGTTAGATTTACACCTGCAAAAATTATAAAAATTTGGGGTAAACAAATTTTTATAGGGGTTAATATCCTTAAAAGTAAAGGCATAAAATATATAACTCCTGCAAAAATAGAGACTGCTGCTTCTATAGATAGAACATAATAAAAATGAGCTACCATATAATTGGCATCATATATGTAATATCTTGGGAAGAGGAGCTTTAGTTAATTCCTGTTAATAACCCAACCAAAAAAACCTATTCAAATATGAGAAATAGAAAAATTATTAGTAGATCCGAATATAGTTGCTAATCAGCTAAAAATTTTAATTCCTGTGAAGATAGCAATGATTATAGTAGCTAGGTAAAAAATGGCTGGGGTATCGACTACCACCCCTACTGTGAAAATGTGATGAGCCCATACGAAAAACCTAATCCTCCTATCCCTGCTATAGCATGTATTATATTAAGATAACCAATAGTAAATTTTTTATTAGTATTGTCTATTAAAATATAAGAAATTAAACCAAATTTTGGTAAGATAAGAATACATACTTCGGGATGTCAAAAAAATTAAAATAAGTGTTGAAATAAAATTGGGTTACCACCTATAACCGTATCAAAAAATGAAGTATTAATATTTCAATCTAAAATTAATATTCTTAAGGATCCGGCTAAAACAGGTAATCTGAAAGTAAAAAGGTGGTTATAAGTGAATACGGAAATATAGTTCTATGGGTATCCAGATAGGACGAAGAGTAATAATTATAGTAATAAAATTTATTGCCACAAGTAAAGATCTAAACCCTTCGATATCGGAGCTTAAAATTGCTAAATCTATAGAGGGCGAGAGGTGTCTGATTAATAAAAACAAAGGCGGGTGTAGGATTTAGCCCGTGGCACACCTGATTCTGTTATACTAATTGTTAAAAGAATTACATGAGGAAGAAGTTAAAAAGATATGTTATTTATTAACAAGAATACTATATCAGGAGATGAGAGTATTAATGGAATTAATCAGTTCCCAAATCTCCCTACCAAAATAGGTAAAATAACAAAGTTCTTATAGTAGCATAGTTATTTTTTATTATATAATTGTTTAAAGGTGTGGGTTATCAAGGAATTACTTTACCTTAAGTTATTTTGTTTTATTATTGCCGATTTTTTGTATTATATTTTTTTTTAAATAAATTTACCATCCTTTCGTTTACTTTAATAAAATTTTTCCACCGATCTGGGGTATTTTATGTTTGTATGGTCATCTTTCTCTTTTATTTTTAATCTTGTATCTTCCATATCTCAATGTTTTTTTTAAACTTAAATTTTTTGAAAATTTACAACCCCTAGTAGACGATAAGAGATAGCAATAAAAACGAATAACCAATCAAAATAGGAAAGACTTAGGGCCCGCTTCTATTTATCTAATAAAAATATAATCCTCTTTCAACATATAATATATGCATATTATTGTATTTTTAGATAAAATATTAAACAATAAAAATAGCGTAATTATTTTGTAATTTTTTTGCCAAAAAAAATTAATCCAAGTACAGAACTAACAGAACCATTAAGAATGCTCTTTATAATTTTTATTTTATGTTTTTTAGGTCATATACTTATTTGAATCTTGACAGAGATTTATTCTAAAGCCGTTGTCCCTATTATTTTAGAAGCTTTAATATCTTTTTATTATAATTAAGGAAAAATTTAGGCGCTTCTAATTTAGCTTAGCTACTATTTATAATGATAAAACTATATTTATATAAAATATAACTTTATTGAGGGGAATAATTATAAATATAATTTTAATTATAATTCTGAGATGAAAGACATTTTTTATTAAATGCCAATAATCATTTTAATAAAATAGAGAATGGGAACGGGCTCTAGTCCTTGTCGTGCTATTTTGGGATAGACCGTTTTTGAGATCGACTTTTTGGAATACACAAAAAATGTTTTTGCTCTTTAGAATATTTAACTTTACTTAATTAAGAACCTTTATATTACCAGTTTTCTTTATTTATTTATTTTAAACAGATATAGTTATTCAACAAATAAGTATATCTTATATTTTTCTTACATAATTATAATCTAACATAATCAAAAATCGTTTAACAGAGGATTTTACACAGATTTTATCGCATTTATCTATTTTGTTTTTAATTAACCCTTCATATTATATTTAAATTTCAAACTTAGTACAGAAAATACTCAAGGGGCTGACATTCTTGCCAGCTTCCACAAATGCCATAAAACTTAAGGCCCCATGCTCTCATTAATTAACGCTATAAAATGTAAGGCTTAATTAGAAAACATTTGTGCATATGTAATAACATTACCTTGGAAGGTCAACTTCTAGTTTGGGAACTGCATAGATTCATTTTCTAAATTAAATCAACGAATCTATTTAATCATGACCGTCAAAACGTCGAAACGCTATATTTTTTTTTAATAAATGCCAGAATTTTACGTTTTATCACTTTCACACTAATACTTTTGTCATTGAATGGCCTTTCTAAAAATTTGAAAGACAAAAACTCTCTTATATCTCTGGTAAAACCATAGAAATATTTATCTTAGATAGAGAATAACCATTGAATTATGTACATCCTTGCATCATTCACGGATCTATACCTTTATTATATTTTTTAAAATTTTATTTATATTTTTAATGTTTACATTTTAATTTAATTTTATTAATTTTTCATATTTTTGTCATATTTTTTTAAATATTTTGCTATTTTAAATAATTTTATTATACATTTTTTTAAGTATAAATTAATTATACTTTTAATTTTTTTTATATTTTAACCTTTAAATTAAATAAATATCATTTTTTATGACATTTAAAGTTATTTATCGATTTTAGAATTTTTTTTTGACATTTTAAGAAAAACTGTCATAAAATTTTTATATGATAATAAAATGAACAAGGTAAATATAATTTATCTAATATAATATGTTTAAACTATAATATAAATTAATTTAATTCTTAGGTATAATATTTTTGTGATTACCATGGTTAACCTTGTCTCTTGCTCATATTTTTTTTCATCTGGGCTATGAAAGGCAAATATTAAATCTTTCCGTCAAGATATATTAAATCATTTTAAAAAGAAATAATTATAAAAATATAAACACCTAAAAATTTATTAATTTCAAGAACAAATAAAAAAAGGAAAAAATTTTATTGGATAAAACTTTATTCACAAATTAGATATGGCTAATTTTATATTTTTAAATTCTAATTTATCGTAGGGCAAGGTGTCGAAAGCATATTGCGTTAAATTTATACAATAAAATTTGTTAATTTTTTGAAAATATATTACAGTGATGTTCAAGTTAAGACGATAACAAAAATAAGAGTAATTTATTGGCCATCAAATAGAGGAAATATTTTATAAGAAAAATTGCTATATATGCACGCAAACTTTTTTATCATATTATTTTTTAAAATATAATTTATCCTTATAAATTATTTTAGAGAAAGAATACGGTAAAATCTTAATTTTTTTTCAAATTCCAGTAAAAATTAATGATAATGATGTAAACAAAATTTATGTAAGGAGATAGTTTAATTGTTATTGTTTATTTTTTGGATTTAAAATCATTAATTGAGCCCGTTTTTTTAATTTAAAAAACTGATTTGTCGGAAATACATTCCAATTGTATAATTAATACTCTGATATTTATAAGGTGGGTATTCTACACATATTGGAATGCATTTACGGAAAATTAGATGTTTAAATTTAATAAAACGCCCTCTTATAATAATGTAAAACCTATTATGCATATGAAAATCTATTAAATTTTCTCATTACCCAAAATATAATTAATCTTCAAATCAATATACAAAACATATGATTGTTGATGAATATATAATATATTAATAAAATGCAAATTTCAACATGCGCACCCCTAACGCGTAGAAGACTTATGGCTAAAATATTTTATTAAAAAGTATCTATATAAACTGTACCTATAATAAATATGTTCCAAAGAAACCTACATGTGAAAACGAAAATGTAATATAATTCATTTGTATTATATTGTAAATCATGAATTCGAGAGCCAAAATATGCAAAAAATATTCTAATTATAAATTTCTTTTACATTATTAATGATATTTCGCACACTTATATTTCTAATAAAATTTTATATTCATTAAATGTAAAATACTAGATTTTTTTATCAGAATAGTCAAAAATTGATTCTCATTTAAACACCTCTTAATTTATAATATAAATTTTTTTAAAACATAATTATTTTTGTATACCAAACAAGAAAATATATATGGAAAACTTCATCGTCCTGGTGAATAATTATAATTATTAAGAAGTTTTCTTGTCTCTAAAAAAAATGATATCAAGATATTCCTGATCTCCCATACTGCTATTTGCAAGGGGATATTTATTATTTGTTTTTAAAAATTGAATTTCCGACCTAAAAATTATGTCAAATCATGTTAAAAACATTATGAGTTATATAAATACCTTTTTTCTAAAAATTTGGAATTATAGCAGTTACTTTTAAAAAGATATTAATTTTTATCAATTTTTTTATAAATTAATCTTTTTGGTGAGATATTGTATATTTTTTTATGGTAAAGTGGGGTGGGAAGTGTATAGTGGCAAATTTTTAATTAACTTAAAATATTATTATTAAAACAGGCAAATTTGCTAAGGTAGCCCAAACCCGGCTACACTTATGACTGCAATATATATTACTTTAAAACTAATTTGTTTAATATTATAAATAATTTTAATAGTAAAGGAATGTTATGAGAATTAAAAAATTTATTCGACCATTTTGAACAAAACTATATAAATCTTTTTTTTTATTAAGTATCATGAAGGCTCTATTTAAAAAAATAAATATTTCTTTATGATATAGCATAATTTGTTGTAAATTTATTGAAATTTAAAAACACCTCTAAATTTTAATATATAGAAGCGAATTTTTTCTCAAACCTCTGTAATATTATTTTTACATTATGATAATATTTTTATTATTAAATCAAATAATCCATCTGCATTTTAATTGCGATATATTGATGACAACCAATTTTATGTCAAACTACTACTATATATATATATTAAGCATATCTTGATTAATAAATATTTCACAAATGTAATTATATTATTGTAGTAATTAATATTTTATCAAGAAAAAATTGCCAAAGACTCGTGATTTGCCTAATAGATGTCAAAACCTTTAAGTCATCATTGAGAAAAATCTTAACGGGGCATAATATTTTTTTGGATAAAATATAAAATTTAAGTTATCCGTTTTTAAAAATTGGATCTCAACCCGATTAACAAAATTTATATAATTTTTGAATTTATTTATATATATATTTTTAATATAATATTTAATAAAATAATAATAATTTAAACAATAAAATGTTTTAATTCACAAATAATTTAACATCAATTTTAGGCCCCTTTACAATTTTAAAAACAACTCCCTCCCCAATTTTTTTAAATGAGTTTTAAATTATTTTTACTTAAAATCGTTTTACCAAAATTTAGTAACCCATAAAATCAAATTAACTAAGCCCCCTATTACATGAATGTATCGATAAATTTACAAAATCCAAACTTCTTTAAAATTAATTTAGTATACCATCTATATTTATTAGTATACCTATAATGTAATTTTTACAAAAAGTCAATCTTGTTATTTTTAAATCAAAAAATTTTGATTTTCAATCTATTTATAATATAACTTCCATATATTTACTCACAAATAATATAATAAATAGAAACCACTACAATCAGCGAAATTCAACCCGGTATATTTTATTATAGCTTTTTTAGATTTAGTAGTTATAATTTATATTTATTCCTATCTAGTTATAGTTAAATCCAAAATATATATTTTAAGATAATTCATTAATAATGTAATCAATATTATAAATTTCATTTAATATAATAATTTCTTTTTTAAAACTTAACCACAAAGAATATTATTTTATTTATTGATAAATTTAAAAATTTATTTTAAATTATTAGAACAAAATATATTGATTTATATCCATTTATAATTAATCATGATTATTGCATATAAATTTTAAAATTTAAATCTTTTGCTCATTGATTTTTTAAATTAAACCCTATCTTTTGTTTGTCCACATCCTCTCCATCGTATATTAAATGAATATCCTATGGCCGCATAATTTTTTTTAGGGGAGGGGGTGGCTTCACCCTCCAAATCTTCATAAGCTATTTTTCGGGCACTTTTTTACTTGAGATTTGTGCATGTCATATGTTTTATCTTCTTAACTATTTATAATTCAAAAGTATCAAGATTTCTAGCTGTTATTTAATAATTTACGCTTATGGATATTTAAAAAAGAAATAAAGTTCGATTTGAACCAAAAATACTTGAGACTTGAGAACCATTGTGCTATGTATGGGCAAAATTTTATGGCTTGCGTAATTGGTAAAAACATCGAGTTAGCCTTTTTAAAATATCGGTTAAATTAAACCATCCTTAACTACTTAAGTTTTTTTTTCTGCATTTTTTTCGGTAGAGTTTTTTCCCATCTTATTTCCATTATCAATCTTGTACGATTTAATTAATAAACATCCATTGATTTATAATGTGTTTTTTCAAAATTTTACTTAATATTAGATCAAAACATAATCACTTTTATTTTAAATAATTTTTTTAATTGTAGTTTAAATATTATAAATGGAAATATTATTACAGTAAACATGACATCAGGGGAACCTAAATATTGTGGTATATAAAATTATATTGATGAATTAAGGTTTGTTTAATTTAATATGATTATAAGCGAAGTTAATTATAGATTCAGAATTATAAAGGGTTAATTTCTAGATAACAGTAATATAATAATAGAAGACAATTGTGACTATCAGTCATTTTTTAATAATATTTCATATTTAGTTTTGACCAAATTACTTTGTTATCTATTTAAAGATTTTCTAAAGATATGTCAATGTGATTATATGACGATGTTACTTATTCAAGAAATTCAATCAATGAATGGTTCAATATTAACCATTGAATGGGAAAATGACACGAACCCCAATTTTTCAACAGGTATTTTTAATAATTTATATTATAACCAAGAAGTCATTTTAGTTAATATTTAATGATAAATAAAAATCTTTCGAGTTTGTTTATATATATTTTCAAAAAATATAAAAATTGCATAAGAAATTAATTTTATTATAATGATTAAAATCGTCTATATGATTGTATATAGTTACGTTGACCTAATATCTAAAGAAATTTTAATAATTTCTAAGACCTTTTTATGAATTAATATTTTGTAAATGCTAATAAAATTTATCTAACATCATTATGAACAAGTTAAGTTGTAGGGTTATAACATAGGTCAACGCATTTATATGCAATGTTATTACTATGACTTAATTCTCTTAGGTTGTTACAATGTTACAAATTTTTTTTTCTTTGAGTTTGAAAAAAATTTGCTTTCATCAAGATTTTTGTGAATGAAAATTATAATAAAAAATATTTTGCTCAAGATTTTTTTAAAATTTTATCTTGAATAAAAATATTTAACTAATAAGATTTTGCTTTCAAATGAATTTTATTATTTATGGAGAAAATATCGCTCAATTAGAATTATATCTATAATAGAATATATTGCACTATTTTAAAACTGTCTACCTTCTATTATGATTAAATTACATTAATTAATCACAACCTAAGTTATTTAGAACATTCTAGGTTATATTTTCTCCAATTTATTTGATAGTTATATCATAACATGTTATTTATAGTGCGTCGTCCTGCTCAACCATTTAAATATATTCCAAATAAATTTTGCAATTAAAAACATTTTAAGTAATATAAACTTTCTAGAATAACTCACACATTCGAACATTATATAAAATTTTAGATTTATTAGAACCGGTTACTGAAAATTTTAAAATTGATTCTATTTCAGGTTTGATCATGGATCATTTATTTTTTGTAGGATTAGTGGTAGATTAGAGTAGAATAGGGTTTGATTAAAGCAGAATTAATTATGTTGGTAGTAAATTAAATACAGGTATATAGATAGTGATTTTATTGTCGTGAATTATAATCTTTCAGTAAAAATAGCATTTCATAGCGAAAATATTTTTATTTCGAATCTTCAAAATAAATATTATAAGTGAATAAAATATACTAAAGTGTGTAATAATCGACAGTGTCTTTCAAATTAAAAAAATCTCTAATAAATAATAGTACGGGTAAAAACATGGTTTAGCTTTTTTAGGGGCTAAAAATTTGCTTAATGGCTAAAAATAAAAATATAGGAATTACCCAATCTATATTTATTACACATAAATATTAAAAAATACAAATAAAACAATTATGGAGCAAAAAATAATATAAAATATTTAAAAAAATTGTATTACAAATATTCCTAAACAAGTAAAAGAAATGCATTCCTAAAACATATAAGGTTTCGATGGTATATTTCCAAATTTTGTGTTTTAAATATAGGTAAGATTTGGGTAATTTGATATGATTATTAATTTTTGACCTATAACCTGTATAACAACCTCGATAATATTTTTTAAATTTACCAATTTCTATCCCATAACCTATATAATTTTCCATTTTATTATTTGTAAATTATCATTAACTCTTTTAAAAACTCTATGCTTATGATTCCTTATCATTTCTAGTAGATTTTTTCCGTGGATGTGTAACCTTTTTTTAAATGAATTTGGGTTCAGTCAAAATATCTGAACTTGGTTTGGGTTCAGGGTTCGAAGACCAGAAAAAATTTATTTTAATTAGTATTGCAATAAAAATAATTTATCATCATAATAATAATATATTCATGATTTTGTACTTCTCGTTGTCTTATTATTAATTTAATAATCCACAAACGATAATATCCTAAAATATATATTATGATATATTAATATTTATAAAAAAAAACTTTAAAATCGGCTATGCTGGGTAAAATTTAAAAATTTTTACGAAAAATGGCCAACTAATAAATATAACATTCCATGAAAAAAATGATTAAAAATGATTTTTTTTTGAATAAAAAAACGATTATTTTAAATAAGAACTCTTTTTAAATAGGAAATCTTATATAAATGAAAATAGTAAATTACACGTTTTTTATATCATATTATTTTTAATATATAATTTAAAATAAATAAAATGAAAGTTTAAATGAAAAAAAGTAATTTTTTTTAAAAAAAACTTGTAATCTTAAATTTAAAAAAAGGGTTCGGGATTTGGTTCAGCCAAATATCAAGGGTTCGGGAGGGTTGAGTTTGCTTCCGAGTTCTCATCCCTGATTTTTGCTAGCCGTAACTCGCATGTCCTGTTATTTTAAAACAGCCTAGATGAATGGTAAAAATAATTTGATAGAAAACAGGTTAATTTAATTTTAGGTGAATAGGTCTTCCCTAAATACTTTCAATTAATCTCTCAGTTAATATAAATAAATTTTATATTATTATACATTTATTAAAATTCGCATTTTAGTTATAAATATCAAATAATTGACAAAATTTGATTTACATTATATATTTGAGTGAAAAATTTGACTTAAAATAACTATTTTTGCTCTTGGAAATATATTGTTATAATTAAATTGAATACCTATACTTTTATTATAGTTAAGTTAAACATTAGACTCGGAAAACCTCAAAATTCAGGTATAAATCTTGATGTTTATTTATAAATATGAAATTAAAATTTAAAAAAATATTCAAAGTTTATCCATTGATGTTATTTTATTATTTTATTCCTTGCTAATATAAAATAAAAAATTGTTTACATTTAAATTTGATACATAACAATCTCAAAATGCTCTATTATTATTTATATCAATTTTATATATTATGTTCTAAATTTAAATCTGTATCTAATATTATTTGTCAGTTATAATCTAAATATATTAAAAATAATTAAGAGTCATTTAAATAATAATTTGTAGCTATGTTACCCTATAAGGAAAATGAGGTTAAAATTTATTGTTAAGCCTTTACTAAGATTAGGTATATATATGTATATAATTTTCTATGTTTACACATATTCCCTATGGTTCGTTCCTAAAGTTCCAGGATGTCTGGAAGAATTTTATGGTTTGTTTTAATTTCCAAAATTATAAAATTTGACATAAAAGGATTGATAAAAAGGAGTTATTAATATGAATTGACAAGATATTTGTAGACGATGGTTTCTTAATTTATATCAAAAAATTCTAGTTTTAAATATTTTAATTTATACTGTAATTACAATATATTTTAACTCAATATAATAACTAAATATAATAGTAAACACTCAATGCCTTCAAACTCAAAATTTAGGTAAATTATTATGTTTATTGATAAATTTCTAAACATGTTTAATATTATTGGATAATCTTAACCATAATTTAAATAGAAGTTTTCGAAAATAGTCCATAATAGCTAAATATTTTTCATACAAATTATTATACGATGTTATTTTTCTTATTCAGCTTTAATATTGTGCATCTAAATATTTTTGAGGAGAGTAAGGGTAGGATAAACTTATTGGGGGGGGGGGGTTATCCATTAGATTTTTAGATGAAATCGAGCAAAATGTATTGCCGTTAAGTTTAATACTATTATAATTCAATGGTATTGCTAAAAATCGACATAATCTATATTGTACACAATCATAGATATTATTTCCCAAATAAAAAATTAAAAATGGTTAGAGACTATATTAGCACACTCTTCATGCCAAACAATATATTATAATAATGTATTCATTAAATGGAGGTTTTTAATTGAATTAATAGAGCATTAATAATTTAAGTTATTCCTTATAATCTTTTTGAAGGAAGCATCATTAAAGTGGTTAATAATGTGGGAATATCTTTAGCGAAAGCCGCTAAACTGTTTTAGTGTGGATAAGTATAGGTTTTTTAAGAGGTTAGCATTCAGTGAATATCCTGACATAAAAAATATTGATTTTAAAATAATGTAATTTATGATGCAATCATTATATTAATTAAAAAATTATATATATCATAATAATTTTAGAAAATACTTCGGTTTTTCAACCTCCAGGTATGTAAATATGTTTTATTCATATATTTTAAAACATTTATAAAATTATTCGATTATTCTAATTTAATTAATTTAAACAAAATTGCTGCAAATAGTCCACGATGTTATTTTTTTTGTATATTTTGATAGAAATTTAAAAATTACTTTAAATAGTCGATAGAATTATATTATTACCCTGTGACATTTTGTAATCGCTAGTTAATAAAATGTTATTAATTTATGTAATCAGAATATAATTATAATAACGAAATAGACAATAACATAACATCAGCATATTATATTTATTAATATTTAAATTTATTTGGTAGTTTTAAACTAGAATAAAAAAAACAATTAGTCTCAGAATGCTGATTTTGTACGATATTTTTCTTAACATAAACTTTTCAAAGGTAAAAAAAACATATTTGAAATAATCACCATTTGCAAAATAAAAATTTATATTTTAATATGTCCATGTTTATAATGATTTTAACATTAAATATATTTCATATATTCAAGAGTTTTTTAAAATTTTATTCGAATCGCATATAAATATAAATTGCAAAATCTTTTCAAAAAGATATAATATAAATTTCGTTATACAAAGATGTTATAAGTTTAAGATAATTTCAGAATATAATTATTAGTGAATATATAAATAAAAGTTTATAATAAATTTTAATAACTATTTATAACTTAAATTTTTTATCATTAGATATTATAAAATATATATATTAATATTCCATTGTTAATTAAACCTTTTTTGCTATATAATAAAATATTTAAAATAAATTTTTTTAAATTTTTTATCTCTGTGAAATGTTACTTTATTTTTTTATTATATATTATTATTATTATAAAATTTGTTTAATGATATTTCAGTTTATACATTCATTAAATATGAATTTTTTTAAAAAATAATTAATTATTTTTATATTATATCTTTTTAAAATGTTATATCTTGAAATGTATATATGTGCGATTTAAATAAAAAATAAAAAATTTCATAAGTACATGAAATATTAAACTTTTAAATCACTACATAAATTTATTAAAATAAAAGGTGCTATTTTGCAAATGGCTCCTAATGTATAAAATTATAGAATTGGGCATTTAGAAGTCTATGATAAAAGATATAATTTTATGTTAACTAAAATTTTGGCTTTATTTACTTCATATTTGTGATAATTAATGGATGAAAATAAAACATGCTCATATTTATTAAATAATAAAAATAATAATATTTTTAATTTGTATATAATTATTTAAGTCATAAAACAACATAATTAATTAATAAAATCAGCTGATATTAAGTGGCAATTTCTAAACTTGTTCAGAATTATTTCATTCTTAACCGAAATTAATTAAAATAATTATTATCATATTTTTGTTTGATCTAGATCAAAAATGTCGACTTATAGAGACCTAATTTGTTTTTATTTAAAAAGAAACTCAAAATACTTAATACAACATTTTTGTTATTCTAAATGATATTCTTTATTGTATAAATAAAAATGTTGAATATATTATATTTATGTCGATATACTAATTATCAATAATAAATATAATAAAATATCAATAATTTTAGAACCCTCTTTTTCCTCAAATATATTTTTATATTTAATCGATAAATTTTAAAACATAGTTAAAATTATTTAGTAGTCCATAAAAATTGATTTAAAAAAGAATCTATTCGAATCATTCCATAAAATATTATTGTTAAGATATTATTTTTAATATCGTTTGATTTAAAAAAATGCTAAATTTTAAAAAATCCTTTTAATCTAATAACCCGTAAGCAAATAAAATATAAAATCAAGATAGGAAACACCTCTTTGAATAAATTTCTATATATTATTATCAAAAGTTATTATAAGATTATGGTTTTAGAGCAGTAATTACTATTGGTTATTTATCTATTAATAAGTTTAGGATTGTTTAATTTTTATTTATTATTATTTTTAAGTATTATTGATTGTTTATTTTCTATTTTTTGTAAAAAAAAAATAATATTTTGAAATATAAGTTTAAATATTTTTATAGTACTAGATAAATTTAACAAGCCAGAGATAAACATAAAAAAAAATACGTATCCCTGCTTGAACCTTCATCACTTAGCATCTCACCTGTTATTCCACCACCATTCAACCCCAAATGACTATCAATTATTTAATCCACCAAATGAAAATCCAACACAGGAAAAGACCTTTATAAAAAATTATCCGAATACCCAAAATTTTTAACAAGCTATTTTAGCCCTACCATATCACGAATCCCAAAAGCAGCCCTTAATAATTTATCCTTTTTATAACAAAATTATTAATAATATTTTACAAAATTTAGAAGATCTAAATTGGAGAAAATTGATATATTTCCCAACATTAATTTTATCAAAACCACTAAAAGATAATCCAACCCCACTATGCCAAACAATCAAAAAAAGAATTGAAAACTTTGATCTTAATTTTGAAAAATTATCACCAAATATCAACGATCCTGCTAAAAAGACTTCAAGTAACCCCTCACACAAACTAATATATAAGATTAATAATCTAAAAAGAGCTCTCCGAGCTCTTGCTAACGCAAACACTTTGGCACCCGATAATATCACCACAAGAAATCAACTTTTAGAAAAACATCCGAGCCCCAAATACACTCCTCAAATACTGTAATAAATTCAAAGATAAATATCACTCCCGAAGAAGCCTTAACAGCTATTAAATTTTTTACAAACGATTCTGCTCCAGGGCTGGATTTCCTTACACCTTCATTTATTATTGACCTCTTGGGTTTGGTGCTCGACTAATTGCACTTGAAAAAGCTGAAAATCAAGTGCTCCCAATAGCTATTGGAATTTTCTATCGATGAACCATTTCAAAAATTATTTGTAATCGACTCAAATTTACAATAACCTTAAGCTTAGCTCCTTACCAAGTGGGATTTGGAGTAAAAAGAGGCTGTGAAGCTGCAATCCATTGCAGTCGACTAGTTTTATCTAACCTCAAACCTGAAGATTATATAGCAAAATTAGACATATCCAATGCCTTTAATTCATTAATAGGAATAAAATGATCGATACCTTCTTGTAAACATTCCCTGACTACCACAATTACATCCATCTTAGCTATGGCATTCCTTCCTTATTCAAATTTAATGATTATATTAATAATTCTGCAGAAGACCTCCAACAGATGACCCATTAGGATCCCTACTTTTTTGCTATACCCTTAGACACCTAATAAGTGATATTGCTCTTTCATGCAAACTCAATCTACATGTTTGGTACCTTGACGATTGTACTATATCGGGGACCATTTCTTCAATCCAGAATTGTCTAGATATAATCAACAAACACTTTGATGAACTTAATTCATCCTTAAATATAAATAAATGCGAAACTTATCCTTCTCCGCCTACAACAGACACCATATTAGATAACTTTAGACGGACACCCTTACAAGATTTCAGTATATTAGGAGCCCCATTGGGAGGTGCAGAGGGAGTTTTTAATTTTTTAAATAATCACCTTCAATCACTATTCCCCAAACTATCGATCTTAAAAAATTATCCATCCATCAAGCATACTACATTCTCAAAAACGCCCTTACCACAAATCCAGTATTGTTTAAAAACTTCTGGTGCCTGTTCTTTTAAAATTCTTTAAAAGAATATGAACAAAAGATACTACAAATAATGACAGAGTTATTAAACATCAAACTCGATTCTAACTCGTGGCTTCAAGCAACTCTCCCATGTAAATCCGGAGGACTAGGCCTAAGATCGGCATTAAGTATAGCCCTTGTTTCCTTCATCTCATCAACCTTATCAGTAAAAAATATTACCTCGCAAATTATTACCATCGATAAAGATAATTTATTAGATGAAGCCTTACGTTGTTGGAACATTAATGTCTTAGCAAACACAGCCCCGCCAGATTCAACGAAACAAAAAGATTGGGATCAAGGATTGGTATCTCGTTCCTTAGCTTACCTCAACTTGAGCGATGATCACCAATATAAATCCCTCCTAAGATCTCTTAATTTCAACAACTCTGGCCATGAATGGTCAGATTCATATCCCAGTATTTAAAAAAACCAGCTAATAGATAACGACGCTTTTCGTTATGCAATCAATTTACGCTTGGGTGTACCTTTCTTAAACCATTATATTTGCAATAAATGCAATCAATCGGCAGACGCATATGGAGACACGCTCTCCACTGTAAATTTATATCAAAAATCAGCCGACATGATAAAATAAATGCAATAATAGCTTCTTTTTTTTAAAAAGCCAATTTTTCCCGTATTTTAGAACCTACATCCTGATAAAAAACGCCCTGACGGCAAATCGTATCCTTTTTCATGGGAAAGCCTTTAAAGTGAGATTTTACCTGCATTGATCCCATGGCTCCATCTAATAATTGCCATGATCCCCTTAACAGAGCTGAATCCCTAAAAAATTTAAAATATTCACACCTAATGTGTGATAACCAATTTGTTCCAATAGCAGCTACATCAACCTGCTCTTTTGGACAAGCGGCTTTAGATCTATTCAAAACAATATCCAAATCAATAAAAAAATCATGCCTTTCTCCATTTTACAAACTCAAGCAGAAAATCGCCGTATCTGTATTTGGATCTAATTATCAAATATTTAAAACATCATGGCCCGACCTCGCCATTTGATATTTCTTTTTTTTAAATGTTTTTTTTTTCTTTTTATAAAAATATACATTTGTATTTTTTTTTATAACTTAAACTGATATATGTCATATATTTTATTAAATGTTAATTTTTAAATAATTATTTTTTTTCATATTTGTATATGAATTTTAATAAAAAATTGAATTTTATCAAACATTTTAAAAAATTGCATTTTTTTAAAGTATTTTGATCTATATTCTTTGAAAATTAAATAAAAGTGAGATGCATTGGATAAAATTTAAATACTTAAAACTTATGAAGTAGATTTAAATTATAGTTATTTTTACATGATGATTTTCTCGTAATTTTCAAATTTAAAATGTTAATTTTTTTATTTTATTAATAATGTAATTCCCAATCCCCATAAAATTAAACTCACAAATAAATTTTTAGGTACCACCATAATCAAAACTCAAACACCAGGTTAATTTATGTTTATTAATAAATTTTATAATTATTCAAAATGGAAAAATTTATTATTAAAAAATTTCATTAATAATGTTATCATATATAATTGCTAACTAAAATCTTAGCAACGACTACAATCAGCGAAAATCAACCCCCAGGTTTATTTATATTTATTAATATATTATAAAGCTTTTTTAAAATTGATTAAGTACTTATAAATTATTAAATCGACCATATAATGTTATTTTTACATGATGTCATTCTTATTATTGTTATTTCATAAAGTTATAAAATAGTTTAAATAATATATTAAACCGTAAATGATAATTTTAATAACTACTACAATCAGAAAAACTCAACTCACATATATATTTATTTATAAATTTTTTTGATTTATATAAATTATAATTATTAAAAAACGTCATAAATATCTTTTATGATGTGAGCCATTCTTATTATAGATATAAAATATTGATATTAAAATAACTCCATTAACAATGTAATCACAATAATAAATCGTAAACTAAAATTTTACAAACCACTACTATCATAGAAACTCAACCTCCAAGTATATTATAATATTATTTGATAAATATCAAAATTTCTTTAAAACGATATTTATTTAATCATATAAAATGTTAATTTCAAATAAACGGTTGATTTTTATTTTATTTGTAATCATCATATAATGAATAAATTTTTTTAGTAACCACTCCAATCAGAGCTCCAATCCCAGGTTAATTTGCATTAAAATTTCAAAATATTTTGGGTATATTTGGTTGTTATAAGAAAACATATTTATTCATGATCGCCATAGCGTTTTATTTTTATATGATGCTAATCTTATATATTGCTAGATAAAAAGTTGATAATTAAATAATTATATCAATAATGTAATCACAAATAAATAAAAATTTTAGTCACTATAATCAGCGAAAGTCAACCTCCAGGTGTGTATTACTAAATTTCAAATTTTTTTTAAAATGGAAAGTAATTATATTTATTCAAAATAGGCCATATAATTTTATTTTTACAAATGTAATTCATATATTGTTTTGTTTAAATAATAATGTTGCTAGAACTTTCATTTCAGCTAATATTTCATCAACTTTGAGTTTTAATCTCGGGGACAATATCAGGCGTATGGAATGACACTTATTCCATGTATCAGGGGAATCTCGCCAGCCTAGGATTATACATGTTTTTTGAACCATCCTTTAGCTCTAAAACCTAATAAATACATTAGCATTCCTAATATAACTTTAACCCCCATTGTTTCTCTCATAATAGATACTTTTGAGCCCAGAAAAAAGAATTTTTTTAAGGCACACTGCCAAAAATGCATATAATTTCGGGGATCCTCAGTAAGGTTTTTACCTATGTCAATAAATTTTAATAGAAATTTGCAGGCCTCATAGTATATCAATCCACCGTGCCATAACCTAGTTGTACCTACTCATATTCATTTTATAAAATAATTTTAGTAACCACTCCAAGCGACATTCCAACCCCAGGTTTATTTACATAAATAAATTTATTAATTTTTTTTAATTTGGTAATTATAAATTATATTAATTCCAGATTGTTCATTACATTTTAATTTTATATGACCCCATTCTTATTTATTGTTTGATCAAAAAAATTGATAATTAATCAATAATAAAATCACTATAATAAATCCATACATAAATTTTAGTAAGCACTACAATCAGCAAAACTCAATCCCCATGTTTATTTATTGATAAATTTCAAAACTTCTTTTAAAGTGATTAATTAGTTTATAAGTTATATTATTCAATATCGACCAATTCTTATTATTGTTAGATTAAAAAGTTATATTTAATCTTTTATATTAAATTACAACTCCCTATATTAAATATTAAAATGATAATTTTAGTAACCACTCCAAGCAACACTCCAACCCCAGGTTTATTTACATCAATAAATTTATAAATTTTTTATAATTTATTTGGTAATTATAAATTATATTTATTCAAGATCGTTCATATCTTTTTAATTTTGACCCCATACTTATTTATTGTTTTATCAAAAAAATTGATAATTAACATCAATAATAAAATCACTATAATAAATCCAAACAAAAATTTAGGAACTACAATCAGCAAAACTCAATCCCTAGGTTTATTTATATTTATTAATAAATTTCAAAACTTCTTTTAAAGTGATTAATTAGTTTATAAGTTATATTTATTCATCGACCAATTATTATCATTGTTAAATTAAAAAGTTATATTTAATAGTTAATATTAAAAAAAATAATAATCCCTATATTAAATCGTAAACGATAATTTTAGTATCCACTACTACCAGTGAAACTCAACCCGCAGGTATATATATATTTATTAATATATATATCAAAATTTTTTCAAAATTGATTAAGTAATTATAAATTATAATTATTCAAAATCGTCATATGTTATTTTACAATATGGATACATTCTTATTATTGTTAGATCAAAAAAAATTAATGTTTTAATAATTCCCTTAATAATATAATTCCCTATATTTTTTTTAATATAAATTTAATATTGCAATAAATTGAAAAATATAAAATGTATGATATAATAAAGATCAATATAATAGTAAATTTCATTAATATGTCAATTTAAAAAATAATCACATTTGTTATTAAATCTTTTAAGGATAAATAATAATATATAGTAAATTAATATAATAAATTGAGCATATGATTTAAAAGAAT
Source organism: Gordionus sp. m RMFG-2023 (assembly GCF_954871325.1). Classification (NCBI taxonomy): domain Eukaryota; kingdom Metazoa; phylum Nematomorpha; class Gordioida; order Chordodea; family Parachordodidae; genus Gordionus; species Gordionus sp. m RMFG-2023. The sequence continues at coordinate 6,141,469 of NC_088777.1, forward strand.
TATGAGTTTTCATAGTTTGCCCTTCAGTTTTTCTTCTTACATCTGAATATTCCTCTCTTGTTCTTAATTGCTTTTCTCATCGCCGATTCTGTGATTAGGGTTTGGTTCTTTTGTTGACTTCCATCTGAATATCCCTCTCTTGTTCTTAATTGCTCTTCTCATCGCCGATTCTGTGATTAGGGGGTATCAGTCATTGAGAATATGAAGCTGAGGTAATTGGATTTTATTATATTGAGGGCTAAACTTTGGCGTAGGTAGTAACCCTTGTTGGGATCTTCGGTTCTAGTAGAGATCCGTTCCCCCAGCTCTTTAAAGAAGGCCAGGGCATGAGAGCCGAACGATCGTGGAGATTAGTGGTAGGAATGTGTAATTGGCCGGAAGTGATGGCGAATACTTAGCGAGTTTATACGTCTCGGCGTCTACTAGAGCATCTCTATTTATATTAAAAGCGGCAAGGGGATCGATGCATGAGAAATCCCAGGTTAGGAATTTCCCCCCTCTTCCAAGGGATCATGGTAGAGCCATCGGGACCCTTACCATCAGAATTGTAGAGTCCAGTAGGTTCGAGGGTTGATGGGATACAGCAGATTTTAGGGCCCTGGCAATAGTATCATTGTATTTTGAATGTCTAATGAATCTGCCTCTACAGCGCTTGCAGTGTAAAGAGTGACGGCCTTTGGAGTTGACCGGCGTTTGACAAAGGATGCAGTGATAGGGTATTACCATATCACAATTAAGTCTTAGACCGATGGCGTGACGTAGCTCATCATTGCTTAGGAGCTGGTCAAGGTTTCGCGATGGAAAAGCTTCGAGAAATTCATACCCGCTGTCTGCGGAAATGGAGAAGAGTAGAGAATAGTTCTCGGGTTGGCTCCTAGATTTAAGGTATGCAACGGAGTTGCCAACTAGAGGCTTATCTCAGTCCTTCTGCAGTGCTGATGAGGGAGGATCGACTAATGAAAGAGATTTCCATAGATCAATTGCCTGGAGAAGTAAAGGGTCAGGATGTTTTGTAAGTGCGTGTATGATGGGCTCGCAGGACAGGCGAGAGGATATGAACGCACTAACAGAGAGTAGGGAAGGCGCTCGTATGCCAATGCCGCCGGATTTGGTTGGCAAGGTAGGTAGCCAAGATAGGTCTCCGAATTTGAGATTGAGTATATCCTCTGTGAGGTGTTTAATCTCTAGCTCGTGTGGAGGTTGACGTCGTATTGGAAGATACGTGACGATCGGAGTTTTTATAGAATTTTTGGGATTAGGAGGTAGTTCTTTAATAAAAAGAACGCTTGGTGGGCTGGGAGGCGAGATAGTGTACCGCGCATAAGGTATATCTCTAGTAGAGTGTCAGCGAAGAACTTGACAAAGGACTCGTCTTTACCCACTGGAGATCCGAGATGTGTTAAGAAGTTCAAGTTCAATGGTGTATGATTGAACATAGGATCATAGTTAAGGTCGATGATTCTAAGAGGACAATATTCGCTCTTGTCTTGATTGATTCGCAGTCCCAAACTGCTCTCGCTGGATTTTATTATTTCGACCGCCTTCATAACTTCGCTGGGTGAGCCGCCTAGTATACCATCGACGATATACCAGTTATGAAGGTTTAGTTTACATTGGTCATTTATGCCTTGTATTAGGCTATTAATGCCCAGACAGAATAAGAAGGAGCCTAGTGGGTCACCTTGTTGTATTTCACTACTAGAAGGAATCATTCTATCTCCAAATTGAAGATGCGATGGACTAGCATAACAATCGAAGATGAATTGCGAGTATTCTGGGTAAAGGGTAAGGATGGGATTAAGAAACGCTGTACGTTTTAGAGAGTTAAAAGCGTTTGAAAAATCTATCTTAAATAGGATATCGTCACTGGGGTCTGTTTGTAGATACATTCTGGTCATGTGTAGGGATACCTCACATCCCCCTTTTACGTTGACTCCTAATTGATTAGGGCACAGGTGATTGGATACTGTGAACAATATTCTGTTCACTACTAGCTTTGCGGTTAATCGGCGCCAAGTGGTCCCAATAGCGATAGAGCGAATATCTTTATTAGGTTTATGGAGGGCGATGAGTTTAGCTCCATAAAGGAGTGGAATAATGGCGGGTGGTAAGTCTCCAGCAAGCATACGGTTGATGAGTTGAATAATTTTTTCCAAAACGTCGCATTGTTGTATGATGTAAGGTGCGGTTAGATCCTGTAGGAATATTGGGCGAAACCCATCAACCCCCGGTGAAGAATCGCGTTTGAAGGAGAGAATAGCCTTTCTAACCTCGCTTGAGGTAAAAGTGGTTGCAATTAGAGGAGCTTCGGGGTAAGACGGTATTTCGTCCTTAAGATCGTGTGGGTGGTGTTTTAGGAGAAGAGCTTGATAAGTTGTTTGATCGTAGGGAGCTAGCTTATTGTCAGATGTTGCCAGTCGTATGGCGGATTTAACATTCAGGTTATCCAGCTTTTTAGATATAAGCTTGGCCTTGGTGAGTAGGTCATTTTTGTGATTTTTATTTTTATTAGTGTCATCACCTTTAAAAGATGTGGAAAAGTGATTGATGGGTAAGGGGTAGATAGTAGCATCCTTGATTTGCTGTGTCAGAGATTTTTTGCTGCCAGGATCAGGAACTTGCAAGGTAGTAAAGGCAAACAGGGTGTCTAACCAGTGTTTTATGGAAGAATAATTATTTATCAAGGAAGTCAAGTTCTTTGAGAGGTGTTTGGCAACTTGAAGTCTTGCTCCCTTAGGTATTCGTGAATGGTGTGACTAAAAATATTTCTACATCTGTGGAGTCGGTTGGATTGAAAGTAAGAGCATTTTCGGCGGTTGAGGTGGGAACTATTGGGCTAGTAGGCACATCAGTCAATGTGGGAATGGTAACTATAGGTTGTGCGAGGGCAAGAGCAGAAAAGGCATTTAGGGTTCGAGGGATAGCTGGTGATAAGATGGGAAGCCCAGATTGAGGACATTTTATCTTCTGGTTTCGATGAGATGGCAATAGCCCCAATCAGGTTACCTTAACAAGTTTATTACATAAAGGGCAGTTAGATTTGGTAGAAGCTGTGCTGAGGTCTGGTAAGCTCATGAATTAAAATTTTTTTATCAGTTTAAGAGTGAAAATGTTGGATATTATTTTTATTTTCAAATATAGGTTTCTTGTGGGTTCGTATATTAAGGAAGTTTAATGAGTTATTTTTTTGATTTTTGATAAGATTTATTTAATATTTGAGGTTTCATTATGGAAGATGATTTACTCATAGTATAATTATGTACAAGTGATCATATAGAAATCCCACTTTCAATATCATTTTCTGGATAAATATTTGGTGAAATATTATTAACTGAATAAATGTTTGGCAATTTTTGATAAGTTTTATTCAATGTTTGAGGTTTGATTATGGAAGATGATTTATTCATAGTATAATTATGTGCAAGTGATCATATAGAAATCCCACTTTCAATATCATTTAATTTTTGTATTTATTTGAATTCATATTAGTTTGCAGTCTAGCTTGTAATATTTAGTCCATGAAGGGGTTTTTGCAATAGTAAGCTATAGAGTCCATATTCTTCTAATACAATGTAATTAACTATCAGTCATATTTTTGGGTAAATCATTGTCAAAGTTTTGTATCATAGCATAATGATGTGCAAGTGGTCTTATAGAAATCACATTTTCAATATCATTTTCTGAATAAATGTTTGGCAGAGAATTATTTTCTGTTGGCAATTATTTTATTATTTTGTGAAATATTCAGTTTCCCTTTCTGCTTTTATAGCAATATTAGCTTGCTTTAACGGATTTGAATCAATAGTATAATTAGATAAGAGATTAAATGTATTATCCTTTTCAAGTGTGAATAATGATTGTGTTTTATATATATAAAATGTTTGGATGACAATTTTATAATAGTTAACAGTTTTTGGTATAAATAAGAGTAAATTGTAAAGATTGGTAAGAATGATAGAATTGATAATGTAGAGTGTTATGTTAGGAATAATATAAAAGAACTTGTTTATTAATTGATGTATAATAATTGAGGATGATTGGTGATCTAAAAGTAAAGGAAATATTAAAGGAAAAAGTATTTACTTAAATTTCTTGTATCATTAATCTACAATTAAATTTTGATATATTGGAATTGTATAGATTTCATTGATGCAAAATTATGAAAGAGGACTGAATATTTTGGATAATAAAATCATTTTTATGGTAAATGTGTCGCTATTTGCTTGTTGTTTCATAAATTTTTTTATAATCAAAATTAACTAAAATTTATTAATATATACTATGAAATTACATTATAAGCAAAAAATAAAACAAATTTATTTTTCAATTTTTTTTATAAAAAGTAGCCAAAGATACTTTTAAAAAATAATAACCAATATCGCGCTACTTTTTTTTGATGGATCGTAAACTAAAATTTAAGTGACAACTACAATTATAAAAATTCTACCTACAAGTATTTTATATTATTCTTTGATAAATAGCAAAATTTAAATTATACTTGGGAGATTTAAGAATATTTATTCAAATTCGTCCATATAATGTTTTTATTCTTTTTTATTGTTAGAACAAAAAAGTTATAATTATTCTATTTATAAATTTCATATATTGAATTTTTAGTTACCACTCCAAGCGACACTCCAACCCCAGGTTTATTTACATCAATAGATTTATAAATTTTTAACAATTTATTTCGTAATTATAAATTATATTTATTCAAGATCGTTCATATCATTTTAATTTTATGTGACGCCATTCATATTTATTGTTTGATCAAAAAAATTGATTAAATTCTATCAATTAATAAAATCACTATAATAAATCCAAACGTAAATTTTAGTAAGCACTACTATTAGAGAAACTCGAACATATATTTATTAATAAATTTCAAAATTTATTATGTAATTATAATTATTCAAAATCGTCCTATGTTATTTTAAGATGTGTGCCATTCTTATTATTATTGGATCAAAAAATTAATGTTTGAATAATTCCCTTAATAATGTAATTCAATATATTAAATCACGACTAAAATTATAGTAACAACAAGAATCAGTTATTAAACTAAACCCCAATGTTTTCTTATATTTATTAAATTATTTGGTAGTTATAAAATATATTTTATTAAAATTATTTCGTAGTTATAAATATGTATAATGTCATTTTAACGTGATGCCATTCCTATTATTGTTAGTCAAAAAAAATATATTTTCTAATACCATTATTTATCTGCTCAATAAAATATTATACATATTTATATTCTCTGTGATTTCTTCTAGAGCATAATATCTTATAAATTCGCATTAATTGTTTCTTCAATCAATGTTATTATATATTCAAAATTTATCATAAATTCCAAAAATTAGAGAGCTTCGTCCTGATTTGGAAGAATTACAAATAGCTATAGAAATTACTCTCATTTATGCACGCTTTTTTACATGCATGTTGCATCCTACCACTACCCTATATATTGTTAATACTTTAAAAAAAAATTTAAACTTTTTAGAATAAAATTTCGATTTAAAAAACGTTTACACCTTACAATAAAAGGTATAAGCTATATAAAAATATAAAATCTATATTATTTTTTTTTTTTAAAAAAGTAATAAAATATTGTAATGTATTTAAAAAAAGAAAAGGAACATAAGGAGGTTTTTCTTACATACTATACCATTGATTCATTCCTGATTTTTCAAAAAAATCTTTGTTCATTATGTAATCTATCATAAAAGAATAACACATAAATGGCTCTACCTTGCTAAAAGCATATTCTTCAATCAGACATTTAATTCTCATCGCTAATGATTATAAATAAAAGGGGTAAAATTATATTACATCGATTTATAAATTATAATATAATTTTTTATATTATAGCTGTACAAAATAAATATTATATGAAACTTTATTCATCATTTTTAGTTTTAATGAATACGAACTATAAAGAAAATCCGAGTCCATTATTCCAAGCTAAACTTTGATACTTGACTAAATATTCTGGCCTTACTGCCAAGTGAATCTTTGTGCTCTTTATAACAGAGCTATGAAGTAACAAAGCAATATTGGTTTGAGAAAAAAAATTAAAATTAGGAATAAAAAAGTTCAGAGTCGATTCAAATTATTAAAATCTTAGAAATAAAATAAATGCAAAGTTTATTATGCAGCACATGTAAACAATTATCATTCAACAACTGAATTATTTTCTAGTTTCATTGGATTTCAATACCTGTTCTATTAAGAAAATATTAAATGGATATTTGAGAATTATACAAATGTCTACGTTAGCCTTTCCTCTGGTGACCCAATTTAGATAATGCAATTATCTAATATAGTCGCATTCGTGTAAGGTGTCAATAAAATTCCGATTTAGTAGGCAATTTATGAAATGACTTATACCCAGTCTTTTGTCAGAGTATAAATTGATTTCATGGAACTCGTTAATAGGATATTAGTTTTGTTAAAAGGCCGATTTGAGACAATTTTTGAAAATGGCCCGATTAAGATTTTAGCCAAAATAATAATACGTATCCCTTGAGATTTGGCAAATCTAAATCTTTTCCCACTAACTGATATTTAATTTTTACCTCGCTCAAAACTAATAAAATAATATACATAAATCATTTCAAATTTTAAAAATATCTAAATTCCCGGTTTAAAGTGGTTAAATTTTTTTAAATATTATCATAGTGGAGTAAATAATAATAACAGGCCGATTCCAAATTAATTTAAACCGACTCATGCGGCTTATTGAACCGCTCAATTTAAAATAAGTTTTGAGACTCAAAACTTGACACACTATAATTTAACAAATAAAATCTAGAAAATAGTAGTACACACTACACTCCCTCAATCTCAACTCTACAGGGATATTATGCTCAATGATAAATTCAAAACTTGATTAGAATATTTGATGATCTTAAGCTTAATTAATTTAAAAAGGAACTATTCAAAATAGCTTATAAAATGTTATTGTTGGGTAATGCTAATTTTTGATATTGATAGATCAATAACTGTTGATTTTAAAATTTTCAACTATAATATAATCCTGATATATTAATTATTTAATAAATTATTAACAAAAATTTTAGTAACCAGTTCACTCCCTCAACCACCATGTATGCCATTATGTTTAATAATAAATTTTCTTAACTTAACTATATTAAAATTTTTTTAATTCAAAATCATTATATGATGCTATTGTTGTAAATGTTATTCTCATATTTATTTAATCATAAAATGTTAATTTTATAAAATATTATTCTTAATCATCTGAACTGAGAAATAATTAATATAATATCTTAATCACAGCATCCAGAGTGCTTAAACCTTGTGTAATCATTTTATTATAAATTTATTGATTTCAAAAAAAAATAATTAAAAGGAAAAATAATTCCGATACATATGCATCTAGTAATAAAATATATATGATGATCGACTTAAGTCGTTTATGCTCATGAAAGATGGTATCTAGTTAATAAATTATACTCCAACATATAGTTTGAGGTAACAGATGTCATAAGCTAAATCACACAACAACTAATTTTATTAATGATATGTTATGTCATACATTGTCATATTTTTAATGATAATCAGAATGTGTGTCCAATAATTGATAATGAATAAAAATTCTGTTAAAACAAAGCGAAAATCGCTATTTATATTTTCATACCAGTTTGATATTCTGGACCTTATATGATTGAGAAAATTTTTTAGGCTTCCTATTTTACTATATTATCAAATAATGAATATAAACCATATGTGTCTTATTCTACTCCTTATTATATTTTATCAAAAACATTTTTTTGATATATATAACTTATGATTTATAAAAATTTTTATAAGATTTTTTTAAATTAATTTCTATCAGAAATATATTGCCATCGATATTTTACCCCAGATTTTTAAATGATATGGTGATAGATTCATAAAGTACCAGCCAAAATTTAAAACATCTTGCCCGTTTTAATAAAAAGATATTTATATGCTTGGCTTTAATTATTGGCTATTGATTTTGAAATATAATAGATAACCTAGACCCTAGACATAACTTGCATTCTGAAAGCAAATTTTTCTGTAAACTAAAATGATTTAAGAAGAATATATTAAAATTGGTTTTGTTGCAAGAAACTATTCTATTCTACGATTAATAAATATTGCTTTTAAAATAATTCTATTTATAATATAATCTATATATTAATTAGAAAATAATATAATATAATGTAAATTTTAGTAACCACTGCAGTCTCTCAACCTACAGGTTTATTTTAATGTTTAATGACAAATTTAACAATATTTTTATATTATATGTCGATCACATCTTAAATTAATTCAAAATAAAATTTAAAATTATCTCTATAATATTATTATTGCAAATTCTATTCTTTCTATTGCTAAATCAGAAGATGTCGATTTGTATAATATATTTTATGTATATTATAATCATATGAATTTACAAATATTTAATATAACTGAATATCTATCATAGTGACGACCAGATTACCTAAACCTTCAAGTATATAATTTAATGAATTTAAGAGTCTGATAAAAAATATAAAGTTAATTCACTTAAATTAATTTAATATTCAAAATCCTTAAGTGATATTTCAAAATGAAAAAAAAAAATTAAATATATTCTTCCAATAATAAATGATATATGCGGGGCTAAGTAAACTCCTACAATATTTTTAATATTAACACTTATCATTAATTAATATCACTAATTTTATTACTGTTTATAAAGATGTTAAATTTATAACGGTAATTGAAAAAGAGTTAAATAACAAAAGGCCATAAATAAAATTCTATTCTCAAATCTGCAATATCTTTGTATTCTGAATCTTAGATGATTGAGAAAATTCTATTACATAAAATTCTATATGCTTACTTTTTTTACTATATTATCGATAATGAAGGAAAATCATATTTTTCTTGAGCGACTCATTATATTTTTTTACTGACAGCACTCTTTAATATAAATGATATTGGATATATATTAATCTTTCTATTCTTTCGATTAATTTCTCTCAGAAATGTATGTGCTTAAATATTTAACCCCAGATTTTTCCCAATATATAATAGGGTGTTACAACTAAGTGAAATATTTGTGTAATACGCTTTATTTCTTTATAAAGCGAATTAAATTCAATGGCAGTTTTTTCTCCAAATAACTTTGCTAGTTTTACTCTTCCTTCCTTATTCTTCTCGTTATGTTTTTGATTTTTTAATTTATTAAAGAAAATGTTTTTTATTTTTTAACATGAAAAATGTATATTTTAATATAATCTGCTATTCTAATATCATTATTGATTTAAAAAAATTAGGATACATCTGAGTTTATTGTAAAAAATAATAGAAATTTTTGTTATACTCAGTTGTTGGGTATCGTCTTCAATAAATAAAAATAAGTAAACGAAAATTTTGATTACTAACTCGTTGGCATACTCCAAAATGTGTTATGATTTACATCTAATCATTAAACTATGATAAATATTAATTTTTTGAATTAAATAATAACCATCATATAACCAATTAATAAAATCTTTAATGGTGTTGATTTAGAAATTGTATTAATTTAAGTAATTATTATATCGTTAATAATGAGATTTTATTTAGTTTTATTTTTAAAATATTATTTTAGATATTTTTTAACAATAATGCCAAAGTTAATTTGATTAATTATTTTAAATTCTTTTAATTATAATTTATTTTTTTAAATATTCTCAGACACTCGTTTAAACTAGTGAAAAACAAATGATGGTAGGTTTGGACTTAAGACCGATCCAATCTAATAAAAATATTTAGTGTGGGTCACTTTGTCTACTTAGTGGAGGTTACGTTGTCTAAAATATATAGAGCATTTTAAATAAGCGTGTAAACGAAGTGATTGATATTTTCAATGATCTGTGGTCTTCGATTTAATTTTTAACAAGAAAATTATTAAATAAGACATATTTATTATATTATATTTAAATATATTATATTATAAAACTAGAAATAAATATATTAATTTATAAAATATTTATTAGTCTAATCCGGACTTTTTACTTACCTTAGATTAAACCTATTGTCTACTATTAACCAATAGTCGTAGCTAGATAACAGAGTGATTAAATGATTAGATTCAGATATATTATCAAAATCCAAGATAAAATATTTATCTTTATATTTTTAGAACACATATTCTTTCTTTCTTTCTTTCTTTCAACTATGATTTTCAATATTTTTTTATCAAATTATTTGAATATTTTGTTTATATTATTTAAATTTGTCATTTTTGTCACTATTTTTTCGAACTTAAAATGCTTTAAAATTATATCATACAAAATTTAGAAAAATATATTAGATAAATTATATCTTAATATTTTTGAAACCTTCAGAATTAAATTCTATTTTTATTAGAATAAAAGCTAAATCAGTCTTGAGGGAATATATCCATGAAATAGAAGTGATCACAACTGTCTCATATTCATATTGGCTATCAAATGATTATCTCCTATTAATCAATATAAAAGAATTGATTTACTGAATAGCGTTTAGATTAACTTTCAACCATAAAAAAACGTTATGTTATTCAGATATTCAAATTATTATAATTTAATCATTGTAACTTCTTGGTAAAACAATATATAATAGATGTTGTTTCTCATGGATATAAGTTTTATTTTATAACTATAGTTGAACAATGACTGAATGTCAGTTAATTTGGCTCAATCATCATATTCTTATCGGAAAAAAATCTGTTAATATTTAAGCTTTTAATTTATATTTGTTTATTTAAAATTTACGCTGCTATCTTTATAATAAAAAAGGATTGCCAATGTAATCTGTTTATTTGGCTAAAAATTTAGTAATTACTCAACCATAGTTCCAATTTCTTTTTAAACATTTTCTCAATATAATAATGTGTAAATTTATTAATTTTAATTTTTGATATTTTGGTTTTTCATTTTGTTTTCTCTACCACACAGCTTATTCCAAACTATTTCTAAAATATTTTTACGAAAAGCCAAGGATTTTGGTCTTTAAAGATTTACACTCGCTTTTACTTTTTTTTATATATTTCAAAAAGAAAAAAAGATATTATAAAAATTGTCTTTTCAAGTGTATCATCATTAATAAAAATACCCTTATATATAATTTAGTAATTTAAAATGTAAAATAATTAATAAAGTAATTTTTATGCAATCCCAAATTCAATAAAATCTAATTTCAAAAATCATAGCGAAAATATCGCCATAATTATTCGATAATATTTTGGTAGTTATCATATTATCAGAATATATTAGTAACCTGTATTATTTGGAATAAAATAAATTATGAATTATTCTAAATCATTTTTCCGTAGCTACTTCATTATCATTAATATTATTTCGAATAGAATACATTCATGATTATTCTAAATCTCTTTTTACGAAGTATGAAGCAATGCCCTAGTCATAGTTACTATATTATCAAATTATTTTAATTATAATTTCCTTTAGGATATTCCAGGATATCATAGTTTTTCGACATTTACTGCTTTGATTGAAAACTTATATTCGGAAAATTTTTAAGTATTCAAATACATCAGATTATATTTATTTTGAATATAAAGAAATGGATAATGGGAGAATAATAAAATAAAATAAGAAAATTAAAATTTCTATATTATAAAAGATTTGTATCGAAATCCTTTTATCGAAATATGCTGATTTCAATTAATATTATCATATATTATTCTAAAAATAGTAGTCGGATAAGAATAATCAAATGGGGTCTTCCTATAAACCAAAAAGCCACATATCTCTTGGAGATCTCGTAATGGAGACGAATCAAACGGCCTTTATTAAAAAGCTGCGTTTCACATGGGAGGATTGAAATAAAGATAATTTTAACACCATTCTTCTATGAATAGGAAGCATTATCAGTTTCGTTAATTTCATTAGGGAAATTATATAGTATAATTTTTACAGAATTTTATGTTCAAATGGAGGATTCACTAGACTTCATCTAACGTATGGGTTACAGCTTACATATATATTGACACGAAATTTTCGAAGGAGCCATTGAAAAGTGAGATAAATTCTAGAATATGTTATGGGATTATTATAGCCACAACCCCTGATGCATATTGAACATATTAATAATTTTAAAAAAAATGAAATAATTGTCCTACACGAAATGCAAAAATGTTAAAGTATTTTTTTAGACATATAGCTCTTGACCCATTAGGAGTCGGCGTGTTGTATTTTAATAAAAAATTTACATTTATAATTTTTGTGTATATGCTGATATAATAGGTTTATTTAATATATAAATTTGTATTTTTACTGTTCTGCGGCGATTAAGTCGTAGATAATTAGTTTTTTTTTGTTATATAGAAAAATTTATAATTACATTAAAGATCATTATTATTTGTATTACGTTTAATTCTTGTCTAACACGATACATTAAATCGCTATATACTATTCTGAATGTATCCCTTCAATAATGATATTCATTTTTTTTAATTCCATGTTATTTGAAATTACTTATAAAATTAAACGGAGATAAAATAAATTAATTAAATATTTTCTATGCAATTCCAAATTAAAAATATTCCACAAATAATTATTTTAAAATTTTGTCAACCTTCGATAAAATTTAGATATTTTTTTTCAAATGGCACATCCGATCCAAAATTTTACTTTTGAAATTATTAGAAAAATACCTAAATAAAATTATAAATAAAATAATTTGGTGAAGTTTGATCACCTTAGTCCAAAATTATAAAAAATAAAATAAACACGCTTAAGATGCAGCTATTAGTTATACTAATCTAGATGATTTTTATAAAATAATAAAATTATGTTAAATTATTTATAAATATAATAATAATGGTAAATAAACTTATTTTTAAAAATAGTAAAAGGCATAATATAACGATTATAAGTAAAATATCACTTAAAATATGAAAAGTTGTATTTTAAACATATTTTGCTTTAAAAAGAGGTTACCAAAGTTAATTTGAAATTATATTTTTTACGTATGAAATGGAATTAATTCACTAAGTCCTAACCGCTAAAATTCAAATTATTTATTTACAACCAACTTTCTACTAATTATTCTTATGAAACCCCCAAAATTCTCAAATTACTGCCTATAAGGAAGATTCATAATATGCTATCATAATCAGAAATTAGATCATCTGTAATTAGGTTATCTTAATGAAGGACCCTGTCATATCAAATTCCATCATTATTGTTGCAAAGTAAAAATATTTAAACAAGAGTGATTAAATTTCCCCAGGGTACTTAATTAATTCTTATATTCTCAGTCCTATATTTTTATTTCCTGTAACAACATTCAATTTGTATTCCTATTTGCTACAAAACTAGTATTTTTATGAATATATATGTTAATCATTACAAATTTGAAATAAACTATTTCTTCATATTCAATTTTTTTTATATACTTCAATTTTTTTTCTTTTAGCTTTCACCTTTTCTGGTGATAAACTCCTTCTTTCTCCACTTTATGTTATTACATGCTATCTCTTTTGTCTAATTTATATTTCTTCATATTTATTCTAACTTTATGGCCCCATTGAAATTTTGGACTTCCTCTTTTACGTTTGCCCATCACTTCCAAACTCTTTACCTTATTTCCTTATAGTTAATAGGCCTTATCATTGTGTTCCCATACCACCTACTATTTACAGCTTTAAATTTTTTTTAAATACTCTTCTTATTTTCAAAGAACATTAATTCTAACCTTATTATATATTTTTACATTTCTTGACAATTTCACCATTTGCCTTTATCTTTCAATTTTAAAATTGATATAGATATTAGAGATCTGTAAAAGTATGCCCGGCCATTACCTACATGACCCGTACTGGCTTCAGGCAGGGCTCGGGCCTAATTATTTTATAAAATTCTGGTTTGGGCCGGGTTTGGCCTAATATTTTTAAATAAAATTCTGGCCGGATCGGATAGGGCCTTGGAAAATTTTTAAATATATTTAAATTTATCCATTTTATATTAAATTTTTATATAAATTTCAATATTTGATATTAAATTTTTATATAAATTTCAATATTTTATTTTTTATATTCTAAATAAATTTTAATATTATTTATAAAAATTTTTCATTTTATTTATAGAACTAAACGCCATATAATACATGTCTTTTATTTTGAGTAATTATAAAAATTAATTTCTATATTTAAATAAGTTAGGCCCGGGCCGTTAAGTTTTATGAAAAATAATTTCCATTTTAAGCCGGGCCGGGCGGAAAAATTTTTTTAAAAAAAATTTGGGCCGGGCCTGGTTTGAAAAATTAGGCCTGATGCAGAGCACTAATAGATATCAAGCATTACGGCTTTCATTTATGGCTCTTTTTCTCAATATTAGTTCCTTTAGCTAATAATTTGTATTAGATAATTCAAAATATATTTTTTAATTATACTAAAATCATTCATACATACATTACCTCTTACAAATTTACAAAGATTAAAACATTTTTTTTCCTCTTAAAATTTTAATAATATTTTTTTAGCGAATAATTTCTTATATTGATCTTTACATTTCATTTCACTAAGTAATAATACAAAATTATGGAATTTTTGCTGTTTTAAAATAAAAAATCGTTTAATCAAAAACTAATTAGGAAGGGGATATATTATCAATAAAAAATTAAGTGTTATAAATAGATGAAGCAAATTTTCCTAAATATTTTAACGAATTTATGCATATATATCTTGGTAGAAATTATTATTTAAGAAATAGAGTTTTTTATTAATATAAAATTTAACATAATTAAAACACCTGTAGTTCCTTTTATCCTTTTGCGGTGTGTTTTATAGCTCTATTTTATTTTTAGATTTAAAAAATTTATATAAAAATCTTATACCTGAGTAAATAAATGAAAATATTCAAATATTTTAGATGTACCAGATTCATTCATGTCATTCAAAACTGTATTAAATTACAAAAAATAAGCAGCCATATCCATATTTTCATTCGTGACTAACTTTTGGCTTCTAGTATTCTTATAAATATAGTTAAATTTTTTTTATTAAAAATATATCCCTGTTTAAAAATGGATAGTAAGCACCTCGTAAAAACTTTCTTCACATATATATGATAATATTAAGATTAATTTATTGTTTAAAATTGATATTTAGTCTCATTACTTTATAAAATAAACTTACTAAGCAAAAATGTAAAAAATTAGTGTTAAAATTTAAATTTGTATTAGAACTTTTCATAAACATATTTCTGCGAAACAATTTAAAAAACGTTGGAGCAACTAATTTAAATATATTTATAAGGTTTATTTTAAATTCAAAGTTTGGGAAGAAATTACCTGCCTCTGGATTGCACTATCCCCGATTTTCCTTATATTTTGGCCCATAAAAAATTGCATTTAAATAATATTAATTAAGAAGTATAAAAATTAATTTTAAAAAAATATTTATTTATGAACTTTGTTTTTGAAGGATTTGTAAAAATAGGGGAATTGACATTTTTCCTTAAACTTTTTTTTTCTATGTTGTTCAAATTGAAACTGGATAAAAGATTTTAAAAAAATACATATTTTATTCTCTCATAAATCTTGTAATAAAAATATAATTTAAAGTATATATAATAATTTTTTTTATATTTTAATATATATTATTTTCAAGCTCCTAGTAATTGTCGAGTTCTAGTAGTCATACCAGGTACTCTAGGAACACCCATACAAAGATCGTTACAAGCTGAAGCTATTAGTAAAATAATTGCCTTATTAAACTATTATTGTACCTCATGCCTGATTTTGATAAAAACAATTTATCTCTTTGATTTTTAATTCAAAATAGAATTTTGTTTTTAATGACTTTTTCCTGTGATATTTTTTATTTTGGAGATCTTTGCTTATTTTTTTTACAAATATTAATAATTATGTGAGATATCATTTTGTTTAAAATTGAATCTTTTAAGTAAGTCCATAATCTTGAACATGTTATATAAGTGTTAGAGTAATGCAGAGTAATATTATATTATTAATAAAATATAGGCCATTCTGGCCTTGACACAAAAAATATTATTATTATATTTCCTTACTATTCCTACTTTTTCCCTGATTGTATACCATATAAATTGAGTTCTAGGTTTAGCCTAAAAATCGGCTAAAACTAATTAGGAGCCTATTAATAGGATAAAACTAAATTAGTCAAAAATTCTGCATCGGCTAATAGTACGTCATCGTTCCGTAAGATATGGCTGCCTAGTATTAATTATTTTTATTTATTTTAGTAAAATAATTTATTTTATTTATAATTAGTGTAAATATTTTATTATTATGAACAAATAAACATCATAATATGATTTAATATTTTTTTATTTAGATTATTACATTATGAAATAAAAATATTTTTTTAATAAAAAAAATGATGTGCTTATTGTAATATTGTTTTTGTTACAATTTATTAGTGATTTTCACGCCTAAAATTTTAAGCAAAAAATATTTTTTGAAGTTCAAAAAGATATTTAAACATATTTTGATTTGATAAGAATTTTAAATCTTCTTTGTAAATAAATCTTTTTTGTAAATTTTATTTTATTTTGTAGTTTTTTTATCATTTTTGTAAAATTATCTATTTTGATAAGTATATTAATAGAGGTTGTTTTTTCTAAATAATTTAAAAAAAATATATATTAAACTTTTTTTGTGTTATTTATAATGATCTTTTTAAGGATAATATTTTAATATGACAATTGTCATATTCGTTATTTTTTAACATTTTTGAAATTTTAGGGTAATTTATATTGTAAAGATGTTAAATTATAAATTCCATGAAGATGTTCCATGGAAAAATGACAATTATCATAATGGGTTTTAAATTCTAGATTTATTTTGACGCTAATGGGCAAAAATATGTATTATTAACATGTTATATTAAAATTTCAATTAAGATGTACCATATAAAAGTAAAAATTGTCATAATCGTAATTTTTTATGTTTTTTTAAATTTTTTAACAAAATAAGTATTGCCAAAATGTTTAGATAAAATTTCATGAAGATGTACCATAGATAACTGACAATTAATCGTTATTTTTATTATTTTTCAATTTTTTTTGACTCAAATGGGTAAAAATATAGATTGTAAAAATGTTAAATTAAAAATTGAATGAAGATGTACCATCGATAGGCCGGGACGAGAACTCTCCTTCTAAAAAAATGGGTTCGAATTTGGGTTTGGGTTCAGTGAAAAAGTTCAGAGCTTGGAGATCAGAAAAAAAGTGACTTATTAAAATTAGTTAAAATAATAGAACATTTCTTAAAAAATTTATTTTAATTAGTATCCTCATAAAAATAATTATCATCATAATTATAATTTATTATATATCGTCGGTCTAGAAAAGTGCTGCACTCTACATTCTCAAAATATTTGAGTTAGAAGTGGATAATAACTTATTTATTCCCAATATAAATATAAATAAAAACTAGATAAAAAATAATAATTTTTGCTAAAATTATTGTCAAAATTGATCAATAAATTTTTCCTATAATTGATTAAATTTTAATTTTGATTTTTTCATTTTAAACATTCAAAATTTTTGAATTTAATAACTTATTTATTCCCAATATATATAAAAATAAAAACTAGATTAAAAAATATTAATTTTTTCGCAAGTTATTGTCAAAATTGATCAATAAGTTTTTCCTATATTTAATTTTAAACTTGTTGATTTTCTCAATTTAAACATTTGAATAAGTGGAGCACTCCATTTCTAAACCGAATAATACTACAATATAATTTAAAAAATTATTAAATATAACAAAAATAATTATTGTTTTGAATAAGAACTCTTTTTAAATAGGAAATCTTTTATAAATAAAAATCGTAAATTACATGTTTTTTATATTATATTATTTTTAACGTAAATTTAAAATAAATAGAATGAAAGTTTAAAATAAAAAAAATAAAATTTTTAAAATTAAAAAAAAATACTTGAACCCTGAAACCTAAATTAAAAAAAGTGTCTCGGTTCGGGTTTGGTGAAATATTGATTCGGGAGGATTCAGGTGGGTTCGGATTCTCGTCCCTGTCGATAAGTGACAATTTTCATAATAGTTATTTTTAAAGTTTTTTGAATTTTTTTGACGCTAATGGATTATAAAAAAATAGATTGTATGTTTATAAACATCAAAATCTTAACTTAAATTTATAGGATGTTGATTTTATCATATTGATAAATAATATTCATATGGTTTTTAAGTTCTTTTCATAAAAATCTTACCCTGAATTCGGACTCAATGCGATTTCGCGTTTATATACAAAATTTTGCTAACTGTGAATGCATAGTTATATACATTAATAGTTTTAGAATCATATATACATTAATAGTTTTAGAATCATATATATTTTCTATTATAGAATTTCATTTATATCCCTAGATTTCTTTTCTCCCTGTTTGGCTAATCTGTATATTTTATTTTGCCCCTCTTTAATAAGTAGTTCTTCGTAATCGTATGCCATTGCTTTGGCTCTAGCCACCGCCTTTGTAGCTATTCTTTTGGATTTTTTGCATTTTGTCTATCATCTGGGTTTTTGGATTTGTACCATATTTTATGTAGGGCTCACCACCATAGTTTTTTGTATGATTTGTTGCCTCCTCTTGTCAAGCCTAGTGTCGATTTGGCAGTGCTATTTGGTCCACATTTTTTCACGACTTGTAAAGAATCTATTGTTTCAATGTTTTCATTGAAAAGGCATTTCATTGATTTTAATCTACCCCATTTGATGCATGTTTCAAGGTTTATGTTTTGAGTGGATTTATTTGTGAGGTGTAAATCTGTGACTAGATTGTGTTTGCACGGCAATATCTTCTCCTGGGATGACTTTGCAGTGTATTACATCTTTTAATCTTCTGCGAGAATCCTCTGCAAGAGATAAGCATGTTCTATCTGTGTTTTTCTTGTACCACTTTCATATGTTACTAAATAACTGTCTTTTTTCCTATAGTAGGTGTTGGTTAAGGCTAGGTCAAAGGCTTGCGTAAATTTCAGTACATGCTCTCCTTCATTATTTTTTTCTCCATATCCAAAACCAACATGATGCCTTTTGTAACTATTTCTTGCTTTTCCCACATGCGCATTTAAGTCACCACCTATTATGACTAGGTCATCTTTAGGAATTTCTATCATAGCTTCATCAAGGATAGCTCTAAAGTCATCTTTCTCTTCTTCTCTGCAACCCGTTTGAGGAGCTGAAAGGATGTGAGTTTAATTTTCATTAGTCTCTCAGAGATTCAGTTAACTTCTACCACTGAGGAGGTTAGATCTTGATTGGGGATGATGCCGACATCGTTCCTATTACTAACAATTTTATTATAGTACAATTTATATACATTACCAATCATTAGAGTCTTCTTACCTTTCAATTTAGTCTCTTGTAAGCATGCTATATCAACCTTTCTCTTTTTGATGCTAATTCTCTCGTCATACCTTTAGGTGTACAATATAACTTGCTAACCTTGTCTTCTTTGCTTTGACCTTTATTTTACTTTTCACAGATGTAGGTCTACACCCTGTGCGTCCCACGGAGGTAACGCCCTAGCTTTCATATTCATATTTTCCTTCCTTCATTTAGTTTATTGGACAAGTATCTTAGCACCCGGCTCTCCAAGCCTGTCAGTGACCGTGGTGTTATCTCTAAGCTCCAAAATTTATCTTACCATATGTCTTTACACATCAGCCATCGAAGAAAAACCTGAAAATTTTTACGTTCCTTATCAGGATAGAACCTGGTACCTTCTGTTTCCAAGCATACATCACAACCCACTAGGCCACCCCGACGACATAATATAATAATATAAATAAAAAACATTAAATCATTTCATGATGTTTATTTGTTGATAATAATAAAATATTTACATTAAATATAAATAATAAATTATTTTACTAAAATAAATAAATAATAATTAATGCTAGGCAGGCATATCTTACGGAACGCTGACGTACGATTAGCTGATGAAGAAATTTTTACTATTTAGTTTTAGCCTATTTTTAGACTAAGCCTAATTAGGTTTGGCTGATTTTTAGGCTGTCTATTTATGTTTCGTCGATTTTTAGGTTAAACCTAATTAAGCCTAGCTGATTTTTTTTACCTAAAATATCGGCATTGCCGTTTTGTAGTCGGCCGAAATTAGCAGATTACGCAACACTAGGCAGCACTTCAATATTATTAATATTTTTTCCAATATAATATCGCTGCATGTTTAATTTAGATAATTATGGATGTTATATGTAATTGTTTCTATATGCTATAATCCAAAGTTTTGTTAACAAACAAGGAAGATAAAAATATATTTAAAAATATTTAACTACTAGATCACTTTAATCATTTATCAACAAATTGGCATTTTTCTCCTTTAATAAACAAATTTTTTAAATTATTTATGCTCAATAATCAAGACAAATACTATTAACCAAGATACTTTTTCTATCTATATCAAAAAATGCAAATTGATATGTTAAATATTACATTGATCCTTTGCCCATGATATTTTAACCGTTTATAATAAGAATTTTATATTATTATATGATTGATTTTTATATTAAAGTAAGATATAATTTTTTTATATGGATTTTATAATTATGTTTCAGGATATTTTATTTAAAATTGTTAGTATATTATAAAAGTTACTATACTGCTTTAATAGATTTCTCATAAAATCAAATTTTGCTAATTTTAACATAGTTCTTATAAATGGATTGTTAATTTAAAAACTTTTACAAAAATTTAATGAATCTTAAAAATTATTTTAAAATCTATTGTAAGAACCTATAACTAAAAATGTTATAAATAGTTTTCTTCTATAAAATTAATAAATTTAAATTTATTAAATATATTTTTAAATATAGAGTTTGGACGTGGATTAACATTTGAAGTGGATTCAAACTGTGAAGCTGCTTATTTAATGATCCCGATTAATATGGAGTAAATTATTATTTTAAAATTTATTAACAAGTTAAATTTATTTAAAAAATATATTATCTTATTTTTCTTTAAACCTTTAGATGTAAAGTAAGTTTAATGAACCCTTATAAAAGTTCAAAGACTTCACACATTTTGAAGCAAAACATGAAACCTGTGACACTTGGGGTTAGAGATCCTAGTTATAATGAATATGATCCGATTGATTCTCCGACAATTGAAATTAATTATGAAAAGCCATTTAATAAATATTTATGCTTTAAATTAAGAACAGATGATAGTTCCAAAGCTTTGATATCGGTATGTATAGAGTATATAGTGTATTTATTATTAAATATTATTAACTAGTTGCAGATACTTTTGTTATTATAAGAGAAAATATATATATGATAATTTAAATTAATTAGAAATATTATAAGATTTATTTTATTATTGAACCTTTGTTACTTATGCTCCCATCCCCAAACACATAAAACCTCATATTTCTATACTTTTCAGAATAATTTTTTCTAAATATTATTGATAGTATCAAATTAATTTTGAATTAACTTTATTATATTAATTAATAATATATTATAGGTAATATTATGCAAAAAATATGTATACCAATCAAATATTGCTAGCGACGAATACCATATTTGGAAAAAAAAATATCCATAAAATTTAAATATATTCCTGCAACTTTAATGAGCATCTGATTAGCCTGATAAAAGTGTGAAAGCTTTTGAAAAATTAAATTTAAGAAATTATCGTTAGGGTTGTTTGGAGATGGATATGAATACCATGTGTAATGGCTTATTTGTAACCTCAGTTGATTCAGATACCGATTAGAGGGTAAAGAAAATCATGGCTGGGGAATCCTTAATTTTTGAAGATATTATTTTCCACAGAAGGGAAAATTCCTTTTGAATTGTGATTGTTGAACGTCCTTATTCGCATTGTTAAACGGCCCGATTTTTAAAAACGGTACCCAAACATTTTAGATTAAAAATATTACGCAATTATATAGGCTTTGTTCATTAGTGGCAGAAAGATTTGAACATCTAATATCCAAATCTCTACTTTTGCTTATTATTATTTCGACTAAATTTTTAATTTAAAATTGGCTAAATCCATAAGTTTAGCAACATACTATTTATTTATTTTCGGAATTTATTGATTTTGTGTCAAATAGTAATAGCCTGATGGATTCGGAAGCCAATCCATAAGAAATTTTATTATAAAATTTTATAAGGTTTTGTAGGATTGGGAATTGGCTTTTTATGAGGAAAGCTGTGTGGTCAGTGAACATGATTGGAATAAGTTTAGCTTGTATATTCCCTAGCTAGCTTGTTTATTAGCTTAGTTTATAAACTTGCTGGGTAATTTGTGAAATTTCTGTTTTATTTTGTAAACTAGTTAAGCTAGATAATTTGTAAATCAGATCATTATTTAGCAAGTTAGCTACTTTGAAAATTGTCTAAGCCTCTGAAATTAATACTCACCAGCTAATTTGTAAATCAGCTTATTTGTTTGTATACAAATAAAATCTGTTAAATTTTGAGATGAATTTTATTTTTTTAAACTCTCAAAGTTGAGCGCATAATATATTAATTAAACTAAAAATCTGTTCAAATAAGAATCGAAAATAAAAAATTTATATGAGTTCTTTTTTTGCTTTGAAGTTTTAGTTAGAGTTTAAAAATTGCATTTTTTGGGATAAATCAGAATAGTCGTTATTTTTAAAGTTTATTTAGAGTTAAATGTAAGTCAACAATGTAAAATAATTTATAATATAAATTACGTTTTTTGTTAATATTTTATCTAATTTGTAAATGTCAATTTCTTAGATTGATAATTTATAAAAATTCAATAACTTTTGACCATTAGAATTTTAAATGTGATATTTTAAGATTTTAGGTATTTCGAAATGAAATAAATTAAATCACTTTTTTTTCTAAGAGAAAATATTTAGTTATGAGGATGGACCAACCTAAAGGAAGAGTCTGCTGGCAAATTCCTCTAGTTTACATAGTCATTATAATATTTTATAAAAAATTGAATTTGAAATACGACCAGTCCATCAGGTATTAATTAGTAAGTCGAACAGAAAAAATTCCACATCAAAGTGGTTTAACAAAAATATTATTATTCATAGTTAAATTAATAATTATTTCTTTTTTTCATATAGTTTAATAAAGGTTGGGGTGTAGTTATGCTTTCAAAGACACTGCCAAAATGAAAATCGATCCATATGTTATTAAAAATTTGAATTATTAATATTTATATAATTATTATAGTTTTGGAATTAGCATTTTGATATTCATTTTCTTTATAAATATTATGTCATAAACATTTTGGGTAATGCATTTTCCCTTGCCAACAATATTATATAAATTAATATTTATATATATTTTGTATGGGGTATATTCTTTTTGTTTTATAATGATTTGGATTATAAGGTTATTACATAGAATATTATAATTAATGTATAAGGTGCGGAAATATTTTTTTCTTAAAATCACAATAAAAATAATTTTTAAAATAATTGTCGATAATTAAAATTCCACATAATAATTATGAAATTAACATTAATTTTTGTTTCGATAGTTAAATTAATATTATCAGATTATGTTGTTAAATAGCTCCACTTGAACAAAGTCTTTAAAACGGCTAACTAAATATCGTAGCCAGAAAAATATTGCCTAAACATATAGATTACGCTAACTTTGTAACATCCATGAGAAAATTCTTCAGATTAGTGAAATACTTGATAAAATATTTAGTTGCTTTATATAAATCTGCCAAAATGAAGCTATTTAAAATCACTAGTATCAGACATTAATTTCATAGTACATCATAAACTTAGCCAGATAGAACTCCCTCTTTTGAGAAATTAAAAAAATTTTCATTAACATGTCAATATAAAATTCCTTCTACACACATACCCATCCCTCTCTCTTTCAAAAAAATGAATACAATATGTTTTTATTTGGGGTGCCACTGATATCTTTAAACAGTGGCATACGCCCAATTTTGTTAGTTAAGTCATCCGTAGAAAAGCATCTAAAATGATAAGTAACAGAATTAAAGTCCATCTCAATGCTTTATTACAATACCACCAATTTGGTTATGGGGCAAAGAATGGCTGTGCCACTGCTTCTCATTCTACTTAAATTGTACTCTAAAATGTAGATGACAAGATCTATTTTAAAATTTGATTTTAATAACGCCTTTAACAGTATCCATACAACACACTAGTTTTCATTCAAGTTTACACCAAAATACACAATTCATCTTAAACTGCTATTCCGCCCCATCAGCCCTCAAATTTTACAAAAATATTATTCAATCGTAAGAAAGCATTCAACAAATGATCCCCTCTTAGACCTACCTTATTCTGCTTAGGGATACAAAAAATAGTATTTGATATAAATTACATCTAGTACCTAGATGATGGGACTGTTGCTTGTTCATTATTAGAAATTAATAAAGGTTTCCATTATAACCTAAAATTTAGAACCAATAACAGTACTATCACTTAATATCAGCAAGTGCGAACTTTGCTTTCCATCCTTATCATATACACAAGGAGAATTCATTTTATTAACAGATCCCAACTCAACCACATTGGATAAACTAAAGCAGTAAACTCCTTTCTAAACTATTTAATATAAACAATACAAGACCTAAAGTCATTAATCCTATTGCTCCTAACTCATCATATATATTTTTTAATAAAGAATTTCTTTTATATATACCTAAAATTCTTCATGCACTCAGATCTTCGGCAGTCTTTATACATCTTGATTAATTATTCTCTCCTGAAAACACAATCAAGGACTGTTTAAAAGTTTTAAACAACAAATTATCCCCCTTGTTATGGAAACAAGCTTCCCTTTCTTTCAAAGCTATATCATACATTTCTTCGAATGAGTTATTAAACCAATTAACATTTTTATTAAATCTTGATCTCCAGACAGTTTTAACAATATAGGATAATAATATATTACCAATAACATTTCACCCAAAAAGTTTCCTTTATAAAAATTTAACTTTCAACTATTTGCAGGTTCCGTCAATTTTCTCCCTATGATCAGCAATCAGACGACCTTAGCTCAAGGCCATTCCCATCAAAACTTAGACATATACATCCCTATGAAGAACTCTGGATATCCTTAGAACTCTGTCCTAACTGCAATATTGTCACATCACACTCATGCATCCCTTAGCAACACTCAGATTGACAATAAAGAGCATCATTCTTTACACTTAAAATTCTACGCGCAGACACTCCCGTCATCGGACAATAAATAAATTAATCCACTAGTTTCTATCAGCCAACATTCCTTCCACCTTAGCACCAATCGGATTAAATACCAGAAACGTCACCTTGGTCGAATGTGCAATCTTTGGAATGAAATTATACCTGTATAGACGTGTTTGCAAAATGGAATGTTCACAATGTACGCGGCTGCCGAATAATTCAAATATAACAAATATTCGCAATTAAAATATGTACCTTTTTTTACCCTTTGTTACCACCACATTAAGAAACTTCGGCGAAAATGAAAATCTATTTTTATAAAAATTTAGATAAAAAGTTAACAAAAATCAATGGAGATCCTAAAAAAAATTATATCTCAGATAAAGAAAATCTTTTGAAATATAGATTTAATTTTATCTGCATCCTTAGTTCTATTCCTGACACAATAATTTTTTAATCCCCATCCACAGTTTTTTAATATTTTAATTTATACAATTTTAGATATATATTTTTTAAACACCTTGTATATTTGAAATTAAAAATTTAAATAATTAAAATCAAATTGAAAAAAAAGCTTTTAAAAATATTAATAGTATAAAAGTAAAATTATTTTCAAAAGAATGTATGTAACTATAAGGCCAAAGATCTGCAATAAACAAGCCTATAACCCTCTAAAAATTTGGGTGAAAAGTCAGAAAACCCCAGGCTACGCCTTGAATAAGGTTTCTGAATTTGCTTCAATACCAATCTATTACCTACAATAAATATTTAAGAAAACGCGCTCTAATTTAATGATGTTTTCCCACTCCCTTAGCAAAGTAATGGCTATGCATAGGCATAAAAGAAAGTAATCAATTTTTCTAGGTAGCATCAATTATCCTTATATAGAAAGAAATGAACAAATATTTGAATGGCAGCGACGCAGTGGATCTCTGGCGTTCAATTTTCTAAACTAACTTTTGGAAGAAGATTGGGTAAGTATAAAAGGATAGAGATATTTGGGGTAGGATTAATATATAATAATATAAAAAATTATTTTCGTTTTAATAAATTAATATATGAACGATGGTTTATATATTTCCTTGTTAGAGGGTGGAGGCGTTAAGAAACACTTTATAAAGAAATTTATTATCTATAGAAAATAAACACAATCGAAATATTAATTATGCTTCTCCTAGAACCGGTCAAAGTTTTAATAGGTATAAAAAAAAAATTTTAAAAGAAATATTTTATCAGTTGAGTTTGATCTTTTTTTGGTAAAATATTTTTTGGCCCAATCCACTCCGATTTAATGTTTAGATGTAATCCAGCTCGCATTATATAATATTTTGATCATTATAAATATATGACTGCATTAATTGATTTTCAAAGGAAATGAGAAACAAATAAAAATCAAATATCCGTCGTCTAATAAGACTGAACCCTGTAGAAGAGCTAATTACAAGGTTTTGAACCGATTAAGCCTATAAACAAAATTAGTTGGTTAGGATAATCATGATTATATAAGTAGAAATCTTAAACCAGAACACAGAGACTTTTTACTTTATCCTAAACAGATAATTGATATAAGTTCGAAACCTAATATCTTTTTACAATATTATTAAATAATAATAAATTTAAAATTTTATATTGTACAAATACAAAAAATTATGTATTCCTTTTAGAAATCTTATTTAATCATATAAAAGTGATATATCTACTGAAATGTGTTCGGTTAACCTTTAATCATTTTTGTAGAAATAATGAATTTTATATGATCTTTCAGCGCTGACCTATTAATGTTAATATCGAATTACAATAAATTAAATAATGATATAAACAGATTTTCTAAATATTTTCATCTTTATCCCTAGCATTGTTAAAAATCCTAATTCAGATCGATTTTTAAAAACAGCCCGATTAGGATTATAACCAAATAATATTATGTAAACATGGAGACGTTGCTCATAGATGACAGAATGGTTTGGATATCTATTTTCCAAATTTCGAGGCTTGTATTATTTTGACTAAAATTTTAATCAGGCCTTTTTTTAAATCGACCTAAATCGGACTTTTTAACAAGAAAAGCTCCATTCTTTTAAAGTCAGCAAATGCATCAATCATAGTCTTGATACTTTTATCAGAAAATAAAATTCTGTCCTTTAGAATGTCTTTTTTTATGCCTTTAAGTTTTGTGAATGTCTTCATTTTATTTTCTGGTATAATCACAATCGGATTATCATATATATAAAATAGACATATTCCATAATTTTTCAAAGATTGTTTGGTAAATTAATTAGATTGTGAATTTTTTTCTTTACTCGGCGAATTATCATACGTGTATTCACCCAGGCACATCTAAACAGGATCTCACTCCACCCCCCCCCTCCCCCCCCCAAAAAAATCTAAAACAAAATTAGTATAAAATTTACAAATATTATAAAACAAAAATTACCATATTCTACTACCACTTTCATATACATTTACTCTTCTACACTTCCGTTATATTCTAATGGTAGTGGACTCTTTAAACTCCTTACCCCCCCCTCTAGTTTTATGTCTTGCGTTTCCCTATGACAAAGAAGACAGGCCAGAGTCAGCTCTTTCATCGTCTTACTTCACTTTCTAATACTTCTTATATTAATCTTAATAGCCTTTCCTTTTTGATGTTCCCATTTTCGTCTATTATCTTTCCTATACCTTCTATATTCACTTTGTTTAACAATCCAGTGGCCCCTACACTTTCTGAGCGAATGAAGCAGAATACCACCCTGAAAAGTACCCCCCCCCCATCCCCCTTGAAAAGATAATTATTTTATGACACCCATAAATTCCAAAAATAATTTTTATTGCATCAATTTTTAATATATAATATAAATATGCAAAAAAATATACTTTATAAATATTATTTTTAAATTAATAATTAAATTAGGGGAAGAGAAAGCGAATTTATAATTTCATCAATATTTAATTGTTTAAATAAATTTTTTTCCATTGATAATATGGTTAAATTATTGAGAAATGAATTTTTCTTGGTACTACGAAGTCTTGTTTTAATTAATTTAATTTTACTCATGACTCTTTCGGCAGTACATAGGTTGTAGGAAGTGCAACATATAACACACCTATTTTAAAGTTAAAAAAAATTTCTATATATAATGATGAAAGTATATATACCTCTCTTTTTTGGAATGTAATGTTTGAAGTCTAGAACTTTCAAAATCAAAAGGTAGATTTCTCTCCTTCATAAAATCTTGTGTCTTTGAAAAAACATCCAAAAATTCATTGTTATTATCTATTAGATTAAAAAATAATTAAGACAATAATATATATTATACTTCTCAATTTAATCAAGCAATCTTTTGCCAATTGAATTTGATTTATTGCAAACCCTATATCCTTCGAAATGGTTTGCAATTTTGTGCAAGCCAAACTTGTTATCAACAATATTTTATCCAAAACACAAAGTGATAAGATAAAATCAAATTTTTCTATTCTAAAGACTATAGCACTAATAGTGGAAGTGGCAGGATCTTCAGAATCCTTTAAATTTGTTAAAGCTGCCCTCAACTTATCTAGTATTCCTAGAACATTTCGAAGTTCTTTAATTGATTGGCATAATTGAACAATGATTAAATTCAATAGAAGACAATAACACCAAATATGCTCTAATCAAGGCCTGCACACTATTGATTCTTCCACTCATGTTTGAGGGGCCATCATAACTTTGCCCAACTAGAAATTCAAGGGGTAAATTTATCGAGCCGAGTTTGAATATTATATTATGATTAATATCGAGACCTGTGGTATTTCCCGTACAATATATATCAATCAGTCTTTCAACAGGCTTCAGCGTCTCACTATTTTCAACATATCTTACTATCAAAGTTATTGCTTCTGATTTCGAATCAACTATGATTGAAAAGCACCTGTTAAATGTAATCTCATTTTGAATTTTTTTTATAACCATATTTTCATGGTTTCAATGAGAATATTTATGTTAATATATGATAATAGATTTGAATATAATTTCGTTTTTAATCCCTTATATCCCTTTTTCTTTCTTCATTTTGTTGTATATACATTTTTAGTACAGGTTCAGAATCTGCAATAAGCTTAATAAGGGCCATCATATTGTCTTCTTGTTGCCTGTTCCCCCAGAAGGCTTAGTTACGAGATATTAAATAATCTAAACATCTTATTATAATTCTTATGATAGAGCGGTTATTATCTACACATTCTTTCTGGGGTGTTATAAATTTTAATATCGAATTTTTATTGTGAGAAAGCCTTCCATAATCGGCCATCATATGTGCCTGTGAAGATTCATGCAGAATATATCACGATTAATATTCTGCCATTTATCTAGACCTTCACATGTCCATTTTGAATTTGTGTGTGGACCTCCTAAGAGACATGTTAAGCAAAAAACTTTATTCATTTTAATACTATAAGTAATTCAATTTCTAGCAATTTTGCTATTGTCAATATTAGTTTTTTCATAAAAGCTTTCATTAAAGGATCTGTTTCTATTATTATTATTTTTGGGGAATAAATAATGTGTAGGTTGAAGAGCTCCTAATTCTAGATATTTATCAATTATAAATTTGTCAATTCTTTTTCCAACAATATTTATGTGATCATTTGATTCCTAAGAAAAGAGACGGAAGGAAGATAAGTTTAAATTAAAATATGAATACTACTATCTATTCATATTATGCTTAAAAAAAATTAGAAAAATTTCCGTCAATATATATTAAATTAAATATTAAGTTGGGGGGAGGGGTATTTTATTATTACATTTATAAACCAGAAATAACTTGATCATGATGGATGTAACAACAGTAAAAGAATTAAATAATAAAGAAAATTTAAAAAAAAAGTTTTAAAAAAATTTTAAAAAAAGTACCCCCACTCAAATTTACTGAAGCAGTTGCTTCGGACCCCCCCCCCCCCACCGTTGTAGGGGCCACTGTAACAATCAACTTATATAATTCACTTCACCTCTTTCTTAACAATAAAAAGTCTTAATCTAATCTCAGCTTTTGAAAACTTTAATCAGGGTTGGCAGTCGATCATTTGATAGGAAGAGTATTTGACCGTACGGTCAAATACTCTAAAATATTATTGGCGAATATATATTTTTTGATATAATTAACTAGTATTTATTAAAAGCATGTATATCAATTTTATTAGGTGTTAATTTATTTAAAAATTTATTTGTATCATGAAGGAATCGTTTTAATAATAATTTTATATTATAATTTAAAAAAATTTACAATGTAAAAACTAAGGAATTTATTATATTACTAAAAAAAATATATTAATTTAACAGTTTATTTTTTAATAAATTAAATTTTATGAGTATAATTATATTAAATCTCATTTATTTTACTTCCACTTGCTACGAGTTTATAATTTTCTTTTTAGTTGTTCTGTTAAGATTTACAAAATAATTTATTCAATTCTGGTAAAAAGTTTTATATTATATTATATTTTATATTTTATATTTTATATTTTATATTTATATTTTATATTTTATATTTTATATTTTATATTTTATATTTTATATTTTATATTTTATATTTTATATTTTATATTTTTTTATATTTTATATTTTATATTTTATATTTTATATTTTATATTTTATATTTTATATTTTATATTTTATATTTTATATTTTATATTTTATATTTTATATTTTATATTTTATATTTTATATTTTATATTTTATATTTTATATTTTATATTTTATATTTTATATTTTATATTTTATATTTTATATTTTATATTTTATATTTTATATTTTATATTTTATATTTTATATTTTATATTTTATATTTTATATTTTATATTTTATATTTTATATTTTATATTTTATATTTTATATTTTATATTTTATATTTTATATTTTATATTTTATATTTTATATTTTATATTTTATATTTTATATTTTATATTTTATATTTTATATTTTATATTTTATATTTTATATTTTATATTTCATATTTTATATTTTATATTTTATATTTTATATTTTATATTTTATATTTTATATTTTATATTTTATATTTTATATTTTATATTTTATATTTTATATTTTATATATTTTTATATTTTATATTTTATATTTTATATTTTATATTTTATATTTTATATTTTATATTTTATATTTTATATTTTATATTTTATATTTTATATTTTATATTTTATATTTTATATTTTATATTTTATATTTTATATTTTATATTTTATATTTTATTTTATTTTATTTTATTTTACTTTATTTTATTTTATTTTATTTTATTTTATTTTATTTTATATTTTATATTTTATATTTTATATTTTATATTTTATATTTTATATTTTATATTTTATATTTTATATTTTATATTTTATTTTATTTTATTTTACTTTATTTTATTTTATTTTATTTTATTTTATTTTATTTTATTTTATTTTATTTTATTTTATTTTATTTTATTTTATTTTATTTTATTTTATTTTATTTTATTTTATTTTATTTTATTTTATTTTATTTTATTTTATTTTATTTTATTTTATTTTATTTTATTTTATTTTATTTTATTTTATTTTATTTTATTTTATTTTATTTTATTTTATTTTATTTTATTTTATTTTATTTTATTTTATTTTATTTTATTTTATTTTATTTTATTTTATTTTATTTTATTTTATTTTATTTTATTTTATTTTATTTTATTTTATTTTATTTATCTAATCAAAGCGATTAAATGTAAATCTCAATCTTATATAATCGGTTTCATAGATAGAATGAATCCCAAAGAAAAGAATGAGTTCGATCAATTGTTAGCAAAGGTTATATATGCGAGCAATTTATCTTTCCAGATCACTTAAATTTCCTACATCCAAAATTTAAAAAAAATAAATCCTATATACATTTACCTAGGCGAAGGCAGCTGGCTGGATATCTTCTAGACAAGGCGCCAGGAGATATGGGTGAGAGTTGCAGATATAAAAATTAAATCTCCTCTCTTATCAATTAAAGAGAGTATTATTAATTAAATGGTGATGCTGTTTGTTCCAGTATTTTACAAATTTTTAAATACTAAGGAAAATCGCCATACTGCAAATTATATTGCCCAGGAATTTAAAAATGATGGATTGAATCCGGTAAAACTATATTCTTTTGTTACTGATAATGCTGTTCTAAAGCAGCCTGGAGAATTCTAAAATCTGAATCTATTTATCATCATATACAATGTTATGGATGTATAACGCATACATTGCAGTTATTCTTTCAAGATTTTTATCGATTGAACGACTTCAGTTACCATATAAATTTAAAAAAATTGTTAGATTTTTTAAGAGTAAACACATACCAGCTGCAGTATTTTCCCGTAACAAGAATCAACATGGTATACCATCATAATTAAGTAAAATTAGTCAAACTAGATGGACATCGTCAATAATATGTATGGAGCAAATACAAATATGTAAGAAAGCTCCTAAGGCATCAGTTGCTGAAGAAGCTATATGTGATATTTGTCCTATAGAAATTACTAATAATATATTAAATGAGGAAATATTTTGGAGGAAAAATTAAAATTTTTTATCTATACTCCAACCTTTAGCTACCTTATTGTTGAAAGTGCAAGGGGATAAATGTAATTTGGCCCACATAAAAAACGAAATGATTGATTTGAAAGACATATAATACGATCATGCCATGTATTTTTTATCCATCTGAAGATAAAAAAAATTAAAGGTATGTTTTAAAAGAGAAATTAATGATCTAAATACATGTGCTCACAATGCTGCTTATTTATTGGACTCCCAATGTCTAGGGGAGCCTCTTACTAGTACTGAATTGATGAAGCACAAGAATTAGGTATTTTACAAGGTGGTGATGATATAAATATTTTAAGTGATATTCAGAAGTAAAAGTGACATTTAATAACCAAAATATGTTTAAAGTGGTAACTTCCATAAGAAATATTTAGATTTCGGTCTCAAGGATGTGGAATGCACTTTGCCCACCTTGCTCAACAAGAGAAGTAGCTAATATTTTACTAACTTTTCCTAGTTCGACTTCTTCTACATAAAGAAATTGGTCGGTTTGGGGCAATATTTATACGAAAAACAGAAATCGATTGAAAACTTCTACAACAGGAAAATT
The DNA here is from genome assembly GCF_954871325.1 of Gordionus sp. m RMFG-2023. Lineage (NCBI taxonomy): Eukaryota > Metazoa > Nematomorpha > Gordioida > Chordodea > Parachordodidae > Gordionus > Gordionus sp. m RMFG-2023. The sequence goes on from NC_088777.1 coordinate 6,174,793, forward strand.
AGTAAGAATATATCATAACTTAAGATTGATAAAAATATTAAAGAAAATAATGATATTGAATATGAATCGGAACAAGACTCTGCCACGGAGGGCAAAACAATAACTATAAAATATTATGAAATTTAATATTACATAGATTCATAATAATATTATATATATATACAACATAAAGTTAATATTGGCATAAAAAACATTTGAATTTGACCTTTGACAGGTCAAATATCAGTCAATTAACCGAATCGTATTTTACCGGTCAAATACACAACCCTGCTTATAATTACTTTAATACCCAGCACTTATATGTTATTTTTTTATTATTTGGTATTCTACTTACACAAAACATTCAGCTTATCATTCTCATTTCAATTTTCATAAAGCTATTTCCTTTATTATCCAAAATTCCAGAACCATATAAAACCGTTCGTCATTAATTTATTAATATTGCCTTCTAATTTATGATTGTTAAAAAAAATTACATTTTTCATTTAATAAATACCTTTGAAATTTAAGAAATTAAAATGAGAAAAGTAATAAAATAATTGAGATCTTAAAAATATGTATATCTGATGAAATCATTTTAATATTTCCAAATATTTAAATATTAAATTTTAATATTAAATTTACTGAATTCTTTTTGAAACCGAGTTCAAAAAAATTCATGACTGTTTTAATTTGTATAAATTATCTAGAATAAAAGAGTTTAGGTTAGATTCGGGTTCAGAATTTTTTTAAATGAGCCGGGATTGCGACTCCAGGTTCCATTTCTGTTCGAAAATTTCGTAAGGGAGTATATTTTATCTTAATATATGGGAATCTCCAAATTTAAAAAATTTTAATTAGTACATTAGCTCATCAAAATGGTTTTAATTTAAGTTGAGTCAAAAATCTATGAAACTTTCAGAAATTTAAAAATTTTATAGAATTTTATAGCATTTTAATTTTTTCATGCCTTTATTCAGTTGGAAAATCGGTCAATTGATTGGTCAAATTCATTCAATTGACCGGAGGAGTATTTGACCTGGTAAAATACTCTAAAAAAACTATAAAAAAAAATTAAAAATATTTTCAAAAGGAATAAATACATATGATCACAGGCTGCTTATTTTTTGGGCCACGTGATATAATACTAGAAATAGCATTTACGAGGTGGTGATGACCAAAGTATTTTAAGTGATATAATTAATTTCAGAAAAAAGGCATTTTTAATAGTGAATTATGTGGTAAGTAATAATTTCCAACCTAGTTCTACTTCTTCCTTACAATGATAAAGGTCGATTTGGGTTAATATTCTTACGAAAACAGAAATCGGCATCAGGAAAATTGACTAAAATATTAAAGAAGATGATAATATTGAATATGATCAGAACAAGACTCTATGGAGACCTAAACGTTAGTTATTGAATGAATAGGAATTTGAAAAATTAATATTATAGATTCATTTTACTATTATATTTAAAGTTAATATTGACTTAAAAAAACATTTATTTGAATATAAATTATAGAATTAAAAAGAGAAAATATTAGGTACTAATTAAAATATTGAGAAATAGATGCCAAGAAGAAGGAATAGAATGTCTTTCATCGAGGTTAAAATTATTAGATCTTATGAATATATAAAGCTTCACTGGTTATGTTTTTTATAAATTATAATTAAAATTTTTGTATTTTGGACGTTAATAAGATGTTTTAAGATGTTTGAATGTTTGAAAATACTACCGAGTTTAGCAAATAGAGATAGCTTAATAATATTCAATGCAAAGAATGTTCAGGAATTATGGTTTTAGAGTTTCAGTTTTTCCAATATCTTAGATATAAGATATTAGTTATATTTTCAAAATACATGATAGGAATCTGAATATAATATCATAAAGTCGCATTTAAAGTTTCTAGAATTTTGGCAAAAATCATTTTTAAACTTAAGCCAATATGTAATATTTATGTATGTAGGTTCGAGCTTTAACATATATTTTTTTTCCTCTAATTACCCAGAATTAAAATTACTTAAAGCAATTTTAAATGAATTCCCAAAAGATAAATTTGATAAGTAAAAATTAACTCAGAATTAAATTTCTCAGAATATATAATATATCCAATTTTTTATTTATTTTTAAGTGGGTAAGCATAATTTGTTGAGTTTTAAAATTAATCAATATACTAGATTTCTTATTGTTTATGTCATAAAGGGGAGGAGGGAGGGAAAAGGGCAATTTTTTTAATAAAAATAACTGTATCTCTATTAAAATATTTTTATAAAAAGTTATGTTTCAACTAATATAATTTTAATATAAATAATAATGAAATTTACTTAAATAATATTAATATTGTTTACTAACTTGAATATCAAAAGGCTAAATAATACAATTTTATAGAAGGTCATAATAATAGCTCTAAAATTGATTTAGGGTAATTTAAATAAAATTACTATCTATCTATCTATCTATCTATCTATCTATCTATCTATCTATCTATCTATCTATCTATCTATCTATCTATCTATCTATCTATCTATCTATCTATCTATCTATCTATCTATCTATCTATCTATCTATCTATCTATCTATCTATCTATCTATCTATCTATCTATCTATCTATCTATCTATCTATCTATCTATCTATCTATCTATCTATCTATCTATCTATCTATCTATCTATCTATCTATCTATCTATCTATCTATCTATCTATCTATCTATCTATCTATCTATCTATCTATCTATCTATTTATCTATCTATCTATCTATCTATCTATCTATCTATCTATCTATCTATCTATCTATCTATCTATCTATCTATCTATCTATCTATCTATCTATCTATCTATCTATCTATCTATCTATCTATCTATCTATCTATCTATCTATCTATCTATCTATCTATCTATCTATCTATCTATCTATCTATCTATCTATCTATCTATCTATCTATCTATCTATCTATCTATCTATCTATCTATCTATCTATATATTTTAAGAGAAATTTGTATTATAATTATTAAATTTGATTAAACTTAAATTGGAAATATTTTATTTTTCCTTGTTTTTCGATCATAAGTTGTTACTTACAGGTTGGATAGCTTTTATAGAATTCTTGCACGGTAATTTTTTTTACATTTAATATTTCATAAATTTTAAGAAAAACCCTCGAATCAAAGAATGCTTATAATGGAATTAAATTGAGAAATTTTATCAAGGAATATCACAAAATTTATGTTTTTTTTTGGAAAATCCTGTTTTTTCTTACCATAGAAAAAATAATATAGCAAAACTTTTGATTTATAAAAGAAATTTCATTATTTTTAATATATCTTTGTCTAGATATATTCATTTAAATAGAAATATTCACATAGAAAAAAAAATTAATATTTTAATTATAAATTTTTTTTTGAATTAAAATTAAATTCTCCTTTTTTTGTGAATAAATCTGTCAACCCTGATTATAAATCTCATTTAAAGCTCTTTAATATTTAAATTATGTTGTAAATAATTTTATCACAACATAAACATTACATGCAACCCTGGTATATCATTATATTAATTAAATTTAATTTTATAAAAATTATTGCTAGATTATGATTAAAATATTACCATTGAACTCTTTGACACAGTTCCTTGCCGAAAATTCACAAGAATCCAGTATCCCAGCCCACCAAGCTTTCTTCCTAGTGAAGAACTTCCTTCTAATTCTGAGAATTTTATATACACTCCGATCGTAATAAATTTATCAATATGATATCAACCTCGCTTCGCATGAGATAGATTAAACGACTAACAGAAGATATGCTCAATATTAAATTTGAAGACCTATCTTGGTTACAGGATACCTTACTAACCAAATCCGGTGGCATTGGCATAAGGTAGCCCTCCCTACTTTCGTCGTTGAGCCCATCATACATACACTAGTAAAACATCCTGACCCTTGTTTTTGTAAGCAATTGATCTGGAAGTCTTTATCATTAGTCGATCCTCCTTCATTGGTACTACAGAAGGACTGGGATAAGCTTTTAGATGGCAACTCCGTTGCATACCTAAGATCGAGGAGCCAATTCGAGGACCATTCTCTATTTTTCTCCATTTCCGCAGATAGCGGTTACGAATTTCGGCTTTCCTTTCGCGAAACCTTGACCAGCGCCTAAAAAATGATGAATTATGTCATGCCATCGATCTTAGACTTAATTATGATGGTGATACCATATCACTGTATCCTCTGTCAAACATCAGCGAACTCCAAAGGCTGTCATTCTTTGCATTGCAAGCGCTGTAGAGGCAGATTCATTAGGCATTCAAAATGCAATGATACTATTGCCAGGGTCTTGAAGTCTGCTGGTACCCAGTCAATCGAGCCTATTGGCCTTACAATTCCGATGGTAAGCGGGATGATGGTTCTACCATGATCCTTTGGAAAAATGTGGAATTCTCATGTATGGATTCTCTTGTCTCTTCCAATATAAACAGGTATGCTCTACTGGACTTAGAAAACCAATAAATTAGCTAAATATTAGACGCTACCTCCCAACTATACATTCCTACCACTAATCGCCACTACTTTTGTTCGGCTCTCAAGCCCTAGCTTTCTTTAAATACCTGGAAAACGGGATCTCTGCTAGGATCGAAGATTCAACGAGGGATCTACCTACTTCAAAGGTTAGCCTTAAAGATAATAAAGTGCAATTATCTCAGCTATACTCTCAATGATCAGAACCCCCTGATTGAACATCCTGTGCATAGGATGGCCTTATTTATTTTTCTTATAATTATAACGTTGATGCTAAAAAGAAAAATTGGATCTTAATAGACAAAAGACAACAAAAATTAATGACTTTATATATCTCTGATTTACTAATATTATATTTTTCTCCATTAATTGTGATTTAATATTATCAATTAATTACTGATTTATCCTCTATGTAGCTATATTCAATCTCATTTACGTTATATTTCAATTAATAAATTATTATACTTAAAAACCCCATTGTCACGCCTAACTTGATGATATCATATTGTTTCTTTTTCTTAAAAAAATTATATTCTTCAAAGAATTCCTTTAAATCTTTTAATAATTCCGATTATTTGTGATTCCTTTAAAAATTACATTTCCATGTCAATTTATCAAAACTTTCAATCGCATAACACTTTTTATTGAACTTCTATTGCTAATGTTTATCGTGAGTGGATTTAATAGCGAAAGTTTTATTACCTCCACATTAATGAATACTATTCTCTAAAAAAATATCGATAAATTAATATGGTGAATATTTTTATAGCGAAATCCTTATCGCGTAGTCTTTTAAATACATTGAGGCGAAATTTCTATTGTGAATCAATAATCCCAAATATTTTTATCGCGAAGAAAATTGAGCGAAAACTATTTCGCGATATATATATTGCGAAAATATAATAACGAATTTTATCGGAGGTCATTATCGCGATAATTTTTACTAGTAACTATTTTTTTGAAACATTTATTTTTAATGATCATATTAATTGAATTATAATTTTTTTAAAATAGATATCAGATTGATTTAACGACTTTTTAATATTTTGACCTTCAAAATTTAAAAAATCATTTAATGAGGGTTAATTTTTTTAGATGTATATAAAATTATTATTGGAATGTATTTTTTAGCTAATTCTGTCCTATTTTTTTATTCGAAGTTTTATAATATACACACAAGGACTCAGGTTTTATTAATATATTAATCATTAAATTAATTATTTAAACTTATCCTTACAGGCGAATTTATATTTGGGTTGCGCCAATAATTATTGTCTGATGAGTACTTAATATTTATAAATTATAAATCATTTTTGCCAGTCACTTACCAAAAACATAGTTATAAACTAAATTCTATAACATTACTCATTATATATTGTCTTTATAGAATTTAGAATGGCGAATCAAAAATAAATTGTATCTAAGTGAAATAAGGGTTTTCTCAATTCAAAATACTTTTAAATTTTATTATTTTACGATCTGTGTCATCTTCTCTTTTCTATATTTGTATTTTCAAAAAATTTGATAGGAATCTAATATAATATTATAGAGCCGCCTTAAGCTTGTAGTTTGACAAACTTTGGCAGGTACTTTTTTAAAGCTTAAGACAATATTTAATACTTGTTTATGTAGGTTTGAACTTCAACATATAATTTTTTTCCTTTAATTATTCAAAAAAACTACTTATGCAATTACTGAATTCACAAATAATAAATTTGCTAATTAAAAATTTTAATTTACTCAGAATTAAATTTCTCAGAAAATATATTACAAGGTTTCCCATTCAAAAAAGGAAAAGTCCCAATCAAAAGGAAAAGTTTCAGTCATAAAAGGAGAAGGGTCAATCAAAAAAGGAAAAGGTCCAAACAAAAAAGGTAAATGGTCAATCAAAAAAGGAAAATTCCCATTCAAAAAAGGAAAATCGTAATTTTTTATAATTTTTTAAAAAAATTATAAATTTTTTAATTTTTCTTAAATTTTTATTTATTTTTGTCATTCCTTCTTATTTTATTTATAACTTTTTCCTATTTCTTTACTTTATTTGTATCTTTTCTCAATTTTTTTTCAACTCATTTTTGATAATTCTTTTAAGTATATTTTATTTTCACTAAATTTTTGGCAGACAACTTTTTTATTATAATTTTTTGCATATTAAATTATTTAAATACAATTACTATAATATAGTAAGAAAAAAAATTTATATTAATCTCAAATAATTTCTCCCCATATACATTTTGGAATATAGGTCTCCATATTTCTAAAATAAATTTTGGCATTTTCCTCAGATATTCCTCTTTCTCCATGCTATGAAACGAATTATTTCTTCCTCGTTACTAGAATTTTTATATCTGACAAAATCCTTCCATTGAAAAAACACATTCTCAATAGGATTAAGATACGGACTGTAGGGTGGCATTTCAATGTATGTCCTTTTCTTTCTATCGATTCTCTAATTGAATGATTGTGATGAAATGGAACATTATAAATCACAAAAATCATATTAATCATGTTACATTCTTTAAAATGATTTAATATTTCATTTATAAAGTTGCTAAAATATATAGCATTGCAAGGGCCATCAAGAACTCGAATCTAAATATTCCTGCAATTATGAGAGCCGCAAGGATAGTATAATTTATTGTCTTTATCTCTTGAACATTTTTAATTGCCTTTTTATTTGTTTGATATAATCGCCTCAATGATTTTTAAAACCCGCTCTCATTGATAAATATAAATTTTTCTTTCATATATGCTACATCTACAAACCAATTCGAGTATTCTTTGCGATCTATATTTGATTCGAAGTTGTATCTAAATCCTGAGAGTAACCTTGATACCGTATTTTTTGATATTTCCACATCATATCTTTCTTTAATCATCTCACATAACCCTTTTAAGGATAAAGTGCAATCCAAATTTTTACAATTTAATATATATTCTTCCTGCTCTTGATTTAATTTCTTGCGTGCAAGTGAACCACCTTTGGGCAAGCTATATTTTATTCCATTTTTAAGATGAGAGTATTTAATATTTGTCACTGTCTTATAGCTTACTTTAAAACATGATACTATATTTTTGATACTATGCTTTTTTAAAGCGTGAATTATTAGAGCTTTTGTTTCACTTCTAATATTTTTTATCCCTTTTACCATATCTTCATAATTTTATTTTTTAAAACAAAAAAAATTCTTTTTAAAGTATATACTCAACAAATGGAAGTGAAAAATGACTAAAATCGTTTAGATTATAACATTTACCTCATTTTACGTTTAATTTTTCATAAATCAAAATAGTTAAAGGATAATTACAAAAAAATTATTTACTTGCTAAAAAGTATAAATGCGTCTTGAATAAATTAAAAATTTTAAAAATATAAGAATTTTAAAATGATCATATTTTATTAATTTACAAAAACTTATTTATTATAACTAAACGATTAATTTAATATTGTAATTATAAATATGTATAAAAAATTGTCTGTCAAAAAAATAATATTATTTAGAATTATCAAAAATGAGAAGAAAAAAAATTGAGAAAAAATGTAGTAAGAAAAATAAATTGAGAAAAGATACAAATAAAGTAAAGAAATCGCAAAAATTTAGAAATAAAATAAGAATGAATGACAAAAATAATTAAAAATTTAAGAAAAATTGTGAAAAAAAATATGATTTTCCTTTTTTTGAATGGGAATTTTCTTTTTTAAATTAACCTTTTTTGATTGTACCTTTTCCTTTTTTTAATGGAAAATTCTGTATGTTGAGGGCCTGACAGTCATACCAATCAAGACAAAAATAAATAATTCCAATCTAAAAATATTTAAAAGATTATTTGATACCTATATCGAAATTATGTGATGATAAAAATATTACTGACCCCCCGAGACCTAGATCAACCCTTTATAAGTGATTATTATTATTACAATAAAAAAATATTTTTATTAGCTTTTATTTGATACCCATATCAAAAAAAATTATTTTTTACACCCACACCCCCCCCCCCCCTTCCCCTTACCCAGACCAAGTCATACCCATCCAGACCATTAATGAAGACTTTCAGTCAAACTATATTAAAATTAGCTATTATTTGATACCCATATCGATATTTTCTGTTGATAAAAATATTTCTGACCCCCCAAGACCTGGACCCGCCCATTATGGGAGAGAGATTGATTTCCAGTTGAATATTGATTAGCTATCAATTTATACCCTATATTAGACATATATTATTTTTAAGGCCAAAAAAAACAACGAAAATTAATGAATAACAATAAAATTAAAAGATGAAAAGAACCCGCGAAAAACCCTTTTTAAAATAAGATTCATCTATATCATGGTTCAAACGTGATAATGCCGAATAGTTCTTTATCTTTTAAAAAATTGAAATTTTAAAGGGATCCTTTTAAATCCCGTGAATATCCCGGATAGTTATGATCCCTTTAAAAAATACGACATATTTATGATGAAAAAAAAACATAAAGAATAGTTAAAAAAATAAACCTAAATTTATAAATTATTTTTAAAAATACAAAAGAATTGTCAAAAATGCGAAGAAATAAATTAAGAAAACAAATAAAGTAAAGAAATCGCAAAAAGTTAGAAATAAAATAAGAAGGAATGACAAAAATAAATAAAAATTATAACTTAGAAACTAAACCTAGTCATTTATATCATATAAATTTGATTAAGATATTGGCTAAAATATGAGAAATTTTTAACAATTTCCCTCCTTTTTTTGGGGAATTTTGAATTTTATTTTTCTAGAAAAATTCTCATTTCAAGGGATATTATCACAAATCCATTATTATAATATATTCATATTTGTTAATAGAAGCTCCTGGTAAGAATATATTGCTCAATATTTTTTTTATTATTTTATAAATATATATTTTTAATTTAATTTTGATTTTTTAAAAATATTTATGAATTTCTCGCTAAAATATAATTTATAGTATAATATTAGAATTTTTTAATATTACTATTATAAATTATGTTATATTTATCAGAGACCCAGGTTGGGAGTGTTTTAAATTTTAATAATATACCCTCGCCTGGCCTTTAAAATAATTTTTTTTTCAAAATTCCCGGGCCTGGCCATATATTTTAAAATCAAATATTTTAAATCGCCATTAATAATTATAAAAAATTAATATAATATATTTTAAAAAAATCCTCTCGGGCGGGGAAAAATAAAACCTAAGCAGGGCTATGCCGAATTTTTAAAAAAAAATAAATACCAGACTGGAAAGGGCAGAAATTTTTTTTAAAGAAAATATGGACATAGACGGTGCAAATGGTACCTCTGCATGCCTCTGATATTCTGAAACAAATGTCACTTTCTATTTGTTATTCTTTAAAATAGATAATAAAAAAACGAATTATAGAATGTTATCAATAGCAAGTTAAAAAAATGTGGCTTTTTCCATCAATGTGTTTAACCTTTTATCACAGCGATGCAGAGTTTTTACCCTAAAATAAAAGACTTTGATCATTAATTAAAAATAGGCCTATCAAAATCAGTATTAATTGTTAATCATTGCGAAGATTACGAATATGAATTAAATGTTAGATTTTAATATAATAAATTAGAATAAAATTTTGAAAAATAATAAATTTAAAATCATGTGAATTATTCCTTAATTTTTAAAAATATATGAACACATTAATTGTTTTCTAAAGCTCCTAAGAATAAATTTTTTTTGCAATAATTCAAGCTGAGGCTTATCAATTTTAAGCTCTTATAATTACCTCTATTATACAACAAACATATTATAATTTAACTATATTAATCTATGAAAGGTATAAAAACGTCGTCAAAAAACCAAAGTATATTATATATTATTCAATAATCTCTAAAGGATGATAAAACATTTTTTAACAATAATTATATTTTATTTAACATGAGATGATATATTATTATTTAATAACCTCAATTTTGAATAACATATCTCTATTTTTGGAAACTGTAACAATTCCTCTATTAGTTTGAATCATTTTAGTCTCCAATATCTGATTCATCTAATAAATCTAATATTTATATGTTATTCACCTAAAATTTTAAAATCTTCTATCAAATTTTTTCTCGGTCCAATATTATTATTTATTTCTGAAGGTGTTAACCATCTTTATATCGACTTATCTTTTATCTCTAATCAATACAAACATTTATTTTGTATTCTCCGTATCCTCACACACCTCTCTACAACTTATTTATCCGCGATCAAATCCTACATCCAAAATCTTTGCGATTAAATTTCAATCCCAAAAGCAGTGGTATTTTTATTTTTACGCTATCATATATATTACTCATGCCAATAAATCTCAAAAATTTATTAATCATATTTCCAAATCTGCCCTTAATCGGCATTGCTATATATCATACTATGATCTTTTTTCGTGATAGTGTCCCTAATAATATTCTCATAAACTTTATTTATATCTTCCTCTGTAACCCTCCTATCTTCTTATTTAGTCTAGGTATATGGCTCTTTTTAGCTATTTCATTCATCATCATTATGTTATTAATCTCTTATTACTTTCACCTTTCGTTCCTTACAAGGAACCAATATATAATATATCCTATTTTCATATTGACACTCATATATATAATGAGGTATTTAATTTTTTCATCTAGATATTTCCGATCTTTACAAATATCTAATAAATCTTGATAGACTCCTATATCGCCAAATCTCTTTACACTATGATATTTTTCTCTTTCACTTATTCCAATAACCTTCAAATCTGCAGCCATTACGATTATCTTTTATGCAGATTTAGGTATCATATTTAATTTCCTGAATACTTCTATATCACTTTTTAAACATCTTAGTGGAACATAGGCACACAACATTCATTCAATACAATCATCATAGGTTAAATCTAACGGCCATTATTTTTACATTTTCTTATATAAATTTGATGACAAATTTCTTAAATTCCTTTCTTAGTGCTCAATCAATTTATTCTTGAACTCAGCTGCAATATTTACCTTCCTATTTTTCAATAATTTAGATTAACTTTAATTCAAACCAGTTAGAGTTATAATATTAAATACTCAAATCTACCATCAAGTGAACTCTCGTACATTTAACGTTACCATTTTTTATTTTGTTGCTCTCAATTATTTAATATATATTAATGCCCTTCCTAAATTAACTTCTACAACTATTTCTAAGGCCAAAGATAATACTCTATCCCAGAACATCACTAGAAACCTTTTAACCTATATTAATCATCCAAATCAAGATTTTGCAGGCTTGAAAATAACATGATTAAAAGAAACTGTTTATAATAATTTATGAAATCAAAATATTGTTTACCTTTTACAATAATTATTAATAATGTAATTCAATTATAATATAAAAATAAAATACCTAAAATTTTCCCACAGGTAATGGTACGATCAAATTTCCTAGATATTCAAGTATATCATTAAATAAAAACATTCACATACTTAACTAAATGAATTTACGATTGTTGATCGATAAGAACATTTCAAAATAGAAAAAATTGGAAATACAGTCTTATTATACTATAATAAACATTTAGCATTTTATGTCTTCACATTCCTAGTTTCTGTTTACTATTTTTTTAGAGATCTTTTTTTAAAATCTTTATCCTTTTGTTCTCCTAAATTATATTTTTATATTTATAGTTTATCAATTTTTTTTTTGAAAAAAAATTTTATATGCCTTTTCATTTTTATAATTATATCATATTAGTATTATTTATTCAAATAAAAAATAATAGTAGGAAAAAAGTGATAGAAATTATCATTTAGTTAATACTAATTCATAAGCTCTTTTTATATGGTTCCACAGAATATCTTTCTGTTTTCGCACATAATGATTGCTAGTTTTTATTAGATAAAAAAAATATTATCTTTTGAAACATTAAAAATATAATATATAATAGAAACTTGACATTTTAACTAAAATCTTATAAATATATATATGAAGGTCCAGATCTCGGATATAAAAACTTCAATAAGATAAGTGACATTCCACGAGAGCAGAATAAAATTATTACTAAAATTTGATTAAAGTTGTGTTGTATATGGTAAGGAAGATTAATTTTGGCAATGTATTTAGAATATAAAAATTATTAAACATCTTATTGCACATTTTCAGGTAAAATACAACAATGTTTTTAATTTAAGAAATTATATTTAGAGAATAGGCAGATTTCCGATGGGGAGGTAAATTTCCTGCCTTTCCACCCATCCATTGGTGCACCGTGTAGTCGATTGTTTATATATACGTAACAGTATATTGTACTAAGATATTTTTGAATAAGGACATTTCTCTATGTTATATTGAAATAAAAGTCCTTATAATATATTATTAAAATGAAAGTCAACATATTACCTAAACCACAGGAAAAATTCTCAATTTTTTTGAAATTTTTATTACAGTAAAGTCTATAACTAAACCTCCAGGTATACCATTATGTTTTGATAAATCTATCAACTTGTTTAAAATTATTAGTTTGATTGGAATAAAATTATTTAAAATTGTTTCTGCGCTTATTATATTTATCTTGTAATTTTTGTAGTTATCAGCAGAGCCGTGACTAAGGGAAGTCATGTGAATGGGCAGCTCTCATAGAATTTAATCCCTAAACATGGTCTTTGTTGTTTTTTTGCCTCATGAAATGGTCTCTATTTTTAAAAAAATAATTTTTATTTAATTAACCATTTAATTTAAATGAAAAAAAGCAATTGAAACTTCTAAAGGAATTCAATTTTAATATGGCTGAGTGATTTTATCTCAGTGTAAGGATTTAGGGGAACGGCAGATATTTCTTTTATCGTAGTACCAAGAGTATAATGTCTTAAATATAATTTTTAAGTTAATAATAATAATATAGTTTTTTTTAAGTAAAAATTAAAATTTCTTTTTTTTTTAAATGTAATTTTGCTTTTTTTTATATATAACAAAATATCGCCTCAGAACTAATAAAAAAAATAAACTATTTTGAAAAAATAGTAATTTAAAGAAGCATATTGAAATAACAAAATCTTTGTGAATCATCAAGTTGAGTTTAATCGATAGTATTTGAAATTTTTATTTAATTTATAACCCTTCTTTTGGTCTGGTTTTACTATAATAACTGATGCTACAGAAGTACCTTTAGTGCAATGTTCCTTCATCTGCCAAAAATTTAAAAATTATAAGATCAATACCAAAATATGCACAATACACATCACCTTAAATTCAAAATGAAGTCATATCTATTTTTTTGTATATATCCATAATTTATTACATTTAAAAGTTTTCAATAAAAATAATATAATTTTTTTTTATGAGTGTCTGACTATTTGTTTTATATGAAAAAATATTATACCTTCCATCCCAAATAAACACTGAAAATTACTAGCTATGCCTGATTATTAGAACAAATTTTACATATTTATAATGTACCTCAATTGTAAAAATAATTCACAGTTAGTACAACCACATCCACCGCAACAACCGAAGAACCTAATCATTCAGGTATATTATTATATGCATTAATATATAGTTGATCTGAGATATTTTATAACAATAATTTATTATTCTATATTTTGATGGTGAAAGTCATAAATATTTTTAATAAAAATAATATAAATTTTTTTTTATGAGTGTCTGACTACTTGTTTTAAATAAATAAATATTATACCTTCCCTCCCAAACCGTCCCACCTAATTATACCTTCCCTCCCAAACAAAACCCCCTACCCACCTAAAAATTACTAGCTATGCCTGGCTATTAGGATTTTTTTTAGATATTTATAATGTACCTCAATTGTAAAATATAATATTAAAATTTTATCACAGTTAGCATTACAACTACAACCACAGGCAACACCACAACCGAAGAACCTAATCATTCAGGTATATCATTACTACATGCATTAAGATATAGTTGATCTGAAATATTTTATAACCATAATTTATCATTCTAAATTTTGATGGGGGGAGTGAAGATTGGGAAAACATTTGATCGTTAATAAATTTTTTTTTATTTTTTTTATTAACACTTAAATGGTAGCTAATTCTATTTTGCAAAAAAATAACTAATTCAACAAATTTGTAATTTATTTGAAAATTGGAAAAAATTAACTATTTCTAAAAATATTGTTCAAATTATATGTATTTAAATATATTTTTTTTAAATTTGTTTGTATTTATATACTTCGAGGAGCCATTTTATTTATATTCAAATTAATAAAAACTTTTGCAATCCTGATTTTGGGATTCTCAATTGTTCTGGAGATAAGTCGAAATTTTGGTTAAAGTATGTTTCCATATCATATCGATTATCGAAATTTGCGAATTTAAAATTTGTAAGATCTTCTACTGGTTCGATTGTAGAAATTAAGAGGAACGCTCAGGGGATCAAGGAAATTGGCGTTTTATTTGTATCTCAAAAGTTCAGGATCGGAACGGTAATAGTTCCTGGGAATGAAACATAAATTTGAAATTTTAATGTCTATCGAGAATCTCAGAAAAATAAAAAGTTGAAAAATGCAATGGAAATTGAATTAACACACTTTTTTAATAGCGAAAAAGCTTAATAGAAAGCAAGAAAATACCTCACAGGGCTGATTAACTAATAAAAATCGTCAATAAAAATAATGGAAAAAATCTGATTAAAATATTAAAATCTAGTCAAAAAAGTAAAAAGTATTACTTAAAAAGGAAATATTTAAAATGGATTATAATATTTTTCGTCAAATTTAAAAATTTTTGTTTTTAATATTCTTTCATCTTTATCTTATTACAATTGCGGGAAATAAATTCAACCGAGCTAGAGTTTTACAAAAAACCGGCCGGTCAATGTTCATTTTTTTAAGCCCGACCTATAATATATATTTTTTTAATTTGTTTGTATTTATATACCCTTTTCGAGGAGTATTTTTATCGAACTCATATCAATTGTCGAGATTTGCTAATTCAAAATTTGTAAATTTTTCGTTGATTCGAATGAAGAAATTAAGTGGAACACTTAAACAAAAGAATTTTTTTTAACATGAGATTGGGAAATAAGGAAATTGATGTTTTATTTGTATCTCAATTGAGGGTCAGAAGGGAAATAGATCCTAGGAATAAAACATAAATTCGAAATTTTTATGTCTACTAGAGTTCAGGAAAATATTTTTGAACCCGGGTTTGGTTCCGGTTTCAGCTCGGCTTTCAGAATTTTTGAATTGATAAAAAAAATATTTTATATTTAAATCTTAATTAAAAATGAGACCTAAATTTGATATAAAAAATAAATTTTTTATTTTATTTATAAGCAAAATATATTTAAAAATACAATGCATAGTCATATATCAATTTTAGTAATTTTATTTAAACGTATTTCTTTAAATTAACAATATCCAATATATTACTTTGACTTGTTCACTTTCATTTTCCTCTAATTAATAATCTTTGTAAATAAGTTAAAAATTAAAAATAAATGGCGTAAATAAATTTAATTGTTTGAAATTTATTAACAATCTAATAGGAATCTCTGAGAATAAATTTTATAAAATTTAAAAAGGAGTAAATGAATTAAGTTGTTAAAATTTATTAACACTTCACTATTGGAAATTTGAAAATATTATAAAATGTCAAGTAAATTATTAATATTTATATTTACAATCATACTATATTAATTAAAACAATACACTGGTTCTAATTAACACACTTTTATTCACATATATTGTGTTTTTAAAATCAAATTCTAATAAATATTAGATCAAAACATTTATTTTAAATAATTTTTATAATTTGGTTTAAATTATTTTCATAAATCGAAATATTTATATAGTAAACATGACATCAGGCGAACCTAAATATTGCGGTATATCAAATTTAAATTATATTGGTAAATTAAGGTTTGTTTAATTTTATATGATCCTAAGCAAAGTTAATTATAGATTCAGAATTGTTAAGGGTTATTTTCTAGATAAAAATAATAATTTGAAGTACAGTATAATAGTAATAAAATACAACTGTGACTATCAGACTTTTATAATATTATTCAATATTTAGTTTTGACATAATTCCTTTGTTATCTTTTGATAGATTTTCCTAAGATGTGTGAATGTGATTATATGATGATGTTACTTATTCAATTTATTCAATCAATAAATGGTTCAATATTAACCACTGAATGGGAAAATGACAGTAACCCCAATTTTTCAACAGGTATTTTCTAATAATTTGTATTATAACCAAGTAGTCGTTTTTTTTAAATTACTATTTAATGATAAATAAAAATCTTAGGAGTTTGTTTATATGTATTATCAAAAACTAAAATAACTTTCATAAGAAATTAATTTTATTAATGGAATATAAATCGTTTAAATAATTTTAAAATATTGTAGTTACGTTTACCTAAGTTGTAACATATAAAGCAATTATATTAATTTCTAATTGATCTTTTTATAAATTAATAAATGCTGATTAAATTTCTCCAGCATCTTTAAGAATAACTTAAGTTAAAATGTTACAACATAGGTCAAAGCAGGTAATACAATAACATATTTTTTATCTGAATTTGAAAAAAAATTTTGCTTTCATCAAGATTTTATTGAATAAAATTACAGTCAAAATATTTAGCTAAATATTTCATTAGTATGATTTTTCTCGTATATTCTTAATATAAAATAATATATAATCAAATGTAATTAATATTTAAGGTACTGTCAAATGAATTTTATTATTTGGATAATCGCTCAATTATAATTATATCTAAAATAGAATTTATTGGAGAATTTTAAAACTGTGTGACTTTTATTTAGATTAATTTAATTATTCGCAGCTTAATTATTTGGCATATAATATGTTATTTTTTCTCCAATTTATTCAAAGAAATTTCGGTAACTCTTTCATAAAATCTATTCTTTTGATTCCTTAGAATTATTTATAGTAGATTTTTGATAGCAAAAACTGGTATCCTATTCAAGATGAATGGTATAAATAATTTGATAGAAAGTGGATCTAATTTTGGGTGAATATTTGGGCTTCTCTGAATAATATTTAATTAATCTCAGCTGAAATTTTTAATTATTTTGCATTTATTATAATTCAGGTATTATTGTTATTAATATCAACTATATGACAAAATTTGACTAAAGCTTTTCTGAAAAAATTTCGGTGAAAAAGTTGACTGATAACTATTTCCTCTTTTTATTATATCATTATTATTAAATCGAATACCGATCCTTTTATTATAGTAAAGCTAATCATTACAATCGGACAACCTCAAAATTTAGGTACAAATTCTGATATTTTATTATAAATATGAAATTAAAGTTAAAAAATAAAATATTGTAGTGGTTCATCCATGCTTTTATTTTTTTCCTTACTATTATTAAATCATAATAAAATTTTCATTTAAAAAATTTGATTCATGCCAATCTCAATATACTATATTTTAAATTTATATATGTGTTCAAAAAAAATATATTAAAAATTATTAAGAGTTATTTAAATAAAGATAATGATTTATAAAAATTTCCAATAAGTTAAAGGAATTTATTAGTCATTTTACTAAGATTATGTATATATAAATTAAAATTTTACTATGATCTCGTAGTTTACTTAAGAAAAGTTATATCTTTCACAAATCGCTTAGAGGATTTCCATAAAGTGCTGGTTTAATACATATTAAACTACTGTTTGGAAATATTATGGTTTGTCTTAATTACTAATTTATTTTAATATATTTAACTATTTTGTTCATGGCCATATATTATTATTTTCATTTTGTATTTATAAATTAGCCTTCAAATAAAGAATACAACTTATTTTTAATTATTTATTATATAATTTACTTGAAAATGTATTATAACCTTTGTATATACCATATCCTTAATATAAAATTTGGCATAAAAGGATTAAGAAAAAAAGAGTTATGAGGTGAATTGACAATGTTACTTATAAATAATGCTTTTTTGTTAAGTTATATGAAAAAATGTTGATTTACAAATATTTTGATTTATATTGTAATCACAATAAATTAACATCAATATAATAACTAAAAATATTAGTAAACACTTTATGCCTTCAAACTCCAAATTTAGGTAAATTATTATGTTTTTTGTTTATTTTCTATACATGTTTAATAGTATGTAATCAATACCTTAATTAATTTATCGAGGTTATTTAAAAAGTTTACAAAACTATTTGGATTAAAATAGATTATAGATAGAAATTTAAACTATTAAAACATAGTCCATACAATTTAATGTTGCTCTGTGACTTTTTTTTTCTTACCGCTAGATAATAAGATATGTTTATTTTTATTAAATATTTCCCATATTTTATTTATAAAAGTTTATAATTATTCGGTAGTTATAAATTAAAATAATTTTTAAAAAACTATTAATAATATTTTAAATAATTATATTTATAATAGAATAAGATATTTTAATTGTGTAATAATATAAAATAGTCCTAGAATATCCATCTCAACACCCAGACATTGTAAAATAACATGAATATGTGCCGGTGAATGATAAATAAGATTTAATAACTTTATCAAATAAAAAATATATTTATTAACTTTATTGACTAATTTCTTTTTCTTTTCTTAAGGTATTTATACGTTTTATAAAATATAAATTAGAATATAAAAAATAAAATAATATAAAAAAAGTAAAGTTAAACCGAAAGTTATATAAATAAGGTTACGCAAAATAATAAGTAATATAAGTTGAATTACAAAAATAAAAAGTTAAGTTGAAAAGATAAATTTGAATTCATAAAATGTAATATAAAAATAAAATTAGATTACAAAAATATATAATTATAATAACGCAACATTCTCCCTCTTCTGATAATTTCATCGGAGAAGACACAGAGAGTTTGTTGTCCAAGTGGTTTATCGTTTTGGTAATCAAGTTGTATCACAAATCATCATAACGTTGGCTTGTCCAATCGTTGGTTTGTATAAATCGATTTTGCACGTTGGTTTGTTTAAATCGCAAGCTTGATATCCATATCGTAAATTGTCTCCATTAATCATAGCTTGTTTGATAGTACTCAATTGTTAATTGTCATTTTTCCGAAATTGTTATTATCATAAATAAGTTGCGAATAAGAAATAATAGTTCATCATAAGAATAAATGAAGAATGATAAATCAATAAGATTGTTATATTTTTAGCGTTTTAATATAAGCGTTTTAATATTTAATTTAGTTTATGCAATTTAATATTTATTTTATATTTTAAGTTACATAGTCTTTTAAATAAGCAGGTTTATTTTTAATTCGCACAGGTCTAGAGATAGGTGTTATATCGTTATTATCAGTAATTTTTATATTTTTGTCCATACTTCCCTCCTTAAAAGAATCCTTAGAGTCATTATTAATAATTGTGTTCAAACAGTTTCTAATTCTTATTTGATCTAAATGTCTCCTCAAAATACCTTTCTCAGTCTTAATTTGGAACATCATATCACTTTCTTTATGTGTGATCATACCATTTATCATCACCTTGTATTTTATACCAAACAAAATCTCCTACGTTAAAAGTTCTATTTCGTGGTAAAGTGACGTTTATCTTATTCTTATTTTCCTCCATCGGTTTTAATAAGTCCCATTTAATTCTAATATCACGATTAAACATTCTCTGTGATGGTGTAACTCCTGTAGTATCATTACGCGTATTTCTGTAATTAAGTAAAAATTTGCTAAGTGCGATATCTGGGTCTACTTTAATATTCCTTTTCATGTGTTTTAAACGTTCTAACCATGCGTTCAACCTGGCCATTAGATTGCTGGTGATAAGCAGATGTAAGCACATGTTTAATACCAAAATTGTTGCAAAATTTTTCAAAATCGTTACTCGTAAAGTTAGTACCGTTATCAGTAACTATAGTTTCAGGTATTCCGTATAGCGAAATAGTTTTAAAGATTTCTTTTAAAGTAACATTAGTCGTAATATTTTTAACAGGAATAATAATTGGAAATTTGCTATAGGCATCGACTATTATCAACCAATTTTTTGTGAAAAACGGACCCGCATAATCTATATGTATCCTTTCAAACGGTTTAGTTGCCGAAACCCATGGTTTTTGTATCTTTATAGGATTATCGTGATATATATTACAATCGTCACAACTTTTCACTTCCGTAACAATATCATTATTTATGCCAGGCCACCACATGTAATCTTTGGCTAAGGATTTGATTTTTCCTGCTCCCAAGTGACCTTCATGTAATGACTGTAGTATAGTTTTTCTCATGGAAGACGGAATTATAATTTTATTGCTTTTGTAAAGACAATCTTTAATTATACTTAATTCCAATTCAATGTTTTTATAAATATTATTCATTATAGGTCTGTTGTTATTAATATCATTTATGACTTGTTTTAATTCCGTATCTTTCAAAGTTTCATCACGAATTTGATCAAAGTTAATAGGTAAATCCTCATATTCATTTATAATGGTTACATTTTCAATAGTTTCATCACGACATACTTGTGGTAATCTTGAAAGGCAATCAGGAACAACATTATATTTACCGGCTTTATACTTTATATAAAAATCATATCCTCCTAATGTAATATTCCACTTCTGGAGTCTTAACGACATGGTGCTATTATCCTTGAGACCCTTGGTGAAGATGTGAACTAGAGGCTTATGGTCAGTAATAATTGTAAATTTTGTGCCGATTAAATATTCCTGAAATCTCTTTATGGCAAACATTATAGCGAGAGCCTCACGCTCAATATTGGTATAATTCATTTCAGATTTTAATAAAGTTCTCGACGCGAAAGCTATAGGTTTTTCTTTACCATCTTTTTCAATATGAAATAGTACAGCTCCTAAACCACATTTTGATGCGTCAGTGGCTATCCCTATAGGTAATTCAGGGTTAAAATATGTCAAAGCAGGTGGAAGACTAATTAACTTCTTTAGATCATTAAAACTTTTAGAGTGTTCTAGATTCCAAGCCCATTTTTCTTTATTGACAATCTTATAAAGAGGATCGGCAATTTCCGCAAAATTGTTCAAAAATTTTCTATAGTAGCCAGCCATTCCCAGAAATGTTGATAATTCAGCAGCTGATTTTGGTTCTGGCATATTAATTATTGCTTCAATTTTGTCGTGATTAGCATGAATCCCCTTAGCGTCAATATCATGACCCAGGAACCTCACTTTGTTTTTAAAGAACACACTTTTATTAAAGTTAGGTATTAGCCCAAACGATGATATTCTATCGAACACTTTTTTTATGTTGTTTAGGTGGGCTTCATCGTTTTTTCCAGTTATAAGTAAATCATCAATATAAAATATAACGTCATCCATGTCCCCGAAGATTTGATCCATAATCTGTTGAAAAATTGCAGATGAGGTCTTAAGCCCAAAAGGAAGTCTAGTAAATTGGTAATATCCCTTATGCGTAGATATGGTTAAAATATTTCTGCAACTTTTATCAATTGGAATCTGTAAGAAAGCATTTTTAAAGTCAATCTTCGTAAATTTCTTTCCTTCCGAAAGTTTAGCAATTAGATCATTAATTCGTGGTAGAGGGTATCTAAAGTCTTCTAGAGCTGGGTTTACAGTATCCTTAAAATCAGCGCAAAGCCTAATGCTCCCATCTTCTTTATAGACAGCAGTAACAGGACTTGCCCATCGGACATCATTCACCGGCTCAATAATTTTATCATGTATCCATTTTTTAAGTTCATTACTAACAAGATTAATTTTTGAATAAGGAATACGTCTAGGCGGTATAATTTTAGGTTGGGCATCATTTCTTAAATGTAACTTGACACTTGCTTTGTTGATTGGCCCATTAGTTAATTTCGATTCACACTCTTTAATCAATTTTTTTATTTCATCTTCGTAATTAGTGTCAATATTTGCTATAAATTTATTTAAAATATTTTTGAAAGCATTGATCCACATACGTCCCAACAAGGCATTTTTACTTGATTCAACCACTACCGCTTGTAAATATTTGGACATACCATCATAAGTCACTTTAACTTGAGTAGTTCCTATGATTTTGATTAAATTCCCGTCATAAGCAGTGAGTTGTAGCTCGGATTTCTTAAGATCTCTAATACCAAGTTTTTTAGCCAGACCATGAGGTATGATAGTGTATTTGGATCCAGTGTCCACCTGCATACAAGTAACAACATCGTTCACTTTTACAGTGGTCATAAATGCGTTATCATTGTCATTAATCACGTCACCAGATAAATTGTTGACATTAAAATCATTATCATCTTTGTTCTTTGTAGAATCAACTTTCTCTTCAATAATTTCTTCAATATTCATGTTGTAATCATTATTGTATTGTATTTGCTTTTTATTATTTTCGTCGCCATTTCTATAATTATTTGAGTTGTTATTATATTGTATTTGCTTTCTCTGAATATTACCATTACCTCTATAATTATTTGAGTTGTTGTTATATTGTATTTGCTTTCTCTGATACTTATCATTACCTCTATAATTATCTGAGTTGTTGTAATAAGATTGGTAATTATTACGATTTACGTCACCGTATTGAATTTGTTTTCTTTGATTATAATCATACCATGTATTATTTCTACCAAAATTCGATTGATTATTATTATTATTATAGCGATAATTGTTATAGTTATAATTGTTATAATTATCGTGGTATCGCGAATTATTATTACCATAATTGTATCTAAAATTATTATTGTAATTCCCATTTCTATATCTATTATCATAATTATTTCTAAAATTATTTCGAAAATTATTATCATTTCTACTGCAAAAATTTTTATCTTTATCGGATTTTTTATCATTATTCATATAACTTATATCATTATCCTCAGACTTAATATTACTAGAGTCCAGTTTCACCCCTAATTCCACCATCTGATTCAATGTAAGGTCAAAATTTTTGGAAAATTTATATTTAATTTTATCGTTTAAAGTAGATGTCCGTAATTTCTCTTTTAATCTACTATCGTCCAAAAAATTACATTTCTTATGAAGTTTCGATACTCTAATGTACCATAACATAAAACTTTCTGATGAGTTTTGTTGAAGAAGATTAAACTTATTAATTAAAGTATTTAAATTTAGCGCTGGTAAAAGATAGGTTAACTTTTTAATCACAATTTTAAGATCTAAAATATCGGTATCAGAACAAATTGCCTTAATGTCGTCAAAAACTTCGTCTGATAAATTATTAAGCAAAGTATTAATTTTAATAGAGTCCGATAATGTACTGGTCGAAAAGTAATTTAATATTCTATCTAAATAAATTTCAGTAAGAGGACCCACTAACTTAGGGATCTTATGTGTAAATTCTTGTTTAATTTCCATATTTAATTAATAAGACACATATATAAGCAATTATAATATTTATTATTTTATCAATTCAAATTTTTGGTATAGCTATTCATGTTTTGGTAAATATACAGATTAATTCAATGAAATCATTGTCATTATAAATATAATGTTTCCCATTTAAAAATTCGAAACAATTAATCATGTCTCTTAAGTTCATGAATTCAAACAGCACGTCTTCCGTACCGTCTATCCTATAAAAGTCGACATCGGTATTATAGGTTAACTCAAATAAAATATCGTAGACAGAGATTTGGTGGGGTATATTAAGTAGTTTGAAGGCAAACATAGTTGATGAAAATAATTTTTAAATGACTTACCCTTTTTATTTTTCCATCTTATATAGAATTATTTGTACCATTTTATAATTTTTTTTTTATTAACCAATTTTTACAAAAGAAAAAAAAATTTTATTTTTAAAAAAATTTTCCATGAGGCGAGTTTCTTATGCCAACACTGGAGGACATGAATATGTGCCGGTGAATGATAAATAAGATTTAATAACTTTATCAAATAAAAAATATATTTATTAACTTTATTGACTAATTTCTTTTTCTTTTCTTAAGGTATTTATACGTTTTATAAAATATAAATTAGAATATAAAAAATAAAATAATATAAAAAAAGTAAAGTTAAACCGAAAGTTATATAAATAAGGTTACGCAAAATAATAAGTAATATAAGTTGAATTACAAAAATAAAAAGTTAAGTTGAAAAGATAAATTTGAATTCATAAAATGTAATATAAAAATAAAATTAGATTACAAAAATATATAATTATAATAACGCAACATTCTCCCTCTTCTGATAATTTCATCGGAGAAGTCATAGAGAGTTTGTTGTTCTAGAAGTTTTTCCCGTTTCGATTGTATTCGGTTTCTTCTTGGTTAGCGCATAAGTCTCAAATGTTCTCGTAGGTTTGATGAAATCGTTGAACGTTATCGTTAGCTTGATATCCTTCACATTTCTCAAATTTCATAATTAATCCAGTCGAATATTGGAATTTGGAATAAATCAGAATATGTAATTTGGAATAGTTGATCAAATCAAATATATGTTTATTTATAAATAAGTGTTAAAATATATTAGACTATAATTAAATAAATTTATATTTCATACTAATTGTTTCACGATGCTAATTTTCTTATTTAATAAAAGAAATGTTTTTTTTTTAAATTTGATTTATGTAATCACCATATAATAATCAACAAATTATATATTATAATATAAATTTTAGAAAATGCTTCAGTTTCTCAAACTCCAGGTATATAAATATGTTTATTGATAAATTTTAAAACGTTCAAATTATTAGATTATCCTACTTTAATTAATTAAAAAAATATTGCAAATAGTCACAATATTATTTCTATAGAAATTTAAAAAGAATAGTAGATAAAATTTTATTGTCACCTTATGATAAATTGTAATAGCTAGTTCATAAAATGTTAATTTATATATTCACCATATAATAATTAACAGATAATATGGTATAATAAGAAAATATTAGCAAATACATAAAGGGTTTAAAATTATTTGGCAAACTAAAATAATTTTAAAAAACTTTGTAAATAATATAAAATAGTAGTAAAGGTAAATTCATTCATTCTCAACACCCATACCTATTTTTTTTTATTGATAACAAATTGTTAACTATGTTAGGATAACTAAATAAATTCCTATTTCATATGTTTTGTTGCTTGATGTTATTTTTCCCATTGTATGATAAAAGAAATGTTGATTTTAAAAAATTTGATTTATGATGTAATCATCATATCATTAACAAATTATTAAATATATTGAAAATTAACAATTCAGTTCCTAAACCTACAGGTATATAAATGTACTTATTGATAAATTTCAAAATATTTAATATGGTAATGCTAACCTTAATTAATTTAAATATTAGTTATAACAAATATTCCACAATACTATTTTTATTTTGAAAAATGTATATATAGATAGAAATTTATCATCTATGAAAACATAGTGCATACAATTTTATCGTTGCTGTGTGATATTTTGTTATGGATAGATTAAAAACCTGCAGTAGTACCATTTGCACGGCCCGGCGCGGATTTTTTTTCAAAAATTTTTTACGGCCCGGCCCGGGTTTAAAAATTTTAGGCCAGACCCGGATATTTAAAAAAAATTATTTGGGCCCGACTTGGAATTTTTTAAAATTATATTCGACCTGGTATATATAAAAAATTAAACTATTCGGTATTTTATGATATTTTTTGGCGAGTATTATCATTAATAAATAAGCATATTAACTAATGTTGTTAAACGGTTCGCTTTGAGCTGATTTTGAAAAACGGCTAACTTAATATTTTCGCCAGAAACATTGACTAAGCTTCGAAATTTCGATACTATATGTCTAGAACTTTGCTCCTAAATAAACAAAATTTTCATACTTGCGTAATATTTTTCTGGATAAAATATTGTGTTAGCCGTTTTTAAAAATCCGCTCAAAACGAGCAGTTTAACAACACTAACATATTTTATTTTTTTTATTCTAAACAGATATTTAATATATTAAAAACTATAATTATATTATGTAATAGATACCATGAGTAATTGCTAGAAATAACTTTCACCCAAAATTATATTAATCATAATATATAATGATTAAAACCATATCTAATTGACGAATATAATTTCATGTTGTATAAATTTTTTAAAAAAATTTATATCCCGGCCCGGGGATTTAAAAAAATATTTCTCAGGCCCGGCCCCCGGTTATATTTTAAACAGGCGGGCTTAGGGCCGGGCCTGAGGTCTATGGGATAGATCATAAAATATTGTTGATATATGTAATCACCATATTTAATTAACAAATAATTCATATATAAAATATTGGCATACCAAGGCATATAATAATTATAAATGATTAAAATTATTTAGTATAAACTAAGATAATTTTAAAAAAAAAATTATTAGTTCTTTTTAAATAAATAGATTTATAATAAAATAAGATATTTTATATGGCAAGGCTAAAGTAGAGCTGATCTTAGCCTTTATGGCTTGGTATTCTTCGCTTTTATTATGCCATTTAAGATATAATATAAATATCCTAAAATTTGAGGATAAAAAAAAAAGAAAATGGCAAATAAATTTAAAAACAAAAATTAAGCAAGACTGCGATAAGAATCAGTTATGTGATATTTAAATATATATAATAATAAATATTGTCGGATGAATCGTTCTGTATCCGATGGGTAGTCTTACTCGCTATTATTTGGTATGTTAGTTAGAGTTCGTTTGAATGTATTGATGGATGATCTATTACCCAGGGAGGGTTCGAATAACCCGGAAATAAGCGAATTTATGTTAACGGTTTCCGAGCCGAATAGCGAGAGCTAGTTCTCCATATTGGTTATAGCTTGGGCAGGGTTGGCTAGTTGTGTTGAAGAGGTCGTAAGCCCGATCCACTCCCATGACGGTTCGTCTGCAGGATTTTTGTCGGTAGGCATCCATTAAATGTTATGGCTCCGTAAAATCTTATAATTCCAGTTTCTTGAGTATCTTAGTAACCACTATGTCGACTGACGGAGATTTGATCCTCCTTCTTTAAAGAGGTAATATTCAACCGTTGAGTCCGTGAAAATCACCGGCGTTACTTTATATTTGTCTATAGCGAGGAGGGCCCCAATCCCCACGGCTTGGACTCTTTAGCGTTGATACAAGCCATTGCGTGTCCCGATACATTGAAGATCAGGGCTTCTTGGTATGAGATTGACAAGTTGTCAAATTCCCGGAATGATATTCCTAAGTGGCTATCTGCGGCTTCTGTGCACACGGCATTGCGTAATAACAAATTTTGACATGCAATTGTATTGCATCAATGATGAGTTGGCATCATTCATGATTATGTAGTATGGGGATAATAGATTAGATTCGATATAAACGTTATTGTGCAGGAAAGATGGTTGACCACCCTTAGTACCATAGATGCTAAGAGGAAGCCAGTTTCAATATGTTGCTAGGAGGGTTTCCTAAATATCTCTATTGTTATCTGTTGATAAAGTCTTCTCTTGTAAGTCGATGGGGCCCACAAAGTACGTAATGAACGGGCTGTGGTCCAAAATGGGGATTGATATCTGTACTTTACAGCGGGCAGCGCAATGATCTAATCGATTATTTAACATCAAATTTATTTTCTCCATAAATAAGAAATTTGTCCAGGTAGACATGGTAGTTTACCATAATTTTCTTATTATAAGATAAAAGAAATGTTGATTTTAGAATAATTTGATTTATGATGCAATAATTATATTAATTAACAAATTATATAATATTATAATAAAAATTTTGGAAAATATTGCAGTTTCTCAACCTCCAGGTATGTAAATATATTTATTGATAAATATTAAAAGGTTTAAAATTATTGGGCTATCCTACCTTAATTAATTCAAATGAAATTATTGCAAATAATCTTTATGATGTTATTTTTTTGTATAAAAATTTAAAAAATATTTTTAATCGTCGACTCAATTTTATTGTTTGATTTATGTAATCACCATATAATAATTAATAAATAATATGATATATTAAAGAAAATACTGTCAAATTCTTAATATAACTGCATATTATATTTATTAATGATTAAAATTATTTAGCTTTTTTAAACTAAATTAATTTAAATAAAAACTATTCTAGGCAATGCTGATATGAGAATAAAGTGTTGCTTTTTAATTAGTTATATAATAGAAAAAGATATTTTAATAAAATAAAATAGTAGTAAATATAAATTTACTCAATCTCAACACCCAGACATCTATATTTATTGATAATAAAATTTTCAAAACTATATTAGTCGTAATTAAATTATTCTATTTCATACGTATTGGCTCGATGCTATTTTTCCTATTGTAAGATAAGCGAAATGTTAATTAAAAATTTTTTCGATTTATGATGTAATCATCATATCAATTAACAAATTATTAAATATTATAATAAAAATTTTAGAAAACACTTCAGTTCCTCCACCTAACGGTAAATGTGTTTATTGATAAATTCATAAATTTAAATATATTGGGTAAATTAACCTTAATTAATTTAAATAAATATCATTCAAAACACTTTTCTAATCTATTTTTTCTTAGATAAAAAAAATGTATATTTAGATATAATAATAATTAATGTTGCACAATCCCCTTTTTTAAAAAATAATACATATATTTGATATTTGTTTATTTTTATTATCTGATATTTGATTTATTTGATCTAAAACTTCTCAATTGATTTCTAAGTTAATTAAAAACCTATAGTATTTTTAATTATTTTATTTCACTATAAATCTATATAAAATAGTCAAACACCATATTAAAATAATAACAATACAAATTAATAATCTATTGTTTTTTTTTCATTCTGAAAATTTATGTTCACTTTTTATTGTACATTTTTAATAATATTATAAATATTTTTTTTTTATACCTTTAAATTTTCCTTCCTTATTAATTATATTCTTCATATATTTTTATTTTTTATAAAAATATTCAATATTAGTTAAAAAAAATTATATAAATAATTTATAATATATAAACGAGAAAAAAAACAAAAATGATGATACTATTAAATTTTTAATGTAACAAAATATAAATATTACAATGGCAATATATTTTTTATAATAAATAATTAATAATATGAGGGGGGGGGGTGGAGATTTGCTAGCTGTGTTAAAGGAAATAAAGGGAGTGTTTTAAATAACACTTTTAAAATATATTTTTTATTAAATTAAAATTATAATTGTTTTATTTAATTTAATTTTGAAATTTAAATTTATATTTAAAAGTATACATTATAAATCTAGTTAAAATCATAAATCTAGTTAATAAAATATGTGAGATTGTTGAAGATAGTGAAATTAAATGAAAAAAATATAGACTATCCTTTCCCAAAATTCAAAAAATACTTTAATCTTGAAAACTGGATATCGGTTTCGATTCAAGATTTGTAGCAAAATTTTTTCCTCAAATCATACAAGCAGCTTTAATTTGAAAAACATTTAAGGGTAATATATTAAACAAATTTTATATCAATATGTAGGCTAATCCTTAATTTTTAAAATAAATTTAAATCAAAGACCAATCATTTTTTTTATATATTCATAAATTTTATCTAAATTATTTAAAACATTTTAAAATAGTTATTTCAATCATTTTTGTGTACTTATCTCCTACATAATTTTTATTCTAAGTACTACTGATAATTTTAGACTGTTCACACCTCAAATTATAAAGAGATTGAAAGATATCTCAAATGTTTAGGGGTAATGGAAGAAGATACATCCACTTCCAAATCAAATTTAATTCAAAAAAAATTAAATTTAGATTCATCAACACCAGGTGTATATCAAAAATCGGCTGACAAAGTCATAATGAACTTTATAATAGATACTTTTCAACCATTATCTGGATAATGGTTCTTTTATAAAGATGATAAACACTTTTTTTTCCACGTATCAAGATATTTTGCCGGTAGACATTGATGGCAAGAATTTTGCATAGCTTTAAAGAAATGAAAGTATTTATTAAATCTATCAGATGTCTCCTACATCTGTACAACAGCAGATTGCTGGACGCGCAATAGAAGGTAAAAATGTTTATTTTCTGTATTATAATATGATATTCATATTTTTAGAGCTTATTTAGGAATGACTCCACATTGGATTGATCCAAAAAATCTAAAACGAAAATCTGAAGCATTAGCTCTAAAAAGAATAATTTGCTGTTAGACTTATGACATTCTAGCAAATATTATTTCAGAATTCCATATGTTTTACAACATTTAGAACAAGGTTTCTAAGATGATTACAGATAATGGGTCTAATTTCTTGAAGGCTTTCAGGTTTTAAATTTATTATAATTTTTATATAATATGATATAAATATAGAATATTTGGTGAAGATAATAACAATACTTGTAATATGACAACGAAATGTTATTATTATTAAAGTGCAATAATAAATAAATTATAAATATGTAACAAATTATAGTCAGTTTTTAACAATATTTTATTTGTGGAAATAAAGTTACGTAAAAAATATTTAAAAAAAAATCAAAATAGCGTAAAAAGTAGCTAATAGCGCGCTACTCATTTGAAAACGATAGATGTAGCGATAGCGCGCTATTTTTTTTATAAGATAACGCGCTACTTTTAAAAGTAACGTTTAACAACACTGTTTGAATGGTCTTAACGCTTATGAAGTGTTCCAACAAGATTTCTATCATTTATCTCTCGGACTTTATAAAAATTATTTAGCTGTTAAAAATTCATTTTTTATCCCAAAAAAAATCCAAATCCAAAATAAATATTAAGTTTATTTTTTGAAAGACAATTGGCCTATTATCTAAAACAACGTACGTGGTTAAAAAATTATAGTAATTCAAAAGATGTTTTTACTAATGAATAAATTAATTACAACTTTAAAAGCCCAATATATTAATAACTATTGTGGTTCTGCTGTAAAATAGTATAAAATGTGAAGATCATAATAAAATCGCATCATTTCAAAATGATGCTAATAAATTAATTAAAACACACATTATTTATTCGGATAAAAATATGAATTTACAAATAAAAATAAATAAATCTAAGTATAACATTAAATCAATTTTATTATAAAAGATATCGATAGATAAATTATTTTAGAAATGATTTATGGAACAACTAATATCGCAAATCGTGTTCATAATACCAAATTGAGTATTTTTTTTCAACGGAAATTTTGAAAAAAATATAAGTTCAAACACTGATTCAGTAGTGTGAATATTTTCTGAAGGAAAGAAAGTAATCGGTTATATTTATTAGCTTTAGAAGTGGATCAAACATTATTATAATTATACTTGAAAATAAATCCGATTTTAGTTTCACCCATTAAGATTGGGAGGAGGGGCATACAAAAATTTTGGAGGGTCAGCTAAAAAAATTTTTTAACACAATAAAAAGAATATTTAAGTTATTTGAACAAAATTGAAATATATTTTATTTGTAAAATACCACATTTGGCTGGTTTAAAATGAGGTTATCTTTTCTTGTATCATTATAAGAACGTTTATCTGATTTAAATATTCTGGTTAATATGGAAAAAGTAGACTTACAACTTGATTTGGATAATCTAAACTGATTTCTTTCAGTTGATAAAACCTGTTTTGGTATAGATTTAATTACCATTAAAAAATGCATCAGTATCAATTAATAATTCAATCTAGATAATCTATTAATAACAGTCTTTTTGATCTGAATGTTGTTTGTAATGTTGTTAAAAAGTCCGATATGGGGCGTTTTATAAACAGCCCGATTAAGAATTTAGCTAAAATGATATTATTTCAGCCTTGTTATTTAGCTAATGTCTAAAACTTCTTGCAAAAATGAACAAAATCTCTAGACTAATATAATATTATTTTAATTATAATTTTGATAAGGCTGTTTTAAAATGGACTTGAATCGCGATTTTTACCACCACTGGCTTATTTGGTTAATTTAAAGTAAAATATTTGTCGGATGACTTGAAAATCTAACTTATCCATTTTTCAGGCTCATTTTCCTTATTCTGAATCTTAACCTTGATCATTTTCATTTTTCTACCAAATTTACTATATCTACATTTTCTATTTCCTCATTACAAAAGGTGTGTTGGCAATATTAACTATTTCAGCAGACATAAATAAATAAATATAGAAAAATATTTTCCAGGAAGAATTTTAAAATTTTTTTTTTTTATTTGATAAGGGGTTTGTTTAAAATAAAAATAAGCCTAGAATCGGGCCTGCTTGTAAAAATTTCAAGTAATATGTTAAAAAAATAATATATCAATTAATAATATAAAATCTTCTGAAAAATGTTATATTTATTTTTTAAATATTATGTAAAATACGATCTTCTATTATTTTATTTCGTATTATATATATTCATTTAAATAGAAATAATTACATGAAAAAATTAATATTTTTTTATTATAAATTTTTTTTTTAATTATGATTAAATTCTTCTTATTATTGTGAATTAATCTGTCAACCCTGATTATAAACCTCATTAAACCTCTTTAATATTTAAATTATGTTTTAAATAATTTTATCACAAACATTACATGCAACCGTGGTATATTATATTAATTAAATAGCCTTTTATAAAAATAATTGTTAGATTTATTATTTGTAATGATTGAATTATTAATTTATTTTAAAATGTAATCCTCCGAAAAATTTTATCAGAAAATATTATGGCAAATAAATTTAAATTGTCAAGTTAAAAAATGTTGAATTTGAAAACAGATATTTGTCATAGAATCCCTCTTACAGGTATAATACAATTATAATCATAAATTTTAAAGGATTCATTATTTCAATTACTTAAATGTTCAAAATTTTAGAAGGTAATTTTAAAATAAATTAATAAAATTGGAAAACTTTTAGACTTCTCAAAGAAAACATTTTTGAAATAATAACCAATTGCAGAATAGCAATTTTTATTTTAATAAGTATGTTTATAATGATTATAACAATATTTCATATATTTATAAATATTTTATATCTTTTTTAAATCGAATATAAATTGAAAGAAATAACATTTTTTAAAAAGATATAATATAAAAACAATTAACTATTGTTTAAGAATTTATATACAAATTTGTAGAAAATTAATAGTATATATTAAACTATTTTTATAATAATATTATATAAATAAAAATAAAATAAAATAACAAAAAAATTTCTGCAAGATGGAACATAAAAATTTTATATTTTTTATATAACAAAAATAACGGTTTAACATAATATAAGTTTATATTTTATAATATAAAATGGCATAATATAAACATCTTGTAAAAGATTTTTTATTTTTTTTTTCGAAAAGTAGATAAACTGATAAATTACAAAAATTAATATTAAAAATGAATTTTTTTTTATAAATACATGATAAATGTAAAAATCTTTATAAACATAGACTTATTAAAATAATAGTTGCTATTTTGCAAATGGCTGCAATGAATGACGTTTTTTAACATTATAGAATTGGGCGTTGACAAGTCTTTTATATAGGTCAATGATTTAAACAGATGGCTTTTAATGTATAAATTTTATGGAACTAAATTTTTTTAAATTTTGTCTGTATTTACGGCATATTTGTGATATTTAATAGATAGTAAAAAAATTTACATATATTTATAAAAACAAATGCTCAAATTTATTGAATAATAAAAATAATAACACTTTAAACTTGTATAAAATTATATGAGTCATAAAACAAGATAATTTTATATTTTGGTCAATAATTATAGTAATATTATGATTTTATAGCAATAATTACTATTAGTTATTTTTTATTTATGTGTTATATTGATTAATTTTTATTAATTTTTTTTTAAATATTATTGGTTGTTAGCTATTTTTTGTAAAAATAATTATAATATTTAAAAAATATAAGTTTAAATATTTTTATATTACCTTTAAAAAAATTTATCGAGCCAGAGATAAACATAAAAAAAATTACCGGCAAGATCAAATATTACAAAAATTTGTTTTTTTTAATTGATGAAATTAAATAAATATTAGATTCATTGGATAAAATTTAAATAATTAAAATATAAAAATTCATAATAAAAACGTAATTAAAAAAAATGTGTAAAACAAAACAATTATTATTTATTAAAATTCCAACAAAAAAAGAAATAAAATAAATAAACCAAGCTTAAATTAATAAAATTCCTTCAAAAAATTTTTTTAAAAAATAACCAATGGTGATTATATGGCTCTTTAAGTCATAATCTTTTCAAGATTATTTGGCTGATTTAATAAAAGGTAAGCTATTATTTAAAATTGATATTTTCTTAAAAATAAAAAAGGTAGATTTTAAATAATTCTATTATCACTAAAAAAATATAATATTGGAAATTTTAGATACATCATTCACTAAACCACCAAATATATTATTATCTTCATTGAAAAAATTATTTGTAAATATGAAACTAAAATAATATTAAAAAAAAATCTATTTAATTTATTCAAACAATATAATTGTATAATATAATATGAAAATAAATTTTAAAACAGTAACCTTTTATTCATAAAATTAAATTGCTAAAAAATAATATATAAGTTTAATTTTTCAAAATATGTTTAGATAATATTTTTTGCACGTTGCAATTAGCTGAAAATTATGAAAACAAATTTAAGTAAGCATAGCGCTTCCTCTACCTCTAAGCATATTATTATTGACTTTCAAAAAATGTTTAATATGATTTAGCAGATCTGAACAAAATTAATTAAAATAGAAATAGTCCATGAAAATTTTATTTCACGATAAGATTTTTCTTTTTATCTATAATATATATAATAAAATCTGTGTCACACACAGAGTGTCACAGTCACAGTGACACAATTTACGATATTTATTTAAAAAATTGTGAATTTTGAAAAACGTCTGTGGCATAATCGACAAACTTAGTGGTACGGTCCTATGGGATGGGCATTAACTAAAATGTGTTGTCATTTGTAGATCTCTGGTGGTGAATGCATGGGAAATAAAAGTGGCAGAACCTGTATCAAAATATATTTTATTATAATTAGGATCATCTTGAAGAATGAATACATATCATGAGAAGATGCAAACTCAGGGATGCAAACCTGGCATTTTTGCCAGTCGGGTTGGATTTAAGATTAAAAAAATTTGGTGGATTTGGTTCGGGTTCAGTTTAGGGAAACATTTCTGAACCCGGGTTTGTTTCTGGGTTCAGATCAGATTTAAGAATTTTTGAATTGATAAAAAAAAATTATTTATTTAAATCATATTAAAAAAACTAGACATAAATTTGGTATAAAAAATAAATTTTTTATATATAGGCAAAATATATAATACAAAGCATAGTCATGTAATATTTATTTCTTTAAATTAACAATATCCAATATAATAAATTTTACTTTGACTTGTTCATTCATTTTACCAGCTTCTACATGACAGGAATTTTACTGGATGCAAACCCCCTTCAAAAACACCTATGCCTATTCCCCTAAAATGTTTCCCTATTTTTAATTTTACCTTTTTAATTATAATGATACTCTTTCAGAAAATTTAAAAAGAATAACTTAAATTATTTTATCTCTACTACCAACTATCGACATTTTGTTAATATAAATGAGTTATTTTTTAGATAAAGAATTCAACTAATCCCCATCATTTACAATGAATTCATTATTATAGCATTATGAGCTTGAAAATGTTTAAACCTTTTAAATGTAGCAGAAAGTTTTATTTGGAAAAATAATCACTATGATTGTTTGCAATATATAGATTTATTTGATGAATTGTATTATAATAGATCTATAATATAAGTATTAATTTTTACAGCAATAAATTTTCTCCTATT
Organism: Gordionus sp. m RMFG-2023; assembly: GCF_954871325.1. Classification (NCBI taxonomy): domain Eukaryota; kingdom Metazoa; phylum Nematomorpha; class Gordioida; order Chordodea; family Parachordodidae; genus Gordionus; species Gordionus sp. m RMFG-2023. Next base: position 6,210,970 of record NC_088777.1, read on the forward strand.
TGATCTCAAAATTTAATAGATAACCCTCCAAAAAATTTATCCTATACCCCCATCAAAGCCGCTTACCCACACCCTACTCAAAAAATAGGATGCAAACTGTTACTACCCCCCCCCCCCGTTCATGTAGACGCTGTATTTTCGAGAATAAGTTAAAAATTAAAAATAAATGGCGTAAATGAATTTATTTGTAAAATTTACTAACACTCCAATGGGAATATTTGAGAATAAATTTAAAAAATTTTAAAAATGGCTTAAATAAATTTAGTTGTTTAAAATATATTACACTTAATTGGAAATTTGAAAATATTATAAAATCTCAATTAAATTATTAATATTTACATTTAAAATTATACAAATATCTTAATATATGATTTTAAACAATGAACCCGGTTGAACTCGGGTACAAATAAAATTCACAGGTTAGGTTCGGAGTTTTAAAAATTTTATAAACGAGGTTCAGGTTCGGTTCTGGTTCAGATTTTTTCTCTCCGGGTTCAGGTTTGGTTTGAATCTCTGTGCAAACTTATTCAAAACTCTCTTAACAATTTACCAAAGAGTGCTTTGTGGCTTCCATTAAATAAAGGAAGGATCCATTCCCACAATCTAATTAATTTTATTAATTTATAGTTGATGTCTCACAAGAATGACAAAGAATTTATATTCTCCTTAATTTGATGATGAAATCAGAAATAAGCCTATATGGGGTGTGAATCAGATTTTACCTTATTTTGATGAGAGTTAATACCAAATTTTCATTATTCTAATAATAAATTTAATGAAGTATGTATATACTTTAAGAACAAGTATTTGAAACATGTTTGATAATATTTTTTTAATTATATTAATTTCCTTATTTTTTTTTAATTTTTATTATTTATGTACTCAATAAAAAATTTAATCTTGCTAGATGAGGGCTTTGTATATTGTTATCATGGAAACAGATTTTGGATTTGAAATTTATTAAGAACGAGTCATTTAAAATTGGCTTCAAGAAATTGAAAACCAATTATTAGCATCACAGATTGTTCCATCCTCAAGATGCCAAATATTTATATCCAAATCAAATTTAGATTTAAGATAATGGATGAGATAATGAGTACCAAGGTAAAATAAACATGGACGTGTGACCCCTGCTGGATCTTTTCGTCAAAATTTATGACATGTGGGCTGAATAAAGGAGTTTTAATGTTACAGGATGTCTTAGGAAATTTTTATTAAAAACAATTTATGAAATGTTCACAAAATTTGCTATTGAAAGCATTTTTAGTCTACTTTGATAAGAGCCATGTTAGGAGGAAGATTTTGGATATAAAACATATGGCATGTGAAGCTATTTTGTCTTCTCCCTTAACACCAAATCCTAATTGATACGTATACTTAATAAGTTAAGACCCTGGGTTTTGACCTGTGGCAATTATTTTTGCTAATAATCTTCAAAATAGCCCACTGCAATTGGGATGGATACCATCATAGTGTTTGTGAGATAAGCAGGTTTCCCCCCATAATTGATTCGAATCTATTATGGCAAGTCTTTTAAAGATTATTTAGGAAAGTTTTAAAAGCATTTAAATGATTCCTTGAGATGAGTGTATTTATACAAAGTGAGAGGGCAAAAACCACTGCGTCTGGATCTGAAAAATTTGTTAAAAGAACTACTAAATATCATAACTGATATTTTCACGGAAAGCGATGAAAAAATTTATTTTTATTTCTTTTTTTATTATATCTTTTATTAACAAAAATCTGTCTTATATAGACATTTTTTATATGATATTTACATATATAAAATTTAAGAAAAGAAGAATTTTTCAAAATTTAAGAAGAATTTATTTTTAGGTTAAAGAAAAAGAATTTATTTCAAGGTTTTTACATATAACAAAGTAAAAAAAAAAATTAACAAAGTAACAAAATACAATTTTGTTTTTAAGAGTAAAGTTTTATTATATATTTAACAATAACTTAAAAAATTTATAAAATTATTTATATTCTGAAATAAATAAATCCAAAAAACAATAAAAATCATCTATGATGCGGTCTATTCACTTCATATATGATGAAAAGTTATGAATTTTAATTATTCAATTTAATGTAATCATAATATATATTAGAGAAATAATTAAATGTAATAATGAATTTTAGCAACAACATCAGTCTCTATACCTCCAAGTATATTTTTACTTTTATTAATTTAAAAATATACTATTATTTTTGCACGTTAACATTTTCTTATTTTTGAATTCGTAATATGAAAATTTATAAATAATTATATTTAAAATGTAATCACCATTAATTAATTAAAAATTTAAGTAACCACATCACTGCCTCCACAACCATGTATATTATTATTATGTCTATTGACTTTCAAAAAATGTTTTTGTAATTCTGAACTAAAAAAATTATAAAAATTAATCTATGAAAATTATTGTATCAAGATTTATTCACTATTTATGAAATAATAAAATTCATAATATAATTACTATATAATAATACCGAAAATTATAGCAAATACTGGTTGTCCTCTACCTCCAGACAAAGGTATGATTTTTTGATAAATTGTAAATTTGTATCAATTATTATATTTTTAAACTTAATTGATTTTAAAAACTTAGATCAAAAATAAATTTATTTTATTAAATATAATATAAAATAATCCCTAAAATATTAGTTAACACTCCTTGCCCTCAACCTGAAACCCCAGGTATGTTATTACGTAACGTTATAAATTTGAGAACTTATTAAAAATATTATTTGAACAAAACTTAATTAATCAAAAAAATATAAATAGTCTATGCGATTTTGGTTATAGATTTTCACTCATTGTTACAAATTATAAAATGTTGATCTTTGATTATTAATGAAATGTAAAAATGTATAATTATGAATTGTAAAGGAATATTATTTCACCTATATTTTAAAATTTTGTTTAACATTATTAGGTATTCTATGAAAGTATTTTTTTTAAAGGCTAATAAAAAATCAGGAATGTTTTTCTTTAACAATTTTAATCTTTTTATTGGTGTATTAAAAAAAAAATATTTATAATAATGTTTTACAATATAAAAACTATTCAAAATAATCAATTCAATTTTTATAACTCTTTATTTTTGAATCAAAATATGTATATATATCAATAATTTGATTCATAATGTAATCACTATATATTAATCAGCTAATAATAAAATATGATATCAAAAAATTTAAGTAAGGACATCACGCGCTCAACCTAAAATATTATAGTGTTTTATTGATATTCAAAGAATATATAAAATTATTTAGATCTGAGTTAAATAAATCTAAAAAAAACAATATAAAACAATGCCTGAGAATTATTGTTTTGCGATCTATTCACTTCATATATGATAAAAAGTTTAAAATTTTAATTATTCAATTTAAAATGTAATCACAATATATATTAAAAATTAATTAAATATAATAACTAAACTTTAAGAAACAACATCAGTCCCTATATCTCCAAGTATATTTTTACGTTTATTATTTTTCAAAATATTTTTAAACACTATTAATTTTGCACAGATATACTCTTATTTTTAAATTCAGTGTTATTACTATGTCTATTGACATTCAAAAATGTAATGATTTGTAGGGTCTAAACTAAATGAATAAAAAAAATGATTAATGAAAATTATTGTTTCATCATCCTTTTTTCCATTTATGATAAAAAAAATGTTGATTTTTTATAATTCTATTCACTCAAGATATATTAATACATACTAATATATTTGATGTTTTTGGCCTCAATACTGCTATGTTATTTTTACACATATTCTTGCTAATTTTAATCAAAAATAAATTTATTTTTAAGATACAATATAAAATAACCCTGAAAATATTAGTTAACATTCCATGATTTCTACCTGAGACATCCAATTTATTATTAATACGTGACAAATTCAAAATTTAGTAAACGATTGGCTATCTTTATATTTTAGAACTTGTCATTATTTTATATTCTTTGAATGTATAATTTTTTAAGCTTTTCAAAATTTTCCAGAAATTTAATTCTTGAACGATTTATATCTATTCATTAGTGTAAAGAAATATATGTAATCTATATATATAAAGCAAACAATTAAATATAATAACCAAAATTTAAGTAACCACATCAGTCCCCATTCCTCCAAGTATATATTTACATTTATAAATTTTCAAAATAAGTTCACTATATTTACATGTTGATATTCTCTTATTTTTGAATTCAAAATATGTATATTTTTAAACAATTAGTAATGTAATCACTAGATATTAATTAGCAAATAATTAAATAGATAACGAAATTTAAATTTAGGTAGCTACATCCCTTCTTATACCTTCAAATATATTTTTCTTTTCTTATTTTGGCCTTCATAATATTTTCATAATTTGTGAGTCGTCTCATTAAATTAAAAAATAAAATCTTTGTAAAAGTCTCCTAAATTTTATTATTGCATTCTGCATATTATGTACTGTTTGATCAAAAGATGTATATTTTAAAATAAATAAACAACAATGCAATCATCATATTAATTGACAAATAATTAAATATGATAAAACTATACACTCCCACTTTCATGTAAATTATTATGTTGTTTGATTTTACATGTTTGGAATTTGGTGATCTTCTCAATAAATTTAAAAAGAAACTATTCACCATAATATTGTTGCACGATGTATTCATTTTACTTTTTAATCAAAAAATGTTTTAAATAATTCAAAATGCAATTACTATATATTAATTAAAAAATAATTTAATATGTTAATGAAAATAAAATTTAAGTAACTACATCACTTCCTCCACCTCAAAGTATATTATTAAATTTTTTTTATTTTCAAAAAATGTTTAAAATCACTTGGTGTTAAAGATTTATATTTTATTCCACTTTAAAATCTAATCGACATATATTATTCAACAAATAATTACATATGATAACGAAAATTAAATTTAAGTAACTACATCAATCCCTCCACCTTCAAGTATAATATTAAGTTTTTTGATTAATAAAGCATGTTTAAAATTATTTGGTAGTCTTCTAAATAAATTTTAAATATACAAAGTTATTGTTCCTTGATGCATTTCATTTAGTGTAGAACTAAAAATGTTCATTTTTTTTAAAATTAACAAATAATATAATAAATGAAAATATTAAAGACCATCTCATTCACTCAACAAGATGTTTTATGTTTATTTATAAATTTCAAAAATGTTTAATTTATCTGGTAGTCTTAAATTAAATTTTAAAATGAAAATTTTAATTCCCTAAAATAATTGTTATTAAACGTCTCGATTTGAACCGATCTATTGACAAAATCTGGAGGCTTATGCACTATTTTTATGGTTAAAGTATTAATTTACCCGTTTTTTATTAAACAGTTCAAAATGATCTATAATACCACATGAAATGTTAATATTAGATCAAAAATTTTGATTTTGGAATATTTCAAATTATAATGTGATCATGATATATTACTTAGATATAATACAATATCTTATAGCTAACACAACAATTTCAGGCTTATTATGTTAATTTATAAATTTAAATTTTAAAAAAAATTTGATACATGTTTTTAGTATAGATTGCCCGGATTTTAATTGATATTTGTGTTTATAATTAGGCAGAAGTTTTTGGATTAATTATAAAATTGAATGTAATTACGATTGGTTAAAAGGTGGGTGGCCAAAAGATTATTTTATTAATCTAATTTATTTATTATTGCAGATATATGAACAATTTTCTATTACACATTTTTATTATTATCCTAAGGTGACAATATAGAAAAATTAAAATTTTATTTGAGTTTTTGCAAAAAGGGTCAAAAAAATATCAAAATTCTCATTTTGCTAAGAAAATTATTATTAAAATATTTTCAAAACTGTGTGAATAAATTTTAAGTATAAATATTTTACAGTAAAATAAATAACCATTCAATTCTCATAATTCATAAAAAATCAGGCTATTCATAGAGCGTATGAACCAAATTTATTTAGTATGCATTTGTTTTTCAGGATATTAATTTTAAAATGATCGAGATCATTTGATATATATGTTCTGAGAATCATTCCATAATTTTAGAAAAATTTAGAAAAAATAAATTGAAAGAAAAATTTGTTTCAAATAATTGATTTATTTTGAAATTTCAAAGTATATTGAAAGAACAATAAATATTTAATGAGATTTCTTATGTAAACAATTTTAGTTGAAAAATTTTTTAAATCAATAACGTGTTGGAAGAAAATATATTAATTGAAATTTCCTTAAAAAACCTTTTAGTCATATTTAAGTTTAAACTAGTTATAATAAATTTTTTGAAAATAATTACTCTAACTAGTATAGACCTGACGATTTTTTGACTGCGAAATATTAGCCGATTGAGATGAACATAGCAACCAGTCTCATGGCAGGGGCGTAGCATGTAAAATTTCTAAAAGGCGATTTATTGTACTCAAATTATTATTGATTAAATTTAATTTTTAAAATTAATGTTACATATTAAAATTCAAATCGTATTTATATATATAATATAACATTATATTTATATTTCAATTATATAAACATAAAAATAATAATATCTGGCTAAACATCGATCAAATCAATAGATTTATAACCATAGTCATTTTTTAAAATAAAACTTATTTACAGATAATTTTCTGCCTATTTTATAGGGATTATTCATTATATTTATACCAAATAATGTAATAAAATAATGCATTCATATAAATGAGGAGGTTTTTAATTTAATTAATTTTTTAAAAAATAACCCTTTTACATATCCCATTTTTTGATAGTTGGATTGAGCATTAATAATTTAAGTTATTCTTTAAAAAATATATGAAAAGGCACCTTAAATTATAACATGTAATAAATAATGTTAAAATATAGCCACTTATTGGAGGGTAGGTATAGGTTTACTTACCAGGGTGTTTCCATGTCCTATCAAGACGCGATTAGCGACACTCCTTGAGCCTATATTTCAAAATTGTTTCAGAATATTTAAATTAGAATTCTACGATCGTTGCAATTTTTAATCAGACATGTAAAAATATAGATCATGATAGAAATGCGGTAACAGATTCAAATGGCAATTCAATTAGTTAAATTAAATCTTAAATATTCCTATCCAAGCTAATATAATAACTAAAAATCCAGAGAAAGATAGCAAAATTTTACTCGGCCAAAGAATATAGGTGCCCAAATAAATTATAAAGATTTATTCAACATAGGCATAGCAAGGAATTTTCTAGAGAGATAGAAATAGACTTTTCCTATGAATTTTATTCACGATCTTTAAGTCTTCATATTTCAGACAGTTGGTTTAAGTTACCTTAATTATAGTGAATACTTAACACTACATATCCCCAACCACAACACCCAGGCATACTATATTTATTGATAAATTCAAATTTTTTTATAAAAATAAAATAAAATTTTATAATAGATTTGTTGTATATCTTACAAATATTGAAAATCTTTTATGTTTCTTAGTCAATAACATTATCATATTTAAGAAATCTTCAGAAATAACAAAGGGTTTTGAAATTTAATATAGATTATCTAAGCCTAAATGTAGGCCAAATATTATGTAATTATATCGAAATATTAAAAACTGCATTGAAAATAATAAAATCCATAACTCAAAAGCCTTTTGAACTATGAGATATGGAAGATCTCATTTTAGTAATGTTGCCCTTTAAATCAATCATGTTAAAGATTAGAACACATTCCCATAGTAGGAGACCAGGGATCTTATGAGCCCGAGGTTCGTATGAGCTTTAAGGTATTCTAGAGTTCTCAACTCTAAGGGTTAATTTTTTAATTAAATATGTACTACTACATTTTGCATATGAGGCTATAATTATTTTTAAATCGGATCACATATTTCTATAACACAATATATAATACATATCCTCAAAAGTAACTTTTTAAAATTCTGCAATTTATCAAAAATAAAAAATAATAAGTTTTAATTATCCAATAACTATCTTATATATTTTATATAAAATTACTCATTATTTTAACAAAAAATTTAAACTACCAAATGGAAAGGTTTTGAGGGTTTGGGGCCACGTTTCAAAGATTCATATGAGCTTTTAGAGCGTTATTTTTAAAATTTATGCTCATTAAAACTTGAATATAGTATGAAATCATATTAGAAAGAATAAACAACTAATAAATAATGAGATCATTAATAAATTTAATGAAAATATGTCCTTGCTAGGCGTTAGTAAGTAAAAAAACTTAGGTAATGTAACAATAATAAGATATAAATCAAGAATAACGAAACAACATAAATATTGAAGTAAATGAAAGAAAAATATATAAATTATCCAATAAATGCATTTAAAAATATTGTTGGTACATGCGTCTTTTCGCATGGATTCTATTGCAATTTTAATCCATTCTTTATTTGTTTAAATTTTTAATATACTACATATACTTTACGAAAAATACTAGAGAATATACGAATATGCCAAAATTAACCCCTTTTATGACACAATTTAGATTATGAAATAATCTAATATAGTCACAATTGTGTGAAGTTTTAAAAAATTCAAAATTAGTTGGCAATTTATGAAAAATGTATGGAGTTATCCCCTGTCTTTTGCCAGAGTACAAGTCGATTTCGTGAGACTCGTTAATTAGAAAATAGTTTTAAAAGCCCGATTTGAATCGATTTTTAAAAACAGCTATATAAAGATTACATTCAATATAATATTATATATCCCTTGAGATTTCACAAATAATTGTTCTAGTCTTTGTGCCAAATTTGAGCAAAATCTCTAGGTTTTTATAATATTTATGGTTATAATCTTAATAGGACCGATTTTAAAAATAGACCTGAATCGGGCTTCTTAACAACACTAGAAATTATGGTTACTTCTCATCGAGAGTTTTTTTTTAAATCGGCAAAAATATAACTAATTTCAAATAATAATATTGCAGAATTTGAAAATTACTTCAAAAATAAATTTTCACTTTTTGGATATGAATAATGAGCCGCTTTTTAAATAATTGAGATTGTAAATAATGAAAAGCTATTACCCCGAATATCTACCATCCTCTTTCTTATGAATCGAGATTTACAGAGAATTAAAAATTATAATAAATTAAGTATTATTAATGATTTTTTATTCGCATATGGCAATACGATGTTTCAACGTGACTATCTTTTTATTGATAATCTTCAAACCCGTTTGCTAAATTAAGACATGAAGGGCTTATAGATACCGTATTTGATAAATTGAAAATTAAACTTTCATTACGATACTGTCTATTAGATGTTTTAGATACGAGATTTTTAAGTTGACTGCTAAGATAGTTACTAGATCAATCTAATTTTACGATGTATTTAATATTCTTCTAAAGGAATGAAAAAGAAAATTTATTAAAACACCTAATTAATTGCTTTATGACCAGTAAGGACATACAGACAGAAAAATGAAGAGAATGTCGGTTGAGGTTCCTCCAAAGAGTCCGATGTACCTCAAATTGATATTCAATTTTTAATCCTTTCTTTGAACTACATAAAGCTCATTCACCCTATCTAACGAGGATGAAAACCGGAAAGACTTTCTTGGGTGGATAATGTTATATTTTGAATATTTTTTATTACCTTTTTAGATTCGCGTTATTTTATTGTGATCATTTGAATATTAATTTTATCATTTTGTTTAAGAGTTCCCTTATTCTTATTTAATTATATCAAATTGTTATTATATATTTAGGAAATTATATATTTTTGTATAAATCAGACATATATAACAAAATTAGTTTCAATTCATATATTTCTTTAACATAAAAATAATCATGATATATTATTTAGCAAATAAAATATAGAAAATAGTAATAAACCCTTTGACACCTAGGATATTATGGTCAATGATAAATTCAAAACTTGATTAAAATATTTGATAATCTCAAACTAAATTAATTTAAAGAGTAACTATTCAAAATAGTTTGTGTAATGTTACTATTGGGAAAAGATAATTTTTGATATTCATAGATCAAAAACAGTTTATTTTATATTCGACTTTTAATATAATCCTGATATATTAATTATTTAATATAATAATAACGAAAATTTTAGTAACCACAACACTCACTCAACCTCCAGGTACACCATTATATTTAATAATAAATTTTCTTAATTTAATTATATTAAATTTTTTTATTATGCTATTCTTGTAGATGATAATCTCATTTTTATTGAATCATAATATGTTAATTTTTAATTTAATAATATTTATAATGTAATCACATGAACTAAGAAATAATTAATATAAATACCAGGTCAACACTTAGAGTATTTAAACCTTTTGTAATTTTATGATAAATTTAAGAATATTCAAAATCCACAAAGGCTATTAAAAAGAAAAAATAATTTCGATACATATTCCTCTAATAACATAATATATATGATGTTTAACTTAAGTCGTTTATGCTCATGAAATATGGTATGTTTCGATGATAGCAGATGTCATAGTTTAAATCGCACAATAAATAATTTTGTATTGATATGTTATATCATACAATATCATATTTTTAATGGTAATTGGTATAAGGTTCCAATAATAGACCATGAATAAAAAATCCCGTAAAATCAGCTGGAAAAACGCTATTTATATTTATTTGTTCTGAACCTTATGTGATTGGAAAAATTTTAATAGGCTTCCTTTATTTACTATATTATTAAATAAGAAATGAAAATCATATTTGTCTTAAACTACACCTTTTATATTTTATCTAAAGCACTTTTTCATATATGTATGACTTATGCTTTAAATAAACTTTTATAAGGTTCTTTTAAGTATAATTCACTCAGAATATTGCGATATTTTATCCCAGATTTTTAAATGATTTGAAGAGGTTCGTAAAGGTCAAAATTTAAAACATATTGGCCGTTTTAATAAAAAGCTATTTATACTTGGCTTTAATTATTACCTATTGATTTTGAAATATAGAATACTCTAGACGTATTCTGGAAGCAAATATTTTTGCAAACTAAAATATTTTTAAAAAATCTATTAAAAATGTTTTATGCAATGTTTTTTGTTGCACAATGTGATATTCTATTGTAAGATTGAAAAATATTGCTTGCAAAATAATTCTTTATATAATCTATATAATAATTAGAAAATAATATAATATACAATAATTTTAGTAACCACTTCTGTCTCTCGACCTCCAGGTTTATTTTAATGTTTAATAACAAATTTCCCAATATTTTTATATTATATATGTCAGCCTCATCTTAAACTAAATAAATTTTTAAAATGAAATTTTAAAACTATCTCTATTTAAGATTATTATTGCAAATTCTATTCTCTCTATAATTTTTTTTTTCGGTCATGGGTTACTTTATTTGAATATTTTTTGATTCTTATAATATTACATGTATATTATAATGATATGTATTAAAAATAACTGAATATCATAGTCACGACACGCAGAGTACCTAAACCTCCAAATATATAATTTATTAAATTTAAGAGTCTGACAAAAAATATATAGTTAAATTCACTTCAATTTTTTAATATCAAAAATCCTTAGTGATATTTCAAAATAAATAAAAAATTTAGATACATGTTCTTTTACTAATAAATGTAATATAAGCGTGGCTTAGTTAAAATTAACTACTCCAATATTTTTAATATTTTTTGATATATTATTGATTGAAATTCGCAAAAACTAATTGTAATCGAAAAAGAGTCATTTTAAAAATAGAGCTCCAAAGCAATATACCTTTAATGTATTCTGGATCTTAGATGATTTAGAAAATTGTATTACATAAATATATATATGCTTGTTTTTTTAAACTATATTACTGATAATGAATGAAAATCATATTTGCCTTGAGCGACTCTTTATAATTTTTTACTGACAGCACCCTTTAATATAAATGATGTTGATCTAAATTAATTTCTGTATTCTTACAAATAAATGTAAGAGCTTTGATATTTTACCCCAGATTTTTACAAATGTATAATTAGTTGTTTCTAATAATTACAACTTAAAGTAATATTTGTGTAATTAATTTTATTTCTTTGTAAAACAATTCTTCAATGCCTGTCTTCTCTCTAAATAATTTTGCTAGTCTTATTCTTCCTTCCTTATTCTTCTATTTTTACACTATATTTATTCTTTATATTAAATTTTGGATTTGTTTTTTTAAAAAGTTATTTTTTAACACGAAAAATGTATATTTTTTTATGATCAGGATATATAACTAAATTATTATGTAATTTTAATAAAAAATATTTCGACTAGACTTTTCCCTGGATTCGTATATTAATTTTACTCTGGTCCTTTTAATTACATATTGAGTTTTAAGTCTTTTAATATAAAGTACATGAGATTTAAAAACAATAAAAATACTCATAAAATTCTATGCTAATATCATTATGGATTTAAAAAATTTTAGGATCCATCTTAGTTTATTCTTATTAATGAAATCTTTAATGTTGTTTTTAGCTGTGAAATTAAGTAAAAATTACACCTTTAATATTAAGATTTTATTTAATTATATTTTAAATATGTTATTTTAAAATTTTTGATTATTTATTAACAATAATTACAAAGTTAGTTTGATTAATTATTTTAAATCCTTGTAAATATAATTTATAAGTCAATTTTTTATGTTAGTGAAAAAATAATGAACCAAACAGGGAGGTTTGAACTTAAAATCGATTATTGGGCAACTTTTTCTACTTAGTGGAGGTTGCGTTTAAATAAGCGCGTAAACGACAGAGTGTTGGAGATTTTCAATGACGCATTTGATTAATTTTGACAGGAAAATATTTAAATGAGAGGTATTATTATTTTGAAAAACTAGAAATTTTATATATTAATTTTTCCAAAATATTTATCATTATTTTTTTTTAGAATAGAGTCTAATCCGGACTTTTTACTTCTTAGATTAAACCTATTTACTACTATTGTAATAGTCGTGAGAGGTAACAGAGTGATTAAATGATTAGATTCAATTTTATTATAAAAATCCATGATAAAATACTAATCATCATATTTTGGAACACATATCAGAATATTTTGTATATAACACTAAAATTTGTCATTTTTATCACTATTTTTGAACTTAAATTGCATCAAAATAAATTATATCAAATAAAATTTTTGAAAATTATATAAGCATTAATAAATTATATCTTAATATTTTTGACCTTCAGAAATAAATATTTTTTTTATTAGAATAAAAACTAAATCAGTCTTTATGAGGGAATATATCCATGAAATAGTGAAATGTATTCAGAATAATAATATAAAGTGATTTATTTTATATAATAAAATATATATATTTTACTATTTTTATCTATTATAATAAATTGTAGCTAAAGCAAATAATTTATTTAAATACATTACAGTTCTCCCCACTATAAATTGAATTTATCATAATAACGTAATGGGGGTTTCGAAACTCTTTTTTCTAGAGTTTTATTTCCATTATGTTTTGCAATGTCCAAATCCTCAGTCATTGTCATGGGTGTTTCCTTAGTTTGTACATGAGATTCCTCAGTTGGTTGGCATACTTGTTTTTTAAAATACCCTCAGAATCAACATCATATAATATCGCATTTTTCAGTTGAACCACTTTCTCTTCATGCCATCCCGCAGTCCTTTCCTTTTTTACCCAAGCCTTTCGCTTCTCTTCAAATTACGGGGCTCAACGTTCCTATCATTATAATTTTTTTTGTTTCCATAACGCGTTTTCGGTCCTTTCTCTCGTAGATAATTTCCATTGATCTAACGTCGTCCTGAGCGACCTTCCAAACATTATTTCGGCAGGAGATTTACCGGTAGTTGCATTTGGAATATTTAAGTGTGTAATTAAAATATTCGCTAAATTTAACTGGTCCGGAGTCCCACTTCTCCTTCCAACATAGAAACATCGTATAACGCTCAGCCAAACCATTCGATTTGGGGCTATAAGGGGTCGATCTAAAATGTTTTATATTATTTTTAAAAAGAAACGTTTTGAATTCAGATAAAGTAAATTGAGTACCGTTATCTGAAACAATGTAACGAGTTAAACCAAATCTAGCGAAATAATTACTCAGATTATTTATTACACTCATGAATTAATATATGTTAAAATTGCAACTACAACCAGTGGCGTAGCTACGAGGGTGGTTTTCGGGTTCGGACCCCTCCCAGAGCAAAATATTTTTTTAGATTATACGTTCAAAAGACTTGAAAGTGACTTTATATCAAATAAATACCATTAATATTTATATTTTCCTGATTTTGATTTTGTGGAAGGATATTATATTACTATTAAAATTATTCTGGATAGTATTATTATAAAGTCATTGAGAATAATATACTAAATTATAATAACGTATTATTGATGCATTTAAAAAAATATTTATTATATATTATCGAAGATATGTTTATGATTTGTAAGATAAACCCAGCCGAAGGCCGGCAAAAGGGCAGAAGGCCCGTATAAGGGGGTTGCTTTTATATGTATGGACCCCCTCTAAGGAAAATTCCTAGCTACGCCACTGACTACAACCCATTTGGTGAAAGCGTCTACGCAAATTTAATAATACTTTCATGTGTATTCGTTCCCAAGGTCGGGTAAGAATATTACAATTATATAACGGTACTTCTCTGGCTCCCGGTCTTCCTCTCTGACAAATCTTGCAGTTTTTGACGAATTCTTCAACATCACGATCAAGACTCGTCCAGAAGACATATTATCTGTATAAAAGTTTTATCCCCACTATCCCAGGATGTCCTTGATGGATAACATTCAAAACCTCTATTTTTAGGTTATCAGGAAAAATGATTCTATCATTATAAAATAATAGCCCTTCTTCAAAAGAAATATTATCTTTAATTAAGATGAATTTTTTTAAACTTTCCGAATAATATTTCATATTATCAATAGGCCAATGATTTTTTTATTAATTTAATGATCTCTTTTATATTTATATCATTGATCGTTTCACCCATAACTTTACTTCGAGTGAACGATAAATCTTCTATTAAATTGATCTTTACTTCTCTAATTTCATTTTTAAATCTTTTTTTAACTTCATTAATTTTTTCTCTCTCTATCCCCAAACGGGACAGAGCGTCGGCGCATCTGTTTTGATTACCTGGCCTATGAATTATCTCATAGTCGTAATTTAAAAGTTTCTTCGCCCAACGTATTAAACTTTGTTATTTTATTTAGGTCTCTTTTATCACCTAAGATATATTTTAAAAGTTTATGATCTGTAACCAAAATAAAATGTCTTCCATAAATATATTGATGAAACTTCTCGATAGCCAACATGATCGCAGAAGCCTCCCGATCAATGGTCGCGTAATTCTTTTCAGCCGCCGTAAGTGTCCTCGATGCGTAAGCAATCGGTTTCTACTGGCCAGTAAGAAATCGGTGTGCAATAACAGCTCTTAGACTATCTTCGGAAGCGTCACATGAAATCATGACAGGAATATCGGCTGAATAAGGAATTTAATATTTTTTTTACACTATTAAATATTTCATCTTCTTTAACTGACCAAAACCAACTCACATTTTTACTCGTTAGTCGGTGTAAAGGCGCACGAATTGAATATAAATTTTTAATAAACGATTCATGATAATTAACCTTTCCCAAAAACGAATGTAAATTTTTAACATTAGACGGTGTTTTACAAATTTTTAAAGCATTAATCTTATCTTCGGTTGGGTGAATTCTGAATTTATCAATAACATGACCTACTACGTTTCTCCAATTTTAATTTTATCGGTCGTTGGTGTCAGTCCAGCCTTATCAAATCTTCTTAATACTTCTTCTAGATTAACTATATGATCAAAATTATTCTCGTCTGCAATAATTACATCGTCTAAAAATACACTATAGGAATTCCCTTCAATAGGTTTTGCATAAAGCGTTGAAATATTATCGGAGCGCTAGTCAACCCAAATGGGATTCCTTGGTATCGGTAATAACCGACATGAGTCGAAATTACTAAAAGGTCTCTACATTCTGGACTAACTCCGAATTGTAAAAATGCATCTCTTAAATCTATTGTTGAAAATATTTTACCACCCACGATCCTATTTGTCAGGTCGACGAAAGTTGGTAGTAAATCGTTATCTATCGCTAAATACTTGTTGATTGTTAAACAAAAATCTCCGCATATCCGCACGGCACCGGATTTCTTTAAAATATTAACCGTTGGCGTAGCCCAAGTTATTGGAATCTCTGTTGGATCCACCTTCTCGATAACGCCTTCCTTTAAAAGTCTATCCAACTTAGTTTCAACGGTTCGACACAACGGAAATGGAATTCTTAGTGCAATTGGCATTATATTTGGTTGTATCTTGTTGACGGCTTCCTATTTTTTTTGTCCTAATTTTTTTTAAAAAACTTGAGGATATTTTGAAATAATAGTATTTAAACTGTAATTTTTCATATTTATATTATTAATTCGAACTTCTTCAGGAAGTTTTATATCAAATTCTTTAAAAAAGGGCATTCCAAAAATAAGGGAATTCTCACCCTTAACTACCCAAATAGGTAAAAATTTTGAAATATTTTTTACTTCGACTTCCACTAAACATTTACATAATACTTCGATTTTGATATGGTTATATCCTACTAGTTTATAAACAGGAGATAATGGTGGCTTGCCTATGCGACTCCAGGTAACCACATCTATCACACTACACGCCGCGCCAGTATCAAATAGCATAGTTAACTGCAGCCCATTTATCTTCGCATCGATTTTAGCTTTATTAGCAAATAACAGACGAGGTGTCCGTGGTAAAATCATTTGTATAGCATGCGTTGTACACTCTTTCGTTATGTGGTTTGCTTTTCCGCACCTAAAGCATATTACTTTTGTTTGACTGAAATTAGGTTTAAAATTTGGTTTATAAAAATTATAGTTGAATTTGTTAGCATTATAATTATTATTATTGAATTTGTTTACGATCTTTATAATTATTCCTGAAATAAGTATTTTTGGAACCTTGCATAGGCTTATGTTTAATTATTTTATTAACTTCTGCCAGGGTTTCTTTCTCCAATGAAGGCAACGCGATAGCTAGACATACAGTATCTTCAAATTAATATTTCCTTCAGAATATTTTGACCGAAGTTCTTTGTCCAGGTAAGATAACCTTACTCCCAAGATGAAAATATCTCTTAAGAGTTCATCAACCGGCGTAAAATTACATAAAAAACAAATGCTTTTTAATTTGATTGAAAAATCGATAATAGTTTCACTGCCTCTTTTTAAATTGAAAATATTATTTCTATGTAGAAAAATACTCGAAAAATCTTTAAGTATTTTTTCAAAATTCTCAAGTGAAATTTAGTTTATGTTATCTAAGTTATTTGGAAAGTAAAAAATTTTAATTTTAATTAAATTTTCAGTGCCTATATAGGCCTAATAAATCTTTTTTTATATTTTTATCAAAAATATTTTTTACCTTGAAAATGAGTTCTATATTATAGAGGTAATCCTGAATATTAACTTTTTCTTTGACAATTCTGGAATAGGAAATTTAGTAGGTGTTGATATTTCTTCGTTTTTCTTCAGAAATATCTTCTTTGAGTCTTCATTAGGTATAATATAATTCTAATCTTTTTATTTAAAATAATTCGTCGTCGTCAAAAATGACTTGAAAATAAATCGTCGCCAAATGAAATGTATTCAGAATAATAATATAAAGTGATTTATTTCATAATATATATGTTTTTCTATTTTTATCTATTATAATAAATTGTAGCTTAAAGCGAATATAAAAATCGTGGGCATGGGTCTAATATTTTATTCACGATACGCCCATTCACTTCACGAATGCTAAAACTTTTAAATATAACCATGAAATAGATTGGAAGTGATCACAACTATCTCTCATATTGGCTATCAAATATGACTGTCTCCTATTAATCAATATGAAAGAATTGATTTACTGAATAGCGCTTAGATTAACTTATTTTTTTCGACCCATAAAAAAATGTTATTCATATCTTCAAATTATTATAATCGTTGTAACTTCTTGGATAAAACAATATATAATAGATCTTGCTTCTGATGGATTTATAATAAAAATAAGATGCCAAAGTTATATTTTATTTTTCGGCTAAAAATTGGTTTATTTGGCTAAAAATTTAGTAATTACTCAACTATAGTCCCAATTTCTTTTTAAACATTTTTTCTGTATAATAATGTGTAAATTTATTATTTTAAGTTCTTGAAATATTTTGTTATCTCTACCACACAGCTTATTCCAAACTATTTCTAAAATATTTTTATGATAAGCCAAGGATATTCATAAGTAAATCCCTGACCCTGGACACAAATATTTTTTTGGTCTTTAAAGATTTTCACTCACTTTTACTTTTTTTATCAATGAATATTTTATATTTCAAAAAGAAAAAAAGATATTATAAAAATTGTCTTAATTTTCAAGTGTATCATCATTAATAAAAATACCCTTATATATAAAATTTAGTAATGTAAAATGTAAAATAATTAATAAAATAATTTTTATGCAATCCCAAATTCATTAAAATCCAATTTCAAAAATCATAACTTCAGATATCATATTAAAAATGGTACTTCAATCAAAGGATCTAATTGTTTAGATGATGTGAAAATATCGAGATAAATATTCTCAATAATTTTTTGGTAGTTATAATATTATCAGACTATATTAGCAACAAGTATTATTTGGAATAAAATAAAATTATGAATTATTCTAAATCATTCCGGAACTACTTCATTATCATTAATATTATTTCGAATAGAATATATTCATGGAATTATTCTAAATCGCTTTTTGCAAAGTATGAGACAATGCCCTAGGTCCTAGTTACTATATTATCAAGGATATGATTTTAATTAGAAAATTATTCCAGGATATCATAATAAGTTTTTCGAGATTACTGATATGATTAATAAACTTATATTATTCGGAAAATTTTAAGTATTCAAATACATTAATGATTATATTTATTTTGAATATAAAGAAATGGTTAATGGGAGAATAATAAAATAAAATCAGAAAATTGAAATTGCTATATTAAAAAAAGATTTGTATCAAAATACTATTTTCTAAGTATGCTGATTCCAATTAATATTATCATATATTATTCTGAAAATCGTATTCAGATTAGAATAATCAAATGGGGTCCTCCTAAAAACATAAAAACCATATAACTCTTGGAGAATTCGTAACGGAGATCAACGGGCCTTTAATAAAAAGCTGCATTTCATATGGGAGGTTTGTAATAAAGATAATTTTAACACCATTCTCCTATGAATAGGAAGCCGATTATCAGTTTAGGTAATTTGATCAGGGAAATTATATAGTATAATTTTTTACAGAATTTTATGTTCAAATGGAGGATTCACGCTAGACTTCATAAACCAAAGTATGGGTTACAGCTTATATATATTGACACGATATTTTCGAAGGAGCCATTGGAAAGTGAGATAAATTCTAGAATATGATACGGGATTATTATAACCACATCCCCTGATGCATATTGAACATACTAATAATTTAAAAAAAATAAAATAATTGTCCTACACGAAATGCTTAAATGTTAAATTATTTTTTTTAGACATATAAGCTCTTGACCAATTAGGAGTCGGCATGTTGTATTTTGATAAAAAATTTACATTTATAATTGTTGTCAGTGGTAGCTAGGAATTTTTCTTAGAGGGGGTACATACATATAAAAGCCTGGGGGGCTTCGCCCCCCAGACCCTCTTTAACGGGCCTTCAGCGCCACTGATTGTTGTGTATATGCTGATATAATAGGTTCATTTAATATAAATTTTTATTTTTACTGTTCTGCGGCGATATAAGTCATAATTAGTTTTTTTTGTTATATAGAAAAACTTAAAATTAAAAGATAATTATTATTTGTATTACGTTTAATTATTATCTAACATGATATTAAATCCCTATACACTATTTTGAACTGAATCCCTTCAATAATGATATTCATTTTTTTAATTCCATGTTATTTGAAATTACATATAGAATTATCTTTATTTTCTTTATAATTCCATATATTTTATTATGATTATGAGTATGAAAATTTATATCTGTCGTCCCTTTGTTTAAAAAAAGGGTTTCTTTTATATAAAGATTTTTTGGACTTCAAAAATTTTTACTCACTCATAGTTTTATGAACGATTTTTTTATATCAAAATAATATAAAAGGTGATAATAAAAAATTCTTCATTTTCTTTATTTATGTGTATCGCCCTTAAGCGGCGATAAAATGAATTAATGAAATATTTTCCATGCAATTCCAAATAAAAAATATCCACAAATAATTATTTTAAAATTTTGTCAACCTTCGTTAAAATTTAGATATTTTTTTTCAAATGGCCCTTCCGATCCAAAATTTTACTTTAGAAATTAGTAAAATTATGTAAATAAAATAATTTGATGCATCATTGATGTAAAACAATTTGGGAAGCAAGGGCATTTTAAAATATTGCCTATTGTGATTAAGCCCAGTTAGAGTTAAAATTTTGATAATTATAGTACCACTCACCCGTGTCCAAAAAATTATAAAAATAAAATAAACAGGCTTAAAATGCTGCTATTAGTTATAAAAATAATAATATTATATTAAATTATTTATAAATATAATAACAAACGTAAATAAACTTATTTTTTAAAATAGTAAAAGGACAAAATATAACGATTATAAGTAAAATATCATTTAAAATATGAAAAGTTGTATTTTAAACTTATTTTGCATATAAAATTTTGTTGACAAAGTTTTAATTTTTATATTTTTTACGTATGGAAATGATCTTTAAGTCCTAACCACTCAATAACTACAAACAAAAAAAAATAAATTATTAAATTTAAAATTCAAATTGTTTTTTACCAACCAACTTAAGAAATGCAAAACATTTATAATTATTCTTATAAAACCCCCAAAATTTTCAAATTATTGCCTATAAGGAAGAATCATAATATGCTATCATAATCAGAAATTAGATCAACTGAAATTGATTAGGTTATCTCTAATGAAGGACCCTGAATTCCATATAAAATTTCATCATTATTGTTGCAAAGTTAAAACCTTTAAACGATCATAAATCCAAGAAAATATATTTATACAAGATACTCAATATACTCTTTTCCTCTTTTCAATCACATATTTTTAACTCTAAAAAATCAAATCATTATTCTAAATTAAGTGAATTAAATTGCACCAGGGTACTTAATTAATTCTTATATTCACAGTACATATTTTTTTATTTCCTGTAACAAACATTCAATTTTTATTGCTATTTGCTACAACACTTGTCTTAATAATTTTTTTTATAAATATACATGTTAATCATTAAAAATTTGAAATAAACTATTTCTACATATTCATTTTTTTTAAATTCTTTATTCTTTAGCTTTCATTATTTCTGGTGGTAGACTCCTCTCTCCACTTTATGTTATTAAATGCTATTTCTTTTATCTAATTTATATTTCTTCATGTTGACTCTAACTTTATGCCCATTCAAATTTTAGACTTCCTCTTTTACGTTTGCCCATCACTTCCACTCTTAACCTCATTTTTCCTACATAGTTTATCGGCCTTCTCATTGTGTGCCAATACCACCTATAATTTTATAGCTGATTTATAAAAATTTTTAATGCTCTTTTTATTTTCAATGGAACATTAATTCTAAACTTATTATATATTTTTACATTTTTTGACAATTTCACCATTTGCCTTTATCTTTCAATTTTAAAATTGTTATAGATATTAGAGATCTGTAAAAGTAGACCCGGCTAGTACCCTACACGGCCCAAACAGACTTCGGTTCGGGCTCGGGCCTAATTATTTTTAAATAAAATTCGGGCCGGGTCGGATAGGGCCTTAGATTTTTAAATATATTTAAATTTATCAATTTTATATTTAATTTTTTATGTAAATTAAAATATTTGATTTTATTTATAGAACTAGACGCCATATAATATATGTCTTTTATTTTCAGTAATTAAAAAATTAATTTCTATATTTAAATAAGTTAGGCGGGGCCGTTAAATTTTCTAAAAACAATTTCGAGTTCGGGCAGGCAAAAATTTTTAGAAAAAGTTTCGGGTTCGGGCCGGGCCGGCAAAAATTCTTTAAAAATAATTTGAGCCGGGCCAGGCTTGAAAAATTAGGTGCGATGCAGATCAATAATAGATATCACGCATTACGGCTTTCATTTATGACTCTTTTTCATAAAACCTCAATATTAATTCCTTTAGCTAATAATTTTTTTTAGATTATTAAATATATTTTTTATTCATACTTAAATCATTCATACATACATCACTTCTTACATATTTACAAAAATAAAAACATTTTTTTTTCATCTTAAAATTTTAATAACATTTTTTTAGCGAATAATAATTGCAGATAAATTATGGAATTTTTGCTGTTATTAATCAAAAATATATTAGGAAGGGTTATCAATAAAAAATTAAGTGTTATAAATAGATGAAGCAAATTTTCCCTAAATATTTTAATGTATTTATGCATATATATCTTGGTAGAAATTATTATTTAAGAAATAGAGTTTTTTTATTAATATAAAATATAACATAAAAACACCTGTAGTTCCTTTTATCCTTTTGCGGTGTGTTTTATAGCTCTATTTTATTTTTAGATTTTAAAAAAATTTATATAAAAATCTTATACCTGAGTAAATAAATGAAAATATTAAAATATTTTAGATGTACCAGATTCATTCATGTCACTCAAAACTGTATTAAATATACAAAAAATAAGCAGCCATCTCCATATTTTTATTCGTGACCAACTTTTGGCTTCTAGTATTCTTATAAATATAGTTAAATTTTTTTTTATTAAAAATATATCCCGTTTAAAAGTGGGTAGTAAGCACCTCGTAAAAACTTTCTTCACTTATATATGATAAAATTAAGATT
Source organism: Gordionus sp. m RMFG-2023 (assembly GCF_954871325.1). NCBI lineage: Eukaryota > Metazoa > Nematomorpha > Gordioida > Chordodea > Parachordodidae > Gordionus > Gordionus sp. m RMFG-2023. The sequence goes on from NC_088777.1 coordinate 6,233,893, forward strand.
AATTTATTATTTAAAATTGATATTTAGTCTCAGTACTTTATAAAATAAACTTACTAAGCAAAAATGCAAATAATTATTTTTGATGTGTCAAAATTTAAATTTGTATTAGAACTTTTCATAAGCATATTTCTGCGAAACAATTTAAAAAACGTTGGAGCAACTAATTTAAATATATTTATAAGGTTTATTTTAAATTCAAAGTTTGTTGGTTTAAATCATTTGGGAAGAAATTACCTGCCTCTGGATTACACTATCGCCGATTTTCCTTATATTTTGGCTCATAAAAACTTCCTTTTAAACAATATTAATTAATAAGTATAAAAATTAATTTAAAAAATATATTTATTTATGAACATTTTTGAAGGATTTGTAAAAATAGGGGAATTGACATTTTTCCCTAAACTTTTTTTTTCTATGTTGTTCAAATTGAAACTGGATAAAAGATTTAAAAAAAATACATATTTTATTCTCTCATAAATCTTGTAATAAAAATATAATTTAAAGTATATATAATAATTTTTTTTATATTTTAATATATATTATTTTCAAGCTCCTAGTAATTGTCGAGTTCTAGTAGTCATACCAGGTACTCTAGGAATACCCATACAAAGATCGTTACAAACTGAAGCTATTAGTAAAATAATTGCCTTATTAAACTATTATTGTACCTCATGCCTGATTTTGATAAAAACAATTTATCTCTTTGATTTTTAATCCAAAATAGAATTTTGTTTTTAATGACTTTTTCCTGTGATATTTTTTATTTTGGAGATCTTTGCTTTAATTATTTTTTTTACAAATATTAATAATTATGTGAGATATCATTTTTGTTTAAAATTGAATATTTTAAGTAAGTCCATAATCTTGAACATGTTATATAAGTGTTAGAGTAATGCAGAGTAATATTATATTATTAATAAAATATAGACCATTCTGGCCTTGTCACAAAAAAATTATTATTATATTTCCTTACTATTCCTACTTTTTCCCTGATTGTATACCATATAAATTGAGTTCTAGGTTTAGCCTAAAAATCGGCTAAAACTAATTAGGAGCCTATTAATAGGATAAAACTAAATTAGTCAAAAATTCTGCATCGGCTAATAGTACGTCATCGTTCCGTAAGATATGGCTGCCTAGTATTAATTGTTTTTATTTATTTTAGTAAAATAATTTATTTTATTTATAATTAATGTAAATATTTTATTACAAATAAACATCATAATATGATTTAATATTTTTTTATTTAGATTATTACATTATGAAATAAAAATATTTTTTTAATAAAAAAAATGATGTGCTTATTGTAATATTGTTTTTGTTACAATTTATTAGTGATTTTCACGCCTAAAATTTTAAGCAAAAAATATTTTTTGAAGTTCAAAAAGATATTTAAACATATTTTGATTTGATAAGAATTTTAAATCTTCTTTGTAAATAAATCTTTTTTGTAAATTTTATTATATTTTGTAATTTTTTTATCATTTTTGTAAAATTATCTATTTTGATAAGTATATTAATAGAGGTTGTTTTTTCTAAATAATTTTAAAAAAATATATATTAAACTTTTTTTATGTTATTTATAATGATCTTTTTAAGGATAATATTTTAATATGACAATTGTCATATTCGTTATTTTTTAACATTTTTGAAATTTTAGGGTAATTTATATTGCAAAGATGTTAAATTATAAATTCCATGAAGATGTTCATGGAAAAATGACAATTATCATAATGGGTTTTAAATTCTAGATTTATTTTGACGCTAATGGGCAAAAATATGTATTATTAACATGTTATATTAAAATTTCAATTAAGATGTACCATATAAAAGTAAAAATTGTCATAATCGTAATTTTTTATGTTTTTTTAAATTTTTTAAGGAAAATGGGTCAAAATATGCCAAAATGTTTAGATAAAATTTCATGAAGATGTACCATAGATAACTGACAATTGTCATAATCGTTATTTTTTATTTTTCTATTTTTTTTGACTCAAATGGGTAAAAATATAGATTGTAAAAATGTTAAATTAAAAATTGAATGATGATGTACCATCGATAGGCCGGGACGATAACTCTCCTTCTAAAAAAATGGGTTCGAATTTGGGTTTGGGTTCAGTGAAAAAGTTCAGAGCTTGGAGATCAGAAAAAAAGTGACTTATTAAAATTAGTTAAAATAATAGAAACATCATTTCTTAAAAAATTTATTTTAATTAGTATCCTCATAAAAATAATTATCATCATAATTATAATTTATTATATATCGTCGGTCTAGAAAAGTGCTGCACTCTACATTCTCAAAATATTTGAGTTAGAAGTGGATAATAACTTATTTATTCCCAATATAAATATAAATAAAAACTAGATAAAAAATAATAATTTTTGCTAAAATTATTGTCAAAATTGATCAATAAATTTTTCCTATAATTGATTAAATTTTAATTTTGATTTTTTCATTTTAAACATTCAAAATTTTTGAATTTAATAACTTATTTATTCCCAATATATATAAAAATAAAAACTAGATTAAAAAATATTAATTTTTTCGCAAGTTATTGTCAAAATTGATCAATAAGTTTTTCCTATATTTAATTTTAAACTTGTTGATTTTCTCAATTTAAACATTTGAATAAGTGGAGCACTCCATTTCTAAACCGAATAATACTACAATATAATTTAAAAAATTATTAAATATAACAAAAATAATTATTGTTTTGAATAAGAACTCTTTTTAAATAGGAAATCTTTTATAAATAAAAATCGTAAATTACATGTTTTTTATATTATATTATTTTTAACGTAAATTTAAAATAAATAGAATGAAAGTTTAAAATAAAAAAAATAAAATTTTTAAAATTAAAAAAAAATACTTGAACCCTGAAACCTAAATTAAAAAAAGTGTCTCGGTTCGGGTTTGGTGAAATATTGATTCGGGAGGATTCAGGTGGGTTCGGATTCTCGTCCCTGTCGATAAGTGACAATTTTCATAATAGTTATTTTTAAAGTTTTTTGAATTTTTTTGACGCTAATGGATTATAAAAAAATAGATTGTATGTTTATAAACATCAAAATCTTAACTTAAATTTATAGGATGTTGATTTTATCATATTGATAAATAATATTCATATGGTTTTTAAGTTCTTTTCATAAAAATCTTACCCTGAATTCGGACTCAATGCGATTTCGCGTTTATATACAAAATTTTGCTAACTGTGAATGCATAGTTATATACATTAATAGTTTTAGAATCATATATACATTAATAGTTTTAGAATCATATATATTTTCTATTATAGAATTTCATTTATATCCCTAGATTTCTTTTCTCCCTGTTTGGCTAATCTGTATATTTTATTTTGCCCCTCTTTAATAAGTAGTTCTTCGTAATCGTATGGCATTGCTTTGGCTCTAGCCACCGCCTTTGTAGCTATTCTTTTGGATTTTTTGCATTTTGTCTATCATCTGGGTTTTTGGATTTGTACCATATTTTATGTAGGGCTCACCACCATAGTTTTTTGTATGATTTGTTGCCTCCTCTTGTCAAGCCTAGTGTCGATTTGGCAGTGCTATTTGGTCCACATTTTTTCACGACTTGTAAAGAATCTATTGTTTCAATGTTTTCATTGAAAAGGCATTTCATTGATTTTAATCTACCCCATTTGATGCATGTTTCAAGGTTTATGTTTTGAGTGGATTTATTTGTGAGGTGTAAATCTGTGACTAGATTGTGTTTGCACGGCAATATCTTCTCCTGGGATGACTTTGCAGTGTATTACATCTTTTAATCTTCTGCGAGAATCCTCTGCAAGAGATAAGCATGTTCTATCTGTGTTTTTCTTGTACCACTTTCATATGTTACTAAATAACTGTCTTTTTTCCTATAGTAGGTGTTGGTTAAGGCTAGGTCAAAGGCTTGCGTAAATTTCAGTACATGCTCTCCTTCATTATTTTTTTCTCCATATCCAAAACCAACATGATGCCTTTTGTAACTATTTCTTGCTTTTCCCACATGCGCATTTAAGTCACCACCTATTATGACTAGGTCATCTTTAGGAATTTCTATTATAGCTTCATCAAGGATAGCTCTAAAGTCATCTTTCTCTTCTTTTCTGCAACCCGTTTGAGGAGCATATACTGAAAGGATGTGAGTTTAATTTTCATTAGTCTCTCAGAGATTCAGTTAACTTCTACCACTGAGGAGGTTAGATCTTGATTGGGGATGATGCCGACATCGTTCCTATTACTAACAATTTTATTATAGTACAATTTATATACATTACCAATCATTAGAGTCTTCTTACCTTTCAATTTAGTCTCTTGTAAGCATGCTATATTAACCTTTCTCTTTTTGATGCTAATTCTCTCGTCTTACCTTTAGGTGTACCAATATAACTTGCTAACCTTGTCTTCTTTGCTTTGACCTTTATTTTACTTTTCACAGATGGAGGTTTACACCCTGCGCGTCGCACGGAGGTAACGCCCTAGCTTTCATATTCATATTTTCCTTCCTTCATTTAGTTTATTGGACAAGTATCTTAGCACCCGGCTCTCCAAGCCTGTCAGTGACCGTGGTGTTATCTCTAAGCTCCAAAATTTATCTTACCATATTCTTTACACATCAGCCATCGAAGAAAAACCTGAAAATTTTTACGTTCCTTATCAGGATAGAACCTGGTAGCTTCTGTTTCCAAGCATACATCACAACCCACTAGGCCACCCCGACGACATAATATAATAATATAAATAAAAAACATTAAATCATACATGATGTTTATTTGTTGATAATAATAAAATATTTACATTAAATATAAATAATAAATTATTTTACTAAAATAAATAAATAATAATTAATGCTAGGCAGTCATATCTTACGGGCTGACGGACGATTAGCTGATGAAGAAATTTTTACTATTTAGTTTTAGCCGATTTTTAGACTAAGCCTAATTAGGTTTGGCTGATTTTTAGGCTATCTATTTATGTTTCGTCGATTTTTAGGTTAAACCTAATTAAGCCTAGCTGATTTTTTTTACCTAAAATATCGGCATTGCCGTTTTGTAGTCGGCCGAAATTAGCAGATTACGCAACACTAGGCAGCACTTCAATATTATTAATATTTTTTCCAATATAATATCGCTGCATGTTTAATTTAGATAATTATGGATGTTATATGTAATTGTTTCTATATGCTATAATCCAAAGTTTTGTTAACAAACAAGGAAGATAAAAAAACATTTAAAATCATCTATCTACTACATCACTCAACAAATTGGCATTTTTCTCCTTTAATATAAAAATTTTTTAAATTATTTATGCTTAAAATTGTTAATTATTATATGATTTGATTGATTTTTATGTTATAATAGATTTCTCATAAAATCATATTTTGCTAATTTTAATATAGTTTTATAAATGGATTGATAATTTGAAAACCTTTACAAAAATTTAATGAATCTTAAACAAATTATTTAAAAATCTATTGTAAGAACCTATAAATAAAAATGTTATAAATAGTTTTCTTCTATAAAATTAATAAATTTATTAAATATATTTTTTAAATATAGTGTTTATTCATGGATTAACATTTGAAGTGGATTCAAACTGTGAAGCTGCTTATTTAATTATCCCGATTAATATGGAGTAAATTATTATTTTAGAATTTATTAACAAGTTAAATTTATTTAAAAATATATTATCTTAGTTTTCTTTAAACCTTTAGATGTAAAGTAAGTTTAATGAACCCTTATAAAAGTTCAAAGACCTCACACATTTTGAAGCAAAACATGAAACTCGTGACACTTGGGATTAGAGATCCTAGTTATAATGAATATGATCCGATTGATTCTCCGACAATTGAAATTAATTATGTAAAGCAATGGAAAAATGGTTTATACTATAAAGTAAGAACAGATGATAGTTCCAAAGCTTTGATATCGGTATGTATAGAGTATATAGTGTATTTATTATTAAATATTATTAACTAGTTGCTGATACTTTTGTTATTATAAGAGAAAATATATATATGATAATTTAAATTAATTAGAAATATTATAAGATTTATTATATTATTGAACCTTTGTTACTTATTATTTTTACACTTTTCAGAATAATTTTTTCTAAATATTATTGATAGTATCAAATTAATTTTGAATTAACTTTATTATATTAATTAATAATATATTATAGGTAATATTATGCAAAAAATATGTATACCAATCAAATATTGCTAGCGACGAATACCATATTTGGAAAAAAAAATATCCATAAAATTTAAATATATTCCTGCAACTTTAATGAGCATCTGATTAGCCTGATAAAAGTGTGAAAGCTTTTGAAAAATTAAATTTAAGAAATTATCGTTAGGGTTGTTTGGAGATGGATATGAATACCATGTGTAATGGCTTATTTGTAACCTCAGTTGATTCAGATACCGATTAGAGGGTAAAGAAAATCATGGCTGGACAATCCTTAATTTTTGAAGATATTATTTTCCACAGAAGGGAAAATTCCTTTCGAATTGTGATTGTTGAACGTCCTTATTCGCATTGTTAAACGGCCCGATTTTTAAAAACTGTACCCAAATATTTTACATTAAAAATATTACGCAATTCTATAGGCTTTGTTTATTAGTGGCAGAAAGATTTGAACATCTAATATCCAAATCTCTACTTTAGCTTATTATTATTTCGACTAAATTTTTAATTTAAAATTGGCTAAATCCAGACGTTTAGCAACATACTACCAATGACATATATAATACCTAGACTGATGATTAATTCATTAAAATGCATTTTTAAGCGTCGTTAAAAGCAAATGAGCTGGACCCGCTATTTTGGTAACCCTTATGATAATTATTCTCATGTTAAAAACTACTATTAAATTGGTAACTTGCTTCTTTATTTATCTCGATGATCAGGCAATTCTTTAATAAAGTTTGCATCAGATATAGGAATAAATTAGGCTCTCGTTTAAAATTTTAATAATGATTACTGTAACCAAGATGGCGTCCTCAGCTGATTTGCATTGATGTACGCTTTTAATGAATGAATCGTCAGTCTAGGTTTATTATATGTCATAGCATACTACTTATTTATTTTTGGAATTTATTGATTTTGTGTCAAAGAGTAATGGCCTGATGGATTCGGAAGCCAATCCATAAGAAATTTTATTATAAAATTTTATCAGGTTTTGTAGGATTGTGAGTTGGCTTGTTATGAGGAAAGCTGTGTGGTCATTGAGCATGATTGGAATAAGATTAAGCTTGTATATTCCCTAGCTAGCTGGTTTATTAGCTTAGTTTATAAACTTGCTTGGTAATTTGTGAAATTACTGTTTTATTTTGTAAAATAATTAAGCTAGATAATTTGTAAATCAGCTCATTATTTAGCAAGTTAGCTACTTTGAAAATTGTCTAAGCCTCTGAAGTTAATATTCACCATCTAATTTGTAAATCAGCTTATTTGTTTGTATACAAATAAAATCTGTTAAATTTTGGGATGAATTTTTTTTTTCTACTCTCCTCAAAGTTGAGCGCATAATATATTAATTAAGCTAAAAATCTGTTCAAATAAGAATCAAAAATAAAAAATTTATACTAGTTCTTTTTTGCTTAAAAGTTTTAGTTAGAGTTTAAAAAATTGATCCATTTTTTGAGATAAATCAGAATAGTCGTTATGTTTATTTAGAGTTAAATATAAGTCAACAATGTAAAATAATTTATGATATAATATAAATTACGTTTTTTGTTAATATTTTATCTAATTAAATGTCAATTTCTTAGATTTATAATTTATAAAAATTCAATAACTTTTGACCATTAGAATTTTAAATGTGATATTTCAAGATTTTAGGTATTTCGAAATAAATTAAATCATTTTTTTCTAAGAGAAAATATTTAGTTAAGAGGATGGACCAACCTAAAGGAAGAGTCTACTGGCAAATTCCTCTAGTTTATATAGTCTTTATAATATTTTATAAAAATTGAATTTGAAATACGACCAGTCCATCAGGTATTAATTAGTAAGTGGAACAAAAAAAATTCCACATCAAAGTGGTTTAACAAAAATATTATTAATCATAGTTAAATTAATAATTATTTCTTTTTTTTTCATATAGTTTAATAAAGGTAGGGGTGTAGTTCAGCTTTCAAAGACACTGCCAAAATGAAAATCGATGTCATATGTTATTAAAAATTTGATTTATTAATATTTATATAATTATTATATTTTTAGAATTAGCATTTTGATATTAATTTTTTTTATAAATATTGTGTCATAAACATTTTGGGTAATGCATTTTCCCTTGCCATTAATATTATAAAAATTAATATTTATAATATATTTTGTATGGGGTATATTCTTTTTGTTTTATGATTTAGATTATAGGGTTATTACATAATTATAATTAATGTATAAGGTGCGGAAATATTTTTTTCTTAAAATCACAATAAAAAAAATAATTGTCGATAATTAGGAACACTTAAATTCCACATAATAATTATGAAATTAACTTTAATTTTTGTTTCGATAGTTAAATTAATATTATCAGATTGTGTTGTTAAATAGCTCTATTAAGTCTTTAAAACGGCTAACTAAATATCTTAGCCAGAAAAATATTGCCTAAACATATAGATTACGCTAACTTTGTAACATCCATGAGCAAATTCTTCAGATTAGTGAAATATATTTCTTGATAAAATATTTAGTTGCTATATATAAATCTGCCAAAATAAAGCGATTTAACATCACTAGTATCAAACATTAATTTTATAGTTCATCATAAACTTAGCCAGATAGAGTCACTCCCTCCTTTGAGAAATTTAAAATTTTTCATTAACATAATCTTAAGTCAATATAAAATTCCTTCTACACACATACCCATCCCTCTCTTTCAAAAAAATGAATACAATACAATTTAATTTGGGGTGCAACTGATATCTTTAACAGTGGCATATGCCCCATTCTGTTGATTAAGCCATCCGTAGATAACATCTAAATTATAAGTAACAGAATTAAAGCCAATCTCAGTGCTTTATTACAATACCACCAATGATTATGGGGAAAAGAATGGCTGTGTCACTGCCTCTCATTCTACTTACATTATACACAAAAATGTAGATAACAACCTCTATTTTGATACTTGATTTTAATAACGCCTTTAAGGTGTCCATATATCTTACTAGTTTTCATTCAAGTTTACCCCAATATACACAATTCATCTTAAACTGCTATTCCACCCCATCAGCCCTCAAATTTTACAAAAATATTATTCAATCGTAAGAAAGCATTCAACAGATCCCCTCTTGTACCTACCTTATTCTGCTTAGGGATACAAAAAATAGTAGTTGATATAAATTCTCAATGTAAATTTGACAACATCTAGTACCTACGTGATGGGACTGTTGCTTGTTCATTATTCGAAATTAATAAAGGTTTACATTAGAACCAATAACAGTATTATCACTTAATATCATCAAATGCGAACTTTGCTCTCCATCCTTATCATCTCCACAAGGAGAATTCATTTCATTAACAGATCCCAACTCAACCATATTGGAGAAACTAAAGCAGTAAACTCCTTCTTAAACTATTTAATATAAAAAATACAAGGCCTAAAGTCATTACTCCTATTGCTTCTAACTCATCATATATATTTTCTATTAAAGAATTTCCTTTATTTTTTTATTTTTTTTCTCTTTAGCTTTCACCTTTTCTGGTGGTAAGCTCCTTCAACATCTCTCTCCACTTTATGTTATTAATACAATCTCTTTTATCTAATTTATACTTCTTTATATTGGCTCTAACTTTATGGCCCCATTAAAGTTTTGGCCTTCCTCTTTTACGTTTGCCCATCACTTCCAAACTCTTAACTTTATTTCCTATGTAGTTCATAGGCCTTCTCATTGTGTGCCCATACCACCTAAGTCTATTTACCATTAACTTAGTCTTAATGGGCACTACCTTTAAACTACTTAGTATTCTTGTACTGCGCACTTTATACTTTCTTGCTACCCCAGCAATCATCCTCAGCATTCTCATCTCCATGGTTTGTAGACTTCTCTCGTTTGATTCTATGGTTGGCAATGTTTCCGAACTATATAGAATAGTTGGTTGTATTATGAAACTGTAAATATTTCCCTTTAATTTGTGTGGGATTCTTTTATCAAATAGCACACCAGATAAAGATCTCCACTTTAGCCACCCTTGATTAATCTTACTCTTTATCTCTTTTTCTATTGTGCCGTTTGTTTGTATAGTGGAGCCCAAATATTTGCAGCTTTAAATTGCCGATATCTGCCATTCATTTATATCAATACTCTCTGTTTCATCTCCTCCTATCACCATATACTCCGTCTTTTCTCTATTTACTTTTAATCCGTGCGTTTCTAGGTATTTATTCAACTCACTAGTCTTTCTTTCATTTCATCCTTAGATTCGGCAAGTATCACAATATCATCTGCAAATATCATATTCCACGGGACTGTTTGAGGTATAGACTGTGCTAATACATCTATTACTGTAATGAAGAGAAGTGGGCTGAGAGCCGACCCTTGATGAACTCCTTCGGCTATTGTGAAGCCTGCTGAAGTACCTGTTGTGCTACGGACCATTGTTGTATGACCCATATACATATCCTGTATTATTCTTATATATTTTTCGGGAACATTTTTGTGGCGTAGCGCCCATCAGATAAGTTTTCTTGGGATCTATCAAAGGCCTTTCTAGATTGAGAAAGACCATGTGTAGCTTTTTATTCTTTTCCCTGTATTTTTCACTCATTTGCCTAATTGCGTGGATAGCATCGGTTATTGACTACCAGGCATAAAGCCAAACTGAGTCTCTCCTATTTCGATTATATCTCTTAATCTTTTTTTAATTATTTTTTCGTATAGTTTTAGACAGTGTGACATTAGTTTTATGCCCCTGTAATTTTGACAATTATGTGGATCCCCTTTATTTTTGAAGATAGGAACGAGATAGCTCTGCCTCCATTTTTAAGGAACCTCTTCATTTCCAAGTATCTTATTGTATAGATTTGTGAGGAGATGTATTCCATCATCTCCTAGTGCTTTAAGGCTTTCTATTGGAATATCGTCTGGACACCTAGCTTTGTTGTTTTTCATATGCTTGAGGCATGTGATTATTTCTTGTTGTGTTATAGGTTGTACAAGGTTTTGACAAGGGGAGTATTCGTCTAGATGCAGTATGTGCGGATTAAAGTTGAGAAGCTCCTGAAAATATTCTCTCCATCTACTCATTATATCTTTTTCCTTTATTATCAATTTCCCATCTTTATTTTTGATTACTTTCGGAGCTCCGTTTATATCCCTAGAGTTCTTTTCTCGCTGTTTGGCTAACCTGTGTAATTTATTTTGCCCTTCTTTGGTATGTAGATCTTCGTACATGTCATCGTATGCCATAGATTTGGCTCTTGCCACCGCTTTTGTAGCTAATCTCTTGGATATTTTGTATCTTGTCTTGTCATCTGCGTTTTTGGATTTGTACCATATTTTATAAAGGGCTTTTTTCTCCTGTATAATAATTTGTACCTCTTCATTCCACCACCATAGTTCTTTATATGATTTGTTGCCTCCTCTTGTCAAGCCTAGTGTCGATTTTGCAGTGTCTATTAATCTGGATGAAAGGTCTGTCCACATTTTTTCACTGACTTGTGAGGAATCTTTTGTTTCAATGTTTGCATTGATTTATATATACCTAAAATTCTTCAAGCACTCAGATCTTCGGCAGTCTTTATACATCTTGATCAATTATTTTCTCCTGAAAACATAATCAAGGGCTGTTTAAATGTTTTAAACAACAAATTATCTCCCTTGTTATGGAAACAAGCTTCCCTTTCTTTCAAAACCAAGGACAATGAAATCTGATCCCCAATTTCTTTAACTCTAGCAGTCATTTAATCATACATTTCTTCCAATGATAATTAAACCAATTAACATTTTTATTAAACCTTGATCTCCAGACAGTTTTAACAATATAGGATAATAATATATTACCAATCACATTTCACCCAACAAGTTTCCTTCATAAAAATTGGAACTTTCATATATTTGCAGGTTCCGTCGATTTTCTCCCTTTGAATCAGCAATCAGACGACCTTATCTCAAGGCCATTCCCATCAAAACTTAGACATATATATCCCTCCCGAAGAACTCTGGATATCCTTAGAACTCTGTCCTAACTGCAATATTGTCACATCACACTCATGCATCCCTTTGCAACACTCAGATTGACAATAAAGATCATCATTCTTTACACTTAAAATTCTAAGGGCAGACACCTACGTCACCGGACAAAAAATAAATCAATCCACTAGGCGCTTCTATCAGCCAACATTCCTTCCACCTTAGAACCAATCGAATTAAATACCAAAACGTCACACTTACGTCTTGGTCGAATGTGCAATTTTTGGAATGAAATTATACCTGTATAGACGTGTTTGCAAAATGGAATGTTCACAATGTACGCAGCCGCTGAATAATTCAAATATAACAAATATTCGCAATTAAAAAATGTACTTTTTTTTACCCTTTGTTACCACCACATTAAGAAACTTAGGCGAAAATGAAAATCTATTTTTATAAAAATTTAGATAAAAAGTTAACAAAAATCAATGGAGATCCTAAAAAAATTTATATCTCAGATAAAGAAAATCTTTTGAAATATATTTAATTTTATCTGCATCCTTGGCTCTATTCCTGACACAAAAATTTTTTAATCCCCATCCACCATTTTTTAATATTTAAGTTTATACAATTTTAGATATATATTTTTTAAACGCCTTCATATTTAAAATTAAAAATTTAAATAAATAAAATGAAATTGAAAAAAAAAATTATCATTATTAAATAATTTTTTTTAACAAAAATTTAAAAATATTAAAAGTGTAAAAGCAAAATTATTTATAAAAAAATGTATGTAAGTACAGGTCCAAAGATCTGCAATAAACAAGCCTAGAACTCTCTAACAAAATTTGGGTGAAAAGTCAGAAAAACCCAGGCTATGCCTTGAGGATTCTGAATTTGGTTCAATACCAATCTATTACCTACAATAAATATTTAAGAAAACGCGCTATCATTTAATGATGTTTTCCCATTCCCTTAGCAAAGTAATGGCTATGCATAGGCATAAAAGAAAGTAATCAATTTTTCTAGGTAGCATCAATTATCCTTATATAGAAAAAAATGAACAAATATTTAAATGGCAGCGACGCAGTGGATCTCTGGCTGATTCAATTTTCTAAACTAACTTTTGAAATAAGATTGGGTAAGAATAAAAGGATAAAGATATTTGGGGTAGGATTAACATATAATTTTTTAAATATATTTTCGTTTTAATAAATTACTATTTGAACGATGTTTTATATATTGCGTTGTTAGAGGGTTGAGACGTTAAGAAACACTTTATAAAGAAATTTATTATCTATAGAGAATAAACACAATCGAAATATTAATTTGCTTCTCCTAGAACCGGTCAAAGTTTTAAAAGGTATAAAAAAAAAATTTTAAAGAAATTTTTTATCAGTTGAGTTTGATTTTTTTTTGGTAAATTATTTTTTGGCCCAATCCACTCCGATTTAATGTTTAGATGTAATCTAGCTCGCATTATTTAATATTTTGATCATTATAAATATATGACTGCATTTCTATAATTGATTTTCAAAGAAAATGAGAAACAAATAAAAATCAAATATCCGTCGTCTAATAAGACTGAACCCTGTAGAAGAGCTAATTACAAGGTTTTGAACCGACTAAGCCTTTAAACAAAATTAGTTGGTTAGGATAATCATGATTATATAAGTAGAAATCTTAAACCAAAACAAAGAGACTTTTTACTTTATCATCCTAAACAGATATTCATAAAACCTAATATCTTTTTACAATATTTTTAAATAATAATAAATTTAAAATTTTATATTGTACAAATACAAAAAATTATGTATTCCTTTTAGATATCTTATTTAATCATATAAAAGTGAAATATCTACTGAAATGTGTACGGTTAACCTTTAATCATTTTTGTAGAAATAATGAATTTTATATTTGATCTTTCAGCGCTGACCATTAATGTTAATATCGAATTACTATAAATTAATTAATGATATAAACAGATTTTCTAAATATTTTCATCTTTATCCCTAGCATTGTTAAAAATCCTAATTCAGATCGATTTTAAAAACAGCCCGATTAGGATTATAACCAAAATAATATTATGTAAACATGGAGACTTTGCTCATAGATGACAGAATGGTTTGGATATCTATTTTCCAAATTTCGAGGCTTGTATTAATTTGACTTAAATTTTAATCAGGCCTTTTTTTTAAATCGACCTAAATCGGACTTTTTAACAAGAAAAGCTCCATTCTTTTAAAGTCAGCAAATGCATCAATCATAGTCTTGATACTTTTATCAGAAAAGAAAACTCTGTCCTTTAGAATATCTTTTTTCATGCCTTTAAGTTTTATGAATGTCTTCATTTTATTTTCTGGTATAATCACAATCGGATTATCATCAGATAAAATAGGCATATTCCATAATTTTTCAAAGACTGTTTGGTTCAAATTAATTAGATTGTGAAATTTTTCTTTACTCGGCGATCAATTATCATACGTGTATTCACCCAGGCACATCTACACAGGATATCACTCCCCCCCCCCCAAATCTAAAACAAAATTAGTATAAAATTTACAAATATTATAAAACAAAAATTACCATATTCTACTACCACTTTCATATAAATTTACTCTTCTACACTTCCGTTTTATTCTAATGGTAGTAGACTCTTTAAACTCCTTACCCCCTTTTAGTTTTATGTCTTGCGTTTCCCTATGACAAAGAAGACATGCCAGAGTCAGCTCTTTCATCGTCTTACTTCACTTTCTAATTCTTCCTAATATTAATCATATTAATCTTAATAGCCTTTCCTTTTTGATGTTCCCATTTTCGTCTATTTCTTTCTATCTTTCCTATATCTTCTATATTCACTTTGTTTAACAATCAACTTATATAATTCACTTCTCCTCTTTCTTAACAATAAAAAGTCTTAATCTAATCTCAGCTTTTGAATACTTATAATCAGGGTTGGCAGTCGATCATTTGATAGGAGGAGTATTTGACCGGTAAAATACGGTCAAATACTCTAAAATATTATTGGCGAATATATATTTTTTGATATAATTAACTAGTATTTATTAAAAGCATGTATATCAATTTTATTAGGTGTTAATTTATTTAAAAATTTATTTGTATCATGAAGGAATCGTTTTAATAATAATTTTATATTATAATTTAAAAAAATTTACAATGTAAAAACTAAGGAATTTATTTTATTACTAAAAAAAATATATTAATTTACCTGTTTATTATTTAAAAAATTAAATTTTATGAGTATAATTATATTAAATCTATTTATTTTACTTCCACTTGCTACGAGTTTATAATGTTCTTTTTAGTTGTTCTGTTCAGATTTACAAAATAATTTATTCAATTCTGGTAAAAAGTTTTATATTATATTATATTTTATATTTTATATTTTATATTTTATATTTTATATTTTATATTTTATATTTTATATTTTATATTTTATATTTTATATTTTATATTTTATATTTTATATTTTATATTTTATATTTTATATTTTATATTTTATATTTTATATTTTATATTTTATATTTTATATTTTATATTTTATATTTTATATTTTATATTTTATATTTTATATTTTATATTTTATATTTTATATTTTATATTTTATATTTTATATTTTATATTTTATATTTTATATTTTATATTTTATATTTTATATTTTATATTTTATATTTTATATTTTATATTTTATATTTTATATTTTATATTTTATATTTTATATTTTATATTTTATATTTTATATTTTATATTTTATATTTTATATTTTATATTTTATATTTTATATTTTATATTTTATATTTATTTTATTTTATTTTAATTTATTTCAAAATATCAACCTCGACAAAATACACAAAAAGTAATTTGTAATACTTCTAATTCTAATAAAGAATTGGGTGAAATTATTGAGAATAATTAACAAATTGCATTATTTTGACTATGAAAAATTAGAATTTAATTCTATTATCTCATCAATCTAATCAAAGCGATTAAATGTAAATCTCAATCTTATATAATCGGTTTCATAGATAGAATGAATCCCAAAGAAAAGAATGAGTTCGATCAATTGTTAGCAAAGGTTATATATGCGAGCAATTTATCTTTCCAGATCACTTAAATTTCCTACATCCAAAATTTAAAAAAAAAAAATCCTATATACATTTACCCAGGCGAAGGCAGCTGGCTGGATATCTTCTAGACAAGGCGCCAGGAGATATGGGTGAGAGTTGCAGATATAAAAATTAAATCTCCTCTCTTATCAATTAAAGAAAGTAATATTAATTTTATGGTGATGATGCTTGTTCCAGTATTTTACAAATTTTTAAATACTGAGGAAAATCGCCATACTGCAAATTATATTGCCCAGGAATTTAAAAATGATGGATTGAATCCGGTAAAACTATATTCTTTTGTTACTGATAATGCCGCTCTAAAGCAGCCTGGATAATTCTAAAATCTTAATCTATTTATCATCATATACAATGTTATGGATGTATAACGCATACATTGCAGTTATTCTTTCAAGATTTTTATCGATTGAACGACTTCAGTTACCATATAATTTTAAAAAAATTGTTAGATTTTTTATGAGTAAACACATACCAGCTGCAGTATTTTCCCGTAACAAGAATCAACATCGAATACCATCATAATTAAGTACAATTAGTCAAACTAGATGGACATCCAATAATATGTATGGAGCAAATACAAATATGTAAGAAAGCTCTGAAGGCATCAGTTGCTGAAGAAGCTATATGTGATATTTGTCCTATAGAAATTACTAATAATATATTAAATGAGGAAATATTTTGGAGGAAAAATTAAAATTTTTTACCTATATTCCAACCTTTAGCTACCTCATTGTTGAAAGTACAAGGGGATAAATGTAACTTGGCCCACATAAAAAACGAGATGATTGATTTGAAGGACACATAATACAATCATGCCATGTATATTTTATCCATCTGAAGATAAAAAAAATTAAAGGTATGTTTTAAAAGAGAAATTAATGATCTAAATACATGTGGTCATAAGCTTATTTATTGGACTCCCAATATCAAGGGGAGCCTCTTACTAGTACTGAATTGATGAAGCACAAGAATTAGGTATTTTACAAGGTGGTGATGACATAATATTTTAAGTGATATAGTGGCATATTTAATAACCAAAATATGTAGAAAGTGGTAACTTCCATAAGAAACATTTAGATTTCGGTCTCAAGTTAGTGGAATGCACTTTTCCCACCTTGCTCATCAAGAGACTAATATTTTACTAACATTTCCTTGTTCGACTTCTTCTACAGAAATAAATTGGTCGGTTTGGGTCAATATTTATACGAAAAACAGAAATCGATTGAGAACTTCTACAACAGGAAAATTAGTAAGAATATATCATAACTTAAGATTGATAAAAAAAATTAAAGAAAATAATGATATTTGAATCAGAACAAGACTCTGCCACTGAGAGCTAAACAATAACTATAAAATATTATGAAATTTAATATTACATAGATTCATTATAATATTATATATATACAACATAAAGTTAATATTGGCATAAAAAACATTTATTTGAATTTGAGCTTATTTGATAGGTCAAATATCGGTCAATTAACCGAATCGTATTTGACCGGTCAAACACACAACCCTGCTTATAATTACTTTAATATCACAGCACTTATATGTTATTTTTTTATTATTTGGTATTCTACTAAGACAAAACATTCAGCTTATCATCCTTATTTCAATTTTCGGAAGGCTATTTCCTTTATTATCCAAAATTCCAGAACCATATAAAACCGTTTGCCATATAATTTATTAATATTGCTTTCTAATTTAAGTGATAAATAATTAGTGTTAATAAAAATAACATTTTTCATTTAATAAATACTCTTTGTAATTTAAGAAATTAAAATGAGAAAAAATAATATAATAACTGAGATATTAAAAGTATTATATATATATCTTGATCTGATGAAATAATTTAATATTTCTAAATATCTAAATATAAAATTTTAATATTAAATTCATTGAATCCTTTTGAAACCGAGCTCAAAAAAATTCGTGACTGTTTTAATTTGTATAAATTATCTAGAATAAAAGAGAGTTTAGATTAGATTCGGGTTTAGAATTTTTTTAAATGACCCGGGATTGCTACTTCAGGTTCCAGTTCTGTTTGAAAATTTCCTAAGATAGTATATTTTATCTCAATATATGGGAATCTCCAAATTTTAAAATTTTTAAGTACATTGGCTCATCAAATTGTTTTAGTTTAAGTTGCATGCTTTTATTCAGTTGGCAAGTCGGTCAATTGATTGGTCAAATTCAGTCAATTGACCGGAATAGTATTTTACCTGGTAAAATACTCTGAAAAAATCTGTAGAAAAAAAAATTAAAAATATGTTAAAAAAAGGGAATAACTACATGTGATCACAGCTGCTTATTTTTTGGGCCACCAATATCTAGAGGAGCATCTCATTAGTAGTGAATTTAATGAAGTATGTGATATAATACTAGAAATAGCCATTTTACAAGGTGTTGATGAGCAAAATATTTTAAGTGATATAATTAATTTCAGAAAAAAGGCATCTTTAATAGTAAATTATGTGGAAAGCAATAATTCCAACCTAGTTCTACTTCTTCCTTAGAATGATAAAGGTCGATTTGGGTTAATATTCTTACAAAAACAGAACTCGGCACCAGGAAAATTGATTAAAAAAATATTAAAGAGAATGATAATATTGAATATAAATCAGAATAAGACTCTGCTACGGAGACCTAAACGTTAGTTATTGAATGAATATGAATTTAAAAAATTAATATTATAGATTCATTTTACTAATATATTCAAAATAATATAGTTAATATTGATTTGAATTTGACCATATTTAACTGTATTTGAAAAAATTTGACCTGTTAAATATCGGTCAATTTACCGAAACGTATTAGACCGGTCAAATGCACAACCCTTATTTATATATTTAAAAAAGAACTTATTATCTCTTCTTTTTCGATAAAGTTTCGAAAGCCTTTGAATTTAATTTGTTTTTATGTTTCGGATACAGCCTTAATAAATGAAATTAAAAATATTCATATTAATAGATATAAAATTTATTTATATTCACTTCATAAGTTTGAGAATAGAATTGATTGCACCTATTTTAAATGTTTAGGGCTAACCAATACGGCATGCATATATTTTTTGTAAAAAAATATTATTCCATATCTAAAGAAGTTCTTTATTCGATTTAATTCGTATTTTTGCGAATACATAATTTACAATTAACCATCAAACTATTCCAAATTATTTGTAAAATTTAAATTACTCGAAATATTTGAAATTACTAATAAATATTATAAATTAGTCGTAAATATTAGAAAATTTGTACATAATCGAAATTTTATAAATATTTGAAATTATTATTATAATCATATCATGTTCCTTGTTTAAACTTTTTACTTTTTCCACATCTATAAATTTTCAAAATTTTGTTATTTCATTTCTTCATATTTGAAAGAATGAAATAAAATTAAAATAACGAATAATATAAATTTATATAATACGAAAATATTGAAATTTAAATTTACAATAAAAAAAAAATTAGGAAAGGGAAGGAGGGAGGGAGATGAGATAAAAAAGATTCTTATATAATAAAAATCCTCTCAAGATTCTAATATAGTTATTGTGTTATACCCCCTCCCTCACTCTCAAATCACATAATAAGTTGTTTTTTTAAGCTTAAATTTGGAAATGTGCAGATTTCAGATTTTCCCCCACTTCTCGAATTTAGAAATTTTGTATTTCAAGCGCGGGCAATTTTTAACATTTTAATCACGCCCGATTTGAATATTTTAAATTTTATCGTTCCTTGTGGCTGTAATTTTTTATAAACCTTTTCAAAAATAAAAATTGAAATAACGATTTTTGTTTTGATTTCCAGCAAACTCGTGGTCTAGGCCCGGGGTTCAGATTTGGGATCCAGACCCGGGGTTACGATCCGGGGTTCAGATATATAAAATGAATAGTAAGAAAATATAAATCTCATTTATTAATCTTAAATTAAATCTTACTAATTAATAATTAAATCTTTGTTTATATTTTTATTATACACTGATTTAATCTCATTTTCTTATTTACCATTTAAATATTTTTTTGGTTAGGGTACCTTTTCAGGGGCAATTATTTTTATTATTTTTTAATGTTATTTTTTGTATTTTTTTATGCGATTTTTTGTTATTTTTTTATGCGATTTTTTGTTATTTTTTTATGCGATTTTTTGTTATTTTTTTATGCGATTTTTTTTTATGTAATTTTTTATGAAAGCTATTGTTTTTATGTTATTTTTTTATGATTGGTTCATTTTCTTATTGTTTAATTTTTTATTTAAGATATTTTTAAATTAATATATCTTTTTTTATTTAAGATATTCTAAAATAATTTTTTCTAAAATTTAAAATTCGTACAATTATTTAAAGGAAGTGAATGGGGGCAAAGGGGGAAGGCTAGGGGTAAGGGGTAAAATTATTAGATTATGTACAATGCGGGTAGGTTTGGGGTTAAATTTTTGATAGATGAAACTTCGCTATTTAAAATTTATTTGGTTGATTCTTTCTATACATTCCCTCTATACAAACTTAATATGATTCCTTCTATACAAATTTAATATGATTCCTTCTATACAAACTTAATATGATTCCTTCTATACAAACTTAATATGATCCCTTCTATATAAACTTAATATGATTCCTTCTATACAAACTTAATACGATTCCTTCTATACAAACTTAATATGAATAATTTTTTCTAAAATTTGTATAAAGAATTTAATTTTTTTTACTGATAACACTATAATTAAAGGAAGATTCCAAAAATAAATAAAATTTAAGCATAACAATCGAAATAATTTATTCATTAAATTGAAATATACTATTAAAATTTATACAATCATTAATAAAATGAATAAAAACATCAAAACGATTTAATAATCTATATTTTCGAAAATATCTATAAAAATATCTATAAAAAAATTATTTTAAAATATCTTAAATAAAAAAAGATATATTAATTTAAACATATCTTAAATAAAAAACCAATAAGAAAATGAACCAATCATAAAAAAATAACATAAAAACAATAGTTTTCATAAAAAAATTACATAAAAAAAATCGCATAAAAAAATAACAAAAAATAACAAAAAATAACATTAAAAAATAACAAAAATAATTGCCCCTGAAAAGGTACCCTAACCATTTTTTTAAATTGGGGTGCTTCTGGAAGAATTCAGAAGAGGCAGGATAAAAAGATACTTTTTTATAACCCCCTCCCCCCCCCCCATAAATAAAAACGAATATCCAAAAGTATTTAATAATATCCCAATCAAGCTCAATCTTGAAAAATTCAACATAAAATTGATAAATTTAGATATATTTAAAAAAATTTACAAGGCCCGATCCGACCTCGTTGGAATTTTTTTAAAAATTAGGCCTAACCCAGCCGGAACCCCATTTTTTTAAAAAAATAGCACGGCCCGAAGCCCGGTCATTTTACAGATCTCTACTGTATATGCAACACTCTTGTTGCAATAGTTATAATTGTACATTTGATGAAAATTATTTTATTTCCTTTTTTTTAAATAATAAAGAAACACATTATTTACTGGCACAGCCAGAATCTATTTAAATATAGAAATTAATTTTTATTTTACTTTTCTTTTAACAATATGTATATTTTTTTTATAAATAAATTTCTCCCCCACCTAATTTACGATTACAGTAAAGTGAGTAATATCATTTTTAAATATATAATAAAAACAAAGTAAGATTTTATTTGTAATTGTAATTAAATATGGACACAAAGTAAGATTTTATTTGTAATTGTAATTAAATATGGACAAAAAATAAAGATTAAACGTCATGCATGTTTAAAATAATAAGAAATTATGTTGTAAATTTGTAATTTGTGATGAAAAATGGCAAAGTCACACGATGCGTTTTGTTTATATTTTTGATGTTTTATATTATTTACTTTTTTTTCCTGTCATGGGTTACTTTATTTGAATATTTACTGATATGATATGTTGTCAAAATGTAATAGCAAATAATTAATTTTTTTAAAAGGTAAAATAAATAAAGATGAAAAATGTAGAAATAGAATTTACAGGGGATGGAAAAAAAGGAAGTTTGGAATATGGAAGGTTATTCAATGGAAGAGATGAAGTTTAGATAGTAAGAGCGAATGATTAATTTTTTTTAAAAAATAATAATTTTAAAAAATAAAATTAAGTTTTTTTATATTTTTAAAGTAAAGTTTATTATTTTATTATTTTTTTTATAAAAAGGATAAATTGAAGATTTTATATATTTTGACTTCAAAATAGACAGGAAAAAAGACTTTTGTTTAACCCAAATATTTAATAGGGCTAATCCAAAGATTTTTCAAAGTAGTATTTCTTAAATAAATTTTTAACTTTAAAGTTGATAAAGACCTTCCATTAGTGCAGGTGCTAATTGGTAATGTAGCTAAAATAATTAATAAAGTTTTGATATTGGGAATTTAAAGTGCAATTACACATGGATAGGGTCTGCAGAGAATTTTTTGGTCTCAATGAATACTATTCTGTCATGATTACGAAAATCAGACATCACGAAGTAACTTATCATGTGAGCCTGCTATATTGAGATTTTCCTAATATCCTCTCGTGTTTCAAGAGTAATCAACAGTTTAGACTCAACCGGCAAAAGAATAAAAAGATTTTTAAAATAAAAATATGACTAATAAATCTTTCCTTTAATTTAAATAAAAATGTTTCAATAAGATGAATAAAAATGTTTATTTTATAAAAATCCTCAATCATAGATGCATCAATATTTGAGCAATTGGATTGTTTAGAAACTACTCTAGGTTTAAAAATTTCAATCCCAAACAAATTAGCAATCTCCTTTACTTTCTCATATTTCATGAAATTTTTATTCACATTCTCTCTAATATTTGTTAATATTTCAACAATATCCTTTGCCTTATTCATAACTGTCCTAGTATGTTATAAACATATATTCTCATTAGACGTCAATCAGATGGATTGTATACATCTGATTGAAGAAAAAAATTATTATTATTTAATGTAAAAAAAAATAATTATTATTAGAATAATATATTTTTTTGAAAATATTTTTTTTTAAATTATTCATTATTAAAGTTTTGAAATTTAAAAAGAAAAATTAATAATTGATTGAATACATTTTTTTTTAAATAAAATAAAGATAATAACGATAATAACCTCCCTTAAATCCAAATCAATTTTTTGTAGCATTTTGCTAAAATCATATGTATACTTAAATAAAAAATAAACACAATAAATAGATGTTAAAAATTGTGGATTAATAATAGCCTGCAAAAGGTTTTCAGAATCTGTTGAATCTTTTCCTTGCTTGAGATATAAAATTCCAGTGCTGCAAATATAACATCATATAGTTCAAAAAAGAGTTTCACCGACTCTTGTCTTTCAATGAATCTAGTCGGACAAAATCTTTTTTTATTTTTTTGATTTTTTAATTCAATGTCATGATAAGCCACTTATATTTTTTTATCCGTGGGAATGTCAAATTTTTCATATTTAATGACACTGGAAATTTATAATTTTATTTTCAATTAGTCTATTTATAATTTCAATACCTATAATATAAATAAATAAAAAAATTGCGCATTAATTCGTCGGCCCGATTTGGGCTTATTTTAAAAACGGTCGATTATGATTTTAGCCAAAATAATATGTAAGATTAAATAGAGGTCCAAACCTTTTTTTTTTATTATTACTTTCACTCTTCTATGCGCAAATTCTCCAAGGTTACATAATATTGGCTATTAATCAACATACCTTATAATTGGTAAATTGGTCCACCAAAGAAATCGGTAAAAATTTGGTTATTAATTTTTTTTGATTTTATTAAATTTTTTATTGAAATAAACATTATTAAGATTTTTGTAAAAAATATAAAGAAATAATTAATAGGACTAACAATCAAAATGACTTCTATTTAATCATCCTTTTTTTAATACTAATAAATTTATAATAGATTGCAGCTGTATTAGATACGCGCCGAATCGTCGTTGCGCCTAATTGACGTCGCGCCGAATTGCCATTGCGTTGAATTTTCCACGCCGAATTGATGTGGAACCTTCCAAAAATATTCTAAATATCCTATTCAAGCTCAATCTTGCCGAATTTATAAACAAATGATATCAAATGTACTTATCTAACATACATTGCTAAAATAAGAAGTTTAATAGTGATGAAATTAAACAAATCCGGCCAGAAAGTTCATATCTAATTCTGAACTAGGATGGTATAGCTGGATGGAATTAATCCTCGGTTAATCAACATAATAATTCATTTTAATCCTCTTTTTTTGTTATCTGTAAGCCCTAAGTGGTCCCAATTAAGAAATTTCTTAACCCTAAGCTGAGTTGCTTGCAGGATTTTACTATCTAACCATAGAAAATGCTATGTTTATATATTTTAAATATTTTTTATTTGAACTATTTGGAATAACATTATTCATCTAGACCCGGAACACCGGATCTGGACCAAGGTCTGTGATTGGGGTTTGTGCTCAGAGCTGGTTTGGTCGATTTTTAGACCCAAACTCCGAATCTGGGTTTTACACAACCAACCAATTAACAACACTATTGGTTAGACGGGCCGGGCCTTATTTTCTTTTTTTTAAATATACCCGTGCCAGATCTGAGCTTTTTTTTCAATACTCGGGCTGAGCCTAAATATTTGCCGAATATTTTAAAACCGAATATTTAAAATAGACATTATTATCTATATAAAAATTAAAAATAAATATAATTTATTTAAAAATAATACGGGTCCGGTCGGGCCAAAATTCTCTCTTAAATCCATGTCGGGGCAGGGAAAATGGTACCTCTGCAGATCTCTCTTTGCCTAGCTGATTATTTGAATATAATTTGTAATCTATTTTTTTTTAATCAGCACGGTCCAAGAGTTCCCATATGTCATAATTTGCATATTCTTATTATGTTTAATTTTTGATTCACTTACGTTTCCTCACACATTGTTTCTGTCATTTTTTTGAGCAAATAAGAAAAATACCTTCTTTCTTCAAACTTTACATTCCACGTTTGTATATTTAAAAAAAAATTAATAATTTTTCTATTTTAATGATTTTAAAAAATTTTTAGGCATTTTCTAAAGGTCTATCCAAGTAATCGATCATATTCAGACTGATATTAATTTATTTAAATAATTAAATCCTAAACATGGAGTATGGAAGACACTATGAAACTTGAAACTCAAGTCTTTGAGTGTATAATATATCTGGCAAACTGTTAGTAATTTTCTTAAAAATGTTATAATTAAATTTTAACGACACCGCTTTAGTTCTATCATGAATAGAACCCTGGATAGAGGCGCGAACCCGACCCAATCCGACTAAATAAATCTCTGTCCAAGATCGACCATAGCACAAATTTTTTGTCCCAGACCGACCCGATAAATTTATTTTGGAATTTGATTTTAAATATTATAATATCTAAGGAAAAAATTTAAAATTATGCACATATTTTATTTATGCATATATATTGTTACTTAAATTAAGTTTATTAATTAGATAGTGCCAAATATATATAGCAATTTTCTAAAATAACAAACCTAATTTTATAAATATAAAACTAAAATTTATTACGCGTTTATTTTTTAATATAATGTATAGGGTCCTATCTACTTGAGTAATAAAAATTAACGTAAATGAATAAATGACATGTAGTGTAAGATCAAAAATAACATGTGATTCTGATGGAATTTTCGCTGAAAAAATTGGATTCTAAGATATAATTTCAGGTCGACGAGAAAAGGTCCCTAATTTCTCAGTCAAGGTACGGTAGCCTTCTAATTATCTTCAACTTAAACTACATAAATACTTTGAAAAAATTTCAAATTTTAATTATTTTTAAACCTTAAAAATTCCGTTTAAAAGCGATATTTATAAAATAAAATTTTAAAGTGTGTAATCAACAGAACAGCAGGACAAGAGTATATGGAGATTAATATAAATAAATATTATTATACTGTAATTTTATTACAAAATCCAATACCATTATTAAATTTAAATACTCTTTTTATTATAAAAAAAATAATATATATAATTAAATATGAAATCTGTTATTATGTTTGTTAAAATTTTATTTATTAATATTTGATATTTTTTGTATATTCTTTTTTACATATTATGCAAATCTAATGTGGTGTTATTTGCTACTCCTGTTGTTTTATTTGTGTAATTTAATTAAATAATTATGATTGTTTTATTTTTGTTCATGAATCATGATGCTATTGATAAGATAATCTTCTTTTCTTGCATATTTTTTTATGGTATTTATAACAATTAATTTAATATAAACATTTTAAAATGTTTACTTTTCACGCTTCATTTAAATGATAAAAAAAGAAAATAAATAAAATAATATTATGTTGGGTTTTTTAAAAATATATATATATTATTATTATTATTTATTTAATTTTTTTTTTCTATTTAATTTTCTTTTTTCCATTATTAAAATTATTATGTTATTTTTATCTTATGAACTTTTAAATTTTAAAGCCGATATTTTATTTTTTTGTAATATTTTGTGGTTCAACAAATTACCTTTCTTTCCATGATTCGTTTTTTTGAGGGGTTTAGGAATGATATTGGTTGACAATATGAAGTCACGCAATAATGGCGATAATGAAGTATCCTTACTACGAGAACAAGAGATCTCCTTCCGCTTGGATACCGTTAATATTTCTTGCAAGAATATAAAGTGTTCTAATTGGCGCAGGCAATCATCGACCGCCTCCATAGATTCGGCCATTAGTCTCGCATCCGCCTTTGAACCAAACGTAGTTCTAAAGAAATGCCAGGAGGCTCACAATGATGATAACGCTGATCTTCATTATGCGCAGACACGAAAAAGGACGTCAAAAATTAGGAAAGCAAATTCGAAAAAAAATGGTAAACCATTATTAAATATAATTTAATTGTTATATTGTGTTTCAAAATACTTTCCCACGCCATATTTAAATGCCTTTTATTTTTTTTTACACATATCTACAAGATATCGTTAATGAAAGGAAAATAACAAATTCTCTAGATAATAACGATTCCGATTCGGGGTTAGGCGCTGACGTCTCGTCTCCCGCGTATATAGATAACCAATCATCGATATGCCTTAGCTTAGAAACAGATTCGATAGTCAAATTTGATCTATCCCCCATCCAGTCAAATTGTAAATTCCCACTATGTTGCTGTAAATATAGTAATTTTAGCGATATTTTCTATTATCAAGACGATTTGAGACAATCGTATCAATATAATCTTCCACCGCAATTTACCACTTACCTCCATGGGGATGATGGCAGTATGCTTACGAATAATAAAGGCAATATTCCAGCTGATTTATCTTTCAACACGTCTCACGATAATAGTGTAGATTTTAAGTACCGATTTTCAAATAACCCTTACCTCAATAATGATAATAAACCGTTTTCAGCAAACCACTTAAATTACATATATAACAAGAAGATTTCTCGGCCTAAATTCGTCTGCCTATGGAAAGATTGCCGTCCAACGCGATCGTTAGATTCTTATCCCCAGAATATACCGATTAACCAATCATATTATTCACATCCCTATCAATTCGAATTTTTTCAAGATTTGGTCGATCACATTCTCGAATCCCACATGGAACCCATAAACCACAAATCTTCCAATAATTTAAATCCCGTAGCTCATCATCAGCCCTTTTTAAAAAGGGTCAAAGAAAAATCGAAACAATCATTGACAGATAAATTATACTACGCCTGTTACTGGTCTAAATGCAAATACTACGCTCAGCCAGTGACCTCCCTTAATTGGATGCGACGACACATCATGTATCACGTTAGCCCCAAGCCTTACAAGTGCATAATAGGGGGGTGCGGGGCGGCTTTCAAATTTTACGTTTCTCTCGAAAAGCATCTCAATTGCAAACATCTAGGAAAACGGAACGATAAATATAATACCGGCAGCAGATTTTTGCCAAATACCTTTGACGATAATTTTTATAACAATAATAATAATAATACGATGATGACAACGCACCTTGAATGTAACAATAAAAGACTCAATAGATGTGAGAGCTTTATCGCTCACCAAAATAATAACGCGGCCTATGACATTGGCGATTCATCACCGAACTTTACAAATTTCCCTAAAGATTCATATCATTACCAAAATTACGGGCCAACATTAGATTCAAATAAAAAGTTTGGCGAGAGCGCTAAAAAAGCGGACAGGGCCAGATTTCAGGAATTTTGGAGGGAAGTTAAAAAGCAGAGAAAACTATTGGGTGTAAAGGTTAGCACGAAGCCGGATATGCAGACTTTAATGGACGTCGAGAATCTGCTGACCTTTTCTAATAACTCTACTCTTTCAGGTATTTAGTTTATTTTTTTTAACGATAAAATTGCGTCACAGTTTTAGGCCATTTTTATTTTTGATATTTCTTATGCAATTTTTTTTTAGAAGATATTTTTTGAGTCAAAATGAAATAATATACAATAAAAGTTTATGAATTTTAATTAAACCTTTTAGGTCGTGTCAACGCTCGGATTTTTTTTTTGAAACTTATTTATATTTAGCCTAGGGTATTCCACCTTTAAGCTTTGAGTGACACCCTATTTTGGCTTGTTTATAAGTTTTTTACATTTAAATAAATATTACTTGTTATTTATATAATTTTTCGGTATAAATAACACAAAGACGCGGCAAATCATAAATGCCCTTTTTCTTTTTAGGCTGTTTAACGGAAACTATATAGGCGGCTCTTATAATGAAAATGTATGAATCAAATTTCGGATTTTGTAACAAAATACAAACTAGAAATAATGTTCTTGCTTTTAGTTTTTATTTCCCCTTCAGTCAGGCATAATTATATTATCTATTTAGCCAAATAATCGTTAATAAATTGAAAGTATTTTACGGTAAGAGAAGATGAAAAACGAAATTTAAGCATAAAAGTTTTTTAACCAATTTTGTAGATTAATAAACTGTTCTAAATATTTGTAAAAAATGTGGTTTGCTTCGGTTCTTACAAATTCGGTATCTGACTTCATTTGACAAAATTGTAAGGTATGTTTTCTGTGGCAAACTGTAAATGAGCAACGGCCACTTAATAAACCCTCAAAAATAAATCGCGTAACATTTTAAGCAATATTATACACATTAATTGCATTTTTGTTAGGGCCCTTAATTAACCTTGTTAAACGGCTAACTCCATATTTTAGCCAGAAAAAATATTGCCTAGGTCTTCGATTGTGCCAATATATGAGCAAAATCTTCAGCCATGCGTAATATTTTTTTTTGGATAAAATATTTGGTCCATATTCATAATGGAAGCCGATCCGACAAGATTTAACAGCTGATCGATTTTTAAAATATGTCTTGCATGATCAATTTTTCTCTTTTAAATATTATCACGAATAGAATTAAAGATAAAATAGGTCTCATAAACTGATTTCAAATCGTATCGGTCTTTAAAAGTGTTCTTTCGAAATTTGATTAAGACTGTCCAAAAACTTCAAAAATTTAATTCGAAAACTTTCAAAACTTTATCGTAAAACACTAAATAAATAACCATTTTTTTTAATCGTTGGAAAATTTTAAAACTTTTGAAAGTCTTCAATTTTTTTAAACAAGTCTTATATTCTGATTACATTTTTAAGATAAAATTAAAATCAAATGAAAACCCAATTTTTTAAAATAAAATATTTTTTAATATCGGATCAGATCGGTAAAAATTGAGGATCATTCTCCCCTAATTTCTTGACTATTTTGTTACTACTTTGCTTTAATGAGTAATTCAACTCAAACTATTTTTGAATTCCACATATACTGAGAAGTTGGAGATGGAATCTCAAAGCACAAAGGGGATAAGGGGCCATAAGAATCTAGCGGCTGATGCCAAAATCATTGATGGACAAAAAAATTTTAAAATATAAAATTAAATATTTTTGGAGCGTCATGATATAATATATTTTTAAATAGTCATTTAAAACTATTAAAGAATAATCATGTGATAATCATAATTTATGGATAAGGCGGAAATGTACCAAATAGATATTTTATTACCTTACAATTTTCTTTAATATTTTTTTTAAATTAAAATATAAAATTATATATTAGTAACCCATAGGCATATCCAGAATTATCCTAAATTAGTGAAGCAGATTTATATCAATTTTTTTACTCATAAATTTTATCGTAGGACTTTGATAGAGAAGTCTACAATAGGTGCTTTTTAACCCGAAAGATCGTCCGCCAATTATTAAAAATATGACCCTTTCGCCCGCTCGTTAATGGTTTTTAAAATTTACCTACACCCCCCCCCCCCTCCACCCAAGAAAATTTTATTTTAATAATATTTACTTAAACATATAAAACATGCAACATTATGGAATAGAATAATAATAATATTTAATAAATATTAGTTATCCAAAGTATGGGCTGATGGGTCTAGAACTTCGCCCTCACTTTTATATGGTCGGTTATATTTTAAAAAAAGGTTAGTGACATGTTTTATTTATTTTTTAGGAGAGGGTGTGGGGAATCTAGCAGGATAATTTTGATTAGATTAACGACAAAATTTTTCCCACATCTTCACTGCACTTGTAGTAACATAATTTTAAAATCCACAGAGCCATATCATCTAATATACGCTTAGTTGTTGTTAAACAGCTTGATTTTTTTTATATAGATGTCCAAACATCTATGAGCAAAATCTTCACGCTTGCATAATATTTTATGGCTTAGATATTGTTTTTTAAAAATCGAGCCGAACAACACTATATATATTTTCCTTTTTGATTTTGAAGTATATTCAAATATGTGAAATATTTTTTATTGATCAGTGCTAAAAAGACAAGATCACATATCCTCTCATATGTACGACCTAATGGCTTCCAAGTTATATCAACACGAAGGGACTAAAAACTGTTTGAAAATATAATTTTTTTTATTATAAAAGTAAAGATTTTTTTTACCTCATTTTTAATCAAACACTAATCATTCCATCCATAAAACACCGAACCACAAGGATTTTAATCTATCGTGCAATCAAAATGGCTTCTTAAAGAGGATCATATAAGAATATCAGTGCCGAATCTCATAACAAAAATGAAAATCATATATGCAATAATTTTTCTCCACTTTTATAATCAAACTTTTTTTGAAATATTGTTTAAAATAAAAACGAAGGAAGAAACAAAATGCTCATCTAATTTATATAAATTGTATTATTTTTGTTATTTAAACTGATTATTTTTTCGAAAAAAATAATATCCTGCTGTCATATTTTAATCATTTTAACCTCACAATATAGTATTAACGAGATCATATCGCGATATTAATATGCGTAGCGACATATTTGGTCCATCTCACCACGGATAACGCAACTAACTATAAATGAGACCTATGTTGATTCGGTTTTTTTTAAAAATGATATCATTTTGTATGATGATTATATACTACCTTAAATGCCTCTCTCGTGCTTATCAGCTTGTAAAAATGAAATTTAGATGGCAAATCCTCTGTAACTTTATAAAAAAAATAACCCATTCTACCTCAATATTTTCATAAAAAAACTATTATATTACATAATTTTATATAACTATTTATTGTACCATTTTTATTTTATCGCCAAAATCCTTTTTGTGGTTTTATGGCTTTATTACAATTGATTTTTAGATTAAAATCCATTTTTAAAATGACTTCTTCGCACATGCCATATCGAATTTCGATATTACTTTAAAAAAATAATTAAAAAAAATCTTCCATATTTTTTGCTGCTGATAGATAAAAATAAAAAAAAAGGAAGCTTTCTTTTTATGTATTTATACGCTTCTCCTTTCGCATAAATTATAAGACAAATTTTTTTTTTCTTCTTGATTGCAAAATATAGATATTTATTTTATTTTTTTATTACCCATCATTCTCGCATTTTATGCTTTTTTATATAAATTTTTTTAAAATTAATTAATTGGTCCAACATGGTAAAAATGCTTCCAATTATCAATTCGCTATTTATTTTTATTTTTTTGATATACACTGTTAATTTACTTACTGTAATATATATATTATATATATCAATATATAATATATAGATATACTGACTAATTAGGAACAAAATTTATTGCTAAACTTCTTATTTTTTTAAGTCACCTTTTACATCAAAGAATTTATAATTACATGCATGTATTTTTTTAAAAAAATATGAAATTCCTATTTTAAGAGGAAGTGATTTTTTTTATAACCTCTTTTATTTTATCATAAATTAAACATATGAATAAACCTATACTCATCAAAAAGCATTTATATACTTTGTATAATAATTTTTTTTTTTTTAAATAATAAATTATGCATTTAGATTTATAATAATTTTTTTGATAAATTTATACATTTATTATTAATAATTGTGGTATAATAATTATAATTATCTATTATAATAATGTCTAAAATATTTGTAACATACAAGAATTAATGGTCATTTCAATAAGAAAATTAGTTTTTTTTTGTTCTATTATAAAAATAAATAAAATAGTTTTATATGTATATATTTTTTTATAAAATCTGCCAATTGTCAAACTACGAATAAAAATTGTATTTGGCAGATAGTTAGTTTAGGTATAATTAGGTTTAAATATTTTTAGTTTACTATTTTTTTTCCCCATAATTTTAAAAACAAAAATATCTTTAATTATAAATCATTTTTGTAACGATAATCTGGCAGCAATTATTATGTGGTGTGTACCTTATTTTTAAAACACTTTTTTTTATAATATATATTTAACAGGTTATTATTTTTATTTATTAAAGAAAAATAATGATTTATGATTTATACTTCAATTAAATAATATAATACTTTAGCTAACTACTTTAAAATTTTTGAAGCATCGGGCACAAAATTTTATAACATTATTTATTATGGGAAACCAAACTAGCTCGCCCCACCCATCGATATTTGAATGAATGAATTAGCCAGTTAGGTAGTATTTATATGTCGTGATTGACCTTTTTATGATATATTTAAACAACTTTACGATATTATATTTATATATATATTTTATTGGCTTCAATTCGTGAAACAAATATTTTTGGACATCCATTTGTGATTTAAGAAGTGTAACGTGCGATGTACGACGCATAGTGTTAGGATAAAATTAAAATAATTGTGTATTGATTATTTAACCATTTTTGTGAAATTAACGTAAGAAACTGAAAGTTGGTTAGCCATAATTGTCTTAAATTTTTTTTTCCAACTATTATAATATCTAAAAAGTCATTTTATGGATTATATTATAATATGAATCAGTCATTCAAAGACTAGGTTCTTTAATTTTGTATATTATGTATGTAACAAAAAGGCTTTCACTTTGTATACTGGACAAAATTTGATTTTTAAGGTGGGCTAAAGGCAATATTGGATTATATAATTACATAAATATGATATGACTAACGTCAAAAAATTTTAGAAATATTTAAATACTTAAATTAGGTTACCAAATAATGTTTTGGACACCAATCTTTGATAACATTTTGATATTGAATAATCGTTATAAAATTTACAAAAAATAAAAGATGAAAAATAAATATAAATTTTATTTAAAATTATAAAATATATAAAAAAAAGGAAGGAAGACGATTTTTTTTAAAAATTTAAAAAAAAATATTTTGGGGATTACACTTATTATATTTTATTTTACACAATTTATTTTTTTAATAAATATAAATGAGATAAAAATGTGGGTTATTCAACCCATCTTCCAAATATCCAATAATTATTTTTAGGCTCCAAATTTTTATTTTTAAAAAAAAAATGAATGTATTTATTTCAATGAAGTGCTATGTGTTGAGGTGTAATTGATTAATAGGGTAAAAATTAATTAATATTTTATAATTTATATTAATGAGATGTTTGATTATTGTGAAAATAATAATAATAAAAATCATGAAGTTTATTTATTAAAAAATAGGTGTAGTGTATTATATTATAATTATAATGCTTGAAAGGAGAAGGTAAATAAGTTGCCTGTTAGTGTTAATATAAAATTTAAATACATAAATAATTTTATAATTTTTAAATCGAATTTAGGAGAAAGAGGGGGTGAGGGGTAGATGTATTGAGAATTGATTTAAAAAATTAGTTCCTCATTATCTACTAAAGTGAAAGTAAAAAAAATGCATAGGTAAATCATAGTCCCGAGGAAAAGTATAAGAACGGTAGTAATATTTTTCATTAAATTGCCCAAATTAAGAAATATATTGTAAGAATCAAATTTAATAATTATAGAGTTTAATTGTGGCGGCACACACGTTTGATACCTACTTTATTTTATTAAGTTAGATTTAATCAAAAATAAGTAATTATAATCATTTTTCATAGACCGGTTTATTATAATTAAATTTCAAATCCAAAAATAGAATATAGGAAATAGGAATTTCCATAAAATTTATATGATCCATATTTTTCGTTTTTGCTTGCTATTTATTGGAGATATACAAGAGCGCGAATAATAAAATCATTCTTTCGAAAAGTTGCTTTTATAATATATTGGTAATCTAGATGGAAGCACCCAGCGTCACATGGGCAGGGGAGGGATAGGTGCTATTTTCTTTCAATTTATTTAAGACGCTATGGGTAAGATAAATAGGGGGTTATATCTTAATTTTTAGAAGAAATTGGGCATAAATATTGATGTAAAAATTTAACTACTTTTATAATAGTTTTAAATTTATAAGTAATAATTTTGATATACAGTATTTGATTATTTTTTCTTAAATAAATTTTTAATTATTTTGCAAAAAACTTGTAGAGTTTGTCATATTCCTTTTATAAAAAAACTATTTTGTCAATTTCATTATAAAGAAATAATCATTAATTTCTTTTTATTTCAACATATATCAGGCACATATATGCCTCAAGTATATTTGATTACCTTTATGCATAAAAGTATCAAAGTTACAACTTCATCGTGTCTCATATTTTAAAAGAAGATAGGTTTTTTTGTAATGATAATAATAATTTTAGATATTTCATTTACTTAATTTTTTAAAATTTCTTTTGAGCTTCTAGAATCCTCGTTCTATCAAGTATCTTGGTATGAATTTTTGTAGTTTGTGGGCAGGTCCTCCAGAAAATGAATCTAGATACAGATACAGGTTCTTTAAGTGAATTAGATACAGATGCTAGTATCTTTTTCAAATTATCAAAAAGATACAAGATTAAAGATACTTGTATCTTTTACTAAATTAGAGTATCTTAAATACAAGATACTTTTAAATTATCATTACCAATTAAATTAGAATAGGTTATAGAATAAAGTTTTTATTATTTATTGGTGAAGAACATAGCATACACATATAAGAATAAATATTTGCAACAATTAATTAAATATTTATTAATGAATTAATTATAATAACCTTAATATTAGTTTTTGCCCATTAATAGCTTAAACAGGGAAGGGAGAGTAGAATATTTAATGGGAGCTTAAAATTTGCAAATAAGAAAAAAAATTAAATCAAATGATTTATTAGAATTTGCAGGTTTTTTTCTGTGTTGTTTTAAATATAGCTTATATTCAAATGGCTAAATGGCATCTCCAAAAAATATATACTAGTTTTATTTTATTCATTATCTTTGATAAGTATTTATCTTTACCAGGGTTCAGCAGTATCGCGGATATTTGTATCTAAGATAATACTTTTGTATCTTGGATCTTTTTTAAAATTTGGAAAAGTATCTTGTATCCAGTATCTAAGATACATATTATTTAAAAGTATTTGTATCTTAACCAACTTTGTATTCAAAAAGATACAGATACTTTAAAAAAAATTTATATTGGTTAATTTAAATAGTATTAAAATTTAAAATGATATTGTTTTAAGATTTAAATGAAAAATTTAATCAAAATTTAAATATTTTAAGATAATTTTTGATATATGACGTTGGTCGTCATATAGCAATTTGCTAACAATTAGAACTATATATTTGAATCGTTTTATATCTGTCTATTTTAAAATTATGGAAGAAGAAAATAGAATAATATGTTTATCTTCGTCTTCAGATGGTTCTTCAACCGAAAATTATAACAATAAATTTAAACTAAGCATACTTAATGGCAAATTTTTTAAAGTACTTCAAGATGACATAATAAAGAAATTCATCGTGACTTTGGTATTGACGAAAAAGTTATAGCAACTGTTACAGATAACGGCTCTAACTTTAAGAAATCAAGGAGTTTGTATATTCAATGGAAGCTGTAGAGAATGACTTTGACACCAATGATGATGAATGTATAGAATTCGAAATCATTGAAAGTATTATTTAATACTTTAAAATTTATTATGATATTGTAAATTTAGTAAAAATTTTTATTCAAATAAAATTATTTACTTGTTTATTTAAGGGTCTAAAGAAGCCTCAATAACATTGCCTCAACACATTCGTTGTTTGTGCCATACGAAAAGTCTAATTGCTACAACAGATGTCGAGAGAGCTATTTAGGATTCTCCTAACATTTCTAAAATCATCCTGCAATAGCTAAATGTACTAAGCTATGGAATGCAAATAATACTAAAACTGCAGAACTTATCAAAGCAGTTTTAGGAAAACAAGTTCACCGTTGCACTAGATGGAATAGTTTGTATGATAGTCTTCACAGTTTATTAAATTTAAAGGCGAACTTCCTAAATTATGTCAAAAATTAGAATTTCCTAAATTAAGAGATATCGAAATTCAATATTTAGAAGAATATTGCAATATAATGGCCCCATTGGCTATAGCGATTGACAAAATACAGAGTGAAATCAACTGCTATTATGGAGAATCAACTCCAATTTTAAATGTCGTTAAAAAAATTACAAATTTAATTCAAACCAGTCTACAATTTTGCAAACCATTAGCTATTGCCATAGAAAATTATTTAAATAAAAGATTTAAAAATATATATGATTTTGATAACAATTTTAAAAGTGCATTTTTGGCAACTATTCCTCATCCCTATTTTAAAAATCGTTGGATTGATGGTGAAAAAGAAAAAAAATACCTTCAGCATTTGTTATTACATGAAGTTTTAATTGTTTTTAAAAATAATATTGAAATTAATACTTCAACAAAATCTTCAATTGATGAAGATGATGATTACTTTTGCCTTAAAAGTACCACATCCAATTCTAATAATTCAATAAATGATATTGTGAAATAGAGGTCCTAAATTATATGAAAGATGACAGGCGGAGTATAAATATGTTAAATAATTATAAATATATAAAAGAAATATTTATTAAATATAACACAATATTACCCTCCTCAGACCCCGTTGAAAGATTATTTAGCTTTGCTAATATGGTTAATAGACCAAATGGTCAAAGATTGAACGATAAATCATTTGAAAAATTAATAATATTAAAAAATAATGCTGATATATGATGCTGATATATTATTATTTACTAATTATATAATTATTAAATGGAATATCGCATTATCTTTTATAATATAAATTTGTTATTTTCTACAATTTATTTTAAATATTTTTTTATAAATTTATATTATAGATAAGAAAATAAAGCTTTATACATTTTGATTTTGACTATTTAAAGTTTTTTAAAAAAGTATCTTGTATCTTAGATACTTTTTTTTTAAAAAATACAAGTATCTTGTATCTTATTGAAATTTTTCTAAAGTATCTTGTATCTTAAATACAAAATTTTATAAAGTATCTGTATCTGTATCCGAATACAATTATCTGGAAAAATTTGCCCAACCCTGATCATTACTTGTTTATGATATTTATGTATTTTTTAAATTAGTTTATTTTTTAATATGACTTATTTATTCTTGCGTTTGTAATATCATATATAAATATTATTTAAATCTCTTTTCAAATTTTTTTATATATTTCTTACAAAATCATTAATTATATTTAAAAAATATGAAAATAATGTACAACATTATATTATAATTAATAAATACAAAACAATTTTCTATAATGCATTTTCAATTGTAAATTTTGTAAATAAATAGTGTAATGTAATTTTACTTATATCATAAATAAATAAAAGTAACTAATAAAGTAATATTCTATCTTATTATAATTATTTTATTAAGAGCCTTTTTAAATTATCTAATGTTATATATCAATTGTGGCTTAAATATTTCCTCTAATAAGAACTTGCTAAAATAATTATATATAAAATATATTAGGGATGGGCCGATATTTTTTATCGGATCGGATCGGGCCCATTTCATCATTTTAAAATATCGGTTATCGACCAATATTATAAAATTTGATCCAATATAAAATTGGCTTCTTTAACAAAAATAAAATGATGTAAAATTTAAAAAAAAAGTTATATCAAAAATCATTTATTTTTATAAATAAAATCGAAATCCATTTTTATGTATATTTTTTTAATAATAATTATTATTTAATAAATATTCTGCCATATTGTTATTTTTTTGCGCATTGTTTATAAAAGTGTGCGATATTCTCATCTGTTTTTAGTTAAACTGGTGATATTGACAGTTACTATCGCCGCAAGCTGCCCTCTGATAAATTGGAAATATTGGTATTTCTAAAAAGAAATCTTCGATATATTAATGTTAAACTGATCATTATAATATATTTAAATGACATAAGTTTTGGTATAGCTAAATTATAGATGTTATACTAATAAAAAGTATATTAAAAATTAAAACCATTAGTATCTTTACAAAATACAAAATTAGATATGATATCGCATCGGTAATCGGCCAATATCAATTTAATATCGGGAATATCGGATCGGCCTACAAAGAGTGGTATCGATGCACCCTTAAAATATATATCCAAAATGATTTTAATTTGATAATCAACCCAACCATCTTCTTATAAAAATTTTTTAATAACAATTATCTAAGAGAAGAGGAGTTTGTTGAACAACTTTTTTACTTGTATAATTTTGACATTCAGCTTGTACCTTGTTCTTTTTCACATGAATTACTTTATAAAATTTTTCATCTAGAATTTTAACATTCGGATTTGATTCAGGAGAACCTATCTCCATAATTTCATCTTCACTACTATGAATGTTAAACATTCTACAAATTAAAAAATATTACATATAAAATATATCCTTTTCTTATTTGGTTTTGGTGTTGTTGTTTTTAATCTATCTATCTTTGTTACCTGTAAAATTTCCAACTAATTTTGGTTATCAATATAAACCCGAAATTATAAAAAAAAAAATTTACCGACCCAGCCCGGCCCGAATTATTTAAATATAGAAAATTAATCTTTATAATTACTCAAAATAAAAGACATAAGTTATATGTCGTTTAGTTTCAATAAATAAAATAATTTTTATTTACATAAAAAATTCAATATAAAATTGATAAATTTAGATATATTTAAAAAAATTTCCAAAATCCGACCCGACCCGGCCCGATTTTTTATAAAAAATATTAGGCCCGGCCCGAACCCGATTATTTTAAATAGAATTAGGCCCGACCCCGGCGGCCTGGTACTGGCCGGGCCTAACTTTGCAGATCTCTAATGTAAATGTTTTAAATATGAATATTAAAAATAATCTGTATCTTTTTAAAGAAAATGAAAAAGAAACAAGATTCTTTTCAAAATAAAGGATCTTCGATATAGATACTAGTATCTTATTAAAAACGTCAATAAGATACTGAGTACAAGATACAAAATGTCTTGTATCTTAGATACAATCTGTTTGCTAATAACTTTTTTATTTAAAATATTTACCAAGCGAATTGAAGATTAAATTAAAATGTATTCTTTAAGCATTACATATATGTCTGAGTTTTAGAATTAGTGTTTCAAAAGTGTGGCACACGCACACTTCATGCTTAGGATAGAACTTCGTGTAAATATAAGATTTATATCAAATTTTTTAAAATATAACTCGATTTAAAATTCAATGAGATTTAAATTATTCCTATGTTTATTAAATAAAAAAGAGGAACCTCATTGCATTGAGACGAAATTGATTTTTGAATCGTAATTTAAAATTCGAAATTTTAAATTCAGTCTAAAACATGCCATAATTTTTACATCGATTATAACAGGGTTTTATTTATTGCCTGAAAATAAACGATCGATGAATTAGTATGTACTAAGCATGCATTTATTGCTTATTGTATGTAAAATTTTTCTAATAGTATTATACCAATTTTGTATTTTTTTTATTTTGCCCAAAATATTGCCTTTTAAATTATCTACCAAACAGGTTGAAGCACTAAAGAAGTATGAAATAAGCACAAATTATTTACATAAATTTCCGAGATAATGCTTCCAGATATTTGGCTAACTTTACGCTTAAGATAATCAAAGTTAGTCCTTGGTTCATAATTCGGTTACTTTTTCATTGGCTTGCGAAATTGATTAAAGAATTAATGAGGCATTAAATATTAACACAAATCAGATAGGTTTCTATATTATCCCTTCTAACATGATGCTAATTTTGACTATTTTTAATTTTTTTAAATTTTTTTCCTCTTAAACCAACTACCAAGCAAAAAGAAATAAAATATACTAATAAAGCCCTACTTAATGGTTTAATATAACTTTCGGAATTAGTGTTTCCAAAAGCTTGGCTCATTTCACTCTTAAAGCATGTCCTAGTTTTCATTTTATTTATAACTCGGTTTCTTTCATGGTTCTCACATTTGAATGAGGGATTGAAAGTACTAGTCAAGCATTAAATATAAGAGTATTCCAGATATGTAGTTTTATATTTTTCATTTTAGCAGCAATTTTCTTTATACTTTCTACCAAAAAGATTAAATTAATATTCAATTAAGCTCTAAACTTTGATAAAAGGAATTGAATAAATACTTTCAGTCACCTCTTAATTTTAAGGTTGGCCAAAATCTTGTTAAGAATAAATTTTTCCTACATGCTACAAAACTGGTTAAAAAATAAAGCACAAAACATGCCATAATATAGAATTAAAGCTTGTTCAGTCAACTTTAAAGAAGAATATATAAAGATTACATAAAAAATTTTTTTAACCCTACCTCCATTGAAAAATAATGGCTACGCCATTGCCTATTATAATTTAATGATATTGTTAAACATCCTCCGAATCTATATATTGCAATTATAGTCATTATTTTTAAAATAAAACTTATTTCTATATAATTTTCTCTTTATAAATGTAATTTAAAATGGTTTGACATTCTATCAGCAAACTTATATTCATGCCAAATAATATACCATAATAATGCTTTCATTATAAGAGTGAGTTTTAAATTTAATTCCTGTTCTAATAACTCTTATACATTCACAATTTTTTGATAGTTGGTAGTAGCGTATTGATAATTTTAGTTATCCATTTTAAAATATATGACGAGATAGTGATCTACATAGGGCCTAATTTTTCAAGCCCAGCCCGAAATTTTTTTAAAAATGTTTTGCCGGCC
This sequence comes from Gordionus sp. m RMFG-2023, assembly GCF_954871325.1. Lineage (NCBI taxonomy): Eukaryota > Metazoa > Nematomorpha > Gordioida > Chordodea > Parachordodidae > Gordionus > Gordionus sp. m RMFG-2023. The sequence continues at coordinate 6,275,570 of NC_088777.1, forward strand.
TGGCCCGAACTCGAAATTTTTTTTAAAAAAATTTACCGACCCGGCTTGGCCCGAATTTATTTAAATATAGAAATTAATTTTTATAATTACTCAAGACATGTTATATGTCGTTTAGTTTCAATAAATAAAATCAAATATTTTTATTTTACATAAAAAATTTAATATAAAATTGATAAATTTAGATATATTTTAAAAAAATTTCAAGGTCCGACCCGATCCGGCCCGAATTTTTTTTTAAAATATTAGGCCCGGCCCGAACCCAATTATTTTAAATAGATATAGACCCGGCCCGAAGTAAGAATATCTCCAGCGAATGCGGCTAAAATTTTTAGAAGGGTAGGTATATATCTGGTTGTATGTTTCCAGTGAATATCTTGTTAACATGTAGACGCTGGAAACATCACAATATGAATGTAATATAAATAAATTAGATTATCGCATGCTGGCATTCTATCAAAATCTAAACAAAAATCTATGGTAATAAAAAAATGCTGATGTATTGCTCATAATACATAACTTAGGACAGCCTATATTTGGACCTCCGATCCAATTTAAATAATTAAAAAACACTAATAACTCAATGTGTTTATGATAACAGCAGAAAACAATATTAGTTAATAGGGAATAATTGTCATATTAAGTTTGGAAATGAATAATAAAGAAAATTAAAAATTTATACTCGCAAACAATATAATTTATGTTAATTTAGAACAAAATATGAGTAAGTTGTTCCTGAACTGTCATATTTGTCATATTATTATTATTTATTTTTAAAAATTATTTTGTTTAATATTTATCAAATTTATAAATAGTCGCATGATTTTATAATCACGTGTAAAACTCGTGATCTCCAAAAGTATAAAAGGGAGTAGATTTTATAATTATGATGACTTTTAGTTTTTTAAAATATATTTAATCAATAAAATTTGAAGTTGAAAATTTATTAGTTTTAGAGTTGTGTTGGGTAAATTGAGTGAGTTATAAAATTACGTTGTAGTACTGGCAGAGCTTTTTATAGCATATAATTTTCACAATAACGGTTAGTTTTTTTTTATAGTGTATAATTAACATAATGAACAAACATGTATTAGATAACCAATGTTTGTTTATAATAAAAAAATAAATTATTTCCAGTTTGTGGCTCAATCGGTTGAATATACGTATCATCAGTTATCGGTTTGAATGGCAAGAATCATGTTTTTTACTTAAGGGACCAACTACGTGGTTCCTTCCTAGGGGGAATGATATAGAATATAAGAAGCAAACACATGTTTATTAATATAAATGGGGATTACTGCATTTTTGAAATAATTTGTAGTTGTTTATGTAGACTATATCATAACCATTAATCCTTTTAACAATCTTGTTAATCGAGATTGATTTTTTAAATTTGTTTAACTTAAATTGTTTATATTTTAAACATGATTTATAATAATTAAACATATTTTTTACAACACCACCGTTATTGATATATAACATGGTGCGCTATGGTAACTCACGCACAATGATATAATAAAAAAATTTCATATATATTGTGCATATGCCGATAAATATAAAAAATAAAAAATTTTTTTTGGAATTATGTAATAAATTATAAAAATTATTCGATATAAAGGAAACACACAAAGTAAAAAAAAATTTTTTTTATATGACTTTACAACGACAATGTATATCTTTACGCTAATGTAAATAAAGTTTTAAAATAAAAATTTGCGATTTGGATAAAAAAAAGTTACATTATATAACTTTATAGTGACAATATATATCTTTATGCTAATTTAAATAAAGTTTTTAATAAAAATCTGCATTATGGATGATAAAATTAGCATATCCTCCAACAGGGAAGTTAAGTTCCCAAAATTGGAGGGATGCTTAACGGATACTTATTTGGAGAGACTTGACGATTATTTCTCTCAAACAATTTTATCCGACTCAGTAAAAATTGATACATTGATGAGTAATTTATCTGATGACCTATACGATAAAATTAAGTCATTATGTACTAAGGAAGATATCAAAGATTATAAAATTATTATTAAAAAATTAAAATTTTTATTACCCAGTCAAGATGTTTGGATATTGACTGGGAAGTTAAACCTTGCTTCACAAGGTGTTAAGGAATTTTGGATTGGTTTTTTAGACTGTCTAAGTTAAGTAGACAATGTAATTTTATTAATGCTGATCTCATGAAAGAAAAATTGAGAACATCTAGTTTAAATGACAATATAAAAAATAAATTAAATAAAAATATTAACTATAAATTAGACGAAATGATTGAAATAGGAAGAAAATTAGATAGTATTATCATTAAATTAGAAAGTGACAATGTTAATTATGTTTTTAGTAGATATAAAAAATTTAATAAAAATAATGACAGCAATAGAAATAATGATAAGAATTTAGATATCCAAAGTAAGAATGAGATTAATAGTAACTATAATAGACCTAATTATTATTCGAGGCAAAATTTTGACTGTAGGAATAGAAATTATGGTGATAACAGTTTTAGTAATGTTAACGACAACAGGAATAGGAATTTTAGTAACGTTAGAAACAATAACAATTATAATAATAACAACTATAAAAATAATCAGTATAATGATAATAATTATCAAAATTACAATTATCGGTATATAGCAACAGAAACTTTCAATAATAATTATCAATCTTATAACAACAACTATGGTAGGAACAACGCCTGGTTTAATTATAATCAGAGGAGACAGATTCAATGTGACGATCAAAATAATAATTACCGATCTTATAACAACAATTTAAATAATTATGAAGGAAACAACAGGTGCCATAATAATGATAACCAAATAAATCGAATATGACGATCGTAATCAGTGGAAGGATTTTAATTAAAGAAAACGAATCCTGTATGATAATCAAAACTTCATAGATAGCAATAATTGTAATATGAACATTAAAGAAGTTGTGGAAAATAAAGTTGGCACTGCCAAAGACAATAATGAGAATGATTTCAATGTCAACAACCTGGCAGAAAATACAGAAAAAGGTGATGACAGTGCTTTTATGACTACTTTGTTATTAAATAATGTTAATACAACTATGCAGGTTGACACTGGATCATAGTATACCATCATACCTCATGCAGGGTTGCCAGGTCAAAATTTTCAAATTGCGGGAGAAATACGAAAATTGCGGTAGAAATATAAAATTTGCTAAAAAAAAAATTTTTCGGGCTGAATTGACTTAATTACCCGCCTATTATTTTTTATAATTAGTTTATATAAATACAAAGTCGGTAATTATTTTTCAAAATAAAATAACATCTTGATTTATGAAAATATATTAATTTATAAAAAAACCAACGATCTTTTTTAAATATACAAGAATGTAAACAAGATAAAATTTTATAAAAAAAAATGTTTTTATTTTTACAAATTTACATATATTTTATGCGAATGTCCCGCAAAACGACCGCAATTGGAAATCTACCGTGTGTGTGTATAACATTATAGGGATAGGCGCTTAATTATCACGTATCACGTTTAAATACATTATGAGGTACTCCAAAAAAAGAAAATATACAGATGCAACTACAGTTGCAGCAATTGTAATCACTTATCTTGTAGTACAATTCAAAGAGATACTATCATCACAATGTTGATAGAATCTTTTCCCCATAATATTTAACGACCTAATATAAATGAAAACTATACTTGTAGAAAAAAAATGAGCAAAGCTATCAATGTTTTAGAACCTAAATACAGGAGGTCAATTCTTGACGTTTTGAAAGATGGGCATACATATGCAATTCTAACAGATGCATTTAATAAGGGAAATATTTTCTCCACTATTTCAACAAAATTAAGGTCGTTTTAATAAAACTATTAAATTTTTTCCCTCAAATAGTGAAAAATTCAAAGACATTGCTAACCATATAATGGTAAATATAGCAGATTCGAGATTATCAATAAATTGCATGTCAGCTTTCTGATCTGGTAATGCCTTGGTGAATTTAGTAAAACAGAGTGTATTTACAGAATTGAGTCAGCACAATGTTGGTTACGATATGTTCCTAAAAAACGCAAAATAAAAATAAAAACGCTAAAAATATAAAAAATAAAAACTCTAAAAATATTATGTAACAATCTTGTTGATTTATCATCCTTTTATTATTCTAACATCCAAATTTGATCACTTCTCTGATTATTCATATATTCCAACATCCTATTTGATAATAATAATGATAATTACAACTTTAAAAAATTGATAATAATAACCACTGAGATATGAATCTTACGATTTAATCAAGCCAACGATTAAGACGACATATGCAACAACTTGACAATCAAAATGATAAATCATTTGGACGACAAGCTTGCTATGATAGCTCAAATGGATTATGGGAAGGCTTTTCAGAAGAAGGGGAATGTTAATCGAGATTGACTTTAAATTTGTTCAACTTAAATTGTTTTTATTTTAAACATGTTAGCCTTTAACCATGTATTTCGTTTAAATTGTTTTTTTTATAATACATATATATATATATACCTTATTTTGTATTTATTTTTAGTATCATTTTTAGTTTTAGTTATATTTATAATAAATAAAAAATATTTTTTTTGTCCATAAAACACCACCGTTATTGATATATAACACTTCTAAAACCGAGTAATTCAAGTGAAGGATTTTACCTTAAATCAAGTCGCAATTTATATAATCTGAGTCAATTAAATTTATATCTGAAAGATATTATACACTAAAATACATATATTAGTTCAACTTCAAATGTCTGAGATATCATATAATGGCACAATAATGGTTATATATATACCAATTTAAATTCATTGAAAACTATTAGAATTCTAATTTATATTAAAAATGATTAAAAAAATAGATATATTTAAGAATAGTTGAGATAAAAATGGATACAATAATATAATTTACAAAAACATGAAGAAATTGAAGGTTGCCTGATATATTTTAAGCTTAATATATTTAATTTAAATCTCATCATCGAACAATTTCTTTCAGATTATTAAATTTGTTAAATTTTGCCTTATATATTTAGTTTGCAATAATCTATTAGGTTATAAAAAATTAATAACATATAATAATACTAAACTCAATGTATATTCATCTTTTCGTAATTATTTTACTTTATGCATTTTAAAATTCTCTTTCTTTCAATCCTAGATAACGACCCCACACTTATGCTAACTCCAGCCTTATCTCTAGTAAGTCACGCGGCGGGTTTCTGAACTAACTGAGCTGGGGTTTTATATGGGTTTACCCCGTCTGAGCTAAACTCTCTGTTTCTGCAGCATCTATCCTGTCCATCCTTGTTTTGTACCCGGTCTAAATTAGTACAACTACTGAATTGACTCGTCGTAGACAAATGACGAGCTGGAAATAATTTAGGTGTAATTCTTTAATTGTAATATATAATCAGATTTGTTAATGAATATAGATTTTAATTATTTGATTAAAATTATCAATCTATTAAACAGTCCGTCAGCGAGTTTTTTTGGTCTACGGGTATACCGTGCTAACTTTAAATTTTTTAACCTTATCTGCCGACCATATGAGTATAAATGATATTATAGACAAAATAGAGGCTTAATGTTACGTTCATTATGTTAAGAAAAAATATGAATTTTGGTGCATCTTTACCCAGGTCTCACTTTTCGAATCTAACGGATTATCATCATAAGCCGTCAATGTTGTGAGTGTCGATTGGATTGTTTGCTTACATTCTCCCAGATATCGTAAAATATGATCGACAGTTCAGGTATCATATTTGAAATTTACCATGAGATCATTTATCTTAGCGATAACTCTAACACATTTGTTAACTTACCCACTTCAGATATTATTAATTAAATCTCCCGGGTTGAGATTAGGGTTCACGTTCTCCCTGTTTCTAAAACTTTTAGGTGCCGAGGCCGTTTTCACGGTAAACAAGATGTATTAATCTAATCTTGCGTAAACTCAAATTGGCGGATATCCTCTCCATATTGAAACCGTTCGTTATATTTAAGATCGACGGAAAGTGTTATGATGGAATGACTTCAATTCCATGATTAAGGGGTCAGTTTCATGTTTGGAAATTCATACATTGATCCTAATATCCCATCCAGCCACAATGTCGATGCTCTTACCCTGGTAAAATATTGTAAAAATAAAAATATTACATAGACCGTTTTTATACTTTCATACCCATCGCTTCCGTTATCCTTTTCAGGTGTTTTTAAGGATTTAGGGAGAAGGCATCCGAGAAAAGACTGATCAATGCAAAGAATCTCTCTTCTATCGTCAAAAGCTTTCTACCGCTACTGTTCTATCTAACTACCTAAATTTTATATTTTCCTTCGAATAATCCTCCACGCCTACCCCAACATAATCCTCTTCTCCTTATTTTCTCTTTACTATTTGTTAGATATATTTTTAAACTTCTTTCAATTATTTCTCTTTAATCATATTCTTATTTTCTTTCATAACTTTTATTATTTATATTTAATATAATTCGATATATGTTTTTATAATACACAATACACATATTTATTACTTATTAAGTTAAATAAAATGTTATATTTTAGAGATTGGGGAAATATATTTTTCATGATAACGTTAATTCCACAATAAAATCGAAAGTCGTTTTCTTATGAAGGGGACTATGAACCTATACAATATTTTCCAGTAGTAGGTATTTAATTTACCTCGATTATTCTATAATGTCTGTAGGCGAAGCTTTCAATGATTTTTTCTTCTATATATATATACTTTTAATGCATCTAATGTGTATTTATTAATCCCTTGTATTACCTGTCCCTCTTACGCCCAATCAATGGAATTTCAATAATTAGTTAGATCTGAGGATCAAATTAAACCTGCCATTTTATATTATCCACAAATACCATGAATACTCTTAAAATTTTTTTATGACAATAGGCTAGTTGGAGTAGAAGACTGCAATCTACTCAGCGGAGGCCAGTGGCCTAATTAATTTTAAGCATGAGGGGGTGCATGCAGGTTAAATATAATATTTTTTTAAAAATTGGGCAATGAATGGAGGAATTTAATATATTTTTTTCTGGTTAAATAAGCAAAACACACTTCTATTTATTAAAAAAGTTTACTCTCTGCCTGAAAGGAATATAATTCAAAATTTTTTTTTCTATTTGATAAATAAAGAGCTAAACATAAAATAAATTTCATTCATTTTTAAACAATTTTTTTAGATAAATGGGCGAGCAAGCGGGTAAATGATTTTAAAATAAATATTATTTCTTTTAAACAATGGGCCGGTGGACGTTTGGGTTAAGACTTAAAATAAATGTTAGTATATATTATAAATCATATGAAAAAGAGTTTTTAAAGAACCATGTATTTATTTCTTGCTAATAATCTTTTTTTTAAGTTTTTTATATTAAGTACTTAAAAGAATTTAAAAATCTGTAATTCAAAAAGTTAACATTTCAAAAAAGGACAACAATACACAGGAACTTAAAATCACCCATAAATTGTTGATAACTCAATAAATCATAATAGTCTCCAAATCAATTTTTTATAGAATTAAATTTTTTACGTTGCATTGAGTAGTTATACACTGCAAATGAGGTAAAGTTTAAATATTGAGATAATTTTTGGTCTACCATAAATGTGTTCCCAGTTCAAAAACAAAACTTATTTCCTATTATTTCTGCATTACATTTAAAAAGGTGGGTTATTTATTGTTCCTGAATTCTTTTGCCAAATGATATAAAATTCTAAATCTTCACATGAGGATTCTGGATTAGACATTATTTCATAATGACTTTTCCATGAGATTTTTGTATTTCATAATCATATTAAAATTGTATCAAATAAAATATTTAATTTAACATATCTATTTAAATAATCAATACATTAATATTATATTAGATCTTATTAATTCTATATGCTTACTAAAATCCACACCTAAATACATTTTTCAGTAAATATAAGTAATTATATTTATAGAAAAAGCGATTTCAAATATATTATAAGGGAATTTTAATAATTTAAATTAAATCTTTTTAAACAACTTATTTTCAGTCGATTTTTAGCAGCTAATTCAACATAATTTTAGTCAGAAAATTATTGTATTATTCAGAAAATTATTCTAAGCTTCTAGATTTTGCTAATAGTTGTCGAGACCAATGTGTTAACTATAAACAAATTCTTTAGGCTTGCTTTGAATAAAATTATTTACTAAGCTGCTATTAAAATCGTCTCAAATCGAATCGTTTAACAACACTAAAAATGCTGATCATCTAATAAACTTTTCTTTTAGGAATAAGTTTATCATGTATCTTGGGTAGCCTTTACAATTTCAGGGGGCTCAACTAAAAAATCATTTTTATGGGGGGCGAAGCTCCCCATACCCCTTATTTGCAGGCCATTGCCCGTTTTGTCCGGCCTTCGGCCGGGTTTTATATTTATATATTATATCTTTTAAAAATTTGCTAACTCTGAATAATTATTCTGAATTTCATATTTTGTCATTTATTATATTATGCATACAAAATAAACTAGCATATAAATAATATAAGACATTTCTAAAAATATATTACAGTATAAAATATTTTCGATTGCTGATATAAAAAAATTTTACGTTTAAAGAATTACAAGTGATAAAAAAGGTTAATTAATTCATACATATGCCTCAATTGATAATGGTTTTCAAAAACTACATATTAAAAATTAGCAACTTACATTGACAAAAGGTCAAGAAACTAATATAAACTCTGTTACCCTTTTTAGACAATGTTTTATGGAATGGACTAATAAGGAAAAATTTATAGGCTCAACCAAATCAACAATTCTTGGAGAAGAGAATATAAACGACCAATCCAAATCATAAAACTATATGGTTAGAGCTTCCTCTTAAATAATATGATGGAAGCTAGATAAATAATTGAGAAAAAAATTGTGAGATATTTTATTTCTAAAAGATATCTTCCATTTTTAATTATATATAAACAACTACACAGTTGACTATAATTGTCTATAAAATATGCAATCATATGCTCTCAGCAGCTGTAATAATAATCTTAAATTACTTAGGCACACAAATAATATATGCTGGTTAATTTGCAGTCATAGCCATGACACTCAATTTATTATCTTATATCAGAATTTATTATGCTAGATAAATTGATAAAATAAAAATACTAAAAATCTTTAGAAGATTATGGAAATGATTTGAAGCCTTAAGTTATTTACAAGGCAGGGATGCCATATTAGAAATAAAACATTTTATAACTATAAAGTAAAAATCAGAGTGATATGATATAATAAAAGAAATTAATTAAGATTTTATATATTATTATCGCACCACCTCTAGTTGGTATATTATATCTTAAAATAGTAGTAGTTTGTATTAATATCAAAAATATATTAGTATTAAAAATTTAACTCAAAACTGTTTTTCAAATAAAAAAAAAAAAACTTTCCTTAAAAAAGAGAAGAAAAGTTATCTAATTTATTACATCCGGGATAAATAATAAAAAATGTTTCTAAATAATTAGATGACGTTAAATATTTGAAAGCAAATTATTACTTATATTTATTATCAAAAGCATTAATTAATAAAATTTATTAAAATCCACTGTAAGTCTGTAAAAGTGGTATTTAACCTAATATTTTATAACCAATTTATATCTAATAGAGGATTATTAACTATATGTTTACTTACTTTTTATAAAATGTCTTATACTTATTTGGATTTGGACCTTGAAAATAATTTTAAGAAGAGGCAAGGCATGGTAATTAAATTTAAATAACAATATAATTGTTCATTAGTGATTTTGAATTCGGCTAATTACAATATTAAATTTGTTAATTTTCATTTAATATTTATTTAATTAGGGTTATAAATTTAAATAATAAAAGTCAATAAAGCTTTAACTGTTAATGCTAAATTAATATTTAGTGAGTGATATTAATATTTTTTTTAACACAGAATTTGATTGCAAGCTGATATAGTGAAAACATAATTTATAAGTATTAATCTAATCTAATAATTAAAATAGTATTCATTTAAGAATAATTTAGATAGACTTATTAATTTTTAAATTATAAAATTAAATCTATATATTACTCAATAGAATTATAAAAGAAATCATTCAGTTGGCAATCAAAAAAATTTATTTTTAGTTTAAAGGGATATTAAGGTACCATTAAAAAAAAAATTTGCTTCAGAAGGCTATTGGGGCTCGAGCCCCTGCGCGCCCCTCCCCTAGCAACGCCACTGAATTATTTAATTAATAATAAAATTAAAATAAATCTTCAATAGTAAGTCGATCTAATATTTGAATCAAATGCATTAAAAATTTCATATTAATTTTGGAAAATCATATATATTATTATATAATATATTGATAATGAACTTTTTAAAAATTTAAACTTTGGGTTAATAAATAAATATTATACACAATATTGACTAACTTGAATAACAAAGGTTAAATGATAAAATGCATAAATTGTATAGTATAATATTATTATACATATATCTAATTCTTGGCCATCTAGCTTTGCAAAAATATATTAGAAAAAAGTATAAAGGTTCATTTATATTATCTGAAAACATTGTTTTGAATATTCGACCTTACAAAATAATATAATTTTCAAAAGGTTACAAAACAATTTTTTTTAATAATAAAATTTAATAATTTAATAAAAAGTTCTTAATAAATAAAATGTTCTTAATGATAAAATTTTAATAAAAATTTCTTAATAATAAATATTTTTTAATAATAAAATATAATATATAACTAGAATATCTCAAAGGAAGATTTATTCACTTTTTTCTTGTTACGAAATTGTATTTTGAAATCATCAATGTTTCTAAATTATTGCACTTTATTCACATTTTTTATGGCTTTTAAAGGAGTTATTATGCCAGATGTAGAAGGTATCTTAAATATTCTTTTATCTAAACATAATTATATTGATTTTATAGACACTTTTGCCTTTTTAGACAGTATCTGAAATATTCTTTTATATGAACATATTTATATTATTTTTAGAATAACTCTAGGGTAATGATATAAGACATCAATCAAGATATAATAATTTACTAAACAATCCCAAATTTAACAAACATCCATTTTTTAAATCTCGAACAGGATTCGAACTTGCATAGTTTTTTGTTTGCGCCATTTTATAATAAAAAAAAATCAATAACTTCGACGTCGATATATCATTACCCGAATCTCGGCTGATAAAATACACCCCCTCACCCCAATCACGTTATAATATTTACTAATTTATATGTAATTAAAAATTAACTTAAAATATTTTGATCATATAACCGATAATTTAAATCATTTGGTTAATATTATTATTATCATTGATTAAATTATGTCTGAAAGTTATTTGTTATATATTGCAGTGAAAATATTTTATTTTTAATTTAATATTGAAGGTAATATAAAAAAAAGAATTTTTTCTGAAATGTAAATATTTATATTTTAAATGGAAATCCGAAACCGAAGTTATACTCACATGTAAAATATTTTTAAAAAAATTAGTAAAATATTGATAGGTTTTGTTCCATTATATTTTTATATTCATATTTCATTTCTAACTTTTATCTTTTTTAAAGTTGTTTAATATTCCAAATTTGATTATTCTTACTCTAAAGATAGTAAGGAATATAAAATAAAAAATTCATAATTTGTGGTGCTATTTTTAAATAAAAAACAAAATTATATTTTCATAATCAAGAATTTATACTTAATAATGATTTAGATTTTATTTAGTAACAATTTTTAGTTCCATTAAAACTTATTATTTATTTATTTTTATTATATTAAATTTAAAAATATTATTTTCACTGAAATTAATAAACCCGAATATAACGCCTTTGATATATGGATTATTTCTTATCTTAATAATTAAAAATTGGCCTTTGAATATAGAATTTTTACCTATTATGGTATATTAACTTCATATCCAGGATTTTGCTATGGGGAGAGGGGGCAGGCTATTTGGTAATTTCTTTTCTCATAAATTTTATTGGATATCTTTACGTCCCCTTGTAGTTGGATTTTTATAAAAATAATTTTGGGCTCACTTATTTTTTTATTAAAATGCTTTTTTTCTAAAAATATTATTTTAAAAAGTTATTAGCTTTTATTAGTTTTTTTTCAAATTCTTCATAATATAATTATATATAGTATACATTTAAGAGATAGAGGGTGGTGGTGGGTGTGTCTAGAAATTTTTTTATATTAGCTTTCAAAGATATTTATGAGAAGAGACAAATTTGTGATGAGGAGAGTATTTCCTTCTCCACCTTCCCCTTTAGTTTAGAAATATATATTATGTTATATATTTTTTTTAGCTTTTGATTGTCAGAATGGTGAATTATTTTTCTCTATATTTTTATATTGTATTAATCAAAGAGTAAAAAAAATTTAAAAATAAATAAATTATTCTCATTTATATATTATGTCTTTCTAATATAACTTGATTTCGTAAATTCAATATTAAATCAATTATTTTTTTTTTTAAATAAGATTTTAACTTTGAACTCATTCTTTAATTTGGGCATTTATAATAATCTTGTAATAATGTGGACGTGGCAAAATCTAAAATCTTTGTCACTCATCAAATGCCATCGGGTCACTTTTTTATATCTTTTAATATAAAAAACAAAATCAATAAAACAATTTTTGAAAAAGCCTAGGATATGTGCAATTATTATCTTAACAATCAGCAATTTCTTTTAGCTTTTATATAATATTTTGTATATCCTTATATGTAAATTTTATTTAAAAAAATAATATATATATATATATTGTTAATTTTAAATTTAGATGCTGGATGTGAACGTCTTCGTAGTAAATGTAAAAAAACTTTCTACAAATTTTTACAGTTTATGAAGTAGAGGCTTGAAAAATACTAAGAGTAATAATATTTAAAAAAATGAGCTTTATCTTAAATGCAATTATATAATATTATTACTATAACGAGATTTTAATTCTATATAACTCTTTGCTTTTTAGTGTTTAAAATATATCCTTATATTTTATATATACATAATTAAAATTAATGTTGTTAAACAACGGTTTTTAAATCGGCTCAAATTGGGCCGTTTAATTTAAATTATAGCTAAAATTTTCACTTCATAATTTTATCAGATCAAAGCGAAGGTACATTATAAAAAATTGTTTAACATTTACTTTCATATATTATTAATATATGAAAATCTCCTCCTTTTTATTTAATTTCTAAACAACCTATTTATCTTTCTCTCTTAAATGTAATTTATGATATTATAACTATTAGTGTTGTTATAATGCGCGATTTGGGTCAATTTTTATAAACGGTCCGATTTTTTAGCCAAAATAATATTATGTAAACCTCAAGATTTGGCTAATATGTCTAAATTCCTCTGTCATCTATGAGCAACTCTTACATAATATTATTTCGTTTATAATCCTAATCGGGTAATTTTTAAAAACCGACCAGACCCTTTTAACAATACTAATTACTCTCATATAAGATATTTTATTGGTATCTATATTATATGTTAGTTATAAATTAACCTGTTGTATATATCCATCCTCACAATATCTTATGCTAAAAATTTTTAATCCCATTGATATTTTTATTAGTGATAAATATAGGTATAATATATATTTATAAAAAACATTATACATTTTGCTTTCAAATTATTATATTCATATATGTTAGTGTCAATGTGTTTTTTCCGGCAATAATTTTTTCAACTTTAAATTATTTTTTGAGCGCGTTTTTTTAAATTAAAAAATCTGATTTTACCGCAAATGTATTCCATCATGTTTGGAATACCTGCCCTATAAATTTCAGACAATTTTTCCATGAACCTTTGAACTTAATAAAATTTATATTCGATTTTCCATAAATTTTTTATATAAATTATAAATTACTCAAAATTTAATGGCAATAATTGTCTATAATTTATAATAAAGGTATTCTAAACATGATTGAATGTTTTTCTGGTAAAATCGTTGACGATAACATAAAGTATCCTTTTATATTTCTAAATATATCCTTATAATTTATATATATATATATATATACATTAAGAGTAAATTGATATTTATATTAGCGAGGCATGGAGGTATATTTATATATATATATATATATATAAACCCCTTCATATCCACAAAAAAATATATGTATAAAGGATTGACGATTCCTTTCTTTCCAACCATTGACTATATATATACAATAGATATATGATATTTCCTCCTTTTTTATTTTTTAATCACCCTCATCTTTCTTCTCACCTTCTCATTTTACACGTTTCTTTAACTTATTCATCCTTACTCCGTTATTTCCATTATTCAATATAATTATCATATCATTCCATTTTCTCTTATTTTCTCCTTTCATTTCTTCATTCTTTTCTTCCTTCGATTATATTTGGTTTTCACTTTCTCTGTCGCCTTTTAATTTTGCTTGTTATATCCTGATTTTTTTATTTATTTATCCTATTATTCTTCCTATTTTTATCTTTCTTTTATTGTATTATTTATTGTTTCTCCCATTCTTATCCCTATCATTCTTATATTTCAATGTTTTCAATTATTTTTGATTTTTTTTCTTCCTTGATATCTTTTTCTCCATTTATTATATTTAATTATTTTTTTTTGCTCTTTATCTTTTATCTTTCGTAAAATATATATTGTTTTTATTTTATATTAACTTTAATTGATGCCCTCTTGTTTTTTCTCTTCCGTTCTCTTGTTTTTTTTTTGATCAACTATCTCCCTTTTCTTTATTTATCTATATTCAAATCTATCTATTTCTTTTATTTATATATAGAATTATATACAATCATTTTTTAATTTTCCTAGTCATTTCTACCATCATATCAGTCCTTTCAACTTAACATATTCTAATGTATCATCCTTTTATATTCGTCCCATTTTGTCTATTCTTTTGCCCTGATTTATCATGTTTTGTTGCATGTTTATGTCTTGGTTTATTTGTGTGCTGTGGTTTAATATAAATTTGCATAAATCAGTGATAATGCTAAGATTTAAATAATGCATATTATTTTACGATATAATGATATTTAGGAAATATATCTTGCAACAATCTTTTAATAGTGAAAATATAAACTTAAAAAATATATCTAAAGATGTAATCACAAAATATAATAAAAATATGCTAGTGAAAATGTAACTTAAAATTTCTATATAAAATGCAATTATTTTAAATGTAATAATAGTGAATATTATTTATTTAATAAAATATTGTGATAATGAAAATATAACATAATATTATTTTAAACTAATTTTTTAAAAATATTTATTTTATTAATTAAATTAGGTTATCTTTGATGCCATCCTAGTAGCTTAACCTTTCTTTTCTCAGTCTATTTACTAGATAGTTTTTTTAAATTACTTTATAATTAGCATAACATTTTGTTTCCCTGCTTTACTAAATATTCAGAGCTTTATATTTTCTCATTATAGTAATCCCTTTTGCCCTTTGCTATTCTTTTTATCTGTGGTTTTTTGGTTAAAACCTATTTTTAATTATTGGTATTAGTCATTTTAATACATCACCCCTTATTATTCCGAATCCTTTGAATTGAATACTTTTTCTAATTATTCGCTGATTTGTATTATTTACTTAACGTATTCTATCTATTCGAATTCACCTAAATCTAATAATTTATTTTAATTATTATCTCATCCGAATCGAATGTGAGCACGAATTTATTTTCGCAATTCGCATCTGTCCGCCGAGTAATTTAATATTTTATTCTCTACATATTTAAATTTCTATTGTCTTCCCAAGTTAATTTCTAGTATAACTAAATATGTCCCACTTCTCTTCATTTACTAGGACTAAATATCATATTTCCTATCTTATTTTCATACGACTTCCACAAACGTGATTCCTTTATCATCTAATTGCAATTAATTCAATATTATTTAATTAGGATTAGTTCTTCTCTAAAAATATTTTATTTATCTTTGAGTGGCAAACTAAATAGTTGCAATAAATATATTTCCATTAAATTATGTATTTGATCTTAAATTTCCTAACGCTATATAAATTCAACCTCCCTATTTTATTATCTTACTCTCTTACCCTTAAATTTTATTATATTTCTTCTAAAAAAATTATTTAATTAAATTTCCTATTAATCTCAAAAACCAACTTCCCAATTCTCTATATATTTTGAAAAATTAGGAAAAATTATGATTATATAGAAATAAAAAATTAAAGGGATGAAAACTTTTACTAAATTAAAGAATATTATAAAAAAAATTTTTATTCAGATATCAATATAAAAGATTATGAAGGACAAATTTTACTAAATATATATATATAAATTAATAAAGTGGCAAACTAGTTCGATTATTGTTAGAAATATATCTTAAAGAATAATTATTTCATTCAAAAATAACAATTCCTCTGTATAATATTTATTATTAAGGTTACTATTCTGGAGAACGCAGTAAGCATACCTTATATTTTTTATTTAAATATTTGAAGAATTTTTAAAAATTCGTTTTTACCAAAGTAATTATTATTTAAATAAGGATATATAAGAATTTAACGATATATAAACATTAGTTACATTTTTAATGTTTCCCAAAATTATTTGCCGCTAAACTTCAAATTTAGATAAAAAATAGCATGTTAAGGAAATCTATATTAAAATAACATTAAAAAAAAATTTAAAATAAAATTAAGGAAAAAAATTATAAATAGCTTAAATAAGACAAAAATGAGTTTTTAAAAAACTTGGGGTTGGGAGGCTCTCAATAAGATGCAAGGTAACTAAGAAGTTACATCGAAACACAGTGATTTGAGTTGATTGTAACATTTTAAAAGAGGATCCATGATTACCATTAATTAAAAATTTTTTTTTTATAATCTCAAAAAAATGAAGGGGTAGGGGGCCTAGGGAGCTATCGGTAGAACATGGGATACAAAAAATTTGTAGATTTTGTAGAATTATTTAATCCAGAGCTTTAAGCTATGATATTTTTAAATCCTAACTAAAAAGTTATTTTTTCAAATTAATGGGAGAATTAACATGGCCTCTTTTTGCCCTTTTTTTCCCTTCTTATATATATTTTGTTTTTAATTTATAGTTTTTATATTTGTCATCTTTTAAATAGTTTACATTTTAATATAATTTCATATTTTTTGACGGTTTCTTGTTTTTTTACTTGAATGATAGCTGATTTAATATTTATCAAAAGGTAATGGTTGAAATCAATAAAGGACAAAATATAGAAATAGAATTTAGGAAAATGGATTCAAAAAGATGATATCTAAAAAATAACTAGTATAATATTAATAAAGGCGAAAAATATTGGAAATATATTTTGGGAAAAAGATAAGATTTAAAAGAGAATGCCTAAATAAGTAAATAGATTGAAACTAGGAAGGAAAGAAAAAACGGATAAAAAGGCATTGAAGATTATTCAATGGAAGAGATAAAACCTAGATAGCTGGATCAAATATATGGCATTGATATGTGAGAAAAATTGAGTCTTGGAGTATGGAAAAATTAATTTACCATTACATTACATGTGTGAAAAATATATATATATATTAGATAAGGATTTATGATGTGTATAATTGTTGAGTTTGATTGCTGAGATGTCACCTCAAAATGCTTACTATTTTTAGATGTTATGATGGGTTTATGAAGCATCAGTTTGAAATTTAGGTCCCTTGAGAATAAATCACTATATTTGCTTTGTTCGAGTCTTGCATGTATTTTAGAGATGAAATAATCTAATTCAATCTGAATTTTTAGCGATAAGTTATATTATAGTTTTAATGTGTATTTCACCAAATTAATACACTATATACTAATATATTATTCTATTATAGTAAATAAAAATTGAATATTTGTTTATGTTTCTTAATATTTTGAACAAATTTAGTATTTTAAAAAAAGATGGCTTGTTAAAAACACAAAAATTTAAATTTTGTCAAAGGCTTAATCAAGTGCTGTCCGAAAGAAATGTTATGTTAGATTAAGATAAAGTTTAATATATCAGATTCGGATAGGTTCGCGCAATGAAATAGTCTAGTTAAAATTAAACTTTAAAAATATTATTCATTCCAAAAATAACAAATATAAATATTTTTAATTAAGATACCCCAGCCCGTAAGCATATTTTTTTTTGTAAATTTTATATAAAGATGTAATGTATTTCTCCTCCCATCTAAAATTATTTTGGGTTAATTCAAATGAAGCTAATTTTTGAATTATTTTTTTATGATTTTAGGCAAAGAAGGATAAATTATATTTTATAGTTATTTATATTATAACTATATCAAAAAACTCTTGAATTAATATTACTTATGATATGTAGAATTCCAATAAAATCCTTTAAATAGAATATTTTTTTATAGGGCACTGATATTTATTAGCATTATGAATGTTTTCATATTACTACTAATATTTTTATATCATTTATCTTTTCTTCGCGGTTTATTGGTTGAGGCTTAATTTATAAATTTAAATCCATTTTTTTAACTTAAAGCTTGGCTTTTATCGTATTAAATTTGACCAAGTTTAAATGATTTAACAGTAACTATTTACTCTTTATATTTTAAATAATATCTGATAGTTATTATTTTAATATTACAATAAATTATAATTTAAAACAACTCATGATACTATGATATGAGAGAGTTTATCTAAATCTTTGTTTAATCTAAAAATTTCTTTCATTGTTCAAACTTTTCTTATTAAGCCTATCCTCGTAAGTATATATATATATATTAATTAGCAATTTTCCGCAATTTTAGTTGAATGAAATTATTAAGCTTTTGAGATTTTAATATATATTATATATATAAATTATATTTTACATAAATAAAAATCTTTCTATATTTTAAATTTAGACACTCATTATGTACGCCAATCCGATCCGCGAGGTAATTTTTTTAGAAAATTTCGTAAGAAAATTATAAAACATTTAATAAATATATTTAAATAACACTTTCATAATTTTATATTCACCTATTTCTTTAGTATCTTTTAAACAAAGAATGTATAAAATAAATCTCTTTTATAATAAAATAAAATTACAAAATTAATTGTAATAAAAGTGATCCAAAGGGGAGTAGATGTTTTTATAAGTATTATAGGAACTAAAAAGAATATGGAAGTGTTTCAAAAATGGTTATAAAAATGTTCGTTACCATATATCCCGTATAAAATTAATTGAATGAAACAATGTATTTTTAAAAATTTTATTATAAAAAACATAAAAAAAATAATCCTCTTTCTGGTCGTTTCAAATTCTCAACATTCACTCTTTGTGGAAACTTTTAAACACTTTCTATTTTTATTTAGAATGGGTGGCATAATCTGTAATACCACCGTGTTCTTCTGGGATTTAACTTTACATTGTACATGTATATACTCATGAAGCGCCTCTAGGTTATATTTTTCATATAACACAAGCTTCAGCAGGTGGAGATTTAAGGGTTTTATGAGTCTATATTCATTTATTTGGTTCGGCATACAAATTGGCATTAAGTGAAAGAATATTTATAAAATAATCGGTTATAATGTATTCGGTTTTAATTCAAATTCACTTATTTAGAATTCAAGCGAAGATTCATTAGATTGAATATCAACATATTCTATAAAAACTTTAAAAATAAAAATTTGGTCAAATTAAAATAAATAAGATCATTTAAAATAAGAATTTCATATATTTATAAGATATTAAAATAAATAAAAAGAAATTATGAATTTTAATAAAATATATATCAAAATTGATAAATTAAATATAATGTTTAATAAGGATATAAATTTATTAAAAAATTAAAAATAAAATTATTTATCTATAATTTAAATTAAAAAAATATAACTTAAAACATGATTAAATTACTGTTCCATACATCATCGTGAGGGTATCATATAATATAACTTAGAGGTTTTAAAGATCTAAAGGTAGGGTTATTTATTTACAATATCTTGTCCGAATGAGTTTTAGAATAGGCTCGTGAAAAATTTTACATGCTAAATTAAAATATCAAAAGTAACTTTAAAATTTTTTACATTTTTACTTATAATTTTTTTATAAAAATTACTCAGACTATATATCAATTCTAAATGTTATTGTCAATTTTATTATGTAAACATATTTAATATACTTTTTTAATGTGATGACCTGGGCAGATTATGGTGGGAGCCATTTTTAAGCAGGCATTAATTTTTAATAAAAATAAAGGAAATAAAAGACCTCTAAAAATTAATTTCTACCATAAAGATATATATAAAAAAACTCTATATTTTCGAAAATTTAGCTCATAATTTTTTATGTCTTTTCACTTTTTTTAACCCCGGTCTCCCTTTCTATTTTTTAAAACAGGTTTAGTTAGAGTTAGTCTATATAAAAAAATTTATGACACAATAAATCAACGCAATGGCCTAATTCCAAAAATAAATTAGCTTGATTTTTTACTAGATAAATGAATAATATTTTAGGCTTGCGACTACCTCTAATTTATGTTCATCATGGCTTATTCCTTTTTTTTTCAACGTTCGCAACTTTTAGTTAAACTTCTTGTTATACTCTCAAAAATTTATCTAATTTTTATATTCCGATCCTCAACAACATTTGACTATTCCATTTTTAAAAAATTATTATATGTTTTACCAATATTTGGCATTATGTATTTTATGAAATCTCCTTGTGGCCTCCCTATTAAGGTATTATAGTAAAGAATGGGTTTTAAATAAAACAGGATTAAATAAAAACTGTATCGTGTTAATTGCCTTTGTCAACACATTGAAAATTTCATATTTTTATACTTAAATGGCTTGATAATGAAATTAAAGTATCAATTGATAAATTTATAATAGAAGTAAAATATTAGGTTTGATTTGGCTTAACAAAAATAATCAATGCTTTCAGTGTTAGATAATAAAAAAAATTGTAGACGAACTTGATTTTGTTATATATTTTAAATTAGTAAATGCTACATAAATATATATCGTTTATATTAGGATTGGGCTATGACTATATGGGAGACGAACCTAACAAAATTGAATATAGTAAAACTTAATAACCATATTTATTTTAAACTACCAGAAATTTTTCCATCAAAAATGACGAATAACTATTATTACTAGTAATTTAGTCTTTTTTTTTCTGAAAGTATCATTATTCACAAGAATAAATTATTAAGTGTTTTATAGTAATTTTATCAAATATTTTATTTTTATTAAAAATATGATGAGGTAGCAATTGTGTGACTTTGCGCAATATAAAAAAATTATTTCCCCCATCCCGGATTTATACTTTTGTTCACTTAACCTTCGGTTACTATTACCCTTTAATATCTTTTAAAATTTTATTTTAACTATGTGATAAAACTTTAAATATTAATTTTAAATATAATATCGTCATATAAAAATTTTTCTATTTTAACCTCAAAAAACTTTAATTTATTATTTTTAGAGTTGTAAAATATTTTTGACCCCAGATATATAATATGATATATATTCGCGATTATACAGGGAAAGATGTATATTTTTAAAACACATACTATTTTATGATACCATTACATTTTTAAACATAAGGGTAGGAAAAATATAAAAAAATCCCTTATTTAATATTAAAATTATATCTACTATTTCAAATTTGTTTTATTTTTTTTTGCTAATCAACATTATAAATATTATAAAATAAAAATATAGCATTTTTATTGTAAATATAGAACTAAATTTGAGCCTTTAAACATTATCAGTTTGATAATGAAATGACTATCCCCATGGGTTGTAGCACCTTTATCTTATTTTCATTGATTTTTGTACGATTTTAAATTTTAATGATAATCAAATGAAAATGTGGTATAATGAGTTTGAAAAATCTTAATTGAAGAGGAAGAGTTATGTGAATATTTACAATGTATATATAAGTGCACTTTATTATCCTAATTTTTTATTAATTTTTTAATATCCTTTTGTTTATTTAATTCATAACTTTTGTTTAATTTATGTTTAATTGACGTTTAATGTATAAAAGTTAAAATATTTCTTTTAAATGCCAATCAACAAGTATACGCTGTGTTGATTGGTAGAATGTAAAAACAAAAGATAATCGTAAATAATAAATAATTATATTATTATATTTTTGTAAAATTATTCTTTTTTTAATCAGCCTTTTTTTTATGCTTGAAAAATTTGTAAAAATTGATATAATATTAATTCGAGAATTTTTATGATGAATGGAAATAAATTTTGTGAATTGTAATAAAAAACTTTCTTGATGTTTTCATTTTGGACATTTTACTTTATTTTTTTAGTAATAAGTATTGAAAAAATAATAACGATAGGAAGTGTGATATTAAATTAATTAATAATTATATTGAAAAATAAGGTTAGATTTTATTTATTTATAAAATTTAAATTATTTTAGTGGAAGTTCAACCTCGGAAAAATGACGGTGATAATTTCTTTATCGTATATATCAGTATATCTAATAACGATGGAAATTGAAAATCCCTAATCATATTTAATAATATAATTTATATAACAGAGAGTTAATATATAAATTTTTCATTATATTAACTTATAGCCGATAAATAATATACAAAAAGATAAATACATAGAATATTATTATAGAAATCATTTTTTAATCAAAAATAATTTAATAAGATACCGATAGCGAGAAATCTGATGAATTGTTAATCGATATAAAGATTTATGGAAGATCACGTAATATAAAAAAAACCTGTATATTTTAATAATTATGATATATATATATATTATCGAATTTTCTCAAAACATACAATTGACCTTAAAACAATTAAAATATTATCCTCTTACGCCATATTATATCTGTAACTAAAATGATAAATTTATAAGCTAACTTGAGTAGCTGACAGCAAAATATACATTTTTGTATTTAACGGTTAATACTAATTAATGGTTTAAACAATAAATGGAGAAGTTTCTTAAAAAATATTAAATTAATCCAGAATATTATAATCATACAATGTTAATTAATAATTTTTACACATCTTATTTTATCAAATTTCATTTTATTTGAAAATTTTTCAGGCATGTCGACTATAAAAAAACATAAGTTCTCAGGTACAATATTTTATTTTAAATGTAAATTTGAAAGTTAAGAACTTAAATAAAAATTTCTACCAACATTTATTATAAAATTATCCTAATTTACTTTAAAATATGATTATAAAAACTGTGATAAGACCAATGAAATTATCAATTTTACATAATGTGATAATTGCCATAATCATTTATTTGGTTATTTATAGTTATAATATCTTAATTTGATTTTTCGCTAAAGATATGCGTGTTTTTTTATTTTTAGTATTTTTTATAAATTTTATTTCATCTAAAGAATGCATTTATTTATATTTTAAAAATCTAAACCGGAAATGTATTCCAATTTGTGTAGAATACCTATCGAATAAATAATTTTATCATAAACTCTTGAATATATTTTTTTATATAATATTTGAAAAATTGAAATATCAAAGTTTTTCAAAAGCTGATTATAAAACTAATTGAAAGTATTATGTTATGGGAATACCTATCTCGTAAAAAATTAACAATTAATAAACGGAAGTGGGGGGGATTTTATATATGAAGGATTTTTTCAACAACTGAAAATATCTAGAAATTCTTTATAACGGATAAAAAAAATTGACAATTTCTAGTTTATATAATAGAAAAATAACCTAAATCAAATATAAATAATTTATGTAATATTAATCAGAGTTGTACAAAAGATCTTCTTTGAAGATTTTTGAGCGAGATCTAGCTCAAAAATTTGAGCAAGATCTTTGAAGATCGTAAAATTTGAAGATCGTTTATTTTTTAAAAATTTTGTATAACGATCTTCAAAGATCTTCATGATATTTATTTTTTTACCCTTTTATTAAAAGCCCAGATGTTTTTCAATTTTCATCAAGGCAGGAGTAGAGGTATAAAACATAAAAGAAATATTATATTATTAAAATTTAAAAACATCTGGGCTTTTAATAAAGGGGTAAAAAAATAAATATCATGAAGATCTTTGAAGATCGTTGATCGCAGCGATCTTCAAAGATCAATAGAGTATTGAGGGCCCCTCGCCTGGTCACATCGATGGTAAATAGTATATAAAATATAATCCCGATACGTGGCTCGTAAAATATTAATAATATATTTACTTCCTATACTATCATTTTTATTTTCAACAATAAAAATTATAAAATGAAATTATTGCTGAATATTTGAATATTAAAATAGAGAATAAAAACATTTTAAATTTTATCTTCTCTACAAGCCTTTTTATAAAATCTAATAATTATTTAATATTTAATTAACATAATTTTGTATAATATTTTATAATATAATAATATGTGATAATTTAGTCCAGAATTCCTAATAAAATAGCATAATATTATTTTATTAGTTTTAAATTTTTATCAACTATTAGCATATTTTACAAAATTAAACATTTAAAAGAGGGGTGTAAATTAAAAATCGTTCAGTTAGTAATTAGTAAATATTATATTTAAGAATTAAGATTTTTTTAATTCAAAAATTTTTACTGAAATAGAAAAAACATTTTAAAAAAAATAACAACATCCATATTTGAACAAACTTATATTATGAAACTCACTCGAAGTGTTTAATTTTTGATGATTTCTTTACATTCTAGGTCTATAAATATAAATAATAAATAGATATCAAAATCGTTTTTATTTAGTTCAATAAAACTCAATTTTAGTTTAACTCTTTTACTTTGGTGCATATCCTGGTTTTTCCATAAAATTATTGTGCATAATTAACTGATAAGCATTAAATATAAAAAATTATCCTCATATATTTCCTAAATTTTTTTTATAAAATTTATTATTTTTAAAAATAATTTATACTAAAACAATGCGAACCATAAATTACTCACTATTTTAAATATCATTACAAAATTTTAAAAAAATTAATCCTAAATTATTGAATAAATATTGGTTAAATATTAATATACTAAAAATAATTAAAACTTTTTTTAAAAAAAAATATTAATATATTATTATAATATAATTAAATAAAGATGATTTTATCGAAGGAAGAGCAAACACTACAAAGGAAGAAACTCAACATCCTGGTATTTTACTAATATATATATATAATATATATATCAAGCTTTGTTATTTTCAATACCAATTTAATTAATCACATAAATTTTACTGAAGATTTAGGAATAAATTAATTTTTATAAAAATTTTCATTAAAGTTCTTAAATAAACCATTATGAAAATAACATAAATTAATTTATAAAAAAATGGCAGAATAGTCTAACACTCCTTACACTGCTATACTTTCACAATGCTATTTTTATTATTTGATTAAAAACAATTATTGAATGTTACTTTATTTAACTCATAGTCTTATATCAATATATTATCAATAAATATTATACAACCGGAAATTCTATCAACTAAAATATCTTATATTTAGATATATCATTGCATTGAGATATTTATACTTTTATAAAAATTATTTGATAAGCTTAAACTAAATTATATATATTCAAAAACCTTAAAGGTCAGTTAAAAATTAAAATTAATTTGAATATAATCAGCGAGTAAGATATATGATCATAGTTAGCAATTGATTTAAGACCACCATACGATAATTATTAGTGTAGTTAAGCCTCTCGATTTGAGCCGGGTTTTAAAAAATCACTAACTCAATATTTTATCCAAAAAAATATTATGCAAGCCAGAAGATTTTGCTCCATATATAGCACAAATATTTGCACTTAGTAACATTTTAAAGCATATAATTTTTTAGCCAAATTGCTTAACTGTTTTAGAAAATGGGCTGAAATCGACGTTAACAATACTAGTAGTTATGATAAGAGTTGACAAAAATGTTTAAGGGAAACTGGGAAAAGTTTAAAAAAATATGATATATTCTTGAATATTTAACTTTTATATATGGATAAATTATAAATAACTTGATTATAATTTTTTATATTATAAATCTCAAATATGTATTTATAAAACAGTTAGCCGAAGTCACCCAAGGCAGAGCGAACCAATAGCTGAAGAGCTTAAATCGATCAGATTCTAATTTTATTATAATAAATTTTATATTGTTTATTCGTATTTTCAATATCTAAATCAAATCTATTTAATCATGTGATTTTAAAAAAATGTTATGTTTGGGAATAAATTAATTTTATAGGGTAATTTTAGAATATCAAATTATATCCTAATACAATGATTAGTTATTTTGAGGGAATTATGAAAATAATAAAATATAGTTTGAATAAACACCAACAGTATTTTGCATGAATTGTATTGAATCGGCGAAGTATTAAACTGATTGATTGAAAAATTCATTATTTTATAAATACTTTGTTTAAATCTAATGATAAGGCAATGATAAAATAAACTTGAAAATTGTTTTATTCAATATAAAAATAAAGAAAAAACTCTATCAAACACCAGAATAGGTATTTCAAACTGAGGATTTTATTATTGCTTATTTATTACTATTAATTAATCTCAGAGTGTGGAGATAAAAAGATCTATAATTGCTAATTATATTTTATTTTAAGAATAAATGATGTTATTTTTTCTCAAAACTGAAAGCATTTAGTTAATTGCGAATTTTATAGGAGATATTTAATAAAAATATTTTTTCAGAAAATATGGTGTAAAATATACCCTATTTTAAATTAGCAAGAAATGTAGGTTTGAAAGACATATTAATGTTTAGCTCATAATATATAATTTGAGACATAACCCATATGTGGAGCATCCCGATCTAATTTAAATAACTAAAAAGAACTATTAACGCAATGTGTTTATCGCAATAACAGAAAACAATTATAATGAAGACTATTTCAAAACAAAATAGGTAATAATTGTCAAAAACAAATTTTGCAACGGAATAATAAAGAAATTTATACTCACAAACAATATAATTAATGTTAATTTAGCAAATAATATAAGAAAGTTGCTCCTGAACAAAGTACTAGATAACCAATGTTTATTTATAATAAAAAAATATACTATTTCCAAAATAGTTTGTGGCTCATTAGGTTGGATATGTGTATCATCAGTTATCGGTTCGAATCTAGCAACATTTGTGTTTTTTATTTAAGCCAGTTATGTGGTCTCTGCCTAAAGGGAATGGTATATAGAACAGAAACGAAGGCCTGATACCGTCTCTTACACATTAATGTGCATTTTTGCATTTTAAAAATAATTTGTGTTGTATAGAAAATATGGCTGTTATTTAGTAAATTTCAATATATTGACTATACCATAACTAGCATTAATCCGTTTAACAATCTAATACCGCTGCGTTTAAAAATTGGAAGAAGGAGATAATTACCATTCAAAAGTTTTAATAGCGTAGTTTCAAACAAAAAAACGGCAGGTGTTAAGGTGAGGAAATAACCTCTGTGTAAAGTCCATTCACAATATATAGATGGGGACACGATAATTTATTAAAATAATTAAAATTTACTATTAACCATATGTGTTTGGCAAAACAAAAAAGAAATTATTGATCATAATTTAAAAACAAAATATGTGAATTTTCAAAAACAAAGTTTGGAATAAACCAATTAAAATAAGAATTCAGACACAAAAATAATATAATAACGCTAAAAGAATTGATAATATAATACTAAGCAAGAATTGTTCCAATAATTATTTGTAAAATTGTTGTAAATAAAGTGATTTGCCGCTGATTTATCTTGCAAGACACTTCTATGTGCATTTCAACAAATAAATCACCTGTTTAAGTAATTATTAATATTATATCATTGCATTATGCGTAGGGCAGAGAAACAACTAAAATCTGTTAATCAACAAGCAAAGCCCTAGAGATTGAACTAAAAAGTAAATATAAAATATATCATACAAACAGTTAAAAAAAACAAGTAGTAGTAAATTTTTAAGTAAAAAAAATCTATAATAATTATTGTAATTTATAATGGAATTAAGGTCTGTAGTGAAAACCCTAGAATCATGCTTCCCTTAGGGTGAAAATCTATTTGTCGCCTATTATATATTATAAAAGTATATGTATATCTATTAATTAAAATTAACTACAAGGCTAACTTCTCTTGAAACTAACACACTTCCCTTCAAAAATATAAGGTACTACATTACTTCTAAGACCATATAATTAAGCAAAAGATTTTATCCTCATATAATCTGAATGGTTATATTAGCCGATTTAAATTCATTGAAAACCATTCTATTTTAATTTATTAAAAATGCTTTAAAAAAGTAGATATTATAAGAATAGTTGAGATAATAATAAAATCTACCAAAACATGAAGAAAGTGAAGGTTGCCTGATATATCTTAAGCCTGATACATTTAATTAAGTCATCATCAGACAATTACTTTCAAATTATTAAATTTGTTGTGCTTTATATATTTAGCAAGCAATATTATCAATTAGGTTATAAAAAATAATAATATGTAAAACTTAACTCAATATATATTCATCTCAACGTAATTTTTTACTTTGTGCATTTAAAATTCTCTTTCTTTTATACCAAATGTTAACTTCTTCCTAGATATTATTTATTTTACAAACACCCTCACACTTTTAACTAAATCCTAACTCTAGCCGACCATATAATTATTATTCAAATTTCTGGGATATGCCCCTCCCTTTTATACTTTAGTCCTTCCTGACCATGCCTATAGTTGTCTCTTTTCCCAATCCTCCAGTGTTTTTTCCAAAGAGATTTAGCGAGGAGAATTACAATCATACTGCTATACTGAAAATCAGAATCTGGCTCCTGATATACCTTCATTTTTATCAACGGCATTATACTGAACATCTATATATTTTATAGAAAATGTTTCATATTACAAATATTTTAAGCTCTACTAAAATTTTAACTATCTAAGATAATAATTAACATTAGATTAAAAACATAGTAATTTTTACTACAACTAATTTATAACGACTCTGACTTTTTTTATAGTTAACCAATAAAAGCAACATAATGAATTATTTGTAATCATTCTAATAATGTAAATAATGTTGCTAATAATTATCATTAGAATAAAAACACTGTAACTTTTATCACAACTAATTTATAATGAGTCTGACTTTTTTTATAGTTAACTAATATATTTGAAAGAAACAATGAATTATTTTAATTCTTCTAATAGTTTAAATGATGTAGCTAGATATGTTCTTATTTAGTTAAAATAAGAAATATACTAACAATGATAATATTATATAATATTTTTCATATGCATAGGCGTAGCCAGCATTTTCCTAAATTTTTGGCTGGCCTTCGGCCCACTTTTGCCCGGGCTTCGGCCGGGTTACCTTAGTCTATATATAGTCATTAAATATTTTTACAAGATAGGAAGTTAATTTAAAAAAAAAATAAGCCTAGAACAAATATGAAATATATTTTTATTAGTTTATTAAAATATAATAAATTACTTCTTTATAAATTAATATAAAAGCATGGTAATAATCCAAACAAGTATAAGAAATTTATTAATAAAAGCTAGTAGACATATAGTTGATATTCCTCTATTATATAGAATTAGTTACAAAATACTAGCTAAAATTCCACTTTTACAGACATATTTGACAGTTATAGAATATATTATAGTTAATGTTTTAACAAATTTTACTAATCAATGCTCTTGATAATATATATAGCAACAATTTTCAATCAATAACGCCATCTATTTATTTAAATTATTTATACCACAATGTCTTTAAAAGATATTTTCTGATGTCCTTATCAATATTATATAGTTTTTTATAAAATATATAATTCGCTATATTGGTAGAAATTAGATATACTGTAAATCTACGACATATAACATTCCACTGTTTGTATTGTGCTTTAATTTTTTTATTTAATTTATGATTTAATTTATCAATAGTTAAATAATTATGTTTTACTTTTATAAAGATAAATAAATTAAAATTACTCACTTTATAAAAAATTATATTTGATATATTATATTATTTAGTAATTTTATGGATCTATTATTAATAATTATAATTCATTTCACTTTTGTCTTAAGACTTATTTTTGGTTTATATTCCATTTCTTAAAAAATATTTTTGGTTCACTTTTTATAGTTTTATAAAAAAATATCAACTTTTACATTCTTTCTTTCAAAATATTGTTTAAGATATATGCATACATTTTTGGGGATCAGGGAGTGGGGGAATGACTAAGGAGGATATTTTTTATTAGCTTAAAATGATATTCACAACAAGTGATAAATTTCAAGGAAGGGGGGATTTTTTTTGACCCCCCCTGGCCACTCATATGTATGAATGACTATATTTTTCAGATAAAACATCTAGGTAGATTTCGCCAGAGATTAGAACGCCATTATATCTATTTACGTTCTGTCATCTCCGGTTCTCGTGCTGAATGGATTACAATTGAGCATATCATACCATTTCTCATCGATGTTTCTTGTTACGACTTTTTATTTTCATAACTAATGGATGGATGAACTATCTGAGCTGGGGTTTCCACCGTATATGGGTTTATCCAGTCTGATTCTGTAAGATTCCTCCCTAATATCTTATTTTCACCAATACTGGTTGTATCGTTCCAAACTCTCTGTTTCTGCAGTATCTATCGTGTCCAACCTTGTTTCGTCTTTCTTACCCTGTCTAAATTAGTTCATTTACTGAATTGACTCTCGTAGTGGACAGATAATAAGTTGGAAATCATTTAGGTGATAACCTTTAATTGTGATTGAACCCTGAAGTTATGTACCCAATAATATTTATCGTTGAATATTGATAATTGTTTGATTAAATATTGACCTACTAAACAGTCCATCGGCGATTCCGTTTGGTTGACGAGAATAGCGTTGGTAACTTTTAATTTGCTGCCATTACCTGCCGGCCATATGAAACTAAACGATAATTTAGAAAAAATAGCGGCTTAATATTACGATTTATTATGTTAATAATAAGTACGGATTTTGGTTCTAATTTGTACCTCTACCCAGGTCTCACCTTTCGAATCCAAGAGACTATCACCATAAGTGGTCAATGATGGTATCGATGAGATTTTCAGGTTTGCTTACATTCTCCCATATAGTAAAATATGATCGATGGCTCCGGTATCATATTCGAAATTTACCATGAGATCATTTACCTTAGCCATAACTATCGCTCATTTGCTTACTTACCAACTTCAGATATTATTAATTAAGTCTCCCGGATTGAGATTAGGGTTCAGCTCTCTCTGTTTCTAAAAATTTTGACGAAATACTATTCTTTACAAAAATTTTTCAAGACAAATGTGGATTACTCTGTGGCGAGCACCTCTCTACTTAGCACATTTTTACTCTGCCAATTGTAACGAGGCTGTTTCCACGGTATACATGAATAATCTAAGAAACTATAATTGGCGGGTATCCTCTCCATATTGGAACCGATCGTTATATTTAAGATCGATGGGAAGTGTCCTGACGAAATGGCTTCAATTTAATGATTAGGTAGTCAGTTTTATGTTTGAAATTTCATACATTGATCCTAATGTCCCATCCAATCATAATGTCGATACACTTATCCTGGTAGAATCTTGAAAAAATAACAAATATTTTGACTCTTTTTATACTTTCTTATTGCTTCCGTTATTCTACCTAAGTGATTTTATGAATTTAGAGAAAAGGGATCCGGGAAAAACTGATCAATGCAAAGAATCTTTCCGCTATCGTGAAAGGCTCACTACCACTATTATTCTAACTAAATACCTAAATTTTATCTTATCCTTCGAATAATCTTCCAATGCTCTCCAAAATTATTTCTTCTCCTCCCTAGTTTCTCTTTACAATTTGTTAGATATCTTTTAAACCTATTTCCCTTATCTCCCTTTAATCATATTTTTATATTTATAGCCTTTTTTATTTTTTATAAAATTAGATATATGTTCTTCATTTATTACACATATTATTTATTAACTGTTTAAATAAAATTTTATATTTTATAGATGAGTTGGAGAGATATATTTTTCAGAATAACGATAATTCCGTGATAAAAAAATATGTCGTTTTCCTATGAAGGAGACTATGAACCTATACATGGTTTTCCAATAGTAGGTATTTAATTTAGCTCGATCATGCTACAATGTCTATACGCGAAGCTTTCGAAGGTTTTGTCTTATATATATACATTTATTAATCCATTGTGTTACCTGTCCCTCTTACCAATTCAATGAAATTACAATAATTAGTTAGATCTGTGGATCAAACTAAACCATTCAATTTATATATTATCCGCACATACCATAACACTCTTAAAAAGAATCCATTCCAATAGGCTAGTCGGAGGAGAAATCTGCAATGAACGCATTGGAGGCAAATAGTCTAATTAATTTTAAACATAGTGGGGGGGGGGGCAGGTTAAATATTATATATTTTAAAACAAACTGGGCAATGAATGAGTGAACTTAAAATATTTTTTTGGAGTTAAATACACAAAACACTCTTCTATTTATTATAAATAATTTTTACATTTAGAAATGTATTAAAATCTACAATCTATATAAAAGTCTTATCACACTGTCACAGACACAATACAATTTATAATATATTTTTAAAAAATCGCTAATTTTGAAAAGCGTCTGTGGCTTAATCGGCAAGATATGCGTTTACAAATCTAAAGGCATTGGGTTCGAATCCCAAGAAACTTATTTTTTTCTTAATCCAACTTGGTATTTTTTTTCTTCTTAATCCAACTTTATATATTTTTTAAATTCAACTTGGTAGTTCCGTCCTTTGGGATGGGCACTAACTAAATTCCCATTGGGCTTGAAAATGTTGTCATTTGCAGACCTCTGGTGGTAAATGCATGGGAAAATAAAAGTGGCAGAATACCTTTTAGAAATGTATTCTTTGGTAGAGGTAAAATCCATTATGATCTGCTGTTCAATGTCATTCTGGCTAGAGGTCTACAATAGGTAAGTTTTGGTGCATATGCCTGCTAATTTATTTAAAAATTTTGTTTAACTTGCTTGTCCAATGTTTAAAAATTATTATATTGGTTGATTTGCTCTTTATGTATTATTTTAATGTTTTTTACATAATAAATTATGTTACTTAAACGGCAGGAACGATTACAAATCTGTTGGTTTTGGGTTCGAATCCGAGCAAAGATCATTTTTTTTCTTAATACAACTTGTTATTTTTTTTTAATCCAACTTGGTGGTTGCGTCATTTGGGATAATTTTTAACGGGTATATTTAAAATAATTAAAATATGGCCTGACCCCTCTACCTCTATTAAAATATATTTTCTTATAATCAGGGTCATCACAAAGAATAGATCCATATTATGAGAAGATGCAAACTTATTCAAAACTCTGTGGATAAAACCAAGGAGTGTTTGTGACTTCCATTGTAAATCAAAAAACCTTTATGGAAGAATCCATTCCCACAATCTAATAAATATTTGCATTTTATATGATTACTAGATGATGTCCCACAAGAATGACAAGGAATTAGTATTCTCCTTAATTTGATGATGGATAAATTAAAAAATGCCTATATGAGGTGTGAATCAGAAATTTACCTTATTTTGAAGAGAGTTAATTCCAAAATTTTTATTAATCTTATAATATATTAATGAAGTATATATATATATATATACTTATTGCATTCAATATGAACAAATATTTGAAATATGTTTGAATATACTTTTTTTAATTATATTAATTTCCTTATATTTTTAATTTTTATTATTTATGTACTCAAAAAAAATTTATCTTGCTAGATGAGGGTTTTGTATATTGTTATCATGAAAACAGATTTTGGATTTCGACTTAATAAGAATCAAATTGGCTTCAAGAAAATAAAAACCAATTATTTTAGGAAGAGCACAAGATAGCAAAAATTTATATCCAAATCAAATTTAGATTTAAGATAATAGATGAGACAATATATTCAAGGTAAAATAAGGGAGGATGTGTGCCCTCTGCTGGATCTTTTCGTCAGTCTATGACATGTGGGCTTAATAAAGGATTTAATGTTATAGTATGCCCTAATAGGAAATTTGCTCTAAAAACAAATTATGAAATTTGTTATTGAAAACATTTTTAAAGTCTACTTTATAATAGCCATGTTGGGAGGAAGATTTTGGATATAATAAAAATGGCATGTGAAGCTATTTTGCCTTATCCCTTAGCATTAAATCCTAACTGATAGTAGACTTAATAAGTTAAGACCCGACCCTGGGTATTGACCCATGGCAATTATTTTGATAATAATCTTCCAAATAGCCCATTGCAATGGGGTTGATACCACCCAGTATTTATGAGATTATCAGGTTTGCTCCCATAATTGATTCGAATCTATGATGGCAGGTCATTTTTAAGAATATATTTAGGAAGGTAAAGCATTTAGATGATTCTGATGGATGTAGATTTTGTACGAAATGGGAGGGCAAGTCTGGATGTAGAAAATTTGTTAAAAAATTGATAAATATCATAACTCACAAATCATTTTTTTTCCCATATTTTTCATAATATAATTAGCCATTTCTCTAAAAATTAATAGAAATCTTGGAAGAATGAATAAAGACAATCTATTCCTCTCATTTAACTATTCTGATTTATCCATCGTCAAATGAAAGTAACATTTAATTTATGCATAAAGAGAAAATTTTGATTCTCCGTCATTCTCGGGTTATAAGCTAGTATGATAAATAAAGAGCGAAACTTAATATAAATTTTATTCATTTTTAAACAATTTTTTTAGATAAATAGGCGGGCAAAGGGTAAATGATTTTTAAAAACTATGGACAATCGAGCGAGCTGATTATTTTTTTAAAACAATGGGCCGTTAGACGTTCGGGTTAAACCTATAAAATAAATGTTTGTACATATTATAAACCATATGAATAGAGATGCGTTCTTAAAGGAACCATATATTTCTTTCTTGTTAATAAACTTTTTTTTAAAGTTTTTTATATTAAGTAATCAAAAGAATTTATAAATCTGTAATTCAAAAAGAGTTGACATTTCAAAAAAGGACAACAATACACAGGAACCCCATTCTAATTGTGGATAATTCCGTAAATGGTAATAGTCTTTATTCCAAGGTTGTTATTATTTAAAGGTCAGAATCAATTTTTATAGAATTAAATTTATTAAGTTGCATTGGTAAAGAACTTATATACTGCAAATGAGGATAAAATTTAACTATTGGGAGAAATATTTTTTGTCAACTTTAAATGCCTTCCCAGTTCAAAAACTAATATTATTGACTCATGTTTTAAGCAATATTGGATAAGTTTGACTAGCCTTCATATTAAATAAAAAACACTGATTTCCTATTATTTTTGCATTTTGGAACCCAATACGAATCACGCTCAAAAATTAAAAAAAAGCGATTTCAAATATATTATAAGGAAATTTCTAAAATTTAAAATAAATCTGGTATTTAAAAAAAAGCATAAGTGGGGAGAGAGAGGGGTAAGTCAGAAAATTATAAATTATCCCTTATGATCAAGTTATAACGAACGCAACGGCATGTGAATATAAACAGTTTAGGGTTAAAAGGCTCGTTTTGAGTGGATTTTTATTATCAATTAACTCAATATTTTTAGAAAATTATTGCTTAAGCTTCTAGATTTCGCTAATAGATGTCGATTACTATGTGTCATCTTTGAACAAAGTTTTTGATCTTAAAAACACTAAAAAATTTTGATTATCTAATACGCTTTTTTTTAAAGGAATAGGTTTATGATGTATCTTTCAGATAGTTATTTAATTATTAATTAAAAAGAAATATATCTCCAAAGGAAATACGATCCCATAAATGATTTTATAAATTTATCAACTCTGTTCTAATCACACATATTATAAATTTTATATTATGTTTGAAAATCATATAATGTTGATAATGAACTTTTGTAAAAATTTAAACTTGGGGTTAATAAATAAATATTATACACAATGTTGATTAACTTGAATAACAAAGGTTAAATAATAAAATACATAAGTGGTATAGTATAATATTATTTTTCTTTGGCGTCTGGCCTCTCAAAGATATATTAGAAAATAGTTTAAAGGGTCATTTATAATATCTAAAAAACATTGTTTTGAATATTTCAACTTTCAAAATAATATAATTTTCAAAAGGTTAAAAAACAATTTTTTTTTAATAATAAAATTTTAATAAAGAGTTCTTAATAATAAAATTTTAATAAAGAGTTCATAATAATAAAATATAATATATAACTAGGATATCTCAATAAAAAATTATTTCACTTATTTCTTTCTTCGAAATTGTTTCTTTTTAAAATCATCAATGTTTCTCAATTATTGCACTGTACTCGCATTTTTTGTGGCTTATAAAGGAGTTATGACCGATTTTGAAAGTATCTTAAATATTCTTTTATCTAAATATAATTATATATATCTATGGCCTTTTTAGACAGCATCTTAAATATTCTTTTATATGAACATAATTATATTAATTATAGAAATAACTATAGGGTAATGATATAAGACATCAGTCAACACAGTAATTTACTAAACAATCCCAAATTTTATTAAGATGCTATAACAAACACCCATTTTTATAATCTCGAGCAGGATTCTAACCAGCATATTTTTTTTTGTTTACGCCTCAATCTAATAAAAATATCAATAATGTTTCAATGTCAATATATAATTACCCGTGATTATGCAAAGGGGATTTTGAATCTCGGCTGAAATACCCCCCCCCCCCCCCTTATTTTATTAAGATATACTAATTTATATGTTATTAAAATTAACTTAAAATTAAAAGATTAGCTAATAGTAATAATTATTTTGATCTTATAACCGCTAAATGTAAATCCTTTGGTAAATCTTTATTATTGATTAAACTATATCTGATGGTTATCGTTATATATTGCAGTGAAGATATGTTATTTTTAAATTTAATATTGAAGGATATTTACAAAAAAGGATGAGTTTATCTGAGATGTAAATATTTATATTTTAAATTGAAATTTATCCGAAGTTATACCAACAACATGTTAAATATTTTAAAAAAAATATGTTTAAATTGAATAGGTTCTTGTAAATCTATTTTTATATTCATCTTTCATTTCAAACTTTTATTTTTTTTAAATGTTTAGTTTTTATTCCAAATTTTTATATTCTTACTCTAAAAATAATAAGGAATTTAAAAAAAATCATAATATGTTATGTTATTTTTAATTAAATAACAAAATTCTATTTCGATAAACATGAATTTATATTTAACATAATTATTTAGATTAAGTTAATGAGTAACCATTTTTAGTTCCATTAACACTTGTTATTTACTTCTTATTTTTAAAAAAATAAATTTAGAAATAACATTTCACTTAAAATAATAAAAAAAACTCTTGAATACAACGCCTTTGATATGTATATTATTACTTATCCTACGAATTAAAAATTCTACTTTATATATAGAATTTTTACCTATCATACATGGTATGTATCGTTTATAGGCGTATCTAGACCTGTGCGCCGATAAAACTATCGGCGGCCGGCGCAATTTTTAAAAATCTATTTGACGGCTGGAGGCGCGCCGATTTTTACCTGCCGTCAATAAAATCGGCGTAAATCGGTGTGGTTATAAAATTTTTTAATTGCTTATTTATTTTAGACAAAAAAACAAATAAATATACACTATTCTTATCTCGGCATATTTTTTAATATTCATTTAATAGAAAACTTATATCCAAAATCGATTTCATAATTTTATAATATCATGTATAAAAATTATTTTGTTTAAATTTTCGGGGATGATCTCCTTGAATTTAACGTCTATTCAGCGGTAGAGAAAATTCTTTCACTAGGTGTGCTAGTCGCCGGAATGCAAAGAATATTTTTGACGAGCCTGGAAAGATTGGAAAGTTAGTTCACTCTTTTTTCTCTCCAAAAATTTAGAACGTCCATATCTTGTGAATGTCTTCCAAGAAAACTGTGGCATTCTTGTTCTAAGTCACCTAACTTGGAATCATAATTTATATTTGTTGAATGATTATTTGCCAATTTTGTCAAATAACTTGTATTTAATAATTCATCTTCATCCTCATTATCTATATTTACTACATGATTATCATCATTCTCTATAGGTTTAAGATGTTTTATTATAAATTCTGAAGCTGAGCAATTTTGCTCTATTAAATATTTTGACACATTTGTCAATTTTTAAAATCTTGGATCTAAAAGAGAAGCCAATACCTAAATAATTTTAAATAAAAAATAAAAGAATATACTTATGTAATATTTCTTGCAGATTACAGAGCGGAAATCGTAACTCAAGTTTTTTTAGTATATTTTTCTTAAGTGACACTATCATTTACTATTAAATGGGTTTTAATTTCACTTCTAAAAAGTAACGCCAAGTTTAAAGTAGGCCCTTTTTCTACTGAAAAAAATTCGAGAGTTTCTTTAAATTTTGAAAGAAATGCTAATAGTTCTTCTACCAGATCAGATTTATAATTTGAGAAATTGCTTCCTAATTCTTTTCAAAACATTATTAATTAAATCCTTATTTAATCCAGATATGTAGCATAATTAATATACTATGCCAAAGAGTTGGGCTTGGGACATTTAATTTTAAGGTTTTCATATACGTGGAATTATTGTTATTATTATTATCATTGGAATTAAATTGCCAATTTATAAACGGTCAAGATCTAACATGTCTGATGTTAAATCTATTGTACTTAGACATTTTCTTTGATATTCCTCGAATTCAAATTCAACCTCTGCAGTTTTATATTAGAGTAGTAATAATTTCTCTTTCTTTTGCAAAAAATTTCCAGACTATGGATTTTTTATTATCCAGAGTTAGGATACTAAAATTATTTATAGAATTAAATGTAGATACATCCATTTTAAAAATATGTAAAATTATGGTAACTTTTGGGAATTATAGATTTTTGATTGATTGAATTCTATAATGAGTCAATATAATTATGATTTTAAAATAGTAGAAAATAAAAATTCATCAAAATCCTGATTGACATTAAAAAACTACAAGAGTTATGTTGACCAATTATTAGAATAAAAATTAAAATATGAAAAAAATTTCTGCGCCGGCCGTACGCCGCCGACATGAAAATCGGATGCGCGCCAGCGTAATTTTCTTAAACGGCGGCGTTTTCAGTGTAACCAAAATAGGTCGGCGGCCGGCCAACACAGGTCTAGGCGTATCCAAGATTTTGCTAGGGGTGTGTGCTAATTGGTAATTTTTTT
The DNA here is from genome assembly GCF_954871325.1 of Gordionus sp. m RMFG-2023. Classification (NCBI taxonomy): domain Eukaryota; kingdom Metazoa; phylum Nematomorpha; class Gordioida; order Chordodea; family Parachordodidae; genus Gordionus; species Gordionus sp. m RMFG-2023. The sequence continues at coordinate 6,314,810 of NC_088777.1, forward strand.
CCCCATAAATTTTATTGAAGACTTTTAGGTCCACTTAATGTAGGCATTTGACTTTACTAGATTTTTATTAAAATAATTTTGGGTACTCACTTTTTTTTTATTTGCATTTTTTCTAAAAAATTTTGAATTATATTAGTTATTTTAAAAATTTATTAATTTTTTTTTCAAATTGTTTATTACAAAGATATATTAAATACAGAGGGGGATAGGGGGTTGGGTAGATTTTTTTAAATTAGTTTTTAAAGATATTTACGAGAACAGCCAAATTTGTGATGGGGTGTTGAAATATATATATATTTATATATTTTTTTAGATCTTGATTGTGAGAATGGTGAATTTTTTTTTGTATATTTTTATATTGTATAAAAGAGTAAAAAATTTAAAAATGATTCACATTTATATATTATGCTTCCAAACTTGATTTCCTAAATTTCGATATTAAATTAATTTTTTAAAAAAAATTAAATTTTGACTTTGGAAACACTCATTAAATTTTTGATTAATCTTATAATATTGCGGACATCGCTAAATCTTTGTTGTAACTTGCCAAATGACACTAATTATATATGATCATAATCTTTAATTTTTAATATAAAAAAACAAAATCAATAAAACAACTTTTAAATTAAAAGCCTAGAATGTGTGCAAATATTATCCTAAGAATCAGCAATTTCTTTTAGCTTTTATATAATATTTTGTCTATGTTGATATATATACAGCTTATTAATATAAAATATAATAAATTGTTAATTTTAAATTTAGAGGAAGAATGTGAAGGTCTTTTTACTAGTAAAAAATTTTTTTTTATAAATTTTTATAATTTTTGAAGCAGAGGCTTGAAAAATACTAAAGAATAATATTTTAAAATGTGGGGTTTTCATATCTTAAATGCACGAAATTTTTTTGCTATATAACCCCTTGTATATATAAATATCCTCTTTATTTTTCAAAATATATCCTATAATTTATATACATATAATTAAAATTACAGCTAAAATTATCACTTCAATTGATTTTTTTATCAGCTAGGAGAGCAGGTATATATATTCACCATTAACTTTTACATATTATCAATATGTAAAATCTCCTTTTTCTTTGATTTCTAAACAACCTCTTTATCTTTCTTCTCTCTTAAGTTTAATTTATGATATTATAACTATTAGTATTGTTAAAATGCACGATTTGGGTCAATTTTTATAAACAGCCCGATTAAGATTTTAGCCAAAGTAATATTATGTAAGCCTCGAGATTTGGCGAATATATGTCGAAATATTTCTGTCATCATGAGCAAAATCTCTCGCATATTATTTCGGTTATAATCCTAATCGGGCTATTTTTAAAAATTGACCCGAGCTTTTTAACTACAATAATTACTGTAATATACGATAATTTATTGGTACAATCCATTAGTTATATATTAACCCGTTGTATATATTCATTTACTGTTAACAATATCATGTAATTTATGTACATAATTAAAGGTATTGCGAAAAATATTTATTTCCATTTATATTTTCATTAGTAATAAGTACAGGCCAGTGGCGTCGCTAGAAGGGAGCGCGAGGGCTCGAGCCCCTTGAAAAATTTGAATAGCCCCTTGAAGCAAATTTTTTTTTAATGGCTCTTTAATATCCCCTTGAACTATAAATAAATTTTTTTTATTGCCCACTGAATGATTTCTTTTATAATTTTATTGAGTAATATATAGATTAATTTTATAATTTAAAAATTAATAAGTCTATCAAAATTATTCTTAAATGAATATTTTAATTATTAGATTAGATTAATACTTATAAATTATATTTTCACTATGTCAGCTTGCAATCAAATTCTGTGTTAAAATAGAATATTAATATCACTCACTAAATATATAAATTTAGCATTAACAGTTGAAGCTTTATTGACTTTTATTATTTAAATTATTATATAACCCTAATTAAATAAATATTACTTGAAAATTAATAAATTTAATATTGTAATTAGCCGAGTTTAAAATCACTAATCAATTATATTATTGATATTTAAATTTAATTACCATGCCTCTTCTTAAAATTATTAGGTCCAAATTCATATAAGTATAAGAGATTTATTTATAAAAAGTAAGTAATTTAGTTTATAATCCTCTATTAGATATAATTGGTTATAAAAGATTAGGTTAAATACCACTTTTACAGATGTATTTGACAGTTATATAATATATTAAAGTTAATATTTTAATAATAAATGCTTGATAATTAATATAAGAAATAAATTGCTTTCAAATATTTAACGCCATCAATTTATTTAGAAATATTTTTATAAATTTAATCTTATTTTCTATCCCAGAATTGTGTAATAATTAGATAATTTTTCTTCTCTTTTTTACGTGTTTTTAGGAAAGCTATTTTTTTCTTATTTAATAAACAGTTTTGAGTTAAATTTTTAATACTAATATATTTTTGATATTAATTACAAACTACTACTATTTTAAGATATAATATACCAACTAGAGGTGGTGCGATAATAATATATAAAATCTAAATTGTTGACTGAATACAAAAATTTGATTTAGAATAATTATCCAGATTAATTTATTGTGATCGAATAAATTGAGTAATTGTATTAAAATATAAGAAAAACAAGTAATTATTTTATTGTATATGCGAAAAACACAAGTGATTGAAATAAAAAAATATATATATTTATATATATTTTCTGTTGCCTTCAGATATATAACTAAACTTTTATATAAATTATTTAAATATAACTGACATTTTAAATATAAGTAATAAAATAATAGCGCACATGCAACATGCACTCCCTCCAAAAAAAATAAATATATATAGATAAAATATTGAAATAAAAAGTGAAAGGTGAAAGAAACTACAATATATAAGGAATAAAAGCTCGCTTGGCATGCGGGAGGTAAATCTTGTAATGTTACACGCGTAATAATGTTAAAATTTAATGTTACAATATCAATAAAATAATTAAGATTAACAAGTAATTATATAACAAATCATATATATATGGGGATAGTAGGAACTACAATTGGGAAGGGGAAATTATTGTCATTATTTCCTTTTTTTTTTGGAATATAATAAACAATTACAATTGGGAAGGGAAATCATTGTCATTATTTCCTTTTTTGGAATATAATAAACAATTACAATTGGGAAGGGAAAACATTGTCATTATTTCCTTTTTTTTTGGAATATAATAAACAATTACAATTGGGAAGGGAAGGGAAATCATTGTCATTATTTCCTTTTTTTGGAATATAATAACCAATTACAATTGGTAAGGGGAATTATTTTAAATTTTAACAATGTAACTTATTAATCAAAATTATCACAACTAGGAAAGATATGTATAATGCGTAAATATTTGTAACCAACAATATAAAAGTCACGATATAATGGAATATATTCTTATTAATAATTTCTAATATGAACAATATGAACAAATAGAAACTTGTCATCTACCTTAATTTCCCAAATGACATTACTGATTCTCCCAATGACAATCCCCAAACGCCATTCGTGATTGGAGCCCATTTTGAAAAAAAACAGAATTGCCAATTGTTAAATCTCTGAACTTTATTCTTTTAATTTTAGGTCGCAAATCACAATCACTGTCCTTCAAAAAACTCCATTTCCATCTTAGTTCCCTGCCGAATAATCTAAACGCAGGTGAATCTTTGGTTGTCGAATGAGTGGTATTGCAATAATTCAATAACACCTCTTCCAATAACCTATCATCCCAACCACCTAATTTATAAATCATATCCTTAGCTGAGCGTACCGCTCTTTCAGCCATACCATTCGAAGACGGATGGTATGCAGGAGTAAATATATGTGTTATACCCTTTTTTAATAGAAAATTTTTAAAATCATACGACCTAAAAGCTGGTCCATTATCAGAAACCAACTCTACGGGGTAACCAAATCTAGAAAAAATATTATTTAATACCATGATAGTGGTATTAGTAGTAATATTTTTAACCTTGATAATCTCAAGCCATCGAGAGTACCCATCAATTATTACTAATCCATAATAATTCTTAATGGGTCCAAAAAAACCAATAAAAACACGATACCAGGGTATGTTCGGATCTACCCAATGATTATTTCTAACCTTTGGTAATTTTGGAGCATTTACCATACACATATTACACCTAAAAACCATTTCCTTGATGTCTCTTTTAACCCCGGGCCACCAAAAATATCTTTCAATAATATCAATCATCCTAGATAAACCTATATGTCCCTCATGAAGAACATTTAGAATCTCTTTTCTTAGCGATTGTGGAATAACAATCTACTCTCCCTTAAAAATACAATCATTTTTAATAAACAACAACTTACCTAGCTCCATATATACTTTAATCTGTGTGAAATTCTAAATTATTCAAAATTCTCTGGTCACTTAAATCATTATCAATATTAAAAAAACAAATAACATCTTCCTGAATTAACCTAGATAGACCATCAGCAACAAATTGATCTTTACCCCTCCTGTAATTAATGTCGAAATCAAACCCGGCTAAACAAAAAGCCCATTTCTGTAGCCTTGGCGACATATTGTAAGTTTAACCGGATCTGTTCCAAACAAATTAACTAGAGGTTTATGATCCGTAAAAATTTTAAAATTTTTCCCTACTACATATTCCCTCCATTTCTTAACAGCCACAACAACCGACAATCCTTCTTTCTCAATAATCGAATATCTTTTCTCAGCACCCGTCCATGCTTTTGACATAAACTCAATAGGCCTTTCAAGACCATCCTCTTCAACATGAAATAAAACAGCACCCATACCTTTATTAGAAGCATCAGTAGAAATAAATAAGTTTTAACTTCTGTCATAATGTGCAAGAATTGGTGCATTGCACAATCTTTCTCTAATATCATCGAAACTAGTTTTTTCCTTAATTCCCCAATAAAAATTATTACCCTTTATAAGCATTTCATATAAATTAGATGCCAATTTAGAAAAACCTTCTATGAACCTTGAATAATAATTCATCAGACCCAACCACGAATGCAATTCTTCCTTACTTTTAGGTTCCGTCATGGTACTTAAAGGATCAATCTTTTCTTTAATTGGTTGAATACCTTTGTCACTTATCAAATAACCTAAATACTTAATACTCTCTTTGCAAAATTCACTTTTTTTAATATTTCCAATCACTCCAAACTCCAACATTCTTTCAAACACTCTTTTTAATTTATAAAAATGGTCTAACTTATCCTTACCAAAAATTAATAAATCATCTAAATAATAAATGACCCCCTTAATATCAGAAAATATTTCGTCCATAGTCTTCTGGAAATACGCAGTTGATACTGTAAGCCCAAAAGGTAGTCTATTAAATTGAAAAAGACCCTTATGTGTGGAGACGGTCAAAAATTTGGAAGTTTCTTTAGATACAGGAATCTGCAGATACGCCGATGAGAAATCTATCTTTGAAAAAAACTTTCCATTACCTACTTTAGCAATTATGTCATTAATCCTGGGAAGCGGATATTCGAACCTTTCTAATTGTGGGTTTACAGTAACTCTAAAGTCAGCACAAACTCTCAACGTATTATCTTTTTTTTTTAACTAACACTAATGGAGTGGCCCATTGTGAAAATCTGACAGGCTGAATTACTCCCTGCTGTCGCCATTGTTCTATAGTGTTTTCTAATTCTTCTTCTAACTCGAAGGGCACTCTCCTGGCCTTCACAAATTTTGGCTTAAAGTCATTTTTTAATAAAATGTCTATTTCCAAATTCTTATTCTATCATTAAAAACACAGTCAAATTTCTTAATTAGTTTGTTGATGTCACAACTCTCTTCAAAATACCCTTTTTTAGTAAATAACGATTGAATGACATCATTTTTTTTATAAAATTTCTCAATATCTTTGAAAGGATTGTCAAAAGTTAAAAAATTCACTCTATCTCCTATCTCATTATTTAGAATAGTGTTTACATCAACTTTGAATTTGATTATATCAAATTCTTTAATCCAGTCTTGACTACATAGAGGTCGTCCCTCCCCATCTAATACATAAAAATTCAAATATTTAATTGTATTCAAATATTTAACCTTAATATTCGAGACCAGACCAACGACTGTGATTGGAGAACCCTCATAAGAGAATAATTTTTTAGAACAATTTTCCAACTCAATTTCTTCATAATTCTCCAATTTTTCAAAATCTTTAATGGGCAAGGATGTCACCGGAGAACCCGTATCTATCAAAAAAGAAAAATTAAGATTATTAAGTTGCATATTAATCATAAAATCATTAATAAAATTTATCTTATTCCTTGGCCTCAAATTATATGGCGTTTGTATAATTTCTTGTTTTTTGAAATTGTTGTTGTTGTTGTTATTGTTGTAGTTATGGTTGTTATTGTTAGCCTTGAAAGTCTGCTTGTTATCTTTCCAAGACGAATAACCTTGCTAATCGGTACTATCCTCTCTTCTCCAGGAATCTTTCGCTAAATATGTTTTATTATTATTAATTTCCAACTATTGAAATTTGACAACAATGTCCTCTATAATATTAATCTCGGTAGTATTTTCTTCTATCAACCTAGTTTTTAGCTTTTCATTACAACAATTCAAAATAAATTGCACCGACAAAAATTCAGGATTGAGCCCCGAGCCATATCCTTTCAGTCTATCGAAATACTCTCTGGAAGATTCAAGTCTGTCCGGTTTTGTATTGAAGAACTCCAAAATACGCGTGATCTTGTTCTTTTCGTTTCTTTTGTACTAAATCTTTCATTTGTTGATATGATAAATTATCAATGTTATCCATGATACTCACAGCCATATCTTTTGTTTAAAATAATTTATATTTTTTCGTAGCTTCATCTATAATGTTCTCCGCAAGAAATTTCAGATCCAACGTTTTCAACAATACCTTGATCTTTACATCATTCCTATCCTCCACCATGTTGAGTGAATACAAAAATTTGATTTAGAATAATTATCCAGAATAATTTATTGTGATTGAATAAATTGAGTAATTGTATTAAAATATAAGAAAAACAAGTAATTATTTTATTGTATATGCGAAAAACACAAGTGATTGAAATAAAAATATATATATATTTATATATATTTTCTGTTGCCTTCAGATATATAACTAAACTTTTAAATTAAAATTATTTAAATATAACTGACATTTTAAATATAAGTAATAAAATAATAGCGCACATGCAACATAAATTAATTTCTTTTATCATATCATATCACTCTGGTTCTTACTTTATAGTTATAAAATGTTTTATTTCTAATATGGCATCCCTGCCTTGTATATAACGTAAGGCTTCAAATTATTTGCATAATTTCTTCTAAAGATTTTTAGTATTTTTGTTTTATCAATTTATCTAGCATAATAAATTTTGATATAAGATAATATAGTAAGTGTCATGGCTATGACTGCAAATTAACCAGCATCTATTATTTGTATGGCTATGTAATTTAAGATTATTATTACAGCTGCTGAGAGCATATGATTGCATATTTTATATGCAATAATGGTCAGCTGTGTAGTTGTTTATAATAAAAATGGAAGATAATCTTTTAGAAATTTAATATCTCACAATTTTTTTCTCAATTACTTATCTAGCTTTCATCATGTCATTTAAGAGGAAGCTCTAACCACCATATAGTTTTATGATTTGGATTGGTCTTTTATATTCTTTTCTCCAAGAATTGTTGATTTGGTTAGGCCTATAAATTTTTCCTTATTAGTTCATTCTATAAAACATTGTCTAAAAATGGTAACAGAGTGTTATATTAGTTTCTTGACCTTTTGTCACTGTAAGTTGCTAATTTTATAATATGTAGTTTTTAAAAACCATTATCAATTGAGGCATATGTATGAATACCTTTTTTTTTTATCACAGACGCAAATTTTTTATATCAGCAATCGAAAATATTTTATACTGTAATAAATAGATTTTGTATTAAAAAATAATATTTAATGATAAATATGAAATTCAGAATTCAGAGTTAGCAAATTTTAAAAAGTATAATATATTAATATAAAACCCGGCTGAAGGCCGGGCAAAAGCGGGCCCATAAAATTTTTTTAAGTTGAGCCCCCTGAGATTTTAAAGGCTAGCTACGCCCCTAGTACAGGTATATATATATGAAACGTTATACATTTTACTTTCAAATTAATATTCATATATGTTAGCGACAATGTGTTTTTTCCGGCAATAATAATTTTTTGAGTACGTTTTTTAAAATTAAAAAATCTGATTTTATCGGAAATGTATTCCATCATGTTTGGATTACCTGCCCTATAAATTTCAGGCAATACTTCCATGAACCTTTGCATTTAATAAAAAATAAAATTTATATAAGATTCTCCATAAATTTTTTATACAAATTATAAAAGACTCAATGGTTAAGAGCAAAATTGTTTATTAATTTATAGGATAGGTATTCCAAACATGAAAGAATGTATTTCTGGTAAATTCAGATTTAAAATTTAAAAAAACACGCCTTATAGTTGAAAAAATAACAATTGTCGGATAAAACATGTTGACGCTAACATAATATATCCTTTTATTTTACAAAATATATCCTTATAATTTATGTACACATAATTAAAAGTATATTTGATATTTATATTAGCCGGGAATAGAGTTTTATATATATATATAACTTTCCATTTCATTTTATATTCAAATTATTATCAAAAAAAAAATTATAAATAAAAAGATATGATGTTTCTTTTCTTTCTAAGCAATAACATCATATATTGTACATATGATCTTCTTCTTTTTTATTTTTTCTATCACCCTCTTTATCTTTCTTCCCTCCTTCTCATTTCACATGTCTCTTTAACCGATTCATCCTTACTTTGTTTTCCTTTATTCAATTCAATTTTTATATCATTCCATTTTCTCTCCTCGTTTTATTTCCCCATTCTTTTCCCCTTCGGTTAATGGTTTTCATTTTCTCTGACGTCTATTAATTTTGTTTTTTATTTATTTATCTCTTCCTCTTTTTTTGTCTTTCTTTATTGTTTCGCTAATTTTTGTTTGACTCTCTCTCGGCTTTTAGTTTATATTAACTACTAGTCTTATGCCTTTCATTTTTCTTAAATGTTTTCAATTATTTTAATTTTTTTCAAAAAAGGCATTTATTTATTCCTTGATTTCTTTTTCACCATTTAATATATTTGACTATTTTTTGTGTACTATCTGATTTTTTTTTATCCGTTTCGTAAAATATTTATTGTTTTTATTTTATATTTTATATTAACTTTAATTGATGCCCTCATTTTCCCAATCGTTTTCTTGTTTTGTTTTTCGATTACCCATCTTTCTTTTTGACATTTAACTATACTCAAATCTATCTCCTTCCTTCTTTATATCTATATTAAATCATTTTTTAATTATTTTCATTTACTTGTCAACATCATATTTTTATCATAACATATTACGCATCCTTGTATTTTATTGATCCTTTTATTCTCACATTTTGTCTAATATCATGCTTTGTTGTATGTTGTTTATGTCTTGGTTTATGTGTGCTGTGTGAATTTATTTGTACAAATCAGTTCTAAGATTTAAATAATGCATATTATTTTATTATGATATTTAGAAAATATATCTTATAACTTTTATATCAGTATCAGTCAATCAAAGTATTTTGATAGAGAAGATATAACTAATTTATATTTAAATATGTAATTATTAAATTAATTAAAAAAATGTGAAAACCTAAAATCATATAATTTATTTTTATTATTAATCTCATCCAGATCAAATGTGAACACGAATTTAAATTTTCGCAATTTGATTCGGTCCGCTAAATTATTTAATATTTTATTCTTTACATCTTTAAAATTTTTCATCATTCATTCCCATAGTAATTTCTACCATCACTAAAAATGCCCCCCTTCTCTTCATTTACTAGGAATATCACACCGTTTCCACAAACATGATTCCGTATATTATCTAATTGCAATTAATTCATAAATTATTTATTGAGGATTAGTTCTTTTCTGAAATCTTTTCATTTATCTTTGAGAGACAAACTAAATAGTTACATTAAATATATTTGCATTAAATGAAATTTTCTATCTGATCTTACACTTCCTAATTTCTTCTTCCCTATTTTATTATCTTACTCACTTTTTCTCACAACAATTTTCTTATATTTCTTTAAGCTAAAAAAATATTTAATTAAATTTCATTTCAATTTCAGCAACCAACTCCGAATTCTCAAAATTTTTTTTATATAAATTATATTTATTTTCTTTATATAAAAATTAGATTAAAAAATTAAATGTGCAATATAATTTATTCGTGTAGAACTTATTTACACATTTTTTTTAGTAGAAATTTCTGAGATGAATTTATAGAAATAGAAAATTAAAGGGATGAAGACTTTTACTAAAGTAAAGAAAATGAAAGAAATTATTTAAATATCAATATAAAAGTATTATAAAGAAACAAATTTTACTTAATATATAAATAAAAGTTAAAAAGGTAGCAAACTATTTAATACAATAATTGTTCGAAATTTATCATAAAGAATGATTATTACATCCAAAAATAACAATTCCTATAGCTTTTGAATAATATTTATTATTAATGTTACGATTCTGGAGAACGCAGTAAGATACCTTATATTTTATATTTAAATATTTGAAAATTTTTTTAAAATTCGTTTTACCAAAGTTAATTTTAATTTAAATAAGAATATATAAAACTTGAACAATATATAAGCATTTGTAACATTTCGAATGTTTCCTTAAATCATTTGCTACTATTCTTCAAATTAAGATTAAAAAATATCATGTTATGAAAAATCTATATTAAAATTACGTTTAAAAAAAAATTAGGCTCTCAATGAGATACGAGGAAACTAAAATAGTAACATCGATACACAGTTATTTGAGTTGATTGTAACATTTTAAAATAGGATCCATGATTATCAATAATTTAAGAAAATTTTATAGAAGATCAAAAAAGTTTTAGATTCGATAGATGGGTATAAATGAGTGGGAAGGATATATACAACTGTATTTTGTGATTTGTGTTTCTCCAAGGGCGAAGGCGTCGAAGTTGTGGTTGGATAGTGCACTTAGATTAATACAGATAAAATTTCAAACCAGTGGCTGACCCCTTGACTAAGGAATTAAGGACATTCTATTAGGACTTCAGTTTTAAATGCTTCAGATTTGAGTGCATGAAAATTAATATCGTCGTGTTTGGCATGTCGTGGGAAATGGCCTCGAGATAAACGCCAATGGAGAAAATATCTACCATTGCAAATCAACGCCAATAGAAAATATTAGCTCGTAACTGGAAAGCATTGTTTGAGGTTATGGTTTCCAGAAACTCGTGACCATATTTTTGGCTCAATTGGTAAATAACTGTGAGATCGCCATCTTTAAGGATCGATCTTAGGTGCGATGAGCATTCATTGAGTGGAATATCCTAGTCTTTCTGTGAACACGAGAAGGATCGTAGAGTTTTTGGGATAACGGAATTGTCCCAAATAGTCATTATCTAACAATGGATCAGATGAGTTAAAGGATTAGAAGTGAACGTAAGCCGATACCAAGCTTGCATGGAGTTGTAGCTTGTAATCATGAATTATTGAAGCGGATATTTAGGATTTCTTTAGAAAGAGATTTGACGAAAATTTCAAGTGATTTCAATAAATCGGGATATTTAAAAATTGAGTTAAATCGAAGAGGTAAAAACTTTAGGAATATAGAAAATGTTTTTGAGAAGAAAAACACTTAATGAGGAGGGAGATGTTAAGAGATGTTTTTAAAATGAAGTAATCTAGATGAAGCATTGGTGAAGAAATGATTGATGGATTCTAAACCCCCAACTAAGGAGCTAAGATGTATGAGAGACCAAAGTTGGGTTTTGTAGAAATAATGGGATGGAACAATTAAATAATCAAATCTCGGATTCTGCTCATTAAATGAAAGTCCAATTGTTTAATTGTATTTTAATGATGACAAGAGCCTTTGCGACCTTCTTTGAGGAGGGCGTTGAATATGTCGTCATCTAAGTATCAGACATGTAATGAAAGATTATAATCGGCTTAAATTTTTTTGGCCATTTTGTTGCAATCTATGCAGAAATGTATATAGCCCCCGATGGATCGCCATATTGGATCCCTTCTGACTATTTGAGCAAATAATTGTTAAATTGAAGATGAGATGGCATAGAATAACAGGAGTAGAAAAATTGAGAAAAGGTAGAAAGTGAGAGCGGCGAATGAAATTGAAGGCATAAGAAAAATCTATTTTGACAAAGATTTCATACTTGATTAGGTTTGTACATGTTAGAGTGACGTCTGCGGCTATTTCATAACCATTATAGATATCAATACCAAGTTGGTAGGGTGCTATGGCTACATTGTTCTTAATTTAGAAAGATATGAGTTTAGCAATAAGATGGAAAAATGCAGACCCGACTGGTATTGAATGAATATCCTTTTTGGGCTTTTCGAGTGCAATTAACTTGGCTCCGAATAGAAGTAGTCTCATGGATTTGACAACAAGTCCATGTAGATTATATTACAGAATTTTTTTTAAATTTTGTAGGATTGAGACCTGGCTGACTATGAGGGGAGATGTAAGATTGTGGAGGAAGATAGAACAAAGCCCATCGTAGCCTAGTGAGGAGTTATTATGATAAAATATAATAGCGTATCTCAACTGAGGGGCAGTTGGGAATGTGTTGGATGGAGGAGATTTGATAAAGTCACTAATGTGCTTTAAATTAAGTGTATTGTGATTTGCTTTATTATTTTGCATGTGAGGCATCAAATGTGGCAAAGACTGATTTGATGTTTAGATAATTTATTTTGTTGGAAATTATCTTGGCCTTTAATTGGAAGCTAGAAAGATTTTTGGTTTCATAAAGAGATATAGTGGTAGCATCGAGATGATATACAGTTGTACTTTGATTATTTAGATTAAAGATTTCCGATTCTCTGGAATAGGAGGTTGGAAGGCCATGAAAGTAAATAGGAAATGTTTGAGCCAATGATCAAGAGAGAAAATATTATTTAATAAGTATTGGAGACAGGTGGAGAGGACTTTAGCTATTTGTAATATAAAACCTTTCGTCTATAGTTTCTAATTTTAGGAAGTTAATAACGTCGTCGTAAGTATAAGGTTAAGTATAAAAAAATACAATTCTGGAGAATTTAAGGATTTTCTAGAGTTTAATTTTATATAATGAATGAAATTGTGATATAACAAGAAAGTTTTTATTTTATTTTAAATATAAATGGGAGAATGGGCATAAAGAATATTGGAAGTTGATTCGTGTGTATTTATGGTTGATTTTTTACTTTATGTAATATAAAAATAAAATTAAAAAAATAATAATATTGGATAAATTTAGAGGTATATAGAATGTTATATTTGAAGAAATTTAGATAATTGAGAAAAATTATATCTTGGAATATAGAAAGTAAATTTATTGTATGCATGATTGTGAGGATTATAAGTGTAATATATGCGTGTGAGATAAGAATTTATGATGTGTACAATTGCTCGAGTTTGATTGCTGAGATGTCAAGGATAAAATTTACTGTTGTTAGCTGTTGGTGATGGATTTATGAGGCATCAGTTTAAAATTTGGGTCGTTTGAAGATAAATCACTATGTTTACTTTGTTCGAGTAATTGAATGGGTATTTCGCCAAATAAATAGTTATTTTAATAACATTATTTTCTAATTTGTTATTCCCTATTATAGTAAATAAAAATGGAATATTTGTTGATGTTCTTGAATATTTTGTACAAAATAATATATTAAAAAAAGATCAATTGTTAAAAATGCAATAATTTAAATTTTTGGCAACAGCTAAATCAAATGCTGTCCAAAATAAATGTTATTACGTTTGATTGATAAAGTTTATAAGAGTGGATTTTATAACTCGAGTACGGAAAGATCAGATAAGGATCGGTTCGTGCAATTATATAGTATAGTGTAAATTAAACTTTAGAATCTTTATTCATTCCAAAAATAACAATATATATTTAATTAAGATACCCCACCACCCCGTAAGCATTGCTTGTTTTTTTTTCAAATTCAATATAAAGATGTATTATATTTCCCCTCCCTTTTTTTTTTAAAAGTGAAATCTAATTATTTTGAAAATTGGTTGATTTCACAAGAAGCTTATTATGAATTATTTTTATAAGATTTTAGGCTAAAAAAGATAAATTATATCTTATAATTATTTGATTATAAATATATCAATAAACTCTTTAATTATATTACTTATAATATGTAGAAAGCCAATAAAATTAATTGATTTTGCTCTAATAAAATATTTTTTTAAAGGCAATGTTATATATTATAGCAATTGACTACTAATCTTGTTATATCATTTATCTTTAACCAACTCCAAAGCAGCTAAGCCAAATTTTTATCCATAAATACTTCTTAGCGATCTACTGACTGAGGCCAATTTATAAATTTAAATCCAATTTTTAAACTAAAAACTTTGCTAGATCGAATGAAGTAGGCCAAGGTTAAATGATTTAACAGAACTAATTGGCTACTCTCCTCTTCGTATTTTAAATTATATCTAATAGTTATTATTATAATATTACAATAAATTACAATTTGAAACAACTCATTGTATAATAAAGCATATCATATGCGAAAGTTTATCGAAATCTTTGTTTAATCTAAAAATAATAATTCTTTCATTGTTCAAATTTTTCTTATTAAGGCTATCCTCGTAAGTATATATATATAAATTATATTTTACATAAATATAAATTTTTCTATGTTTTAAATTTAGATACTCATGTTGTACACCAATCAGATCCGCAAGGTAATTTTTTTAAACAAATTTTGAACAGTGTATGAATTTATAGAAAGTTAAAAAATACTTTCATATTTTTATATTCTATTTCTTAATTAATATTCATAGTATATTTTAAACAAAGAATGAACATTATAAAATAAAATTACATAATTAATTGTAATAAATGAGGGTGAGTAGATGTTATCATATGTATTACAGTAACTAAAAAGGATATGGAAGTTTTTCAATGAAAGAAACAAATTTTATTAAAACTAATTAAAAAAAATATAATTTAATAAGATACTTAAATGATTCTAAAAATTCTCTTTACCCTATAAGTTTTCTCATAAAATGAATAGGATGCAACACTGTATTTTTTAAAATTTTATTATAAAAAACATAAAAATCTCTCTAATAGTTTCAAATTCCAAACATTCACACTTTTTGGAAACTTTTAAACACTTTCTATTTTTGTACTAACACTGTTCTTCTGGGATTTAACTTTGCATTACCAGAATATATTATCCTATGCATGTATATTACTCATGAAGCGCCTCTAGGTTATATTTCTCTCAGCAGATGGAGATTTAACTACCGCCTTAGTTGGGTTCTATCAGTCTATATTCATTTATTTGGTTCGGCATACAAATTAAGATTAAGTGAAAGAATATTGATAAAAGATTCGTTTATAAAATTTTTATAGATATCAGTGGTATATAATCTATTTAGTTTTAATTCAAATTCACTTGATAAGAATTCAAGCGAAGATTCATAATAGAATATCAACATATTCTATAAATATTTTTAAAAGATCTAAACAAATTAAAATAAATAAGCTCAATGATAAAAAATAAGAATTCTATATTGAATACCAGTTAATATATAAGATATTCAAATAAATAAAATATATAGAAATTATGAATTTGATAAAATTTATATCAAAATGATAAAAATTAAGTTTAAGGATATAAATTTAATAAATAAAATTATTTATCTATAATTTGAATTATAAAAAAAATAACGCGATGTTAAAATTTTTCTTAATTTTATCATGTAAAAAATATATTTAATTAACTGTAAAGACCTAGACAGATTTTGGTGTGGGCCATTTTTAGGCAGGCATTGATTTTTGATAAAAATAAAAGAATTTTTATAATAAAGATATGTATAAAAAAATACTCTATATATTTTGGAAAATTTTGCTCACAATTTTTTATTCTTCTACACTTTTTTGTGGATAATAAAAAAACGGTCTCCCTTTCTATTAACTAAACAAGTTTAGTTAGAGGTAGTCTATATTAAAATTTTTATGACAAAATAAACCATTGAGACCTAATTATAAAAATAAATAGCTGGATTATTTTTGCTAGGTAGAGCCTTGAATAATATTTTAGATTAGAGCCTACTTCTAATTTATGTTCATCATGGCTAATTCCTTCTTTTTTTCAAATTTCGCATCTTTTACTTAATCTTCTTGTTATATTCTCAACAATTTATCTATTTTTTTTATTCCGGCATCAACGATATTTGACTATTCCACTTTTTTTTAAAATTAATATATGTTTTACTAATATATAGCATAATATATTTTAATATTACTTTGTGACCTCCAAATCAAGGTATTATCGTAAAGTAAACGTTTTCGATAAATCAGAATTAAATAAAAATTGTATCATGTTCACCACCTTTGTCTACAGATTGAAACTTTCATATTTTCATACTTAAATATCTTGATCAAATAGTAATAATATAGAAATTAAACAATATCATTAAATTAAATTTATAATAGATGCAAAATATTAGGTTAATTTATGGCTTAACAAAAATTACCAAAGCTTTCAGTGTTAGATAATATATTAAGCCCTTGATTTATTTGTTAAACATTTTGAATTAGTAAATGCTACAAATATATATATATATCGTTCATATTAGAATTTAGCATTGACTTTATGATTTATGACGAACCTACCAAAATTGAGAATAGTAAAACTTAATTATATAACCATATATAAACTAGCAAAAATTTATAAGTCAAAATGAAGAATAACTATTGTGTATATTATAATTGGTGTCTTTATTTTCTCTGAAACTATCATTATTCACCAAGAATGAATTATTAAGTGTTTTATATTAATTTTATTAAAAATATTATTTTAATCAGAGATATCAATAGGTACCAATTGCATGACTTTCCTCAACACAAAATAAATATTGTCCCTAGTCCCGAGTTTATTTTTAAGTCAGATTCACTCCAATCCTTGATTGCTATTATTCTTAATACCTTCTAAAAATTATATTTTAACTAAACGATTGTGAAACTTAAAATATTTATTTTAATAATATAGTCATATAAAAAATTTCATATTGACCTCAAAAAACAATTAAATTGCTGAGAAATAAAATCTTTTGGGCCCCAGATATATAATATTATATATATATTGGCGATTACATGGAAGGATGGTATTTTTCAAAATAAATCTTATTTTATGCGATTTAACGTAAATTAGGGTCAGAAAATTAACAAATTTTTAAAATCCCATTTAAAATTAAATTTATAATTTATTTATTTATTTTTGGCACAAATAAACGTTTTATATTACAAAATAAAAATATAATAGTATCATTTTATTATAAATAAACTTGAGCTTCTAAACATTATTAGTTTTTAAATTAAATGACTACTTTCTTGAAATAAGAATAGCATCTTGATTTCTTTTCATTCATTGTGAAGTATTTTAAATTATAGTGTAATTGGTTTGAAAAAACTAAATTAAAGAGGAAGGCGAGTATCTACAATATATATAGTTTAGAAAATTTATATTATTTAAGTGGAAGTTCAACCTCGGAAAAATGACGGTGATAATTTTTTTATCGTATATATATATCAGTATATCTAATAACGTTGGACATTGATAAAATTCCCTAAACATATTTAATAATTTAAATTTTAGTAAATTTGTAGGGATTTTAAGATAATAGTAGGGAAGAATTAATGATATTTTATAAGTGATAAAATATTTTGTAAAAGTTAATTAATTGTATCTAAACATTTGAATATTATTTTAACAATAAATTATAATATATCAATTTAGTATAATATCATTTTTTAATCAAAAATAATTTATTAAGATACGGATAGAGAGAAATTCGATGAATTGTTAGTCGATATAAAGATTTCTAGAAGATCACGTAAAATAAAAGAACATTCAATTTTAAATATATAGCACTTATAATCTTTCATGAAACTCAAATATATTTTTATTGTAAAAAATATTCTCTTCTAGCGAAATTTTATTTGAACATTTTATAGAAACAAGAAACTATTAAAAACTATTGAGTTTATTTATCTAGGATTTATTTATCTACAACGATACGCAATTACCTTTTGTCATAAAAGAATATAAGTGTTACTTATTTTATAAAAACTTGTCCCAATTATGATTCCTTTTCCTTAATATTAGAAATCGCCATTTATGATTAACCATCATTTTTCCTTCATTGTCATATGTAAATCACCGTCATTTGCTCATTTATGATTCCCGTCATTTGTGACGGGCGTTCTAAGACGATCAAAAAATCTTTTTTAGTGAACTCAAAGTTGGATATAATTTTAAAATATGGCAATTCAACTATTTTTTTTTACCAATATTTAATAATCATTTCTTACAGAATGATAATTTGCTAAAAATTTATCTCACTTGAATTTCGGCTCTGATCGATTTAACAATTTTTATTTTTAGAAATTAATTTGTTACATTATTACCAAAATATAAATTTACTAAATTAATTAATAGTTATTTTAAAAAAATGTTTATTTATTTATATTTTATAAAAAATAGCTTCTTTAAGTAAATTTTAATTATTTTGTAATATTTTAAAGTATTGTAATAAACATAAATAAAATTCTCAATTCCATATTCATCTTTTATTGTAATATTTTTTTTAAAGGTATTTCCGGTATTAAATACCCTCATACTAAAGGTTTGGTGTTTTTTCGTTTAAAATAGGAATTGTTATTAATAATAAATCAAATCACAGGAAAGGAAATAAACACGAAATATAGATCTTTTAACATTTTTTTCAATTTGATCTAAAAACCCTAGGGTTTACTTTCTTGACTCTTTGCAATCCACGAAATTTATTTAAAACCCACATCATGTATTATTTTAT
The DNA here is from genome assembly GCF_954871325.1 of Gordionus sp. m RMFG-2023. Taxonomy (NCBI): domain Eukaryota; kingdom Metazoa; phylum Nematomorpha; class Gordioida; order Chordodea; family Parachordodidae; genus Gordionus; species Gordionus sp. m RMFG-2023. Next base: position 6,333,780 of record NC_088777.1, read on the forward strand.
ATCACCTAGACTTGCATGATTGGTTAATAATGCAAATCAAAACGAATACCGATTCAGATAAAAATATACGGTTCAGATTTGGTTCATAAAGAAATAGAATTCAAATTTTAGTTTTTTTTAAAGTTCTCATTAAAACTATATACATAAGGCAATTAACTTTTTTTAAAATTATTGTCCCTACAAATATACTTAGTTTATAATAATAATAAACTGTATATTTAATAACTATGATAAATATAATTATTCAAATTTTATAAAAACATTTGAGTTGCTACAATTAAAATATTTATTTATAAGCTAACTAAAAAAAAATAATCATTATTTTAAAAATATAAAATATTTAAAATTTTACATTATTTTAAAAAAATATAAAAAACTCATTCTATAAAAACGGAGGTGGGACAGCAAGTTCTCAAACAACATTAATAATTGTATTTTAAAATTGTAATGTAGCTTTAATCTATCAAAATTAATTATTAATAATCTTTAAAATTATAAAAATATCATACTTTTAATAAGTTAAATACCTTTTTTCATAAAAAATTAGCTTTTCAGGTTATTTGGATTTTATAAATTATAACGGTTGATAGTTTCTTAAAAATTAATAAATTAATCCAGAATATTATAATCATTCAATATTCATTGCTAATTAAATACTTATCTGAGTATTAAATTTTATCAAATTTCTCATTTATTTTAATATAGGCATGTCGACTATAAAAAAACATAAGTTCTCAGGTATAATATTTTATTTTAATGGTAAACTTGATTAAACTTAGAACCTTTAATTTTATCATATGATAATTATCAATACCTTTTTTAATTATTTATTTTTATTAAATGTATTAATAATATCGTATGTTTTTAAGACGATAGTTTGACGAATGTTGTTTTATTTATTTATTTTTAAACTTTAATTTATTTATTCAGCGCATTTTATTTAAATTTAAAATTCTGATTTTAATGGTCATACATTTTTGTAAAGAACTTTTAAATTTTTTAATTTATATCGAAACTATTTGAAAAATTAATATAAATTTTAATACTAAAAATATTAAAAATTTTGAAAAAAATACCAATATATTAATATAAAATAATTGAATACAAATAAATTTTTCACAGTAAATGCCACAAAAGAAGAAACTCAACATCCAGGTATATTACATAACACTTTATTGTTTACAAAAATTTATTTTGTACTAAACTAAATAAAAATTGATAATCCGAAAATATATATGATAAGTAGATTCAACTCACACCACGGAAAATCCCCCAGAAAAAAAATCTGAGAAATAATTACAGTTTGTTTTTATTTTTGATAATTAAAAATTTTAACATATAATTGATTTAAATATTAATAGATATATAGGTATATCATGGATTTGCGTAATGAGGTGGATACGGGGGCGTGGTGTATGATTGTCATTTTCCTCAATTTTTGGACCCTATCTTAAAATTATTGTAGTTTTTAGTCAGCTATTATTTAAAGAAAAATTTTCTCAAATGTCGATATATATATATATATTAACTAAACAACTATAAAGTTTCTATACAAAAGTAGGTTAATCTATAAAATAAAGAAGAAATTTAGAAAGGGTAAGTTTAGGAAAACATCTTGGAAGGAAGACTGTTAGCTTGATGTGAGATCCTAAATCTTAAAGAAGGATGTTTTTCGAAGGAAGTTAACCAATTTGTGAAAACCTTTATTTCATGTCATAAACCAATTTCATATCAGGGGTATATAGAGGTAAGTTAATCCCTTGATAGGTTTCAGGCCTTTATTAAAAATATTTTTTTCCAAATAAAAATATAGATCCAGGCAAGTTTTCCACTCTCCCTTGACCAATAATAATATTCATATTTATATACATTGAATCAATAAAATTAATAAATTATATCTTTTAGATATTTATCGTGCAGATAACAAAATCTGATTATTTTTCGGAATTTTTATTCAAAGGGGGTGTTTCCTGGGTTTTTTTCCCCTTTACTTATATATATTTATTATTAAATACCAATTTAATTAATTTGCATATATTTTTTTATAGAGGATCAATAAATTTTTATAAGAGTTTGCATAGAGATGTTCTTAAATAAACCAAAATTTCGATTATAAAAATTTTTTAATAAAAATAAAAATCTGCTACAATCATAAAATTTATTCAATATAATATATTTATGATAAATATAAATATTAAGAGAATTCTCCTTTTAAATTATTTATTAATTAAATGATTGAATACCGATTTTTTTTTAGTAAATATGGAAGAAGGAGCTCAAAAATTAGGTACATTATTTCATGCTTTTTAAAAGTGAAATAACTTTCTCAAAAAATATTTAACAGAAAATGGCAGAATCACAGTTGCACATTACTTATTTTTGTTATTTGATTAAAAAAATTAATGACTGTTATTTAACTCATAGTGCAATCTCAATAAATTATTAACAAATATTATACTACCGAAAATTTTATCAAGTCAACATAACTAAAATATCTATATTATTAGATATAGCATTGCATTGAGATATTTGTAATTTTATAAAAATTATTTGATATTCCTAAACTAAATTTTTTATATATTCAAAAGCCTTAAGGATCAACTAAAAATCAAAATTAATTTGAATATAATCAGTGAATAAGATATCTGATCATAGTTGGCATTTGATTTAAGACCACCATAAAGGTAATTCTGTAGTTAAACGCTCAATTTTAGCCAATTTTAAAAACAACTGTCAATATTATATTCATAATATTACGCAAGTACGCAAGACAGAAGATTTTTTTAATAGATGGCACAAATATTTGAACATCTATTTTAGAAAAATTTCAAGGCTTAGACAATATTTTTCTGGCCAGATAACTGAGTTATCCTTTTATAAAAATCGGCTGAAATTGAGCCGTTTAACAATACTATCATCATTTATAATAAGAGTCGAAAATTATATTTAAGGTAAACTATGAAAACTTAGAAAAATTTGATGAACTTCTTGAATATTTAATTTTATAAATGGATCAATGATACTTGGTCATAATTTTTAGAATATATTCAAAATAAATATATTCCTTAAAAAAATATTTTTATAGTTAGCCGAAGTCACCCAAGGCAGAGCGAACAAATAACTGAAGAGCAATCAATCTGATTAATTTAATTTTAACAATTTTTATTTTGTTTATTGGTATTTACAAATAATTGAATTAAATCAATCTCTATTTAATCATGTGATTTTTAGAAAAAAAAATTTATATTTGGGTATAACTTAATTCTAAAGGGTCATTTTAAAAATTTATAAATTATATTCTTATACAAGGATTTGTATTTTTGCGGTAATTATATAAATTTTAATAAAATGTAGTTTGAATAAACACTAACAATCTTTTGCATAAAAATTATATGAAATAGGTGAGGTATTAAACTGATTAATTGAAATATTGATTATTTTAAAATTACTTTGTTTTAGTAAGGTTTAATGAAAAGGTAATCGTAAAATAATCTTGAAAATTGTTGATAAATATATCCATTAATTATAAAATTAAGAAATTATCTCAAGCTGAGGAGTTTATTATTGCTAATTTTATTACTATTTATTACAATAATGAGAGTGCTTGGGTTATAAGATCAAGCCAGAATTTATTTTCATAATTATATAGTTCAGAATTTATTTTCATAATTAAAAATTAGTTAAGCTAATAAAAATTTATGATTATATAAATTATTAAAAACAATTTTCCTAAATATATTTTTTCTCAGAATTTTTTTTTAATGAATATCTTAGAAGGTATATATCCAACGACATATACATTGTATTTAATAATCGTTTATAAAATTTATAAAAATTTTATTCAAAAAGAAGAAGAAAGGAAATATATTTTATTTTAAATTATAATATATAAAAAATCAAGGGAGGAAGATGATTTATTTTAATAAAAATTTAAATAAAAAAATGGGGATTACACTTATTCTATTTTACTTATTTATTGATAAATATAAATGAGATAAATATGTAGGTTATTAAACCCATCTTCCAAATATCCAATATATTTATGCTCCAAATTTTTATTTAAAAAAAAACGAATGTATTTATTTCAATGAGTGGTATGTGTTAAGGTGTAATTGATTATTAGGGTAAAAATTAATTAATATTTAATAATTTATATTAATGAGATGTTTGATTATTGTGAAAATATAAAAAATGGAAGTTTATTTATGTTAATATATAAATTTTGAATATTAAAACTTTTATATTATTCTATTTAAATTAAATGACCTTTTCGAATTCTCTCTTATACTTTTTATAAAATATAAGGAAGACTTTTGTCGAAATTCTTTTTTTATATAACCTTTTAAAAAACTTGTTATATTTTAATATGTAAAAAAAGCATAAAGTGTTAAATATTTTAGTGTTAATAAAAAAAATAAAATAATAAAAAATTAATTGTTTTAGTTGCGCCTTCAATACAAAATTGTTATGGTGGCAGAATATTTGATAATTATAATGCTTTACCAACCGAAATGTGTATAAAAAGGTAGAACTAGAAGAATGAGGACTATGGAAAATGATGTTAATTTAATTCTAAAAACACATTTAAAATGTAAAATTAAAAATAAATATAAAAATTTTAATAATAAAATATTGATCATATAAATAAACCTATATGGGACAATAAGAATAAAACAAAATCCATAGAGAATTAGAAGATTATTTAATATACCATGTGAGTAAAGATGTTTTGAGTTTAACATTTAATCTACCAGATGACTTATATTTGCTTATAGACACAATGTTACCGTTATATGGAAGTTCAAGTTATGAAGAAGCAATATCTATATTAAAATGTTTTTGTAATTATAAAGAGGTAAAGAAATCTAGATCAAATAATATATCTTATACTAATAAAAATTTAAAAGTCAAAATAATAAAAACTTGAATAAAATTGAATTATGTAAATTAATACCAAATGTTAAAAAAGAAATAAATTCTTATAAATTAAAAGAAATAAATCATATGATAACAATTGAAGAAATAATAATGAGTAAAACAATAATGAAATAAAAGTTAGAGAAAATAATAAAATAAAAAATTTTATAATTAATAAAAAATTTAAAAAAACTTTGGAAATAAAGAAAATTAAAACAAATATTAAAAAGAGAGGCAAGATGATTAAATATCTTGATGTTACAAAAGTTTTTAAGAGTATGATGTGGAGATCGTATGTTGAAAATGGAAGGAGAAAGATAAATATTTTTATAAAGAACAGTTGAAGATAAATTATTATATAAAAAAAATTGTTTAAATTGAAAAATAAAGGAGTAAAATTGAAAAATAAAAATAAATAAATAATAAATAAAATATTATTATATAAAAAGAGACAATTCCAAATGTTCTATTATACTATATTCCAAATTATGATTCTTATTCTTATGAATGATTCTGATAAATTATTTATTTAATATCATTTCAATTATTCCAAAATTTTTTTATTTGAGATATATTGATCATAATATATATTTACAAACATTGATAAATAAATAAAATGATAATAAATAACGAGATGGACATGTGAGGATGATGTTCAAGCGAATGATTAGACGATAAGGATAACAAGCTAAACCAATGAAAAAGATATGACTGAGGCTAAACAACGAAATCAAATGAAAATTCTAAAACAAAGCTAAAAAAATTTTTAGAGGGGGAAGAACTGAACAAGTTTAAGTTCAAAATTCGAAATTCAAAGTCAAGTTCAAAAGCGAGAATATGACTTACGACATAGAAAATGATAGTTATGAATAAATAAAAATTTTTTGTAAAAAATATAAATTTAATTTTGAAAGAGAAATTGGATGATCAATACAAACACAAATCGACAAGCAATGTTCGACCAACGATGCTTCACAAAGGATGTTCAATAATCAATTCAACAAACGATAATCAGATGGTCAAACAAACATTCTTAAGATATACGAACAAGTGACTAATAAAGCAATTGAGAAACAAAGGACTGGAAGTGAAGATAAGAAACTGAGGAAAGAAGACATTAAAAAAAGAGGGTAATGTTAATATATAAATTTTGAATAATAAAACTTTTATATTTTTCTTTTTAAATTAAATGAACTTTTCGAATTCTTTTTTATAATTTTTATAAAATATAAGGATTACCTTGTCGAAATTCTTTTTTTATATAACCTTTTAAAAAACTTGTTATATTTAAATATGTAAAAATGTAAATTTAAAATGTATATATAAAGCATAAAATGTTATTTTAGTGTTAATAAAAAAATAAAATTATAAAAAATTAATTGTTTTAGTTGCGCCTTCCATACAATTATTAATTTATAATAATTATAAAATTTAAAAAAAAATAGATTTGGGGAATTATATTATAATTATACTCATTTCACAAAAATTTGCTAGAAAGGAAGTAGATAAATAGTTTCCTGTAAGTGTTAGCGCTTAAATTAAAAATATAATATTATAATTTTTAAATCGAATTTAAAAATTTGAGAAGAACTAATTTGAGAGGAAGAGAACGAGGGGGTGTATTGATAATTGATTAGTGATGACTTAAGAATTAATTCCTCATTACCTATTAAAGTGAGAGTAGAAATAAATGCAATAGTAAATCATAGTCCCAAGGAAAAAGGTAAGGTAGGAATATTTTTTTATTAAATTGATCTAAATTAAGAAATGTGAAAAATTCATGCACCTTTAAGTTGTGAGAATAAAATTCAGTAATCATAACGAGGTTACTTGTGGGAGACATGGGTTTAATACCTAGGTTATTTTATTAAATTTAATTTAATTCAGAATAAGAAATTTAATTATATTCATTTTAATAAACGGTTTATTATAACATAAATTTTAATTAAAAAATAAAGCATAAGAATTTTCATAAAATTTTTATGATCCATATTTTTCGTTTTGCCAGCTATATATGAAACAATAAATTGAATAACAAAAATTATTCTTTCATGGGTTGGCATGATAATATATTGATAATTTAATTGGAAACACTCTGTGTCATATGGCCGGGGGGGGGGGGTGTAGTCAGGGACAGGTCCTCTGAAAAAAGAATCTAGATACAGATACAGATTATTTGTGAAAAAATGAATCTTAGATACAGATACTTGTATCTTTTTTAAAATATCAAAATGCCTAATTAGAGTAACTTATATGTAAGATACTTTTAAATTATCATTATCAATTAAATTAGAATAGTTTATACAGTATTATTATTTAAAGAACATAACATACGCATATAATAAGAATGAATATTTGCAATAATTAATAAAATATTTAATGATGAATTAATTATAATAATCAGGTAAATTAGGAATACTATTAGCCCATTCTTATCATAGATAGGGAAGGGAGACTAGTATTTTTAATGGGAGTTGAAATATTAATTTGTAAAAGAGTATTTAAAATAGATTCATTATTTTATAAGATAATCAAATTTTTCAAATAAATAGATTGCCATTTTGAACTACTTAACATTGTCCCAAAATAAATTATTTTTCAATTGGAAGGTATTGCAGTATTATATTTATAGAAAATTTCCTAAATGAAAGGATAATAATTAAGCATTTATAATGTACTTCGACTTCTTTAATATAATTTAAAACCTCCAGTTCAATAATATTTGTATTATTGAACTCATCAACATTTGTTTCACCAAAAGGTTATTTGTATTATTGAACGGTATTACATTTAGGGCTTATTTTATTAATATATTTTGAAAGTATTTGCTTTTATCATCTGACTCAATCTAACTAAAATATGGATGTGATTTTGATGTCACAAAAGCCTCTTTATATTCAAATCATAAGAAAATATTGTCTTAAATTCCATTGCCCACACCTTAGGCAGCTTTTAATAAAGATAGCAATATTGTACTTGAATATTTAAGATAACATATGCCCCTTTTAACCTCACATAAACAATATACTTTAATATGTGTAACAAAATTTGTGTTCCATTATCTATCCTGTACGTTGTCTTTTTTAACTTATATTTTTAAAAAATTTTCATATAATTAAGATTTGAATTTGATTCACGGGAACTTATTTTCATAATTTAAATTTCACTACCATGAGTGTTAATCAACCTACAAAATTAAAAAAAATTACATAAAATTTGTAATGATATTCTATAATGTTACATTTATATATAAAATCTTATCTTTACTTATTTCGTTTTAGTGTTGTTATATTTTATACCTTAATATGAATTGTAAATTTTCCAGCTAATTTTGATTGTCATTATTTTTAAAATATGGTTAAGGAAATTAATACAAGATTCTCGAAGAAAATAAGATATATTAATATGTAAAATTTTAACATGAATATTAAAAAGAATCTGTCAAGAAAATTAAAAAGATACAAGATTATTTTCAGAATAAAGATCTGAGATACAGATACTAGTATCTTATTAAAAATGTCAAAAAGATACTGAGTTACAAGATACAAAATGATCTTGTATCTTAGACACAAGTATTCGCGGTACTATCCAACTATGGGTATAGTTGATTTTAATTTTGGGGGTATGGGGTAGGATAAATTTATTGGCGGGTTATATATTAAATTTTTAAATGAAATATGTTCATTGCTTGAATAATTTTACCTCTATCATAATGTCAATCTTGTTTTCTTATATTTTTCAAATGGGTTCAAGAACTAAAGAAGTATATAATAAGCACTAATTACTTGCATAAATTTTCGAGAAAATGCTTCCAGATATTTGTGTCTCTCTCCTTAAGATATGATATCTTAGTTAGTTCGTGATTCATGATTCAATTATTATTTTATTGACTTGCAAAATTGATTAAAAAATTAATGAGGCACTAAACAACAGCAACTTTATGGGTAGAACTTCAATATTATCCGTTCTGGCATTATTCTAATTTTTAATTTTTTACCAATAATTTTTTTACCAATAATTTTTTTACTCCTTAAAACCAATCATATTAAAGCAATAAAATATAATAATAAAGCCCTATTTAATAGTTTATTATAAGTTTCAGAATTAATATTTCCAAGCTAGTTTTCATTTTATTTAACTGTTTTTTTTGTTCTCACATTTGAATGTGCAATTTAAGGTACTAGTCTAGCATTAAATATTAGCATACTCCAGATATGTAGTTTTTTCTATTTTTCATTTTAGCACGTTATCAATTTTAGCAATTTTCTCTTTTCTTTATACTGTCTACCAAAAAGATTAAATTTATATTCAATTAAGTTCTAAACATGGATTAAATAATATAATAAATATTTTAAGTCACTTTTTTATAATGTTTGGCCAAAATCTTACCAATAAATATTTTATTTATAGTAGCTACTATACTGGTTAACAGACACTAATAAAACCCAAAACATGCCATATTTTAGAATTAGGGTTTCTTCAGTCAACTTTCATATCATATCATATCAAGCATGTTGGTCATAGACGTGCCCAAAGAGAGCGAACGTGAATTACAAAGAGGCTCGCCTCCATATAATTATGTCGATTTTTTTCCTTAAGGAAACTAACAAACCTTGTAACTCAGTAGTTTTATCATAAAAGAGTGGAACTACACCCTCTTCGATACAAGTATTATTTAGTTATGTGTAATAAGAGAAGATAAGAAGAAAAGAGAAGAAAAAAAAAGAAAAGAAAATAAAGCTATTTATTCCTATTATTTAGGGTTTCCGTTTAAATATTGAATTAATATTTAGTAATTTTCCTATTATGAAAAATATACAGTTAAATTTTATTTAAGATATAATTATTTATAATTAATATTTAAATAACCATAACACCTTATTACTTTAACTGACTAAAATTGGAACTAATAATTACTTTATAACTGACTAAAATTGGAACTTAAACAAAAAAAAATTTGTTTAAGAAATATTCTGTATCCAATATTATTCCTTATATATATATTTTAAGTAAGTCCTCAAATATTCTATAACTGTTAGCATTTAATAAATAATATTAATTTATATATAATTAGTCAATATTTAATATGATATTTTAAGTTATATTAAGAAAGCTCTTCAATACTAATCAACCCCCTAGTATTTTAAAAAATGTTATTCAGCTTCTATTTAATTAATGTCTGTTAAAGGAAGAAATAATATTACTTTTATTTAAATGAGAACTGATTGATAGGTTATTTTTTTAAGTAAAGACACTAAGATACTTCAGTCAACTTTAAATAATAATATATAAAGACATAGTAATTATTTTTAGAATAAAACTTATTTCTATATATATATTTTCTGCAATCATTTAAAATGTAATTTAAAAGGTATTGACATTTTATCAGCAAACTCATATTCATGCCAAATAATATACTATAATAATGCATTCATTGTAAAAGTGAGTTTTAAATTTAAATACTGTTCTAAAAAATGACCCTTTTATTGTGATAGTTGGAGTAGTTTATTGATGATTTAAGTTATCCTTTATAAAATTTATAAAGGTGTACTATTGTTAATATGGTGTGAAAATTAAAAAGATATCGATAAAAAATTACTTTATTTTAAATTTATTTATTATAGAATATAACTAACTCCCTATTAACTTAATTAATTATATATATCTACTTTTCCAAAGTAAATAGAAAAATGTAAATATTAAATTAATATTATGTTAAGTGAAAGAAATGATATAATAAGTCCGTTAGGTAAAATTTAAGTTAATTTAATTCAAATATATAAACAATTATTATAATTAATAATGTTTCACTGAAGGCGGCGAAGATATTTTAGGAGGGTAGTTAAAAGTTTTTTAGTGTGTATGCTTCCGGCAGTATCCTGTCATGTGTATGCTGGAAACAGCGCAATATATGTGCAATATAAATAAAGAAGACTAATGTGAGAATTCTTTTAAAACATATAGAAAGAGTTATATAAAAAAAAGGAACTGATAATATAACACAAAGCAAGCATTGTTACAATAATTATTTTTAAAATGTTATATTGATAAACAAATTGGCCTGTCATTGGCTTATTTATCGCATGACACTTAGAAATGCATTTAGATAAATAAATCGTCAGTTTAGGTAATTATAATTATGTCATTGCATTATGCATAGCGCAAAGGAATAACTTGAATCTATTAATCAACAAACAAATCTCTAGAGGGCGAGATATGTTGAAAATATAATTAGAAAGAGAGCTTTAGTATTGTGAATAATTGAATGAGATTAGGTATTTTAAAGAATAAATAGTGCCTGACAATAATAATCTTATATAATATTATTCATATGAGTGGCAAAATTTTTCATCTCATTTAATTTTTCACTTTTGAGCCTTTCTTCTAAATTCCTCAATTAGGTATAGGCTAAAATATCAAATATTCATATATTATTGCTTCTGTGGTCAAATTAGCGTATTTTAAACTTTAATTTAATTATTTATTTTTTTGTACGAAAAAATAATCCTTAGGATATATAAATTATATCAATTAAATATGTCAATATATTAAAAAATCATATTTCATCGATTATTTTTTGCCTAAAATATAATTGCTTCATTTTCCCCCCAAATGTAATTACCCAAGTCTCCAGATTTGGCATATATACACCCATATCCAATAAATTATGATACTTACCTGAATGATGATTAATTTAAAAATGTATTTTGAAGTATCGTTGGATACAAATAAGCTGGTGACCAGATATATTAGTTATCCATATAATATTCTTTATTAAATAAGACTGCTATATTTATTGAAAAATATTTTCAATCTTTTTAAATGTATATTTGATATATTAAATTGTAATAATAAAATTTAAGCTTTGACCCCACTCTCTTCAACTTTTATAAATTTTGTATGATGGTAATATATATACCAACTAGTAAAAATATAAGATTTTAATTCCCAAAACAGCTTATTTTATGAGATATGCCATGTTTAGACACGCAAAAATTCCAAAATACATAGTACATAATTTTGAATATTTCAAAAAAAAATTAATATAAATCCATATTTAAATTTTGTATGATAGATCTATAAAAGCCTTTTAATATGATATAAATAAGATAATAGTGAATATAAGTTTATTATCGAGAATTTAAAAAGAAAACTGGTATTTTTATTTTATATATTTTATAGAGAGACATTATACTTTAATTTACTAATCCATTTGTATTACATGTTCGGCGTTAGATCTATAGATCTAGCTAAAATCCAAAATTAATATATTATCCGTACATACCAAAATCACTCTTAAAAAGTTATAAACTAAATGCCTATAAGCTAGTTGGAGTAGTAGTCTTCAATGAACGCTAGCAGATACAGCGATCTATTTGTTTTAAACATAGGGTGGTTCAGGCGCGTTAAATATAATTTTTTTTAAATGAATTGGGCAATGGACGAGGGTATTTAAAATATTTTTTTCTGGTTAAATAACAAAACACTTCTACTTATTAAAAATAAATTTTTTTATTTAAAAATGTATTAATAAAATAGAAAGAGTGAAACATAAAATAAATTCAATTCTTTTATATAAATTGGAGGTCAGAAGGGTAAATGATATTTAAAAAAATATTGATATGCGGGCGAGCAGATAAATTTTTTAAAACAATATGCGGGTGGATATTTGGGTTAAAACCATAAAATAAATTGTATATATTATAAACCATATGGAAATAAATGAGTTCTCTTTCTTTATTAGAATTTTTTTTTTAAAGTTTTTTATGTTAAGTATTCAAAATAATTTATAAATCTGTGATTCAAAAAGAGTTGACATTTCAAAAAAGGAGAACACACAGGAACTTTAAATCACCCATTCTAATTGTTGATAACTCCATAAATCGTAATTCTTCTAATCTAAAGGTTAAATTTTTATAGAATTAAATTTTTTACGTTGTATTGAGCACTTATATATTGCAAATAAGGGTAAAGTTTTAATATTGGGAGATAATTTTTGGTTTATTTTAAATGCCTTCCCAGTATAAAAACTGATATTATTGATTCATGTTTTAAACAATATTTGCTGTTTGCCTAGCCCTTCATACTAAAAAAACACTGATTTCCTATTATTTATGCATTACATAAAAAGGTGGGTTATTTATTGTTCCTGAATTCGTTTGCCAAATGATATAAGATTCCTAATCTTCATCTGAGGATTCTGTATTATACGTTTTTATTGACTTACCATATCCACATTTTTTTTACTAGGTTTTTCATGAAATTTTATTCCGACTTTTTACATGAGGTTTTATTCACATTTTTATATAGTCTCGTACTTTTTCCACTTTTATATACCATTATTATAAGATAATAGATCAATTTTTTATAAGGCAAAAATTTGTATTTGCTTTTTATATCTAAATTTCCTTGTATTTCATAATCTTATGTTAAAATTATATCAAATTTATTAATTCAATTAAAAATTATTTATTTATGTTATTAATCAAAACATAAATATTATATTAGATCTTATTAATTTGATATACATACCAAAATCCATATCTAAATATATTTCTCAGATATATATATCAAATTATATTTATAGAAAAAGCGATTTTAAGTATATTAAAAGGAAATTTTGAAAATTTAAAATAAATCTACTATTTAAAAAAGACCATTTAAGAAAGGAGGGGGAGGGATTAGTCAGAAAATTTGTAAATTATCCCATATGATCAAGTTATAACGAACGCGACGGCATGTTAATATAAACAGTTTAGTGTTGTTAAACTCGTTTTGACACTATTTTTATTAACAACTCGATATTTTCAGAAAATTATTACATAAGCCTCTAGAATTTGCTACTAGATGTCGAGAACTATATATAATCATTGAACAAAATCTTTAGGCTTGCCCAATATTTTTTGGACAAATGGCCAGTTTAAAATGTCGTCTCAAATTGAGCCGTATAAAAACATAAAAAAAGTTGATCATCTAATATGCTTTTCTTTTTAAAAGAATAGGCTATCATGTATCCTTAATTATCAGATAATTATTTAATTATAAAATAAAATAAATCTCCATAGCAATCCATCACATAAAAAAATTTGAATAGCACACAAATTTTAAAAAATCATAGGTACTATTATTTAATATAATATTGATAATGAACTTTTGTAAAAAGAGTTAATAAATATTATTTAATATAATATTGATAATGAACTTTTGTAAAAATATAAACGTGTTAATAAATAAATATTATGGTCGTTTTGAATATTCGAACTTACAAATATAATATAATTTTCAAAAGGTTAAAAAACAATTTTTTTTTAAATAATAAAATTTCAATAAATAGTTTATTTAATAATAAAATATATAATAGGATAACTCAATAGAAGATTTATTCACTTTTAATTTATATTTCTTCGAAATAACTCCTATTTTGAAATCATCAATGTTTCTCAATTATTTTTCGGTACTCGCATTCTTCATGGCTTTTATAGAAGTTACATATTCAAACGGTAACTGATTTTCTTTTTTATAAATACAATTATATAATTATATTAATTATAGAGTAACTCTGGGGTAATGATATATGACATTAATTAAAATAAGGTAATTTACTAAAACAGTTCTACATTTATCAAAATGTAATTATACCCATTTTTATAATCCTAGCTGGATTTGAACTAGAATAATCTTTCTTTTTATTACGCCATTAACTCATAAAAATAATCAATAACGTTTGAAGTCAATATATCATTACCCAACTGCATGGGACATTTGAGCCCTAGCCGCTTAAATCAACCGCCTCCCCCTTATCACATTTTTGTAAATATATTTACTAATTTATATGTTATTAAAAATTAAGCATAAAATTAAATGATAAGTTAATTTTTGGTTAAAAAGAAATTATGAGAGGGAATTAATGATAATTAATATATTTATCTTACAACATTGCGAATGAAAATTCTTTGGTTAATCTTATTGATAAATATCTTTATCGGAGTGAAAATTTGTTTAGAAGGATATTATCTAAGATATTTTTCTATTTTTGTCATTTTTTATGTGATATAAACTTGTATATTAGAAATCTTTTTAAATTAAAATTAATAAATAAGAATATTTAAATTTATGAGTATAATAAAAGAAATAAAGGTTACATATAACAACATATAAAATATTTTTAAAAATATATGGTATAACATATGCGTTTAAATTGAAAGTATCTATGTAATCCATGATATTTTTATATTCCCTTATTTTCGTCCTTCATTTCTTAATCTTACTTGTTATTAAATGTTTATTAATATATCTTTATTCCAAATTTATATATTCTTCCACGATGATAAAGGAATTAAAAATAAAAAAATTAATAACTTTATATAAAAAAAAATGTAATTTACTATAAAAACAAATTTATATTTAACATAATAGTTTAAATTTTGTTATTTACTAATAACCATTATTTTAGTTCTACAATCACCTTTTATTTGCCTCTTTTAATATTAAATTTATTAATAACATACTAAGTAAAAACAATTCTTGAATAAATAACGCCTATGATATGCTAATTATATATCATTACCCTGCATTCACAATAATCGCGAATAATCGGCGAAGAAATAATTATACAGCACTTCGCAGGGAATTCGGATTAACTATGAATGAAAGTAAGAATTAATAATTTGCTTTTATATATCATTTTTTTTACCAATCATGTTATTATCATTTTTTATAAAATTTTATATATTATTTTAGATGAATTTGGTGGGCCAGGTAATATTTCTCTATAAATTTTTATAATGTATAAATCGAAAGCTAAACCAATTTATAAAAATATTTAGAAAAATCTTTCATAATAGAATAATCTTGTAATATTATTGATTTCGCTAAATTTTGTTGCTAGTCTTCTGAGAAATTATATCTGAGTTATTATTTTATATTCATATAAATGACAAAATCAATAAAATAACTTTTGAATTAATAATGCCTATAATATGTGAATTATTGTTTAAATAATCAGGATTTCCTTAGATTTTATATAATATTTTATCATTTGTAATATGTAAAGGTTACTCTATGTATATAAAATTATTAATTTTAAATTTAGAAGGTATGTATTACCTTAAGTAAAAAAAATATTAAATTCTTATATATGAAAAAAGCTAAAAAATTATTTAAGAAAAAATAATATTAGAAAAATAGGTTTTTCATAACTTAGAAGTTTATATTATTATTATCATATACGATATTTTATTATGATATATATATTTTAGTTATATATTTACTCGTTTTTATATCCTTTTATATTGTTTATAACTTAATGACTTACATATACATTTTATTGATATTTATATTAGATCGGGCCACGGGTATATATATTTAACGTTTTACTTCATTGTGTTGTACAATTATCTATTAAAATACTAATGATAAAGTAAAAGGATTGATGGTTTGCATGATTTCATATATTATCAATATATGATATCTTTTACTTTTGGTTTGATTTCTAAGCACCCACTTTATATTTATCCCTTATGTGCAATTTATAATATTATTACTATCATATATGAGATTTTATTGCTAAATATATATTATATTAGTTATATAATAACCTTATGTATATACCTTTAATGTTCAAAATATATCCTTATAATTTATATACACATAATTAAAGTTACTAAAATTTTCCTTCACTTGATTGTTTTATTAGTGTTTAGGGATGAAGGTATATATAAAGTTTAACTTTATTAAACAATAAAGAAAAGAGATTGAAGGTTCTTTTTCTAACCATTGACTTTATACATTTCAATTTATGATATCTCCTCCTTATCCTTTGATTTTTATAGACCCAATTTATTAATCTTCTAATTTCACGCTTCTCTTAACTTTTTGTTTTTATATCTTCTTTTTTTTCGAATATTCTTACTTCATTATTACCTTAATTAAATTTTTACATCATTGCATTTTCTTTTATTTTCTTTATCTATTTCGTTTCCTCCATATTTCATTCCTCCTTCTTTTTTTCTTTTGTTATATTTGCTTTTAATTCTTATTGTCGCTTCTTAACTATGCTTGTTATATTCTGGTCTTTTATTTATTTAATTCTTCCTCTTTTTTGTCTTTGTTCTATTGTATTCTTTATTGTTTCTTCCATTTTTGATTGATTATCTATATCTGCTTTTAATTTAGTTTGACTACTAGCATCCCTCTCATTTTTATTTAATTAAATTCTTTCAATTATTTTTGATTTCTAAATAAGACTTAATCTTTTTTTCTCCATTTATTATATTTCTCTTCCTCTTTTATCTAATTTTCTCTTATACCCATTTCGTAAAATATTTATTGTTTTTATTTTTAATTTTATATTGACTTTAATTGATGCCCTCTTGCCTTTTACCTTTCCCTTTCGTTTCTTGTTTTATTTTTTGATCACACCCTTTTCTTTATTTAACTATATATATATATATATATATATCTATATTCAATCATATTTTTTAATTGTCTTCATTTACTTATCATATCTACCATCATATTTTTATCTTAACATATTTTAGGGCATCTTTGAATTCTGTTGATGCTTTTATCCCATTTTGTCTATTCTTTTACCATAACATATCATGCTTTGTTGTTTTCATGTAAATATAATTTATTTCCATACATTATTGCAATGATTTAAATAATACATATTTTTTTATTACGATATTATAACTTATTATTCAATATCAGTCAATTAAAATATTTTGTTAGAGAATATATAACTTAGAATCTATATTTAAAGATGTAATTATTAAATATAATTATAAAAATATGCTAGCCAATATATAACTAAAAAATCTTATATAAAATGCAATTATTTAAAATGTAATAATAGTGAATATCATTTATTTAATAAAATAATGTTTTAGTGAAAATATAACTTAAAATATTATTTATAACTGTGATTATCTAAAATTATTAATTTTCTTAAATTAATTAAGTTACCTTTTATGTCATCTAAATAGCTTAACCTTTCGTCGATCTTTGTATTATTTTATCTATATATTCTCCTCCATTTCTATACTTAAAGTAAACCATTTTTCCTTCTTTTCTGTTCTTTTTATGCTTTTCTTATTTTGTTGATTTTTTTCTAACCCTCCTCTCTTCTCATCTTGTTTTCCACCTATATTTGTCCCATTCCTTTCTACATCACCTAATTAACTTCCCCTATTATTCCGATTGGAAAATTTAATATTTGAGTCACTTTTCGGTTAATTCTCATTTTCGATTCTTAGTATAAGTCATTTAATATATCACACATTATTATTTCGGATTCTTTGAGTTGAATACTTATTCTAATTTTTCTCTGATTTACATTATTTAACCAAAGCTCAAACATGTATTCTATCCATTCAAATTTCCATAAATTAAATAATTTATTTTTATAATTTGTCTCATATGGTACGAATGTGAACACGAATATAAATTTTCGCAAATCGTATCATTCCGCTGAGTCATTTGATATTTTATTGCCTAAATCTCGAAATTGTTCCTATGTATTTTCACAGTAATTTCTGCCATCACTAAATATCTCTCCCTTCTCTTCATTTAATAGGGCTAAATATGTCATCTTACATATATGTGCCTTCCACAAACGTGAATGAATATGTTATCTTATTGCAAGAAATTTATATATTATTTAATAAAGATTAGGTTTTCTGAAATTTTATAATTTATTTTTGAGTGACAAGCTAAATATAAATATATTTCCATCAAATGAAATTGTTATTTCCATCTGATTTTTTATTAATAAATACTTCTTAACATAAATCTAATTTCTTTTAAGTAAAAAATTAAATTTCATTTTAATTTCAACAATCCCGACCTCCAGAATCCTCTATATTTATTTTATATAATTTATATTAATTTTCTTTATATAAAAATTTTGATAAATATATTAAATGTGTATAGCATAATTCATCCGTAGATTTTTGGAATTTATTTACACATTTTTTTTAAGTAGAAAAATCTGACATGATTTTATATAGAAAATTAAAGGGATAAGGGCATTTTTAATTTAAAAAAAATTAAAAAAATTGTATCTAGATATCAATATAAAGAGGCTTACATAATTACATTAAAATTAATAAAATGACAAATTAATTAATATGATTATGATGGAAATTTATCTTAAAAAATCTTATTCCATCCAAAAATAAAAATTCCTTTAACATTTCTATAATATTTATCATTAAGGTTATAATTCTAGACAACTCGGTAAGCATAACTTATATTTTTTAATAAATTATTTAAAAAATTTTATTAAATTTGTTTACCAAAGTTTATTATTATTTAATTAAGGATATATGAAACTTTAAAGAGATATATGCAAATGTTTCCATAAATTATTTGCTACTATTTTTCAAAAAATACATATGTAATATAAAAAATAAAATGAAGTAATTAGTAATCATATATGGCCTCAAAATCGGTTTTTTATATTCTACAAAAAAATAAAGAATAAATAATTATCCAAAATAAAATAAAATAAAATAGGAGTCATCCTGAATCTTACAAATTATAAATGCTTGCACCGTTGTTACACGGTCAAATTATTACGCGTAAAAAAAACTATAATAAAGATAAAAAATTTATACAACAAAATAAATAAAAACAACCCCCAATGTTAATCTATATTAAAAAACAAATAAAAAAAATTAATTATATAAAAATTTAAAAAAACACAAATGAATTTTAAAAAAAACATGTAGGTAGGGCAAAGGACTCTCATTGAGATGAGTACAAACAAGATAGTTGCCTTGAAAGACAGTGATTTAAGTTGATTGTAACATTTTAAGAGTATTAATGATCAACGTTAAAGGATATTTTTTTACTTAAAATCTTGGAAAAATGATAACCTAGGGAGCCTAAGTACCCGATAGAAATAACAATTGGAAATAAAATGAAGATCAAAAAAGTCGTGTGGATTTGATAGAATTATTATATCTGGGCCTCTAAGCAATCATTTTTTTAAATCTTAAATAAAAAATTTATCAAATTAATAGGAAAGAATTAACACAAATTCCCATATTTCGAGGCTATTTTCGTTTCCTCGTATCTCATTGAGGGTTTCATTTTGCATTTATCCTCCCTTTTTATATATTTTTATTTATAATTTATAGTTTTTATATTTGTCATCTTTTAAATTGTTTACATTTTATTTTAATATAGTTTAATATATTTTTTTTGACTGTTTACTGGTTTCTTTATTTGAATGATAGCTGATATAATATATTATCAAAACATTTTACAAAAAGGATAAGAAATTTAAAAAGAGCATGTCTTAAAACGTAAATAATAAATAGAGAGAAGTAAAGAAAGTATAAAAATGCATGATAGATTATTCAATGGAAGAGATATAACTTAATTACTTAGATCGAATATTGGCGATAGCCAGTCTTTGCTGTAAAAAAAGAAAATACTTATGCTTATCGATCTCTTCACAATTTGTCTTTCCAATTCTTTAAAAAAGCGAGATTTCCTGCCGAAGGCGGTAATGATGGATCAGAAGATGGGCATAAATGAGTAAGAAGATATATGGAAATGTATTTGGTGATTTGTGTTTCTCCAAGGGCGAGGGCGCGACGTTATGGTTGGGTGGTGCATTTAGAATAATACAGGTTAAATTTCAAACCAGTGGCTGACCCCTTGACTAAGGAATTAAGGATATTCTATTAGGACTTTCAATTTTAAATGCCTTCAGATTTGAATGCGCGTTATTGAATATCATTGTGATTGGGGTATCGTGGGAAACCGCATCGAGAAAAGCGGCAAGGAAGACAATATCTACCCTTACAATCAACGCCAATAGCAAATCTTAGTTCATCAGTGAAGAGTACTGTTTGAGGTTATAGTTTCCACATACTCGTGACCATATCCTTGGTTCAATTGGAGAATATCTGTGAGATCATCATCTTTAAGGCTCGATTTTAGGTGCGACGCACCATTCATAGAGTGTATTATCCTAGTTTTTCTTTGAACACGAAGAAGATCGTGAAGTATTTTGACGGGATTGTCCCAAATGGTCAAGACTTCAGCTAACAATGGGTCAGAAAACGGAGAAAGCCGACAAATATATGGACAGATGAGAGATGGGAAGCCATGAATTAGAAGTGAACGTAAGTACTCCCGAGCTTGCTTGGAAGTGATGCTTGTAATCATGAATTATTGTAGCAGAGATTAAGGATTTCTTCAAAAAGAGATTAACGGAGGTTTCAAATGATTTTAATGAATCGAGAAATTTAAAAATTGAGGCGAATCAAAGTGATAAAGAATTTTAGGAATGTAGTAAAAGTTTTTGAGTAGAAAAGATGCTAAGAGATGTTTTTAAAATGAAGAAAGCTAGTTTATGTATTAGTGAAGAAATGATTGATGAATTCTCAACCACCAACTAAGAAGCCGAGATGTATAAGAGACGGGTTTTGTGGAAGTAATGGAATGGAACAATTAAATGGTCTTGAGGAGGGTGGGGGTTGAATATGTCATCATCTATGTACCAGGTATGTAATGAAAGGTTACAATCGGCTGAATTTTTTTTGGCCATTTTGGATAACTAAGCATAAAAATCTAGTCCGGTAGATCACCATCTTGTATCCCTTCTGACTATGTGAGCAAATAATTGTTAAATTGGAGATGAGTAGCATAGAATAACAGAAGTGGAAAAATTGAGAAAAGGTAGAAAGTGAGAGCGGCGAATGAAATTGAAGGCATTAGAAAAGTCTATTTTGACGAGGATTTTCTTGATTAGGTATTGACATGGATTAGAGTGACTTGTATGGCTATTTTATAACTATCATTGATATCAATACCAGTTGGTAGGGTGATATGGCTGCCTTGTCCTTAATTTCAGAAGATATGAGTTTCACAATAAAACTGCAAAATATGGTCCCGACTGATATTGGTCGAATATCCTTATTGGGCTTTTAGAGTGCGATTAACTTAGCGCCGAATACAAGTGGTCTCATGGATTTGGCAATTAGTCCTTATAGATTTTACATAATGTTGCTAAATTCTTTAGGATTGAGACCTGGCTGAAGATCGTGGAGGAAATGCCCATCGTAGTCTGATGAGGAGTTATGATAAAATACATTAACGCACCTCAGCTGAGTTGAAGTCAATGTGTGGATGGAGGAGGTCGTATAAGGTCACATCAAGTAATGTGCTTTAAATTAATTTTGTTGTAATTTGCTTCATTATTTTGCAAGTGAGTCATCAAATGAAGCGGAGGCGGATTTGACGTTTAGATAATTTATTTTATTGAAAATTTTCTTGGCCTTTAATTGGAAGCTAGAGAGTTTTTTGGTTTCATGAAGGGATATAGTGGGAGAGGATGTACAGTTGCATCTTTGATTATTTAGGTTAAAGATTTCTGAATCTCTGGGTTGGAAGGTCATGAAGGAAAATAATAAATGTTTGATCCAAAAAAAAGAAAATGTTATTTAATAAGGATTGGAGACAGGTGGAGAGGGCCAACTTGTCCTCTAAAACCATTCGTCTAGAGATAGAGGTTTTCTGATAATAATTTCGTAGAGAGTTTAAGGTTATAAGTTGGAAGAAAATAATACAATTTTAGAGAATTTAAAGATTTTGTTGAATTTATATATATTAATGAATAAAAATTTTTTATAACAGTTTTTATTTTATTTTATATAAAGAATATTTGAGTTGATTGATGGGTATTTAAGGTTGATTTTTAACTTAATGAAATATAAAAATACAAAAAAAATTAAAAAATTTTCTCATATTAAAAAAAAATAAATTGATAAATTTTAAAGGTATATAAAATTTTTTTTGAAGACATTTAGATATGTGAAAAAAAAAAATCGGAATATAGAAATGAAAATTTATTGGAATGATTGTGAGGATTATATGAGTAAAAAAATATATGCATGTGAGGTAAGAATTTATGATGGTACAGATGCTTGAATTTAATTGCTGAGATGTCAAAAGCAAAATTTATATTGTTAGATTTGGTAATGATTCATGAGGCACCAGTTTAAAATTTGGATTGTTTGAGGATAAATTACTATGTTAGCTTTGTTCGAGTCTTGCATGTATTTTAGAGATGAAATGATTTAGTTCAATTAGAATTTTGAAAGATAAATTATGTAATGATTCATTGATTGTGTATTTCACCAAAATATAAATAGTAACTTTAATAATACTATATACTAATATATTATTCTCTATTATAGTAAATAAAAATGGAATATTTGTTATTGTTTCTAAATATTTTGAACAAAATTTAAAAAAAGACTGATATTTAAAAACATAATAATGTAAATCTTTTTCAAAGGTTCAATTAAGTGCTGTCCGAAATAAATGTTAATATTTTAGTTCAAATAAAGCTTAAAAGAGTCGATTTCTTAACCCGAATATGGATAGATCAGATTCGGATCCGTTAGTGCTTATAAGTGTAAATTAAACTTCAGAATCTTTATTCATTCCAAAAATAACAATATATTTAAATATTAATTCAGATAACTCACCCAGTAAACATTGCTTATTTTTATTGTAAATTTTATATAATGATGTATTCCGTCCTATTTTTTAAAAGTGAAATATAAAATTATTTTGAAAATTGGTTGATTTAAAAAAAGCTTGTTTTTGAATTTGTTTTTTTTACGATTTTGAGCAAAAAAGAATAAATTATATTTTATAGTTATTTGATTTTAAATATATAAAAAAACTCTTAAATTAATTACTTATGATATTTAGAATACCAAAATAATTAATTGCTTTGGCTCTTTTAATTAGAATATTTTTATAAAGGCACTGGTATATATTATAGCATTATGAATTTCATATTACTACTAATTTTGTACTATCATTTTTCCAAAACCTTAGCCAAATTTTTATCCTTTAATAATTATGCTCGATCTTTTGTAAGGCTCAATTTATAAATTTAAATCCCTTTTTTAGTTTAAAATCTTGGCTAGTTCGTATTGAAGTTCACCAAGGTTAAATGATTTAACAGTAATTGGCTACTCTCCTCTTCGTATTTTAAATTACAAATAGTTATTTTTATAATATTTCAATAAATTACAATTTAAAACAACTCATGATATAATAAAGCATATGATATGTGAGGAGAGTATCTAAATTTTTATTTAACCTAAAAATAATAATTCTTTTATATATTCTTCTTATTAAGGCTATCCTCGTAAGTATATATCTAAATTATATTTTACATAAATAAAAAAATTTCTATATTTTAAATTTAGATACTCTTTATGGATGCCAATCAGATCCGCTAGATAAATTTTTTAAAAAAATTTCGTACAATGTATGAATATATAGAAAGTTAAAAACCATTTAATAAATATATTTAAATAACTTTTATAATTTTATATCCTATTTCTTAATATTCGTAGTATATTTTAAACAAAGAATGAATAAAATTAATCCTATTTTATAATAAAATTACATAATTAATTGTAAGGGGGAGTAGATTATCATATGTATTATAGGAACTAAAAAGTATATGAAAGTGTTTCAATGAAAGAAACAAATTTTATTAAAAATAATTTTTAAATATAAAATATTATAAAGATGCATAAATGGTTCTAAAAATGTTCGTTACCCTATAAGTTTCCTCATAAAATTAATAGTATGCAACACTGTATTTTTTAAAATTTTATTATTAAAAACATAAAAAAATAGTGCTCTCTCTGCTTGTTTCAAATTCCCAACATTGACATTTTATGAAAACTTTTAAACCGTTTCTATTTTTATTTAGATAAGTGGTGTTGCATGATTTGTACTACCACCTTATCCTTCTGGGATTTAACTTTGCATTACCAGATATTATTCTATGCTGTATATTACTCACGTCTCTAGATGGAGATTTCACTACCGTTTAATTTGTTATGATTTATATTTATTTATTTGGTTCGGCATAAATTAGCATTGAGTGAAAGAATATTGATAAAAGATTCGATTATATTGTATTCGATTTTAATTCAAATTCACTTGATAAGGATTCAGGCTATGATATATAAGATAGAGTATCAAAATTTTCAGTAATATTTTTCACAAAATTTAATAAATTTGTCAAAATAAAATAAATAAGCTCATTTAAAAAATAATAAAAAATAAAATTTATATGTATTGAATAATAACAGCAGTTCATATATAAGATATTAAAATAAATAAAATGTATAGTATAATTATGAATTTGAATAAAAATAAAAATATATCTCAAAATGTTAAATATATATATTTAAACAATTGCGACGGAAAGAATAAGAATAGACTCATTAAAATTTTTTAATACTAAATTGAGACCTCAATGATAACTTAATTTATTTACATTTTTAATGGTAAATTAATTTTATAAAAATTACTCAAACTATATATCATTTGTAAATGTTAAAAATATTCTCACATTTATCATGTGAAAATTTTAATTAACTTAAAATTCAAGACCTGGATAGATTTTGGTGGGAGCCATTTTTAAGCAGGCAATATAAAAGACTTTTAAAAATTTATTTATAATATATAGATATGTATAAAAATAAAATTACTCCGAATTATTTTGGAAAATTTAGGTAATAATTTTTTATATCTCTTTATTTTTCTGTGAATGATAATAAAACTCTTCAATAAACAAGTTAGAGGTGATCTAAGAAAATTTTAGTGACCATCGCTTAAATGTGTCATTTTAAAATCCCAATATGAACTAGCTGGATTATTTTTCCTAGAGAAGTCCGTGAATAGAATTTTAAGCTTGCAGCTACTTCTTAATTATATTCATCATAGTTTCTTGCCAATTTCACAATTTTTTAGTTAAACCTAATCTTATATTCTCAAAAATTTGAATTTTTTTATTCAGGTCCTCTACTATATTTGTCCATTCCATTTTCTTAAAATTAATATAATTTAATTAATATTACCTTATGCCCTCCTTATTATGGTACTATCGTAAAGTATCTGTTTACGATAAAATTATATCGTGTTCGTCTCCTTTTTAATCATATTGAAATTTTCACACTTAAATAGCTTGATCAAATAAGAATAATATAATAAAATTAAAGTGATATCAATTAACTAAATTTATATTAGAAGTAATATATTAAATTTGATATATGGCTAGAAAAAATAACCAATGCTTTCAGAGTTAGATAATAAAAAAATATTGTTGATGCCCTTGATTTATTTGTTATATATTTTAAATTCGTAAATACTACATAAATATATAATTATATTTTTATTTAATTCATATTAGGATTATCCCCAGACTATATGGGCGACGAACCTATCAAAATTGAGAATAGTAAGATTTAATTATATAACCATATTTATTATAAAATACCAGAAATTTACTTGTTAAAAATTATAGATAATATAATTTGCATTAATAGTAATGGGTGTCTTTATTTTCCTTGAAAGTACTATTTACTCACAAAGAATGAATTATTAAGTGTTTTATATTAATTTTATCAAATATTTTATTTTTAACAAAGACATACAGAGGTAGCAATTGCGTTACCTTGCTCAACATAAAAAAAATTTTTAACCCCGCCCCTGGGTTTATATTTTCAGGTCCGGTTCACTCTACCTCTGTGGCTATTACTTAATACCTTCTAAAAATTATATTTTAACTATGATTATGTAACTTAAAATACTAATTTTAAATATAATATCGTCATATAAAAATAATTTCACTTTGACCACAAAAAAAAACACTTTTTATTATTTAAAATTTATATAGCTGAGATATAAATTAATTTTGACCCCAGATATATAATATTATATATTAGCGATTATACAGGGAATGATGGTATTTTTTTAAAACACATTTTATTTTATGATATCATTAGATTTTTCATTTCTAATATTTAAAACATAAATTAGGGTTAGATAAATAAAAAATTTCATGAACCATATTAATTATAACTACAATAAATTTGTTTTATATAATTTTGACACTAATCAGCATTTTAAATATAAGAAAATAAAAATATATTTTGTATCATTTTATTGTAAATGTAGAACTCAAATTTGAGCTTCTAAACAATATTAGTTTTATAAGAAAACGATTATCCCCCCTTGGGTTGACTAGCACAGTGACTTTATTTTTATTGATTTGTGAAGGATTTTTAAATATAATAAATTAGAACAACAAAAAAATGTGGTATAAAATTAGTTTGAAAAATCTAAATTAAAGAGGAAGTGTTTAACAAATATTTATTATATATATGTATATATTAAAAAACTATTTTAGTGGAAGTTCAACCTCCGATAAATGACGGTGATAATTTCATTGTTATATATATCAGTATATCTAATAGAGATGAACATTAAAAATTACTAAATATATTTAATGATTTAAATTTTAATGAAATTGTAGGGATTTTAAGATATTTATTTAAGTGAAAATAATAATGTTTATCACAATTTATCGGTATATATTTCGGTGTTATTTGAATATAAAAAACATTTGAATATTATTTCAACAGGAATATTAAATAAATTTAATATATATGATAGTTTAACAAACTATAAAGTTAATATATAAATTTTCCATTATATTAACTTATAGCCTCAAAAAAATAAACAAAAAGAAAAATATATATAATATAATCAAAGGAATCATTTTTTAATCAAAAATAATTCACTAAGGTACCGATAGCGAGAAATCCGATGAATTGTTATTCGATATAAAGATTTATGGAAGATCACGTAAAATAAAAAATATTCAAATTTATAACTTGTATAATCTTTCAGAGATGAAATGCAAATATTTATTTTTACTTTAAAAAATGTTCTCTTCAATAAAACATTTTTCTTATTTGCTCGTTTCAATGATGAAAATAATTTTATGAAAGAAGTGTAAATAATAATAATTTTAAAAAGATGATCAATTGTATTTGAAAATTCCTGCTTATTATATTAATATTTACGATATAGAAATATAGTTTATATTTAATTATATATTGCAGATTAAATGATTCATGATATTTGATAAATTTGCATTATTTTAAATTAATCTTAACTTTAAAATGAAAGGAAAATTGTAATAAAAATATTAAGCTAAATTATAGCCAATAATATAATTCAGTTATTATAATATTATATACAATTCTGAGACGATTAAAGAGCATATCTGTTTCTCGAATATTTGTAAAAACTCAGAAATAGTTCCTAAGTTTTGGCTACATTCTTCCACAGCTTTTTTAAGAGACCTTCTAATGTATCCAGGACCATGACTACAAGGAAGAGATGGGGAGGGAGGATTCTTCCGCCTATCCCACAATTAACTTTAAATAACATTAATACACTATTACAGCAAAAATATTAATGGCCAATTTTATTGAACTCTGAAATAGTATAATACATATATTTATTTTTTATTTGGTAAAATTTGTCATAGAAAATTTTTTTGATGAACTCATAAAAGTTGGAACTAGTTTTTTTTTTTACCAACCACCTTATTTTACCATTTCTTACTTAGTGAATGATATTTTCTATTATGCTAAAAATTTATCATTTGAGATGCAGTCTCCATTAGATTTTACCATTTTTATTTTTAGAAGTTAATTTATTTCCACATCATTACATCAAAATTTAAATAAATTATATAATAGTTATTTATAAAAATAATGTTTATATTTTGTAAAAAATAGCTTCGTCAAGTAAATTTTAATTTTTTTGATCTTAAAGTATTTTAATTTATAACATATTATTCATTTCTCAATTCCATACTCATCTTTTATTGTAATATTTTTTTAAAGGAATTTCCAGTATTAAATACCCTCATACTAAAGGTATGGCGTTTTTTAGTTTAAATTAAGGATTGTTATTAATAATTAATTAAAATCACAGGAAATAAACATGAAATGTATATCTTTAACTATTTTTTCAATTAGATCTAAAAACCATATGTTTTCTCTGCTTAACACTTAGTACAATTTACGAAATTTATCTAAATCCCACAGTATGTATTGTTTTATATCATCTAGACATGCTTGATTGGTTTATAATCCAAAACAAAACGAATACTGATTCAGATTCGAGTTCAGATAAATATATGGTTCAGATACGGTTCAATAGAAATAGAATTAAATTTTTTTTTTTTTTTAAATTAATTAAAACCCATTTACATAAGGCAGTTAATGTTTATTTTTTATTATTGTCCCTACAAATATACTTAGTTTTTAATAATAAATAAAATGTATTTTTTAATAATATGACATATATAATTATTCTCATTTTTAACATACAATTGAACCTGCATTAATTGAAATATTTTTCACTTCCGTCAAATTAAATTTATCAGCTAAATTGAGCAGCTGACAGCAAAATATAAATATAAAGCGACGATTGATAATGTTAAATTGATCTTTAATAATAAGAATATCAAATTTTAAAAGTTAAATTCTTTTTTCATCAAAATAAATTAACCGTTTAGGTTTTCTGGATTTTTAAATAATACTTATTAATGGTTTAAATAATAAAAAGATAGTGAAGAAAAAATATTAAATTAATATAGAATATTATAATTATCCAATATTTATTGCTAATTAAATACATATGTGAATCTTATTTTATCAAATATTATTTTTTTTGAAATTTTTTAGGCCTATCGACTATAAAAAAGCATAAGTTCTCAGGTTTATTTTATTTTAACTGTAAACTTGATTAAGTAAAATGATAATTCTATTTTATTAATTAAATTTTTTACCTTCGTTTGATTTTAAGACGATAGATTGATGAGTGTTGTTTTATTTATTTATTTTTAATTCATTTATTCAATGCATTTAAAAATCTGATTTTGCTGGATCAGACAATTTCATGAAAAACTTTTGAATCTTTTAATTTATATTGAAAATATTTGAAAATATTTGAATAATTAATATATCAAAATTTCTACAAACATTTATTATGAAATTATCCATTTAGCTTAAAATATGATTATAAACTGTATTATAAGCTATGAAACCATAAATTTTACTTTGTGATAATTGCCAATTTATTTTGATCATTTATTTGATTATTTATTGTATTAATATCATAGTTTGATTTTTCACTAAACTTTGTTTGATGGGTGTTTTTATTTTTTTTACTATTTTTTATAAATTTTATTCCATTTAATGAGCGCATTTATTTAAAATTTAAAAATGGAGTATTCTGCACATATTGAAATACCTCCCGCAAAAAAATTAGAGGGGGAGGGTGGGTAATTTTATTCGATTGATTTTTTCAAACATTAAATAATATTTAGAAATTTCTATATAACGGTTAACAAAAATTTGACAATTTCCATTTTATATAATAGAAAAAGAACAAATCAAATATAAATAATTTATTTAATACTTTTTTTTCTTTATAATTCCTCTTTTAAATGCATGTAAAATAGAGTACTGAGAGCGGTCGACCCGGTCGGGTCAGGTCAGTGGTAAAATAATATAAATATATAAACCCTGTACGTGATAGATAAAATATTAATATTATATTTACTTCCTAAATTATCTTCCTTTATGTAAAATAAAAATTATATAATGAAATTATTTCTGAATATTTGAATTCCAAAATAGAAAATAAAATCTTTTCTACAAGTCTTTTTTAAAATTCGGGCCTTAGGGCATACTGTCGGCCAGCAGACCTGGATTTAAAAAAAAATTCTTTGGAGCCAATGATAAGTTCGTGCCAAACAATTTCCATATTATAGATCTCAATGCAAGGGGCATAAAATACCAAAAAACACAATTTTGCAAAATTCGTTTTAAAGGTCAGAAATCTTTCTATGGAGCTGGACTCTAAATGTTTCACTGTAGCTAAACCCTGAGAAAGACTAATCGTTATAAAATCTTACTAATCTGAAAATTCTTATAATGTACTATTTTAAGATTTTTAATATTTAATTAACATAATATGATTATAGAATTTTATAATATAATAATATATTTTAGTCTAGAATTCAAAAATTAATAAAATAGGATAATATTTAAAAAAAGATTGTTATAACTATAAATATTACAATTATAATAAACTTATACTAATTTATAATTATAATATTTATTTAAATTGTGATTTGCGTTTCATTATCAGATTCGGACATTTCTGATCTTGGTACTTGTAGTGTTATTAATATAATTTGATTAATTATAAAAAATTTTTAAAGATTTTATAAAAAATAAAATAAAATTTTATGATAATATTTTAAAATTATATAATTTAAATATTCAATTTATGTTTAAATATTAATAAAATTTAATAAAGAAATTTTTAAAATATACATCCATATATTATTATAAAATAAATGAATGTGATTTTTTCACAGTAAACACTATAAAGGAAGAAACTCAACATCCAGGTATATTATATATCACTTTATATATAAATATTTACAAAAAATTACTTAGTCTTAAACTAAATAAAAATTAATAATCCTAAATTATATAAGTGTATTCATTTATGTTTAAATATTAATAAAATTTGATAATATAAATATATAAAAATTTAAAAAAATATTTATTATTATAAAATCATTGAATTTGATTTTTTAGCAAACACTATCAAGGAAGAAATTCAACAACCAGGTATAATACATATCACTTTATATATAAATATTTACTAAAAATTATTTAGTCTTAAACTAAATAAAAATTCATAATCTTAAAATATATATGTATATTCAACTCAAGCACCGCGGAAAATACTCCCACTAAAAAAATAAACTTTACTTAACAAATTATTAACTTGTACCTATTTTATTTTTAATATGCTTTATAATTTCTCCTTTGTCAACTTTTATGCGATTTAATGCTTTGATCTAATTTATCAGTTTCCTTAGTATAAATTTGAACGCGTTTTGTAGAGGTATCTGTTCCGTATTATAGCACAGAACCAATTTGGTGGGCATAAATTGAGTCCAAAAAAATCCTTTTTTTTTAAATCGAACCAAGTTCGAGGTTAAAAATAAAACAAAATTGGAGTGTTTCCTGAGATTTTCTTGTTGAGGTTTTTTCTGAGATTTTTTTGGCTTTACTTATATATTTATATAAGCTTTGAAATTTATACCAATTTAATTAATCTACATATATTTTTTTAAAGATTTAGGGATAAATAAAATTTAAGAGTTTGCATAAAGATGTTCATAAATAAATCTATATACCAACATGCCAGCAAATAACTCAACTCCAATGTTTTTGCCTTAGACTCAAAGTAACAAATTTCTCAGGTATTAAACAACCTTCTCATCATTAGCATGAAAGGAATCTGCCCAACCTGTCATAAACTTATTAATATAAAAAAAGATGACCATCTTTACAAACATTGCCCTCCCTTGCTCAGGTTCTAATATACTTTGCACAAAACTAATAGAACCCCAATAAATTTACAAATCACTAGAATAATTTATCTTTATTAAAAGAATACCAACAATAAAACACATCCCATCTAGTGTTAATTACCAAATCAATGACCATCTTACTAAATTATTTGATAATATTAACAAAGATTTGTCAAATTTATATAATTGGAATAATCTCTTCACATTCCTTTGCAAATGAGATAATAAATCTATCTCACTACCTAACCTAATAAAAGACAGCAAAAATTTGGAAAATTTAACACTATTAGAATACGTTAAAAATCCCAATAATTCTAATGAAAGTTCCAGTAATACCTGCAACAAAATTTCCAAAAAAATAAATGAAGGTGTCATATGTGGTGCACAAAAATTAATTTCTTCACAAACAAAACTCGCCCCATCTAACGAGGAGACCTTTAACAACCTAAAATCTCTTCACCCACGTGCCTCTTATACTGGCTTACCAAACCCACCAATCGATATCCCCCCATAATTAAAAACCAAGATATTCGTGATACAATAAGTGAATTTAATAAATTTTAAGCAGCAGGCCCGGATGGCTATACACCTTCTTACTTTCAAACATTTTTAAAATGTCTAATTTCAATAATTTTTTTAACTCACTTACCACCTTCCATAATAATATAACTACTAAAGATATTACCACATTAGCTAATCAAATTATATTTGGAGCTAACTTGATAGCTTTTGAAAAACCTAATGGTGGCATCCGCCCAATCGCAATCGGTTAATTTTCAGATGCCTCATAGCTAAAATTATAACAAAAAAAAAAAAATCCGATACTCAATCCCTGCTTGGAAAATACCAATAAGGTTGAGGAACAAAAGTAGGCGTAGATATGGGCTCTCATTGCCTACGAATCTACCTTCAACATCCACCAATGAACTCCTTTTTATGTAAAATCGATTTTAAGAATGCTTTCTATACAATTTCACGTTCATCGGCACTCCAATCTTTTTTCGATAATTTCCCCCAATAATTGCGTTTCATCTGCTATAACAATAGCACTCCCCTCATCTTTAATGGTAGCGTTATATACTCTGAAGAGGGAGTACAACAGGGCTACCCCCTCGGCCCTATTCTTTTCTGCTTAGCTATCCATAATATGATGAAAGATTTTAAATCTGATTTTGATCTCGACCTAAATCTATGGCACCTAGATGATGGCACCCTTGCGGTAATCCACATCAAATAAGCAAATCCCTTAACTACCTCGAAAGAGAATGCCCTAAAATACGTTTATAATTAAATACTAAAACAGAAATTTTCTTCCTCAACCCCGAGATTCACTTAAATTTATTTAAAGAATATACTATTATCGAAAAAGAAGATATCCAACTATTGGGCTCCCCATTACTTAATAATAATATATCCGAAAAAATTATCGATAAAACTTTTTCTGAGATGCAAAACTTGGAAAAGTTTATCACCACATTCCATCGCACCAGCTTTTTTACTTATTAAAAAGTGTTTATATCTTCTCAAAATCTCACATCTCTTCCACTCATCCTCCTCATTCACCTCCTCAAAATTTTTCATTCAACACAATATTCGCCTAAAGACCTTTATAGAAAGGATCCTCAACCTTTCTTTATCAGACTTTAATTGGCACCTAGCCCAATTACCCGCTAAACTTGGTGGTATCGACTTGATCCCCTTATGACTACTTTCCCTTTCTCTTTTTATATCAAATCGCTTATTGCTCAATTCTGTGATCTCATCATTCATAACTCCCTAGATGATCTTCTTTCAGCAGCAATAGAAAGATGGAATCTCCTATCCCCAGACGGTTATACATCCTACCGAAATCTCTAACAAATCTATCATCGAACCCCTAATAAAAAAATTACAAAATAGTCTTAACCCTACCGAAATCAGCGATATACAACTATTACAAAACAACGATAATACGGCTGGCATGAATGCCTCGAAGCACTCCCAAGTTAAACCTTAGATAATCTCTTAACCAATGACCAACTGAGAGTTACTATAGGCTTTAGACTTGGATGCTCGCTTACACATTCACACCCACCAATGCAGCCTACCCGTTCAACCTAACGCCAGACACGGTCTAAACTGCATTCACAAGACGCCATCTCCGGCATAAAGCAATTAATAAAATCATACATAACGCTTTTAATAAGGCAAAAATACCCAACATCCTTGAACCTACCAACCACATTACAAGACTCAGACGCGACGGCTTAACCTACACCCCCTGATCCAATGGGAAATCTCTTATTTGGGATGCAACCTGCGTATCATCTTTTCCTTCATCAATCAACACAAACCCTCTTACTTGTGGGGAAAATATTCAAAATTAAATAACTATATTTCAGCCAATAGTCATTTCAATTAACGGCAATTTTTCACAGTCTACATTTTTTTTTAAAATACTTATCAAGAAAATTTTTTAGCATAACAAAGGAAAATCGCGAATCCTTATTTCTTAAACAAAAACTTCAATTGGAAATTTTTAAACACAATTATACAGGTACATTTTCATTATTAAATTAAGCTCTTTTTAGAGCCTTCGATACTATATATATATATTTTTATTTAATAATTTTATATATTTTTACATAATTTTATATATTTTTACATATTTTTATATTGTTGTTTTAATATTTTAGTGTTTTATCATTTTTTTTAAAAAATTATACCAATATCAATATTATCTAAATAAAATTTTAAAAAATTAATATATTGAATAAAATTTATGATAAAAATTAATATTATGAGAATATTTTTCTTTTAAATTATATACTAAATAATAAATGATGGAATACCGATTTTTTTTTAGTAAATATGGAAGAAGGAGCTCAAAAATTAGGTATATTATTTCATCCTTTTTAATAAGTGTAATAACTTTCCAAAATAAATTTAGCAATCATAAATTAATTTAAAAAGAAAATGGCAGAATAGTCCACATAGTCCATTAACAGCTACAATTGCACATTACCTATTTTTGTTTAAAAAATTATTTACTGTTACTTTATCTCAATATATAATTAGCAAATAATATATTATAAGAAATTTTATCAAATCAACACAACTGAAATATCTATATTTAGAGATGTCATTGCATTGAAATATTTGTAGTTTTTTAAAATTTATTTGATAATCAAACTATATTTATATATTCAAAAGCATTAAGGGTCAGTTAAAAGTCAAAATTAATTTGGAAATAATCAGCGAAAGGATATCTGACCATAGTTAAAATTTGGTTTAAGACTATAAAGGTAATTATTAGTGTAGTTAAATGGCTCCGTTAGAACCAATTTTTAAAATAATTAATATTTTATGCGGAAAAATATTATGCAAGCCGGAAGATTTTGATCATAGATTGCACAAATATTTGAACATCTATTTTAGCAAAATCTCGAGGCTTAGACAATATTTTTCTGGCCAAATCACTGAGTAATCCGTTTTTAAAAATCGGCTGAAATCGAGCCGTTTAACATTACTAGTATTTATAATAAGAGTTGACAAAATAATTAAGGCAAACTGAGAAAATTTAGAAAAATTTAATAGACTTCTTGAATATTTTATTTTTATAAATAAATAAATATATTGATAATTTGAACATTATTTTCTTAAAGTTTTAACTCTCAATATATTTTTCTAAACAGTTAGCCGAAGTCACCCAAGGCAGAGCGAACCAATAGTCGAAGAGCCTAAATCGATCTGATTTTAATTTTATCATAATATTTTATATTGTTTATTGGTATTTTCAATATAATTAAATCGAATTCTATATATTCAATTGATTTTTAAATAATTTTATATTTGGGTATAACTTAATTTTATCAGGTTATTTTAGAAAATCTACAAATATATCCTGAAACAATGATTTGTTTTTTTGCGGCAATTATATAAATTTTAATAAAATATAGTTTGAAATTGAATAAACACTAGCAGTCTTTTGCATGAATTGTATTAAACTGTGCTTCGTTTTATTAAGATTTAATGATAAGATAATGGTAAAATAATCTTGAAAATTATATATAATTATGATATAAAACCATTTATTAAAAAATAAAGAAAAAAATATATCAAACATCAGAATATATATTTCAAGCTATCATTGCTAATTTTATTACTATTAATTAAACTCATGAGAGCGGTTTTTGTTTTAAGAATTAAAAGATGTTTTTAAATAAAAGCATTTCGCATTTATATGGAGATGATTACTGTGATAAAATTTTTTTAGAAAATATGATGTAAAATATACCCTATTTAAATTAGAAAATGATGCAAGACAAGAACTACACACTAATATTAAGAATACAAAGTTGTTTATTATTCTAGAAATCTATTTTTTTGACAGAGATGAGAAAGTGTAAAAGAAACTCATGGTAAGTAAAGCCATAGACAACTTAAAGATAGAGATATACTATATTAACTACTATATATGGAATAGAAAAAAATAAGAATAGTATGTAATGGGAGACAGTTATAATGCAATAACTTGAACTAGAATTTTATGAAAGTATTATAATTTTAATAGGAGCAAGCGGAATTAAAAATTAATACGTTCAAAATTTTTTTCATATTTGCAAATATATAAATATTAAAAATCTAAGATGATTTTACTAAGTGAAAATTGGATTTTTTCTCAGAATTATATATATCGCTCAGATATTGCTACTATTTTAATTTTTTTTTAATATATTTAAGTGCATTTAGTTTAGTAATTATTTTTATAATTTACCTTGCCTTAATTATTATCTTTTGAGGGCTATTAAAAATGATAAAATTTTTGAATCTAGGCAAAATGGAATGTAAAAGGGGCAGGGAATGAACTTTTTTTAAAAAAAATATATTGACAAGGATATCAAATAAAAGATAATAAAAAACAATTGAGTTTGGTCAACGTCAGGATAATAAATTTTTTATAAAAAAAGTAATTCTAGAAGAGTTTGAACAAACGAAAACTAATAAAAAGATATTTTGAATGATATTAAAATCAATACTTTAAGCCTCAGACCAAAGTAATGGAAAATTTTTTTTTACAAAGATATCGACAAAGGTAGGAACTGAAAGTTAAAAAATCATTTTTTTGAGTGCTATTATAAGAAATTATTACTCTAGGACATTATTTTTTAAGGTAATATTCATAATAGACATCGAATGAAAAGTAATAAAAAAATTTTTTGAGTACTATTTAAATAATCATCTCAAGTTCCTTGGGTTTAGATAGGATGGGGGAAGGTGAAGGTAAAAACTTTACTTAAAAGTTATATAACCATAGGCTAAGGCCATGAGAGGAATCTCATTGGAAAGATAAAATTACCCTCCTTACTTTGACTGAAGTGAAATCAGAAGCACAATGAGAATAAGCTTGTTGAGTGATTGACGTTGATGTGTAAGAAGGATGTTTTGAAAGGAGTTTTATGTGCGCATTAAAGTTGTCACCTTGAGAATCATATATAAAGTGAAGTTTGAGAGCACCTTTGATATTTAGATAGTCAATTTTCATTAAAATAAATTTGGCTCTATACTCAAGAGGAAAAACTTTTGTTTGTTATCAATCCACATTTAAGCTCTTGGCGGTGGCAAGATACATTGAGGGCGGCATTTTTTATTTGTTGTGTTAAAGAAATTCGTGAGGATTTATCTGGTATGATAAAGGTTTTAAATCAAAATAATAGGATTTTAAGCCATTCTGTTTCATTTTAAAAGTTTTTAGTAAAAACGGGATGCAATCTGAGAGAAATTTAGCTACTTGTAAAAAAATGTCTTTGAGAATCATTGATAAGATATAAGGTTTTTATGATGTTGAGAATAAGTCTAAGAAGGATATATTAGAAACGTAGTTGAAGAGAGTTATGCGAATAGATTGGGAAGCAGGTAAGCTATCTCATAGGCGTAGCCAGGATTTTCATAAGGGGGGGAATTAAAAAATTACTGGGGGCTTCGCCCTCAGACTCCCTTTTGGGCGGGCCTTCGGCCAGCTTTCCCCTGCCTTAGGCCGGATTACTTTAGTCTATATATAGTCATAAAATATTTTTACATATTTTAATAAAAAAAATAAGCCTGGAACAAATATGAAATATATTTTTATTAGTTTATATAAAATAAAAATATAATAAATTACTTGTATTGTATACACCTTAATATAAAAGCATGGTAATAATTTATTCCAAACAATTATAAGAAATTTATTTATAAAAATTAAGTAGACATATAGTTGATTTTACTCTATTATATAGAATTAGTTATAAAATACTAGGTAAAATTGCACTTTTACAGACATATTTGACAGTTAGAGAATATTTTACAGTTAATAATTTAACAAATTTTACTAATCAATGCTCTTGATATTAAATATAGTAACAATTTGCATTCAATTATTTAACGCCATCTATTTATTTAAATAAAAATGATATTTAAATTTAATCTTCATATTATTCATCCCACAATGTCTTTAAAAGATATTTTCTGATGTCCTTATCAATATTTTATAGTTTTCAGTAAAATATATAATTCGCTATATTGGTAAAAATTACTTGATTGTCATTTGATAATTAGATATACTGTAAATCTTTGACATATAATATTCCACTGTTTGTATTGTGCTTTAATATTTTTTTAATTTATGACTTAATTTTATCAATAGTTTTATAATTATATTTTACTTTTATTAAGATAAATAAATTAAAATTACTCACTTTATAAAAAATTATATTTGATATATTATATTATTTAGTAATTTTATGGATCTATTATTAATAATTATAATACATTTCACTTCTGTCTTAAGACTTATTTTTGGCTTATATTCCATTTATTAAAAAACATTTTTGGTTCATTTTACATATTTATAAATTTATTTTCCCAAAAATCTATAAATTATGATGAATAGTTTTATAAAAAAATATCAACTTTTACATTTTTTCTTTTAAATTATTATTTAAGATATATGCATACATATTTGAGGGTCAGGGAGTGGGGGGAGGACTAAGGGGGATATTTTTTTATTAGCTAAAAATGATAATTACAAAAATTGATCAATTTCTGAAGGGGGAGATTTCCCCTTGCACCCCCCCCCCCCTCGCTACGCCTATGAGCTATCTAGAAAAGAGATGCAAGTCATGAATGAGGATACCTTTTAATGATTGATCCATGAATATAAAATTACCAATATTTTTATCATTCATAATTAATCCAATTACTTGCCGACAAACATGAAAATCCTTTCTGTCTCTTTGGCCCATCATTGCCTAGATGTGCAGGATCAAAATTACAAACAATATCTCTCATAGTTTTCTTGCACATTACACATACCCTCAAACTTTAACAAACAATTTTGTAACACCAATTTAACAATTTATAAGCCTATATAAGTTTTGCTAAGAAATTATAATTTTCATAATAAAAATATTCTTATATTAAAAATATTTTTTCTTTAAAAAAAAATGAAATAAAATAGTGTCAACAATTTGTAACATTTGTGCAAAACTAATTAAAGTGACAAAGGCCAATCTTTTATATAAACAGAGTTACAAAGGGTCAACATGTCCTTCCTCTCAAAAATCTCCAATCAATAAAATTATAACAATATCCAAACCCTTATTAAATTTTATTGAGCCTCATCCTCCCCCTATTAACATAGTTTTCTTGAAAGATTTTTTGAATGGAAAAAAGGATCCACTTTAAAACATCTATCAAATAAATCTAGAAACCTAATTTCAAATTTTGTTACTAAACTTATCACAAAAGTTAATGATAACTTATATTATTTAAAATCATGGGAAGACTTATTAACCTTCTCTCACAAATGTCTTATACGTCCCGCTAACAAAGAGACCCCATTACATGAACAAATAAAATCAAACATTGATAATTTTGACACTATTCAAATGATCAATTACAATCATGATGTTAAAAAGCAAGTAGATGATATAACACACAAATGCAAAATAATATCAAATAAAATAGATCAAGGTGACATAGGTGGTACAATTAAACTTATATACTCAGATAACCATCTTTCTCCTATCAATGAAGAAACATTACAACTATTGAAACAACTACATCTCGAAGCTTCGACAGATAATTTACCCATCTCTCCAATCCACCAGACTGTAATTTTTACCAGTGATAAATTACTCAATGCTATCAATTCTTTCAATAAAAACTCAGCAGGTGTTTATTAATTCAGACCCTCCTATTTTCAATACTTAATTCATTCAAAAATTCCTTCCCATAGTTCTGTCATAATGGTTTTAACAAATTTTTGTAATAACATAATTAATAATGATATTCCAATACAAACTCACCAAATCCTTTTTGGTGCACGTCAAATTGCTTTATCCAAGTCAGATAGAGGTACGCGTACCATTACAGTATGCTCCTTTTTCAGAAGATTAATAGCCAAAATCATAATCGAACACATCAAACTTGATGCTGTCAACATTTTAAACTCTTATCAATTAGGTTTTGGGATCAAGGCGGCTGTTAAATAGGCGGCTCATAACTTGAATTTATTTAGTAAACCCACCACCAGATTCTGTAATATGTAAACTAGATTTCGAAAATGCCTTCAATAGCCTACATCGTAACTCATTTTAAAAATTCTTCTATGAAACTTTTCCCGGTTACTCTAAATTAATTGAATCCTCATATGGCTTTCAGACGCCTTTGACATATGAATCATTTCAGATTTTATCCCAAGAGGGCATCCAACAAGGGATCCATTAGGACCTCTTCTTTTTTGTTTTGGAATCCATCATCTCATCTACCAAATCAAACAAAATTTCAACCAAGATCTTAATCTGGTATTTAAACGTGGGACCATCTGTGGCCCTTCAGCTAATGTACTAGGCGCCTTAAAACACATGGAAATCAATTCCCAATCTATCGGCCTGGTACTCAACATAAATAAACAGAATTATTTTTCTTAAACAATAAGCCACAAAAGTTGGAAGGCTATAAAATCATTGCTCCTGATAGTTTAACCTTACTTGGGTTCCCATTAGCTAATGCTACCAAGTCAGAAGATTTCCTGCATAAGATTTTTAAACGTTTTACAGCATGTAGCACATTCTATGTCTCCTACCTAAAACCAATCTTTATTTTTATACGCAAATGCCTGTACATACCTAAATTTTTGCACATTTTCCGATCATCATCTTTTTTTTCAAAAACAACGAATAATTCAGGATAAATTTAAAATATTTCTAGAATTTTAAACATAAATTTAAACTCATTCATTGGTCACTTGCTCAGATACCTTCCAACCTAGGCGGTTTAGATTTTTTTCCATTCAATCTTTTATCTTTATCATCATTCGTATCATCTAGATATTCTAACAAATCTATGATTTCAGGCTTCATATGCCCTACCGATCGTTTATTAGACGACGCTATTGACAAATGGAAGGCAAACATACCCAACACCTTATGACCATCAATCATCACACACAAAAAATTTTTCACACCTTTAATCTCGAAATACCAAACAGATATATCAGTCAATCCACCTTTTGATAGCATTCAACTCCTTCAATTATCTGACAGACTTAGTGTTCATGAATGATTAGAATCACTCCCTAGTCGTAACCTTGGTAATCACTTATCAGATGAATAATTGAGAGTAACCATTGGTTAACGTCCAGGTTGTGATATAGTACAGCCTCATGCCTGCATCAAATACAAATCACCCGTCGATAGAAAGGGTAGACATGGCTAAAATTATATATTTAGTCAAGGGCGACATCAAGGCCACTCGCTGTAAACCATATAATATATAGAAGCCTAACAGCTGCACACATTCTAAACAATCTTGAACTCAAACTTATCTCAAGTAGATGGTTTAAAACCTGATGGTATGACAACCATACCTTGGACCCTCGGCAAATCACCCATATGGAATTACACGTGTGTCTCATCATTACCTTCAAACATAAATTTCAATTTAATAACACAGGCAAAAAATTAAAAAGACAAACAAATACAAAAATTTTAAAAACTTCATATTTACTCCAGTAGTGACCTCTACTAACGGGCATTTTTCGCCTTCAACATTTATGTTTTTAAAAAATATGGGTAATAAAATACGACTTTTCACAAATGAACCCAGAGAATTTCTTTTTATTCGACAAAAAATTCAAATAGAAATTTTTAGACACAATTATGATTCCTTTTTGGGGACTCAATTATAGAATTTTATTTTTAATTATATAATTATAAATTATATATTTTTTTTAACTAGGTTTATGTAAAATGAAATTTAATAAAATAAAGAATTTAAAAAAAAAAAACTTTTTAAAAAGAGAGTATTACAAGTTTTAATGGGTTTAAAAATTTAGTTTCTTGATATAAATATCATATTTTAGGGCTATTTATTTTATTTTAAGTTTAAATTGAATGGTGTGTTGTCGTTTTTTCAAAATTATCTTGAATAATAATTTGTCTGATTTGATAATGAAAATAATATAAACTATCACTCTATAAATTTTGTCAAATTAAATATTTAAAATAAAGTTAACATATCTAAAGTTGAATCTAAACTAAGCCGATACCAGTATCATTATTAGTTACGTTTTATTATTTTCAAATTTTGTAATATAATATTTTTTAAAAATAGTCTCTTATATTAAAAAATCACTCAAAATGCTTTTTACAGTTTAGAAACAAAAAAAATTGTATATTATTGAATGTTGACACTAAGGCACCTGTTGTGATTACATTTTATAAAAATATAAGATCATATTTATATCAAAAATTTAAAAATGAAAATAGTTAAGATTTTCAATATTAATATAAAGTAAAACTTGATTTAATATGAACTTGATAAAATTTAAATTTGATTTATAACAATCCAAAATTTGAATAACAAAAGGTTAAGATATTTAAAGTACATATAAGTTTGCCTCTTCGAATATATTAAAGATTCTTTATAGGGTCATTTAAAAAAAATATTGTTATAATTTTTTAATTTTATTATAGAGTTCATATTTAAGTTTTAATATAAATATTAATCTTATATATCCATTTAAAATTACAATCCTAAAATTTGAATAACAAAAGGTTAAGTAATAGTATATATAAAGTACATAATAATACTATATAAGTTTGCCTCTTCGAATATATTAAAGGTTCTTTATAGGGTCATTTTAAATAAATATTGTTGTAAATATTTGAATTATAGAGTTCATATTTAAGTTATAATATAAATATTACTCCTATATATCCATTTTAATATTTTGAAATCATTTTATTTTTTTGAAAACTTAATAATGTTTCTCAATTATCTCTTTCTTTTATTAATTGCTTGTGTAGGGGTATCACATCAAGATCAAGGTATAATAATTTATAATATCAATTTTAAACATCCATAAAATTTGTAATAATAATAGTCATGCGTCTAAATAATTAATAAACTTATATATAAAAATTTCTAAACCAATGTTTTTATTTTATCGTACATCTAGATGATTGCCATTCGTTAGGAAGTAAGATACAATATTATATATTTTATTAATTTTGTGGAGTTATCATATTAAATATAAGTAAATACTTTTTTT
This sequence comes from Gordionus sp. m RMFG-2023, assembly GCF_954871325.1. Classification (NCBI taxonomy): domain Eukaryota; kingdom Metazoa; phylum Nematomorpha; class Gordioida; order Chordodea; family Parachordodidae; genus Gordionus; species Gordionus sp. m RMFG-2023. The sequence goes on from NC_088777.1 coordinate 6,377,588, forward strand.
CTTTAATTTATTTTACCTATTGATTACCTTAATAATACAAACATAACATAAACCACATTTGCTTTAAGATTCTTTATTTATATTTAACAAATATTAGGCGAAAGATTTTGTCCAAGTACCTAACACATGCAAATATTCTTTATATATATATTGAATGCCATTAAAAAAAATTAAAATTATAAAAGTTTACATTTTATTACATTTTGATTGAACAAATTTTTGTAATTAAATTTTTTTTTTAAAAATGCAGAACCTTTTTATAGCCAAATTTGATCCCTTGATTTTTCTTTAGTATAATCATACACCACAATAATAAAAATTTAGGGATAAGTTTCATTAGCGAAATTCCCATTTAGCGATTTTTGTTTTAGTGATTTAATACTGGAACCAAAATTTACCACATTTGTATTTCTTTCACTAACGCTAGCTATTAATAAATTCTAATATTTATTAAAATAATTTTTGGATTAAAATTAGGCCTATATTCTTGCTTTAATTCATTATATATATATATTATTTTTTATTAAATTAAGCGGATACTTTTAGTAAGTTACATGCATAATATTTTAATTCTATATGTAGAATTGGTGTTGTTAAATCACACAAACCTTTGCCAATTCCAAAATATATTAGCCAACTTTTATAGAATTCGTCTCAATCTTTAAGTGAGGCTTAAAAGATTAATTATTTAGATTATACTTGGCTAAGATGGAATAATGGTTAAAGATGATATAACAATATTATATAGATTATTAGAAATAATTTTATTTTTTTAACTTGCAGCTTAAAGTTAATTTTAAATTGATCAAATTGCTACCTAAGTTCTAAATTATATATGATTATTTATTTTATGCTTAAATAAATTTCAATAAATATATTTTAAATTAAAAATTATAATATTATAAAATAAAGCTATGAAAAAATAGTTAATAATAATGTACAGAATTATAGAATATAATTAAAATTTTACAAAATTAAAATATGATTATCAAAATGAGTTTCGGTTTAGTGAATTTTGGAAAATAAATGAACTTTTGCGTTTTGCCATTATTAATTTTATCCAAGTTTTTAAATTATGAGATGTCTTATTCGAGGATAGATTTATGATTGATATAACTATTGAATAATTTAACCTTTGTAAAATTGTTTTTTTATATATAATTTGTTAAAACATTTATTATCAATGTAAGGTATAATAATTTAAATTTTCATTATAATAAATTTTAATATATTTAAAAATGTTTGAAAAATATATAATAATACTATTAAAAAAAAGAACGGAGATGGTGTGACGCAGGGAAACAAAAATGAAAAAGGGACATAAGCGTTGTCTATGATAGCTCTTTGGCTAGAAGGCTACCATTGAAACTGATATAATTAGCTTTGTGAATCGCTATGGATAATCGTTGACGAAGAAAAAAACCCTCTCGTGGTTCTTCTGAGAGTTTGCTGATTTGTGATCCTAAGTTTTTGAAAAATGCTAAGGCGAGTTTGCCGAAGGTGCCAAGAGTGGTTGATATGATTGGGATGAAGCAATGATCGTTTATTATTTCTGTGTATTTAGAAATTTTAAGTTGTTCCTTCTGGTCAAGGATGTTGATGGCGTGGTTGGATGGGGCCAAGGGTTCAATACAGGAATAGTCCCATACCAAAAGTTGGCCTCTCCTCCATGGGATTTGAGAGATCCCATCAGGACGTTTACCGTCAGATCTAAAAAGACCCTGTGGTTCTAACGTGGAAGGAATTTGGGCGGATTTCAGAGCATGTTGGATGATTGTATTACATTGCTTGTGTCTGATGAATCGTCCATTGCAGGAGCGACAATGTAAACTATGTCTACCCTTCGAGTCAACTGGCGAGTTGCACCATGAGCAGATGTGGGGGTGAGTAATGGAACAATTTAGACGAATGCCGATGGCATGGGTAAATTCATTGTTGGATAGTTGAAGCTGAAGATTGGTAGATGGGATGGCCTCAAGAAACTCATGTCCCGTACCATTGAGCAAGGAAGAGAATAGGGTGCGGTCGGTAGATTGCATGCTAGATAAGAGAGTTTCAACGCAGCGAGCAACCACTGGTGCATCCCAGTGTTTCTGTTTATGGGTTGTGGGGGGATGAGAATCAGCATTGATCCTTGTTTTCCAAATATCCATAGCCACGATTAAGGAAAGGTCTTCTTTAGAATTATGGGCGGTGGTTATTGGCTTTGTCAAGAGACTACTCGATATGAAAGTAGTTGTTGCTAAGTCAGGTGGAGATCTGATGTCGAGACCACCAAATTTGGTTGGAAGAGTTGCTTGGGCCCAAGCGGTTTCGTTGAATCTGATATTTACTATTTTTTCGGTTAAGTCCTATATTCCTTTTTCGTAAGTTTGGAGAGGAATAGGATATTTAAAAATTGGTGTTGACCGAAGTGCGTAAAGAATACTTGGTATAAAAAAGAATTTTTTTAGCAAAAAAAGGACTTGTGTGATGGAAGAAGTGTAAAGATGTCCTCCAGTTTAAGGAGTATGTCAAGTGTGGAATGAAGAAAGGTGCTTATTGCCTCGTGTCCTCCAACAGGCGATCCTAGTTGTGTTAATTCAACGCTTGATGTGAATTTGAAATCGTGAGTGTTGGGAGCATTAGAATTTAAAAGTGAGAATTCAGATTTGCTCTGGTTAAGCGAAAGTCCAATGGCTGTGCCCATTTCTTTAATTATGGTGACTGCTTTGGCAATTTCACTACTGGGACCACTCAAGATTCCATCATCAATATACCAAGCGTGGAGCGATAGAGTACATGAAGAGTTTATTGATTTTATCATGTCATTGATTCCAAGACTAAAGAGAAGGGATCCGAGAGGGTCACCTTGTTGGATACCCTCGACAGAAAGTATCTTTTCTTTGTTGAATTGTAAGATTGTTGGTGATTGGTAGCAAGAGAAAAGAAATTTGGTATAAGCGGGGAAATGGAAGCAAGTTGAATGTAGGAACGTGTTGCGCGAAAGAGTGTTGTAGGCGTTAGAGAAGTCAATTTTTACTAGGGATTCGTTTTTGGGGTTATTTTCAAGGTGAATTCTTGTTAAGTGCACAGCAGCTTCACACCCACCAGGTATCCTTACACCAAGTTGATAGGGGCTTAGAATGTGTGCGGCATCGTGTTTGATTCTAGATGCGATTAATTTAGCGACCAATCTACGGTAAGTTGAACCAATGGCGATGGGCCGAATGTCCTTGTTTGGTTTTTGGAGTGCGATGAGTCTGGCACCGAATAGTAAGGGGGTAATAAAGCTGGGTACGTCTCCATTTAGGATTTTGTTGACTAAGTTTGTGATTTTAGTGAGAATTGAAACCTGTGTACAGATCACAGGAGAGGTAATGTCCTGTAAAAAAATTGGTCTAATCCCATCTAGACCATGAGCCGAATCCCGATGAAAAGATAGGATTGCTTTCCTTACTTCTTCCTGTGTGAAATCTGCTGCACAATGGGAGAAGGGTTGGGGCAATATTGGTTGAAATGAGTTTGAGGGCTCCATTGATATTAAGACTGTCAATTTTCTTCGAAATCAATGAGGCTTTTTGTTGAAGTGGGGTTATTTTTTTTTTGTTTATGGGATGTCTGAAGATTTGGGACTCATGAAGATGAGTGTTGATGTTTAAACAGGCATCTTTTATTTGTTGAGTTAATGATTTTTGGAATGATATGTCAGGTATTTTGAAAGTATTGTACCCAAAGTTTAAAAATTTTAACCATTCTTCTTCTTTGTTAAAATTTTGCAAAAGAGAAGATATGCAGTTGCATAAACAAAAAAAAAACATTTATTTATTCATAAGGCTATATGAACTGGAAGCTCTTTTGCGATATATATATGTTTATATGTTTACCATTCGCAAATTATTTCCATGCTCTTGAATTTTAGAGGATAAATAAGAGTTTGAAGGAAATGTTAATAGGTTAATATTATTGTTGGTAAAAAGTCGGATTGTGATCAATTTTAGAAAAAAATTAGATAAAAATCATAAAATAATATTATTTAAAGCTGGAGATTTTTCTCATAGATTTCAGAAAGGTTTTGATATATTTACCAAGTGATAAGGCTTAAATAATCATATTTTGACTCAAATCGTAATCGGGCTTTTTTTAAAAATCGGCAAAACCCAACAATAATTCATAACACCCTGGAGCTTGTAGGTTAAAAAAATCCATGTTTAAATAGATCAATTATGAGAAAAGAATATTAGGTATTTCTAATTAAATATCATAAAAACGTAGGCATCCTTCAATATTTATTTTATTTCTTAGAATGGATTAGAGATGGTAAAATCTGTAAATTCTATTATACTCAATTTTAAAACCATGTTTAACTATACTTATTCAAACAGAGGAATAGAACAAAATCGATATTTCTTAATTTTAATATATTTTTATTTTATACCTTCTTAATATATGTCCTATTTAAAATATAATTTAAGATAAAAAAGTTATAATAAAATGACAAATTATTCTCTATTCTCATGTCAAAATATTATAAACTTTATACAATCACACGTTATTTTTTAAATATCATTTTTTATTATTACTTATAGCATTATTACCAAGTGATGATTACATATTCTTTTAATCCTTCCATATTATCTTAATATAATATTAGAGTTAAAATCTTTTTAAGTATAAGTATAAAAATTGGTTAATTAAATATATATATAAGCTTTTTAAAGACTAATATTTAGACTCTGCATAAAAAATTTTGGTTTTTATAATAATTTTTGCTATTTTAAAAATTATATAACTTCATATTTTTTCTTACAAATTCTTGTTTATGGTAATATATTATAAGCATTTTGAGGGGATATTTTTATAAAATGATATTTACCAGAACAGGTAAATTTCCAAAGAGGGTAAAATTTCCCTTCCCCTAATAGACTAAGCCTCTGGTTGTAGGTTAAAATAAACATGATTACATTTTTTTCAGGGTTACTGCAGCCGACAACAGAGCGATACTACGCCGGTATAAATAAATTTAGGTAGATAATCTTTAGATAGAATGTGATGATCGCATTTTTCTAATCTTTAAAGTAATTCATATTAATGCATAATTTTAAAAAAAGAGAGTTAAATGATTAGGCGCAATATTTGTAACTTTTTAAAATATTTATCACAAATTCCCAATAATTTTTAGGCGGTTTAAACTCTAATTTTATTGGGTATTTTGGTGAATTTTTTATTATATGTAATTTGGATACTTCACATGGTGCTTTTGTAGAATGTTAAAACAATAAACTTTAAATCAAGCATTTGAAGATTTTTTGTCGCCCAAATTTTTAAGCATCTTTGAAATCAATAAAATTAATTTTATTATAAAAGAAGAAGATTTATTTCTTAAAATTAATGATTACATCATAAAAAATATTTATGCATAAAAATTACATAGAATTGCTTATTTATTAAAGATTTATTATTGGCATTTTTTATGAACATAAATTTTAAAATATTTTGTTTTGAATGTTTTGTGGAAACTCTTTACATATAATGAGTGGATAATAAAATTTGAAAAGGAAAGATCAGAGACTTTATTTTATTACTAAAATGTAATTTAGGAACGAGTTTAGTTCATAATTAGAAAACAATTTAGGTAACCTCAAAAGAAATTCATAATTCTTTCTATAAGAAGAATTGTAACTAGTGCTTATTTGATCAGTGAGTTTATATATTATATTCATTATTTGGGGATGGAATTTGATAAATAATCTTTTCTAGGATATATCTCTTAGAAAATTAAAAATTTGATAGGATTAAATTTGAAGGACATGATACAATTTTTATTGATAGTATTATTATTATGTTAAAACTATTTAATTTAAAAAATTACAGTGAAGTAATTTGACATAAGAATTTATATCGCGTAGTTAAGCACTTTGGTAATTCCAATAATTAATAAAAAGGTTTATTTGAAACTAAGAATTGGGATTTGAGCTGTGCCAAGTGTGATGTTAATCATTATGTTATTTTGAATATCTTTTATAGGTTGAAATGTATATTAATTTAGTATATAAACTTCAAAATGGATTTTTTTTTATCAATTATACCTAATATTTTATGATCCAGTAAAACATTCACTCTCGTTAGCCTTTAAATTCAGTAATAATAATAGACCGGTACCCAAAAATATTTGAAATAATAATAGAAGAATATAAAGTATTTTAAAGACTTCTTCGCACCCTCTTAATGATTCATTAGGAAAAACTTGGAAGGAAAAAATTCGTGTTCTTTAGAAAGGAAGAAGCATTTTATTTATAAATTATTATAAATATTACCGATGAAGGATGGTGAATTTTGTTGTTTTATTAAAATGTTTATTTATATAAATAAAGATTATTTAATTAATAAAAAATATTTTAATATATTAATTAAGATAACAATCAACATGATCCAAGTAAAATATTTATCTTCACTGGCTTATTTTATTTTATATTTAATATTATCAGATCATAGCAACTTTTTTGGAGATGAGCCATCCATAGATTATGATAGTATAATATTTAATTATTTAAATGTGTATTAAATTTTATATTGTATACATTTATAATTATATTGTTTACTTGAAAGCAATATAATTTAATATTTTGTAATGCATTATAAATAAAATATAAATTATGCATTTAATCCCCAAAAAATTATATATTCAAAGGTATAAGGTTATAGTTTGAATTTTCGAAATATATTTGTTTAAATGTTTGATAAAATATTTCAATAAATTTAATTCAAAATGTATATATTTTGGGTTTAATCACTAAATAGATCCTCATTCAAACAGTATATTATAATAAATGGAACTATAAAGTTAGACAAATTTAAAATATGTCAGTTCAGTTAGGTTCTTACCAACATCAAATAATATTATAATTTCTTACTTAGAGAATGATATTTGCAATTTTTACTAAAAATTTATCTGTCACTTGAGATTCTGTCTCATTTTACAATTTTTATTTTTAGAAAATGTAAATTTTCTAAATTATATAATTGTTATTTATAAAATAAAGTTTATTTATTTTTATTTGGTAAAAAAAAGCTTCTCCAAGTATTTATTTTTTGATATCTTAAAGTAATTCAATTTTTAAATTATACAAATTCCGAAATCCATGCTCATTTTTTATTGGTATATTTTTTATAAAGACAATTCTGATATAAAATACCCTCAGGCTAAAAGTATGATATTTTTTGTTTAAAAAAAGATTGTTAAAAATAATAAATAAAATCACGGGAAATATACAATTTTATTTCTATTTATGTCATCTAGATTTATATTATTGAATTATTTAGCTTCTATCTTTAAGGCAGTAACATAAATTGAATACTGATTAAAAATTTGAGTTCAGATAAAAATATATAATTCATACGATTTAAAAGAAATAGAATACAAATATACCTAGTTTATAAAAACCAATAAACTGTATATTCATTAAATGATACAGATAAATATTTCAATTTTCTAAAAACATTCAATGCTGATACTGTTCTATCTAAATTAGATATTTGTAATATTTATAAATAATATTATAGAGATCATTTAAAAAATATTCAATTAATTCAGTATTAAAATCATTAAGTATTTATTGACAAAATTTTATAAATACTTTAAGCATTTAACCATATTTCATTTTATTTATTTTTTAAGGCATGTCGACTATAAAAAAATATAAGTTCTCAGGTATAATATTTTGTTTTAATTGTAAACTTAATAGAAACTATAATTTTAATATAACCATTATATTTTATAATTATTTATTTCTGTTAATTATATTAAATAATTTCGTTTGATTTTAAGACCATAGGATGTTGTTTTATTTATTATTATTTATTTTTAAAATTTTAATTCTTTTATTCGGCGCATTTTTCTTAAAATTTGAAAGTCTGATTTTGCTGGAAATGTGATAGATTTAAAAAATTTTATAATTTACTTTTGAAATTTTTTAAAATTATACCGAAACTATTTTGAAAAATTAATACAAAAAAATTTCTACAAGCTTTATTTTAAAATAATTGGATTTTTTTAAAATTATTATTGTAAAATGTTAAAAGCTATGAAACTATAATTTTTACATAATATATCCCAACATTTTTAAATAAGTGTTTATTTGATTGATTTTAGGGTAAATAGATAGTTTTATGGGTTTTTTAAAATTTATTATTATTATTTATTCCATTTTACATAACCTATCAATTTCAAAAAAATTTATCACAAACCTTGAAAAAACTTTAATTTGCATAATATTTGAAAAAATTGAAATATTAAAGTTTTACAAAAGTTGAATATAAAATTAGCTGAAAGTATTCTAAACATATTGAAATACCTATCTAGAAAAAATAGATTTTTTTAACATTTAATAAGCAAGATGGGGGGAGGAGAGGGTGATTTTATATTGGAGTGATTCTAACATCATAAATATCAACAGAAGAACTCGAATCAAATATAAATAATTTATTTTTAATACTTTTATTATAATTCCTGCTTATAAAATAGAGTGTTGGGGGCTCGTTATCCAGGTTGGGTAATATAGGGTGGGCATGTGGTCCGAGAAATATTAAAAAATATATTTACTTCCTATTCTTTCTTTTATTAGAATATGATAATTACAAAATAAAATTATTGCTGAATATTTGAATACTAAAAATAATAAAATAACATTTTAAGTATTATGTTCTCTATAAGTTTCATTTAATTCGAGCCTAAGGTCGTAGGAGCCATGGGCCGGCAAACCTAGATTTAAAAAAAATTTTCATCTAAGCCACTGGAAAGTTTGAACATTACAATTTTTATATTACAGGTCACTTATGCAAAAAAACAATTTTGCAAAATTCGTTTCAAAGGACAGAAATTTTTTTAATAGAACAAATAGTTATATATTCTTGTTAAAAAAAATTAGTAAATTTTTATAATGTACTATTTTAAAATCTTTTAATATTTAATTCGCATAATATTATTATATAATTTTCTAATATAAAAAAAAAAGATATCTTAGTTCAGAAGAATTCCAAAGGTAATAAAATAGGTTAATATTGGTTAATGTTAGATATAAAACATGGCATGATATTGAGTTCGACCAAATTTTGATAAGATCGGAGGGTCTGTGGCCTAGTTAGATGATTTCATGTATCTCAATTTGAATGTTCTGAGTTCGAATCCCGTAAGGATCAAGATTTTTTTCTGAAGCTAGCTTGGTTTTTCAATACTAGGTAGTTAATATATCGTAGATCGAGACTCCACCACATAATTACATTAATATTAAAATTTAAATTGGTTGTTATTTAGATTAGAATTGTTATATGTTGACCGTGTTTTTATCTAACATTAACCGATAATATCATTTAGTTACGATAATTATATTAACAAGAAAATCCAAAATTAATAGATAATATACGATAATAATATTAAAAATAAGATAGTTATAACTTTTTATTAACTTCAAATTATTTGTGTATCTAAAAATTAAACTAATATGCTTCGACAGCCTTATTGGGTGACGTTTCTTTTTTAAAACAATCGGCTGGCGTCGACGCACCGATTTAGACGCCGCCACAAAAATCAACGGCAGCTCGGCGGATTCAAATATTTTTTTCAATTTATTTTTTTTTCAAATTATAAATTTATTAAGAAAATTTCAAATTATCTTTATTCAAATTTCGTATTAAATTATATCTAAAATTTAACTATTTTATTAAGGAATATATCATGCATAAATATTATTTTATTAAAATTTATATGATATAATGATGTTCTTTTAGAGTTCGGAGTTAGTCCAGCTATGAAAAATACACGATTGTGCTCGTAGCTGGAATATACTGGAATTTGATCTAATGCTCTTATCTCCTAAAAATCTAAGACATTTATTATCTCTAAATTATAAGGCTAAAATAATGAATACACTTTCTTTCTTTACTAAATTAATAGTCTTGTTGTTCCAGATTCTTGTGATGAATTGATATATGTTTGTAAACTATTAAGTAAAAAAATAAAACAAAGAATTTATATATTTTAAAATAAGCTTATCAAAAAAAAAAGGTTTGACTTATATTACTCTAAGCTTAACAAATTGCAAATATTTTAAAAAACTTCAAATCAATAATCTTCAAATTTGGTAGATATATTCCTTATAACAAAAATATTAAAATAGTATAAAATCCAGGCCAAAATATCTTCAGGTTTCTTAGTACCAAGATTTCATGGGTAATTATTTACCCCACCTTTGCAGTGAATGTTTAAAAAAGTCAATTTTAATTTTAAAATTGTTTATTTTAATATCGTTTATATTATTCTGTGAAAATAAAAAAAAAATTTATTTAGAAATTTTAAACTAATCTTTCAATTTGAACCCTATAAATATAAGAATAAATTTACTGAATGAATATCTATATACGACAGGTGTTTTGCTCATTTACTTTAAAATTTGAATTTTATTTTATTAGATATAACTAATTATATCATTAAATAGCCTCATTGGAAGACAATAAAATCATATAAACCCAGGCTTCTTGCCTTCTTTAGTGAGCGCTATTAAGGTTTAAGTAAAAGTAGTGTTTTTGCTATTTACCAACTACCCTGGGTAAAATGACAAGCCTTATAAAACATCAAAAAGTTATTAAAATATATTAATACAAATTTTAAATTTTCACACTTTAATTTTAAATGTCAAATTTTAAATTACTTATATTTCTTATGTTATTTAACTAACAATATTTTTTATATTTACATTTTTATTTAATAAAATCTAAAATAAATAAAATATATATTAAAAACAATAAATTCGAATATTCGTCTATAAATTAGCAAAACGTTCTAATAAAATAACTCCTGAAAACTGGAATATGAATTATATGGCCGGTAGATTGGTTTGCCGTATTTAGAAAACGTCATCCACAACTCTTAATAAAATTTCTGCAGGCGACAAGTCTAACTCGAGCTTATGGTTTAAATGCAGATAATGTTAAATTATTTTTCGATTATCTAACTTGTCTAATGGATTTATAAATTTGAATCTCATAACACATAAATGCTGATAAACAGGCGCTACAATTGCCTAAAAACCAACAAATTTATTTAAAAGGGTAATAAACTGTTCTATTTAAAGATCAAAACTAGCGAGAGGAATGAATAGAAGAGTCCAAACTACGTTAGAGATCTATCGATGAAATGGAACAATGTGATATAGATTATCTAAAATAAGTATTTTGCAATTGAATCTTGTAGACAAAAATCTTCCAACTAATTATCAATTCAGCTTCTTGCATCTTCTTGATGCATTTTTAACACCTTAGAGCAGATAGACTTATTATTTGGAAAATTTTCTCTATATTGTTTCCTAGGGAAAATAAAAAATAAGGTTAAACATTTCTCTATAGCATTTATAGATATATTTAGGGTTATAAATAGACCTGTGCGCCGGCTTTTTGATTATGCTAAAACGCAGCCGTTTAAGAAAATCACGCCGGCGCGCCACCGATTTCGGCCAGCGCAGATATTTCTTTCATATTTTATATCTTTTTATTCTAATAATTGGTCAACATCTCTTGTAATATTTTAATATCAATCAAGATTTTGATGAATTTTTATTTTCTAATATTTTAAAATCATAATTATATTGACGTCATTATAGAATTCAATCAATCAAAAATCTAAAATTCCATAATTTACCATAATTTTACATATTTTTAAAATGGATGTATCTACATTTAATAATTTTATAAATAATTTTAGTATCCTAAATCTGGATAATAAAAAATCGATAGTCTGTAAATTTTTTGCAAAAGAATTAGAGAAATTATTATTGCTCTAAGATATAAAACTGCAGAGGTTGAATTTGAATACGAGGAATATCAAATAAAATGTCTAAATACAATAGATTTAACATCAGACATGTTAGATCTTGACAACATTGATCCATATCCGGGTACCCGTTTTCAAATTGGTAATTCCAATGATAATAATAACAATAATTCCACGCATATGAAAACCTTAAAATTAAATGTCCCAACACGTTGGCATAGTATATTAATTATTGGCTTCTCTTTTAGATCCAAGATTTTAATAATTGACAATTGTGTCAAAGTATTTAATAGAGTAATCAGCTTCAGAATTTATAATAAAACATCTTAAACTTATAAAGAATGATGAATCAGTTAGTAAATATAGCTAATGAGGATGAAGATGAATGATTAAATTCAGGTTATTTTACAAAATTGACAAATATACATTCAACAAATATAAATTATGATTCAAAGTAGGTGACTTAGAACAAGAACCACAGTTTTCTTGGAAAACGACATTCACAAGATATGGACGTTCTAAATTTTTGGAGAGAAGATATGAGTGAACTTCCAAATCTTTTCAGGCTCGACAAAAAAATTCTTTCATTCGGCGACTAGCACATCTAGTGAAAGAGTTTTCTCTACCGCTGGATTGAAGTTAAAGGAGATCATCATTATGTCCCGAAAATTTAAATAAAATAATTTTATACATGATAATTAAAAAATTACAAAATCGATTTTGGATATAATAAGTATTCTGTTAAATGAATATTAAAAAATATGCCGAGTTATTTGTAGAATAGTGTATACTTATTTTTTTTTTTTTAAAAATTAATAAGCAATTAAAAAAATTTATGTTATAAAATTTATAACTGCGCCGATTTACGCCGATTTATTGTCGGCGGCTAAAAATCGGCGCACTGCCGGCCGTCGATTAGATTTTTTGAAAATTGCGCCGGCCACCGATAGTTACGTCGTCACACAGGACTAATTATAAGTGTTTTACGTTCTGTTGATGTCAGAAAACCGACTTGCTTAGAATTTCTTTCTGCAACATTATTTTGCTAGTTTTTGGACTGTTTAAACTTCTGTTTTAGCAGCATTCGCATTCCATATATTGTGAGGTTCAAATTTATATAGATCAATTAGATATCGAAAAATAATTTGACATTATCTGCATTAAAATCATTATCTCTAGTTAGACTTGTCGCCTCCAGCAATATTATTGTTAGTTGTGGATGACATTTTCTAAAGGCGGTAAACCAATCTTCAACAGCCATACAATTATTCCAGCAATCAGAAGTTTTTTTATTGTAACTTTTGGACAATTGATAGGCGAATATTCGAATCTATTATTTTTAATAAATATAAATTTATTTAATTAAGATTTTATTATTTATAATCAAATAAACCTTCATAATAATAAGCAAATTAAATAAACTTTTCATAACATAAATATTGTTAATTAAATAAAATTAAAATATAAGAAATTAAAAATTTGAAAATTAAAATTAAAGTGAGGAAATTCTAAATTTCGCTTTACTGTATTGCATTTTGCATGGAATAGAAAATCTAAGGTATATATATTAAATAATTAATTAAATAAAGTATTCTTGTTTGATAATTTTTACAATAAAATTTTATTATCTTATAAATAATATAATCAATATAATTTTTTTAACTGGGCGAGGTTTCTTAGGTCTATAATTAAGCATTTATGAATGTATGAAAAAATATATATTGCTAAATATTGCTTAATTCACAAATACTGAATGGTAATTTTAAAGCTAATAGGAGTCTATGATATTTTAAATAATATTTTACCAGTGACTTTATTTTATTCGCCATTTTACCCCCTGGAGTTAGCTTAAATTGATTTAATACAGTAACAATTGTAATATAAATTATTATGCATATAAAAAAAATATGGATATTTTCAAGAATAAATATTCCAAGAGGATGTATTTTCCTGAATTTTTTTTAAAGTGGTTTCCTAGGATTTTATTCTTGGGGTTTTTGCGATATTTTCCCTTTACACATACATCTATATCAAGTTTTAATTCTAAATACCAATTTTTTTTATCTTCATATGGTTTTTTAAAGATTTGGGGATAAATAAAATTTTTATAAAAGTTTGCATAGAGATGTAAATAAACCAAAATTATGATAATAACAAATTTTATTATAAAAAATATATCTAAAAAATCTGCTACATTTATAATTTTTAATTCAATGTATATTATTAATAATTAATTTTATGTGAATTATCTTTTTTTAAATTAAATATACCACTTGATTCCAAAAATTTTTTTATAGTAGCCACTGAACTCCCTCAAAAATCAAGTATATTATTTTATAATTTTAATAAGTGAAATGACTTCCCAAAATAAATTTGGTAATCCCAAAATAATTTAAAAAGAAAATTGTAGAATATGCTATATACATATATATTATTATTTGAATAAAATATTATTAACTGTTACATTATTTAACTTATAGTATAATCTCCAAACCATATATTATTAACAAATATTTAAACGGAAACTTTATCGAGTCACCACATTTAAAATATCTAAACATTTATTTAATATCATTTTTTTGAGATATTTGTATTTTTGTAAAAATTCTTTGTTAATCCTAAATTAAACTATATATATTCAAAAGCCTTAACCATTTCGGTCTCGGTAGTGCAAATATAAAACTACCCTCATTCCTTTATATATTCTAAAGGAGTTTAACATATAAAATGAAACCACCACTAATATATATAAAAAGATATTCTTAAGGTTTATTTTTTAATTTTTTTTTCGCGCATTTATTTCAATTTTTAACAGTGATTTTTCTTAAAATTCCAAATTTTAATTATAAGTAAGTATATTTATCAAATATTTTTAAAAATATATATTCCTCACTATTTTATTTATCTTTCTAATATTTATTTTGCTCAAATAAATAATATTTATTTATTATTTTGAACTTTTTAATGTAATAGATCAAACTAACCATTATTTGAAACAATATTTTTAATATTTTTGTTTTTAAATAATTGATAAATTTTGCCATCTCATTTTGCAATAATTTTAGCTTGTTATAAATTATTGATGATTATCTGGACTTTCCATCTGAAGCTTCTTCGTTAGACAACTCATCGACTGATTCCGAAGATGATTATGAATGGATACACGTTACCAAATTGATAGTGATGATTATGAATGAATCGGATACACCTTATCAAAATTGAAATTGATGACAATGACAAGTCGGAACAAGATATATATGATCAATCTACAAACCATAATAATCCTATCTGGTCCAAGAATATTCTTTACAACCAGCATTTGAATTTCATAAAGTATCAGGTCTAATATCATTCTTAAAAACGGACCCATTGTATCCATAATATATATAAAAAATTTATTAATGATTCTCTAATAATATAATTACATTCATTAACAATTTATATGCCCAAAAATATTAAATATCAATCAACAAGTTCTACAGAAAATAAGAAAATTTTTATGTCTTCATATACCTTTTGGAATTAAAGCTATAATAAACAAAGATTATTCGAGTTCTAAATCAGAATTCCATAACAATTTATTTTTATTCATAATGAAAGTAAAACGATTTATTTGGGTTATGGTCCACATCCATATAAATGACAATATTTTAGAACCATCGAACAATGATGAAAATTATGATAAATTATACAAAATAAAACCATTTATTGATAATATCCGTTTCTCATGCTTGAAATATTTTCTTCCCTTGGAATATCCAGTAATTGATGAAGGAATGAATGATTAGATTCAAAGGCCGTATAGGATTTAGGCAATAAAAACCTAAGAAACCTGCAAAACACGGTTTCAAGACAATGTGTGAATTTTGTCATTATTTATTTCGACTAGACTATATTTTTATGGATGATATGCGATAATGGATATGGGAGAAAATAAAGAGGTTGAAAGTAATATAGGTTATAATGTTGTGACAAAGTTTGATGTAGGATTTCAAAATAAATATTTTTCGATAATTATTTTACAAATTATACTCTAATAGTCGATTTAAAAAAGAAAAGTATATATGCTACCCATAAAGAATATGGAAACAAAATTAACAATATGTGTGAGTTTGAGAAGTAACATAAATACGATAAGTATAATTAAATGGCGAGATAATCGGGACGTATTTATAATGTTCAATCATATTGATCCGAGATCAGTGGATACTGTGAAGAGAAAAAATAAAAAAAGGGGAAGTATTTGACGTAAAACTTTTAAAGATGATAAAGATATATAATAAATTTATGGGATCTGTTGATAATTTACCATTAAAATCTTTATATAAGCCGAAGTGGCGAAATAGTAGCTGCCAATATTCTTTTGGCTGATAGTTGCGGCTATTATCAATTCATTCATACAATATTTTTACATACAATAAACTCATTGAAAGAATTCCTAAGACAAATAAATGCTAGCGAAGTGGTACCCTGAAAAAATGTTGATAGGGATGATAATATTCAGATTAATAATAGTTATAATCAATGCAAAAAATAATAAGCCTTATATCCATCCAGAAATTATACTAAAAAACTCAGCTCACCATTTTCAGTCAGGAATCTCCCGAAGGTGTCCCTCTGTAGTACAAAGTTAAATCCCAGAAGAACAAGGTGTTCGTGCAAATCATGCAATATATCAGTAGGTCTAAAAAAAATAGAAACTGTTTCGAAAGTTTTCATAGGGTGTCAATGAATAATTTAAAACCACCAAGGAGAGCCGCCATTTTAAATTAAAAATACTTTTTAGTGTCTTATATTACTATATATGAACCAATAAAAAAATAACTAAATATCGTGTTGCATCATATTAATTTTATAAGGAAGGAAACTTAAAGGATTAATGGTCAGTTAAAATCAATATTAATATTTAATTTGGATATAATTAGCTAGTATGATATCGTTAATATTTGGACCACCATAAAGTGCAATTAAACAGCTCAATTTGACCCAATTTTTAAAAACGGCTAACTCAATATTTTATCCAGAAAAATATTACACCAGCCTGAAGTTGCTCATAGATGGCAAAGTTTGGACATCTATTAGCAAGATCTCGAAACTTATACAAAATTTTTCTGGGTAAATAACAGAGTTAGCCGTTTTTAGATTGGCTCAAATCGAGCCATTTAACAAAACTAATAGTTACGATATGAGTCGATAAAAATATTTGAGGCAAACTGGCAAATGTCTAAGTATATAATAGACTTCTTGAATAGTTAATTTTCATAAATGGATCCATTATTGATAACTTGATCATAAATTTTAGAATTTATTCAAAATAATTATATTCGTTATCTCAAATATATTTTTATTAACAGTTAGCCGTAGTCACCCAAGGCAGAGCGAACCAGTAGCTGAAGAGCCTAAATCAATCTGATTCTAAAATTTATATTTTATTGGTATTTTTAATATAATTGGATTAAATCAAACTCTATTTAATCATGTGATTTAAAAAAATTATATATTATATTTGGGTATTACTTTATTTTATTGGGTCATTTTAGAAAATTTACAAATTATATCCATATGTAATGATTTGTTTTTTATTTTGGAAATTATATCAATTTTTTTCCTTATTATATTTTGATAATATATAGTTTGATAACACTGTCATTTACATGAATTGTAATAAATCGGCAAGGCATGAAACTGATTTATTGAAAGATTCGTTATTTTAAAAATAACTTTGTTTTAGTAAGGTCTAATAATAAATCAATAGTAAATGACCTTGTAAATTAAATTTTTTTAGATTTTTATTAATATAAAATTTAAAAGAATAAAAATTTAGGAATTATAAAAAACACCAGGGGTACCTATTATCTTTATGTGTCATAAGCTTCTTTATTTTTAGATTTTTTTAAAATTATGTTAGTTCTAAGAGACAAACTAGTTGCTTCTAAAGTTCCTTTAAAATTAGGTCGATTGTTTTTATTCAAAATAATCCGTGTTTAAAATGGCTAATACACACTTTCGAAGAAAAAAGCATAATGAGGCATGGAAGTTTTTTGATGGAAGAGATAAAACTTAGATAGGATGGCGGTATCAAGGAAGATTAATATTTTCAAAAATAGTGTTTAATTAATAAAATAAAATCTAAAAAATAATATATTAAACTCTTCCATATAGCTGCTTGAACATGTTGAGCATCTTATTCTATAAGTTGTGGCATTTTTCTCCATTTTCACGCTATTATAACAACACACGTGAAACTCATGATCTTTTAAAAAAGCCATGGTTCTTGTATATGAAATTATCTTGTTATATTTATGTAATCGATAAAAGGAGGAAAAAAATATTTGTTAAGTTTAAAAAAATATGAAATTCTTAAAAATTTTGAGTAATGAAACATTGAATTCACCAAATACCTTAAATATTTATTTCATTAAAATAAAAAATTTAGAGAATAGTAAAAATTATAAATATTGCATATTCGTTTATAAACTTTTATATAAATTAATTATTATTAAACTATTTATAATTTGATCAATTGTAGGATGAAATGTTTTAAAAATATAGAGATGATTATAATATTATAGCTTTATTCATTGTATTCATCACTATACATCCTCCTTGTTAAAATTATTTGAGTTTTTAGCACTTCTGGTAGCTTTAAATTAGGAATATTTTAATATAAATTTCTAGTCTTATTGCTTTATTTCGAATGAAGGTAGAAGTCATAAAAGATACAGAAAACTTGGAATCTTCAATTATTTTTTAAGCTCATAAATTAAAATGTTTCTACTTTAAAGATACAATGAGAGCACCATTGTATCAAAGAAATCAAAGCAGATTTAACATTTTAAATTATACCAGAATCTCAGTTGAAGATAACTGAGAAGGTTGTTTTTGCCTTATAAAGATCAGGAGTAGCTTATCTTAATCATATAGCTATCTAAGATCATTTTTCATTACCTTGATAGGCACGTGAAAAAGACTTAATCTCATTTGGTCAGAAAATAACTTTGACCAAGATCAACTGCTGTCTTTGCAATGCAAACTAATAATTTGTTACCAATCTCCCATTTTTTCTTAGCTAAAAATGATATTTTCATAAAGGAGTAAATTCACAATGGGAAAAAATCCCCCACCCGCCCCGATTCCCTGCTTATGTTTTAAAATAAAAAAATGACAATTTGCCCCAGTTTTTTCAAAATACTTAATTTCTGGTCAGCTTTTTATATATATTATTATATCTGTTAATTGTCATATTTAAAATATAATGAGTTATAGTTATAATAGTATAAAATAATTGGAAAAATTCATATTGTATTATCATATAAAGAAGTGAATTTATGGATAATATGATATTTATTAAAAATGTTGATAATTATTTAATAAATATTAGGATAAACATGATCCTTTTAAATAGTTTTATCTGCCAAAGGATTTTAATTTAAAGAATTAATGATCTGAATGCTATTTTTAAAACATACTCAGTGTAATAATTATGGAGACATTTCTTTTACGAAATTTAATTTAATCCAATTTTTCTTATAAGCTAGTATATTACTATAAAAAAGGTCTCAAATTAAAATATTTAATTTGAGTATATTTTATCTGAAACATGGCTATAAATGACAGATCTAAAAGAAATTTTATCCATGTTAAATCTTTAATTAAAGGGGCTTCTGATTTTATAATATAATTTATACTCACACAATCTTAAAATATAATATTCTTGAAACATTTTTCATTAAATTATTATATTAAAAATTAATTTAATATTTTGTATTATAGATTATCCCTCCCCCTCTCTCATTAAAAAATAAACATTTTAAGATAATAATATTCTTCCATTTTATATAATATTTAAGAAATATATTTTAACAAATAGATATAATTTTTATAATAAGTAGGTTTTAAAGAAGTAGTTAATATAAGGAGAAGTCATTATAAATAGATGATTAAGGGATGATTATGAAAGTTTTCCAGGAGATATAAGGAGGTTATTTCTTAAATGAGGGTGATGATAGGAGTAAAGCCAATAGTTTACCTTTCGTAGAGGAGATGGGGATGGGGGTAGTTTTTAAAATAGGATGAAAAAATCTCTAAATTCTTATAATATTTTATAAAATTCTTTTTCTGATTCTAGAATCTATTGGTACAAGTCTAGATATGAAAATACCAACAATTCATAAAGCTATCTTTTGAACTCAAGAATTACTAAATTTATGAAATTTCTTAACAGTATTTAACTATTTTCTTTAAGTTCTTAAACATCTGCTCTTTATATAGTTTTTACTAAATCAATGTATGTAATACTATAGAGGCGTATAACCAACTCATCGCAAACTTACCACTTCTCGTAAATATCTTTTTAAGCTAGTAAAAATCCCCTCACACCCTACATATATTGAACCCCCTCCTCCCCCAAAAATATATAAAATATAGCGCTATAAAGAAGAATTTGAAAGAAAAACTTGTAAAAGTTAATAACTTTTTAAAATAACGAATAATTTAAAATAATGGAGAACTAAAAACTTGAACTTTAAAAAAAAATTAATTGTTTTTCTAAATATATTATTTCAATAATTAATCCTTTTTTTATTTGAAACCTCGCATAGTGAGCATCTTTCTCGCTCGTTGCTCAATTTTTCTGACACACATATTCCATCATTAATTCGCTATTTTTTCTCATCAATCAACAGACCTCTCACAGGCGCTTTTGATTTATTATTGGCAGCAATTTTTTTTATACCTATGGCCATTCCCCATGAACGCAAAATCTGCCCATCCTGCCTGAAACCAATACATTTAACAAATGATTGAGAATTTTTTGTTCATGGACCAATCTCTAACAGGTGTCCGCATTCAAAACACACGCCTCTTTCTCAGATCACTTACTCGCTTCCCCTCCCTCTCATAGATCCCCCTTAAACCAAGCAATTGGTGCCTCATTCTCAGATATTTTTCTTAACTCCACAAAACCAAGTATCATAACGAGAATACACAAAGGAGTCAGAATACAAGTAGCTAAATCTCTCAGCAACTGCATATCTTCTCTTTTGCAAAATTTTAACAAAGAAGAAGAATGGTTAAAATTTCTAAACTTCAGGTACAATACTTTCAAAATACCTCACATATCACTCCAATAATCCTTAACTCAACAAATAAAAGATGCCTGTTTAAACATCCACACTCATCTTCATGAGTCCCAAATCTCCATACATCCCAAAAACAAAAAAAAATAACCCCACTTCAACAAAATGCCTCATTGATTTCGAAGAAAATTGACAGTCTTAATATCAAAGGGGCCCTCAAACTCATTTCAACCAATGACACTCTGGCGGAATCCAATTTAGATACCTTAATTAAGCTTCGATCAAAGCATCCCACAACAACATTTATGCCAATATTGCCGGAACCCTACTCCCATTGTGCAGCAGACTTCACACAGGAAGAAGTAAGGAAAGCAATCCTATCCTTTCATCGGGATTCGGCTCATGGTCTAGATGGGATTAGACCAATTTTTTTACAGGACATTACCTCTCCTGTGATCTGTACACAGGTTTCAATTCTCACTAAAATCACAAACTTAGTCAACAAAATCCTAAATGAGACGTACCCAGCTTTATTACCCCCTTACTCTTCGGTGCCAGACTCATCGCACTCCAAAAACCAAACAAGGACATTCGGCCCATCGCCATTGGTTCAACTTACCGTAGATTGGTCGCTAAATATATCGCATCTAGAATCAAACACGATGCCGCACACATTCTAAGCCCCTACCAACTGGGTGTAGGGATACCGGGTGGGTGTGAAGCTGCTGTGCACTTAACAAGAATTCACCTTAAAAATAACCCAAAAAACGAATCCCCAGTAAAAATTGACTTCTCTAACGCCTACAACACTTTTTCGCGCAACACGTTCCTACATTCAACTTGCTTCCATTTCCCCGCTTACACTAAATTTCTTTTCTCTTGCTACCAATCACCAACAATCTTACAATTCAACAAAGAAAAGATACTTTCTGTCGAGGGTATCCAACAGGGTGACCCTCTCGGATCCCTTCTCTTTAGTCTTGGAATCAATGACATGATAAAATCAATAAACTCTTCATGTACTCTATCGCTCCACGCTTGGTATATTGATGATGGAATCTTGAGTGGTCCCTGTAGGGAAATTGCCAAAGCAGTCAACATAATTAAAGAAATGGGCACAGCCATTGGACTTTCGCTTAACCAGAGCAAATCTGAATTCTCACATTTAAATTCTAATGCTCCCAACACTCACGATTTCAAAATCACATCAAGTGTTGAATTAACACATCTAGGATCGCCTGTAGGAGGACACGAGGCAATAAGCACCTTTCTTCATTCCACACTTGACAAACTCCTTAAACTGGAGGACATCTTTACACTTCTTCCATCACACAAGTCCTTTTTTTTTGCTAAAAAATTTCTTTTTTATACCAAGGATTCTTTACGCACTTCGGTCAACACCAATTTTTAAATATCCTATTTCTCTCCAAACTTACGAAAAAGGAATAAAGGAATTAACCGAAAAAATAGTAAATATCAGATTCAACGAAACCGATTGGGCCCAAGCAACTCTTCCAACCAAATTTGGTGGTCTCGGCATCAGATCTCCACATGACTTAGCAATAATTACTTTCATATCGAGTAGTCTCTTGACAAAGCCAATAACCACCGTCCATAATTCTAAAGAAGACCTTTCCTTAATCGTGGCTATGGATATTTGGAAAACAAGGATAAATGCTGATTCTCATCCCCCCACAACCCATAGACAGAAAGACTGGGATACACCAGTGGTTGCTCGCTGCGTTGAAACTCTCTTATCTAGCATGCAATCTACCGACCGCACCTTATTCTCTTCCCTGCTCAATGGTACGGGACATGAGTTTCTTGAGGCCATCCCATCTACCAATCTTCAGCTTCAACTATCCAACAATGAATTTACCCACGCCATCGGCATTCGTCTAAATTGTTCCATCACTCACCCTCGCATCTGCTCAGGGTGCAACTCGCCAGTTGACTCAAAGGGTAGAAATAGTTTACATTGTCGCTCCTGCAATGGACGATTCATCAGACACAAGCAATGTAATACAATCATCCAACATGCACTGAAATCCGCTCATTCCACTCTAGAATCACAGGGTCTTTTTATATCTGACGGTAACGTCCTGACGAAATTTCTCAAATCCCATAGAGGAGAGGCCAACTTTTGGTATGGGACTATTCCTGTATTGACCCCTTGGCCCCATCCAACCACGCCATCAACATCCTTGACCAGAAGGAACAACTTAAAACTTCTAAATACACAGAAATAATGAATGATCATTGCTTCATCCCTATCATAACAACCACTCTTGGCACCTTCGGCAAACTCGCCTTAGCATTTTTCAAAAACTTAGGATCACAAATCAGCAAACTCTCAGAAGAACCTCGAGAGGGTTTTTTTCTCCGTCAACGATTATCCATAGCGATTCTCAAAGCTAATTATATCAGTTTCAATGGTAGTCTTCTAGCCAAAGAGCTATCCTAGACAACACTTACGTCCCTTTTTCATTTTTGTTTCCCTGCGTCACACCATCTCCCTTCTTTTTTTTTTATAGTATTATTATATATTTTTCAAACATTTTTAAATATATTAAAACATAAAATATTATATTTTCGTTTTTTTTAATACTTTATATTATTTATTATTTGAAAATTGAAAATAAAGGATTTTGATATTTAAACTTTAGGATAAAAAGCATTTTTATAAAAAAATAAGTGCAAACCCAAAATGGCGGAAAACCAGCCTAAAATTGACGCCATTCAAATGAAAAATTTTAAACATGCCTAGTGTAATTAAATAATTGTAATTCTAATGCAAAATAAGGTGTTTTTTTAGAGAAAATTTGAAAAGATTTTTTAGATCATTTTGTTTAACTCCATAAAATCAGTGATTACTTAAATAACGAAGGCTTTTTTAAAACATAATAGTTAAAAATTTTTGCTTTTGGATAAAGGGTGGAGAAATTTATTGCCTAATTGAAAGGTTTCTCACTTTTGGAAGTTCTAACCCCAAAATTAAAAAAATTATTTTAGAGAAAATAAAGTACAATAAAGAAATATTTAGCGAACGATTGCAATTTTTAATGAATCTAATATGTTTCACAAAAATAGAAATATACCATCCCTCCCTCCCAGTAAAATGTCTATAAATAATATTTAACATTTCTATTTCACTTATTTATAAAATATTTTACAAATATATTTTTTGATAACAATTTGATATTTTTTTAAAAAGATTAATTTATTTTATATTGTAAATAATTGAAATATAATAATGTTACGTAATTATTGTTTGTTACTCCCTATATTATTAATCATTCTCGGATTTACGGAAGGTAATATACTATCTTTTAATTTAATGATAAATATCAATAATTTTCACTCCCCATCCACCTCCCTCCTAAAAAATCTAAACGAAATAGTGTCATATTTATTTTTTTAATCGTAAATTATAAATTAAATTTTGTTAAAACTTAATGTGTCTGGAAAATTTTTCTGAAGGAGACACTTATTTGGAATCCTTATGTGAGAATAGAATCTTTAAATTTTCTTAAAATGGGATCTTAAGAACCTAATTTTGGTCGGAAATATTAACACATATAGGTATATAGTACACCTATCAAATGAATTTCAAATGCCATGAACCTTTGTATATTGAGTAGAAAAGGTACAGGTTAATATTTTAAGATGTTTCAGAAAAATTAAGTTATATATATTTCCGGTCAAATCAGATTTTTTTTAAGGTATGACTTCGTAAATTATTTAAAATTGAGATATCAATATAGATTAAAATCTACTTATTTATTATTATAATAAAATTATACAATTGAGGATTATAATGAGATGATGGGAATAATAAAATTTCATTTTACTCTAAAGGAAAAGGCATTTTTTAAAAAAAATAATAGCATATATAGTTGATAAGATTTAAAAACAAATAAAATTTAATATTACCATCATAGATGCGGGAAATGATATATAGCGTTGAGCATCCTATAACAATTTTGTTTGACAGTTTTTACCAAACAACGACCAAATATTTTAAATAAATGTAATAAGTCTCATTTTTATATAGTGGATCATTTATGAAATTAACCAAGTGGTTTTGGGCACCAGATTTTTAAATATAGCAGGTCGCATTTATAAATTTTATTTTATGCAGCTCAATACAGGAGAAGTAACAATAACGCCAATAATATCTATATTTATTTTTATCCATTTTCATACTGGAAAAACCACGTCTTCACAAATAAATACTTTTTAAAATATATTATTTTAAGCATTAATTTACTCAGCTATAGTCTCTCCTTATAATTTTTTAAATAATGATTTTAATTAAAATTTTACACCAAAATTTCCCCTAGAATCCTTAGCTAGGCCTATAGATTTGAAGGAATATAATTAATAGATGAATAACAAAATTAAAAAACCATATTGAGTTATTATATATAACATATTTTACTATATATATATATATTAATTGAAATATATATTTGATTTAAAGTGTACTTTTATTCATATACTTTATTACACAAAATATTAATTGTGAATATTTTTTAATTTAACCAATGTCTAATTATAGCCACGATATGTTATGGTAATTATTATTTAAAAATGCAATTGTTACTATATGAATTAATCGAAACATTTTGAGCACCTTGAGGGTATTTAATCCCCCTCATTAACCTTTTTATTGTGGAAAAATTATGTAACATTTGATCCCGGTAGATTCAACCATTTTGAGACGACAATATTAAATTAAGAGTACTAGTAAGGAAGTTCATAAGATTAGCTAACATCTTGGAGACTTTAGAATGTAGCGAGAGAATTTGATTGGATTGGTGTGTCCCATTAAATATATTATCAATTATTATTATTTTTTTATTGGTTTCCATGAACCAAACATTTTTAAAATTTTATAACATATAAATACTATTTCTTAAAAAAAACAATATTTAGATGAATCAGATTATGATTACACTCCCCCTAGAAAAAGGAAGAGATGTGTAATTTCTTATGGTAAAATATTTATATTACAATTTTGATTTTGTGAATAATATAATGAAAAATTGATTTTGTTTTTTGGATAACACAAAATACATTTTGATTATATCAATAGGTAACTACTATCAGAGCTGGCTAACAATATCAATCGAATACTAAATTATAAAATTTATTTTTGTTAAAATGTAACCTGATAAATCTTTAAAGAGTCAATTTTTTTTAAAACGAAACAAACAATAATTTAATAATGAAATGTAACACTAATTTAAGTAAATAATTTTTCGATAAAACTTCTATGATTTCTAGCAAATTAATCAGCAGCTTGGATTATAAAGACAACTGGTATGCCTTTTATTCTTGATTACTTGCTTTTATGGTAAACG
Source organism: Gordionus sp. m RMFG-2023 (assembly GCF_954871325.1). NCBI lineage: Eukaryota > Metazoa > Nematomorpha > Gordioida > Chordodea > Parachordodidae > Gordionus > Gordionus sp. m RMFG-2023. The sequence continues at coordinate 6,403,834 of NC_088777.1, forward strand.
TAGATCGAAGTTGTTTGAAATCAGTTTCTTTATTGCAAACAATGTAAAGGCCAAAGCCCGTTTTACCTTATTCCAATGTACTCTGAGGCACTAAAATAAATTTAAGATGTCATGAAGTTTATTATAAATGGTAATTAAACTCCAGGATCTGAATATTTTCAAGGTATTGCTTTTTTAAAAAGCCTTACCCAAGCTAAATCACGATGTTTTTAGCTGATGTTATACAATCAAAATTTTTTCTATGCCTATCAATCACATATTTCTTCCCATATCACGTTAACCATATTTGGCATTCATAATTTCGCTCTTCCTTCAAAGAATTAGGAAAGAGAATCTAGATATTTTCGAGATTCTTTATCTCGTGCAAAAAATGACTTCTTTCCATACCTCTCATTTAGCAAATAAATCTTTCATTTTAAAAAAAACTTATTAATTATCATATACACTTTATTCATTATATATTGAAATTTATATGTTTTTTCTTCCTAACTTGTTATTATAGACTTGTGTATTATATACACATCAAATAAAAAAAAATTGATTTGTTTCCTAATTTATCTATTGTTTGAATCCATCAGAATATAGTCTTATCTTTACTATGTTTGTTATAAGGATATTATTACAAATTGACTCTCGATATAACCGAGTGGGCATGCTTTTTAAATAACTATATATTTGTTGTTATTAGCAAAATATATTTATTTATATAGTATTTATTTCTCCGATATCTATGTTAATTTGAGATTATATTGGTATAATATAGTTAGTGTTGTTAAACGTCTCGATTTGAGCCGATTTTTAAAAACGGCTAACTCAATATTTTAGCCAGAAAAATATTATCTAAGCCTCGAGATTTCGTTAATAGATGTTTAACCCCTTGTGCCATCTATGAGCAAAATCATATGGCTTGCATAATATTTTGCCTATTCAAATATTGAGTTAGCCGTTTTTAAAAATCGGCTCAAAGTGAGATGTTTAGCAACACTAAATGTAGTTATACTAATTTCTTCTAAATTGATTATGGTTTATGTGAAAAAAGAAGGTAATATTTTAAATATGTATAGAGAAAATGAAGTTTAATAAGATTTATTTTTAAAAATTGCTGGTGGAGGGGGGGGGGATTAAAGATATTGTTATGCCTTTTCTATTTATAAATTTACTCTTTAGTTGATAGTGAAGGAAATATAGGTAATATTTTTTTTCTTAAAATAAAACTATAAATTATGCCTATTAAATATTCATAATTTTATTTACCACTCCCTTGATATGTACACATTTTTCAATTCTTACTAAAATTAGAAACTTATGCAACAAAATCTTAAATGAAGATATACCCAGTTTTATAACCCCCCTTACTCTTCGGTACCAGACTGATCTCACTCAAAAACCTAATAAGGACATCTGGACCATCGCCATTGGTTCAACCTATCACATATTTGTAGCAAAATTAATTTTAAGAATCAAACATGAAGCATCACACATCCTCAGCCCTTATTAATTGGGTGTAGGCATACGCGGTGGGTGTGAAGCTTCAGTACATTTAACAAGATTTCATCTTGAAAATAACCCAACAAACGCACTTTATTGAAAATCGACTTTTCCAAAGCACACAACACTCTTTTCAGCAACACCTATATTCCACTTGCTCCCATTTTTCCGCTTAGTTGAGAGCATTCAACAGGTAGACCCCATGGATCCCTTATTTTTATTCTTGGTAAATGACATAATAAAATCAATAAACTCTTTATTTACTCTATCGCTTCATCCGTGTTATAGCGATGATGGAATCTTTAGTTGAAATTGACAAAGCAGTTAACATAATTTATGAAATGGGGACAGTTATCAGACTCTATCTCAATTCGAACAAATCCTAATTCATTCAATTAAATTTAAACGCTTCTAACACTCATGATTTCAAATTCACTGCATTTGATAAATTAACACATCTAGGATCTCCTGTAGAAGGACATGAGGCAATTTACACTTTTCCTCAACACTCTTGACATCATCCTTTAACTTGAGGACACTTACTCTTCTACTTTCATACAAGTTCTTTTTCTTGTTAAAATTTTTTTTTATACCAAGGATTCTTTATGCACTCCGTTCAACACTGATTTTTAAATATCCTTTTCCACACGAAACATAGAAAAATGGAATAAAGGACTTAATCAAAAAAGTAGTAAACCTCAGATTCAACAAAACCGCTTGAGCCCAAATCGTTCCCAACCTAATTAGGTTGACATTAGATCTCTCTACTAGTTAGCAATAACCTCTTTTATATCGAGTAGCCTCTTGTCAAAGCAAATAAACAAAGCCCATCATTTTAAAGATTCTTTCTTAATTGAGGCCATAAATTTTTGGAAAACACGGATCAATGTTGACTCTCATGCCCCCACAACATATAGACAGAAGGACGCGCCGATAGTTACTCGCTGCGTTGAAACACTCTTATCTAGTATGCAATCTATTAACCGCACCCTATCCTCTTCCCTGCTTAATGGTACTGGGCATGAGTTTCTCGAGGCCATTCCTTCTGTCAATCTTAAACTTCAACTATCCAATAATGAACTTACCGACGCCATCGGTATTCGTCTAAACTGCTCTATAACCCACCTTCACATGTGTTCAGGGTGTAACTCGCCCGTTGACGTGAATGGAAGACATTGTTTACATTGTGGCTCTTGCAATAGTCGATTCAAAAGACATACGCAATGTAATTTAATCATCCAATTTACCTTGAAATCACCTCAAATACCATCCATATTAGAACCCCAGGGTTTTTTTAGATCAGACGGTAAACGATCTGACGGGATCACTTAACTTCCGTTAAGAAGAGGCCAATTATTGCTAAAGGATCATGTATTGACCCCCTGGCCTACTAACCAAGCTCTCAACATCATTGACCAGAATTTAAAATCTCCAAATACACAGAAATTTTAAATGACCATTGTTTCATTCCTATCATTTCAACCACACTTGCCACCTTCGGCAAACTTTCCCTAGCATTCTACAAAAATTTAGATTCACAAATCAACAAACCCTCAGAAGGATATTTTTCAACAAAGGTTAGCCATAGCTATCCTTAAAGCAAATTACATTGGCTTTAATGGTAATTACTAGCCAAAGATCTATCCTAGACCATTTCTTCTCTTTTTTTTTTCCTCGCTTCATACCATCCCCTGTCTTTATTGTTATTAATATTATATATTTTTTTTTATATAAATATAATAATGTATTATAAATTTCCAAGTTTAATATATTTTCTTATAAGTAATAAAATGGGATAATAAATAATCAAAATAAATATGAAAACCTTAAAATATCAGGGAAATTTCAGTTATTATAAAAAGAGTGCCATAAAAATTAATATCAAAAGATACAAATGAATTCTATATGTTTCAAAAAGTTGGAGATATAATAATGATTTATACATAAAAGAAATTATCTAAAAATTGATACTTATGCTTATTATATATATGGCTATATTTTACTTATAATAGAAAAGAATGAAAATATGTTTTATTATTTATTTATTAAAATCTACATCATAACTATATTTACCACAAAATTTTTCAAATGATATTTGATATTCCAAAACAATATATCCATTCTTTTAATAAACCTTTGGCAGATAAAAAAAAGGCTAAGTTTATTGAAAATAAATAATATAATATGTAAATTCATCTATTAACCTAGCTTGTTCCAATGACAATATGACTCCCATTGATGAAAAACCTCTTAGGGCCTTACAAATTAAACATCCCCAAGATTTTGCACCTATCATCATTCCATCCATGATTATCCTTTCCATTATCAGGTAGAAACCTGCATGCATTGAAGTCATTCAAAAAAGGTACTTTCGAAGATATTGATGGCTCTCTAGATTTAATTAAACTTATCATACATTTAAAATATAGAAAATTTACAATATTTCTCTATCATACATTTTACAATAATATTCCTAACACAATTTATTACATCATATTATTAGGTTGTAATATAGTAACATTGATATCATATGCCCTCTATGAAACTCATATCGATAGCCTAGGCCACTACCTTCTACACTGTAGTTTTTTAAAAGACGACTACCCATGAACTATGTCATCAATTCGATCATCATATTTTAGACATCTGTGAATTATTTGGACCCAAAGCCCTTAAATTTTTAAAACAATAGGATAAAGGTTACGTAATCATGGGTAGTCCAAAAAAAGATCTATTACTTGAGACAAAAAACATTGATCAAAATTTGTCGATCCAACTGTATATCTATCCATGGGTCATTAAACCCCACCTACATAACCTAAAATTTTATTTTTTAAATAATTTCCTTTTTAAATATTTTCTTTAAAAATATTATTTATAGATATGTTATGTATATTTTTAGTATTTATAATGAAATATTTTATTTTTATCTTTTATAATATTGAATATTTGTAATAGCTTAATTTAAAATTATAAAAAAATAAATATAATATAATTCATAATACGAATCTTATTCAATTATTTAATAAATTGATTCAAATTTAAAATGAAGTTCGTAATTTATGAATGATAATTATCATTGTAAAATATTTTTATATAAAGTTGAAATTTATATTATAACTGCGAAAAGCCTATTCCAATTTGAAATTCGAATATATCAAACAAATTTTTATCTTATATTAAAAAGAAATTTTTTCTATAAATGTAGCGGTAGATCGAGGTAAAATTTTTTTTAAATATAAAATCTATCAATTTTGCTTAGATTTTTCATTACTCTCATTAAACTTTTAATACCAAATTTGAAATAAAATGTTTAATAGTTTTGTTTCATGTTTTATTTTAATCAATATTATTATTTAATTGTTTGCATTCTAAAGATAATTCGTCTCCAAATGAATTTCAAAGTGAGTTATTAATATGAACTATATGTTAAACTCTATCTAATTATTGAATCATTTGGATTCTAAAGGTATTTTTGAGTTATTACTATGCATCTAACATCATATAAAAATAATAATATTTTAATTAAGGATTTTATAGTTTTGTTGGTATTTAAAAAACTGTTTTCAAATTTAAAGAAAAATTAAGGGGTATGGAGGGTAATGATATAGATTCTAAAAGTTAATTATCTTACAGATGATGGCCACTCTCAACAATATGACAGTAATAAAATTTTATAATTGATAAATAGTTTACCTGATATTATATTTAAAAAAAAATATTTAGTAAAATGTCTATTTTTTTATAAATAGTGTTTACTAATATTTTTTTATTATAATATATATTATTATATAAGAATTAGAAGAAATTTTTTTAAATTGCTCAATTTTCCTGAATCATTTATAGTTATACAGAGTTATTTTTGTGAAAATAATTTATTTTTAAAATTTTTATAATTTTTGATACTAATTTTTGTAATTTTTACTTCTTTCTTTATATATATATATCTCAGTCCGTACTTATTGTTGCTTTGAAATTGTTTTAGCGGAATTTGTCCTAGCCCGTATTTTGCCGTTACTTAGAGATTACACGGCGATGTCGGAGATAGTTATATTTTGTTATGTATAAATATAGTTTTCCAGCTTTTATATAGATTCAATATTTAAAAAATTTCTATATAATTTTTAATTTGAATATTGGACTCAGTATCCTTAATATATAGTGATCAGAATTTTTAAAGATATAGAATTGCCATTAAACTTAAAACATTTATATGGAAAATACACCATCTTAGGTTCATAAAAAACCTATGATAAAGTTTTTCAAGCTCATTTTCTTTGAGGGCAATAATTTTTGACTTATTCAATTTCATTTCGAAATAATATACCTCAATTTATGGCTTAAATTCTTATATGTGCGAAATTAATTCTACCGAATTAATTTCAGTCAGAAATCTAAATAGATTTTATCACAATCAATCTTAAGATTAGCATTGGGATTTTATAAAATGCAGTAATATTTTCTACATATTCTAATTAACATTATTCTGCTAAATTGATATAAATTTTTTTTTCTCTTTAGCTTTTACCTTTTCTGGTGGTAAGCTCTTTCAATATGTCTCTCCACTTTATATTATTCGTACTATCTCCTTTATCTAATTTATACTTCTTCATATTGGCTCTAACTTTATGGCCCTATTAAAGTTTTGGCCTTCCTCTTTTAAGTTTGCCCATCACTTCCAAACTATCAACCTTATTTCCTATGTAGTTCATAGGCCTTCTCATTGTGTGTCCATACTACCTAAGTTTAATAGACATTACCTTTAAACTTCCTATTATTCTTGTACTTCACTTTATGCTTTCTTGATACCCCAGCAATCATCCTCAGCATTCTCATCTCCATAGTTTGTAGACTTCTCTCGTCTGATTCTTTGGTTGGCCATGTTTCCGAACTATATAGTATAATTGGCTGTACTATGGAACTGTAAATTTTTCCTTTCAATTTGTATGGGTTTCTTTTGTCAATGAGCACTCCAGATAAAGATCTCCACTTTAACCACCCTTGATTAATTTTACTCTTTATATCTTTTTCTATTGTGCCGTTAGTTTAAATAGTGGAGGCCAAATATTTGCAGCTTTCAATTGCCGATATCTGTCATTCATTTATATCTATGTTCTCTGTTTCATCTCCTTCTAACACCATATACTCCGTTTTTCTCTATTTACTTTTAGTCCGTGCTTTTCTAGGATATTTATCCAACTCACTAATCTTTCTTTCATTTCATCCTTGGATTCGGCAAGTATCACAATATCATCTGCAAATACAATTTTCCACGGGACTGTTTGAAGTATTCACGTGATAATACATTTATTCATGTTATGAAGAGTAGTGAGCTAAGAGCTGACCCTTGATGAATTCATCGGCTATTGTAAAGCCTGATGACAGGCTATGGACCATTGTATCCATATACATATCCTATACTATTCTTATATATTTTTCTGGAATCTTTTTGTGGCGTAGCGCCCACCAGATAAGTTTTTTTGGGATTCTATCGAAGGCATTTTCTAGATCCAGAAAGACCATGTGTAGCTTTTTGTTCTTTTTCTTGTATTTCTCTCATTTGCCTAATTGCGCGGATAGCATCAGTCGTTGATCTTCCATGCATTAAGCCAAACTGAGTCTCTCCTATTTCGATTATGTCTCTTAACCTTTTTTCTATTATTTATTTTTAAAGTTTAAGACAGTGTGACATTTATATTATGCCCCTGAAATTTTGAATTGTGCGGATCCCCTTTATTTTTGAAGATAGGAACTAAATAGCTCTGCCTCCATTTTTGATGAATCTCTTCATTTCCCAGTATTTATTGTACAGATTTGTGAGGAAATGTATTTCATCATCTCCTAGTGCCTTAAGGCTTTCTATTGGAATATCATCTAGACCCCTAGATTTGCTGTTTGCTTGAGGCATGTGATTATTTCTTGTTCTGTTATTGGCTGTATAAGGTTTTATAATTGGGAGTGTTCATCTAGATGTAGTTTGTAGGGATTAAAGTTGAGAAGCTCTTGAAAATATTTTTTCCATCTATTAATTATTTTATTATCAATCTCCCAACTTCATTTTTGATTAATTTCGGAGCTCCGTTTATTATATCCCTAGAATTTTTTTCTCGCTGTTTGGCTAATCTGTATATTTTTTGCCCTTCTTTGGTACGTAGTTCTTCATACATGTCATCGTATGCCATAGCTATGGCCCTGGCCACCGCCTTTGTAGCTAATCTCTTGGATTTTTTCTATCTTGTTTTGTCATCTGGATTTTTGGGTTTGTAATATTTTATATAGGGCTTTTTTCTCCCGTATAGTGGCTTGTACCTCTTCATTCGACCAGCATAGTTCTTTCTATGATATTTTGCCTCCCCTTGTCAAGCCTAATGTCGAGGCAGTGTCTATTAATCTGGATGAAATGTCTGTCCACATTTTTTCACTGACTTTTAAGGAATCTATTCTTTCAATGTTCGCATTGATTGCAAAGGCATCTGTCATTGATTTTAATTTAACCCATTTGTTGCAAAGTTTTATTTTGTTTTGAGTTAATTTATTTGCGATGTGAATCCATGACAAGTAGCTTGTTTTGTGCGGCAATATCTTCTACTGGGATGACTTTGCAGTCTATTACATTTAATCTTATGCAAGAGATAAGCATCTAATCTATCATGGTTTTCCATGTACCACATATATTATTAAATGACTGACCTTTTTATAGGTGTTGGTTAAAGCAAGGTCAAAAGCTTGTGCAAATTTGAATACATGCTATCCTTTATAATTTCTTTGTCCATATTCAAAACCACCATGATGCCTTTTATAGCTGTTTCTTTCTTTTTACACATGCGCATTTAAGTCTCCTCATATTATTACTAGGTCATCCTTAGGGATTCCATTATAGCTTCATCAAGGATAGCTCTAAAATTATTTTTCTCCTCTTCCTTGCAACCTGCTTAAGGAGTATATACTGAATGGATGTGTAGTATTGATTGACCAATGCAGAGTTTTTTTTCATATTGAGGAGGTTAGATCTTGACTGAGGATGCTGCCGACACCGTTCCCATTGCTAACAATTCCATTATACTACAATTTATACCCATTTCTAATCATTAAAGTCTTCTGACCTTTCCATTTCGTCTCTTGTATGCACGCTATATCAACTTTTCTCTTGTTCAACATTGATACCAATTCTTACGTCTTACCTTTAAGTGTCCAATATTCAAACTTGCTACCTTGTCTTCTTTGCTTTGACCTTTATTTTACTTTTCACAGGATGGAGGTCTACATACTACGCATCACTTGGAGGGAACGTCATAGCTTTCATATTCCTATTTTTATTTGTTTCCTTCATTTTTGTTTATCGATATAAATTATAATTGATATGTTTCGCTTTAATTATATAAATCAGTTATATTAGATATGTTAGTGCGATATCGTTTACCGAATTTTATCTATTAGTATAATTTTATTTATTAAATATAATATTAAATTACGAAGACATTACCTCAAATAACAAGAATGAAAACAAAAAAATTGAATCCTCAGGTTAAATATTTTATTTTAATATAAAACGTTAAGATTATGTATTGCAAATAATGTGGGAAATATATATATTCTATATTAAATATTTTCATAGATATCTATATCTTCTTAAAAAAAGCAAACTATATGTTTGGAAAAATGTGATATACTATTGTAGATTTTAAACTCGTTTAATAATTTGAGGCCGGCAATTATAAATTTTTTTATAGAAATTACTTTTAGCCCCTTGCACGCCACCTAGAGATTATTTAGCTGGATCGGAGTGCCTTATAATTTATATATAAATTTTTAACTTAAATAAATAAATCGATTAGATCAATTTAAAAAATATTCAATATTGTGAGATTATACATATATTGTTCAAAATCTAATTTGGTTTAATTGTAATAGATGATATAGAGTTAATTGGATATTTTACGATTGATGTCAGCGATAGAAAATATTTTTTTAGTGGATGTTGTTGTATTTACACAAATTTTTCTTTCATTTGTTAATTTGAGAACTTTAAACTACCTGTTCTCACAAATATATCATTTTTTATAATTATTAGTTGACTAAATTACAAATTTTATTTCTGTTCTAATTTATAATTTTTATATAATAAGATTTTCTGGATAATTTTCTTAGAATTTGAAAGTTTATTTTTAATTTTACAGCTTCAATATAGATTTGTTGTTTAAAACATTTCGATATAATTTTTAAATTGAATCTTGAACCCAGTATCCTTAATATCTAGAATTAAGAATTTTTATAGAAAGAAGTCCATCTTAAGTTTCTATAATAGAAAACATATGATAAAGTTTTTCAAGCTCTTTTTTTGTGAGAGCAATATCCGTTAGTTTCCTATTCGCTTCGAAATAATATGAGTCAATTTATTATAAATGCATTTTTATGCAAAGATCTACTGAAATAATTTTATTCAAAAATCTAAATAGTTTACACGATCGTTATCAAATTGTTCGGCATCTGAATTAATGTTTTTATGTGATATTGATCTATAGGTTTGGAATTTATTATAAATAATAAAGCAATGTAATATCTATATCTATTTGTTGAAAGAATACAAAGTGTGTTTCACTTTAATTCCATAAATCAATTATAGATATCTTAGTGCTGATTTCCAAATTTTACCTATAATATTGTTAATTAACGATTATTTTATTAAATATTATGAAAATTAAATTATGAAGACACTGTCTTAAGATAAAATGCTCCTATCAATATCCTTAACTTTTTTTTCCAGTCATAGGTTACTTTATTTGAATAGCTGATAACTAATTCTTTTTCTAACATTAAAGCCGGCTTCTATCACTTGTATTCATTTTTAAGATAAAATATCTATGTAAGAAATGTCTTAAAATATTATCGGCTGTAATTTATATTTTTACCAAAAATAAAAATTAAATCTATTTGTATGTCCATTGAACAATCATTTTAAATATATAATAATTGTTATATATAATAATTGTTATATCTTCCTCTTTACTTTTTTTTTGTTATTTTGAATCAGTTAAAAATAATCCAGTAGAAAACTTAATATCTTTAGAAACCCATATTGATATTTATTTAAATAAGCTAGAAAAAATGTTTTCAAAAATTTTATTATATTCAAAATATTTATAAAAAGGAATCGAAAAAATTGAGTTCTCAGGTAAAATATTTTATTTTAATATATTACGTTAAGATATGGCTGGTTATGCGGACTTTATTTCTTGAATTTGAAATTATGTGAAAAATATTACTATTCTATATTAAATAACAAATATACTATAAGATAATTCATATCATTATTTTTACATATATATTCACAAAATTATAAAAATGTAATTTCATTAGATATCTCTCTTATTATATTAATTGACATTAGGTCTCGAATCTACATCTTCAAAAAATACTATTATGAAACAAAGCAAAAGTCATTTTTTTAAACTTATCTTTTTACTTATTATATAAAATACAATAAAATCAAACAGCAACACATTCTATATTTAATAATTATATTAGATATGACTAATCCTAGAAGTAAATTTAGAGGTAATATCTCTGATTATTCAATTATTAAATTTAAAAAGATTCATTTTACGGGTTAAATTTTTTAAAAAAATTATACTTAGTGTGCTTTAATAAGAAATTCTCATTGATTGTTAATGAAATTAGCATGATATTTAAGTGGTTTTGGATAATATTTATTATATTCAAAATTTTTGTAGGGAATAAAAAAATTGGATTCTCAGGTAGAAAATTTTATTTTAATATATTACACTAAGATATGGACAGTGATTTAGGCTCTTTAATTTTAGAATCAATTCAAAATCTATTTTAGTTTGATTGTATAATTGTCATGAATAGAAATAATTTTGTTGAGGTTAGTTCGACATTTTAATATTTAAATTAGCGATATGCTGTAAAATAATATGTGGAGACGGCGTAGTCATGTTATTTCTAAGAGGGGGGGGGGCACTATTTGGTTAATTTTATCCCCATAAATTTTATGGATATCTTTAAGATCATCTATCGAAGGCTTAGCTAATTCAAATTTTTTCAAATAATAGCTTTGATTTTTAACCTCTTTTATTATAAAGATGCTCTATTCTAAAAATTTGAAATATAGTTATTATTTAAAAAAATTATTAGCTTTTACTTATTTTTGCTTCAAATTATTGTTTATATAATTGTATATATTTTTTGGGGAGTGGGGGAAGTAGTGTAAAGAGAAATTTTTTATTAGTTTAAAATGTTACTCTGGCTTTGCCTATGTATACACCGCACAGGTATTTGAATTAAATAAATAAATTCACTTACTAAATAATAAAGGGGTAGAAGAAAATGTTATCAAAGATATGCACTAAACAATAAAATTATTTTATTTTATTTTATAATATCTTTCTTATCCTTTTGTCAGAGTAAATTACGTTATTTTATCTAAAGTATAAAATGTTTCATAATTTAGCCGAAAGGATAATTAACGAATTTGTGATTTTAATTAAGGATCAAAACCTTTTATGATTATTATATGATTAAATTTTATGTTAGGATATATTTTATTTAATATTTAAATGTGGGTGAACTACTAAATGAATTTGAGTAAAATTGTTACGCCTAATTAAATGAACCTATTCGATAAAAAAATAAACAGAGATTATATGAATCTAATTAAAATATTTTATATCGGATCGTTCTGAAATATTCTTTACAATTTGCTTATATTTTTATAAAATGAGAGCAATCACGTGATATTCTTATTTTTTTCAGTTAAAATCTATTCCAAAATGTTCTGATAGATCGCAAATTTTATTTATAAATTTTTTTTTAAAGTAAAATTCAATGATGTAGAATGATTCACAAACAGTTGAAGGATTTTTTTTTATTTTAAGAGGTAGTTATTAGCGTAGTTAAGCAGCAATTTTTAAAAACGGCTACCTAAATATCAGAAAAATATTAAGCGAGCCTGAAGATTCTGCTCAGGTTTAGACAATTAGCGAAATCTTGTGACTTAGACAATATATTTCTGGTTAAATAATTGAGTTAGTGGTTATTAAAAATCAGCTCAAATCAAGCCTTATAACAATACTAGTAGTTATGATAAAAGTGTAGAAAAATACTTAAGGAAAACTGGCAAAAGTTAGAAAAATATTTGATAGACTTCCTGATATTCAATTTTCATAAATGGATCAATTATTTCTAACTTGATCATATTTTTTAGAATATATTCAATATAAATATATTTTTTATCGCAAATATATTTTTATTAACAGTTAGGAGAATTCACCTAAGGCAGAAATAGCTGAAATGCTAAAATCGATATCATTTACTTTATAAAAATAAATTATATATTGTTTATTGGTATTTTTAATATTGGATTAAATCTAACTCTATTTAATCATGTGATTTAAAAAAATTATATATTATGTTTGGTATTATCTTATTTTATGGGGATATTCTAAAAAATTTAAAAATTATATCCTTATTCAATGATTAGTTAATTTATTTTGGGAATTATATCAATTCCTTATTATATTTTAATAAAATATATTATGAATAAACACCAACAGTAATTTGCATGAATAATAATAAATCGGTGAGGTTGATTGAATTAATTATTTTAAAAATTGTAAAATTGTTTTAATTTGTAATCATGATTCTAATAATGGAATAACTTTAAATATTACATTACAACAGGCCTTATTAAACTAAATAAATGTAATTATTCATTATCTTATTTTGGATTAAGTTTATATATACTACATTTTAAACTTATATAATAATACGATTAAATATTATTAATTGTTAATTGAATTTAACAGATTTTAAAAAAATAAGCAGCACTTCTTCTTTAGTATCAAGCCATACGAGCCTAGAATTATTTGGAAATTGTTCATGTCGTGTCTAAATATCAATTTTTTTTTAATAAGCACCTTATCTTCTTAGTACCATATCATGCGAGAGTAGGAATATACGAAAATAGTTTCATGTCGTGTCTAAATAAGCGGATTTTGTAATGTGAGCTCAAGAATATGCAGGCTCCTTCCACACTAACTTGCAATAAACTGGTTACCCTATCCTTCACCACGTGTAGGGATTTTAAGATGATCGATTAGACATAAAAAATTTTCATTATGTTAATTTATAACCGCAAAACAATATACAAAAAGATGAATATATAATATTGCTAAAATTTCCCTCAGTTATTACTCGCGATTCTTTCATTAAAATAAATATAAAGTGTAAATATGCCTTGAATAACAAGATTAAAATGAATTTAGAAAAAAAATACCTTTCAATAGCATCTACGAAAGCCAATGTGATAGAACAATTAGTTAGTGTTGTTAAAGGGCTCGATTTGAACCGATTTTTAAAAACGGCTATCTCAATATTTTAGCTAAAAAAATATTGTCCACAAGCATCGAGATTTTGTTAATAGATGTTCAAACTTTTGTACCGTCTATGAGCCAAATCTTAACGCTTGCATAATAATTTTCTTAATAAATTATTAAATGGGCCGTTTTTAAAAATCGGGTCGAAATGAGCCGTTTAACAACACTACAATTAGTTATCAATGTCACTGGGTGATATATATGCCTGGATGTGAAATTAACAGGGTGCGATATCAAACATATTAATGATCAAAATTTAAGCATCCAAAATTGATATTTAATCACATCGTTCTTTTCCGGAAAAGAGGATAGTAAATTTCAAATAAACTCCTATAGAAATTATTTGCTATAACAATAGTGTAAAAGATTTGTGAATAATTTATTATAATTAAATAATACGAAGAATGTCTATAGAATGATAGGGAAGTTTGTTGAACTTTGTTTTAAGAAATCTTTTAATAAAAATAGAATGGCAATATAGAATTAATCTTTAAAATCAGAAAACTATCTCTATTGGGATCCTATAATAAATTAATATTTCTTATTATTTAAATGCTTTCAATTACTTGACTTTTGAAAAAATTCTATATATATCATCATTTTATGATGTGATAAAGCATTATATTTTTGTATCGAATGTTTTAAAATTTATATGAACTATATTAAACCTTAGATCAATCTTGTAAAATCAAAGTTTTCCTAAATAATATAATTTTTTTTTCTTTTTCTAATTAATAATTTATTCATAATCATTAAATTACAGAGGATTTAAAAATATATATTAAAAGAAGATAATCAATTTACCACATATCCATTCTATAAATTAATAATAACTAAGGAATTAATCAAATGAATCCTAAACTTAGCTGATGACTTTATCCAATCCTTCATTTAAAATTTATTAGTGTAAAAACAAATGTTATATAATTACATAAGTTCAGTCATCAAAGTAACAACTCATTCCATTGCAATACAACTCTTATAATAGAATCTCAAAAATACAAACAAATGGTTCATGTGGCCCTTGTTGTCCTAATATTTGTCAAGCAAAATTTTGATAGCTATTCCTACATATATTCCAAAATTAATAGATAATACATGCCTAAAGCTTTGTGAAGCAAGAATACAACAATTATAAGATTGGCAACTATAATCCAAATGCATAATTTATGCCCCTCTTGCCATAAATATACTAAAATTACCAAAGCCAGAAAGTTTCAAGTTCATGGCCCCCCAGGGTTACCATGCATAACACCTACAGATCCTCCTCCATTCTGCCTATTAAATTTAGCAAGCCATCCCCCGCCTATTGTTGCTACCAACTTGCCCCCTAGTCAACAAACTCCCAACTTACAATCATGGGCCAATGATTTTTTATCAGTACCCAATGTTTCCACCATATCTCCTATTCCGCATGGTGCTCGCAATTCTTTTGCAGAATCCTTTAACAAGTTAATCCTATTAACAGTAAACAATCCTGCAAACCTATCAAATTGGAAAAACTTACTAAGTTTTACCAATTCCACCCTTAAAATTCCAGATAATAAAAATATCCAATTATCTAAACACATTAAAACTTCAATATCTCTTTTCAACCCTGACTCTATTCCAACCCCTACACCTCAGACCCACCAATCCAATCCACTCCCTATCGCCTTTAAGGCTAAAATAGTTTCAAACAAAATAAACAGCCTTAATATCAATTCAGCCCTTCGGGTCATGACCTCTGAAGATTCCTTAGCTCCAAACAATGAGTCCACTCTAGAAGCCTTGCTTCTAAAACACTCTTCATGTGATTCAGAATTTGCCTTCTCAAGCCAAAACGATCATATAGCCCTGAAATCAACTCTGATGAGACGATCAAAGCTTCAGATCTTTCAAAAGAGACTCTTCTGGAGGCATAGATGGCATTAGTGCTATTTTCATCCAAGACATTTTAAAACCTAACATATCATGCAAAGCCCTCTTGCAGAACCTTACCAGGTTATTAAATTTAATTCTTAATGGGCCCCTCCCACCACCTATCATTCCTATTCTCTTTGGTACCCGGCTTAAAGCCCTCAAAAAAAAGGATGGAGGTATCCGCCCAATTGCTGTTGGGTCGTTCTTCAGAAAGACTATCTCTAAGATCATTTCCTCACGAATAAAGGAATCTCTTTCTTCATTCCTGTCGCCACTTCAGCTAGGGTTTGGTGTACCTGGAGGCTCTGAAATTTCGGCCCATCTTGCTCGCATTACCCTCTCAAATAATATTCCAGACAATGTCGTTTTAAAACTTGATTTCAAAAATGCTTTCTATACAGTCAAATCTCAATATTTCGTTCCCTTGTTTTGCCACAAATATCCTCAATATTCTACATACATTCTTAACAGTTACTCTAGCCTTACTTTTTTAACGTACAATAACAACATAATAAAATCTCAGGAGGGAATCCAACAAGGAGACCCCTTAGGCCCAACCCTTTTTTGCATCGGGATACACAAGATAATCCTGGATATTAAGTCTATATCTAACCTCACTTTAAATTCCTGGTACCTCGATGACGGTATAGTCTCAGGCAACCTCTTTACAGTCATGTCCATTCCCCCCATCATCGAAAATCTCTCTTAAATAACAGGACTATCTCTCAACCTCCCCAAATGTGAGATTTGCTTCTTAAACCCTACAACATCCATCCCTTCAGAAACCACATTTTTTGCCATCAACAGAGAAGAGATGACACATCTTGGATCATCGATAGGGGGTGAAAAAGCAATCGAAACTTTTTTAAACAAATCCCTCGACATTTTATCTAATTTAAACTCACTTTTTAATTTACTACCAGCTAATCAATCCTTTTTTTTAATCAAAAACTATTTTAATATACCCAAAATCCTCTATGCCCTGAGATCCTCACCGATCTTCAAATGCAGCCTGCTAGTTTCCCACGAAACCCAAATTAAGGATCTCCTAGAAAACATATTAAACCTTAAATTCTCTAATCCATCTTGCCTCCAGGCCACCCTTCCATGCAAGTCTGGTGATATTGGTATCCGATCCCCTTACAACTTTCCCTCTCAGCCTTTATCTCATCTCGTCTTGCTGCTCAATCTATTATCGACAATGGATTTACTCCTTCAGATCAGACCTCTCTTATGCCCTAACCTTTTGGGATAACAACTGATCTCCCACCCTTAGCCGTCCCGCTTCCAGTACCCAAAAAGACTGGGATGCTCCTCTGATAGCCTGTTCCGTTGAATATCTTATTTCGAACAGGCCCTTTGAGGAAAATCCCAATAATTTGGTACTAAATGCAAACTCTGGCTATGAATGGTTGGAAGCCATCCCCAGCGCCAATCTTGGCCTCCTCGTGACTGGCGAACAGCTACATATATCTCTCCGCCTCGGCTGTAATGTCGTAGTTCCCTCCATCTGCATCGACTGTGGTCAGCCCATTGAATCGAAGGCTTACCATCCCTTGCACTGTAAGTTCTCCCGTGGACGACAACCTCGTCATAAATCTATCAATAACATTTTACTAGCCGCCCTCAAAAAAGTTAATATCCCATCTACCCTCGAACCAGTGCGTCTTTCAAACAAATACGCCATACGCCCGGATGGTATTTCTCATACCCTGGTCTAATGGTCTTCCGCTAACATGGGATTACACTTGCGTTGATTTTGCAGCCAAGTCTAACCTCTCATTTTCTGCTATCGAAAAGGCAGAAATCCTTAAAAAAAAATAAATACGCTGGCCTCGCCAACACTATGTTCATTCCTATCGTTACCAATACCCTAGGCATGTTTGGAAACTAGGCCCTCAATTACATTAAAATCATAGGAAAAAAAATGAGACAGATCTCAGGGGGCCCCAATGAAGGATTTTACTTTCACCAGTAGATTTCCCTGAAAATTTGCCGGTCTAATTTTTTAAGTATTCACTCTTCTCTTGGATGATATATACCCCCCCCCTCCTTTTTTTATAAATTTATATATATATTTTTTATAGTCCTTTTTAATGTCTTCATAGATTATATATTTATTTTTTTTATATTTAATTTTTAATATATCCAATAATATAATTAGATAACAAAAGATTTATTCTAGGCCTCTCTCGCCTTTCTCTCTCTAAAATAATTGATACACTATGTAATTTATAATAAATATAAGTAAAGTATAAACTTGATTCAAATAAAATAGTGTAATTTACAAATATTTTAAAATCAATACTTAAATTTATTTAACATCTCTGCTTTATTTGAGCCCTGATTTCAATGAAATCTATAAAAAAAAAGACTTCAAATAACATGTCTAAAATTTTTAAATTTATTTATAATATTTGGATCAAATAAAGTTTTAAATGAACGATTATGACAATTTTTACTTATCTTTATTGAAATTTTAATTTAATATGTTTACAAATTTTTACTCATTTACATAAAAAATATTCAAAAAATTAAAAAATAGCTATTATGACAATTATCACTTTTTTATGGAATGCCTTGAAATTTTAATTTAAAATAATAAATATTTTTATCCTTTTGCGTAGTAAAAAAAAATCAAAAAAGTTTTATAATAACGATTAAGATAATTTTTACTTTCGTATGGTAAATCTTCATTTTAATTTTAATTATATTTTAAATTTGTAAGACATTTTATTTGCAGCATAAAATTTACTAATTTAAATAGAACTTTAGAATGATGATGAAAAATAAAATAATTGTATTAATACCATATAATATAGGATACGTCACAGACCAATAAGGTAACGATCAAGATTAATGGTCAGAATAATTATAGAATGTTTTGGGAGAAGTTGAGATAAATACTCAGAATAAGATAAATAATACAACTACCTAAGAGAATAAAAATTTCAAAAATAAAATTGAAAAAAAATATTGAAAAGCATTATAATATATGATTTCAAAAGAACCAATTCAGTTAGAAAATTCTTTCCCTGATATAAATGTATATCTAGAATTATTTCGTATATTTTCATGGACATGTTTACTTATAATAAATCAACCGAAATTAAATGCTAATCAAAAATTATATAATTCCATTGACTTTCAAGATTTTGACATTTTTATAGGTATTATTCTATATGGTGGATATCATATTCTTCCCAAAGAGAATTCATATTGGTCTCAAGATGAAGATATAGATTTATATTTTATCTCCAAAAAAATGTCTAGAAATCGTTTTCAAGAAATAAAACGATATTTATAGCTGGCCTACAATTTTGATATTGATAAAAGTGGTTAATAAGCGAAGCCAGACCATTTTAGATATTATTGATAGAAATATACAAAAATTTGGGACAAAGAAAATTAAGTTTAGATGCACAAATGATCCTTTATTATGTAATAAACCAAACTATAAAGATGTACATGTGAGAAAGGTCAATAAAATTGGTGTAAAAATTTGGGCTTATCTTCATCCTATAGATATCATTTTGCTTTTGATACTTCTACTGGGAAGGTTAACAATGAAACCAGTCCTCTCGGTAAAAGAGTGGTGACAAAATTGACATGTGTTATTTTTAATGTTCAAGAACATCTAGAAATTTATGCAGAATACTAGGAAAATGTATATGTTGTATAGAAACAATCTAATCTAACCGAAAAACTAAATAAAATTAAGCTATGGAGTTCCAAACTAAGGTATATATCAATCAACCAAATTTTATTACCTCATATAATAAACATGGAAAATGCTGATTGTATTATTAAAGAAAAAAATATTTTTTTTAAATTTTTTATGTCTTTGATACCTTAGTCTTAAACGGGTTAATATAAAAATATTCTTTTAAAAATATGAATCCAATGTTAAAATGAAATGTCTGATTGTATTGGTTAACAGAAAACAAAAGAATCCAATAGAACTGTGAATAATTGTTTATTTTCAAAACATTTTATGGGATTTAGTTATATACTTTATATTTTATTAAACAATAAAAGCCATTGAAAATTTTAGCAACATCAAATAATCTCATAGAGATTAATTCCGTTTGGTTGGTTTTATTAATAACTTGTATTCTTTCAATAATTTGCAACAAAAAAAAAATATTTTTTACTGGTTATCATATATCGGAGTTTGTAAGAGGTGGCAAATAAACTATTATTATTTGTATAAATATTAAGTAGAATTTAAGTGTTTCCCTATTATCGACAATATTAAAAATTATTTTTATTGTGATTTTAAGAATAAAATATTTCCGCATCTCATATATATTAATTATAATATTCTATATAATAACCTTATAACCCAAATCTTTATAAAACAAAATAAAATATACCCGATCTAAAATAGATTATAAATATTAATTTATATAATATTTTTGGCAAGATAAAATGCATTATATCCCAAATTTTTTATGACATAATATTTATATCAAAATGCTAATTCGAAAATAATTAATCATATAAATGTATATTATTCAAATCTTTAATAACATAAGAAAGCGACTTTCATCCTTACAAAGACTTTGTAATGAGAACTACACCACTACCTTTAATAAACTATATGAAAAATAAAGAATTAATTATTAATTAAACTATTATTAATAATCTTTTTGCTAAACCACTTTAATATGAGTTCTTATTCGTTTCATTTAGTAATATTTGATGAGTTTGTCGTAATTCAATTTTTTATAAAATATTATAATGACTATGTAAACTAGCCAACAGATTCCTCCTTTAAGTTGGTTCGTACTCCTAACTAAATTTTTGCTTCTAGAAAAAATATTAAATTTATTACAAATCTAAAATCCTGTAATAACTCATTAAAATTTATTTTTATAAATTATTCCTAAGAAATTGACATTTACAGATTAGATCAAATATTATAAAAGATTTAATTTATATTTTATCAAAATTATTTTACATTGTTGACTTTTATTTTACTCTAATTAAACTTTGAATAACGATTATTCTGATATATCCCAAAAAATAGATCAATTTTTTAAACTATTAAAACTAAACTTCAAACCATAAAGTCGGATATTAAATTTGAACAGATCTTTAGCTTAATGATGACATTAAAGGCTCAACTTTGAGGAGAGCTGAAAGAATTTAACTCACCTCAAAATATAACAGATTTATTTGTATACAAACAAATAAGCTAATTTGCAAATTAGTTTGTTAGTATGCAAACTTGCCAAAGGCTTATATAATTTTCAAGGTAGATAACTATATTGCAAAATAATGAGCTGATTTACAATTTATCTAGCTTAACTAGTTTACCATAGACCGAAATTTCTCAAATTAGCTGGCAAGTTCACAAACTAAGCTAATATACAAGCTAGCTAGAGAATTTACAAGCTTAAACTAATTCCAATCATGTTCAATGACCGTACAGCTTCCCTGTCCCAATCCTACAAAACCTGATAAAATTTTATATAAACTTTCTTATGGATTGGTTTAAATCAATCAGACAATTCCTATTTAGCTCAAAAATTATAAAAATTAGTCAAAAACATTAGGCAAACCCCGAGATTTGAATTCCAAATCTTTCTGCCAGCTATGAGTAGATAGAATTGTGTATTATTTTTTATTTAAAATATTGGGTTAACCGTATATAAAAATCGAGCCGTTTAACAACACTAAAAAGAAGGATATTCGACAATTTCAATAGGAAGAGAATTTAGCTTTTCCAGGGAAAATGATATCTTGGATAATTAAAAACTGCAACGACATTATTTTCTCATCTATCTTATCGGTATCTTCCAAAAATCCTAGCGAAGAAATGTTCCTTATAATTAATTTTTCAAACGCTTTCAAACTTTGACCAGGCTAATCAGAAGTAGTAGGAATATTTAATTTTTATAAAAAAAAAATTTGTTTCAAATATGGTATTTGCCGCAAGCGATATTTTATTTCACACATATTTTTTGTATAATATTGTCTGTTATATTATTAATTAATATAATAAAAATTATATAAAAATTATTATATTAGTAATTAATATAATAAAGTTAATTCAAACATTTTGTATTTTAAGTTATCTTAGATATATTTTTTTTGTAATAACAAAATTATCTCCAACTAGTTATAATATTTAATATTATATACACTTCAAAATATATACATACCGATATCAAAGCTTTGGAATTATCATCTGTTCTTACTTTATAGTATAAGCCATTTTTCCATTGCTTTTCATAATTAATTTCAATTGTCGGAGAATCAATCGGATCCGATTCATTATAAATAGGATCTCTAACCCCAAGTGTCACAGGGATCATATTTTGAGTCAAGATATGCCAAGTCTTTGAACTTTTATATGGGTTCACTAAACTTACTTTACATCTAAAGGTTTTTAAAAAAATTTGAAAATATTTTTTTTAAATAAATTTAACTCCTTAATAATTGTAAAATAATAATTTACTCCATCTTAATCGGGATCCTCAAATAAGCAGCTTCACAGTTTGAATCAACTTCATATGATACTGTCTGTCTATTCTGTATTATATCTAAAAAATATATTTAATAAATTTATTAATTTTATATAAGAAAACTATTTATAATATTTTAATTTAAAGGTTCCTTACAATAGATTTTAAAATAATTTGCTTAAGATTTAATAAATTTTTGTAAAAGTTTTCAAATAATCGTTTTATAAGAGGTATGTTTAAATTTAAAAAATTAATTTTATGAGAAATCTATTATAATAGTATAGTGCTTTTTATAATATACTAAATAAGTAAAATAACGTGTAACATATAAAAAATTATATCTTACTTTAATATAAAAATTATTCATAATATCATGGCCAACTATATTTTAGTTGAGCAAAAAAGAGCCATATTAGTATCTGAACATATCAATTCCCATTTTTTGACGTAGAGATGGAAATTATCTTGGTTCATTGAGGCGATTTGTAAAAATATGGAAAGAATTATTTCTCCGGAATTGTATTATCGTTTAAGAGTTGTTAAATTATTTTATAAAATTTTGTCATGATCTAAAACCAGGATGGAACATGGGACATGTCAGAACTTCTTATTTATTTAAGAGTTTGAGAGTAAAATTCAGTTATAAAGATCGAGATTTGCATCTCTATATTCGAGCTTATATAAGTTTTGTTTTATCCTATATTTTGGGCAAAAAATGTTATAGCTTTTTCCTTTATATATAAGAGACATATTTATCATGATAGAATATATCAATAATAATAATATTAGCCATAACAAGTGGACAGTAGGGATGAACAGACGCGTACGCAAGAATGTAGAATGGGGGGGGGGGGGTGATTATTAAATTTCTTTAAGATAAATAATTTGCTATTTAAAAATATCAAGCATAAATTTATTAGGACTTATAACTATTTCTAATATACAATTTTATGCGAATTATAAAAAATTAAATAAATAAACTGGCATATAAAAAACTATAAAATAAATGTGAATTATAAAATATTAAACGGATGCGGCGTGGATATAAACAGCATATGACTATAAAATAGATGACCCAAAACAAAAATTTTAATTTTCTTTAAAAATTTAAATGTTGGAAATATAAATTAATACACAAGTTTCTTAGGAATAATTGTATTTTGTATTGAATAATTTATAAAGTATTCATAAAAAATATATAACACTTTTAAAAAAATCTGCACAAATAATATTTAAGAAGCCTATTATATATTTATAATTAATTTAAAATCCAATCTTCTTTGGGATTAAGCTAATTATTCAATTTTCTCACCACGAATATCAAATAGGCCAAACCATTTGATCTACTTTTAGAAATTGTACTTCCTGGGTATATTTTTACTAGAATGTTTTCTCATTAGTTGTAGTACTAATGGAAAGAGTTGTCATTTTATATAATAATTTTAATACATTAGGAAAATAATATAAAAAATTTTTGAAATAATGCAAAGCATCCATAGAATTTTTTAGGACTATATCAACTATAGTTAATCTTTTATACCATAGTTGGCATTCAGCTAATAAGGTATCATAAGTTACTTTAACATCTTCATGATAAAAATTTGTTAAATATTTTTTTTTTACCTATCACCATCTGAAAAAAGTTAGGAAGGCTTTTGTGGAAGTAGTATCTGGAGATTGGTAAGTGCGGCCTGATGAATTAAAAACCGTTCATTTATTTAGGTTTATCTAAGAAAGGGATAGAGACATTTATTTTATAATACTCTTCTAGTTACCCTATTGCTTGGACGATCAACTTGCCTTCCTGCAAGTCGGGGGAGACAAATATTAAACTCGTATAACTTTGCTTTTGACTCAACAATAACATATAATATGAAATTCTTCATCAACATTAGCCCTAATTACATTGAGTTCTAATAAAATGATCTCCACTATCATCGTCTCAATCAGTCAATGTCATGTTTTTGAAAGTATTACAAAAAATAGTTGTATACATTCTAATGAGAAAAAAAATTTGGTATAAGTATTGAATCAAATAATTTGCTTGTTCCTGAGGAAATATCGCAATCAAGTCATTGTGATAATTCAGTATGAGCATCAATAATCAGCTTTTCTATCTCCATAAAAGCTGTTAATGCTTGATGGCGAAGACTCTCTCTCATTGGACAAGTTGCTAATTCTTTCTCCTTGTTGGACAAGGAGTTTCAGAAATAATTCTTGTTTAAAATATCTTGTCGATTGGGATATTCCATTAATGCAGAATCCCCTAATGCTTTAAATTTTACAAGACCCTGAAAATTAAATTCATTAACATTATTATTGAAATTCAAGCTTCCTGAATCCAAATGGCTACGTAATCCTAGGCACTGCAATCCACAATATAGAATGGCCTCGATAATTAGTTTGATCTTACATTTATTTTCTTATTTTAATTCTATTTTTGTTAATATGTGATGGGAATCATATCCCCACTTAGAATTAATTTAGAAATCATATTCACAGCTTTGTGATAATTCATTTATGATGATTGTCAAAGATTTCTCCAATATCTTTGTACTTGTTGAATGGAGTCTTAACAAAACTTTTAAGCTTAAATAAATTTCTTCCATAATATCTTGGGCCAAATAGGACACATATCTCGCAATAACCTCCAATGTCTCGAATAGAGTTTGCTAGCCATAACCATCTAGTAAAATAGCTGTTTTAAAATTTTAACTTTAATTAGCACATAAAGTTTGTGAATATTGAAAATTGAGGGGTGGAATATAAATCTATTATTAAATAAAATATTTATCATTGGTTTTAATTCCTTTTAATGAAGTATGTATCTTTCTTCTAGGCTAATTATAAAATATTATAAAATTATAACTTTTTTCTTTTTTGTAAAATGACTAGGGTTTGCATCATCATCAATATGTTTAGAAAAATTTCTTATATTCTTATTATTATTAGACTTTAATTTTGTTAATGATTGATAAATACTACGCCATTAGAAATTTGAAAACAATTGATAAATATACGCCAATGAAAACTAAAAATTAACTGATAACTTAGTAAATGAAGATGATTAATTAAATATATATTTAAAAAGAAAGAAGAATAAATATTATAAATTAATATTAACAATAATATTTTTGAAAAATATACCCCACATCTGCATTTTTCGGGCTTTGGGGGACGAGGGGATTTTTCCATGCCCTCCCCCGCTGCGTACGCGCCTGGGTTGAAATATAGCACGTAGGAACAATTATGTATAACATTCATATCTTTTATAATTCAAATTAAGCATGCTGTGATTTTAAACTACAAAAAATATTAATATTGAAGATGCTGCCTATTATAGTCAAAATCTATAAAAACATGATATATATATTAATAAATCATTATTATCAATAAATTTCACTATTCTTATTTTTTGGATTTAGTTTCAGGGTACTCTGGAATTTTCACACATGCCTTCGGCCATAGATATTTGTATATTAAAATATTATAAATATAGATAAAAATTTAGCATATACATTAGGTAAACCTTTTCACAGGCTATTACTTAATATATTAGTAAATTATTTTAACCAATGTTTCTAAGCTTTATAGACATTTAAAAAAATCCATTTCGTGCTCCAATCTCCTACTTTTATATCCATTTTTCATGTTAAATGTAAAAACACACAAATGTTTATAGCAAAATTATCATCTAATTGTTAGGGTATCTCAGGTAATATCATATTTCTTAAAAATGGTCAAATACATAAGATTTCAAATTATTCATCCATTTAGTAAACTTTAGGAATCTACTATGATCAAAATTTTCGTCCAAATTAGTATTTATATAGATCTATGGTCACACTAAGTTGTTGTAGCAGTAGACAGGGCGACCCTTTTAAAAGCTTATATAGGTAATAAATTTCAAACTGAAAATATTATTAAAATTCTCTATTTTAATGCTATGTACTAAATTTAAATTTTTAAACTTTTATAATTTAATGATGTTTATCTGTATTCTATTTATTATATATTATAAGTAAGTGTTTAATAAATAATTCCAACCTCTTGATTATTTTACGACTTTTATTATTTTTAAACTCATTATTATTTTATAGTAAATGAGGCAATAATATAAGAATAGTAAGGTAAAATAATAATTATATTTTTATGGCCAAGGCCTTGCCGGGAAATATATTTGATTAATATTGTTATTTCCGGCTGCATTACTATAATATTTATAAAACATGCTCAAGATTTTACACTTTTAAATATCCTCTACTTAAAATATTTTTTTAAAAAATGATTGTTTAATAATTTTAAAAAGTATTATATCTCGCAAAATTATAAATATTTGTAAAAAAATTATTAAAACAAACATCTCAAAAGTAAAAAAATAGGAAAATATTAAAAATAAATAAAATTTATTTTGGATTAAATATCAAAGAAATATATTTATCACAATCAGGTAGCTGCAATAATAATAGTTTAATTAATATAAAGCAATTATTTTACTATAAGTTAGAGTTGATAACTGATGTAGTGGGAGTCTTCCATAATTTTGCGAGATTTCTGTAACTCGACAAGGAGCTAAAATATATATAAAATAAAAAAAATTGTTTTATATAATTTAAATTATATTTTTAATAAAGATCTTTTGATGTTTTCGAATTACATTGTGAGAAGAAATTAAAACATGGATATTTTTAAAAAAAAATTTGCGTTTTAATTTGAACGTCATAAAAATAGGGAAAAATGTCAGTACCATCTTTTTTACCTATCTTTCAAATAAAGTTCATTTTAAAATGGAAATTTTTTAAAATTTAATTTTATCTATTTAATTAAACACTCCGTTTTTTAAATTGTTTCGCAGAGTATGCTTATAATTTAAATTTAAATTTGAACACGTCATAAGTAATTTTTTACATTCTTTTTATTAATAATTTTATTTTATAAGAAACTAAATATCAATTCTAAATAATAAAGTAATCTTAATTTTATCATGTATGAGAATTTTGACAATATTTATGGTAATTTAATATCTTGAAATTAAATTAATTATTTGTAAAGACCCTAGGCAAATTTTTACGTTATGCTTATTAGCCATTTTTAAACAGGGATTTATTTTTAATAAAAAACTATTTATGAACACTAGAAGCCACGATTTTGCCTAGAGTCACGTGAAAATATGAAGAGGTTGCTTATTTTTTATAAATTAATGACAGTTTTAAATAGCAACAAGTTCTTCCAGTAAAATATATGGTATGAATGAACCTGGTACATTTAAAATATTGAGTATTTTCATTTATTTACTCAGATTTAAGGTTTTTATATAAAATTGTTTTTTTAAATCTCAAAAATAAAGAAATAACATGCACCCGAAAGACTAAAAAGGATCCCAGGTGTTTATTTTAAATTTTATTTTAATAAAAAAATCTCTAAAAAGTTTTTTTCATAAATAATAATTTTTACATAGAGATATATGCCAAAATACGTTTAAATATTTTGGAAAATTTGCTTCATCCATTTTTTATAGCACTTAAATTTTTTATGGAAAATATATACCCTCCCGTATATATTTATAAAAATAATCATTAAAATTAGTCTTTGTAGCAAATGGGAATTTAAATTGAACGTTTGTTATAAGAAAATTTATTAAGTAGCCTGATGCAATTTAATCATTAATTTAGAATATTGATTTTATTTTTTAAAAATTGAAATATTTTATTAAAAAGTATCTATTGAGCATCTGGAATATATATTCTTTTCTTAGATTTATGATTGTTTGAAGGTTTTAAGTTTTCAACAATAATGTAAATTTGAAATGGTATTCAAGGGTTCTTCATTAGAGATAACCTAATCAATTGAAGTTAATATAATTTCTAATTATGACATATTATGATTTTTCCTTATGGGCAATAAATTTGAGTATTTTTAGTGATTTATAAGAATAATTAATAGTTTTTTTTGTAATTATTAAGTTGGTTTCATCATGTAATAAAAGACTTGAATTAAATTTAATATTTTGGGTTTGTTGCTATTGAGCGGTTAGGAATGGCAGATATTCAGGTTCTCACAATATATTTTTATTTGAAACTAAGTAAATCATTTCCGTTTCAAACCTAAAAATATAATTTTAAATTAAAACTTTTTATCAACAAATTTTATATGTAAAATAAGTTTAAAATAATACTTTTGAGATTTTGAATGATATTTTACATGATAAAAAGCAATATTATGTCCTTTTACTATTTTTAATAATAGGTTATGTTACCATTCTTATTATATTATAAATAATTATGAACATTTGTTAAACAAAAGGACGACAGATTTAAGCTATCATCCTCAGAATTATAATAAAATAAATGGAATTATTAAAAAAATAAAGAAAATTTAATACATGGAATTAAAAAAACAATATTATTATTCATATTTTTGTCAAAATACACAAAGGTGTGTCTTTTTGTCTAAGATGCTTTTGTCCAGGATACTCTTGTCTATGTAATTTCATACAGAACATGGATGTCGGAGATTTACTTAAAAATTATCCTGGTTTAATAAGATCTATTATAGATTATCATAAAAATATTTTTGAAATAGTTTGGAATAAACTGTTTGATATAGATAACAAAATTAAAGACCAAAATATTTCAAAAATTTTAATTAAGAAATTTCCATATTATTATATAGAGAGAATTCTTGAAAAGAAAATAAAGCTTTGATTGGGTAACTACTATATTTTTAGCCGATTAATCCAATTCTTAGACTGTAAAATTTTGGTAAAAATATCACTTTGGCCTAGGTGTTTTTATTAAAAAGATAGCAGTTCAAATTTGGAAGAAGCCTTAATGTTGACAAATTATCTTCGACAGAGTCTAAGATTGAACCGAATTAGCTGACATTTAGCCATTACCCAATAGTTATAGCATAAAACATATATCCAACAGAAGCAACATGTAATTTACAATTTATTCTTCATAAAGCTACAACGATGAAATTTTAAAAATTTAAAGATGTGAACCAAATTCTTTTATGCAAAACAATTATAAGTTAATCTAAACTCTATCCAGTAAATAAACTCCTTCATATTGATTAATAGGAGATAATTATATTTGATTGATCAATATTAATATAAGACAATTGGGAGCACTTCCTTTCTATTTCATAGATATTCCGTGATAAAGGCTGAATTAGTTAGCTTTTATTGTAATAAAAAAAATATTTTAGCTCTGAAGGTTTTACAGATATTAAAATATGAGTTATCAAAGCAATTATATCTTTTTAAAATTTTATTTGATATAATTTATTTTAATGCTATTTAAGTTCGAAAAAATAGTGATAAAAATGACAAATTTTAAAATATATACAAAATATTCAAATAATTTGATAAAAAAATATTGAAAATCAAAATTGATATGTGTTCCAGAATATGATTAGTATTTTATCTTGGATATTATAATAAAATTGAATCTAATCATTTATTCACTCTGTTACCTGGCTACGACTATTACAATAGTAGTAAATAAGTTTAATCTAAGGAAGATAAAAAGTCCAATTTAGACTCTATTCTAAAAAATTTACTGATAAATATTTTAAAAAAATTAATATATGAAATTTCTAGTTTTTTAAAATAATTAATATATTTTTATATGATATGATAAATACGTCTTATTTAAATATTTTCCTGTCAAAATTAATCAAAAACCACTTTGTCATTGAAAATCTCTATCACTTTGTTATTTACACGCCTATTTAAATGTTCTATATATATAAGAAAGCGCTACCTCCACTAAGTCGAAAAAGTTGCCCACTCTTTTTTATTAAATTAGATCGATTTTAAGTCCAAACCGCCCGGTTTGGTTCATTTTTTTTCTCACTAATTTAAACAGTTGACTTAATAAATTATATTTATAAGGATTTTAAATAATTAATCTAATTAATTATGGCATTATAATATTCAAAAATGTTAAAATAACATTTAAAATATAGCGAAATAAAATCTTAATATTAAAGGTGTAATTTTTACTTAAAAGAATTTCAAAGCTATCAACAACATTAAAAATTTTATTAATATTGATTATATGATTATTATTATTTAATTTTAAAAATTAAGATGTATCATAGTTTAACATATTAGATATAAATTTTAACTCGTTTCGAAGTAAGCCAACAAGTTAATAATCTAAATTTTCTATTTATATATTTTTACTTGTTGAAGATGATAAATTTCAATTATTTTTTAATCAAGAAACTAAGATGGATCCTAACTTTTTTTAAATGATTAGCATGGAATTTTATGGGTAGAATGTTTTTATTGTTTTTAAATCTGATATATTTTATATTACTTTAAAAAAAGACCTAAAACTCAATATATTTTTAAAAGTACTCGAGTAAAATTAATTTACGAATTCAGGGAAAGTCTAGTAGTATATATTATTAAAATTTTATAATAATTTAGATATATATCCTGATCATCATAAAATATAAATTTTTTATGTTAAATAAATAACATTTTGTTTAAAAAACAAATCCAAAAAACAAAATAAAGTAGAAATATAACTAAAAGAATAAAGAAGGAAGAGTAAGACTAGCAAAATCTATTGGAGAGAAGACAGCCATTAAAGAATTTAATTTGTTTTACAAAATAATAGAATAAATTACACAAATATTACTTTATGTTGTAATGTTGTAATAAGTACAAACAACTAATTATATTTTTGTAAAAATCTGGGGAAAAATACCAAAGCTTTTTATAGAAAGAATACAGAAATTAATTTAGATCCAACATCATTTATATTAAAGGGTGCTGTCAGTAAAATTTATAAAGAGTGGCTCGATTTTCATTATCGGTTATACAGTTAAAAAAAATAAGCATAAAGAATTTTATATAACACAATTTTCTAAATAATATATCCAGAATACATTAATGGTATAATGCTTTAGTGCTATTTTTTATGAATTAAGAATAGAATTTTATTCGTAAAATTTTAATATTCGACTCTTTTTCGATTACCATTAAAAATTAAACAATCTTTGTAAACAGTAATAAAATTAGTTTTTGCGAGATTTAATCAATGATATGTATTATCAAAATTGGAAGAGTTAATTTTAAATAAGTGTAGCATATATCACATTTATTACTGGAAAAACATGTATCTAAATTTTTTATTCATTTTGAAATATCCCTTTAGGATTTTAGATACTAAATTAATATTTAACTATATAATTTTTATAAGACTCTTAAATTCAATAAATTATATACCTGGAGGTTTTGATACTCTGCGTGTCGTGACTATGATTTTCAGTAATATTAATTTTTTGTTAATACATATCATTATAATATACATGCAATATATTATAAACATCAAGATCTTCTGATTTAATAATAGAGAGAATAGAATTTGCAATATTAATATTATATAGAGATAATTTAAAAATTCATTTAGAAAATTAATTTAGTTTAAGATAAGATTGACATATTATATAAAAATATCGTGAAATTTATCATTAAACTTTAAAATAAACCTGGAGGTCGAGAGACTGAAGTGGTTACTAAAATATTATAATATTTTCTAATTATTATATAGATTATATTAAGAATTATTTTAAAAGCAATTCTTCAATCTTACAATAGAATAGCACATCGTGCAACAAAAAACATTGCATGAATCATTTTTATTAGATTTTTTTAAATATTTTAGTTTACAGAAATATTTGCTTCCAGAATACAAGCTATGTCTGGAGTATTCACTATATTTCAAAATCAATAGGTAATTATTAAAGCTAAGTATAAATAGTTTTTATTAAAACGGTTAATATGTTTTAAATGTTGACTAGTACTTTATGAACCTATCTTCAAATCATTTAAAAATCTTGGATAAAATATTGATTCCAATATATTTCTGAGAGAAATATACTTAAAAGAACCTTATGAAAATTTATTTAAAGCATAAGTCATACATATACGAAAAGGTGCTTTCGATAAAATGTAATAAGGTTTAGCTTAAGCAAATATGATTTTCATTTATTATTTAATAATATAATAAAATACAAAGCCTACTAAAATTTTCCCAATCACATAAAGTTCAGAATATCAAATAAATATAAATAGCCTTTTACCAGATGATTTTACGGGAGTTTTTATTCATGGTCTATTATTGGAACCTTATTCTAATTACTATTAAAAATATGACAATGTATGATATAACATATCAATACAAAATTAGTTGTTGTGCGATTTAATATGGCATCTGCTATTGTTGAAACATACCATTTTTCATGAGCATAAACGACTTAAGTTAAACATCTTATATATTATGATTGTTATTAGAGGAATATGTAGCCAAATTATTTTTTCTTTTAAATAGCCCTTGAGGATTTTGAATATTATTAAATTTATCATAAAATTACAAAAGGTTTAAATACTCTAAGTGTTGACCTGGTAATTATATTAATTATTTCTTAGTTCATGTGATTACATTATAAATATTATATTATAAAATTAAAAATTAATATCTTATGATTCAATAAAAATGAGACTAGCATCAAGAATGGCATCATAAAAAAAATTTAATATAAATAAATTAAGAAAATTTATTATTAAACATAATGGTGTACCTGGAGGTTGAGGGAGTGATGTGGTTACTAAAATTTTCGTTATTATTTAATTAATATATCAGGATTATATTATAAGTCGAATATTTTATAACAAACTGTTTTTGATCTATCAATATCAAAAATTATCTTTTCACAATAGTAACATTACACAAACTATTTTGAATAATTATTCTTCAAATTAATTTAGTTTAAGACTATCAAATAGTTTAATTTCAAATGATAACAATAAAATAATACGATAAAAAGGTAATAAAAAATATTTAAAATATAACATTATCCACCCAAGAAAATATTTCCGGTGATTTTCATCCTCGTAGCTACCGTGAATGAGCTTCATTTAGTTTAAAGATAGGATTAAAAATTGAACATCAGTTTGAGGCATCGGACTCTTTAGAGGAACCTCAACCGACCTTCTCTTCACTTTTCTGATAATAAAGCAATTAATTAGGTGTTTAATAAAATTTCTTTGTCATTCCTTTAGATGATCATGCTTAATACAACGTAAAATTAGATGGATCTAGTAACTATCCTAGCATGCAATTTATTTAATAACAGTAGTGTTGTTAAACGGCTCGTTTTGAGCCGATTTTTAAAAACGGCTAACTCAATATTTAATCCAGAAAAATATTACGCAAGCCTGAAGATTTTGATCGTAGAAGGAACAACGGTCTAGGCATATATTATCGAAATCTCGAGGCTTAGGTAATATTTTTCTGCCTAAAAAATAGAGTTAGCCGTTTTAAAAAATCGGCTCAAAACGAGCCGTTTAACAACACTAAATAACAGACAGTTTCGTAATCTTGGAAAGTTTAATTTTCAATTTATCAAATAGGATATCTTTAAACCCTTCATGTCTTAATTTAGTAAAGTGGTCTAAAGGCATCAATAAAAAGATATTTATTTTGAATCTTGAGTATTGCCATATGCGAAGAAAAACTCTATTACTTCATTTATTATAATTTTTAATCGTCCAAGTGATTTGACTTAATATAATATTTATACTTAAAATATATTCACTTTGTTTTAAAAATATTTCTTTACAATAATTTTTATTGTAAAGAAATGATATGAGAATTTTTATATTTTTTTGACCTTTTTGCCAAAACTCTTATAAAATTTTTATTTATAAATTTTAGGCTTTCCATATTGTCACCTAAGAATAATAATAAATACACTTATATTATAAATGTGTATTAAAAAATTGTTCATATATAGGCAATAATATAACAAATTAAATTAATACAAAGTACCCACTAATTACTTTAACCAATCCTAATTACATCCAATATTATAATTAATCCAAAATTTCTACACAACTATAAAACAAATATCAATTAAAATCCGCGCAAGAAATCCTATACTAAAAACATGTACCAAATTTTTACTAACAAGTTATGAATTTATCAATTAACATAATAAGCCTGAAATTGTGGTGTTAGCTATAAGATATTGTATTATATCTGATTAATATATCATGATTAAATTATAATTCGTAATATTCTAAAATAAAATTTTTTGATCTAATATTAACATTTCATGTAGTGTTGTATAGATCGTTTTGAGCTGTTTAATAAAAAGCGGCTAACTCAATACTTTAGCCATAGAAATAGTGCAGGTTCAAATCGAGACATTTAAGTATAATTATTTCAGGGAAATAGAATTTGCTTTTAATATTTAGTATAAGACTACCAGATAATATTAAACATTTGAAATTTATTAATAAACATAAAACATCTGTATTTTGAGTGAATGAGATGGCAATTAATATTTTTATTTATTAGAGTATTTGCTAATTTTTAAAAAATTGAACATTTTTAGTATAACACTAAATGGAATGCATCTAGTAAAACTTTGTATGAAAGATTGGGAATAGTTTTTTTTAAATTTATTTAGAAGACTACCAAATAATTTTAAATATGCTTTGATAATCAAAAAACTTAAAATTATACTTGGAGATGGAGGGATTGATGTCGTTGCTTAAATTAAATTTTCATTATCATATTTAATTATTTGTTGATTAAATATGGCGATTAGATTATTAAGTGAAATAAAATATAAATCAATTTATTAAAGAGTAAAATGATGCATCTATAACAATAACATTTTGTGGCGAATAGTTTCTTTTTAAATTTTTAACCCCAAGTAATTTTAAACATGTTTTAAAAATAAAAATATTTAATATTATACTTGGAGGTATAGGAAGTGATGTAGTTACTTAAATTTTATTTTCATTAGCATATTAAATTATTTTTTAATTAATATATGTCTATTGCATTATAAATTGAATTATTTAAAACATTTTTTGATTAAAAAGTAAAATGAATGAACATGCAACAATATTATGGTGAATAGTTTCTTTTTAAATTTATTGAGAAGATCACCAAATTACAAACCTGTAAAATCAAAAAACATAATAATTTACATGAAAGTGGGGGAGTGATATAGTGTTATCATATTTAATTATTTGTCAATTAATATATGGTGATTGCATTGTTATTTAATTATTTTAAAATATACATATTTTGATCAAACAGCACGTACATAATATGCATAATGCAATAATAAAATTTAGAGGACCAATTACAAAGATTTTATTTTTAATTTATTGAGTAGACTCACAAATTATGAAAATATTATGAAGGCCAAAATAAGCAAAAAAAATATATTGAAGATGTAAGTAGGGATGTAACTACCTAAATTTAATTTTCATTATCTATTTAATTATTTGCTAATTACATTACTAATTGTTTAAAAATATACATATTTTCAATTCAAAAATAAGAGAATATCAACATGTAAAAAAAGTGAACTTATTTTGAAAATTAATAAATGTAAAAATATACTTGGAGGAATGGGGACTGGTGTGGTTACTTTAATTTTCGTTATTATATTTAATTGTTTGCTATATAGATTACATTATAATATATTTCTTTACGCTAATGAATAGATATAAATCGTTCAAGAATTAAATTTCTGGAAAATTTTGAAAAGCTTAAAAAATAATACATTCAAAGAATATAAAATAACGACAAGTTCTAAAATATAAATATAGCCAATCGTATACTAAATTTTGAATTTGTTAGGTATTAATAATAAATTGGATGTCTCAGGTAGAAAACATGGAGTATTAACTAATATTTTCGAGATTTTATATTGTATCTTATAAAATAAATTTATTTTTGATTAAAATTAGCAAGAATATGTGTAAAAATAATATAGCAGTATTGAGGCCGAAAACATCAAATATATTAGTATGTATTAATATATCTTGAGTGAATAGAATTATAATAAATCAACATTTTTTTATCATAAATAGAAAAAAAGATGATGAAACAATAATTTTCATTAATCATTTTTTTTTATTCATTTAGTTTAGACCCTACAAATCATTCTATACATTTTTTGAAAGTCAATAGACATAGTAATAACACTGAATTTAAAAATAAGATTATATCAGTGTGCAAAATTAATAGTGTTTAAAAATATTTTGAAAATTAATAAAGGTAAAAATATACTTGGAGATATAGGGACTGATGTTGTTACTTAAAGTTTCATTATTATATTTAATTAATTGCTAATATATTTGGTGATTACATTTTAAATTGAATAATTAAAATTTTAAACTTTTTATCATATATGAAGTGAATAGATCGCAAATAATTCTCAGGCATTATTTTATATTATTTTTTTAGATTAATTTAGCTCAGATTTAAATAATTTTATAAATTCTTTAAATATCAATAAACACTAATATTTTAGGTTGAGCGCGTGATGTCCTTATTAAAATTTTTTGATATCATATTATATTATTAGCTGATTAATATATAGTGATTAAATTATGAATCAAATTATTGAAATATATACATATTTTGATTCAAAAATAAAGTGTATAGGCAGATATAAAATTGAATTGATTATTTTGAATATAGTTTTTATCTTGTAAAACATTAATATAAAATATTTTTTTTAATAAACCAATAAAAAGATAAGAAAAACATTCCTGATTTTTTATTAGCCTTTAAAAAAAATACTTTCATAGAACACTTAATAATGTTAAACAAATTTTTAAATATAGGTAAAATAATATTCCTTTACAATTCATAATTATACATTTTTACATTTCATTAATAATCAAAGATCAACATTTTATAATTTGTAACAATGAGTGACAATCTATAACCAACATCGCATAGACTTTATATTTTTTTGATCAATTAAGTTTTGTTCAAATAATATTTTTAATAAGTTCTCAAATTAATAACGTAACGTAATAATATACCTGGGGTTTCAGGTTGAGGGCATGGCGTGTTAACTATATTTTAGGGATTATTTTATATTATATTTTATAAAATAAATTTATTTTTGATCTAAGTGTTTAAAATCAATTAAGTTTAATAATATAATAATTGATACAAATTTCGAATTTATCACAAAATCATACCTTTGTCTGGAGGTAGAGGACAACCAGTATTTGCTATAATTTTTGGTAATTATATAGTAATTATATTATGAATTGTATTATTTCATAAATAGTGAATAAATCTTGATACAATAATTTTCATGGAATAATTTTTTTAATTTTTTTAGTTCAGAATTACAAAAACATTTTATGAAAGTTAATAGACATAATAATAATATACATGGTTGTGGAGGCAGTGATGTGGTTACTTAAATTTTTAATTAATATATGGTGATTACATTTTGAATCTTATTATTTATAAATTTTCTTACGAATTCAAAAATAAGATAATGTTAACGTGCAAAAATAATAGTATATTTTTAAATTAATAAAAGTAAAAATATACTTGGAAGTATAGAGACTGATGTTGTTGCTAAAATTCATTATTACATATAATTATTTCTTTAATATATATGAAGATTACATTAAATTGAATAATTAAAATTCAAAACTTTTTTGAATAGATCGCATCATAGATGATT
Source organism: Gordionus sp. m RMFG-2023 (assembly GCF_954871325.1). Lineage (NCBI taxonomy): Eukaryota > Metazoa > Nematomorpha > Gordioida > Chordodea > Parachordodidae > Gordionus > Gordionus sp. m RMFG-2023. Next base: position 6,441,632 of record NC_088777.1, read on the forward strand.
TTTATTGTTTTTTAGATTTATTTATTTCAGAATGTAAATAATTTATAAATTTTTTGAGTTATTGTTAAATATATAATAAAACTTTACTCTTAAAAACAAAATTGTATTTTCTTACTTTGTTAATTTTTTTTTTACTTTGTTATATATAAAAACCTTGTAATAAATTCTTTTTCTTTAACCTAAAATAAATTCTTCTTAAATTTTGTAAAATTCTTCTTTTCTTTAATATTATATATGTAAATATCATATAAAAATGTCTATATAAGACAGATTTTTGTTAATAAAAAAAGATATAATAAAAAAAGAAATAAAATTAAAATTTTTCATCGCCTTCCGTGAAAATATCAGTTTGATATTTAGTAATTTTTCAACAAATTTTTCAGATCCAGACGTTTTTGCCCTCTTACTTTGTATAAATACACTCATCTCAAGGAATCATTTAAATTCTTTTAAAACCTTCCTGAATAATCTTTAAAAGACCTGCCATAATAGATTCGAATCAATTATGGGGGAAAACCTGCTTATCTCACAAACATTATGGTGGTATCCATCCCATTGCAGTGGGCTATTTTGAAGATTATTAGCAAAAATAATTGCCACAGGTCAAAACCCAGGGTCTTAACTTATTAAGTATACGTATCAATTCGGATTTGGTGTTAAGGGAGAAGGCAAAATAGCTTCACATGTTATATGTTTTATATCCAAAATCTTCCTCCTAACATGGCTCTTGACTGAAAATGCTTTCAATAGCAAATTTTGTCAACATTTTATAAATTGTTTTTAATACAAATTTCCTATTTATTCAAAATTCCTAGAGACATCCTGTAACATTAAAACTCCTTTATTCAGCCCACATGTCATAAATTTTAACGAAAAGATCCAGCAGGGGTCACACGTCCACGCTTATTTTACCTTGGTATTCATTTTCTCATTCACTATCTTAAATATATATTTGATTTGGATATAAATATTTGGTATCTTGAGGATGGAACAATCTGTGATGCTCTTCCTAAAATAATTGGTTTTTAATTTCTTGAAGCCAATTTTAAATGACTCATTCTTAATAAATGCAAATCCAAAATCTGTTTCCATGATAACAATATATAAAGCCCTCATCTAGCAAGATTAAATTTTTATTGAGTACATAAATAATAAAAATTAAAAAAAATAAGGAAATTAATATAATTAAGAAAAGTATTATCAAACATGTTTCAAATATTTGTTCATAAAGTATATACATACTTCATTAAATTTATTATTAGAATAATGAAAATTTTGGTATTAACTCTCATCAAAATAAGGTAAAATCTGATTCACACCCCATATAGGCTTATTTCTGATTTCATCATCAAATTAAGGAGAATTTGTCATTCTTGTGAGACATCAACTATAAAATAATAAAATTTATTAGATTGTGGGAATGAATCCTTTCTTTATTTAATGGAAGCCACAAAGCACTCTTTGGTAAATTGTTAAGAGAGTTTTGAATAAATTTGCACAGAGATTCGAAGCAAACCCAAACCCGGAGAGAAAAAATCTGAACCAGAAACGAACCTGAACCTCGTTTATAAAATTTTAAAAACTCCGAGCCTAACCTGTGAATTTTATTTGTACCCGAGTTCAACCGGGTTCATTGTTTAAAATCATATATTAAGATATTTGTATAATTTTAAATGTAAATATTAATAATTTAATTGAGATTTTATAATATTTTCAAATTTCCAATTAAGTGTAATAAATTTTAAACAACTAAATTTATTTAAGCCATTTTTAAAATTTTTAAAATTTATTCTCAAATATTCCCATTGGAGTGTTAGTAAATTTTAAACAAATAAATTCATTTACGCCATTTATTTTTAATTTTTAACTTATTCTCGAAAATACAGCGTCTACATGAACGGGGGGAGGGGGTAGTAACAGTTTGCATCCTATTTTTTGAGTAGGGTGTGGGTAAGCGGCTTTGATGGGGGTATAGGATAAATTTTTTGGAGGGTTATCTATTAAATTTTGAGATCAAATAGGAGAAAATTTATTGCTGTAAAAATTAATACTTTTATTATAGATCTATTATAATACAATTCATCAACTAAATCTATATATTGCAAACAATCATAGTGATTATTTTTCCAAATAAAACTTTCTGCTACATTTAAAAGGTTTAAACATTTTCAAGCTCATAATGCTATAATAATGAATTCATTGTAAATGATGGGGGTTAATTGAATTCTTTATCTAAAAAATAACTCCTTTATATTAACAAAATGTCGATAGTTGGTAGTAGAGATAAAATAATTTAAGTTATTCTTTTTAAATTTTCTGAAAGTGTATCATTATAATTAAAAAGGTAAAATTAAAAATAGGGAAACATTTTAGGGGGATAGGCATAGGTGTTTTTGAAGGGGGTTTGCATCCAGTAAAATTCCTGTCATGTAGAAGCTGGTAAAATGAAAGTGAACAAGTCAAAGTAAAATTTATTATATTGGATATTGTTAATTTAAAGAAATAAATATTACATGACTATGCTTTGTATTATATATTTTGCCTATAAATAAAAAATTTATTTTTTATACCAAATTTATGTCTAGTTTTTTTAATATGATTTAAATATATAATTTTTTTTCATCAATTCAAAAATTCTTAAATCTGATCTGAACCCAGAAACAAACCCGGGTTCAGAAATGTTCCCTAAACTGAACCCGAACCAAATCCACCAAATTTTTTTAATCTTAAATCCAACCCGACTGGCAAAAATGCCAGGTTTGCATCCCTGAGTTTGCATCTTCTCATGATATGTATTCATTCTTCAAGATGATCCTAATAATAATAAAATATATTTTGATACAGGTTCTGCCACTTTTATTTCCCATGCATTTACCACCAGAGATCTACAAATGACAACATTTTAGTTAATGCCCATCCCATAGGACCGTACCACTAAGTTTGTGGATTATGCCACAGACGTTTTTCAAAATTCACAATTTTTTAAATAAATATCGTAAATTGTGTCACTGTGACTGTGACACTCTGTGTGTGACACAGATTTTATTATATATATTATAGATAAAAAGAACTTATCGTGAAATAAAATTTTCATGAACTATTTCTATTTTAATTATTTTTGTTCAGATCTGCTAAATCATATTAAACATTTTTTGAAAGTCAATAATAATATGCTTAGAGGTAGAGGAAGCGCTATGCTTACTTAAATATTTGTTTTCATAATTTATCAGCTAATTGCAACGTGCAAAAAATATTATCTAAACATATTTTGAAAAATTAAACTTATATATTATTTTTTAGCAATTTAATTTTATGAATAAAAGGTTATTGTTTTAAAATTTATTTTCATATTATATTATACAATTATATTGTTTGAATAAATTAAATAGTTTTTTTTTAATATTAGTTTCATATTTACAAATAATTTTTTCAATGAAGATAATAATATACTTGGTGGTTTAGTGATTGATGTATCTAAAATTTCCAATATTATATTTTTTTAGTGATAATAGAATTATTAATAATCTACCTTTTTTATTTTTAAGAAAACATCAATTTTAAATAATAGCTTACCTTTTATTAAATCAGCCAAATAATCTTGATAAGATTATGACTTAAAGAGCCATATAATCACCATTGGTTATTTTTTAAAAAAATTTTTTGAAGGGATTTTATTAATTTAAGCTTGGTTTATTTATTTTATCTCTTTTTTTGTTGGAATTTTAATAAATAATAATTGTTTTGTTTTACACATTTTTTTTAATTACGTTTTTATTATGAATTTTTATATTTTAATTATTTAAATTTTATCCAATAAATCTAATATTTATTTAATTTCATCAATTAAAAAAAACAAATTTTTGTAATATTTGATCTTGCCGGTAATTTTTTTTATGTTTATCTCTGGCTCGATAAATTTTTTTATCTGTAAGGTAATATAAAAATATTTAAACTTATATTTTTTAAATATTATAATTATTTTTACAAAAAATAGCTAACAACCAATAATATTTAAAAAAAAATTAATAAAAATTAATCAATATAACACATAAATAAAAAATAACTAATAGTAATTATTGCTATAAAATCATAATATTACTATAATTATTGACCAAACTATAAAATTATCTTGTTTTATGACTCATATAATTTTATACAAGTTTAAAGTGTTATTATTTTTATTATTCAATAAATTTGAGCATTTGTTTTTATAAATATATGTAAATTTTTTTACTATCTATTAAATATCACAAATATGCCGTAAATACAGACAAAATTTAAAAAAATTTAGTTCCATAAAATTTATACATTAAAAGCCATCTGTTTAAATCATTGACCTATATAAAAGACTTGTCAACGCCCAATTCTATAATGTTAAAAAACGTCATTCATTGCAGCCATTTGCAAAATAGCAACTATTATTTTAATAAGTCTATGTTTATAAAGATTTTTACATTTATCATGTATTTATAAAAAAAAAATTCATTTTTTATATTAATTTTTGTAATTTATCAGTTTATCTACTTTTCGAAAAAAAAAATAAAAAATCTTTTACAAGGTGTTTATATTATGCTATTTTATATTATAAAATATAAACTTATATTATGTTAAACCGTTATTTTTGTTATATAAAAAATATAAAATTTTTATGTTCCAACTTGCAGAAATTTTTTTGTTATTTTATTTTATTTTTATTTATATAATATTATTATATAAATAGTTTAATATATACTATTAATTTTCTACAAATTTGTATATAAATTCTTAAACAATAGTTAATTGTTTTTATATTATATCTTTTTAAAAAATGTTATTTCTTGCAATTTATATTCGATTTAAAAAAGATATAAAATATTTATAAATATATGAAATATTGTTATAATCATTATAAACATACTTATTAAAATAAAAATTGCTATTCTGCAATTGTTTATTATTTCAAAAATGTTTTCTTTGAGAAGTCTAAAAGTTTTCCAATTTTATTAATTTATTTTAAAATTACCTTCTAAAATTTTGAACATTTAAGTAATTGAAATAATGAATTCTTTAAAATTTATGATTATAATTGTATTATACCTGTAAGAGGGATTCTATGACAAATATCTGTTTTCAAATTCAACATTTTTTAACTTGACAATTTAAATTTATTTGCCATAATATTTTCTGATAAAATTTTTCGGAGGATTACATTTTAAAATAAATTATTAATAATTCAATCATTACAAATAATAAATCTAATAATTATTTTTATAAAAGGCTATTTAATTAATATAATATACCACGGTTGCATGTAATGTTTCCTGTTGTGATAAAATTATTATAATTTAAATATTAAAGAGGTTTAATGAGGTTTATAATCAGGGTTGACAGATTAATTCACAATAATAAGAAGAATTTAATCATAATTAAAAAAAAAATTTATAATAAAAAAATATTAATTTTTTCATGTGATTATTTCTATTTAAATGAATATATATAATACGAAATAAAATAATAGAAGATCGTATTTTTACATAATATTTAAAAAATAAATATAACATTTTTCAGAAGATTTTATATTATTAATTGATATATTATTTTTTTAACATATTACTTGAAATTTTTACAAGCAGGCCCGATTCTAGGCTTATTTTTATTTTAAACAAACCCCTTATCAAATAAAAAAAAAATTTTTTAAAATTCTTCCTGGAAAATATTTTTCTATATTTATTTATTATGTCTGCTGAAATAGTTAATATTGCCAACACACCTTTTGTAATGAGGAAATAGAAAATGTAGATATAGTAAATTTGGTAGAAAAATGAAAATGATCAAGGTTAATTTTACTTTAAATTAACCAAATAAGCCAGTGGTGGTAAAAATCGCGATTCAAGTCCATTTTAAAACAGCCTTATCAAAATTATAACCAAAATAATATTATATTAGTCTAGAGATTTTGTTCATTTATGCAAGAAGTTTTAGACATTAGCTAAATAACAAGGCTGAAATAATATCATTTTAGCTAAATTCTTAATCGGGCTGTTTATAAAACGCCCCATATCGGACTTTTTAACAACATTACCAACAACATTCAGATCAAAAAGACTGTTATTAATAGATTATCTAGATTGAATTATTAATTGATACTGATGCATTTTTTAATGGTAATTAAATCTATACCAAAACAGGTTTTATCAACTGAAAGAAATCAGTTTAGATTATCCAAATCAAGTTGTAAGTCTACTTTTTCCATATTAACCAGAATATTTAAATCAGATAAACGTTCTTATAATGATATAAGAAAGGATAACCTCATTTTAAACCAGCCAAATGTGGTATTTTACAAATAAAATATATTTCAATTTTGTGTTCAAATAACTTAAATATTCTTTTTATTGTGTTAAAAAATTTTTTTAGCTGACCCTCCAAAATTTTTGTATGCCCCTCCTCCTCCCAATCTTAATGGGTGAAACTAGTATCGGATTAATTTTCAAGTATAATTATAATAATGTTTGATCCATTTCTAAAGCTAATAAATATAACCGATTACTTTCTTTCCTTCAGAAAATATTCACACTACTGAATCAGTGTTTGAACTTATATTTTTTTCAAAATTTCCGTTGAAAAAAAGTACTCATTTTGGTATTATGAACCCGGTTTGCGATATTAGTTGTTCCATAAATCATTTCTAAAATAATTTATCTATCGATATCTTTTATAATAAAATTGATTTAATGTTACTATACTTAGATTTATTTATTTTTATTTGTAAATTCATATTTTTATCCGAATAAATAATGTGTGTTTTAATTAATTTATTTGCATCATTTTGAAATGATGCGATTTTATTATGATCTTCACATTTTATACTATTTTACAGCAGAACCACAATAGTTATTAATATATTGGGCTTTTAAAGTTGTAATTAATTTATTCATTAGTAAAAACATCTTTTGAATTACTATAATTTTTTAACCACGTACGTTGTTTTAGATAATAGGCCAATTGTCTTTCAAAAAATAATTTTAATATTTATTTTGGATTTGGATTTCTTTTGGGATAAAAAATGAATTTTTAATAGCTAAATAATTTTTATAAAGTCCGAGAGATAAATGATAGAAATCATGTTGGAACACTTCATAAGCGTTAAGACCATTCAAACAGTGTTGTTAAACGTTACTTTTAAAAGTAGCGCGGTATCTTATAAAAAAAATAGCGCGCTGCTACATCTATCGTTTTCAAATGAATAGCGCGCTATTAGCTACTTTTTACGCTATTTTGATTTTTTTTTAAATATTTTTTACGTAACTTTATTTCCACAAATAAAATATTGTTAAAAACTGACTATAATTTGTTACATATATATAATTTATTTATTATTGCACTTTAATAATAATAACATTTCGTTGTCATATTACAAGTATTGTTATTATCTTCACCAAATATTCTATATTTATATCATATTATATAAAAATTATAATAAATTTAAAACCTGAAAGCCTTCAAGAAATTAGACCCATTATCTGTAATCATCTTAGAAACCTTGTTCTAAATGTTGTAAAACATATGGAATTCTGAAATAATATTTGCTAGAATGTCATAAGTATAACAGCAAATTATTCTTTTTAGAGCTAATGCTTCAGATTTTCGTTTTAGATTTTTTGGATCAATCCAATGTGGAGTCATTCCTAAATAAGCTCTAAAAATATGAATATCATATTATAAATCAGAAAATAAACATTTTTACCTTCTATTGTGCGCCCAGCAATCTGCTGTTGTACAGATGTAGGAGACATCTGATAGATTTAATAAATACTTTCATTTCTTTAAAGTTATATAAAATTCTTGCCATCAATGTCTACCGGCAAAATATCTTGATACGTGGAAAAAAAAGTGTTTATCATCTTTATAAAAGAACCATTATCCAGATAATGGTTGAAAAGTATCTATTATAAAGTTCATTATGACTTTGTCAGCCGATTTTTGGTATACACCTGGTGTTGATGAATCCAAATTTAATTTTTTTTGAATTAAATTTGATTTGGAAGTGGATGTATCTTCTCCCATTACCCCTAAACATTTGAGATATCTTTCAATCTCTTTATAATTTGAGGTGTGAACAGTTTAAAATTATCAGTAGTACTTAGAATAAAAATTATGTAGGAGATAAGTACATAAAAATGATTGAAATAACTATTTTAAAATGTTTTAAATAATTTAGATAAAATTTATGAATATATAAAAAAAATGATTGGTCTTTGATTTAAATTTATTTTAAAAATTAAGGATTAGCCTACATATTGATATAAAATTTGTTTAATATATTACCTTTAAATGTTTTTCAAATTAAAGCTGCTTGTATGATTTGAGGAAAAAATTTTGCTACAAATCTTGAATCGAAACCGATATCCAGTTTTCAAGATTAAAGTATTTTTTGAATTTTGGGAAAGGAGAGTCTATATTTTTTTCATTTAATTTCACTATCTTCAACAATCTCACATATTTTAATAACTAGATTTATGATTTTTTTTAAATATAAATTTAAATTTCAAAATTAAATTAAATAAAACAATTATAATTTTAATTTAATAAAAAATATATTTTAAAAGTGTTATTTGAAACACTCCCTTTATTTCCTTTAACACAGCTAGCAAATCTCCACCCCCCCCCCTCATATTATTAATTATTTATTATAAAAAATATATTGCCATTGTTGATATTTATATTTTGTTACATTAAAAATTTAATAATATCATCATTTTTGTTTTTTTTCTAGTTTATATATTATAAATTATTTATATAATTTTTTTTAACTAATATTGAATATTTTTATAAAAAATAAAAATATATGAAGAATATAATTAATAAGGAAGGAAAATTTAAAGGTATAAAAAAAAATATTTATAATATTATTAAAAATGTACAATAAAAAGTGAACATAAATTTTCAGAATGAAAAAAAAACAATAGATTATTAATTTGTATTGTTATTATTTTAATATGGTGTTTGACTATTTTATATAGATTTATAGTGAAATAAAATAATTAAAAATACTATAGGTTTTTAATTAACTTAGAAATCAATTGAGAAGTTTTAGATCAAATAAATCAAATATCAGATAATAAAAATAAACAAATATCAAATATATGTATTATTTTTTAAAAAAGGGGATTGTGCAACATTAATTAACATTATATCTAAATATACATTTTTTTTATCTAAGAAAAAATAGATTAGAAAACTGTTTTGAATGATATTTATTTAAATTAATTAAGGTTAATTTACCCAATATATTTAAATTTATGAATTTATCAATAAACACATTTACCGTTAGGTGGAGGAACTGAAGTGTTTTCTAAAATATTATAATATTTAATAATTTGTTAATTGATATGATGATTACATCATAAATCGAAAAAATTTTAAATTAACATTTCGCTTATCTTACAATAGGAAAAATAGCATCGAGCCAATACGTATGAAATAGAATTATTTAATTATCGACTAATATAGTTTTGAAAATTTTATTATCAATAAATATAGATGTCTGGGTGTTGAGATTGAGTAAATTTATATTTACTACTATTTTATTTTATTAAAATATCTTTTTCTATTATATAACTAATTAAAAAGCAACACTTTATTCTCATATCAGCATTGCCTAGAATAGTTTTTATTTAAATTAATTTAGTTTAAAACAGCTAAATAATTTTAATCATTAATAAATATAATATGCAGTTATATTAAGTATTTGACAGTATTTTCTTTAATATATCATATTATTTATTAATTATTATATGGTGATTGCATAAATCAAACAATAAAATTGAGTCGACGATTAAAAATAGTTTTTAAATTTCTATACAAAAAAATAACATCATAAAGATTATTTGCAATAATTTCATTTGAATTAATTAAGGTAGGATAGCCCAATAATTTTAAACCTTTTAATATTTATCAATAAATATATTTACATACCTGGAGGTTGAGAAACTGCAATATTTTCCAAAATTTTTATTATAATATTATATAATTTGTTAATTAATATAATTATTGCATCATAAATCAAATTATTCTAAAATCAACATTTCTTTTATCTTATAATAAGAAAATTATGGTAAACTACCATGTCTACCTGGACAAATTTCTTATTTATGGAGATAATAAATTTGATGTTAAATAATCGACTAGATCATTGCGCTGCCCGCTGTAAAGTACAGATATCAATCCCCATTTTGGACCACACCCCGTTCATTACGTACTTTGTGGGCCCCATCGACTTACAAGAGAAGACTTTATCAACAGATAACAATAGAGATATTTAGGAAACCCTCCTAGCAACATATTGAAACTGGCTTCCTCTTAGCATCTATGGTACTAAGGGTGGTCAACCATCTTTCCTGCACAATAACGTTTATATCGAATCTAATCTATTATCCCCATACTACATAATCATGAATGATGCCAACTCATCATTGATGCAATACAATTGCATGTTAAAATTTGTTATTACGCAATGCCGTGTGCACAGAAGCCGCAGATAGCTACTTAGGAATATCATTCCGGGAATTTGACAACTTGTCAATCTCATACCAAGAAGCCTTGATCTTCAATGTATCGGGACACGCAATGGCTTGTATCAACGCTAAAGAATCCAAGCCGTGGGGATTGGGGCCCTCCTCGCTATAGACAAATATAAAGTAACGCCGGTGATTTTCACGGACTCAACGGTTGAATATTACCTCTTTAAAGAAGGAGGATCAAATCTCCGTCAGTCGACATAGTGGTTACTTAGATACTCAAGAAACTGGAATTATAAGATTTTACGGAGCCATAACATTTAATGGATGCCTACCGACAAAAATCCTGCAGACGAACCGTCATGGGAGTGGATCGGGCTTACGACCTCTTCAACACAACTAGCCAACCCTGCCCAAGCTATAACCAATATGGAGAACTAGCTCTCGCTATTCGGCTCGGAATCCGTTAACATAAATTCGCTTATTTCCGGGTTATTCGAACCCTCCCTGGGTAATAGATCATCCATCAATACATTCAAACGAACTCTAACTAACATACCAAATAATAGCGAGGAAGACTACCCATCGGATACAGAACGATTCATCCGACAATATTTATTATTATATATATTTAAATATCCCATAACTGATTCTTATCGCAGTCTTGCTTAATTTTTGTTTTTAAATTTATTTGCCATTTTCTTTATTTTTTATCCTCAAATTTTAGGATATTTATATTATATCTTAAATGGCATAATAAAAGCGAAGAATACCAAGCCATAAAGGCTAAGATCAGCTCTACTTTAGCCTTGCCATATAAAATATCTTATTTTATTATAAATCTATTTATTTAAAAAGAACTAATAATTTTTTTTAAAAAATTATCTTAGTTTATACTAAATAATTTTAATCATTTATAATTATTATATGTCTTGGTATGCCAATATTTTATATATTATATATTGAATTATTTGTTAATTAAATATGGTGATTACATATACCAACAATATTTTATGATCTATCCCATAGACCTCAGGCCCGGCCCAAAGCCCGCCTGTTTAAAATATAACCGGGGGCCGGACCTGAAAAATATTTTTTTAAATCCCCGGGCCGGGATATAAATTTTTTTTAAAAAATTTATACAACATGAAATTATATTCGTCAATTAGATATGGTTTTAATCATTATATATTATGATTAATATAATTTTGGGTGAAAGTTATCTCTAGCTATCACTCATGGTATCTATTACATAATATAATTATAGTTTTTAATATATTAAATATCTGTTTAGAATAAAAAAAATAAAATATGTTAGTGTTGTTAAACTGCTCGTTTTCAGCGAATTTTTAAAAACGGCTAACACAATATTTTATCCAGAAAAATATTACGCAAGTCTGAAAATTTTGTTTATTTAGCAAAGTTCAAGACATATAGTATCGAAATTTAGAAGCTTAGTCAATGTTTCTGGCGAAAATATTGAGTTAGCCGTTTTTCAAAATCGGCTCGAAGCGAGCCGTTTAACAACATTAGTTAATATGCATATTTATTAATGATAATACTCGCCAAAAAATATCATAAAATACCGAATAGTTTAATTTTTTATATATACCAGGTCGAATATAATTTTAAAAAATTCCAAGTCGGGCCCAAATAATTTTTTTTAAATATCCGGGTCTGGCCTAAAATTTTTAAACCCGGGCCGGGCCGTAAAAAATTTTTGAAAAAAAATCCGGGCCGGGCCGTGCAAATGGTACTACTGCAGGTCTTTAATCTATCCATAACAAAATATCACACAGCAACAATAAAATTGTATGCACTATGTTTTCATAGATGATAAATTTCTTTCTGTATATACATTTTTCAAAATAAAAATAGTATTGTGGAATATTTGTAATAACTAATATTTAAATTAATTAAGCTTAGGATTACCATATTAAATATTTTGAAATTTATCAATAAGCACATTTATATACCTGTAGGTTTAGGAATGGAATTGTTAATTTTCATTAATATATTTAATAATTTGTTAATGATATGATGATTACATCATAAATCAAATTATTTTAAAATCAACATTTCTTTTATCATACAATGAGAAAAATAGCATCAAGTAACAATACATATGAAATAGGAATTTATTTATTTATCGTTTAACATAGTTTTAACAATTTGTTATCAATAAAAAAAAATAGGTCTGGGTGTTAAGAATGAATGAATTTACCTTTACTACTATTTTATATTACAAAGTTTTTTAAAATTATTTTAGTTTATAACTGCCAAATAATTTTAAACCCTTTATATATTTTCTAATATTTTCTTATTATACCATATATTATATGGTGAATATATAATAACAACATTTTATGAACTAGCTATTACAATTTATCATAAGGTGACTATAAAATTTTATCTACTATTCAATAGTTTTTAAATTTCTATAGAAATAATATTGTGATTATTTGCAATATTTTCTTAATTAATTAAAGTAGGATAATCTAATAATTTGAACGTTTTAAAATTCAATAACCATATTTATATACCTGGAGGTTGAGAAACTGAAGGATTTTCTAAAATTTATATTATAATATATAATTTGTTAATTATTATATGGTGATTACATAAATCAAATATAAAAAAAAAAACATTTCTTTTAATAAATAAGAAAAATAGCATCGTGCAACAATTAGTATGAAATATAAATTTATTTAATTATTGTCTAATATATTTTAACACTTTTTTATAAATAAAATATATGTCTCGGTGTTGAGATGGAATAAATATATTCTACGACTATTTTATATTATTTCACAATTAAAATATCTTATTCTATTATAAATATAATTATTTAAAATATTAATAGTTTTTTTTAAATTATTTTAATTTATAACTACCAAATAATTATAAACATTTATAAATAATGGGAAATATTTTATTTGATTACATAAATAAACATATCTTATTATCTAGCGATAAGAAAAAGTCACAGAGCAACATTAAATTGTATGGACTATGTTTTAATAGTTTATAAATTTCTATCTATACTTTATTTTAATCCAAATAGTTTTGTAAACTATTTAAATAACCTCGAAAAATTAATTAAAGTATTGATTACATACTATTAAACATGTATAGAAAATAAAACATAATAATTTACCTAAATTTGGAGTTTGAATACATGAAGTGTTTACTAATATTTTTGGTATTATTTGATGTTAATTAATATATTTTGATTACAATATAAATCAAAATATTTATAAATCAGCATTTTTTCATATAACTTAACAAAAAAGCATTGTCTATAAGTAACATTGTCAATTCACCTTCATAACTCTTTTTTTCTTAATCCTTCTTTGCCAAATTTTATATTAAGTATATGGTATATACAAAGGTTATATTACATTTTCAAGTAAGTTATATAATAAATTATTAAAAATAAGCTGTATTCTTTATTTGAAGGCTAATTTATAAATACAAAACGAAAAATGGTTTAATAATAATATATGATGAACAAAATAGTTGAATATATTAAAATAAATTGGTAATTAAAACAAACCATAATATATACAAACAGTAGTAAAATATGTATTAAACCAGCACTTTATAATATAACTATGCTTAAGTAAACTACGAGATCATAGAAAAATTTTAATTTATATATACATAATCTTAGTAAAATGGCTAATAAATTCCTTTAACTTGGAAATTTTTATAAATCATTATCTTTATTCAAATAACTCTTGATAATTTTTAATCTATTTAATATTTTTGAACACATATATAAATTTAAAATATAGTATATTGAGATTGGCTTGAATCAAATTATTTAAATGAAAATATTATTATGATTTAATAATAGTAAGGAATAAAATAAAAGCATGGATGAACCATTACAATATTTTATTTTTGAACTTTAATTTCATATTTATAATAAAATATCAGGATTTATACCTAAATTTTGAGGTTGTCCGATTGTAATGATTAGCTTTACTATAATAAAAGGATCGGTATTCGATTTATAATAATAATATAATAAAAAGAGGAAATAGTTATCAGTCACTTTCTCACAGAAATTTTTTAAGAAAAGCTTTAGTCAAATTTTGTCATTTAGTTGATATTTATAACAATAATACCTGAATTATAATAAATGCAAAATAATTCAAAATTTATTATTCAGCTGAAAATTAATCTTAATAAAAGTCACACAGTTTTAAAATTCTCCAATAAATTCTATTTTATATATAAGTCTAATTGAGCGATTATCCAAATAATAAAATTCATTTGACAGTACCTTAAATATTAATTACATTTGAATATATATTATTTTATATTAAGAATATACAAGAAAAATCATACTAATGAAATAATTAGCTAAATATTTTGACTCTATTGTAATTTTCATTCAATAAAATCTTGATGAAAGCAGAATTTTTTTTCAAACTCAGATAAAAAATATGTTATTGTAATACCTGCTTTGACCTATGTTATAACATTTTAAAAGATGCTGGAGAAATTTAATCAGCATTTATTAATTCATAAAAAGGTCAATTAGAAATTAATATAATTGCTTTATATGTTACAACTTAGGTAAACATAACTACATTATTTTAAAAGTATTTAAATGATTTATATTCCAATAATAAAATTAATTTCTTATGAATGTTATCTTAGTTTTTGATAATATAGATAAACTAACTCCCTCAGATTTTTATTTATCATTAAATATAAATTTTTTTTTAAACGACTACTTGGTTATAATACAAATTATTAGAAAATACCTGTTGAAAAATTGGGGTTACTGTCATTACCCCATTCAATGGTTGATATTGAACCATTTATTGATTGAATAAATTGAATAAGTAACATCATCGTATAATCACATTCACACATCTTAGGAAAATCTATGAAAAGATAACGAAGTAATTATGTCAAAACTAAGTATTGAATAATATAATAAAGGTCTAATAGTCACAGTTGTATTTTATTACTATTATACTGTATTTCTTCAAATTATTATTTTTATCTAGAAAATAATCCTTGACAATTCTGAATCTATAATTAACTTTGCTTAATTTCATATTAAAATAAACAAACCTTAATTTACCAATATAATTTAAATTTGATATACCGCATTTAGGTCCCCCTGATGTCATGTTTACTATATAAATATTTTCATTTATGATAATAATTTAAACCAAATTATAAAAATTATTTAAAATAAATGTTTTGATCTAATATTTGCCAGAATTTGATTTTAAAAACACAATATATGTGAATGGAAGTGTGTTAATTAGAACCAGGGGGTTAGAACCGAACCCGTACCCTTAGAAAAAACCTGGGTTTTGGGGGAAAATCTGAACCCAAACCGAACCGAAAGAACCCTATTTATAAAATTTTCAAAACCCCGAACTGAACCCGGGAATTTTATTTGAATACGGGTTCAGTGTATAGTTTTAATTAATATAGTATAATTGTAAATATAAATATTAATAATTTACTTGACATTTTATAATATTTTCAAATTTACAATAGTGAAATGTTAATAAATTTTAAACAACTTAATTCATTTACACCATTTTAAAATTTTTTAAAATTTATTCTCAAAGATTCCTATTATAAGATTGTTAATAAATTTCAAACAATTAAATTTATTTACGCTATTTATTTTTAATTTTTATCTTATTCACAAAGATTATTAATTAGAGGAAAATGAAAGTAAACAATATTGGATATTTTTAATTTAAAGAAATACGTCTAAATAAAATTTCTAAAATTGATATATGACTTATGCATTGTATTTTTAAATATATTTTGCATATAAATAAAATAAAAAATTTATTTTTTATACCAAATCTATGTCTAGTTTTTAATTATGATTTAAATATAGAATATTTTTTTAATCAATTTAATTTTTAAAGCCGAGCTGAACCTGAAACCAAACCCGGGTTCAAAAATATTTCCCTGAACTCTCGTAGACATAAAAATCTTGAATTTATGTTTGATTCCCAGGATCTATTTCCCTTCTGACCTCAACTTTAGAGGTAGAAATATAACATCAATTTCCATATTTCCCAATTTCATAAAAAGAATTGGAATTTTCTTCTGTTTGAGTGTTTCGCTTAATTTCTTCCGAATCAACGGAAAATTTATAAATTTTGAATTCACAAATCTCGACAATTGATATGAATTTGATAAAAATACTCCTCGAAAAGGGTATATAAATACAAACAAATTTTATAAAAATATATTTAAATTTAAAATATACCCACAAAAAATTATCAAAAAATTTTTTGAATTAATTTTTTTTTGTAAAATAGAAATTAGCTACCATTTAAGAAGTGTTAATAAAAAAATAATAAAAAAATTTATTAACGATCAAATGTTTTCCCAATCTTCACTCCCCCCATCAAAATTTAGAATGATAAATTATGGTTATAAAATATTTCAGATCAACTATATCTTAATGCATGTAGTAATGATATACCTGAATGATTAGGTTCTTCGGTTGTGGTGTTGGCTGTGGTTGTAGTTGTAATGCTAACTATGATCAAATTTTAATATTATTTTTTAGCAAGGTGCATTAAAATATCTAAAAAAAATTATAATAGCCAAGCATAGCTAGTAATTTTTAGGTGGGTAGGGGGTGTTATTTGGGAGGGAAGGTATAATACAGGGACGAAGCGTCCATAGAAGCAAGGGAAGCATTGCTTCCCTTGAAATTTTTTTTACAAAATTCTTAGATAAATTTAATATAATCTTTATACTGTGCTAAAAAAAATAAAATTACTTCCTTAAAATAATTAATATATTTTTTATAACGTTAAAAAGATTTATAATATTTTACTACGATAAAAAATTTACGTTAAAAATTTTACTATTATTTTTACTACGTTCAAAAATTTACTATTATGTTAAAAAATTTACTATTATTTTTACTACGTTCAAAAATTTACTATTATTTTTACTACGTAAAAAAATTTACTATTACATTTACTATGTTATAAAATGATGGAAGCAAATTTAATATTGCTTATTTTCCTATAATAAATATACTAATAAATCATAATTCATACGATATTTTTTTGGTGTAATTTTTTTATTACGTTAAAAAAAATATACAAGAAGGAAGCAAATCTAATATTGCTTATTTTTTCAATAAATAAATAGAAAATCATGTTATGATATTGTTTAATTTTACGATTAAAAAATAAGCATTGGGGAAGCAAATAAAAAATTGCTTATTCTTTTATAAAAGAAAAATAAATTTTTTATATTAAATTTTTTTTCTTACTTTTTTTAATTATAATTGTATTATTGAAAATTTATTAATATTATCATTTAGCTCAAGAAATTTTGATACCAAAAAATTAATTATTGAAAAAGGAAGACCAAAGCCAATTTTAAGAAATTTAAAAAAAGAAATAAAATCTTGCATTCGTAATTTTTCTATCGATAAATATGAATGGCTCACTGGATGTGAATTTTCTAATTCTCTATATTGTTGGTCATGCTTATTATTCCCAAAGGAAAAATATATTTGGAATGATAGAGGATTTTCGGATATGAATAATTTTTCAAAGGCAGTTAAACGACATGAAGAATCAACAGCTCATTTGCAGTCGATGATTCAATTAAAAACATTTGGCAAAATTCGTATTGAAAATATGATAGATTCGATGCGCAAAATATCAATCGAACAGCATAATTCGAAAGTTAAATCAAATAGAGAAATATTGAAAATTTTAATCAATTCTATATGTTTTCTTGGAGTTCAGCAGCTCGCATTCCGTGGTGATGATGAATCACCTAATTCAGTAAATAGAGGAAATTATATTGAATTAATTTATTTGCTCGCGGAATAAAATTTACTATTAAAACATCATTTAGAAAATAGTACAACTTTTATTGGACTATCAAGTCATATCCAAAATGATTTAATTAATTCCATTTCATATGTCTTACACCAAAAAATATTAGATGAATTGGAAGAAACAAAATTTATAACAATAATATTAGATGAAACAATTGATATAAATAATAAATCCCAACTGGCTGTAGTTCTTCGATATGTTTTAAATAACGGGACATTATATGAAAGATTTATTGAATTCTTTGATGTTTACAATGCATCGTGATGCTAATCCTTTATCAAAATTTGTCATTAAATTTTTGAATGATAAGAAAATTATGAAAAAATTGATAGGTCAAAGTTACGATGGCGCAGTTGTTATGTCAGGTGATTCACATGGACTGCAAGCAAAAATTAGAGACGTCAATCCTTCTGCACTTTATATTCATTGTTTTGCTCACAAGTTAAATCTTATATTATCAAAATCTTGCAGCAAAATTAAAGAATGTAAAGTTTTTTTTGCAACTTTATCTGGTTTAGCCAGTTTTTTTAGTACATCATCTAAGCGTACAGCAGAATTTGATAAATATGTTTAAAAAAGATTACCTGGTCGGCTGGTTCAAATAGTTTTCAATTATTTGAAGGATCTAGTCGTTTTTTTTGAAAGTATGATTGATGAAGAATCTGATATTGTTTGGGATAATGATGTTCTAATAACATCTCGTGGCTATTTAAATATATTAAATGATGCAAATTTTCTAATTTTGTTATATTTTTTTCAAGAAGTTCCAGAATCTGATTTATTATTTGATATACTTCTAACTAAAATTCGATGTATCATATTGTCTTAAAAGTATTAACGATTTCAAAGAGTTTTTTAAATTATGCAAATTCATTTTAACTTTGGCTGCAACAACAGTAGTGTTGTTAAACAGCTCGTTTTGAGCCGATTTTTAAAAACGGTTAACTAGATATTTTAGCCAGAAAAATATTGTCTAAGCCTCGAGATTTCGCTTATAGATGTCCAAACCTATGTTCCTTCTACAAACAAAATCTTCAGGCTTGCGTAATATTATTCTAGGTAAAATATTGAGTTAGCCGTTTTTAAAAATCGGCTCAAAACGAGCCGTTTAACAACACTAAACAACAGCAAGTGCAGGGGGTTTTCATCTTTAAAAATAATCAAATCTTATTGTAGAAACAGAATGAGTCAAAATCGATTATCGAATCTAGCTTTGATTTCTATTGAAAAAAAATTATGGAAAAATTTAAAATCTAGTAATAACTTTTATAATTCAGTACTTGATCATTTTACTCAAAAACAAAGACGAATTCCGCTTATTTATAAATCGTAATTTTTTATGGTTTGACTAATAAATAAAATAAATAAATTTTTTGATTGCTTCCCTAGTAGTAAACTTGACGCCTCGACACTGGTATAATATTGTTTTATAAAACAAGTAGTCAGACACTATTTTATATTATTTTTATTGAAAATTTTTAATATTAGCTATCAAATGTTTTCCTAATCTTCACTCCCCTTATCAAATAGTATAATGATAAATGATGGTTATGAATTATTTAAGATAAACTATATAGTAAATGAATATAATGATATACCTGAATGATTAGGTTCTTCGGTTGTGGAGTAGGCTGTGGTTGTAGTTGTAATGTTAACTGTGATAAAATTTTAAATATTATTTTTTGCAATTTAAATACATTATAAATATTTTAAATTTGTTCTAATAACCAGGCATAGGTAGTAAATATTAAGTGGTAGGAGGGGGGGGGGGGTGTTTATTTGGAAGGGACGGTATAATATTTTTTTTATATAAAACAAATAATCAAACTCTCATAAAAAAATTTATATTATTTATGATAAAAAAATATATTTATACAAAATAATACTCTAATACGATGATTTTTATTATTAAATTTTAATAAAATAAAAAGATAATTTTTTTTATATTTTTCATAGAAACACTGTGCACCTCAATAAATAGCTAACAAATAGCATGTTTGCTAAATTGAAAAAATTAGAAATTACAGAAATATTTTTATATAACAGCGAGATGCAATTTGTGTCTGCTGAAATACCTAATAGCGCTAAGGCACCTCTTATATTAATGTGGAAGGAGAAAATGTAAATGCAGTAAATTTGGTGGAAAAATGAAAATGATCAAGGTGCCAAGATTCGGAATAAGGAAAATGTATCTCAGCTTACATAGGTCAGGTTTTTTAGTTATTCTTTTAGTTATTATGTTTTAAATCAGTTATCATCAAATAGGCCAACATCTCATCCCGATCAAAATTATAACCAAAATAATATTATGTACACGAGATTATGCTCATTGATGGGTGAAGGTTTTGGACAACTATTTGCAAAATAAAGTTCCTTATATAACATTATCTTGGCTAAAATCTTAATAGGGCCTTTTTAAAAATTGACTCAAATCATTTTATACCAACATCACACAAATTAAAGACTGTTTTTATTAATGGATGAAGATTCTCCTTAGAGTTTTATAAATACATTTAGGTTGAATAACTAATTGAAGCTGGTACATTTTGCATTTTTTGTAAGATCTATAATTTAAACAAATGAATCAATCTAGACCTAGTGTATTTAACTCTATTTTTGATTCTGCCATATTTTATGTTTTTGGCTATGGCAATAGGTTTGTAGCTCAATCTGTTGATAAACTAAGCGGAGGATTTATTATGTGATAGATGTATGTCGTTTCGGTTGTAGCAGTATTTTATCACAATTGTTTTTGAAGTATGGTTGATGATTCCTAATTTTTAAATTGTACATATGATCTAGCCTTGGTGAAGCTTTTACATCATTGCTCTACTATGGCTGATATAAAAACTACTTTCCTTATCATCTATGACCCATGAATAGCATTTTATATAGATTGATTTCTGAAAATTATATAAAATACCTCTTCACATCTTACATTATCTTCATATGCAGCCTCATCCCATAAGATGATAAGTTTTAACTTCAATACTTTTTGTCCCGCCCCCCCCCTTCCTTTTTTTCTCTTTGGTTTTTTTCTTCTTATTACTAAATATGTATATAGTTCATTATATATTATATGTAATATTATATATATTTTTTTCCATGATTGTAATATTATTTATATTTATATTTATATTTGTATTATAATAATATATTACTACATACATCTAATTTGTATATATATATATATCGCAACTTATATAAATATATATATATCGATAGAACTAATAAATATATTATACTTTCAAATAGTGATTGTGCAACAATAATTAATATTATATCTAAATATAAATTTTTTTTATCTAAGAAAAATAGAATAGTATTTTTGAATGACATTTATTTAAATTAATTATGGTTAAATGTTTTTAATTTATCAATAAACACATTTATATACCTTTAGGTTGAGTAACTGAAGTGTTTTCTAAAAATTTTATTATAATTAATTGGTATGGTGATTACATAATAAATCGAAAAATTTTTAAACTAAAATTTCTTTTATCTTACAATAAGAAAAATAGTATAGATCAACAATATGTATGAAATAGGAATTTATTTAGTTATCGATTAATATAGTTTTGAAAATTTACTATTTTATATTATTTACCAACTAAAAATCTTTTTGATTATACT
Organism: Gordionus sp. m RMFG-2023; assembly: GCF_954871325.1. Taxonomy (NCBI): domain Eukaryota; kingdom Metazoa; phylum Nematomorpha; class Gordioida; order Chordodea; family Parachordodidae; genus Gordionus; species Gordionus sp. m RMFG-2023. Next base: position 6,463,635 of record NC_088777.1, read on the forward strand.
ACTAATTATTTAAAATGCAACACTTTATCTTCTATCATTAACTATAAAGTCGTACAAAATCAGCATTTACTAGATTAATAGTTTTAATTTAAATTAATTTAGTTTAAACAGCCAAATAGTTTTAAACATTAATAAATATAATATGCCATGATATATTGTATTTGAGAGTATTTTCTTTGATATATGATATTATTTATTAATTATTATATGATGGTTACATAAATCAACGACATTTTTTGAACTAGCGATTATAAAATGTCACCGGTTAACAATAAAATTATTAAAAATAGTTTTTAAATTTCTATACAAAAAAATAACATCATTAAGATTATTTGAAATAATTTCCTTTGAATTAATTAAGGTAAGATAGCCCAATAATTTTAAACCTTTTAATATTTATCAATAAATATATTAGCATACCTGGAGGTTGAGAAACTGCAATATTTTCAAAAAATTTTATTATTATATTATATAATTTGTTACTTAATATTCTACAAGATCACTGCGCGCAGTTGGAAACTACAGCTATCAATCCCCAATGACCCTACGTAGTACATTATTTTGTGGGCCCCGTCGACTTACAAGAGAAGACTCAACAGATAACAACAGAGATATTTAGGGAACCCTACTAACATATTGAAATTGGCCTCCTCTTAGCATCTATGGTACTAAGGGTGGTCAACAATCTTGCCTGCACAATAAGGTTTATGTTGAATCTATTTCCCCATACTACATAACCATGAATGATGCCAACTCATCGTCGATGCATTACAATTGCCTGTCAACATTTGTTATTACACAAACAATGCAATGTGCGCAGAAGCCTCAGATAGCCATTTAGGAATATCATTCTTGAAAAACCCACAATTTGACAATCTCATACCAAGAAGCCCTAATCTTCAAAATATCGGGACACGCAATAGCTTATAAACGTTAAAGAGTCCAAGCCGTGGGTTGGGGCCCTCCTCGCTATAAACAAGGATAAAGTAAAACCGTTGATCTTCAAGAACTCAACGGTGGATCCGTCAGTCGATATAGTGGTTACACAGATACTCAAGAAACTGGGATTACCATTTTACGGCCGTCAGCCATAACATTTAATGAATGCCTACCGATAAAAATCCTGCAGACGAACTGTCAAGGGAATGGATCGAGATAAAGCGGCTTACGACTCAACACAACTAGACAACCCTGCCCAAGCTATAACTAATATGGACAACCTTCTCTCGCTATTCGGCTCGGAAACCGTTAACACACCATCGCTTATTTCCGGGTTATCCAAACCATCCCAGCCACCTGGGTAATAGATCATCTATCAATACATTCAAACGAACTATAACTAACATATCAAAAAATATCGAGGAATTACCTATCGGAAATAGAACGATTCATCCGACAATATTTATTATTATATATATTTAAATATCACATAACCGATTATTATCGCAGTCTTGCTTAATTTTTTTTTTAAATTCATTCGCCATTTTCTTTATTCTTTTAACCTTAAATTTTATGATATTTATATTATATCTTAAATGGCATAATAAAAGAGAATAATACCAAAGCCATAAAGGCCAAGATCAGCTAATTTCTACCCTCGCTTTGCCATCTAAAATTTATTATTTTATTTTAAATCTATTTATAAAGTAAAAAATTATTTTCATTTATAACTGCTAAATAATTTTTATTTATAAATATTATATCTTGGTGTTATATATGCCAATATTTTCTTTATTATATACTCAATTATTTGTTAATTAAATATGGTGATTACATAAATCAACAATATTTTATGATCTATCAATAACAAAATGTTACAAAGCAACGATAAAATTGTATGGATTATGTTTTACAGTTGATATATTTCTATCTAAATATACATTTTTCAAAATAAAAATAGTATTGTGGACTTTTTTAAATAATTTTTATTAAATTAATTAAGGTTAAGATTACCCAATATATTAAAATATTTTGAAATTTATCAATAAAAACATTTATATACCTGGAGGTTGAGGAACTGAATTGTTAATTTTCATTATAATATTTATTAATTTGTTAATAATTTGATGATTATATCATCATAAATCAAATTATTTTAAAATTAAAATTTCTTTTATCATACAATAGGAAAAATAACATTAAGCAACAATACATATGAAATAGGAATTTATTTAGTTATCGCCTAACATAGTTTTAACAATTTGTTATCAATTAACCAAATAGATATTGGTGTCGAGAAAGAATGAATTTACCTTTACTACTATTATATTATTTACGAATTTTTTTAAAAATTATTTTAGTTTATAACTGCCAAATAATTTTAAACATTACTAAATATAATATGAACTGGCTTTATGTATTTGCTAACATTTTCTTTATTATACCATATTATATGTTAATTATTATATGGTGAATACATAAATTAACAACATTTTGAACTAGCGATTTCAATTTATCATAGGGTGAAAATAAAATTGTATCCACTATTTAATAGTTTTTAAATTTCTATAGAAATAATCTTGTGACTATTTGCAATATTTTCATTTATAAATTAAAGTAGGATAATCTAATAATTTGAACGTTTAAAATTTATTAATAATACTTATATACCTGGATGTTGAGAAACTGAAGTATTTTCTGAAATTTTTATTTTAATATATAATTTATTAAATATTTTATGATGTTTACATAAATCAAATTTAAAAAAAAAACATTTCTTTTATTAAATAAGAAAAATAGCATCGTGCAACAATTAGTATGAAATATAAATTTATTTAATTATTGACTAAACACTTTTTTATAAATAAATAATATGTCTGGGTGTTGAGATGGAATAAATATATTCTACTACTATTTTATATTATTTGACAATTAAAATATCTTATTCTATTATAAATATAATTATTTAAAATATTATTAATAGTTTTTTAATAATTATTTTAATTTATAACTACCAAATAATTATAAACATAAATATAATATGCCGTGGTGTTATGTATTTAGATATATTTTCGTTATTATAAACTCTATTATTTGTTAAATAAATATTTTGATTAGAGATCTGCTAAATTAGGCCAGGCCAGTACCCGTCCCAGACCGAACGGGCTTCGGGTGGGGCTCGGTACTAATTCTATTTAAAATTATCGTTCGAGCCGGACCTAATATTTAAAAAAAAATTCGGGCCGGGTCGGGTGGGACCTTGGAATTTTTTTTAAATATATATAAATTTATCAATTTAATATTGAATTTTTTATGTAAAATAAAAAGATCTGATTTTATTTAATGAAACTAAACGACATATAACATATGTCTTTTATTTTGAGTAATTATAAAAATTAATTCCTATATTTAAATAAATTCAGGCTAGGCCGGGTCGGTAAAATATTTTAAATAAATTTCGGGTTCGGACCGGACCGGCGAAACTTTTTAAAATAAATTTCGGGCCAGGCTGGGCTTGAAAAATTAGGCAATGCAGATCACTAATTTTGATTACATAAATCAACATATCTTATTATCTACGATAAGGAAAAGTCACAGAGCAACATTAAATTGTATGGACTATGTTTTAATAGTTCAAAAATTTCTATCTATACTTTATTTTAATCCAAATAGTTTTGTAAACTATTTGCAACAACCTATATTTAAATTAATTAAGATTATGATAACATACTATTAAACATGTATAGAAAATTAATAATAAACATAATAATTTACCTAAATTTTGAGTTTGTAGGCATGAAGTGTTTACTAATATTTCTAGGTATTATATTGATGTTAATTAATATATTGTGATTACAATATAAATCAAAATATTTATAAATCAGCATTTTTTCATATAACTTAACAAAAAAGCAATGTCTATAAATAACATTGTCAATTCACCTTCATAACTCTTTTTTCTTAATCCTTTTATGCCAAATTTTATAGGATATGGTAAATACAAAGGTTATTATACATTTTCAAGTCTTAACCCTACCGAAATCAGCGATATACAACTATTACAAAACAACGATAAGTATGGAGGGCATAAATGGCTCGGCACTTCCAAGCCAAACCTTAGATAATCTCTTAACCAATGACCAACTGGAGTTATTATAGGCTTTAGACAAGGATGCTCGCTTACATATTCACACTTTTGCCACTAATGCAGCCTACCTATGGCCAGACACGGTCTAAACTGCACCCGCAACCAAGGACGCAATCTCCTGAATATCGAAATTAATAAAATCTTACATAACGCTTTTAATAAGGCTAAAATATCCAACATCCTTGAACCTACCAACCTCTCATTACAAGACGTCCTTAGACCCGACGGCTTAACCTGCAACCCCTGATCCAATTAGAAATCCTTTATTTGGGATGCAACCTGCGTATCATCCTTTCCTTCATCAATTAATATATACCATCTTACTTGTGGGGAGCTAAGATAATCGTTCATCAAACCTGATGCTTCAAAAATGTTCCAAACATATCAACTAAGCTTTGGTACTAAAGGGGGATGCGGAATAGCCGCTCACTCTCTTCGCATATATATCTAAGATCCTCCTCCATACGCCGTAGTCTGTAAGCTTGATTTTAAAAATGCTTTTAATTCTTTATCCAGAAACACATTTTTGAACATTTTTGAAAAATTCCCAGTTTATGCAAGATTTGTTGAACAGTCTTATGGCTGTAGAATCCCTCTCAAATTTGGGGAATATACAATTCCATCTGACGAAGGTATTCAACAAGGAGACCCTTTGGGCACTCTGATCTTTAGTTTAGGTATATATAACCTAGTTCATTGTCTAAAATCCTTTTTTAATTTAGATTTAAACATGTGGTATCTAGATATAGTACCATTTGCGGACCAAATATTCTTGCTGCGATAGAATATGTAGAGAAGAATTCTCTAAACATAGACCTTACTCTAAATAAAGCTAAATCTGAAATATGCTTTTTAAATTCAAATACTCTCAAAGTTCAAGGGTTTAAAATCATTAAAAAAAGTGAAATTAATCTTCTAGGTTCACCTTTAAGCAGTTTTTCCATGAGGTGTTCGTGGAATTTTTCGAAGGCTTATTAGTACTTGAAACTATTAACAAAATTCCTTCACACCAGAGCCTTTTTCTTTTAAAAAAATATTTATTTTTACCAAAGATTTTACATATTTTTAGTCTTCATTTTTTTAAATAATGAAATTATTAATCGTGTTCATGAATTGAAGTTTATTAGAAAATATTTTAAATATTAAATTGGAATGGGGTTTCTCACAATTACCCTCGAAAATAGGTGGTTTAGATTTATATCCTTTAAATCTTATATCTCTTTCCTCATTTTTGGCATCGCATTTGATGAATAACGCCATGAAATCTTCTTTTATCTCTCCTAAAGATAATCTTTTAAACTCAGCCTTGACAGCCTGGGTATCTTTATCTACCTGAAGCTGTCTTACCCACAATCTAACACACCAATCTATTTTCGAACCTTTAATTAAAAAAAGTTTTAAAATAATCTCATCAAACCCCCCTTTGGAGTATATTCAACTATTACAGAATGCTGACTGTACTAATGGTTATTAGTGGTTGGAAGCATTACCAAGTCGTAACCTAGGTAACCTCTTATCAGATGAACAATTAAGAGTTGCCATAGGCTATCGACTTGGATGTAACATTGTTCAACCACATACATGCATCAAATGTAAAATATTAGTTGACTCCAAAGGGAGACATGGTCTAAATTTTATATTTAATCAAGGCAGGCATGCAAGGCAGGCATGCAAGGCAGGCATGCAAGGCAGGCATGCAAGGCAGGCATGCAAGGCATGCAGCAATTAATTTAGCTATTAGCCGTTCTTTTACCAGGGCCCGAATACCAAACATCCTGGAGCCTACAAATTTATCATTAGATGATGGCTTAAGACCAGATGGCTTAACTTCCGTGCCTTGGTCTTTAGGGAAATCCTTAATTTGGGACTTCACATGCGTATCTTCTTTCCCAAAAAATTTAAATTCTAATCCGGTTGATATAGCCGAGAAAAAAAAACAATGAAATATTCCAAATTCACAAATTATATTTTTACACCGATCGTTATCTCTTCCCTTGGACATATGCCAAGCGGAACCTTAAAGTTCTTAAAAAATATAGGGAATAAGACAAGAGCTCTTACATCAGAACCAAAAGAATTCTATTTTTTAAAACAAAACCTACATATCACTATTTTAAAATATAATTACTCATGTTTTTTGGGAACTTGTAGTCCCACCTCCGTTTTTATATAATATTATTTTATTTTATATTTGATATGCTAATTTTAATATTAATTTTATTTCTATATATATTTTTAAAAAATAAATGACATTAGTATATAAAAAATTAATAAATATTCAAAATTAAATAACTTTATATTTCAGCCAATAGTCATTTCAACTAACGGCAATATTTCACAGTCTACATATATTTTTTTTAAACTTTATCATGAAAATTTTTTAGCAAACAAACGAAAATCGCGAATCCTTAACTCTTAAACAAAAACTTCAATTGGAAATTTTGAACACTATTATACTTGCTTTTTAGGTAGATTTTCATTATTAAATTAAGCTCTTTTTAGAGCCTTTGATACTATTAATGTATATTTTTATTTATTCATTTTATAAATTTTTACATATTTTTATATAGCTGTTTTAATATTTTAGTGTTTTATCATTTCTTTTTAAAATTATATCAATATCAATATATAGTTATATAATAAAATATTAAAAATAAGCTGTATTCTTTATTTGAAGGCTAATTTATAAATACAAAATGAAAAATGGTTTAATATTATTATATGGCCATGATAAAAATAGTATATATTAATATAAACGGTAATTAAAACAAACTATAATAAATCCAAACAGTAGCAAAATATGTATTAAACCAGCACTTTATTGAAATCGTCTATAAAAGTTATTGGAAATTTTTATAAATCATTATTTTTATTTAAATAATACTTAATAATTTTTAATCTATTAAATATTTTTGAACACATATATAAATTTATAATATAGTATATCGAGATTGGCATGAATCAAATTTTTTAAATGAAAATAATTTTATGATTTAATAATAGTAAGGAATAAAATAAAAGCAGTGGATGACCCACTTACAATATTTTATATTTTAACTTTAATTTCATCTATAATAAAATATCAAGATTTATACCTAAATTTTGAGGTTTTCCGATTGTAATGATTAACTTTACTATAATAAAAGTATCGGTATTCAATTTAATATTAATAATATAATACTAAAAGCGGAAATAGTTATCTTAAGTCACATTTCTCATGCAAATATTTTCAGACAAGCATTAGTCAAATTTTGTCATAGTTGATATTTATAACTATAATACCTGAATTATTATAAATGCATTATAATTCAAAATTTATTTTTATTCAGCTGAGAGATTTAAATCTTATTTAGAGAAGCCCAAATATTCACCCCAAATTAAATCAACTTTCTATCAAATTATATATACTATTCATTTAGACTATTTTGAAAAGAATAGGAAACGCTGGAGATTTTGCTAGCGAAAATCTACTATAAATGATTCTAGAATCATAAGAATAAAGTCTATGAAATAGTTAATGAAATTTCTTAATCCTTATTTATTAATCATTAATAATACAATCTAAGATATTGTAAAAAAAAGATTAATCAATTTCCAAAATTCACAAATGAAAACATTTAAATACAAGGCACAGATATCATCGCATTTCTATCACTTAAACATAAATGATCTATAATTTTAAATCAGATCAATTCCTAAAATCACCAGAAACAAAGCAAATCCAGAGATAAAAACTCAATTTATATTTATAGGAACAAGAAACGAGAACAGAATCAATTTTAAAATCTTCTTAAACAACAAAAGTGAAACTTATTTACATAATTGTATGATTCATTTTAGAATGTATGATTTATGGTTTCAAATATTATTAATCTAGAATTTATTTATACATAATTAAGATGCGAATAATTAAAGTATTTAATTTTAATAAAAGTTACACAGTTTTAAAATATTCCATTAAATTCTATTTTAGATAAAATTTTATCCAAATAATGATATTCATTTGACCGTACCTTAAATATTAATTACATTTGAATATATACTATTTTATATTAAGATTATACGAGAAAAATCATACTAATGAAATAATTAGCTAAATATTTTGACTCTATTGTAATTTTCATTCAATAAAATCTTAATGAAGGACAATTTTTTTTTCAAACTCAAAAAAATAATATGTTATTGTAATACCTGCTTTGACCTATGTTATAATATTTTAACTTAAGTTGTTCTTAAAGATGCTGGAGAAATTTAATCAGCATTTAAAAAATATTAATTCATAAAAATGTGAATTAGAAATTAATATAATTGCCTATATGTTATAACTTTTTATAGTAATTAAACGATTTATATTCCAATATTAAAATTAATTTCTTATTAATGTTTTTTTAGTTTTTGATAATATATAAACAAACTCCTAAGATTTTTATTTATCATTAAATATTAATTTTTCTAAAACGACTACTTGGTTATAATACAAATTATTAGAAAATACCTGTTGAAAAATTGGGGTTAGTGTCATTTTCCCATTCATTGGTTATTATTGAACCATTTAATGATTGAATAAATTGAATAAGTAACATCGTCATATAATCACATTCACACATCTTAGGAAAATCTATGAAAAGATAAAGAAGGAATTATGTCAAAACTATTGAATAATATTATAAAAGGTCTGATTATATCTTCAAATTATTATTTTTTTCTAGAAAATAACCCTTGACAATTCTGAATCTATAATTAACTTTGCTTAGGATCATATTAAATTTAAAAAACCTTAATTTATCAATATAATTTTATTTTGATATACCGCAATAGTTAGGTTCCTTTGATGTCATGTTTACTATATTAATATTTCCATTTATGTAATAATTTAAACTAAATTATGAAAATTAATATTAATTAGAATTTGATCGTAAAAACACAATATAAGTGAATGTAAGTGTGTTAATTAGAACGTACAAGATTGATAATTGAGATAAAGAAACTGGGAAAAAACTAGATCGAAAAAATTGCAGAACAAAAAATCTGGTAAAAAGAACTAAAAAAAATATGTTTGAACTGCTATATTTGAGATAAAATAGCAATCTTAATGTTTGTTCCAAAAATCATATTACGCAAGCCTCAAGATTTTGCTCATATATGGCACAATAGTGTTGTAATTAAAAAGTTTAACAAATTGGATTTGTTCACTTTTTATTTTTCGCTTATAATTTGTTAATTTTAATTAACGTATTCTTATATTATTTTACTTTCTTTTTTAATTTTTCTCTTATAATTTTTTACTTTTATTTGATAATTAGTATTTATATTATAGTTAATGGTTATGAATAAAACTTTAAAATCTTAAAATGTTTTATTAATTTTGTTTTTAATTATACTAATTTGTTTTCTTCCTTTTTATTTTCGATTTTTTCCACTACAACAAATAGTTTCCATATCCATTAGCCAAATCTGAATGATTTTTTTGCTCAAATTGAGCCTATAACAACATTAAATAGTAGTTATAAAATGCCTAGACAAACAAAAATCTAACGGAATAAATCCTAAGAAAATAAAATCTCTATAATTGAAAAGGGTATATAATTTGAAGATAAAAAAATACAGCTATCTTCTAAATAAAATGGTTAAAAAAATTTTTTTAGGCTGATTATTTGTCGATAGATTTAAGTTAGATATTATATTATGCGAATATTTAGAAATAAGTACGTTAATAGTTATAAATTTTTTTCTTTTCTAGATCTCGCTGACAGTTTTATATAATGAAGAAAAATAGTTCTCTCCCTTCTTTTGTTCTTATACATTCTATTATTATTAAGATAGATTCTGTTGACTTCTACCACTGAAGAGGTTAGATCTTTGCTGGGGATGATTCCGACACCGTTCCTATTGCTAACATTTTCATTATATTACAATTTATACCCATCTCCAATTATTAAATTCTGCTTTCCATTTCGTCTTATGTATGCTGTCTATATCAATTTTTCTCTTGATCAACCTTACCTTTAAGTGTATCAATATTCAAAGCTAACGTTATTTTCATTGCTTTGACCTTTATTTTACTTTTCACATGATGGAAGTCTACACGCCGCGCGTCGCTTGAAGGGAACGCCCTAGCTTTCATATTCATATTTTTGTTTGTATCCTTCATTTGTTTATTGGACAAGTAAAACCTTAGCACCTGGCTATCCAAGCCTGTCGGTGACCAGGGTGTCATCTCTAAGCTCAGAAATTCATTATACCATATGTCTTTTCTCATCAGTCATCGAAGAAAAACCTGAAAATGTTTACGTTTCCTTACCAGAATTGAATCTAGGACCTTCGTTTCCAACCATACATCATAACCCCCAGGGCCACCCCTTCCCTATTTGAATATAAATAAAAATGTTCCTCGAAAAGATTACATAAATACAAACAAATTTAAAAAAATTAATTTAATATAAAAACTAGGTATACTAAGAAATAACTTTCAAACAAAAATTTTTAAATACATATAATTTGAACAATACTTTTAAGAAGTAGTTAATTTTTTTTCAATTTTTATATAAAGGATAATAATTTGTTGATAATTTTTTTTTGTAAAATAGAAATTAGCTACCATTTAGAAAGAGTTGATAAAAAAAAATAAAAAAATTTTTTTAGATCATATGTTTTCTCAATCTTCACTCTCTTCATCAAAATGTAGAATGATAAATTATGGTTATAAAATATTTCAGATCAACTATATATTAATGCATATGATGAAATACCTGATTGATTAGGTCCTACGGTTGTGGTGTTGGCTGTGGTTGTAGTTGTAATAACTATTATAAAATTTTAAGTATTATTTTTTTGAAATTGAGGTACATTATAAATCTCTGAAATTTGTTATATAACCAGGCATAGATAATACTTTTCAGCTGGGAAGGGGTGTTTTTTTGTGAGAGAAGGCATAATATTTTTTTTATATAAAACAAATACTCAATCAGACACTCATAAAAAAAAATTATATTATTTTTATTAAATTTTTAAATATAAAAAAATATGTATTTATACAAAATAATACTCTAATACGACGATTTTTATTATTAAATTTTAATAAAATAAATAGCTAATTTATTTTTTTCATAATCCAACTAAATTTTGCATTCGTTTATCTTTTATCGATTCTCTGATGCTCAAGACTCGATACTACTTTGAGTATAAATGAGGTCTCACAAGAAGCAGCTGGCACCCCAATGATAATAGCTACTGAATAGCATTTATATAATTCTTTAAATAAATTTTAATACATGTTTTTGTACATAATATTAATAATATTTTTAAAATCATATCATTCTCCTATGTCAGACGCTAATAATTCTTTGGGATTTTCATTTCATGATATTTTCAATATTAAGGTTTAATAAGGACGCATTGGAGTCATTCTGCAATTAAATTATTTAGATCAAGGGGGAACAAAGTACTAAAGAAAATTACAAAGTTATCATTATCAACAGTATATCCTTCTAAAAAAATTAAACAAAATAATAAATAATTTCAATTAAGGAAATTTTTAGAGACTTTTAACAATCAAATTTTAATTTGGTATTTTTAGGCATTTTATGAACATCTGAGTATCAGGTGTCAGATATAAATTTGATATAAGATTTGTAGTTTTTATCTAATCCAATAAATTTCCACCTTTTTTGTTTTTTAATACATTAATTGTAGAGACAACACCTGTATATTTAAAGGATACATTAAAACGCCTAAAGAATTGTACAATTTGTTTGCTAAAATTGAAAAAAATTAAAAATTAGAGAAATATTTATTGAAACAATGTATACCTTTTTAATAATGTTTTTGCACTATTATATGATTAGTTTATTATATTAAATAAATTAATCCTTAAATCATTAAGTTGTTTTTTAATTCAAATTATAATGTTTTCAACAGAATTTCCAAATCAATCATTCCTATTAAATTCTTTTAAATTTTTTCGCAAAAAATATACCTAATGATCAAATATATATAGCCTGTTGCATCTTTTATCTCATCGGCCATAAGAAATAAAAATGTCAATTCACTTTTGTGTTAATTTGTTTCAAACATCGACTTAATTTTGAATTTTTGGTGTTGTGCATTGAGCATATTTTGGTATTGATCTTATAATCTTTTTAAAAAAAATTTCACCTTTTTGACAGATGAAGGATCATTGCGCTAAAAATGCTTCTGCAGCATCATTTATTATAATAAAATAAGACCGAAAGAAGGGTTATAAATTAAATAAATATTTCAAATACTATCGATTGGGTTCAACTTTATGATTCACTAAGATGTTGATATTTTTATATCCTTCTTTAAACCCATTTTTTTCAAGCTGTTATGATATAATTCAATTTATATATAAAATGTTTATTATTTTTATTAGTTCTGAGGCGATATTTTGCTATATAGAAAAAAAATACAAAATTACATTTTAAAAAAAAAGAAATTTTAATTTTTTACTTTAAAAAAATTATATTATTATTAACGTAAAAATTATATTTAAGACATCACTATACTCTTAATACTACGATAAAAGAAATATCTGCCGTTCCCCTAAATTCCTACACTGAGTTAAAATCACTACAGAAAATTATTGGCTTACGAACCACAAAATTCCTATACAATCCATATTGAATTAAAAAACTTTAAGTAGTTTCATGTTTTAACGGCATATTTTTCCAATTGTTTTTTTTTCATTTAAATTAAATGGTTAATTAAATAAAAATTATTTTTTTGAAAATAGAGACCATTTCTGGAGGCCAAGCAAATGTCGGAGACCAGATTTATGGATTAAATTTAATTGAGAGCTTTCCCCCCCCCACGCGACTTCCGTTAGTTATGGCCCTGCTGATAACTACTAAAATTATAAGATAAATATAATAAGCGCCTGAACAATTTTAAATTGTTTTATTCTAAAAGATATTAATTAAGAAGTCAAGCAAATAATTTTATAACGAGTTGATAAATTTATCAAAATATAATGATATACCTGGAGGTTTAGTTATAGACTTTACTGTAATAAAAATTTCGATATAATAAAGAAATTGAGAATTTTTCCTCTGGTTTAGGTAATATTTTGACTTTCATTTTATTAAAAATTTCGATTTAATAAAGAAATTGAGAATTTTTCCTCTGGTTTAGGTAATATTTTGACTTTCATTTTATTAAGATATTATAAGGGCTTTATTTCCATATAAGATAAAGAAATGTCTCTTTTTAAAACTGTTTAAATAGAATATGATGGAGCTGGTATTTTAAAATTTTAGTACAATTGAATGCTATGCATCTATAATATATATCGACTCAACGGTGCACCGTGGGATGGGAAAGTTGAAAATTTACCTCCCCATCAAAAATCTGCCTATTCTTTTCATTATAATTTACTAAATAATTTATAAAATAACAAAAATTTAGAAAAAAATTTATTTTTAAATTAAAAAAAGTGAGAAACCTAAATTTTTTATAAAATAAGATCTCATTCAGAGATCTACAATAATTAGATTTATAGATTTTTTAAAAAACTTTATAGCGGAAAGACTCACTTAATAGGGTCCTTCCCCCATAATAAAATATGGGATATTCTTATTCTGCTCCACATAATAAGACTGAAGATATAGTTCAAGTTAAGGAAATTATATTTAATTTATTTTTGAAAGAATTCTCAGACCATTCATTTTAAAATATTTATTACATCCCATCATTGACATATTTAAATTTCTGTTCAAAAATCAATGAGTGATATTAATTTAGTTATAAAATTACCAATAGGTTTAGATAACCACAAGGAGTTAAGTAGGATAATTAATAATATTGTACAATCAATTGAAATATTTGCAGTAAATTTGATATATCACGTAAAATTAATGGAAAAAGTTTTAAAATAAAACTTTTCAATATATTTAGATTTTTGTCATGCTAGAGATAATAATTTATTTATTGGATTATTAAATAATATTTATTATAAATTGGGATTTGGTTATAAAATAATATATGAAAATATTATAAAATGTCTAAGAGTTGAAAATAATTTATTTAAGATTTGATCAATCAACTTAAAATATAATTTTATTATAACTAATATATCTTAACAACTGTTTTAAATAGAGTTTTGTTCTTAATAACAATAGTAAAAACGTTGTTGTATTTTACCTGAAAATGCTCAATAAGATGTTTAACAACATATTATATTCTAAATTGTCTGCAAAAATTAATCTTCCTTACTATATACAACTAACACAACTTACTTCAAATTTTATACATAATTCTATTCTGCTCTCATGAAATATCATTTTCCTTATTGAAGTTTTTATATCTGAGATATGGACCACTTCTTGGGTATAAATATTTTCTTAATATTTTAGTTAAAATGTGAAGTTTCTATTAGATATTTTTAATGTTTAAAAAGATAATATTTTTTTGTCTAATAAAAACTAGACCCATTATTATGTGCTAAAACAGAAAGATCTCTTTTGACCTTGTAAAAAGAGCTTATCAATTAGTTTTAACTAAATGACAATTTCTATCATTTTTTTTCTCAATTATTTTTTTATTTGAATAAATAATATTCTAATATGATATATTATATGATAAGGGATATAAATATTTTTTTTCTAAGAAAAAAAATTGATAAGCGATAAATATAACAATATAATTTAGGAAGACAGAAGGATAAACATTTTAAAAAAAAGATCTCTAGAAAAAAATAGTAAACAGAAACTAAGAACGAGAAGGCATTAAATACTAAGTAGTTTACTAAGTACGGTATCTCCAATTCTTTTTTTATTTTAAATGTTACTTAAGGATCAGCAATCGATAATTTAATTTAGTTAAATTTGAGTGTATATTATTTGAACATCCTTTTAATGTATTTATATAATGATATACTTAAATATCTAGGAAATTTGATCGCACCTTTACCTGTGAGAAATTTTAGGTATTTTATTTTTATATTATTATAATAGAACTTCAATATTAATAAAATTATTGCAAAAAGTAAACAATATTTTGATTCATAAATTATTATAAACAATTTCTTTAATCATGTTATTTTCAAGACTGCAAAATCTTACCTTCATATCTTAATAACATTGGGGGAAGGGGGGATTCGGATTATTATATAGGTTAAAAGTTTTCTAGTGGTGTTCTGGGATAGAGTAGACTTATCGCTGGCCTTAGAAAATAGTTGTTTAAGAAGTTTTTGTTAGGAAGGACATTAAAATATATATTATATAATTGAGAGCAACGAAATAAAAATGGTAAAGTTAAATGTACGAGAGTTTACTTGAAATAGTAGATTTAAGTATTTAAAAATAGCTCTAACGGGTTTGAGTTAAAGTTAATCTAATTTATTAAGAATAGGAAGGTAACTATTACAGCTGAATACAAGAATAAATAGATTGAGGCACGAGAAATATTATAAATTTGTCATCAAATTTATATTAGTAAATGATAAAATTATGGCCGTCCGATGTAAACTATAATGATTTGATATTGAATGTTTGGTGCCTGTGTTCAACTATTAACATATTTAGAAAAGTGCTATCAAAATATTCAAGAATTTAATATGATACCTCTGCATATGAGCTAATTGTAATGGCAGCATTTGAATCTTTTGAAATACGTAAAGGATTAGAAAAATATCAAGGTATAAAGAGATTTTGCGAGATAGGAGGAGTTTATCAAGATTGCTTAGACATTTGTAAAGATCAGATAAATCTGGATGAAAAAGTTAAACACCTCATTATAATGAGTGTCAATATAAAAATCAGATATACTATAATAATGGTTCATCGAAAGGAAGGGGAAATTATGAAATAATAGTCTAATACTATCCATCAAGATTTATTTTAATAGATTTAAATATAGATAATATAAAAGTCCTTGGTCACGTAAACCTGAAAATAAATTGAGAAAATGAAATGGTAGAGTACCATATTTTGACGAATATAATAATTGAAATGAGAGAATCGATAATAATTATCAAAGAAAATAATGCTAACATATAGCGAAACATGGTGGAGGAATAATATTACGTAAGGTGAAAGAGATAATTGACTATAGCGTAGAAATAAAAATATCCATTGGGAGTGACATTTACTATCACAAAAATTTTCAGTCAATAAAGATACCCGTGGAGATGTAGGATTTGATCAGAGATAGGTATGTTGTAGATAGGTGTGTGAGACTATAGAGAATACAGAGATAATTAATAATATTGGACCGAATATATATTAATTATAAGATTTTAAAGTTCTAGATGAATAACACATAAATTATAGATCTATTAAATGAATCAGATAGTGGAGACTGAAATAATTCCAAACTAATAGAGGAATTGTTACTCAGCTTGAATTATTGCAAAAAAATTTATTCTTTGGCGCTTAAACAATTAGTAAATTCATATATTTTAAAATATTTAAGAATAATTCATATGACTTTAAATTTATTATTCGTCAAAAATTTTATTCCTATTTATTATATTAAATTTAACATTTTATTCATATTCATAAATTTCGCATTGACTAACAATTAATTGCTGACTTTGATAAGCCTATTTTTAATTAATGATCAAAGTCTTTTTAGGGTAAAAACTCTGCATCGCTTTGATAAGAAGTAACACATTGATGAAAAAAGCCATATTTTTTAACTTTAAGTATTGATAACATTCTATAACTCGTTATTTTTATTTATTTTAAGAATGGATAACAAATAGGAAGTAACGATTGTTTCAGATCAGAATATCAGAGACCTGCAGAGGAACCATTTACACGGCCTATGCCTTGATATTTTTTAATTTTTATAACTATTATATTTGATTTTAAAATATATGGCGAAGCCCGGATATTTTGGGGAAAAAAAAAATTTTTTTTAGGCCATGCCCGGTCTCTACAGAATATATAATTATAATATGTAAAAATTATACTATTATACTGTAAATTATATTTCTTAGTCGATAAATTCCATTATAATATCTATGAAATTTATTAGAGTTTATATTTTATTGCTTAATTATACATTTAAATCAAAATTAAATTAAAACAATTATATTTATAATAAAATAAATTTTTTTTATATAAAATTAGCAATAAGCAATATATTCTTACCAGTAGCTCCTATTAAACAAATATTCATATATTATAATAATGAATTTGTAATAATATCCCCCGAAATGAAAATTCTCTATAAAAAAAATGTTCTATATAAAATGAAATTCTAAATTCCCTAAAAAAAGGATTGGTGATCAGTGTTGTTAAACGGCTCGATTTTAGTCGATTTTTAAAAACGCTAACTCAATATTTTATCTTGAATAATATTAGGCAAGCCTAAAGATTCTGCTCATAGATGGCACAAAGGTTTAGACATCAATTAAAGAAATCTTGAAGCTTAGGCAATATTTTTCTGGATAAATTATTGAGTTAGCCGTTTAACAACACTAATTGGTGAAAAGCTTTTATACAATATTATGCAAAATTTCTCATATTTTAAATTGTAAATCAAATTTACATTATATATTTGACTAGGAAATGTCTGGATTATTTAATTATCTCTAATTTCAAATATTATACGGAAAATTTAAAAAATCGTCCCTTATTATTAATACATCATTATATAATATTTTTAATAAAAATCAAATCACTCTAATCAAAAGTGGAAATTTATTTTTTTTCTTATATTATTATGCATCAAATAATAATTTATGAAGATAATAAAAGAGAGATTCATATTGATAGGAAGAAAAAACATTATAAATTAATTACTTTATAAATAAAAATTTTTGTTATAATTTATTTTCTACGGTAAGAAAAAATATTGGATTTTCCCAATAAAACATAAATTATCTTATATTTCCTGATAAAATTTCTCAATTTAATTGCATTATAAGCCTGCTTTGATTTGAAAGTTTTTCTTTAAAATTATGAATTATTAAATGTAAAATAAATTACCTTGCGATAATTCTATAAAAGCTATCCAAACTGTGAGTAACAAGATATGATCGAAAAACATCTTAAGGGAAAAAAAGTAATTTCAATTTAAGTTTAATAAAATTTAAAAAATGATTAAAAAAATTTATCTTAAAAGATAGATTATGAACTCGTCTACATTGATATTCAGCAAAAACAATATTTTATTTAAGTAACCCTAAACCAAATTTTATAAATATTATCATGAACTACTAACACATTGTATTATTTAACCTTTTGTTTTTAAAGGTAGTAAACAATTGGTTTAACTAAGTATCATTTAAGTATATTTAATACTCATTTGTATTAAAATTATATTTGTTGAACTTAATTTTTTGATAAAAAATTTTTTGAAAGAAATGCAAATATTTTTTTTGATAAAAAATTATTTGAAAAAGATGCAAATATTTATTTTATTTTTAATTTATCCCCCTCCCCCATCTTCCCCTTTGTGACTAAAACATGAAGACATTATTGATTAATTTTAAAACTCAAGAAACAATGCTTATGCATTTAAAGATAAAAAAATTCTGAGGGGTATAATATAATTTCTGATAAATTTAATTCTGAGTAAATTAAAAATTTTTCCTAGCAAATTTATTATTTGTGAATTCAGTAAAAATTGCTTGTAGTTTTAGTTCTAAGTAATTAAAGGAAAAAATATATATGTTGACAAACCTATATGTATAAATATTAAATATTGTCTTAAGTTACAGAATAAGTGCATGCCATTGTCAAACATGTGCTTAAGGCGGCTTTATAATATTATATTCAGATTCCTATCATATTTTTTGAAAATATAACTAATATCCTATATCTAAGTAAAAAGAGAAGATAACACAGATCGTAAAATCATAAAATTCAAAAGTATTTTTAATTAAGAAAACACTTGTTTCACTTAGATACAATTTATTTTTGATTATCCATTCAAAATTCTTTAAAGACACTATATAATAAATAATTTTATAGTTTTTATTTAGTTTATAACTCTTTTTTTGGTTAGTGACTGGCATAACTGATTGATAATTTATAAATATTAAGTATTCAACAGACAATAAATATTGGCACAACCCAAATATAAATTCAACGGTAAGGAACAAGTTTAAACTCAATAATTAATATATTAATAAAGCCTGAGTTCCTTGTGTGTATATATTATAAGATTTTGAAGAAAAACATAAGACAGATTAACAAAAAAATACATTATATAATAAAATAATATTAAAAAGTCGTTAAATCAATCTGATTCCTATTTTTATAAAAAATATTATTCAATTATAAATGTTTCAAAATAAAATAGTCACTAGTAAGAATTATCTCGATATTTACCTCCGATTATAAATTATTTATAATATCTTCGCGATATATGTCTCTCTAAATAGTTTTCGCTCAATTTTCTACGCTATAAAAATATTTGGGATTATTGACGTGAGTTTCGTTTCTACTGAAAAGGATACGAGATAAGTATTTCGCTATAAAAATATTCGAGATATTTGTTTAGTGGAAATAACTTTCGCTATGAGGCGAATCTCGATCTCATGCGAAGTGAGGTTGTTATCATAAAAATTTCTAACGATCGGAGTGTATATTAAATTCTCAGAATTAGAAGGAAGTTCTTCTAGGAGGAAAGCTTGGTGGGCTGGGAGGCGGAATAGTGTATCGCGCATAAGTGTATCTCGTGAAGTTTACCCAAGGAACTTGAGATGTGTCAAAGAGCTCAATGGTGAGTCTTAGATATTAAATTCGATTAATATGGAAAAAAATAATCCGTGGGTGTTTTTCCCGGGTTTTTTTCCGGAATTCGAATAAAACAATTTAAGGAAAATAAAAATACCCCGAAGGCTAGAATATTTCCTAATTTATTTTATAAAATATTTAAAAAAAAAAGATATCCGTGTAAAACGTGTTAGAAATCTCGATATTAATATTCGGAGTTTCAACGAATTCTATATCCCAATACGACATATACAATAGAGGAAAAAAATATTCCAAAATGCAGCCCACCTCCCATCTTTGTTTCTTCGCAGTTATAAATTCTTTCGAACAGACCTGTGTGGGATGTATAAATGACAAATATAAAATATTAATCCTTAAAGTAATAAATTTTAAATGTAATATGTAAAGCATTTCCTAAAAAAAATATATAATATAAACAATAAATTGGCTCCTTAGCTTTAAAGAAAAATGAAAGCTTATAATAATATATTTAATATTTATAATTTCCATAATCGAAATAGGTTCGTTTTCCTATCTATTTGACTTTATTCACAATAGATAATAGATGCACGGTTCAGGTATAATCTTTGTTAAATTCAAAACTTGTTTAAAAATTTTATAAACCTAATAGCTATACCAATTTTATGAAAATGAATTCATCCGTTTAATGTTATTTTTATGTTTTTGATTATAATTTATTTTACTATTATATCAAAATTATAATTATTTAATTTTTATTATCATTGATATTGTGATTAATAAAATAAAATGCTTTATTAAATTTGACGGGTTATCAGAATTTTCTTTTTTATTCAATTATGGATGAATAATAAATTATACCTTTATTTGATGATGAATGAATCAGAAATTTTCCTAATCTATGAGGTGTGATTTAAAATTTATATTTTTTTACACAAAACTAATCTAGCAAGAAAATATATTTTAGATTATAAATTACAATTATAAATGAATAAGTTTGAAAGATTTTTTATTGTGTACATAAATTAAAATTACTAACCATATACTTCGTAAACATATTTTATGAAAAATAATGGAAAATTTTAGAATAACTCTTCATTTAAATGAACATAAATTTCTGAATCACATTTCATAAGATAGGAAAATTTATGACTTATTCAATCATCAAATAATGATAAAATTTATTATTCATCCATCATTGAATAAAGAGAAAATTCTGATACCCCATCATTCTTGATGGGCTATCAGCTGGTTTAAATATAACTCCTTTTATATAAAAAAAACTATTATAAATCACTATATGGAAGGATAATAGGTATTAGGGCTACCAGGTCCTTCTGTATAGTTGAGACTCTCGCTTCTCGAGACATTTTCTTATTGTCAATAAAGGAGATAAATAAACATCTTGCTATAAGATAAAAAAAAAATTTCATCTAATATTTACGATTTTTTACACGAAAAAATGGGACAAAGATATGAATTATAATAAAATATAATAATTGTTTATACTTCAAGACTTGACGATTATCGGGTTCCAACACATATGCATGTTGCCATATATAAAAATATAATATAATAAAATTTATAACATCAAAAATTGCCCTTAAATAAAGTGTGTAAATTGAAAATAAAATAGAATTTACTAATATTGATGTTAAAGATGGTGTAGTCTCTTTGATGTTGAAGAAGAATCCTTTTCTTTGCTCAATGTGATGTTACTTTTGATGATAAGGTTGGAATTTCCTTGCTAGTAACTTCCCGTAAATAATCTGAAATAAAGGGTGTAAATTGGTGAATAACAAATTGGTTTGATTGAATAACAAAGGTTGGTGACTCTTTTTAATTTCTAGCAAATTATGAATTTAAGATTTTTATATATACGATATTTTAGTGAATATTATATTATTTTTAAAAAATTTCTCCTTGTAACTCTGATGGTAAAATCATGATTTTCATATTATTTTGAGGTTTACATCTAGTAAGAGCCACATATAGTTGTCCATGAGCGAAGCTCGAAAACCCTTATTAATGCTTGTAAATAACTCAATCGATAAAATTAATATGTAAATATGGTTAAACGGGTACTATTACAAGTCCTTTGTTTGGGTTCAAGTTGCGTAAAGGCATAAAAATTGCACCAACCTTAAGTGTTAGATTGTGAGGTCGCATACCAGATGGAGTCAATAAAAAATTCTATTGGAAAATTCATTATATCTTTCTGATTATAACTTTCAATGCATCAGCACTATAATAATGTTTGATAGGACTTGAAATTATATTAACGATTAATGATGTCGTTGTTGATTTTTTGTGGTTAATTATTTTAGTAGAAAGACTATTCATATCAGCAATTTCGATAGAATTACCCAAACACGTTTTATTAATGAAGAGAGAGGGGGGGGGGGGTGAAAAATAATATTTTTATTTCAGGCAAATAAGGTAGGATTTGAACACTATATGTAGGTATATCAGAATAGCTGCTTGAAAGCCCATATCCAATTTTAATTAACCAAGCATTGTCTCGCTATGATGGAATACGCATATTATCAATCAAATTATTATAAAATGACTCCATAAATCTGAACATTTTATACACGACTCTATAATATCGACTATGGGCCTTTAGGCACTTCTGGTAAAGTATGCTTAAAATCACAACCTAATAAAGTAACTTTTCCTCCAAATGGGGTTACAAATCACAGATGATCCAAAAGAAGGCTTTTAGCTTCGACAAAGAATATTAATTGAAATTTGTTGATCCAACTGCATATCCATACATGGGTCACCCGCCTATACCTAAATATATTATTTTTAATAATTTTTTTAATTACTTTTCTTTTAATTATATATTTTTATTAGACCAGAGGTGGACTGGTCATTTAGAAGCAGGCCATTGGTGAAGTATTGTTTTACTTTTCTAGTAGAACTCTTAATTCAGAGGGTCCTACTCATGATTCAGTCGAAGCCTCTAGTCTTTTATCTCAATGCGTTAATATAAATTACGTTATTTTAGCCATTATAATTTATGAGATATAATAACAATATATCCATTAAATAAATATCAATAGCCAGTAAGTACTTAATGGATGGTAAAAATTGTATTGATTCCCCTATCAATATATTAAAAAATAAAAGAAGTGATAATTCTTTGGATGTGATTAGAATTAAGGCAGAAAAACATTTAGCAGAATTTAATACTCCTCACAAATCATCAAGGGTACGTAAAACGCCTATAAATTTTCAAGATTTTTTAGTCGAGACCAAATTACAATTTGATTGTGAAAAAGACTCAAATTAGAGTTTTTTAAAAAGGAATTATTATGAAATTATTGATTAATTTGTGTTGATCGTTTTTTAGAGAGATTTACACAAGATATCTATAATCTTTTATATCGAATAAAATGGCCCGATTAACATCATTATTAAACTTTAAATATGGAAATGTTGCATCATGAAATGAAAATAACTAAAGGATTATTAGCTGCATAAGTTATAGAAACACATAATTTTAAAAATATCCTAAATATTATGTATAAAAAAAATATCATCATGCATTTAAAGAATTTATGAATGCTACTCACCAGCCATCATCATCGAATCGACAGCTTCTTGTGTGGCCTCTTTCTCTACAATGAAGAGAGTTCATCGAGCACTAGAGAGTCGATGAAAGATCAACGTAAGAAAAATTTAATATTGATAGCATATGAAAATAAAATAACACTTCATATTATAGTATTGTATTCATATTATAAAATTATTTTGTATTAATATTACATTAATATATTTTTAATAAAAATAGCAAAAAATTTCTATGAATGCTTAATTATTTATTTTATTTTAAAAAAATAGTGCCCTACCCAAGTAAGCAGCTGGTCCTCCTAGCTAATTCCTGGCTACGGCTCTGAAGTAATGGTAGGTATTATATACCTTTTTAAATAACATATACTAAATAAAATTGGCAAATTACATAACATTTATTATAAATTACAATTACAATTTTCAGCAACTATAATAAATAAACATAAAAGCACAACAAGATAATTTTAAAATATAAATGAACAAACTCAAAATGAGAATGAGTCAATAAGGCAAGAAATTAGATTTAATGACCTAATTGCAAGTCTTTAGCAAAAACAAAATATTTTTTTGGGTCCACTGTTTTGGCCGATTTTCGCCTTTCTTATTTTTTTATGTCTTGGGCTTGAGGACCAAAGGTTGTAACAGTCATCGTGATAACTGAAACGAAAGGATACTGATAAGACATTTTGTATTTATCACATTTTAATTTTGGAGCCAAAGAGTTGAGATAAGAAAAGTCCCAATCTAGGAACTTGCCATCTTCCCAAAGTAAATCGATCTTCGATTTTCTAGAAACAAACCGATTGGGGTTTTAATGGTAGGAATCAATGCTAAATTTTAAGCACCATCTTGAATAAGCGACTTGCAAAGTGTGCCGGGAAATTCGCCCATTACTTTTAAGGCATACAATGTCTGACTGAATCAGTATATTTTACATTATACTTTCTTCAGATATATATAACTCTAATAATATTTTTTCAATGTAATTGTTTCCTTATTTCAAATGGAGTATATATATGTTAATTTATAGAATATATAAAAAGTTTCTATATGTCATATTTTCTTTTATTTATATTTTTCTAATTTATAAAAATTATTACAAAGAATGGTCAGATAAATCCAACTAATTATTGTTTTTTAACTTTGCAATTTCATGTTAGTATAACTGTATATTTTACATATATATTATTTATTTTATGATAATTAGCAACATAAATTTACACGACAGATATATCTTTGCATAGGTTTGTATTTGATTTGATTAATAGTTTTTATTAATTATTTTAGAGAACAATATATTTTTTTAGATATGTTTTTAAAATTATTAAACAATTATATTGTTTAAATATAATTATTTATATTTTTATATAAAAATAAAATAAATATCTAATGTAGCAACTTTTACAAATTTACAATATTTTGCTACTTTGGAAATAATTGTTATTTTCGAAACTAAGAAATTTAAGAAGAAAAAATTTTACCGCATCAAAAATTTAAATAATACATTTCTATTCTACAAAGTGGGGTGAGTACATAAGGAGTTAAATTATAGGTTAATGATAAATACTCCCGAGTCGATATATAGTAATATTCTAAACAACAACCTAATTTGCTAAATAATGACAAATAATTTCAAAAAATGTTATAATATCCATTTTTTAAAAAAGATATTAGGTTATAGAATCACGCGGTTGTCTCCAATCTCTGCTATACATCACCCCCCCCCCCCCTTCATGACGGACCCACCAATAGGAATTTCTTAACGAATTATATTACAGGTTCATCATATCGACATAATTAGATGTAAAAATAGATATTAAAACTTAAATAGAAGGAATCTATGCATCCTTGCCACAAAAACTGGTAATAGAATATAAGTTTTAAAAATGTCAAATAAAATCTAGACTTATATTCTATAAATTAAATCAGACATATAGTAACTAATCTTAAAATATAAAGATTAGGATGCAAAATATTAGCTAAATATGCTATTTTGAAAATCTATTTACTTTAGTAGTTGAATAATTCTAACATTTATTATATTTAAAACATAATTAGATGGCCGAAATAAATATCTAAACATTTAAAGCTATCTATATATTTATTTTAATGAAGATATTTAATAACATATTAATGATGATATTTAAGGAGAATTAATATTTATTTATAAAAATGTTAACCAAATTTTTTGAACATATTTTGATCATCGAATAAAATAAATTTTATAAATTTATCTATGATTTTGAAAAGTTTTTTTATTTAGATTTTTTTAATAGAATAGGGGAAAGTATCTAAGAAGTAATAATTATTAAAAAATGATGTATAATATTTTTAGATAATTAATTACAGTTGATTAAATGTGACTGTACTAAATAAATTCGTAAAGAGATTTTTTGTGAGACATTATAATATCCTTAAAATAGATTTGATTAAAATAAAATAAAATAATTTTTTCATATTTAATAAAATTATTATATATATATATCAACTTGAATATTTTATCAAAATAAAGGTAAATTTCAAATTCAAAATATTAGATAAATTTATGATTTATCATGAGTATCTATCCTATACTAAAAAGGGCTTCGCTGAAAATTTTCAAATGTTAATCTGGTTACGTTTAATAGGTTTTATTGTTATGGTACCCGTTCTTAAATTTTCCCTGTTTCAATGGCTTCGGTTTCAAACTCTTAATTTGTCTCATAGTAGTAAGGATAAATTTCTTATTTCAGTAACTTTTTAAAAATTATTTGAGAGTCATAGGCATAATTTTGTTATTAATAATTTCCCGTGGCTCTATGGTTATGGGCAAAAGAATTTACACCGAGGTGGCGTGTCTGACTGTATTTAACTATAGGTATTTTAAAATTTTTGCAAAATTTTTTAATATATATGTCTTAATAACAAGACTTAAATATTTATAGTCTTTTTTTCAGGAATTATGAGGAGTGTTATATGACAACTAAACATCTAGAATATTTTGCCATAGAGATCTCAATTATATGCACTATAATATCATGAAATATTCTATCCTACCTTTTATTGTTATATCTTAATTTAAATAACATGTTATTAAAATGAAATGAAAGACATATTTATTAATAATTAAAAACACCAAATATTTCATATTCTACCCCAATATATATCATAAAAAAACATTTAAAATGGCAAAAAGTGAAAATATATATAATATAAAAATATATTTTATTCCCTTTTGATTAATGTATAAATAATTATTTCTTATAGAAACTAATAATTATTTTGTATTATAAAAGAAATTGCTTTAATTATTTCTTTTTGTCTTGGAGTTGCACTCAGGAAAACAGGATTTGGCACATTTATCTTTGAAATTTGAACAACCACCTTGTTTTGCTAAATCATCGCAATTGCTATATGCGTTTACACAAAATAGTTCTAATTTTTTTTTTAATATTTAAAATGTCTGAAATCGTAAAATCTAGTTAAGGTGTCGATCGGTTATATAATAGCGATTCACTTCTATTTATGAAATTAATAAAAAGTTACAATTATTTTTCTTTTTGTCGAAAAAGAAAAATATCATATTATACCAGTTTAGATAGAATTCATAGATATATCTTTAAAAATAACAGGTACCTGTTATTAATATAAACATATAGATTGGAAGTTCTATTCTAGTTATATTTATGCTATATTTCTTATATAAAATCTGAATATGCAAACATGAAAATATTGTTAAAAGGCTCAATATTTAAAACGGCCAACTCAAAAAGAATTATCATGCAAGCTTGGAGATTTTGTTTATAGATGCTAGATAGGTTTGGGCATCTATTAACGAACTCTCGATGTTTGCACGATCATTATTTTGGTTAACATCTTTAATCAAAAATTTAGCAACTCTTACCAGACAGGGACAATATTTTAGACAATAAAATAAACTCACATTATTTTAAAAACAGGGTGGATTCTGTTCAATTATATAAAACTAACCCGATTTTATTTTTTGATAAAATTTTTGTGATGCGACAACAATTTTATATCTTTGAACCCTTTATCCGAATTTAAAGAACCATAAAAAAATGTTTTTCTAACAATAACTATTACCACATGATTCTAGTAATTTCCCATTTGAACACACACCACCTTTTACGCATCCACTGCATGATTGAACAGTTGATTTTTCATAAGGTACATAATATGGAAGCAAATTACCACTATAAATATTTACATGGATAATTATAAAAATTTATTATTCATGTTTCAGCACAATAAATAGATTATTTTAATTATCATATATTATAAATTTGACCTCGGATAATAATTGCAGGCATATATTTTTTGCCCAGAACATTCTGTCATTCCGCATCCAACTTCTTTTGTAGTGCCCCATACAAGCTATTATCAAGAAAGTTTTTATTTTTAAAAATATTATTGTTTAAAATATTGGTATTTATTATTTTTAAATTGGTATATAAAAAATTTTTTTATAAATTTTTTTAATCTGGGTTATTTAACTTAGGTTCTATAGAATACTTTTTATTAATAAAATGTCATGATTGGTTCATTTAAGCCCCAGACCCTTGTATTTTATATAAAATATACTATAAAATTGAAGAAATGAAAATCTATTTTCAAACAAATAAAATAAGGGTAAAATGAGCGCCAAGATAGGGGGCACAATAGAATTTGAAATTTCTAAGATTTTACGATAATATTTATATCATCTATATAACATATTATATTTTAAACAATCAAAAAAGGAAGATGGATGTTAATAATTATGTATTCTTATATACTTGCGTATAATGACCAACCGATGCAAAATTCCCTTTATCAACCCCGAAAGTAAAGTTGCTGACTTCATTATACCATGCTTTAATAGCATCCTTCCAATCAGAAATTTTCCTTGTCGCGTATAGGTTTTGGCCACCAGAAGGATATTCTTATTATTATATAATATTTCTTTTGTATACAAAATTGTATTTTTAAAAAAATTAAAATTATATAATATTGAAATGAGTATGATTTAAAACCAAAACTTTTTGATTGCTTCATGAAAATATTTTTTTTATAATTTTTAAATAATATATAAATACATTGTATATATATTTAGAAATATTAAAACTAGATGTTGATCTATCATTATTGGAGTTATGACCGAAAACACATTTTTGAGTAAATGCTTGGGCCTTCATAGCTCCCTCATTATTCCATATCTAATATGTTAATGCAAGATTTTAAATATACAATATTTTTAGTTTATCATGATGAAGGTCTTGTTGATTAATTATATTTATTACCAATTTATACATAGCGCTTGATGGGGGATTGACACTAGATCTATAGTAATTATGAGCCTTGAGTATATCTTCAATTTCTATTGAGTTCGGAATTTTGTGGCAATTATTATAAATAATATTGCATATTTATTTTTATATGGAAAAGTATAAATTTGATAAAAAATATAATTTGTCTATCATACTTATAAATAATTACTCTACATAGTAATCATAAAATGTAATCTAATCCGTACATACCCTATCATAAAATATTCGAAAATCAAAATATTTACCTGTAATAACTATCATTAAGACCAAAGTCCACATTATAATTATCGCGGTTATTAAACTGATAGATTCAATTTTGGTTTATATTTTATTTATTCTTTATTTTGGTTGAACTTATTTTTGCATTTATTTTAAGATAATCTTCTTAATATTTTATTTTTAACTTAGCTATTCATATAAGATCGAAATAAGATTATATTTTAACTTAATTTTTATGTAATAAATAAATTTGTCTTAAATTCTACATGGTATCTCGGTTAAAATTAATTCTCTTCCATATCTTATTATGTTGAGAAAAATATCTTAAAATATAAAAATAATTAATAAATAAAATTAACTTAATGTATATAAAAGGCAAATAATTTCCTATATAAAAAATGAAATTGTCCTCTACATCTTCTGACGGTATATAAAGAAAAAATGAATAGATTATGATGATTTCTTTTTTACAAATTTAAAGGTAAAGCTTCTTTTTTTTTATGTATATATATATGCTTATTAAGAAAGTGAAGATTTTCAAAATAGATTTAGTACAATATGTGTCCTCAAAATTTAAAATTTTAACCCAATATTTCAATTTGTGAATTTTTATATTTGAAGGTGGGTACTCACGATATTGATTATTATATGGTTCCTAATTCAGGAAATTTATTCCTTCAATTCACTAACTTAATGGAGATGTTACATTAATATAAAGATTAGTTGGAAAATTTTCTATTTATCATGACAATGAATTCTTACATATATTTTGTACATTTGTAAGGGTACAAAAGTTAATAAATTAACTTTATCATCTTTATAAAGTTAATAAATTAACTTTATCATCTTTATAAAATTTCCTAAGAAAATATAGTAAGAGACTTATCTATTGATAGAATCACATAATTTTTTTTAAATAATACAACATTGTCCGATGCTGACAAGGTTCTTTTACTTCTTAATAACATATCAGATGATGTATATTATAAACTTAAAACTTTATTCTCTGATTCAGAATTTAGTGATTATGATAGTTTAATAAAAAAATTAAGTTACTTAGCAGTGGGGTAGCTACGGGGGTGGTTTTCGGGTTTGTCCCCTCCCCGAGCAAAAATTTATTTTTAGATTATACGTTCAAAGACTTATAAGTGGTGACTTTATATCAAATAAATATCAAAAATATTTATATTTTCTGGTTTTGATGTTTGTGGAAGGATATTATATTACTATTGAAATTATTCTGGATAGTATTATTATAAAGTCATTGAGAATAATCTACTAAATTATAAAACAAATTATTGATGCATTTAAAAATATATTTATAATATATTATCGAAGATATGGTTATGATTTGTAAGATAAACCCGGCCGAAGGCCGAGCAAAAGGGCCGAAGCGCCCCCCAGTATGGACCCCCTCTAAGGAAAATTCCTAGCTACGCCACTGGTACTTAGTATCATTAACAAGCAGAAACAATCTAATAATAAAATTTAATTCAACCAATCAGGGAAAAATGAATCGTTACATGATTGGTCGCTGAGATTGTGTAAGCTTATCGAAGATTGCGGTTTCATTAATAATGACTGTATTAAAGAAAAGCTAAGAATATCCAGTAGAAACGATTACATAAAATATAAACTTAATAAGAAAGAAAATCTTAGTTTAGTCAAAATATTATTAATAGGAAAATTGATAGTTTAATATAAAATAGAGATTATTAAAGACAACGATAAAGTTATTTTAAAAAAAAATAGAAATATTAATAATAATTTTCATAAGAATTTAGATTATAGAAATCATAATAGGTATCATAATTATAGTAACAATTATACTCCTCGATTTTCAAATAATCAGAGACCATTTCAGAATAGTTTTCCTAGACTCATGGATGGATAAACGCTTTCAAAAATATTAACAAATTTATTGGAAAAATAAATGTAAAATATGATGACGATATTAAAAAACTTATAAAAACTGTGAATCCAAAATGAATAACAGACCAATTAACAAAGCAAATGTCAAGCTATATTTAAGGAAAGACGCCCAACCCAAGATTATACCATCAAGGCGAATATCTTATGCAAAAATTGATGTTGTGGGTAAAGAACTTAAGGGATGGGTACAAGAAAAAATCATCGAACCGGTAAAAGATGTTCAATGGGCAAGTCTTATTCTGGCATGTTTATATGCATCAATATTATGTCCCAAAAAATAAATTTCACTTTTAAAAAATAAATTTTTGGCAAAATTGTTGGATATTGTCAAAATATTTCTGCAGCTTTTAAGAATAGAAATTTATAAAAACGCATTTTTAAAATCAATGGTAAATTTTTTTCCTCCTGAAAGTTTAGCTAATAAATTAAAATGAAAATGTATAGACAATCTTGAATATATATATAATTTATAACAAATAAACCTGGGGTTGGAGTACTGCTTTTAGCAGTTACTAAAAAAATTTTTATCATATTATATGATGATTACAAATAGAATAAAAATTAACCTTTTTAACAAATGTAAATAACATTTTAGCGATTTTGAATAAATATCGTTTAAAATTCTAAATATTTTAGAGTGACATTTATCAATTAATTATAATATGCTTGGAAATTACATTATTTTACCGATTTTGAATAAATATAATTTATAACTAATTTTAAAAAGTTTTGAAAAATAAATATAAATAAACCTTGGGTTTGAGTTTTTCTGATTGTAGTGATTACTAAAATTTTTGTTTGAAATTTAATATATTTTTTACATTATTGATGGAATTATTTATTTATCAACTTTATTGATCGAAAAATAAATATGAATGTCATCATATAAAAATGAAATGATATTTACTATCTTTTAAAAATATAATTTATAACCAACAACAAATAAATTTTAAGCGTTTTTAAATTTATTGATCTAAATAAACCTGGGGTTGTAGTGCTTATTGTAGTGGTTACTAAAATATATTTATTAAATTTTATGAAGATTAAAAATAAAAAATAAACTTTTTTTGATCTAACAACGAAAAGAATGACATCATGTAAAAATAACATTATATGCCGAATTTCAATTCTTTTTAACTCCCAAATATATTTTAAAAAAATTTTGATATCTATCAAAGAATATAATAACAAACTTGGAGGTTGAGTTTTTATTATTGTAGTTGTCACTAAAATTTTAGTTTACCATTTAATGTAGTAAACATATTTTAAATGTAATTATTTTAAGATAAATATTTTTAATTTAACAATAACATTAATTGCATCATGTATAAAAATTATTAAGAAAATTTTAAATAAATTTAAATTATGACTACCAGTGTTATTAAAATATCTCTATTAAGTAACAATTTCAAAATTTGTCTATCGATATATAGATATACTTTTATAAAAAGTATCAGTATTTGTATCTAGATATTATTTTAGATCTATCTTGGTCTATTTTTAGATTTTTTTGATATATATTTTGAAATAATTATATTTTACGCTTTTTACATTAACAATAATAATTTACATATTTATTAAATATTATGTCAAAATATATTTTATTGCAAAATCAAACCAGATATAATCTTTTTTACGCAATGGATGACTATATATGACAAATTTTGAATTTTAATTATAAATCTATTAAAGTTACATTTTTAACCTTTGAAGAATAATCAAATTATTTTATTATCAGATATTTATATCATAGAGGTTATTAATAATCTCATCATACTATGAAGTTTAAAAAAAATGAATATCAACTTTTTATTATATATAAAAACTTTCCCAAAATAAAATTATTATTCATAAAATATAACACCATTCTACAGTAACGTCATTGGGGAAGGGGGAGGCTTGTAGGGAATCGAGCTCCCTAAAAATGTGAATAGGTCCTTTAAATTGATTTTATAATAAATGTAATTTTAAAAATGTTGACTAATAAAAAAAGAAAGTAATTTTGGATAATTTTAGCAAAAAAAAGGTAATTTTAAAAATAATTTAATAAGTATTTTTGAACCCCCTAATATTTTAAAGGCTAATGACGCCCTTGCCACTCTGATGACAAGTGCTCCCGTAGAAAGAGATTTTAGTGTGGCCAAGAATGTCTTTACAAATAAGCAGGGATGTCATCTTAACAATTAATTACTTTTTATTAAAAAATGGATTATTTAAATCAAAGGTCATATATAAACAATCAACGATTATAAAAATATATGGCATGTATATATGAATTTAAAACAAAAATAGGATCATAATAAAATATTAAAAAATCAATTAATTGATTGGATTACTTGATTTATTATATGGAACCATGAATAGTAATGCAATAATTTTGGTAGCCATCGTATGTTTGGAGTAGAAGGGTTTATTTTGATCAACACTTATTAAGCTTAATTTTCTCCCTGTGTGATAAATTTAAGAATTTTCTCATCAAAATTACCAAGAGTATTGATGACATTATAAAAATTAAGTTAGCGATGTCTGAATATATGCATATTTTTAATATTTCTGCCGAATTAATTTTTAAGCCTAAAAATCTAGGCATGTATAATCCAAAGCTACTTGAAGACTAGAAGAAGACCAAGGTATTAAGCTGATAACTCCGTGTTGCGTGAACATGGATGATTAGGCTCTAAGGTGCCGCTGGATTAAAAAGCTTTTGAGATAAAATATCTATGTTTGTAGAGGCTATACTAATTTTGGAATATCTACAATGTAAAGGATGATCTTTGAAATCATTTGAAAATTAGGCGAGGCAATGTATTGCATCAAGATGAAGCGAAATGGCTATACGACGTTCCTTATATAGGAAGAAGACCGAAATTTTTGCAAAGATAATCGATCATTCGTAGCCCGATTAAAAATTGTGAATAGCTTGGCTTGGACATTGTTCTAATTAATCATTTAATAAGAGATAATAAAAGAGTGAGACATTAGGAGAATATCTTATACTTTCCAAAGAGTGAATTTAGATCTGATAATGTCAGGTTAGGGATTGCTTCCAAATGTGAATAGAACTTTCTATGCATAATCTTGAGAAGATAAAAGCAATAGAGAGATAAGGTGGAAATCGAAAATCAATCTCGCCATTTTTACATAAAAGAAAGATCTAGAAACCCGATTGTCTAAAGATTTTATTTTGATGTTAGCCTACTGCATTGTGTGAATATGCAACATATGCTTGAAAAATTGGGGCGATCATAGCATGTATGATTTTAGGTATGTTAAAATAAAATTTAAGTAGAAAGAATGCTTGGTGGGTGAATTGAATTCGAAATAATAATATAAAGTGATTTATTTAATATAATAAAATATATATATATTTTTCTATTTTATCAATTATAATAAAATGTAGCTTAAAAGCAAATTAACAAAATCAATATATTTATATTAATACATTATAATGGGCTAGTAATTAATTTAAGATTATTTATATTTCTACTAGATTAGAATAGATTTTTTATAAAAAGTTCTTAATTCCGACTTTGACATGTTATGAGATTAACCTGTTAATAATATAATTTGTAGTATTTTTAAATTGACAATTTTTATTTATCATTTTTTATATATTTGCTATATATATATAAACTAAACTATTAAAATTTGAAACTTATTATTTATCATTTAATTATATATTTCCTATTTAGATGAAATATCATTTCAATAATTTTTTTAGCTCATCTTAGAATTTAAGAATAGAATCATTATGCTTTATGTGCATCAGCGGTCTGCAAATAAAAAATTCTGGCACTTCCCATTGGAAATTTTATTTAAATGTTTTGAAATTTATCAATAAACATATTTATATATCTATATGTTGAGGAATTGAAGTGTTATCTAAATTATTTATTATAATATTTGGTAATACATTAATTGATATGATGATTAGAATTATTTTAAAATCAACATTTCTTTTATTTTACAATAGGAAAAATAGCATAGAGTAGCAATATATATTAATTAGGAATTCATATAGTTATTGCCGAACATACTTTAACAATTTTATTATCAATTAACATAGATGTCTGGGTATTGAAATTTAATTTACTACTATTATTTTATTTAACAACTAAAATATCTTTTTCGATTATATATCTAATTATTTAAAACGCAACACTATATAGCATCGTACAAAATAAGCATTGTCTAGACTAATAGTTTTTTAAAAATTATTTTAGTATAAAAGTACCAAATAATTTTAAACATTAATAAATATAATATCCCGTGATGTTAAGTATTTGTCAATATTTTAGTTATACCATATTTGTTAATTATTATATGGTGTTAATAAATCAATATTTTCTAAACTAGCTATTACAAAGTGTCACAGGGTATAAAAATGTATCGACTATTTAAAATAGTTCTTAAATTTCTATCTAAACAAATAAAAAATAATAACACCGTGGACTAATTGCAATAATTTCATTTGAATTAATTAAGGTAGGATAACAGAAAGAAAAAAGAAAGAAAGAAAGAAAGAAAGAAAGAAAGAAAGAAAGAAAGAAAGAAAGAAAGAAAGAAAGAAAGAAAGAAAGAAAGAAAGAAAGAAAGAAAGAAAGAAAGAAAGAAAGAAAGAAAGAAAGAAAGAAAGAAAGAAAGAAAGAAAGAAAGAAAATTTATTAATAAACATATTTTAATACCTGGAGGTTGAGAAACTGAAATATTTTTTAAGATTTTTATTATAATATTATGTAATTTGTTAATTAGTATAATATTTGAATCATAAATCAAATTATCATAAATCAAATTATCATAAAATCAAAATAAGAAAAAAAGCATCGTGCAACAATTAGTATGAAATATAAATTAATTAAGTTATTGTCGAATATACTTTAACAATTTTATTTAAAACAAACATAATATCTCTGTGTTTTGAGATTGAATAAATGTAGTCTACTTTATTTGCCAATTAAAATATCTTATTCGAATAAATCTAACAATTTAAAAAGTAACTAATAGTTTTTTTTTAAAATTATTTTAATCAATATCTACTAAATAATTTTAAACATTTATAAATATAATATGCCTTGGTGTTATGTATTTGCCAATATTTTGGTTATTGTATACTATATTATTTGCTAATTAAATATGGCGATTGCATAAATCAACAATATTTTATGATCTAGCGATACAATAAAATTGTATGGACTATGTTTTCATAATTTATAAATTTCTATTCTTATTTTTGAATCATAAATAAAAATAGTGTGACTATTTGCAATAACTTCTATTTAAAATTAAGGTTAAGATTACCAATAATTTTAAACATATTTAGAAATTTATAACATAATAATTTACCTAAATTTTGAGTTTGAATGCATGGAGTGTTTACTAATATTTTTAGGTATTATATTGATATTAATTAATATATTGTGATTACAATATAAATCAAAATAAATCAACATTTTAATAACTTTAGAAAAAAAGCATTGTCTACAAATAACATTGTCAATTCACCTTCATAACTCCTTTTTTATCAACCCTTTAATTCAAATTTTATATTAAGGTTATGGTATGTAAAGAGGTTATACATTTTCAAGTAAGTTATATAATAAAATATTAAAAATAAAGCTATTATCTTTATTCGAAGGTTAAGAATGGAAAATGGTTTAATAGATGATCATGAACAAAATAGTCGTATATATTAAAATTAAAAACTGGGAATTAAGACAAACCAGTAATAAAATGCGTTGAGTCTTTAGGAAAACCTATAATTGTGATTTGTGAAAGATATAACTATACTTAAGGAACCATTAGTAAATATGAGTAATCATATTAACCTAGTCATAGCAAAATGACTTAATAATAAATTCCAACCTCAATTTTCTTATTTGAGAAAATTTATATAAATCAGTATTTTTATTAATATAACTCGTAAGAATTTTTAATTTATTTAGTTACTGACAAATATTTTTTGACACATATTTAAATTTGATATAATATATTAAATTGATATAAATAATAATATAGTATATTGAGATATGAATCAAATTATTTAAATGTAAAAAAGTTTTTGATTTAATAATAGAGGAATAAAATAATAAAATAATGGCAGTGGATGAACCACTTTCAATATTTCATTTTAAACTTTAATTTTTTATTTATAAATAAACATCAAGATGTATACCTAAATTTTGAAGTTTTCCGAGTGTAATGTTTATCTTTACTATAATAAAAGCATAGATATTCAATTTAATAATAATAATAATATACTACCAAAAGCAAATATAATTATCTTAAGCCAACTTTCTTATTCAAATTCTTTCAGAAAAACATTATTCAAATTTGTCATTTATTTGATATTTATAACTAAAATACCTGAATTATAATAAATGAATAATTATTCTAAATATATTTATATACAGCTGAGAGATTAATAAAATTTTATTTAGGGAAAACCAAATATTCACCAAAAAATTAAATCAACCGCTTTTATCAAATTATTTTGACTATTCAGCTAGGCTATTTGGAAAATAATAGGACACGAAGAGTTTCCGTTAACAAATATCTACTAAAAACTAATGAATCATAAGAATAGAGTTTATGAAGGAGTTACTAAAATTTCTTAGTCATATTTAGTCATTTATTATACAAACTGAGATTTTGTTTAAAAAAAATATATCAAACCCTGAAATTCACAAATGATAAACATTTAAAGATAACTCACAGATATCATCGCATTTCTACCACTTAATTAAAAAAGTAATGATCAATCATTTTAAACCAAACCTTGGTTTATCAGAAACTAGACAAATCTTAAGTAAAAATTCAATTTATATTTATAGAAACCAGAAACGAGAATGGAATCAATAATAAAATTTTAACAAATTGGTTCTAACAAAAGTGAAACTGATTTACATAATGTTTATATGTATGATTCATTTTAAAAAGTTTGATTTATAGTTTAAAATGTTTTTAATAATAAATAGTTCAGCACGAAGACGCCTTATCAATAAACATGAATTGATATAAAAACTTAATAAAAAATTATATAGAATGTTCTAAATAACTAAGCTGTGAATAACTAAAGCAGTTATTTAATCAAACAGTTTTAAAATACTCCAATAAATTCTATTTTAGATATAATTTTAAGCGAATATTTTGTCCATAAATATTAAATTCATTTGACTATACCTAATAATTAATTTCAATATATATTATTTTATATTGAGAATATAAAAAATCAAAATATTTTTTATCATAAAAAATCTTGATGAAAGCACAATTTTTGTTCAAACTCAGAAAAAATATATGTTATTATAAAATTGTAGCAGTCATATAAGAGATATTTCATATAATTACGTTGACCTATATTATAACCCTTTAATTTAAGTTGTTCATGAAGAAGCTAGATAAATTTAATCAGTATTTAAAAAACATTACCTCATAAAAAGGTCAATTAGAAATTAATAAAATTGCTTTAGAGGGTATAACATAGGCTAATGTAATTATATGAAATATTGTATTAGTATTTAAACGATTTTAATTCTTATAATAAAATTAATTTGTTATGAAAGTTTTTTTAGTTTTTGAAAAAATATATTAAATAACTCATAAGATTTATATGTATCATCAAATATAATTTTTACAAAATGACACATTGGAATACCTGTTAAAAAATTGGGGTTAGTGTCATTTTCCCATTCAATGGTTAATATTGAACCATTTCTTGATTGAATTTTTTGAATAAGTAGCATCGTCATATTATCACATTGACATATTTTAAGAAAATCTATGAAAAGATAACGAAAGAATTAGGTCAAAACTAAATATAAAATATTATTAAAAAAGGCCTAAAAATCACAATTCTATTCTATTACTATATTACTGTATATCTTCAAGTTATTATTTTTATCTAAAAATAACCCTTGATGATTCTGGATCTGTAATTAATTTCGCTTATGATCACATTTAATTAAACAAATCTTAATTTACCAATATAATTTTAATTTGATATACAGCAATATTTAGGTTCCCCTGATGTCATGTTTACTGTAATAATATTTCCATTTATGAAAATAATTTATTAAACTACATTATAAAAATTATTTAAAATAAAAGTAATTTATGTTTTGATTTAATATTAACTAGAATTTGATCGTAAAAACACAAAATAAATGAATGAAAGTTTGTTAATTTGAATGTGCAAGACTGTTGATGGAGATAAAAAAAACTAGAAAAAACTGCATAAAAGAAAATCTAAGGAAAAAGTGTTGAACGGCTTTATTTGAGCTGATTTTTTAGAGTGAACACAATGTTTGTTTCAGAAAAACATTACGCAAACCTCAAGATTTTGCTCATACATGCCACAATAGTTTGCGTATCTATTAGCCAAATCTCAAGTAATTTTTTGACTCAAATCGAATTTAGTAACAACACTAAACTGAGATAATAAAAAAGTCTCAAGATTTGTTCAGAGATGTAGTCAATTTAAGCTAACCCGGGTAAAAAAAACCTAAGAAAAATCTTTTTATTATTGAAAAGAAAATTTAATTTGAATATTAAAAAATATATCTTCTAAAAGTGGAGAAAATAATCTTAAAAGTGACTATTTGTTGATAAGTTTAAGTTAGATATTATTATATTCTAATGTTTAGAAATAGGTAGATAATAATTTAATTTCTTTCTCTTTTTAAAATCCCCAATTTTTTTCCTTTATGCAGTTTATATCCGTCAGGTATTTTTACCTTAGCTTTTTTCGATTTAGTATTTTTACAGGCTTATTCAGGGGGATTCAGAGTATTAGTGCATGCACGATATCAATTTTTTGATTAGTTTAGGATAGCCAAATATGTAAAATTAACACTATTTATCAATAAACATAATTGTATAAACTTAATTTTTTAGGTTTCCCAAGTGTAGTGTTTACTGTATAAAATATCAATTTAAATATTTAAATAAAAGTCCACTGGGCCCAGTTCGACTAAATGAAAAAATTATTATGTAATATGATATAAATGAATAATATTTAAATTTATATAATGCATTTACAGATTTTTGCATTCAAAAAAGAAAAAAAGTCCTAAAATGTGTAAATTCCTTATCAAAAAAATGAAAAGATCTAAGCAAAAAAATAAAATCCAAATACCCCATCAAAAGGGAATAGGGTAAATTAAATAAGAAATGGGTTTTTATAAAAAGGAAAAGTTTCAATCAAAAAAAGGGAAATTATTATTTTTTAAAAAAAAATCATTATATTTTTTTCTCTTCTTTTATAAATCAGAAATGTAAATTATATTTTTAGTTATATTTAATTTTCATATTCTTCTAATTCTGAATTCAACGTTAGCGTATTAAGCGAAGCGAAATACCGTCAAAATGATGGTTGATATTCTAAGAAAAATATTCTCCATAGCCTATCTGATCATGATTTAATAATCTTTATCCTAGAATAGTTGTAATTTATTTGTTAATTCTGTGATTTTTCTACAATTTCTATATTTTTATTTTGTCATTTTTTAATCATTCCTTACATTTTTTTTATTTTATCTCATTACAATTGCTAGAAATAAAGTAATTGTTCAGCAATACAAACAGTTATTTATTGTATTCGAAAGCCTATAAATAAACAAATCTGGGCAGGGCCGGTTTTTTGGATAACCCTAGCTCGGTTAAATCTATTTCTCGATTGTAATAAGATAAAGATGAAAAATATATAAAATAAAAAAAATAAAGAATAGATGAATAATTAATGACAGAAAGAAAATGAATTATTATTTTTAAAAAAATAAAAATTTAAGATTATAAATCTAAAAGAAGAAGAAAATTAAAAATAAGAAAAGAAAAATAATATCAATGGATAAAACATGGAATATATATGAAAATTTAAAATTAAATAGAAATCACAAACGGTTTCAAAAAATTTTGAGACATCTAATCTAAAATGACATTTCAGGATTATCGAAATAACAAAAAATATTATAATATATAACAATTTTCTATTTTCAAACTTTCCCTAACCAAGTAACACTTTTAATTATTTTGATCAAACATTTTCATTTTCTGATCAGATTTTTTTTTATTGACTATTTTTATTATTTAATAAGCCCTGTGACGTATTTTCTTGCCTTCTATTAAGCTTATCTCCCATAAAACTGAGTGTCAATTCAATCCATTGAATCTTTCAATTTTTCCCTTATTTCTTTAGATTCTTGGTAAATATAAAAATTTGGAGTCTATATTTCATTCCCAGGATTTATTTCCTTTCCGATCCTGAACTTTTGAGATATAAATAAAGGGTTAATTCCCTTGTTGCCCCCCTAAATATTTTTCCTTCTATTTGAGCGTTCCGTTTAATTTCTACACTTGAACCAACAGAAGATCTTACCAATTTAGATATCGCAAATCTAGACAAATGATATGAGATCGAGGCCTCTAGCCATAATCTCGGCTTCGACCTGTCTCCAAAACATTTGAGAATCTCAAAATTAGGAATTTACATTAAATATATTTGAATATAAATAAAAATACTCCTCGAAAAGGGTATATAAATATACACAAATTTTAAAAACTAACTAATAGAAAAAATTTTAAAAAATATATAATTTGAATAATACTTTTTAGAAATCGTTAATTTTTTTTCAATTTTTAAACATAGGATAATAATTAATACAAATTAGCTACTATTTAAGCGTTTATAAAAAAAATTTAACGATTAAATGCTTTCCTAAACTTCACTCCCCTCTTCAATATGTCGAATGATGAATTATGATTATAAAATATTTTGGATCAACTATATATTAATTCATACAATGATATACCTGAATGATTAGGTTCTCCGGATGTTGTGTTGGCTGTGATTGAAGTTGTAATGTTAACTGTGATAAAATTTTAAGTATTATTTTTACAATTTTGGTACATTATAATTAAAATTTAATAAAAGTGAATCATTTATGTTCTTATAACCAGGCATAACAAGGAATTTTCAGGTGGGAGGGGTGGTGGAGGGGTGTGTTTATTTGAGAGAGAGGGTATAATATTTTTTTGAAATAAAACAAATAGTCAGACCCTTATAAAAAATTTATGTTATTTTTATCGAAAATTTTAAAATATAAAAAAAATATGTATATATACAAAATATATACTCTAATACGACGATATATATTATTAAATTAATAAAAGAATAAAAAGCTAAATTTTTATCATAAGTCATTAGAAATAAATTTTGTTTTCGTTTATTTTTCATCGATTCTCCTATGCTTGATAAAGTACTATGAGTATAAATGAGGTCTCAAAAGAAGCAGCTGACATCCAATGATAATAGCTACTGAATAGCATTTATATAATTCTTTTAATAAAATAATTAATTATTTCCTTTTTAGGAAATTATTGGAGTCTTTTCACGATCACATTTTAATTTGGTATCAATTAAAAAATCATGAAGTTTTTAGGCGTTTTATGAACACTTGAGGATCGGGGGTAGGATTAAGATTTGATATAAGATTCATACCTCATTATTTACAACAAATATTTCCACCTTATTGTGAGACATTAGCATCCGCTCTATTAGTTTGGACTGATTGAAAATACCTAAATGGATCAATTATTGCTAATATTTTACAAATAATCACGGCCAATATAATATAATTTATATTTATTTATTGAGACAAACCCGTGGCATCAAATAAATTATGAGACTTCTGAGCTAAAAATTCTTTTAATAACTTCTAAATTTTAATAAATTTATAAGATATTGCCAAATGAATAATCCATCTCTTGTTTATCAGGTCACTTAAGAGAATTCTGTATATTTAGAGGATATATTAAAACGCCTAAAAAAATGTACAATTTTTTTGCTAAATTAAAAAAATTAAAAATTACCATATTTTTATATCAATTATTAACAACGAGATGCAACTTGTAATTGAAACAATGTATATCTTTTTATTAATTTTTTTGGAGCAAAGTTTGCACTCCTCCATTTCGAACAGACATAATGTTTTCAGCAGAATTTTAAAATCAATTATTCCTATTAATTGTCTTGAATTTTTGCACAAAAACATACCGAATGATCAAATATTTATAGCCTGTTAAATCTTTTGTCTCATCAGCCTTAAGTCATAAAAAAATTTCATCTCACTTTTGTTATAATTTGTTTCCAACACCATTTCTGCCATAATAGATATGATCTCATTTTGAATTTGAGGTGTTGTGCGTTGGGCATATTTATGTATTGATCTTATAATTTAAAAATTTTTCACCTTTTTACAGGTGAAGGAACATTGCACTAAAAGTCCTTCTGCAGCATCAGTTATTATAGTAAGATCAGACCCAAGGTAAGGTTATAAATTAAATAAAGATTTTTAAGTTGATGACTCACCAAGATTTTGATATTTCTATATCCTTCTTTATATTACTATTTTTATTCAAGCATATTTTCATGTTTTAATAACATATTTTTCTAAGAATATTTGTTTTTTATTAAAATTAAATGGTTAATTAAATAAATAAAAAAATATTTAAATTTGGGGACCTGAAATATTTATGAAAATCATTCCTGGAAGCCAAAAATACGTCGAAGACCAGGTATAGAGATTAAAATATATGAGATATGTCCCCCCA
This sequence comes from Gordionus sp. m RMFG-2023, assembly GCF_954871325.1. Lineage (NCBI taxonomy): Eukaryota > Metazoa > Nematomorpha > Gordioida > Chordodea > Parachordodidae > Gordionus > Gordionus sp. m RMFG-2023. Next base: position 6,507,029 of record NC_088777.1, read on the forward strand.
CGCGATTTCCCTTAGCTAAGGCAATGCTGATAACTACAAAAATTACAAAATGAATATAGTAAGCGTAAGCGCATTTTTAAATAGTTTTATTCTAAAAAATATTAGTTAAGAAGTTAAATAAATAATTTTTAAAAAATTGATATATTTATCGTAAACATAATAATATACCTGGAGGTCTAGTTATAGACTTTACTTTAATAAAAATTTCAGTTTAATATAGAAATCAAAAATTTTTCCTCTAATTTAGGCAATATTTTGACTTTCTTTTTATTAAGATATTATAAGGACTTTTATTTCCATTTAAGATAAATAAATGTCATTTTTAATAAAACTGTTTAAATAGAATATGAAAGATATTTTAGGATCTTAGTATAATTAAATACTATGCATCCATAAACAAATATATCGACTCTACGGTGGACCAAGAGATGGGAAAGTGAGAAATTTACATCCCCATCGCAAATCTGCTTATTCTTTTAAATATAATTTCACAAATAATTTTTAAAATAATAGAAATTTGGAAAAAATTATTTTTATATAAAAAAAAAGTTAGAAACCTAAATTATTTTATAAAAATATATATCAGCCAGAGGTCTACGATAATTAAATTAAAAAAAAACTTTATAGCTTAAAAACTCATGTAATAGGGCCCTCCCCCCATAATAAAATATTGGATATGCCTATTCTACTTCAAATAAAAAACATGATTGAAGTTATAGTTCAAGTTGAGAAAATTATATTTAACTTATCTTTTGAAAGTATTATCAGACTATCCAAACTAGAATATTTATTATATCCCATTATTGGCATATTCAAAAATCAATGAGTGATATAAATTTAGTTATAACAATATCAATAGGTTTGGATAATTACAAGGAGTTAAGTAATATAAGATAATTAATAATGATCAAATATTTACAGTAAATTTGATGTATGTACAGAGAACAAAAGGATAAAGATCAAAAAAAAGATCTAGAAAAAATAGTAAAACAGAAACTAGGAACGATCCCGAGTAGTTTTTAATTGTCTAATATTAAGCACAGTATCTCCAAATTCTTTTTCTATTTTAAAATTTTTCTTATGGATTAAGAATCGATACTTAATTTTGTTAAGTCTGACTATATATTATTAAGAACATACCTTAATGTATTTATATAATGATATACTTGAATATCTAGATATTATGATCGTACCATTACCTGTGGGAAAATTTTAGGTATTTTATTTTTATATTTTATAATAGAAATATATTAATGAAGTTATTTAAAAAAGTAAAAATATTTTGATTCATAAATTATTATAAAAAGTTTCTATTAACATGTTATTTTCAAGTCTGAAAAATCTTGCCTTCATGTTAACACCGGTAAGGGGGGGGGGAAGAGGTGTATTTGGATAGTTAATATAGGTTAAAAAGTTTCTCGTGATATTCTGGGATAGAGTTGATTTATGGTTGGCCCTAGCAAATAGTTGCTAATGAAGTTAATGTTGGGCATTAATATTTAAAATAATAGAGAGCAATAAAATAAAAATGGTTAAGAGTTACTTGAAATGAAAGATTTGAGTATCTAAATATTATAACTCTAACGGGTTTGAGTTAGAGTTTATATAATTTATTGAAGAATAGGAAGGTAAATATTGCAGCTGAGTACAAGAATAAATAGATTGAGGCTCTAAGGGAGAAATTTTAGAAATTTGTCATCAAATTTATATTGGTAAATGAAATAATAATGGCTGTTAGATGTAAACTATGATAATTTGATATTGAATGTTGTGTGCCTATGTTCAACAGTAAGATGTTTAGAAAGTGATATAGAAGTATTCGGGAAATTAAATATGATACTTAAATCTGCATATGAGATAATTCTAATAGCTGCAGATTTTAATCTTATTGGAATAAGTGAAAGAGAAAAATATCATAGTATAAAGAGATTTGGCAAGATAGGAGGAGTCTATCAAAATTGCTTTAGACATTTGTAAAGATCGGAAATATCTAGATGAAAAAATTAAATACCTCATTATATATATATATATATGAGTGTTAATATGCAAATCAGATAGGATTTGATCGGAAATAGATATGTTAGAGAGATGTATGAGGTTACAGAGAAAACAAAATATATGTTTGTACAGATTGAAGATAAACGATGCGTCTATATAAAGATGGCTAACACTTTCAGAGATCCATTTAATAGAAGATTTTAATGTTCTAGGTGAATAATGTATAAAGATAAGATCTATTAGATGAATCAAATAGTGGTGGAGATGAAAATAATTACAAATAATTAGAGGAATCGTTACAGTCTCGGTCTCCAAATAAAAAAAATAGAGAAATATTGTTCAAGATTGTGATTATATAATAATATTATATCATCTCATGCTAAATAAAATATAATTATTGTTAAAATAATGTTTTATCATCCTATTTGAATATTATAATATACCTTGGCTTTTTGACGACGTTTTTATACCTTTAATAGATTAATATAGTTAAATTATAATATGTTTTGTTTAAAACTTAGATTATTAAAATTGTGTTAAAATATAAATCCTTCAACTTATATAATGGAGGTATTTATAAGAGCAGAAAATTGATAAGCCCCAGCTTGAATTGTGGAAAAATAATTTATTTTTTAAAACTTAAGAAATTACGATTAATAAATTCATATATTTTTAAAATTTTAGGAATAATTCATATGAATTTATATTTATTATTCCTCAAAAATTTTATTCTAATAATTTATTTTATTAAAATCTAATATTTTATACATATACGTAAATTTCGCATCGATTAATTACATGACGATCAAAGTTAGATTAAAAACTCTGCATCGCTTGATAAAAGGTTAACACATTGATGGAAAGAGCCATAAACTTTAAGTATTTTAAATTTAAATAACAAATAGAAAGTAACGATTGTTTCAGAATAGAAGAGACCTGCAGAGGTACCATTTACACGGCCTATATCCGGATTTTTTTTATAAAAAAATTCCGGCCTGGCACTCGCAGGTATTATTTCCCGCCCGGCTCGGATTTTTTTTATAATTATTATATTTATTTTTAATTTTTATAGCTATTAATGAGGATTTAAAATATTTGATTTTAAAATATATGGCCCGGCCCAGGGTATAAAATTACTTTTTAGTCTAGGCCCGGGTATATATTAAAAAATTTAAAACACTCCCAGCCTGGGTCTCTGATAAATATATCATAATTTATAATAGTAATATTTAAAATTTATATTATTATATATTATTTTCTTAGTTGAGAAATTTAACAAAATATCTATGATATTTATTAGAGTTAATGTTTTATTGCTTAATTAAATATTTTTAAAAAATCGAATTAAATTATAGATGTATATTTATAAAATAATAAATTATTTTTTTATATAAAATTAGCAATAAGGGACATTCTTACCAGGAGCTTCTATTAACAAATATCGATAAATTATTATAATGGATTTATGATAATATCTGGAAATGTAAATTTCTCTGGAAAAAATTTTCATAAAAACGAAATTCTAATTTCTTAAAAAAATTAGGGAAATTAGTGAAAATGCTTTTGTACCAAGTTCTGAAAAATTTCTCATATTTTTCCCTATATTTTAATCAAAGATACATTTGATTAGGTTTAATCTCTGAGTTATTTAATTATATCTAATTTCAGCCATTATATGGCAACTTTTGAAGAATCGTCGCATAGTATTAATACAACATTTTATAATATTTTTAAAAAATCAAATCACTCTAATTATAAGTTGAAATATATTTTTTTTTTCTCATATTAGGGTGCATAATTGAATATTTCAACGCTGCGTTACAAAACGCAAATAATGCATTTGTTTAAATTGAGTACGTTTGCTTTTTATATTTTAAATTATTGATATGCGTTTTAAAACGCTGCGTTGAAACGTTCAATTTGTACGCACTATAAAATAATAATTTATGAATTAATGATAATAAAAGTGAGATTCATTTATGGTTACTCTTATAAATTTAATTGAAGATGTTAGGTAATACAAAAGGTAGATTAAAAACATTAAATGATATAGTGTGGAAGAAAGAACATTATAAATTAATTACTTAAAAAATAATAATATTTTATTTTCTACGGTAAGAAAAAATATTAGATTTTTCGAGGAAAACATAAATTATCTGTTCCCTGATAAAATTTCTCAATTTAAATCCATTATAAGCCTGCTTTGATTTGAAAGTTTTTCTTTAAAATTATGAATTATTAAATCTAAAAAAATTACCGTGCGATAATTCTATAAAAGCTATCCAAATTGTGAGAAACAAGATATGATGGAAAAACATCTCAAATGAAAATAAAATAATTTTAATTTAAGTTTAATAAAATTTAAAAATGAATTTATCTTAAAAGATAGATTATGAACTCGTCTACATTAAAATTCAGCATAAACAATATTTTGTTTAAGTAACCCTAAACCAAATTTTATAAATATTATCATGAACTACTAACACATTGTATTATTTAACCTTTTATAGTAAACAATTGGTTTAACTAAGTATTATTTAAGTATATTTAATACTTATATGTATTAAAATTATATTATATTAATTGAAACTTAATTTGATAAAAAATGGTTAAAAGAGTTGCAAAATAAAAAATATATTAAAAGAGATGTAAATATTTTTATTTAAAAATTTACCCCCCCCCCCTTTCCCCTTTATGTGAAGACATTGAGTATATAAATTAAATTTAAGACTCAATATGAAAATAATATTCTGAGGGGTTTATTATATTTTCTAAGAAATTTAATTCGTAAATTAAAATTTTTACTTAGTAAATTTATCATTTGGGAGTTCAGTAAAAATTGCTTTAAGTAGGTTTAATTCTGAGTAATTATTGGAAAAAAATATGCTGAAGCTCAAACCTATATGCATAAGTAATAAATATTGACTTAACTTTCGGAGTTAGTCCTAGCTAAAATTAAGCAAACTTCCTTAAATCGCCTTTATAATATTAGATTCAGATTCCTATCATATTTTTTGAAAATATAACTAATATCTTATATCAAGTAAACATATAGGATAACAAAGATCGTAAAATCATAGGATTCAAAAAAAATTTGAATTGGATAAACACTTTCACTTAGATGCAATCTATTTTTGACTCGCCCTTCAAAATTCTATAAAGACACTTATAATTCTGTTTTTGGTTAGTGACTGGCAAAACTGATTGATGAATTTATAAATATTAAGTACTCATAAGACAATAAATATTGGCGTAACCCGTTTAAATAATGAACTCAATGATCAATATATTAATAAATCCTGAATTCCTTGTCTGGATATTATTAGACTTCGTAGAAAAACATAGATCAGGATTAACAAAAAAATACATTCCAATAATATTTTATAAACATCATAATATAATATTAAAAAGTATCGTTAAATCAAACTGATATATCTATTTTTTAAAAAAAATATTATTCAATTAATATGATCAAAATAAATGTTTCAAATAAGATAGTCACTAGTAAGAATTATCGTGATATTGACCCCCGATAACTTTGTTATATTATCTTTGCAATATATGTCTCGCGAAATAGTTTTCACTCTATTTTCTTGGCGATAAAAATATTTACGATTATTGATTCTAGATAAAAGTTTCGCAGCAATATATTGAAAAGACTACAAGACAAGGGTTTAGCTATGAAAATATTCGCGATATTTGTTTAGCGTTATTATTTTTAGAGAATAGTATTCACTAATTATGGAGGCAATAAAACTTTCTCTATTAAATCCATTTGCGATGAACGACATTCGCAATAAAAGTTCGCGAAAAAGTGTTTATTTGTGTTTCTTATCTATTATATTGTGTATTTGTAATGTAATCATAGATAACTTTTTTATTTTTTTTTTAAATTTCCTATATTATTTGATTTCGTATTTTAGTTAGACACTCTTAAAATACAAAAATATTTGCATATTGTGATATTTTTTTAAATCCTGCTTGATTCTTTGTATAAATCATGTCTGGCTTTAAATTTGATTAACAAACCCAGCCCTACATAGCCCATTCTAATTTTTTTTTAATCCGGCTCTCATGAGCCAGACTTTCGGTTGTCGAGTTATATATATCTCTATTATATATTTAATTATTATCAAAGTTATTGTTTGGCCTTATAAAAGTAGATATATTCAATGTATATATCAATTGATAACTAATCATCTATCTAATTGGAAGCCTCTTAACCAAAGGGTCTTAGCCTGGGAAGGGTAGTTATTATCAACACAATAATATAGATATAAAAAGAACGATTGAAACATCTTTTGATTGAAATGATAATTATATTTACTCTTTGTTTTAATATTTGGAACTTGGTCTAGGAGTGGGCAAAGGAAGTTTCCGGGATTATAACATCAAAATTTGTTATGGGTATCAAATAAAAGTTATTTAAAATATCTTTTGATTGCAATGGTCATTATCATTCTAAATAATCGGAATTAGGTTACAGGGAATAAGATATTTTTAATTGTTTTTATAATATAAATGATCTATAATGGAAGTAAATGAAAGCTATTTAAATTAGAGATCTGCAAAGTTAGGCTCGAGCGTAATTCTATTTAAAATAATCGGGTTCGTGCCGGGCCTAATATTTTTAAAAAATTTGAAATAAATATATCTAAATTTATCAATTTTATATTGAATTTTTTATATAAAATAAAAAATTTTGATTTTACTTATTGAAACAAAACGCTATATAACATATGTCTTATATTTTGAGTAATTATAAAATTAATTTTAATATTTAAATAAATTCGGGCCAAGCCGGGCTTGAAAAATTAGGCCCGATGTAGATCACTAATTTAAATATCAATCCGCTTGATAGTATTACCTTAATGGGTTATCCTTAATTTTAGATGGAGGATGCGGGAGCGAGATTTGATTAAACATAAAAATTTAATATTGGTGTCAAATGAAAGGTAGTTATATTTAATAATTGTAATCAATTATCCTTCTATGCTATAAATTTTTATTACTGGTATTAAATGAAAGTAATTATTATTTTTGATTGTTTTTAGGTAGATAAATATATCTCCAAGTGAGTCGTTCTAGGTCTTAGCAGTTTTTATTAAATTCACTCTGATTATAGATTTTGTAAGTAAGTATAATAATTACAACACCAGTAAAGAGAATCTATAATGCAATTTGATTTATAATATCATTTTAAACTTATTTAAAGCTATGTACCTATGGTTTTATTTACAGCCTCTAAAAATTTGAAGATAGAATAATACATTCGCGTATTCAGAATTTTCCCATAGGGATGGGGTTCGCCCCCAAACCTACTTAGCTGGCCTTGTGAGTAAATATTGATTACACAATAATTAAAAAAAACAAGTTATTATAATTTCTCATCAAATTCAATACTATTCAAAAAATTTATCAATAATTATATTATGATGTGATATTTGATTTTCGTTGAGAATTTGTAAATATTAAGTTGAAAAAGGTCCTTCCTTTCATTCATATATGTTGCAATAGGCAAACATGCGTGAATATAAAACAGCTTCAAAATATATAGAAATTGAGCAAAAATTTCTTACTTCGAGAGGTGCATCAATAGGATGTTCAGGCAAAACAAACAAACATGGTAAATATTTATGCTACAATTCAAATTTATTGGTTAAAATAATTTCTGTACAGGAGAAGAATAAAATTTTGCTAAATATTTTATTTTACCAATAGTAGCATCGGATAATTTCGAAGGGTCTATAGGTAAAAAAAAAAATTTTAAATTGTTTAAAAAAATTTTTTATCTATAAAGCATACTTTTATTTGCGATAAAAAAGGGTCATAAAATGGAATGAAATTTGATATTTTATAATATTCTACAATCGATATTTATATCGTTTCTTAATAATTGCCTAGGCACGAGTCTAGGTTTAATTAATGTTATGTCTTATGATTTGGCTTTAGATTTAATGGCTAGATAAATATGATGAAAATATTGATCTATATTTATCCTTACTATATTTATTTGTTCGTATATAATTTACTCTAAATTAATCACCTTAACCAAATCTATTAGTTTTTATGATTTATACAAATAGGTATAAGAAAATAATTTATTGTTACAATTAGCAGCTATTTTATTTTGAAGGAGAATCGGTGGTTTTTTTTAGTTTATATTCTCTTAATTTCCTTTTGTTACTTTGTTCTATGAAAAAAAAAATTTATATCTACCGTTGTTTTAATTTTTCTTTATTAATTATTTTGTTAATGTCTCACTTCCTTTCCCGTAATTTTGTGCCCAAGATATATCACCCCCAACACACTTTTTTCCTTATTCGTCCGCAATCCTATTTCTTTGATTCTCCGAAATACTCCCTCCAATCTTCGTTCGTTATATTCGGAAGTTTTTCCTTAAACACAATTCCCTTAAAAAGGCAGCCATTGTTTGCTGGAAAATAGGAGCTAATATACTAAGTCCAAATAGCAATCTACAAAATTGGAAACAATCTCTTTGGCGTAGTAATGGTTAATAATTTCTTTACCTCCGGTTTTACACGCAGCTGCAGATTATTTGATAAATCAACTTTTAAAATATAAATACTTTCCTTTATTTGTTATTTCTTCGATTCGCGGCAATGGATATTTGACTCACAACCTAAGGATTCAGCGTCCTAAAATATGCGCATAAAAAGGGCCGGCTATTAGCTTTCTTCACAGGCACCAGTGGAGTCACTCATTCACTGTTTCTCCATTCAAACGGGATAGTGGCAACACAAAGTTTTAGTCCATAGCCCTCCTTCAATTTATACATAATCTTTGAGGCACCCCAACTCTTCGTTGAAAATTTATTGATACTTCTGTATTAAACTCTGAACTCCTTCTTGCAATTTGATCATTCCAATTTCCCCTCCATTTTCTTCCTTAAGTGGCAACTCCCCTCCACTGTTCTGCGTCTCAGCCTCTATCACCTCTCTATTTTCTTGATACTGCCACACGTTCCCTTCCACAGTCTTTCCCTTTTCATCCTTTTTCTTAACCTCATTATAATCTTTATAAAGTCCAACTTCCTAAGCAATATTTACTTAGTTTTCCCCAGAACTATTTTCCCTTAATACGCTCCTAAAATTATTTCTCCCTATTTTGCTTTTAGAATTCCACCCCCTATCACACTCTTAGAATTTTTTCCCCTACTTGGCTCCTATAATTTTTCCCCCCGATTTTGCTCTTATAATTCTTCCTCCATATTTTGCTATATCACCCTATTTCGCTCCTCACTGTGTGACAAATTTCGACTTGATTCTTTGGGAAAAATAAAAGAAACATGTTTTAAGACAGTTTTTTATGCATATTCTAAATCCGCTGTCAGTTTTTTTTTAGCACGTCAGGTTTTTTATTTATTTTAGGTTAAAGTGGCCAAAAAGGTCATTTTTTGAAGGTTTATAACTTCGGTTCTAATGATCCCTACAACTAAAAAAAATATCTTAATTTTTGCAGCAAACCTTCCTTATTATTATTATTATACATTTTTTTTTATAAATCCTACTCAATTTTTAAACAACCTATATTTTTTAAATTTACCTTTATTTATAAAATCTTTTTTAATATAGCTTACATTTAATATATTTATTTATTGCGGCTTTCGTTCTCTTCACTACACTGCACACGGTACGATGTTAAACAATTTATTTTAAATGAAATAGTTATATTTCTCATATTTAAATAAATATATTATGCGAAGCTAACCTATCTTATATTTTACTTTTAATGAACCTTTTATCGGTCCGTTGTCCCACCCCCTCCTTCATTATTATATAGGATTTAACTTGTAATATACAATAAATTTATTGAATTTAAAACAAATTAAACAATAACATAAAATCTATCGAATTTAAAAACATTTAATGGTAAATCTAAATATATTTCCGCGAATATGAAGTTGATGATTTATCTTCAAAAAAGATACTCCAGCAGTAGTCCGCCAACATATTTATACGATTCTTGCAGTGATAAAACTTTTCGAGATTTTCTATCTGTTGATGGAACCGCTCCCCCATTTCTTCTGACACAGCACCTAAGTTTTCAGGAAAAAAATCTTTATGGGAATGAAGAAAATGGATTTTGAGGGACATTCGGCATCCCATTTTCTTATAATTTGTTAATAGGTCATGAATTTTCGCACGATAGTCGGCTGATTTATGATTGCCAAGGAACGATCTGCATATCCGTTTAAAAAATTTCCATGCTTCTAATTCAATGAGTAACAATTCATCTTCAAAAAACTGTCCTTCATGAGTTTTCTTATTTGGGGGCCTACTAAAATCCCCTCTTTTATTTTTGCTTGGGATAGCTTGGGGAAAAAATTTCTTAGGTATATCGTGGGGCCCTTGGACAATTTTTTGATATAATTTAGTCCTAATTTTATGTGCAACGGAGGCAACAAAATCTTATTTTTAGAAATAAGCGGGATATTTACGCGATTTTTTTTAAGAACGTTGGGACGATCCTCCCATTCAGATACTGTATAATGTTTTAGAGTTTCTCTGGAATTCCAGAGACAAAGAAAACACGAATGCTTGGTGTAGCCTAACTGAAGGCCCGTCAGGATTGCGATCAATTTGAGATCGCAGCATATCTTAAATTCGTAAATGGAATAATTTTTTTTGACAAAATATTTCATATTTTCATATGTTTCATTTAACTGGTTGGAATAGGCGATGGGAATTGATGACTTAGAATTTTTGTTATGAAACAAAACTGCTTTCAAGCTGTTTTTGCTTGAATCGATGAACAAGCGCCATTCATCGGGCACTAATTCATATTAAGTTGTAAAATTGACCTAGATTGTTGGAATAGTATAAAAAAATTTCGTAAGAGAATAAATTTTTAAACGATGCTCCACGGAATCGGTATGAAGTTCGAACTCCGTTTTTAAAAATTTGAAAATCATTAAGCCTTGAGGCTAAAAATTTGGACTTTCTTTTTGAAAGTTGTAAATTTCTGGTTATGTCATTTAGTTGCTCTTGTGACATAAATGGCGAATCCTTTTCGGGATGATACTCAAGATCAATATTGTCATTGTCCTGGCAACGTAATTTTTCTAGCTGCGAACTATTAAAAAAAGGAACTGTTGTATGCATATTATATTTTACCGGATAAACAACCGACGAAATTTCAGGATAACGAATTTTCTTATTTTTTTGTTAAATCCAAATGTACTAATCGAGCAAAAATAACAATCCCATGAATGATTCTTGCTACGTGCCAAAATGCAGGTTTCGAATAAGGCAAATATGACCGTTTTCCATTTACCCATGAATTAAAAGAATTATAACATGTTTTACATATGTAATTAGAGGCAAATGGTTTATCCAAATCGCAGAGTGGAATATTGTAATAAATTTCATAAATCCTTTGAATGATCGGAGAAATTGGACATTTTTGTGCGGGCAATATATAGACCGCACAGATGTAACAAAATTTAGAGACACACTTTAAACAAGGGGACCTCGGCATTAATTTTTTGTAGAATATTATATAAGGAGGGAATTTGAATAATATTTTAAATCCAATTTTAAAAAAAAATTAATGAAAGAAATTAAATGTTTATGAAAAATTAAACGATTCTTCTCCTTTCTTCCTACTCTTTATTTGGCATTATTATTTATTGCCCATACTACGGGTTCAAGGTACTCCATTGGAAAATCATATATTTTGATATAAATTGATTAAAAAAACAAATATTCTTATATACATCTAAAAAAGATATATATTAATAAAAAATATGAAAAAATTACCAATTATTGCATTTTAAATAAATTTTGCTTCAAAAATGCTCAATTCAAAAAGAGTACAAATTAAAAAAGTGGGTACAGATATCTGATTTTGGTATAAATTGATCATAAGTGCATAAAATATTACTAAATACATCTAAAAAAGATAAATATTACCTTAATTTTGCTTTAAAAATGCTTTATGCAGAGAAAATTCAATAAAAGTGTACAAATTAAAAAGTTCGAAAATATCTGCACCGACTTGTTGAATTTTCATAGCATAGAGTACTTTTGAAACATAATTATAATTAGTATATAATCTTGAGCATATTTGAAGCAAAATTATATAAAATTTATCTTCTAAAGTTAATAATTTTGATAGTAATTTATATTGAAAACTTAAGGCCCCCAAAACAAAATTCTTTACAATTTTTCTCAAAACCCAATCGATAAAAAATTATAAAAATTAGTAAATTTATAAAGAAATATAAGTTTAACACTATCACCAATTTTCAGGGATTTTTATATAAAATTTTTTAAAATATATCTGTATAAAGACCTAAATTTTACCATTTTTGAGATTTCAAAAAGTTGTCTATATACGGTAATATTTTTAAAACTTGACATGTAGAAAAAATTTAAAAAACGGATTCGAACTCAGCGTCAAATTCTGCACCAAAACTTGGTTTTATTCTTTTCTCCCATTTTTCTTGTCACAGATATTTGCCCTTATTTTGCTCCCATGATTATTCCCCCTCAGTTCATAATTTAAGATGGCCTCAACTGCCGCCAACACATTCTCACTCTCGAACGGCACAACCGCATATTCCTCACTAGTTATTGGTATAAATATACCCTACCTTTAAAATACTAAAAATTTTATACCATGTACCAATTCTAGTGATCCAGTCCCCAACACAATTATATATTTCGATTGATAATCTATAAATCCAATACCTCAACCCTCTTACCTAGTGTTGTTAATCGGCTTAGCCGAGTCGGCTCGAACAGAGCTCACCTAAATTTTGGGTCGTTTTTTTCGACTCCAACTCAAAGTATTGGTCGTTTCTTACGACTTCGACTCGAGTTCAAGCCTAAAAAAACGACTTCGACCCAAAATATGGGTCGTTTTTTTCGACTCCGACCCAAGTCCAAGCCGAAAAAAACGACCTCGACCCAAAATATGGGTCGTTTTTTACGACTCCGACTCAAAATTTGGGTCGTATTTTTCGACTCAAACTTGAAGTTTAGGTCATATTTTTCGACTCAGACTTGAAGTTTGGGTCGTATTTTTCGACTCAGACTTGAAGTTTGGGTCGTATTTTTCGACTCAAACTTGAAGTTTAGATCGTATTTTTCGACTCCAACTCAAAGTTTGGGTCGTTTTTCTGACTCAGACTCAAACATCGGGTCGTTTCATTCAATCCGACCCAAAATATGGATCTTTTTTTTTAAAGACGACTTAAAGTTAGGGTTGCTTTTTTTCACCCCTAACCCAATATCTAGATCATTTTTTTCGACCAAAAGTCAAATAACATTTAGTATATATTAATAATAGGCGGGAAAGTTACTTAAAGCTTCTTTAAATTATAATGCTTTGATTAACTATTCATCATAGTTATATTTTAAAATTTTTAAGTGAAGATGTACCATAGAAAAGTGCCATTTGTCATGATGGTTATTTTTGAACTTTTTCAAATGAAATAGATAAAAATATATATTGTAGACATGTTAAATCAAAATTTCAGTGATGATGTACCATAGATAAGTGGTAATTGTCATAATCGCTATTTTTGAACTTTTTTGAGTTTTTTTAAAGCAAATTGATAAAAATATATATTCTAAACATGTTAAATTAAAAATTCAGTGAGGATGTATCATAGATAGGTGAAAATTGTCATAATCGCTATTTTTGAACTTTTTCAAATTTTTTTAAAGGAAATATCTAAAAATATATATTCTAAACATGTTAAATTAAAAATTCAGTGAGGATGTATCATAGATAGTTGACAATTGTCATAATCGCTATTTTTGAACTTTTTCAAATTTTTTTAAAGGAAATATCTAAAAATATATATTCTAAACATGTTAAATTAAAAATTCAGTGAGGATGTATCATAGATAGGTGACAATTGTCATAATCGCTATCTTTGAACTTTTTCAAATTTTTTTAAAGGAAATAGCTAAAAATATAAATTCTAAACATGTTAAATTAAAAATTCAGTGAGGGTGTATCATAGATAGGTGACAATTGTCATAATCGCTATTTTTGAACAATTTTTTTCTACCAAAAGTCAAATAACATTTAGTATATATTAATATTATAGGCGGGAAAGTTACTTAAAGCTTCTTTAAATTATAATGCTTTGATTAACTATTCATCATAGTTATATTTTAAAATTTTTAAGTGAAGATGTACCATAGAAAAGTGCCATTTGTCATGATGGTTATTTTTGAACTTTTTCAAATGAAATAGATAAAAATATATATTGTAGACATGTTAAATCAAAATTTCAGTGATGATGTACCATAGATAAGTGGTAATTGTCATAATCGCTATTTTTGAACTTTTTTGAGTTTTTTTAAAGCAAATTGATAAAAATATATATTCTAAACATGTTAAATTAAAAATTCAGTGAGGATGTATCATAGATAGGTGAAAATTGTCATAATCGCTATTTTTGAACTTTTTCAAATTTTTTTAAAGGAAATATTTAAAAATATATATTCTAAACATGTTATATTAAAAATTCAGTGAGGATGTATCATAGATAGGTGACAATTTTCATAATCGCTATTTTTGAACTTTTTCAAATTTTTTTAAAGGAAATATCTAAAAAAAATATATTCTAAACATGTTAAATTAAAAATTCAGTGAGGATGTATCATAGATAGGTGACAATTGTCATAATCGCTCTTTTTGAACTTTTTCAATTTTTTTTAAAGGAAATAGCTAAAAATATATATTCTAAACATGTTAAATTAAAAATTCAGTGAGGATGTATCATAGATAGGTGACAATTGTCATAATCGCTATTTTTGAACAATTTTTTTCTACCAAAAGTCAAATAACATTTAGTATATATTAATATTATAGGCGGGAAAGTTACTTAAAGCTTCTTTAAATTATAATGCTCTGATTAACTATTCATCATAGTTATATTTTAAAATTTTTAAGTAGAGATGTACCATAGAAAAGTGCCATTTGTCATGATGGTTATTTTTGAACTTTTTTAAATTAAATAGATAAAAATATATATTTTAGACATGTATAAATCAAAATTTCAGTGATGATGTACCATAGATCACTGAATTTTTAATTTAACATGTTTAGAATATATATTTTTAGATATTTCCTTTAAAAAAATTTGAAAAAGTTCAAAAATAGCGATTATGACAATTGTCACCTATCTATGATACATCCACACTGAATTTTTAATTTAACATGTTTAGAATATATATTTTTAGATATTTCCTTTAAAAAAATTTGAAAAAGTTCAAAAATAGCGATTATGACAATTGTCACCTATCTATGATACATCCTCACTGAATTTTTAATTTAACATGTTTAGAATATATATTTTTAGATATTTCCTATAAAAAAATTGAAAAAGTTCAAAAATAGCGATTATGACAATTGTCACCTATCTATGATACATCCTCACTGAATTTTTAATTTAACATGTTTAGAATATATATTTTTAGATATTTCCTTTAAAAAAATTTGAAAAAGTTCAAAAGCGATTATGACAATTGTCACCTATCTATGATACATCACTCACTGAATTTTTAATTTAACATGTTTAGAATATATATTTTTAGCAATTTGCTTTAAAAAAACTCAAAAAAGTTCAAAAATAGCGATTATGACAATTACCACTTATCTATGGTACATCATCACTGAAATTTTGATTTAACATGTCTACAATATATATTTTTATCTATTTCATTTGAAAAAGTTCAAAAATAACCATCATGACAAATGGCACTTTTCTATGGTACATCTTCACTTAAAAATTTTAAAATATAACTATGATGAATAGTTAATCAGAGCATTATAATTAGAAGCTTTAAGTAACTTTCCCGCCTATAATATTAATATATACTAAATGTTATTTGACTTTTGGTCGAAAAAAATGATCTAGATATTGGATTAGGGGTGAAAAAAAGCAACCCTAACTTTAAGTCGTCTTTAAAAAAAAGATCCATATTTTGGGTCGGATTGAATGAAACGACCTGATGTTTGAGTCTGAGTCAGAAAAACGACCCAAACTTTGAGTTGGAGTCGAAAAATACGATCTAAACTTCAAGTTTGAGTCGAAAAATATGACCCAAACTTCAAGTTTGAGTTGAAAAATACGACCCAAATTTCAAGTTTGAGTCGAAAAATACAACCCAAATTTTGAGTCGGAGTCGTAAAAAACGACCCATATTTTGGGTCGAAATCGTTTTTTTCGGCTTGAATGCGGGTCGAAGTCGAAAAAAACGACCCAAGCATTGAGTCGGAGTCGAATAAAACGACCCGAGCTTTGGGTCGGGGTCGCGACTCGCGGCGTTTTAACAACACTACTCTTACCCAATGTTGCTTCAATTTCCACCGTACCCATAGCCACCAACTGTGTTCCATCAAATTGCCGTATTCTTAATCCTTTATTCTCCATTATTTACCCCGGCCAAAATCTCTGATACTTATTGTATTCAATTACCGAAGTAACTGCTTCCATATCAAACAACATATGAACTATTCTCCCATTTAAATTTATAATCACTCTGAGACAAGGATTATGTACCACCCACTCCTGGAGCATATTTAAACATCCTCCCTTTATTTATTTTTCGCTGAGAAACCTTTACCTTTGTCACTCTTAACCGCCTCGCCTCGACCTCTACTTCATCGTCTTTGCCATCATATAGTTACAAATTCCCACATTCCTTTGTCGCACGTCCCCCTTTTCCACCTAAAACATTCGTGCTTAGTTCCCCAGTTTCTTTAATATTAGGCATACGAATCTCTTCCATCTTCTTCCTTCAATAGTGCTCACATTTGGAGCATTCTAACCCAACCCTCTTTGGAAAACCACGTTTGTGGTTTTAATTGATCATATTATACTCCTTTATTATGTCCAAATCGGCCACAATCCGCACATCTTATTCTCTCTTGCTTACCTGAACAATAAGGGGTGTCCAAGTTTTCCACAACCAAGACATTTTGCCAAGGACTCCCGAAGCATATGACCCAGTTACCGCAATTATAACAATTAATCTAATTCTCCCTCGAGACTCAAAATTCTGTCTTATTTCTTATACGGTATCAGCACTTGATTATTATCAACATTCTGCCTATCAAAATATCGGATTTGCCAACATCACTATCAATCCACCCCTTAATTAACATCTGAACCTGCCGGCGTCTACATGAGAGGGGGGTAGGAACAGGTTGCATCCAATTTTCTTTAAGGGGGTAGGGGTTAGGCACCTAGTATAATACAATGATATTGATGATCATTGACCATATCTATATATTGCAAACAATCATAGACATTATTTTCCAAATACAACTTTCTACTATCCTTTTAAATGTAATTTAAATAGGTTAGATAAAATACATTCATTTTAAATGAGGGAGTTTTTAATTGAATTCATGATCTAAAAAATAACATCTATATATTCACAATATTTTGATAGCTAGTAGTAGAGATAAAATAATTAAAATTATTAATTAAAAAGTTGTTAATAATAATGAGTAAATATCGCCGCGGAAGGTGGCAAAAATTTTTTACGGGGTTAGGCATTGGTTTTTGAGGGGGGTTTGCATCCAGTAAAAATCCTGTCATGTAGAGGCTGGCAACCGGCAATCATGTTACCTTACCCATCACATCTACCTCCCCATTATGTCCTTCAATTATCAAGCCCATTTATTTTTACATTGCGACTATTTCTCATTCTCCTGCCACAAATTTAATTACATATATAATACTAATATTACTACGGCTCCAAAAATATTATATTAGATCCCAGTATTTTACTAATTTTAATGTCTTCATTTTCGCTTAAAAAAAATTAACTATCACCTTTACAATGAAAATCTTAACTATCTGAAGGTTAAATGATATATTATTACTAATATAGTCAATAGTTTTTCACGGTATTTACTAATTTAGTACGCTACTCACAGTTACTATCACATTTTCTCAAAAATAACCCCTAAATATAATTTCCTAATGCAACGCTTAACTAATTACTTAACTTAAACATCCGACACATGGTTAAGCCAATATCTTGATTAACTAATTACTCAACTTATACGTCCGGCACACGCTAATACCTCGATTAACTAATTACTCAATCCAAAAACTGTCTTGGCCACCACTATTTCATTTTGAAGGGGAATCGGTGGTTTTCCTTCGGTTCAGCGTCTTACTGTTGTTGTGAAGTAGATCTGTAAGAAGTCCGTGGGTTCCGACATTGATATTACCCATTGCTGTTGATAGGCGGAACGGCAATGTACCCCACCTGGGGCGCACCAGAAACACCTACTATCTCGGCAAGCGAGCTTACCAAGGAGCTGACGATAGATCTCTAATCTACCCCCTGACTATTGATTTCTGAGGATAACCAAGAGGCGGTTGAAGGGTTATCAATCCTCCACTCTTGGATGCCTAAGTCTTCTGATAGCAGTGAGAATATATTCTACAAAGACTCAGATGGTTGACCGGCGTTGGGAATATATGGCGGAGGTGAGGGAGGTAGAAGGGAGGAGAAAAGGAAGAATTTTTTGCAAAGAAGGAAGAAATAGTAGTAAGAGACGGATTGCTTGGGAGCTTATTTCCTCTTCTTGCTCTTGGTAGTGGTCGCCTCCATAGTTTCGATCCTCCTGGACGTACCACTGGTGTCACGTCCTTTTCTTCGAAAGAGCTTATCCGGTACTATTATAATTTCCTTTGCCAACATATATATCTGTTGGTAGGAGGTGTCCTTTGTTTGGCAGTTTGCCAGTTCCAATGATAACTAGCTTGAGGATTCGAAGTCTTTAAGTGACGGACTCGCATAATACGGAATCGGTCGCTTCGTTACTGCGTTTTACCACTTTCTCTAAGAACTCCAATTTTTGTTTGCCCCACTAGATGGCCTTACACTTGGACTAAGATAATTTTTTCTTTAATCCTTTCCATAGCAGCTTGAGCTTGTTTAGTCTTTGTCTAGGCGTGATAACGGGGTTAATATCGCTAAGCCGCATCTGTGAAGCTAGGAATTAGGGCATGCGGCATGTTGTCCAATATGTCCCTTACGTTCTTAGACTCTTTGGATGATTACCGAGGCTCGGATTCTATCATTGTAGACCTCGCGATAGAGTTAGGCCTAGAGATTTGCATTCTGTTAACGTTGGCCGCTAACTCTTCCATCCAGATTGTGAGGGTCGTAATCGCTTGCAATATGTTGTGATCATAGTCTGCGGCGTGCTAAGAACCCCTGGGGCAGTTATCGGCCCCAGGAGTAGCGGGTCTCTAATGACGGAGCTATCAGGTGTTAGGGCGTTGGTGGTGATTAAGAGCTCTTCCACCTGACTGGTTGTTGTGGATATCTTCGTGGTTTTAATAACCATAATTTTTAACAAAAATGTGTATTATAATTTGAAACAAAGAAATATATGTTTATGATTTTAGGGAACGAAATTTAACCACAATAAATATTATTTTATATATATTTATATAACAAATTATCCCCTTTCACCAAATTAAATACCCCGTAAAATTATCTACTTTCTTACCTTCATAATACAATTAAATAACCCTTTCTATTTATATCTCATTTTTATGAATATCAAAATTAATAGCCCTTTTAAAAAATATATTTCATCAAAATGACCTTCAAATATATAAAATAACCCATAAAATAGCCTAACCCAAATTTGAACGAATTTTATTTTTATTTCATCAAATTAAAATTATTTGAGTTAAAATTCTATTTACAAAGATCAGACATCTGACCTTTGTCTTTTTTATTACAAATCTCCCATATATAAGACCTATCTTAAAATTAATACTGTGGTAATATAATGATCGCTCCATTTATATGCCTACAAATTCTAAACAATACACCTCAAAAATTCAACTCTTTTAAACCTGTTGGTAAAAAACTAAGCCAGCATGGAAAATAATTGTAAAAAATTAGTGAAATGACAATTACAAATAAATGGATTAAAATTGCAATAGTATCCATGCGAAAAAAAAAGGGAAAAGATCCATAAACATTTTAGATGTATCTATTAGATAATCTTATAACATAGTTTCATTTACTTTCTTGAATATTTGTCTTGATGTAAACAATTTTAAATCTTGTTGTTTCATTAATCTTGATTTATAACTTTTTACTGTTGCATAACCTAAGTTTGTTTTCTATATTTTTTGTTCAAATAAAAAATAATTTTATATAGAATAAGTTTTAATATTTTATATAATATTTGATAATTAAAACCTTTATTATTTTTTATTTTTGATAAATTGCAGAATTTAAAAAGGTTAATTTTGGGGATATTATAAAACATATTTTGTGTTATAAATTTTATTAGTGTTATTAAAAAAAAATTATGCCCTCATATGCATAATGTAGTTATACATATTTGGTTAAAAAATTAACCATTAAAGGTGAGTACTCTAGAAGAAAACTTCAACTCACAAAATGCTCTGGCTTATAAGATCCCCGGTCTCCCCAACTAAACATCATCGTAAAGATAAATTTCTGAAACACACCTCCCAAGATATGAAAATTTCTGATTAATCGATAATCAAATAAGTATCAATTTATTATCATTGAATAAAAGAGAAAATTTTGATTCCCCATTATATCTCGGCTAGTATAAATATTTGCGTATTAATTTTTGTCAGAGACCTGTAGGCTCGCCCTGGCTCGGCTCAGGTACACGGATCGGACAGTATTTTAATTTTTTTAAATAAACCCGTCCGGGTAGTACCGGGCCTAAAATATTTTTGTAATAAAAATATCTGGCCTGGGCCATATATTTAAAACCGAATATTTTATAATTCCATTATTGGTTAAAAAATTAAAAATATTTATAATATATTTTTTTTTAAATCCTCAACTGGGTAAGGCCTGAAAATATAAAACAGGTATGTTCGGTGCGAAATATTATTTTTTTTAAAAAACTGGGCCTGGTCGCCATGCAAATGGTTTTTCTTCTGGTCTTTGATTTTTATAATATTTTGTTAATTAAAATAAATAGGGATGAATATATTTTAAAAAAATTTACTTCCTTAATTTATAAGGAATTTTTCAAATTAACCTACTTTAAAAAGGATAAGTATTTTAAAAAATGCAAACGAATACAATTCACTGATTTTTATTCCATCCTTTTCATCAATAAAACTATTTAAAAGATATCCGGGTAATTGTTTTCATTAATATTTTAAAAATCTTAAATTAAAATTAATCATTATTTCTATGACACTTTGAAAATTAATTTAAAATTGATTACTAATAATTTTATTTGCAATAATGTTCACTCATTTATTATTACTATGTTTTTATATGTAAGAATACCAAAAAAAATGTTAAAACATGCTAATAATTATATTCTCTTCAGTAAAAA
Organism: Gordionus sp. m RMFG-2023; assembly: GCF_954871325.1. Classification (NCBI taxonomy): domain Eukaryota; kingdom Metazoa; phylum Nematomorpha; class Gordioida; order Chordodea; family Parachordodidae; genus Gordionus; species Gordionus sp. m RMFG-2023. The sequence goes on from NC_088777.1 coordinate 6,528,392, forward strand.
TGATGCTAGCTCGTGCTAATTTATGTTTATATATATATCATGGTCTGCATATTTGAAAGCTAAAATTTACAATGAAATTGATTATTATACTTTTATCTTTTATGAACTTCCGTTATCTTCATTCCTCAATCCAATTATGTATATTTCAAATATAATATATTGTCTCATAAAATAATCTAACCTTATTATTAAAATGGATTTAATAGGGTATACAATATTAGAATATTTTAACCAATATTCAGCATTCTAAAGCATAAATATTATTTTTATAAAGCAACAATATCAAGATAAAGTATTCGAACAAGAACATTTTTGGGATTATGATTCGTTTCAATTCGGACAGGGTCTAGAAAATATGCATAAACTTCAAAAGAAATTTATTCCAGAAGATTTTTTTATGCCAGGTTTAGGTCTTTTTTATTTTTCCATTCTTATAAATTATTTATACATTTTTAAATATTTAAATATTTATTTTATAATATTTTAATCCTAAGATAAGAGGAAAAAATCTATTTTTTTTACTTAATAAGACAGAATTTTTCATAGCCAACCATAAAAATGAGAATTATATTTTGTTAAAAGGTTAAAATTTTGACAAATTACATATGTCTTCTAAGCTTATTGGACATGTTCTTTCGCTTTAAAGCATATGAAGGGGGGCGGGGAGGGTGGATATTATTTAATTTAAAATAGATATATATTGATTAAGTCCATTCAGTAAAAATTTTTCTTTAAAACTATCAAATAATTTCTGTGTCATCCTAGCTCAATTAAATTAGTTGCGAATTTTTTCGTCGATTTATTTGTCCACAATCATGGCACTTCTTCTAACGCCGATAAAATAGTTTTTTTTAAATACAAATAGAAAAAATTTTATTATTTCAAATAATAATCTACATTTGAATATTTTAATTTTAATATTGTTTTACTGACCATATTTTTATCCTATTGCATTATGAATGAAAAAAAAATACCCATTAATTCCCAGAAAATTTACGTGTTACGTGATCTCAGGGTTAAGCCCTCTAGTTTAGACAAGCAACAGAGATACGGTAGGTTTTAGAGATCTGCAAAAGTAGGCCCGGCCCGTATCCGGCCTGAACCTGGCGGGGGCCGGGCCTAATATTTTTGAAAATTAGCCGGGTGGTGTCGGGCCTTATAAATTTTTTAAAATATATTTAAATTTATCAATTTTACATTGAATTTTTATGTAAAATAAAAATAATTTATTTATAAAAAGTAGACGCCAAATAACATATATCGTTTATTTTGAGTAATCCCATTCAAAAAAGGAAAAGTTTCAATCATAAAAGGAAAAGGTCCGATCAAAAAAGGTAAAGGTTCAATCATAAAAGGAAAAGGTTCAATCAAAAAAGGAAAAGGTCCAAACAAAAAAGGAAAAGTGTCAATCAAAAAAGGAAAATTCCCAAAAAGAAAGGAAAAAGTCAGATCAAAAAAGGAAAAGTGTCAACAAAAAAGGAAAAGCCATCAAAAAGGAAAAGCCATCAAAAAAGAAAAAATCAAAAAAGGAAAATTGTCAAACAAAAAAGGTCCAATCAAAAAACGAAAAGTGTCAATCGAAGATCGAAAATTCCCAAAAGGAAAGGAAAAGTGTCAATCAAAATAGAAAAATTCCCATAAGGAAAATCATAATTTTTTTTAAAATTTTTATTTATTTTATTTATTCCTTCTTAATTTATATCTAAATTTTTGCGATTCTTTACATTTTTTTTTCTTACTGTATCTTTTCTCAATTTAATTCTAACTTTTTGCGATTATCTTTACATTTATTTTTCTTACTATATCTTCTCTGAATTTATTCTTCTTCTCATTTTTGAATTCTATTGTATTTTTTAAATAATTTATAAATTTAGAACGATTTTTTTAACAATTCTTTACGTTTTTTTTCATCATACATACATTATTCTTTTTATGATTTATTCATTGTAATCATTTACATACATTTCTATCCTTCTCAATATCTTTAAGTCATTTTTAATCTTTATGATATTGAGCTTTTCTCATTTTTTTTCTTCTCATTTTTGATAATTATTTTTTAAAATTATATTTATTGTTTTTGGCAGACAATATAATACAATTGATAAATTAAATTAATCGTTTGGTTATAATTTACCTAAATTTATAAATTATTTTTAAAAATAAAAAAAATTATCAAAAATGAGAAGAAAAATAAATTGAGAGAAGATATAGTAAGAAAAATAAAAATAAAGAAAATCGCAAAAGGGTAGAAATAAACTGAGAAAAGATATAATAAGTAAAAAAATGTAAAGAAATCGACAAATTTTGAAATAAATTATGAAGTAATAGCAAAAATAAATAAAAATTGACAAAAAATTATAAAAAAATTACAATTTTCCTTTTTTGAATGCCTTTTTTGATTGACACTTTTCCTTTCCTTTTGAGAATTTTCCTTTTTCAATTGACACTTTTCCTTTTTTAATTGGACCTTTTCCATTTTTGTTTGACACTTTTTCTTTTTTAATTGAACCTTTTCCTTTTTTGATTGACACTTTTCCTTTTTTGTTTGGACCTTTTCTTTTTTTAATTGAACATTTTCCTTTTATGATTGTGACCTTTTTCCTTTTATGATCGTACCTTTTCTTTTTATAATTGAAACTTTTCCTTTTTTGAATAGGACTTATCCTTTTATTAATTTCTAGTTTTAAATAAATTCAAGCCGGGCAAAATTTTAAGAAAAAAATTTTGGGTTCGGGCCAGGCAAAACTTTATAAAAAAATTTCTGGCAGGGTTTGAAAAATTAGGCCCTATTCAGATCACTACTAGGTTTTAATCATAATCCATTAAACTGGATATTTAATTTAGGGAAAAGAAAAAATAAGAAGCCCTTCCTTGTGGGGATAAGTAACACGTACTTGAACGCACGACAAACCGTAAACTGTAAACGTCTATAGGGTGAGAAAAATGGTTGGGCAAAGCAAAATTGCGCATATATTTAATCACTTTGAAAAAGCTGAATACCTAAGTTCCAGTGGTGTTGATGCTAGTATTATGAATAAATTAAAAATCTTGTTGTCTTGTTGACCCAAAACACATATAATTAAATAAACAATTAATAACTTTTTACTCTGGATTATTATTTACATTTTTAATTATAGCTGGTATAGAAAGAGTAAGATTTATTGATTAAGGTAGCCTCCATTTGCATTGGAAAACATCAGATTTATTTGACAACCTAAATATTTTGTGTTATGATTTTATAATTTGGAAAATAATTTTTTTGTCAAAAAGTGAGTGCCAACCGGTTATAGTCTAATCTAATAAAAAATCTAATCATTTTTATAAAAGAAATTAAGGATTTGTAGAATTTCTTTTTATCAAATTTGAGTTTTATCTTAATTTTCTAAAAGCTGGCTTTATTAAAATTTAAAAAAAATGGAAATATTTCTTATATTTTTTAATATAATTTGAAATATGATTTTAAAAAAAACCAATGACCTGTTTCAGAGTTTGAAGGTATCAAAATGCAATATTTTTCTTGAGCCCCTCCCACCGGCATAAAGAAATTATCATCTTCCAGTTTAAAATAACATCCTAAATAGAAATTGTTGCTAATGATGATAACACGATTTTAAATAAATATTAATTAATTTTTATTTTGGAAAACTAATTTCATTAGTAATATTTTTTTCTTTGAAATTAGCTCAAATTACCAAATCTATTTAATAGATTTACTTTTGACATTATTTCAAAATATGACTTTGAAAGATAAAAAAAATATATATCTCTTAATTTATTTTTTTGAGGCATCTTCCAAAAATAGGTTTCTATTCTTAATTTCCCTTTAGTATGACTAAAGGGATATAACAACTTTCCTAGTATATCTTTTTTTTTGTATTCTCTTTCTAATTTTCGAGCTTTTAATTTCATCAAATTTATTCTATCTTTAATCAATTCCTTTGTCATGTTTTTATTGGGGTTTTATATTAATTTTTATCAATTTTTTTTTTCAAATTATTTTATTTTCTCAACTTCCACAACATTATTTTTGTTTAACCCTTCACTACAAAGGTGGGGTAAATAATACCCCACGGCTTTTATAATCTTGGTAATAAAAAACCTGAAGATATTTTGACCTAGTTTTTATAGTAGTTTAATATTTTCTTATAAAGAATATATCTACCAAATTTCAAGATAATTGATTTGATATTTTTTAAAATATTTGCAATTTGTTGAGCTTGGGGTAGTATAGGTCCACCTTTGTACTTAAGTAATTTTTTTTTTCACAATTTTTTTTTATTGATAAATATTATTGTATATTACAAACTAATATATAAAATTGAAAAAAAAAATTTTATTTGTAAATTTTTCATTGTTATATTGTTACTCAAAATTTTAAAATTTTATACTATTTTTTTTTCTTGTGGAGCAAAATACTATAAAATTAGCATATGGAAAATTTAATATCATCAAGTGCTGGAAGTATTTTCTATTTAATATTTGATATTTATAAAATTTATATAGGTGAAGTAGATTTTGAGTCAGATGATGATTATTTGTATAACAGCAATCACAACTCGGAGACAGAGGAGGACAATATAGATATTATGTGTGTGAAGATAGCTATAAATATTGTCACAGTAAAATATGCTAGTCTTTAATAAATTATATAAAAATATGAAGGTAAAGATGGAAAAACTAAATGTAATATGGAATGCCTTACACAAAAAGGACAAGATCCCATAATATAATATTATATTTGCCAGGGGTTAAATCTCATGCAAAAAATGCAAAATCACCATAGAAAGCCTCAAATTATTCATTTCACATAATATTACAGATTTAGTTTTAAAATATACAAATCAAAAGATTGAGTCCATTGAAAAAGATGACTCTGTTTATCATCCAAAATGGATGAAAATGAATTGAATGCCTTAGTTGGTTTACTAATGATAGCCGGAGTTTATAAATCCAGTCATCAAAATATAAGAGATTTATGGAATAAGGATGGATTTGGTGTTTATTTAGATATACTATGAATATAAATAGATTCAAATTTCTATTGAAAGTGCTTAGATTTGATGATATGAATACAAGAAATACAAGGAAAGCACTTGATCATATTAGAGAAATTTTTGATATTTTTAATGATAATTGCAATAATTCTTATTCTGCTGGACAATATGTTACTATTCATTCAAAGGAAAATGTCCATTTAGGCAATATATGCCAAATAAACCATCAAAATATGGTCTGAAAATATATGTTCTAGTTGATTCTAGAACTTTTTATACATTAAAAACAGAATTATATACTGGCAATCAGCCAGAAGGTCCATATAAATTGTCAAACAAGCCATTTGATGTAGTTGAAAGACTAATTCAACCAATTTCAAAAAGTAATAGAAGTATTACAATGGACAATTGGTTTACTAGCTATGAATTAGCTAATTATTTATCTTCACATTCCCTAACAATAGTAGGGACTATTAAAAAAAAATAAAAAGCAGTTACCTGCATTATTTTTTAATAAAAAAAGAGAAATAAAAGAAAATACTACTATTGTTTCATATAAAGGTATAAGAATGTAGTGTTGCTTTCAACACTACATTATGATAATAAAATTGATGTAACAACTGGTGAATTGTTAAAACCAGAAATTATAACTATGATTTAACCAAAGCAGGAGTTGATGTAGTGGATCAACTTTGCTCAATATATTCCATATCTAGGAGATCAAATAGATGGCCACTTACCATTTTTTATACTATGATAAATATTTCAATAATAAATGCCCTAATAGTTTATAAAGCCAATAATTTGTTGAATATAAAAAGGTCTAAATTTATAAAATTATTAGCTATGGAACTGATAACTCCATTTATGACCAGTAGATATGAGAACCCTCGTACTATTACGTAACAACATAGGGGACGTTCTCAGCATAATTGATGAAAAACATATTCCAATAAATAAAAAGGGAAGATGTTATGAGTGTCCAAGGGTGAAAGATAAAAAAAACAACAATAATTTGCTTAAATTGTTCAAAATTTATTTGTAAAGATCATATGCATACAATTTGCGGCGAATGTTATCTCAAAATTTTACATGATATTTGATGATTAATATTTTTTTTGATATATGATATTTTTTTATAAAATTTATGTAATTATCATTATTCAACATTGATTTAATAAAATATTTAATAAAATTTGCATTTTTTGAATTTTATATAGTGATAATACCATAATTAAAGGAAGTACTCAAAAAGAAAATTTTATTTCAGTAACTTTAGGAAAATTTGTCTAACTTTTTTTTTGAAAGTAAATATTAATCTAAGATTTTGTATTTATTATCTCCAATATTTTTTAAATATATACCTAAAATTTTAGATCTCAATTTTTAATATGTTCTGAGATATAGCTAATCAAAATTTGGGGTATAATAGACCCCACCTTTGTAGTTAAGGGAGTTTTTTCCACCTTTGTAGTGAAGGGTTAATACCCGATTGTTTGTTATTTTCATTAATTTTTAATATAATATTGTACATAAATAACTATCATACTCATTCAAAATCATAACAAATTGATTTAAAAGCCAATATTCCACTTTCCCATATTATATCTAAAAAAAAATTTATTATCTCGTCAGTTATGAATTAAAGGTTTCCAAGTATAAATTATTGAAATTGGGAAATACCATTTTGAAATTTAGATTTAAAATAAAAACTTATATAATAAATTCAAAAATTTAAGAGCCATCTTACATGACATCCAAATAGAAGCAAAAAAAAAATTATTCAAAAATTTATGAGCTATTTGACAAAGTTAAAATACAAGTGATAATAAATATAATAAGAATTATCTTATTTTTTATTCAAAATGCACCATTTCATTTTTAATTATGTGAATTTATTTATTTTAAAAAGTGCAAAATAAAATGTAACATAGAAGCACAATTTTTATTTACTTTTAATTTATTAATTTTATAAGGAATAAATCAACACTTAATTAATAAATTTTTTTGTAAATTATTTATCCATAATTTTTTTTATAAAATTTAAAATTTGGCATAACAATAATATAATTATAAAATATGTTAATATCATAAAAAGTGGCATATGTAGCAAATATGAAAATAGGACAAAATTAACATAGATCTAATGTAATCAACTTTTAGATTTTAGCTAATGCTTAATTTCAACTGACAAAAAATTTTTTAATTTTTTTTATATAATTGGACTGCTATTTCCTTAGCTATTAAATCGGAAATATCACTGATATTTGTAACTTATGTTATGATTCGGAATACAGTCAAAAGAATAGAAATGTATTTATTTTGGCATTTAATAATTTAGATTGAATTGAATTTCAAAATGTTAAAATAATTTATTATGGTCAAATAATCACCCTAAATTTTTTTTCATTTAAATATTTTTTATTACATTTACATTTTCTTGAAATTTTAAGTTTGGTTGCCTTCTACTCATACTGTTTTAGAGTAAATAACAGGGCTAACCCAGCACTTAACAATCATTAAATAGTAAAATGACTAATGAATGATCACAACTTGGTGTATATATTTTCACCAATTTAAAATTCTATTCTGTATGGCAATATTTATTTTTATTTTGTTTTTAGTAATATATTTTTGAACTACACACGGTCACAGGTGAACTGATAACCTTTTTGTTTGACAATAAATTTGTCAATTCGAAAAATAATTCAATAAATCTTTAGATTAAAAGGATGATATTGTCGATATTTTCTGCAAACTCCCTCTAATTATATCAACAGAATCCTAAGTTATAACCCATCAAAAATGATGAATGAATCCAAAATTTCTCTTTTATTTAATGATTGACCAGGAATTTATATTTTTCATTTTTATGAATATTGATTCCATAATGATGAAAGACATAGCAAAAGTAAATAAAATATTTAAACCTGGCATACAACTCACACATAATGTCACAAAATTAACAAGAATGAAGTATTAGGTACATAAAAGAAGATTAAGCATATATTTTGAAGTGAGAATTAATGTCGCAAAACATCAGAAAAACATGCAAAATGGCGCTAAGAATATGCAAAAATTAAAAGCATGCTAAATATAAAAATTGAAAAACAGGAAGAAGGATTTTGCAAGGTAGGTCAATTATCTCACAGAGTGTCATTATCAATAAAACAAGAGCTCTGCTGTAGCCCGATATATATATTAATATTAAATTTCTTTCCTATTTCTATTTTTTTTGAATGATTGATTATTACAATTATAAATTAGATTTATAAATAAAAAAAAAGTTTTTAAAAAATTACAAATTGGGATATATTTCACAATTTTTTTACATGATATATATATTAATAAAGTGAACAAATATAAATATTTATAACAAATATAAAAAATTTATGAAAATAAATTAAATAGATATTTTTTGAAGTACCTACCCTATAAGCTTTTTTTAAAATTTGGCCCATAACTTCGCGAGCAATGAATCGGACCAAGATATAAAAAATATTTGCCAGCTTTTTGTAGGCGGACTTGGATTTAATAAAATATTTTGTAGGTTCCTATTTGAAGAATGTTTGTTCCAAATTTATTAATTTAAAAACATTTTATTTATATTTTTAATAATTTAACATACCTATTGATTGCAGGTTGTGTCCGAACAGCGCAGCATTACCGAATGCCATATGCGGCGTTAGAGGAGGCATTAATTGTCCGGATAATTATTATTGTGATCTTAGACCTACAAATAAAATGATACAAGATCGATATGACTGTTGTTGTCCTTTCCCTACAACACCAGGTAAATCATGTTTTAATACTTTACTGTAAAAAAAATATTGTTAGAAGAATAATATTGAAAAGGAATTTTTTAATAAAATAATAAGGACTTTATAAAAACTATATAATTTCATTAATTATTTTAATAATTGTCGATATTTTTGTTCAAATTTAGTATTACCTTCACTAGGCTCCTCGATCCCTAAATCTTCAATTTCCCGAATTACTTAAATCATTTGAAACTTATGTCAAATCGTTTGCTGTAGGGATCTTTAAACTCTGCTTCAACTATAATTAATGGTTAAAAGCATCATTTCCATGCAAGCTTATGGATATCGGCTTCTCTCACCTCTAACTTTTCCATTAGTGGTTTTATGGCTTCACCTATTTCATCTGACTCACAGTCAGCTTTCTCACTTTAATTACCCCTTATTAACTGAAGCCCAGACTTGGGACAATTCCGTTATCCCAAACACTCGATGACCTTCCTGGTGTTCACAGAAAGACATGGATATTCCACTCAAGGAAGGCTCCTTCGCTTATCTAAAATCCAGCCTACTCGATGATGATCTCACAGTTTTTCACCAATCAAGGATCATGTTACGAGTTTCAGGAAGCTATACCCTTTAACATGATTTGTTGCTTTCCGATGACGAGCTAAGATTTTCTATTGGACTACGGCCTAATTACAAAATTGTCCTACCGTTTCAGAGTAAACATTGTAGAACCAGTGTTGATCGCAAGTGTAGACATTGCCTTCACTGCCGCTTTTCTCGAGGCCTTCTTCCACGGCACACCAAATGTAATAATATCATATTACGTGCCCTCAAATCAGCAGACATTCCATCCAGACTTGAACCAATTTAGAACCAAGAAAACATCTTGATAATATGTCCTTGATTCCTTGATCAAGGGGTCTGCTTTGTGACTTCAGCACTATCTAACCACAACGTCGACGCCCTCGACCCGCAGAAACCCAGTAAAAATACAATTTCATAGATCCTTTTTTTCTATTCATACCCATAGCTTGCTTCATTCTCACCACCTGCGGTAGCAAAACTAAAAAAATTTTTTAAAGAATTAGGCACATGGATTCGTGGAAGAACCCATCAGTTTTTAATATTTTAATAACTTTACTAATAAATGCTTATGTTAGTAAAAATTTGAATTCAATTTTTTTAACGCCATCTATTATTTTTGATAAAAATATTATTTTAAAAAAAGACCTTATTATTCATCCCAAAATGGATGTCCTCATTATTAATTATCTTTTTTTTCTCTTCTTTTATTTATTTTAGAAAAGCTTTTTTGCTTTTTTGAAAAACAGTTTTGAGTTAAATTTTTAATACGAGTATATTTTTGATATTATTACAAACCTTTTAAGACATAATATATTAACTAGAGGTGATGTGATAATAATATATTAAATCTTAATTGCTTTCATCATATCACTCTTGTCCTTATTTTAGTTACTAAATCATTATTTTCTAATATGCATTTCCTTGCCATGTATGTAACTTAGATATATTTTCATAATTATTTTACTCTCTCTGCTGAGAGTATTTGATTGCATGATTTACTTAAGCAACAATGGTCAACTGTCTAGATATTTATATATCATTAAAAATCAAAGATAATCTTTTAGAAATTTAACATCTCATAATAATTTTCTCGATCACTTATCTAGCTTCCATAATGTCATCTAAGAAGAAGCTCTAACCAACATATGTTTTATATTTGAATTAGTGGTTTATATTCTCTTCTTCCATAATTATTGTTAAGGCCTACAAATTTTTTCTTATTAGCCCATTCTATGAAACATTGTCTAAAATGGTCACACAATTATATTAGATTACTAATAATAATATTGCCTTGTGTAGTTTTTAAATTCCATAAATACGGCATTGTATAAATTGAATAACAATTTTTATCACTTGTAATTCTTTAGACACAAATTTTTTTTATATCATTAATATAAAATATTTTATATTGTAATAAATGGATAAATATTTTGTTCAAAAAATATTATCTTTAGAAATGTCGTACTTTTTTACTTTTATTATTTGTATGCATAATAAAGACAAAATATGAAATTCAGAATAATTGTTCAGAGTTTGCAAATTTCAATTTAAAAAGTATTAATAATATAAACTGCCGAAGCCCGGGCAAAAGCGGGTCGGCCTACAAAATAAAGGGTATGGGAGCGAAGTCTCCATCAAAAATATATTAGTTGAGCCCCCTGAGATTCTAGCTCCTGCAATAACAAAGTTGTTTTTATTTATAAATCAAAATTTAGCAGGGAAATTTTGAATGGAAATTTTGAATGATAATTGAATCTTTAACAATTAATGAGCAGGTTCTCTTCCTAAATGACTATTATTGTTGATCTGATTAAAAAATAAATTGTTCAATATGATATTTGACTTCAAGGTTGTTATGTTCTATCCCCCTTTGTCCCGTACAACTTATTTCTTTTTTTTCTACTTGTTTCTTTTGTTTTCCCATCTTCCTTTATTTTGTTATGAAATTGATATATTATACCTTATTTTTATATTGCATTTGAAACTGGTTCTTACCAGTTTCATGAATGATTATATCGCGATTAAATAACAACTTTTTTTTCCCCTTTTGTTTTAAAAATTATAAAGGTGGGAAACAAAATACCATTTGAGATGAATTATTTTTCGTGCGTTTTAAAATTGATAATTTTTTTTGTAATTTTACTTATCGAATAAACTTTGAAAATTACGTTGTCCAAGTGATTCCATGACTAAATCGATAAAACCCGGCCCTCTGGATCCCGTCATCGACCATCCCGGACCCCCGATCACGGACTGTATTATTCCCATTCATATTGGGGGACCAATCGGTCCAAATACAACAAAGGTAATAGATAAATAAGATTGTTATTATTTAAAATAATATATTTCATGGTTCCAGGTCAAGTCGGGGCTGCGACAATTCGGCGCGTATCTAATACAGTTGCAATTTATTATAAATTTTATAAAACGAAAGGATGATTAAATAGAAGTCATTTTAAATTTTGGTCCTATTAATTATTTCTTCTTTATTTTATTTTATTTTTAAATTTCAATTTTATTTACTATATGTATTAAAAAATTAAAAAAAATTAACAAACCAATATTTATACCGATTTCTTAGGTAGACCAATTTGCCATATAAAATATGTTGATCCTAACAAATCAAATTATTTACCAGAGTTTTGAACCGTTAAGTATAGCGATTCGGTTCGTTTCGATTTTATTTTTAAAATTAATAAAGATTTTGTTCCATTTAGGTTTTTGTTGAAGAATATCATAAGTTCGGTTCGGTTTAGTATTTTCAAGTTACTATTTATTTTCCATGTTAAATAGTTGGATATGATTAGAAAATTTCACTAGCATGAGACATCCTTTTTGTTAATAAAAAATAATTATATTTTTTTCGATCAACATATCTGTATGGCAAATTGGTCTACCAAAGAATTGTTTAATAAATTTTTTTTGATATCCAACCCTCAACATGACTTCTATTTAATGTTATTATACTATAAATTTTAAACGTATTAGATAGGGGCCTAATTGAAGCCACGTTGAATTATCGCAGGGTTGAATTGTTACTGTGCCAAAATGTCTCCGCGCTGAATTGAGGATGAACCAAATTTTTTGTTGAAACTTGATACCATATTTTATGAATAGATTATGTCTTATTTTCTCTATAAAAATATTTTTATAAATATAATATCATGAAAATTTCTACTAAGTGAACATTGCTTAACCTGCCTGCAGAAATTAATTCCTCCGAGAAAAACTCAGTAAGTTAAACGGCGCCTACCGATTTGGGCCCTGATTTTTAATGTAGCATTGGCGCAGAAAAAATTTTTTTAAAATTCCCTAATTAATTGCAATTTTCTTTATATTAAAAAATATTTTATTGTTGATAAATGAGAGATTAAATATCATATCTAAGCCACAAAATTCCAAATCAAAAGTTTAAAAAATATATAGCCCAACTTAGATTTCTTGATATCTACGATTTAATCTGAAAATAAATTTATAGTTTATTTATTAATATAGTGATCCTGATCGATACTAATTGAAAAATCAATTCCAGATTGCCATTCTATTTTTATTGAAAGATTTTTTTAAAAGATAGTTCAACGAATATCGACATTGTTCGCTTATTAATTACCATAATAAATTATCCACAAATCTTTTATACATAGATAATAACTGTAAGAATATTAATTTTACTTAAAATTTTTTTCTTTTTTCAGGAAAAGAATGATGCCATTAAATATCAATTTAGGATACTGTTATAATCAAACCAAGTGACATTAATAACTAATCTGTGAATCTCATTGGCTCTATGAGATGCTATTAAAAGGCATTTCTTCCAAATCCATTTTAATGGTGGAATTCAATGCATATTCACACTTTTAAATTCATTTTAATTAAAGAATCGTCAGTAATAACTTAAAAAACTTTTTCTTGTATTTTTAAGTGGTTTAATATTGTCTTAAAATATAATGGAATTAACCAATATAATAGGTATAAATTATAATCGCTGATAGCATATTCAAAAAGCTGGCTAAAGAAACTCGTTGTGAACAGTTATTCATCCAAATAATGCTAATGTAAGAAGAAATATGTTTAGTTTGCTATGTACCTAACTAGAATGTTCACGAACCAGCATAGCATACCTAACATCTGAGAAATAGAGCTTGTACAATGAAAATATAGTTCTATCCATATGATCGATACTTAAGATATATATAAATTAACCAAAATGCCCAACAATTATAAAAGTACACAAACATATTTGCCCTCTTATTAATCAATGTTATATTATTTTTAATATAAATTTAATTTTGCCTTTAGTTATGAAGGTGGAGATGATTATTAATATTGTTGTAGCAGTTAGAAAAAAGAAACAAATTTAATATAAAAAAATGTCAGTCATTTTGATGACACGAAGAATTAATTTTATTTGGGGGAAGAAGTGAGAATGGAGAGATTATGAGATGCCAGCTGAAAAAGAACAAAGAGATATATTGAAACAAAAGATGCCAGACATTTATTAACAAATGTTTAAGGATAATAAATGGTGTTTTCTACCCCAGACTCATAATTAAGAAAGATTATGGAGGCAATCTAAGCACACTCCTTTTCACAAAATACTCAAGAAGAAGCGTATACAATTTCTAGCTCATATCCTTAGACACCCCAACAATAACTTAGTTCATGACGCCTTAATGTGGCTCTTTACATGCAGAGGTAAATCATATAGTAGATATAAAACGCTATGGTTTCACCGTGTCCTGAAAGACGTTGCCGATCTAAACATCAATTGGAAACAGTTCGTTAGACTGAATAATAATAAAAATTCTATTAAAAAGCTTCTGAAGATCAAGTCTAGATACCTCAGCCATTACCAAACCTCTTCTTCCCCCTCTTTTTCTACTCGATTACTTTTATAGTATAGGTTTCTTCTCTCTTTTAATTATTACATTATATATATGACTCGCCATATATTAACTTAAATAGCCCCCACTTTCCAATTTTGTTTTAGATACAATTAGGTTTATAGGTATGGGTGTGGGCTGTCTTTTAAGCCTCCCCCTCTCAATCAGCCCACAGACGTTTAAATAATAGCTTATAAACTATTATGCGTACAAGTACGTGCGGCTTACCCACAAGCGTGTGAAGGGCTCCTCATATTTTACTTTATACCTTAACTTAAATTCTCCAATTAGATGGAAATGAGGAAAACCTAGCGTAGCTCTGTTGTACCTACAACGTTGAGAGGGCGCATGCGCTTTATTCCATAGTCCGTATAATTACTGGGACCGATTTTTTAATGTGATAGTTATTGTTGTTTATATATTTTTATATTAATTGTTTAGTAGTTTGAATAATAAGATTTTGGATTTATAAGATATATTATTAAAGGGAAGGGTTGAGAGAAAGGGGCGTCTTCACAAATATATCGTCATCTTCTAAGGAAAAGCTTCCGGTGAATGATACATCGACATACCACTTTCAATCTATCTATTCCAGATTTTTTTCAATAACCCCCATGTATATTAGATTCAATATCCAACCACTCATGCTATGCACAGAAAAATATATTTCCTCTTCAATACAACACCTAATACTTATCATGAATTCCAGTCCAAATTTGCCAATTAGAGCTATTGTCCCCAAAAAAGATAAAAAAAGTTTAACATTTAACACAATTTCGTCGATAGCTAGGAACGGATCTTTATGTTAAAACTATATTTAATTCAATCTTTTTATAATAAAAATAATTGATAATTTCGTATAATATGGATCATACATGGATGAAAAAATAATGCTATCAAAAGAATCTTTTTTTTTCTAAATGATAATTATATTATATTTTAAAAAATATTGAATTAAAATTAATAAAATTTTCTATTATATACTGAGATTTTATTGAAAATACTAAAGGAATTAGATACTAATAAAAAGGGGCATTTTCAAGACATACTAATTTATATAAATCTGGGGTCTTATAAAACCCAAAGAGAGCACTAAATTTAATTAAATCAAAGCTTGAAATAAATAGGTCTAGAGGTCTTCAATAATATTCAAACTGGAATATCTACTTTATAATATCCAGCCCTACTAGAATATATACGTTTCTACGAGGTTAAATAATGATTTATCAAATTTATTTGGTAAATAATATAAAAAACATTATTATTTTTGGCACATAAAGTATAAGCTCAGGTATTATAAATCAAAATTTGTGTTATCAAATCATTAAAATAGACCCAAATAAAATATAAGTAATATTATTTCTGGCATACAAAGTTTCTTATTAGCCCTAATATTATAAATAAAAAAATTATAATCATGCTGCTAAAAATAGATCCGTTAATAAAATAAAAGTAGAATTATTTTAGGCAAACAGAGTATATTATAATCCAAATGTTTATAAAAAAATATTTATATATAAAAATTTATATATAAATGATATAATTTGCTAAATAGAATATAATATAATCTTTCAAATGTAAATTTTAAATAGCTTAAGATAAAATTTTCTTGGTGAGAATAAATTGACCTTTGCCGTTGCCAGTACACTATTATAAAATAAAATTATAAATAAGATAAATTAAGAAAAAATATATGCTTTTAACATATTCGTTCCGTTTTTAGAATATTTCGACTAACAAGGGTATAATTGCTCGTATTAATTAACTCGGTTTTAGGTTCTAATTGTAGTTATCAACTTTTTAATAAGCAACACATAATACTTCAAAATGTCTCAACAAAATAAACCCTATCTATCAATTCAAGTTCAAGCTATAGCAAATAAAAGGGGATTCAGATAGCTCCTAAAAATTTTAAATAGGAGAAGAGGAGTTAGGAATTAATCTCTAAATGATTAACAAAAAAAACAATTTATTTCATTTTATAGGCCAAAGCTATATTATATATTATCTTCTATTTTATATTTACATTTTATGTTTGAATCGTATAAATAACTTTTCTTGTATTATTTTTTTTAATAATATTTATGGAGTGGAGCAGTTATATAACTTTCAAATGCATAACAAGGGGTTTTCTTAAGTATACTTACATTTTTAAAATGGTAGTTAAAGTTTAAGAAACAATGATTTATTTTAATTTCTTTTTAACTATCTAAATTTATCAATGGATTTAAAGATAAATTTAATAAAATATATATTTGCAGGTTCACATACCTTTTTTAATATAAAGTATACTTTTTTAACCCTATACTTTTTCTTAGCTAACAACTGGGGTTGACGGAATTTGTTTTCAATAATACAAAGCCAGAGTCGAATTCAAGTGCAAATTGCTTAAACAGCTGCAATTCAGTTATATTTTAATAAAACCATCATCTATTTAAACTAATCTTGAGATAATTTCGTTTAAATTTCAAATCCATTCCAAAATAGGAATTAATCTAAGATTATAGGGAATGTTTACAAAATTAATAATAATTGTATTTATTATTTTAAATTTGTTTGTTAAGTTATAGATAGGAAAAATAGGCAGATACGTGGACAAATCAGTAATAAAAATCTCCCTGAAATTTAGATATTATATTCAATCTTTTTATAAGAAGATCAACCAATATTCTAGTCCTATGGATGGGAAGGGAGGGTGTCATTATAATTCGGAAGAATTTTGTAATTTTGACTTTTTTTCAAGAATTAGTTAGATTCAATTTTTTTATAGCAAAAGTTTGAAACTTGGTTTAATCAAATTTTGAATATAATAAAATGCAGTTCTAGTTTAATTTTGCAAAATAGTTCATGTTTCGGGTTTCTAGATTTACCTCGATTTTTAGAATTCCTTTCAAATTTTGAGGCCAAATTCTGTTTAATTTGTATAAAAATTTCAAAAATTTGAATAGTTTACTAGAATTAACCATAATTTTGAAACAATAAATAAAAGTTAATATAATTTTGGTAGAACTAGTTTAACTAGAAAATTATAAAAGGAGTTCTGTTTTCGACTCCTTTAAAATTTTAAAAGGGTATCCAAATTATATAAATCCAATTTTTATAATTATAACAAAGGCGTTTTATTTGTTTGAAAGTAATATATAAAATGTGCATACTGTTAACAAAGCTGTGGAAACATAGTTTGTTTTAATATTAAATTCATCACGTAAGGGATTGTTTTGTTGATACGAAATTTTAACTGGCGAGGTATATGAATTATCTAGATGATCTAATCCTCTACTTCCTCCACTAGCAACATATGTGACAGATGGTTTCTTTGTACCGACAGATGTTATTTTCTTTCCAAGTTCAACAACGGGATTATTTTTATTTAACACAACCGAAATCAACGAACTATTATCTGGATTGAATACACTTGTAACTTAAAGTTTAAAATTTTAAATAATAATTGAAATAACGAAGTATTCAAGTAAATGTAGTGTCATAGGGATTTCAGAATCTAATTTTAAAAAAATAAAAATAGCTCGCGTTTTTTATCCTTCAAATCTTGATTCGAAATCGCATTTTAATTAGTATTAAATAATTATCCTCTTAATTTCAGACAATTTGAGGCAAAAATTAAATATTATTTTGGTTTTTCATAAAAATTCGGGCAAAATTTTCTGAAATTTTTAGGAGTTATACTAGATGTCTACATTGGGCAGGTTTTTAGTCCGCCAGCTCTCCATCTAAGTGGGTGGATTGGTGAGCGAGTAAAATTTTTAAAGAACTTGAGGGTAGGTGGGTTTAGGAAAAATTTAAGATCATATAAGTACACATTCGAAAAAAAATATGCTTTCTGAATTTCAACATTTTTAATACCAAAGTACCGATAACTGAGGAATTTTACGTCGGAAGAAATTAATTAGGTTAAAAATATATCGAAAACATTTGGATTTGATATTCATGGATAAATATAACATCAACGTAAACGAAAATCGGATTTTATCCGTTTCCCCAAAGGCAATGAGAATTCAATTAAAGATTATCAAAATATAAATATAATTTTTAAAATAGATAGCATCCACGTCAAAATTAAGCAACTACTGATGGGAAGATGTGGTTGTTACAAAGGAGAACAATACTTAATGATTATAACGAGTTTTTATATAATTCACCAAGATTATAGGCTACTTTTTAGTAAGTTTACTATTTATAAACAATTAATATTATGGTTTCACTTATTATTTAAATATTATTTGAGTATAGAGTATACTTCAAACGGATATCCTACTCTACTATGATTGAAACGACAATGTAAAGATTTATCAAGACTAGCTATAAAAATATTGGCAAATCCAGAAACCAGTGCTTCTTCCAAACAAGAATTAGTATTGCTGGAAGGTTTTTAGAATCAATAAATATTAATTTTACTTTATTACATAAATATTTTATTAGATCAAATAAATTCCTTATCCGTAATTCAAATTGAATATTTTTTTATATTTAGATATGGCAATTTCCTAAATTATAAAACTTTTTTTAAGAATGTAGAACTTAAACTAAATCATTTAGATAAAAAAGTTGAAAGACTGATTATTTAAATTTTATATGGCGGCGTGGGTTGAAATTATTTTTAAAATAATGGGTTGGCGAATAAAAAATTTTTAACTAAAGGGTAGGCCGGCGGGTATATTATTAAAAACTATAGACGGGTTTAAGTCGAACGGGTTAATTTTTAAATATTGGACCGACGTGTAAGCTAAAAAACCCACCCATAACCTCTATTATATATTCTTTACATCGTAAAATACGATTTCAGCAAAATAAAATCTTTAAAAAAAAACAAATGATTTAAATTTTAAAAATTTGCCATAAACTCGAATATACATAGCCCTGAATTTTGTACACCCCTATTTCATGCATGTTATAAATAGAATAAGAAAGAACCATCGCTATTTATATTTATATAAAAAATAAAATATTTAACTGCATTGTATCCCCTTAGTGTAAAATAAAGTAGGTTTTTCACAATTTGGCATGATTTCAAACGATATGGTCCCCTGCATCCTTGCTAAAAAAAAGGAATAAATAAAATTATTAATTTCGAAAATATTTAAAAATCTAAATATTTGGTCTATCTTTTGGGAATTTGTTAAATAAATACAAATTTTACACTACACATGACATAATTATATTATACATTACACATAAATATGGTATTGTTTTGTATAAAAATTTTCTTAACCGATTATCCACTCGTTCTCATAAAGGCAACCTGGATTACCATAAGGAAGGATTTGTAAGGCTTTTTAATTTTTTTTTACTTTATTGTTACTTTAAAGATTTTTTTTGTAAAATAAAATTAAATTATTCAATTTTCTTTATAAGTAAAATTAACATTTAATTATAGAAAAATTTGTGCTACAAACAAATTTTTAAATATGTAATATTCGGATATGGAATCCATTGGGGTTTGCAATCTATAAATTTTAGATCATTTACTGAGTGCGAGCTTTTAATTTAAAAATATTGATTTGAAAGGAAGACTGGCACACTTTGAATATCATTATAAGTGGTGTTACTAAAAATATTGATTTTGGGTAGATTTTTAAAAACAATAAGAGTTATAGCCAAAATAATATTATCTAAGCCTGGAGTTTGTGCCCATAGATACTAGAAAGATTTGGACAACTATTTGTCAAATTTTCTGATTTTATTTCGGCGAAATCTTAATAGGTTTTAAAAATCCGCACAAATAGGTTTTAACAACACTAAAAAAATATCTTTAATTTTTATCAAATTTTTGTATATATTTTTTATATAAATTAAGTAATGAAAACTGTTTGAAATTTGCAGGGTAGGTGTTCTACACATGCTGTGCTTAATTCCGGTCAAATCAAATTTTTCAAATTTATAAATCTCTCTTCCTAAATGATATTATTCAGAGGTGGCAAATCCTCACAGATTGAATATCCCAATAAGACGTATGCATATATAAAAGGCCTATGTACTAATAAATTATTTAAAAAAAAATATATTTTATAAAAATAAAAAATTTTTTATATATTGACTTATTTTATTCATTTGGAAAAAGGTAATAGATTTATATTTATTTAAGATGCGATAAAAAAAAATTAAAATTTGCTAAAATCCCCATGTCCCACCCCTTCTACCCCCCCCCCCCATTATTACTGGAATGATCCTTTTTTTAAAAAAAAATTTCATTCGAAAATGACTCAGAATTATGAATTATAATATATATTTTAAAAAAATCTATAAAAAATAATAAATTCAATATAAAATTAATTTCAAATAATCATAACAATTAATATGGAGTAGAGTATTTATCCTAGTTATTTTTATAATCTGATAAAAAAGATATATATTTCTTCTTAAATTTGAAATATAATATTTGAATTATAGGTACGATTAAAGAAAAAGGATGTTATTTTAGGTATTTGAAAAAAAAATTAATTATTTCAATCCATGTACATTAAAAATGAGGTTAAAATTCTAATACTAGTTACTTTAATATTTATAGGATTTATGTTATCTTTAATTTATAAGGTGCCTATATTTCTATTTTTATTTGCTTTATTTGAGCTTATTTTAAAATTCTTATTTAAATTATAAACAATTTCATATATATAATTTACGAATGCGTTTAACTCCATGTAGTTCCGTTCTATCATTTCCTTTGATTTCAAAAATACGACAACCATGAGAAGCTTTAAGATAAAATTTCATGAAATATAAATAAATATAAAATTAAGCATTATTTTTTATTAATAGAATTAGGGATTAGAAATCTTTAACTTCAGAATATTCTAAAATATTAATTTTTTTTCAAAATTTTTTTCAACCCTGTTCGGGGGTTTTTTTTTAAAAAAATAATCAGGCCCTGTCCCAATTTTTCTAAAAAAATTATATTTAATTTTGATTTTTATAGCTAAGAAGGACGATTTCAAATATTTAATTTTAAATATATAGCCCGGCCCGGATTTTTTTTTTAAAAAAATTTTCAGGCCCATCCCGCTTATTTGAAAAAAATTTAGGACCCGTCCCGGCTATATTTAAAAAAAATTAAAATACAGTACGGCCCGGCTGGACTGCAAGTCTCTGAAAAACATTCCTATGAAGTACTTCTGAAAGTAGATCATGGTTTGGATCTTTTGAATATTCATAGGCATTTAACGCCAAGCAAGGATGAGATAATTGAAAATTTAGCTCTCAACATTTTTGTGTATAATTTTTCCAACAATTAAATTTTTTATACTTTATATATAAATTTTAAAGGCTCAAAAATTCAAATTTCTATTTTGGGTCATTTAAGTGGTTCATATGGTGGTTATATTCACTTCATAAATTCACATTTATTTATAGTTTTTCATTGCCGCCATTTATATCCATTTAATAATTTTTATTTCACATTTATTTTATAATTTTATATGCCGGTTTATATATATAATACATTTATTTTATAGTTTTTCAATGCCGCCTATATTTGTTTAATATTTTTTAATTCACATTTATTTTATAGTTTTTTATATGCCGGTTTATATATATAATTTTTTTATAATTCACATTAATTTAAAATTGTGAATTAGAAAAGTTATTAGTCATAATAAATTTATGATCAATTGCTATTTCTTAAAAAATTTTATTATCCCCACCCCAGACCAAATTCCTACGTGCGCGCTTGATATGACATATTTAAATTTTTTTAGAAAATTGAGATTTTTGGAAGAATTGTATATTTTATATAAAGAAATTCTTGATCATATTAAAATTAATTTAATTTTTGATGAGATGAGGAATGGAAAAAGAGTTGTATAAGGGATGTACATATAATCAAATAAAATGAAGATATTCTTTAATAATTTATAATTAGAATACCAAAAAACAAAGGAATCAATCTTATGGAGGTTTGTGACAAATGTTATCTTCAATACTTTTTCCTTGCCATAAATTTATATCATTCAAATTTTTATAAAAATATTTCTTTAAATAATTAAATTATATTTTAGTATATAATGAAAATACTTTTATAATAAAATAATGCATTATAAATTTTGACAAGAATGATATAAATTTAAAATTTATTATTCAGCAACTTTGTTTTATGCATATCTTCTTTAATAAATATTTCAAAATGGATAAATTATATTTTTTTTGCATTAGAAGAAGAAATATTTTTCAAAATTTTCCTCTAAAATAAGAAGGAAAATGATAATTTGAACATTTATAAGTAAATAAGAGATATTTCTGATAAAAGCATATGAAATTAATCATTTCAAACCCTTTAATTATGAAGAGGGGATGATGTTTTGGAGTTATAATGCTGTAGTTTCTGAAAATTTTACTTGAATATTTTGTTTAACTTGGATATAGCAGTATGGTTCATAGATGAAGGAGGGGATATATGTTTCCTACAAAATATTTTCCCTAAAACAAATTTACATTATTTATTAAGTATTCTAGTTATTTTTATTATTTAAAAAATAGAATGTAAAAGGTGCAGAAAGTAGCCCTACCCTAAAAGTAAGCTAGTTTATATTTAAAGGGAGTTTCAGTAGTCATTGGACAAATAATTTGATAATCGCGATTAAATTACCCAAACCCAGAACCCAAACCCTTTTTAATTTAAAGTTCAGGGTCCAATCTTTTTCAAAAAAAATTTTTTTTTATTTTAAACTATCATTTTATTTATTTTAAATTATTTGTTTAAAATAATATAATATAAACATGTAATTTTACGATTTTCATTTATAAAAGATTTCCTGTTTAAAAAGAATACCTATTTTAAACATTTTTTTAATTCAAAAAAAATTTTGTAATTGCAAATTTAGTTTAGAAAATTTAATTTAAATGATTAGGTTGTTAAAATTCAAATATTAAATTATAATACATTAAATATAATATGAATAATATTAAATAAATGCAATTTAAAAAAATATATAAATGGTGACTATTTATAGAGTAAATTTATTAATCAAATAATATTTCCTAGAATATGTCATACCTAAATTATACTTGAAATAAGGCAAATCTGCAATCCATTTTGTGATTACAAATTTAATTTAGATAGATTTATTTAAATTTAAATAATTTGTTAAAGATTAAATTTGTATATGGATTTATTAGTCGAATATTTCAAATTTTATGATATGGGAGATTCTGAATGTAGATTATGTAATGTAATATTAGTAGGGAGTCTTAATAGCAATTTAAAAAGACATACTAAGAGAATCAGAAACAATTCGATAAATATTTAGGTTAAAAAAAACTAAAATCAATGAAACTTTGAAAAACCTCGATTACTACCAAATCTGAGATAAAAGAATATAATATTAATAGTGAAAGATATCATACACAAAATCTATTCATATTTCGATGTCAGAAGAAGATTTGACAAATGCTATGATTGAGATGGTGACCTTTATTGGCTGCACTTTTTCAATAATTGAAGACTCAAGGTTTAATAAATTTATTGACCCTATTACTAAAGCCCTGGTTGTGTCCACCATTCGCTATACAATTAAGGACTTGATTAAAGATTAGTTTAAAAAAATAGAAAAATTGATTCTGCAAAACGATTAGATAGAAACAATTTGGGAATTAATATCCAGTATGCTCGAGTTAATATTAAGGTGTAATTTAGCAATGAAAGAAATTACAGGAGATAATAATAAAAAAATTATTTTAGAGACCCGAATAAATTTGGCATTCCATTAAACAACCTTAACACTATAACAACCGATAATAGTGTAAATTTTATCTAGTCGGGGGATTGGGATGAAGATATAAATGATAATATAATACTTGTACGATATGCTGGATTGATGTTAAAATTCTAAGGTTTTTATATTATATGGAACTTGTTACAACAGAGGAAGTTATTCTAGAGGAAACAGAATGGGATTAAATAGCTAACATGCCGTAGTTTTGTATCCACTTAAGCTGACAATCTTGAGACTACCATCGAAGCAAATGTGCATCTCCAATTTTTTTGGCATTTGGATAAAATGCCGTTTAGAATTGTAAAAAATAGACAATAATATTACAATAATACATATGGACATATGATATTGAGGATACTTATTTAAATAATAATATTCTTCATGCAGCACTGCTAAGATATTAAATCCTATTAACCATTGATCAGGAAGAGGTTGCTAGAATAGAAGTTTGCATTGGGTGAGTTTTTGAACCATAAGCCCGCCCATCCAATATTTAAAAAAAATTTAACCCGCCCGCCCATTAGTCTTTTACCCATCCGCCCGCTCCCATTATCTAAATATTTTACCCGCCCAACCATTATTTATAAAATATTTTAACCCAAACCTGTTAATATAAAATTTAATTATGGCCCTTCTTTCATTTTAAGCATCTAATAAAGATATTTCATCATTACACCTCTACAAGAAATTTTATATAATTTTCAATTTAATTTATGGACAATTTATTTGATTAAATAAATTATGAAAAAAATATAAAGAATTATAATGTAGAAATAATAATGAATAGAAATTTTCTGGATTCAAACACATCCTTCTTTGTTCCAAAAACCTTCCAGCAATGCTAAATTTCTCGTTCAGAAGAAGCACTAGTTGCAGGAATTGCCAATATTTTTATTGCTAATCTTGATAGCTTTGGAGAATCTTTTTCCTTGTTTTCCACCAAATTAGTTTTAAATATACAAGAATTTTTATGATACCAAAAAAGGACATTTCAATATTTAATATACAAAAAAGTTCAAGACCGTTTTTAATTAATATTTACTTAAATAATTTTTTATTTTTTAGCCCACCCACCAATTGCTTAAATTTTTTAACCTGCCCACCAACCCTGCCCATAGTTTAACTGGGCCTCCATTTTTAAAATAAACAAAACATCATTTTAAAATTAAAAGATGGAGAAATGACATTATAAGATATTAAACAAATTCTAAGAAATATGAATAACAAATATAAATGAAAATATTCTAACATGAGTGTCAGGGATTTGTTATATGGGTGTCATTTTTTTGAACCTCCATTTTTAAAAAAAACAAAACAACATTTAAAAAAAAAAAAATTAAAAGATAGAGAAATGCCGTTATAAAATAATTAAACAAATTCAAAGAAATATGAACAACAAATGAAAATGAGAATTTCTAACATGAGTCAGAGACTTGTTATATGCTCGACATTTTTTTGGCCTCCATTTTTAAAATAAACAATACTACATTTTTTAAAAATATTAAAAGATGGATAAATGAAATTATAAAATCATTAAACAAATTCAAAAATAGTTGTCTTTTCTAGGAATAAAAAAAATCATTTACCTAACAAATCAAAATATAATTAGGCAGCTTTACACTTCCTTTTTGAATGGAAGCATACCACACTCTCTTATTAGTTTAAGTATTAGAGAAAAAAGTAATAATAATTTTCTCATCATTGAAAATGAAATAACAATTATTTTTAAAATACATTTCAGAAAAGAAATATCTAAAAATTCTTTATAAATTTTTGGCTTTCCATCAATTTTAATTATTTGTGTTAGATGAATCATTAATTTTTCCTTAATATTTACTTTACATGTATAATTATATATTACCTTGAATTTTTATTACAGAAATGATTTTTTTTATTCTTAGAAAAAAAAACTATTTTTGAATTTGTTTAATCATTTTATAATGTTATTTCTCCATCTTTTAATTTTAAATGTTGTTTTGTTTATTTTAAAAATGGAGGTGAAAAAAATTGTCGGACATATAACAAGTCCCAGCCTCATGTTAAAATATTCTCTCATTTGTTGTTTTTATTTCTTTGAATTTGTTAAATTATTATAACATAATTTCTATATCTTTTAATATTATTTTTAAAAAATGTTGTTTTGTTTATTTTTGAAATGGAGGCCCAAAAATATTATCCTTTTCATTTGTTGTTAATATTTCCATTTCCATTTATACTTTAATACAATCAGACAATCATCGAAAATTGTTTGAAATCATAACTTCGAATTAGGCCATATATTTTTCTATTTTACTACCCATTTAAGGCAGAGAGGTTAGCCTCCTGTGAATAGATCTTTCTATTAACTATCAATTGCTATCTATATTGGAGATGTCTCAAAAGCCAGGAAAATTTTAAAACAAATAAATGACAATAAAATTTAAACCCGTGAAGGCAAACCAGATCCCATTTTAGAAAGAGGGTTCATCCCTGCCCCTGAGTTTAGAGGAATATATCTAATTCAAATTCTTCTATTTTTTAGTTTTTCTAAAACCCATTGGCATTATTATAATAGGTGAAAGGTCTAAAATCATAAAATACCATGACATTACATATTTTCATTTCACCTCAATAGTTATTTCTACCAATACGGGACTGTTTGAGGTATAGACTGTGCTAATACATCTATTACTGTAATGAAGAAAAGTGGACTCCGACCCTTGATGAACTCCTTCGGCTATTGTGAAGCCTGCTGAAGTACCTGTTGTGATATTAAAGTAAATAATTTCCATACGTAAAAGATAAAATTAAAACTTTGTCAAAAAATTTTATATGCAAAATAAGTTTAAAATACAATTTTTCATATTTTAAATGATATTTTACTTATAATCATTATATTATGTCCTTTTACTATTTTAAAAAATAAGTTTATTTACGTTTATTATTATATTTATAAATGATTTAATATAATATTATTATTTTATAAAAATCATCTAGATTTGTATAACTAACAGCATCATTTTAAGCCTGTTTATTTTATTTTTATAATTTTTTTGGACCCGGGTGAGTGATACTAAATATAAAAATTTTAATTCTAACTGGGCTTAATCACAATAGGCAATATTTTAAATTACCCTTGCTTCCCAAATTGTTTTACATCAATAATGCACCAAATTATTTTATTTACATAATTTTACTAATTTCTAAAGTAAAATTTTAGATGAGCCATTAGAAAAAAAATATCTAAATTTTAACGAAGGTTGACAAAATTTTAAAATAATTATTTGTGGATATTTTTAATTTGGAATTGCATGGAAAATATTTAATTAATTCATTTTATCGCCGTTAAGGGCGATACACATAAATAAAGAAAATGAAGACAATTTTAATTATCACCTTTTATATTTATTTGGTATGATAATCGTTCATAAAACTATGAGTGAGTAAAATTTTTTGGAGACTAAAAAATCTTTATATAAAAGAAACATTTTTTTTTAACAAAGGGACGACAGATGTAAGTTTTCATACTCATAATCATAATAAAATATATGGAATTATAAAGAAAATAAAGATAATTTTATATATAATTTTAAATAACATGTAATAAAAAAAATGAAAATCTTTATAAATGGATTCAGTTCAGAATAGTGTATAGGTTAATATCATGTTAGATAAGAATAAAACGTAATACAAATAATAATTATCTTTTAATTTTAAGTTTTTCTATATACTAAAAAAAACTAATTATGACTTATATCGCCGCAGAACAGTAAAAATAAACATAATGAACCTATTATATCAATACACAACAATTATATATGTAAATTTTTTATCAAAATTCAACATAAAATATTGAAAGCTAAAATAGGAAAAAATATATATGGCCTAATTCTAAGTTATGATTTTAAATAATTTTCGATGATTGTTTGTTTGTTCATAAGTATAAATGGAAATAGAAATATGAACTACAAATAAAAATGCGAATTATATAACGTGAGTCAGGGACTTGTTTATTTTGGGTTCTATTTTTAAAATAAACAAAACAACATTTATAAAAATTAATTATAAAATCGAGAAATGGAGAAATTTCATTATAAGATGAAGTTTAAAAATCTTTTTTTTATATAATAAAAATTCAGGCTAATATAAATATATAAGTAAAGTAAATAATAAGAAAAAATTAATAATTCATCTAAAAAAAATATTCAAATAGATCAAAAATAAAAAATTTACGAAGAATTTTAAAATATTTATTTTAATAAATATATATAAAAAAATTACCACTTTATTTTCAATGATGAGAGAATTGCAGGTAGTATTTACCCAAGAAGAGGTTACAAAAAAATCAACTATTTCTTAATAAACTTATCTGGAGGTTTAAATAGAATTAGGCCCATATTTTTTCTAGATCTAATAAATTTAGATAATGCCAGCTTATACATTCTATTGAAAGTAATAACTAAACTTAATAATCACATTGTCAATAGGTTGGTGCATAATTTAATAGATCTAGTCTTTGTTGCACTTCAAAAAATAAATCGGAATTTAGGACAATCGCTATAAGTATTTTAATCAGAAGAATATTTTCTAATAATTCGAAAACTAATAAGAGATTCTTTATCTGATATTTTCACACCTAATTAAAATCCGAATATGAAAGGTGAATGCGAAATCGTTAGCTATGTAGCTAAAATCAATCTGGAGAATCTGCTTTCAGATCATTTATACTCATTAAACCGCAAATTATAATCTAAAGTTTTTCCCAAAAATATATAGAATTCAATAATTATATACAATCTAGCTATGGAACACCATCAATATTGGATAATCGAAAACAAAGATTTTGTCAATGCAAGGACGCCAGCAAGATAAACCTATAGAACTATCCTTGTTCTATATATCCATAAATAAAATTATTAAGGATATTATGATTATTGTGACCTAAATCTGAATATTTGGTAGTAAGATGATGCTTCACTGTCAGACTCTATCAGCGAAATAATTAAAGGCCTTGACATTATCATACTTAGTTTTCAAACAAATTTATCATAAATATATTAAAAATATAAATTTATTTCAAGAAGAGAATATTTTTCTTCAAACATAGTCCTATTAACTCCTATCAACAGAGACGAAATATGTGTTCTTGTGTCATATATGCGGTTAAGCCAGTATATAAACATTTTTAGAAAATAATTCTAACATTACAAATATCCTTATAATATGGCCCCTCACATTAGATCTATGATATTATTAAAAACTTCCTACATTCCCAAAATTTTTTATCATTTTAGATTATCAGAGGCATTTTTATATCCTGAAATTTACCAAATTTAGAGAATATTTTTATCTATAATGTTGTCAGAAAACATAGTTATAATCCTCCCACAAAATCTGAAGGACTTGGTCTACGCTCTCCTATACCCTTATTAATTGTATATACTAACCATGAACATATTTTGAATTTAATCAAGTTTAGCTGTGTTGACAAATTATTCTACAAAGGTTCACAAGAATTGAATGCAGCTATCGTGTCACACTCCAATGACAGATTAACTCCTTACAATGGTTATTAAGATGTTCGACTATGAATGGCTACAGGATCTATCTAAGCAGAGCTATTGAATCATTTCCAAAATATACAGAATTTATTGAGTTACAATCAGGTTTTGGGTCGTGACGCTTTGTAGTGGTTACTAAAATTAATGTTTGTGATTTAATATAGTGATTATATTATTTATAGAATTATTCAGTTATCAACATTTTTGATCTAATACTAAATAATATTGCCATGATATGAAAATAAAATGATATGGACTACTTGAATAAATATGTTTATAATTACCAAATAAATTTATCAAAAGTTATTAAATTTTATTATAAATTAACCTGGGATTGGAGCTCTGATTGTAGTGGTTACTAAAAAATATTTATTTATTATATGATTATTAAAAATAGAATAAAAATTAAACTTTTTGATATGTAAAAATAATAATATATATGCTATTTTGAATAATTATAATTTATATTAATCAATTGTAAAAAAGTTTCAAATTTTATAAATAGGCATATAAACCTAGGGGTTGAGTTTTGCTGATTGTAGCGGTTACTAAAATCATTGTTTACGGTTTTATATATTAATATGTAATTCTTAGATCTATAAATAAAGAGAATGACAATATATAAAAATAACATCATATGGCGGATTTTGATTAATATTTTGTAACTATTTAATCAATTTTAAATAACGTTTTAAAATTAAAATAAATATAAATAAACCTGGAGGTTGAGTTTCGCTGATTGGAGTGGTTACTAAAATTTTTGTTTGCGATTTATATAATGATTAATTATGGTGACATTATTTAGTTATCAACTTTTTGATCTAACAATAAATGAGATTTTGCCTTATTAAAATAAGATATTAACGATTTTGAATATATATAATTATTACTTTCGAAATTTAAAAAATTTGCTGATAGTAATAGTTACAAAAATTATTATTTAAGGTTTTATATATAAATATATGACTCTTTTTTCAAACAATAATAAGAATGACTTCATGTAAAAAAAGACCCGCAGAAACAGTTGGGCCTTGTGGGGAGGGGCAGCCCCCTCTCTTCCCTAAAAATATTTGGTCCCCAAACCTGGCCCATAAAAAAAATCTTTGGACTCCAAAAATATCCCCCCTCCCCCCCATTCAAATATAGTGAAAATTTTTGCAATTGATTATTTTTAAAATAAAATTTTAATATTTATTCAAAAAAATGTCTAGTTTGTAAATTTCTTTCTATCATGTTTTACTTTTATCCAATATTTCATTTTTATTTTATCATTTATATGTGAGTTTGTGTATGTTTATTGAACATATTTCAATTATAACTATTTTATTTATTATATTCAATCACAATATATTTTTTTTAATATAACCAGTTATTTAAAACAGCGGTGAATATTTTAGAATTATAATGATCATTTAATAATATCTATTTTAAGCTGAACAAATGTCAAGCAACAATACAACCTCTACAATTTATAACAACATTTTGGTAAGCCAACAAATTAAACGAAATCGTTTACTATATTAAGTCAATATTTTATTTGCTATTTCATAGCATGCAGGAGTTACAAACAAAAATTACGAATGGTGCAAATAATAAAAACATAATTTATTCTGCTGGAAAATTTATACCAATGTTTTTATACACTATCAAAAAATATCCTGAATTAAATAAAATCATGTAATTTATACCCAAAGCTTAACATCACCCCAGATTTAAAACGAAATATATGAGCTTCTATTGAAAAAATATAACGAATAATTATGCTTAGGTTTTCACAACATGAGGCATCTTTTGTCTCATCAAAGACAAAAAAGGCATCCCAAATTTGTTATGTTTATCTGAAATATATTCAAGCACAATATCTGCCATAATAAAACTCCCATTATTTAGAATATAATAAGCCAGGCATATGATAGTGCAAACGTTATGTCTGACCAAAATGGAGAGAAAACCATACTTCATAAAAATTAATTTAAAAAAGTTTCATTTTTGCTACAACCCCAAGCATCTTTTGGTTCAAAATTGGCATAATAAGATTGTTTCATTTCTAATTTTTTTTAATTTATCCAATACATTGTATAATATTAGGCGTTTTAACGTATCCTGTAAATAGAGAGGCCATAATCTTAAGAGACTTTTAGACCAGAGGTGAAATGATCATTTAGTTTTTGTATCATTTGTAAGAATTTAGATGCTAATGGTATAAAGTATTATTTTACTTTTCTAATAGAACTCTTAATTCAGATTTTTCCACTCTTGATTCAGTGAAGCTACGAGTCTTTTATCATAATGAGTTAATATTAATTGCGTTATATTAGTCATTATAGTTTATGAGATATTAATAACAATCCACTAAATAAGTATCTATAGTTAGTAGGTACTAATCTAGGGGATGCTAAAAATTGCATTGATTCCACGATGAATATTTTAAAAAATAAAAGAAGCTATTATTCTTTTGATTTGATTAGATTTAAGGCTGAAAAACCTTTAGCAAAATTTAATCTGACTCCCTAAAAATCATCACGGGTACGTTAAACAAATTTTCAAGATTTTTTAGTCGAGACCAAATTACAATATGATTGTAAAAAAATACTCCAATTGAAGTTTTTTAAAAAGGAATTATTATGAAATTATTGATTAGTTTTTGATTGTTTTTAGATAGATTTACACAAGATGATTATAATTTCTACCATGTTTTAATTCATTGTCTCCCTTTGACACTGTTTATTAGATAAAATGGCCTCATTAGAATCATTATTGAACTAAAATATGTAAACGTTATATCATGAAATTAAAATAGCTAAAGGATTATTAGCTGCAGAAGTTAAAGAAACGCATAATTTAAAAAATATCTTAAACATTATATATAAAAAAAATATCATCATGCATTTAAAGAATTGTATAAATGCTACTCAGCAGCCATATAGGGTATCAACGGTTTCTGTGGTCTCGTTCTCTTCACTAAAGAGATTTATTACAAGCACTTGAGAGTAGATGAAAGATCAACGTAAGTTAGATTTAGAATTGATGGCTTATGAAAAAATAATACAAAATTTATACGTTAATTCATTTATGTTATTTTATATACATTCATATTATATTATTATTTTGTATTCATATTAGATTAATAAATTTTAAATAAAAATAGTAAAAAGTTTCTATGAAGGCTTAATTATTTATTTTTAAAAAATAGGGCCCCCCCCTAGCTGAAAATCCTGGATACAGTCCAGTGTAAAAATAACATTATATCGCTTTTGAATAATAATTTGTAAATAGTTAATCAATTAAATTAATTAATAAATATAAATAAACCTGGAGTTTGAGTTTCGCTGATTGTAGTGGTTACTAAAAAATATTTATTTATTTTATGATGAATAAAAATAGAATAAAATTAATCTTTTTGATATGTGTAAATAATAATTTAATATGCGATTTTGAATCTAATATTTTTTAAAAAAATTTGGGCCAGGTCGGGTCGACCTCGAAATTTTTTTTAAATATATCTAAATTTATCAATTTTATATTGAATTTTCTATGTAAAATAAAAATATTTGATTTTATTTATTGAAACTAAACGACATATAAGATATGTCTTTTATTTTGAGTAATTATAAAAATTAATTTCTATATTTAAATATTCGCGCCGAGCCGGGCCGATAAATTTTTTTAAAAAAATTTCGGGTTCGGGCCGGGCCGGGTTAGATAAATTAGGCCCGATGCAGATCACTAGTGAAATTTAATTATCAATTTGATCTAATAATAAATAAGATTGGCATCTTATTAAAATAAAATGATATTAACAATTTTGAATAAATATAATATATAACTACTTTTCCAAATTTAAAAAAAATGCTTATTATAATGGGACAGGGCGGGAGTTACAGGAGGTCCCAAGTGGGAAAAGTCCCCTCCCCCACCCCCCCCCTTAAAAAATAAATATTTGGCCCTCAAACCTGACCCCTAGAAAAAATCTTTGGCCCCAAAATAATTTTCCGGCCCCTCAAATTTAATGAAAATTTTTAAAATTAGTTATTTTTAAAATAAATTTTAAATATTTATTTAAAAAACATGTCTAGTTTGTAAATTTCTTTCTATAATGTTTTATTATTATCCAATAAAAAATCATCATTCATTCATATTATATCATTTTTATGTTTTGTGTATAACATTATATAGGCGCTTCGTATTATGTTTAAATTGGATAATTATTTTATTTATTATAGTTCAATCACAATAATATTAAATATAACCAATTATTTAAAACATGCGTGAATTTTAGAATTATGAAGAAACAATCATTTATTAATTCCTAAAGTTGAAAAAATGTCAAGCAACATCACAACTTACAATCTATAACAAAAATTTTAATAAGGCAACAAATTAACCGAAATCGTTACTATCTTAAGTCAATATTTATTTGATTTGATGCTATTTCATAGCATACAGGTGCTACCTTTTCGTGGGACTGGTTTAACAAAGTAAAAATGGTGCTAATGATGAAAACATAATTTATTCTTCTGGACTATTTATACCAATGTTTTCATTCTAAAAAGATCCTGAATTAAATAAAATCATGAAATTTATAGCCAAAAATATATCATCACCCCAGATTCAAAACGAAGCAATATCTATAATGGCAAATATGATGTTTGAATTTTCAGATAAAAATAGCAAAAGTGAAATGCTTTTTTTTTGTCTTAAGGCTGATGAGACAAAAGATGTTGTGAAAACCTGAGCATAATTATTCACTATATTTTTTCAGGAGAAGCCCAAGAAAATTTAAAAGAAATTATTAATTTAGAGTGTTTTTCTGACTTCTGTTTGCATTTTAAAGCAACTTAATGAGTTAAATATTAATTCAACGTAATAATAAGTCAAGCATATAATGGTGCAAACGTCATGTTGGACCGAAATGGTGGGGTATAAATCATACTTCAAAAATTAATTAATTAAAAAGTTGATCTTTACATTGATGCAACCATAAGTTGCATCTTATGGTTCAAAATCGGTATGAATAAATACTGCATTGCTAAAATGCATTGCTAAAAAGCAATTAATCATAATCAATCAAAATTTGATCATATAATATTTTTTTAAAAATAATTTTTATAAACATTTATTTTAATGTAAATAAATCAATTTTTTTATTAATTAAAAAATTGAGACTAAATATCAAATAATTTAAAATTCTATTTTTACTTAATATTATTGGAAAAAAAATATATTTCCTAGCTTATTACAACTTAAATTTTATTTATCAATTATAATATTTAACAAATATATATATCCATAAGAGGGCGTTAAATGCATAAATTTGAAAATATATTCTTAGGAAGCCAGAATAATTATTGGATAGCGCTAGTTTTATATTTGGGTATAAATTAATGTGAAAAACCTAAAAAAATTTTAAAAAATATAGATTTCTTTGACATTTAATTAATGAGTAGGTTTAGAATCGAAAATTAGTAGAAAATTTGTAAGGCCCATATTGCTGGCCTTATTGATCAAAACTCTTCATTTTTGGTTTATACGTGTATAATAAAAAGAAATTATATTGTAAATTTATAATTTGTGATAAAAATGGCAGTCCCATGATGAGTTCTTTTTATATTTTTAAAGTTGTTTATTAATTATTATTTTTTTAGTTATTTACTTAGATAATATTTTTTTAAGAAAATAAAGATTTTGAAATTAAAATTAAGTAAGTTTTTTTATATTTTTGAAGTTAAGTTTATTATATTATTATTTTTTTTAAAGTTTAAATTGAAGATTTTATTGATTTCGAAAATAGGCAGGAAAAAAGAGGCTTGTTTATAACCAATTTACCCCGCCCCCTAAATAAAAATGCTCCAAAAATATTATAAATTTTTATTCAAGTTCAATCTTGCCGAATTTATAAATAAATGTTATCAAATGTACTTGTCTAACATAAAAAAAATAGCGATGTAATTAAAAATATCCGGCCATAAAGTCCGTATCTAATTCTGATGTGTTGATAGTGGGGAGGAGTAGAAGGGAGTATAATGCAAGATTAGTAGAGGTGTTGACAAGTATACAAGATAAGGGTTTGAGAACAAATTTTAATTTTAAGAAGATGAGTTTGGGGAAAAAGGGAAATATATAAGACCGATATTGTAAGAACATTGAGAGAATTTTATTG
Organism: Gordionus sp. m RMFG-2023; assembly: GCF_954871325.1. Lineage (NCBI taxonomy): Eukaryota > Metazoa > Nematomorpha > Gordioida > Chordodea > Parachordodidae > Gordionus > Gordionus sp. m RMFG-2023. The sequence continues at coordinate 6,564,043 of NC_088777.1, forward strand.
GAATTAATTGCAAACTTTTCTGGACTTGATTAATTATCACCATTGTTTTATCGCTAATTTTGCTAGTATTGCAGCATCTTAATTAGAATTGAAGAAACAAATTCGATTCGAGAGGCCTAATTTCATAGTAAAGGAGTAATTCTCGAATAATTGTAAATATGGAGAATTTTGATATATAGATTTTTATTTGGCATCATCCAGAAATATTATAAATAATTTCAAATTTTTGGTATTTCAGTAATTTTTCACCCTGTTTTAAGTATTTAAAAATAAATAATTTTGTTTATCTGTGTATAACTTTATCAGAGTATCTATTATTTTAAATTTTAAAATATCTGAAGAGCTCTCTATGAAATCTTAGTGAAAATGAATCAACTGTAACATATATTACTCTTATTGGAAAATATATAAATAATTTATTTTTTCATTTAATGTATTTTGAATTAATTTAAACTACTATATAATTTTGTTAAATGTAATAATATAATATATATGTGAAAGATTTCACATATAAAATATGATAGTATCTTGGAAATCAAATATTAAATCAAATTATTTAAAAGTAGACAATTTTTAGGTTTAATGTTAACAGGCACAATCAGTGGGTAAATTTTCTTGAATAAAACACATTTAGTTAATATTTATCAATAAATATAATGGTATACCTAAATTTTGAGGCTTTCCATGTGTAATGTTTAACTTAACTAAAATAAAATTTTCATATTAAATTATTTTATAATAATACTGCTAGGATTAAAAATAGTTAGCTCAAGCCATGTTTATCTGTTATATACCTTGAATTATATCCTCAAATTTTAGTCAGATTTTGTGATTTATTTGATATTTATAATTAAAATACCTGTATTATATGATAATATAAAAGTATTTAAAATTTATTAATATTTGGGTGAGACATGATCAATTAAATGTTAATAGGAGACAAAATTTTTCACTATTCATCCAGCCTATTTTAAATATAATAGCCCGAGCAGTTCTACTAATAAAGATCAACTAGAATTGATCATGAGGAATCTAAATAGAGTTATTAAAGCTTTACTGAATTACTTTGGTCTTTCTTTATAAGTCCTCATATTATGTGAGATTTTAATAATATATCAAATTCTAAATTTACAAGCTAGGTAGAAGATGTTTATTACTAACATCGAAACACTATAATAATTAAAAAAATTAATGAATTCCAAAGTTTGGTACCAAATTAAAACTCTGATTAATAAGAAATAAGAACCTGAAAAAACCCGATTTTTATTTGAAGGAATCAGGGTTATAACAAAAGTGATAGTGTTCAATTGAGTGATTCATAAGGTTTTCATTTATTGTTTCTAACTTGAAACAAAATTTTAAAATAGAAAAAGCTACATAAAATAACGAAGACGCCCTACCATAAAATAAAAGCAAAAATTAAATAAATTGAGGGAAAATATAACTGAACAATTATACATATCGTTAAGTGTGTTTTATTAAAATATCAGATAAAGTTGTAATCCTTATATATAAAAAAAATTGATGTTTATGAATAGCGTATGTGGTCTAGACGGTTGAGTACTTATATCGCAAACTGATAGTTCTGATTTCGAATCCAATAAGGGTCAAGTTTTTTCTAAAGCCAACTCTGTGGTTCTGTCCTTGGGGGATGATATATAGTAGATCGAACTCGACCACATGATTCCGTTAATATATTTTAAAAAATAAGTCTTATTGCATTTTAATTAATTTTATTCGCTGTTTAGCAAGTGGTTTTATGTCATATCATTACCTAAAATAACTTAGATGTTGTGAAAAAAAAACTATTATGCTAATAACACTTAAACAAATAAAGAAGTTAGACAGCTTTAAGATTCTTTAATAATTTATATTTTAATAATAATTTTAATTGGAGAATATTCTGTCCATATTTAATTAAATTTATTTGACAAATTAGGCAATATTAATTAATTTTGAATTATTTAAAAACTCTTGTATGTTTTATATCATAATAACTTATCCTACTTTATGATAAATATATTGATTTCTGGTAGATTGTAAATACATATTATTAAAAATTTTACTAATATTTAAATGTTTCTAATAATTCTTATAATAAAATTATTAATATTTGATTATCTATATATAAATTTTTAAAAAAATTTTATATATCATTATATCAATTTTAATGATTATTTTGTAAATGTTAAAATATAAATTATAATGCAAATAATAAAAATATACTTGTTAAAGAATTAGGGTTTTTGCCATCTTCTTGATGAAAGGTTAAAATTGATCCATTTTTTGATTTAATTTCTTGAATAAGTTGCATCATCTTATAATCACACTGACATATTTTAGGGAAATCTATGAAATAGCGAAAGATTATTGACACTCTAAATATTATCAAAAAAGACTATCTAGCCAATTGTAACCAATTAGAAATTACTGTATATAACTCCTTATTATATTTTTATCTAGAAAATAGCCCTTAATATTTCTGAATCTTTAAATATTATCAATATACTATATTGAGTAAACTTCTGAGATTTAGTTATCTAAAATTTTTAATATTATATTATTTATTAATTTAATGATTATGTATAAATCAAATTATTTTATAATCAACTCCTTTTTTATATTAGAATTGTAAGAATAGCATCGTGAAAGAATGACATTGCATTTTAAAATTTTAAGTATAAGTTTTGCTTTTTATTTAATCTGCCATATAATTTTGGTAAGATTAGTTTTAGAATCATAATTACTGAGTTATTTTTTAAAAATTTTTTATTATTTTTAATTTACGATTGGTTTATTTATTTTATATCTTTTTATGAGAATTTTTAATGATTCATAATTGACTCTTCCGTTAAAAATTTTTTTAAATCTTTATAATCTATATTTTATAATAAGAATAAATGCTTTTATTTATTTGAATAATATTTTTTTAAATCTCCTTGCTTCAATTGCGGTTCTATAACAAATTATTATTTAGATACTTTCCCTAAAATTTATAAATATAACTAACCAACTAACCTTATAAGTAATGATATAGTTAACTCTTTGATAGAACAAGAATACAAATTACATCATGTAAAAATAACTTTATATGTCCTATTTTGAATAAATATAATTATTAACTACTATATTAATTTTTAAAAATGCTTAAAATAAATTAATAAATAAAAATAAACCTGGGGATTGAGTTTCGCTGATCGTAGTGGTTACTAAAATTTTTGTTTGCGATTTAATAGTAATTATATTATTGGTGGAATTATTTAATTATCAACTTTTTTGATCTAACAATAAATGGCATCATATAATAAAATGATATGAACGATCTTGGAAAAATATATATTATAATTACCAAATAAATTTTAAAAAGTTTTTTAATTTTTATTTAAATTAACCTGGGGTTGGAGTTCTGATTGTAGAGGTTACTAAAAAATATTTATTAATCATGTGATGATTAAAAATAGAATAATAATCAACTTTTTTGATAAGTAAAAAAACATTATTTAGCCGATTTTGAATAAATATAATTTTTAACTACAAAAATGTTTTAAAATTAATTAATAAATATGAATAAATAAACCTGGGGGTTGACTTTCGTTTATCGTAGGGGTTACTAAAATTTTCGTTTGCGATTTAATATAGTGATTACATTATTGATGTAATTATTTAATTATTAACTTTTGATCTAACAATATATAAGATTCACATCATTTAAATATAACATTATATAGCCGATTTTGAATAAATATAACTTATAACTACTTAAAAAATTTTAAAAATGTTTTAAACCTTGGGGTTGACTTTCGTTGATTGTAATGGTTACTAAAATTTTAGTTCACAATTTAATAGATGACAACATTATTAATGAAATCATTTAATCTTCAATTTTATTGTCTATCTAATATATAATATATATAATTTATAAATATAATTATATTGTATGGATAAATTAAATATAGATGAATTACAAATAATTTTCATGTTTTTAAATTCAATAATAATAATAATATACCTGGTGTTTTAGGAAGTGTTGTACCTAAAATTTAATATTATATTATTTATTTCTTTTAGTAATTAAATCAAAATCCAATTATTTTAAATTTAACTTTTTTTATGCTAGAATTGTATGAAAATTATTGCGCACTATTTAAATAACAATTTTCTTATTTATTTAATCTGCCAAATTATCATTGGTTATTTTTTTTTATTTTTTCCATTATTTGTTTATTTTGGAAACAATGTGGATACTAAAATTACCGATATTATATTATTTGCTAATTAATACATCGATTACTTCATAAATCGAATTATATTAGCAACATTCTTCTTTACCTGATAATAAAAATATCATCATGAATATAATGATATTGGAGGAGCTATTTTGATTTCTTTTTAAATTAATTTGGTTTAAGACAAATTAAATCATCTATAAGTCAACATTTTTAATCTAGTTCTAACAAAAATGACATGGGTGGGAAGTCTATAGGGGCAAATATTTAACTAGCTTAAAATGTTATTAGGTAAATTTAAGAAAGAGGATGGGGTTTCCTTTGCCCTTCCTACCTTCAAACTTATTTGTTTAATATTAAAAATAAATTTTATCATAAAGAATGTTATGAGAATATTTATTAGTTTTTATTTATTAATTATATATTTTTAAGTAAATAAATAAAATATAGTAAGACACTATTTAAAAAAATTTATAGCGAAAGCGGTTAAGCATAACCTTTATATGAACATAAGCCTCCTTAACTTTGGACAGTTAAATTTAGTATAATATCTCAATTATATTTTTAATTAATATATTTTTGGTCAGAGATTCAATTTTTTTAAACAAATAATAAATATTCCTTTGCAAATAGCAATCTTAATACAATTTTTAAAGACTAGAAAATTTCCTAAAAATATAATGATATTCCAAGGACCATGAAGTTTTTCACATATATTTTCTTGTTCTAATTAAATTATTATGGTATTCAAAAAAAAATTCTGTTTTAAAATAATTTATATATTTACAAATAATTTATAAATTAAGAATGAATCAAATGGAAATATATTATTTGACTATTCTGATAAAAAAATTATAGATTAACATTTTTCACTATTTAAAAATTTTTTATTAGAAAAATAATTATATGAAAAATCATAAATAATGTGAAAGTTCATAAATTTATAATTATAATATTTTTTCCATATTTTGGCTGTCGAATTATATGATTTACATTATAATATATATGAAGTATATTACATTTTCGTTTTTAGATTCCTTTGAAATATATTTTTAGGTCCATTTTGGTCAATATTTAAATAGCATATTATATTAATTAAAATAAAAAATTTATCTTAGCCGCATGTCCTGGCACAGGGGTGGGCATGATATAAATGGCATTGTATATATATTTATATATATATATACGTCAATCATATGTTTTGTATGAAGAAGATAATTTAATAAATTTTCTCCACATGTTTAGTATGTTTTGCATTATAAATCTATAATTGAGAGCGTTTTATTAAGTTTAGAAATGTGATTTTGCTGGAAATGTATTTCAATATGTGTTGAATATCCACCCGAAAATATTTCAGACAATTTTATGACCAACCTTTGAAGATAGCTTAATTTATATTAATTTATATGAATTTCGCGCAAAATCAGATTATTAAATTATAAAACAACGGGCTCAATTAATGAATTTAAAAACAAAAAATAAAACAGCATTACCCTATTTATTTTTTTTATATTATGATCATTAATTATTAATGGAATTTAAAAAGAAATCAAATATTTTACCGAATTCTTTCCCTAAATTAATTTAAAGAATAAATTACATTTTAAAAAAAATATGATTAAATTAGGCGAGCATTTATACCGATTTTTTAAAAAAATTTCCTCTATTTGGTGACTAATAACTTTCTTATTTTAGTTGTTTTACCTAATTTTTCTATGTGACAACCCTCGGAAAATGAATAATCAGCTGTGTAGTAACAGATCAACATCCAAGGATTTAATCTTAACTTGAAAATCATTTTTGGGCGAGAATATATCTCATCAGGGCTTTCGAGCTTTATATTAAACCTCGGAGAGATATTTCAAGAAAATTAAAGTTTCTCTTAAGAAATTATTAATCAAATCCATTAAAATTTTATTTTGATGATATTGATATTGGTATAATATTTTAAAAAAAATGATAAAACACTAAAATATTAAAACAACTATATAAAAATATGTAAAAATATATAAAATTACTAAAATTGTGTTTAAAAATTTCTAATTAAAGGTTTGTTTAAGAAATAAGGATTCGCAATTTTCGTTTGTTATGCTAAAAAATTTTCGTGATAAAGTTTTTAAAAAAATATATGTAGACTGTGAAAAATTGCCGTTGTTGAAATGACTATTGGCTGAAATATAAAGTTATTTAATTTTGAATATTTATTAATTTTTTTATTTTCCCTACAAGTAAGAGGGTTTGTATTAATTGATGAAGGAAAGAATGATCAGGTTGCATCCCAAATAAGGAATTTCCCATTAAACCAGGGGGTGCAGGTTAAGCTCGGGTCTGAGGCCGTCTTGTAATGAGAGGTTGGTAGGTTCAAGGATTTTGGGTATTATAGTCTTATTAAAAGCGTTATGTATAATTTTATAAATGCTTAATGACGGAGATGACGTCCTTGATTGCGGGTGCAGTTTAGACCATGTCTGACGTTAGGTTGAACCAGTGGCGTAGCTAGGAATTTTCCTTAGAAGGGGTCCATACATATAAAAGCTGGGGGCTTCGCCCCCAGACCCCCTTTAACGGGCCTTCGGCCCTTTGCTACGGCCTTCGGCCGGGTTTATCTTACAAATCATAACCTTATCTTCGATAATATATAATAAATATATTTTTTAAATGCATCAATAATATGTTATTATAATTTAGTAGATTATTCTCAATGACTTTATAATAATACTATCCAGAATAATTTCAATAGTAATATAATATCCTTCCACAAACATCAAAACTAGAAAAAAATAATTCATATAAAATCGCTTTTAAGTCTTTTGAACGTATAATCTCAAAAAAAATTTTGCTCTGGGAGGGGTCCAAACCCGAAAACCACCCCCATAGCTACGCCACTGGGTTGAACAGCTAGGCTGCATTGGTAGCAAGAGTGTGAATGTTTAAGCGAGCATCAAGTCTAAAGCCTAAAGTAACTCTCAGTTGGTCATTGGATAAGAGATTATCTAAGGTTTGGCTTGGAAGGGCTTCGATGATATATTTGTTAGAGATTTCGGTAGGAAATGTATAACCGTCTGGGGTTAGGAGATTCCATCTTTCTATTGCTGCTGCAAGAAGATCATAAGGAGTTATGAATAGTGTTGCGTAATCGGCTAATTTTAGCCGACTAAAAACGGCTTAGCCGAGATTTTAGGTGGAAAAATCGGCTAAGCCTAATTAGGTATAGCCTAAAAATTGGCTAAACCTAATTAGGCCAAGCTTAAAAATCGGCTAAACCTAATTAGGCTAAGCCTAAAAATCGGCTAAGCCTAAAAATGGGCTAAGCCTAAAAATTGGCTAAAATAAATTAGTCAAAATTCTGCCTCGATGCTTAGCATTAATTATTATTTATTTATTTTAGTAAAATAATTTATTTTATTTATATTTAATGTAAATATTTTATTATTATCAACAAATAAACATGATATGATTTAATATTTTTTATTTATATTATTATATTTTGAAATGAAAATAAATTTATTTATTTGATGTTTTTTTAATAAAAAAAATAATATGCTGCTATATTGTAAAAATGTAATATTCTTTATAATATAATTTATTAGTGATTTTCACAATCTTCTTTGTAAATACATCTTTTATTGAGAAATTATATTGTAAATTTTATTAGATAAATAAACAATCTTTTAGGTGAAATCTTTTATCATTTTTTTAAAATTATCTATTTATTATTAAATAAGGTGGATTTTATGAAACTTTTTTGATGTTATTTTATATGATCTTTAGGATAATATTTTAATGTGACAATTGTCATAATCGTTCTTTTATAAGTTTTTTGAATTTTTTTGAAGAAAGTATGTTAAAATAAGTATTAATAACATGTGTAAATATAAATTTAGTGAAGATGTACCATAGAAAACTGACAATAATCATAATCGCTATTTTTAAAGTTTTTTGAATTTTTACGAAAATATGTTAAAATAAGTATTAATAACATGTGTAAATATAAATTTAGTGAAGATGTACCAATGAAAAGTGACATTTGTCATAATCGTTAGTTTTTTGAATTTTTTTGAAGAAAATATGTTAAAATAAGTATTAATAACATGTGTAAATATAAATTTAGTGAAGAAGTATTAATGAAAAGTGACATTTGTCATAATTGTTATTTTTAAAATTTTTTGAATTTTTTTGAAGAAAATATGTTAAAATAAATATTAAAAACATGTTTAAATTAAAATTTAGTGAAGATGTGCCATAGAAAAGTGACAATTGTCATAATCGTTATTTTTAATTTTTTGAATTTTTTTGACGAAAATATGTTAAAATAAGTATTAATAACATGTGTAAATATAAATTTAGTGAAGATGTACCAATGAAAAGTGACAATTGTCATAATCGTTATTTTTAAAGTTTTTTGAATTTTATTGACAAAGATATTTTAAAATAAGTATTGATAACATGTTTAAATAAAAATTTAGTGAAGATGTACTCTAGATAAGCGACAATTGTCATAATGGTTATTTTTAAAGTTTTTTGATTTTTTTTGACGAAAATAGTTAACTTGCATCGATATTGATTTTAAAATAGAAAAAAAAGTTTACCCAAATTTTAAACAAGATTGTCTGGTGAAAATTGGTAAAAAAATAATAATTTCTAACTTAGGATTAGATATTATGATATAAATTTTGCATTATGATTTCTGACCCGATGAACAAATGTAATAAAATGCCAATTTGCTCCTGTTTTTGGGGAAGAATCTATTATTACCATATGTTTTTCTATGGCATATACTCAGGCAATTTTAATTTTACAATCTATATTTTTACCCATTTACATCAAAGAAATTTTAAAAATAACGATTATGACAATTGTCACTTTTCTATATTACATCTTCACTAAATATTTATTTAAACATGTTATTATTACTCATTTTAACATATTTTCGTCAACAAAAATCAAAAAACTTAAAAAATAGTGATTATGACAATTGTCGCTTATCTAGAGTACATCTTCATTAAATTTTTATTTAAACATGTTATATATACATATTTTAAAATATTTTCGTCAAAAAAATTCAAAAAACTTTAAGAATAACGATTATGACAATTGTCACTTTTCATTGGTACATCTACACTAAATTTATATTTACACATGTTATTAATACTTATTTTAACATATTTTCGTCAAAAAAATTCAAAAAATAACGAATATGACAATTGTCACTTTTCATTGTCTTCACTAAATTTATATTTACACATGTTATTAATACTTATTTTAACATATTTTCGTCAAAAAAATTCAAAAAACTTTAAAAATAACCATTATGACAATGTCAATTTTCTATGGTACATCTTCACTAAATTTTATTTAAACATGTTATCAATACTTATTTTAACATATTTTCTTCAAAAAAATTCAAAAAACTTATAAAATAACGATTATGACAATTGTCACTTTTCTATGGTACATCTTCACTAAATTTTTATTTAAACATGTTTTTAATACTTATTTTAACATATTTTCTTCAAAAAAATTCCAAAAACTTAAAAAATAACGATTATGATAATTGTCACTTTTCTATTGTACATCTTCACTAAATTTTTATTTAAACATGTTTTTAATACTTATTTTAACATATTTCTTCAAAAAACTTTAAAAATAACGATTATGACAATTGTCAATTTTCTATTGTACATCTTCACTAAATTTTTATTTAAACATGTAATTAATACTTATTTTAACATATTGTCGTCAAAAAAATTCAAAAAACTTTAAAAATAACGATTATGACAATTGTCACTTTTCTTTGGTACATCTTCACTAAATTTTTATTTACACATGTTACTAATACTTATTTTAACCTATTTTCTTCAAAAAAATTCAAAAAACTTATAAAATAACGATTTGACAATTGTCACATTAAAATATTATCCTTAAAAAGATCATATAAAAAAAAAGTTTCATAAAATCCACCTCATTTAATAAAAAAGATAATTTAAAAAAAATGATAAAAAAATTATAAAAGATTTCACCTAAAAGATATTTATCTAATAAAATTTACAATATAATTCCTCAATAAAAGATGTATTTATAAAGAAGATTGTGAAAATCACTAATAAATTATATTAAAAAGAATATTATAATTTTACAATATAGCAGCATATTATTTTTTTTATTAAAATAACATCAAATAAATAAATTTATTTTCATTTCAAAATATAATAATATAAATAAAAAATATTAAATCATATCATGTTTATTTGTTGATAATAATAAAATATTTACATTAAATATAAATAAAATAAATTATTTTACTAAAATAAATTATTTTACTAAAATAAAATATTTTACTAAAATAAATAATAATTAATACTAAGCATCGATGCAGAATTTTGACTAATTTTTAGCAGATTTATATAGGCTTAGCCGATTTTAGGCTTAACCTAATTAGGCTTAGCCGATTTTTAGTTTTAGCCGATTTTTAGGCTTACCTAATTAGGCTTAGCCGATTTTTAGGCTTAGGCTAATAGGCTTAGCCGATTTTTAGGCTTAGCCTAATTAGGCTTAGCCGATTTTTACGCTTAGCCTTATTAGGCTTAGGCGTAGTTAGGCGTAGTTTTTAGCCGATTACGCAACACTAGTTATGAATGATGATATCGCAGAATTGAACGATAAGCGATTTGATATAAATAGAGAAAGGGAAAATAGTTCTAAGGGAATCAAGTCGATACCACCAAGTTTAGCGGGTAATTGGACTAGGTGCCAATTAAAGTCTGATAATGAAAGGTTGATGATCCTTTCTATAAAGGTCTTTAAGCGAATATTGTGTTGAATGTTTGAGGAGATGAATGAGGAGGATGAGTAGAGATGTGAGATTTTGGGAAGATAAAAACACTTTTTTAATAAGTAAAAAAGCTGGTGCGATAGAATGTGGTTGATGAACTTTTCCAATTTTTACATCTCAAAGTTTTATAGATAATTTTTTTGGATATATTATTATTAAGTAATGGGGAGCCCAAAAGTTGGATATCTTCTTTTTCGATAATAGTGTATTCTTTAAATAAATCTAAGGGAATCTCGGGGTTGAGGAAGCAAATTTCAGTTTTAGTTTTATTTAATTCCAAATCTATTTTAGAGCATACTCTTTCAAGGTAGTTAAGGGCTTTGCTTATTTAATGTGGATTACCGCAAAGGGTGCCATCATCAAGGTACCATAGGTTTAGGTCGAGATCAAAATCAAATTTAAGATCTTTCATCATATTATGGATATCTAAGCAGAAAAGAATAGGGCCGAGGAGGTCGCCCTGTTGTACTCCCTCTTCAGAGTATATAACGCTACCATTAAAGATGAGGAAAGTGCTATTGTTATAGCAGATGTCTATGAAGCGCGAGTATTGGGGGAAATTAGTATGAATATCGATTACAAATGGAAAAAATTTAACACAAAATAAAATATTGCATTACTTTTAGGATACAAAAAAGAATAAAAATCATAATTTAGTTAGGAATCTAATAAAGTGAAAAATTTTTAAAAACTGTATTTTACAACTCTAAAAAAGCTTAAAATAAGCAAAAAAAACATTTCGATTAAATTGGCAGATTACATGAGGATATAAAGTTAGGAACAAAAAACGATTATAAGATTATTAATATTTTTATAATATCAATTATTCAAATTCCGTTATTAAAACATGGTTATTTTGATCAGACATGTCAAATAGTATGCAATTAAATATATTACTTTTTTATTAAATAAATCCATTGATTTATTTTAAAACAAATTGCCAACAGACAACATATTAAAATAAATTAATGTATAAAAACTCCTCCTCGAAAAGTAGGATTAAAAAAATGAAATTATTTCGAAAAAAGATTATAGTTAAAAATTTATACATAGAGAAAAGATCATATTTAGAATAATTCTTATTTTTATCAAAACCTTTTATTTAATATGGGTTGTCAAATTAGAATAAATAAATGTTACAAAATCTGTGGAAAATCATGTTAAACTATGCATGATTATGTTAGATTATAATTATGTAAGAAAAAAAATTTACTTATCTGTTGGATAATTATATCTAAAATAAAAAATAAATCAAGAAAACTGGTAATATAAAGGTTCTTAATTAAATAAAATTAAATGTTCTAAAGGACAAGAACATTTTTAATTTATTTCCTATGTTTTAAAGTATAAAAACAAGTGTTCCATTATATAGAATGGGAAAACTCTGTCCGAAAAGGTCTTGGAGGTGTACCATCAGGACCCAGTTCTCTCCCTGAAAATTGAGCTGTTTTATAATGCATTCGAAAGCATGTCTTTCTCTAACTCTAAAAAGAAAATCAAATTATATATTAAATAAGGCAAATTTTATCAAAATTTTAGACAAATTCTTTTATAATTTAAAAGGGTAAATTAGATAAATTTATTGTTGCTTGAAGCTTTTTAGTATCAGTTATTAAATTGCGTGCTTAGTTCTATTTACTTTATAGTTTAAAAGTTTTGACGAAAATCGAAGAGATTATTAATATTTTTTAATAACATAAAAAAAATCGCCGAAATGTTAAAAATTATAAAGTATAAGACTTTATAGATTATCACGTTATTCCGATAATTATTTCTACTAATTGGTTCCTAGGCATTTTTAAAAGATTTTAGGTAAAGTAAATACCTCAAATAAATGGGAATCATGGATCCTCTTTTAAAATTTTATGATAAACTCAAATTGTAGTGTTCCTAGGCAACTAAATTATTTTACTCGGATCTCAGTGAGTGGCTCTTTTTGCTTTTTTCTCCCTTCATATGTTTTTTTTAAATTTATTATAGTCTTTATATTTATCATCTTTTATATGATTTCTTACTTTCATTTTAATATAGTTTTATGTTATGTTATTTTTATAATTTAATAAAGTTTTTACTTTAAAAATTTTTTAAATATAATATATAATAAATAATTTCCATTTCATTCTATAGTAAGAAAATGTATTAATTTATATTTATTATTAATAATTTAGTTAATTATTGTATTCTGTTATATAAATCAAAATAAAGATATTCAATTTACCTTGTAATATTATTCTTATTTTTTTTGTTTAACTTAGTTTTGTAGAATGTATATTTGAATATTTAGCTTTTAACTTATATTTTTTGTAATACAGAACAATTCAAATCTGACAAATTTTATTATATAAACTTTAGAAAAAATATAATTTTTACTTTTAGTTTTTTTTATGTGTACAATTCTTATTAATAAATACGTTTTGTTTAAATAAAAGGAATTAACGATATTTATAATGTTCAATTTATCTTTTTGGTAAAATACAATGTTATATAATTTCACAAAACTATATTAGTTTAATATTTGAAGAAATATTTTTTTAGAGACCTACGGTTCTATATTTTGTGTTAGGACATATGCAGCACTAAAGCATGAGTTAAGACCGTTCCAAAAAATCGATCTTTTAAACGGTTTGTTCCAAGAAGACAGGACATAATAAAATAATATTTTTAGTTACGGCCCCCACCTAAGGTTTTATTTTATTTAAATATGGCTTTTATCATTATAAATCGCAGCTGAGCTACTTTACATTAAAAGCCTCTAAATTCCTTAATTATATTAGATATTAATTCTAATTAAAAATGGAACAAAGCATATAGAATAAGTCTAGATCTAGATGTATGACTTAGAATCATAGAATGAAAATATAAATTATTTAGAATATTTTTAATAGTTCTGTACTTGGAATAATTTTTTTTTATTACAAAATAATTATGTTTCATACCTTTAGGGTGTAATTTTGCATCTAGAAATAGAAAACATGCATATATAATATATTACGTGTTGAAAGATAGTTATATCCTTTTTGGATAAATTATAGTTAACCCAAAATCCATCCTATTTTTGATTGATTAATTGTTTTTATTGATAATTTATTGTCGCCTACTTAGGTTGGTACATTTTGAAAAAATATAAGTTTTGATTTAAATAAAATATTGTGATGTGAAAGATACAAGAGTAAAGCTAAGGTGTAAAAATTAGATAAAAAAGAATAAAAACTAAGTTAAAAATTATATAATTCTCAAATATAGGATTAAAAAAATCACAAAATACTTAAAATTTCTTGGGAAAATCAGAATAAATATATAGAAAGAAAATATATAGATAGATAATTTTAAAATGGGGGCAAAAAAAGGGAAAATTAGATTAAAAAGTTATAAATGGGTATATATTATTATATAGTTTTTAATTCCAAGAAGAAAAAGTAATTATTATTTGGAGATAATATAGTATTCTTTCCTGAAATTGCAAGTGTATAATTTTATTTAGTCATAATATATATTCATCCATTCCATTCGTAGCTGAAAAAAAGTTCGAAATTTTTATCTAATATATGCTAAACAATTGTTAAGTAACATGATAATTTCATAATATTAGGTTGTTTTACGATTGGGTTCTTATATCTAGGAGAATAGTGGAGCCTTTACACTATAAAATTAATATCTTATTTTTCCCATGCAGATTGTTAGCCGTCAATTTTAAATCAGGATAGCATATCTGAATTGCTAGTTTTTTAGTTCCTTTAGATTATAACTCATAATATTATATAATAAATCAGGCAAATTTTATCAAAATTTTAGACAAATTCTTTTATAAGAGGGTGAATTAGATAAATTTTTTGTTGCTTGAGAAGCTTTTTAGTATCAGTTATTAAATTGCTTAGTTCTATTTCCTTTATATTTTATAATTTTTAACGAAAATCGAAGACATTATTAATATTTTTTTAATTGCTTAAAATTATTGCCGAAATGTCAAAAATTAGAAAGTACAAGAAGACTTTATAGATTATCACTTTATTCCAATAATTATTTCTACCAATATACAAAAAATATCTTAATTAATAATAATAAATCTGAAATATTCGTCCTCTAGTCGACTCAATTTGACGACTCAAGTTCATAAAATATTCGTCCTCGACTTGAGTTCATAACTCGAGTTCACGGCTTGAGTTTGTAGTCGACATATTTGACTAACGACTTGAGACTCTGAGTCGGATGAACTCGACTTTTTAACAACACTACTGGGAATCATGGATCCTCTTTTAAAATGTTACAATAAACTCAAATTGTCGTGTTACTAGGCCATTAACTTAGTATTCTCGGATCTCAATGAATAATTTTTTTTGCTTTTTCCTCCCTTTATATATGTTTTTTTTTTCAAATTTAATTTAGTATTTATATTTATCATACTTTAAATTGTTTAAATGATTTCTAACATTTTATTATAGTTTTATATGTTATGTTATTTTATTTATTTTTTAAAATTTAATAAAGATTTACTTTAAAAATTTTTTTAATATAATATATAATAAATTATTTCCATTTCAATCTATCTAAATTTCTAACAAGAAAATATATTAATTATATTTAATATGTGTATAAATATATATTTATTATTAATAATTTAGTTGTTTTTTATATTCAATTTATCTTTTGGGAATAAATCAATGTTATATATTATCACAAAACTATATTATATTAATATTTGACTAAATAATTTTTAGATGGCTTCGGTTCTATAATTTGTGTTTGGATGCATGCAGTACTAAACTTTTATTACATGCAATTGTCTGTTCCAAGAAATCGATCTTTTAAACGGTCACCGGAAGCCCGTTCCCATTTTCTATTCTATTAGAATGTTAATTATTATTATATAAAAGTTGCGATTTATCTAACAATCTAGGATCTTAATAAAACCGTGTTTTTAGTTATGGCCCCCACCTAAGGTTTTATTTTTTATAAAATGATCGATTTCATCATTATAAATCGTAGCTGAGCTACATTAGAAGCGCCTAAATTTTTCCTTAATTATAATAAAAAGATATTTAAGTTCTAATTAATAATAGGAACAAAGAATATAGAATATGTTTCTATAAAGATTTATTTCGATCTTGATATATGACTTGGAAATAGAATGAAAATTATTAAAACATTCATAATGCTTGTGTACTTGAAATAATTTTTTTTGAAAAATATTTCAAAATAAATATGTTTCATACCTTTAATGTTTAATTTTGCTTCTATAAATATAAAAATAAGCATATATTTTATATTATATGTTCAAAGATAGTTATTTTTTACTGATATAGACGTTATCCCAAAATATATAGTATTATGATTGATTATAAGTTTTCATTGCTATTTATTATCGCCAACTTATTTTGGTACATTTTCAAAAAATATAAATTTTGATTTAAAAGAAATGTTTTGATGTGAAAGATATAAGAGTAGACAAGGGAAAAAGATGACTTAATAACATAAATTACGCAAAATCTATAGGGAAATTTTAAGTAAACGAAAAGATGGATAATTTATTTTATAAATATATAATATAAAATAATTGGGTGGAAAGGAGTATAAAAATTAGATGAAAACGAATAAAAACGAAGTTAAATATGATATAATTTTCATAAATAGGTGTTAAAAACTCATAAAATACTTAAAAATTGGTGGGGAAAAATGGAAAAATTAGAAAGAAAGAAAATAATGATAGAAAATTTTAAAATGGCGGTTAAAAGGTAGAAAAAATAAATTAAAAATTTTTAAATGGGATATAATATTATATGGTTTTTAATTCCATAAAGAAAGAGTAGTTATGAGTTGGGAATAATATAGTATTAATAGTTGGTTTACGAAATTGCAAGTAAGAAATTTTATTTATTCATAATATACATTCAGCTTCCTTTATGAGCTTCACGCTTAGATGAAAAAAAATCTAAGATTTTCTTCTAATATAGGCCAACCACTTGTTAAATAACGTGATAATTTCGATAATATTAGGTTGTTTTACGTTTGGTATTTTATATCTTTAAGAATTGTGGAGCCTTTAGTACTATAAAACTAATATCTAATTCTTCCCATGCAGATGGTTTGCCATAAATTATAAATCAGAAAAGTATATCACAATTTCTATGTTTTTTAGTTCCTTTAAATTATAACTCATAGTCATAATTTGCTAGTAATTATTACTATTAATAATAATTGCATTTTTGTTAGTCTTTTATATGGGCTAAGCAAAGAATGAGTTATTTATGGTCTGTAATTATTGTAAAGTGATTACCATTAAGATGATACAAGATTCTCACATTCTATATGACTGTAATTTAGTTCTGTGGCATTTAATACGAGAAGCTAATTCATAAGCTTTTTATCGTTGGTAATCATAAGAGAATCGATACTATTAAATGTTAAAAGACATTGGAGTTAGAATTAAGGGCATATTTGGGAAGGTTCGAATAGGTACAATTGTTATCATTTTTTAAATGTATTAATTACATTTGGTTCATTTTCTGATCACCTTCCCTTAAAAGTAATATAAGAGAGATACTATATAGTTAAAATAATTGTTTATAAATATTTGTTAATAGTTATTTCAAAAGAATTGTAATTCTTTAAAGTTCATTGATAAGGGCGCGACTCAAAAGTTTGCATTGGCATTCTTATTAGTTGCAATGATGCTCTTTTCGCTGATTGTGTGACCTAAAAATACTATCTTTTATTTATTTATTGCGGATAGTTTATCATATATGATAGTATTTTAACCATTATAATCGCAGGTGTTCATTAATTTTTTTAATTTATTAGTATAATATGTTATAGATTTAGCTTTCTCCAAAAATATATTGTTTCAAAATTTATTTGAATTAATATATAAATCAAGGGCTACTAGGCAGATTTCAAACAAGTAAAAATTAAGAATTTATTACAATGCTACCAAAAATAAACAATATTTTAATTTAGTTATTTTAATTGCAAGGTTTTTAAGTATATTCGATTTTTGCTGATTGGACAAATATCCTACTACCCGGCTGCTCAAGCCTCTCATGACTAGGGTGGGCAATTCTAAGCTCGGTAAATCATCTTTATCGATATTTACTCGTCAACCATCATGGAAAATCTTGAAGATTATTATCAAATCAAGATTTGAACTTAGAACCTTTGTTTACTATATCAACATTGTCAAAGCTTAAGAGGAAAAAAAATTATAGGGTTTTCAAGTGAATAAAATAAAAAAAAAATTGATCAAAAAAGGGAGGCTAAATCAAATGAGAAAATGATTCATTAACAAAAAAAAGTTCAAAGAAAAGATTTAATCAAAAAGTAAAAATTTTCATTAAAAAATATCGTGATTTATATTTTTCAAGAAATATTTATAATTATTTTTGTCATAATAATCCTGAAATGCCAATTTTTTTAAATATTTTATATATTACATTTATTTTTAATTTCCCCAAATATTTCTATCAGGTTATGACTTAATATATTATCCCAATTGTAATTAATATGTAAATATATACTACAGTGTATTTAATATCTTTGCGATTCAGATTAATCAAACTTGATGTTTTTAACATATCGGAAGACAAAAACATGAATTAACTCTTATCCCATGAGCGAAAAGGGTATTGCATGTGATTTTATCTTTATCGTGATATTCACCTGATCAAACACCAAAGTTGCCTTTGATAGGCTGAAAATCTAAGAAAAATATTCCTCTTAATATAATGTTATTTTTTTTATGGTCACCACCTCTCTCGACAACTTTGGCATGAGGTTTTTAAATTTTAAAACAAAAAAAAATTATCAGCTATCTCTGAATATCCATGTAATCTGACAGGGGCCTGTTCTACAACTTCTTACATCATGTGGATGTTTAAGTAAGTTTATTGTCACTTGTCACTAAGGTCAGATGGACCAAAGGGTTACTCACTTTAAAATGTCAAATATAGACTTAATTATAAAATTGTGTTAACTTTTAATTTATACATATAATAATATACCAGGATGATTAGGTCCTCCGGTTGTGGTGGTGGCTGTGGTTATAGTCGAAGCATCAACTGTGATAAAATGATAGATATTATTATAATTAATAATAATTATACTAGAATAAAATAATAAATATAATTAAAATTTTATTTCTTTGTATATAAATTTAATTAAGAAAATTTGCTGAAGACTTTTAGTGTAAATTATTATAAGAAAAAAAAAATTAACACACCATACAACAAAAAAAAATTAAGATTAAATTCATAAAATAATAAATTTATTTTATATAAAATTAACAATATGCAATGTATTCTTACCAAGAGCCTCTTGATTTTAAAAGTGAAAAAGATTATAATAAAATCAAGGTAATATCGCAAGGGAAAATATCATCAATGAATATTAAATTTTATTTTAAAAAATGAAGGAAATTAGTGAAAATTTAAACTAACAAAATACCCCATAATTATTTAATTTTTCATATCATAATCGTATTAATAAGAATCACATTTTAAACCAATTATATCTATTTGAAAAATTTGATTTCATAGTAAATCTATGAAAGATAAAATATTTTAAACTAATTTCTCTATAAATCTTAATTTTGCAATATTTTTTTCTCTTTAATATGTAAAAATATTGAATTTTTTGATGCAAATACCAAATCAATCCCATTAAATACATGCATTGATTTGAAGTTAAATTAAAATTTATGATATGTTAAAATGTTAATAAAAATAGGAAACTTATAGTACTAATAATTTTAAATATTTTTTAGCAATATAATGCTTGCATGATTTTAAAAGTATAAATAATTTTATTGAAATTTATATTTTACCTTGTGATAGTCCTATGAAAGCCAGCATAACTACGATTAAGAATATACCATTGAAAAACATCTTTAGCGAAAATAAGTTAATTTCAATTGAAGTTTCAATAAAATAATTTCAATATAAGTTTTAATAAATTATTTGAATTGCCAAAAATTTTCTCTTAACTCGTTTATAATAAATTTATTACATATGAACTGGTCTACAATAAAATTAAAATGATCAAAACAATGGTATTATTTAATTAACCCTAGCTACATCTTAAATATTTTTATGAACTACAACCTCATATTATATTGTATTATTTGACCTTTTGTTATTCAATGTACCCAATATTATTTGTAATATTTGTACAACTAAGGTATTAAACATTTTATGCAAGCCTAGTAAATTTTATTCAAATAGGCTTCAAATTCAAAAGGAATATAGTATATATTTTTATAATATTTAAGTTTTTTAAAAAAAAGATATTTGGAGGGAAAAGGGTTCAAATGTATTGCATCATGAAAATCACAGGGTCTCAGGGGATACCCTCTTAGTTAACATACTAATATTGTTAATAATGAGTTTTGCAAATAATTTTGAATATTCAATGATTTTGAATATTTTCCTAATCGAACAAAATCTCGAATATCAAATAATAAATATTTGTTTTCGGTATATACTGATGATTATGAAAAAGAAATTCGACTTATAATTTCTGTTTTTAATCAAAATGGAAAACAGACATGTATATGTTTATTATAAATATTATAATAATTGAATATTTCCCCCAATTCAGTCACCGTAAAGTTATAACTCATATATCCCACATTTCAATAATGTATCTAATGATTAAAGTTTCTATAATAAAATACATAATTTTATTATTGTAGGAGATATAGTCACAGTTGGGTGGTGTTTTAATATGAATAATAGTTTTCTGAGTTGCAACAATAGTCGAAGAACTTTTGGTAAGCTATTTAGGGGTTGTAGTTGTCTGGGTGTGCAGTTGTCATCAAGTTAGTGGCGTTATTAAAGAGGGGTGGGCAGGGACTCCCCCATAAAAAAAATTTTTTTACACCTTAAAAAGGTATAACTAAAAAAGGGTTATTTTGAAAATCCCAAAAAAAATTAATATAATTTAGAAAATTCTTTCTTGAGCCCTATTAGTGGGTAGTGAAGTCACTGAAGATATTAGTTATAGCCGCCAGGAGTTATTATAGTAGTGAATACAGTATTTGTAATAATCGTTCTAATAGTGATATTGTAATGGTATTAATCGAAGTTATTATGGCAGCAGTTATAAGGTTAAACTTAGTAGTTATAACTTTTTTACTTTGTATTTATGAGAGTTCTTGTATTTTGGAGCTTTCGCATATTTTAAGGTTCTAATAGTTTTATTGGTTCTAGAATTTAGGAAGTTCTAATAGTTTTGATGATGTAGTTTCCATCTATAGGTTCTAAATAACGTAAGTTCTAAAGTTTTGGAGTCTTGTATATTTTAGGGTTATGGTTTTGGGATTCCAGTACTCATATTGGTGGAGTCGTGGTAATAGTCATGGATGGTAATAATTAAGAAGAGATATTCGTATTTGGGAGTTGGATATATTTTATTTTGTTATTTTTTTTAAGTGATTGTCAATTTTAGGAATATTATTAAGAGTCTTCTGATCCAAACTTCTAACTCATTTAGGTCTATAGCCACTGGATATTACATGAAAATCTATTATATATATACTCCACAACTGAGTCATTCAATTTAGTTATGATTTAAATTATCAATATAATTTAAATTTATTAAACCATTAATACTAGTAGTAACCTAGTCTGATCATTCATTCATAAATATGCATTTTAAAAACTGTATACAAATTGAAGCCCGCAATTGACATTGGCGTCTACCTTAGCCATAACATTGATTACTTTATGACAAAAACAAGAGGAAAAGAGAGGTTCAAATGTTAATTATATCAAAAAAATTACTAAAACTAACGAAATTCTAAAGTAAGAATTAACTCAGAAAGAATAACTAAAGAAACACGGAACTGAAACTGGAGTAAAATTCAAACCGTTTATTTAAAATTTAAATCATAAAAATTACAGTTTTATTATCTGTAAAGTAATATGAATTATGTGCCGGTAAATAATAAATATGTTTTATTAACTTTATTAAATAAAAAATATATTTTATTAACTAATTTCTTTTTCTTTTCTTAAGGTATATATACATTTTCTAAAATATAAATTAGAATATAAAACGTAATATAAAAAAGTAAAATAATATTAAAAAAGTAAGGTTACGCCGTTTATAAAATAAAATTAGATTATAACACATAATAAAAATCAAATAATAAAAATTAGATTATAACAAAAATAAAATTTATATTGTAATAAAAATTATCATAATGCAACATTCTCCTTCTTCTGATAATTCCATCGGAGAAGTCATAGAGAGTTTGTTGTCCAAGTGGTTTATCATTTTGGTAATCAAGTTGTATCATAAATCATCATAACGTTGGCTTGTCCCAATCGTTGGTTTGATCAATTCGATTTTGCACGTTGGTTTGTTTAATCACAAGCTTGATATCCATATCGCAAATTGTCTCCATTAATCATAGCTTGTTTGATAGTACTCAATTGTTATTATCATTTTTTCCAAAATTGTTATTATCATAAATAAGTTGCGAATAAGAAATAATAGTTCATCATAAGAATAAATGAAGAATGATAAATCAATAAGATTGTTATATTTTTAGCGTTTTAATTTTTTTGCGTTTTAATTTTTAATTTAGTTTATGCAATTTAACATTTATTTTATATTTTAAGTTACATAGTCTTTTAAATAAGCAGGTTTTTTTTTAATTCGCACAGGTCTAGAGATAGGTGTTATATCGTTATTATCAGTAATTTTTATATTTTTGTCCATACTTCCCTCCTTAAAAGAATCCTTAGAGTCATAGTTAATAATTGTGTTAAAACAGTTTCTAATTCTTATTTGATCTAAATGTCTCCTCAAAATACCTTTCTCAGTCTTAATTTGGAACATCATATCACTTTCTTTATGTGTGATAATACCTTTGCACCATTTATCATCACCTTGTATTTTATACCAAACAAAATCTCCTACATAAAAAGTTCTATTTCGTGGTAAAGTAACGTTTATTTTATTCTCCTTCTCCTCCATCGGTTTTAATAAGTCCCATTTAATTCTAATATCTCGATTAAACATTCTCTGTGATGAACTCCTGTAGTATTATTACGCGTATTTCTGTAATTAAGTAAAAATTTGCTAAGTGCGATATCTGGGTCTATTTTAATATTCCTTTTCATATGTGTTTTGAACGTTCTAACCATGCGTTCAACCTGGCCATTGAATTGCTGGTGATAAGCAGATGTAAGCATATGTTTAATAACAAAATTGTTGCAAAATTTTTCAAAATCGTTACTCGTAAAGTTAGTGCCGTTATCAGTAACTATAGTTTCAGGTATTCCATATAGCGAAATAGTTTTAAAGATTTCTTTTAAAGTAACATCAGTCGTAATATATATAACAGGAATAATAATTGGAAATTTGCTGTAGGCATCGACTATTATCAACCAATTTTTTGTGAAAAACGGACCCGCATAATCTATATGTATCCTTTCAAACGGTTTGGTTGCCGAAACCCATGGTTTTTGTATCTTTATAGGATTATCGTGATATATATTACAATCGTCACAACTTTTCACTTCCATAACGATATCATTATTTATGCCAGGCCACCACATGTAATCTTTGGCTAAGGATTTGATTTTTCCTGCTCCCAAGTGACCTTCATGTAATGACTGTAGTATAGTTTTTCTCATAGAAGATGGAATTATGATTTTATTGCTTTTGTAAAGACAATCTTTAATTATACTTAATTCCAATTCAATGTTTTTATAAATATTATTCATTATAGGTCTGTTGTAATTAATATCATTTATGACTTGTTTTAATTCCGTATCTTTCAAAGTTTCATCACGAATTTGGGTAAATCCTCATATTCATTTATAATGGTTACGTTTTCATAGTTTCATCACGACATTCTTGTGGTAATCTCGAAAGGCAATCAGGAACAACATTATATTTACTAGCTTTATACTTTATATTAAAATCATATCCCCCTAATGTAATATTCCACTTCTGGAGTCTTAACGACATGGTGCTATTATCCTTAAGACCCTTGGTGAAGATGTGAACTAGAGGCTTATGGTCAGTAATAATTGTAAATTTTGTGCCGATTAAATATTCCTGAAATCTCTTTATGGCGAACATTATAGCGAGAGCCTCACGCTCAATAT
The DNA here is from genome assembly GCF_954871325.1 of Gordionus sp. m RMFG-2023. Lineage (NCBI taxonomy): Eukaryota > Metazoa > Nematomorpha > Gordioida > Chordodea > Parachordodidae > Gordionus > Gordionus sp. m RMFG-2023. Next base: position 6,588,210 of record NC_088777.1, read on the forward strand.
TGGTATAGTTCATTTCAGATTTTAATAAAGTTCTCGACGCGAAAGCTATAGGTTTTTCTTTACCATCTTTTTCAATATGAAATAGTACAGCTCCTAAACCACATTTTGATGCGTCAGTGGCTATCCCTATAGGTAATTCAGGGTTAAAATATGTCAAAGCAGGTGGAAGACTAATTAACTTCTTTAGATCATTAAAACTTTTAGAGTGTTCTAGGTTCCAAGCCCATTTTTCTTTGTTGACAATCTTATAAAGAGGATCGGCAATTTCCGCAAAATTGTTCAAAAATTTTCTATAGTAGCCAGCCATTCCCAGAAATGTTGATAATTCAGCAGCTGATTTTGGTTCTGGCATATTAATTATTGCTTCAATTTTGTCGTGATTAGCATGAATCCCCTTAGCGTCAATATCATGACCCAGGAACCTCACTTTGTTTTTAAAGAACACACTTTTATTAAAGTTAGGTATTAGCCCATACGATGATATCCTATCAAATACTTTTTTTATGTTGTTAAGGTGGGCTTCATCGTTTTTTCCAGTTATAAGTAAATCATCAATATAAAATATAACGTCATCCATGTCACCGAAGATTTGATACATAATCTGTTGAAAAATTGCAGATGAGGTCTTAAGCCCAAAAGGAAGTCTAGTAAATTGGTAATATCCCTTATGCGTAGATATGGTTAAAATATTTCTGCAACTTTTATCAATTGGAATCTGTAAGAAAGCATTTTTAAAGTCAATCTTCGTAAATTTCTTTCCTTCCGAAAGTTTAGCAATTAGATCATTAATTCGTGGTAAAGGGTATCTAAAGTCTTCTAGAGCTGGGTTTACAGTGTCCATAAAATCAGCGCAAAGCCTAATGCTCCCATCATCTTTGTAGACAGCGGTAACAGGACTTGCCCATCGGACATCATTCACCGGCTCAATAATTTTATCATGTATCCATTTTTTAAGTTCATTACTAACTAGATTAATTTTTGAATAAGGAATGCGTCTAGGCGGTATAATTTTAGGTTGGGCATCACTTCTTAAATGTAACTTGACACTTGCTTTGTTAATTGGCCCATTAGTCATTCGATTCACACTCTTTAATCAATTTTTTTATTTCATCTTCGTAATTAGTGTCAATATTTGCTATAAATTTATTTAAAATATTTTTGAAAGCATTGATCCACGTACGTCCCAACAAGGCATTTTTACTTGATTCAACCACTACCGCTTGTAAATATTTGGAAATACCATCATAAGTCACTTTAACTTGAGTAGTTCCTATGATTTTGATTAAATTCCCATCATAAGCAGTGAGTTGTAGCTCAGATTTCTTAAGATCTCTAATACCAAATTTTTTAGCCAGACCATGAGGTATAATAGTGTATTTGGATCCAGTGTCCACTTGCATACAAGTAACAACATCGTTCACTTTTACAGTAGTCATAAATGCGTTATCTTTGTCATTAATCACGTCACCAGATAAATTGTTGACATTAAAATCATTATCATCTTTGTTCTTTGTAGAATCAACTTTCTCTTCAATAATTTCTTCAATATTCGTGTTGTAATTATTATTGTATTGCTTTCTATTATTTTCGTCGCCACTTCTATAATTATTTGAGTTGTTATTATATTGTATTTGCTTTCTCTGATTATTATCATTACCTCTATAATTATTTGAGTTGTTGTAATAAGATTGGTAATTGTTACGATTTCCGTCACCGTATTGGATTTGTTTTCTTTGATTATTATCATACCATGTATTATTTCTACCATAATTCGATTGATTATTATTATTATAGCGATAATTGTTATAGTTATAATTGTTATAATTATCGTGGTATCGCGAATTATTATTACCATAATTGTATCTAAAATTATTATTGTAATTCCCATTTCTATATCTATTATCATAATTATTTCTAAAATTATTTCTAAAATTATTATCATTTCTACTGCAAAAATTTTTATCTTTATCGGACTTTTTATCATTATTTATATAACTTATTTCATTATCCTCAGACTTAATATTACTAGAGTCCAGTTTCACCCCTAATTCCACCATCTGATTCAATGTAAGGTCAAAATTTTTGGAGAATTTATATTTAATTTTATCGTTTAAAGTAGATGTCCGTAATTTCTCTTTTAATCTACTATCGTCCAAAAAATTACATTTCTTATGAAGTTTCGATACTCTAATGTACCACAGCATAAAACTCTCTGATGAGTTTTGTTGAAGAAGATTAAATTTATTAATTAAAGTATTTAAATTTAGCGCTGGTAAAAGATAGGTTAACTTTTTAATCACAATTTTAAGATCTAAAATATCGGTATCAGAACAAATTGCCTTAATGTCGTCAAAAACTTCGTCTGATAAATTATTAAGCAAAGTATTAATTTTAATAGAGTCCGATAATGTACTGGTCGAAAAGTAATTTAATATTCTGTCTAAATAAATTTCAGTAAGAGGACCCACTAACTTAGGGATCTTATGTGTAAATTCTTGTTTAATTTCCATATTTAATTAATAAGACACATAAATAAGCAATTATAACATTTATTATTTTATTAATTCAAGTTTTGGTATAACTATTTATGATTAAACGAATATACAAATTAATTCAATGAAATCACTATCGCCGTAAATATAGTGTTTCCCGTTTAATAATTCAAAGCAATTTATCATGTCTCTTAAATTCATAAATTCAAACAGTACATCCTCCGTACCGTTTATCCTATAAAAGTTGACATCGGAATTATAAGTTAACTCAAATAAAATATCGTAGATGGAAATTTGATGGGGTACATTTAGTAGTTTGAAGGCGAACATAATTGATGAAAATAATTTTGAAATGACTTACCCTTTTTTATCCATCTTATATAGAATTGTTTGTACCATTTTATAATTTTTTTTATTAACCATATTTACAAAGGGAAAAAAATTTTATTTTTAAAATAGAATTTCCATAAGGCGAGTTTCTTTTGCCAAAACTGGAGGCACCATGTAAAGTAACATGAATTATGTGCCGGTAAATAATAAATATGTTTTATTAACTTTATTAAATAAAAAATATATTTTATTAACTAATTTCTTTTTCTTTTCTTAAGGTATATATACATTTTCTAAAATATAAATTAGAATATAAAACGAAATATAAAAAAGTAAAATAATATTAAAAAAGTAAGGTTACGCCGTTTATAAAATAAAATTAGATTATAACACATAATAAAAATCAAATAATAAAAATTAGATTATAACAAAAATAAAATTTATATTGTAATAAAAATTATCATAATGCAACATTATCATTAAAACAAATCATGAAAAATTAAAAGTTTTATTATCATTAGAAAAAAAATCATGAAAAATTCCAAAGTCAAAAATTAAAAAAGTGATTCTTTGTTCAAAAAATATAAACAAATATATTTGTCAGAAATGACTGACATTTCATTAATTATACAATTGATAAAACTAATATATATGTATATATAAAAATTGATTGACATTATGTTAGAAAATGTCACATTTACTACATGCCACCCCTTTATGGGCTGTGGCACGCCTATAAACAAACAAATAAACAAGAAAAATAGTTATTTTTAAAAAATTTGTCCCGGTATATATATTCTGGGACAAAAAAAAATGATTGATATATATCGGTGTTGCATGATCAATCAAATTGCTATAGCAGATTTGTAAAATTTTATAAAGTCCTTCGATTTTATTTTTAATTTAATAATATCATGATTACCTTAAATATTTCAAAAAAAAATAGCTAATTTCAATGTGAATGATTGTGATAGTGAATATAACTATGGGAAATACCAAACTCGAAAGGGACAATAGATATTCCCTAAAGCATCAAATTTCTGAATTGTCATTAATATTATTTCAAACATCAACATTATTTTGTTTTGTCGGGGATAATAAAATCTTTGTCAAATCATCTGCTTCGTTTTCCGCTTCGATTTTTCGGCGATATCCATTCGTAATAAAGAATGTTCATTGCCTAAATTCATCATTGGTGGTACTGTGGTATTCCTTTGTGGAGTTTTGGGATAACGAAGACGTTATTATTATAATCGGGTGGTTGTAATTGTTCCGAAAGGTGGAGTGGTGGAGTAAACGATAATTCATGAGCATTGGCTTGATAATCAACTGGACACGAAGGAGAAACAACTTTAAAAAAAAACTTTACTTAAAAATTTTAACAAAAATTTTTATGAATAGAGATCTAGTGGGTATTTGTATGAAAACAAATTATTATAATACTTTTTACAAAAAAAAAACTATATGAGGAATCTATTATAATATTTTATAAAAAAAAACTTATAATCTATTTTAAAAAAAAAACTTATATTAATGTATACTCTTTACAGCGCAAAGCACATTAAAACAAACAAAAACTATTTCTCTCAATAATATTATTACAATATCCCTTGGTGTGAGCGTCAAATGAAACAAATAACATACTTTCTAACTCATTCACGCGAATCCCCCAATAAAAATAAGTAAGGAAAAATTTTGCAACCATAGAACTGGGAGAGAAACAAATATTGAATACATCAACCATCATCTTACCAAATGTTTAAATTGATCAATATTAAAATCACTGGCTATTTGACTACTCTTTAAAACAAAACTTTCTATTAATCTAATAAAAGATAAAAACATCTTTTCATTACACTAAAAAAAACTTTCTATTAATCTAATAAAAGATAAAAACATCTTTTCATTACATTGAAAACAAAACTTTATTTAATGCAAGATAACATTAACACAAATCTTCATTTAACAAAACAGACAAAGAACATTCCTTAACGAACCAAACCGAAGAAAACTTTATATATCATTACCATGTTGACAAACTTTTTATAAAACCCGTCTACATTGAACTATGATTTTAATCGAAAATGACCAACAACCCTTCTATATTGACCTATTTTTAATATGACCAAATATATATCCTTACCATGTTGACAAATTTATTAAACCCGTCTATATTGACCTATTTTTAATATGACCAATATATATTCAGAAACCGATTTTATTAAACTCGTCTAAATTGAACTATGATTTTAACTGAAAATGACCAACAACCCGTCTATATTGACCTATTTTTAATATGACCAAATATATATCATTACCATGTTGACATACTTTTTATTAAACCCGTCTATATTGACATATTTTTAATATGACCAAATATACTCGGAAACCGATTTTATTAAACCCGTCTAAATTGAACTATTGTTTTAACCGAAAATAACCAACAACCCGTCTATATTGACCTATTTTTAATATGACCAAATATATATCATTACCATGTTGACAAACTTTTTATTAAACCCGTCTATATTGACATATTTTCAATATGACCAAATATACTCGGAAACCGATTTTATTAAACCCGTCTAAATTGAACTATGATTTCAACTGAAAATGACCAACACCATATTGACATATTTTCAATATGACTAAATATATTCGGAAACCGAACCCATATGAACCCCCAACAAAAATAAGACGCTTCTTATTTATCCCAATCTTACATGATCGTGATGACGAATCACGGTCACCCCTGTTATTAACAAAATTTCACTTAATTTCGAACCCCGGTTCAATATGACCCGACCCTTTTCCCATTTGGTTGCCCGATTGTCAAACAATCGGGCCCAAACCTTTTGTCCCACGGCAAACCGTACCCCTAATTTTACTTCCATTGAGGTAATAGTTTTCTTCTTTGGTTTTAAGAAATCCAAAGGACCCCGTGTTCGCCTACCTAAAAATAACTCGACAGGCGTAACTCCCTCTCGATTACGAGAATTGAGGTAATATAATTGAGACATGTAAGCCTCCTCTTTATGGGTTCCAGCCTTTTTGATCCAATTTTTAACAATGGCTACCATCCTCTCAGCTTGTCCATTCGAGCTGGGATGATATGGTGGAGCTAGAATGTGTTTTGTCTGTGACTCAACACAAAACTGTTTAAAATCTTCACTGACAAAGGCGGGACCCCCGTCAGACACTATCTTGTCCGGAAAACCGAACCGAGCATATAATTCTCTTAATTTTTTAACAACAATTTTTGTGGTATATCCATGTACTTCTGCATATTCTATCCATTTAGAATACGAGTCTACCACTAAAAAATATGTTTTTTTATCCAGATCAAAGAAATCGATGTGGATACGTTCCCAAGGTTTCTTTGATTTAGGCCAAAATTGCCCTACCTCTTTACGGGGCATAGGAGCACAGGCATTACAAGGAACGCATTTCCTGGTAATCCGTTCAATATCCTTGCCCATACCAGGCCACCATACATATTCTCGAGCCCAAGACTTCATCTTGTCTCGACCTTGATGACCGGCGTGCAATAATTTCATAATTTTACTCCGTAATTTATAAGGAATTACGGCCCTGTTTCCCCTCATAATACAATCATCAACAATTGATAATTCTTTCTGTATTTTTTTAATATGCATCATATTTGTTTTTCCAAGGTTTATCTCCTGTTAGACTTAATTTTATCTGACCTAGCACTTTGTCATTCACAGTATTGGCTTTCAAATCCTCCCAATTGGTAGGACCCCCTTTTAAAATATAAGACAGAGAACGCACTAAGGCCTTCTCTCTATCAATGCTTCTACTATCATTTACTTCCGGATCTGCACAGCCAGAACCCAACCTGGACAAAATATCTGGCAAATGATTCGCTTTGCCCCGACGATATCTAACTTCCACGTTAAAACTGCCCACTAATAACAACCAACGTTGTAACCGGGGAGATAGCATTAACTCCCTATTATCCTTTCGGAATAGGTGGATTAATGGCTTGTGGTCAGTAAAAATTTCAAATTTTTTACCAATCAAATATTCACGGCATTTCGTCAAACCGAAAATCACGGCCAAGGCCTCCTGTTCAATCACCGAATATCTCGTTTCGACATCCCTAAAAACTCGGGAAAAAAAAGGATGGGTCTTTCCACACCATCAATTACATGTAATAAGGCTCCTCCAACACCTTTGTTGGAGGCATCAACCGCTAAAATAATTTCTAAATCATTGTTGAAACAGACTAAAATTGGCTCTTCCCCAATTTTTCCCTTTAAAATTTCAAATGCTTCTTGTTGCTCTACTTTCCAATCGAAATGAACACCCTTTTTTAATAACTCATATAACGGGGCAGCTACCTTCGCAAAATCCTCTATAAAACGATGATAGTAATTTACCATACCCAAAAAGGACTGCACTTCAGCCTTATTATTGGGCTGCTTCAAATTTAATATATTTTTCAAATTTTTTTGCAATGGCTTCACCTCAATCCCATTTATTTGATGGCCTAAATATTCGACCTCCATTACACCCAAAATGCTTTTTTCTTTGCTGGCTCTCAAGCCTTTACCATGAATTCTTTTAAAAACTTCCTCCAGACGATGGTTATGCTGCTCAGGCGTTATCCTTGTAATTAGCACATCATCCATGTAATAAAATACACCCTCTAGTCCTTGGAAAACGGACGCCATGGTGCGCTGAAAAATAGGCGCTGACACACTCAACCCAAATGGTAATCTACAAAAAGCGAACAACCCTTTGGGAGTCGTGATCGTCAATAATTTACGAATCTCCTCCCTCAAAGGTAATTGTAAATAGGCTGACGAAAAATCAACCTTTGAAAAATATTTCGCTCCCTTCAACTGGGCCAAAATTTCCTCAATTCGGGGTAAAGGATATTTAACCTCTACTACCCATCGATTAACGGTTACTCTGAAATCAGCACAGAGTCTCAATTTACCATTTGATTTCTTAACCGGTACCAACGGGGTTGCCCATACACTATATTCCACTGGAACAATGATACCATCTTTAACCCATTGATCCAATTCTTCGTCAATTTCCTTTTTCCATTCAAAAGGGACTCGACGACACGCTAGGAAAATAGGTGCAAATCCTTCCCTTAATTTTATATCTACTTGATAATCATTAAGACAACCTAATTTGTCTTCGAAAATTATTTCATACTTCTTCATTAAACGAGATATATTTTCACTCATTTTATGTAATTCAGGAATACCAATAGCAACCACTGGGGTTTTATCAATGCTAATGTTGTTTTCAACTATTAATTCCGTGGACTTTACATACCTATCAGAATTACGGGTTGAATCATTTTGTTTTATGGTTAAATCCTTCCCTTCTATTTCACGGATATTTTTTCGAGCGTTATAAGCAATATTTTGGTCTTTCTGGTTAATTATGGCCGAACCATTATGTAGGGCAAAAATATTCCAATAATTACTGAAAGGACCTAACTGAACAATCCAATCCCACCCCATGATGGTTTCCACATCTTTCTTTACTACCCATAAATCTAGGAAAAATGTGGTATCATGAAGAATTACGCCCAATTTAGTTTTTCCCAAAACTATTATCTCAGACCCATCAAATTGTCTGACACACATAGATTCTTTCTCGAGCTTACCCTTAGGCCAATACTTAAAATAATTTCTTCGAGACATTATAGAAATGCTAGCCCCTGTGTCGAACAACATGTCAATATCCCTCGAGTCAACTCTTACGATAACTCTTGGACAAGGACGAGGTTCGACTAATCTCTCAGTCATTAAAATATCATATGTTTTAATTGACTGATCAATATTAATCTCATTTGAAACATCAGTTTCATGAGAATTCTCATTTGAACATAAATTCAACTCGGAATTTAGTGGTTCCTTAACAATATTCATATTTTTTTTTGCAATATAACTGGGATATTTTTCCCATCTGAAAATATTAATATTCCTTTCATCGGAATATTTAACAATACCACTAGGATATTTCTCCCATTTAAAATCATTAGAATCTTTATTATTTTTATCATCATGAATAAAAAAATTTCGGTTATAATCATGGTTATTTACTTTATTATCATTTTTCCATCCCGATCTCCTACCTACTATATGATTACATTTGCAATCATATAGTCAATCTATGATACAGTTTATGGATACATGTCCCGGTTTGTTACATTTAAAACACAAACGGGATTTGCCATAATTCGGTAGTAAAACATCAAATTTATTCGTGTTAGTACCAGAAATTTTTCTAACATTAGAATTTTCTAATGCCAGTTTCTTTAACGGAAAACCTTCACGAAAATTTTGTTCTTTGACTACGCAGGTCTCTACCTAGTGACCCACATACCCACAGCGGGTACATTTCAAATCTTCTAAAATTTTCTTATGACCTGAAAAGCCATTTTTTTCAATGGAAATATTTTTTCCATTTGTCCATGTCGGACCACGTATTTGGCCTTTATTAATATTACTATTCGCCATAACCAACGTATTTATATCTTGATATATAATCTTAATCACTTCTTTTAATTCTTTCAATTCCTGGAGGATAACTATAGATCTCTCCACACTATCCAAACGATCATCGTTATTATCTTTCATCGTTTCCACCTTTTCAGGTCTGCCGTTCTTGATTTCATTTAAAATTCCATTTAAACTACTTTCCAAGACCGAAATCTTTTTCCAACAATCAGCCGACACCGGAGTGTCTATTTTCCAATTACCATATACTTTGGTCGCAACCAGCGTACATTTTTCAAACAAAAATTTTATCATAATATGTAACACATACAGTAGGACCAACAATAAAATTGTCACTACGGCATTATTTACATCAAATTTATCAACCATTTGATACAAACTTTGATAAGTAATACTCGGATACTCCGAAATTTTATCAAATACGCTAGGCTCAATATCAAAATTAAATATAAAGCCCATCTCATTATATGAAAAATTTATATTACTTTAAAACGGCCGTGTTAAATTTCTAAAAATTTACACAAAAAGGTGATTGCGTTGTGTTCTGAGGCGAGATACAAAATATAAAATAAAATATTTTCTTTTACCTTGAAATACCGAATAACCCTGGAATCGAAACTATCCTGGTAGTCTCGGTCAACAACTGACAAAAACAAGAGGAAAAGAGAGGTTCAAATGTTAATTATATCAAAAAAATTACTAAAACTAACGAAATTCTAAAGTAAGAATTAACTCAGAAAGAATAACTAAAGAAACACGGAACTGAAACTGGAGTAAAATTCAAACCGTTTATTTAAAATTTAAATCATAAAAATTACAGTTTTATTATCATTAAAACAAATCATGAAAAATTAAAAGTTTTATTATCATTAGAAAAAAAATCATGAAAAATTCCAAAGTCAAAAATTAAAAAAGTGATTCTTTGTTCAAAAAATATAAACAAATATATTTGTCAGAAATGACTGACATTTCATTAATTATACAATTGATAAAACTAATATATATATATATACATAAAAATTGATTGACATTATGTTAGAAAATGTCACATTTACGACACTTTAGACTTTGGATGTATGTTTAATAATATAAGAAACAAGGTTAATATGACTTAAACATTATGATCATTTATATCTTTTCTAAAAACTTTAAGATAATTTTGGTCATTAAATACGTATAAATTGTCATTCTTCATTTTCCATATATTGCACTTTGTTATAAATGAATTATTGTGTATTTTTTTCAGTATAATTAATTATTTCAGAATTTGATCTAAATATTATAACTTAATCTAAACCTTTTTAAATTTAAGCAACTGAACCGAAACCCGACAATTTTTATCCCTTGAATCTTTACCAAATCGGAATATTTTTAAATAATTGCTCGGGCTGGATTCTATTCAGTGATCTTAATTATCATTCCTGTTCGTCTTTTGTATAAAAAACATATAATAGCATTTGATAAAAATTAGAAATAATCGTGAAACTTTATTAATGAATTTTATATAGGCTTTTTTTATATATTTATCCATATTATTTAAATAGTGTCCTTAATATATTTGAATAATTACTATATTTTTAACCCTTTAAACCAATTTTCCAGCTGTGTTAACAAATTATCTCCGACATGCGCCTGTATATTGAGCCAACTTAGCCGAAATTTAGCCATTACTCAACTTTAGTCTTTAGTAACACAATAAAATGTATTTATTCTATATTTTCCATATGATACTTACCTAAATTGATTGATTTTGAATAAAATTTATGTATTGTTTATATTATTTTTATTATAATTTCAATTTTCTTTATTATATTTTTGAATAATATAATGATTTTTACTAATAAAAATAAAATATATAATAAAATCAAAAACTTTAAAAAATATATTGCAAACAAGGTATGTCCACGTAGAAAGATGGTTTTCTCAAAAAAAAAGAATAAAATGTTAATTAGGAAATTACTGTTAAGTTGATTATTGTCCCGCACATTCTGCACTCATAGGTCTATTATTTTTAAATTAAACTGAGTAATGACAATTTATATTCGGTTTTCAATAAAAGATAGTCGGAGGCTAAATTTAAAATTAAAGATTCAGAATTGCTCATTATAATATAGTTATATTTTTTTTTAAAGTTTAATATAATAATTATAAGTGTAAATGTAATTGATTAATTATATATCTTAAAAAAATGTAATCAATTTTAATTACTATTCTCAGAGTTGTTAAAGGGTTGAGATCAAAAGATCGACGGACGATCCTGTATTAGATCCTAAATTTGGTATTACACGGATTTATGATCCTGTCTAAAATTGAGGATCGTGATCTAGATCATTTTGTTTAATATTCGATATCGATCCTTTTAAAAATTTATTTTTTTACTTAAAAAGCAATAAATGAAATAAATTTTTTTTTAAATTAAATTAAAATATTATACTGTTTTTAAAGACTATCATTTTACAATATTTTATCATCCTCCGTCATATTTTATATTTCATAAATTTTAGAGATTTATAGCACAGGTTTTATTTATTTAATTATATATAGTATAAATTAATTCCAGGTTTTAATAATGTACATTATAGATTTAAAACATAATAAACCTACTCTGACAGATATAAGTGAGAATCTTTTACCTTTTCATAAGCCACGTAGGAATTCTACTTTATAGGAAATGGTTGGGAAGTATACCAAGTCATGATAACTGGGGCATGCTCTTTATGTAAGAACATATCGTCTTCAAATGTTAGTAGTTCAAACCTCAGATGGCATTTTGAAGTGTTTCTGAAAATTATTTTTAAAAAAATATTATATAATTAAATTTTGATTGATTATTGTTAATTGCTTTATACCAATTCAGTTATTTCAGTTTCTTGAAATAATATAAAAATGAATATGTAATAAAATATGATGCTGCCAAGAAAATAGTTAATAATCAACAACAATAGTATTTTATAATTCAGATAAATACGGAAAATATTGACATTGTACTCAAGTCCCACATAAATATTGACTATGTTTCATTATGAAATCAGTTTCTTGAAAGAACCTATGAATGAATATGAAATAAAATAAGATGCTGTCAAGAAAAAACTTAATAATCAACAATAGTATCTTATAATTTAATATTACCACAATTTCATCCTTATATCAATATAAAGACATTTCAGATAAATACAAAATATATATAAATACACAACATGTTCTGTCTGTTCTAAAAACATTTCTATTACCAAAAATGGGAAAATAGCGACCCAGTCCTCTCTCAGGTGTCTCACTAATAGCCCAAATAGACCTTCTTTCATACAGCTACCCTGCTTTAAATAATAATATTCAACCTGTTTTTGATGCACTCTCCCAACCTCTGGAATGCTCTACCAATAATTCTCCAATCCCAGTATGGATAAATGATCATTTATATAACACACTACCCTTGACGATATCTAAAATTCCTTGAGGAGTTAGAACACTCACAGCCAATAAACTTAATATGACTATTCAATCACTCAATAATAATTTCACAAATGCTGACAACTGGAAAAAACTCTTTGACTTTTGTTTTACCCACTTGAAGGCTCCACCAACAAAATTGAACAAAACAAATTAAGTGTCAATTAAACAACCCAATCCCTAACAGCAATGCCTCTTGCTCTTCAAGACCTAACTATAATCATAACATCCAAAATTTAAAGGCTAAACTTATCAGCCATAAAATTTACGCATGTAATATTAAAGCAGCTTTAAATTTAGCAGTGTCCGAAGACACCATACCCCCTGACAATTTGGACACTATACTCTTATTACAATCTATACATCCCCAAGATTTTAATGAATTACCACAACCATCTCTATCCATTACTCCTTCTTTAACTGTCATAGAAGTTACTAAGGCAAAAGTCTTTTCAGAAAAGACTCCTCAGGAGGACTTGACGATTTTAGAGCTATATATCTTCAAGACCTTACCAAATGAACAACCACCAACATTGAACTTATACACAACATAACAACTCTACTCAATCAAATTTTAAACGACAACATACCTTCTACACCTCTTTTAACGGTGCACGCTTAATAGACTTAAACAAAAAAGATGGCGGCTCTATTTTCCGTCGAATTATATCTAAAATTATTTGTACCCGCATTAAAAACAAGCTCATCGAACGTTTAGTTCCCCATCAGCTTGGCTTCAACATACCTTCCGGTTGTGAAGCGGCCTCCCACGCCACACTTATCCAACTTCACTCCACTAAAAACTGCATACTAAAAGTGGATTTTAAAAACGCCTTTAACTTTTTAAAACGAGAACACTTTCTCCATTTTTCTGCGACGCTTTTCCAGAATATTATCCATATCTTTTTGCCTCTTATAACAATTTATCCTACCTTAAATTCAACAATACAAGGATTGAATCAAAGTAAGCCATTCAACAGGGTGATCCCTTTCAACCCGCCCTTTTTTGCCTAGGTATCCAGTCGATCATTGAATCGATAAATCGTGAGACAAATTTGACCCTCTTTGGGATTTGGATGATAGAACCCTTGCTGGTCCATATGATGAACTCCTAAAAATAGCGCCTATAATAAATAATCTAACCAATATTACAGGGTTGTCTCTTAATAACAACAAATGAATTTTATTCACCAGATGAAACCTTTATCGTTCCTCATAACTTCACACCCATTAACCTATCCGGGTTCACATCTTGGATCTCCAATATGCGGCAATAAAGCAATCAAATATTTTAAAACAAAATTTCTCCGTAATTTCCACCTTTTACATAAAATCCTTCAAGCCCTTCCCTCCCATCAAGCTTTCTTCCTTCTCAAAAATTTTTTCAATATCCCAAAAATTCAACACGCCTTTCGCTCTGCCCCACTTTTCTTGTTCCCTGAAATTCTCACCCAAATATATTCAACAATCAAAGACTCATATAAAATTCAGCCCTAATTCTTGGATGCAGGCCTCCTTACCCTCAAAATTTGGGGGTCTTGGCTTAAGATCACCCGCGTCACTCAGCCTTGCTGCCTTTTTAGTCTCAGAATCAAGCTGCCGCTTAATTATTCTATCACTTAACAATAACCCCACAGACCCCCACCTTCCCCACGCCGTAACAATCTGGAAAGAGAATTCCCTCTAAATTTTTTAGTCGTGAGCGTGAATGGGCGTGAATTTTTTTTATTACCACCGTGAGCGGGCGGGCCGTGAATAAAAAATTAAGCCCGCGCCCACCTCTATTTGGAAAATCCGCAGGATCAACTACTTACAGATGCTTCAAATGAATGTATGGATAAAATATATATCTTTTTTGGGGAAAAATTTTTCACAAAATGCAATTTCCATTAATATTTTTATTCAAATAATAATTCAATTAATATTTTAATACTTATTAAAATTTCAAAAGAATATTTTTGAATATAACACACCTTTGCAAACAAGTGCTCCTGTGAAGGGTTTGTTTAGTAAAGCTAAACATCTACTTAATGAAAAACGTGGATGTTTAAATAATAATAACTTAGAAAAATTTCAGTATTAAAGGCTAATTTTAATTATAAATAAGATATTCTAATTGCTATATTATCATACTATCTAATTACAAAAATTTTACACCATGTTTAATTTATTTTTATATATTGAAAAATTTTCATTCAGAAATTTAAATAATAATAAAATAACGATCCTTTTTTTTAAAAGTCGATCTTGGATTTCGATCCTCTTTTTTGAAAAGGTCGTGATCAGAATGCGATTAAAAGGATTGATTAACAAACCTGCTAATTCCTTTTTTAGTAAGCAAAATTATGATATTACTTATAAAAGGTAGTAGTTTAAGTGCACATTAGTATATTCGAAATGAATAAAATAATTTTCATAATTTAATGATAATGAATTTTACATCGTGCAAATTATTTTGCTCCTATGAATTCCGATTGGCGTAAGAGAATGTCCAGTCAATTACTAATTTATTAGAATCAGTTCAAGACGACCAAAATTACCATCAACCCCCACGACCTATAATACACGTAGTATTCCCACAACGATCACTATAGCTATTAAACCAGTAATATACCAACTATCCATAAAACTAATGCAATTAGAATTTCATCAATTACGAAACTTGATTCACTCTAACCACTTGTCTTTTAATCTCTAGTGACGACTATGGAATCCAGTGGCGTCGCTAGAGGGGGGTAGGGACTCGAGCCTTCTGAAGCAAAAAAATTTTTTTAAATGGAATCTTGACCCCTTGAATTAAGAATAAATTTTTTTGATTGGCCCCTGAACAATTTCTTTTATAATTCTATTAAGTAATATATAGATTTTATTTTATTATTTAAAAATTAATAAGACTATCTTAATTTTTATTAAATGAATATAATTTTAATTATTAGATTATATTATTACACATAAATTCTATTTTCACTATGTCAGCTTGCAATCAAATTCTGTGTTAAAAATAGAATATCAATATCACTCACTAAATATTAATTTAGCATTAACAGTTGAAGTTTAATTGACTATTATTAATTAAATTATTATATAACCTTAATTAAATATATATAATCAATTATTTATTGAAAACTAACAAATTTAATATTGTATTGAAGGTCCTAATAAGTATAAAAGATTTCTTTATAAAAAGTAAGTAAATAGACAATTGGTTTATAATCCTCTATTATATACAGTTGGTTATAAAATATTAAATAAAATGCCACTTTATAAAGGTATTTGACAGCTATATAATATATTACAGTTAATATTATAATAAATTTTACTGATAAATGCTTTTGATAATAAATATTGTAACAATATTCATAAAAGTATTTAACGCCATCTATTTAGTAAAAAATAATTTTAAATTAAACATTTTATTATTTATCTTACAATGGATGTAATAAATTAGATATCTTTTCCTCTCTTTTTTACGTGTTTTTAGGAAAGCTATTTTTTTCTTTTTCGAAAAACAGTTTTGAGTTAAATTTTTAATACAATTAGATTTTTGATATTATTACAAACTACTATTATTTTAAGATACAATATACCAAATAGAGGTGGTGCGACAATATTATATAGAATCTTAATTATTTCATCATATCATTCTGGTCCTTATTTTATAGGTATAAAATGTTTCATTTCTAATATGGCATCCTTGCATTGTAAATAACTCAAGGCTTCAATATATTTGCATAATTATTTCTTCCAAAGATTTTTAGTGTTTTTATTTTATAATTTTATTTAAAATAATAAATTCTGATATTGGTTTACATCGTGAGTGTCATGGCTATTACTGCAAACTAACCAGCATCTATTATTTGTGTTTATGTTAGGATTATTACTATAGCTGCTGAGAGCATATGATTGCATATTTTAGATAAACAATAATAGACAACTGTGTCGTTTATATATCATTAAAAATGGAAGAAAATCTTTTAGAAATTTAATCTAATATTAATTTTTTCGATTACTTATTAAGCTTCCACATCTAAGAGGAAGCTCTAACCACCATATAGTTTTATGATTTGTTGGTCGTTTATCTCTTCTTCAATAATTGTTAATTTGGTTTAGGCTTATAATTTTTTCCTTATTAGTCCATTCTATAAAACAATGTCTAAAATGGTAACAGAAGTTATATTAGTTTCATAACCTTTTGTCAATGTAAGTTGCTAAGAATTATATTATTGCATTATGTGGTTTTTAAAAACTATTATCAATCGAATATAAATTAACCTATATCACTTGTAATTCTTTAGACGCTAATTTTTTTATATTATCAGAAATCGATAATATTTTATACTGTAATAAATAGATTTTGTATTAAAAAATATTATTTTTAAAAATGTCTTGTATTGTTTTAATTATTTATATGCCACTTCAGCTTATTTTATATGCATAATATAATAAATGATAAAATATTAAATTTATAATAATTGTTCAGAGTTAACAAATTTTAAAAGTATGGCCCGCAAATTGGAGGCCATGGGGGGCGAAGCCCCTTATGAAATTTTTTTTAGTTGAGCCCCCTGAAATTGTAGAGGCTAGCGACGCCCCTGATGCAATCTTAACAACTAAGATAACTAAAACGACACCTACTTATATGACAATTAGAAGTATTATCACTTACTTCCTAATGACAACTGATAATCAAAATTATACAACTTACGCTCCAGTGTTGTTAAAAAGCCCGATTTGAGTCGATTAAAACGATCCGATTAATATTTTAGCCAAAATAATATTATGTAAGTATCGAGATTTGGCTAACAGATGTTTAAGCATTTCTGCCAGGCGTGAGTTAAAATCTTATGTCTGAATAATGTTATTTTAGTTATAATCTTAACCTGATCGTTTTTTAAAATCGACCCAAATCGGGCTTTTAACAACACTATTACGCACAACTGAGATACTAGAACAAACCTATAAGGGATAGAAACTTTGATCATTGACTTTGTCCTTACCACAACTAAGTATAGCGATTATAAAAATTACTTTTATCTAAGACAACTTGAACTACACCAAGTTACAGAATGCATCTAATTTCACCAGCTAACCAGAACTGTACCAACTCGTGGGAATTAGAACCACGACTGATCCAACCACACATCCTCTAACCACAACTGATGATTATTATTATATTATTTATTATAGAACCGAGGGAGCTAGGAGTGCACCAACTTTCAGTATTATTAAAAAAACTACAGACCTTCCTCTAATCGCTGGGGGGCGATTGTATAAATATAGAATTGAGACAAATGGATCTACACCAACTAACCACTAGAATAGTAAAAATTAATTAGAATAATTAAAAATTGCTTAATAAAATAAGAATGACGAATCAGAATATTTCTTAGATATTGATAATAACCTATCATATATATAAGCCTGATTTATTTTATTTTATAGTAATTTCTTTTATTTCATGTTTTGTGTCGATTTAAGCTATATTCATTATGTGTTTTTTTTTAAATATATTCTATATTAAATAATTGTTTACATTCATTAATCCTCTAAATGATTTGATTTATTAAAACTTATTATAATATACATTCAAACTTGTATAATTTTGGAAGATTTTTGCACAACGTAGACTGTTTCCCAATTTATCAAGACTTTTATTTTAAAAAGAAACATTTTGTGATTATGTTTTACCATTTTCAAATATTCTTTTATTTTTTATTTCATTCATCAAATTAGTAAATAAAATTAAATATGTAAAAATATAAAACTTATAATAAAATGCAAATACATAATTATTATAAAATGGTTTACATATAAAATATCAGAGTTGTTAAGGAGCTGCGCTACAGAAGCGGCACTTCTTGAGTGCCGTTACACTTTTTCAAAAACACCTGGAATGGCCCTCCTTTTATAGATCAGGAGCGGGAATTAGTTTCTTTTAGGGGTGGAGCGGAAGAATGCCCTCCACCGCTCATTTAAATTTAAAGTATAAATTAAATTATTTTTTAAATATTAATAAATCTAGGATTCTTTATATAGTTTGTCAATATTCACGTTACCATACCATTATCATTATCATTATTATTATATTTATTGTTAATCATATTGATTTTAACATTTTTTGGTAACGATGGATCAAATTCTATAGTCCATGGAAATTCAAATAGTGCCATCATTTGTTTTTGTAACTAATAATGGAAGCCATTTTATTTTATCATCTAATTGCACTTTTACATAAGTTCGCCCATAATTTATATTGTAATGTTTCCATATGAAGTTGGAGCTCTAGCCATTCTAAGTTTTGGCCTCCCAATTTTATTCCATAATGTTAATGATGGTTACTGCTGAATGTGTATCCATTTAAATTTCGTGGTTGTTTATTACAACCATAATTGTTAGGTGCTGTCCATATTTGTAGTCTTTTCTTATTGAGAAATCTGAATCTTCGTCGATATTATTGTAACTTATACCATAAATTTTTCCTTTAGTTTTACAATACACGACAAAGTGATTTGGTTTCTTACATTTGTTGCACGTTTTTCCGTACGCTTGACAATTTCGAATTGCATGAAAAAGATTAAGAAAATAACACGATTTTCTTGTATTATTATTTTTATTTGTGGATTATAATCATTATCATTTTGACATTGCCGATTATCATTATTATTATACAGCCGATTATTATTATCATTTTGATTATTATTATCATTATATTTGGTCGTCTCTTTGATTTTATAAACCATTTTAGTTGGATTATTTATTTCTAAGTCGGCTATCGTTAAAGCGATTTCTATAACTTTGTTTAAGCTTAACTGTTGGTCTTCGTCTTTAATGTCTGGGTATCGTAAACGTAGTTCTTTATCTAGTTGTGACATCTTTAGTCCAGCGATTAATTGATCGCGAATTCTTAGTTCTAAATTATCTTCAAACTCGCATCTTCGGGCTAGCTCCTCTATAGTTTTTTAATAATTCAATATGGATTATGATGGTCCGCGACTTAATCTAATGAAATCAATTCTCGATGCCAGAACTTTCATCTTTATAAAGTTGTTCTGCAATTTCGTATATATCTTCCCATACTACATCATCAATTTTTCTTGGGAAGAATAATTTTTTTTATATCAGTTATAATATTTATTCTTCCATAAGCTATAAATAGTTTTTTCAAAGTGGCATCAGTTTGAGGAATATTTTAACATTCAGTATGTATTTTATGTAGTCTATGTCGCCAAATACTATATCGATAAAAGTTTAAAAACAATAATGAATTTTATTTGTAATTCCTTTGTATATATATATACTTTTATATAATTATCAAATTTAACTTCTAATAATATGCAATTTGATTAACCTCAATAATATAATATTAAATATAGAAAAGTTATGATATTCTATTACAAATATAATTAATCCCCCCCCCCCCCCTTAGGAAAATTTTGGCTAGGCTATGCATCATATATTTATGAAACAATTCTATATAAATGTGTCCAAAAAGTATAATATTCGTTTCAAAAACTTCAAGTTCTAACTTAAAGAGACTTGATTATGATATTTATATAATATACATATAAGTATAAGTATAAGTAACCTGTTGGTAATTTATTTAAGTTTGTTGTATTTCATAGGTTTGTTTAAATATCAATATTATAAAATCATTAAAAATTATATATTATATACATAAATATAAATTAATATCTTAAAATTTATTTTTAGTGTGATTCTTTGAAATTAATAATCTAATCGCTATTATTTTTAAGTTTTTGTAAAAGTTTTATATTTTAATTATGGAACACAATTTTATTATAAATGTAATTAAATATTTAGATTATATATGATATATAAAAAATATTTTTTATATCATATTGAAATGTATTGAAATAAAACTATTAATTTTAAATACGACTAATATAATTTGTTAAAATATGGCATTTATTTATATTCAATTATTTAATTAAAAAATTATTTATATAATTTTGAACTAACGTGAACGCGTCCCTTTTGAATGTGAACGCTCAATGCGATCGTGTTCAATATTTAGAAATGTTTAAAGTATTACAACTTTATATGTATATTTTCATATAAATGATCTGAAAAAATCTAAATTTTTTTTTTACTTTTTCTGTTCTAGGACTACATATTTCTTCCTATATTAGCCAGTCATAGCCGTTGATCATTTAATCTTAAGTTTGGCGGATGATAACTTAATTGGTTATTTTTATTGTGATCTTGTAGTTGTCAGCCTCTTTCTATATCGTTGGACATTAAAGCATTATTGGTAATTCACCCTCTCAATATTTAATAAATTATAGCTAGTATCGTTGGCCATGAATATTTTATCTTAAAAAAGCATAACGATTATTCCTAAATTTAAAAACACGAATCTGATCTCAATTTCCCTTTTTATTCCTATCAAGAATACCTTTCTCTCTTTCCGTAGGTCTAAAATAATATCAAATAACTGATTTCGTTCATTTATATAACACCCAAATCTTAAAAATAAACTATATTCCAATATTAAAATATCTTTTTCCATTATAAAACATAGTTAGTTATATTTTAGAAGGTTTTGCAAAATTAAACAAATTAATATGCGAATGATATTTATCTATTATCTTTTCTAGAATTTCAGGGGCGTTACAACCCTTGACAATCTCAAAGGGTTTATTTCAAAAATTATTTATCTATATCCAAAATAACTTTCTTTTTTTAGCTAATATTTTAACATTCAACCTTTTTTTTAAATCATAAAACAAATTTTTTTTTTCAGATTTTTTAAAACTCAAACTTTAATGAATTTCACGCATTTTTATAATTATGAAACAAATTATCTTATATATTTTTAAAATTATCTTTATCTTTTTTTTAACATTTTTAATTTATATTATAATTTTTTTACCTTCATTTAATTTACATTTTCGTTATTCTTCCCTTTTTTAAAAAAGAAATATATAACCCTTACTCACCTTTCCATTCTTTTTATTTTTATTATTTAAATTAAATATTCTTTTCCATTCCTCTTACCTTTTTTCTTACTATCAATTTCATTTTCTTTCTACTCTGTTATTTTTCCTTTTATAACATTCATTAAAACATGATTCTTTTAAATTTTCATTTTGGCTACATTATTGGATATTGGTAGTCATTGATATTGTTTTGCTTTTACCGTCTTACCACTATATTTAAGTGCATCACTGTCAATTAATAGTAGTAAATCATATTTAACATATATATTTTTTTTCATTAGATAATAGCAAATTTATTAGATTACTCCAAGCGAATTCTATAACAAAATACACGTAATTCCTACAAAAATAAAAACTAATTTTTTCGAAAATATTTTTATTGATACAATATCCATGTTTGTAAATTATAAACTGATAGATTCAACATTTATTACACCTTCTTTTGTAAAAAGCTTGTTGCTCCCCTATTACTTAGACTGATATTTAATACTTCAATACTTCAATCCAAAAATATTTTAATTACTATTATTTTTACCCATACTTATTTGTTTTACCCCCCCCCCCCAATCCTCGATAAGACCATAGCTTACCTATTAATAATCTGTATATACTATTATTGGAATCAAAAGATCTAAACATGATAAGTTGCTGAGTTTGAGATGGTTAGGATCTGCAAATTAATTAGGCAGTAATTTATAAGCTATCAAATAATTATGTCCAGAATATCAGTACTTTGAAAACAATAATGGTATGAAATTCTAAAAAAGTTAGGAATATAAGTATATATATTACTTAATTCATTATCTATGAAGTTATAAAAAAAATGATATATAAAACATTATTGGCATTTTGATTATTTAAAGTTGCTAAGAATATAAGCGGAGAAACATTAAAATTGGATAGTAAATAAAAATGATTGTAAAGAAACCTAGCTTGTTTAAATGATTATAACTTATAGAAGAATTTAAACGTTATTGCAATTATTAATCTAATAAACTTAAAAAAAAACAAGGATTACTCTTTGGTTATTAATTATTTTACTCATTAATAAAAAAATTTGAGAGATATATTCTATTTAATAATCTTTTTTAAAGTAAATATGTCCAATCTAAAAATTCATAATATCGATCCTTAAAAATTTAAGTTACTTTTATAACTTATATACGAGATATTACTGCTGAATTCGATCGATTAGTATTTTGTTAAAATTTTAATAATTTTGTTATCGGCAATTTTAACAATTGTTTATTATTGTTTATTTTATTACAACAAATAATATAATATAAATAATTAAGAATAAAACACAGCCCAAAGTTATAATACCTGTAAAAAATAAATAAACCACTTATCCCTTATAAAAAAAATATATATATAACATATTTTTTAAAATAAAAAAATAAAAATTACATTCCCTTCCTCTATCCCCACCTCATGTTTCCACACCATGATGGAAAATCTTACCACACAGGGACAATATTTTAGACAATAACTTAAACTCAGAGTATTTAAAAAACAGGTTGGGTTCTGTTCAATTATGTAAAACTATTCCGATTTTATTTTTGATAAAATATTTGTGATGCGACAAAAATTTTATATCTTTGAACCCTATATCCGAATTAAAAGAACCATAAAAAATTGTTTTTCTATCAATAACTATTACCACATGATTCTAGTAATTTCCCATTTGAACACACACCACCTTTTATGCAACCATTGCACGATTGAATAGTTGATTTTTCATAAGGTACATGATATGGAAGCGAATTACCACTATAAATATTTATATGGATAATTATAAAATTTTATTATTCATGTTTCAGCACAATAAATAGATTTTTTAATTTTCATTTATTATAAATTTGACCTCGGATAATAATTGCAGGCATATATTTTTTGCCCAGAACATTCTGTCATTCCGCATCCAACTTCTTTTGTAGTGCCCCATACAAGCTATTATCGAGAAAGTTTTTATTTTTAAAAATATTATTGTTTAAAATATTGGTATTTATTATTTTTAAATTGGTAGGTAAAATTTTTTTATATTATTTTTATTTAAAAAGGAAACAAAATCGGGGTATTTAACTTAAGTTCTATAGAATACTTTTTATTAATAACATGTCATGTGTCTATTGGTTCATTTAGACCCCAGTTCCCCTGTATTTTATAGTATATATAAAATATACTATAAAATTGAAGATATGAAAATCTATTTTCAAACAAATAAAATAAGGGTAAAATGAGCTCCAAGAAAGGGGGCACAATAGAATTTAAAATTTATAAGTGTTTACGATAATATTTATATCATCTATATAACATATTATATTTTAAACAATCAAAAAAGGAAGATGGATGTTAATGATTATGTATTCTTATATACTTGCGTATAATGACCAACCGATGCAAAATTCCCTTTATCAACCCCGAAAGTAAAGTTGCTCTCTTCATTATACCATGCTTTAACAGCATCCTTCCAATCAGAAATTTTCCTTGTCGCGTATAGGTTTTGGCCACCAGAAGGATATTCTTGTTATTATATAATATTTCTTTTGTACACAAAATTGTGTTTTTAAAAAAATTAAAATTATATTGAAATGAGTAAGATTTAAAACCAAAACTCTTTGATTGCTTGATGGAAATATTTTTTTTGTAATTATTATATATATATTTTAAATACTATATTAATACATTGTATATATATTTAGAAATATTAAAACTAGATGTTGATCTATCTTTATGGGAGTTATGACCGAAAACACATTTTTGAGTAAATGCTTGGGCCTTCATAGCTCCCTCACTATTCCATATCTAATATGTTAATGCAAGATTTTAAATATACAATATTTAGTTTATCATGATAGAAGGTCTTGTTGATTAATTATATTTATTACCAATTTATACATAGCGTTTGATGGGGGATTGACATTAGATCTATAGTAATTATGAGCACTGAGTATATCTTCTATTTCTATTGCGTTCGGAATTTTCGCTTGTGCAATTATTATAAATAATATAGTATATTTATTTTTGTATGGAAAAGTATAAATTTGATCAAAAATATAATTTGTCTATCATTATAAGTAATTTCTCTACATAGTAATCATAAAATGTGATCTACACCGTACATACCCTATCATAAAATGTTTGAAAATCAAAATATTTACCTGTAATAACTGTCATTAAGACCAAGTGCACATTATAATTATCGCGGTTATTAAACTGATAGATTCAATTTTGAATTATATTTTATTTATTCATATTTTTGGTTGAACTTATTTTTGTATTTATTTTAAGATAATCTTCTTAATATTTTACTTTTAACTTAGCTATTCTTATAAGATCGAAATAAGATTATATTTTAACTTAATTTTTATGTATAAAATAAATTTGTCTTAAATTCTACATGGTGTCTCGGTTAAAATTAATTCTCTTCCATATCTTATTATGTTGAGATAAATCTCTTAAAATATAAAATAAAAAAAAATTAACTTAATATATATAAAAGGCAAATAATTTCCTATATAAAAAATGAAATTGTCCTCTACATCTTCTGACCGTATATAAAGAAAAAATGAATAGATTATGATGATTTCTTTTTTACAAATTTAAAGGTAAGGCTTTTTTTTTTTTTCACGTATATATACGATTATTAAGAAAGTCAAGATTTTCAAAATAGATTTAGTACAATATGTGTCCTCAAAATTTAAAATTTTTAACCCAATATTTCAATTTGTGAATTTTTATATTTGAAGGTGGGTACTCACGATATTGATTATTATAAGGTTCCTAATTCAGAGAATTTATTATTTCAATTCACTAACTTATTGGAGATGTTACATTAATATGAATTTTTAGTTGGAAAATTTTCTATGATGACAATGAATTCTTATATATATTTTGTAAATTTGTAAAAATTTCAAATTTTTTTTATAAAATAAATGGAGAGTACAAAAGTAATAAATTAACTTTATCATCTTTAAATTATAACTTCTTTATAAAATTTCCTAAGAAAATATAGTAAGGGACTTTATTTATAGAATCACATAATTTTTTTTAAATAATACAACATTGTCCGATACTGAAAAGGTTCTTGCTGACAAGGTTCTTTTACTTCTTAATAACATATTAGATGATGTATATTATAAACTTAAAACTTTATTCTCTGATTCAGAATTTAGTAATTATGATAGTTTCATAAAAAAAATTAAGGTACTTAGTATTATTAACAAACAGAAACAATCTATTAATGAAACTTAATTCAACCAATCAGGCAAAAAATGAATCGTTACATGATTGGTCGCCTAGATTTTGTAATCTTAGCTAAGATTGCGGTTTCATTAATAATGACTGTATTAAAAAGAGCTAAGAATATCCAGTAGAAACGATTACATAAAATATAAACTAAATAAGAATGAAAATCTTAGCTTAGACGAAATATTATTAATAGGAATAAAATTGATAGTTTAATATTAAAATAGAGATTATTAAAGACAACGATAAAGTTGTTAAAAAAAATAATAGAAATATTAATGATAATAGTTATAAGAATTTAGATTATAGAAATCATAATAGGTCTCATAATTATAGTAACAATTATACTCCTCGATTTCCAAATAATCAGAGACCATTTCAGAATAGTTTTCCTAGACATAATATTAGAAATGAGTAAAATAATAATTATAATAAAGTTTTGACGATAATGATAATATTCGAAATTTTAACAGCAATAATTTTCAAGGCTATTACAGCAATTTTAATAAATATCGATGTACCACAATTATAGGAATATGATGATTATTCGAATAACTTGATAATAATCAGAGAAAACAGATACAATACGATGATCAAAACCTACATAACAATAGCAATTGTAATATGATCATAGAATATATAGTAGAAAACAAAGCCGATATCACCAAAGACAACAATGATTTTCATTATAATGTTAATAACTTGACTAAGAACATTATGACAATGTTTTATGGTAAAGCAGAAATTAAACAACATTACTGAGAATGTAAATTAATACAGGATCAAGATTACTATTATGCCTCGTAACATAGCTAAGAAAATAGGTATATCAGAAATTAAAAAATCTTAATCAAATCAAAGTATACAACTGTGATTGACCTAAATTATGACAGCATAATAAAAATATTACAAGTCTTGATTGTTGAATCACGAAAAAATGTACTATTAAAGCGTTCCTGAATGGATAAACGCTTTCAAAAATATTAACAAATTTATTGGAAAAATAAATGTAAAATATGATGACGATATTAAAAAACTTATAAAAACTGTGAATCCAAAATGAATAACAGACCAAAAGCAAATGTCAAGCTATATTTATGGAAAGACGCCCAACCCAAGATTATACCATCAAGGCGAATATCTTATGCGAAAATTGATGTTGTGGGTAAAGAACTTAATGGATGGGTACAAGAAAAAAATCGAACCAGTAAAAGATGTTCAATGGGCAAGTCCTATTCTGGCATGTTTATATGCAACAATATCATGTCCCAAGAAATATATTTTACTTTTAAAAAATAAATTTTTGGCAAAATTGTTGGATATTGTCAAAATATTTCTGCAGCTTTTAAGAATAGAAATCTATAAGGAGGCATTTTTAAAATCAAAGGTAAATATTTTTTCTCCTGAAAGTTTAGCTAATAAATTAAAATTAAAATTTTATAGATAATCTTGAATATTTATATAATTTATAACTACCAAATAAATTTTAAAAAGCTTATAAATTTATTAATGTAAATAAACCTGGGGTTGGAGTGCTGCTTGTAGCAGTTACTAAAAAAAATTTATTATATTATATGATGATTACAAATAGAATAAAAATCAACCTTTTTATCAAGTGTAAATAACATTTTAGCGATTTTGAATAAATATCGTTTAAAATTATAAATATTTTAGAGAAATTTTGATATTTATCAATTAATTATAATATGCTTGGAAATTACATTATTTTACCGATTTTGAATTAATATAATTTATAACTAATTTCAAAAAGTTTTGAAAAATAAATAAACCTTGGGTTTGAGTTTTGTTGATTGTAGTGATTACTAAAATTTTCGTTTGCGATTTAATATATTTTATACATTATTGATGGAATTATTTATATCAACTTTTTTGATCGAACAATAAATATGAATGTCATCATATAAAAATGAAATGATATTTACGATCTTGTATAAATATAATTTATAACCAACAACAAATAAATTTAAGCGTTTTTAAATTTATTGTATGAACCTGGGGTTGTAATGCTTATTGTAGTGTTTACTAAAATATATTTATTAAATTTTATGAAGATCAAAAATAAAAATATTTTGATCTAACAAGGAAAAGAATGACATCATGTAAAAATAATATTATATGCCGAATTTCAATAAATATTCTTTATCCCAAATATATTTTAAAGAAATTTTGATATCTATCAAAGAATATAATAACAAACTTGGAGGTTGAGTTTCTATGATTGTAGTTGTCACTAAAATTTTAGTTTACGATTTAATGTAGCAAACATATTATAAATGTAATTATTTAAAGTTAAATATTTTATTTAACAATAACATTAATTGCATCATGTATAAAAATTATTAAGACAATTATAAATAAATTTAAATTATGACTACCAGTGTTATTAAAATATCTTTCTTAAGTATCACAATTTTAAAATTTGTCTATCGATATATAGCTATACTTTTATAAAAAGTATAAGTATGTATCTAGATATTATTTTAGATCTATCTTGGTCTATTTTTAGATTTTTTTAGATATATATTTTGATATAATTATATTTTACGCTTTTTACATTAACAATAATAATTTACATATTTTATAAATTTATTAATTATTATGTCCAAATATATTTTATTGCAAAATCAAACAGATATAATCTTTTTTAAGCAATGGATGACGATATATGACAAATTTTGAATTTTAATTATAAATCTATTAAAGTTACAAATTAGTAAACCTTTGAAAAATAATCAAAATATTTTAATATCATATATTTATATCATAGAGGTTATTAATAATCTCATCATATTATGAAATTTAAAAAAAAATGAATATCAAGTTTTTATTATATATAAAAACTTTCCCAAAATAAAATTATTATTCATAAAATATAACACCATTCTACAGTAACGTCATTGGGGAAGGGGGAGGCTTGTAGGGAATCGAGCTTCCTAAAAATGTGAATAGGTCCTTTTAATTGTTTTATAATAAATGTAATTTTGAAAATGTTGGCTAATAAAAAAGGAAAGTAATTTTGGATAATTTTAGCAAAAAAAGGTAATTAAAAATAATTTAATAAGTATTTTTGAACCCCCTAATATTTTAAAGGCTAGTGACGCCCTTGTCATTCTGATATCAAGAGTTCCCGTAGAAAGAGATTTTAATGTGGCCCAATATGTCTTTAAAAATAAGCAGGGATGTCATTTTAACAATTGATTACTTTTTATTATAAAATGGATTATTTAAAACAAAGGTCATATAAAAACAATCAACGATTATAAAAATATGTATATATGAATTTAAAACAAAAATTGGATCTTAATAAAATTTTAAAAAATTAATTAATTGATTTACTTGATTAATTATATGGAACCATGAATAGTTGCAATAATTTTGGTAGCCATCATATTGGAATAGAAGGCTTTATTTTGATCAACACTTATTAAGGTTAATTTTCTCCCTGTGTGATAAATTTAAGAAATTCCTCATCAAAATTACCAAGAGTATTGATGACATTTATAAAAATTAGGTTAGCGATGTCTGAATATATGATATTTTTAATATTTCTGCCGAATTAATTTTTAAGGCATTACTGTTTAATCGCGCCTAAAAATCTATGTATTTATAATCCAAAGCTACTTGAAGACTAGAAGAAGACCAAGGTATTAAGCTGATAATCGCGCCTAAAAATCTATGTATTTATAATCCAAAGCTACTTGAAGACTAGAAGAAGACCAAGGTATTAAGCTGATAACTCCGTTGTTGCGTGAACATAGATGATTAGGCTCTAGGGTGATGTTGGATCTTTTAAAAAGCTTTTGAAATAAAATATCTATGTTTGTAGAGGCTATTCTAATTTTGAAATATCTACAATGTAAAGGATGATCTTTAAAATCATTTGAAAAGTAGGCGAGGCAATGTATTGCATCAAGATGAAGCGAAATGGCTATACGAAGTTCCTTATGTAGGAAGAAAATTAAAATTTTACAAAGATAATCAATCATTCGTAACCCGATCAAAAATTATGAATAGCTTGGCTTGGACATTGTTCTAATTAATCATTTGATAAGGGATAATAAAAGGAGGGAGACATTAGGAGAATATCTTATACTTTCCAAGAGTTAATGTGTCAGGTTAGGAATTGCTTACCCAAATGTGAATAGAACTTTCTAGATCAATATCTAAATATTAAATTTAAAATGCATAATCTTGAGAATATAAAAGCAATAGAGAGATAAGGTGGAAAACGAAAATCAATCTCGCCATTTTTACATGAAAGAGAGATATGGAGACTGTCTGAAAATTTTATTTTGTAGTTAGCCTACTGCATTGTGTGAATATGCAACATATGCTTGAACAATTGGGACAATCATAGCATGTATGACTTTAGGTATGTTAAAATAAAATTTAAGTAGAAAGAATGCTTGGTGGGGGAATTGAATTCGAAATAATAATATAAAGTGATTTATTTAATATAATAAAATATATATTATATGTTTTTCTATTTTGTCAATTATAATAAATTGTAGCTTAAAATCAAATTGACAAAAGCATATTTATATAAATACATTATAGTGGGCTAGTAATTATTTAAAGATTATTATATTTCTACTAGATTAGAATAGGTTTTTTATAAAAAGGCCTTAACTGCAGTAGCACCACTAATTGGTGAATGATGATAAGTAAGTTCCTGGATGGAAGTTTCAAAAAGGAGGATTGGAATAATAGATTTTGAGAGAGAAAATTCCGACTTTGACATGTTAAAGGATTAACCTGTTAATTATTGACAATTTTCATTTCTCATTTTTTATATATTTGCTATATATTAATAAATATAACTATTAAAATTTGAAACTTATTATTTATCATTTAATTATATATTTTCTATTTAGATAAAATATCATTTCAATAATTTTTTTAGCTCATTTTAGAATTTAAGAATAGAATTTTAAATTAGGCTTTATGTACATCAGCGGTCTGCAAATAAAAAATCCTCTGGCACCATTGAGAATTTTATTTAAATGTTTTGATATTTATCAATAGACACATTTATATATCTGTGTGTTGAGAAATTGAAGTGTTATCTAAAATTTTTATTATAATATTTGGTAATACATTAATTGATATGATGATTAGAATTATATTAAAATCAACATTTCTTTTATCTTACAATAGAAAAAATAGCATAGAGCAGCAATATATATTAATTAGGAATAGTTTTTGCCGAACATACTTTAACAATTTTATTAGTTTAAAAGTACCAAATAATTTTAAACATTAATAAATATTATATCTCGTGATGTTAAGTATTTGTCATTATTTTAGTTATACCATATTATTTGTTAATTATTATATGGTGTTACATAAATCAATATTTTCTAAACTAGCGATTACAAAGTGTCACAGGTATAAAAATGTATCGACTATTTAAAATAGTTCTTAAATTTCTATCTAAACAAACAAAAAATAATAACTTCGTGGACTATTTGCAATAATTTCATTTGAATTAATTATGGCAGGATAACTAATTTTATTAATAAACATATTTTAATACCTGGAGGTTGAGAAACTGAAATATTTTTTAAAATTTTTATTATATTATTATGCAATTTGTTATTTAATATAATATATGCATCATAAATCAAATTATTATAAAATCAAAATAAAAAAAAAGCATCGTGCAACAATTAGTATGAATATAAAATAATTTAGTTATCTATTATACTTTAACAATTTTATTTAAAACAAACATAATATCTTTGTGTTTTGAGATTGAATAAATGTAGTCTACTTTATAATATCTTATTCGAATAAATCTAACAATTTAAAATGTAACTAATAATTTTTATTAAAAATTATTTTAGTCAATAACTACTAAATAATTTTAAACATTTATAAATATAATATGCCTTGGTGTTAAGTATTTGCCAATATTTTGGTTATTATATACTATATTATTTGCTAATTAAATATGGCGATTGCATAAATCAACAATATTTTATGATCTAGTGGTACAAAAAAAAGTCACAGAGAAACAATAAAATTGTAAGACTAAGTTTTCATAATTTATAAAATTCTTTGAATCATAAATAAAAATAGTGTGATTATTTGCAATAACTTTTATTTAAATTAATTAAGGTTAAGATTACCCAATAATTTTAAACATATTTAGAAATTTATAACATATTTACCTAAATTTTGAGTTTGAATGCATGGAGTGTTTGCTAATATTTCTAGGTATTATATTGATATTAATTTATATATTGTGATTACAATATAAATCAAAATAAATCAACATTTTCAATATAACTTAACAAAAAAAGCATTGTCATTGTCAATTCACCTTCATAACTCCTTTTTAATCAACCCTTTTATTCCAAATTTTTTATTAAGGTTATGTTTTGTACAGAGGTTATACATTTTCAAGTAAGTTAAATAATAAAATATTTAAAAAAAGCTATAATCTTTATTTGAAGGCTAAGAATGGAAAATTGTTTAGAGCAAAATAGTCGCATATATTAAAATTATTATCTGGGAATTAAGACAAACCAGTAATAAAATGCGTTGACTCTTTAGGAATACCTATAATTGTGATTTGTGAAAAATATAACTATACTTAAGCGAAGCATTAGTAAATATGAGTAATCATAGAGCATTTTTATTTTACTACCTATATATACCTAGTCTTAGCAAAATGACTTAATAATAAATTCCAACCTCAATTTTTTTATTTGAGAAAATTTATATAAATCATTATTTTTATTAATATAACTCGTAAGAATTTTTAATTTATTTAGTTACTGATAAATATTTTTTGACACATATTTAAATTTGATATAATATATTAAATTGATGTAAATAATGATAGTATATTGAAATATGAATCATATTATTTAAATGTAAAAAAGTTTTTGATTTAATAATAGCAAAGAATAAAATAATGAAATAATGACAGTGGATAAACCACTTTCAATATTTAATTTTAAACTTTAATTTTTTATTTATAAATAAACATCAGGATGTATACCTAAATTTTGAAGTTTTCTGAGTGTAATGTTTATCTTTACTATAATAAAAGTATAGATATTCATTTAATAATAATAATATACTACCAAAAGCAAATATAATTATCTTAAGCCAACTTTCTTACTCAAATTCTTTCAGAAAAACATTATTCAAATTTGTCATTTATTTGATATCTATAACTAAAATAACTGAATTATAATAAATGAATAATTATTCTAAATATATTAATATACAGCTGAGAGATTAATAAAATTTATTTAGGTAAGACTAAATATTCACCAAAAAATTAAATCAACCGCTTTTATCAAATTATTTTGACTATTCAGCTAGGCTACTTCGAAAATAGACACGAAGAGTTTCCGTTAACAAATATATACTAGAAACTAATGAATCATAAGAATATAGTTTATGAAGGAGTTACTAAAATTTCTTAGTCATATTTAGTCATTTATTATACAAACTGAAATTTTGTTTAAAAAAAATATATCAAATCCTGAAATTCACAAATTATAAACATTTAAAGAACTCACAGATATCATCGCATTTCTATCACTTAATTAAAAAAGTAATGATCAATCATTTGAAACCATCAAACCCTGGTTTATCAGAAACCAGACAAATCTTAAGTAAAAAAACTCGATTTATATTTATAGGAACCAGAAACGAGAATGGAATCAATAATAAAATTTTAACAAATTGGTTATAACACAAGTGAAAGTGATTAACATAATGTTTATATGTATAATTCATTTTAGAAAGTTTGATTTATAGTTTAAAATGTTTTTAATATATAAATAGTTCAGCACGAAGACGCCTTATCAATAAACATAAATTGATATAAACAAAAAATTATCTAGAATGTTCTAAATAACTAAGCTTTGAATAACTCTAGCAGTTATTTAATCAAACAGTTTTAATATACTCCAATAAATTCTATTTTAGATATAATTGTAAGCGAATATTTTGTCCATAAATATTAAAAATTCATTTGACCATACCTTGGGTAAATAATAATTACATTTCAATATATATTATTTTATATTGAGAATATAAAAATCATACTAAATTAGCTAAATATTTTAACTCCTGATAAAATTTGAATAAACGAATCTACATCGTTCTATAATTAATTTTGAGAAAAATATTTTTTATCATAAAAAATCTTGATGAACAATTTTTGTTCAAACTCAGAAAAATTATATGTTATTATAACATTGTAGCAGTCATATAAGAGATATTTCATATAATTACGTTGACCTATGTTATAACCCTTTAATATAAGTTGTTCATGAAGAAGCTAGATAAATTTAATCAGTATAAAAACATTAACTCATAAAAAGGTCAATTAGAAATTAAGAAAATTGCTTTAGAGGTTATAACATAGGCTTATGTAATTATATGAAATATTGAATTAGTATTTAAACGATTTTAATTCTTATAATAAAATTAATTTCTTATGAAAGATTTTTAATTTTTGAAAAAATATATTAAATAACTCATAAGATTTATATGTATCATCAAATATAATTTTCCCAAAATGACACATTGGAATACCTGTTAAAAAATTGGGGTTAATGTCATTTTCCCATTCAATGGTTAATATTGAACCATTTCTTGATTGAATTTTTTGAATAAGTAACATCGTCATATTATCACATTGACATATTTTAGGAAAATCTATGAAAAGATAACGAAAGAATTACAAAACTAAATATAAAATATTATTAAAAAAGGTCTAAAAATTACAATTGAATTCTATTACTGAATTACTGTATATCTTCAAATTATTATTTTTATCTAAAATTAACCCTTGATGATTCTGTAATTAATTTCGCTTAGGATCACATTTAATTAAACAAATCTTAATTTACCAATATAATTTTAATTTGATATACAGCTATATTTAGGTTTCCCTAATGTCATGTTTACTGCAATAATATTTCCATTTATGAAAATAATTTATTAAACTACATTATAAAAATTATTTAAAATAAAAGTAATTCAAGTTTTGGTTAATTAACTAGAATTTATCGAAAAACACAAAATATATGAATGAAAGTTTGTTAATTAGAATGTGCAAGATTGATGATTGAGATAAAAAAACTGGGAAAAACTCTTTCGAAAAAATTACATAAAAGAAAATCTACGAAAAAGTGTTGAACGGCTTTATTTGAGCTGATTTTTTAGAGTGAACACAATGTTTGTTCCAGAAAAACATTACGAAAACCTCACGATTTTGCTCATACATGCCACAATGGTTTGCGCATCTATTAGCCAAATCACAAGCAATTTTTTGACTCAAATCGAATTTAGTAACAACACTAAACTGAGATAATAAAAAAGTCTCGAGATTTGTTCAGAGATGTAGTCAATTTTATTGAAGCTAACCCGGGTAAAAAAAACCTAAGAAAAATCTCTTTATTTTAGAATAGAAAATTTAATTTGAATATTAAAAAATATAGCTATCTTTTAAAAGTGCAGAAAACAAAAAAGTGACTATTTGTTGATAAGTTTAAGTTAGATAGTATTATATTATAATGTTTAGAAATAGGTAGATAATAATTTAATTTCTTTCTCTTTTTAAAATCCCCAATTTTTTTCCTTTATGCAGTTTCTATCCGTCAGGTATTTTTACCTTAGCTTTTTTCATTTAATATTTTTACAGGCTTATTCAGGGGGATTCAGAGTATTAGTGCATGCACGATATCAATTTTTCGATTAATTTAGGATAGCCAAAAAGTTATGTAAAATTAACACTATTTATCAATAACCATAATTATATAAACTTAATTTTTCAGGTTTCCCAAGTGTAGTGTTTATAGTATAAAATATTTTTTAATTTAATATTAAAAAATTGTCTTAGAATTTATTTATATTATTTAAATATTTAAATAAAAGTCCACTGGGCCCAGTTCGACTAAATAAAAAAATTATTATGTAATATAATTATGCTGATATAAATGAATAATATTTAAATTAATATAATGCATTTGCAGATTTTTGCATTCAAAAAAGAAAAAAGTCCTAAAATGTGTAAATTCCTTATCAAAAAAATGAAAAGATCTAGGCAAAAAAAAAAATCAAAATATCCCATCAAAAGAGAATAGGGTAAATTAAATAAGAAAAGGGTTTTGTATAAAGAAAAGTTTCAATCAAAAAAAGGGAAATTATCATTTTTTAAAAAAAAATCTTTATATTTTTTTCTCTTCTTTTAAAAATCTGAAATGTAAATTATATTTTTAGTTATCTTTAATTTTCTTTCTTCTAGTTCTGAATTCAACGTTAGCTTATTAAGCGAAGCGAAATAGTCAAAATATTTAACTTAATTTTGATGGTTGATGTTCTAAGAAAAATATTCTCCATGCCTCTGATCATTTATTTAATAATCATTGTCCTAGAATAGTTGTATTTTATTTGTTAATTCTGTGATTTTTCTACAATTTCTTATTTTTATTTTGTCATTTTTTAATCATTCCTTACATTTTTTTATTTTATCTCATTACAATTGCTAGAAATAAAGTAATTGTTCAGCAATACAAACAGTTATTTATTGTATTCGAAAGCCTAAAAATAAACAAACCTGTGCAGTGCCGGTTTTTTGTAAAACCCTAGCTCGGTTGAATCTATTTCTCGATCGTAATAAGATAAAGATGAAAAATATATAAAATAAAAATAATTAAGAATAGATGAATAATTATTGACAGAAAGAAAATGAATTAATATTTAAAAAAAATGAAAATTTAAGATTATAAATCTAAAAGAAGAATAAGAAAATTAAAAATAAGAAAAAAATAATATCAATGGATAAAACATGGAATATAGATGAAAATATAAAATTAAATAGAGATCACAATAGGTTTCAAAAAATTTTGAGAAAACTAATCTAACAGGATTATCGATTATAATATATTACAATTTTCTATTTTCAAACTTTCCCTATTCTAGTAACTTTTAATTATTTTAATCAAACATTTTCATTTATCATTTTCTGATCAGATTTTTTATTTATTGACTATTTATATTATTTAATAGGCCCTGTGACGCATTTTCTTGCCTTCTATTAAGCTTATCTCCCATAAAACTGAGTTTAATCCATTGAATCTTTCAATTTTTCCTTTATTTATTTAGATTCTTAGAAAATATAAAAATTTGGAGTCTATATTTCATTCCCAGGATTTATTTCCTTTCCGATCCTGAACTTTTGAGATATAGATAAAGGGTTAATTCCCTTGTTGATCCCCTAAATATTTAAAAATATTTAGGATTACCCTCTATTTGAGCGTTCCGTTTAATTTCTACACTACTCGTAGAAGATCTTGTCAATTTAGAATTCTCAAATCTAGAAAATTGATACAAGATCGAGGCTATCTCTATTCATAATCTCGGCTTCGACCTGTCTCCAAAAACTGTAGAATCTCAAAATTAGGAATTTACATTAAATATATTAAAATAAAAATAAAAATACTCCACGAAAAGGAAATATAAATACAAACAAATTTTATATTTTAATAAAAACTAGATATACTAATAAAAATATTTCAAAAAAAATATTTAAATACATATGATTTGAAGAATACTTTTTAGAAATCGTTAATTTTTTTTCAATTTTTAAACAAAAGATAATAATTAATAGAAATTAGTTACTAGTGTTTATAAAAAAAAATAATATATATTAATTATTAAATTCTTTCCCAAACTTCACTCCCCCCTTCAAAATGTCGAATGATGAATTATTATAAAATATTTTGGACCAACTTTATATTAATTCATACAATGATATAACTGAATGATTAGGTTCTCCGGATGTTGTGTTGGCTGTGATTGAAGTTGTAATGTTAACTGTGATAGAATTTTAAGTATTATTTTTACAATTTTGGTACATTATAATTAAAATTTAATAAAAGTAAATCATTAATGTTCTTATATCCAGGCATAACAAGCAATTTTCAAGTAAAAGAATTGGGGGGGGGGGGGGGGGGGGTGTTTATTTGAGAGGGAGGGTATAATATTTTTTTGAAATAAAACAAATAGTCAGACCTTTATAAAAAATTTTATATTTATAGATAATTTTAAAATATAAAAAAAATATGTATATATACAAAAAATATTCTCTAATATGACGATATATATTATTAAATTTTAATAAAAGAATAAAAAGCTAAATTTTTTTCATAAGTCATTAGAAATAAATTTTGTTTTCGTTATCGTCTCCTATGCTTGATAAATTACTTTGAGTATAAATGAGGTCTCAAAAGAAGCAGCTGACATCCCAATAATAGTTACTGAATAGCATTTATATAATTCTTTAAATAAATATAATACTTTTTTTATACATAATAATAATAATAATTTTTTTATACATAATACTAATAATATTTTTTTATACATAATACTAATTAATAATATTTTTAAAATAATATCATCATCCTATGTCAATCGCTAATAATCCCTTTTGATTTTCATTTTATGATTTAATGTTTCAATATTAAAGTTTAACAAGGACGCATTAGGGTCATTCTGCAATAATTAGATCAAGTGGGAAAAAAGTATTAAAATTACTAGGTTATCATCATCGACATTAAATCCTTCTAAAAAAAGTTTAACAAAATAATTAATTATTTCCTTTTTAGGAAATTATTGGAGTCATTTTACGATCACATTTTAATTTGGTATCAATTAAAAAATCATGAAATATTAGGCGTTTTATGAACACTTGGGTATTGGGGGTAGGATATCGATTTGATATAATATTCATACCTTCATATTTACAAAAAATATTTCCACCTTATAGCATCCACTCTATTAGTTTGAACTGATTGAAAATACCTAAATGGATCAATTATTGCTAATATTTTACAAATCATTAAGGCCAATAGATTATAATTTATTTATTTATTGAGACAAACCCATGATATTAAATAAATTATGAGACTTCTGAGTTTAAAATTCTTTTATCAACTTCAAAATTCTAACAAAATTACAAGATATTGCCAAGTTAATAATCCATCTCTTGTTTATCAAGTCACTTAAGAGACTTCTTTATATTTAGAGGATATATTAAAACACCTAAAGAATTGTACAATTTTTTTGTTATATTAAAAAAATTAAAAATTACTGAAATATTTTTATATCAATTATTAACAAGGAGATGCAACTTGTAATTGAAACAATGTATATCTTTTTATTAATTTCTTTGGAGCAAAGTTTGCACTCCTCCATTGTTTTCAGCAGAATTTTTAAATCAATTTTTCCTATTAATTCTCTTGAATTTTTGCACAAATACATATCGAATGATCAAATATTTACAGCCTGTTAAATCTTTTGTCTCATCAGCCTTAAGACATAAAAAAATTTCATCTCACTTTTGTTATAATTTGTTTCCAACACCATTTCTGCCGTAATATATATGATTTTATTTTGATTTAAAGGTGTTGTGCGTTGGGCATTTTTAGGTATTGATCTTATAACTTAAAATATTTTTAACCTTTTTACAGGTGAAGGAACAACTAAAAGTCTTTCTGCAGCATATTATAGTAAGATCAGACCCAAAGTAAGGTTATAAATTAAATAAAGATTTTTAAGTTGATGATTCACCAAGATTTTGATATTTCTATATCCTTCTTTATATTACTTATTTTATTCAAGTATATTTTCATGTTTTAATAACATATTTTTCTAAGAATATTTGTTTTTTTATTAAAATTAAATGGTTAATTAAATATAAAAAAAAATTTTTTAATTTGGGGACCTGAAATATTTATGGAAAACATTCCTGTAGGCCAAAAATACGTCGAATATCAGGTTTAGAGATTAAATTATTTGAGAGATGCCCCCCACGTGATTTCCCTTAGCTAAGGCAATGCTGATAACTACAAAAATTACAAAATGAAAATAGTAAGCGTAAGCGCATGAACAATAGATAGTTTTATTCTAAAAAATATTAGTTAAGAAGTTAAATAAATAATTTTAAAGAAATTGATATACTTATCGTAAACATAATAATATACCTGGAGGTCTAGTTTTAGACTTAACTTTAATAAAAATTTCAGTTTAATAAAGAAATCGATAATTTTTCCTCTAATTTAGGCAATATTTTGATAATTAAATGTCATTTATAATAAAATTGTTTAAATAGAATGTAATGAATATTTCAGGATCTTAGTATAATTAAATACTATGCATCTATAGACGAATATCCACTTTACGGTGCACCAAGGGATGGGAAAGTGAGAAATTTACATCCCCATGGCAAATATTCCTATTCTTTTAAACATAATTTCGTAAATAATTTTAAAAAAAATTATTTTTATATAAAAAATAGTTAGAAACCTAAATTATTTTATAAAATTATTTATCAGGCAGAAGTTTACGAGAATTAAATTTAAATATTCCAAAAAAACTTTATGGCTGAAAAACTTATGTAATAGTGCCCTCCCCCCTTAATAAAATATTGGATACGCCTATTCTACTTCAAATAAAAAACATGATTGAAGTTATAGTTCAAGTTGAGAAAATTATATTTAACTTATCTTTTGAAAGGATTATCAGACTATCCAAACTAGAATATTTATTATATCCCATTATTGGCATATTCAAAAATCAATGAGTAATAAAAATTTAGTTATTACATTACCAATAGGTTTGGACAATTACAAGGAGTTTAGTAATATATGATAATTAATAATGATCAACTGAAATATTTACAGTAAATTTGATGTATGAACAAGAGAACAAAAGGATAAAGATCAAAAAAAAGATCTAGAAATAATAGTAAAACTGAAACTAGGAACGATCCTGAGTAGTTTTTAATTGTCTAATATATAGCACAGTATCTCCAAAATTCTTTTTCTATTTTAAAATTTTTCTTATGGATGAATCGATACTTAATTTTGTTTAGTCTGACTATATATTATTAAGAACATACTTATGTATTTATATAATGATATACTTGAATATCTAGATATTTTGATCGTACCATTACCTGTGGGAAAATTTTAGGTATTTTATTTTTATATTTTAGAATAGAAATATATTAATAAAGTTATTTAAAAAAGTAAAAAATATATTGATTCATAAATTATTATAAAAAGTTTCTTTAAACATGTTATTTTCAAGTCTGAAAATTCTTGCCTTCATGTTAACACCGGTAAGGGGGGGGAGAAGAGGTGTATTTGGATAATTAATATAGGTTTAAAAGTTTCTCGTGATATTCTGGGATAGAGTTGATTTATCGTTGGCCCTAGAATAGTTGCTAATGGAGTTAATGTTTGGCATTAATACTTAAAATAAAAGAGAGCAATAAAATAAAAATGTAAATAATTTAGTTATTTGAAATGAAAGATTTGAGTATCTAAATATTATAACTCTAACGGGTTTGAGTTAGAGTTTATATAATTTATTGAAGAATAGGAAGGTAAATATTGCAGCTGAGTACAAGAATAAATAGATTGAGGCTCTAAGGGAGAAATATTAGAAATTTGTCACCAAATTTGGTAAATGAAATAATAATGGCTGTTAGATGTAAACTATGAAAATTTGATATTGAATGTTGTGTGCTTATGTTCAACAGTAAGATGTTTAGAAAGAAGTATTCAGGAAATTAAATATGATACTTAAATCTGCATATTAGATCATCATAATAGCTGCAGATTTTATTCTTTTTGGAATAAGTGAAAGAGAAAAATATCATAGTATAAAGAGATTTGGCAAGATAGGAGGAGTCTATCAAGATTGCTTTAGACATTTGTAAAGATCGGAAATATCTTGATGAAAAAATTAAATACCTCATTATATATATATATGTGTTAATATGCAAATCAGATAGGATTTGATCGGTAATAGATATGTTAGAGAGATGTATGAGGTTACAGAGAAAACAAAATATATGTTTGTACAGATTGAAGATAAACGATGGGTCTATATAAGTTGGCTAACACTTTTAGAGATCCATTTAATAGAAGATTTTAATGTTCAAGGTAATTTATAAAGATTAGATCTATTAGATC
Source organism: Gordionus sp. m RMFG-2023 (assembly GCF_954871325.1). Classification (NCBI taxonomy): domain Eukaryota; kingdom Metazoa; phylum Nematomorpha; class Gordioida; order Chordodea; family Parachordodidae; genus Gordionus; species Gordionus sp. m RMFG-2023. Next base: position 6,630,230 of record NC_088777.1, read on the forward strand.
AATTAAATAGTGGTGGATGTGAAAATAATTACAAATAATTAGAGGAATCGTTACAGTCTCGGTCTCCAAATAAAAAAATAGAGAAATATTGTTAAAGATTGTGATTATATAATAATATTATTTCATCCCATGCTAAATTAAATATAATTATTGTTAAAATAATGTTTTATCATCCTATGGAGTTATTATTGAATATTATAATATACCTTGGCTTTTTGACAACGTTTTTATACCTTTCATAGATTAATATAGATAAATTATGATGTGTTTTGTTTAAAATTTAGATTATTAAAATTATATTAAAATATAAATCCTTCAACTAATATAATAGAGGTATTTATAAGAGCAGAAAATTGATAAGCCCTAGCTTGAATTGTGGAAAAATAAATTATTTTTTGGAACTTAAGAAATTACGATTAATAAATTCATATAATTTTAAAATTTGGAAATTCATATGAATTTATATTTATTATTCCTCAAAAATTTTATTCTAATATTATTTTATTAAAATCTAATATTTAATACATATACGTAAATTTTACATCGATTAACAATATCGATTAATTAGACGATCAAAGTCTTTGATTTTAGATTAAAAACTCTGCATCGCTATGATAAAAGGTAGACACATTGATGGAAAGAGCCATAAACTTTAAGTATTGATAATATGTTGTTTTTTTTATTCTATTTTAAATTTAAATAACAAATAGAAAGTAACGATTGTTTCAGAATAGAAGAGACCTGCAGAGGTACCATTTACACGGCCTATATCCGGATTAAAAAAAAATTATCCCGCCCGGCTCGGATTTTTTTTAAAATTATTATATTTATTTTTAATTTTTATAGCTATTAATGAGATTTAAATATTTGATTTTAAAATATATGGCCCGGCCAGGGTATAAAATTATTTTTTAATCCAGGCCCGGGTATATGTTAATAAAGTCAAAACACTCCCAGCCTGGGTCTCTGATAGATATATCATAATTCATTAGTAATATTTAAAAATTATATTATTATACTATAAATTATTTTCTTAGTTGAGAAATTCAATTAAAATTTCTATGATATTTATTAGAGTTAATGTTTTATTGCTTAATTAAATATTTTTAAAAAATCGAATTAAATTATAGATGTATATTTATAAAATAATAAAAAAATTTTTTATATAAAATTAGCAATAAGCAATATATTCTTACCAGGAGCTTCTATTAACAAATATCATAAATTATTATAATGGATTTATGATAATATCCCTCGAAATGTAAATTTCTTTGGAAAAAATTTTTCATAAAAATGAAATTCTAATTTCCTAAAAAATTTAGGGAAGTTAGTGAAAATGCTTTTGTACCACGTTCTGCAAAATTTCTCATATTTTACCCTATATATTAATCAAAGATACATTTGATTAGGTTAAATCTCTGAGTTATTTAATTATATCTAATTTTAGCCATTATATGGCAACATTTGAAAAATCGTCGTATAATACAACATTTTATAATATTTTTAAAAAATCAAATCGCTCATTATAAGAATAATAAGTGAGATTCATTTATGGTTACTCTTATAAATTTTATTGAAGATGTTAGGTAATAAAAAAAGGTAGATTAAAAACATTGAATGATATAGTGCGGAAGAAAGAACATTATAAATTAATTACTTTAAAAATAATAATTTTTGCTATAATTTTATTTTCTACGGTAAAAAAATTTCGAGGAAAACATAAATTATTTGATATTCCCTGATAAAATTTCTCAATTTAAATCCATTATAAGCATGCTTTGATTTGAGTGTCCTAAAATTTGTGATATTAAACTAAAAAAAATTACCGTGCGATAATTCTATATAAGCTAATAAAATTGTGAAGAACAAGATATGATGGAAAAACATCTCAAAGGGAAAATAAAATAATTTCAATTTAAGTTTAATAAAATTTAAAAATGATAAAAATAAATTTATCTTAAAAGATAGATTATGAACTCGTCTACATTAAAATTCAGCAAAAACATTATTTTGTTTAAGTGACCCTAAACCAAATTTTATAAATATTATCATGAACTACTAACACATTGTATTATTTAACCTTTTATAGTAAACAATTGGTTTAACTAAGCATTATTTAAGTATATTTAATACTTATATGCATTAAAATTATATTATATTAATTGAAACTTAATTGATAAAAAATGGGTTGAAATAATTGCAAAATAAAAAATATATTAAAGAGATGTAAATATTTTTATTTAAAAATTTACCCCCCCCCCCCTTTTCCCCTTTATGTGAAGACATTGAGTATATTAATTAAATTTAAGACTCAAGATGAAAATAATATTCTGAAGGGTTTATTATATTTTCTAAGAAATTTATTCGTAAATTAAAATTTTTACTTAGTAAATTTATTATTTTGGAATTTAGTAAAAATTGTTTAAGTAGGTGTAATTTTGAGATTGGAAAAAAATATATGCTGAAGCTCAAACCATGCATAAGTATTAATTATTGGCTTAACTTTCGGAGTTATTCCTTGCTAAAGCAAACTTCCTTAAATCGCCTTTATAATATTAGATTCAGATTCCTATCATATTTTTTGAAAATATAACTAATATCTTATATCAAGTAAACATAAAATAACAAAGATCGTAATAGGATTCAAAAAATTTTGAATTGGATAAACACTTTCACTTAGATGCAATCTATTTTTGACTCGCCCTTCAAAATTCTATAAAGACACTTATAATCTGTGGTTAGTGACTGGCAAAACTGATTGATGAATTTATAAATATTAAATACTCATAAGACAATAAATATTGCGTAACCCATTTAAATAATGAACTCAATGACTAATATATTATTAATAAATCCTGAATTCCTTGTCTGGATATTATTAGACTTCGTAGAAAAACATAGATCAGGATTAACAAAAAAATACATTCCAATAATATTTTATAAACATTAAAATATAATATTAAAAAGTATCGAGGCCTCTTAACCGAAGGGTCTTAGTATGGGAAAGGTAGTTATTAACAACACAATGATATAGATATAAAAAGAACGATTGAAACATCTTTTGATTGAAGATAATTATATTTTGTTTATTTGGAACTTGGTCTAGGATGGGCAAAGGAAGTTTCCGGGATTATAAAATCAAAATATGGGTATCAAATAAAAGTTATTTAAAATATCTTTTGATTGCAATGGTCATTATCATTCTAAATTATCGGAATTAGGTTACAGGGAATAAGATATTTTTAATTGTTTTTATAATATAAATGATATATAATGGAAGTAAATGAAAGCTATTTAAATTAGAGATCTGCAAAGTTAGGCTTGAGCGTAATTCTATTTAAAATAATCGGGTTCGTGCCGGGACTAATATTTTTAAAAAATTTGGACCGGGTCTGGTCGTAGAAATTAAATATATCTAAATTTATCAATTTTATATTGAATTTTTTATATAAAATAAAAATTTTTGATTTTATTTATTGAAACAAAACGCTAGATAACATATGTCTTTTATTTTGAGTAATTATAAAAATTAATTTTTATATTTAAATAAATTCGGCCAAGCCGAGCTTGAAAAATTAGGCCCGATGTAGATCACTAATTTAAATATCAATCCCCTTGATAGTATTCATATGGGTTATCCTTGATTTTAGATGGAGGATGCGGTAGCGAGATTTGAGGGTTTAAACATAAAAATTTAATAATGGTGTCAAATAAAAGGTAGTTAAATTAAAAATTGTAATCTTCTATGCTATAAAATTTTATTACTGGTATTAAATGAAAGTAATTTTTATTTTTGATTGTTTTTAGGTAGATAAATATATCTCCAAGTGAGTCGTTCTAGGTCTTAGCAATTGAAAAACATTTTTATAACATAAATTCACTCTGATTATAGATTTTGTAAGTAAGTATAATAATTACAACACCAGTAAAGAGAATCTATAATGCAATTTGATTTATAATGTCATTTTAAACTTATTTAAAGCTATGTACCGATGGTTTATTTAGAGCCTCTAAAAATTTGAAGATAGAATAATACATTCGCGTATCAAAAATTTTTCCATGGCTAGGGGTTCGCCCCCAAACCTACTTAGCTGGCCTTGTGCATAAAATATTGCTTACATAATAATTAAAAAAAACAAGTTATTATAATTCTCATCAAATTCAATACTATTCAAAAAATTTATCAATAATTATATATGAAGTGATATTTGATTTTCGTTGAGAATTTGTAAATATTAAGTTGGAAAAGGTCCTTCCTTTCATTCGTATATTTTGCAATAGGCAAACATGCGTGAATATAAAATAGCTTCAAAATATATAGAAATTGTGGAAAAATTTCTTACATCGAGAGGTGCATCAATAGTATGTTCAGGCAAAATAAACAAACATGGAAAATATTTATGCTACAATTCAAATTTATTGGTTAAAATAATTTCTGTACAGGAGAAGAATAAAATTTTGCTAAATATTTTATTTTACCAATAGTAGCATCGGATAACTTCGAAGGGTCTATAGGTAAAAAAAAAAATTTTAAATTGTTTAAAATTTTTTTTTATCTATAAAGCATACTTTTATTTGCGATAAAAAAGGGTCATAAAATAGAATGAAATTTGATATTTTATAATATTCTACAATCGATATTTATATCGTTTCTTAATAATTGCCTAGGCACGAGTCTAGGTTTAATTAATGTTATGTCTTATGATTTGGCTTTAGATTTAATGGCTAGATAAATATGATGAAAATATTGATCTATATTTATCCTTACTATATTTATTTGTTCGTATATAATTTACTCTAAATTAATCACCTTAACCAAATGCATTGGTTTTTATGATTTATACAAATAGGTATAAGAAAATAATTTATTTTTACAATTAGCAGCTATTTTATTTTGAAGGAGAATCGGTGGTTTTTTTTAGTTTATATTCTCTTAATTTCCTTTTGTTACTTTGTTCTATGAAAAAAAAAATTTATATCTACCGTTGTTTTAATTTTTCTTTATTCATTATTTTGCTCTTGTCTCACTTCCTTTACCGTAATTTTGTGCCCAAGGTATATCACCCCCAACACACTTTTCTCATTCGTCCGCAATCCTATTTCTTTGATTCTCCGAAATACTTCCTCCAATCTTCGTCGTGATATTCGGAAGTTTTTTAATAAACACAATTCCCTTTTAACGGCAACCATTGTTCGCTGAAAAATGATATACTAAGTCCAAATAGCAATCTACAAAATTGAAACAATCTCTTTGGCGTAGTAATGGTTAATAATTTCTTTACCTCCGGTTTTACACGCAGCTGCAGATTATTTGAGAATCAACTTTTGAAATATAAATACTTTCCTTTATTTGTTAATAATCTTCTTTTCTTGGCAATGGATATTTGTCTCACAACCTACGTATTCAGCGTCCTAAAATATGCGCATAAAAAGGGCCGGCTATTAACTTTCTTCACAGGCACCAGTGGAGTCACTCATTCACTGTTTCTCCATTCAAACGGGACTCGTTGCAATGCACAAAGTTTCGGTTCATAGCCCTCCTTCAATTTATGCATAATCTTTGAGGCACCCCAACTATTCGTTAAAAATTTATTGATAATTCTGTATTAAACTCTGAACTCCTTGTTGCAATTTGATCATTCCAATTTCCCCCTTCATCTTCTTCCTTAAGTGGCAACTCCCCTCTACCGTTCTGCGTCTCAGCCTCTATCACCTCTCTATTTTGATACTGCCACACGTTCCCTTCCACAGTCTTTTCATTTTCATCCTTTTTCTTAACCTCACTATAATCTTTATAAAGTCCAACTTCCTTTTTCCCCCAGAACTATTTTCCCTTAATACACTCCTAAAATTCTTTCTCCCTATTTTGCTCTTAGAATTCCTTCCCCTATCACACTCTTAGAATTTTTTCCCCTACTTGGCTCCTATAATCTTTCCCCCCGATTTCGCTCTTATAATTCTTCCTCCATATTTTGCTATATCACCCTATTTCGCTCCTATAATTATTTACCCCTATTTTGCTCCCACCATTATTCCCCCTTAGTTCATAATGTAACATGGCTTCCACTCCCGCCAACACATTCTCACTCTCGAACGCCATAACCGCATATTCCTTACTAGTTATTAGTACAAATATACCCTACCATTAAAATACTTACCAAATTTTATATCATGTACCAATTCTAGTGATCCAGTACAATTATATATTTCGATTGATAATCTATAAATCCAATACCTCAACCCTCTTACCCAATGTTGCTTCAATTTCCACCCTACCCATAGCCTCCAACTGTGTTCCATCGAATTACCGTATTCTTAATCCTTCATTCTCCATCATTTACCCCGGCAAAACTCTGATACTTATTGTATTCAATTACTGGAATAACTGCTTCCATATCAAACAACATATGAACTATTCTCCCATTTAAATTTATAATCACTCTGAGACAAGGATTATGTGTCACCCCATCCTGAGCATATTTAACATCCTCCCCTTATTTATTTTTCTCTGAGAAACCTTTACCTCACTCTTAACCGCCTCGCCTCGACCCCTACTTTACCATTTTTGCCATCATATAGTTACAAATTTCCACATTCCCTTGTCGCATGTCCCCCTTTTCCACCTAAAACATTCGTGCTTAACTCCCCAGTTTGTTTAATATTAGGCATACAAATCTCTTCCATCTTCTTCTTTCAATAGTGCTCACATTTGGAGGATTCTAACCCAACCCTCTTTGGAAAACCACTTATATTGTTTTAATTGATCATATTATACTCCTCTATTATGTTCAAATCGGCCACAATCCGCACATCTTAATCCCTCTTGCTTACCTGGACAATAAGGGGCTGTGTGTCCAAGTTTTCCACAACCAAGACATTTTGCCAAGGCACTCCCGAAGCACATGACCCAGTTACCGCAATTATAACAATTAATCTAATCCCGAGACTCAAAATTCTGTCTTATTTCTATTCTCCTTCCCCGTGAGTTCTCTCTCGGCTCTTTATACGGTATCAGCACTTGATTATTATCAACATTCTCCCTATCAAAATATCTTGATTTGCCAACATCACTATCAATCCACACCTTAATTAACATCTGACCTGCCGGCGTCTACATCAGAAGGGGGTAGGGACAGTTTCCATCTTATTTTCTTTAAGGGGGTAGGGGCTAGGCACCTATTATAATACAATGATATTGGTGATCATTGACCAAATCTATATATTGCACAATCATAGACATTCCAAATACAACTTTCTACTATCCTTTTAAATGTAATTTAAATAGGTTAGATAAAATACATTCATTTTAAATGAGGGAGTTTTTAATTGAATTCATGATCTAAAAAATAACACCTTTATATTCACAATATTTAGATAGTTTGTAGTGGAGATAAAATAATTAAAATTATTAATTAAAAAGTTGTAAATAATAATGCAAAAATTTTTACGGGGTTAGGCATTGGTTTTTGAGGGGGGTTTGCATCCAGTAAAAATCCTGCGCAATCATGTTACCTTACCCATCACATCTACCTCGCCATTATGTCCCTCAATTATCAAGCCCATTTATTTTTACGCTGCGACTCCTTCTCATTCTCTTGCCACAAATTTAATTACATACATAATACTTATTGTACCAAGGCTCCAAAAATATTATATTAGATCCCAGTATTTTCTTCATTTTAGCTTAAAAAAATTATCTATCACCTTTAAAATGAAAATCTTAACTATCTGTAAGGTTAAATGATATATTATTACTAATATAGTCAATAATCCCACTACATACAAATATATCCGTTTTTCACGATATTTACTAATTTAATACGCTACTCACAGTTACTATCACATATTCTTAAAAAATAACCCCTAAAGATAATTTCCTAATGCAACGCTTAACTTATTACTTAACTTAAACATCTGACACATGGTAGCCAATATCTCGATTAACTAATTAGTCAACTTAAACGTCCGGCACACGCTAATACCTCGATTAACTAATTACTCAATCGGAAAACTGTCTTAGCCACCACTATTTAATTTTAAAGGGGAATCGGTGGTTTTTCTTCGGTTCAGCGTCTTACTGTTGTTGTGAAGTGGATCTGTAAGAAGTTCGTGGGTTCCGACTTTGATATTACCCATGAGGATGCTGTTGATAGGCGGAAAGGCAATGGATCCCACCTGGGGTGCACCAGAATCACATACTATCTCGGCAAGCGAGCTTACCAAGGAGCTAAAGATAGATCTCTCCTCTACCCCCAGATTTCTGAAGATAACCAAGAGGCGATTTAAGGGTTATCAATCCACCACTCTTGGAATAGCAATTCTACAAAGACTCAGATGGTTGACCGGCTGTGGGAATATCTGGCGGAGGTGAGTGATGTAGAAGAGAGGAGAAAAGGAAGAATTTTCTGCAAAGAAGGAAGAAATAGTAGTAAGAGACGGATTGTTTGGGAGCTTATTTCATCCTCTTGTTCCTGGTGGTGATCGCCTCCATAGTTTTGATCCTCCTGGACCTACCACTGATGTCATGTCCTTTTCTCCGAAAGAGCTTATCCGGTACTATTAGAATTTCCTTTGCCAACATATATATATCTGTTGGTAGGAGATGTCGTTTGCTTTTGCAGTTTGCCAGTTCCAATGGATAACTAGCGTGAGGATTCGGGTCTTTAAGTGATGGATGCGCATAATACGGAATGGGTCGCTTCATTATTGCGTTTTACAACTTTCTCTAAGAACTCCAATTTATGTTTACCCCGCTCGATGGCCTTACACTTGGACTAAGACAATTCTTTTTCCATAGCAGCTTGAGCTTGTTTAGTCTTTGTCTAGGCGTGATAACGGGGTTAATATCGCTAAGCGGCATTTGTGAAGATAGGAATCGGGCATGCGGCATGTTGTCTAATATGTCCCGTACGTTCTTAGACTCTTTGGATGATTACCGAGGCTCGGATTCTATTATTGTAGACCTCGCGATAGAGTTAGGCCGAGAGGTTTGCATTCTGTTAACGTTGGCCGCTAACTCTTCCATCCAGATTGTGAGGGTCGTAATCGCTTGCAATATGTTGTGATCATAGTCTGCGGCGTGCTAAGAACCCCTGGGGCAGTTATCGGCCCCAGGAGTAGCGGGTCTCTAATGACGGAGCTATCAGGTGTTAGGGCGTTGGTGGTGATTAAGAGCTCCTCTACCTGGCAAGATTTTGTGGATATCTTCGTGGTTTTATTAACCATTATTTTTAACAAAAAGATGTAATATAATTTGAAACAAAGAAATATATATTTATGATTTTAGGGAACGAAATTTAACCACAATTAATATTATTTTATATAAATTTTTATAACAAATTATCCCCTTTCACCAAATTAAATACCCCGTAAAATTCTCTACTTCCTTATCAATACAAATAAATAACCCTCTCTATTTATATCTCATTTTAACGAATATCAAAATTAATAGCCCTTTTAAAAAATATATTTCATCAAAATGACCCTCAAATATATAAAATAACCCATAAAACATCCTAACCCAAATTTAAACAAATTTTATTTTTATTTCATCAAATTAAAATTATTTGAGTTAAAATTTTGTTTACAAAGATCAGACATCTGACCTTTGTCTTTTTTATTACAAATATCCCATATATAAGACCTCTCTTAAAATTAATATTATGATAATATAATGATCGCTCCATTTATATGCCTACCTATTCTAAACAATACACCTCAAAAATTGAACTCTTTTAAAACTCTTGGTAAAAAACTAAGCCAGCATGGAAAATAATTGTAAAAAATTAGTAAAATGACAATTACAAATAAATGGATTAAAATTGCAATAGTATCCATGCGAAAAAAAAAGAGCATTTACATGGGGAAAAGATCCATAAACATTTTAGATGTATCTATTAGATGATCTTATAATATAGTTTTTTTTACTTTCTTGAATATTTGTCTTGATGTAAATAATTTTAAATCTTGTTGTTTCATTAATCTTGATTTATATCTTTTTACTGTTGCATAATCTAAGTTTGTTTTCTATATTTTTATTCAATATAAAAAAATTTTATATAGAATAAGGTTTAATAATTTATATAATATATATTTGATAATTAAAACCTTTATTATTTTTTAATTGCAGAATTTAAAGAAGTTATTTTGAGGATATTATTAAATCATATTTTGTGTTATAAATTTTATATGTAATATTAAAAAAATTATAGCCACGTATGCATAATGTAGTTATACATATTTGGTTAAAAAATTAACCATTAAAGGTGAGTACTCTAGAAGAAAACTTCAAGTCTACAAAATTCTCGGGTTCATAAGATCCCCGATCTCCCCAACTAAACATCATCGTAAAGATAAATTTCTGAAACACATCTCCCAAGATATGAAAATTCCTGATTAATCGATCATCAAATAAGAATCAATTTATTATCATCGAATAAAAGAGAAAATTTTGATTCCCCATCATATTTATTCTTGACGGGCTATCGGCTAGTATAAATATTTGCTTATTAATTTTTGTCAGAGACCTATAGGCTCACCCTAGCTCGGCTCAGGTACACGGATCTGACAATATTTTAATTTTTTAAATAAACCCGAGTAGTACCGGGCCCAAAATATTTTTTTTAAAAAAATCCGGCCCTAGCCATATATTTTAAAACCGAATATTTTATAACTCCATTATTGGTTATAAAAATTAAAAATAATTGTAATATATTTTTTTTTTAATCCTCGGCGGGTAAGGCCTGAAAATATTAAACAAGTATGTTCGGGGCGATATATTATTTTTTTTTAAAACTGGGCCTGGCCGCCATGCAAATGGTTTTTCTTCTGGTCTTTGATTTTTATAATATTTTGTTAATTAAAATAAATGGGGATGAATATATTTTTAAAAAAATTTACTTCCTTAATTTATAAGGAATTTTTCAAATTAACCTACTTTAAAAGGACTAGTATTTTAAAAAATGCAAACGAATACAATCCACTGATTTTTATTCCATCCTTTTCATCAATAAAACTATTTAAAAGATATCATCCGGGTAATCATTTTCATTAATTAGGTATTTTAAAAATCTTAAATTATAATTAGTCGTTTTTTCTATTACACTTTGAAAATTAATTTAAAATTGATTACTAATAATTTTATTTGCATAATGCTCACTCATTTATTGTTACCATGTTTTTATATGTAAGAATACCAAAAAAAAATGTTAAAACATGCTAATAATTATATTCTCTTCAGTATAAATGATGCTAGCTCGTGCTAATTTATGTTTATATATATTATGGCCTGCTTATTTGAAATCTAAAATTTACAATGAAATTGATTATTATACTTTTATCCTTTATGACATGCGAAGCTTCCGTTATCTTCATTCCTCAATCCAACTATGTACATTTCAAATATAATATATTGTCTCATAAAATAATCTAACTTAATTATTAAAATGATTTAAAACGATTTACAATATTAAAATATTTTAACCAATATTCAGCATTCCAAAGCATATATATTATTTTTATAAAGCAACAATTTCAAGATAAAGTATTCAAACAAGAACATTTTTGGGATTATGATTCGTTTCAATTCGGGCAGGATCTAGAAAATATGCATAAACCTCAAAAGAAATTTATTCCAGAAGATTTTTTTATGCCAGGTTTAGGTCCTTTTTATTTTTCCATTCTTATAAATTATTTATAAATTTTTAAATATTTATTTTATAATATTTTAATCCTAAGATAAGAGGAAAAAGAACATTTTTTTTTACTTAATAACCCAGAATTTTTTTTAGCCAGCCATAAAAATGAGAGTTATATTTTGTTAAAAGGTCAAAAAATTTGGCAAATTACATATGTCTTCTAAGCTTATTGGACATGTTCTTTCGCTTTAAAGTATATCAGGGTAAGAAGGGGGGGGGGGGGGTATTTTTTAATTTAAAATAAATCATGAATGTCCATCCAGTAAAAATCTTTTTTTTTAAAATATCAAATATTTATTCTCTGTCATCCTAGCTCAATTAAAATTAGTTGCGAATTTTTTCGTCGCTTTTATTCGTTTGTCCACAATCATGGCAAAATAGTTTTTTCAAATAGATGAAATTTTATTTCAAAAAAAAATAATCTACATTTTAATATTTTTTTTTATTGATCATATTTTTATCCTATTGCCTTAAAATGAAAAAAAAGTATAATAATTTCGAAAAAATTTACGTGATACGTGATTTCAACGCTAAGCCCTCTAGTGTTGACAAACAGCAGAGCTATGGTAGGTTTTACTCATAATTCATTATACTAGTATTTAATTTATGGGGAATGAAAAAATAAGGAGTCACACGTGGGACAAGTAACACGTACTTGAACGCACGACACCGAAAACTGTAAATGGCTATAGGCTAAGAAAAATAGGGTTGGCAAAACAAAAGCCTATACCAGATGATTGCGCATATATTTTACTTTATGGAGTAGAGAAAAGGCTGAGTTAAATACGTAAGTTCTAGTGGTGTTGATGCTATATTATGAATAAATTAAAAGTCTTGTTGTCATGTTGGCCATCTAATACATATATAATTAAATAAACAATTAATAACTTTTTACTCTTGATTAATAATTGCATTTTATTTATCTGGTATAGAAATAGTAAGATTTATTGATTAAGGTAGCCTACATTTGCATCGGAAAACAGAACCTCTCTATTTTGAAAATAGGCGAATAAAAATTATCACCAACAAAATTTGGGAATATGAGTAGCAATTTAATATTAAATGAGTTATTATGATTTTCCAACACATTGATAAATAAAATTACAATTACAAGTAATAATTACTTTTCCTAATTCACTAATCGAACGACCAATTTAATTTTTGTGAATAGATATAATACTCCATTTTTTCTTTCAAATATCTAAAATTGGAAAATGCCATATTTTTATAAACTAAAGTCTTTAATTCGTTCCACATTTGAAATATTCTATTTATTTTTTACTGGCATGATTATGTTAGTTTCAGCAGATCTTTTTATAAAATTTTTTAATTTATACATTTTTGATTTTTATTATTGTTAATAATAGGAGTTAAATAATCAATCCCACTTTGTAATTTTTTAAAAACTTTTTTTTTATTTATAAATCTATTTTATTTGTAATAATCAATCATTCAAAAAAAATAGAAATAGGAAGGAAATATTAATAAATATCGGGCCACAGCTGAGCTCTTGTTTTATTGATAATGACACTTCTGTGGGAGATAACTGGCCTACCTTGCAAAATCCTTCTTCCTGTTTTTCAATTTTTATATTTAGCATGCTTTTAATTTTTGCATATTCTTAGCGCCATTTTGCATGTTTTTCTAATGTTTTGCGACATTAATTCTCATTTTCTTCTAAAAATTTGCTTAATTTTCCTTTATGTACTTATTGCTTCATTTAGCTTGTTAATTTTGTGACATTATTGTTATTTTATGTGAGTTGTATGCCAGGTTTAGAAATTTTATTTACTTTTGCTATGTCTTTCATCATTGAAATCAACTTCATAAAAATGAAAAATATAAATTTCTGGTGAATCATTAAATAAAAGAAATTTTGGATTCATTTATCATATTTGATGGGTTATAACTTAGGATTCTGTTGATATATTTAGAGGGAATTTGCAGAAAATATCGACAATATCCCCCTTTTCATCTCTAAAGATTTATTGAATTATTTTTAGCAAATTTATTGCCAAACAAAAAGGTTAACAGTTCAACTGTGACCGTGTGTAGTTCAAAAATATATTACTAAAAACAAAATAAAAATAAATATTGTCATACAGAATAGAATTTTAAATTGGTGAATAAATATCCACCAAGTTGTGACCATTCATTAGTCATTTTACTATTTTATGATTGTTACGTGCTGGGTTAGCCCTGTCATTTACTCTAAAACAGTATGACTAGAGGGCAACCAAACTTAAAATTCAAGAAAGTGTAAATGTAATAAAAGCACATTATATTTAAATAAAGAGCGATTATTTGACCATAATAAATTATTTTAACATTTTAAAATTCAATTAAACCTAAATTATTAAATGCTAAAATAAATACATTTCAATTCTTTTGACTGTACTCCGAATCATATTCAGTTACAAATATTTACAAATATCAGTGATATTTTCGATTTATAGCTAAGGAAATGGCAGTCCAATTATATAAAAAAAATTTTAAAATTTTTTGTCAGTTGAAATTAAGCATTAGCTAAAACCTAAAATTTTATTAAAAGATCTATGTTAATTTTGTTCTATTTTCATAATTTTTTCTACATATGCCACTTTTTATGATATTATCATATTTTATAATTATATTATTGTTATACACCAATTTTAAATTTTATAAAAAAAATATGGATTAATAATTCATAAAAAAATTTATTAAGTATTGATTAATTCCTTATAAAATTAATATATCTATGAATAAATTAAAAGTAAATAAAAATTGTGCTTCTATGTTATATTTTATTTTGCATTTTTTAAAAAAAAAATAAATTCTCATAATTAAAAATGAAATGGTGCATTTTGAATAAAAAATAAGATAATTCTTATTACATTTAAATTTTATCACTTGTATAACTTTGTTAAATAAATTGGCTCATAAAAAAATTTTTGAATAAATTTTTTTTTTTACTTCTATTTGGATGGCATGTAAGATGGCTCTTAAATTTTTGAATTTGTTATATAAGTTTTTATTTGAATCTAAATTTCAAAATGGTATTTCCCAATTTCAATAATTTATACTTGGAAACATCCAATTCATAACCGACGAGATAATAAAAAATTTTTAGATACAATATGGGAAAGTGGAATATTGGCTTTTAAATCAATTTGTTATTATTTTGAAGGAGTATGCCAGTTATTTATGTACAATATTATAATTAAAATTAATGAAAATAACAAACAAACGGGAATTGAACAAAAATAATGTTGTGGAAGTTGAGAAAATTATATAATTTTAAAAAAAAATTGAAAAAAATTAATATAAAACCCCAATAAAAACTTGACAAAGGAATTGAATAAAGATTGAATAAATTTGCTGAAATTAAAAGCTCGAGAATTAGAAAGAGAATACAAAAAAAATGTTATACTAGGAAAGTTGTTATTCCCTTTAGTCATCCTAAAGAGAAATTAAGAATAGAAACCTATTATCGGAAGATGCCTCAAAAAACTAAATTTAAGAGATATATATCTTTTTTATCTTTCAAGTCATATTTTGAAATAATGTCAAAGGTAAATCTATTAAAAAAATTTGGTAATTTGAGGTAATTTCAAAGAAAAAAATATAACTAATGAAAGGAGTTTTCTAAAATAAAAATTAATTAATAGTTATTTGAAATCGTGTTATCATCATTCATTAACAACAATTTCTATTTAGGATGTTATTTTAAACTGGAAGATGATAATTTCTTTATGCCGGTGGGAGGGGCTCAATAATAATATTGTATTTTGATACCTTCAAACTCTAAAACAGGTCATTGGTTTTTTCTTAAATCAAATTTCAAATTATATTAAAGAATATAAGAAATATTTTCATTTTTTTTTAAATTTTAATAATGCCAGCTTTTAGAAAATTAAGATAAAACTCAAATTTGATAAAAAGAAATTCTACAAATCCTTAATTTCCTATTTGAAGAATGTTTGTTTCAAATTAAAAACTTTTATTTATATTTTTAAATAAATAAATGAACATACCTTAATATCGATATAGATTGCAGGTTGTGTCCGAATAGCGCAGCATTACCGAATGCCATATGCGGCGTTAGAGGAGGCATTAATTGTCCGGATAATTATTTTTGTGATCTTAGACCTACAACTAAAATGGTACAAGATCGATATGGCTGTTGTTGTCCTTTCCCTACAACCCCAGGTAAACCATGTTTTTAATACTTTACTGTAAAAAAAATATTGTTCGAAGAATAATGTTGAAAAGGAATTTTTTAATAAAATAATAAGGACTTTATAAAAACTATTTATTTTCATTAATTATTTTAATAATTGTCGATATTTTTGTTCAAATTTAGTATTTACCTTCAATGTTACATATTTTTCTGTACGATTTTTAAGTTGAACTAATGTCATTGATACAAAAAATCTTAATGGAAAATATTCTCACATACAATTTTACTAGTCAAAATGTCAAATTCGAAATATTACATTTGATATTTATGTAAAAATTAAATTAATTTGGTAAATGACCAGATGGACAATACCAGTTTTTAAAGAAAAGCACATAATATATTGAGATGACATGTAACCATCACTTCGTTATTAACTAAAACATAAAGTCGTAAATTAGAATCATGATCTTTCAATGGCTGTGATTTAAGATTTCTCAGATCAAAAGAGATCATGGACCTCTTTTAAAATCATCATATAAGTTTCTGAACTCAATAACTTCTTTCTTATCCTTATTTGATTTTTTTTAATATCCCATTTAAATTATATTTTAATAATATAATTTTATAAATAGTACAAATAAATGTTATAATAATTTAAAGATAAAATCTTAACCCAACCTGTTTTTCTATTCACTATATTCGCTCACTCAAATTATTTTTCAAATAAATTACGAGGTGTTGGTAAGGTGTTTTAGCCTGAACCCAGAGATTAATTAGACTTAATTTATAAAATTTATTTAGTTCATCCTAAAACAGATTGCCAAGTTATAGAGTGCAAACTTATTTTTAATAGAAGGGCCAAGTGGCATGTATTAATATTTTAAGATAAAAAATTATCATTTGTTTAAAAAGAATATGAATTATGTTATAATTAAATCCAATTACCAGGGATATAATTAATCATTTATTCATAATTCAAATTTATATCCCAAATTTTATCGATTTTTTATCTTCCCCTTTCCTACCCAATTTTACTTGAAGTGATCTGGCGCCCTGGCCTAAAATTGAAGGAACAGAGTTTGAGTATATAGGGGAGAACAAGAGGTCCGTGAAGTTGGCCCAACAATTTTTGATTTTCAATGGTTTATCAGTTGGTGTGATTAGTACCCGATTTTTACCGATTTGTACCTTTTTCAGTTCGATTTGTACCATCACCGTTTTTGAGATATTCAAAAACAAAATGGGGGGCCAACTTCACGACAGCCCAACTTTTGAATTTAAAATTAAAAATTGCATAGATAAAAAATGATTTGTACCGTTTTCAGTTCGATTTGTACCATCACCGTTTTCCAACTATTGACCTTAAAAATATGGCGCCAAAAATAAAAAACACTCAAAATTTATTTTTTAAAAATTTTTAAACGTACAACGGTAGAGAATTTTTTTCTCTTCCTAATAATGCCTCAAATTAAGCTTTATCTTCATTATTTATTTCGGAAATCAAATTTTAAACCTTATATTATAGCGTGAAGTTAGTCCCCCCCCCCCCACCGATATTCAAAATTTGAGATTTTTCAAATTTTTAAAACGTGATTGATTTGTACCCGATTTGTACCGATTTTCCGTTTTAAAAATTTAAAAAATCTCAAATTTTGAATATCGGGGGGGGGGCTAACTTCACGCTATAATATAAGGTTTAAAATAAAATTTGATTTCCGAAATAAATAATAAAGATATAGCTTAATTTGAGGCATCATTAGGAAGATAAAAAAATTCTCTAACGTTGTACGTTAAAAATTTTTAAAAAAATAAATGTTGAGTGTTTTTTTTTCGGTGCCATATCTCTAACGGTCAATAGCTGGAAAACGGTAATAGTACAAATCGAGCTTGAAACGGTACAAATCGGTACAAATCGGGTAAAAATCGGGTACAAATCAATCCCGTTTTAAACATTTGTAAAATTTCAAATTTTGAATATCTGGGGGAGGGGACTAACTTCACGCTATAATATAAGGTTTAAAATTTAATTTCCTAAATAAATAATGAAGATAAAGCTTAATTTGAGGCATCAGTAAGAAGAGAAAAATATTCTCTACCGTTGTACGTTAAAAAAAATTTTAAAAAAATAAATTATTTTTTATTTTTGGCTCCATATCTTTAACGGTCAATAGCTGGAAAACGGTAATAGTACAAATCGAGTTTGAAACGGTACAAATCGGGTACAAATCAATCCCGTTTCAAAAATTTGAAAAATCTCAAATTTTGAATATCGGGGGGGGGGGGGGGGGGGCTAACTTCACGCTATAATATAAGGTTTAAAATTTGATTTCCGAAATAAATAATAAAGATAAAGCTTAATTTGAGGCATCATTAGGAAGAGAAAAAAATTCTCTACCGTCGTACGTTTAAAAATTAAAAAAAAAAAATTTTGAGTGTTTTTTATTTTTGGCGCTATATTTTTAACGAATAGCTGCAAAACGGTGATAGTACAAATCGAACTGAAAACGCTACAAATCGGTACAAATCATTCTTTATCGACCTATGCACTTTTTAAATTTAAATTCAAAAGTTGGGAGGCTGTCGTGAAGTTGGCCCCCCATTTTGTTCTTTGAATATCTTAAAAACGGTTATGGTACAAATCGAACTGAAAACGGTACAAATCGGTACAAATCGGGTACTAATCACACCAACTGATAAACCATTGAAAATCAAAAATTGTGAGGCCAACTTCACGGACCTGAGAACAAGAACTACTTGGCCTTATTATTCCTTGTAGCATAAAAAATTTAAAATAGGCCGTTAAAAAATTTAACTATACTGTTATTAATAAAATAAATTTACTATGTAAATATAATATTTTTAATCATTTTTATTAGAGGTCATATTGTCTTTTATGGATTAGTGACCAATTTATAAATTCCTATTTTTTTATGAATATAGTCTAAAGTGTGCGAATTCTGTAACTTTATTGGTTGGGTTACAACAAAGAAACTAAGCTATACTGCCCATAGAAATAGGCCTGATGATCAGTGATGCTCCGTTTTTACTGTGATTAATCGAACCCCAAAGTTATTGGAGAGTTACGAGTTTGAATATGGGTCTTGTGAAAGAGTTGAAATATAATTAATGTAGGAATGCTATGTATATGTTGTTTAGTAAATTTAATTTTGAAATATCCTGTAAATTTACTGCCTCAATGCTATCGATGTCTCCAGAACTAATTACTTTACCTATATTTTACTAAAAGTCAAATCCAAGATTTAATTGGTGGGAACTAATCTGTATAATTGAAACATTAAATAATCAATATATAAAAATATATATTCTTAAATACGTTCCCAAAGAATAATTCCACTTTTATTTCATCTAATAATAACACATGATCTAAAACAAAGAATATAAAATATGTTGTCTATCTCTTACGAAATCAACTGAAAAACATCTATATCTGTCAATTACATATTAACAGATATAACAGGAAAAAAGGAAAAAAGGAAACATATTTTGTATGTTTTTGTATTACACACCAATTTCTTTGCTTTCTGTCCGTAGGCCAATCGTAATGCAACTTAGAGATTATTTTCTCCATAAAATTATTTAATTCCTAATTTGCTTAATTCTACATTTTTTATCTCTTGATACTACCACTATAGTGATCATGTAACATGATTTGAGAAAAAATAATTAAGTTTATGTTTATTATAATTTATATTATTGTAAATGTTCATAAACAAGTTTAAAAAACGTATATCTATGAAAATTGCTTAAAAGGGGGTATCGACTGATTGTCAATTTCATTTTTAAACACTGAATTTGATTATCGGCAAACAAGGTCTTTATGTATATTTTTATTAATATTTAAATAAGCTATTTAGTAGAATATATGAAATATGAACATTATACGTGTATATACACACAAATAATCTTTATTATCTGGATAGCATATACAACTAATAAATTGTTAAATAAAAATTATGCTAATTAATTGAAAACTATATGAATAAAGTGAACTATTTTAAACAAAATAAATAAAGCAGTCGAAATTAAGACGAATATTTCCACTACTACAACTACAGCGTTGACATTTACTCCAGTTACTTCAACTTCAACAGAGAGAAGTTCGATTGTAACAGTCATGATTATAGGACTGGGTGTAGAACCATGTTCGTATCCTGGAACTCAAGTACCTGGCTGCGATCCTTGTAGTAACATTATCGAATGTTCCGATGGTTCCACCAGTGGTGTGATTTGCTTTATCAGAAACTGCAATTATATATGTGAAGGTATATTTATCAATAGAGCTAATGATGACATTATCTGCATTCAATTCATGCTTTAATCATGTCAAACCATTTTTACAATTTATTTTTTAAAATTAAACTTTACTTATTTTTGCTGGAACCTATATATTGTCATTTTTTTAAACTAGTTATTGTTTTTAATTAATTCTCTTCTATAAATAATACAACATATGATTTCAAAATTAGCGTAGTGTGTTTTTGAGACGTGTTAAAGTCATTCAAATTATAATTTTTTATGCGGGAGCTAAGCCCATTAAAGATAGAAGCTACAAAATACTAAAAATAAAAAGGAAATTAAGTTCTATATAATATAAAAAGGCAATATTACTATAGAGATATTTATTACGTTATAAATTTATAATATGGCAAAATTTATATACAAGTATACAACAAGAATTTAAAACTGTAAATTGATATAAGAATAGAAAGTGTCAAATTGTAAAAAAATAAATAGAATTTAATATATAAAAAAACATATGAAAATGAGTTAATAAGACAATGAAAATTTGATTTAATGACTTGGATTGGAAGTCTTCGACGTAGATAGAACTCTATTTTAGAGTCCCTCAATTTTGACCATGTTAAATAAAAAAATAAAAACTTAAATTCTAATACAACCTTTGAGATAAGTGTATTTTTTTTTATTATTTTACAATAATATCAATTAATTTATAAAAACAATTGTTGTGATTTTGTACGTTTAAGTTATATATTTATACATATATATATAATTTATATATGAAATGTCAGTTAACTTTCACGTTATATGTATTTATACATATATATAATTTTATATACAAAATGTCAATCAAAAGGGAATTTTAAAAGGATATTGTTTTTCCTTGGGGATAAAAGGGATTTTGTCTTTGTTGAAGAATAATTTTTATTGTCTTTGTCTTGATGTAAAATATGAAATAATAAAATCATTGATGTTGCTTATTTAAAAACAATTATACTTGAAGTTAAGCTCTCTTTAGATCCTTCGATACTTATAATATATATATCTCTTTTTATTTAAAATTTTATATATTTTTATATACTTTTATTAATATTTTAGTGTTTTATCATTTTTTTAAATATATTCACATTCATAATTTATCAATTTATTTTGCATTAAAGTATTCAAATAACTTAATCATTTTTTTGTTATATAAATTTTAAATTTTTTATATATTGCAGTTGTCATTTTTTTTAAGTATAGGCAGTTTGCGTCTAAATTTTTTATAGGAAAGGGGAGTAGGAGGTAAACATTTAAGGGAGGTAGGCACATCTCTAAAACGCAGAAATCTGCATCGGGTCTAATTATTCTCGTCAAGCCCTACCCGAAATTTAAAAATTGTCCTTTCCGGCCCGATCCGAATCTCTTATAAGAGGTAGCATCTAATGGGGGATTTATTGAAAGAGGGGGTAGAGTGAGGTTCCAATTAAATTTTTGTATGAAATAGGTCAAAATATATTTCTGTAAATTTCCCAACCAAAAGATGGAAATTTATTTTTGATAAAATTTATATCATATAATAACTCCAAAATTAATTATGTTATAAAACCAACAACCCTTCTTTATAATAATTAATTTAACTATGGGCTTGATATTGGTCATGGTAATTAAGTAATCAGTAAATCATAGAATAGTTAGCCGGATGCGACGTTAGAGCGGTAGGTATAATGTCTGAGGGGGATTTGACTCGAGCAAATTTTTTGTTATATTGACGTTGCTTGTGAGCATGGAAGGGCTGAATAAGGTTTTCTACTGATAAGGAGTGGAAGAGTTTATCTGGAATTATATTCTTAAAACTATATTACTTACTTCCGATTGTAAGAGGTAAATTCTGTTTAAACATTTTATTATGCTGTATGGTTTTGGGACCTCCTCAGGTGATCTACTTATCATTCCGATATCAATTTACCACACAAAGTGATCAAGCTTGGAATTAATTTCAAATTATCGGCAATAAAATTAGGACCTAGACAAAATAAACGAGAGCCTAGAGGCTCCCCTTGCTAAATGTTTAGCAGATTAAATATAGTTTCCAAATTGTAGAGGATCTTGGTAGGAACCGATTATGTAATTAGCATATTTTGAAAACTTCCAAAATGAACTTAATGAGAATATGTTTCTTATGGAGTAGGCGTGAAGTTTATTATTTATTATGTAATCGGGGAATTATTTTGGATATAAATTTGTAATAGAAAATTAATAAAAGTAATATATGCACAGATGTTAAACAAAATAATAAAGATGTCATTGCAAATATTCCTTGGTTATGGGAAACAGCTTATTTTCGTGCATTACAATTCGCCTCTAATTCCAAAAATTGACCCTATCATAATAGCTGAAAGTTCAAATAGAAAGTATCGCGAGACCTTTCATATTTCTAGTTCATATGTCCCCTAGGTTACAATTTTTTTTTATTATACATTAAAGAATTTAAATAAATGGAGATTGTGGATCCCCTTTTTTTATCCCAATCAACCCTACTAACCGTTTTCAGAGGTCCGAGGCATCCATCAAATTTTTTCGAAATATGATATGTTTTTAAAAAATGCTATGATATATTAAATATTTATTGTATAAAAGTTTACTATTTTCAAACTTTATTCCTTTATTATAATTTTAGTTACATATTAATTTTATCAAAAACTTTGGGTATAAATATTTATGTCTTAACAAATTATATATTAAACATTATATGATTTTTTAAGACCCGTGATACATTTTGCAAAACACATTTGTGAATTATTCAATCAAAATAAATTGACACAATTATTTATATATAATAACACAAAAAAAGAAATATTAAAATTACGCAGGGGCTCGAGCTCCATGAAAAATTATAGCTCTTTGAAGCAAAAAATTTTTTTAATGACTTACTAATATCCCCTGAACTAAAAATAAATTTTGATAGCCCCTGAACTATTATTAATAAGACTATCTAAATTCTTATTAAATGAGTGCTATTTTAATTAGTAAATTAGATGAATTACATATAAATTATATTTTCACTATGTCAACTTGCAATCAAATCTGTGTTAAAAATGAAATATCTATATCACTCATAATTTCTAGCTTAATTGATTTTTATTATTTTAATTATTTTAACGCATCATCTAGCTTACTTCATTTCAAAAACAACTCCAAGTTTTTCCCTCCTCATCAAATTTTTTCCTCCTCAAAAACTTTTATTATATTCCTAAAATTCTTTATACTCCTCGATCCCTAAATCTTCAATTTCCCGAATCACTTAAATCATTTGAAACTTATGTCAAATCTTTTGCTGAAGGGATCTTTAAACTCTGCTTCAACTATAATTCATACAAGCATTACTCACTCGATGATCCTCCTCGCGTTCACAGAGAGACATGGATATTCCACTCAAGGAAAGCTCCTTCGCTTATCTAAAATCGAGCCTACCCGATGATGATCTCACAGTTTTCACCAATCAAGGATCATGTTACGAGTTTCAGGAAACTATACCCTCTAACATGATTTGTTGCTTTCCGATGACGAGCTAAGATTTTCTATTGGACTACGGCCTAATTACAAAATTGTCCTACCGTTTCAGAGTAAACATTACGGAACCAGTATTGATCGCAAGTGTAGACATTGCCTTCACTGCCGCTTTTCTCGAGGCCGTCTTTCACGGCACACCAAATGTAATAATATCATATTACGTGCCCTTAAATCAGCAGGCATTCCATCCAGACTTGAACCAACCGGAAACTTTAGAACCAACGGAAAACATCTTGATAGAATGTCCTTGATTTCTTGATCAAGGGGTCTGCTTTGGGACTTCACCACTTTCTAACCACAACGTCGACGCCCCGCAGAATCCCAGTAAAAATACAATTCCATAGACCCTTTTTTCTATTCATACCCATAGCTTGCTTCATTCTCACCACCTTCGGTAGCAAAGCTCAAGTTTTTTTTTAAGAATTAGGCACATGGATTCGTGGAAGAACCCATCAGTCTAAGGAGTCCATTTTCTTACGACAAAGACTTACTACCGCCATTATTATTCTAACTCGTAATCTTCCCATTCTCACTTCTTCCCCCAGGAAAATTAATTCTTCATGTCATAAAAATGACTGACATTTAGTATATTATATTAAATTTATTTCTTCTTTTTTCTAACTGCTACAACAATATTAATAATTATCTCCGCCTTCATAACTAAAGGCGAAATTAAATTTATATTAAAAATAATATAACATTGTTTGTGTACTTTTATAATTGTTGGGCATCTTGGTTAATTGATATATATCTTAAGTATCGATCATATGGATAGATCTATATTTTCATTTTTCGAGATCTATTTCTCAGATGTTAGGTATGCTATGCTGGTTCGTGAACATTCTGGTTAGTTACATGGAAAACTAAACATATTTCTTCTAACATTAGCATTATTTGGATGAATAACTGTTCACAAAGAGAATCTTTAGCCAGCTTTTTGAA
Organism: Gordionus sp. m RMFG-2023; assembly: GCF_954871325.1. NCBI lineage: Eukaryota > Metazoa > Nematomorpha > Gordioida > Chordodea > Parachordodidae > Gordionus > Gordionus sp. m RMFG-2023. The sequence goes on from NC_088777.1 coordinate 6,654,839, forward strand.
TATTAAGCTATCAGCGATTATAATTTTTACCTATTATATTGGTTAACTCCATTATATTTTAAGACAATATATAAACCACTTAAAATACAAGAAAAAGTTTCTTAAGTTATTACTGGCTATTCTTTAATTAAAATAAATTTAAAAGTATGAATATGCATTGAATTACACCATTAAAATGGATTTGGAAGAAATGCCTTTTAATAGCAACTACTAGAGCCAATGAGATTGACAGATTAGTTATTAATGTCACTTGATTTGATATATAACAGTATCCTAAATTGATATTTAATGGCATCATTCTTTTCCGGAAAAAAGGAAAATAAATTTTAAGTAATATTAATATTCTTACAGTAATTATCTATGTGTAAATGATTTGTGGATAATATATTATGGTTAATTAATATGCGAACAATGTCGATATTCGTTGAACTATCTTTTAAAAAAATCTTTCAATAAATATAGAATGGCAATCTGGAATTGATTTTTCAATTAGTATCGATCAGGATCACTATAATAATAAATAAACTATAAATTTATTTTCAAGCCTAAATCACAGAAATCAAGAAATCTAAGTTGGGCTATATATTTTTTAAACTTTTGATTTGGAATTTTGTGGCTTAGATATGATATTTAATCTCTTTTATCAACAATAAAATATTTTTAATATAAAGAAAATTGCAATTAATTAGGGAATTTAAAAAAAATTTTCTCTGCACCAATGCTACATTAAAAATAAGGGCCCAAATAGGTAGGCGCCGTTTAACTTAATTGGGTTTTTCCCGGTGGCATTAAATATCTCTGCAGGCTGGTTACGCAATGTTTACTTAGTAGAAATTTTCATGATATTATATTTATAAAAATATTTTTATAGAAAATAGTACATAAATTTATATTAGTGATGGAATATGGAAAAAGAACTCTTTTACAAATGATTAAGAGTGCCAAAATTAATCCTATAAAAATAATATAACGTTTTTTGTTATACTTAAATTTTTATAATAATTAATGCCGTGACTAGCAATCAAAATTTAATGCGTTGGCTACCTCGGCATGCCGAAAACCGTTAATGAAAAAGAATAAAAATTGACAACTTCCAATTTTTATTTCTAATACTCATAATCTATTCATAAAATATGGTATCAAGTTTCGGCCAAAAATTTGGTGCATCCTCAATTCAGCGCGGAGACATTTTGGCAGAGCAACAATTCAACCCTGCTAAAATTCAAGTGGCGTCAATTAGGCCCCTATCTAATACATTTAAGAAGATGACGTTATATTTGTGAAGATGCCCCTTACTCTCAACCCTTTCCTTTAATAATATATCTTATAAATTAAAAGTCCTTTTATTCACAATACTAAAATAACAACCAATATAAAAATATATAAACACCAATAACTATCACATTACAAAATCGGTCCCAGTAAGTTTTATTTCTTCCATTGTATTCATGTATATGCCTACCCAAAACAATGTATAACATTTCCACGTCCAAACAAGAATTTCTTTATAAAAAGTTAGTATTGCAATTTGTTTTTATTAGGGCTGTGTCAATATTTTAGCCGAATGATCCAATACAAAAGTATAATATTCATAAAATTTCCTAATTTAAGACTAAGAATATAAAAATTCATCAAATATTTTTTTATAGATAATATCCTTATAGAATTGGTTACAAAATATTAGGTAAAATGCCACTTTTACAGACATATATGACAGTTATAGAATATATTAAAGTTAATATTTTAATAAACTTTACTAATGAATACTTTTGATAATAATATAAGTAAAAATTTAAATTCAATTTTTTTAACGCCATCTATTATTTTTAATAAAAATATTATTTTAAAAAAAAGATCTTATTTTTCATCCCAAAATGGATGTATTCATTAATATCTTCTTTTTTTCTCTTCTTTTATTTATTTTAGAAAAGCTATTTTTTGCTTCTTTGAAAAACAGTTTTGAGTTAAATTTTTAATACGAGTATATTTTTGATATTATTACTTTTAAGACATAATATACTAACTAGAGGTGGTGTGATAATAATATATAAAATCTTAATTGCTTTCATCATATCACTCTGGTCCTTCTTTTAGTTACTAAATCATTATTTTCTAATATGCATTTCCTTGCCATGTATGTAACTTAAATATATTTTCATAATTATTTTACTCTCTGGGAGTATTTGGTTGCATAAGATAAGCAACAATGGTCAACTGTATGGTTATTTATATATCATTAAAAATGAAAGATAATCTTTTAGAAATTTAACATCTCAAAATAATTTTCTCGATCACTTATCTAGCTTCCATAATGTTATGTAAAAAGAAGCTCTAACCAACATATAGTTTATATTTGAATTAGTGGTTTATATTCTCTTCTTCGAGAATTATTGATATGTTAAGGCCTACAAATTTTTTCTTATTAGCCCATTCTATGAAACATTGTCTAAAATGGTCACACAGTTATATGTAGGTTACTAATAATAATATTGCCTTGTGTAGTTTTTAAATTCCATAAATATGGCATTGTATGAATTTATTAACCATTTTTATCACTTGTAATTCTTTAGACACAAAATTTTTTTTATATCATTATTATAAAATATTTAATATTGTAATAAATGGATAAATATTTTGTTCAAAAAATATTATCTTTAGAAATGTCTTGTATTTTTTTTATTATTTGTATGCATAATAAATGACAAAATATGAAATTCAGAGTAATTGTTCAGAGTTTGCGAATTTCAATTTAAAAAGTATTAATAATATAGAACCCTGCCGAAGCCCGAGCAAAAGCGGGCTGGCCCGCAAAATAAAGGGTATGGGAGCGAAGTCTCCATCAAAAATATTTTAGTTGAGCCCTCTGAGATTCTAAAGGCTACTGACCCCCATGCAATAACAAAGTTGTTTATATTTATAAATCAAAATTCACCAGTGAGATTTTGGATGATAATTGAACATTTAACAATTAATAACCAGGTTCTCTTCTTAAATGACTATTATTGTTGAAAATATCTGATTAAAAAATAAATTGCTCAATATGATATTTGACTTCAAGGTAATAGATAATCTAATAAGATTGTTATTATTTAAAATAATATATTTCATGGTTCCAGGTCAAGTCGGGGCTGCGACAATTCGGCGCGTATCTAATACAGTTTTTTTCCGGTCATGGGTTACTTTATTTGAATATTTAATGATATGATATGATATGATATGATGTCAAAATGTATTAGCAAATAATTAATTTTTTAAAAGGTAAAATAAATAAAGGTGAAAAATTGTAGAAATAGAATTTACGGGAAAGGATAGGGGATAAAAAAAGGAAGCTTGGAAAATGGAAGGTTATTCAATGGAAGAGATGAAGCTTAGTTAGTTAGAACGAATGATGGCGGTAGCAAGTCTTTGGCGTAAGAAGAGGGATTCCTTAGGCTGGTCGGTTTTTTCGAGAATTTTTTTGCCTAAATCTTTGAAAAAACATTGAGCTTTCCTACTGAAGGTGGTGAGAATGGTGCAGGCGATGGGTATGAATAAGAAAGAAGGGTCTAAGGAACTGTACTTTATGGTTTTGCGAGATTCAGCGAGGGCGAGGGCATCGACGTTATGGTTAGATGGTGCATTTAGGTCAATGCAGGTGAAGTCCCGAACCAGGAGCTGACCCCTTGACCAGGGGGTTGCAATTTATTATAAATTTTTTAGTATAAAACGAAGATGATTAAATAGAAGTCATTTTGAATGTTGGTCCTATTAATTATTTCTTCATTATTTTATTTTATTTTATTTTATTTTTAAATTTCAATTTTATTTACTATATGTAATAAAAAATTTAATAATATCAAAAAAAAATTAACAAACCAATATTTAAACCGATTTCTTAGGTAGACCAATTTGCCATATAAAATATGTTGATCCAAACAAATCAAATTACTTACCAGAGTTTTGAACCGTTAAGTATAGCTATTGGTTCGTTTCTGTTTTATTTTAAATTTATAAAGATTTTGTTCCATTTAGGTTTTTTTTGAAGTATCATAAGTTCGGTCGGTTTAGAATTTACATCTGTTATATTCAGTTCTTTCCGGTTTTTATAAATTTGATTTTTTAAAAAAACTAATCATGAACCACATCATTTAGGGATAAAACTTTTTGATTTATTTTTTATAATTCCTTAAATAATTTAATATGCTAATTATTTCTTATCTAATCAACTAGTAATTTGCTTAATCAACCAATAAACTTAGTATTTATTGATTAAAGATAAGAGCTAAGTATAAAAAAAATTTTAATTTGAAAAGAAATCACGAATTTAAGGAAAATTAAATGTTATTTAAAACCGTTGTGAAGCGGTTTAATCGGTTCAAGTATATTTATAACAGTTCAGTTCGCTCTTTTTATATTAATTTATAAATACAATTATGGTTCAAAAAATTATAACAATTCGTTATGGTTTCTTCACAGTTTGGTTCGAAACCCTTATTTAAATGACATTTAATTTTTGTGATTAATATAATTATTTTAAGGATTTTTAATAAATCTATAAAATTAGTCAGTCATAAAAGAAAAACTATTTTCAAGTCAATTATTATTTTCTATATTAAATAGTTGGATATGATTAGAAAATTTAACCACTAACATGAGACATCCTTTTTGTTAATTCCTTACTTCTAAAAAATATTTTATTTTTTTGGATCAACATATCTGTATGGCAAATTGGTCTACCATGAATTTTTTTTTATCCAACTCTCAACATCTGTTTAAGTGACATACTAATTTATATAAATCTGGGGTCTTATAAAACCCAAAGAGAGCACTAAATGTAATTTAATCAAAGCTTGAAATAAATAGGTCTAGAGGTCTTCAATAATATTCAAACTGGAATATCTACTTTATAATATCCAGCCCTACTAGAATATATACGTTTCTACGAGGTTAAATAATGATTTATCAAATTTATTTGGTAAATAATATAAAAAACATTATTATTTTTGGCACATAAAGTATATCAGGTATTATAAATCAAAATTTGTGTTATCAAATCATTAAAATAGACCCAAATAAAATATAAGTAATATTATTTCTGGCATACAAAGTTTATTATTAGCCCTAATATTATAAATAAAAAAATTATAATCATGCTGCTAAAAATAGATCCGTTAATAAAATAAAAGTAGAATTATTTTAGGCGAACAGAGTATATTATAATCCAAATGTTTATAAAAAAAATATTTATATATAAAAATTTATATATAAATGATATTTGCTAAATAGAATATAATATAATCTTTCAAATGTAAATTTTAAATAGCCTAAGATAAAATTTTCTTGGTGAGAATAAATTGACCTTTGCCGTTGCCAGTACACTATTATAAAATAAAATTATAAATAAGATAAATTAAGAAAATATATATGCTTTTAACATATTCGTTCCGTTTTTAGAATATTTCGACTAACAAGGGTATAATTGCTCGTGTTAAATAACTCGGTTTTAGGTTCTAATTGGAGTTATCAACTTTTTAATAAGCAACACATACTTCAAAATGCTCAACAAAATAAACCCTTTCTATCAATTCAAGTTCAAGCTATAGCAAATAAAAGGGGATTCAGATAGCTCCTAAAAATTTTAAAAAGGAGAGAGTTAGGAATTAATCTCTAAATGATTAACAAAAAAGCAATTTATTTCATTATATATGCCAATGCTATATTATATATTATCTTCTATTTTATATTTACATTATATATTTGATTCGTATAAATAACTTTTCTTGCATTATTTTTATTTTAATAATATTTATTGAGTGGAGCAGTTATATAACTTTCAAATGCATAACAAGGGGTTTTCTTAAGTATACTTACATTTTTAAAATGGTAGTTAAAGTTTAAGAAACGATGATTTATTTTAATTTCTTTTTAACTATCTAAAATATTCATCAATGGATTTAAAGAGATAAATTTAAAAAAATATATATTTGCAGGTTCCCATACCTTTTTTAATATAAAGTATACTTTTTTAACCTTATCCTTTTTCTTAGCTAACAACTGGGGTTGATGGAATTTGTTTTCAATAATACAAAGCCAGAGTCGAATTCAAGTGCAAATTGCTTAAACCGCTGCAATTCAGTCTTAAATATATTTTAATAAAACCATCATCTATTTAAACTAATCTTGAGATATTTTCGTTTAAATTTCAAATCCTTTCCAAAATAATTAATATAAGATTATTAGGGAATGTTTACAAAATTAAATAATAATTTTATTTATTTATTTATTTTAAATTTGTTTGTTAAGTTAAAGATAGGAAAAATAGGCAGATACGAATGCGTGGACAATTATTAATAATAAAAATCTCCCGGTAATTTAGATATTATACTCACTCTTTTTATAAGAAAATCAACCAATATTTTAGTCCTATGGATGGGAAGGGAGGGTGTCATTATAATTCTGAAGAATTTTGTAATTTTGACTTTTTTCCAAGATTTAGTTACATTCAATTTTTTTATAGCAAAAGTTTGAAACTTGGTTTAATCAAATTTTGAATATTTTAAAATGCAGTTCTGGTTTAATTTTAAAAAATAGTTCAGGTTTCGGGTTTCTAGATTTACCACGATTTCTAGGATTTCTTTCAAATTTTGAGGCTAAACTCGTTTAATTTATCAAATAAAAATTTCAAAAATTTGAATAGTCTACTAGAATGAACCAGAAATTTGAAACAATATATAAATGAATACAATTTTGGTAGAACCGGTTTGACTAGAAAATTATAAAAGGAGTTCTGTTTTCGACTCCTTTAAAATTTTAAAAGGGTATCCAAATTATATAAATCCAATTTTTATAATTATAACAAAGGCGTTTTATTTGTTTGAAAGTAATATATAAAATGTGCATACTGTTAACAAAGCTGTGGAAACATAGTTTGTTTTAATATTAAATTCATCACGTAAGGGATTGTTTTGTTGATACGAAATTTCAACAGGCGAAGTATTTGTTTTATCTGGCAGAGTATTTGTATTATCTAGATCATCTAATCTTCCACTACCAACAGATGGTTTTGTACTGACATTTTTCTTTCCAAGTTCAACAAAGGGATTATTTTTATCTAACACAACCGAAGTAGTCAACGAACTTTTATCTGGATTGACTATATTTATACCTTAAAGTTTAAAATTTTAAATATTAATATTGAAATAACGAAGTGTACAAGTAAATGTGGCTAAGTTTTTAAAAAATGAAAATAGCTCGCGTTTTTCATCCTTCAAATCTTGATTCGAAATCGCATTTTAATTAGTATTAAATAATTATCCTCTAAATTTCAGACAATTTGAGGCAAAATTAAATATTATTTTGGTTTTTCATATATATTAAAAAAAATTCGGGCAAAATTTTCTGAACTTTTTAGGAGTAACTTACACTAGAGGTTTACATTGGGCAGGTTTTTAGTCCGCCCGCTCTCCATCTAAGTGGGTGGATGGGTGAGCGAGTTAAATTTTTTTAAAGAACTCGAGGGCAGGTTGGTTTAGGAAAAATTTAAGATCATATAAGTACACATTCGAAAAAAAATATGCTTTCTGAATTTCAACATTTTTAATACCAAAGTACCGATAACTGAGGAATTTTACGTCGGAAGAAATTAATTAGGCTAAAAATATATCGAAAACATTTGGATTTGATATTCATGGATGAATATAACATCAACGTAAACGAAAATCGGATTTTATCCGTTTCCCCAAAGGCAATGAGAATTCAATTAAAGATTATCAAAATATAAATATAATTTTTAAAATAGATAGCATCCACGTCAAAATTAAGCAACTACTGATGGGTAGATGTGGTTGTTACAAAGGAGAACAATACCTAATGATTATAACGAGTTTTTATATAATTCACCAAGATTATAGGCTACTTTTTAGTAAGTTTACTATTTATAAACAATTAATATTATGGTTTCACTTATTATTTAAATATTATTTGAGTATAGAGTATACTTCAAACGGATATCCTACTCTACTATGATTGAAACGACAATGTAAAGATTTATCAAGACTAGCTATAAAAATATTGGCAAATCCAGAAACCAGTGCTTCTTCCAAACAAGAATTAGTATTGCTGGAAGGTTTTTAGAATCAATAAATATTAATTTTACTTTATTACATAAATATTTTATTAGATCAAATAAATTCCTTATCCGTAATTCAAATTGAATATTTTTTTTATATTTAGATATGGCAATTTCCTAAATTATAAAACTTTTTTTAAGAATGTAGAACTTAAACTAAATCATTTTTTTTATTAGATAAAAAAGTTGAAAGACTGATTATTTAAATTTTATATGGCGGCGTGGGTTGAAATTATTTTTAAAATAATGGGTTGGCGAATAAAAAATTTTTAACTAAAGGGCAGGCCGGCGGGTATATTATTAAAAACTATAGACGGGTTTAAGTCGAACGGGTTAATTTTTAAATATTGGACCGACGTGTAAGCTAAAAAACCCACCCATAACCTCTATTATATATTCTTTACATCGTAAAATACGATTTCAGCAAAATAAGATCTTTAAAAAAAAACAAATGATTTAAATTTTAAAAATATGCCATAAACTCGAATATACATAGCCCTGAATTTTGTACACCCCTATTTCATGCATGTTATAAATAGAATAAGAAAGAACCATCGCTATTTATATTTATATAAAAAATAAAATATTTAACTGCATTGTATCCCCTTAGTGTAAAATAAAGTAGGTTTTTCACAATTTGGCATGATTTCAAACGATATGGTCCCCTGCATCCTTGCTAAAAAAAAGGAATAAATAAAATTATTAATTTCGAAAATATTTAAAAATCTAAATATTTGGTCTATCTTTTGGGAATTTGTTAAATAAATACAAATTTTACACTACACATGACATAATTATATTATACATTACACATAAATATGGTATTGTTTTGTATAAAATTTTTCTTAACTGATTATCCACTCGTTCTCATAAAGGCAACCTGGATTACCATAAGGAAGGATTTGTAAGGCTTTTTAATTTTTTTTTACTTTATTGTTACTTTAAAGATTTTTTTTGTAAAATAAAATTAAATTATTCAATTTTCTTTATAAATAAAATTAACATTTAATTATAGAAAAATTTGTGCTACAAACAAATTTTTAAATATGTAATATTCGGATATGGAATCCATTGGGGTTTGCAATCTATAAATTTTAGATCATTTACTGAGTGCGAGCTTTTAATTTAAAAATATTGATTTGAAAGGAAGACTGCCACACTTTGAATATCATTATAAGTGGTGTTACTAAAAATATTGATTTTGGGTAGATTTTTAAAAACAATAAGAATTATAGCCAAAATAATATTATCTAAGCCTGGAGTTTGTGCCCATAGATACTAGAAAGATTTGGACAACTATTTATCAAATTTTCTTATTTTATTTCGGCCAAAATCTTAATAGGTTTTGAAAATCCGCACAAATAGGTTTTAACAACACTAATTTGAAATATCTTTAATTTTTATCAAATTTTTGTATATATTTTTCATATAAATTAAGTATTGGAAACTGTTTGAAATTTGCAGGGTAGGTGTTCCACATATGCTGAACTTAATTTCCGGTCAAATCAGATTTTTCAAATATAAAAATCTCTCTTCTTAAATGATATTATTCAGAGGTGGCAAATCCTCACAGATTGAATTTCCCAATAAGACATATACATATATAAAAGGCCTGTTATAGTACTAATAAATTATTTTTAAAAAATATATTTTATAAAAATAAAAAATTGTTTATATATTGAACTTATTTTATTCATTTGGAAAAAGGTGATAGAATTTGTAATTATTTATATTTATTTAAGATGCGATAAAAAAATTGAAATTTGCAAAAAAAATTCCATGTCCCACCCCTTCCACCCCCCCCCCCCTTCCATTATTACTGGAATGATCCAAATCATTTTTTTAAAAAATATTTCATTCGAAAATGAGTCAGAATTATGAATTACATGTTTTAAAATATCTATTAAAATAATAAATTCGATATAAAATTACTCTCAAATAATCATAACAATTAATTTGGAGTAGGGTATTTATCCTAGTTATTTTTATAATTTGATAAAAAAGATATATATTTCTTCTTAAATATAAAATATAATATTTGAATTATAGGTACGATTAAAGAAAAAGGATGTTATTTTAGGTATTTGAAAAAAAAAATTTAATTATTTCAATCCATGTACATTAAAAATGAGGTTTAAATTCTACTTCTAGATATTATAATATTTATAGGATTTTTGTTATGTTTCATTTTTAAGGTGCCTATATTTCTATTTTTAAAATATATGCTTTTGCTTTATTTGAGGTTATTTTAAATAATTCTTATTTAAATTATAGGCAATTTTATAAATATAATTTACGAATGCGTATAACTCCAAGTATTTCCGTTCTAACATTCCCTTTGATTTCAAAAATACGACAACCATGAGAAGCTTTAAGATAAAATATCATAAAATATAAATAAATATAAAATTAAGCATTATTTTTTATTAATAGAATTAGGGATTTGAAATCTTTAAGTTCAAAATATTCTAAAATATTGGGTTCTGTTAGTTCTTAAATTAAAGAAGGTTTTGTCTTTTAGTTCTTATTTTAATTTTTAGATTTGACCAAGCTCCGTGTGTCTAATTTTTCCATATACACAATATATTTCATATAAATTAAATTTACTATCATTTTTGAACTTTAAAGACGTTTTCCAGTTTAAAATTTAAAATAAAAAAAAAAGTTTCTAATTCCAATCTTAACTCTACTCTATTAATGCGTTTAATTCAGAAAAGATAATAGTTTTGTTTATATGCTAACTGATATTTAATTTAAAAATAAAATGCATTTTTAAATCAAAATATTTCCTTAAACAATATTAAGTTTTATCAAAAATATATAAATATATGTATATATTTTGATTTTTATAAAAATTAAAATGGGTAATAATTGTATCAAATAAAATTAAATAAATGCTCTTCTTACCTTTTATTACTGATCCAAGGAATAGTAAAACTGTTAACAAATTTCTCATCATTTTTAAATTGAAGTTGTTATTTTTTTTAAAAAAAAAGTTTTAGAAAAGGAATAATTATAAATTCTCACTAATTTTTCAATCTTTTTATACGTTTTTATTCTAGTTAAATATTTACTTTACCCTATATATTTTGACCTTGCATTTTTAGTGCGTAAATGATTTTATTTTCTAAAAGTTAAAAGCAATTTTTAAATTTGCTTACCCTTTTTTATAACGTCATTTCTTTATCTTTTTTTAAAAAAATACTTATTTATTAGACTAATTATTTTTTTGTTTATATCAGGCTTCTACAAGTCTTTGACCCATTTTATAAGAGGGCACATTCATTTGCTGCACATATTTTTATTTCCATTTTAAAACAATTAACCTATCATTAATCCAAAATTATTTGAAAATTGTAAATCCGAATTTAGCCCTATTTTCCTCCTGTAATTCTCTCAATTTTTTTTTCTGAGATGGTTTGCTTTTATTCTATGAGCCCATTGAAGTTTGATCTATAACAAATCACTTCTAAACTCTTAACTTTGCTTTTAATATTCAGGCCTCTTAACGGTATGCCAAACCATTTTAGTGTATTTTAACCCTGATTTTAGATTTTATTAGTATTCTATTATCTGCCAACTTCTCTTGTTTGCTTCTTTGCTTACCCATATTTCTGACATAAGATAGTTTACTATGAGACTATATATCTTCTTTTTTAATTTGTAGTTAATCTTGTTTTTTGTCAGAGTCTCCGGGAAATGTTAGAATTTTATTTTGAACACCTTGAAATTTTACCCAGTTTGATGGGCATGATAAGGATGAAGATTATCTCTGTTTTAGCAACACAATAGCACCAAACGCTTAAAGAATGACAAGATCAATAACAATTTTTCCTTATTTGCATTACTTATAATTTACATATAATTAGTAAAAAAAAAATAACTCATTAAAAAAATGGAATTGAGGAATTAATGAACAAATTGAACTATTAATTGAATAACTGAATTTGAATAATATGAAACAATTAAATAATTTTTGGAAAGAATGAATCTGCAATATGAAGTTATTATATTAGATATATTTAATATTTAAAATTTTATGAAAGATATTGCAAGATAAATTATTAGATGATGTGATAATTTATTAAATGGAAATAAATCTATATGGGTTATGTTACATGAATTATAATGACATTGTAAATATTGAGGACCTTATTTTCTATAAATTTTCATTCCATAAACACTTGATTTTTTTTATAATGGTATTTTATTAGCATATTATTTATTATACATAATTTTTAAGTAGATATTTATAAAGTAATGTCAATCAACACTATTGCATATTTTTGACTGGTAGAAAATTAAATAATATGATAAAAAATAATAATAGAATTCTTATTTTTATAGAAAAAATATTCTTTCGATGAATATCATTATTTTTTTATGATAAACAAATTAATCGACAATAAATGTCAATTATATTTAGCCAATAGTATTCTTTATTCGAATACATCCAAAACTATTCATTTTAAGATGTAATATTTTTTTTATCACATTTTGTGAAAAAGTTTTGCAATACCCGGAGTTTGAATCGAACTCGTGATCAATAACGATAACTGAATCTTGCCACGGCAGCCTATCACTATGCCTTCACGGGTTCTAAAATTTTATTGTCATTTATTCATTTTCCAATTATATTATTTTTTGGCTTTATGAGTTATCTCCTATTTAAGTAGCAATCGATAGCTAATAGAAAAATTTATCTAAGGGAGGACAGCCACTCTGCCTTATATGAGTAGTAATATTTTAATCAACATAGAATATTGAAAGCTAAAATAGAAAAAAATATATTTATGGCCTAATTCGAAATTATGATTTCAAGCAATTTTCGATGATTGCCTGATTGTTTTAAAGTGTAAATAGAAATTAACCAGATTCAGGGACTAGTTATATGCCTGACATCTTTTTTGGGCCTCCATTTTTAAAATAAACAAAACAACATTTAAAAAAAAAAAATTAGAAAATGGAGAAATGACGTTATAAGATAATTAAACAAATTAAAAGAAATATGAACAACAAATGAAAATGAGAATATTCTTGATTGACTTGATGCCCGACATTTTTTTTGGGCCTCCATTTTTAAAATAAATAAAACAACATTTTAAAAAAAAAATTAAAAGATGAAGAAATAATATTATAAGATAATTAAACAAATTCAAAGTAATATGAACAACAAATGAAATGAGATTATTATAACATGATTCAGGGACTAGTTATATGCCCGACATTTTTTTTGGGCCTCCATTTTTAAAATAAACAAAACAACATTTAAAAAAAGAAAATTAAAAGATGGAGAAATGACATTATAAAATGATTAAACAAATTCAATAGTTTTTTTTCTAGGAATAAAAAAAATCATTTACGTAATAAAAATTCAAGTTAATATTACGTAAAGTAAATAGTAAAAAATAAATTTATGATTCATCTAAAACAAAACAAATAATAAAAATTGATGGAAAGCCAAAAATTTATAAAGAATTTCAAGATATTGCTTTTCTGAAATGTATTTTTTAAAAAATTGCCACTTTATTTTCAGTGATGAGACATTTTCTCTAATATTTAAACTAATAAGAGAGTGTGTATGCTTCCATTAATCAGGAAGTGTAAAGCTGCCTATATTTTGTTTTAAGAATCGAAATGCGCGTTATATAAATACGAATGTTATATGGAAGAAATAATTTTGCAAAAGGCAGTTTACATATGACACAGGCGCGTACGCAGCGGGGGAAGGGGCAGGTGGACAAATCTACCACCCCCCCCCCCCCGAGCCAAAAAATTATTAATTTATATTTGTTAATATTTATTCCTATCTCATATATATTTAATTACTTTTATTTATCCCATTCATCTAAGTTAATTTATCAATTAATTTCATTTCAAGTTTTCCTTGGCGTAATTTACCTATTATTTTCAAATATTAGTGCCGTTATATTTTTCTAAAGTCAATAATAATTATCTCTGAAACTCCTTGTCTAACAGGGAGAAAGAAATTGCAAGCTTGTTCAAAGAGATCGAGTCGTCGCCATCAAGCAGTTACAGCTTTTATGGAGTTAGAAGAGCCGATTATTAATGCTATTACTGAAATATCATAATGGTTTGAAAGAAATACTTCCTCAGAAGCAAGAAAATTATTGGATTCAATACTTATTCCAAATTTATTTTCTCATTAGAATGTATTATTTAATTATACAACTTATGTAATACTTTTCAAATACATGACATTGACTTTTAAGAAGATGATAATAGCGGAGAGCATTTTATTAGAACTCAAGGTAATCAGAGTTAATGTTGATGAAGAATTTCATAATTTATATATTATTGTTTAGTCAAAGGCAGAGCTATACGTGTTTAATATTTGTCCCCCTTGATTTGCACCAAGCAAGCTCATCATCAAAACATTAATTAAGAATCAGTAGAAGAATTATAAAACAAATGTCCCAACTCTTAGATACATTTATAACCCAAATAAATGAATGGTTTTTATTTTAATTCATCATGCAACACATACCAATCTGCAGAACTTCCACAAAAGCCTTCAACCTTTTTCAGATGGGGATAGAAAAAAAATAAATATTTATTAAATTTTATCTGGAAGATGTTAAAGTATCTTATGATGCCTTTTTATGAGAGAACATTCTCTTTTAAGAAGAATAACAGAGCCCTGCAGAGGTACCATTTGCAGAGCAGTGCCCCGATATTTTTTTCAAAATTTTTTTCGACCCTGTTCGGGGTTTTTTTTAAAAAAAATAAACAGGCTTTGCCCGAATTTTTCTAAAATAAATTATATTTAATTTTGATTTTTATAGCTAATAATGACGATTTAAAATATTTGGTTTTAAAATATATAGCCCGACTCGGACATTTTTTTAAAAAAAATTTCAAGCCCAGCCCGGGTGTTTAATTGAAAAAAATTTCGGGACCGGCCCGGGTATATTTAAAAAAAATTAAAATACGGTCTGGTCCGGGGCTGGGCTGCAAGTCTCTGGAAAACATTCCTGTGAAGTAAAACTTCTGAAAGTAGATCGAATGGTTTGGATCTTTTGAATATTCATAGGCATTTAACGCCAAGCAAGGATGTGATAATTGAAAATTTAGCTCAAAACATATAAAAATACAATTATTCCTAAGAAACATTTTGTGTATAAATTTTTTCCAACAACTAAATTTTTTATACTTTATATATAAATTTGAAAGGCTTAAAAATTCAAATTTCTATTTTGGGTCATTTAAGTGATTCATATGGTGGTTATATTCACTTTATATTTTATAATCACATTTATTTTATAGTTTTTCAATGCCGCCATTTATATCCGTTTAATATTTTTTAATTCACATTTATTTTATAGTTTTTTATATGCCGGTTTAAATATATAATTTTTTTATAATTCACATTAATTTAAAATTGTGTATTAGGAAAGTTAATAGTCACATAATAAATTTATGCTCAAATGCTATTTCTAAAAAATTTTATTATCCCCCCCCCCTCCAGACCAAATTCCTGCGTACGCGCCTGATATGACATATTTAAAATTTTATAGAAAATTGAGATTTTTGCAAGAATTATATATTTTATATAAAGAAATTCATTATCTTAGTAAAATTAATTTTATTTCTGATGAGGTAATATGAGAAAGGGAAAAAGAGTTGTAGAAGGGATGTACATGTAATCAAATAAAATGAAGATATTCTTTAATAATTTATAATTAGAATACTAAAAAACAAATGAATTAATCTTATGGAGGTTTGTGACAAAAGTTATCTTCAATACTTTTTCCTTGCCATAAATTGGTTTATATTATTCAAATTTTTATAACATTTTTTTTTAAATATACTTTTATAATAAAATAATGCTTTATAAATTTTGACAAGAATGATTTAAATTTAAAATTTATTATTCAGCAACTTTGTTTTATGCATATCTTCTTTAATAAATATTTGAAAATGGATAAATTATATTTCTTTTTGCATTAGAAGAAGAAATATTTTTTCAAAATTCTCCTCTAGAATAAGAAGGAAAATGATAATTTTATTGAACATTTATAAGTAAATTAGAGATATTTCAGATAAAAGCATATGAAATTATTCATTTCAAACCCTTTAATTATGAAGAGGGGATGATGGATTAGAGTTATAATGCTATAGTTTCTGAAAATTTTACTATAGAATATTTTATTTAACTAGGAAATAGCAGCATGGTTCATAGATGGAGGAGGGGGTATATTTCCTACAAAATATTTTCCCTAAAACAAATTTACATTATTTTATTAAGTATTCTACTTATTCGTATTATTTAAAATTAATAGAATGTAAAAGGTGCTGAAAATAGCCCTACCCTAAAAGTAAGCTAGCTTATATTTAAAGGAAGTTTCAGTAGTTATTGAACAAATAATTTGATCGATTAAATTACCCAAACCCAGAACCCGAACCCTCTTTAAAAATTTTAAGTTCAGGGTCCAATCTTTTTCAAAATAATTTTTTTTTTATTTTAAACTTTCATTTTATTTATTTTAAATTATTTTTTAAAAATAATATAATATAAAAAACATGTAATTTTACGATTTTCATTTATAAAAGATTTCCTGTTTAAAAAGAGTTCCTATTTAAATCAATTATTTTTTTATTATTCAAAAAAAAATTATTTAAAAAAAAATCGTTTTTAAACATTTTTTGATGATTTTTTTCGTGGAATCATTTATAAGAGTCGGCCATTTTTCGTTAAATTTTTAAATTTTACTCTTTTAAAAGTTTTTTTTTATAAATGACAATAATATATAATAAAATAATATCTATTATAGGATATTGTTGTTTGTAGATTAATAAATTGATAGTAGAGGAGAAAGAGAAAAAAAAACAATTTAGATTAAATAAGTGAAATTAAAATATATATATAAATGGTGGCTATTTATTTATAAATTAAATTTGATAATCACTAGAATATGTCATATCTAAATTATAATTTAAATAAGGCAACATCTGTTAACTATTTTGTAATTGCAAATTTAGTTTAGAAAATTTAATTTAAATGATTAGGTTGTTAAAAAAAAATCAAATTATAATGCATTAAATATAACATGAATTAAATTAAATAAATGCAATTAAAAAATATATAAATGGTGACTATTTATAGAGTAAATTTATTAATCAAATAATATTTCCTGGAATATGTCATACCTAAATTATACTTGAAATTAGGCAAATCTGCAATCCATTTTGTGATTACAAATTTAGTTGAGATAGTTTTATTTAAATTTAAATAATTTGTTAAAAATTAAATTTGTAGATGAAAATCAAGGATTTATTAGTCGAATATTTCAAATTTAATGAAATGGGAGATTCTGAATGTAGAATATGTGAAGTAGTATTAGCAGGTAGTTTTAATAGCAATTTAAAAAGACATACTAAGAGAATCAGAAACAATTCGATGCGTATTTAGGTTAAAAAAAACTAAAATCATAGAAACCTTGACTAAAACCTCGATAACTACCAAATCTGACATAAAAGAATACTATATTAATATTGAAAGATATCATACACAAATATCTAGTCATATTTCGATGTCAGAAGAAGATTTGACAAATGCTTTGATTGAGATGGTGACCTTTATTGGCTGCACTTTTTCAATAATTAAAGACTCAGGGTTTAAAAAATTTATTGACCCTATTACCAAAGCCCTGGTTGTGTCCACCATTTACTATAAAATTAAAGAATTGATTACAGATTAGTCTAATAAAATAGGAAAAAAATTAAAAGAGAAACAAAAAATAAAATTAGTTTGTTTAAAAATTGATTCTGCTAAACGATTAGATAGAAACATTTTGGGAATAAATATCCAGTATGCTCGAGTTAATATTATCGTGTTGAGAAATAGAAATTTAGCAATGAAAGAAATAGCTACAGGTGATAATACTAAAAAAATGATTTTAGAGACCCTGAATAAAGATGGCATTCCATTAAATAACCTTAACACTATAACAACCGATAATAGTACAAATTTAATCAAGTCGGGTGTGAATTGGGATGAAGAAGATATAAATGATGATATAATACTGTTTGCGATATGCTGGATTGATTGTTAAAATTGTAAGGTTTTTATATGGAATTTGTTACAACAGAGGAAGTTATTCAAGGAAACAGAATGGGATTCAATAGCTAACATGCGTGTAGTTTTGAATCCACTTAAGGTGACAATCTTGAGGCTACCATCGAAGCAAATGTGCCTCTCCAATTTTTATGGCATTTGGATAAAATGCCGTTTAGAATTGTAAAAAATAGACAATAATATTTACAATAAGATATAAGGACATATGATAGAGAGGATACTTATTTAAATAATAATATTCTTTATGCATCACTACCCAGATATCAAATCCTATTAACCATTGATCAGGAAGAGATTGCTAGAGTAGAAGTTTGCATTGGGTAGGTTTTTGAACCATAAGCCCGCCCATCCAATATTTTAATAAAATTTAACCCGCCCGCCCATTAGTCTAAAATTCTTTACCCATCCCCTCGCCCTCCCATTATATAAAATATTTTACGCGCCCAACCATTATTTATAAAAAATTTTACCCCAAACCCGTTATTATAAAATTTAATTATAGCCATTCTTTCAATTTTTTAAGCATCTAATAAAGATATTTCAGCATTACACCTCTACAAGAAATTTTATAAGAAAATTACTAGGCATAAAAAAATTTTCAATTTAATTTATGGACAATTGATCAAATAAAATATTATGAAAAAAATATAAAGAATTATAATGCAGAAATAATAATAAATCGACATTTTGTGGATTCAAAACACGTCCTTCTTTGTTCCAAAAACCTTCCAGCAATGCTAAATTTCTCGTTCAGAAGAAGCACTAGTTGCAGGAATTGCGAATATTTTCTTGCTAATCTTGATAGCTTTGGCAAATCTCTTTCCTTGTTTTCCACCAAAGTAGTTTTAAATATACAAGAGTTTTTATGATACCAAAAAAGGACATTTTATTTAATATACAAAAAAGTTCAAGACCATTTTTAATTAATATTTAATTAATAATTTTAAATAAAGAAATATGAACAACAGATATAAATGAAAATATCCTAACATGAGTGTCAGGGATTTGTTATATGGGTGACATTTTTTTGGACCTCCATTTTAAAAATAAACAAAGCAACATTTAAAAAAAAAAGATTAAAAGATAGAGAAATGCCGTCATAAGATAATAATTAAACAAATTCAAAGAAATATGAACAACAAATGAAAATCAGAATATTCTAACATGAGTCAAAGAATTGTTATATGCCCGACATTTTTTTTGGGCCTCCATTTTTAAAATAAACAAAACAACATTTTTTAAAAATATTAAAAGGAGGAAATTATAAAAAAATTAAACATCAAAAATAGTTGTCTTTTCTAGGAATAAAAAAAAATCATTTACTTAATAAATCAAAATATAATTAGGTAGCTTTGGAAGCATGCACACTCTCTTATTAGTTTAAGTATTAGAGAAAAAAGTGATAATAATTTTCTCGTCATTGAAAATGAAATCACAATTTTTTTTAAAATACATTTCAGAAAAGAAATATCTTGAAATTCTTTATAAATTTTTGGCTTTCCATCAATTTTAATTATTTAATTTAGATGAATCATTAATTTTTCCTTAATATTTACTTTACGTATATATTTATATATTACCTTGAATTTTTATTACAGAAATGATTTTTTTTATTCCTAGAAAAAAAAAACTATTTTTGAATTTGATTAATCATTTTATAATGTCATTTCTCCATCTTTTAATTTTTTTTTAAAAAAAATGTTGTTATTTTTATTTTAAAAATGGAGGCCGAAAAAAAATGTCGGACATATAACAAGTTCCAGCCTCATGTTAGAATATTCTCTCATTTGTTGTTCTTATTTCTTTGAATTTGTTTAATCTTATAACATCATTTCTCTATCTTTTAATTTTTTTTCTTTAAATGTTGTTTTGTCCATTTTAAAAATGGAGGCCCAAAAAAAAATGTCGGGCATAATAAGTCCCTGACTCATGTTAGAATATTATCCTTTTCATTTGTTGTTAATATTTCCATTTCCATTTATACTTTAATACAATCAGACAATCATCGAAAATTTTTTGAAATCACAATCATCGAAAATTGTTTAAAATCATACTAGCGACACAACTGGAAGTCTGCATTAAACGGTTTGCCCTCCCGCCCAGGTCTGCCTATACTTTGAATAGGTGTGGTCGAATTTTTTAAAACATTTTTAACATTGGGCGGCAGGCAGTTTATAAATTTTTTAAAGTAATGGGCGGACCTGAACTGGAGAATTTTTGATATTTTTCAGGCGAAATGAGCAGAAAATACTTCAATTTATTAAAAATAATAGTTTTATTTCATAATTTTGCGTATTATATAGTAATTAAATATACATTAAAATAAATGAATAAAGAGTCAAACCAGCCATTAAAATAATTTTTTAACATTAGGTGGGTTGGTAGGTTAAACAAAATATATAGATAAATGAGCGGGCGGGCGCGTAAATTTTTTAAAGAAAATTATAAGTGAGAGGGAGGGTGGGTTAATTAAGTTTCAAAACAACGAATGGGCGACCTTTTTGGCTAAAAACCCAATGTACAATTAGCATAATTATCTTTATAGAATAAGAATATAATTTAGCATCCTTGATTGATTTAATATTAATTAGATTAAGAATCTTGACTGTAAAATTTAACCATGAAAATAAAAATGACGGAATTTGATGGTTGATCTGATTTAAAAAAAACTCTGCTAAATTATTTATAAAATTTAAAAAGTAAATAAAATATGTCTTTTTTTTCTTGTAATGCTTTGCGTTACGGTTACTCGTTACCTCCAGAAGATGTTTATGGTGTTAAATACATTTTGAGTTTAAAGGGGGTGGGAATGTGAAGGGGATGGGGAATTTTTATTAGCTTAAAAGATATTTAGAAGAAACAGCTAAATTTTCAAGAGGGATTTTTCTCAGGGATCCAAACTGAACATGAACCGAACCGTTAAACCGCTAAAAACCGGTATTTTTTATCGAACCTAAACCTCTAAAAAATATCTAGCCGAACCTGAACCGCTAAAATTTGAACTTGTTGGAGTCTCATAATTTTATGTTTATAATATAATGTGTAAGTTATTACTAGTAGTATATTGCAAAAATCTTAATTATATTCAAATTGTTTTAAAAATTATTATCAATCACATTTGATTGATAAACGTCAGTCATAATATTTATAAACTTTAGTATATTGCCATTTTACAATATTTTTTAAATATTTTAAGCCTATAAATTATAATGCCTAGAAAAAAATTAAACTAATAAATTATTTACTTATAGTATTGTAAATGACACATAATCTGATATCATACTGGCAATGCCAGCTACCCAAGTTAGTGTGGAAGGATGTTTTTCAACAATCAAATTTATATTATCTCCTTATAGATGTAATTTGAGTGAGACAAATTTTGAAAATATATTAATTGTGCAGCTTAATAAAAAAAAATTTAAGTATTTGTTAATATTAAAATTAATCATTGATATATTTATTTGTTATATTTACAAATTAAATATTATTTTATAATGTGAAATTAATAAAAATGAGGATTTTTATTTTAATTATGAAATAAAAAATTTTCCTTATACATAATTATAATGTAGGTTTGAATACAAAATTGTTCAAACCGGTTTTTAGAGGTTCGAACCGAACTGATATTTTTATTTTTTGCGAACCGAACCTGAACCTTGAACCGTTATTTTTGTCCGAACTTGAACCGAACCGATATTCGTTTCGGTTTGGATCCCTCTAGCCCTCTCTTCCACTGTTTAAGC
The DNA here is from genome assembly GCF_954871325.1 of Gordionus sp. m RMFG-2023. NCBI lineage: Eukaryota > Metazoa > Nematomorpha > Gordioida > Chordodea > Parachordodidae > Gordionus > Gordionus sp. m RMFG-2023. Next base: position 6,676,788 of record NC_088777.1, read on the forward strand.
CTATGAATATTATAAAAATCATTTTGACAACTAAGATAATCCTTCTAATCTTAATAATATTAGAGATAATTGCCCTTAAACGGAAGAAGCAATATAATCATATTTAAAAATTACTGGATTCAAAAATTTTTTAAATAAAGAAAATTTTATAATCATATATCTCATTTACTCAGACTTCATTTATAAAACCAATCTATCATACGCTTACTATAAACACGAATCTCAGAAACTAAAACACACAAAGTAATATGATTACGTGAATTTGATGGATACCCTAAAATGATAAAAATGAAATAAAAATATCAAATTCTAAATGTTGGAAAAACACTAATGCAATTCATAAAAATAATTATTGCCTTATCAAATAATAGTCTAATTATTTTGCTAATGCCTCATGTCTATTGCAGCCAAGATGTTTAAAAATATTTTACTCAATTTAACCGATTTTCAAAAATGACTGAATCATTATTCTCTAAGCATAATTCTCTAAGCCTCGAGAATTCGCTAGGTGGCAAAAAGGTTTAACCTGGATCAAATCTTTAGGCTTATGTAATATTTTTTTTGTAATATTGAGGATTTTGACAATACTAAGGAATAAATTCAAACATTAAAATGTAGAGTATTCAAATAGATAAATATAACAATATATATTTTATTTACAGACTTTTCATGACAAAATTGATAAGTGAGTCATATCTAACCTTATACGACACTGCCATATGATGTTCAATAAAAAATTGCTTTAGCCACATTTAAATCATATAATCAAATCAACAATTTATCATCCGAAAAAATTATAATTTTATTATATAAATTTTGAGTGAAGGCCGGAGGTAAAAGAGAGTTAGATCGCTGGGTAAAGAAGGGCATGATAGTCCAGGTTGAGTAGAGAGAGTGAGTGACGCCTTTGATACCCGTGAAGAAGGCCAATGGGAAGTTGCGGTTGTGTGCGGATTTCTTAGTAATGTTAAATTCAGATATTATTGACGATAACCACGCCAAGGAAGTTATTCGCCTTTCGGAGGCTGCCGTTTGGGTTGAGCCTTTCTGCGCCCATATTTTAGCGGACAATGGCTGAAGTGTTTCAGGGATTAGAGGAAGTATTTGTTATATGGATGATGTGTTGATAACGGGGGTCATGCTGGAGCAGCACAATCGAAGGTTGGAGGAAGTATTTCAGAGAATCTGAGAGAAAGGATTGCAAGCGAGTAAAGAGAAAAGTATACTGGGAGCAGTGTTGTTAAACGCTACTTTTAGAAGTAGCGCGCTATCGCTACCGCTATTTTATAAAAAAAGTAGCGCGCTATCGCTACCGCTATTTTATAAAAAAAGTAGCGCGCTATCGCTACCGCTATCGTTTTCAAATGAGTAGCGCGCTATTAGCTACTTTTTACTCTACTTTGATTTTTTTTTAAATATTTTTTTTACGTAACTTTATTTCCACAAATAAAATATTGATATAAAAACATGACTATAATTTGTTACATATATATATATAATTTATTTATTATTGCACTTTAATTATAATAACATTTCGGTATTGTCATCCCCAAGTCTAGAGCGACTTTTAAAAGTATAAGCTTTGCCATACTAAATAATCGTTCAGCACTAGCACTTGAGGGCAACGCAGTATTAAATTTAATAAACAAACTTTTTATATGAAAAAAATCATCAAAAATATTTAAATTAGTATTTTTAGATTTAAAAAAAGCATCTAGAGGTTAATTAAAAATACTTCAGTATATTCTTTAATAAAAGTGCTCCTCCACATTAAAATACTGTATTCCCATTTGATCCAATATATAATTCATTTCCATTTTTTTCTCATCTATAAACAATGCTAAAAGTTTCATAGCATTGTAAACACTATTCCATCTTGTAGTGTTTGGTGTCAATAAATAACGTCCTAATTTTTTTTTGAAAATATCAGACGTCTTTGATGACTTATTTTGTTTATTCCAAAGAGCTTGGCATTTAGAAAATGTAGATCTTGATACTCTTTTAAAATCCTCATTTAATAATGCTTCTTCATCATCCACTGTCGCAACTAAATTTAGGTTGTGGCAGGAACAACGATGATGGCTAGGTAACATAGAAGACTTTATTGAAGATCCTAAATATTATAAATTTTATTTTATATTGGTGAAAAATTAAATATAAAATAATTTAAAACCAAGGATGTCATGAACATCAATTATCTCAAACTCCATTTCATCATCCTCTTCTTGTTTTCCATCTTCAATATTTTTGTCAGGAATATTACTAGTATTGTTATTATTATTATCTTCCCCAAATATTCTATATTATTTATATCATATTATAAAAAAATTATAATAAATTTAAAACCTGAAGGCCTTCAGGAAATTAGACCCATTATCCGTAATCATCTTACAAACCTTGTTTTGAATTTTGTAAGACCTATGGATTTCTGCAATAATATTGACTAGAATGTCATAAGTCTGACAGCCAATTATTCTCTTTAGAGCTAACGCTACAGATTTTCGTTTAAGATTTTTAGGATCAATCCAATGTGCAGTTACTCCTAAATAAGCTCTAAAAATATGACATATTATAAATCAGAAAATAAACATTTTTACCTTCTATTGTGAGTCCAGCAATCTGCCGTTGTACAGACGTAGGAGACATCTGATAGATTTAATATCAAAGATTCTTTCATTTCCTTAAAGCTCTCCAAAATTCTTGCCATCAATGTCTGCCGGCAAAATATCTTGGTCCGTGGAGAAAAAGTGTTTATCATCTTTATAAAAGAATCATTTTCCACCAAGGATAATGGTTGAACTGTATCTATTATAAAGTTCATAATGACTTTGTCAGCCAATTTTTGGGATACACCAAATGTTGATGAATCCAAATTGGTTAATTTTGTTTGTATTAAATTTGATTTGGAAGTGGGTTTATCTTCTTCCATTACTCCAAAACTTTTGAGATATTTTTCAATCTCTTTATAATTTGAAGTGTGCACAGTCTAAAATTATAAAATACTTAGAATAAAAATTATGTAGGAGATAAGTACATAAAAATGATTGAAATACCTATTTTAAAATGTTTTAAATAATTTAGATAAAATTTATGAATATATACAAAAAATGATTGGTTTTTGATTTTAATTTATTTTAAAAACTAAAGATTAGCCTACACATTGATATTAAATTTGTTTAATATATTACCTTTAGATGTTTTTTCAAATTAAAGCTGCTCGTATGATTTGAAGAGATAATTTTGCGGCACATCTTGCACCGAAACCGATATCCAGTATTAATTTTTTCTTCAAGGTTAAAGTATTTCTTGAATTTTGGGAAAGAATCATCTATATTGCTCATTTTCCAAAGAAATTTCAATATCTTCTCAACAATCTCATCACACATAATAAGATTTATAATGCTTAATATAAAATGTAAAATGAAATATAAAAATAAGATAAAAGCAAGGACGTATCAATAACGGAATTTCAAAAATATATAATTTAATGAATGCGCGAAATATAAATTAAATACAGATTGCTATTTAACAACTGTTTATATCTAATATATAACAATAATGTATATTTTTAAATATAAATATAAATTTCAAAATTAAATTAAATAAAAGGATTATAATTTTAGATTTTATAAAAAATATATTTTAATAATTTTTAGATGTATTTATTATGTAAAATTAAAAGTAGCGAAGTAGCGCGCTACTTCGCTACTTTCTAAATTAGTAGCGAGCTACCGCTATCGCTATTTTTTTAAAAAAGTAGCGCGCTACTTGTAGCGCGCTATTTTAACAACACTGACTGGGAGATGGAGGTTGTGTATTTAGGGCATAGGATATATGGAGTGGAAGTGCGGCCACTGCATAAAAATATGGTTGGAATTGAAAATATGATGAAGCCTAGGTGTAAAGCGGAGGAATAGTCCTTTTTAGGGATGATAAATTAATATTATCGATTTGTTGAGAATTTTGCCTAAATGGCATCGCCGTTGTATAAGTTATAAAAAACGGGAATAAGATTTGAGTGAGGAGAGTAAGATGCCGCGTTTGAGTGTTTGAAGTAGAAAATTGGGGAGGAACCAATTTTGGTATGTTTCAACAACGAGTTGGAGGTAGATTTGGTGGTAGATGGAGTGGAGGGACGTTGTAACATGAGATAGATGGAATAAGGAGACCGATATTGTTTTACTCCAGAGTTTTTTGGGATGCGGAAATGAGGTATTCAGTAATCGAACAGGAGGTCTTGTCGGTGATTTTTGGGGTCACCAAATGCAGAGAGTTTTTGATTTGGCGGGGTTTGTGGTGTATACGGATCACAAGCCTTTGATACATTTGTTTAAAAAAGATAACAAAGAGTTGATGATGTCTCCGTGGTTGAAGAGGTGGTTATTATTGGTAGGAAGTTTTGATGTGACTTTGAAATATCGAAAGGGACGATAGAACTATTTGCCCGACATTATGTCGGGATGTGTGGCAGGTGAAGAGGTTGAGAACAAAAGTGGGATAGTGAAGGAAAAGATGGAAATGGCTATGGTGAGGGTGATGTCAAGAATTTTAAAAGATGTCCCGGTGTGCTGGGAAGAAATTCGTTCAGCAACGAGCCAGAGATTTGTTTCGGGTAAAGGAGTGTATAATGGAGCGCAGGCCGTGGCGAAATGGGGATAAAGGATACAAGAGTGTGAAAAAGGAATTAACAGTATTGGTTGATTGTGTAATACAGGGAAATAGAGCGGTGGTACCTAATAGGCTGAGAGAAGCTGTAATGGTAATGTTGCATGCTGAGCATCAGGGAGAACTGATGAGACAATGGGGTCGTGAATATGTGTGGCATCCGGGAATGAATGAAGGAGACTGGCTAGGCAGTGTGTAGTGTGTAATATCTGGACCAGTCCAGAAAAGGATAAAAAAATGTTTATGGCCGAAAGTACACGTAGACCTCATTGAGTTTGATAGGAAAGAGTATTACCTTGTGGGAGTTGCATACTCCAAGTGGGTGGAGTTTGAGATTGTGGGTAGAATTATAATAAAAATTGCTAGAAAATTGAAAAATTTATGGGCGAAGTTTGGAGTGGCCAAGGTAATCGTGTGCTATAGAGGCTCAGCCTTTAGTAGTGAAGGGTTCGGGAAATTTTGTGTGGAGAGTGGGGCGAAATATGTACAGGTGCAACCTTATCATCCGAGCTCGAATAAGCAGGGTGAGAGAATATTGGGAGTGATAAAAAGTTAGTTAAGGAAGCCAAATTTAGAGGAGGTGAGATATGGGTATCGGTGGCTAATTATAATAATAGCTAGAAAGGGGCGGAGTTGTTGACGTCAGAAAGGTTTTTGGGGCTGAGAACGCGGATTGGTTTGGATGTGTTGAGGCCAGCAAATGAGAAGGAAGGGAAAAATATAACAGGAAAATAGTGGAAAGTTTAAGGTAGGTTACACATTGTGGGCCAGGTTGTATGGAAGTGGAAAGAAATGGGAATCAGGTAGGTGATCGAAAAAATAGGTGGAATGCTGTGCCGTATAAGGTTCCCGGATGGGAGAATGGGGTTCAGGCATGTTGACCAGCTGAGAAGGGGAATTAAACCAATGTGAGGGTAGTGGATGAGCCGGAGATTGTTTTATTTTTCAAGGTCATTGAAAAATCACGGGTTTCTCTTCTCTATCTTTTCATATTTATTAATTTTTATATGAATAATATTTCTTCTTAAATTAAATTTTATATTTTCCAATATATATTTTCTCAACCAGATGAGTTAATTAATTAATAAAACTATGATGTCTAAAAATGTATTTTATATTGATTATCTTACCCTAATTATCGAATTCAATTATTATGTAAATATATATTTTCCGGTCGAAATATGTATCTTATTTCACAAAATGTTATATCGTTTATATTTTATTGAAGGATTTATTTTTGTAGAGACGTAACGAAATCTATGACCCGAGTAATGGAAGAAAATAAAATTGTATATTCAAAAACATGCATCGAAATAATGTAGTAAGGGAAGGTGAGTAGAATTTTATTATACATCATGAAAACATGAGGTAGGAGTTTTTTTTCTTCATATTTTTTATATGTAAATTTTGATTAAAAGGAAAAAGGAATAATGAGATATATAAAATGATGTTAGGTAAGCTTAATTGATATATTTATATTATATTATATAAAGCATTAAGTTGATATATATGTATATATTATATAACATTAAGGATCGTTTACCTTTTTTTTGTTAAAGTTGAATAGGAATAAAGGCACAATAAGAGAATTATTGGATCAGATTTTTTTTATTTTGTAATTGAGAAAGAAAATGTGATTTATCATAGAGGAGTGTTGAGATTTGAAAGGGAATAGTTGTTTTATAATTAAGTTTTAGTAAACTAAAAATGTTGTATATGAAAAGTATTATTATTGGTAATAAGTTTTTAAGAAAATAAATGTTTCTTTTATTAATTTTTATGTGGGTGCCCTTGATTATTTATTATAAGTTTGTTTAAAAAAAAATGATGTGTATATATTTACATTGTAATATAATACCTAAATTTCTTAATATAATGATAGGATTTTTAAGATAAGATCCATATTTTTTTGATTTACCCCGTTGACTTATAGAAGACGAAAGCAGAAAAAGGATTATGTAAATATTGCGGAGCAAAAGAATATCAAGTGGTGCGCTGAAAACAACTAATAAGGTGAGAGTATGCCCAGGAGTAATTTATCAGTCAACAGCAGGGGCAGCAGTTCGGTCGTTTGTAAGGGGGGAGATGTCATAATTGGTGTTTTTTTATTATTATATTGGTATAAATTTTGTATGTACATTCATTATATTTATTTATTTTTTATCACGCGTATTAATCTGGTTTGTTAACATAGGGGCTCGGGATTATAAGACTCATAAGTCATGTTATTTGTATTTTTGTAAGTAATTATAAATTATTTATCAAATTATAAGCTATAAAAAGGCCGTTTTTCGGCAGAATATGTTACTTTTTACTTTTTTTAAATATATTTTGAATTTAATGAAGTTAATAAAATTATTTTTGTCTCGGATTTACTCTCAACGGTATAACTGCAATAGAATACATTCTATAGAGCCAGCCATTATTTAAAAAACAATTTATTCAAAATATTATGATACCGCCCACATATATATTTCAATCTCAAACTAGGATCAACGAATACCATTACTTTTATATTTTAGATTATAATGTACCTTAAGAATATATTGTCGATGTAAAAGCAATTTCTTTTAGTTTATTATTTGTAAGTTAGCCCTTAATTTCTTTTATTACCACTTAATTTTACCCGCTCATTCTCCTATTCTTTCATAATTATTTAATTTTTTTATATCCCATCTTAAATTTAAATTTTCAATTAAATTATAATCTTTTATCATTGGGATATATTAGATTTAACCTTCCCAAAAATTATGCCTTCAACCTCAATATGACAGAAGAATCAACATCTCTTGCTTACTAATGAAGGTTTAAAAGGTTATCTGTGGACTGTGATTAGAATTACTATTTTCCTGAGAGGGGGGTGTATAAGCCTTGAGCATAATTTAAAAAGCGGTCCTTAAATTTATAATAATCAAAACCAAATATAGGTATTGTAAAGTTTTAGGCACAACCTAAATTTCCTCCTCCATTTATTACAATAAGAAGAATGGTAAATCCAATGGAACAACAATCCTTTAAATCGAGGCCTATGATAACCAAAGAACTGACACTATGTAGAGAAACCAATATAGTAGCCATAGGTTAAGAGTTGTGATTTAGAGTGGAGTGAGTATAACGGGAAGAGCGCGTCATTGATGGACGCATTGCAAAGAAAGCTCATTCATTAAAGCAAGATAAAGATGGAAAGATAATAAATGGCAAAACAAATTAACAGGGGCTTCTTTAGCTATCTGCTTTGAGTGTTAAAGTGTTGAAAAATATTAGGGCTTATTATAAATAAATAATATTTTCTGTTGTATTAAAATAATTTTATTATTGTAATTTCCTCTCTTTCGTCTCAAGCAAAAACATATTAAAATAATTAATCTATTTTTATTGTATAAATTATTATATTATTAATTGATACTACAAATCAAAATAAATCATTCCCTAACCATAATGAGTTGGTTATTTAAATTCAATTTACATCCATTTTGTGTTGATTTTTGAGTATACATTACTAATTTTCCAATTAATTTAATTTCCATTTTTGAATCAGTTTCCTTATAGGATAAAATTACAAAATCAAACAACTTGGTAAAAATTATAATTCTAAGATTTTTAATATAAAAATCTGAAAATAAAAAAATCTTTTAGAATGAGGCTATTTATTAATATTTTATTGTTATAAAGATAGAGCACTTGAGCAGGATTCTCAATTTGTATTAAATATAATCTCTAAATACATGTATAATAATTAATTGTAGTAGAAGATAAAAAATTAATGAAGATCAATCTGGCCGAAGACCTACTACCAAATAAGGGTATTGGGGGAGGGGGGGGGGGCTCACCACTCATAAGAAATACATAAATAGAGTTTAAAAAAATTATGAAAACATTTAAAATAAACGCCACTGCAAATGGAATAAGTTTTTTTTTCAAGAAAAGAATGATGGCAAAGTTGCATTGGTTATGTTTGTAGATTACTGAGTAATATCTTTAGTAGAAAATTATTTAATATTTTCTACATATGCTCTCCAAGGAGTAACGACTAAGAGAAAAATACAATATAGAATATTCTATTGGAGGAGACATCAGGACTACCTAGTGAAGAAGGGAATATTCTAGCTGGGAATCTGAACTAACACTTGGGAAGGAATAGTGATGAGTATGAAGGCATTTATAGGAAATTTAGATTCGATATAGGAAATCCTGAAGGAGAGAGAATTCAAAATTTTGGTGATAATAAATGTTATAATCGTGACTTTTGCTAACGTGGATAATGTGATGATATATCTTTTCACATTCGCATAATATTTTGTTTTAGATTTAGTTTATTATTTAGTCATCGGCTAGATTCATTGTGAGTCGTTCTTTCGTGTGTATTAGATTTTTATTTTTATGTATATTTTATTTTTATTTTTTTGTTTATACTTAGATTTACATCGTTTGTGATTTTGTTGATATTATCAGGTATAAAAGGCCAAATATTTGTAATAATTCATTAAAGCTGAGATTTAAAAATGAAATATATAACAGAGTTTTTATTAGAACAGTAATATTATAGACCCAGAAAATAAACTTGTTTTGGCAAACCTTTAAAATAAGTTTAAAAGGTTTTATTGGCCTAAAAAAAATTTGACACTCAATTTTTTTTATAATATTTCTCTTAATACTCATGTCAAAATATTATAATATTAACATTTTAAACGGGTTGATCTAACAGGAATTAAGAAATCATTTCTCGATATTAATATTTAAAATAACTGATTACCTTACAATAAATTAGACTATAAAATGGAGAGCCACTTTGATCAAATTCAATTAGAATGAAAATAATATTTAGAATATCATTAAATATCTGCATGTAGTATTTAATTAATAGAATTAAAAGCAATAATTCTTAGAATTTTAAAAGCCTTAGGAAAGGGAGAAATAAATATGATCTAAATAATTAATGCTTTCTATTATTATTAACATTGGCTATCATATAAATAAATAATAGCAATCTTTTAATCTAAATAGTATTCAATTAAAATAGGGCCCTTAATTTTTTTGAAGCGAGAAATAAATATTATAGGCAGTTATATTAATCACAATAATTTTAAGCCCAATACGTATTTTTAAAAATAAATGGAAATGGTTGTAAGAAATAAGGTAGATAAAGCAGAATAAAGAAAGAGAGGGGCTTTATGAAAAAATTTATAGGTAATGTGTGTGGGAGCACAAATAATAGTCTGAGTGAAGGATGGAGATTGCCAATGCGTTGAAGTAAATAAAATTTCACAAAAGATACGTTCTGACCCCAGTTTCCATTTTTACAAGCAATTGGTAGGAGCTAGAGAGATGTGAGTTAGCTTTCCATGGGAACTCTTATATACTTTTGAATTTATATTTATGGAAAAATTAAAAGAAATGAGGAATAAAATCATTGGAAGACTATTGATTAAAAGCACTGAAAAATGAATGTAAAAGGGCAAAATGTTTATAGATGGAAATCAGGCATAGGTGTCTGCAAATGAACTGGGTTTGCACATCCGCCCTTACTATAATCCGACGTGGGAGGGTGCCTTAAAAAATATAAACATTGGCCGGGTGGGTAGATAGATCAAAAATATTTAAACAATAAGGGCTATTGAGAAATATTTCAACCCTAACCGCGTTATTATTAAGTTCTAACTTTCAAAATTTTGTAAAAAATCATGAAATTATATTATTAATCTAATAAATTTCTTCAGACATACCTTACTTTATCATTGTTATGATTCATTATATTAAAAGTAGGTATATTTCTATATTTTTTGCTTTATATAACAAAAAACAGAATTATACTTTGAATAATCTAATAAATATATGATGAAAAGTTAAGCCATTAATAAAATAAGAAACTTGGCTAAGTTGAAACATTTGAATAATAAAATAATTCCTTGTAAGCCAAAATTTTAAGATTAAAACAAGTACTTATCTGAATATTAAAAGAACGTTTGAAAGAAATAAAACGTTTAGATTAAGAATAAAATAATTTAAGATATTCAGCAGTCGGAGGAATGATTAAATATATTTGTTATTCATTTTTTAAATTGCATTAATATTCTACAAAAATCTGTGTCAGCTGTTAACGCCATTTATGCTCTTAACTTTTATAATTTTACTAATCCTATTCAATAAGATAAAAACTAAATTTAGTCATTTAATTTATTATTTTATTTTATTTCATTTATTTATTATTTTTTAAAATCTGATTATTTTATTATATCTATCAAATGATTTATTCGCGTCAATTCTTTAGATTATATGAATTTACACCAAAATCCACTCAACCAAAAAAAAAACTATGCATTTAATAAAAATCGTATTTTACTATTATTATATCTATGAATTATCAAGATATTAAAACATCTTCTTATCGATTCCTATTTGAGCCATATTTTAAAAATAATCAATTATCTTCTCTCTTTCATATAAAATCCAAATTAGATTCTCCTCTTAAATATATAACCAGAAAAGGTAGCAGAATTTTTTTAGCCATAAATCAAGCTAGATCTCAAAATTCAAAAAGAAAAAAGTTTGAAAGAAACAAAAGAAAAAGACGACTAAAAAAAAATATACACAATAATAAAAGTCTATCTACAAATAACTTAGAAAATAAAAACACTGTTTTGACAAATAAAAATCATTTTGATAAAAGGTTTATTAAACGTTTTCTCTCATTAAATAATTTTTTGCCTCCAAATGAAAACCTAAAATTGGTGTCAGGTATCTTTAATTGCCTATATTCTGAGGATTCAAAAATAATTAATGATCAATATAGTAATTATACACACAACTATATGAATGCCTTTAAATTTTATTCTGTTAAGTACTTGGCAGGATATTTTAAAATAAATATGGATCAAATATATTCAAGTAACTATTTAAATTCGAATAAAATAATGGATAACCATTACATTTTTGAAAACAATGCAGGACTAATATGTGTAACCCCTCATGATATTCTTTATTTATTTTTATATGATTCTAATTTACGTCCACTTAAATCTATGAGGTTACAAAAATGCTTTATAGAACTCAACAAAGAAAAAATATATTATGAAATGCTAAAATTAATATCATTTTCTATACCTCAAGAAGAAACTATAACACATTTGCTCAAATCACCTAATAAGTTAAAACTAAAAAAATTCATATATCCTAACCATACTATTTCAAAAATTAAGTCCTTTAAAAATGATGATAAAACATTTTTAAACCATATGCCAAATTCAATATTTTCTCATGATGGTTTTGCTGAAATTGATAGGAAATATATCTATCTCTTTAGATGGCCTCTCATCTCACTAAAACAATATGGTAGTGATGAAGGTTTGTTTGGTTTTGAGTGTGGAAGACAAGGTTCAACTGGTCCTGGAAATTTTAAATTTATGTAAGTTTTTTTTATAAATCATATTTTAATAAATATAATTTATATAAATAAGTAAAATTGATATTTAGTATTTTATTTGTTTTATATAGCAGAATTTATTTAAAATTAAAACTAATGTGAATCCATTTGGTTAATTTTAATATAATTTATTGTATAAAAAAATTGTATTTATAATAATGAAATGAAATTTCCTTAATTAATTTAATAATTATTGACTACAGTAAAAATAACCCTCAACATTATGTTATTCAGCCAATTTTGATAATTCATCAATAAATCTCATATAAACCTATAAAATAAAAGGCTGTGCTGATATTAAATATTAGATTGAATCGAGGCCAATATTCAGCTTTTTTGAAAAAGTTCAATTGGACTAATATTTTCAAAAAATCTTATTTGATTCTATATTTTTATTGTTCTTCATTACTTTTTAAGTTGTATATATTATTATATATCATTTTTTATTTTATACATAATATAATAATAATAAATTAATAAAAGGAGCCAAAATTCAATTTATTTGTCATTTAAAAAAAATCTAATTGTTATAAAAGATAGAGCAGCTAAATGATGTTATTTTTTTATTATATTATCTGCAAATGAGTCACATTCAGCTAGTATTGTTAAATGGTTCAAATCCAATTTTTAAAAATGACTTATTCATGATTTGAGCCCAAAGTAAAAACTAGTGTATTTTTCCCACAAATCGACAACTTTTTGAATCTTAAGTTTAATTATGATTTGCCTATGCTTGTTTTTAAAAATCAGCTAAACTAAACCATTTAACAACACTATTCAGCCATAGACATTGTGCATATTAAAACCATATTAACTTTTTGAGAATAAAAAAAATAATATAGCTAATCATTCACAAATGTTGCATGCCTACTCTAACATTTTTATGCCTCCCAGAATGCACTGTCTTTACAATTTCTAATATTAAAATATTATGTTAATAAATAATAATAAAATTTTATAAGCAAATTGTTATATTATATTTTTATTATAACACATATCAACTTGGTTGTATTTCTATTCCACTTACGCAAAATATGTTTAAAAAACTAGCTTTAAATTTCTTATTAGCTATAAGTAGGTAATATTATTAGAGATGTAACGATATTTTTTATCTGATCGGGCCGATATTTCACCCATTTTAAAATATAGATTATCCCTATTATAAAATTTTCCGATCCTATCTAGTATAAAATGACGTCATTAACAAAAATAAAATGTTATAAATTTTAAAAAATAAATTGAATATAATATATAACTGATCAATATAATATATTTAAATGACATAATTTATGGTATAGTTAAATTATACATGTTATATTAATAAAAATAATATTAAAAATTAAAACCATTGGTATCTTTACAGAATACAAAATTAGATATGATATCGGATCAGTAATCGGCCGATATCAATTAAATATCGGGAATATCTCGGATCGGATCGGTCTCCAAAGTGGTATCGGTACACCCCTAAATATTATATTATATATTTTTTTTTAATTACATTCTTGTTTATTTCATAATTTATCTGGGTGTTGGAGACGCCTGATTTCAAAAGTTATACATTGTTATTAAAATATATAACAACAAAATTGCACATCAACTGAATTTATTTTAAAACATCTTAAATTCTAGAAAATGATGATATTCAATTTTGTAAATGTAGAGAATTAATTTCGAATCCAAATCATTTACAAGTAAACATTCATTGACAAACACATATTATGATTCTACTCAAAATGAATTGGGACCATATTCTTATTGGAAAAAGTTACCCACAGGGGTAGTGTTAAGCGGCTCGTTTTGAACCGATTTTTAAAAACGCTAATTATTTTATCCAGAAAAATATTACGTAAGTCTGGAGATTCTGCTCATAGAAGGAATAAAGGTCTAGAAATATATTATCGAAATCTCGAGGCTTGGGTAATATTTTTCTGGCTAAATATTGAGTTAGCCTTTTATAAAAATCGGCTCAAAACGAGCCGTTTAACAACACTACACAGGGAACATAGATATATTCAAAATTTTTGGAAAGTGAAGAAGATTCTAAAATCATAATCTTTTTATTTTATTTAATTGTGAACCTGAATTCGAATAATGTTTTAATCTCCATAAAAAAAATTAAAATTTTATTGTGATATGTGCCAGAAGGTTTTATCATCAAACAAGACTAGTAGCTTCATCGAGGAAACATTTAGTAATAAACCAAACAAATTTAATATCTTGTATAGACCAATGCTTAATCTTTTAAAACGAAATTTGAAGTATCTATAATATGAGTTTATGCTAGATTTTCTGGCCTAGTTCAGACATGGTATGGTATGTTGCAACTGGCCAAAAGATATTATTCAAGAGTTATATGATAAATTAAAAAATTACAATAATTAATATTTCATTTTATCGTTAGACTCATCTATTTTAGAATAATATTTTATAGATTATCTGGATGTTAAACATACTTAAAATTAACCACCAACTATATATATTATCAAAACATGATAAAAAATACTTATTTCAATCCATAGATAAAAAGTTAAAGGGTGGTTCAAAAATGGCCATCTACTTAACCCCTACATAATTTTTGTTCTAACTATTACTATTATAATTTTAGAATAACCCTAGCCAGATCAAAAACGACACCTACTATGGTTGATTTTTTTTGAAATAAATATTAATACTAGTGAAAATCCTCTAAGATGCCTTTTTAAAATCTAAAAATACTCGAAATTAATATTGATGGTTTTTTTTATATATGCTGCATTATGTGCTAGTGTTAAACGATTATTTAGTCTTAGTTTATACTTTCTGATCACTACTCTAGACTTAGGTGTGACAGTATGTATGGAAATATTGTTATTATTGAGATGCAATAAAAAATAAATAATTATATATACATTTGAAATTTTAATCAAAAATTTTATGTAGAGATATAGAGATACGTTAATAATATTTTTGAAAAAAATTCTAAAGTAGCTTTAGCTAATAGCGCGCTACTTTTTGAGACTGATAGCTCGTTACTTTTGAAAGTAGGTTTTAACAACACTGATAATTAAATTTTATTAATTGGGATTTTTTTTCAAAATGACATGTAGTATTATTAGTGTATATTTTATTTTTACTTAATTTATATATTTTTTATAGCTTTTTTTATATAGTTCGTTTTATTTTTAAACAATCTATTGTTTGGTCTTCTATAAAGCTTCCTCTTAACAACCTAAAAAGAAAGTTTAGACTATTCAAACTTTCGTAAGAATAGGCGTCATAGTTTTATTTGCAAACAAAAAAATATATTTAAATTACAAAATAATATATGCACACTTGAAACTAACCGAACTAGAGTGTTCTAGTTCCAAAATCTGTTTACCTGGATTAACCAGAAATAAGTTTCAAAAATAAAACGAATCAGAACACGGCATTAGCCATTTACTAATAGTTGTATATTTAATATAAAAAAATTTTAAATGGCGTTTTTTCGTCCGATTCACGCTGCCCTTGATTATGGCCGTTAAGAAGCGATGCACAGTCGGCCGCTGATCACTAATTTATAATTAATATACAAAATTTGCAAAAAATTAATAAAAATAAGGGATGTGGAAGGGAATAATATTTCTTATCAATTAGGAAATATCGGTGAAAAAGTATCTTTTTATCAATTTATGACTTTATGTCAGTTTAAAAGATTTTTTAAAATATTTATGAGAGCTAATATTAAGTGTGGGATATAGAAACTTTCCAATACCTTGAATATTGCCTCATCTGATCGAAACTAAGTTGGCGAACATGTTGCCAAAAAAAATGTGAATTCATGTTGATGGATATATAAATTTTCATAGCCATTTTTTCTCTAAATTTATTTATTTTTAAAAAAAAATGAATTAGGTCCAAAAAGAGCGCCGAAATTTTTGAAGAAATACGTCAAAACCTTCAGAACATAGTTAACGAAACGAGACTATTGCAAGAGAAATGTCAGTTGAATCAAATAATCAGTTATAATACTCGCAAACTCGCTCTCCCTCCCGAACCCAAGAATCGGAATATCAAAAATTTAAAGTTACCCCTCTTCAACAATGCGTCGCGTGATAATTCCTCTAAAGAGCCTAAAAATATAATGGGTCTTTCAAAAATATCGGACGATCCCGTTTCTGATCCTTCGAAGGATTACTATTATAGTAACGTCGAAACCGGCGAAATTCAACCTTCCACTCCTATTCACGTGCTTAACCATGTCGATAAGGTTTTTAAATTTTATTTTCACTAACTTCTTTCTCTTTCTGTAAATATTTAACATTTTCATAATCGACCATGTACATGAATAGTCAACTATCCTAAGTTTTTCTTTTTACGAAGGAGCGATGCTATCTTAATACATTATCGCTAATGGACATAGGTAATTAATATGACTGTTAAAAGAACCGAACCATTTTTTAAAAAAAAACAGTTTTTAAGTGTAGCGGGAAAACGGAACAAGATACATGCATGCATAAAAATTAATCGATATTTTGACATTGTTTTATACTCTTGATCGCAGTGATAATATGTCAAAAGAAACTAATCGGAAATTATAAAAAAATAATTAAACCGCTAAAAAATATAGTGTAAAGATTTAAAAATGATCCTGGTTGGTATAAACTTTATTAATTTGTTTGGGGTTTCTTCTTTTTTATTTTTAAAAGTTATTTAAAGGCTAAGGTGAGAAAAATAAACATGTCTATCATTGGTGACCTTTATTCTTTTTGGGATGGAAGTATTTTATCGTCAATTTTTGAGCACTAATTACATGCCTATTTGATTTTATCAAGCCAAGAGTTTTTTTGGAAAAATTCTTTTTCCAGGAAACAAATGTAAATAAAAAATTATTGGCTGTCTCGATAAGTAGATAGGGTATTTTATTCTCCCCTCAAACCTCCATTCCTATCAATTGTTAGACGAAAAATTTTAAATGACTTATTTTTAAAAATTTTTGCTTTTACTTGTCCTTTTTAAATGTTTTATTTATTTTAAAAAAGTCATTTATATCACCCGCTCGAACACTTAAACGTATTTGGACACATTATAGTCATAGATATCATCACCATAGACTAAAGTCAAAGTCCGATTTGAATAGCCACACTGTATCTTCTCGAAGTGATAGAAAAAGACAATTTTGTCAGCATAATCGTTCAAAAAATCGACGAATGTGTATTACCTTTAGGCATACTGATATTAACTCTGGCGGCAGTAATTCATTATCTTCTGAATCAACCCTTACTTACAACGCAGTAAGAAATTCGCAATCACATATCGTGGATGAATATGATAAGGTAAACTATGACCCCAAAGAAATTTATTCCATTTACGATGTTAAAGCTAACGATTCTAACCATCTTAACAAGGGGGAGCACGTGTTTGAAAATGTTGATTTGCCCATTTCTATTCCGTCCAAAATAAAAACTGATGCCAATAAATATCAAACATCTAACCTTATCAACCACACTAACTCAATGGGCAACAGTGAAAATTGGAGACGTAAACCTATAAGTCTTAATCTGGCCTCTAATTTTGAACTACACCATATTGAAAATAAACTAGGATCATTAGATATCAACAATAAACATAAGGAATCCTCAGCCAAATCTAATGCCAATGTTAGTAAGGTTAAGAGCCAGCCTCACGATTATTATCAACTATTTCATAGTCAAATTAAAGATACGGGCCAATCCCTTTACATCTCTAAATCACTATCGGATAATGTTTACATCAACGTTGGAGATGTTCATAATGAAAATGACGAAATCTATAATGATTGTCCTGAATTATATCCAAAATCATCAGGCCTACTATCCACTCTTAATTACATTGAAGTCGATAGTAGCATTCCAATTCAAGAGCAATACATGCAGAGCTCATCCAATCACGATTTGAATAACCCCTGCGATATAAAAAATGACAATAAAACTCTGCCATTTAACATGTCAGACAAATCATTTACGACAACCGACTTTGAAAGTTTTACCCCCTCGCCTAAGATATACGCAGATTCCCCAGGATCTGAGAGTAATGCTAAAAATTTCACTATTGGCACGAAGAAAGGTTCAACGTTCCATTTCTCTCCCGCTTCCAATCGCTGTGATAGTTTGTCTTCCACTTCATTTTCTTTCGACAGCAAAACGAGATCAACCATAGAAAAACAGCAGAGCTTACAGAAAATAAGATCCAGCTTTAAATTTGCTCATATTTTAAATAGGCTAGGTCTTGGTAATGAAGCCAAAATTTCAGATTTAGGTGATACAAAATCGATAGAAAATCAAATCGACAAGGATGAACAAGAGAGAGCTACAAAACCCTTGGAAGATTATTCAGAATTGTATGGCAACCCTGATCCCAATTATGCTAGATTGAATCTCAAATCAATGTGGGTTATGAGCCATTTGAAGGAAGACTAAAATTTAAAAATATACACATAATAATAGCAATAAAAATTTTTCATAAATGAAATTATAAATTATGACTTGTTTTTTTTTTAAATTATTTCTACAAAATAATATATCATTAAAACAAATATGCAAAATCAACTTTTATCGCTCAATAATTGTTATTTAATTGAATCATATCAAATATTATGTACAAAAATAAAATAATTTTTAATAATTTATTATTGGTGTTGGTCTTTGGGAAAAAATTAATTTTTTTTTAATGATTGCTTTGATATGAAATTCTTGTGATTGTTCAATATTTTGCTTTATTAAGACTCCCAATGGTTTCTCAAGTGTTTTAGTCTGACCAATCAAAACGTGAGTTCCTATTACGAGCAATGGTTCACCCTTAAAAAGAAAATCATATATTTATCATGTATAAAGCAGAGATCTGCAAAGCTTGGGCTGGCCAAATTTTTAAAAAATTTATAAGCAGGCCAGGTTGGATAATTTATACAAAAAAAAATCAAATTTTAATAGACCAGCCTGAGCATATTTTTTAAATTTCAAGCTAATGTTTTGATTATAATTTTTAATAAATTATGCTTATTTCTTTTCCAGGGTTGTGCTTTATAACAAATATATAAAGTCAAAAAACATGTGCAAAAATTCTTGACAGATCAAATTGGGTCAGGCTTTGCAGACCTCTTTTATAAAAAAAAATTATAAGAGTATGAAAATATTTTCTATTTATTTAATTAGTATTTTTTGGTAGAAAGAATTATTTTTGTTCTTGAATAGTTAATTTCAAAGGGATAAATATTCATTAGGTTTCTGTACTTAATCTAATTTTAGTTAGACATTTTTTTTTGAATTTTGGAGCAGTCAGAACTAGTCCAAATAAACTAACTAAAAGAACATGTTGATAAATTTATTAATGTTAAAATATTATTAAGGAATATATGAAACAATGAATGCATACATAGAAGCAAGGGAATCTTGTTTCCCTTTTTATTTTATTTTTTAAAATATATCAAATATAATTAATAGTGAGCACAAATTGAGTATTTCAAATGCTGCTTTGCAAATACAAATAATGTAATTTCAAATGGTGGCATCATGCAAATTAGTAAAATTTCTATTGGGCATTATCAACAATTTAATACTTTTTTATTCTTCATTTTGTAGTATTATATAAAATGTTTAAAAATAAATATCTTATAATGGAATATTTCAAAATTAAAAGTCAGACAGTAATATAAAAGACAAATCCTTTTTAGAACTTACTTAAAATTTTGAATAAACAATATTAATAAAAAGGCAATCTCAAATTAAACAAGAAAGGTGTAACATTTTTTATTAAAAAATAATGACAAAACAAACACAAATGCTCAATTTGTACACACTATAATATGATTTATAGATTGTGTCAAACAAAATACTGTGTTAAAAAACTTTCAGGATTTTGAAAGCAAAAATATAAAACGATAAAATCATTTTAAATGTGTTGTGTAATTTAATTTAAAAAATAAGCAATGAGGAAGCAAAGAAAAAAAAAAATTTAAGTTCTTACTTTTAAAAAAATGTGTAATTGCATTTTTAAAATATCTTCAACTTAATAAATTTTGATATGGAGAAAAAGGAAGTACAAATTTTTTTAAAAAAACAGTTAAATTTGAAATATACTTTTATAATTTAGTACTTAAATATTTACTAAAAAACAAATTCTTATTTATAAATCATAATATTCATTAAATAAAATTATTAAATAGCTGATGTTTTAATAAATACTTAAAATCTTATTTTATAAAGATATTGATTGATACAATAGTGTAACTTAATTACAGTTTTCTTAAAATATAAATTTCCAATCCATTTGTTTATTATATCACTCTTATCAGCAAAATTTAATTCTCCTTGCAATTCTATTATAAACCATTCATCCCATCCTGAAATATCTCTATATATTTTTATAAATAATTTTTCATTAAATTTACTTTTTCATAATAATTTGGACCATTTGCTTAAACTTAGCGCTAAATTTTATACTAAATTTTATCAAGATTTAACGGACGACATCTGACAGGTGACAGTAAAAATTAAATATTTTGTTAGAATATTAAATAAAGTATTTATTTTTTCCAAATAAAATGATATTTAGAAAAGCGGTAGAAAAAGTAGTGTGCCACTCAACGTCTACATGACAGGATTTTCACTGGATGTAAACCTTCTTCAAAAACCTATGCCTACCCCCCTAAAATATTTGCTCCACATTCGACAGCCATGTTTCCTTATTTATAATTTGCCCTTTTTAATTATAATGATACACTTTCAGAAAATTTTAAAATATTTTATCTTTACTACCAACTATCGACATTTTGTGAATATAAAGGAGTTATTTTTTAGATAATAAATTCAATTAAAACCCCAATTATTTACAATGAATTCATTATTATAGCATTATGAGCTTTCTGAAAATGTCAAAACCTTTTAAATTATATTTGAAAGGATAGCAAGTTTTATTTGAAAAATAATATATATGATTGTTTGTAATATATAGTTTTGGTTTATGAATTGTATTATAATAGGTCTATAATAAAACTAAGAATTTTTACAGCAATCAATTTTGTCCTATTTGATCTCAAAATTTAATAGATAATCTCCCAAAAAATTTATCCTATCCCAATGCAGTCTACCCCCTTCAAAAAAAATAGGGTGCAAACTATTCCTACCCCTCCCCCCGTTCATGTGGACGCTGGTGCCACTATTTAGGGGCTCAAATAAAGAAAATAAACAGGCCTACTCATGACTAGTTAACATAACACCAATTTCTTAAAGAAAAGATAATCTTTTAGACCAACTCTAGCATGAATCATCTAAAAAATTCATACTCTAAGATTTATTCTATGCTTTATTAGGCCATATTCTGTGCCGCGTAGTTTGGTAAAACAGATGCGTATGGCTACTTTTCACACTCCTCAATCCTAAGATCTGTGTTTAATTATACCGAATCTGAGGATTTTCAAAAATATATTTTAATTATTTCCTAAAGACTAACTGACCCATCTTCCCCCCTACAACTTTCTTAAGCTAATATACAGTAGCGTCATTAAGGTAGGATGCTCAGGGGCTCGAGCCCCATAAAAAATTTGAAGTCCCATTAAAGATTTTGATACCAAATATAATTTAGAAAATATTAGCTAAAAAAGGTAATTTTGAAGAGGTAATTTTGGATTATGTTATCTAAAAAATAAAGGTAATTTTGGATAATGTTTTCTAAAACATTATAATTTGGGATAATGTTGGCTAAAAAAAGGGAATTTTGGATATTGTTAGACATGTGCGCCGCCGGTCAAATGCGCCGCCGCCGATGATTTTGACCACGCCGACGCCGCGCGCCAAAAAATTGTTGGCGCTCAACACGCCGCCGCCGATGTAAAAATTCGGCGGCGTGGCGGCGTGATACATATTTTTTATTATTTATTTTATATATTATTTATGAATATAAGAAAAATATTAAATATTTTTTGAATTATTAAAAAATGCGATTTTATTTTTTAAAATTAATAAATATTATTTGCTATAAATTTGATTTGTAACAATCCTTATTCGCTCACTTTGGGCAGGTTTGTGACCAACGTGCTAGATAAAATAAGATTAGGACATTAAATTTGAAAAGGTAAATCTATATTTTATTCTTTTATTTTGATTCAAATAATTTACAACTTGTTATATAAAATTTATTTTTTATCATAATAGAAATTTTATTTAATTATTTTTATTTTGTTGCCATTATAACATATATAAAAATACCAGGACTAAAACAATTGTAATGGATGCAGCATTGCAATACCCTGTAACAAAATATAGTATATACTTGCAAGCAAAACCTTCTTTTGTATGGAAACATTTTGGATCCTTAATATTAAAAACTGACACAAATAATAAGAGAACCAGTGTTGCTACAGATAAAGTCTTTTGTAATATATGCTTGCAAATAGCACTTGATAAAGATGGTGAGGATGAAAATAATTCTTCATTTTCAGAGTAAATTTTTTGATTATCTTATAAATATTAGTAAATTTTTTAATTAGTTATCCAATCAAATCTTTTTCAAAAAATATCAGCACATCAAATATAATAAAACATTTACTTGACAAACATGATTTATCATGTAAAGAAGAAATATCTAAACAAAATTTAAAGTTATTTTTCAAACCCATTGTAAAAGATACAACTGACCCTATAAAAGATAAAAAATGGATTCTGGTAAGGAATTATGTTCTCATGTGTTGCAAGGATTTAATGCCATTCTCTTCTATAAATAATACTGGAATGCAAGATTTTCTAAAGGTTATTTGTAAAATCATTATAATTTTTTATAGTGCAATCTTAATTTTTATTTGTTAAGATATTTAATTATTTTATAACATCCCACATTTAGAATTTTTTATGGCATAATATTTTATTATTAACTTTTTATTATGTAGAAATATGGCATTATTTCAGATGCCAAAGAATTACCTGACAGAACTACACTTAGCCGGAGTGGATTAGATTATGTTTATTTATCAATGAAAGCATACATATGCCAACAAATTAATGTAGGTACTAAATTTTGTGCTATAACTTTTGATATGTGGGCAGACAAATATAGACGGCGAAATTATATCACCTTTATTTTTCACGAAATAGATAATAATTTTAATATTGTATTTTATACATTGGCGACACATCATGTCGCCCAAAAACATACCGCTGAAACTATTCATTCCGAAATAGAAAATGAATTTGATTTAGGGTCCAAGAAAATTCAAATGGTTACGGATGCAGGACCCAATGTAAAGAAAAGTGTTCGTCTAGGAGAATATGACCATCATTTATGTTTGGGGCATGGATTAAATAATCTAGTGACAGTCGATGGAATAAAAAAAGTTAATAAAATTGAAAATCTCATTAAAAAAGTTAGAGAAGTTATAGTTGCCTTAAGATTCAAAACAGCGGATTTTGAAAATATAAACGATATAGAAAATAGAAAATGTTTTGAATCGATATCATATACATCGGATATTTTAGATTTGGATGATAATGATCCTTTTTATGATGATCGTTTGGGGTATGATGATGATAGTGAAAATCAAAAATCATATTAGAAAAAACATAAAACCTTAAAATTAAATGTGCCTACACGTTGGCATAGTATTTTAATAATGCTGGAAAGTGTGACTGGCAATAACAAAAATTCTATAAATATTCTATTAAATAGAATGGAGAAACCGGATCTCAAATTATTTAACTCCGATTGGGACTTGGTGTATGAACTTTTAAATTTTCTTAAAACCTTCAAACAAACTGTTGAATTTTTATCTGTCCAAAAAGGAGTTACTATAAATTTAGCCTTATTTTCGTAGTGAAATTAAAAATCATTTAATTGTAAAAGAAAATAATAGTCCACCCATAGCATCCCTTAAACAAAATATGCTTACTAAATTTGATCATAGATTTCCAATAACCGATCTTCAGGTAGTATTTTAAAATACATAAATTATTTTTTATACATTATTCTTTCTTTTATTTTTTTTATTTAGGTGTTAGGAGCACTTTTGGATCCTCGTTTTCAATTAATAAACATAGTAAATGAATATTTAAAGGAAAAAAATATTACTCCGGCTGAATTTTTATGTCAACACGCTACCTCTCTACGGTCTTACACGGACGAATTAAACGAATGTAAAACGACGGAAGTTGCTTCAAAACTCGATTATCTTAAGTCATTGGCTACGAAGCATTCATCTATTCAAAACAATAACCTGGAACAAGTTTAGAAAAAGAGTGTTATTCATTATTTTCGCCTTATAATTTGGAGATAAAAGATGTCTTAGATTTTTGGAAGATAAGAGCATTGGATCTTCCTAAACTTTCAATATTAGCTAGAAAGGTCCTGTGCGTTCCAGCTACAAGCACACCCAGCGAGCGTGTATTTTCTATAGCTGGGCTCACTCTGAACTCTAAAAGATCATTATTATGTCCTTTAAATCTTAATAAAATAATATTTATTCATGATAATTATAACTTAATAAAATCATTAAATTATAGTTATAAACATAATAAAGTATAAATTTTATTTTAAAAAGTGTTTATGAATTTATAAATTTACTTCAAAAAATTTAAGTTAGAAAAATATTTGAAGCCGCCGCCGATTTTTGTGGCGGCGTCTAAATCGATTCGCCGCCGCCAGCCGATCATTTTAAAAAAAGAAACGCCGCTGCCGAAAATGCTGTCGGCGCACATGTCTAGATATTGTTAACTAAAAATTGAAATAAGTTTTTAAATATTTTTTGAGCCCCTTGAAATTGTAAAGGCTAGTGATGCCCCTGAGAATGTAGTCGATGACAATTAATAAAAAAAATTGTACCAAACCTCACCGAAATCCAAATAACATGTTAATAGCTTTTCTTTCTATCTGAGTCCTATGTGATATAATTAGTTTGAAAAAGTCAACATAGTTTCAAGCAGATCCTCATGGCTGAGCAAAATAAAATATACTAAATATTTAAAACATTATCATATATTATAAATTTAAGCCTTTGGGATATGGAATCGATATTAATTATTTAACTAGAAACGAGAAACTTTCTTATATATCAATTTACTTTCTTAACAAGAAAACATTAACTTTTTTTATACAAATATTAATATAAATATGAATTTTAAAAAAATCTATAAATCTTTCATCTTCTTTTTATACGGGCTATTATTTTTGAAAAGATTTCATTCGTAGAGCTATAATTAATTTTCCATATCTTGATATATGAATCTTGATTCCACTACTATATGGAAATTTTAAATATTTATTAAAGGGACCATACATTTAAGAAATTTTATTATAATTTGGAATATCTCCATCGATATTTTATCGAATCCCAGCAATCGCTTCATGTTAAATTTTATTTATTTGCTTCTCACCAAATCGTGCAACTAGGTTCTTATGCCATTTTCCTTTTGAATAAGGAATATATTAAAAATATTTCGAAAATAAAAAATAAATAATGTTATTAAAATTTATTCAAGTTATTCTCATTTTTAAAGCTATTCAAAGGGTACTACATAATGCTTTTGTTAATCATGATTGACTTTTTAAATTTTGTTTAACTTAAATTGTTTTTATTTTAAACATGTTAGCCTTTAACTATGTATTTTGTTTAAATTGTTTTTTTATAATACATATGTATACCTTATTTTATATTTATTTTGAGTATAATTTTTAGTTTTAGAATTAATTTATTATAAATAAAAAACCACCGTTATTTCTATCACCACCGTTATCTCTATATTACATAGTGCCCCGCTTTGTATGGTAACTCACGCACAATGATATATAAAAAAATCTCATATATATTGTGCATATGCCGATAAATATGAAAAATAAAAAGTTTTTTTGGAATTATGTAATAAATTATAAAAATTATTCGATATAAAGGATACACACAAAGTAAAAAAAAAAAATTTTTTATATGACTTTACAACGACAATATATATCTTTAAGCTAATAATTTAAATAAAGTTATAAAATAAAAATTTGCAATTTGGATAAAAAAGAAAGTTACATAATAATATGACAATGACAATATATATCTCTATGCTAATTTAAATAAAGTTTTTAAAATAAAAATCTGCATTATGGATGCTAAAATTAGCATATCCTCCAACAGGTAAGTTAAGTTCCCAAAATTGGAGGGATGCTTGACGGACATATATTTGGAGAGACTTGACAATTATTTCTCTCAAACAATTTTATCCGACTCAGTAAAAATTGAAACATTGATGAGCAATTTATCTGATGACCTATACGTGAAAATTAAGTCATTATGTACTAAGGAAGATATCAAAGATTATAAAATTATTATTGAAAAATTAAAATTTTTATTACCCAGTCAAGATGTTTGGATATTGACTGGGAAGTTTAACCTTGCTTCACAAGGTGTTAATGAATCTTTTTTGGATTGGTTTTTTTTCTAGACTGTCTAAATTAAATAGACAATGTAATTTTATTAATGATGATCGCATAAAAGAAAAATTGAGAACATCTAGTATAAATGACAATATAAAAAATAAATTAAATAAAAATATTAATTACACATTAGACGAAATGATTGAAATAGGAAGAAAATTAGATTAACATTAAATCAGAGAGTGACAATGTTAATTATGTTTTTAGTAGTGATAAAAATTTAATAAAAATAATGTCAATAATAGTAATAATGATAAGAATTTAGATATCTAAAGTACTTCTAATAGGAATGAGATTAATAGTAACTATAATACCTTAATTATTATTCGAGGCAAAATTTTGACAGTAGGAATAGAAATTATGGTGATAACAATTTTATTAATGTTAACGACAACAGGAATAGGAATTCTAGTAACGTTAGAAACAATAAAAATTATAATAATAACAACTATAGAAATAATCAGTATAATGATAGTAAAGTAACTATCAAAATTACAATTATCGGTATAACAATAGCAACAGAAATCTTATAACAACAACTGTGGTAGGAACAACGCCTGGTTTAATTATAATCAGAGGAGGCAGATTCAATATGACGATCAAAATCATAATAATTACCGATCTTATAACAACAATTCAAATAATTATGAAGGAAACAACAGGTGGCATAATAATGATAACCAAAGAAAACAAATCGAATATGACGATCATAATCGGTGGAAGGATTTTAATCAAAGAAAACAAATCCAGTATGATAATCAAAACTTCTACGATAGAAATAATTGTAATATGAACATTGAAGAAGTTGGGGAAAATAAAGTTAGCACTGCCAAAGACAATAATGAGAATGATTTCAATGTCAACAACCTGGCAGAAAATACAGACAAAGGTGATTACAGTGCTTTTATGACTACTTTGAAATTAAATAATGTTACTACAACTATGCAGGTTGACACTGGATCAAAGTATACCATCATACCTCATAATATGGCTAAAAAAATTGGTATAAGAGAAATGAAGAAATCCAGTTTGCGGCTTAAAGCTTAAGACGGAAACTTGATTAAAATCATCGAGACAATTCAAGTTAAAGTAAGTTATAAAGGAATCACTAAATATTTACTAGCAGTAGTTGTAGAGTCGAGAAAGAACGCGTTATTAGGAAGAATCTGGATCAATGCCTTTAAAAATATTTTAAATAAATTCATAGGAAATGTCGACACCAATTATGAAGACGAAATCAATAAAATTATTAAAGATTGTGAATTGTGAATCCAAATTGACTAGCGAATCAATTAACAAAGTAAATGTATTACATTTAAGATGTGACGCCCAACCTAAAATAATACCACCAAGACGTATACCGTATTCAAAGATTGATCTTGTGGGCGAAGAACTGAATATATGGATACACGAAAAAATTACTGAGCCTGTAGATGATGTGCGATGGGCGAGTCCTATACCCGCTGTAAACAAAGATGTAGGGAATATCAGGCTTTGCGCAGATTTTTAAGACACTATAAACCCAGCTCTCGAAGACGTTTATTTTTTTTAATAATAAATTTACTCAAAATTTATCTAATTCTATATTTAAATATATAATATCATTTGATTTTATTATCAGGCTAAATATAATCTGATAATTAAAATGTTCATATCCAATAAAATGAATTAATTTGAATCATATTATATTGTCAAAATAGATATATATATATATAAATATTTGTTTGTTAGATATAATTCATTTTAAATATATTGATATTATTATCACAATTATCAGGCTAAAATTTATATGCTAAAATGTTCATATCTAATAAAATGTATTAATATCATTATTGTCAATTAAAATATATATATATTATATTTGTTTGCTAGATATAATTAATTTAAATAATAATTGATCTTATAATTAGGCTATTTATATATGCAATATATATAATATCTGTGATATATCTGTGACAATTTATAATATATTATCACAATATGTATATGAAGATTTTAGTTTTCAAGATATTTATTTAGGTCTGATATTATATTAAAATTTACATGTATTATGTAAAATCAATCACATTAATAAATTTAGAAAGAAAGAAAGAAAGAAAGAAAGAAAGAAAGAAATTATTATTATTTAATATATTACATTTATAAAATATTATATTTTCTGTGACAATATATAATATATTATCAATATAAATATGAAGATTTTAGTTTGCAAGATATTTATTTAGGTTTGATATTATATTAAAATTGAAATGTATTATGAAAAATCAATCACATTAATAAATTTATATAATAATTATTATCTAATATATTACATTTATAAAATATTATATTTTAACCTGTAATAAATAGTATTTTTTATAATGAGATATCATTTTCATACAGTTTTATACTTTCTTCATAATCTTTTTTTAGTAAAAATTTTACTATTTTGAATTTTGCTTATATATGTACCATAATAATATAATAAAAATTGACTGATTGTGCCGACTAGCCACGATTCTACTAACCTCAATGGTGGTAATATTACTAATTTGATCTTAACATATATTTAAACATTATATATCAATCTGAAATTTAGATATTTAACTTTCATATAATGTTTATTTTGTCATGTTTAAACTTTTAATTTTTTAATACAACATAATATTAAGTGAAAATATTGTAATTTTTATGTCAAAAACATGTCATAACGGATAAAAATTTAAACAGCTAAATATTATAAATTATTTTCATCCCCAATTATGGATATTATAGAATTCTATTTTAGAACTAAATTTCAATTTTTAATCTTTACTTGTTTTAAAATAAAACCCTTTGAACCTACAAGCCCCTTGCACCCTAGCCCTGGTCTCTCCTATACAATTGTTTTTATTTATTGAACAATGCTCTTAACTATTAAAAACAGCGCACTATATTTTTTGAGTAACGATCGGTAATTATGTTATTTTTATGAAAAGGTAGAGACGCTACTTTTATAATTGTTAATTAATAAAGCTTACTAAACATTAGCTACTTAAAAAGTTTATTAATTAACATGTTATAAAATGATTAATATACTAATTTATATAGATCTTATTCAGATATTTTATATAGGAAAAGCAAAACAAAAATGGGCAGTTTGAGATAGAAATTGTAGAAATAGTTAGGAAAATATTTAATTTTGATTTTAACTTATATCCTGAGTATTTTTCGATTAAAGGTAAAAGAAAATTATACACTGAAATTCTGTCAGTTAATCCAAACTCTATATCTGCTAACATTTTAATAGTTTATCAAACCTTTACAATACTCTCCTTCATGGGCAAATCTACATGTACCATAATTCTCAACAATATCTCAACTATCCCGAAAACTTGAAAGTATGGATAATTTAGATATTACTAATCTTTGAAAAATAATAAAAAATATAATCGATTTAAAAATAAGTTAAGACTGTTGGTAGGATCATCTGTTTGTATAAAATCAACAAATAAAAATAAATACGTAGCGATGACATGACTTAGCGATGACATGACGTAGCTATGACATGACCACATGATGATGTAGTGAGGATTTCGGAAATTTATAATATAGATATATAATTAATAGTTTTTTACTATGAGAATATTTCAAATTTTAATAAAAATTACAAATTACTATTTTGTATACAAAAATATATAATTGGAGTTACAATACTTTATTTATTCATTTAAAAAAAAAAGAAGTAATTTTAAAAGTAGCTACTAAAATATCTACGTCGCCTTTAAAATTTAATTTTGGAGGAAAATTAGTAATATTATAGTTAATAATTTATAAAATAAGAAATTTAAAATTTATAGGAATTTTTTTTTTTATAAAAAGCTAACATATTCAAAGATCTACAAACAATTAAAGGACCAAAGATCTCTAATAAAATTTGAAATCCCACCTAATAGTGCTTTACCCCCCCCCCCCCCCCTCTTAGTAAAATCCTATCTATTACTATAGATTGTCAAGATAATTGACGTAAGAAGTAAGACGAATCCTTGATTAAGGAGCGCCCTAATTTTTTTAGGAAATCCTAATCTATAAAGTAGTTTTAAATAACCCTACATAGTCAGTTCAGAGGATACCAATGGGCAAGACATAAAAAATTTTATCCTTATATTTAGTAAATTTATTTTATACGCTAATTTTGATAAATAATAATAAAGTAAATTTGTCAAATTCCGCATGTTCTAAAAAGACTATTTATATGATTTTATGTTGAAAAGATCAATCCTGAATTATATTTAAAGATAAAAATAAAAATAGATTGAAATTTAAAAAAAAAACTGGAATAAAATGGATAAAATTACCTTTATAAAACATAATGATATATCAAAGTTTTATTTTAAACATACATTCATAATAAATCATATGTTTTAATAAAATAAATTTGAAATGAGCAAAAATAACATTTACTTATATAGTGTTTGTAAGCAAATTTTAAAACATTCGCCTTCTTTAAAAGAACATACCATTTATGCGACTATATCTACATCCAATATATTTAATGAGAGACAAATAAAAATAGTAGAAAACAAGAGTTCACAAGTACCTCAAAAGTTTATGGGAGAAAGAAGTTGATAATAAATTCATATAATCTTACTGGTTACTTTAATAGTTAAAGAAACAACAAAAAACATCTCTTATTTGGGAATTATTTTAGTTGGATTTGGTGTGACTGGTTTTAAAATAAATATATACACATATAAATTGACATTAATTTTAGGGTTTTTATTTTATATTATAGGCAAGGAACTTTTTTCTTCTAATACACCAACATCTATTTTTTCTAAAGCATTCAAGATCATAAAAACTAATAATCAAGTTAATTTTTTACATCATTATAATAACCATTAGACTTAATATTCAAGGTTACTGATTTGTTAGGCTCACCATTGAAAGCATTTGGAGAAGACTCTGGTAGGGGTAGAAGGAGATTTATTAAGTTTTATCATATTTATATGTTATGTCCCAAACTACCTTTGAAAACTTAATTTGTAGGACCATGAATTCTTGGATAATAATTAACATTTATATCATTGACAAAAAATGCCTGTATAAAACACTGTAATTAGATGCCAATTCTTTCCAGAGTCTAGTCCTGCACATATCTTCATTCCCAAATTTTAGATATATTTTTATAGAAGGCTAGAATCCTAATTTATTTTTAGACTTGAGCCTGGTTCAAAATTTAAACACATTAGTGTTGTTAAATGTCTTGATTTATTCAGAAAAATATTACTCAAGCCTAAAGATTTTGCTCATAAATGATCAAGCCATTTAACAACACTCATAGAGTTAGCAGCCATGTAACAATGCAGCCTATTTTATAGGAAATGAAATATCCAACAAATGAAATTCGTTACTTCATTTATTGTTATGTTTAAAATTCCACCATAATTTATGCCTTTAATGAATATTTTTTAGCAGAGTTTGAAAATCTTAAATTTTTTGATTTTCAGCTGAATATTTTTTTATGCGTGTTAATTACAAACAATTTTTTAAAAAATATTTTGGCATTTTTAGATAAAATTTAATCAAGAATCTTGTGTTCTTCAAAAAAATAAATTCAAAAATTTTTTAAACGTTTTTCTCAAACCCTGCTTTTAAGTTTAATTATTAATTTATAAACTCATTTCAGATTTGAAAATTAAATTTTTTTTTAATTAACAATCTAAACTGCTCTCTCGTTATAATCATAATTTTATAGATTAAGATTTTGTTGCTGCCTTAAAAATTCCTGTATTTATAGGAAACAATTTCACTAGTGTTGTTAAATGGCACGATTTTTAAAAACGGCTAACAGTAATATTTTAGTCAAAAATAACGTGTGAGCTTAGAGATTTCGTTAATAGACACAAACCTTGCTGCTGTCAATGAGTAAAATCTTCAGGCTTAATATTTTTTGGCTAAAATATTGCATTAGCCATTTTGAAAAATCTAGCCGACAACACTAAATTTTTCATAATAATGTTATATTTATCTTTAATTATTGCATTCAATATGATAACTAATTAATTACAATTTAAATTATATAAATATATTTTTTAGCCACGAAATTTATAGGACGACCGATGGCAATCAATATATGAGGATAAAATTTTATATATCCGGCAATGATAGTCTGAGGAAAGGAACAGTTTATGTTGAATCCTTATATGTAATTTTAAAATTTTTTAAAATAATGTATTCATATTTATTTAATAATGGTATTTATAAGTGCTGCTGTAAAGTAACGTCGATGAAAGTAACTTCGTTACATTTTTTGAAAAAAAGGAACTAATGCGTTTCCTGCAATAAAAGGTATGCAGAGCGTTACTCGTTACTTAAAATTTTTATCTTATAAGTAACTTAAGCCGAGTTTTTAATTCAGATTAATTAATAAAGTTTATTTATTACATTTTTGTTGTTGAATTTTATAATCAAGACTTTTAATCTATTAATATTGAATTAAGATACCTTAATCTATATTCTCTAATATTTTTATTTATTTTATAAAGAGATACCTTCAATAGTTACTTATTTCTTTAGATTAAGATGATTTAATCGCCGCTATGAAACATTATTTTTTTATACCCAAATTAGGAAATTTAGGCCATGATATCTAAACTTTGCCCTTGTAGATTGAGCTATGATTCAAATATTTCAACCTCAATGTCCAGCAGCTCTCTGAAAAAACATATATAAGCAAATTTATAAATTCAGGTTAAATTCTGATCAAGATAAAATAATTGATTTGGATCTGAATGGAGATTCTTGTGTAGATAATCTAATAAGTTTTTTTTGTGAAAATATAGATCATTTCTTAAATATTTTAATAAATTCCCCCAGTTAAAAATTATATATAGCAATCTTGTAGAGGTACAATGTGCATGGCCCGGCTATAATTTTTTCCGGCCCGGCCGAGTTTTATATTTTCAGACCCGGTCCGAATTTAAAAAAAATATATTATATTTAATTTTTAAAGCTAATGGCGATTTAAAATATACAACCCGGCCCGGGTACTTTAAAAAAAATTAAAATATGGCCAGACCGGTGTACATAGTTATGGCTTAGGGCCGGGCCTGCAGGTCATATATTATATAGCCCTCCCATCCTCTGCACCAGCTGAACACGTTGTTTAGCACAGAGATAGCTTCATTGATCAATGACATTCTTGTTTGGCTGAGCAAAATTTTGAAAATCATTTGTTAAAAATAAATAAGAATTATTACAGAAATAATTCTTATAATATATTATTTTTTATAACATTAGTTTTATTATATATGGGAAAATAATAAATTTAATATCCCTCATCCCTTTGCCTGGGACTTATGTATCGACATATTCGCTACATCTAATATTAAAACCAATCCGCAGAGATCGCGGAATATAATAAAATATTAAAATATACACCTTTCTATCAAACCATAATTTTATCCAGTTAATTAGCATTATTCTTGGTAATTTTGGGGTCGCGTTCCTGTAATTTGTACAAATAATTGGTAGGAAAAATTTCCCACAATATTGAGAATAGCTATGGAAAGCTTCTATATCCTAAAAAAATCATTAGAAATATGCAGGATAAATGTAATCTCATTACACCATCAGATAATTTATTTTTAAAAAAAATTTTCTTGCATAATAGATATTTTTTAGTTTATTATTTATAATTTTATATGTATTTTAATGTTGCAAAAATTCGATTAATGTGTTAAATACTGTCAAAGGCAGTATTGAATCAATCTGTATTTTTTTTATTATTAATTTGGATCGGCTCAATTTTTAAAAACGGCTAAGGAAATAATTTAGCAAAAAAAAATATATATATATTTTCCACAAACCTGAAAATTTGTTATTAGGTGGCGGAAAAAGTTTGGAAATCTACTAACGATATTATTAATTTGTATCGGCTCAATTTTTAAAAACGGCTAAGTAAATATTTTAGCCAAAAAAATATATATATATTCCGCAAACCTGGGGAAAAGGTTTGGAAATCCACCAACGGAATCTCATGGCTAGTTGAATATTAGTTTGGTTAAAATCTTAATTTAAAAATGGCGAAATCGAGCCGTTTAACAACACTAATCGAGATACTGCCGCATTTGTTTATAATAACATATATTTAAAACAATTGTTATTTTCGGTAAGCGTCTGTAGATAGTCGATAAAAGCATAGCTTGCCAATCCGATAGTATCCAGCAAGGAGCATATTTTTTTCCCGAATCCAATTAGTGATTGCTATCTGAGGTGATCAGATTTCATCAATTAATATATTTAAAAAATGGATTTTATTGCACTTTGAAAAATAATTAGTCGTTTTAGAAAACTGTTATATATCGACTTGGTGGTATTTAACATTAACCTGAAAAATTTATATATAAATAAATAAATTATAATTTTATATATATATTTAGTATTATCTTAAGTAACCCTTTACTTTTTTCACAAGGTAACGATTAACGGAAACGCTTTCCTTTTTTCAAACGTAACGAGTAACGCGTTTCGTTTTTTTGAAGTAACGTTTACAGCACTAGTATTTAATAATGGACATACTAACATTAAGAAAAATATATTTTTAATGTAATTAGAGATATTTAAATAAGTATATCAAATTTCCGGATGTTTAATTAAATTAAATAATATAGATTTTCTACACATATTGGAATACCTTTTTTTTTGCCTGCGAAATCATATCTTTCAAATTAAAAAAAACGTACTCATTAATATGATTCCTATTTCCCAACGCCAGAAATTAACATATTTTTTTAAAAAAAAATATTGTATTTTATCTTGCTTTTTTAGATTGTTAAAAGTTACTATGTTTTAAAAATAAATAACGAATATCTGTCTTAAACTGGGACCGAACCGGTCTTTTTTGAGGACAGCAGTTCGGACCGGGTTTTAAATTATTTTTGTCCGGATCTATCTTATATTAATATTTAAGTTTGCTTTATTACTAGAGTAGTTACTTTATTGTTAGGGATTCCTTTTCCTAATTTTGCAATATACTATGAAAACGAAAAAGTTTTTTAAAAAAAAAACAATTTACTTAAATTAAATATTTATATATTATTAATATTTTTGATTTTTGTTAACATAAAAATGATAAAATAAGAATTAAATCAGGAAAAATACAAAATAATTACCACTGTCTAAACCAGTTTTTTATTTGAAAACTGTGGTTCGGTCTAGTCTGGGCCGCTCCCGAATGTGACCTTCACTATCTAGGACACTGTCATTTCACAAAGCTTTATTAAAATATTTTTTTTAGAATCCAACTACAAAAAATTACGAATTCAACAAAATCCTAGTCAAAATAGGTGGTGGCTATGGCGAAAAAATTATTCAAGTTTTATGATCATTGTTTATAAAAATCAGCTCATATCGACCGTTAACAACACTATTAAGAAACTCTTACCTTCGAAAATAGATTGAAAATTATATGTATTATAAAATCTTTATTTTACTTTGAAATTATATAATCACAAATCATTTATTATGAAATTTAAATTATTATTTTTTTAAAAAATTTGTACACTCTTTTTACATCAGAGAATATTAAATAGTTCTTCTTTTTATAGACCAAAAAATAATAAAAAAATTTTTTTTTTATTTATTAAAATCGAAATGTGACCTTTTATTAAATTCTTAAATATTATATTTAGTTTGCCATGAAATTATAAATGTTCGAAATATGTGTTTGTTTATGAAACAAATTGAATCCCTATATTTTATGTTCTATTATTTTTTTAATTTATCATCTTTATTTTATAGGAATTATTGTTAACAATTACATACTTAAAAAAATCGTATTCTTTAAGTTCTATTTCTATATATATTTCAAATAATGAATAAATCATGATGTCATGTATATACTAATCAAATGCATTTACGAAATATTTACACATATTATATTTTTTAAACAATGACGTGGTTTCTTGAGGTTTAGCTACTGGCAATGATATATTATCATTGGCTACTGGATTGATTTGAGGAAATATTTTTTTAACATTTTAAAGAAATAAATTTGAAACCAGTTTTGCGCGCTAAAAAATAAAATAATTACAAAAATAATAGCCGCTATAGCTACCAAAAAATTAGCGCGCTACTTTAACAACTCTGCTGTGTTCCTATCAGTATTTACTTATTTTAACATATTCACATATGTATTTCTTACATAATCATAAGCATAACCTAAATTTAAAAATGTATAAGAATTGAATACATTTTATTATAAAATTAAAGTCACAGAAAATTTAAAAATATTTTATAAGATATAATAAATTTTCTTAACAAAATATAATATCAACATTTAAAAATATATGATCATGATATAAATCAACAATATTAAATTTAAATAAAGGAATCTTAATTCAGGCACACTATCCAATTTATTCATTGGCCATTAAATAAAATTGTTTTGGTCAATTATAAGGCGCTTAATTATTAGGTATCATTAAATTGTACTTATATCAATGATAATTATTTTATTTATTATAGTTCAATCACAATATTATTATAATATAAACAGTTATTTAAAACAGCTGTAAATTTTTTAAAAATATGAAGAAACAGAAACAATCTTTTATTAATTCCTATAAGTTCAACAAAAGTAACATCACAACTCATAGGCGTAGCCAAAATTTTCCTAAGGGGGGGGGAATTAAAAAATGGTGGCTTCGTTTCCAGACCCCTTTAGGGCAGGCCTTCGGCCCGCTTTTGTTCAGCCTTCGACCGGGTTACCTTATTCTATATATAATCATAAAATATTTGTACAAGATAGGAGGTTAATTTTAATAAAAAAAAATAAGCCTAGAACAAATATGAAATATATTTTTATTAGTTTATATAAAATATAATAAATTACTTGTATATACATTAATATAAAAGCACGGTAATAATTTATTCCAAACAAGTATAAGAAATTTCTTTATAAAAAGTAAGCAGATATATAGTTGATAATCCTCTATTATATAGAATTAGTTACAAAATACTAGGTGAAATTCCACTTTTACATACATATTTGACAGTTAGAGAATATATTACAGTTAATATTTTAACAAATTTTACTAATCATGTTCTTGATAATAAATATAGCAACAGTATTCAATTATTTAAGGCCATCTATTTATTTTAAATAAAATATTAAAAATCTTCATATAATTTATCCCACAATATTTTTAAAAGATATTTTCTTCCTTATCAATATTTTATAGTTTTCTGTAAGATATATTATTCGCTATATTAGTAAAAAATTACATGATTGTCATATGATAATTGATAAAATTCGATATACTCTAAATCTACAACATATAATATTCCACTTTTTGTATTGTCTTTTAATTTTTTTTATTTAATTTATGATTTAATTTTATCAATAGTTTTATAATTATATTTTACTTTTATTAAGATAAATAAATTAAAATTACTCACTTTATAAAAAATTATATATTTTATATATTGTATTATTTAGTAATTTTATGGATTTATTAATAATAATTATAATACATTTCACTTTTGTCTTAAGACTTATCTTATATTCCATTTCTTAAAAAATATTTTGGTTCATATTTTTTTAATATATAAATGCTTTTTTCCAAAAATGTATATAGTATGATGAATATTTTTATAAAAAAATATTAATTTTTACATTCTTTCTTTCAAATTATTGTTTAAGTTATATGCATACATTTTTAGAGGTAAGGGAGTGGGGGAAGAGGGAAGACTAAGGGGTATATTTTTTATTAACTTAAAATGATATTCACAAAAAGTGATAAATTTCTGGGGGGGGGGGGACTGGAATTTCTCTTTGCCCCCCCCCTGGCTATGCCTATGTCACAACTCCTACAATCTACTAGTATTACAACATCAGAAATTCCTGAAATTGATTCTGCTTATAGTAAGTATAAATTTCTATTATATTTTGTTACTTAGTGAGGAATTATTTGACCTTAACTTATATGAGCAAAAACTAATCTCTATAGGGTTGGCAATACCTATATATTGTAAAAAAAATCCTCTAATAATTCAAGTTCAATTTAAATCCCAGGTGATCTTGGCCAGAATGAACCAAAGCAAATCAAATAAATCAATTCCGTAAAACAAGATATCCATGGAAAGCTGAGATTATTTCTAAAATCATGGTATAGAAGTCGAGACATGTTGGAGTACAGTGTAGAAGCTGACGCTGCTTTTTGTTTTCTATGTAGGAAATACTTGTGTAGCCCAAATGATGAATTTTGACAAAAGAGATTCAGAAATTGGAAAAATGCGTTAGTTGCAAATAAGGGATTGCTAAACCTGAAAGCTCAAACGCTTATTAAAATTCAATAACAATTTGGCTTGACAAAAATCTAAATATAAATAAGGATACTGAATTAACAACAATTTTGGTAAGACGACAAATTAACCGTAATCGTTACTATCTTGTATTGATCCAACAATCAATATAATAAAAAAAAAGAAGAAGCGATAATTCTTTTGATTTGACTAGAATTAAGGCTGATAAAATTTTAGAAGAATATAATCCCCAAAAATTATCAATGTTAGGTAAAACTAATATAAACTTTCAAGATTTTTTAGTCGAGTCCAAAATACAATTTGATTGTGAAATGGACTAGGATATATTATGAAATTATTGATTACTCTGTTGATCGTTTTTTAGATAGATTTAAACAAGATGATTATAATCTACTAACATGTTTTAATACATTGTCCCCCTTTGAACCTGATTATTTTATATCAGATAAAATGGTCCCATTAGAATCATTATTAAACTTAAATATAGGAACGTTACATCATAAAATGAAAAAGCTAAAGATTATTAGCTGCAGAAGTTAAAGAAACACATAATTGTTATATCCTAAATAATATGTATAAAAAAATATCATGCATTTAAAAAAGTGTATAAATTCTACTAAGCAGCCATCATCATTGGGGTATCAGCGGCTTCGAGGCCTCGTTCTCTACATCAAAGAGAGTCGATCAAGCACTACAGAGTCGATCAAAGATCAATGTAAGCAAATTTCGTATTGATGGCTTATAAAAAAACATAACAGAAAATTTATTCATTAATTAATTTATGTTAAAATTTAAAAATAAAAAATCGTCATTATATAATTGTTTTGTATATTCATATTATAGTATTATTTTGTATTCAAATACATTAATAAATTTTTAATAAAAATGGCAAAAAATTTCTATGAATGCTTAATTTGTTTTATTTTTAAAAAATAGTGGCCCCCACTAAGCAGCTGGCCCCCTCAACTAAGCAGTTGGCCCCCTAGCTGAAAATTCATGGCTACGGGCCCGGTGATACCCCTGCCACCTGCAAAACATGTTATAGAGAAATTGGCGCAATCGCAAAGGTTACATTAATGAACGAAGTTATGATTAACTTTTTAAATTATTATGTTTAATTCTATAATTTAG
Organism: Gordionus sp. m RMFG-2023; assembly: GCF_954871325.1. Lineage (NCBI taxonomy): Eukaryota > Metazoa > Nematomorpha > Gordioida > Chordodea > Parachordodidae > Gordionus > Gordionus sp. m RMFG-2023. Next base: position 6,716,692 of record NC_088777.1, read on the forward strand.
TGTGAACATACCGGGTTAGAGAGTTATAATATATTATGATATTAAAACGCTCTAATATTTAGTATTTTCCATTATGTTTTCTAAATTGTCATTTTTTAAAATATGATTGGTTCTAATGAATTTTATGATTCTAATATTTGTATCATCATGACATAATGTTGTCAGTATTTAACAGCTGTCAAGGGGCTATATATTTTTTTAGTGATAAACATGGTAAATGTGATAAAAGGAGTCATGATTGAATGGTAAACTTTATGCAAATTATTTTTATAAACAGGTATTTAAGTGATTCAACTATGAAACAGTTTTTAATTTATCTCGATGAAACTTCAAAATTGGGCAAAAAATTTATAATTCAAGTTTTTTTTAAAAATGTTTTAATTGTATTATATAATATTAAGGACTTAGATGATACACATATCTTTGTTTCTTCTGACATTGTTGAATCACTTCAGGAAGAAGTAGATGAATTATTAGACAAATTATCATTTCCAGTTGTTAATTCAATTGAGGATTAGAAATAACACCATATATGATGAATTGCTTTATATTTATTATGGCATATATGATTAGAGTTATATTGATAACATATTCTATGCTGCAAGATAAATATTTTCGCGTAAAATACACTGATATTGACTATGATGTTTATTTGCAAGCATCTCATACATTGAAATCACCAAAATTTGTAGATTTATATATTATAAACCCAACTTATAGATATAGTCCATTGATTGCATATATAACCTTAATTGATATATATTTTGTAAGTGGACTTTGTAAATTTATTTATGCTTCTTCAGATATAGTAGCAGCTTTGTTTATAAATAAATTATCCTCAATTTTACTCCATGCTCACTCTAGTACAACTTTATTATTTCTTATTAAATATATTTGGTTATATAATCCTTTGGTCATTGCAATATCAACAAGAGGTAATTTTGATTCATTAATTTGTTGTTTATTTGCATTTTTACTTCATGAAATAAATAAACCAAATTCTTGGCTTATTGCAGGCTTTTTATATGGCTTGTGTATTCACCTTAGAATTTTTCCTATTTTATTTATACCAACATTTTATTTCTTTCTGCTTCAGAGAAATTCAAAATTTCCTAAATTTATTTTTAATAATCAGCATTTTATATTTTTTGGAACTGCATTCTTGACATTTACCATTTTAACATTCTATTTTTATAAAATATTTCATCAACCTTATATAAATTCGGCGTTTCTTTATCATCTAATATATCGCAAAGATTTTAAGCATAATTTTTCAATGCATTTTTATCCCACATATTTATCACTTAGCACTCCAATTTTATCCCATTTTGAAACACAATTAGATTTAATAAAATTATATCAACTATTATCTCTAGATAAATTAAGTGTCACTGTCATATCCCTATACATTCCTTTCAAAATATTTAATGTATATGAAATATTTAATGGTAATCAATTGTCTATCATAGTTTCACATCATATACACAAACTTGCTAGTTGCCTTTTAATCATTACACTTACTTTTGTAACATTTAACAAAGTTATAACATCCCAATATTTCTTATGGCCTTTAATTTTTTTGCCCATTGTATTAGCCCCATCTTTTAATGAGCTTGAACAATTCAGCTTAAAAACATTTGGTAAACTTCCTATCTTGTTAATAACACTTTGGCTAATCACGAAAGTTGGTTGGTTATTTTTTGCTTACAATTTAGAATTTCAAGGTCTTAATACTTTCATGTATATTTGGATTATGAGCTGTCTTTTTTTTTCGACCAATGTAGCTATCATATGTTATATTGTATATTATTGTAATGTGTGGTGCACAAATTTGAACGTTAAACACCTAATAGATTCATAAATTTATTACAATCCAATCCTGATTTTATTGTTTAATTTATTATTTTTAAATAAAAGCAATATAATGCATAGAGTAGCTTATATTTTTTTACATATGTACAGTCACCAGTTATTAATGTTTTTTACAAAAAAAAAGATACAAGCAAAAATATGTTTCTCTAAAATGGTTATTATAAATTTCAAGCGGTTTCAATTTTTTACAAAAATTTAAAAATAAATTAGTTATTATGATCGGCATTTCTTTTATAAAGGTAATCGTAATAGTTAACATTTTGGCTTAAATTGCTATTATTTTCATTATGTTGCTCGTATTTTTGTGAAGAGTTATTATTAATGTTGCTGAAAACATTGTAGTAACTCATAGAATTCTGTGTTATTTTTATCCATATATTTGATATGGTGTCGAAGTAGTGTTGTTAAACGGCTCATTTTGAGCCGATTTTTAAAAACGGCTAACTCAATATTTTATCCAGAAAAATATTATGCAAGCCTGAAGATTTTGCTCAAAGAGGGAACAAAGGTCTAAACATATATAACCGAAATCTCGAGGCTTAGGCAATATTTTTCTGGCTACAATATTGAGTTAGCCATTTTAAAAAATCGGCTCAAAATGAGTCTTTTAACAACACTGTGTCGAAGTACTAAGATTTTAATTTGTGAGTTAATTATAGCTAAAAATATATGTATAGTTTTTTCAATAAGTATTGTTTTATAAGATTATCATTGGAATTAAATATTCATATAATATTAAATTTACCATTAAAAATAGATGCACCAATCCCAAATATAAACCTAACAATTGCAATATATAAATCGAATATGGCTGGTTTAGATCTATATAATTTGTCAAGATTTCTTTTAAAGAAATAGAAGTGGTGAAAATATCTTGACAAAAATAAATAAATTTCCTAAAACGCCATTATTTAATACAGTAAATTTATAGCCAATAACCAATTTTTAAAAAATATCAAGGATTAAGGCCAATTATTAGAGGTCTGCAAAGATCAACGAGATTTGGCCCTTTATTTGCACAAGAAAATTTGCCCACCCAACCAAGGCCAACTTGTTATAATTATATTTAAATTTGCCTGGCCTTGCCCATAAGATTTTACAAAAAGTCAAGCCCAACCCGTTATAGTTTTACGAAAAGTCTATCCTGGCACATTATTTTTTTATGCAAAATTTCTTTAATAACTATCTAATTTTTTCACAATATCAATTATAGCTCTTATTTCAAATTATTAATACTAGTAGAAAGCCCGTCAAAAATGACGGGGAATGAGATTTTTATTCATTTTTAACGATAGATGTCATGCCAGGTTAAAGCTCACAATATTATGAAGCATCCATGATCTTATCATTTTAAAAAAGTTTATCAAGCCCAGCTCAACCCTTAATAATTTGTAAAAGATATTCGCAAGTCAGGTGCAAGCTAATATTAATTTTGAGGTTCCAAGCCCAGTCCTACCCATTATAATTTTGAAAATTTTTTCCCGCCTCGGAGATAGTTAAATTTTTAATATCATCACATGAACGGGAAATATCTGATTTGTCTAATATGGAAAAAAATCATGTAAATTCCGTATTAAGGGAAACTGGGAAGGCCTGGGCAACCACTTATTAGATAATCATGACAAATAAAATAAAAATAACCGACTCTTATATTATATCTAAAAAATAAATTGTTGTTTATTATATAGGGTTATTGTTGTTTTTCAGATGTATGTCTTGCATTTCCGAAATTATCTGTCAAAGAATTTGATAAGGGATATATATATTTTTATGTTAAGTAAAAAAAATGCTATCTATTTAAATTACAAAAATGCCATTAAACACTAATGTAACTTATATACAAATTATTTATATATTTTTTAAGATATTTTTTTTATTGACATAAATTTAGGATAATTTTTTTAAAAAATAATGAGGATTAGTTATTATGTATTTGATAAAATTAAGAGCAAATCCTTGTTGACATTTTAATTTTTGAAGGAAAAAGCGACAAAATAAATCTGGGCGGTCGTCTGGAGAGGAAATAATTAATCTATAATTTTATATCAATTAGGGTTGTAGATGAAAGTAATGACGGATTAACAAAGCAGTGTACAAAACACATTACGTCCTGATAAAGATGATATGCCTATGCCTTGGTATACTGGTAAAAGAAGAACGCAAAACAATATTTCTGTCAATGTCAGCATTGGTATCCCCCTCTAAAATAGAATCATGAACGACAATGTTAACTCAACCATAAAACGGTTGTAAGTATTGTTATAAAGGCCACGACAGAACTACTGCATATTTTTCCATTAATAAAGTTGATGAAATTGGCCGTACTGTACATTCAAGTTTGAACATTCCTCTAAATATTCATGAAAGTTTCTCAGAGAATCGGATAAATTAATATTTATGTTAACTCCTAGTGAAGTAAATGATAGTACGGAATTAAATGCTTATATTTGTTAAAAAATAGGCCGAGGTGGTATAGGGATTGTGGTAGTGGTGAAAGAAATATCATTTGGAGAACTGTGTGAAAATAAAATAAACATAGATATAAAATATAAGATAAAAAAAACAAAATAAACCTCCAGATGAGTTCATTTCAAGCGTAGTTCTTTATTATTTTGTCTACCAGTAACTCTAGAACGGGTAAGGCATTTGTTTAATCGTCGTTATTTTCTTTGCTTATCTTTAATACTAGATTCATCATGTTTTCTAGCAATGTGAAGGATTAGGGTTAGCCTAGACAAATAAAGAAATCAGGCAAAAATATAAATAAACTATTGTTGAAATTAACAAACATTAAAATAATGTAAACCAGTAGATGGGTCAATATTAGATGCATATAAGAACTATCATCAAAAAATTTTTTGGGGGGACTAGCCTATTATGATATTCTAAAAATTTATTTTGCATTTGTTCATTATTAATGGCTGATATATCAATATTTGAACAATTATAAAGAGGAAATAAGATGGGGATAGTTTTCTAAAGTAAAAAAAAATTCTCAAGTTAATTTTATAAGGTAGTATTAAAATAAAATACCATTCGGAGAGACCAATTGGCAAACTTAAAAAAATAGGATCCTTGTGAATATAGGTATAGAATAATTTAAATAATATATAAATACCATAATATGTATTTTTTTGGAATAAATATAAAATCCTAAAAATAGAAAGCTCCGTTTAGTATTTTTTATTGAAAGAATAAAACGGAGTATTGTTAAAAAAGGTAGGATCCTTAAGAATAAATATATAATTTAATTGAATAGAAATAAATATTGTAATATATATTGATTTTTTGGAATAGATAAAAAATCCTATATCTATGTATTTTTTGAGCATCACACAAAACAGCAGGGATAATAGAGTAATGGTAGATCTGACAAAATGGTAAGCTTTTAAAAAAGTAGGATCCTTAAAAATTGTATTAATTTAGTTAAATATTAAAAATATACTTTGTATATTTTTCAGTTAGTTAGACAAAATATTCATCAGAGATAAAAGGGCATATTGTGCTACCCGACAAAATAGATAGCCTAAAAAATAGTATGATGTATAAAATAATATAAATTTATTTAAATTATAAAAAAATAATCGATTTTTTGGAATAGATATAAAAGCTAAATTATAGTGCAGCTTGCCCATAAGTAGACTTATCAATATATGTATAATACAAGGGAGGGAGATTTAAGATTTTGTTGGGTACCAAAATATGTAAAATACAAGGGAGGGAGATTTAAGATTTATTGGGTAATCATTTTTATATTAAGTTATTATCATTATTTTAAAAGATATTACCATTTTAGGATTTACAATATACTTGTATGATCCATAGCCTTCAGCTTGTTTTTCGTGAAAATCCTAGAGTGCCCTTAAGAATTTTTTTAAATAACTGGCACTCCGATTTCAGGAATTCAAGGAAAATGATTGTTGAACCATCGTCCAAGCAGTATTATTTATAAATATCTATCCATTTTTGCAAAATCAAATGTGATAAAATGTTATTAACAAATATGGTTCCCGTTCTAAATCGCTAAAAGTAATAATCGCTAAAAATAATAAAAAATATAATCTATTTAAAAATAAATTAAGACTGTTGGTAGGATAATCTGTTTGTATAAAATAAATAAATAAAATCAACAAATAAAAAAAAATACGTACCGATGACATGACGTAGCGATGACATGACGTCACGATGACGTAATAAGGACATCGGAAAATTATAATATAGATTAATTTATTTATCCCGTTCTATTAAATGTTCCTATTTTAGAGTTAATCTTTCTCTCATTTTCATTTATATATACATCATTTTCCAGTCAACCAACTTACATAATTAGCCTCCTTTCTTTCTCTTTGCCCAAACCGGCTCGGAGACACTTTATCGCTTATAATTACGATGACACTATCACAACACACTTTATCATTCAGTCATTTGATAACGTGACACTTTATCATAATATACTTGAAACTGAAATTAATATATTTAAAAAGTTATATTTCGATTTACTTTTCCTTTTAAATTTAGATATTTAAAAAAAGATTTAATTAATTGTTTTGTAAATTTTTTTATTTTAAAAAAACTAATTTTCATTCATCTCTAGCGTTGAATGAATGAGAGTAGTAGATAGGACCTTTTGCATGAAAGAATTGCAAATGGCATGAATGTATGCCTTTGAGTGCCTGCAATATAAAGAATAGTGTCCTTAACTATCTGGATATTGCATAAACTGCAGCTGTGTTGGGTGTCCATATTTCTGTCGAGAGGAGGCCGATTAAGATACGTAGTTCTCCTGGGGATGTATAAGTGCCAGATTCTTACTTATCATCTTTTCTTATAACATAAGCAATAAGTCAATTTAATATATAGTAGAGGTAGGTGCGGTTATATTTGCTCACGGTGGCAAAAAAAAAATTCAGGCCCATTTACGCTTAACACTAAAAATTATTTTCACTCGACCCACCAGCTCACGAAATGCAATATTTCGACCCACGCTCGAAAATTCAAGGTGTTTTTGAATTTTCAAAACTATTTTTATAATTTTACACATTTTTAAATTTATTCTGTTTATTTCTTTAATTCCATATAAAAAATAAATACAAATTATTAATCAAAATTTTTATATAGAAAAAGAAGAATGTCCATGTTTTTTATTACAATTATGTATGCCTTTCCTATAATAAGCAAATGACAGAAAATAACTTCACTAATAGCCGAATTTTCTGGACTGACAAAATTTTACTCGCTAATAAGTAAATGAATTTTCGTGCTTCCAAAACTTCAAAATAATGTCATTGGAGTGATGAATCCTTTAAGTTCATTCTCATAGTTTTCATCGGTAAATGTTGATGCTTCATCAGAATCATCTAGAAATTCTCCAAATGTTTCATTTAAAATATATGGTTTTTTTCTGAGTGTAGGAAAAATAAGAAAAAGATCGTGATCCCTTTTTTTTAAAAAAAAGATCGCTCTTAGATTTCTATTCTCTTTCATAAGATCGTGATTCGATCCTTATAATAATAAATACGATCGATTAACAAGCTTAGTTAATATTTCTATTTACACTAGGCACAGTATGGTCCTATTAGAAAGGTTAGTTCCCACAAACTTCCGAGATAGCTATCGACGTCAAAGTCTGACGACTGAGTATTTGCTTTTTTTAATGTGTACTCTACATGATTTAGGGCAAGGTGTGAATTATATAATTTTAATTTAGTGGTGATATAAAATACAAGTGTAATCTCAGGTTATGAAGGGCTATTAGACCAAGGTGTTAAAGTAATATTATTTAGGCCTTTTTAAACTACCATTGAGGAAATCAATTGGTTCAAAGCAGGGATGTGAATCCGGACCCGGAAATCTCGTAATTTGGCTGAACCCGAACCTGGACCCTTTTTAAAATTGGAGGGTTCAAGGTGTCATAAAAATTTCTAAAAATAATATAAATTTTTTTAATTTTATTATTTTTTTTGTGGAATCATTTATTTTATCTTCGTTTCTTTCAATTTTCTTCCTGGACTTCAATTTTCTTTAGAGATTTATATCATTAGTGTAGGTAATAATATTTTATTATGTAATTTTTTTAATATGCTATGTTATAGAAATACGTTGATTATTTTTAAAGTTAATTGTGTAATAATATTTTAATTAAAATGATAATGCATAACACGTTGGTCCTCAATATGTATGATGCTAGAACTATTAATAAGTTTGATAGATTTCTGTTAGGAGTATATGATGTCATTTTGTCGGAAGATGATTGGTGCCAAATAAAGGATCTTACTAGTGTATTAGTTCCTTTAAAGATAACAATATTAAGATTAAAATCAGAACAATTATGTTTATTTGATTTTTGTGGCATATGGATTAGATGTCGATTAGATTAAGAAAAATTTACAGTCCTTTTTATACGAAATATTAGAAAACATGAAAATTTGAGAGCAACAATATTTGCGAAATAGTGTTGTGTACGCTTCTATATATTTAGACCCTCGCTATCAAGTTTTATTGAGTATTAAGCAAAAATAAATGGCTAAAGACCATCTTTCTTAAGGATTTATGGCATACTCACGCAAAACTCAATTATTTACAATATATTGGAGGCTACGACAATATCTACTGTTTGTAGTGATAATAATAATAATGATAGCAACATTGATGATCATAAAATTTTACTTTTAGATAAAGAAAAAAAATCAAATTATCGTCAGATAGAAAGGAGGATCAAAAAATGCCTATTGCATCTTTAATAGTAAAGTTCTCAGAAGTTAAGAGAATAAATAAGGATATAAATATTTTAAAATTCTGGGAAGAAAATTCTTCAATATGTCCAGAATTATATATCTTATCTAGAATCTTCATGGCTGTACCGGCGACACAAGTACAATAATTTTATAAAGATAACTATCTATTTTAGGTATGAGTAAAACGTGAATTTTCATTTTTGAAATATATATTGTCTACTTTACGTAGATATTTCAAGGATAATATTTTAGAAGATATTATGATTGTGCGATTGAATAAAACATTCAAAATATAAATTATTTCATTTTTGAATTTTTCATTTGTAAATTGTGAATATGCATATATTGAAGTATAATAATAAATGGATAAAAAAATCTTATTTTGAGTCAATATTTTTATGTTCCCTGAACCTGGACCCGAACTCTGGTCCTGGATTCTTTTCAAATTTTACCCGAACCTGGACATGGACCCTTTTTTTGTCGAAGGGTTCACATCCCTGGTTCAAAGTTGGATGGTATTTTAGTTTATTTGAAAGCTAAAAATATAATTTTACTGATTGCTTTGTGGAATGTCTGCGGGAATATTTGTAATATAGTAAATAAATCGACAAAATATTTTTCCCTTTTTTATAATTTCGCCGCTTAGAACCATAACCTAAAATAATATGTTAACATATGGAATTTTGAAACAAATTCAGAAATCCACACTATACTTTATTAATAACTTAAAGTATACAAAAAATTTCTCTCAGTTAAATAAGGTATATCATATGTATCTATAAATTTTTAGGATATAATTAGTATAAAAATGGAATCAATCAATCTTTCAAGGCATACCTAATAATTAGAAATAAATCAACTTTGATAATAGGAAATGCTATAAAAGATATTTCATATAATAGGCGTATTGACGATCCAAAAATTAGAAAACTTTTAGGAGTATGGTTAGCTACTTGTTCAGGCATGGTCTTTTTTACTATTGTAATTGGAGGCTTAACAAGGTATTTATTATTAACTGTAATTTTCTTTTTAATATTTTTTATATTGTATATAAGCTTTTAGCTAAACTAAGAGTTATTAATGATATGAAATAGAGGTGTGACGTCAAATCATAACTCTTATTTAATGAAGCACCAAAATGTCAAAATCGGCAGCAAGTATAATAATGAATGAGCTAATTTAGCAGAAAATTTAATTATTAAATTAGCACAATTAATAGAAAATGATAGGAGATGAACTAATTAATATCAAAGAAAAAAATGAAGCAAATTTAATTGGGAATGAGTCCCAGCTACTATTCATAATTTGCAATTAAATTTTGTAGCTTCCTCTATTAAATTGCTCCGCTGATATTGATTTTGTTCATTTGCTGTGAAATTGGTTTTTTGATTATCATTTAGGCAAAATAGTCAAAAAAAAGGTCAATTGTATTCACTAAAATATTAGTGCATACACAGGAATCAGTTATATCTTCTGCTCAATGCCTGCAATATCTGATCTCATTTACCAAAATTGAGAATCATGTGGATTAATAGATTTCATTGAATAATTTTTTTTAAAATGATTCTTATGAATTCTGGGGTTGAACATAGCATTTTTATATTGCTGTTAAGGCTCTCCATTAATGCAGAATTCTCTAATGCCTTAAATTCAAGACCACAAAAAATTATTGTCATTATTATTATTATCAAATAACAAGCTTTCTGAATCCATATGACCACATAATGCTAGGCCTTGCAATCCATAATACAGGATACCCTTGTTTATTTTATTTTATTTTATTTTACATCTATTTTCTTGTGCTAATCCTTTGAATTAATTTTTTTGAAGAAATCAGGAGTTCACTTAAATGATTCTTAACAAGACTAATAAGCTTAAATAAATTTATTCTAGGATAGTTTAGACCAACATATCTTGCAATATGCTCTATTATCTTGGATAATGTATACAAGCCACAACGATCTGGTAAAATAGCTGTTTTGAAATTTTAGCTTTCTATTAGCACATTGTGTATATTGATAATTGAGGGATTAATACCTTTTTAATAAGTATATAACTTTCTTCTTGGCCTATATTATCTTTATCCAAAAAATTGGCTATATTATATGGATGATCATTGTGCTCTCTCTTTTTAAATTATGAAATATTATGTTTAATATAACACCATATATATAGGTTTACCCATAAAATATTACATTTGATTACAATTTATTATTTGTATAGCTAACCTTTTGATGGCCCTATATCCTGACTTTCAGCTATAGCATCAATTATTCTTTCATTTGCAGTTTCATTAATTGTATTTATTAGGGGAGGGATTTTAATTATTAAGAATATAAAATAAAATATTTTTAAAATTATCTTCTATGCATCTTTGCCTTTCTTGTATGAGCAGGATTCAGAATGTCATCATTATCAATATATGTAAAAAACCTTATATCCATAATTTAAAAGTGAAAAAAAAAATTGAAATTATTTGATGGGAAATTTGAAAATGGTAGATAAATATTATGCTAAGGAAAATTTGAAATCTAAATTAATTCATAGAATAAATTAATAGAAGAATGTGATAAATATATGTAATCAAATTGTTTAATAAGAGATCAGATAAGGAATGATTATATGATTATTACAAAATTTAAGTTAATATAAAACAATAAATATATTTGAAAAGATATTTCTGCCATCTGCATTTTTTTAGGGGGAATGGGTAGGGGTGGGATTTGTCACCCTGCCCTTTCCCCACCACAATAATTTTTTTGAAAAATATTTCAGCCCCTCCCGCTGGGTACATTATTGCATAAAACAAAAAAAATATTAATTTTTTAAATAGCTTATTTGTTTTTTTAAAATAAATATATTATTTAAATATTAGATTGACAGAATCTGGACTATCGATGGTAAGCTGGCATATGTTTAAAGAGTTTCCCCCAATTACAAATGAGCAATGGGTCACTGAGTTTGAAAATTACAAGCTTTATCCAGAGTTTAAAATGTATACTATTTTATTTTTATGAACCTTCAAAAAAAATAATTTAAACCTAAAAAAAAACCAGGGATCTGGACCCGAATTCGGGTTTAAAAATTTAATTTGGTTTGGCATTTTGAGACCACAGACCAAACTGAGACCGATTTACGGGCAACCCACCAAACCTAGGGTAATATTGACCTGTGCCGGTTTGGACCTCTTTTAGAAAATCATTTATCGATTAAGTTTCTGTTATAAAAATTTTCGCTAAATAGATTTTAAAATGGTCCAGAACCCTGCAAAAAATATTATTTTTGGATACATTCCATAAAATACTCTTTTTTTAATAAATAAAAATCATCACAGAAAAAACGTAGATATAACTTTAAACGAATTCAAACGGATTTGGTACATGGAATGGATTCACAGAATGAGCGGTAGAACCATAGGCCTAACTTTTCTAATTCCAGCCCTGTATTTTGCCAGCAAGGGGTGGATCATGAAATACCCGTCTTTGCGGAGACGATTAATAGCTTACACTTTACTCTTAGGGTTTCAAGTTTGTAAACATGTTTGTATTTATAGGGCCCTTGAAAAAAAACTTTCCATTAGCGATCCTGATTTATAATATTCCTAAATGAGCTACTGATGGCCAGGGGTTGGGGAAATTTTCAAAAAAAAATGTAAGATTTGCAATAAATTTTCGTAAAGATATAGATACAAATACACTTCAAAAAAAGTATATAAATACAAATACTTTGGCGAATATTTTTTGCTAGTCGATTCTTTTTAAGACTACTTTCAATTTTTTTTAAACTTAAAAATAATATTTTTATTGTTATATAACCATTTTCTTAAATTATCAAATATCTGCAGTAATACAATACAAGCATTATAAATAATATATTTATTGTTGCAGCTATTGTATACCCATAAATTATGTAATAATTTCCAAATATAATTGATATAACCGTTTTACAGAGCGTGTAATAAAATTTTGGAGGGTGAAAATTTTTGTTTGATTTTTTAGTTGAGCTTTACATTTATCTTTTGGTGATATTTTGGAAAAAAATCTCATCCAATATTGTCAAATCAAATTTAGAGGATGTTGACTTTGTCACAAAATTCCGGCAAAAATATTTTATAAAAACATACGTGATATGTAGAAACTCCTTTTCTTCAGTTATTATATCTTTCTCACCTTCAGAATTCGTTTTCACCTTCAGCTAACTTGGGTCACAAATTTATTATTTAAAATAAAAAAATGTAGATTTACATTTTATAATTCAATTTATAATAAAAAAAAAACGTAATATTATTTCCATTCATCTAAAATATTGAAATCTTAATAATAAAAAAATACATATTATTTTATTAAGCATTTAAAATACAAATACTAATTACTTTTCTAAAATATTCCAATAATTACTAAATAAAAATATAAATAGAAAAGGTATTTGTATTTAGTATTTTAAATACAAGTTATCGCGTTACTGCCCATCCCTGCTGAAAACACATGCCATAATATATCTGCAGAGCCTTGAAGTTCAAACTGATTTTATTCCGGATTTCCTACAAATTGATTTGATAAAGTTGTGACGATATTTTTCAGCTACAAAAACTCAGTTTAATTTATAGTTGGCTCATAACTGGTTAAAATGGAGCCATTTATCAGCACTAGATCCGGACCTGATCACCATCTTTATAATAGTAACCTCCTTGAAAAAGTTACCTAGCAAATAAGTTCTTTGAAAATTACCTAGAAAATGACTTATATATTAATTTTACGCCTGCAGGCAGATAAGGAATATGTTCTAAATAGCTAAATAATTGAGAATATTATATGTTATATATTCTCGAAAATATTTAAAATTATATTGATAATAATCTTGATAGATGTTAGTGAGGGTAATATTTGCATTAGATTAAAATAGGGGAACATTTCCTAAATATTTATATTTTTTATTAAAAAAAACTTATTTTTTTGGTTTTCTGTTTTTTTTCCACATTTAATTAACTTATATTCTTCATGATATATAAATATTTACTTTTTTAGGGTTTATTAGGTTGGTATATGGTAAAATCAGGACTTTCCTCAAAGAATCATTCCCCGAACCCCGATGGCGATCATTTTAACGATGATGTGCCAAGGGTTAGTCAATACAGATTAGCGGCTCATCTCGGAACGGCCTTCGTTCTTTATTCCTTGATGCTTTGGGCAACGTTGGGATATCTGATGCCCGATTCTCTCAAAAAAGTTTTTTTTTTAAAGTTTGTTTTTTTTAATGTAAAGTTAGAAGCAAATAAAGTTTCAATATGTAATAGTGCTGATTAACGGCGGCTCTTTAATATATTAATAGATAGTATAACAAATTGCGTATACGGCTACACTTACCTCGTTCTATCGAACTAATTTTTTTTTCAGGTCCGGCCTGATTCGACAAATAATTTTGTCCGACTGTTCCTAAAAATATTTTTGTCCGATCGATTCGAAAATTTTTATTTATTGGATTGTTTTATATATATATATAAAAAAGGAAGATTTTTTTAACGAAATCGCAAAAAAAAATTATAATATAAGCGTTTTAAGGCTGTGTTCAAGTTCGATTTAAATTTTGATACTTAATCGCTGTTTTGCCTTGACTAAGTAGCTTTTGAACTAGGAGATCCTATTTAGGTTTTATAATGTTTGGTAGCATTGTTATTTTTTCTTACCCTTTTTAGTTGTTTAGTAGTCGATACTAAATAGCCGGCTAAAAATAGAAAGAAAGAACCGCTTTTGAACTAGGACACCCTATTTCGGTTTTATAATATTTTGTGGTATTGTTATTTTTCACAGCTGTTTAGTCGATACTAAATACCCGGCTGAAGTAATATGGAAAGAACAGCTTTTGATCTAGGACTCCCTATAAGTATTTGATGGCAGTATTTATTTTCTCGTTTTTTTCAAAAAATTTTCTTTTGCTTTTTAAGCTGTTTAGTCGATACTAAATAGCCAGCTGAAGAGAGAAAGAGAGAACCGCGTTTAAACTAGAACACCTTATTTCGGTTTCATAATATTTGGTGGCATTGTTATTTTTCACAGCTGTTTAGTCGCTACTAAATACCCGGCTGAAGAAAGATGGAAGGAACAGCTTTTGATCTAGGATACCCTATATTTTATTTTAAGTATTTGATGGCAGTATTTATTTTCTCGTTTTTTTTAAAAATTTTTCTTTTGCTTTTTAGGCTGTTTAGTTGATACCAAATAGCCGGCTTAACAGCTGGTTGCTTAGTAATATGTTAAACTAGGACTCACCTTAAAGGATGAATAAACTTTTTTTTATGGTTATTTTTGAGAATAATATTCGTAAAAAAACATAGTAATTTAAATTTTCGTCGAGGATCGAGTTCCTTCCTATTCGAAATAAATTTTAAGATCTAGATCCGAAACTGACCGGGTTCGAAGAAGTCTCGGTTTGTGATCGTTCCAAATTTGGTCGGATCAAATTCTAATCTCTCCGCACAGAGAACTATCGATAGTTTAGGAATAAGTTACCAAGTAATATTTAAAAAAAAATAATAGGCAATCAAGTTTTGGTGACATTAAAATTTTCCAAATAGTTATAGAAGCAAATTTATTTCTTACCACCCACTTACATATAATACTTGCGTAGACTGAAGATTCATTCCATTAAAATGCATTTTGAGAAACGATCATTGAATACAAAATCATCTGCCGACGCGACATTTTAGTTTTCACGAAATTTATAATTTTAAATAGTTTATACGGGAAACCAGAATGGCGCGCCACCAGCTGATTTGATATTTTATTACACATTTGAAATGAATGAATGAATAAACAATCTACGCATCATTATATGTCATGCCACGTGCATAGTTATAATGATTGTTGTAACGGATATATCTTTCAAGGTGAATATGAATCTACAACCGCTAAAAAATATCAGAAGAATGGCTCACGCTACGAAATCCCTCATATTTATAACCGCCATATCAGGTATATTATAGCTCCTCGTTAAAAATAAATTTTAAAAATTAAAATTTATCAAATTATTTGCCTGTTTTTAATATATATTTTTTTAAAATATTGTTTTATATCAAAATGTTTTTAATCTTAACCAGGGATGTGAACCCTTCAACAAAAAAAAAGGGTCCGGGTTCGGGTCCTGTAATAAATTTTTAAAGGACCCGGGTCCAGGGTTCCGGGTCCAGGGAACATAAAAATAATGACTCAAAATAAGACTTTTTTTTCATTCATTTTTATTATACTTCAATATATATATACACATTCATAATTCAAAATGAAATAATTTAAATTTTAAATATTTTATTCAATCGAACGATCATAATATCTTCTAAAATATCATCCTTGAGATTTCCACGTAAATTAGACAATATGTATTTCAAGGAAGAAAATCCACGTTCTACGCTGACCTAAAATAGATAGTTATCTTTATAATATATAAATTATTGTACCTGTGTCGCCGGTACAGCCATGACGAATCTAGACAAGGTATACAATTCAGGATATATTAGAGAATTTTCCTCCTAGAATGTTAAAATATTTTTACCCCTATTAATTCTCTTAACTTCTGAGAATTTTTCAATTAAAGATACAATCGATATTTTTTTCACCTTTCTATCTGATCCTGATGATAATTTTATTTTTTTTTCTCTATCTAATTATAAAATTTCGAGTTCGTCAATATTACTATCATCATTACTATCGCTACAACCATTAGATGTTGAAGCCTCCAATATATTGTTAATAATAGAGTTATGGTTATGCCATAAATCGTCGAGATGGTCTATTGCCATTTGCTTTTGCTCAATACTTAATAGAACTTGATATCGAGGATCTAAATATATTGAGGCATACACAACACTATTTTTTAAATATTGTTGCTCTCGTATTTTCATGTTTTCTAATATTTCGTATGAAAAGGAACTTGTAAATTTTTCTAATTCTAATCGACATCTCACCCATATGCCATAAAAATCGGATAAACACAACTGTTCTGACTGCAATCGTAATGTAGTAATTTTCAAAGGAACCAACACCCTAGTAAGGTCTTTGATTTGATTCCAATCATCCTCTGACAAAATGATTTCACATGATCCTATAATAAAATCATCACAGAAATCTTTTAAACTTATTAATCGCTCTAGCATCATACAGATAGAGGACCAACGGGTTGTGCAATCTAATATTGCCATTTACCTTTTCATGGATTTTAATATTCGTACAATTGTAGGAGTTCTTAAATATTTAGCAACATCCCTTGCTTTGTCAATTATAGTTTTAAAGATATTATTTTTGAGGGAATCATTAATAGCTAATTGTAGTGTGTGGGCTGCACATCTGATACAGTATATCTTCGTGGAAAAATCTTTTATTATCTCCGGTATGTCAAATTCACTTATGTCCTCAAAATTATTATCATCATTATTTATATCTATATCATCCATTTCGTCCAATGAACATTCATTTAATAGTTTAATAGATTTGACTAGATTAGCACCATTATCCGTAGTAATGGTATAAACGTTTCTTAAAGGAATATGGAATTTATTTAAAGTTTCTATTATCATTCTTTTTATATTTTCAGAAGTTGAACTTTCTTTAATCTCCTTCATTGCTAAATTACTTAAGATTATATTATTTCCTTTAATATATTGTATATTTATTCCTAAAATATTTCTCCCTAATCTTTGGGCGGAATCTATTTTTAATGAAATTAATTTGTTTTTTGTTCCTTTTATAATTTTTGCTTGTATTTTTTTCGATTCATCAACCACTAATAGTGCGTACAAATTGTGCGTTGCAACGCAGCGTTTTAAAACGCATATAAAAAAACGTAAACGCAGCCATGTATAAATTGATGCGTTAACTTTTATTTTTTCAATATGAAACATTTAAATTTAAAACAAAAAAAATTACTTGCTTTGTATTTACTACAATGAAATAAAGGAAGGAAGAAGAGCAAGACATCCAAAATATTTGTTAAAAGAAATCTTTTTTCAGAATATATTAATATTAAAGGCGATTTAACACATTCGCAATTGTATAACTATACAAGAATGAGAAGATCAACATTTTCTTATATACTGGAGCTCATATACGAGGACAGGTGGAATAGTCAAAAAATTTGACATTCTAAGTAAGCCAATAGAAATAGGACTACCTAGCATAGAGATAGTGATAAAGGCTATTTGCATCCTACATAACATCATACAAAGAAGGATCAGCTTCCATTGATGATATAGGTAATACTAATATTTAAATTTAAATAAATATATAAAAATCATATTTATATATATTTTTAAAATTATATTATCATCAATACAGATCCTACATTGGCTAACCTTACAACAAGACCATTTTTGGCAAGCAGGGAAAACAACTAAAGCTCACAGGAATCTAAAATCATTAGGGATAAATTTAAAAATTTTATAAATTCTTAAATTTTTATATTATAATAAATTTATTTATATTACTATTATAATAAATTTATTTATATTACTATTATAATAAATTTATTTATATTACTATTATAATAAATTTATTTATATTACTATTATAATAATTTTATTTATATTACTATTATAATAAATTTATTTATATTACTATTATAATAAATTTATTAATATTAAATAAAATTTGAATAAAGTATTGATCATGAAATAATTTTAAGTTTAGTTATATATTTGTAAGCTTAGTGTTAATTGTAATAGATTAAATGAAGTGGGATCCAAAGTTGAGGATTAATAATGGGGATGAAGGTTGTAGACTAGATTTATATATATATTAAACTTAACAATGCAAATATTTTAAATTGCCCTCAATCATAAGAGTGAAAAACTTTAGCCAGTATAAATAATTACAAATATTAATCATGTTTTGCTATATATTTATGCAATCTTATTTATATTTTTAAAATTACATTTTAGGAAGAAGTTAACACATAATTATCCACTACTAATTATATAAAAATTTTATTAATAACAATATATCAAAAATTAACACATAAACTACTAATTATATAAAAATTTTATTAATAACAATATATCAAAAATTAACAATATAACAAATATAAATATAAAAATTATATAATAGTATTAAAAGTTTCTGTTGGTTGTGTTCTATTGATCTTGATTATTTGCATTAGATTTAAAACCTGTTTTAAAAAAAAATCTTCATCGGAATTGTAGCCTTCCATTGTATCAACTAGGCTATCCAAAAAGAGTCTATATAAAAGATAAATAAATTATAGATAAAAATAAGAATTACTGGATGCTAGATGACTTTTTTTCCAATACATTCATCAGAATTTGCAAATCATTTTTTGGCAGGTTTCCTTGTTGGAGGAGGGGATTCCTGGAAGTTACTGACAGTAAGTCTGTCAGCAACAGTGGATTGCATGAAATTAATATATTTCTTATACTTGTATTCATGCACCCCTCCTCTAGATCCGGATAGACTGTCTAATTTTTCTTTGCTCAGTTGATACTTGAAATTTCTTAAACGCTTTTTTAAGTAGTTAACACTACAGTCATAATCAGGATATTCTTCTGATAATCTAAAAATAAAATTATTAATAATATAATATATTATTTAACTTAATTCCTATGATGGAAAGATGTTCCATCACAACGAATGTCTTCTTGTGATCAGGATGCGCCTGATTCCATATAATCTCTTCTGGTTCCAACATTTCTGCAAACCTCATTGTGATTTGGTCATTCCATGATCTAACATAATTAATATACTTACATTTTTTCTGGTGAATTCATTTCTCCACTTCAAAAAAATTTGAAAACGCAAGCAGGTTTACGTTTTGAAAAAAATAATTTAAATGAAAAACGGAAATGTGTTCAATTTGAACTAATACATTTAAAATGCATTGCTTGCGTTTTGAAACGCAGCGTTGCAACGCACAATTTGTACGCACTATAAGTCCTTAATTTTAAAACGGTTAATTGATGTTCCAATTGCCTTACTAATAGGATCAATAATTTTTTTTAAACCAGAATCCTCAATAATATTGAAAGGTCTTCCATTTATTGTAACAAGCTCAACTAAAGCATTCATCAAATTCTCCTCAGACATTTGAATATGAATGCTTTTTTTAGGCAAAAAGCATATTAATAAATTTATATAATAAAATATTAATACTTACACTAGAAAATAATTTATGGTATCAATCTCTAAATAAAATGAAATGAAGTCCAGGAAGAAAATCAAAAGAAAAGCGCGAATATAAAATAAATGATTCCACGAAAAAAATTAATAAAATTATAAAAATTTTATATTATTTTTTAAAAATAATATTTTTACATTATTTAAAAAAAAATAATTTATATGTTAAAATTTTTACCCTGAACCCTTGAACCCTCCACTTTTTAAAAGGGTTCGGGTTCGGGTTCAGCCAAAATACGAGGGTTCAGGGTCCGGGTTCACATCCCTGATCTTAACCAAACAATGTCCCTTATAGAATTGAAAGTTTAAGAATTGGAGATATAATATAATTCTTAAAAAAAACTCTAATTTAGTTCGCTCTAATAATTACAAATTTAGGATTTAGATAGATGCCGATAATCAAATTAAAAGATTTTTTTAGACTCCTATGGAAGGAATTGCGAAATTTCTTAAGGATTAATTTTATTTTACTTATCGCTTTGAAAATATTTGAAGATTCTTATATTTTCGACTTTGATTTTCCATTAGCCTTTAGTGTTGCGTTTTTTTTGCCATTGCTAGATTTTATTGACGAAAACCCTAATAATAAATATTTATTATACGATATTATTAGAGTTTTATACATGACTTTTTTAAAATACTGTTAATTTATTTATTGTCTTTAATCAAATATAATATACATTTTTTATGAAAAGTTTATAACGGAAGCAATTAATCCTGTATGAGGGTGCATTTAAACTAGGATTGTACCTATATAAAATATCGGATCGGCACCGATATTTAGCGTTATGGGATCGGAGTTATTCTGTTTTTTGGTTATTTTATGATTGTTAAATAATTTTTTTTATTTTAATGATAAATTAATGAATAGAAATAAAAATACAATTTATTTTTTTTTGTAATGTTTAAAAAAATAGTTAAAAATTTTTGCACTATTTTTTTTATTATATTATCTGCAACAAGAAAAGGGTAAATATCTACCACATTCAGCCTAGTGTTGTTAAACGGCTCGTAACCAATTTTTAAAAACAGTTAACTCAAGATTTTGGCCAAAAAAGTAAATTACTCAATCTTTATTGATTTTGTCCACAGATGACAGAAAGGTTTAGTCTATTTGCGAAATTTCGTGTTTTAGGTAATGATATTTTGTCTGAAATCTTGATTTAACCCTTTCTAAAAATCGTGCTTAATTGAGCCGTTTAGCAACACTACTTTCATCCATAAACATTACAAATATTTTAAATGAAATTCTTAACTTTTGATTTATATAAAAAAAAAAAAATTACATTTAACCATTCTTGAAAGTTAGTTGATTTATTTATGACATTAATCCTAAGATAGATTGTAAATAAAAAAAATCAATATAAGTATCGGGATCGAAATATCGGATCGGCCAAAGATTTGTAGATCGGCACAGCCCCCAATTTTAACTTTATAAATACTAACATTTCTGGTTAAAAGAACACATAAAATTTTTCAATATTTTTTTTCTTCTTTACAGGAGCTTTTGTAGCCGGGCTCGACGCCGGTTTGATTTACAATTCCTTCCCCAAAATGGGCGATTATTGGATTCCTTCCGACATTTTTACGTTAAGTCCCAGGTGGAAAAACTTTTTCGAAAATCCGGCCATGGTTCAAATGGATCATAGGATATTGGTTTATTTATATTACTTATCCCGTTTCCCTCCCTCCCCCCACCTCCAAATAAATTATTTAATTTTCTATATTTTATAATTTGTAGGCCAGAATCTACGACATTTTTTTTTTAAAAAAAAATCAAAATTAATAAACTGGAAATATTTAGGGTTTTATATAAATTAAAGTTTATAAAAAAAATTTCCTATAATTTAACCCCCTCTGAGATGTAAGGTAGGAAAGAAATGACACGATAGTTAATGAGGGGGAGGGTTTTATACCCTCAATTTTTGTTTTGCAAACTTAAAGCTAAGACAAATTACCATGAAACTTGAAATATTTGTTGTTCAATGAAAGGAAAAAAATGATCAATTTTTTTAAAAAAAATTAAATTTACAATAGAAGAAATTTTATTGGATATCAACATAGGATCCTTTTTGATCTTAAGACCCTAACATAATAAAGGATAAAGATTGATAAATTTTTGCGCGCATTAACTTTGGCCTAAAATAGGGAATGTCAGTCATAACTATAGTTGGGTATAATGGCTAATTCGCCTCAATCTTCAGGTGCCTGCCGGAGGAAATCCGTTAACATCAAGGCGTTTTAATTTATATTAATTTCTTCCAAATTTAAGCTACTATCTTTTTTATAAGAAAAACCCCTAGGTCAAAGGTTAGTTTTCGGCTTAGAACTTTGTTTAGCCGATTTTTTAATAAGCTCAAAATTGGCTTAAATGGATAAAAATATAGTAATTATTCAACAAAAGTCATAACAGTGCGAAATATCTATGCATTTTAATTTTATATAGATTAATTTTAAAAAAAAACAAACGTGATAAATTTTTAATCTTCACGTGGTCTAAGGTTATATATAATAAATTATTTCGATATATTTTTTTTTCTTCAAGACTTTTCTTATAAAAATGTAGGCAACCATTACGTTATCTTCCGTCGTAGCGACTTGGTTTATCACCAAAAGAGTTCCTAAACACATGTTGACACCTAGAATAAAATTGGCATGTAACTGTATGGTAGGAATGACGACCATACAAGTTTCAAATATACAAATTATATTTTATATTTAAAAATAAATTTATCTATAAAATTTATATAAATTGTTTGTTTTTTTAAAATCTCATGAAATCAGGGATTTCATTTCGCCTTAAATTGGGTCTTAAAAGAAAGATTTTGCATAATTACCTGACGCTTCTTGAAATTCGAGATTTAAGTTTAGAATCAATTTTTTTTACCCGAAAAAACTAGTAATATTCTTGGGGATTCGATATCTTGTTTTATGGTTTTGAGTAACATGTATTATAAGTAGTGTATGCCTAGAATAATGGCATTTTTAAATAATAGGTCTTCTTTCTTATTTTTCTCATTTATTTGCCATTATCGATTGTTTCTTTTATAATTAAACTAGATATAAGTATCTAGATATAAAATGTAGTATCTGTATCTAGATAGATTTTTTAGAAAGGTATCTGTATCTGTATCTAGATATATTTTTAGAGGTATCTGTATCTGTTTTAGATACTTTTTAAGATACATTTTATATACCCCTTTTTTATTATAAATAAAAATATTTGACTGTAAAATTTATTTTATTTCATCTGTTTACCACTCTTAGATGCCTTACTTAAAGGGATTGAGGATAGGTAAATTAATATAATAAATTAAAAATATTTAATAATTCTAGGTTTATTGTGACCTTATTTGAAGATGATAATATTATAGCAACCATGCTCTACCCTTTTTTTAAACTTGATTGGACATGGTTGCAAATGGAAGAAAATCTTAATAAAAAAAACAATTGATACAAAGATAAGCTGGTGAATTATCAAAGTCATCAACTGACTGCAAGCAAATAACCTGCCAAAAAAAAACAAATAATTTAATTTCAGATTTTTTTCAGTACCCTACAGCAGATATAATTTCTAATAATGATTTAAATTTTGATAATCAACAAATTTTAAATAATTTTTTCAAAAATGAATGTAGAGATTTTAGCATTTTTAAAGAAATACCCTGATATAAAATTGTTATTTATTAAATATAACACTACAATTCCTTCAAGCGCCCCTGTGGAAAGACTATTTAGTGTTGCTAAAAATGTCTTTACAGATAAACGAGGATGCCTAAATGATCAAAATTTTGAAAATATTTTATTACTGAAATCCAGAGTTGTTAAAGTATCTAGATATAAAAATGTAGTATCTGTATCTGTATCAAGATAGATTTTTTAGAAAGGTATCTGTATCTGTATCTAGATATTTTTTTAGAGGTATCTGTATCTGTTTTTAGATACTTTTTAAGATACATTTTATATACCCCTTTTTTTATTATAAATAAAAATATTTGACTGTAAAATTTATTTTATTTCATATGAGCTTATGAAATAAATAAATATATATATATTATATATTATATATTAATATTTATTAATACTATAATAAAGAATTATATATACATAAAATATTAAAACTTATATATAAAAAATATATATAAATATTCATTAATTTAAATATTATGTCCGAGTTTATCAATAAACCATACAAATTTTAATATATACAATATGGAAATGGTAAATTTTATTTTATAACTAAATTTTTAAGTTTATATATTTATTTAGATCTATATCGATGAAGAAGAGGAAGCAACAAGTTCTATTGCTTTACCATGGCCAAATTGAGCATATTTTAAAATAATATCTCAAAACAAAGAAAACAATTAATT
This sequence comes from Gordionus sp. m RMFG-2023, assembly GCF_954871325.1. NCBI lineage: Eukaryota > Metazoa > Nematomorpha > Gordioida > Chordodea > Parachordodidae > Gordionus > Gordionus sp. m RMFG-2023. The sequence goes on from NC_088777.1 coordinate 6,740,842, forward strand.
CTCTGATGGTAAAAGGTTTGCCGTGTTTACCTAAAAATACAAAAATATCCGTCAGTATGACTTCAACGTGCAATATCGTGAAGCACATAAGGGTATAGATATTATATATTTAAAATTCTAATTAAAATTTTAAGAGAAAATATCCAACCTTGTTAACAAAAATAAAAAAGGGGAAGGAAAATAAAATACTAAAGAAAATATTGGCAAGGCTCATCCTCCAATAATATTTTTGCTAAAAGACCTTTGACTTTAACTCAAGGCACTTTAGATGATTAAATTATTACTTTTATTATAGATGGCATGCAGCCATTATAAAAGAAAACAATTGATACAAAGATTAGCTGGTGAATTATCAAAGTCATCAACTGACTGCAAGCAAATAACCTGCCAAAAAAAACAAATAATTTAATTTCAGATTTTTTTCAGTACCCTACAGCAGATATAATTTCTAATAATGATTTAAATTTTGATAATCAACAAATTTTAAATAACTTTTTCAAAAATGAATGTAGAGATTTTAGCATTTTTAAAGAATACCCTGATATAAAATTGTTATTTATTAAATATAACACTACAATTCCTTCAAGCGCCCCTGTGGAAAGACTATTTAGTGTTGCTAAAAATGTCTTTACAGATAAACGAGGATGCCTAAATGATCAAAATTTTGAAAATATTTTATTACTGAAATCTAATAATTATTTATAATTATTTAATCATATATTTTCATATATTATATTAAAATCATTATTTTAGTTATATTCTGATAAATGTTATATCGCGTCAATAAATTTTTTAGCTCATTTCATGAATTTTCACAATATAATATTAATTTAGCTTTATGCAAACCTATAAGAGCATAATAAAAAATGTATCTGTATACAGATACATTTAAAAATTGTATCTGTATCTTGATAACTTTTTAGACGTTGTATCTGTATCTAGATAACTTTTGAGACTATGTATCTGTATCTGTATCTAGATCCATTTAAAAAGTATCTTTTAACAACTCTGATAATTTTAAATTTATAAAAAAAATTGAGAATATTTACAAAATCTTTTTATCGATTGAATTAACTATATATATATTAAAAAAATAAATATTATGATAGATAATGCTCGGAATAAGTACTCTCTTATATCACGTTCCCATCTCTTTAGCAAGTCTTCATCAGGGTGGATCACTGTTCTTACTATCTAACGCGATATGGCTTACACACGAACTTCGAAAAATTCCTAAACTTTAAAACAAAAATATATATACTATTTTCGCGTTCAATTATGTAGATTTTATTTAATGTAAAAAAAATTTAAATATTGTTACATTTTATTTGTAAATATATTTAATTAGTAATAAAATTTATTGTATTTCTTTAATTGGTTCGATCAAAAATTTTGTAAGTTATATCTCATGCTTAAAGAAAATCAATATTATAAAATGCTATTATATTATTTTTGATATTGGTAGGATCGGCCGTTACCATGTAGATTTCGGTTCAAAAAGTTTCACCGGTGGAATCAGTGCTATTTTTTCTAAATATTTATTTTAGAAAATGATGGGCATAATTGCACTAATAACAAAAAAGATGTAGTTAGCAAGCACCAAGCTGCTTTTTAAGAATTATTATAACTGATTAACTGATATAATTTTAAATAAAATTAAGCACGGTCTGGCTCTTAAAATAATATCATTTATCGGCTTGGGCTTCTGGTCGTATTTGATAAATAAAAACCATTAAATATAAATGTTTTGTTAGCAGAGTTTTAAACCAAGATAAAATTCTAGGAATCAGAAACCAGAACTCCACTTAGAGTACCACCTGAAAATTTAATGTACTATATTTCTTTTTATATTGTTTATTTAGTGTTAAAATTTATTTTTTAAAAATTGCGTATATTATAAAAAGACCTTGGACAAATCCTTGGATTAGTATCAAATCTAAGAATCTGAAGCGCCATTTTGCATATATTTAGAACCTGAACTCTCTTTTAGTCTGGGTTCGAACTGGTTATTAGATTTACTACAATTTTGATATACGAGGAAAACATAAGGAGAAGTCTTTTAGTGGTTGAAAATGAGGACGCGATACATTGGGGGAGGGGGCTTAAAATTAGACGATGCGATGCTAAAGGGTTTCCTCATATTGTTTCTTATACCTCATCATTTTTACAAATTATTATCTAATTCAAATTCTAAGATACTAATTCTCGCCCATTTTTTCAAAATCACGCATTTAGTTCATTATTTTATCTTTTAGCTGTACCAGAAATCTTAGCACGGCTCTGCCAGTGAGATAGACGTAAACTTGTTAATAAATTGTGTTTGCAAAAGATAAATTATAAAGAGAGGCATTAGAACTAATTAATACTTATTTCATTTGAAATTAGTTATAATTAATCTATATGTGTGATAGTTTGGATGAATTAGCTCTTTTTCATTATTGAATACTATTTTGAGGCGAAAAATAAAACTGAACTTATTAATGACCCTGTTAGTGTTTATGATTTATAATTTTTATCCTACCCTTCATCAATACTCTTAGTGTTTTTGGTGAGGAATTTTTCTTAAATTTATCATTAGGTAAAAAATTAAGCCAAATAAATGGCGATTATAATAAAGCCTTCTATTTAGAGCATATGTTAGAAGAATTTATTATAAAAAGTTATTAACTTTTACTAATTTCTTTAAAATTTTGTTTATAGTGAAGTGATATATTGTACACATTTTTATTAGCTTAAAATGATATTTACGAGAACAGGACAATTTTACAAGCGGGTATTTCCCCTTCTCACCCCCATGGCTAAGTCTATTGCAATGCAAGTAAGTCCATCTCACCCGTGTTATTACTACATATTTGAAAAAAATAATAATAAAAACACTAATTCTATAAAAACGGAATTGGGACTACAAGTTCCTCAAAAGTAAAAACAGTAATAATTAAATTTTAAAATAGTTATCGAATTTTTTGTTATAAAAAAAAATAAAATTTATTGGGTTCTGATGTAAATACCGTAGGACATATCAAGGGAAAAGATAACGATTGTCAAATATAATAAGTTAGGCCACGAGGACCATAGTTTATAGACTAAGCTGCGATCTATGTCCACCCATGTAAAGAGTGCGGAAAAGATTCCGTTCTTAAAGGCCGACTTGGTCTAACCTGTATATATTCTAACGAAAGGTTCAGTAGCCATAGAACTATTAACTCAATAAACTCGAACAAATTAGGGTTGGCCGACTGCTTAAACCGGGAATCACTTATCCCTGTCTGATGAAAAAAGGAAGAGAGAGACCCCAGAAATTTTTTGTTGTTAGAGGAAAACACCTTATTTGGGATTTCATTTGCGTTTTCCTAATTTCTTCTAACACAAACAGTGATCCAATTATTACAGTTGAAAAGTGAAAAATAAGAAAGCATACCACAACTCTTTTAGATTTTCGCTTTATCCCAATGGTTATTTCTATCAATGGGTCCGGGCCCCTTAGGCTATCAATTTTTTTAAAGATTTTAGGTAAATATATTTCTCAAATTAATGGAGGTTATGGATTTTAGAATATTACATTCAACTCAAATCTTAATGTTCTGAGGCAACTATCTTAGTTTTCTCGGATGTCAATGAGATAGTGTTGTTAAACGACTAATTCAATATTACACCAAATATTATGCAAGCCTGAAGATCTTGCTCATGGAATGAACAAAGGTTTAGACATATATCGAAATCTCGAGGCTTAGGCAATAGTTTTCTGCCTAAAATATTATGTTAGCCGTTTTGAAAAATCAGCTCAAAACGAGCCGTTTAACAATACTAAATGAGAGCCTCTTTTTACTTTCCTTCCCCTTTCTTATATGTTTTTTGTTAAAACTTCATATAGTTTTTTTTTTATATTTGTTTTGTTTTAAATTGTTTACAATGTTTTTTCCATATTATTTTAATATTTACTATTTTTTTAAATTTAATAAATAAAATATTTGTAAAAGAAAAATTTTAATTTAGAATATATTTTTTTTTCTCGGCTATATCAACCGGATAACAACAATTCACATTTTTTTGGAAAGTATGAGGCATATATGGGATTTCAAATTAAGGATTTACCTGAAACCCAAGGAGCAGGAGCGAAACCTCAGGCCATAATCTTATGACAAATTAGAAAGCTTTAGGATGTTTGATATTCGGGCCCTCATAAGAGTACTGCTAATAACTGAATTAATCGTTTCATTCATTGCATGTCTACCTTGAATCTTTAAACGATCATGTCTACTTAGCATTTTATAGACGTCTGTAGGGCTCATGCAACCTTGATCTTCTTTTATGTTTTACTAAATAAATACTGAGCAAACAAACTTAGAATTTAATGCTAAAAAAAATTTAAGTAAAGAATTGAAATATATACTTTTTGGTTTACATTTAATTTTCATGCATTTTGAATATATATTCTTAATGGATTTTAGAAATTATCATAAATGAAGAACCAAAAAAATTTTTATTTTTTAACTTTCTCTCATAAAATTCCCTTGAGTAAAAACTACTCATATATCTATAAAAAAGAATATATATTTTAATATTTTTAAAATATAAGAAAAGTTACACTAGAAATTTATTGATCACATACTTTAATATATATATATATTATTATATATTATTTATTTATATAATACATAATGTTATATGATTTTAATTTGTCTCCAATTTATTATAAGCTGAAATAATAAGGGGAAAGTGTATTTATTATTTATATATTTAGAAATAATAAACCTATTTCGATTAACTTATTATACCTCTGGGAATTTATATCAATTTTTTTCATAATATATTTATATAAAATGATATCGATTTCAGGATTCTGCTTATATTAATTATCAGAGATATAATATATAGTTCAAAAAAATGACTATATGTATAGCCTCGAGTTTTGAATTCACCGATACTATACTAAAAGAAACAGGAGGTAAGGCGTATCAAACATTGGCCAACTAGACCAAGGTATAATAGTCCTGTTTATAATAGACACAACCTTTCCTTTGAACCAGAAACTTAGATATTTTTAAGGATCTCAGGAGAACTTAGATATTTTTAGGGATCTTAGGAAGCTTATTTGAGTAAGACGCCGGAAACTAACAGGGATTAATTAGAAGAGACTGGGGAATTTTGGTAAGCGGGGCAAAAATGTAACTTTTGTTGTATTTCTTTTAAGGGTTAGATGATTAATGTACAATAAACATATTCTTTCTTGATGGGAAGCCAGTCATTGGAATATATAGAAAAGAAGATAAAAAGAAAAGATTTTAGTGCATTTAATAAAATTTTAATTTTTGTTCCTTTTTATTTATAAATTACTTAAATCAATGATGCTCTTTCTCTATATTATAAGTAATATAGAATTTGAACTGGCCTTTCCAACTAACTTAGAATGCTAAGCCTATTCAAAGTTTAGCCATATCCCTGAGATAACTAATCAATAAGGGGAAAGATTGCAATTAAAAGTTTAGTCATGAAAAGGATCATTTCTCTATCGTAACCAAGGGTTCGTAAATATTTATTTATTGAAAAATTTCTCCAACCCACCCCTACCCCCTAAAAAAAAATAATAACCCCTAAAAAATATACAATGTGCGTTATATATAATTTTTTTTCGAAAAAATTAAAGAAAATAACAAATTAACATTTTTAAAAATGTAACTGGGAAAGTTTATTTAATATAGACCCTAAAAATATCCAATATAATGGTAAAAACATTTATATCCAAAGCCCCCCCCCCCCCCTCTCCTCATACGAAAATATTAGACATATGCCATTAAATTTTCTATGATAAATCAACATAGGTAGACCAGGGTTAGTCGGAACAATTTTTCTCAAGATCATCATAATTGTTGTTTTTGAAATTTACAAAATACCATGAGATAGACCAAACATCTACCTAACCTTATACATAATAAATGTTTTAAATATTTATATTACTTTTTCCCAAGATTGATTCTAGTAAAAGTTATTTTTCACGTCAAAAAACCTCAAATCCGAGGTTTGCAGATTCTATTATTTTATTAAGTCTCCCATAAGTTAATTAATAATATTATTGTATCATATTCACGGACAATGTTTTATTGATATAAATATATTATTTACATAAAAATAATTCATATATATATATAAATGACAAAATATGACATAAATTTTTTTTATGTTTTCCTAATTCTATTCCTACAATATGTAATAGTAGCCAAAGAATACTTATTTTATTACATAAATGTATTAGAATATATCATATTTGTAAGCATAATTTGATCTATACTAGCCCCCCCCCCCTAGTTACTAAAATACTTAATAATCTTAAAAATGTATTTAAACGTGATTTATAAACTTTCTGAAATGAGAAAAGAGGGTTTTGAATTTTATATAAATATCAATTTTATTATTTTTAAACAGCTCCGTGAAGTTGGCCGAACACTTGGGAGCACTAACGATGAATCATATGTCATTTTTTAGTTCGTTAGTGCTTATTAGTACTTCAATCCGTATAGTAGCCGAATTTAAGGAAAAAAAGTTATAAGCAAAAATAAAAATTTGTGCCAATTTCACGCTTAAAAGTTGATTGAAAGCACTAACGATGAAACTTATATCATTAAAAACATGTCCAAAAAGATAATTCTAGAAAATTTTATAAATTTTAAAAAAAAATTAACATATAATTTCATTAGTATTTGTGAAAGTTTTTGAATCTTAGAATTTTTTTAAAAAAGTTTTTGGACATAGTCTAAAAAATATGCAAAATTATGAAATAAAAATTTAATTTTTAATGAAAAGTCTTTTACAAGCCTCAAGGCTAAATATAACTTATGCTCCATTATTATTAATTTCTACATTTAAATGTATCGAACATATATTACTACAGAAAATTTAAGCTTAAAGAAATTACGGCAAATATTGAAGTGGAAACGTTGGAATTTCATAAATTATGGATTGTTGAGTTCAGACCAATAACTTAGCAAATTTGATATTAGCATAACCTCAATTCGAACCAAGTTATGACCATAGATAAAAAATATTAACATAGAATAAAATAGTATAATATTTTGTTCTAAATATCTTTATCCTCCCTTTTTGCATAATTATTCTTAAGTCAGGTAAATGAAAGAGTCTCCATTCATCAAGCGATCCTCACAAAATATAAAACTTTTCTCCTAATATATTATAAATGATTATATATTTTGATCCACCATACTCATTGAAAATTTTGTTTTCTTTAGGAAAATAAAACCTTGATCTACTTTAGAATAGATTGATGTTAGACTTACTAAGAAATTTCGCACTCATTGACTGATTAGCTCAATTACACAAGAGACTACATATTTTTTTTTTCGTAAATACCTTGCCTGTTTACTTATGATCTTTAAGAATATTTTTGTACATCAATCTATATTTTAAACATTTTAATATTTTTTTTTAAAGCTTAGAGCCATTTTTTACACAATCAATAATTCTTATAAATTTATAATCTAACATTATAAGTGATTCATATAGTTATTAGCCGGATACCAAAAATGGTGAAACCGAGTTTTACCCGAATAGTACTTCAACCTGGAATTTATGCAGGTTATATGCATTTAATATTTTATAATAGCATTTTTATGCATATAGATTTATATATATTTATATATTATATTTGATGATTTTTTTGAATTTTTTATAATCAACTACCCTAGTAAATTTGAGAAATTTTATTTTCATTGATAACTTCAAAAATCAATTTTAGAATACTCAAAAATTATCCACCCCCATCCCAGTAAGACACATTTTTGGGAAATTGCCTGGATGTTTAATAAATTATATATATAGTTATAAAAATTTGAATGAGATTAGAGTGTATATGTTTTTTTTTAAAATGGGGATGAAATTATCCTATTCATCAGGGCCCTATCTTATATTTAAATCAAATAAAATATAACAATTCAATGTTAAAAATTAGATAATTAAATGGAACTTAAATTGATATGTTCTTCTCCACAATTTACCAACTTAAATATTATTATTCTCTTTATTTTTGCGTTTATTTTTAAAATAAAAAATATTTATGAAGTCAATCAAATAATGATTGATTTAACATTAAAAAAAAATTTTTTTTTTTCAGTTTATTAAGGATTATCGCGATCGAAGGAAAGAAATTATCGATTTAATTAGATAAATTGGATTTTAAATTTATTTTAACGATTATGCGATAATTATATCCATTTCAATAATATTTTATATTGCAAATAAAATATCCAAAAAAAATAATAGAATTGGAAAAAGTTTCGGATTACTGTGAATCTCATTGTAATGCACAAATTGACTTCTGCATTCACAGTTAGTGCGAATTTGCGATGAAGAATACAAAAAAACACCAAATTTGAATGTAAATGCAGGGTAATTTGTGTGTATGACATAAATAAATTACAATCTCCATACGGTAGCATTATACTCTATTCTATATCATACTTTGAAATATATTTACATGCAAAGAGTATGATTTTACATGTAAGGGTAACCGGGGCAGAACGATCTGGATTTCATAAAAAACTCTTATAAAATATGTAAATATTAATAAAAAATGACAATTATTGCCATTTACTTCAAATGTTTGGTTTCATGTCAATTTTATCAAATTTTTTTTATCGCTAAACATTTTTTTTGGCTAAACTTTTATCGCGAATGTTTATTATAACATATGGATTTTAGGGCGAAATTTTGATCGCGAATCCACTTTCGCAATACTAGACAGCGGAGACTAATATCGCGAATGCAATAGCGTGAAAGGAAATAACGACGTTTATAAAATTAATTTTATTTTAAATCTAGAGAACAAAAGAGTGCTTTGATTCTGATTCTAAATTTTTATTTAAGATAAATATGGTACTTATTTTATAAAATTTTAAAAATAATTGAGTTTTACTTCCGGTTCCTAAATTTGAAGTGGTATCGATAGTTCCAAGCTCCGGTTTCCGGGTAAGTGGAAGATAATTCCCCGGAAAATAACTACTAAATTTTTTTTTTCTGAGGGGATGAGGAGGGTTATTGGGGGCTAATTTTAAAAAAAATCTTTTCTCTAAAAAATATATCATACGCCTGGGAATTTAGTTATTCAATATCCCCTTTTTTGTCATAAATGACTATTTTTTTTTATATAGCAAACCTATCCTACGCTTTTCCCGCAAAGTCTTATTATAAAAGAATCGTATGGAACCCTGGCATTAAAAATATTTATGTATATCAATGGGCTCATTTCAGTAGAGTCTGGGGTTATTTGACAGATGTTTTAGCTCTTTTTGTGGTAATATTTTTAATTTTTTGTTTTTTAAAATTAAAAGAATTGTATCATTGTATATCCTTTATCTAGTTATTTAGGAGTAAGTAAAAGACGTGCTTTTTTACTATTTACCAACGATCCTGGGTAAAATGGCGAGCCCTACGGACTAAAATGACAAATATCAAATCTATAACCCATAAAACACAAAATTTTCATTTTCAACATTAAAAAAAATTAGTTTTTACAATAAAGACACCAGTAAAATAGATCCTTTCTGGCATAAATAAAAGATGCACATTCATGACAATTAGTCTACTATATTAAATCTTTGCACTATTTTACTGTTATTCCAAATTAAGCAGATTCTTTTTTTAACGATTTATTTTTCCTCTTTTTTGTATATTGGGACATATAGTCTAGAAATATAAACATATGACAATATAACACTCCCCCCTTCACCCCCCCCCCCCCCCTAAATAAATTTTTTACACCACGACACTCTCTAAATATTTCCTCCATCCACCCCTATTCCCACCTAACTCCCTTCCACTCCTATTATACTTCAATTACTATCTTATATAAATCCACTCCCTCCCATTGTAGAACTGCCTGCTATCATGATTAGGTAGTGAGTCAGTTTAGATTTATCAGCTGTTCCGACATTTAAATTAGAATTTTGGGCATCATTAGGAATAACGTAATCCAAAATTGTTGATCTCTAGAAGGATGATTAGGTAGAGTCGAAAACAATGATTTTTCTTAGCAGATAATAGGTATACTTTTAAAAATTTATTGTATTTTAATATATAAGGAATAGGGTAGGCTGTTCTAAGAAAAAAAAGGCTATCTATTTGGTTATCTTGACGGAGACGCTATCGAAAAAAATTCAATATTATTTAAATAATGACATATATCTTCATAATTATTTTTATAAATTTGTAACATTTTTATACTTTTTATTTTCCAATATTATAAAAAATAAAAATAAAAATTATATTTTCAAAAATAGTTTTTCTTTCACCTTATGGGAATTTTAGTGTATTAATATATAATATAAATAATAAATTTTTTAACTTTTAAAAATTTTTTATCTTTATCATTTAGGGAATTATTAATAAAAAAAAATTCACATTGGGAATTCTAACGAAAAAAAAAATACCACAAAAACGAAAAATTTAGATATGTATATTTAATATATAATAATAATGGCAAAAAATTTCAAATTTATTTTATTTTTTTCACTCATTAAAAAAGTCGAATGTTATTTGTCCAGCATAAATTTACACTAAAAAAAAAAGAAAATTTTATGATAATAATCAACCAATGATGAAAAAAAAATAAAACATAATAATAATAATAATAAAATGATAAAAACAAGTCTTCAAGGAACGGGGATAAATTGTCAAAGGAATTATTAAGACGATATAATGAGTAAAAATTTGCTACACTCTTCAATTCCCAGTACAAATTATATAGATGTAATAGAAGTGCTCTGTCGAAATTAAAAGTTATGGATTATGTGGTAAGATATAATAATATTTATATTAATATTATATTTATATATACATCTCAAAATAAAATTTAGTTGGTTTTTTTTAAATAAAAAAAAAACTTTTATGAAATGTTTATATTAATTTTTAAATGATATTGATAATGAATTTTGAATATTACCTTTTGTTTGTGTGGAGATATTTTTTTGAAAGGCAAACAAGCCTATATTTATCCCCCTATTCCCAATTACTCTTTGATTCCCCTTCCCCCTACAAGAAGCTTACCTACTAAAGATATGTGAAAGGTAAAGGATCACTCAGTCCCTTTCATGTAGACATTGAGTACAACCATACTAAGGGGGGAGGGCGCACTATTTTATAGGTATATTTCCTCATAAATTTTATTGGAGATCTTTAGCAGTTATTGTAGGTCTTTGGCTATATTAGATTTTCATAAAAAATTTTTTTGAGTTTTCACATTTTTTTTATATTTAAGATGCTTATTTTTTAAAATTTGAATTATAGTCGTTGTTTTAAAAGTTATTTTTTTAACTAATTTTTCCTTCAAATTCTTCCTTATGGTGATATTACATTTTTTGGGGAGATAGGAGGGGGATGGTATGGAGAAGGGTATATAAGTGGATAATTTTTATTAGATAAAAATGATAACGAGAACAGACTAATTTGCGATGGTACGCGCCTAGATATAATCTTTATCAAACATTTTGAGATCAAATATGCCTTAAAAACTAAATTATACCTCTAATTTATATAATTAGGGTAATTTAATCATAATTAAAGGCTCATTAATTATTTTAAATAGCAGAGCAACGCTTTGGTTATAGTTTTTTTGCCTATATATCATTGCTCAATTAAAATCGATTATCTAACAGGCATGCCATAAGTCAATATACCTCTTAAGAAATCGACCACCATGAGGATGTTGGGTGAGAAGTAGATTGATTTGCATAGGCACAGCAAGGAGGAGGAGACTCCTACCCATTTGCCTGTTCTATTATGTTTTAAAAAATTAGCATAACAAAAGCCCAAAGGCTCTGCAATATGGTTAAAGACCTGACCTCCTATATAACTTATGGGGAAAAACTCTAACTAATAATTCTCCCCCCCCTCCACCACCTTAACAAAATTCCATTGGCAACGCCTATGATTTGATTTATAAATTAAAAATCTGCAATGCTTGGCCAGGCCTACGTTGGTAGAGACGGGTAAGGTAACGCCTAAAAATATTTTTTTTGGGCCGAACCGGTCAAAAAGTTGAAGTGGACCTGTCGGAAAATTACATATATCTTAGCGTCAATGTGTTTTTTCCGGCAATGCGTTATTTTTCAACTTTATATCATTTTTTATGAGCGCGTTCTTTTAAATTTAAAAATTTGATTTTACCGGATATGTATTCCATCATATTTGGAATACATATCTTATGAATTTTATACAATTTTGTTCTTAATCTTTGAGTCACATTTATATAATTTGTATAAAAAAAATATTTGGAAAATTTAATGTAAATTATATTAAATTTAAAAGTTCACGGAAAAATTGTCTAAAATTTATAGGGTAGATAATTCCAAAAATGACGGCATACACTTCCGGTAAAATCAGATTTTTAAATTTAAAAAAACGCGCTCAAAAAATGGTTTAAAGTTAAAAAAAATAACACATTGCCGGAAAAAACACATTGACGCTAACATATATTATATTTGATGAATACTGATATTTCATAAAAGTGATAGTCCATAAATTATAGTATTTTTAAATTTAACCACTCCACAAGATTATTTATCATTAATCATTTTGGGTTAGAGCCTTTCGAGTTGGGCCGGGCCGGAAGACTTTATTAAAAAAAAATGAAACTTGGCCGGGCCGGGAATTAACTAAATTTCCACAGGGCTGGGCTTAACAATTTTGCCATTTTGTAAGCCTTCCTTCTTCTCATGTAAATTACAATTTGATGATAATAATTTCAAGAATAAATAACGCGTATTTATTTGATTGGCACGTGCCCATTATATGGTTTTTAAAGATATTTATCGTAAAATTTAAATATTTTGCGTGAATTTAAAAAAAAAACAGAAATAAAATAATCCTATTATTATATTATCAATATAATATGAGAGGAGTATGATCACTGTCAAAAATTTCTACCTCGAGGAAATTTTTTTAAAAAATATCTCGGGCCGGGCCTGACTGAGATTTATATATTTTTTTAAAAAATTTTGCTTGAATTCGGGTCGGGTTCTGGTTAAGAAATATGTTTATGGACCAGCCGAGCTCGGGCTTAAAATTTATACAAATTTCGGGTCGGGTTGGGACCAAAAAGCAGAAATATCATGGCTTTAGAAAAGGGTATTAAGCAAGATAGTCATTGAAAAAGGTGACATGGAATTAATAAGGTGGAGGGGTAAATCATTATTGGATTAGGTGACGTAGAAAAATGCCTCGTAAAATAAATAAATGAACCAAAAAAAGGAGATCCAAATTTTTGTGAATTTCTTTTAGTTTTAAGAAAGTGATTTTTGTTTAGTATAATGGTTTAGCTTTCGGTTTTATTTTACGGGATTTTGTTGAATTTCGGTTTTATCTTAAATAAAGGAAATATATTAAATTTTTCCTGTCAGAGGGGGGGTAGGAAAGATTTTTGGCAATTTTTATATTTTCTAAAAATAATTTTTTGGTTTTAAATCTTTTTTTTCATAAATTTTTTTCCAATTTGGAATTATGGTCATTACTTAAAAAAAAGTTGTAAAGGAGACCAGGGGATGGTTGAGACTTTTGTTCAATTTGGATAAATTCAATAATATTAGACTAATCTGAATAAATAAAACATCTTATGAATCCTAAAGGTATAGGCTATTTGAAATAGTTAATATATTTTATAAATACTATATATACTTATTTAGAAAAATAAAATCTGAAATTTTTTTTATTTTGGCCAAACATAGCACTCTGGGTACATTTGGGACTTCTTCATGTAATAGTTGGTCCACTTATAAAATAGATGTCTAAATATAAAATTAAATTTTATTTTTGATATCATTATAATATTAGAGGCTTCAAAATATGTAATATTAATTTATTGGTAATATCATAATACGCAATAATTTAATAAATTAAATCGAATTTAAAGAATTTATGAGATTTTGGGAATTTTGGTTAAAAAAAATTAAAATAAAATATTATTTAAAGTATATATTACCAACTACCCTATAAACAAGCATGACCTAGTCCACTTATAAATATCATTCCGAATCATATTAATTCATATTTTTATGATTCTGTAAAGTTATCAGATATTAAAAAGTAGTTTGAACCTTTTCTAAAATTTATTTATTAAGATATTGAAAACTTTAAATCATAAATCTAACCATAAAGTTTGTAATTTATTTTTTGTTACTTTTTTCCTTCTCTAAAAATTAAAATACAAATATTTTTAAAATTTTTACTTTTAAGCCAATCATATATGACAGAATTATATATTAGGGCTAAATTTTTTTATAAATTAATAACTTAAATTATAATTGTAGCGGACTAACGTTCCTCTGCACTTAATGTTCCCTGGTTTTCCTTGCATATTGGTTATTTTTTTTATCATGAATGTTTTGATATATCGTTATAATATTTTATTAGAAAAGAGTAGGGTGGGAATCATAAAGCAATTTACAGTAATTCATTCAATATGAGATCTGGAATTGATTAAAACAGCTCCAGTTCCAAATATTCAACAGCTGTTAAGCTTTCTAACAATTAAAAGGGCATTTAAAAGTTTGTCCCAGTTTAATCTATTTTATTTATGATATAAATATATATATATATATACCTCAACAAATTTAGAATCAATGTATAGAATACATATTCCTTCTAGATTAATCCTTTCCTATATTCTTATATTTACCGTCGTGCCATAATTAGAATTTTCCTTTCTTTGGGATAAAAATTATTCATTATTATTAATTCGTAACTCATTAGAACTATTATATTTTTTAACAAATAAACCCCCCCCCCCCCTCCCCAACTCCTTTCCCAAATAACTTATTCATAATAAATTAATATCCCGCTTGATACGCGGTCATGATCGCTAAATACTTTAGCCCATCGCTGACTATATTTTTCTTAGCAAGCTAGGCAATCATGCTTTTGTCGCCCTTTCTGGAAAAATCAATGAATTCCACTTGTTTTAATGTTTGGCATTTTTTCTAATAATTTTTACATTTTTACATTTTACAATATGAAATATTATATTTTTATATTTTATAAAAAAAACTCTAATTTTTTGCCGCCCCAAATCTGAAGCTATTATCCTCAAAAAAAAAATTACCCTTTTGACGCCGTCCTAAAACAGGCCCGGATTAGACAATATATCTTCCTTATTAATTTTTCGTTCTATTAGAACTCGTATTTTTGTTTTTTCATTTTGTCGTGAAACGTTTTTATTTTATTTGTAAATAGTTGCTGCGACAAAAACTCCAAATTATCTAGAATTTGTATCGGATCGGTTTCGATTCAGGGGCAAAAAAAAATGATAGACATTTCGATTTGGTTATGATTTTTAAAAAAAATTATAAAAGTTTTTTCTATTAAAAAGGTTTTAATAAAAAAACAGAAATGGACACAAAAAAAAACATAAATGATTTTTATTAAGATAATGTGCAATATATACTAGTTATTATTTACATTTTAAGTAGTGTTTTTTAAAAAGCCCGATTTAGATAGGTTTTTTTTAAAACGTCCCGATTAAGAATTTAGCTAAAATAATTATATATATGTGTCAAGTTTTGGCAAATAGATGTCCAAGCATTTCTGCCAGTGATGTGGCAAATTCCTTAGGTCCTACATAATATTATTGTGGATATATTCTTTAATTGTGGCGTTTTTCAAAATCGATACGAATCGGGCCTATTAACGACATTAAATTTTTGAATATGATAAATATGAAAATTTATTAGATCAGAAAGGAAAATTATGAAAAAAAATTACCATTATAAAATTAATAAAAAAAAACTCCCTAGGAAAAAGTATAATGTAAGTTTTCAAAATAGATCTTAGTTACAATATAAAACAAAGCGGGTAAAAGACTCGGTTTGCTCCTTTTAGCTATTAGGCTCGGTTTAATGTTCAGAAAATTATAAAGGTTCTTTCCAGTATAACGGATCGGTTAGGTTTGCTCTAGATCCGTGATCCTAAGTTATTTCCGTCCCTAAAATTTAAATGACGCAATTGAATCCCCCCCCCCTATGTTTTAAGGACCTGGTGACTTTAGCTTACTTGACTTATGTAATGGAATAAAATTTATATAAAATTGATGGGTGATGTTAATTATCATATTGCGTTTCAAGTCAAAACAGGTATCCTTAACTCAAACTAATATCGGTTATGTTTAGGTTCAAGTTCGGACGAAAATAATGGTTTAAGGTGCATGTTCGGTGTTCGTAAAAAACAAAAACATCGGTTCAGTTCGAACCTCTAAAACCCGGTTTGAATATTTTTGAATTACAAACCTACATTCAGATTCTATATTTTATTTGTTGTGATATTTTGTTAAATTTTATCGAGTTATAAAAAGATGGGTTCTTTTAATGCGTTTCTCAAGATTTGCTCCGTGGTTCTCCTTAGTTGTTGTGTCACAATCTTTAATATTACATTTATAATTTATATATTGGATACGATTTATATCTAAATATGGCCGAGTCCTAGATCAATTTATTACTAAATAGGCGTATATCTAGTATCGACCAAACAGTCAAAAGTGCTAAATGTAATAATTTATATATATTTTTTTAAAAAAAAACTAAAACAAAATAAAACAAAAAAAAAGGGGGAATAAAATACGAAATGCCGCCAAAACATTTAAAACAAATCAAAATAGGGTGTCATAGTTAGAAAGCTTTTTCAGCCTAGACCAAAAAGAATTATGAGTATCAAAATTAAGTTGACTCAGGACACGACCTATAAGCTTAAAAAATGTTGTAAAATGGCAACATACTAATTAGATTAGTGTTGTTAAACGGCTCGATTTGAGCCGATTTTTGAAAACGGCTAATTCGATATTTTAGCCAGAAAAATATTGCCGAAGTTTCGAGATTTCATTAATAAACGTCTAAACGTTTGTGACATGTATGAGCAAAGTCTTCAGGGTTGCGTAATATTTTTCTGAATAAAATATTGAGTTAGCCGTTTTTAAAAATAGGCTTCAAATCGAGTTGTCTTACAACACTAATACTATAGCCTATATAAATTAAATTAGAATTTTATCAATATACTAGTAATAACTTTCACATAATTTTATAAGCACAAAATCTTGAGGTTCGAACCTATTCATGGGCCATTTAGCGGTTCGAATCGGGCGAATATAGAATCAATTAACGATTCAGGTTAGATTAAAAAACTGTTTTAACGGTTCGGTTCAGGTTTGGATCCTTGACTCACAATCTATAATATAAAGCATACCGTGCGTCATTGGGGACAGTAGATAACCTCTAAAGGGAAGGGGGGGGATATTTACGTATCTTATACTTATATTTAAAATTTTTTTTATTATGAATAATTTTTGTGTGTCATTCTTTTCCTCCCCTCCAAAATTTTAAATCTTTTGAATATTATTTAAAATGGATGTAATAGCAGATGTTGTTAATATAGACACATTTTATTTTTTTAAAAAAATAATTGTTTTATTTGATAATTTGAAATTTTTAAATTTAGCACAATTTTTCCCACGATTTTGTGAAACGTGCCCATGTTATTAGAATTAACATAATTTTTTTTTTTTACAAGTATAATTAATACACATACTATGAAGTATATTATAATGTATAATGACGGTCAAATTCTATGACACGTGATTGAGTCTTTAAATCCGGTTCTCACATATTTCCGCAGTGGGGATCGATTAAAATTCTATAATTTATTCCATTCCATTTTATTATATTTAATTTTTATTATTTTTATTTTTTCACATAATTTTTTCTAAAATTAATTTTCATCAAAATAAGATTTATTGCATATGTATTTAGATATAACAAGCTATGAGTTTTTCTTTATTTGTATAGTTTAATCACGATGCCCCGCCCACTAACCAAAATCACACTTCAATCAGTGATTTATTATTTTTAAATAAAAATACTAAAACAAACCATAATTATAATAAAAACCCACTCTATAGAAGGGTAATTTTTTAATAACATTTCTACAGTTAAATTATCATCCCACAATTATATAATTGAAGAAAATGATTTTTTTTTTAAATATCAACTATTTCAAGAAAAATGGAAATAATATAATTTGTCGCTGTAAAATGTAAAAATCATCTAATTTTACACTTTAAAAATAGGTACATTTTAGATAATATAAAATGCGCCGAGGCGCAAACATAATATTTACAGAAGCAGGGGTCTCAAAAGATCCTATATTCTAGGTAGAGCTAATAATAAATTTATGCAAGTCCAAGCTTTATGCCTCTATAGTATACTTATATAGGTATAGTATATGGTGCACATTTCAGGCAATAAGTTATAGTTTTAACTCTATTTTTTGCACCACGGGGATCTATAAAACAAATTTATTTGTAATCATTATATGCATATTCCTTGAACAAATATTTACATTTTGTTTTAAATTAATTATTTATATTACAAATTTGTCAATATATTATAATATAAATATTTTATATCTAATATAAACCCATCAAAAAATATCTTGTAACATTCCTATAATTTTAATGTTTTTTTAGAAATTATTTTATAAATTTTACTCTAATTGCTTTTATTAAGCATCAATTAGAAAATATGCATTTTTTAAAAAAAAAAAATTAATGTAACAAATCCCTCATTTTTAAATCCATCTACTTACACTATTAAAATATCATAGTTTATTTTAGTTTTAGAAATCTAAAAATATTTGGAATTTTATTGTTTTTAAACCATCTAAAAAGAAGCTCATATTTAAAAAAAAATTACATTAACTAATTAGTATTGGTGTGCTATAATTATTATTATATTTATACTAAATTTTGCTCATATTTGTTCAATTTTTAAAATTTATTATTATTATATAATTCAGTCATTGCTAATAAAAAATATAACATGTAATGTGTCGACAGATGGCATTTACGAATTGAGTTTGATCGGTAAACCAAAGGTTAAATTAGTTTCTAATATTTTTTTTTTTACAACTATTAAATTTTGAACCAATAAAATAGTAATAAAAATTATGGTTATAAAATAATTATATATGTGTATTCTAATTATGATTTATTGATTTGATTAAAAAAAAATAATATATATATAAAATAAATTATATTCTCCATAGCAAGAAAAAGAAAATTCCTCATAAAACTCTAAGGTAATTATGCAATAGAAATACAGAATTAAGTCCAAGGTATAAACATAAAATTTAAATATGATTGGTAATTTAGTAAATATTTGGGGTAAAATTATATTAGATTTATAATTTTTTTTTTTAAAAAAATATTAGCATATCAGAATTGACAATTTATATTATAATAACGAATTATAATTTGTCACAATATGATAAATTAAATTATATAATATAAGGTAAAATACCGCGGATGACACGCGTGGTGAAAAAAAGGTATAACCTTGTAAAAAAAAATGTGATTTTATGAATATTTTCTATCGTATTATCTTTATATGGGTAATTTTTTGTTTGGGATATTGGAAAAAAATTTATTTTTAGCCCTAATCTTGGAAAATATTCTTTAATATCTAACTTATGGACCACTAAATCTAAAGTTCCACCTCAAGAAGAATCAATGTAGTCATATATGCCTAGGATCATCTTAATAAATCATTTGTTAGAAAAAATTTTAAAAAAAATTTTTATTGTGTTCAAATGATCTATAATGAGCAATTATAAAATACACATAGTATGAAAATACGATCAAAGCACTTTAAATATAATTCCTAAGACTTATATATATATATCATAATAATTATAAATCCGAATTCTATAACTTATATATTTTATAATATTTATCTAAATAATTTTCACAAACTTCATTATTCATGAATTTAATATATAGTTTTTGACCACATTTTAAATATTCATACTAGAGATAATTAGCGGAATTGGCCAGCCGATCTGTAATTTTTTTACCGGTCTAAAAATATTTTTAGCCGGCCCGCTTTCGGGTAGTGTAGACTTCAAAATTAAATAACGCCAATAATAGAGAAACAAGAAACTCTGCTTTCTTAATATTTATTTTATAGTCTGACTAATGAATGCGAACCCAAAAGATTTCCCCCCTATATCCAGTACAATACATACCGTGTGACACACTACACTCTCTCAAATCTGTAGGGCATTATTATAACTATTTTTTCCCAGATTACTAGTAGAATAATCTTCCAACCTACCCCTCGTTTTATTTATCCATTGATCATAAGCTTTCCAAACTAAAAGTATTATTAAAATGTTGAAGAGTTTAATAGTAGTTTCTCGTTGAAGAGTTTAACAGTAGTTTCTAGGATGGCCCCAATGAGGTCACCGCCCCCTAACGCGCAAAATTTTAAAAAAATAATAACAAAAAGTGGAAATTAAAATTATTATATATAATATAATTGTAAGACAAGTATAGAATCAATGTTATTTTTGTCCGGAAAAAAGAACTATAGCCGATCCTGCACTTAGAATTATCAATCTTTTTTTTTATAACAAAAATTTATTCGAATACTCCTAATGATATATCCCAAACAATTATAATATATGAAGAAATTTTAAGTAAAGAATATTATAATTTTATAAATCGAAATCAATAAAAAATCATAATTAGTTTTTTTTTTGCTTATCCTCTCGATTCATTAGCTCCTAAATTGAATTTGCGCAATATTACATAATATTAAAAATAATATTTTCTGTGTAGGCTCTATGATCTATTATTGCTTTCTAATATACTATAACTTTTACTTATACTAAAAAAAAATAAAAAAATTATCATTAGCATTATACATAATAATATTTTAATGTTTCAGAATTTTAAAAATAATTATTCTTGAATTATGAAAATATCAAAATTATACATAAAATAAATATTATTTAATTTTTTTTTCTCTCTCTCTCTAAGGACTAAAAAGAGTAAAAAAATAAAAATAAAATATTTTTTGTCATTTATCATTTTAATATTGATGTCTAAAAAAAATTCTCCTGAGATGATAACATCTAATACATAAGGGACATCGGCGTGTAGAACTTATCCAATGATAGTAAAATATACATTTTTTTATTTAAAACATATATTGTTGATATCAAATATTTCTGTTATTTTTACTTTATAAATTATAAAAAAAAAACTAAAACTCTCTTTAAGTTAGGTCATTTTATTTCTGTAACTTTCCTGATAAAAATGATAAAATATAAATAGATTTTTTTATTTAAAAAAAAATAAAATATTGATCTTATATATAATTCATTAGGATATTCCAAAAAATGAGGAAGGTGATCAATACCGAGATAAAACGTTTACCGCTACGTTCCCATTATCACCTTCGAACCCTAATCTTTCAACGTATAAAAGAAAAGTCGGCGACGAATCCATTACCACCACCTCAAAAACTACCCTTCCCAATGTCACCTACAATTATCAACCCGGCAGTGGTGGCGGCAGATTAAGGCTTTTTGAACAAAATTCGTTCAAATTTAATCATCATTACGGCCATAACAACTATGAGGCTACCTGTTATGGGCCCCCCGGAAAACCTTTTCTTGACTACTATGTCTCTGACCCGTCCGACATGCCAGAACATATCGAATATGGCCCATCTCCTTACCCTTACATACCTTATCACAGATTATTGTACAATAATGAACAGACCCCCAACCCCCTTAATTTGCGCCGATCTCCGCCTTCAGAGGTTAAATGTAATTTAGAGGACGATCATCCCTCGTTACACAATAAAACTCTACAGAGTCTGCAGAATTTTCCGAATTTGTTAAGCAGCGACAACAATAATAATCTAGAACTCGACCGGGTCAACAACCATATTTTAAGTGGCCATACTTCTCATCGATACGCAACTGGGAATCCTTTCGAAAAGATTATTGGGTTGACCGATTTTCCTCCCGGTAACGAATATAAAGAAAACAGTCAGGAATTGAACGATTCAGGGGTATCGCTTTCCGCTGATCCTGAAAAAGGTTTTTTTTTAAAATGTTTTAGAAAAATTTGGCACAGGAAATTAGATTTTTGGTAAAAAAAAATTATTATCCCTATAAGAATTTTTGTATGACTTACTTTAAGTCTAAATCCTACAAAAGATCACCTAAAATAATTTATATGGTATAAATAAACAAATATAATGATAATACCATATAGGCAAGTATATAATTCCATAAGATATACAAGCTAAGAGACGAATATCTATAATCTGCGTCTGCCCTTTAGTGCATATCTCAGAAATCTCTAGATTTTAATTGTGTGAAGATATAAAAAAATTGTCCCCCCCCCCACCCCACCTATCCCCTAATATCTTCTAAAGTTACAATAAATTAATATAAATCACTAAGGTAAAGACACACTATTTCAATTAAGTGACACACTTAAACCTTTTCAATCGTGGATGCCTGGTTGTCTAAATAGCAAATATAGCCGTGCGTTGCGATACGCGACCTCTATATCGCCGTTACTCGAAAATATCAATCAAATATCTAACTTAGAACGAATGGAAAATTTAAAGTATAAAACAATATATATATTATTTTTTTTCGGTTTCAGACAAGATATGTGAGGGAAATTTTAATTAAAATTAAAGTGTTTTAAAAAAAAATCGAGTTGAAATGAAAAAGTAATCTAAAAGAGGAAACAAAATTGGTAAACATGAATAAATTGAATAAAAGTCGAGTAAAAAGAAAAAGATTTAAAAATAAATTGATTTAAATTTTAAAAAAATTGAGTTTTTCCGTAATTTTACATATTTTTTTTATTTTTTGGGTGCTTTTCTCTGATAATTTTGCTTAATTTTAGAGCCAGTTTTCATGCTTTTCTAAAATTTTGCTTGTTTAGCCTGTGTTTGTTTGATTTTGTGTATTTTAAGCTCAATTTGCTTGCTTTTCTGATGTTTTAAGTCATGTTTGTGCTTTTCCTTCTTAATTATACTCTATTACATGGTATATGCCATCTGTGAACTCAATATATATTTTTTTAAAACTGAAAAAACAATTGATATTTGACACTAATTACCCCATTGGTAAAATCAAACTCATAATCTTAGGACTACGAAACCGCCATAAACTATCAGTTTTATTTTACCGAAATGGGCTAATGCTATATGTGGTTTACATTAATATTTATTAATAAATATACTAAAATGTTCCTCTTTAGTGACCTTAAAGTAAACAATCCTCACTTTATTAGAGGTTTTTGATATATTTCAAAAAATAAAATTTGATATAACCTCTTTCTATCTAGTTTTTAATTTAATATCTGCCATTACCAGGTCCACCATCTCCGATCTATTATAATTCTAGGAAAATGTTCTACCTAGTCTATAATGGTTTTAACAACTTTCCTATAGGTCGGGTATATTTAAAAAAATAACGGTCCGTTTAATGTACTCGGGCCGGGCTTAGGACCGAACCTGCAGGTTTCAGATTTGTATATTAGAAGAATTCGTGTTTTTTTTTAAATTAAATTTAAATAACTGTAAAAAATAAACAAATACTAATTATTATTTCGTAGATTATGTTGTCAAATCCATTTTTAATATTTGTTTTATGAAGAGGAAAAAAAAAATAAGATTACATAATTGAATTATTGACAGTAACGACAAATCGATATTTTTTCTTAAAAGTTGACTTATTCAATTGGCAATTAATTTCGCTTCGTTTGCCGATAATCTTTTCATCCTATTAGTTATTATTATGATCCATATAACTAAGAAATTAGTCATTTTATGCTATTTTTCGCAATATTTTGACCTTAATAAATGTTGAAATTTTATGAATTCATTATTTATAAAATATATCACTTTTTAGAGTAAAATAAATAAAATATTAGCACATTGGCCGACAGAAATGAATAAATGAATAGAAATCCAATTTATTTTGACATTTCATACAGCCAGAGAGGTTAGGGGACAATAAGCAATCCACCCTTTTGAAATTTGTTTGTTCTGGTAAATATCCGTTTAGCTAATAAAAAATTAATTCGCTTCTATATAACCGTCCCTCCCCTCAATGTATACAATATATAATTACAAACTTTAATTCAAAAGAAAAATAAGTAAAATTTAATAATTTTTATAAAAATAACCACAATGATTTTAAAATAAAAACATTTTTATAAATTAAAGAAGTATAAAAACCAAATTTATTTATATAAATATATAACATAGCCGAAGGTTTACAATAAGTCCATCTAAAGATCTCCAATAAAAATCGTGAGAGAAAAGCCCCCTGATCTTAACAAAGTCCTGGTAACGCCTATGCAACATTTAAAATCAAATTTATTTAAGAAAGTTATACATTATTTATATATATATACTATATAGAGAAAATTCTTTTGTTATTTAAAGTGTCGGTTTAGCTAAAGCTCATTTTGAAAAACAACCTCCTAATAATTTGCGCAAAAGCAATTTCTTCCACTTCGTTTTGGCTTTTTACGACAAATTGAATCAGCCAATAGAAATCGAAAGGGCGAGTTTTATCGATTTTATCGACCAAGATATGGTTAGAAAATCTTTTCAAATCATATATTTTCTGTCTCTTTTGAAAACATATGATTAAACACTATTAACAATAAAAAGCCTAAGTTTAAAGGAATAAAAATATAGATTTAATATGTTCCCTAAATGGAACCATTGAATTCAAGTATAAAAATTCTTTTTAAGAATTAAATCAATTGAAAATTTGAATAATGCCAGCCTTAATGTCTCTTTTTCCTACAATGTGTCTTTTTTTAAACATTAAATCACTTTTGGCTATGTCCAAAATCTTATTTTAAAATGTTTTCAAATTTTCGTAAATTTTATAATTTTTATAGAAATTCATATGTTAAATATTTGAAATTATATACGGTTTTTATTTTTATATCTTAATTTACTAATTTTCATTAAAAGTTAAAATTTGTTGGTTTAATTTTTTTTGATATTTTGTCCATAATCTTAAGCTCGTTTTAATATTCAAAAAATATGCCTTTTGTAGAAAAATAGTAATAAATATTAACAGTAAATTAGTTAAATTTTGGAAGTGATATATATGTCCTCATATGTATATATATATTAGTAGTAAAAAAAATAATAATTATTTATTGAACTTTGAAAATATAATTTTTATATCTAGGAAGGAGAAAGGAAATGCAACAATGGAATCCATTATTGTCTCCATCTCAACTATTCCAACAGTTAAGCACGATTTTAAATACCTATTTTTTATATAATTAATTCTTGAATGGCATGTTGGGGTAGTGGAATATCCCAGAGATTTTCAAATTGTTATTCCAAAAAGAAAACTTATCAAAATTTTGACCTGATTTTATTTTTCAGAAGCCTTGTATTTAAGGTTAATGATAGTCACTACCTAAAGGTATCACCTATGTATTTTGTTTATTTTTCATTTGGATAGGCACTACTAAATTTATTTATAATAAATATTTGAAAAATCGTGATTTTTGGAAAGCCTCTGTGGCCTAGTCGGCAAGAGCGTAGCTTACCAATCCGATGGTTATGGGTTCGAATCCCAGCAATGATCATGTTTTTTGTGATTCCGTTATAAAATATGTTAAATAATAAGGGTCTTATTACATTTTAATAAATTTTGAGCAAATTTGGTTGGTATTTATAAAATTGCTATACGTTGACTTGGTAAATATATTTCTGCATAGTTTCATTCATTTTTAATTTTTATTGAATTATTTTTTTAAGGTAATAAACGTTAATTTTGGAAACAAAAACACATAAAAAATATTCCATAAAATCTACACAATACTGTAAAAAAATATGATATATAGTATAATAGAAAGCAATTTTGCTTTATTTTCGACACTCTTTAGGAAACTTTTCATAAAATGTATTAAATCTTCATTAAAGGAGTAACAATAAGATAATTTTGAAATGAATTGGTAGCATAGCATTTGTATACCCCTTTATATATAAATTTTATTCTTAGCTTTGAACCTTTATAAACCCATTGGGGGCCATTAAATTTAAAGTTCCTCCTAATTTTAAAAAGTGGATGGGTTATAAGTCATGTCATTACCAATTGTTGATGCACTAGCAATTATAAATAATAATGATGTTGCATTTTAAACCTGTGAGTATATTGAAATATAAAGGCATGGATGTGGAACCAGAGTAAGCGTACATGAGATGGTTAGATTTTCCTTAAAACCCCAAATATGAAAAATAAATGGCCAATCAAATTATATTACTTATTGCAATAAAAAAATAATGCTAAGTTTTAGGAAATGTATAGAAGATAACTTTTTATTCCGCAGAAAGGTGTTGGAGGAATTATTTTTTTCGCGGAAGTAGGCAGTCACGATAGTGGGTATTAACTTATTTTTTTTTCTTCATTTATATAAACTTTATTCAGATATCAAACAAGAGCAGCATATGTATATTAGGATCATTGATTCCGTCACGAAAAAAGTTTAAAACATTTATTTAATTTTTTTTAAATAAAATGAAAACGAAATGTTAATATTTATGATTAGGTGATAATATATGAAGGACAAGACAAGAATCCAGAAATGTGTAGAGTTCTCTTGACGCATGAAGTTATGTGTAGGTTAATATCTATTTTATTGGATATAAATTTGGGGAAAAATCGATTAAATTTTTTTAGATTATGGGTAGTTTTGTTAAACGGCTCGTTTTGAGCCGATTTTTAAAAACGGCTAATTCAATATTTCACCCAGCAAAATATTACGCAAGTCTAAAGACTTTACTCATAGAAGGAAAAAAGGTTTAGACATATATTATCGAAATCTCGAGGTTTAGGCAATATTTTTCTGCCTAAAATATTGAGTTAGCCGTTTCGAAAAATCGGCTCAAAACGAGCCGTTGGGATCCAACCCAAGGAAATTGCCATTACAGATTTATTTAAATTTTGATTTGTCTATTTATATCATATAAGCCTGTCAGATTTGACAAGTTATTAATAAAAATAATGATTAATTTTATTAACAATAATATTTTAACTTAACCCATATCTATCAAACCTTTGATTGACCCTAATTTTATATTTATTTAATTTAACCTATAATTCTATTCCTTATATTAGATACTTTTAAGTTAGGAAAATATCTCATCCAATTATAACTATAATCATTATTTTGATGTTCTGTCAATCCTCATTATACCTACAAAAATACGAATAGAATAATGGAATTATTCGTATTCGTTTAAATCTAATAATTTATTATTCGTATTCGTTTAAATCGAATAATTTATTATTCGTATTCGTTTAAATCGAATAATTTATTATTCGTTTAAATCGAATAATTTATTATTCGTATTCGTATGAATAATAAAATGATTATTCGATTCGATTCGTCGAATATTCGATTCGATTCGAAAATTTTATTTACCATGAATTAAAAAAGATCTATTATAAAATTTATTTTGTAAAATTTAACTAAGGATAAAGACAAACAAATTTTATTAGTGAGATAAAATAGAAGCATACATATATAATATATTTATATACAATGTGGAAAAATCAATATAATATTCATATCTATAATGTAGAAAATAAATCTGACAACAGCCAATTTTTCAAACATAAAGTTTTTCGGATTGTTTCCTCCTTTAACGACATTCTGTATTTTGTAACCATATGAACTCCAACAGAAAAGAGTCACTCACATATGGTTGAAGATCCCTGCATCGATAATATGTCCCTCGCCATTTTAGATAACACGGCATTAGCAATATTTTACAAATAAAGTGGTAAAAACTTTAGGCAAAAAGTCAAATTTATGATATCTTCATCATCAAATGAAAGAGAAATATCATGTTTGCCCGTCATTCTTGTGATGGGATTAACAGTTTATTATAATTGTATATGTTATGTGTTATATAAATTACCTTCTTCGTCCATCTCTAGCATAAAAGAAATTTCTAAAGTAATGGTCAATTATGAGATAAATTAAAATGGAGTTTCAAAATTTGGCGTAATTTTCATTATTCCACTAGGAGATTTTATTAAATTGAAATAATTTCAAATAATTCCTAATAATAATATATGATTTATATATGATTATTTTCCAATATATATTAATACTATAAATTATTTTAGTCGAATAATCTCGAATAATTCGATCGAATATAGATAAAAAATTATTCGACGAATAATATATTTTCCTAATTCGAATTCGATTCGAATATAATAATTGTGTTATTCGTATTCGTAAAATACGAATCGAATCAAATCGAATATCGAATAATAAATAATTCGTTTTAGGTATAATCCTCATAACCCTGCATTTACAGTTAGCGTCAATTCCCAGCGAAGTAAACAAAAATATTTTGTATATTTCGCCGCGAATTCGCGTTAATTCTGAAGGCAGGGTAGGGATTCGATGGATTAGCGAATTTTTTATTTCACCTATCTCTAAAAAGATTATTGGTTCTAGATTTTTTTTTATTATATCATCATTCTCACCTTTAAAATCATCTTATATTATATATATATATTTTTAAATGGATTAATATACGTTAAAAAAAATGTAATAAAGCCGATGTTGCGATAAAAAGAGTTGTGGAAATAGAAATGAAACGCCCTCAGACCCAGTCATAATTGATAGGTATGAAATTTCTTAATTCTAAAGAGAAAATTATAAAATTCCAAAATTAAAAAAATTTTTTTAAAATTTGTTAAGAAATATAACAATATAAATACTATATTATATTTTTATATATTACTACAACCTCAAATTTTAAAATAAATTTGATAGAAATATATTTAAAATGTGAGGGGATACCTCAATTTTAACCTACAAAATTTAAGAAATTTTGATACGAAATTCTTTGTATTTTTTTTAAAAATCTATATAATATAAAATGGAAGTAATTAGATTATTCATGCCAAAATTGTTTAAAATTTATAGGGTTAGTTAAATATATTTTCCATATGTCCCTCATAGGTGACTTCTTGGCGTTTGAAGTTTAGATATTTCGTTTGTTCCTGAAAAACTTACCTTATTTTACTCTATATTATATATAATCCACATTTACAGCCTTTTCGAAACTTGAAAATTTGATGGTTTTTTTGTATATAATTTTTTTTAATAAATTGCTAATAATGTTATTTAAAAAAACAATGAGATTATTTTATAATTACTATTTAAATTTATGTTTTCAAAGATATTTCCTAAAATTTTTCCTAAAATGCAATCAAAATTGTCTGAAAAACGCCGGAAATCCACGAGATATGAGAAGATTTCAAGTTACGTATAATATTTAATTTCACCTAAGATTTCAAGTTACGTATAATATTTAATTTAACCTTTTTGTTTTAAAAGTTAATTTTTTTTTGTAAATATCAATGACATATATAATACCTAGACTGACGATTCCTTCATTAAAATGTATTTTTAAGCGTCGTTAAAATCAAATCAGCTGGATCCACCATTTTGATATACATATAGTAATTATTCTCATGTTAAAAACTACTATTAAATTGATAACTTGCTTCCTTATTATTTCGATGATCCGGTAATTCTTTAACAAAGTTTGCATCAGATATAGGAATAAATTAGGCTCTCGTTTAAAATTTTAATAATGATTAGTGTAACCAATGGCGTCTCCAGCTGATTTGCATTGATGTACACTTTTAATGAATGAATCGTCAGTCTAGGTATTATATATGTCATTGGTAAATATATATAATTCAAGTTTATAATAATCTTTTACTTAAAAAGTTATGCTATTTGATGTGTCTTAGGAAAATTTGAATTAAAATAGTGTTATAAAATTATCTTTTTATTCTTTATCGCAAAATATTTTTAAAGACTAAAGAAGTTAACATTGATAAATATATATTTTTTTTAAATTTAGGTAATCATATCGGACAACTTAAATAAGGGCCCTTTACTAGCTATTTCTGATAACATGTTTGTTCATAATAATTCAAAGCATGGCCGAAGAACGAAAAGAGTTGATCCAAACGAAAGTGGTAAGATTGAAGAAAAAAAAATTAATTAATTTTTTTTAAAGTTCTGGAATAGTAAATCTTCAGAAAAAAAAGAGTAAATAATTTACTATATTTAAAGTTGATTTTAACAATTCCACAAAATATAGATTTTTGAGCGAGATCTAGCTCAAAAATTTCAGCAAGATCTTTGAAGATCGTAAAATTTAAAGATCTTTTATTTATAAAAAAATTTGAGCAGATCTTTGAAGATCGTAAAATTTGAAGATCTTTTATTTTTTAAAAATTTTGTGTAACGATCTTAAAAGATCTAGATCTTTGAAGATCGCTGCGATCAACGATCTTCATGATATTTATTTTTTTACCCCTTTATTAAAAGCCCAGATGTTTTTCAATTTTCATCAAGGCAGGAGGAGAGGTATAAAACATAAAAGAAATATTATATTAATAAAATTGAAAAACATCTGGGCTTTTAAAGGGGTAAAAAAATAAATATCATGAAGATCTTTGAAGATCGTTACACAAAATTGCTCAAATTTTTTTATAAATAAAAGATCTTCAAATTTTACTATCGATCTTTGAAGATCTTTTTATTTTGAGCAAATGTACAACTCTGAATTCTATCATGGATGATTTGGTGTGAGATTATGAATAGTGTTTTATTGGAGGGAGGTATTTATTATTATTATAGAAGAGCCTTATAGGAATTGATTGAGATGAATAATTTCTGAGAAGTGTATAAAACTTTTCAAGATCACATAAGCGCTCCACGCAAATGTAACCCCGAGAAATAGATTGATCCTGTTATATTTGAAAGGTCAAGTCATATATGATTATTCTTGTAAAATTCGTGTTTAATTCAATTGCATAGGCTTAACATGAGTATCTATCTCGTTTTAAAAATTTATGTAATTACTGTATAAATTAGATGAGATCCAAAAAAACGATTTTAGGGCACAAAACCTATTCAATATTATACGATACTTGTTTAACTAGTAAACCGGAGGAGAAATTGTTAATTGAAAAATATACCTGACGATAGAAAATTTTAACATCTAAACATGTGGAAGTTGAATCTAAACTCCAATTCGCACAAAGACTAAAACATTTAGCAAATGACTGCTCGTTTGAGGATATGCTAGATTCACTACGTAATTGATACATTGCAGGTCTGACAAATATTGACATTACCTTACGTTAGCAACTAATGATATCAAATTTAATAAAGCTTTGAATATGGCTATCTCTAAAAATAGAAATAGACCGACTTCGGTCAATATCAAACAATACGGAAATATGCCTAACTAGTAGAAAATACGTTAAAAATTACTGTAAAAAAAATAGGACATACAAGTCTACACAGAATCATTTTAGATCTTATATAAGGCGTGGTTGTGCTCATTTTCGTAATCGATGCCCTTTCAAAGGTGTCCCATTTTATGCTGCAACAAAGTAAGACACATTGCTAAAATATTTTGATATAAATATCCTGAATCCAAGTAAGACAGTTATATGAGATATTCAATCGTTTGATTTTCATGAACAATGGATTGATACGTTACAAGTTTCAAATTCATCCACAAATAAGGCAAATCCGAACTATATTCAACAAAATTAACAATGGAGAGTTATGGAACAAAATTCTAAGTCAACCAAAGATTTCTTGAAAATGTGGTAATTCAGTAATAATCCTTTGAATTATTTTGATTGATACTCTGTAATCAAAATTTAAATGGTTAATTGGGATACCTTACAAAGAATGTAATACGGTTACATCACCATCCCCTATTCTTTACTCAAGAAATTCCCAAGATATCTTAGGAAAAAAAATAATTAATTGAATTTCTCCTTATTATTCTTATAATATTTGTATTATTTTAGAATATATTAATTTAAAAATTATTTTTACTACTTATTTAATTCTTATATTGTGAATTTAGTAAATTCGAGTTAGGATTTGAATATCCTTTTGCCTATGATTTTTGTTAAAATTTAAATGATAATATTTTACTATAAAAGAAATGGAAACATAAAAAATAAAAAGACTAATTTCTGTTTCATTTCAAATTCGTTTTTAATTCAATTTCATTTCAAATTCGTATATTTAATTGAAATTCTTTAGTCGTAACATAGCAAATTAAATAACAGGAATATTACAAGAATAATAATCTTGACTTGACTTCAAATATAACATTTTTATCCAGGGGATACTGCGGTCTTTGGATTCTTGTCGGATCTAATCTCTCCCATTCCAGTATAACAGATCCTTATCTTTATAATATAGTTTTGCATTCAAGGGTTTAGTGTTCGCTTAGGTTTTAGATTGTTTGTTCAGACGTATATACCGATTGTTACAGTAATACAAATGCTATTATTTATTTCAGGACACTCTCTCTGCTGGGATATTGTATTGTATTATAGAGAACAATTAAAGAATTCTTATTATAATTCATTTGGGATTTCAATTTTGAATTTTAATGTTTGATTGATAGCATAAGCTTTGACTTGTTTTAGTTTGGATGTAAACTTGTTAAAAATTGCCAATACCGATCTGGTATTAAATTGCTAGTTTGTGGAATTTTGAAATGAAGTCATATATCTGTATATCCCTGACCTGCAAATAATTATAATGATAAAAATCTAGTTTTAATGATATTTTTTTATTAGGAGTTCAATAAATAGAACCCGTCCTTAACTTAGTCTGTAATGTTTAATAATAATTGTAGAACATATTTATAGTTCATATTCATTTTAAGAAAAATTTAACTAATCAGGTAAATATTATTCAATATTAATATAACAAATTCTATATAAATTTATATAGTTATGCCGAGTATAAAAGCTGTTTGCCCAAGCGAGGGATGGACATCTGGAGGTTCCCAAGTGATAATAATCGGAGAAAACTTCTTTGAAGGTCTTCAAGTGATATTCGGGAATGTCATAGTATGGAACGAGGTTTAATTCCCATATATTAATTTGTTAGGCTGGTTATTTAATTTAAGTTCAAAATACCCCTGACCCATGTTCCCTCCAAAAAATGTTTATAATATATTATTTTAAACATTTTTTTTTCAAAATAAGTCTTTTTAAAAATAATGGTTATAGTTGAAGTCTAAAAACAATGATATTAAAAATCGAATAAAATTTAAATTGAGCCGCTCCCTCCTCTTCCCTTCTTTGCGAATGTTTTGCGGCACTGAATTACCATTTAGATAATTTTTCCATTTAATGAGGGAAAACTTTAAACTATATTAAAAAAAGAAGAAGAAAAATAAGTATTTCTTTTTAATTATAATCTACTTAAGCTTTGGTCACATTTACACATTAGGTAACCCAATTTTTGTTTAAAAATGTTAAACTTTTAAATTTTCTATTATAAATATATATAATTAGGTAATTACATCTCATGCCATTCGTATTCAAACTCCACCCCGTCAGGCACCCGGCGTAATTGAAGTCACATTTTCTTATAAATCCAAACAGTATTGTAGGAGTTCTCCTGGAAGATTCGTTTATTTGTGTATTTCCTCTTTATATATTTTCATAAAAAATTATATAACAGTAAAACCTATACTGTTTATAACTATATATAAAACACTTCTATATATTTACTATCCGCCCATTTACAATCATAAATTATAGTAAATCATCTACGAGGTGATTATAAAATTAGGCGTCCAACCTTTAAGTGCTGCACTTCCATATCATATAGGTTTAAATGTGAAAATTTTTTATAATTAATAATATTTGAATTTAAAAATAAATTAGCCCTGAATGAGCCCAACATCGAGCACGGATTTCAAAGACTAATGAAACTAATACCTCGGCATCCAGGGGATCCAGAAAAAATCCCTAAAGTAACTTCTTATTCATTTTTTCTTCGTATTCTTATGTCTTGGTTCAATTTTGAAATTTTTTGCTTCAATTTTGAAATTTTTTGCTTCATCATCATACCATTATATACATTTATATAACAATGATAAATTTTTATATTTATTACCCAATAATTACTAAAGGAAATAATTTTGAAAAGAGCCGCGGATTTAGCGGAAGGGCTATACCACAAAGATAAAGACGATAATTTTAAGAAAAATGCGCACAAAATAAATCGCAAAAATTCGTACAACGTAAATCACAATAATACGACAAACGATGACAACTCGAGTTTTATTAATTACCCCGACCTTCCATTCACTCATACCATAGAACCCTTCGATAACAATTTTGATCCGTCGCACCATAATATACATTTCATATCGCAGTCCAATTATTTCCCCCTGCCTCAGAACCACATTCTCTATTCTCCATCTATCTACAACAATCATAATTGTCCCCCACAAATTAACAACGAATCTGACATTTATCCAATACCCATGGAAGAAATGCTGGGGGAAAAGTATCACAGTCAGTTTAACGGCATGGCATATTACAACAATAGCAACTTGGCATTTTTACCCCATAATTCCTTCAATCCTCATCATCACATGTCCACATTTAGTACTTCTTCTACAACTCTAATCAACAGTCTTCCATTTATGAACGATTCTCAAAATAATATTCACGCGCAGCACTCATATCCCGAAAACTTGCAATCTACGAAATCCGTCATTATCAAAAAAGAGGAGGCGGTTGGTAAAATCCATTTGCCAGAAACAAAAGGGAAACGAAGCCAGCCCTATTCGTTAAATAATATGCTGAATACAAGAAAGACCAAATCTAGTCGAAAGGCCAATCTTGGAATCAACTCGATTCATGCACTCGTGCCTGAAGAAGAAGCTAAAGGTGATTTTGGCAACAAGAATGCTGAAAATGCATACGAAGCCAACAAAACAATAAGCGCGGGAAAAAACATTGAAGACAAAGTTAATACTTTTAACAAACCTGAAAATACTGAGAAATCAACAGCGGATTTGAATCAATCTACAAGCAAAACATATTCCACTATCAAGCACAATTTCCAGAACACCACATCTTTCAGCACCCGTTATGAAATATAAAACTTTTTCTGGAGAAAATAATTAAATAATAATTATTTATTGATCTCAATTATTTTATAAAATTAACATACTACTAAATAATGTCTTCCGTTTTTATTATTATTGCTGTGAAATAATATGTTTTTCACAAAATATAACAAAAGTTACATATATAAAAAATAAAATAATAATTAGCATGAATAGAAGATATTCCCAGGAGACAAGGAAGAAGTTATTACGCTAGGAAAATTAAATTTTTAATAACAATTTTTTTTTTAGATTTAAATTATGCTCTTATATTATTAATAATCGGTTTGTACTAAGTATACTTTTAATCCTAAGCGTAATCAGGCAACACGCGTATCACCCTAGAAATTTAGTATATAAAATGTCCACGACCAAATTCTATAAAATTTATAGGATCATATTGGAACAAATGGAATACAATTTTGGCAAATTCCAATCTTAAATATATAAACATAATCACCACCATTTTTTTCCCATTTTTAAAGTTTCATTTATTTAGCAGGTTTTTTTAAATTTAAAAGAAATAGATCACGCTAAATATCTGCCCTATAATTTTGGGCAATTTTGTTTGATATTATTATTACACACTTTGCCTGATTATAATTTTTAAACTTCTTATAAAATTTAGATATATCCGTTAGAAGCGAGTTTAACATAATATTTGATTGATTACAACATTGGCACAAATTGGTTTATATTAGTGGAGTGACTGGTTTCACTTTTTTTTTTAAATTAAGAAAATGGAAAACTTACCTAGAATTAACAAAAAAAAAATCGAAGGAAGAAAATCCATATCAAATTTTTTTTTGATTTTTATAAAAATAATTTTGGATGAATTTCCAAACTTTTTAGGGACCCATTACTTTAATATGGTTATTATAATAGTAAAAAAACCAGCGTCTAAATGCCAGAATATTCACTGTAGGCTAACCCGACCCCTTTCTCAAAAACCTATAACCTACCCATTTAAAATAATTTCGCTGCGGCGATATACCCACGTTATTAATTTCAAGTTTTTAATTATAATTGTAATCCTTTCATTATTTTAAAAATATAGATTTTGTCTGTTTAACATATAATATATTATAATAATGAGTCATTAATAAAAGTATTAAATAAATTTTTACAGCAATATATTTTCACTTATCTAACCCCCCCCCCCCCCCCCCCCCACGTACTCCCTTTCAAAAAATTTGGAAGCAAAATGCTCTACCTATCTCCGCGTAGACGTTAAGAACAATCAAATTTCTTGATTTTAAGGCAAACAAAAAAAAATAAAGATTAAATTATTCTAGATAATATTCTTAGTAACATATATGTCGTAATAGTATTTACTAAAAACTGTCAGATTAAGCCAAAATAATACTTTGTAAACCTCGAGTTTTGGCAAGTAGATGTCCAAACCTTTTTGCCATCTACAAACAAAATCTCATTACATAATATTATCTTAAGTAAAATCTTAATCTGGGCATTTTTATAAATCGATCCATATCGAGCTGTTTAACAAGACTATGTGATAGACCTCTTCCAAGACTTCGTTTACAATGGAGTTTCCTAGGCATGTTTCCAGCAATTTTTTATATTTAAAAACAGAGTAGGATAACTGTTTGATTGATATTTTTTGCAAGATTATTTTTTATTTATTTCATTGAAATATTGCATTCTTTCAAATATATTTTGGAGTTTTTTCCCAATTGTATATCAAAATCACTGTATTTTTTTGGCAACAATATGAATTAATACAATCACTGAAAAGAACCTCAACTTCGTTAAGGGAATTAAAAACCCTCCCAGAAGTATGGCATCAAAAAATCTATTGCATGGATTAACTCTAGTCAGGGGGGGGGGACATCCTAACATTTATCAGGGGGCTTAAAAAATATTTTTTATTATCTTCTCTTTTTTATAGCTAACATTTTCTAAATCACCACTTATTTATTTTAGTGGTATAAAAATAAATAATTCAAAATTTTAAGGGGGATCGACAAATTATTTATGGGGCTCGAACCGTTTTGCGCGCCTATAGTGAAGCTACCAACTCTATTTATTAGAGATTTAATCCCCAATTAAGAAAAACCTATCTAATAAGTTAGGGCTATTGCTAAGAAGATTAAACTTTCATATATGAACAATATCTTGATTATCTTTTTATGGTATCATATAATGTTTAATTTTATATTATATTTTGATTTATATAGCGGTTTATTTAGCTATAATAATTTTTAACTATAATATATTCGCTCTTAAATTTAAATTGTCATTTTTAAAATATGTTTTGTTCAAATAAACTTATATAAATAGTTCTAATAAATTTTTAAGTATAAAAAAAATTAATCCTCCCCCTCTTGTAGAAAATTACTGGTAAGCGCCTGCTAGGATATGATGCATTTACGATAGAATTGTTTGTGTTTATCTTATGAATGAAAGATACTTATATTTCACCGATAAAGAAATTCAGCTTTCAAAAAAATATAGGGTAAATTTTAAACCGTTCAGAAATATTAAGATAAAAATTAAGGCATTTTTTCTATAAAAAATAAATAAAATTGAAGTAACCACTTTTTAAAATTAAATGGAAGTAGATATTCCCTTTACCCTATGTCAAAAACTTTTAAATTTAAAAAAGTAAAAGTTACATTTTAAAATAAGCATTTATTTGGACAGGCATTTAAAAGCTCATCGTGTTGAAATATGGAGCACCTTTATGGTTATGCATTTCATATGGTTTTTTTTAAATTTTATTTTAATTTACAATGATTCATTGGCAAGGGTTTAAAAATAAACCAAAGAATTATTTATGTAAATTATTATTTAAAATTGCATTTTAATTTTGTTTTTAATGTAAATCACTTGTAATTTTTAGCATTAAGAAGGGTAAAATTTCCTATTAGTCATAATTTTAATTTAGGCTTATAATCAAGATCTTCCAAATTATTTTGGCTTAGTATTGTATTCTATACATTGTTATAGAAAAAATATTAAAATTTAATTAGTTTGTTTATTTTTAATTCAACTATATAAGATGTATAAAAAATATAATGAATACCAATAAAGATAAATATCTTTAAAAATACTTGCCAAAAATATTATAAAAAAATAGTTATGTAAATAATATATATAAAAGATTAGTTAATATTTGTGTTTTATTTATTTATTCTTTCTCTTCTAGCTAAAGCTGTAGGTTGGATATGGATTTTTATCACTTTTGATAATAAGTTTTTTATATAAAAAATAATGCTGAAATTGAGTTGGGGTTTAAATTATATTTATTTTATAAAATAATTTTGTTTTATATATTCTTGGATAAATTTGAGCATCCCCTGATATCATTAATTCTATTTAAGCAAATATTATTATAATTATTACTGGAAAATGTTTCAATTACATGGATGTTATTCAAATTTTTATTGTTATGATTGTTTTTAATTAAATCAAGAAGCTTAAAATCATCTTCAATATTTTTCAAGGGTAGAAATGAGGTACTAGGGCAACATTTAGTTAAAGCTAAAAGGGAAAGGTTATAACTGTGTAGTAATTGTTGGTACATTTTCAAAATTTCTTTGAATTCTTCATTATATATGCCTTAATAAAAATATTAATCAAATATATTAACAACATATTAACCTAATGTTGTCACAGTGCACCATTTAAGGGGTACCATACCACATTCCTAATTTAACATGGACATGCTAAGTATATTAAGGCTTGACACTTCAAATGGTTATCACCTTTTTAAAATTCTTTTGGTTATGATAGCTTATCCCAAGGTTAATTAATTGTAAGGTAATTAAAAAATAAGATTAAAAAAGGGGGGAAAAAGAAGAAATATATATATTAAATTTTTAAACTATTCTGTGTAATTTAGATAAATGAAGAACTTTTGGCTTCTTACATATCATTAGTAAGGGATAAAAAGGTTATTAAAAAATAACATATTAGAATGAAGATAGTAATTTTATAATAATTTGGAAGAAGGTAAAATAAGAGAGTAATAAAATTATAAAATATATTAATATCATTTTGTTTGAAACCATAAGAATATTTGTAAATTGACATTATTAATGCAAGAATTATTTGGTTCCAATTTTCCTAAAAGGTAAAGTATGAAATATATAATATAACTTGTAATCAAAAGAATAGTTTCCATTATATCATATTACCATTTAATCCCATTACATTTATAATCCTATTCACATCTAATGTATTTCCCATTTCTGTCTTATACATCAATTTATGCTAATCTTTATATATTCCATGTGATCCTAGAAAACGATTCATAAAGATTTTTCCAAAAAATTATTTCAAGGCATTTAATATTTATCATTGTTTTTCTTGACAATGAACTATCTGTTGTAGCTCTATGTGTTTCCATATGATCCAATATCTATTTCTCACTATAATTTGGTTTAATAAATCTTGTGAATTATTAAAAGTAGCCTTTATGTTAAAATTTTTTTTCAGGTTTTATTCACATAATTAAAACATTAATTTGGTAATGATTACACAATATTTTCGAATTTCTTTCTTTGGTAATGATTGCAGTTAATTTTCGAATTTAACATATGGACTTAATGAACGAAAGTTTATTTATCAGGAGTTAATAAAAAGGTATAATCGGGTGTTGTCATAATGAAAGGGAGAATTATACTAAAACTGCAATAAATAATATCTCCATACTTCTCAAGGGTTATTTTTTATTAGTTACCAAATGCATATGTTTAATATGATACAACTATGCTAAGAATTTCTTGAATCGTATGAAAAAAACCTAACCAAAAAAGTGCTCAATATTTTTAAACATGTTGATCTTTTGTCCAAATACGGACATAGACTTTAATAATAAATGAAAATGAGAAAATTTATATTAAAAGTCAAAAATATCTTTAATACTATATTTATTTATGTTATTTTAGAAAGGTTTTAAAAAAAGTGATATCGTATTTTTGTTCTTATAATATGAGTCTTCATTTTATTGAAGGAATCAAAATCTGTGTATATTATGTATATATAATATTAATATCCATTTTAGATTAGAAGATATCCCATTATAATATTAGAGTTATAAGGGTGAGGAAAAATCAAAGTAAGAACACTTTAACTAATATTGATCACTAACGCCATCTAATTTAAAAATATATGATGCGGCTAGAATATACTAATCCCAAAATATTCGTAATTTTGTTGAACATAATATATCTCATAAAATGTAATTCTTATAGAAATGTAAACACTAATTTTAAATATATCTTATAAATTATTTATTAGGTGTCATTTTATTGGAATCCGGGTTGTGACAGTGAAAAATGTATAAAAATTAATGATTCTTATATTAATTTTATACATGTTGTTTCACAAAGTACAAATGATGATATCCATTTTATATGGACTACCTTTGGTAATAAATGCTATTATAATATTACATGCTTAAATATTAGGTGTTCCATCTTTCTATCTTTTCTACACCTCACATAATACTACATTAGATGTTAACTGGCTCAAATTTTTATCCAATAATCCTGATCAAGCCATAATTTTTAATGGAACTATAATTTATAAATTTGCATTATTTTTTCCAAATGTAATTTAATTATACATGTTATTATGTACCATTTTTAAATAGTTAATAGAGACATATCTTAATAATACCAAATTTGATGGATATATATCAAAAAAGAAAAGAGAAATTATACACCCAAATATAACAATTTCTTATAATTTAACTGAAGTTATATGGGAAGATTTTAGAAAAACATATAATATTCATCAAAATTTTGGAATATTAAAAGGACACCATAATAAATCAAACACAAATATATCCTTTAAAGTAATAATTTTTTTATTATTTATAAAATTGTAGGGATTTTAAAGATTGAAATAGACAATAATTAAAGATATTTATCTAATTGGTGGTAAAATAATCTTTTTCATAATTTATAAGCGTATATATCTTTTGGTTAAATTTAATTGAATGTAAAAAACATTTGAATATTATTTCAACAAGAAAATAAATTAACCTTTACATATAGCAATAATTTAAATATTTTATTTATAGCCGCAAAACAATATACAAACAGATAATATAAAATTATAACAAAAGACCATTTAAATATATAATAGAATAATATTAATACAATAATAAAAAATTTAATTTTTTTTATTAATCTAGAAAAATAGTTCAATTCTTTATATAATTATGATGTTTTCATATATTTGACAATGCTAGTATTAGTTTTTTTGTAACATTTAATTTTTTTTAAAATATTCATGAAGAGAAGAGGGGGGGGGATTGGGAAAGCTCTTCCATTCATTACCTGTTATCACCATGATACTAATAAGTAATAACTGATATTTAAATATAATAAACTTTATAATAATTATAATATAATGATGCTTGATTATCATCAACACCTTCAATAAATACTTTATATGTTTTTGGTTTATTTATTATAGTCATTTTTATTTTTATTTTACAAGGCATTTTACATTATATATGCTCCTTAATAAAGATGTGATACACATTATTTTTTAAATGGGCCCATGTTAAATGATGTTTAAGATATAATCTTTTCATTTTAAAAACATTTATTCAAATTATATAGCACTTGATAATTAACTTATATTGTTCTTTTAAATATATAAAAATTAATATAGGTTAATTTTTTACAATGTCTTTTTTATTTATGCTTTACATCTTACATTGATTAGATATCATTCTTCGACAAAGATTCACGTTCTACAATTTACCCTCATATGTTATACACAGTAAACTCAACTGAGTTTTTGTTGACCCTCAATCAAACAACTCACTACCATGAAAATGAATCATTAAATCCAGAGATTGACAATTTTGATTTGCATCATGCCGCACCATCTCCTGATCCTGTTATATTCTCTAAACCAATTTTGAGTTTGAGAATAGTTGTCATTGAAAGTAAGTTCCCCAAAGATTTTGGCGATGACAATTATTTTTATCCAAACATGATTCATAATACTACCTTTTGCATGGAGAGCGAAGATAGAGATCCATTTATATATCTTATCAAAAAATCCATAGATGATGAATACACTCCGGGCCTCTTTAGGGTACTAAAAATATTTTATTTATCAGTCATGTTAACCGAATGACATTTCAAGGCTGTCAAATTTATTTTATTTTGACAATAAGTATTTATTTATAAATGAACTAATTAACTATCGATATTGAAAGAGATTCAGTTATTTTTTAATTCATTACCTCAAGATGCTACTATATTAAAATAGATTACTTTTCTGTTAAATAGAAAATCTTGATTTTTTTTATAATAAGTATATGGCATTGATTTTATATATATTTAAAATATGAAAACTACTTTATAAGGAAATCTGCATATCATGTTTTACCAGGCTTCTTTAAAAACTATCATCCTTGGAGTGTAGACCAATGCTCTGGTCCTACCCATACCATGAACTGGACAAATTTTTGAAAAATTTGTCCTGAAGATGGATTTTAAAAACAGTAAAACTAATTGGTTTTGTCAGGCTGAATTTATGTCCACTTTTTAGAAATTTAGTACTGTCGGCTGGACTGGTAGATCTTGGCTAACTGCCTTTTTTCTTTTTTACCTGCTAAACTTCTGTATTTATTATAAAAAAATAAATGACACGATGATAGCACTATATCTTAGCATAGTGATATCTCCTTATAATACACTGTAAATTCCTTCAAAGTATAATTGGGAAATGACGTCGGCGAATTCGGCTCAATATTCAGGCGCCTGCCGCAGAAGATCTGTTAGTATTAAGGCGTTTTAATTTATATTAACTTCTTTCAAATTTGAACTGTTATCTCTTTAAAAAAAACTCTAAGGCCAAAGTGATAATTTTTGGCTAAAAACTTGATTTCACCAAATTTTTAACCGGTTAAAAATTGGCTTAAACGGCTAAAAATATAGTAATTATCCAAGTATATTTTAAAGGGAATATACATAGTTTTTAAATTATCATGAATCTTGAAACTCTTTATTAATAACTCAATATATCGCAAACAAATCATGAAATATATAATGTAAAATTTTGAAAAAATTTGCATCAACGGGATTCTATTTTTTTAAAGCCTTTGACCAGCCTTTAACCTTTAAAGATTAATGATTCACATTAGAGAAATCTTACTCTATCCCGTTAAATGCAACAAAGCAATTCCCTTCTATGAGATCATGGTGCTGAGACCCCCTCCCTTAATAGAATGTCATATGATACAGGCACGCCCCCCCCATTAAAGGTTGTGCTTGTACATTCTATAGCTTAAATTAGCTTAAGATCATAATAAAGTTACATTGTGTTGTTAATTGGTAATCATTTTGCTAATATTTTGCTCTGACATTGTATGTGGCACTGACAGTCTCTATACACCGCATTGAAAATATATACGTGTTTTTTTAAATCACTAATTCTTAACATATTTCCTAGTTCTTTTACAGCATGCAAGGTTTTACATAATCTGAGTAGGTGGGGTATGCATCATTTGCCTTCATATATCGTTTAGACTGGACTTTATACTCATAGGGGGTAGGGGTGTAAAATATTTTTAGTGTATGAGACAAATCTAAAGCTGTTGCCTCCAATTTGAAGCTAGGCTGAAAGATTATAGTAATTGAAGTACTAACTGCTTTGTTTTTTTTAAAATGTGTCTTAAAAATTTTCTATTATAATATAAAAAATAATTTAAAGCTTTTTTAAAAAAAACTTTAGCTTCATGCTTGTACTTAACAAAGCTTGAATACCTTTGTTTAATGTTTTTAAATATAATTAATGCATCAATTTAAAAAAAATATATATTGATGTTCAAAGAATGAGAATAATTTTTTAAAAAATAATTTGGGAATGGGGGAGAGCTCATTATATAATTTTATATTCTAAAAAATGAAAGGGGCCACCTTAAAATGACCATCATGTTATTGATGCATACCACACCCCCATCTAATAAATTTATTACATCATACCCCAACCACGATATAGGGCTACTGTAACCACGACATGAAAGAATGATTTTCAATCTTTTAATATATATTTCTTTAAATAATGAATATATAGTATATCGATATATATTATATTTATATTTGTGAGAAGGAATTACGTAATATTTAGAAACACAAACCATCTCTGACTCTGGGTACAAATGAAATGAGTACATGTGGAAAATTTTTTTAAAAAATTTCTAAATCCATATTTAATTTAGGATTTTATTTTGATCTTAAATATATCACTAGTTCATTCTTGTTTTTTGATGATATATACTGATGTCGACTATATATTAAACATTGATTGTACCCAAACCTTACCCAGAGTTAGTTTTTATAGAGGGAAATTTTGAAAAATAACATGAATTTCGGAAATCAAGAAAATATGTTTTTTGATGATATATACTGATGTCGACTATATAATAAACATTGATTTTACCCAAACATTACCCAGAGTTAGTTTTTATAGAGGGAAATTTTGAAAAATATCATTAATTTCGGAAATCAAGAAAATAGATCTTTTATATTTGATTTATGACAAATAAAGTTGTATACAAAACAATTTAAATCGTTTTTTGCTAATTATTATAATATTCTCATATTAATTTTAGAAGACAAATTCAGGAATTTTCAGAAATAAAAATATGAATTAGTGTTTACTAATACCATATTTATTTTTATTTCTATTATATATTCGTAAGATCGATGAAATCATTTCTAAATCTTCTCGCAGGCAGCTCTCTGGCTACTTGCAATGGAAACCTCTTTTCTTTGACAGACTCTTTCCTACTAATTATAGGGATTCAAAACCTGTCAGCCTATCCCAGCTCAAATCCTGCGTCGTGTCTAA
The DNA here is from genome assembly GCF_954871325.1 of Gordionus sp. m RMFG-2023. Taxonomy (NCBI): domain Eukaryota; kingdom Metazoa; phylum Nematomorpha; class Gordioida; order Chordodea; family Parachordodidae; genus Gordionus; species Gordionus sp. m RMFG-2023. The sequence goes on from NC_088777.1 coordinate 6,785,574, forward strand.
TCAGTAAATATTATTATATTTTTCTGAGTGATGATATAATTAATCAACATTTATTTAACCTCAAATATTGACTTTATACCTTTTTATTAACTCACTAAAATTCTAGTTCTCCTTAAATTTTATTTTAACTACTTTATTCAAAAAATGTCCTTATTTTATCTAATATATATTGTCAAATTTATATCAATAGAACCTTATGTATTCAATTCCTCTTTCATATAGTTTGTAATTAATTATATTTAACCTTATATATTCATAATATCCTTTCTCCTTATATCATTATTTACTTTTCTTTTTTTTTCCATGGTTTAATCTGCTCCAATTTTCCTATAATTTTATTATTGATATTTCTTTATTATTATTATTATTAATATTTCCATTCTAATATCCCTATATCATATATAAAATATATATTTATAAAATTAAATCTAATTATATATTCATCAAAATTAATTGTAAAATTTCATTCATACCAATATACATACCATAATTTCACTATTTCTCTCTTTACTCTTACCATTTCCATCAATCATCATTACCTCTTCTATTATGCCGCACACCCCGGTGTTTGAACTAGTTGAACCTGTTAGTGTTTGATTCCCCTGTTCTTATTTATCATAAGGCGCCATTTTTATATTAGTAAATATCATAATTTTTGCAATAAGACTAACATTTCTGAATAGTTCATTATGTTTTTTTTTTACAAAAAAATTAATTATATTTCTAAGATTCTCAAACAACCACTCCTCATTGAATTACTCTCTTCCCTCATTCTTGCATTCTATTTTGGTGGACAGAACATTCCGTAATATATTTCCCGTATGTAGTAAGAACGCCAATCTGATCCTTCAATACGGGGACATGAATTTTATTTCCTCCGACTCCAGCTTAGGAGGCTCGAATGAATACGATTCCACATCTTTGGCTCAATATATATCGTGGTATTTCTATTATTTATTTTAAGTGTCATTGCATTTGTCACTCATTTTTTTTTCACGGCTCGGATCCTTTTCGAATATTTATCCTTTTTTTTAATTTTAGAGTTAAAATTTTGTTTTTAAATCATTTTATTTGCAAATATATTTGATTTAAATCAATTAAAAGGCCTAAAATTTTATTGATTTTTTTGTTTAAAAAAAAAAATTAAAATTTTTATATTTTATTATAAAAAAGGCAATGCGTTTTAGGTTACGGCCATCCGCCCAAGGACTCCATATCGTTTTTCATAATTTTATTGATTAGTTTCGGTTTCGGAGTACCTTTATCCCTAGTCTTTTTTGCTTACACCTTTGGTACCCTCAAGATCTTGAAGAGTCTCAGAGTTGATGGAAATGATTCCGACTCCAAGGAACCTAGCGATACGGCATACTTATTAGCGCCGGATATTAACAAAGACTCGTGAACGAATTTTGGAGGATGTTTGCTTATAAATTTTTGAACCAATAGAATGCTTTTATTTTTATTATTATTACATAATCACTTCTTACAGAAATTAGAATTTAAAAACAAGATTGTGTTTTTATATATACATTTATATTGTAGATTATTTATTTGAAAAAAAAATTATTTTACAAATATTGTAAATAATAAAATTTAATATATAACGGTAGCAAAGACGAACGATAATCGAAAATAAAATTAATTAAATTACTATTTTATCATTTATCAGTCATATTTTATTATTTTTCTCTCGTTACTTTACTAAAAGAAAATAAAAGCGCTACTTCAATTTTTCGAAAAAGTAATGCCGTTTCTTGTTAATTTTTTTAATATAAATAATATAGTAACCTTGATTTTAAATAAGATTAGAATTTTTTTATTTTTGTATAAGATTTTCAAAAATATAATTGAAAAGGAAATGAGCCTAAAAATTTTGCTAGTTATATTCTGAAAACTCGGTTGAAATAATCTAATTAAAATATTTAATTAATAAAATTTAAAAAAGGCATAGAGCCCAGGATGGAGATAAATTAGTTTTACATATCTCAAGAGATATTCTTTGTATGAGATATAAATTTTCTTATCTCCAGTGATTGTTTACCTAAAGTTTTTAAAAAGAGAATTTCACCTTCGCCGAAGCTCCCTAATGTGGTAGTAATAAAGGGTAGAAATAGTACATTTGCGAATATTTGTTACGTTTGGTTAATTCGGCTGCCGCAATGGATGCGTAATGTACGTTCGATTTTGCCTATACAAGTATAATCACATGTAGGCCTTTCTTGCGTCTACAAAACGAAACGCGCTACAATTTTTTTTGTTGGGGGGGGGATTCATAATCTACAATAATCAAATTATGTTATTTTTGCCTGCTTATTTATGAAATAAATCACTATAATTTTAAAAAAGTAACACTGTTACTAAAAAACAATATATTTTATATTTATAAAAAAAGAACCTCATATTCTTAAATTAATGAATTTGATTAATGTTGTCAAATATATAAGAGTCCATGACGTAATACTTTTTTGAATTTAAGTATCTAAATTCGGCGAGAAAATTCTTAGCTAATTTTAGATGAAATGAAAATTTTAATAATTTTTTCTTTTAAAATATTTTCAACACTCATATATTTGTTTTATTTTTCAATCTATGTCAACCTTTAACAAATAATCTAAATATTGGGTTACTTGGTGGTCTAATTTGCTTAATCTCCGTTCTTGATAATCTGAGTAAATTTTCTTGATTGAAGTAAGATTCTTTTTTAAAAAAAATTATAAAATATATAGTATTATAATTAGTATAGTTTTATGTAATTTCATAAATCAAATTTCAAATTAATATACTTTACATATATTAAATCTATATTATGTATAAAAATTAAAGATATATGTATATAAAATTTTTTTTAATTTATACTATCATTATAAATCTTTATAAAAACACAACAAGAAAAAAGGGAAAAATAATAAAAAAAATTTATAAAGAAAAAAAAGGAAGAATGTCGTGTGTCGAACTAAGAGAGAAAAGTGCATGTTTCGAAGCAACATTTGTAGTTCCCTTTTAGGATTTCAAACTGAATTTTTTGTTTGAGGGATGGGGATACGTTTTTAACCCCTGTCCTAATTGAAAATTTTCTACCCAATTGATTTAAAGTTTTTATATATTTGGGGCCGGGGTTTCCTAAATATAAAAGAATTTAGAAGGGACCTATATTTATTTCATTTTCTGATTTCTTGGAGTTCCAAGAGGTCATAATTTTGATTAACCAGAAATAAGGCAACACATGAGACATTCCAGACAAGTCTTTTGCCGCCGAGCCAAGATGTTAAAGGCATGCCATCGGGACGCTTACCATACTCATTTAGGAGACTTAACGGCTTCTTACTAATTGGGGAAATCGGCTAAAATCAAAGATTTTCAGATCAACCTATTTAGAGTCAGGTCGGAAAAAACGGCCACTGACTTTGAGACAAGAGAAACAATATCTTGAAAATGGATCAACTTGCTTATTGCGGGCAACACAGATGTCAACAGACGGGATAAGAAATAGCCTATGTCCACTGGTAGTTTGAAACTCATAGTTTGTGAGTAACATTTACTTTTTTCCACTCGGAATCGCGTCTAGCCATTCATGGCCGTTAGGTTTTTTTTTGTGTTTCTGATCAGTTGAAGGTTATTTAGATCGGGGCACAAAAAATTTTTTTAAATGCACATTGAATCATGGGAACTAGGAAGCTCTTTAAATGACTGGAAACGGGTACTCGGATCCTTGGAAAACTATAGTAAGTCAAGGTTGTTTGGCAAAAGTCAACTCTGAAGGATATCTTTGAAGAAAGAACATAAAACCATATCGAACCCGAAAATCTAAATAGTGTTTATTTTTTTTATTAAGAGATTGATTTTTATTTTTTCAGGTAGGTACCGTTGAGTAAAGTTTGGAAATATTTTTATTACAATTTTGAATTTAATCAGTTATTAACAATAATTCATGTTTTGATTGTATAACTTTTTTTTACAATTTTGTTCATTTTCGATTATATTTCATATAACACAAATTATTAGAGACCCAAAGGCTCTGGTATACGGGCCGAGGCCATATTTTTTTTTAAAAAAATGCCGGACCGAATATTGTAAATATGTAGGTTTTTATATATATAACTTTGTTTTCGATTAAAAATGATTGGTTCTTTAGAATTCAATGCCCCTTCCAGGAATCTTAGTGTGTCTAAACCAGGTTAGACCATTGAGTCAACTATACTTATAATTTTTACATTTATAATACTATTTGTAAGAAAAACTAAGTTTATATTCGCTCCCCGGGTAAAATGACTTTTTTTTTATGGGTCGCCAAATTTTGTTTCTTGTTCAATAAACCCTGATAGATCTGTTGAATTTATTTTTAAACTCAGCTAACGAAAATTGTATTAATATTTGGAAGATATTATTAATATCTCCTATAATTTTTTTTAAAATTTGAAACAATTGCATAATGAAAATTTGTTTTAGATTAAAAATTCTTACGATATAAATATATTTTTGCCGGGAGATTATTTAGATAAATACACGGTCTATTTAAAATCAAATAACTTATCTTTCATTAATTGGTAAGTTACACATACACCATAAAAAAATATATCAATATTCAAATTGCATGGAAATAAGTTTAAATACTTCTTTTTGTACACATGAAATAGATATATGAAATAGAACAAATCAATAGAAATTAATTGGTTATCTAGGCTATTTTAAATATACACATAACCCGCCTTAAAACTTATTTAATTGTTTAACAAAGATATAAAATGCGAATAATATATTACTTGTAAAGCGTCCACTCCACTATTTATTTTTTTTGTATATATATTTTCATTAATAATTTTTTTTTGAGATAAATAAAAATTTGTCAAAAAAATATAATAAATTCTTATACATTTAATTTAAAAAATATTCTAACGACTAATTTCTTTAATAGTAAAATGATTTATTTCTTCTATTTTCTCTGTATCGGTATACATATGTGTATCGGAGGAGCGCCACCACCAAGTAATATACGAATCACATTTAAATTGATTTTGTTTTAGTAGTAAGACCTTGCCCACCTGGTTGGGTGGCACTGCCCGATAGTCAAACCTGCTACATATTCATTCCGCAACCGCTGCCGTGGCAAAACGCCAAAGCCTTTTGTTACTCAATCGCGCCAAATTCAGCATTAGGTATCATAGATAATGCTCCAGAATTGGTTAGCGTAAAATATTTTGACTAGTATATATAAATATATATTGTCGTCTGAGAATTAGAATATTCCATCTCCTCTTTTTGTAATTTTACAGGTATAAAGTTTTTATTGTTTTCAATAGGATGGTCAACCTTGTATCGAATTGAGTTATTTTATTATTTCGGATTTTTTCATGTAAATAAAATGATATGATAAATAAAGAATTGATATATATAAAGTCATTTTTGACAAAGTAGATATATAATAATCCAATGATATATAATAAGATATCTAGAAAAATTGGTTTGTTTTATAAAATTTTCTCACTTTTTTGATATTTAATTACATTTTTTTTTTTTAAATTATATAAATACAGAGTTTGGTATCATCTTTAGCACAAGGCGCTGAAATATGGGTGGGAGACGAGATATCATCGTAATATAATCTATTTTTTTTCTCATCTCATCTTAAATTATGCCTTAAAATGTCCTTAGGAGTTTATACGAAAAGTCTTGTTTCAAGGCTGCTTTCTATTCTAATTCCATAAAATTGGTGCTAACGTCATGCTCAAATCTTCTTCCTTTCGTTTGCGAACTTGATATAAGTAAAGCTAATTTATAATATAATTTATTGTATTTTGTATAAATTAGGTCCATCCCCTTGTAGACTTTATCCACCCTTTGAACCAGGGGTAACATTTTACCCTCATCTTTCCTTACCTTACAAATATGTGGAATGCTCTATGGGAAGAACATTTGTTAGACTCTGTGCCAAAGGTACCGTTTACAATCCTAATTTGCGAGTTTGCGATCATCCACGCAAGAAACGAGCTGCCTGGATAAATAAAAAATGCCCGTCTAAACGTCAAACCTATTCTGATTACAGACATTCAGAAAACCCTTATTATAAATCATCCAACTCTGATTACGATCGTTATCTAGAAAAACCTAAGTATCCTTCATATATATCCAATTATCATCCTTATATATCTGATTACCCAAGGGAATCTGAATATAAACCTAAGAAAAATAATTATCAATCAAATCCATTTTATAGAGACTACGCCTCATCAAATTACCAAGCATCAAAATCGAAATATCTGCCCATTTCTTCTGATAATTCTTACCCCTTTCCTAACCAACCTGCATATCTACCAGAGAGACCTGATGAGATACCTATATATCAACCAAAGCCATACAAATACGCACCTAAGAGGCCAATTTACAATGATCGCCCTATATTATCATATGATAAACCTATATACAACCTTCCAAAACCATATCCCGAAAAACCAAATTACAACAAGATTGTGGTACCTAACAACAAATATCAGCCTAGCCCTTTCTATGGCCCCTCGTATAAAAAAGAGGCATCGTATAATTATGAGCCAAATTTTTATAGACTTCAGCCTATTGTCGATTACAATTCTGTAAATGTACCTCTTCCAGAATACTTTCCTCAAGACCCTTATCCAGAACCGTGGGGTTTCACTAATGCAACTTCACTTCCAACCACTAATACTACTCCACCTCCAACCACTTATAAAACTTCTCCTATAACCACTTATAGAACTTCTCCTATAACCACTTATAGAACTTCTCCTCGAACTACTTATAGAACTTCTCGAACCACTTATCGAACCTTTCCTACAAATACATATACAAAATATACTACCACTCCTACCACTCCTACAACTCCTACAGCTCCTACAGCTCCTGAAGTTACCACTCCTACTACTTCTACAACTCGATGGGCCCCATAAATAATTTTTTTTTTGCTTTATGTATTAAAATATTGATTCAAATTTATCATTGCAAATAATAAAGTTCATTTTGCGTTAAATGGATTTAAGGAAAGATATTTGAGAAATGTCAAGAAAAATAAAAATAGCCACTTTAAATTATAAGCTAGAAAAAAATTAATAATGATTGGATTTGCTGGTTATCAAAAAATGTTTCTTGTTAGATATTAATTAAAATACATTTTCTTTGTAAAGAGGTTTCAATCACGGGAAAGAACTTTTATTATTTTATGAATAATTATTTTTGTATAAGAATAATTTATACATTTGATCTTAGAAGTTATAATAAAATTATAATAGTTTTTGAATACTGAATTTTGAAATTTTTCTTAGTCTTTTTTTTTGTACATATATATATATGCCATTTTTATAGTTCAATCTTTAGTAAAGTCTTAGTTCAATTTTATTTGTCCTAGACCAGCCCAAATTTGACTATTAAACCCGGTTCCGTGGCAGCTAAATTTTCATTTGTCAAGGATATTTATTCTAAAATAGTTATGCTAATATAAAATTATGTATATAATAGTTAAGCTTTTGATAAAACCCTAGATAGACTCATTCGATCAACAACCAGGTCGATTAATAGCTAATATGTGTTTTTGTAAAATCTAGTAGTAATAGAATATTTTTTTTAAACAATACAAAAAAATTGCAAAAACTTAACTTTTTTAAAGCTAAAATTGTAAATATTTTTCAATATATAAATGGTTTATAGACACTGGTCATAAAAATTTGAATAAATAAAACATTCAGTGATTAATGCGGTCCTTGGCATATATTTGTATAATAAGAAAGTTGCAGTTATAGCTAAAAGGGGGTCCCATATTCCAGAAATTGGTCTCTTTTCGTAAATATTATTTTAAGTTATTTAAAAAATTATCCCACTCCTCCCATCCCTCTCCATTAGTATTTTGTTATAATTTTTTTTCAACTAAAATTTGTCTTTTTAGAGTATTTTTACAGTGAATATATATATATGGATTATATCCATGTAATTTCCATAATTAAGGTATACCCACTTTATTCCTATTACGTATATATCATTATTTAGAACTAGCGAGATTTGTGGATAAATATTATAAATGCTAAAATAATCGTTATATATCTTAAAAAATTTCGGGAAGTGAAAATTTTATTTTTTAAACTAGGCTATTGAGCTAATAGACAGGTATTTCAATTTTATCTTTGTTACTTTTGATTTTTTTTTCTAATAACTTTTCTCAAATATCAATTCTTTATTTACCTTTCTTATTCGTAGGTCTATTTTACTTGTCAAAATGTCACTTACATAATATATAATGATTTAAGGCGAGTTCTATTTGCTATGTTGTACTTTTTGTAGATTTTATTGTATTCAGAATAGTTAAGAGATATAATGAACATGTAAAATAATCTAAATGGTTAGACTGGCCTATTCGTTAAATTTGTGATTTGAAATCATAATAAAAAAAATTTGTACAAAGAAATATCTTGAATAATTATAAAAAAAAAATAGAAATACGAATCAAGTAAATAGAGTCAAGGGTAACACCAGCCCCACATATCAATAAACCATGTAATAAATGGAGGTTACAGCTGATTACTAACGATCTTGAGCTTACAAATTTATCTCACGTAGATTCCTTAAAACCTGGTGGTATGACCTGCTGATATAAAGTTTGCGAAACCCTCGTTTAGGCGTTTTTTAGGAAATAACATTTTCACCAAAATGTAAGCTACCTTTTAAACTAAAGGCAGCTATTTCTATATACAAATCCTAAGGTAATATTTATTGATTGAGCCTTGTTCACTTGACACTAATATTAACGTCAAAATTCATTCTAAGACGCTACGCTACAATAATCAGTCATGCTCTCTGAGAAACAGAGTGATGCAAGTGTAGTGAAAGCGGACTGGTGAGTTGACAATTGTTTTTAAAAAATTTTTTTCCCATTTTTTTTTGCGTCCATTTATTTTTCAATTTTTAAATTAATTAATAAAAAAATTTTTTTTTTAATCAACCGATAAAGACTCAAAAGTTCTATTCGTTATTCGTTCTCCGCCTTTCACAGTATTAACACCATATTTCTCATAGCCGATTCTCGTTAATTAATTGCAAAACCCTCCGCACAATTCTGTTCTATTATAGCAAATAGTTACAAATTCAATCCATAAATATTATTTTGCTCTCAAACAGCAACCCCCTCCAACCCCCCTTTTAATGACAAGATAGCTTTTATTAGAGCCCGCCAATCACCAATCCAAAAACGTTTTGACTGCATTTTTACTACCTTTCTACCGAAGTTTTAGTGTTTTTCTTATATTGTTTATCCCTACTTTTTTTTAGATACCCTAATATTAGGCCTTCTTTTTGATTGAATAAAGCCGCCCTTTTATATTTACTTGACTTTTCATTTTTAATTCAATATTATAAATAAATCTTTTTCAACCCATTGGCTTTAACGGAGATTTACAAGCATTCGAAAGATTAGTATTGAATAAATTTAAACTAGTTCAGGTTGGCTTCATAAACACCTCTACCTTTTAAATTTTTTAAGTCTTGAGAGTAACCTCAAAACGAGAAAATGCAACCAGATCCTCCCCTATCCCAAATGTAAGTGCTTTAATTATTTCTAAATTTAACAATCGAGATTGTTATTTAGTTTCCTTTATTAACCTACTTGTTTAATGGTCGGATTTGGGTCAATTTTTTAGCCCAATTAAAATTTTAACCATAATAATATTATGTAATCCTTAGAGATTTGGCAAATAGAATTTCCAAACCTTTCTGCCACCTATGAACGAAATCTCCAGGCTTACATAATGTCGACTTGAATGTGCACTTTTAATTTACTTATTTTCCCTGAAAGATTTATCTTTTTTAAATTATACAGTTTATTCTATAACTTGTTAGACCTTACCATTGAGGGAATTTAACAACTTAGTGTTGTTAATCATTAAAAACGGCTAACTCAATATTTCTATAGAAGTAACAAAGGTTTGGACATCTATTAGCAAAATCTCGGGGCTTAGGCAATGTTTTTCTGGCTAAAATATTGAGTTAGCCGTTTTTAAAAATCGGTTCAAAACGAGCCGTTTAACAACACTAGTAATAGTGCATTTATCAATAAAAAAAATTACATTCATTTATTATTTTTTTGGAGCTTTTTTTTTTTAGTTTATCCATTTAATTCTTCCATTTTTCAAATTATGACCTATCATTTTTACCATTTTTATTAAAGTAATTTCTACATTTTTGAGTCTTTTTTTTTTGCATTATTTATATTTTATAAAGGGCAAACTGCAATAAAAGCAGAACAAATTTTATACTTCTTTATTAAATTTATTATTATCTTATTTTGTTCTCTTTACTTACTTTATTTTTACATCATATAAAAAAAAAGTTATAAAAAATAATTTAGGCCGTGTTCTAGTCGGATTTAATACTTTTATAGCCGGCTATTTAGCCGTCTTTTAATTATCGGCTAAATAGCCCAAAAAAGCAAAAGAAAAAAAAATTTAGAATAAAATAATATGAAAAATAATAATGCCATCAAATATTTACTTTTTAACTTATATTAAAAAACAATCAAGTATCCAAATTAAGCCGACCTAGTAGACGGCCTTAATATTTTTTTACATCCAAAATATTAATTTTTTTTCCAAAAACATCTCGGGAAAGAATACACCGCACCCGAGTAAAGGTGTTTTGTCGATATACATGGGAACTATATAAAATATTAATTTATTTTTTTAAAAAAATATTAAAAATAAATTAAAATCATAATTTATTAGGTCATATTATAAATCTTAAAATTGCTAATGATCCTTTGAAAACTATCCCCAGGTTTTTTTTATAAGATCTAAAATTTAATTTTTATCGTATAAGTTTTTATTAATATTTTTTTTTATCCTTTTTATATAACGTATTTATTATAAAATTAAGCTTCTATTAATTTTGTTTTCATTTTTGAATAATTGTATAGGCAAGAAAAAGTTACTTTTAAGTGTTAAATTCATATAAATTGTCCAATATATAAAAAATATTTTTTCAAAGACGCAAATGCATAAAAGCGTTAAGTTAGAATTTAATATTCTAGGAGCTCTCGAAGGAATTTTATGCTCATGAGATCCCAGATCTCCAATGCACTATTCGAATAACCCTTTAACCCATTCTTTATTTAGATACTTTTTTAAAATTCTACCAGATACTATAATATGCAAATTCAAGTCCCCATCATATTTATATGTAAAAAAATCTCTCTCTTATAAGTCTAATAAATTCCTATTTAGGGTTGAGGAAAACCATTTTTTAAAAAAATAAACATCATGATTTTTTCCCGAAAATATTACCCTAGCCTCTAGCTTTTATCAAACTTTCTGCCATCTATATTAGCAAACTAGAAGCTTAGATAATATTTATTTGATTTAAAATTTTTAGCCAGCTATTTTTCGCTCTCGACAACAATAAACGAGGTTACTATAAATTTAAACGGGCGATTCCAACGAGTCGCTCTCATATGTGTAACAAAGTGAGAGATAGAGAAAGTAGCCAAGCGTAAGATTTTAGATTTATTTTGATATTTTTAAGATGTAAATAAATATAGGCTCAATAATTATTCTAAATTAATTCGATAATATTTTTAATAAAATGGCAATTGGTATAATAATTAGAATTTAAATATTCAATATATTTCATTTTACAAATGTAAAAGTGATTGTGTGTGAATAATAAATTGTAATAATTAAAAAAATAAGAAGATTTTGATAAGCTGTAGGCGTTGTGAAATTTAGAAATTACACAAACATTTTTAAAATGTTTTAAAATAAATTAAATCTAAATCGATTTGTCTAATTAATTTATTGTAATATATATATATATATATTAAACTAAAATTGGTCCAAATTTGTCTAAACGTTTATATATAATTGAATCATTTTAACCTTTATAGCATTTAATTTAATTCTCTTAAATTTTAAGAAATATCACTTAAATAATTTAATTCTTTTAAAATTTTAAATAAATTCTCTTAAATTTAAACTCTCTTAAATTCCAATATAATGCTATTAAATTCTATTGTATTTATATATTTATTAACATTGCTTGATTCCGTTCTTGGTTATGGACCTCCAAGTAAAAACTATAGATATTAAGTTATAAGAACCAGAACCCATTTTTAAATGTCGTGGAACCTTTTTACATAATTGCAGGCAACTTATGCATATCCTTGCCTGAGAATTATATTATTCTATCTTTTTGTAAATTTGAAAAGCAATTTTAAAAATTAGAGTTTCTATTTTTAGTAGGATGGTTAACCATATTGGCTGGCTATCATTTGACTTATTTTATTAAATTTTTTGGATATTTTTGTTAATAGAATAGTATAATTATAAAAAATTGATTTGTGAATAACCTGATTCTCGGGTGACGATATGTCGTATTGGGATGTGGATGGGATTTTTTTCCCTAAGAATTACATATCCACTATTTAATTCATGTGGGAGTCCCAAAAGTTTATATCATTAACTAAGGGTCATTTTTAAAATTTAAAAATCTGATTTCACTGGACCTATGAATTTCAGAATTTTCGCCATAAAAATTTGTGTAGTGTTGTAACGGCTCGATTTGAGCCGATTTTTATTAACGGCTAACCAGAAAAATATTACACAAGCATGAAGAATTTATTTAGGTTTAGGCAATATTGTTCAGGCTAAATTAATGAGTTTATAAAAATTGGCTCAAATTGAGCCTTTTAACAACACTATGAAAAATCTATATAAAATCATTAAATAAGTTTGGGCTGTTTAATTTCTATTATCTTAAAAATTATGGATTACGTGATATTTTTTAAACATTTAATACTATTTTATTTAGTTTCATGTCCTCCTGGGTGGGTGTTGCTACCAAACAGTTATACTTGCTATAAATTTATAGCACAACCATCCACTTGGTATAACGCAAAAGGTTACTGTTCGTCTTATAAAAATTCCGCTTTAGTCATAATTGATAATGGTCCGGAACTAGTAAAAAAAAATATATTTAATAACAAAATAATTTAGGTTCATGTGTATATATATAATTTAATATCATTTTATGAATAAACAAGGAATTAGTCTCTCAAATTTCCCAAGGAACTGACATATGGGTTGGAGATGAAATTAGGTTTAAATAATATTTTGTTTAAAAAATATTTTATTTTATTTAGTTATCCTAGCCATTCATGCTTAAAACACCATGGGCCAAGTTTAGTTATTGAATCTTGTTACACCTTACTACCCTACGTGTGCGAACTTGATATAAGTATAGATTATATAGATAATTTTGTTTTATTTATCATATTAATTTTTATATAGGTCCCAACCCTTGTCCTATCTTATACCCATATGATCCTATTCAACGTTTTTATTACCCTCACCCAGCTTTGCCTTATAAGTTCATTCAATGTTCCTTGACTAGTATTAACTACGTAATGCTATGTGCTAAAGGAACAATATGGGATCAACGTTTATTGACTTGCATAAGATCCTCTATTTATCCTTCCAAAAAGAAAAGAAATACAGGATTCCGCATATCAAGAGGAGTTGACCACAATGCTCCCATTGCCTATAGGAATGACTATGGCGACGATTTATCTAGTTATTCCCCTATTCCAGATGATGATGACTATAATGATGTATCAAGCTACAAACCCAAAATTAAGGTAATATCCTATGATGAGTCTAGTCCATTTTACAGAACCGATTATGCAATAAAGGCACCAAAGAATTATAAAGATCCTCATTCAAAAGATAGATCATCTTCTGGATATCAAAGTAACTCTTATTCAAAACTTTCTATTCCAGTTCCTAATCGTTATAATGATAATTATCAAGAAATCCGACCTCTGTCCAATCAAAGAAATTATTTTAGATACAAAGATGATAATAACAAAAGATTAAAGTATCAACCAAATCCTTACAACCAAATTAATGTAAACTCGTATGATTCTAATTATGAAAATAATAGGCCATCATATAAGTATAAGGCATCAAGTTATAAGGATACACATCCCGATAATTCTAATTATGATGATAGACCATCATATAAGGATATGGCATCAAGTTATAAGGATAAGCAGCCCGATAATTCTAAGTATCCTGAACATTCCCCCAACTCTTACGAATATTAAAATTTTTATGGATTATTTAAATAAATTATTGTATTTATCTATTGTGTTTCAAAATTTACATTTTGATTAAATAAAATATAAGGTGTATAACTTGGTGCGCATAACATAAATCTTTTAGGCAGTAATCTACCGTATATAATCTAGTAGATTAAGTAATATCGTTAAAAATCACACCTATTTGTAATACAAAAGAGTACAATTTAACTTAAATATTTTTTATCAAAGATATTTGAATTAGAATACTATGTATTAGGTTGGGAAAGATATTGTGAGTGCCTCATCTTTAAATTTAAATCCAGTTTCGCAATAACCGTAAACGCTTAGGTTTATCCGATATAGATCTGTTCAATTTATTTGAGTACTAGTTTAATCATTGTTTTGAATCCCCTATTTGCATTTCTATCATTGTCAATTAGTTTTGCTTAATTAAAAATTGAAGTGGTATATATTTATAACAAAATATTCTAAAATCATCTTCAGATTTTAAAATCTTGGATGTTAATTTATATAATTAAAATATATTACTGTTAAGATTCTTCATCTTATTTTGCCAATTTTAAAGAAGTTTACAATAATAATTGCATTCCGTATTTTTAATTAATTTACTGAACAATCTTCATAATCAGCATAGATCAATAGGTATCGCCTAAATTAAAATATCCGTAGCTAATAGACCATAATCAATTTAAAATAATTCTGGTTAATATGTTTTTTATTCATATTTATTAAAATTTTTAAGTAAAATATCTTTTTCAGTTTCTTTTATAGGGATATAACTTATTTAAAAAAACTATAAAAAAATGCCTGATCTCGTAAATATCATTTTAATCTAATAAAAATTTTCCCTCATACCATTAGGGTGATATGAGCACATGTTCTCGCTGATAGTCGGTAATAGATAACCAGTCTTGGTGAATGAATTGGACATCTGTTTCTTGGTGATGGTAGTTTTGTAAGTTACTGGAACGGATATTTGGTTTTGGTATCGCGAGTTCGCGAAAGAATAATTATTAGCCAACATGGGGGACTGTCTCAATCTGTCTAAGGAATTAACCTCCCTCACCCTCCCTCCTATCCCCAAATAATGTATACAATGTATCGCTATAATGAAGAATTTGAAATTAATAGAACAACTTTTTGAATATGCCCCCCCCCCCCCTTTAAAATCCTGGATACGCGACTTTTGGCTAATATTTATTTTATTTTTTTTCCAAAAATTAGTATACCCTCTAGTCATCTTTACTAATTAAAAAAAAATTCTTTGATCTTTATATAATTTTTCGTTTCATATTTTTTTTTTGGAAAATATAATATATTTATTGCAATGTAACACATAATATATTTGTATTTATATAAAAACAATTTTCTTATATATACAGTTATTTTTACTTGCCGCAATTATTGTAAAAAAAATATTTTTTTGATATAATCAAAAAAAAATTTAATAATTTTGGTTGTCGCAAAAAGCCCATGGTCGATTTTCAAAAATGACCCGAAGATTTTAGCCAAAATAATATTATGTAAGTCGAGATTTAGCAAATAGATATTTTCTGGTCATCTAATGAAGAAAATCTCAAAGTTTACATAATATTATTTTGATTATAATCTTAATCGGGCAGTTTTTTATTTGAGGGATATTTATTATATTTTATATAATTTTTTTTACGTTTATTTTTTTATAATATTAAAGAGGGATTGATTGTTTTTTTTTTGATTAGTTAATTTTTTTATTAAATTTTATGAAGTAGTTGCCTCGGACCCCTCCCCTACTTTGTAGGGCCACTAGAGACCGGGGATAGTTGGAAAACTTTTATGTGGGTTCTAGTTCATTAGCAAATTGGCTAAGGTTTATATTATAGCATTTTATTTTAAGCTGATAAAAATTATTATCTATATGCTTCCCTCATCTCTCTCCCCGTAATAAAATATGTCATTATAAACAATAACTAAAAATATATATAAAGTATAAATAATAATTATTACTTGAAATTTTTCAGAAAAAAAAACATTAAATAAACGAGATCTGCAAAAAGTGTGTCTAAACCTCTAAGATAAATATATAGGTACGCAATACAAAATTCAATACTTTAAGAAAATTTTCACTATGTCTATATCTGAATCTAACCTTCAAATAAATTAAAATACATATGATTCTATGAAAAACATGATGTGGGACAAATCATGCAATTCAAAATAATATAAATAAATAAAAGAAAGAAAGAAAGAAAATGATAATCAATTTTTATATCATCATGAACACAGGATAATCATAATGTGCAAGCTTTTGAAAATCGTTCTACCGTAAATATCGACCTAAACTTATATTTCTTCACTTTCATTACCTATTATTATTATTTCTATTAAATAAATTGTTTATAATTATATATTTATTTTTGCTATTTAATAATTTTTTTTCAAATTTTTATTATACAAGCAAAATATAGGCATGTAATTCCCTGAGACATCATAATTCTTATTACAATATCACTTTTTAGAGAATGTTACACAAAAGCTATATCATGATATTAAATTCGAAATCCTATAACTAATCGTCATTATGGAGACAGTGGTGATCTTAGCCATAACAGTTTTAATGATTATACTTATTTTCGCTGTCATATCTATAGGATTTATACTAAAATACAAATTCTGGTCCAGGTCAAAAAAATATATGAACATTTATTCTGTGTTAGAGGACGAATCACAGGGGTTACATATTTTTTCTTTAAAATAATTACTAATATAAAAAAATTTGATAATGATATTAAATATAACACTTTATTTCGTATATCTTACATATTTATTTTATTTTTTTAACTAGTCATTGGTTTATTTATGAATAGGCTGATATAATATATTATCAATAGGTTTGTCTAAGAAAAAAAATTAATGGAGGTGAAAAATATAAAAATAGAATTTAAGAGAAATGATAAGGAAAAGAGGATGAAAGAAAATAGTATAAAAACTACATAGAAGAAATAAAATTTAGATATTTAGAGTGAATAATGGCGGTAAAAAGTCTGTAAGAAAAGGGAATTCTTAGATTAATCGGGTTTTTCACGAATCCGTCTACCCAATTTTGATACCGAAGATGGTGAGAATGAGATAATGGGTAGGAATGAAAAAGAAATATCTAAACTGTATTTGGTCATTTTTAGGGTTTATGCGAGGGCGAGGGCATCTACGTTGTGGTTAAATGGTGCATTTGGATTAATGCAAATGAAGTCTCAAATGAGGAGCTGCCCCCATGACCAAGGAATTAAGAACATTCTATCAGGACGATTTCCATCGGTTCTAAAAATACCGGTCGGTTCAAGTTTATATGCCGTGGAAAACGGCCTCGCCATCTAATTTGTTAAAACTATTTACAGATTTGAAATAATACACTTTTATTTAG
The DNA here is from genome assembly GCF_954871325.1 of Gordionus sp. m RMFG-2023. Classification (NCBI taxonomy): domain Eukaryota; kingdom Metazoa; phylum Nematomorpha; class Gordioida; order Chordodea; family Parachordodidae; genus Gordionus; species Gordionus sp. m RMFG-2023. The sequence goes on from NC_088777.1 coordinate 6,803,075, forward strand.
AAATTTATTAAGAGGGAGAATTGTACAGTAAGCCCTCGTTATTGTTAGCCACGAGAGGACAAAAATTTAGTTAAAGGTAGTGTAAGTTTACTATATCCGATAATAATGGTATAATTACGAAAAGAAAATATTACAGTTATTTTTTAAAAATTGCTTTATTCTTGTAAAAATTACAATGCTTATTTTTATGATTTTTTATAAATTTTAGTCTTAAATTGTATTCTTGTGCATTTTTTGGTAAGTATAATAATTTGTTAAGAAAAATGTTAATATATTTTCGACTATTTTTAAATATGGCCCATTCTTTATCCCTAGACTAAAACATTTTGGTTTAAGACTGTTAGTTAAGTGATTTGTAATCCTTTCTCATACTATATTTTTTTAAGCCGTTTCGATCAGTTTTATTATTGTTAATATGATTTTTAAGGTTTAGTTTAAAGTATTTTTTAAAGTTTTTTAATTTCGCGAGTACGAATTCTTTATCAATGAGTGTTTTCCCTATGAAAATTCAGTTCGATTGTCTAGAATCGGATGAAGATGTCGATAAAAATTATGTGTATTGATAGGTTTTATGTAAGACCAATGTTAATAATCTTGGTATAATGATGGAAGGTATAACTTAAATAAATGATATAACAACAATTTTGTTTAGGCGAATTTAAATACTTTAAGAATATTATTATATATTTTTTTAGATATGAAATATTTCTTAAAAAAGATACATAAGAATGGTTAAGCTTTTATTTTGTTTGCAAATTTTGAAAAAATAACTTGCTAATGCTTTTATAATTTTATTTTTAGGGCTATATTAGTAAAAAATGAAAATGAGCCTGATTGGAAAGTAGGAATGATTAAACATGACACAAAAGAGGACTCAATCTCCACCGTATCCGCTGCAAATAGTTCTTCTAATGATCCTAACAGACTTGTAATATCTGAACGACTATTGCAATTCAACGAAACATTTGTGAAGAATCAAAAATGGGCGGAAGAAGTGAGGTATTATAATATTTTTAAATAAAAATTAGAAAGAAAGATAGAAAGAAAGAAAGAAAGAAAGAAAGAAAGAAAGAAAGAAAGAAAGAAAGAAAGAAAGAAAGAAAATCCATCTCTCCTCATCAATATTATACCTATGGCATTAATTCATGGGAATAGAATAAATGAGAAATTATGGATGAAATAATGGAAAGGAATATATGAAAAATGTTTTCTTTTTAAATATTTATATTCTAAAACTAAAAACCAAATAAATATTAACAATCATCTTAGGAGACTGGGTATAAAGTGGCCATAACATTTGACATCGAAATAATAGATTGCAGGGGGAGACCGGGGTTATATGGAAGGTTTTTTGCTCTTTTTTACAATGAATATTACAATAAAAAAGTAAATTAAAAACAAGAAAATCTCAAAAATAGAGCGACGGAAAACATCTAATATTTATTCATCTTCATATTTTTTAAGGGTAGAATAAACATAATTTAATTTCAGAGCCATTGATGAATATTTAAATTTTCCATCTTATCCAAAATTCGTCAATTTGCACTGGAAGCATGATGGGTGTGGCATCGTAAAAAATGACGCTTAATAATTATAAAGGACATTGTATTCAGAGTTGTTAAAGTATCGCGCTACTTTTTTTAAATTATTTAATTTTTTAGCGCGCTACTTTTTTTAAAAGTAGCTAAGTAGCGCGCTACTTCGCTACTTTTAAAAAATATAATGAATGTAAGTATAAACAACATGAAAATTTAAATATAATATCATAATTAATTATAATTTTTATAATTTATTATTTAATTTTGAAATTTAAATATATTTTCAATTTTTAATTTATATTTTCAATCTGTGTTAATAATCTAAAATGGCATCGTCCATGGATATCCAAATCTTTGAAAGTGATTCAGATATGGAAGATTCAATGGAATTAATAGCTCTAATAACGTTTTTCCATTCCCTAAATTTGAAAAATTTTTTAAAATAAATATTAAACAAAATCTGGATTCAAATTCATGTGCTTAAAATGTAAAAAAAATATATCATCAAATCAATCGAGTAGCTATAACCTGAAAAACACCTAAAGGTAAATTGTTATTTTTACATTATAATATTATTTATTTTATTAGACTGTTCACGCCAATTGCTATAAGGAAATAGAGAAACATATAAAAAAATTTGGTATAGGAGAATCTTCATTCAAAAAGAGATACTATCCAAACCAAATTAACTGATAATAAACATGCCAATATTTCACAAAAATTGGTTGATAAAGTTATTGTTGATTTTATTATTGACACAGTTCAGCCAGTGTCTTTGGTTGATAATCCATCATTTACTCTGATGATTAAAACTTTATCCCCTGGAACAACAGCAACAGTTTTATGTCGCCAGACACTTATGAATAAAATAGCCGACAACTTCAAAGTGATGAAAGATGCTCTAATAGTAGAGTTATCATATATATCTTATGTATGTACCACGGCAGATAGTTGGACACATAACAGAAGGTAAAAACTTATTTATATTTATAAATTGATCTGATTAAATATTTTTAGAGCTTATTTGGGAATCACAGGCCATTGGTTAGACCCTAGGACTTTAAAAAGAAGATCTGTAGCCTTAGCCCTTAAAAGGATTATAGGATGCCAGACATATGACGTACTTGCAAATAAAATTATTGACATCCACAAGTCTTTTAGGATTCATAATAAAGTTTGCAAGATGGTTACTGATAATGGGTCTAACTACCTGAAGGCATTTAGGTTATATCACAAATTTATTTATAATATTTATTTTAAGTTATGATTTTTATCAGAATGGAATGGTTATTATTTAATCTATAAAATATTTAGTATTTTAATATTTCACATTATTTATAGAATTTTTATTAACTAAATACACACATATTTTAGTAATATTATGATTATCATAATTTGTATCAAATTATAAATAAGATAGGCTATTGGCGAAGCTGAATATTCTTACTCCAACAAACAGAGAAGAGATTGCCGAGTATCTACCACGAAGACATCCTCAAATAATTTTTTTGAAATTAAAGATGATTTAATAGAAAATCCAATTGATCTTTTTTTTCAATCAAAAAATATTGAGATGAATATTTTTGATAATTTTTCATATATTAAAAATTTATATATGAAATTTAATACCCCCTTGCCCTCAAGTGCTAGTGTCGAGAGATTATTTAGTAAAGCAAAGCTTATACTTTCTGATCGTCGCTCTAGACTTGGGGATGATAATATTGAAATGATATTATTATTAAAATGCAACAAATTAAAATAAATATTTATTTATATTGCTTATTTTTTTATAATTTAAACTAACTATATTTTTATATTTATAAATGTTGATTTTTATATATTATTTATTATACATTTACATTATAAGCAAAAAAAAAATAAAAAAAATTTGTTTCATTTGTTTCTAAATTTTTTTTTATAAAAGTAGCTTAAAAGTAGCTAAAGCTACTTTTGAAAAAAAGTAGCTAATAGCGCGCTACTTTTTTTGACAAATAGCGAAAGCGGTAGCGCGCTACTTTTTTTGACAAATAGCTATTACGGTAGCGCGCTACTTTTAAAAATAGCGTTTAACAACTCTGATTGTATTTATAATTAACAATTCCAAAATAGTAAAATCATGCCATAACTTATATCTAATATGTATGCTAACTACCCCATATGATAAAATTGATAAAATTGGTGCTGTAACTTAGAAATTTTTTTGATGGATCATTTTTGCAAAAGATTGCGAGTCATTTAATTTACAATTACAAGTCACTTTCATATGTTTCATTTGACAAAAAAACCTCAATAAAGTGGTCATTTTAATAAAACTGGTTAATTTAGACAGATAGTAGTATAAATATCCTTTTTAAAAATAGCTAAAACCTCTGTTAAAGGGGTCACTTATGGTCAATTTAAACATTTAGTTACCTTAAAGAACGGCGTTATCTATTTTTTTTACAGCAAAATAAGGTATAAAAAAATCTGCAAATAGCGAAGACTCCAATCTTCGTCTCTGAAACGAAAGGTCTCAAGTTTATATCTGGTAGTTGGCAGGGAAAAATTTTCTCAATTTAAAACTGACACTGAAATAGAATTGGTCGTGCTAGATCGAATTTGAAAAAATCAGATTGGATTTAGTATATCAGAAATAAATTTTCAAAAAATAATCAAAAATGATATTATATAAAAAATTACATAAATTCTTTTATTATATATTGCACATATAAAAATGTTTATAAGGATGGAGATTATAAAAAACTTAAAATTGGTGTTACAAACATATTTATACATATAAAAAATGGGCACGTTATGATATAGAGGACTATTTTCCTATTGCTAACTAAAAACTGAATTTTTTAAAATAATCTCTAAAAAAGAAAGTTTTATAAAAAGAAAAATAAAAATTATATAGGGAAATGTTTTTGGTTAATTTTTAGGGGAAAGGTGAGGGAAGAGATCGGAATAAGGGTAAGTAAATAAAGAATCAGTTAGAGACATCAAAATTTCTTTGATTTGATGATTTGGATTTCTAGTATTTGATGAAAGTAAAAACCTTCTTTGGGGTCCTCTGTTTCGCCACAATTTAATTACCGCCCAGTTTTTTTTTATTAGATCTTGGGCTACTTGAGGATTGCGATCATAATGATAGGATCTACGGGTTGTTCTAGTAATGTCATAATTGGGAGACTTTGATTTGTAAAATTTGATTTTTGGTAAAGTCAGTATGTATTGCGTTTGATGAGTCATTTTTATTTTTATAATTTTATGTTTTAGTTAAATTGGTGAGTCATTGTTATTTTTATAATTTTATGTTTTAGTTTAATCGCGTTAAAATTTTATTTTTAGATTTATAAAAGTTTATTATTGTAAAATTATGATGATAGGATTTAATTATTTATTTGTGATGATTATTGCTTCCCTATAAAAGGGAAGCGAAAATTGTAAATAATCAATTCATTTCTTTTTTGAATTCATTTCTTTTTTGAATTCATTTCTTTTTTGAATTCATTTTTTTTTAAATTCATTTTTTTTTAAATTAATTTTTTTTTTAATTAATTTTTTTTTTTAATTAATTTTTTTTTTAAATTAATTTTTTTTTAAATTTTTTTAAATTAATTTTTTATGATTATTATTAAATTATTGTTTTTTTTTGGTTTTGGATTATAAATTTATTTTTATTGGATTGAAATAAAGTTGGGATTACTCTAAATCATTGTGGTGGAAAATTTTAACAATCGAATAAGAAAAACTTTAGACGGTCACAACGTAATAAGTAAGAATGCATCTATCACATTACAACTGTTTTGTATTTTGTTACAATTAGATATTTGTTAAAATTTGATCGTGCTAGTGGATCGATGCAAGAAAAATCCCATGCCAAGAAACTTGACAGCTTCCCATTAATCTAGTAACTCCGTCAGATCCTTTTTTTAAGTGACCGTAAAAGGAGAAGAAAATTTTTCCATTATTTGTGAGAGTTAATATGCCAAAAGCAAATTGATTCCCTCAAAATAGATTTTTAATGCCGGGGACCTTAAGGAATGCCAGAAATGATTAATGGCAAAATTCTTGCCTGACTTTTTCTATGTAAATTGTTTTAAGGGGTAATGCCGTCAGAATTTTTTATTTCAATATCAATTTTACACTTGATAAAGAGGATTAGTGTTTTCGTTGTCATTTTCGATAGCTTGATTATTATTCGAATATTGAGAATAGATTGAAATGTTAAAAGTAAGTTCCTTGCAATCGAGAAGATTTTTCATTTTGGATGATGGTAATATGTGATAATTACGTTGTAAATTTTATTTTGAAAATTTAGTTTTTCTTTGTTTTTTCGAAAAAGTTATTTTGGAATATATATCATATGTAGGGGAGACTGGGGCTGGTAGAACCGATTTTTGCAAATCGGCTATAACTCCTTGGTTTTTTTTTAGATATTATAGAGAACAATATATGAATCGATACCTATAATTATACTCTCTGTCTTGTAAATATTTTTTAAAATATAATTCTGCCCAACAAGCCCCAACCACCGCAATGGGCTTCCTAAACCATTAATTTTTTTTGTTATAATGAATTGAAATGAATTTTTATTTAATAATTATGATACGTATCGAATAATTTTATTATTTTATTGTTCAAAAGTCATAATATTTTAAATGGAAGCTAATTATATATGTGGTTAATTTAATAAACATTTTGAAAAAATAAGGATCTTAAGGAAAGATTATGATTTCTCAGCATACTAAATAAGCAAGGAAATAGAATTATTAAAAGATATCCAAGACAAAAGGAAACAAGAAGTTTTTATTAAATAGGGGGTAAAAATTTAAGGCCCTGGCAAAGAGGCAAATGGCCAAAAATCAGAAAACTTTAAGACCAAAAGAGACTCAATGAAATGTTAAATTTTTATTCAAAGAAGATTTTAGATGGGAATTATGCTGGAAGGCTGGGATATACTTATAAATGTTCTAGAACATAACCAGGAAGAGTATTCGAATCATTCTATCATTCAAAATTTCAAGTGAAATAAATTTTTCTAACTTTCCCAAACAGATTCTGTTTCTAAAGAATTTCTTTTTCTTTGTGATTAATAAATTATATTTTACTAAATAGGAGAAAGGTGAATGTAAATTATAGTGTAGTAAATTACCTTTATAATAAACTATATTTAATTGCAATAATTAAGATTAAATTTTAAAAAAATCTTATATTCTACTTTATTTTCAAACTTTCCCCATTATTTACAACCCAAAACATAAAAATATCGCCGATTTAAAATTGAAAATACTTTTTTTCAAAAAATAAACGCCAACCTACGGATTTTTTTTTAACATGATTTATAAATTGTACATTAACTTTTGGGTTATATAAGATGGCTATATTTAATTTTAGTAAATGGTAAATAAGCATAATACATTTACCTAATATAAGAGAAAAAAAAAGTTTTATTGTTTGTGCCTTGTAAAGATTTAATCTCTAGCTTATACTACAAGAAAATATTTCGTCATAACAAAAAAATATATATTGAACTAATTTTTCATTACGTATAGAATTTAACAATATAAGTCCCAAATCCTTTTTAACCTACCTATGTTCATTTATTCAATTTGAATAATCCATTAAAAAATTATTAAATTTTTTTTAAAAAAAATTATCCCTAAATACAAAATAGTCATGTTAAACGGTTCGATTTGAGCCGATTTTTTTAAAAGGGCTAACTCAATGTTTTGTTGCCCATAGATGACACAAAGGTTTGGACATCTATTAGCCAAATCTCGAAGTTTATTCAATATTTTTCTGGCTAAAATATTGAATTACCCGTTATTAAAAATAGGCTAAAATCGAGACAACACAAATACAAAATCCTTTCACATGCTTTTGTAAAAATTTGTTTTAAGGCAAAAAATAAATTGGAATATAATTTTAAACAAATTCCGAAAAAGAAACGAATCAACTAATTTCTTTAATCTAGTTTTAAAGAGTTTTCTTTTAAAATCTTTTGATTTAATAACAATTTTTTTTTTTGGAAGATTTATACTCCTACTTTTATTAATTATATAATATTATAAATTTGATAAACTAAAAATGAACTTTCGAAAAAATATTGCCTAAGTCTCGAGATTTATAATATATGTTTAGACCTTTATTTCATTCTATGAACAAAATCTTCAGGCTTTGTAATATTTTTATGGATGAGTTAGCCGTTTTTAAAAATCGGCTTAAAAAACGAGCTGTTTAATAACATTAGTTCATGCCATACTTTGGTGTATGCCTATTGACCATTAAAATTTGACTTTCATCTAAATTATCCAATTAATAAAAATTATAGAATAGAGCGAGGAAAAACAGATTCACTTATCTCAGAACTACCCTTCATCCAATCTGAGCTATATTTGACCCAATATCGCCATAAATTGAAATAAAATATGAACGATATATTTGTGTTAAATAATAACCCTCATTTTATAAAATTAATTTTAATCGATAAATAATGGATTTTTTACCATAAAATAAATATAATTATTTTAGTACAATTTACAAGTTATTTATTATTTTATATATCAATATTATCAAATAAATCGACTATCATTAAATTATATATATAAATCCACATTGTTCCAATATATTCCTTTAATATACAAATCCTCATACCGTGAATTAGTTTCGTAATTCAACAAAGATAAAAACACTTCATATTAGTGAGTTACTTCTGGCCTTATTTTTCATACCCGGCCCGAATTTTTTTTGAACGTTGCGAAAAACCCGACCCGAAATAAAAATAAAAATTAATTGTCCGCCCGTGCCGGCCCGAATTTATTTAAATATAGATAAATTTAATATATTTTTTGATCGTAAAAAAAATTTAAAGCCTGTTTCCTGAAAGAATATTAAAATATATTAATTTGTTTCACAAAATATAATTTTAAAATAGCACGACTCAGCCCGCCCGGCCCGAAACCCGTTCGGGCCAGGTATGAACCGGCCGTGATTTGAGGATCTCAACTTCATATACCCACTCCAATTAATATTTAATGAATTGAATATATATGGCATTTTCATTTCTACGTTGTACTTTGATTATTATAGTCTCTTTCTATCAAAATATAAAGTAATAATTATCATATCTGTTTTTTTATACTATAAAATCCTTGTAATAAGTATGAGAGATTTGCAGAATATCCGAGGTTTCATGTTTAAATTTATTTGTCTGGCGCTCGTATATGACTCATTACCTGGGCTGTACTTTAAATAGGACGAAGCTTAAATTCAAAACGCAAACATTAAATTCAAAATGTGTTAAATTATATTAGTAATTTTTTGAAAAAAAATACATAATTTCATTAAGCAATTTGATGCCACACTGTCTTAGCATATTGAAGCTTTGCCAAAATATAACCCGTCGACTTGTGTCCGGTAAGTACGGAGAATGTGACAAGGATGACATTTCTCTCTGCTATTCGAGCTTTTCTCCTAGACAAATTGACAGCGCGTCTGATTATTACAAACCAAATAGTAAATCATCGAACTCGGTTATAAATGAAGAAATAAAATCCGAAAGTTTGTTTTCAACGTTGGAAAAAAATTTGAGCAAAGAACAAAGAGCCGAAATAGTCATAATCACAAGAGCCATCGGCCCGAGGGTAGATGATGTGGTGAGAGCTATGTACCCTCCTTTGGATCCGAGATTACTGGAGGCCCGGTATGCCAAACCTTAAGCTTTATTGATGATGTTTTATATTAAAAGATAATATGTTTATTGCTTTAAAGTTTAAATTAGTTAATCTCTCAACATTTCTAGTAAATGTAATTTAACTTAACCATTTTAAGCGAAATTATATGTAAAGCTACTTACCTTCATATGTTTTATATATAAACAATTTTTGCAAAGATTATATTTTTTTTTACTGAAATTATATAGAAAAAACATCATGTAATTAAGATTTAACCGAAATCAGGATTATACTTCACTGATTCGCTTTTTTTAGATTTAAAAATAATTCATATTGAAAGTCTTTTTTTGGCCTTTCAGACAGATTTATAGTAAAATTTTGGTTAAATTTAATTAATATACAAAAATGCAGGGAATTAAAATTTATTTAAGCATTCATTGCTAAATTTTATGAAATTTATAGGGTTTCACTCAATAATAAAATCTTTCAAAATTAAAGGAAGTCATCATCCACAAACGATTTAAACTTTAAAGATTTATTTCTACACTACTGAATTCACTAAATATTCAATTCTATGACATAATATTGGCTTTAAATTTATTCAAATACACAATATATATTTATAGATTAACGTCTTTATACCTAGCGGTTTGCCATTTGGTTTACGTTACCAATAAATCAATGTCCTCAGAATTTCAAAATGAAATTGCTATGCAAAAACATTGGCTAAATCAGAGCATACTACGTATCGAAGATAATTTGAAGGTTTATTTGTTATATGTCTCTCTGTGTCTGAACCTTAATAGCTAGGCACATATTTATTAAAAAAAAATAACCATAGGTATTTAGCATGTTAATAATATATTTTTTGCATATATATAGGTTTTGAGAAAAGTATCACTAGCTTTTGACACCTGCATACAGCTACAAAACTTGAGTTATGCTACCGAAAATTTTCGCTACGATAAAATTGGAAAAAATTTTCCTAATCAAAATATAGCCGTGATTAGTTTATAAATGAACGATCATAGTTTATTTTCTTCTTCACCATATTCTAAAAACTTAGAGTGAAACAAATGAATCAAAAACTTTAGCTATATTTTTTAAATATTATATAAACTAATTTTTATAATAATTAGTCCCATCCCTCCTATCTCCAGAATACCCTGAAATTTCAATATTGCAAAATTTATAGGAACCCCTTCCCCATATTTTTAGAGATTGGAAACCCAGCAAATTCCATTTTATTTCGGGAAATTTTTAATCGGAAAATATAGAAAACACATTTTATTATGTTCAATGGAAATAAAAAAATCGCCAATTTCGCTTTCCTAATAACAGAAAAATTTTGATAAAATGATGTATCGTATCCTATTTAGTTCATTTCTTAGAATTTTTTTTAAAATTCGAGCCTTGTCAGAGCTTTATTTAAAAAAAAAATTAAGCTCTAACCTGGCCCGTACGAATAGTTTTTATTGACTTGAACGCTCTATTCGAGGGTCCTTTTTAAAATATTAAAAACTTTATTTACATAGGTATTTCTATATTTCTTTGAGGCAATGATTAGATTATTACATGATTTAATTCAATATAATCGAAAAATATGGTAAAAAATTGTAATTTAAGAATAATAAGAAAAATAATTTCGTTATAATAATATAAAAAGAATGAACGACAATAATAGTTATAATTAAGATAAATCGTTGGGGAAATCGATCAGCTTCTTTAGGAAAAATCATCGGGATTTAAAGCTACCCTATTTTTTTTTTTAATTTGATATATTTATTTTCTAGTAGATTTCAGAAAACTTTAACTAAAAGTACTATCCAAGTTTATTAGACCAAAGAACTCGTGAATATTTGAATAAATATTCTCTTATATAAAATATAAAAAAATGATATTAGAAAGTCTTAATGTAGAAATATGATAATATTCCAAGGCAACTATTATTACATTTTAATAATTTAAGGGTTAGTTAAACAGAAAAGGAAACAATTGCACGCCCAAAAAAATTAAAAAATTAAAAAAGCTGTAGCTAGTCTATTAATTTCATGAAATTTAAAAATCAAAGACAGAAAGATATTTAAATCCATTAAATCTATTTTATCATTGTGCCATAAAAATTTTATTTTACGATTATATGAATTATTATAGAGCAATATATGATCTTCTAATAATTCTTGTTCAACTAGGCACGTACGCGGAGGGGTTGAATAATTAAATTTATTTACAAAAATTATTCTAGGAGTTATTGAATAACTTAAGTTTCATAAATTTATTAAGACTTAGTGATTATGGCTCGATTTAAGCCGATTTCTAAAAATGCCAAACCAATACTCTATCCAGAAAAATTTAACGCAAGTCTGAAGATTTGGCTCATATATGGCCCAAATATTTGGACATTTATTAGTGGGCTTTTTGCGAAAACCCGCCCTTTGCAGAAATCTAATTTGGACATCTATTTGCGAAAACTTGAGGATTGGTCAATATTTTTCTTAATATTAAAAATCGGCTCAAATCTAGCATTTAACAACACTACTTTTTAGGTATCTTTTATTATTGTTAAAGAAAATGTTCTTTTATTGGTAAAGAAAAATATAATTTGTATACATTAGGAAAATAGTCTGAAATTATGCAAAGCATCTATAGCAATTTTGGAGGACATTTCCTACCATATTTATTTATTTAACCTTTCATAATTTGTATTAAACTAGTAATGCATCGTGGGATACTTTAGCATCCTCACAACAAAATAGATATGAAATAGATTCGGAAGGGTTCTGAGGTAATAATATATGCTGATTTGTAAGTACTGCCTGATTAATTAAGAATTTATTTTTAATTTTTGGAAGGTAATTACGCCAGACCTTAAAAGGGGGTATTTATTCAAGTAAGAAGGGAATAAAGAGATTTATTCTATAGTATTCTTTGACTGACCCTATATTAATATTGGAATGATAGGCTTGCCTTGCTACGAGTCGAGGTAAATACCCCCACATCGCAGCATTAAGCGCCTGCGTTAAACCCCTTCCTTGATGTTCCTTTAAAAATTTAGCTTCCAATGCCAACTAGTTTAAAAAATTAAAATTATATGAAAAACAGTTAGTTCTAACAAAAACATCCATAATATCTAACATTAATACGAAAAAAATTTGGTTAGTAGGAAATATATATCTAAGATTTTCAGTAAAAAAAAAATTGACCTGGAAAGATTTTCTTTCGAGGCATTTGAGTTTTTATTTTGAGGAGTTTTTGAAGTCCTTAGGCTATTTCTAGCTCATCATTATATTTTGTATTTAATAATTTGATGTAAGTACACATTTACAATGAACGTGAATTTGCGCTAGCTATGAATTAAGGGTTAGGTGTATTTTTAGGATATAATCCGATGTCAAGATTTATTATTATAATAATATATAGTGTTCAGGGTGCTATTCTGAATAGAAATCAGTTAATAATAAAAAATAGATCTAAACAGGAGGCGACTCTGTTATATTTGTTAAAAATATCCTTTTCCATAGTAGGGGGAAACACCCCATTCTGGCTATCAATTAACATTAGTTAATATCTACCTTATGATTTCAATAATATTTAGCTATATATTTTTATTTATTAGGAAACTTTAAATAAATAAAAATTTTGTATTTGGATGCGATTATAAAAATATCTGTAACTATATGTATTTTTGGATATATTTTGACATAATTTTAATTTAAGTTTTTATCATAACAAATATAATATTTCAATTCTTCATTAAAAATTTTATTTTACGCTTTGATGACGCCAACATGGTAAATTTTAAATTATAATTACATTTAATAAATATTCATATATACAATATTTTTTTAATAATGTACCCAAAATCAATTATTTAAAATATTGAATTTCCCTTAGTCAATTTATAAAACCTACTTTAGAATAAAATGTCAAAGTATAACCATAAAATTCCTTCATAAAATGTTTGCCGTGTCTTTCATTTATTATTCCAATATTCAACATTGTAAACTACTTAAGAAGAAGAAAAACCGAAGGGCAAACTATGAAAACTCATAATTCTTTTATATCATATGCTCAATTTATTATATTAATTTACTATATATTTATTTATATTATTTAAATATTATTATTTATCTTTAAAAGATATACTAACAAATGTGATTATTTTTTAAATTGACATATTAATGAAATTATATATTAATAATTCTAATATTATTTATTATTTTTGGATAAAACATAATAGGCTTTTATTGAAAATAAAAAAGCAGAAGTAAAATAAAGTAAATAAAGAAAATCCTGATTTAGGCTATTCACCGACATTTTCATTATCAAAAAGTCACCTATTGATAATTTTGTAAAAAGATCTTAAATCATAACCCAAGCACTTTTAGAAGATTTAACAACTAATTTTGTCACCAATAGTAATGTACTGAGCCATTTTCAATTCTCTTTCTTTATTCTTTCTTTCCTTTCTTTCTTTAAATTCCTTATATTAAAATGACAAAATACTACCCCCCCCCCCCCACCTCAATAAAAATACAACTTGCCTAGAAACATTGATAGAATTTTCCAGAGTTGTTAAACGCTATTTTTAAAAGTAGCGCGCTACCGTAATAGCTATTTGTCAAAAAAAGTAGCGCGCTACCGCTTTCGCTATTTGTCAAAAAAAGTAGCGCGCTATTAGCTACTTTTTTTCAAAAGTAGCTTTAGCTACTTTTAAGCTACTTTTTATAAAAAAAAATTTAGTAACAAATGAAACAAATTTTTTTTATTTTTTTTTTCTTATAATGTAAATGTATAATAAATAATATATAAAAATCAACATTTATAAATATAAAAATATAGTTAGTTTAGATTATAAAAAAATAAGTAATATAAATAAATATTTATTTTAATTTGTTGCATTTTAATAATAATATCATTTCAATATTATCATCCCCAAGTCTAGAGCGACGATCAGAAATTATAAGCTTTGCTTTACTAAATAATCTCTCGACACTAGCACTTGAGGGCAAGGGGGTATTAAATTTTATATATAAATTTTTAATATATGAAAAATTATCAAAAATATTCATTTCAATATTTTTTGATTGAAAAAAAATATCAATTGGATTTTATATTAAATCATCTTTAATTTCAAAAAACAGATCTTCTTTTTAAAGTCCTAGGGTCTAACCAATGGCCTGTGATTCCCAAATAAGCTCTAAAAATATTTAATCAGATCAATTTATAAATATAAATAAGTTTTTACCTTCTGTTATGTGTCCAACTATCTGCTATGGTACATACATAAGATATATCTGATAACTCTACTATTAGAGCATCTTTCATCACTTTGAAGTTGTCGGCTATTTTATTCATAAGTGTCTGGCGACATAAACTGTTGTGCCAGGGGATAAAGTTTTAATCATCAGAGTAAATGATGGATTATCAACCAAAGACACTGGCTGATCTGTGTCAATAATAAAATCAACAATAACTTTATCAGCCAATTTTTGTGAAATATTGGCATGTTTATTATCCGTTAATTTGGTTTGGATAGTATTTGTCTTTTTGAATGAAGATTCTCCTATACCAAAATTTTTTATATGTTTCTCTATTTCCTTATAGCAATTGGCGTGAACAGTCTAATAAAATAAATATTATTATAATGTAAAAATAACAATTTACCTTTAGGTGTTTCTTCAGGTTATAGCTACTCGATTGATTTGATGATATATTTTTTTTACATTTTAAGCACATGAATTTGAATCCAGATTTTGTTTTAATATTTATTTTAAAAAATTTTTCAAATTTAGGGAATGGAAAAACGTTATTAGAGCTATTAAGTACATTTTCTTCCATTGAATCTTCCATATCTGAATCACTTTCAAGGATTTGGATATCCATGGACGATGCCATTTTAGATTATTAACACAGATTGAAAATATAAATTAAAAATTGAAAACATATTTAAATTTCAAAATTAAATAATAAATTATAATTAATTATGATATTATATTTAAATTTTTATGTTTATACTTACATTCATTATATTTTTAAAAGTAGCGAAGTAGCGCGCTTAGCTACTTTTAAAAAAAGTAGCGCGCTAAAAAATTAAATAATTTTAAAAAAGTAGCGGCTATTAGCTATAGCTACCAAAAAAGATAGCGCGCTAAGTAGCGCGCTACTTTAACAACTCTGGAATTTTCGAATGATGGGAAAATAAAGCATTTTTGAACTACAATTATTAAGGGAAAATTATATCTATATCTAGCATTTGGGTATGTTTTTGAAGATTTTGCTCAAGAAAAGTATTTTTTGACCACTCCACAAATTAAATTAAAATATTTTAAATTTACAGAAATTTTTTTTGATAAATAGTAAATATATTTCAGAGAAATCAAATTATCAAAAATTAAAGAGCTTTAATAGATTGTGTGTTAAAAATTTGTTAAATAAAACCCAGATTTCTTCCTACGATATATTATAAATTATTGATTTATTAAATATTATTATCTATATTTAAATTTCTGCAATGGATAGTGGTAAAAAAAATTTTAAAACAATAAATTTAAAATAATATCCAATCTTATTGAAACACATCAAATTCTAAACTTATTTTGCTATCGACAATGGAAGTGATCAGTTAAGTTAATGATGTTTAAATTCGTGATGAAACGATATAAGCTTTCCATAAGCCTTAAAATTCATAATAAACATTCTATTAATAATAATCTAAACATAAATGTAATGATTAAATTATATTAAATTTAGTAGATTTTTTTTATAATCAAAGTCTTTATTCAAATTCTTTTAAAGTTGTAAACCCTAATACAAAAAAAACCCATACATTTGTTAAAATTTTATCCCGCAAATGCAATAATCACAAACCATATTTGTTTTAATTAGTGTTTTATATAATAATAATTAAATCCATAATTTAAATATATTGAAAACGATAATATATATAAATTAAAATTTTTCAATGTTCAATAGCAGTTTCCTCTCCTTTTGGTAGAATTTTTTTAACTAAAAAACAATTTAATAACTTTAATGAGAGTGAGAGAGTTTATTGGCTATTCACATTATGTTCAAATATGCAATGTGTTAATATGCATGATGCACATAAATTATTTAATTAAATGACTTATTTAAATATTTCACAAGCAGAGTTCAATTTTTGTATAGCTAAATCAGAGATCTACAGGCCTGGCCCTAAGCCCGACTCGTGAACACGGGCCGAATAAGCCTTTTTAAATATACCCGAACAGGGCCTAAAAAAATTTTAAAATAAGCCGGGCAATATGTTATAAAAACCTAATATTTTAAATAGCTATATAAAAATTTTTACAAAATATATATTAAAAAATCCGGGCCGGGCCGTGTAAAATAAAGTAACTCTGAAGGCCTCTGAGCCAAATTATTATAATTTAATTAATAAACTAAGCTTCCAACACTCATAAATAAATATTTACCTGAGAATGAAGATTTTTTGATGACACCTTTTAATAAAAAGTTTGAAAAAACTTTAACTATATTTGGTAAAATGTCTAAAACACTGATATAATTGAAATGAACAAGATTTTCTAAATAAAATAACATTCGGGTTTATTTAAAATATTCGTTAATTCTTTAAAATATAATTATTTTATAACTTTAATATCCTATTTGAGCCCTATTTTTTTTTATACCTTCAAATTTATTCCTGTCTATATTGTAATAAAGAGAAGGTGTAAAATAATCTTCCAACTCGATTAATTGTTTATTTTGTATATATAATATGAAGTGAATAAAAATATTTTTTTAAGAAAAGTATTTGTGTACCTTTTTTCATAGTAGACGACTCTTCTCCAGATTCGGATATTGGTTCTATCAGATGTCAAGTAATAAAATATGAGAGAAAGATTTTAAAATTATTTTTCTAAAATTAAAGTAATACTTATAACAAATATATTATTTATTTTATTCTTAGATAAGATAGTATTACATTAGTTTTTATGTAATAAAGAATAATCCACAATCCTCCCACGGTGATTAATTATTCTTTCAATTATAAATTATACTAAAGAGGCGATTCTTAAATTTGAAAATCTGATTTTAATCGAAAATAAATTACAACAGGGATTGATGTAAATCACTGCCTGGTCCGATACTTTTTAAAGATAATTTCGGTTCAGGTCTAATATTTTTTTTAAAAAATTCGGGCTAAGTAAGATATTATTAAATTTTAAAATTGATATATTTTTTATATTCTTGCAAGAAACAAGGCGTTAATAATTTTTTTATTTGTAGAATAATTTTTTTTTACAATAAAAAAAAATAATTAAATTTTTCTATATTTAAATAAAATTCGGACATGGGTCAACAAATAATTTATATTTTTATTTTCATATCAGACTTTTCGTAAAAAAAAAATTTGGGGCAAGTCGGGAGAAAGATTAGGCTTGGTGCAGATCACTATTAAATAATATATATGTACCTATCTTGCATATTATAAAGAATTTATACTGAGAAAAATTTTAAATATTTTTAATTTATATTTATAGATTGTTTTATATAAAATTTTAAAAAATAACAGAAAGATATATAGAAACATTGTCTAAAATTTTTAGAACAATACAAATGCTGGAATTTGTTTCTGGCAAAATTAGGTCTATTTTCGCATTATAAATGGCCTTGAGTAAATGGTTATGAGAATCCTAATCACCATGGGAGGATTTTTTACATATCGATAAATAATTGAGAATAAAATTAAAAGAAAAGAATATATTAAGAAAAAGTATAGTTTTAAATAAGCGTTTCTTTAAAATTATATTTATACATTTTATGATTAGATTTATTTAGTAATTTAAATTAAATATTTATACTTATTGTGACAATTTATTCTATACATAAAAAGTTATACTAAATGCACTTTAATTTAATTTTTATTATAGTGATGCAGTAACTTTTGTAGTAATTTTGTTGCATGTTTAACCTTACTGCGTCTAAAACGGCAGAATATTCGTTGAAGGTAAACCTTCCTCAATAACCATAGCACCCTAAAAATGTTTCACCACCTTCGGCGGCAATACTCTAACATTATTAATTACTTAATTATGTAATCCCTTCATATATTTTTAACTTAAATACACCAAACCATCAAAAAATTGTGAGTATAACAGAATAAACTTTTAATAAAATAAGAATAGTATTATAAAAATAATAATATACCCTTTTCTACTTCTAAATTAAAAAATAATATAAATATATATGATGGTAAATAAAAATAAATAATATATATCAAATTATATTTGCTTATGAGCCTCACCCACTTCCATTTCCCTATCTATGGATATGATGAAGTTATTAAGAGAGACTTAGGGGGTTAAAAAAAATACCGTTAACTTAAATTATATGAATTTTTGATATATAAAGGCGTATGAGTTAGAGATCTGCGTACCCGGCCAAAACCGGTCTAACATTTTTTAAGAAAATTCGGGTCGGGCCTTATAAATTTTTTAAAATATATCTAAATTTATCAATTTAATGTTGAATTTTTTATGTAAAATAAAAATATGTGATATATTTATAGAAAGTAGACGTCAAATAACTATATCGTTTATTTTGAGTAATTATAAAAATTAATTCCTATATTTAAATAAATTCGGGCCGGACCGGGCAAAACTTTATAAAATAAATTTCGGGCCGGGCCGGGCTTTAAAAATTAGGCCCGATGCAGATCAATATGAGCAACTCTCTGTAAAAACTTTAAAAGAATTATATTATTATGCCATATGGTGAAAATGCAGAAATAAGTATTTTGAGAAATAGTGTCTTTTTAATGATAATAATTATGAATTGAGGGAAGAGCTAACATATTTAATTTGAGGTTGATAAAGTTCAGGAGTACCAATTAGAATCCCCTTATGTTAGAAAGAATATCGGAAAATTGACGATGGTATTTCAGGCAAAATAAGGGTGATCGATAAATATGACAAATTTATAAAGCTGAAGAAGCAAGGCTGTGAACCAGAACTCTTTAACCTTTAATATTTTAGTAAACTAACCCTTTTTTAAAAAAAAATTTAGGGTTCAGGGTAGTAACAATACCTCTTTTGAAATATTAAATTTTTTTATAAAACTATATTATAAATAAATATAAAAGACATGCAAATTATTTTAAAACATATATAATATAATTTTTTCTATTTACTATATAAAAATATTTTTTGGTGAAAAATAATTTTCCACGGAATCTTTTTTTATTATATTTTAGAATACTATCATTTCATTAAAATTTTACCAACATATTTTTTTAATTATTTTTTAAAAATTATATATAATAGTATAGAATTAACGTTAAAGGTATGATTTTTTGTATAATTATTTTATATTAAAGTATTCACCTATATTCAAAAATAATATTTTATGGATAGAGGTGGTACATTTTTTAAAGGGTTAATTATTAAATAGTCATGGAAAAAAAATGTGTAAAAGGGCATGGTGAGAACTTTTGCATCTCTTAGGAAAAAGAAAACCTGGATATAACCTCTGGAGAAATAACGGAATTCAAATGAATGGAGAATGATAATCCGGTGAATGAGATAATAAATGGAAGAAGACTTAAGTATTATAGCAATATTCTGCAATTAATTTAGTTTAATAAATAGTACGATATAAATTCTCACCGTCATATTTTTGAGGTTCTGCGTCTCCTGTAAAATATAAATATTAATAAATTTAGGAGTTTCCATGAAAAAGACGTTTTTATTAAAAAATTATCATAAGCGTGGCATTATATTGTCCATATAAAGTTTATTA
This sequence comes from Gordionus sp. m RMFG-2023, assembly GCF_954871325.1. Classification (NCBI taxonomy): domain Eukaryota; kingdom Metazoa; phylum Nematomorpha; class Gordioida; order Chordodea; family Parachordodidae; genus Gordionus; species Gordionus sp. m RMFG-2023. Next base: position 6,823,053 of record NC_088777.1, read on the forward strand.
CTACTTACTCCAATATCGATCTTTTTGGTCTTTAGCATAAATGTAAATAATTTAATTATATTCTTTAAATTAAAACCAATTACTAAATGTAAATTATTACTATTTAATAGATAATTGTTAATGATCTCATTTTTTAATTTTTTGATTTACTTATTTTAAGATATATGATTTTTTTTAGTTATTCCCTTATTTTAATTTTATATTCTAAATTATTTTCATATAAAATTATAGATTATAATTGATTATAGCGAAAAAATTTAAAAATAATACAATATATTATTTTTCATAAAATTTTTAGTTTTTAAATTTTTATCTGACTTTAAACAATATTCATTTTTTAAAAATTTATGTAAGATGTGCTAAATATTTATTCAAAATAAGCTTCCCTAGACTAAACAAATGTTATATGGGAGTGCTTTTTGTAAGTGAGACATTAAATTTAATAAACAGCAACTTTAAAATTTCGAAAATCAATGAATATTTTATATTTATTTTAATAATTAATTTGAAGTAACTAGTTAAGTTTTGTCGCTTTTCAAAAATAACCCATTACAGTTGTTTTTTTTTCAAAATCTATACCTAAAACAACACTATTAAAAATATATTTAAGAATCTATCATTACCTTATCTTGTTAAATTGAATTATTTGATAAGATTAATTTTATTTTAATGGATTATGACATGTGATTTGGGAAGGTTAGCATTGATTTTTAAGAGGTTCGTGTATATAAAATTAGTAGCTTTTATGTATTTTACTGTCGATATAAATGACATCGGATGGCCAGGTAACTTGAAAAAGTTAAATAAATGAAATAGTACAAAAAAAATGTGTTTTGTTATAATATTTATGATGAATGAATATAATTCTTGGATATTTAAGAAAGTAAATAATATTCTCAATGGCATCAGGTATATTCACGCGAGGATTCAGACTCTCTCAATTTTCATTTTAGGAGGAAGGTTTTAAAAATCTAATTTTCTACAGAAGTTGTATTTCAGATGGTATAGAGTATATTTACCCTGTAAATTTTTAGATAATTGGGTAGTGAACTTTTGAACTACATACTCTTATTTTTACATTAATTTTATAAATAAAGGGATTTTTATATAAAAAAAAATACAGAAAAATTAATGTAGGAATTGTCTAAAATTTATATGGCTGATATCAATTTCTGTGAAAACTTACTTGAAACTGAGATATTCTAAATCCTAGCGTGAGGTATCTGAATACGTCGTTTTTCTAAGAGAAAAAAAATATGGAATCTTAAATTAACTATGAATATCATGGTAATTGCTCCGATAGATACATATACAATTTAAATAAAGTTTTAACAAGTATTCCTCAATTATTAATAATAAAATATCTTATAAATTACTTGAAATTCTACCTGAAATACATTAGATACATAAAATGATATATTATTATTTATCATCTTTGTTCTCTGTAAAAAAAATTAAATAAATTTAAAACTTTTGACGTTTCAAAAATAATCGCATGAATTCTAATGAAAGGAAAGAGTGTAAGGATCATATATACTTTTATAATTTTATGCTATTCTTTAAAATTAAAAATAAAATAGGCCAATATATACAAAATTTATTTGGTAATTTAAATTATCAGAATGAGGCAAATAAGGGATGTTTTGTATTATTTTTTTACGAACGTATAATAATATAATTTAAATGACATTTTAACAGGTATTTTCCTAAATTATTAGTAGTAAAGTATTTTATATATTATATTATTAAATCGCTATAATATTCACTTAGAGGTGTTTCAAAGAATCCATCTCCTGAAAAACATTTAATACATTAAAGTTTATATACTATTATTGAAAATAATTGATTCTCTGTAAATATTAAATAAATTAAAACTTATGGCGTTTTACAAATAATTGAATGAATGTAATATGAAAATAAAATTGCTAAATATTTAAATAAAGAATGAAATTAAGTTGTATAAAAAAAATTAAAATAGTGGGAAGAGGGTATGGAGAATAAAGAGAAAATAAAGAAAGGAAAGGGAGGAAGGTAAAGAAGCAATTTTATATGTAAGAATTCTGCCTTGTATTATATGCTTTGGCCAATTTTTTAGGCTTAAAGCTTGAAAAATAGTCTAATGTATGATTCATTTCGGATATTAGTTAAAATAGAAATCAAAATTAATATTAGGTAATAAAGAATTACGACAATGAATCTTATCCAAAGCTACTGAAAAATTAATTCGTCTTTCTCATGAAAACCCCTAGTTCTTGATTTCTTATAGAAATTAAAGAATATAGTTATAATTAAGAGAGGCGAAGAACAAGATCATATAGCTAAGTTAAATAGGGATCGTGGTTGAATTATTATATTTTAATTTAGAAGTCAAAAATCACTGGTAAATATAAGGTAGCAACGATAAAGTCATATAAAGAAATGTGGTTGCAATGGGTTGGCAACATCAGAGTTGTTAAACGCTATTTTTAAAAGTAGCGCGCTACCGCTTTCGCTATTTGTCAAAAAAAGTAGCGCGCTATTAGATACTTTTAAGCTACTTTTTATAAAAAAAAATTTAGAAACAAATGAAACAATTTTTTTTTATTTTTTTTTGCTTATAATGTAAATGTATAATAAATAATATATAAAAATCAACATTTATAAATATAAAAATATAGTTAGTTTAGATTATAAAAAAATAAGCAATATAAATAAATATTTGATATGGAAATGAATCATTATTAATTAGAATTACTTCTGTATACTCTTTTATAAAAGTATGCTCTTCATCGTTAATATATTCAATTTTAACAAGATCACAGAGATAATTAATCTCTAATCTTCTTTCCTCCAGAAAAAAAGCGATTAGTTTTATTGCTTGGTATACAGAATTCCATCTTGTACGATTAGGGGTTAATAAATACCTCCCTAATTTTTTTTTAAACATGTTAGAACTTTTAGGAGATTTGTTCTGCTTATTCCATAAAGTTTGACATAAAATGTCGATCTTGACACCCTTTTAAAATCTTCATCATTTAAAGCTCCTTCAGCATCTACTGTTGCTATCAAATTTAAATTATGACAGGAGCATCTCTGATGGCTGGGTAACATTGTGGAGTTAGTTGAAGATCCTATAGAATATTGATTAAATTAACATGTATTATAAAATAATTTAAACCTTCTTCTAAGATCTCATTAATATCATTGGCATCAACACCTATTTCCTCCTCTTCCAATGCATGTTGACTATCATTCTGTATCTCATCTTCAGCATTATCCTCACCAAATATTCTATATTCATATTAAATAGGACAAATTAAATTATTCATCCAGTTTTAATAGAAATGTCTAGTAATATTTATCAAAAATGGTGTGGAAAAATCATTTCTTAGTATTCTAAATTTTGAACCTCAAGAATTATAATGTAACTAAGCAAAAATATTTTATCAAATGAATACATTGAATGAATTCCCTGTACTGTATATAAATTGATGGCAATTAATCAATAAGAAATAAATATAGTAAAAATCTAATCATCCATGAAATATTCAATAACCATATCTTATTAAATGTTAGATTAGCTCAATGACACTGTACAATAAAAATTAATGAAATAATCCACCTCTGTTTTATATTTTATTAGTTAATTTCACTAATTTTATTTATAATTTGATATAAATTATGATAATCATAATATTACTTAAATATGTGTGTATTTAGTTAATAAAAATTCTATAAATAATGTGAAATATTAAAATACTAAATATTTTATAGATTAAATAATAACCATTCCATTCTGATTAATTTACTGCCCAAAAAATCATAACTTAAAATAAATATTATAAATAAATTTGTGATATAACCTAAATGCCTTCAGGTAGTTAGACCCATTATCAGTAACCATCTTGCAAACTTTATTATGAATCCTAAAAGACTTGTGGATGTCAATAATTTTATTTGCAAGTACGTCATATGTCTGGCATCCTATAATCCTTTTAAGGGCTAAGGCTACAGATCTTCTTTTTAAAGTCCTAGGGTCTAACCAATGGCCTGTGATTCCCAAATAAGTTCTAAAAATATTTAATCATATCAATTTATAAATATAAATAAGTTTTTACCTTCTGTTATGTGTCCAAATATCTGCCGTGGTACATACATAAGATATATCTGATAACTCTACTATTAGAGCATCTTTCATCACTTTTGTAAGCTATTTTATTCATAAGTGTCTGGCGACATAAAACTGTTGTCATCATAGTAAATGATGGATTATCAACCAAGGACAATGGCTGAACTGTGTCAATAATAAAATCAACAATTACTCAGCCAATTTTTGTGAAATATTGGCATGTTTATTATCAGTTAATTTGGTTTGGATAGTATTTGTCTTTTTGAATGAAGATTCTCCTATACCAAAATTTTTTATATGTTTCTCTATTTCCTTATAGCAATTGGCGTGAACAGTCTAATAAAATAAATAATATTATAATGTAAAAATAACAATTTACCTTTAGGTGTTTCTTCAGGTTATAGCTACTCAATTGATTTGATGATATATTTTTTTTTACATTTTAAGCACAGGAATTTGAATCCAGATTTTGTTTTAATATTTATTTTAAAAAATTTTTCAAATCTAGGGAATGGGAAATCATTATTAGAGTTATTAAGTACATTTTCTTCCATTGAATCTTCCATGTCCGAATCACTTTCAAGGATTTGGATATCCATGGGCGATGCCATTTTAGATTATTAACACAGATTGAAAATATAAATTAAAAATTGAAAATATATTTAAATTTCAAAATTAAATAATAAATTATAAAAATTATAATTAATTATGATATTATATTTAAATTTTCATGTTTATATTTACATTCATTATATTTTTTAAAAGTAGCGAAGTAGCGCGCTACTTAGCTACTTTAAAAAAAAGTAGCGCGCTAAAAAAATTAAATAATTTAAAAAAAAGTAGCGGCTATTAGCTATAGCTACCAAAATAGATAGCGCCCTAAGTAGCGCGCTACTTTAACAACTCTGGGCAACATGACCTATATTTATAAAGTTTAATCGTAGATTGTGATTTTAAAAGGACATTTTTGATTTAATAGTCAAATCTGCTACACAGAAAATCACAGCTGAATTAAAAATATGCACCTTTAGGATGTTTTAAATTTTCTATGGGCATAAAGTTATTAAAATAATACCAAAATAGACCCAATACCCCTAAAAAACTTAAAAAAGAGACTTGTATTATTTCTCACCAATAGGGATCTGAACTATGTGAGGACAACAGAATTACTATTATTAAGAAATAGTTGAGTTCGAAATTTCTTACTTGGTAAAGTAGAAATGATCTAATATCTCTCTGAGCTAAGTGTTTGGATCCTAAGAAAGTTTAAAAGGTATTGTATTACAAAAGTCTGTAAGATTGATGAGAATCTTAAAGTGAATAAAGATTATTAAAAAATTTTGTTTTGATTGAAAACTAAATTGAATCCAACCAAAAAATTCTTGAATACATGGATTATGAATTTTTTTAAAAAGACAATATAATATAGGTATAAAATTTTATAAAATAACTTCTTTTTATTTGAAATTTAGGAAATTTTTATATTGATTACTTAACAAAATTATTGAAACTTTATTACCAAATAAAATAATTTTAATTAAGTTCAAAAAAGTTACCATAATATTCTAAATAAAATAATAAATTGAATTAATATATGTATATTGATTTTATATAATAATATGTATATATGTTAGCTTTAATATGTTTTTTCAGTCAATGTGTTAATTATTTTTCAACGCTCCAAAATTTAGAATGAATACTAAATGTTTTGGACAAAATCAATTAAATAAAAAAAAAATAAAGGAAATATAACTAAAATTAAAGCATTTATGAAAATGTAAATAAAAATATTGTTGATACTTCCATTTCTGAGAAAAGATTGCAATTAGACATTTGTGCATCCTTAATTAATAAATATCTTGAATTCTCATTAAATTTGCAATTTAATTATATGTTATATCGATTTATAATATTTACTTAGAAAAATTTATTTTTTTATTAATTAAAAATTTTTTTGTAAAATTTCTAAAAAAATATATAAATTTATATATTTCGTAATCACAATCAAATTTGATATAATATTATAGTTATAAAAAATTTATTCTTAAAAATATTTTTGTAAAGTTTTAGAAAAAAAAAATTAAAAAAAATTTTTTTTTTTTTAAATATTTCTTTTTCTAATTTAATGAGGATTCTTAATATGAAAATATATCTAATTTTATTTATTAATTAAAGATGTTCAATTATCTAATTGATTTTTGATAAAAAACTGGAAGTTTTTATAAACACAAATATTTTTATTATAACTATTCCAACATGTGCTGAAAACCTTGTTATAAAAGTTTTGTTAAACTCAATATAATTTATACTAGTTTTTTCATAGATTTTGTAGGAAATATAGCGGGGAATGCGAGAGCTTATATTTATATTTATATCACTATGAATAATTATTATGATATATTATATAATAAAATTAAGACTTTTTATATATGAAAAAAGCTTGTCAATTTTGATCATATATAATATATCGTATTAAAGAAAGTAGTTTTATATCAATTACTATATTTTATAAATAAATAATATACTATATAGATTTTTTATATAAATTTTAAGATTCAAAAATTTAAGGCATGTTTGAATTTTACATGGTATATTTTTCTAAATATGCTGAAAATTTATTTCCTTAAGATAAAAATAAAACATACGAGGTCGAAAAATATAAAGATCCAGCGTGAGCCTGTTTGGAAAACTTTGAAGTTGGTAAAACATTAATAAAACAATTCTAATCGGAGATTTATCAAATTTTATATTTATAAATGCCTTAATAAAGAAAATAAATGAAAATGATAAAAAATTACACACCCAGGGCTAACACTAGCCCCGGTTTAACATATTTCTCATTATATGACTTATCTAATAAAAAAACTAAATTATATAAGTGATTTATAATTATTGCAGAAATTCTAAATAATTATTCTTTATTTCAAAAAATAGATTCAAAGAAGTTGTTTTAGTAAGGTCATCCATCAAGAACTAAATATAAATATAAACGAGTATCATAGTTAATTAAGAACAATTTTCAAGTTATGACACAACTCATAGTTCGAAATAACATAAAAAAAACTTACGTTTCTCTCCGGTATTATAATCTATATGAATATAAAATATTTTAAAGACTCCTTATATTTAAATATTATAAAGAAATAAAACTAGATTTTTTTTATAATAAAAAGTCATTTCTAATCATGTTCAATAAATAATTTAAAAATAACATTTTTTCTTATATAAAATTAAAAATATTATACTTTCCATTAGATATTTGCAAAAATCATCTCTCTCCATAAAGACTATTATAAAATAGTAGTACGAATATGGATAATTTTACGTTTAATAATAGAATAAAATAAAAATAGGGCCAAAATTTTTAAGCCCCGTCATGCTTGAAATATTTTGTAAAAAATTTGTCCGTCTCTGCCCTATCCCGAACATTATTTTTTTATTAATTTATCAGAAAAAGCTCGACTTGAAATTAAAATAAAGATTATTTGTCCTTCCAGCCTGAATTTATTTTAATATGGAAACTTTTCATTAATTTTTAATTGCAAAAATAATATTATAATAGATAATATTGGCCCCTTGCTTCCTGCAAAAATTTTAAAATTTGTCAAAATTATTTACAAAATTGATATGGTATAATATTTAAAAATTTAAGTCTGGCCTGAATTTTTTTGTAAAAAATAGACCCGACACAATCTGAACCAAATTTAATTAAAAAATAATAGGCCTTGCAGATCTCTAGTAAAAATCAGGATGTACAGAGTGGTAGAAGTTATTGTGCAAAATTTGATAGGGAATAGGCATCCAAGAGAGGTAGACTGAACACATAAAATGATTTATACGTGAGACTAATTTTTAATGATTATAACTGGGTAGAGAGATTCGAACCGATATATAGGAAAGAAACTTTTCTAATTGTTTGAATCTTAATTTTAATAAAACCTTTATACGCTGAACTAACCGAACCTTTTGTTTTATATATGAAAATTAAAACTCAGACAATAATATTTGATAACTTTCAATTTACTTTTCTCTTTTTTTAAAATTAATATTATAATGATATTTTTTTTCAAATTTTTAGTCTAATCTAATATTTTTAAATAATAAATTTATAATGTAAATCGAATAATAATAAATTTATAATATAGATAAATATTTAACCTAAAAAAATCTTTATAATTTTCTAAGCCCTTAATCGAACCTGAACCTTTCTATATAAGGTTTACGGATTCTTGATTATAACCAATCAATGTTTATTGTAATTTCTATCCTATATTATGATGCTTGAAATCATCTTGATGGAGGTTATAACTAGTGGCTCAATTAATGTGGAAAATATTTTGAAATATTTTTCAAAATAACATCCATCAAATTTACAATTGAATATGGGCCTGGAAGGTCAACAATTTATCAAATTTTTTGTCATTTAGACACTGTTGGGAATAATCTCTATCAAACAACTCAATATCTAACTAGACCTATATAATTTTATAAAAGAATCCTACTCCAGCAAAGTTTTGAAAATTTAATGATTTTGTAATTGTTCCTTTTATCAAAGACTTTCAAATAACGAGTTAGAAAAATAATCGAGATCTGTTTTGGATATAAAAATATTTTAAGAAAGTTAAACTCTCTAATTGCGATATGAATGCTACGCTTATACTGACCTAAATTTAGTCTTATTTTACATAAAATAAAGATTTCACAATTCATAAATTTGATAAAACAGCTTCCATGGAAATCTCTAATTATCTATATTTAGTGGTCAAAATATAATCAATTAAAATTATATATATTATATATATTTTTTTTAAATTACTAAAACACTTTTTCCCTATAATATTAAATTTTTAAAATGATAATTTTTAATTTAAAATATAATTAAAATGGTATGCCAATAGACGTAGTCTTAGGAAATAATAAAATAAATATTTTGAATTATAATATGTCGTATTAGGATATGGATTTCATAGTATTGAAATATCTCAATTTTGTAATTTTTTGTAGATTTTAACGGAAGAATAGATTAGATTGCAAATGTATTATTACAGCATTTGCTATGAATATCAGACAATTTTGTTGTAAAATTTATTTTTCATTTATATAAAAAAAATGAGTGTAAATTAAAAAGTAGTTCTGAAGTTCGGGACAAAATTTTCTGAAATTACAGCCTGGGACTCTAAAGATGCTGGAATTAATTTTTAACCAATCTGTGAAATCAAATTAAAAAATCGCCCTCAATATTTAAAATTGTGAGATCAAATCTCCAAGGAATTCCATATCCCAATTCCCAATACGACCTATATAAAGTAATCCTATTATTGCATCGCTTGAAAATCCATTTTTTTTAAAAAATAAATAAAATTTGAATTTGGTTTTATTAAACACAATCATATTGATATTTAGTAATTAAAGATATTAGCAATTAAAATATTACTAGCAAAAAAATTTAATATCATATTGGTCTTTAGCACTATGGTCAAAAAGCCCAATTTCGGTATCTATAAAAATGGCCCTATTAAAATTTTAGCCAAAATAATATTATGTAAGGTTGGAGGTATTACTCATAGATGGCAAACAAGGTTTGGACCTCTACATGGCAAATCTCGAGACTTACTCAATATTATTTTGAAAAATATTTTAATCAGGTCGTTTTTAAAAATCGAGCCAAATCGGGACTTTAACAACACTAAAAATGAAATAGGATATATATAAGAAAAAATTAATACTCACTCAAGGAGGTTCCTATGTAAAATAATATTTGAAATAAAATATTCGACTACATCGTAATTGTAATAAGGGGAATTTTTTATTATATATATTCATTAGATATTGTAGAGCCAATAAGACTGAGTAGGGGAGACCAGTGATTGTGTTATCCTAGGCCAGGTTTTGAAACTACTAAACTTAGATATTTGAAATTTATGCCATAAATATATTTCAATACGTCACTTCAATGGTTTTTTTAAAAAATATAAAACTTTAGGTATGATTCTAATAAATTACTTATTAACATTTATTTTTAAAATTAAAGTTTCCTTGTTATTTTTATATGTAGCTTTCTAAAATTACTCCGCGAAATCTTTATTTAAATGTATATTCATTTTATATAAAAAAAATACCTTTATTTTTCTATTTGCAATTTAAATTTAGTCATTTAAAGAACAGATTTGATTCACTCTTCGATATATTGGATGGTTATGTGAAAAGAAGGCTGTAAAATCTTAAGTTAATTTAAGGCGCTTAATTGCTTTAATTACCTGTAATTTATAATAAATGGACCGATATATATTCTTTAAAACATCAAAAAGATTTCAAGTGGTTAAGTTTCAGGGAATACGATGGGAGATGCATTATATTTTGGTTAATTTTGAATAGGCACGAGTGCGATGGAAAAAAGCATTGTTATGAGTGGATTGCATGACAAAATATAACAATTCATTCAGGTACTTTCGAGAGAGAAAGTTTAACTAATGGCCTCTTACCCCTAAGGTACCCCATCTATAGTGCAAAACAAAGTGTAAATTGAACCCTATTTTATTTAAAAGGAATTTTTGAAATTTTGAAATGGCATGTTAATCATTTTTAAGCACTGAAAGAATCTAATCATTAATGTTAGATGTTACAAACCTGAACTATAACACGCATCGCAAATGACCAAAAGGTACCCTGAGTTATTTTCATTTTTCTTAAACTTTCATTTTTTAAATTATATATTAATAAAAAACTAAAGGTTTTTTTTCTTAAATATTAATTTCTACCGTAATATGTAGGAAAAATAAAACTCTTAGATATTTTGGGAAATTTGCTTTATATATTTTTTATAGCATCTAAATTTTTTATGAATGCTAAAAACCCTGGTCTCCCCTATACCATAAAGAACAAATAAAATCAATAATGTACCACTATAATTTTATTTAAGAAGTTACGAATTAAGCTAGGAAAAAATTTATTTTTTAACAGTTTTTATAAAGCTCTTAATGATATAATATTGCAAAACAAAGCGAAATAATGAATCACTTTGCTTAGGATGATAATTTCCTGAAATGTATTAGAAAAATAAAATTGATTATCTAAGAATTATTTATTTAAAAAATTATAACTTAGAACTTTAAGGAGGAAAAAAATAAATTATAGAGTTATAATATAATTTGAAATAACAAAATGAGTCTAAAATGCTTTATAGATTAAGAATAATCAACTGTAAATTTAGAAATAAAAAACGAATTAATTGTATATAAATAGATAGTAAAATAAGTACAAATTTTTCTATATGAATGAGAAAGAGATTATCGCGAAAGAAAGAGAAAAGATAATTTTTTGACTTGGATGAAAATCTTTCCAGGAATCATCTGTTTTAACAAAGATGGTTTACCCAATTCTTTTATTAAGATAGGGAAATTTTTTAATAAGTAAATAAAGAAGAGTTAGCTATCCGGTTGTGGTTGTAAGCAATGATTAATAATTATACTTAAATATAATTGGAACTTATATTGAAAATGGTATAATTGGATGAACAAGGAAATCGACATTCGAGATTTTAATGTAGGGAAATAAGTTAAATAATAGGCCCCCAAGAGAAGCGAAGAGAATATTATAGTCAAATTGCTGAGTAGAATGTATATATTGCTGAAGAACAAATACAGTAATAAATTATACCAATATTTGTCTCTAGAAAATCCGATTTGCCTTCTAAGAATCAAAATCGGGGATAATATATTGACGAATAAATTGTTTAAAACATAATTTCTATCCGGCAAAGTTATCCATTAGTATAAAAAAAAACTATTTAAACGAATATATATGTTTTAAAACTTTTATTTTAAATTTGCTTTAAAGTAAATCGGTATTCTACTAACGAAGAGGCATTGGGTAGCATTTTTTTTGAAGTATTTTTTATTTAAAATTAGATAAAATTCTAGTCAATAGTTTTTGAAATTTAGTTTTAGGATATATAAATTTTTTTCATATTAAGATTACCTCTAGGCGCTTGAAAAAAAAAATCATTATTTGTGAGATAAAATGCATGTATAAGAATGTATAGTATCATGTTTGTAAAGTAAAATTGAAAGTATATTGTTTAGAATATTTGTCGTTTATCTTGTACTAATTTAATATTGTATCAGGTTGCTTAGTTCTTTTTTTCATGATTACCAAATTTGGTCTCTCGGTTTTTCTTTGCTATTTTGCACTTGAATCTAATTAACTCTCTCTCTATCTCTTTCCATTACACTGTTTACTTTTAAAAAAAGTTGACATAAATTTAAATCATTTTTTCTTTATAGAATAAATTTTAATTTTATATAAAATTATTCCTTATTATTACCTTATATTAAAAACCATTTGTTTTTTTTTTAACTTTTTTATGTTTTCAATTTTTGGAAAAGTATTAACTGCAACAATCCAATGGTTAAGTAACAATAATTCAAAAATCCGTTTTTTTCCGAATTTATAAATTATTATATTTAAATTTCTAAGGAAATGTTTGAAGTAAAAAACACTTGTTCAGATTGCTGAACTGAATATAGGTGTTGTTGAAGAATAACGCAGTTAATTTATTATATTAAAAATAGATTTGTCTTTAATTACGATTTAAGAGCTTAATGCGAGGATAATATATTGACGAATATATGGCCTAGAACCATGATTTAGGTGTGGGGGGGGGGAGGCAATCTTATCCATAAGTATGAAGTGTTGATTAAACTAATATTCATGATTTAAAGCATTTATATAAAATTTGTTTTATAGTGAATTATATTTTTCCTTTAAATTCATAGTTGAATTAAAACCAGTGTGGCAAATCAGTCAATTGACCGGTAAAATTCAGTCTCGTGACTATAGGATTATTAGACCTGGTCAGATATGGTCAAATACTCTAAAAAAATCTAAAGAAAAAAAAATATGTTTGGAAAACGAAAAAACGATAAATACATGTGATGTAATGTTGCTTATTTTGGAGCTTCAATATTAAGGAAAATATCTTATTAATAGTAAATTTAAAACATGTAATATAAAGAATTAGGCATTTTATAAGGTGATTATGATAAATATTTTGTGATATAATAAATTTTTAGAAGTAAAAGCTGCATAATTAATAGCAAAATATGTTATAAGCACTGACTTCCATAGGAAACTATCAGATTTTGGCCCCAGCGTTGGGTTTTGTTCACCTTGGCAAATAAAAAAAATGGCATTTCACCAACAATTCCTAGTACTTCTTCAGAAATAAATTGGTCGATTTGGGTTAATATTCATATGAAAAACAGAAATCGATTGAAGACCTCGACAACAGGAAAATTGATTTAAATATAAAAATGATAATATTTGATGAGGAGGGGGGAAGCACTATTAGATAAATTTTTTCCCAATAAATTTTATTGGAGATCTTTAGGTCCACTAATTGAGTCTTTTGGCTATATTAAATTTTTATAAAAATAATTTTGGGTTTTCGCTTTTTTAAAATTAAAATGGTTTTTTTCTAAAAATTTTGAATTATCGTCATTATTTTAAAAAGTAATTAATTTTTACTAATTTCGAATTCTTCCTTGTAATGGTATATTGTTATGTATTTTTGGGAAGAGGGGGTGGGGGTGGGGGTGGGGGTAGGTATTTGTAAAGGGTAAACTTTTATTAGCTCAAATATTTACGAGAACTGGCAAATTTGTGATGGAGAGAATGGGGGGGGGTTCCCTTTCCCCTAATGGTTATGCGCCTGGAACAAACTATACCACGGAGAGGTAAATATTAAATATAGAATGACAATGAATTTAAAAAAATATTATAATATCAATATTACAAATACATTTTTATACAAAATAAATTCAATATTGTCTTAAAAAATATTTGCATGAATATAATCATATTTGACCATTTGACGATATTTGATCAATCAAATATATAAATTGACCGAATCGTATATGACCGGTCAAATACATACCCCCTGATTAAAATTAAAGATTTTTAGGTTTAGAAAAAATGAATATACAATGATTTGTCATCCGCAGAAAGGATGTTAATAACACCTCAATTTTGACAAATCTCTATAGAAAACCACCAAAGAAGGATGAAATTTAGATACACGTATAGACAAACATAAAGAAAACGAAATCGAAAAAATTATAGAAATTTCAGAATAACCTGTATTAATAATTTGCTAATTTCGGAAAAGCGGATGCGACAATTAAGTAAAAATCAATATCAAAATTTAAATAAGTCCTTATTACAGCCGTTAGATTGTTGAAAATCGTAGACTAATTTAATTAATTAATTGGGACTGTTATGTTTGCATAAAGATTTTTCCACTAACGAAGATGTCATGTGTATCATCTTTGAAATGAAATAAACATATCAATAGTTTTAAAGATTAGTCTTTTAGACTTGAGATTCGATATTATTATATTTTTTTGTTCATCTATAATTTTTTATGTTTACTTGGAACCTCTTGAAATATAATAATTTGTTAAAATAATCCGTATAATATGCGTATAGTATCATATTTGAAAAAATAAAAAGAAAGTGATGCTTTAAGTATTTATTATTGTATTACTAATTTGATATTATGTTTGTAACTGGTTGCTGAGTTCTCTCTTTTTGGTGGTGAAAGATATTCATAGCTAGGTGACTAACCATCTCAATATATTATTGCATGAGTTGTCAAACGGCTCAATCACTTAATCCAGTTTTTAGACAAAATAATATTTTCCAAGCATAGAGATTTCGTTTATAGATGTCTAAACCTTTTATTATGATATCTCTGAACAAAATCTTCAGACTTGTAATATTTTGTTGAATAAGTTATTGGGTTGGCCGTTTTTAAAAGTTTAGCCGTTTAAAAACAAATCATTATCCATGTATAATTTATTTATTTATTAAACACTAATGTTCCAATTTTATTAAAATCAAACTTCCTATAATTAATCAAATTTGAAAACAAAACAGAAGCCGCAACTTTATTCCGTATTAGAATACTCCAGATATTAAATATATCATATAAAATTATAAATATGATTATTGAAATATTAAAATTTACAAATTAAAAAAAAAAACCAAATTTCAGGAAGTGAAAAACAAAACAAAAAAAAATATATCTAAATATTTTTTTAAAAAAAAAACCAGCACAATTTAGTGAAATAAGTCTAATCAATAAAATTTAAATGTGGAGAAAAAAAAGGAAATTCAGAGAATAAATAAATAATGAATTAATTATAACCTATCCAACCATTATTCTTTTCAGCTAAAAATGTATAATAAGATTAATGACGTATAATACATACCTAGTTAATGATTTCATTAAAATACATTTTTGAAGTGTAGTTAAATATAAATTAGCTAGTGGTATGCCATTTTGGGTTCACATATAATAAATCTTATACATTGCAAGAAATGAAATTCTGAAGAAAAAATTTTTAAAGTGGCGTATCACCCTCCGATTTGTAATGGTACACAATTAAATGAATAAATCTATATGTGATTGATTAAGATAATAACTGCCCTATAAAAGAAATTTATTCATTTTTACATTGTGCTGATATTGTAAATGAATGATTTGTGGATTAAAATATATCAATGATCTGAATATATTATATAGTCAAAAGAAATAATTTTCTCGGTCTCTAAAAGCAACCGACAACTTCAATGAAATATCATATTGCGGATCGCTTTGAACCGGTTTTAATGACATTGTTGCATCTTAATACATCATTACTTAAGAAGAGTAAGGTCACATTAAAATAATAAAACATTACGTCTTCGTGTCCTAGGAAGGACTAAAAGAAATGTTATACAATATTTTAATAGATTAGAGTAAAAATAGAATCTCGATAATATATAATATTAAAAACTAATTTAATCTAAATAATACTTTCAATAAATCATTTTAATAATTTTTTTTTTTTCATATTTAAAATTGTAAGTTTAAATACTATTATCTTGGCATTCATTTGCTAGTAGTAATAATGAATAATCAATTAAATAAATATAATAGTATTGAGAATATTGCAAATGATAAGAACAAATAAGGAATAATCTATCTCAAAAAGGATTTTAATTATAATCACTGAATAAAATTCTTTAATTAGTGCTAGATAATGTGCTTATAAATCTCATTAAAAACTAATAATATATATATTCTTTAATTGTTCTTAAATTTTATAAAAACTTCTAAACGTAGTTTTTTTTCCTATATTTTTAAATGTTATTTATACTAGTCTATGGGTCAGAATAAAAATTTTTTTTAAAGAAATTACCATTACAATCATAATCTATAAAAAAATATTGGTTAAACTTTAAGATGATCTGAAAATATTATATAGTAAAAATTTTTCCAATAGTTAGATATTATAACTTAGAAAAATAATTAAATATTTTGAATAAGTTAAATATCTAATCCTTTCTTATTACTACTTAACAGTGGTCTGCGACCCATAGTCAGGGCCGAGTAGGCGTACTTCTGAAAATATTTTTGGGTCAGACCGGGAAAAAAAATAAACGGGCCGGGTTAAATTTGGCAAATTTATATCTATATTTGATGTGAATTCTTATATTTCATGGAAGCGGTAATTGTGTAGTATTTTTAATTTATACACTCCCCAAGATTATAAATAATTATTTATTTTGGTGTTCAATAGCATATATTCTGGTTAAGAATCTTATATATAAAATAATTAAAAATTCTTGTCGGACGGGGTCGGATAACATAAAAAAAATTGTCTGAGGCGCGCTTTACAAAAACCAAATTTCCACAGATCCGGACTTGAGAATATCATTTGCAGTCAACTGCATCATAACATGATTTTATATATATTTTTTTTTAAATTTGCATTTATTTCAATAATTATTAAGAATATTATAAAAAGATAACTATAATACAAATAAAATTAATTTAATATACCTAAATGACCATCTATTTAAAAAATATTTAAAAAAAAAATTAGATGTCTTTAGTTTCTAATTACTAATCTTGTAATGACTAGGTAATTAACGCTATTATTGAGCATAATGCATACAGTCCTGTATGTTATATCTACTATCATATCTCCATTCCATGCCATAGAAAAAGTATTTTAATATATTTTAAACAGATTTTATATGATTTTATAACATTTAGAACAATTGATTACTCTTAATCAAAAAATTTTAAAGAAACTTTTATTTGATACTCATATCAAATATTAATATTAAAAAATGTGTAAAAAAAATAAATCATTCCTTAGTACAAGAATTATTTATTACCAAAGACATACATTGGCTCACTCAATATGGTTCAGACTAAAATTTTATATATCTGATTATCTCATTGCGGTCCTCTAATGTAAAATATAAAAAACAAGTATACTATTTGAAAGATATCCATGAATGATTGGTAGAATAGTGATTAATAAAAAGTAATTAAATAACATAACTTTATTTATTATTAAAAAAAAAATTAATATAAAAATTTCTTTTTAATTTTATTAACAAAAGTATATTTCTAAATTATTTTTACAAAAGTTAAAAAATATTAAGGTCTTTATATAATTTTTATTGGTGGTTCATGTTTTTATCCATACATTTTAAATTAACCTTAAACTTGTACTATTTATTTGAATTTTATTTTTTACTAATAGCGATTGAGATATATGTATATTCGAGATTTTGTTTTTGTTATCTATCTTTTATAGTTGAACTTTAAATTTATAAATGTACTTCTTTAAAATCTTAATTAAAAGTTAAATTATTCCTCTGAATATTTTTTTTTAGTAAATATACATTTATAATATCAATTAATACGATTGAGGTAGGAATATTTCGAGATTTTGTTTTTGTTATATCTATCTTTTATAGTTGAACTTTAAACTTTTAAGTATACTTGTTTAAAATATTTAAAAATCAATTTGTTTTTCTGAATTTTCTTTTTAGTAATCAAGACATTTATATTAATTTATATTGGTATAAATATTAATAATATAATAATTTTAAAAAATTAACTAAAAACATAAAAAAATTTTTTTTTAAATACGAACGTTTAAAAATTATAATTGAACTTTATACTTATTTTAGTAGGTATTTATTGAACATCATTAAATTCTTTTTATAAACATTTTTACATTGGTAGATTTTAATAATAATATTTATAATTAATTTTAAAAAACTAATATCAAAGAAATATGACGCCGTTAAATTACTAACGCCCAAAATTTTAGAATCAGTGTGTAAAATGATAGCCAGCATTCCGCTGAGAAGGATAGGTAGTGATTTCTCTAAATATACCTTATCAAGGATGTCCAAATTGTAATAATGAGTTATAACATTTTGCGAGCATAGATTTTTTTATGGCTCTATTTAAAATATAGATATTGCCTAGATTTATAAAAATATTATTTTTAAATTTTATTTAAATAGAATAGCGGAAAACAAAATTTATTAAATATATTATTGAGTTCTAAAATTGTTATTTAAATTTAAATGGTATGCGATTTATTTTGTAATAATATGTTTGTATAGATACAAGTATAGGTTTGTAAATCTCAGAGTAATATTATTTCGCTTCACCTTAACAATTACATAAATCTGGTTAAATTTTTGTTCAATATTATCTATAGGTTTTCTAGGTTTTAATATAATATTAGCGATTCTCAACATAACTTCCACCAAATCCATATCATTATTTTTTTTAAAAATGTTGCATAAAAGTGTTGTCTAATAATAATTTCTTAATACATTTTAATGTAAAAAATAAATTTGGATGAAGAATTACATATTATAATTTCTGAAAAATGTTTTGGGTTATATACTTTATTAAATTATATTATTATTAGGTTTTTTTGGTTGATAAAATTTTCTTATATCCATCGGTTTAAGGTTCAAAAAGATGTAAGAAAATTATTAATAAAAAATAAAAAAATATTTAAATTATAACTTCTTAATAAAATTTAAAATCAATGTGATAAAGTCGCGCGTGATAAAATGTCTCTTGATAAAGTGTCGCGTAATAATCGCTAGGCGAATATAATTTATATATTAATTTAAATATATTATCAAAATATATTATAATTTTTCATTTAATTATTATTTTTTTTTAGATAAAAATATCAACTCATAACTCCGAAATTTTAATTTAACGAAATAATCCTGAATTAGTTATTCACACTATTGATTTGAAATAAGCAGTTTTTAACACGAACGCTATTCACTTATTGTTTAAAAAAAATCAATCCGATCGCCTTCCCATCCATGTTTCCGATTTATTTAAAAATCTTATTTAACCCTCCCGCTCAATGTTTAAAAAGTATTTTTAACAGCTAGTGTGACTCTTTATTTTTTTTTTATTATAGTGTATTTTCAATTAAACCTATAAAATATGCAATATTATCTAAAAAAATGATATTTAATAAATAGAAGTCTGTTCTGCTCATTTCACCCGAATTATATTTAAAATTTACCCGCCAATCCCCGCCCATTGTCTTAAAAATATTTTATGCTTAGATACAATATTTTTAGGAGATGTATCTCCTACTTACATTTTTGGAAATATAACAACTCTGGTATATGTAAATAAAATTATTATTTATAGAAACTATAAATGTATCTTGCTTAGATAATAATTCGATAATTCCCGGAAAACTTCTTAGCTTCTCACTATTTCAAAGGATAAGTATTTTTGTGTTAAATGCTAAACCAATTCTATTATTTGTTCCAAAATCGCTTTCCAATGCTTTTCTTTCATATTTTTTGAGTTGCTCCGTTCTCCATCGGTTATAATTAATTTTTTATAGTAACTTCTCGAATTCATTTTAATCTCTTATAGAATCAATACTTTTTTAAGAATGACCCCATTGGGTTTGAAAATTGATAATAAATCGTTTCCGTCTTTTTAAAAGAAATTTATTCTATCGGTAAATTTATAACGAACTTAAGTTTATATTATATGTCATTACATTTAATACAAATTTATAATCAAAATATATATACATATCTGCGTACTAATATTTTAATGATTTTTTTGAATTGGGATTTTATAAATGTCATACCTTTATATAAATTTAGAGCACACTTAATATACTCATAAAATATCTAGCTTTAGGCTTATTTTCTTGGAAAAGGGTATATATTTAACTTTAAAAGCTGTCATGTAATATACTTTTAAGTATTTCACATCATCAAGAGAGTTTATAAATTTTAAAATTTTATGTTACACAGAATAATACAATATTAATTATATATTTATCAACAATAATGCATATGAGATAAAGGTTTAATCAAAATTTATCTTATTGTAATTGTTTCAATAATGACATAATACAATATGTATCCTTTTTAATGCATCAATTTTAAAAATCGC
Source organism: Gordionus sp. m RMFG-2023 (assembly GCF_954871325.1). Lineage (NCBI taxonomy): Eukaryota > Metazoa > Nematomorpha > Gordioida > Chordodea > Parachordodidae > Gordionus > Gordionus sp. m RMFG-2023. Next base: position 6,843,476 of record NC_088777.1, read on the forward strand.
AAATAATATTGATTTTTTGAAATACATTAAATATTTACTTTTAATTCATATTTATTTTATATTCTTAATAACTTATGATTTATATTTTTATTAGCAATGATTGTTCAAATGAAATTTAGCTAGGCCATTTTTGATAGTAAGCGTATGTCAAATATAATCTCAACTCAATTTATACTTATATTCATTTTAGTTTTACGAAGTTAAAAGGAAAAGTGCACACAGCTGTTTGAGGAGTTGTTTAGCTTATGGATGCGAAACATGAGCAATAAAAGTGACCCACAAAACCAAATTGGAAAGAGAGATTAGGAAGATTCGATGAAGTGTGGAGAAGAGATAAAAACTAATTTCGAGCAAGAATGGGTATAAAAGTGATTGGTAGTAGATGAAATAGACAAGGATGGTTTGAGCATGTGGAACATAAGGCAAAAGATGACTGGCTTAAAGAATTTACCTTAGTGGAAGTCGGAGGATTAAGATAAAATCTCGAATAAGACCTAAGATGACATGAATAAAAATGATAGAGGCGGGTATGAAAAAAATATACCTTATTGATGCTCAGGACCGTTAAAAATGAAAAAGAAAAATCAGAGGGAAACTGATTAACAAGCCTGAAAATGGCCATCAAACGAGAAATGAATAATTATAGGTTAAAGTATTTTTCATTTTTGTAAATACGTAGAGGATTTTTATTAGAAAACTGTGTTTCAGGTATTCATCTGTTATTAAAAAAGTTAAATAACAAGCTTGTCATATATTTTTCTAAAATATCTGAACCTTCTCTATATGTTTTCTATGACAATATAACTTAATATACATATTTAGATACATATGAATAATATTGAAATTTTTTATTACCAACTGCCTGTCAAAAGTTATTATTACTAATAATTTTATGTTAATTTTTTTATCAAGTCTAAGCTAAATATGTTTTTTTTGCAACAACCAAAATTTATAAGTTGTTTTAACAATAGCAAAACATAATTTATATTTTTATATATATTAAAAATCACTTATAATCTCATACAAATTTTGTTAGCAATAAAATAATATATTCTTAATTTATACAATTTATATGATGTGTAATATTGTTAATTATTACTAATGTTTATAATTTATAATTAAAGCAAATAGTATTTGCATTAAAAGTAATCGATCTTATTTCACTAATAAATTAATCTCTTATTTAGAATCAATAACTCATTTAAATAAAACTTATTGCTCAAGTCTTAAATTTTTTAGGAATGTATTAAACAATCTATATATGTTTGCTTTAATAGAATATCACCTATATTCCTAACACCGAGGGAAATCATTTATTTTACCACTTTTTTATAGGTTATATTTAATTTAACTAATAAAATAGTTAAAAAATAATTTTAAATTTTAATCTATAATAAAAATATATGCGATTTTAATCAAAGTGAACAATAATATTGCTAAATATAAATAAAAAGTAGAAAGAAACATAATTTTTAAGATAAGGCCAAAGGCTGGGGAAAAGGTCAAAAACCCGTTAACGGTGATTGTGGTTAAAGCCCTCTGTCTTTTAGAGGTATGGACTCCCCCTAAGAAAAATTCTTAGCTACGCCACTGGTACAAACATTTACTGATTATCTATTGATGGTTTATGCCAATTTTTGGTATATAAATCATGATGAAAATCTATAAATGTATAAAGTTATAGATATGGCTACATCATCTGATATTAAGTAAAAATGAAAAATTCATTCCTCGCTGTGATAGAGAAAAAAATTAATGGTTTCTATAGCATTTTATTTAATTTGTTGACAATTATTAATAGATTGATGGACTTTTTCTTCTACCATCATAAAAGTTAACAAAGAGAGTTTCTTATCGGTTCAAGAGACTAACCGTTATTTCGTTGACTCTAGATTATTTCAAAGGAGTATATTGTTCGCTTTATTAATCAATACGCTTAGTATGCTCAAATATCTTTCCTACTAAAATCTTTAATTTCTTAAATCAAGGACGAAGAAAGATATTTAATTTTATTAAATAAATATATTATAATTGTACAATAAAAATATTACTTTTTATTTATATAAATATATATATTTAAGGAATAATTTATTTAGAGATGCTGATGAATATTAATGTAATTCATAAAGTGTAGAAAATTCTGCTAAAAATAACAACCAATATTTTATCGATTTTTTTAATTCTGGCGATATATTTTGGTAAATATATTTTGTTACTCTTTTCAAATCTAAATTTTGCAATTGTTACTTTTTACATTTAAAACCCTACAACAATGAAAACTTTCTTTATAGTCTTTTCTGAGCACCTTGTGCAACAATTTAACAGATGTCAACTAATAAAAATGGCGTATAACCGGCTATTTGTATTTCCACGATGCTTCGAAATTTATTTAATAAATGAATAACCATCAGAACATAGGTGGCCGAAAGGGGGGGGAAGGGGTAAAGATCAATAAATACTCCCACTCCTAAATTCCCCTTAACCTCCTTCAATATACATCAAGAATTTGAAATATGAGCAAAAGTTATTAATTCTTAAAAATAACTATTATGATTAAAAAATGAGTGAAAACCCAAAAAATTTTTGTAAAAATGTATAAATTTTTCAACATTTATAATAATGCTAATATGGTGAAGAAATTAAAAAGATATCGATACAAAATTACTTTATTTTAAATTTATTTATTATAAGATATAACTAACTCACTATTAACCTAATAAATTCTATATATATATACTTTTCAAAAGTAAATAACAATCAATTTAACTATTAAATTAATATTATGTTAAGTGAAAGAAATAATATAACAAGTCCGTTAAGGTAAAATATAAGTTAATATAATTATATCAACATTCCCCCTTCTATTCTTTCTTCAATCTGTGTTCCTCGCAATCGTCGTGGAATCGCTTCCAATCGTTTGTTGTTTTTGTACCTATCTCTTCTATCCTTGACGTTCTATTCAAATCGTTATCATTAATTCGTCGTTTAGTATAGAATAATTTGTCGAATGTCAAATAAGAGTAATGGAATTGTAATATAGAATGTATTAGTAGAATATTGAAATGAATAGGAATTAAGAATGATAAAATTGGAATAATAAAATTCTATAATTGATATGCGATTCGCGTTTTAGTTTAGCGATTAAATTTATTCTTATATTTTGCGTTTTATATAATTTTTATATTGCATATCGATTTTTTTATGATTTAAAATGTGCAGGTAGAATATTATGCACACGTCATCTCTTTATTTTTCAGTTTAAATTTAACACCTTTGTTTTTTAATTTAAAAAGCATCTTAATATAAAAAATTTTCTTCAAATTATATTTTGTGAAAAATAATTTCTTTAAATATTTAGTAAATGATCTCTTTAATTCCTCTATGTGTGGTTTTTTGAAATTTAGACATATAGTTTTGATATTATTTTCTATTCCTTTTAATAATTTTATTCTTCACAAATTTTTTATCATTTTGTATATTAATTGAATCACCTATTTTTTTTAATACTAGTTTTACTTTTTTATTCTATGTGATTTACACATTATAATTTATAAGACTTAATACAGTCTTCATATAAAAATTTTATTAAAATTTTTAGTTACAATTTAAATTTTTATATATTAAAGTAAGAAATATGTCCCTTATATTTTTATTTTTAATTTCACAAAAAATTTTCCTGTTAAGCCTATTAACGTCTTTCCAATTTTGATAAGAGTCTGAATCAAAATCAGACTCAAAAAAATATGGTATTATGTTTAAATCGACTAACATATTTGTCTCAGTAATTTTATTGCAAGATTTATTTTGAGTTTTGTTATGATAGTTAATATTGTAACTATAAGTTTTGGATCGAAAATTATTATGTTTTTGATCTCACTTTGGATCATACATTTCTATTTTGATCTTTAAGTTATTTCATTATTTTTATATTATTGTACACATTTTTATCTCTAACCATCTTTTGGTTATAACTTTAGTGTCTTCTGCCTCACATACAGTTTTTATCATCTCATTAATTTTATCTAAATTTTTATTTTATAAATTTTTTATCCTTAGATTAACTAGCTTTATAGAATTCTAGAACTTTACTATTTTTGGATATATAATTTGAGCTTATCGATTGTAGTATTAGTTAATTTGGAAAATTCGATAATAATTTCATCATTTCTATCATTTTTAATATTAAAGAAATTCGGTCATAATTTCATCATTTCTATCATTGTTTTATTATTAAATTTATCATTTATCGGTTCGTTTATACACTTTTTTTATTTTTATAAATAAGAATTTCTCTTAGTTTAAATTAACGGTGTCCTTTTTGTTTTATATAAGATTTTTTTTAACGGCCTTGTACTTTGAACTATTTTTAAGATGACCTTTGAAGGTTAAGAAAATATTTATTTTATTTATTAAATAAGTTCAAGTTCATCGACCTTGTTCTTTAACTACTTTTAAGATTAATAAAATATTTATTTCGTTAATTTTATTTTACTTTTATTTATATGTATTATATATTATTTTATTATTTTTTAACAATGATTTATGACGATTAAAAAAAGATATCCTAATGGCCGAGATTGCCTTAAATATTAACTAACTTGATAAATCAAATAAATAAGATCAAGTAGACAAAGTTATGATGACTAAGAAGATATATCCGATAAGGTCCTTACTCGATCAAGATGGAAGAAACTTATCAAAACAAACCCCACAACTCATATCAATGATAAAGAAGAAGAAGATAAATCAAATAAATATTTGACTAAAAGAATGATAATAAGAATATCATAAAAATAATAAAATAATAAATATATGATTTATATATTTTTACCTTTCTTTTATTTTTATTGAGAAGCCAGTATGTTCATTTAATATATTTTTAGATAGAATCTGCTGACTGATTTATTGGATTTTATAGTTTTTTACGAAGTTAATTTAGATTTAATATTTAACATCTTTCTTTTAATTTATTATTTGTTCCTATCTATAAGTAGTGTTTCGACCCCCCATTGCAACCATGCTAATATGTTAGAATAATTATCAAGATATCGATACAAAATTACTTTATTTTAAATTTATTTATTATAAAATATAACTAACTCACTATTAACTTAATAAATTCTATATATATACTTTTCAAAAATAAATAACAATCAATAACAATTTTATTTATTACCTTATCACTATAATGTCAATTTATAAAATAATCACATTTGTTAGTATATCTTTTAAGGATAAATAATAATATATTTAAATAATATAAATAAATATATAGTAAATTAATATAATAAATTGAGCATATGATTTAAAAGAATTATGAGTTATCATAGTTTGCCCTTCAGTTTTTCTTTTTCCATCTGAATATTCCTCTCTTGTTCTTAATTGCTTTTCTCATCGCCGATTCTAAGATGAGGGTTTGGTTCTTTTGTTGACTTCCATCTGAATATCCCTCTCTTGTTCTTAATTGCTTTTCTCATCGCTGATTCTGTGATTAGGGGGTATCAGTCATTGAGAATATGAAGCTGAGGTAATTGGATTTTATTATATTGAGAGCTAATCTTTGGCGTAGGTAGTAACCCTCGTTGGGATCTTCGGTCCTAGTAGAGATTCGTTTCCCTAGCTCTTTAAAGAAGGCCAGAGCATGAGAGCCGAATGACGTTAGAGTCGTGGCGATTAGTGGAAGGAATGTGTAATTGGCCGGAAGCGGCGAATACTTAGCGAATTTATTCGTCTCGGCGTCTACTAGAGCATCTCTATTTATATTGGAAGGGGCAAGGGGATCGATGCATGAGAAATCCCAGGTTAGGAATTCCCCCCTCTTCCAAGAGATCATGGTAGAGCCATCGGGAATTGTAGAGTCTAGTAGGTTCGAGGGTTGATGGGATGCCGGCAGATTTTAGGGCCCTGGCAATAGTATCATTGCATTTTGAATGTCTAATGAATCTGCCTCTACAGCGCTTGCAGTGTAAAGAGTGACGGCCTTTGGAGTTGACCGGCGTTTGACAAAGGATGCAGTGATAGGGTATTACCATATCACAATTAAGTCTTAGACCGATGGCGTGACGTAGCTCATCATTGCTTAAGAGCTGGTCAAGGTTTCGCGATGGAAAAGCTTCGAGAAATTCATATCCGCTGTTTGCGGAAATGGAGAAGAGTAGAGAATGGTCCTCGGGTTGGCTTTTCGATTTAAGGTATGCAACGGAGTTGCCAACTAGAGGTTTATCCCTGTCCTTCTGCTGCCGATGAGGGAGGATCGACTAATGAAAGAGATTTCCATAGATCAATTGCCTGGGGAAGTAAAGGGTCGGGATGTTTTGTGAGTGAGTGTATGATGGGCTCGCAGGACCGGCGAGAGGATATGAACGCACTACAGAGAGTAGGGAAGGCGATCGTATGCCAATGCCGCCGGATTTGGTTGGCAAGGTAGCTTGTAGCCAAGATAGGTCTCCGAATTTGAGATTGAGTATATCCTCTGTGAGGTGTTTAATCTCTAGCTCGTGTGCAGCGAGGTTGACTTCGTATTGGAAGATACGTGACGATCGGAGTGTATATAGAATTTTTGGGATTAGGAGGTAGTTCTTTAATAGAAAGAACGCTTGGTGGGCTGGGAGGCGAGATAGTGTACCGCGCATAAGGGATATCTCTAGTAGAGTGTCGGCGAAGAACTTGACAAAGGACTCGTCTTTACCCACTGGAGATCCGAGATGTGTTAAGAAGTTCAATGGTGTATGATTGAACATAGGATCATAGTTAAGATCGATGATTCCAAGAGGACAATATTCGCTCTTGTCTTGATTGATTCGCAGTCCCAAACTGCTCTCGCTGGATTTTATAATTTCGACCGCCTTCATAACTTCGCTGGGTGAGCCGCCTAGTATACCATCGTCGATATACCAGTTATGAAGGTTTAGTTTACATTGGTCATTTATGCCTTGTATTAAGCTATTAATGCCCAGACAGAATAAAAAGGAGCCTAGAGGGTCACCTTGTTGTATTCCACTACTAGAAGGAATCAATCTATCCCCAAATTGAAGATGCGATGGACTAGCATAACAATCGAAGATGAATTGCGAGTATTCTGGGTAAAGGGTAAGGATGGGATTAAATAACGCTGTACGTTTTAAAGAGTTAAAAGCGTTTGAAAAATCTATCTTAATTAGGATATCGTCACTGGGGTCTGTTTGTAGATACATTCTGGTCATGTGTAGGGATACCTCACATCTATCTTTTACGTTGACTCCTAATTGATTAGGGCACAGGTGATTGGATACTGTGAACAATATTCTGCTCACTACTAGCTTTGCGGTTAATCGGCGCCAAGTGGTTCCAATAGCGATAGGGCGAATGTCTTTATTAGGTTCAAGGAGGGCGATGAGTTTAGCTCCATAAAGGAGTGGAATAATGGCGGGTGGTAAGCCTCCAGCAAGCATACGGTTGATGAGTTGAGTAATTTTTTCCAAAACGTCGCATTGTTGTGTGATATAAGGTGCGGTTAGATCCTGTAGGAATATTGGGCGAAACCCATCAACCCCCGGTGAAGAATCGCGTTTGAAGGAGAGAATAGCCTTTCTAACCTCGCTTGAGGTAAAAGTGGTTGCAATAAGAGGAGCTTCGGGGTAAGACGGTATTTCTTCCTTAAGATCGTGTGGGTGGTGTTTTAGGAGAAGAGCTTGATAAGTTGTTTGATCGTAGGGAGCTAGCTTATTGTCAGATGTTGGCAGTCGTATGGCGGATTTAACATTCAGGTTATCCAGCTTTTTAGATATAAGCTTGGCCTTGGTGAGTAGGTCATTTTTGTGATTTTTATTTTTATCAGTGTCATCACCTTTAAAAGATGTGGAAAAGTGATTGATGATTGATGGGTAAGGGGTAGATAGTAGCATCCTTGATTTGCTGTGTCAGAGATTTTTTGCTGGCAGGATCAGGAACTTGCAAGGTAGTAAAGGCAAATGACAGGGTGTCTAGCCAGTGTTTTATGGAAGAATAATTATTTATCAAGGAAGTCAAGTTCTTTGAGAGGTGTTTGGCAACTTGAAGTCTTGCTCCCTTAGGTATTCGTGAAATCACAAATGGTTTTGTTTTGGTGTGACTAAAAATATTTCTACATCTGTGGAGTCGGTTGGATTGAAAGTGAGAGCATTTTCGGCGGTTGAGGTGGGGACTATTGGGCTAGTAGGCACATCAGTCAACGTGGGAATGGTAACTATAGGTTGTGCGAGGGCAAGGGTAGAAAAGGCATTTAGGGTTCAAGGGATAGCTGGTGATAAGATGGGAAGCCCAGATTGAGGACATTTTATCTTCTGGTTTCGATGAGATGGCAAAAGCCCCAATTTGGTTACTTTAACGAGTTTATTACATAAAGGGCAGTTAGATTTGGTAGAAGCTGTGCTGAGGTCTGGTAAGCTCATGAATTTAAATTTTTTTATCAGTTTAAGAGTGAAAATGTTGGAAATTATTTTTATCTTCAAATATGGGTTTCTTGTGGGTTGGTATAATAAGGAAGTTTAATGAGTTTTTTTTTTTGATAAGATTTATTCAATATTTGAGGTTTGATTATGAAAGATGAATTACTCATAGTATAATTATGTACAAGTGATCATATAGAAGTCCCACTATCAATATCATTTTCTAGATAAATATTTGGTGAAATATTATTAACTGAATAAATGTTTGGCAATTTTTGATAAGATTTATTCAATATAATATTTGAGGTTTGATTATGGAAGATGATTTATTCATAGTATAATTATGTGCAAGTGATCATATAGAAATCCCACTTTCAATATCATTTAATTTCTGTATTTATTTGAATTCATATTAGTTTGCAGTCTAGCTTGTAATATTTAGTTCATGAAGGGGTTTTTGCAATGGTAAGCTGTAGAGTTCATATTCTTCTAATACAATGTAATTAACTATCAGTCATATTTTTGGGATAAATCATTGTCAAAGTTTTGTATCATAGCATAATGATGTGCAAGTGATTGTGTTAAAAGAAATAATATAACAAGTCCGTAAGTTTTTATAATTCAAATATATCAAATATATAAAATATTTAAAAATGTTATTTTTTTTAAGGTTAAGTTATCTTTACTGCCGACTTTAATTATTTTAGGCATAATTAGGATCAATGTTTTTCTCACACTTTTCTTTTTAGAAAATTCTTATCAAATGCTAGACCCTCTTAATCATATCGCATTTGTACAATATTAAATATTTTTTATTTGATCATTTGTAGGTTTGTAAAAGAAATTGTTTAGAATAAATTTTAACAAAGAAAAAATTATATTCCACAGATTGATATAAATTGAATGAAATAAAAATAACATATTATAGATTAGAGACTTTAAAAACAATCAATTTATTTGAAATATCGTTTCTTTGATATTTTTGTTATCAAATATTACTTAAATAAAATATTAAATTTTATAAGGTGCTTATAATATAAAATATATATAGATACCCTTATATAAACTAATTAAAATAGATAGTAAAAATCTACCACATTAACCATTGCCTTTAAGAATTATTATCCTAATTTGTTTATTAAAATTACATTTCCAAAATTTTATAATATAAGTGTAACATATTTACAAGTTGGAGTTTTATTTAAAAATATGGGTAGTAAAATGGCCTTAACTTGTTTATCTCTGTTTTTTTTTAAATTTTATTATAAACCTTCTTATTTATTTTATGGGTAAAGATTATTTATTTTAAATATAAAACTTAAAGAATATAATATCACGATAAAATATGTTTTTAAAATAAATTATAATGGATATCTCCTTTACACTTAATTCCTTTTATACTTATAGATCTTATGAAATTTCTTATTTTATTCATAACTCATGTTTCCATCTGGAATGGAACAGAATCTGTTAAGTTAATGTTTAAATTCATGATGAAGCTCGATAATCAGTATTACTTCTATTAAACTTAAAATTCTGATAAACATTGTATTAATAAATAATCCATAAATATTTTTAATCAAAGTCTTTATTAAAAAAATTTTAATGTTGGAAATCTAAATATAAAAGAGCCCATACATTGCTATAATTTAATCCCGCAAATGCAATAATCACAAACCATTTTTGTTTTAATTAGTATTTAAAGTTTAAGAGCCCATACATTGCTATAATTTAATCCCGCAATTGCAATAATCACAAACCATTTTTGTTTTAATTAGCATTTAAAATTTAAGAATATAATAATTAATATATTGTAATATCAAGATGTATAAATTATAAATTTTCATTGTTCAACACAATTTCTTCTTCTTTTGGTAATAATATTTTAGCTAAAAAATAAAATAATTACTTTAATAAAGTGAAAGTATATAATGGCTATTCACACCATTTCCCAAATGAGTCTAATTCATATTTTGAATAATTTATTTAAATATTCAGCATGCAGATTTTAAATTGTTCAAACTATATATCATTATAATTTAATTAATAAAGAAATTTCAAAATCCAATTATAATACTGTCAAATAAAATATTTACCTAAGAAGGAAAATTTTTTGATGAAACCTAATGAAAAAAATTTTTTTTAAAAATTAAATTTGATTAAATGTTTTTAATATAAACACACTAATATAATTAAAAATGAGACTAATAAAATATCATTCAGGATTGTTTAAAATATTCATTAACTTTTTAAAATTAATTTATAATTTTAAATGCCAAATATTTTTTGTATACCTTCAGGTTTCCTCTTCTTTATAATCATATCTGTTATTATATTTTAATAAAGAGAGAATGTATCAAAAGTTTTTTTTAACATGTAAATAAAAATAAGTTTTAAAAAATGTATTTGTTATACCTTTTTCCGCAATATGCTCTTCTCCGGACTTAGATATAGGGTCTATCAGATGCCAAGTATAAAAATATGAGAAAAAAATGAAACTTAAAAAATATACTGTCATCAAAAATATTTCTTTAAAATAAATTATAGATATCTCCTTTACACTTAATTCCTTTTATACTTATTCCTCATGAAAGATTAAGTTTCCTATTTATAATTAAAATCTCATTCTATCTAGAATGGAATAGTGTTAAGTTAATGTTTAAATTCACGATGAAGTTAGAGAATCAGTATGACTTCTATCAAACTTAAAATTCATGATATGCATTCTATTAATAATTAATCTGAAGATAAATGTAAAGATCTAATATGTTAAATTTATCATGAATTTTAATCAAAGTCTTAATTAAATAAATTTAATGTTGGAAGCCTAAATGCAAAATTGCCCATACATTGGTATAGTTTAATCCCGCAAATGCAATAATCACAAACCATTTTTGTTTTAATTAGTGTTTTGTGTTTAAATTCCTTTCCAAAATTTAAATATATTGTATTATCAAGATATAATAAAATAACATAAATATTTGTAAATTTTTAAGATATAATCATTTTATAATTTTAAATCATATAATCGAGACAAATATTTTTTGTATACCTTTAGGTTTACTCTTATTTATATTCATATCTATTATATTTTAATAAGAGAATGTATAAATTTTTTTTATATATAACAGATAATAAATAAAAATATGTTGTAAGAAATGTATGTTATACCTTTTTCCGTAGTAAGCTCTTCTCCGGACCCGAATATAGGATCTATCAGATGTCAAGTGTAAAAATATGATAAAAAAATTTAAAATAATTTTTTATATTTTAATGTTTAATATAATATATATATATACAAGTGTTTTTCAAATAAGGACTAATCCAGAATTCATCCATGGTGATGGAGAATCACTCAATTTACTATAAAGCGATTGTTAATTTTAAAAATTCTAATTATACCGAAAAAAAATTAGAGGGAAAGAGTAAGAAAAATATTTGAGAAAATTTTCCGAGAAAATTTCTAAATAAATATATTATAGTTTTTTTATATGAAATTTTTTTTAAAACTGTTTAAATTTCTAGAAGATGTATACTATATACTGAAATTTGTTTTCTACAAAACTAATCACATTTAAAAATCGCTCTTAGTAAATAGTAAAATTTGTAAATATCAAGGGAGAATTCAGAACTAATATCCATTCTAATTCCTTGTTTCATCGAAAATTTCTACATATCGATTGCCATTAAGAACAGTAATATAAAAAAAAAATAAAAATATTTTGAAAATGTTTTGTTTTAATTAAGCTTTCTTAAAAATAATAATTTATATTTTTTATTGATAAGAAATAATTTGTAATTTAAATAAAATATATATACCCATTGTGATAAATTCTATATATAATAAGTTATATAAAGCAATTAATTTTAATATATAGATTTTATCATGACATGATAATTTATGTAGTAATTTTATTTAATGTTTAAACTTAACACAGTCTACAATGACATAATTACTGGAGGTAAATTCCCTTCAAAAATCTTTACCTATCCCTCCTATAAAAATTTATCATCTTCGGCGGCTAAGGATATGAAATGTATCACCCCGCTAACGTTTTTAAATACAATGGATCTATAATAGAAGTAATTAATAAATTTTTACAGCAGAATATGTTATTTCATCTAAAAATTTTGATGACCTTTAATAAAATTACTACACCCTTATCTTAACCCACTTAGATGTCTAACCCTTACACTCTTCAGATTTGGTGTTAATCACCATACACCCCCCCCCTCCCTGAGTCCCCGAGTATGTAGACATATATTCGACATATTTGTTAGATGTATTTAATTATTAGAAGTTCTTGCAAAGGAATAATTTAATTACTATCTACCACTTATAACTAAAGAATGCTGGATTTTTTTAAAATTTATTAAAAACAGGAAAATCTAGCATAATTTTTTGAAGCAGATAAAGTTCGGAATTAAAATTTGGAATCTTTCGATGGTATTTCAACAAAAAATAGTAATAGGGAAATATAATAATAGGCAAAGACAATCCCTGGTCTAAATTCGCCGTTATACATTGAATAAATTATTGTTTATGAAGAACATAGCGCGTTTGAATTAAAAATTCTGGAAGTATAATACATAATCTCGCAACAATTGCATTCGATCAATAGAAGAAAAGATTGTTAAGCTGTTATTACAAGAAAAAAAAGAGCCTCTTTTAGCCGAGATTTTGATAATTAAATTATATGTCCTGATATTCAATAATTGCATTCAAATCAACATCTCAAAGTATCTTAAGGAGATTTAAATATTGATAGAGAAGGGATAAATAAAAATTTGTGATGGGGAAGGAGTAGTCTTTGAGGGGTAGATAGGGTAAATTTTTAAGGGATAGTGTATACATTCTTTAAAGGATTAATGTTATAATTGGTTTAGGAAGATGTAAAAGGGCCTGAGTCGAATTCAAATGAATGAAGAAAGATAATTTTTGTCAGAGTAAAGAAGGAAGAAGCTTAAGTATCAAAGAAATAATTATTTAATTTATTTTACTAGAATATAACAATATAAATTTCTCACCGTCATATTTTGGAGGTTGTGCATCCCCTATAAAATAAAAATAATAACTTTAGAAGTTTTATGATTTTTAAAAACAAAATGTATTAAATTAAAGATTTAGATAATCAATTATTATGTATGTTTACCATATAAAGCGTATTAATACTTACAATTTGGTCCTGTATATCGAGTTTAAATAATAAAAATTTATTATTTTTTTAAATTAAAGCCAATTACTAGATTTAAATTAACATATATGTTAAAATCTTTAAAAAAATGGAAAATTGTTAATAACTATAAAATCAATTTTTAATTTATCGTTTATTTATTTTAACCTTTAAGATTTTTAATTTTCTATTCAAAGTTTTGTTGGAAATTGTTACATTTTTTTGTTTTATCTATTTTGTTTATGTTTTTTTGTTATTTTTTTTTGTATTCTAAATTATTTTTATAAAAATTTAGTTTACATTATATATTTTATTATATTTGGAGTAGCGTTCTTTTAACTTAAAACCTGACTTAAACCTTTTTGTTATAATTAATTTTGTAGAATTTGTTTTATAGCTAGTACAAAATTTGGGAAACAAAAATACTAGTATTTCCAAAATTTTTAAGCCTATTTTTTATTATGTATTGTTAAGGTCAGGCGTTTATTCAAAGGGAAATTATATAATTACAAGATTCGCAAGTCTAGGCTTGCATCTAAACACTGGTTTCAATATTATTATTGATAATCCAAAAATTTTTCAGTGGATATATATATATATATCTAAAGGTTTATTAAAAGAATTTCAATCTTGTTATGAAAGAAGTAGATAATTCATAATTGCTTATTTTAAAATTATTTTGAAATTTTTTCCCAATATATTAAAATTACTGTAAATTTTACCAACAACACCAATGAATACATGCAAAAATGAAGATCTTTTTTCTTATTACCGTGAATAAATTGAAATAGTATCTTAAAATCGATTAATGCTCAAGCTTTGCTTAAATATCTCGAGATTTGATCCCCATTCAGAACAAATTATTGCAAAAATTATCGCAATCTCAAAGTTATTAAATTTATATTTGTGAATGATATTTTCTACGACGATTTTGAAAATGGGATTTTTACATAAAATGTATTTCAGATTGCATAGAGTATACCCTAATTTTAGATAATTTGACCATAAACTTTTGAACTGCATACTTTTAATTTTTATTAATTTTATAAATAAAGGGGTTTCCATATGAATTTTTAAAAAATACAGAGTTCATTTAGGAATTATCCGAAATCCATAAGGTAGATATTTCACGAGCTGATATCAATTTCTGGTAAAAATTAAATTTAATATATAAAATTGCATTAGTAAATTATTTAAAATGTAAGCGTTGTTATTAAAAAAATATATACGGAATCTTAAATAAACTATAAATATGATGCTAATTGCTCGATTAGATCAGATAAATTTGATGTATTTAGATATGCTGTGGATAGAGATAATTTTAATTTAAAAAAAAATTTAAATATATTTTTTGTTCGAAAGTAAAATAGAAATATTTTAGATAATCATTTAGAGATTTATGCAGAATGAAAATATTAAGAACTAGGTATTTAGCGATGTTTTTAATTGTTTTTTATTACAAGTTTACAAATATTTAATAATACAGATTATTTAAAGAAGTATTTTCAATATATTATTTAATGAAAAATTATTTATATTATAAATAACAAACTCACTTGAAAATCGATACCTTCCTTTAACTGAAGATATATAAAAAATTTCAGCATTATTAACATCATTTGTTTCCATAAACATTAAATTAAATAACTTCTGGTAATAAATAACATGCAATACGATTTAAAATACTAAATATTTGGATAAAATGAATTCAATTATATAAAAATTATTAAAATTGTGTGAATTTGCGGCTATGAAGTAGAAATAAAAAATTGAAGAAAGGAAAGAGAAATTCTTTTTTGTGTTATATGTATAGTCAATATTTTGAGCTAAAAACTTTGAAAAAGAAAAATATGCTAGAGACAAGTTAGGAAATTGGTTAAAATGGAAAATAAGGGAATGCATTAATTTACGTGCTAGTAGGTTATATGTTTAAGACTTTTAAAGAGGAAATAAAAAAAAATTAGGATAATGAATCTTAAAGAGCTACTGAAGAACTTAAATTTAAGTTTTTTTAACTAAACCTAGGTCTTGTAAAGAATTTATTATAGATATTTATGAAGAGAACTATTCGATAATTGCATTCAAATTAACACTCAAATTATCTTTAATTTTTGCGTTATAATATGTATGATTTCAAAATCATGAATTCCCAGCTATAATCCAACATATCGGGAATAAATTGCTTTAAAAAAATAATAATTGAGGGTCCTGATATTATTTTGTCAAGTTTTAAAATATTTGATCTCAGATTTGATATAAATTAAAATCTAAAGAATTTTGAGGATATTTATTTACTTGTTATCATTAATAAAATACCATTCAATTTAAAAAAAATAAATGGCCCGTTTTAGAGTTTAAAAGATTTCTAAATGCGGAAATTTTTTTGAGTCTCTAGTATATTAATCAAATAAAAACATTTTGATTATAATTACTTAAGAGAAGCAAAAATTACTTAAAGGTCTATGAAAATAAGTGTAGGAGGAAGATGTTAGTTTGTTTTTGCCGTGGGAATTTGCACAAATCTTTAAATTGTAGTATGATAGGGTTAAAATTTAAGATGTGTTTGGTCGTTTTTTTATAACAGATCTACCATGGATTATGAAAGGTACAAAGTTGAAAATTATTTTATTATATTAAAGTATCCGCATATATTCAAATAAACGATTTTTTATTTACATTATTATAGTTGGTTTTTATTGTATAAATATACATTAATATTATATCGAACTAGATGTATATGTGTAATAAATTTATGGAGATTTAAATATTGATAGAGAGGATATAAAAAAATTTGTGATGAAGGAGTAGTTTTCGAGGATTAGAGCGGGTAAATTTTTAAGGGATAATGTATATATTGTTTAAGTTATAATTGGTTTAGGAAGATGTAAAAGCGTCAGATAGTTAAAAAGCCTGGGCCAAAATTTTTAGAGAAATTGAAATTCAAATGAATAGAGAAAGATAATTTGTTTGTAAGAGTAAATAAGAAAGAAAACTTAAGCATCACAAAAATATATTATTTAATTTATTTTTATTGGAATATATTTAGTGCAATATAAATTCTCACCCTTATTTTTTGGAGATTGTGCTTTCTTTAGATCCCCTATAAAATAAATAAAGTAACTTTAAACTTTGTATAAATTTTTAAAATAGGCAATGTATTAAATTAAAGATTTAGATAATCTTTTATATATTTAACATATAAATCGTATTAATACTTACAATTCGGCCCTATATATCGAGTTTGAATGAAAAAAAATAAAAGTTTGCATAAATTTTTAAAATATTCAATGTAAATTAAAGATTTAGATACTCTTTTATATTATATTTACCATATAAATCGTATTAATACTTACAAATCGGTTCTTTATATCGAGTTTGAATGAAAAAATTTAATTATTTTTTTAATTAAAACCAATTACTAGATTTAAATTAACAATTCAAAATTTTGTTAGAAAATTGTTACGTTTTCGTTTTATTTATTATGTTTTTTTGTTATTTTTTTTTGTATTCTAAATTATTTTCAAATAAAATTTTAGTATGCATCATATATTTTATTTTATTTGGAGTAGCGTCCTTTTAAACTTAAAACTACACAGACATTTTTGCGACTGTTATAATTTATTTAGTAGAATTTTATATTTATTTTATAGCCAGCACAAAACTTTGGGAAAAATAATATAAATATCTCATTTCAAAAATGTTTAGCACTATTTTTGATTATATATTGTAAATAGACGCGTATTCAGTGGCCTCCTCTTTCCCTCCCCACCCCCCATTGTAACAAAAAATTTTGAAAAAATATATAAGATTTTCATGAATAAATTGCAAAATATTCTATTTAAAATTGGTTATATTTTATTTTTAATTTTGGCAAAAAAGTAAAAATTAATTAAAATATTTCTTCGATAATGATATCTGACATTTAATCACTTGCTAAACAAAGATCAAAATTTATTAAACAGCAATAAGACCAATTTATTTTTTCAAATATAATATGGAATCAAGCGGTCGAGTCCGATGGACTCCAACCAATGATGGAACTGCCAATTTGACTTAAGAAAAATACATGTCTAAATTCGAACCCAGAATTAGCGGATTGTGATATGATTACGGAACCGACTAGACCACAGATGATTAACAAAATTATCAATTTTTTTTGTAAATAACGATAAAATACAACTCTGTCTAATATTTTAATAAAACACCTAAAATATTAATAAAATCTAATGCTATATATCATTATTACTTCCCTGTTTATTATATTTATGCCACAAAAACTTTGGATATATTTATAGATTTTTTTTTAAATATTAAAAATTGATGGCTACAAAAAAATTTTATTAACTAAAAAAAAGAAATTTAATTTATCTCCTTAACAAATAAGCAACATCTAGATATATGAAATTATTAGATGTACAAAACAAAGCGGATATTATTTATTAAAGTGTTGTTAAACGCCTCAATGCGAGAGTGGTTAAAATATATTAAAGAAAAGAATATCATGCAGGCCTCAAGATTTTAGTCACAGATGGCACATGTATGGATATCTATTAGTACTCGAGGCCTTTGTGACATTATTCTGACTAAAATATTATTTTTAAAAATCGGCTCAAATTGTATAGATGTTCTGATAAATGAAAGGGAAATTATAATATTCTAAACAAACAAATGGTTTCAATATTAATATGAACTCAATTGAGTATTATTGTAAAAAACTATTATTTTAATTTTTAATACATTTTTGACTCATATCAATGATAATTTATGACTCATCAGATGGCTCTATTCAATTTACAAATATTATTACTTATAAATACTGATTAACTCTTGATATTGAAAAAATTAAATATTCAGAAAAATATTTTTTAAAGGATATATGATTTAAAGGCTTATTAATTCCAGAATTTAAATCTTGACATGAAAAAAGTAAATGATCCTTGCCTACTTTTAAAATAATTTTGGAATTTTTTCCCAATATATTAAAATCAATGTATATTTTGACAATAACATCAATCAATACAAGCATAAATAATAATCTTTTTACTTATCACCGAGAATAAATAGAAATTGTATTTCAAAATCGATAAATGGACTAGCTTTACTTAATAAACATCAAGATTTGATCCCCATAGAACAAATTATTGCAAAAATTAGCGCAATGTCTAAATAGATTTAAATTCTATATATTTTGCCGATGACGATTGTGAAAAATATAATTTTTGCATAAATATTAGATAATTGGACGGTAAACGTTTGAATTCTATACTCATAATTTTTATTTTTTATAATAAAGGTGTTTCCATACAAATTTATAAAAAAATAGAGAAAAGTTCATATAAGAATTATCTGAAATTCATAGGGTAGATATTCCATAAGCTTATATCAATTTCTGGTAAAAAATTTAATGTATAAAATTTAATTAGTAAATTATTTAAAATTAGATGTTCCAAATTCTAGCGTTAGAATTCTGAAAACGTTGTTATTTTTAAGAAAACATACTCAATCATAAATCAACTATGATGTTGCTCGATTACTTTAGATATGTTGGATCAAAATAATTTTAATTTTTTTAAAAGATTCACATATATTTTTTTATATTTCTAATTATACTTTAAAAAATTGAAAGTAAAATATAAATTATATAATGTATATAGAGATTTATGCAGAGAATGCAAATATTTAGATCGAGGCATTTAGGGATGTTTTTAATTGTTTTTTTTATAAGTTTACGAATATTTAATAATACAGATATTTTAAGAAGTATATTCCTATATTATTTAGTAAAAAAATTAATTATATTATAAATCGCAAAAATGGCTCACTTGTAGGTTGTAACCAATTACCTGAAGAACATTTGGTATATAAAAATTCAATATTATTAAAATGATTTGTTTCAATTGTAAATTTTCTACTATGAAGTAGAACTAAAATTGAGGAAAGTAAGAGAAATTCTTTTTTAAATTATATGTTATAGCCAATACTTTAAGCTAAAAGCTTTTAAAAAGACTATGCTAGGAACCAGTTTGAAAATTGATTAAAATAGATATTTAAATCAAACAGAGGAATGAAGTTAT
This sequence comes from Gordionus sp. m RMFG-2023, assembly GCF_954871325.1. Lineage (NCBI taxonomy): Eukaryota > Metazoa > Nematomorpha > Gordioida > Chordodea > Parachordodidae > Gordionus > Gordionus sp. m RMFG-2023. The sequence continues at coordinate 6,863,129 of NC_088777.1, forward strand.
TTATGTGGCAGTTGGGTATATGGTTAGGCACTTTTAAAGAGGAATTAAAAAAATAAATGAATCTTAAGAAAGAGCTGCTGAGTACATAAATTCAAGCTTTTTAACTTAACTTAGTTCTTGGTAAAAATTTTTTAATAGATAAAGAACTATATTGAAGAACAGGATCAGATAACAGAATTATATGCTTTTTTTAGCGATTTTAGATATGCAATAATTTCGATAAAAGAATAAAAAGAGCTGTGCCGTTAGACAACATTAAATAATCAAAGATGAATGTTTTCTGAATGAAAATTAATATATAAAGACTTGTTAATAAAAAGGTTTATAATTTATGCTAGATTTCAATTTTAACACGATTGGGAGAGGATTAAGATACAAGTTCGTAAAATTAAAGGGAACCATCCCTTATTGTATGGTGTAAAAAATAGAAAGATTAAATATTCTAGATGTAATTAATAGAGTTAAATGTCGGCTAGCCCTTTAGGTTGGATTAAATATCATTCATGAGCTCAGTGCAATTAGTTTTCATCCCAAGAAAGTTCGAAACCGTTAGTTTATTACAAAAGGCTATAAGATAGTTGAGAATCATAAATTATAAAATTTATATAAAAATTCTTTGATTGATTGAAAAATACTTTGTATTTAACAAAATGTTTTATAGTATAATATAAAAGTTACCAAAAAGGACTATAGAAAAAATAAATTTTATTTTATATAATAATAATAATAATAATACATAGTATATTTGGTGAATTTCATGACAGTCGACACAAAGCATGAATTTCAACTCGATCTATTCAGATTTTTTTAAAAATTTTCACAAGAATATGTTAAAAATAAGACTTTATCCCATCAACTCCAAACAGCAGCCGAGATATGTATCTCTAAATGTTTAAAAACTGGGAAATTTTGGCAAAATGCACTCTAACTGTATCTTTAGATATATTTCAGAGTTAATTTTTCTAATTTTTTACCTTAGATTATGCAAATTTTATCGTTAATGATTTATTCTTTTTAGTCATCTAAACATTTATTAGGTCTTCAGAGCGTTTATCTTCACATAAATTTAATTGTAATATATCTACTGCTTAAAAAAAAATTACGAATACTAGAACAAAATAAATATATAATACAAGTTAACAATAGCCTAACCCCCCCCCCCCTCCACCCACGCCATTTAATTTCTTATTTAAAATAATAAATAATTAAATATATAAAAGATTTTAGCTTAAATATATTACTATTTAATAATTTATCAAATATTTATTAAGAATTTTAAATATTAATTAATAATTAAGATGCCATATTCCCTAAATCTTAGCAGCCCAATTTAGTTTGCGCATTTATTAATCAATCCTATAGCTTTATTTAAAAAAAAATTGGAGAAAAAAAATGCCAAATTAAATTTACAATCATCGTCGGTTTTCTATTTAAGACTTTTGATATTCAATTTTTTTAAACAATATTTAACATTATGTTACTTTAAAGGCCTATCATTAGACTATATAAAAAAATTTAAATAAGACTTCTAGCTCAATTATATCCAAAGATAAGATTAAAGGAAGAGAATTTGCCTATAATGAACCATTTTTTCGAACTTTAGGAGGTATGTATTTCAGTCACTGTTTGGAGTTGGAAAAAGAATATATTTTTTCTTAGTTATATATTCACACTCTCTTATAAATTTTAGAAAAATGGTGTGAGGGTAGGATTATAACTCATGTCAATTTGTCATGAAATTCATCATATATGTTAGCTTCATGTTTTTCCACTCAATATGGTAATTTTTTTCTCAATAAATCTTTTATATCAAATAAAATCAGATTTTTTAAGGTTTAAAAAATGCGTTCAAAAAATAGAGTTAAATAAAAAATAACGCATTTTCGCCAAATGATAATATTAAGGTAATAAATAAATATATGTTATATTGTAAGAGTTTTTTTTAAATATATAGTTTTGATAAAATTCTCTCTTATTAATATTAAATATTTATTTAAATTAAATATATAAAAAATCTCGTGAAAAATCAGAACATTTATTCGCTTCATAAATGTTTCAATTTCCGTTAGAAATTTGTGCGAAGAAAAGATTAATCTAAAATATAAATGAAACATGTAGGGTAGAAACATATAAGTATTCAGTCTGAGCCTGTTTGAATATTTATATTGGGTAAAAAAAGAGTTTTGTATAACAATTACAAATGAAGATTTATCAAATTACTAAATAAAATTAATCCATAATTTTATGTAGAAAATGTTGAAAAATATAAAACAATTATCCAGGGTTAACACTATCCCCGGTCTAATATATATCTATTATGATTTATAAACTAATAAAAAAAATATATTTTATAATTGATTCATAATTATTTTGCAGAGCCAAAATTTTAATTAAAGCAATCTATCTAAAACTAAATATAAACGTGAAAATCATTTATATAATTGAAGTATCATAATTATAATTAATTCTTAAAGCGACAACTGGCAAGTTATCTTAACTAATAGTTCGAAATAACTTGAAAATTCTTACAAACAGCTTTTTCTTTATCTAAATATGAATATAAAATATTTTGATTATGACATAAATCTTTTAGTTATTTTAAAGAAATAATACTAGATTTTTATTTATAATAAATAGCATCTCTAATCAGGGATCCGAACCTGAACCGAACCGTTAAATCTCTAAAAACCGATATTTATTATCGAACCTAAACCAAACCTAAACTAAAAAAATATATTGCCGAACCTGAACAGAACAGCTAAAATACCTCTGAACCGGTTCGAGCCTCATGTTTTCTGCCTATATAATAATATGTAACTAGTATATGCGAAAATTTTAAATATATTCGAATTGTTTTAAAAATTATTATCAATCATTTAATTGATAAGTGTCAGTCAATTTTTATAAACTTAGTATATTACCATTTTACAGCATTTTTTTAAAATATTTTAAGTTAATAAATTATTATGCCTAGAGAAAATTAAATCCAATATATAAATTATTTACATATAGTATTATAAATGACACATCAGAATGTAATATTACTGATTGTCAAAAATATGAAAGGCCATCATAAATCTTGAACTGTCACATAAAAAGAAACCATCATCTGTATTCGAAAAAATTAATATAATATCACAACAAAAGCCTAATAAAATAAAAAAGTTTAAGAATGTCAAGCCAAAAGACGATAAAAGAAGCATTAATAGAACAAACAATATTAGTTAAACTAAATAAGAAAAATAATAATCAACGCTTGTACAGAGTTGGTCACTTTTAATGGCAGACTATTCAAATTAATCGATGACAGCGGTTTAAAAAAAATTCTTGATCCTATAATAGAAGACGTGGGTAAAATTAAAATTAATTCTTGAAATAGGTTTGGATCCCTGCCTCTAATCATGTTCAATATATCCTTTTAGTGATATTTTCCATACATAAACTTGTAAATATTAGGATATATTATACCTCGCTTTTCATAATGGCAAACGTTGTATAAGTCTGTAAAAGCTAAAAAAAATAATATATTTTAAGGAACATAAAAGTTAAGATGACATTTAGTATAATAAGAGTAAAATGAAAATAGGAGTAGGAACCAACGTGTACAGAGAGGGGTGAAGCCATTGGTATATTTGATATCCATATTTTAAAGGGGAATAGACACCAAAGACGAGGACACAATTTTACTTTATACATATCGGGCTAAATTTTATTTTATTATAAAGGTACCCGGAGCGAACAGAACCGTTATAGAGAAATGAACTTTTTAATATTTTGAATTATAAATAAAACCGTAATTAAACCTTCCAACCAATTTTAATTTTATGACCCTGTTGATCAGATTTGTTTTATAAAAAAATAATAATTTATAAAACAATATTCGATAACTTAAACATTACTTTCACCTAGGGAGTTTAATTTTTAGAAATTATCTGCATTATAAATGGCAATGTTAATAGATTTATATTTATGAATAAAAGAAAAAAAATATTAGATTAACGAAAAAAATTTGGAAAAATTGCATTATAAAGTTAATTTAAACGGTTAATGATGCTTACTACCAAGTGAATGTATGGAAATATTTTAAATACCAATCTAATTTGCTAAATACCGACCAAAATTTATTAAAATGTAATAAGACCCTTATTATTTAATATATTAATACGGAATCACGTGGTCGAGTCCGGCCTTTTATATATCATCCCCCCAAGGATGGAACCACCAAGTTAGAATAAGAAAAAAAACATAATCATTCCCGGGATTCGAACCCGGGAGCATAGGATAAGTAAGCTAAGCTCTTGCCTACTAGGCCATAGAGGCTATTCAAAAATAACGATTTTTCAAATATATATTATAAATATATTTGGTAGTGCCTATCCAAATGAAAAATGAACAAAATTCAAATTTGATAGATGGTACCTTAAGGTACCAAGCATCATTAACCATTAACCTATCAGAATCCAATCCTTTCGATATGTTCGTATCATGATTTTAACTAACTAATGTTTATTTGATATTTGTATTCTAATTTAAGATGCCTGAAATGATTTTGATTATATTTTATTGGATGGAGGTTATAAATGGTAGCACAATTATTGTTAAAAATATTTTAAAATACTTAAGATTTTTCTTAATAACATAATCAATTTATTAACAAATTGAATAATGGGATGGAAGGTCAACAATTTATTTTAAAGAGGTTGGAGTAGTTTTGGAATGAATTTGCTTCTAACAAAATTTCTATCACTGATATGAATAATCTGTATCAAAAGAGACTCTTTAAGAATATAAAACTTGATATCAAACTAATATCCCATAAAAATTAATAACAATAATATTTTGAATTTAATTTTATGGTTGTCATTTCTCTCCGAGACTTTCAAATCGGGGCCAGAAAATAATTTTTTAAAACTAATTTAAAAAAAAATAAAACTCTTTAATCATGTCATGGGTGCTACGCTAAGCTTATTTTGAGTTAAATTTATTCTTATTCTACATAAAATCAAAGTATTACAATTCATAAATTTGATAAAACAGCTCCCATGCAAATCTCTTTATATATTTTAATTCAATGAGGGATTAATGTATATTATTTATAAATTACTCTTGCAGCTACTGCCTAGAATAAAATTTTATTTAATTTTAAAATGATAATTTTTAATTTAATATAATTAGAAAATGATATGCCAATACAATACAGACATATTATTAGAAAATAAAAAATAATTATTTTAAGTTATAATATGTCGTAATGGAATATGAATATCATGGGGATTCATTTTAGATTATTTATTGAGGGTGATTTTTAAATTTGAATCAATTGGATCTGATAGTAAGTGTATACAGCATGTATAAATACTGTAAATTAAGAAAATTTTATTGTAAAATTTTATGATTCACTTATATAGAAAAATAATCCACATATAAATAGATTAAAATTAAAAACGGTTCTAGAATTCTGGGCACAATTGTAAGAAATTAAGTGTGGATACTATAAAAATGTTGGAATAAATTTCCGAACCTATCTGTAGGATCAAATTGAAAAATTGCTCTTAATAAATTATTTAAAATTGTGAGATTTCCGAATCCCCTGAATTTCTTCTAATAAGATATATATAGAGCAACCTTATTTCTACCAATTTGAAAACAAGGTTTTATTTTGCATGTTGTATTAATTTTAAGAATTAATAAATTTATTAACAAGCGAAATAGCAATAAAATTTTATATCTTATCGGTCTTTAGGTTAGGAAACAATAAAAAAATATAAGATCATTTAATCCTTACTAATGTGGTATCCTATGTAAATTAATATTATAAATAAATATTTCGATTATATTGTAATCCAGTTAAAGAAATGTTTTTTATTATAATAAGAAGTTGTGGAATAACACGATTGAGTAGGGGAAACATTGGATAGAGATATCCAATGGCAGGTATCTTCTCAAATACTAATAAACTTTGAAATATGAACATAAAGATATTTTGATAAATCGCTTCAATGGATCAAAATGTTTGGCAAAAATAAGCTCATGAAAAGTTTTAAAAATGCAAATTTTAATTTTAATAAGTCAGAAGTATTATTTTAATTTTTTATAATTTTTATTAATAATTTTTTTTTATAAATTACTTATATCATCTTAATCATAATATATAATCACAATTTTATCATTTATAAAAATGTTTGTTGACAACAATATTTGTAGTAATTTAATAATTGGAAATTAAATATAAAGACATGGAACAGCTTTGGCGGGATGCATATCAGCCATTTAAAAGCAGGAATTTATTTTTAAAAAAAAATTGAACCATACTTATAAAAACACTGCCACGAGTTTGTCTAATAATGTTAATATAAAGATAGTTGATTTACATTTTGTAATGTGTTAACAAGAAGTTCTTGCCAGTGATATACAGTATATTATAATTAAAATAAATTGACGTTTAATTTAATTTTTCTCCAGATAAAATTACTCTTACTTGCAAAAATTATTCAAAAAACTCATTTACGATTTATTCACAAAAATTTCAAACTTATAAAAAATTAAAACAATATTCTATTTTCTTACTCTTTAAAATTTTTTTTGTGACATTTTTTTGTTATAAAATAAGTGTTTATCGACAAATTGGAAGACTTTTTAAATATGTTAAAATATTCATAGTTTCATTTTTGGTAAAATTTAATGCTGTAGAATAAATAATCATTATAATTTTTTGACTAATTTTTATATTCTTTATTTTCTAAAATTTACGATTTTTATTTATATTAATAATGATAGTTTAAAAAAAGGACTGTGATAAAAATTAAAATGTATAAAATCATGTAAAAATTTTCAGTAAATATTTATTAAAATTTAGGAACATATCCTTATTCTTTCTATATTTTGTATGGTATGTGAATAGAAGACAGTAAAATAATAAATAGGAAAAATCAAATATAAGAATAAATAGTTTATACTGCTTCTTTAAAAAAAACCAATTTTTTATATGAGCTACAGATGAATAATGTTGGAGATGAAAGGATATTTCGATAATGTTGAGTAAACAAGTGCGATGGATAGAAGCATTAACTAATATTAGGAGTGAATTGATGGCCAAAGGAATAATAATTTATCGAGGTGCATCTTCCATTTTATGGCTATAAACGCTCCATTGATAATTATTTTTTTTCATTTGAGGAAGGACGCATAATCCTTTTACTCAAATGTGCATATCATTAATATAAAATGACGTGTAAGTGGAAAAGAAGACATTTTAAAGATCAAATTTAAGCAATTCCGTCCTTATGGTTCTTTTCTAACCCTTTTCCTGCTCCATCCAATTTAATTATCTGAAATTCCTATCACTTTTAAGATTGGGTGGTAAATTTCTTTTTTCTAACCTATATGATTTATTATTTAATCGGTCAAGAGATCATCATAATATTCTGTGAACGTAATCTACTTTAATCGTAGATTTTTATCTTCTGGATATAAATTGAAGTCATGTTGATTTTGGTTTTATACTTATCTGTTCATATAGAGTTTAAACCAGTTTTTGGCTATGGCAATTTTTCCTAACTTAAATTGCAATTTTTTTGGTAATTGGACAGGTACCAAAATTAAAAGTTAGAACTATTTTATCGTGAATGGATGAAGAAATTTTTAAAATGAATTTAGGTGAGTTGAAACGGAACTAGAATTAATTTGAGAATAATTTATATAGAAATGTTATCATTGGTAATTGATATTTAAAGTTGATTAAGGAGGGAATGATAAAAGGAATTTGTTTTTTCGTGTGAAGAACTAAAAATCATATGTCATTAATTTAATGTTATATGTTATATATATAAGATAGGGGAAGTGAAATTATTCATTGTTAAGAAATGTAAGTTTTAAAATAGATTTTATAAGTTTAAAAAAACATTTATTAGGGATTTATAAATTTTAATTTTTAATAATTATTGCAAATATATTAATTTTATCAAGAGGGCAAAGTAATTAAAACGTCAATATGTTTAATTAAATCATCATAATATTCTATATAATATTAAAATCTTGAATATCTATGATGTATTTCCATTTATTTGATAAACAATTTTAAAAAAGTAGCACCGTAACACTCTCAGCGAAATCTAACAGGTATCCTGAATTTTTATTTTTCTTAAAATTTCATTTTTTACATATTTTATATTAATAAATATTGTTTTTTTTTATTAAATATTAATTTCTATCGTAGAGATGTATGTAAAGAATAAACCTATTTTTACATTTTCAAAAATATAATTTATCTATTTCTTGCGTTTTAATTTTTTTACCATAAAGAGCTAATAAAACTTAAAAATATTATTCACTGAATGAATTAGAAAACAAAAAAAAATAGATTTTAAACAGTTTTATTACAATGCAACTAAATATATATAAATACATAAAAATCTATCATATTTAGTTTGTTGAATGAATTCGTGGCGAAGTATAAAAAAATAGAATTTTTTAGTAAATTTCACCGCAAATTTGGGTTGTGAATTAGCAAACTTTAATTGATATAATAATATAAAAAAGTAAAATAATCACTTTGATCATCTGAATTTCCTTTAACTAATTAGATAGAAAAAAAATTATTAATAGGAATATTTTTAGATTTATTAAAACTTTGGTTAATTTAGTTAAAAAAAATTATAGAAATTCATAATAAATTGAAATAACAAGTGTCCAAATACATGGATTAAGAATGATTGACTAGAAGATTAGCTAAAAAAGGGATTCATACACATAAATAATAATATATAATATCAGTATAAATTAAGTAATCGAGAAAGAAAAGGGAGAAAAATATAAATTTTTTGACAAGTGTTGAAATATTTCCAGGCATTATATGTTTTAACAAAAATGCCCAATGCTTTTTAATGCATTCAAAAGTAACATCGATGTAGCCATTGATTAGTCATTGTAACTAAATATGTTTGAAACTTAAATTAATATTAAAATGTTGCGGATAAACAAAGAAATCGGCATTAAAGATAGGGATTCTAGAGTTTAGAATATGATTTGCCATCTAAGAGCTAAAATCATGGATAATAAGGACAATATATTGGCGAATAAATGGTCTTTGCATGATTTCTTGGCCGACAGTGTTACACGTAAACAAGACGAACTTAAACGAATATTTGTGATTTCAAACATTTATTTTTAATTTGTTTTAGAGTGAAACAATGTTTAAAAAAGGCATGTTATGTAAAAAGCAATTTCAAAATTTTTAATAAGGAAAGATTTACATCCAATAAGGTGAGGCGTGGAAAGGACGTTAATAACATCTCAATTGTAACAAAATTCTAAAAAAAACCAAGGATTGAACTGTCTTATCTTCACAAATAGAGACAAACATATTGTTGTATTATAGTTTTATTATCTGTATTATATATATATTAATTGACGTTAAAAATAATATATATGTTTAAAAAATGCACTTATTTACATTTAAAATAAATTATTATTATTTTATTTTAGTTTTTTGTATTTAAAAATTTTATAAAATTAAATAAAATTTTTTTTTAAACTGTCTAAATATCTAAGTCAGCAATAAAACATATCAAAATCTATATGAAGATCTTAATAGATGAATTCAGAATAACCAATAAGAGATATTTGCATAATCGAAATCCGCACAATTAAATTAAAATCATTAGTTAACTCAAATATGTTGCTGTTACAGATAACATTTGTAATAGAAAGATTAGATTAATTTAAATAATTAATTTCGACTGTTAGACTTAAAATTATTTTTCTAATAACGAAGATGCCTGTGTAGCATCTTAAATATATTTCTTAATAAGTGATAAATTTGATTGATTTGAAATTGTTTTATTTTCTTCTTAAAACACGGATATATAATTTTAATTGCAGGGACTTGATTAAAAATTAAATGCATGTATGTGAATATATATAATATGCAAGTTTCAATGTTTAAAATATAAAATGAAAGTGTTGCTTTAAATATTTGTGTGTTGTGTTCTCTATTTTTATGAATTTCATAGCTGGGTATCTCAAAATATGTGTTCCAAAAAATTCAGACTGCTTTTTAAGATCTCTTTTGGAACCATATATATTTTATATAATAAATTGAAAATGACTTAAAAATTTATTGATTGATTGCTGAAATAAGTATTCTCATAGGCATATAGAGGATTTCCCTAAAGGGATGGGGAAAGCACGTTTAGCTGGTTTCCTTTCTCCTTAAAAAAAATTGGGTGTCTTTAAGTCCAGATATCGTGGCCTTTGACTATATTATATTTTAATAAAATATATTTTGGATTTTTACATTTATTTTTATAAAAATGTTTTAATAATGTTTGAATCATAGCCGGATGCAACTGATTGGCACAGTGCATATTAGCCATTTTAACAGGAATTATTTTGAATTAAAAAAATCAACTGTATTTATAAGAAAATTAAAGACCACCAGTTTATCTTGGGTCATAAATGATAATATTCAAATGACTTATCTTTTGTATTATGACAGTGAGTGACAAAAAATTTTTTCGGGTAACATATATAATATAGAAAAATCTGATAATATTAACATATTTGACAATTATTTAATTAGCAATATTTTTTATAAATTTTTTTTAAAATATCTAAATATAAAGAAATGCTATTACATGCACCGCATAAGGTTTAATGGTGTTTTTCATAATTCTTAGATTTTCACTTTTTTAAATTTTATATTGATAAAAAAAAGATAAATTTTATTCTTAAATTTTAATTTCTACCATAGTGATATATGTAAAGAATAAAACTATCATTAAACATAGATAAATTTACTCTTTTTTTTATAGCACTTTAATTGTTTATTCCCTTACTATGAATAAATTTCTAAGAGAAAAATTAAAATTACGCGTCACCAACCGTTTTACAAGTTACGAATATTTATGATACAAATATTTTAAGAATTATTTTCTTATTTTGGATAATAAAAAATTAATAATATTATAACTAGCAAAAATTGACTCACATGAAGGTCGAAACCATCCTTGACCTGAAGAACATTTGTTAGATAAAATTATCAGTATTATTAACATCATTTGTTCCAATAGACATTAAATAAATTTAAAACTTCTGGATATAAAATGAATGCAATATGAATAAAAATTTTAAATATTTAGATAAAATGAATTCAGTTATACAAAAAAATTAAAAATAGTGTGAATTTAGCTATGAAGAAGAAATTAAAAACTAAAAGAAAGATAAATCCATCCTTGAATTATATGTTATAGCTGATATATTAAGCTAAAAGCTTTGAAAAAGACTAATATGCTAAGGACCAGTTTCGAAATCGATTAAAAGTAAATTAAACAGAGGAATGAATTTATTTACTTAAGAGTAAGGAAATGTTTATCGACTTTAAAAGAGGAAATAAAAAAAATTAGGATTATGAATCCTAAGAAAGAGTTACTGAATAACTTAGTTTTTTAATTGCAGTTCTTGTAAAGAATTTTATGTAGAAATTTATAAAAAGAACTATAATAAATGAAAGCGAAGAACAGGATCAGATCCCAGAGTTAAATGCTTTTTTAGCCATTAGATAAGCGATCTATTTCATAAAAGAATAAAATAGTTATGTGCTGTATTATACTATTAGAAAATATTGGATAATCAAAGAAGAATGATTTCTATAGATAATCAACTACGACTGATACTTGCAACTTTAACACGATTAGGAGAGGATTATACAAGTTAGTGAAATTAAAGGGGGACCATTCTTAATCATATGGTGAGAAGAATAGAAGAAATTAAATATTCGTGATGCAATTAATAGAGTTTCAAGTCGTCTATTCCTTGGGCATGATCAAATATCCTCCTGAGCTAAGTGCAGTTAGTATACATCCCAAGAATGTTCTAAAACTTTAGTTTATTACAAAAAGCTGTTAGATTGGTGAAAATCATAAATTGGATAAAAATTATTAAAAATTTTTTGATGACTGAAAGCTTCATTGAATTTTACAAAATGTTTTATAGTATAATATAGAAGTTACCTTGCATGACTATACAAATAATAAATTGTATTTTATATAATAATAATAATATATATGGTAAATTCAATCAAGTCAATATGAACTTCACATGAATTTCAACCCGATCCTCTCAGTTTATTTTAAAATTTTTATAGTTAGTTTATATTAAGAAAAAATAAAATTTTAGCCTCCTGACTCCAACATCCGAGATATCAGTCTGTAAGTTTCGAAATTTGAACAAAATGCAATCCCTTCAACTATATCTTTAGATATTTTCGAAGTTACTTTTTAAATTTTTTATCTCAAATAATACAATTTTATCGTTAATGATTTATTCTATTTAGTCATCTAAAGGTTTCTTATGCCTTCACGACTTTTATCTTCTTACAAATTAAATTGATTGTAATAAATCTACTGTTTAAAAAAAATATAATTAGGAATACTAGAATTATATAAATATATAATATAAGTTAAAAATTAAAATTTTAAAATATATAAAAGATTCTAGCTAAAATATATCACAATTAATGATTTATCAAATATTTATTAAGAATTTTTATAATTGATTAATAATTTAAATGCCATCTTCTGGGCTCATCCCAATTTAATATGCACATTTATTAATCAATCTATATATATAAAATAAGAGAAAAAAAATGCTGAATTAATTTTACTATCATTGTCGGTATCTAGTTTTTGATACTCCAATTTTTTAAATAATATTTTACATTATCTTACCTCTAATGCCTATCATTAGGTTATATAAGAAATTTAAATGACACATCTAATTAAATTATATAAAAATATAAGATTAAAAGGGGAGTATTTCTTTAAAAGACCCATTTTTTCGAACTTTAGAAAATTGTATCTCAGTCGCTGTTTGAAGTTGGAGGCTAAAATATTTTTCTTTTTTAATATTCAAACTCTTGTAAGATTTTAGAAAAAATTGAGAGAGTCGGGTTAAAACTCATGTCGATTATGAAATGTATGATATATTTTAACATACATGTGTTTTTTTCAGTCAATATGGCATTTTTTTTATCAACTTAATAATTATTTTAAAGGCGTTTTTAAAATTTTTAAAATATTATTTTGATGAAAATGTATTCATTGTTATGAACTTTTAAAATTAATTAATTTTTGTATAGATTATTTCTATATTTTAAATTATTTCTATATTTTAAATTATTTATGGCATAATTGTTTGAAAATTATAGGGTAGGTAATCCATGTTTAAATTTTATATCCAATAAAAGTATAAAAAACGCGTTCAAAAAATTAGTTAAAGTTGAAAAGTAACGCATTGCGTCAACATATATAATATAATAGTAATAAATAAATATTTGTCATTGTAGGATTTTATTTTAAATATTGTTTTGATAAAATTCAAATATAAATTAAATATTTAAAATTAAATATATAAAAAATCTCATGTTTAATCATTGTAACATTTATTCTCTTCCAAAATGTTTTAATTTCCTTTAGAAAATCATTTAGTACGTAGAAAAGAATAATATCAAGTCCTAAAAATAAATAAACATACGGGGCAGAAACATATAGGTATTCGGCATGAGACTGGTTGCAATAATTTTTTTATAAAATTAGTAAAGAAAATAAATCCATAACTTTATATATAAAAAATTGAAATTGATAAAATAATTACTCAGGGTTAACTATGTCTAATTTGATTTAACTTACAAAAATAACTATGTCTTATTACTGATTTATAATTATTAAAATTCAACCAAATTTTTTTAGCCATCTATCAAGAACTAAATATAAATATAAACTTGAAAATCATTTATTTTAAAGCGACAACTGGCAAGTTATGAAAATTCATAGTTCGAAATAACTTGGAAATACTTACCACTATATGTTTTTTCTAAATATGAATATAAAATACTTTGATGATAACATACTTAAATCTAATAATTAATTTATTTTATATTTATAATAAAAAGCCATTTTTTAATCATGTTCAATATATAATTTTACGAAATTTTCCAAATATAAACTTTAAATATTGGAATTAATATTATACCTCGCTTTTCATAACGACAAAAATCGTTTCCGTCATTATTAGCTTTTAAAAAAATAATATATTTTAAGAAATATAAAAGCTAGATTGACATTTTTATAATAATAGAATATAATAAGAATAGGAGCAGGAATCAGTGTGTATAGGGGGCTGAGGCTATTAATATATAAATACATATTTTAAGGTGGAATAGACATTCAAGAGAGGCAGACTTTATACATGTACTAAATTTTAAATTATTATAAAGGTACCTGGAAGGAATAGAACCGTTAAAGAGAAATGAACCTTTATAATATTTTGAATTATATAGCTTACTGTAACCAAACCTTATGACAAAGATAAAAGGAGTGAACTAACCAATTATAATTGTTTTGACTCAATTTAAACACGATTTGTTAATTATATAAATTATAATTTAGACAACAATTTGATAACCTAGAATTTAATTTTCTATAAAAAGTTTCAATTAATTTTATTATGGAACTTTTCAAAATTTTTTGCTAATCTAATATTTTTTTAGTTTCTTCATAAATATTGATCTAATAATATTACAATTTATATTATAGATTAATATTCTAAAACCTAAAATTATCTTTGTATTTTTATCAGAATCTAATCCTATTGATAATGACTAACTAATATTTATTTTATATATTATTCTAAATTGCCTGAAATGATTTTGAATATATTTTATTGGATGGAGTTATAAATGATGGCTCATATTAATTAAATACTATCATAAGATTTTTCTTAATGACATCATCAATTTATTTACAAATTGAATAATGGCTGAAAGGTCAACAATTTATTTTAGGAAGGTTAAAGTAAGTTTAGCAAGGAGTTTGCTTCTAAAAAATTTTCTATCATGTAAAAACTGATAGGAATAATATATATATTTAAAGAGTCTCTTTAAGAATGTAAAACATAATATCTAAATAAGACCTATAAAAATTAATAAAGAAGATAATGTCGTCAACTACAATAACATGTTGAGCTTAATATTTTTAACAGACTTGCAAATCGGGGCCAGAAAATTATTTTTTTGAAACCTATTTGAAAAAAATAAAACTCTTTAATCGTGTAATTGGTACGAAGTAGTGCGGCCCGAAATTTTTTTTAAAAAGTTTTGCCCGGCCCGAACCCGAAATTTTTTTAAAAAAGTTTTGCCGACTCGGCCCGAACCCAAAATTTTTTTAAAATAATTTACCCACCCGGCCCGGCCCGAATTTATTTAAATATAGAAATTAATTTTTATAATTACTCAAAATAAAAGACATATATTATATGTCGTTTAATCTCAATAAATAAAATCAAATATTTTTATTTTACATAAAAAATTCAATATAAAATTGATAAATTTAGAAATATTTAAAAAAAATTCCAAAACCCGACTCGACCCGGCCCGAATTTTTTAAAAATATTAGGCCCGGCCCGAACCTGATTAGTTTAAATAAAATTAGGCCCGAGCCCGGACTCGGGCCGGGTACGGGCCGGGCCTAACTTAGCAGATCTCTAGTACGAAGCTATGCTTATTTTGAGCTAAATTTAGTCTTATTCTACATAAAATCAAGATATCATAATTCATAAATTTGATAAAACTGCTCTCATGCATATCTCTATATACCTTTACGGTCAAAACAAATTTAATTCAATGAAAGATTTATGTTTTTTTTAAAAAATTACAATCGCAGCGTATGTCTAGAATAAAATTTTATTTTTTAAAATGATAATTTTTAATTTGATATAATTAAAATGGTATGTCAATAGACATATTATTAGAGAATAAAATATAATTTATTTATGTTATAATATGTCTTAATGGGATATGAATTTCTTGGGAATTCACATTTCTCAATTTTAAGTAATTTATTGAGGGTGATTTTTAAATATAAAGCAATTTGATTTGATCGTTAGACAGCATGTATAAATTCTGTAAATTAAGAAAATTATATTGTAAAATTTTATGTTTTTCACTTATAACTAGAGTTCAGTACAAAATTGTATGAAATTAAGTGTGGATGCTATAAAGATGTTGAAATAAATTTTCGACAAACCCCTAGGATCAAATTGAAATATAGCTCTCAATAAATTATTTTAAATTGAGAGATTTCCGAATTCCTTTGAATTTCTTATTCAAATACCACATATATAAACCAACCTTTTATTTCTATCAAATTTGAAAACAATTTTTTATTTAGCATTATTGTTTAATCATATTGTTTTTAATTATTTATAAGCAAGCAAAATATAACGCAATAAAATTTATTATCATAAGGTCTTTATCTTTGAAAACAATAAAAATATATAAAATTCAATTAATTCTTACAAAGGTTATCTATATAAATTAATATTAAATAAATATTTTGATTTCATCGTACATGTTTCACAAAAAGTTCATGAAAATTTTTAAAAATTCAAATTTAAATTTTAATAAGTCAGAAGTAATTTTTAAATTTTTATTAATAAATATTTTTTATAAAAGTTACCCTTAAATATAAGCTGAATGATAATGTGGTCTCAATTTTATCATTTACATAAATATTGAACAATATTTATAGTAATTTGATATATTTTGATTAAATATGTAGATCTGGGGCAGGCTTAAAAAAATTTAATACACAAAAACAATGCCACGAGTTTGTCTATAATGATATTATAAAGATAGTTAGTTTATTTTTTGTATTATAAGACTAAAAGTCAACAAATTCTTGCATGTGATATATAGTGATTATTAACGTTTAAATTAATTTCCATTCAGATAAAATTATTTTACCTGAGAAAATTATTCAAAAAACTAATTTACATTTATTCAAAAAAAATTTAAACTAAAAAAAATTCTTTTGAGATGCATTATATTTTAATCAGATGCAATAGAGAGACCCATTGTCCAATTTTATGAGTGAATTGATGGCAAAATTAATAATAATTTATCTAGATTGTTAAAGGCTCTAAAGGCTCCAACGATAATTGTTTTTCCCATTTGAGGGAGGAATTTAACCCTTTTACTCAAGGGTGATCGTGTAAAACGAAATGTAAATTTAACCCTGTTTTAACTAAAAAGATTTGAAACATTTATTTTAAATTTGTTTTAAAGTAAAACAAAGAAGGCCTATTGAATAATTTTCAAAATTTTTAATAAAAAAAAATTATAAGCAATAAATGGTAAGGCGCGGAGATGAAGTTAAAAACATTTGAATTGTATCAGAATTTTAAAGAAAAGAAAACCATGAAAAAAGGATTGAACTGTCTTATCTACACCAATAAAGATAAACATATTGAAATCTATTGATAATTATGAAGATCTTAATAAATTAATTCAGAAAACCAGTATGAAAAATTTGGATAATCGCATAAAAGGGGTAGTTTTAAAATGAACTTCAAGTTTGAAATTATATTACTTTTTCTTCTTTAAAACAAAGATATATAATTTTTATTAAGGTTACTTGCAGCAGTGACTTGATAAAAATAATGCATGTAAGTGAATATGTATAATATGCAAGTATCAATATTTGAATAAAATGCAAGTAATGTTAATATATGTGATTGATCTTGAAATTTAATATTTTGTTAAGTTGCTGAGTTCTCTTTTTTTTGTGGGGTTAGATATTTATAGCTGCATGAATAACCTTCTGAGAATATGTGTAAACTCTATTCTAATTGTACTCTTCTAAATAATTCAGACTATTTTTCAAGAATATTTGAATACTTTTGATTTTATTTTTTATATATTTGTTTGTATAGTAAATTAAAAATAATTTAAAAATTTATAGCTAAATTGTCTGAAATAAGTAGGGTAAGTATTCTAATAGGCGTATTCAGGATTTTACTATAAGGGTGGTGAAAGCCCTATTAGGTGTGTTTCTTTCCACATTAAATAAAATTGAAGATCTTTAAGTCCACATATTGTAGTCCTTTGACTATATTAGATTTTTATAAAAATAATTTTCGGTTTTTATTTTTATTTCTATAAAAAAAATTTTTATAATGATTTTGAGCCGGCTGTAGCAGATTGGCACAGTGTATATGAGCCATTTTTGAACAGGGATTGTTTTGAATAAAAAAAACAACTATATTTATAAGAACATTTAAAGCCACTTATCTTTTGTAAATTTTATGACAGTTTTGAGTGACAACAAGTTTTTCTGGGAACATATATAATATTGATGAATTTGGCAATATTAAGATATTTGACAGTTAATTAGTTAGGATAAATAATTTTATAAAAATTTTTTTTAAAAGATCTAAATATAAAGAAGCACTATTGCATGACCGCATATGGGTGTTTTTCATAATTCTTAAATTTTCATTTTTTAAAATTTTATATTGTTAAATAAATAAGAGATAGTTTTTTATTTTAATTTCTTCCTTAGAGATATTTATATATATTATGAATAAAACTACGTTTAACAATTTTGGAAAATTTAGTTCATCTATCTTTTTAATATCATTTCAATTTTTTCCTTTTTATAAATGAAATTCTTAAACAAGATTTTAAATTAAGTCACCAACCGATTTTTTTTGTACTCAGTTATTTAAATGAATTTTAGCTTGTATTATATGTCATTAATATAACAGATAAGCTCAACAAAAGAAAACTTCCTATTGTAGTAAATAGCGATTTATTTTTATTTTATAAATTAAATACAATATATTATATTCTCAAAATATTTTCCATTTTTATAAATTATTTTTAACTTTCTTTAATAAACATTTAAAGTCTGGACACTTTATAACCGTAACGGTCTTCTACATTCAGAACGAAATAATAAACCAAATACAATATAGTTACTTTATCTGCAATCTATCCGTAACTATTATAAAATGCTTACATTGACGTATTATTCATTTCTTTACATTTAAAATACATTCTAAAGCATCGTTGAATACAAATGAGATAATTATATAACACAACACTTTGGGTTTTCCATATAAAAATTAAATACATAAATAAAACTTTCTTTTTTTTATTTATAAGGGAAAATTAAAAAATAGTGTGTGATGATTTGCATTGATTAGTATTAGATGTCATTTATTATGATTGCAATCAAATAAGATATTATTATTAGATTCTATTTTATATAAATTATATATTAAAAAATTTGTAAAATAATTATTCTGGTATATGAATTCTTTACTCTCAGAAACCTACAGTGGCTAACTTTAATCGATTAATAATATTACATTTAAAATATTTTTTAATTTGCTTTCATCTAATATACATTAATATTTCAAAAAAAACAATCGAGACCGCATAAATCTTAGACCGATAAATTTATAATATAATGAGTTGTAAATATAATTATTCTCTAATTTTATCAATTTCAAAACGTCCACTGTAGTTCAGACTAAAATTTAAAATCCGATCATTTAATTGCGGCTATCTAACATAAAAATAAACGGAAAGTACCATATTCAGATCCAAGAATGATTGGTAGAATAGTGATTAATAAAGAGTATGACATAACTTTATTATTATAATTAAAAAAATTAATTTATAATATTATTATCAAAAGTATATTTCTAAAATATTTTTATAAAACTTAAAATATAATATGGTTTTTATATATTATTTTATTGGAGGTTCATGTTTTTGTTATCTATATATTTTAAATTGACCTTAAACTTTTTATATGAAAATATATGTGCACTTATTTATTTAAATTTTATTTTTTTTATTAATGGCGATTGAGATATGTATATTTATTTTGTTTTTGTTATCAATCTTATATAGCTGAACTATAAACTTATAAGTGTACTTGTTTAAAATCTTAATTAAAAGTTAACTTATTCATCTGAATTTTCTTTTTTTTAATAATTTAGACATTTTTTAATATAATTTAAACGATTGAGATACATATATTCTAGATTTTGTTATTGTTATCTATCTCTTAAATTTAAACTTTAAACTTAGAAATGTACTTGTTTATATTATAATTATAAGTCATGTTTATCTAAATTTTATAATTCTAGACATTTATTAATATCAATTTAGACGATAAAGAAATTTATATTCGAGATTTTGTTTTTGTTATCTATCTCTTAAAGTTAAACTTTAAACTTAAAAGTGTACTTGTTTAAAGTAACTAAAAGTAAAGTTGTTTATCTTAATTTTTTTTTTAGTAATCAAGATATTTATAATATCAATATAAAATATCAAAATAAGTTTAAAGTTAAATTATAAAACATAATAAAAAAACCAAAGACAATAACCACAAGTACTATTTTGTTTAAATAGCTGTATTGAGTTCCAGATTGTTATTTTACAAATCTGCGTATTTATATACGACTATAAATTTAAGCGATATATAA
Organism: Gordionus sp. m RMFG-2023; assembly: GCF_954871325.1. Classification (NCBI taxonomy): domain Eukaryota; kingdom Metazoa; phylum Nematomorpha; class Gordioida; order Chordodea; family Parachordodidae; genus Gordionus; species Gordionus sp. m RMFG-2023. The sequence goes on from NC_088777.1 coordinate 6,883,463, forward strand.
TGTATTAAATCTCAATTGTATCCACATTGAAACAATTTTCTTATCTGGATACAAATGGGGGTTTTTTTAATCTCAAATATTATTTCGCTTACGCATCAGCAATATCATAAATTTCGTCAAATTTTCGTTCCAATTCTCAATTTTATAACCTCCGTCAATTCCATATTTTATTTTTTTGAAAAATGTTGCATAAAATCTTTGTATAATAATTATTTACTAATTAATTCCAATGCAAAAAAAATTAAGGAGAATCAGTTATTATAATTTCTAAAACTTATATTAGTTTTGTATATTTTTAATATTAAATTATAATACCATTAGGTATTTTTTTTTGATAAAATTTTCTTATATCCATCGTAAAAAAATGTAAGAAAATTATTAAACAATAAGAAATTTTTAAATCAATTTTGATTTCTTGCTAAAATTAAAATCATCGTAATAAAATGTCGTCGCGATAAAGTGTCGCTAGGTGAATATAAAAACATATATATATTTTTAAATATATTATTAAAATCTAAACAATTAAAATTTATCATTAAATTATATATTATAGATTAAAATATCAACTCATTATTTATTTTTAATTCCGAAATTTAAATTTAATAAAAGAATCCTAAATTAAGCACTATTCACAATCTCGGTCTGCAATGGGCAATTTTTAACCCAAAAACCAAATCACCCATTGTATACAATTGCCTGCCCGTCCATAGTATGCCAATTTATCTAAAAATTTTATTTAACCCTTTCGCCTGCACAATTTTTTAAAAATTATTTTAATAGCTAGTTTGACTCTTTATTTTTTTATTTCAATGTATTTCCAATTAAACCTATAAAACATGCAATATTATGAGTTAATTGAAGTCTGTTCTGCTCATTTCGACGGAATAATATTTAAAATTCACCCACCAATTACCCACTCATTGTCTTAAAAATAATTTATGCTTAGATACCGAATATATTTAAACGATGTATTCGCATCTAGATTCATTTATTGACAATGTGTCTATATCTGGATATATTTGTATATCTTATAACAACTCTGTTATTAATTAAAATTATATTTTTATATTAGATAATAGTAATATCGGATTATAATTCGATGATTCCCAAATAATTTATTAGCTTCTCTACACTTCAAATGATAGGTAATTTTGTACTTTATGTTATATAACTTCAATAATTTGTTCCAAAAGCGCATTCCTTTTCTCCCATATTCTTTTAGTTGTAGATATTCTCTTGGTTACTTAATATTTATTAGTCAATTCTCAAATTCAATTTAGTCTCTTATAGTATCAACATTCTTTTAAGGTTTATGACCCAATTGGGTTTGAAAATCGATAATTTTTGAATACTTGTTTCTGCCTTTTTAAAAGTTATTTTGCCCCCATAATAAAACCTAGATTGATTGAATATAATCCAACGATGATCTAGCAATTTCTTGTTACTTTTACACAATTTCCTTAAATAATGCCATTTAAGCAATGCTTGCCTTAATGTTTATAGGGAATTTAAAATTATGGTCATATCTAGAACCCATTGGAGCTACCAGCGGATAGCCACTTAGGGGTTTTGGGGTTTTGATAACTCCCCAGACCAAAAACTTTAAAATGCAAATTATACATTAAAAGGTTCAAAGATTACTAGGATATTATTTTAATATAGGATTTATATCAATTATTTAGTATAAAGTTATTTTTTTATTAAAGTTTTTGATAATAATTTTCTTAATTTTAATTAGATATTATTGATATCTATTCTGAAAAAATATATTTGTTATTTTTTTATTGAATATATGATTCTAAGGTAATAATCTTAAATAGAGATGCATAAACTAAATTCTTATTATATTTTTTTAATATTATTATGACAATTATGATATGTGTTTTAATTTTGATAAATTTTCATCAACAAAATCAAATTAAAGTCTATCTAAACTTATGTGCCTGTTTGGCGGTTGTCATAATATTTATCAAAATTAATTATAATTTATTTATATTACAGTGAAATTTTAAAACCTGAACTTTTATTTATAATATTTATTTTTATTTTATACTCTTTTAATCAATTTTTTAAAAAATCTCTTGTATAAAAGCTTAAAACCTCTCTAACTGTTGAAAGGTAAAATAGTTTGATATTGTATCAAATTTTGTTTAAAACAGATTTTTATCTATAATTTTTAATCAATGTAGGCCTTTATAAACTAGTTTGAAGGTTTTCACATACAAATTTATTATTTATTCGTATTATTTTTTTAAACATCAATAATGATATAAATATATTAATTTCTGTTATTAAATTAAAATAAGGTATTCAATGAATTTAAGGAAATTATGATAATAGAATCATTACATAACTATTCATGATCATTATTATAGATATGAATATTTAGCAAATCATATATTACATTTATACCAGAATATCTAGAATAATTACAAACTTAGCTAATATGACAGATATTTTGTTATTGAAATATTTTTACAATTTATCAATATTTATTAAAATATAAATAATTACATATCAAATAAATATCTTACATTTATTACATGGTTATGCGGAATGACATTTAATAGGATTTCAATTCTTATCAATAAATTTTTTATCTTTATCCTTATTTTCTAAATGCATCGTTAATACAATCTTGTAATACATGTATCATTTAGAATATTCATTGCATTTAATGTAAATTTAATAACAAAAAATATATACTATCTGTTGAACCAGCGTCTACATGGCAGAAAATTTGATGGAAGCAAACCCCTCCAAAATCTACCCATACCCACCTAAAAAAAATCCAGCGGCCTTCGGCCGCGAAATTTACAGACCTACGATAGTATAGTGATTTTATTTAAAAAATCTTATCTGCTACCATTTATAACCTTACAACATAATTCTATTTACAATCTTTCAAGCCTATTTAGGGAAAAAAATTTAAAAATTTGTAAGTGATAATGAACTTTTATTTAAATAATGCAATCTTTTCATAATTTGGTATTCACTTTATTTTCATAAAATATATATAAGTGAATTAAATGAGATAACATATTAATATTTCTATGAAAAAGATCTAAAATATTGTAAAAAATATAAGACGAATAAATTTAAAGAGGTATATTTAGCTTGATTCCACATAATTAAAAACATGTATTGTAAATAGAGCTATTATATAAAATATTAGAATAAAATGAATTATAGTATATTTTGCATTGAAATTATAAAATGTTAAATTAAATATACATTATTTAAAAGCCTATATATTCGCTGTGAAAAAGATACATTAATTATTTTATTAATAATTTGGATAACCTTATTGATGTTAAAGCAAATTGTGTTATAATATCATCAATTGTAAATTTTTCAAAAACATCAATTTCGCTGGATATTAACAGTAAATTTTCCAAAAATGGGTCCGAAATTTTATTCCGCATTTGAGTTTGGTTAATTTTTACTTTACTCATGGCTCTTTCGGCTGAACAGGAAGTTGTAGGAAGGGTTAATAAATATTTATATAATTAATTTAAATTTGAATAAGAATTTAATTGATTTAAAAGTCGGTATGGTAATATAAAAGAAAATTTTATCCATTTTTTTATTTTGGTCATGATTTCGCTGTTGATATTTTCTTTGGTAATTTGATCGTTTGCAATACCTTTAATTATATACAATTACAAATAAAATATCAATAAATTACTTTCATCAATATATAACGCGTCATTCTTTTTAACTTTTAAAAGATCTTCGCAAAAAATGATTGATTGAGACTCCAAATATAAAGAGCGAAAATCATTATATTCATCAACAATGTTTTGGGCATCCAATTGATAAGTATCACAAATTTCGGATATTTGCCATCCTTTTATTTTTTCATTATCCATAATTCTAGCGGGAGTAAAAATGGATATCTGTGATAAAAAATTTAAACAATCATAATTAAATCGATCATTTAGGTGATTAATTATTGCATTTAGAACAGGGAAAAATATTTCCGTTCTATATCTATAATAATAAATAATAATTTAAATTTTTTTAATTTATTCAACTTGTTTTTTTTTTGTTCAACATAATTATTGAATTCTGTTTGATCCAATTTGAATCAGTTATTACATTATTCTTTTTCAAAAAACTAATAGATAAGGAATGTAATTTTAAAAATATATTGTCTCCATTAGATATATTTTTAAATTATTTATAGAAATAGTAACTAATATTAACCTTTTAGTTTTTGTAATTTATTTTTTGTATGTTGTATTAATTTGGTTACCAAAGCCAAATCATTACCAACTGCCTGCATTTCAATACAAGCCTCATGTGTACATTTCAATATTTCTTTCAAAATAAAAAGACTTAATATAAAATTTTCATCTTTAATTCTTGATAATAACCCATCGGCAATGGAAGAGGTGCTTGGGTCATTAGAATCTTTTAATTCAACTAATGATGCTAAAATATGTTCATAAACATCTAAAAAGATTTCTACAGATTTGTAGGATGATGACCAATTTCTGAAAATATATAAGTTTCAAGTTTCATTAAAAATATTTTATTTACCTTGTTGTGTTTTTAATTCTTTTAAGAAATTTCTTGGACTTTCTCATTTGATATTTAACAAATACACCTTGACGTCGAACTCCATTCATAAAATTATATAACTCATCTAATATTCCCATTGCCTTTTTCATTTCAATTTTGCATCCACAAACATGAGCAACTACTAAATTTAGCCGATGTGCATGGCACCAAATATAGATGGCTTTTGGAGCCTCTTTCAATATTAAAGCCTGCATTCCTTTGTATACTCCTCTCATATTCCCTGCACCATCCATACTTTGTCCAACCAAATAATCAAGAGGAAGACCAAGATCATTAAACTTAGAAAAAACATGTTTCTTTATATTTTCCCCAGTGGTTTCTGATGTTGTAAAAACATGTATGATCCTTTCTACAGGATGTGGATGCAGATCATCTTCTATATACCGTACAAGCAAAGCTATGCATTCTTTTTTAGACACATCATATGTTCCATCTAATATGATGCTATAGGCACGATTCTCTTTAATTGTTTGAATAATGCTTTTTGTTATTTTTATCATAATAATTTCAGTTATTTTTTTCACGTGGCCATATGACAGTAAATTTATATAAGGTCTCGAAATTTTATCTGATGTTATCCATGTATGCACGTAAAGTTGGAACCGTTTTTGCCATTAATTTTATGAGACACATAAAATTACCTTCATTCGAATTAGAACCCCAAAAGGCTATATTACATTTTATAAGGTACATAATGGCATTGATAATATTATGAACTATATTACGATTTTCCATGATTATATCAAGCTTATTTGATAGCAAATGATCTTGAATGCGTTTATTTGCAAGCCAAGTCATGTTTGCATATTCACAATCTTTATGAAGAGAAGATGCTTCGTGTCTCTCTAAGTCACGCTTTATGTTTTTCCAATTATTTACCCCATGTTGAGTCCAAAAAGTATTGGACTTAGGGCCACCAAACATAATACAATATAGACAAAAGACTTTGTCTAAAGTAGTGCTATAAGATAGCCAATTTCTGGGGTTGAGGGAACCATCTATATTAACCTTTCTATAATAGGTTATATTCATGCTCCTGTTTAAAAAGTAAAAAAAAATATATTGGTATAGAAATAATGGATGGGTAAAAATTAATGAAAATAAATATTATTTAAAACCTCTTGTTAGTAACAGGATATTGAAATTTATTTGTACATGGCTGACAAGGGCCTACAGCAATTATGATTATCAAAATATTTGTCATCCTAAATAATATAAAGTGAAAAGGGTCATTTGGTTCCTTTTTTTTGTATAGCTGAATAAGACTTGGACTTTGAATATCCTCATAATTTATTCCCTTCAAAAGTCATTATATAAATTTTATTTAAATATAATGCCTCATGCAAAGTAAGTGCCTCACTAGAACTGGGGATTGGATGAGGAGATAATACAATTTGTGAATCTTCAATATTGGAGATTTGCTATAAATAAAGAGTATAATTTGTTTACTTATGAAAATCTATTTTTAATATAATTTCAGCCAAATGGTCATTTTATTCTTAGCTACATTATAATTAAGTTAATCAATAAATGTTGGAAATATTTAAATGTCCTAATTTATTTTCTTCAAAAGTTATCATATAATTCGTATTTAAATTAAATACCTCATCATGCAAAGTAAGCGCCTCACTGGAACTGGGGATTGGATGAGAAGATAACAATTTGTGAATCTTCAATATTGGAGATTTGCTATAAAGAGTATAATTTGTTTACTTATGAAAAACTATATTTTTAATAAAATTTTAGTCAAATGGTCATTTTATTCTTAACTACATTATAATTAAGTTTTTAATAAATGTTTTAATTCTACATGAATACATGATTGAGAAAACAGGTATTAAAAATATTATGAAGTCCAACATAAAGTTATCAGGTTACAATGGAAAGATGATACAAGTAATAGGTAAAGCACAAGTGAATGTAGAATACAAAGGGAATTCACATATTTTGAACGCAATAATCATAAACATCAATATGACTTTGTTAGATCATGTAAAAACATTTTTAAAATATACTTGAAAGATTCATAGGCATGATAGATGCAGATTAATATAAAACTGCGATCACATGAAGAAATCATAAAACAATATTATAATGACTATAAAAATAAAAACAATGTTAAGTATAAATAAAATTGTGAAATTCATGATGAAAGTATATTATCTAAAGAAATTCTAATAGCTAAATAAAGCAATGATAATAAACATACCTAATATAACACATAATGTAAATAAAGGGGATGAAACTCACACAGATAACATTTTGAAAATAGTTGATTCCAAATCATATTTTATAAGATTTATATTTAAAAAAAGTAAAAGAATTTGAAGTCTTAATTCAATTAAAGATGAAAAGATTTAAATTTAAAAATTCCTAGAAATTAACATTACCTTATTTTACTACATTATATTAACTTAATAAGTTTTTTTAATACTTTGGTTTTAAATTATTATTATTAACTTATTAAACATATTGTTAAATTGAACTTTATAAAGTATATATAGATATAAAAATAGTGTAATAAACAGTTAAAAAACATTAAATAATAATATATATAATTTATTTTCTCTATACCCTGACTACTTTAATATTAATATTATTCTGGTAAAATTTTAAATCAGTTTCTATTAATTCACAAATTTATAGTTACAATAATAAATAAAAATATTACTTTTTGGAAGTAAGATGTTATTGTCTTTTTTTGCAACTGGGTTTCAACTCCATTTGTGATATTATATGGAATATCACAATTTAAAGATACCCAATTATTATTATCTCTTTTGATGGCTACCTTTGTAAATTTCATATCAGCTGGCTTGACATGAGGATGTTTATGTTTATAATGTTGATGTATCTTGTCACTTCTTATTTTAGAAGTTTTGCAATTTTTAATATTGCACTTAACTTTAAATATGGTTTTGTTACTTGGCATCTAGAAAGAAATAATTATTATAATATAATTTTTTACATATTATGTTTTTTATTATTCTTTGCTTGCTGATATATGTTTTCATGCATGACTCAAAAAATTACCTAAAATTTATCCTGCTAAAATCTATAAATTTATTAAAAAACATAATATAAATATATTAACCTCTAAGAAAAGTACCAAATAGGAAATGTGTAAATATTAACTTGATAAAATGCTAAATGAAAATCGTTGACAAAGAAAATTTATATTATTTATTGACAAATATCTTTACTTTAATTGACATTTTTCAGAAAATCAAACGATAACCATCATAATCGTATCAATTAATGGATTAAAAAAAGATTATAATTCAAATAAAAAATTACCCACCAAAAATCAATACTTACCCCCAAAAAAATAATGCCTACCCCCAAAAAATTAATATCAACCCCTTAAAATCGATACCTACCCCCAAAAATGCTAATATATTTTGGAGGCATTTGTCTCCTACCCCCCCCCCCCTCCCGGCCATGTAGACGCTGTGTTGAACAATACTTTAATGATTCCTTGAGTTTGGATTTTATAAATGTCACCCTTTATATTTATTTAAAATACACTTAGTATATGGTATACTCATATAATTTTCTAGCTTTAAGCTTAATATCTTGGAAAAAGAGTATATATTTAACTTTAGAAGCAGGAACTGTTATGTAATATAATTATTATTTTAATGTTGAAATAATACAATATGTATCCCTTTCAATACTTCAAATTTAAATAGAAAATAATATAGACTTTTTGAAATCTATCAAATATTTACTTTCATTTCGTATTCATTTTATATCCTAAATAATTTAAATCTTGTGTTTTTATTAACAAAGAATGTTCAAATAAAATTTAGCTAGGCATTTTCAATATTAAACTTATGTCATATTTAATCTCAACTCAATTTATACTTATATTAATTTTAATTTTACATAATGAAGTTAAAGGTAAAAGTTTAGGTAAGCTCTGTGAGGACTTGTTTAGTAATTGGATATGAAATATGGGCAATGAAAGTGGCCCACGAAACCAAATTGGAAATAACAGAGATTAGGATGATTAGATGGATGTGGTGTGTCTGAAAGAGAGAAAAATTAATTGCGAGCATGAGAATAGAAATGATTGGAGTGATAAGTGGAACGTAAAACATAAGATGACTGGGAAAAGTGGTTTATCTTAGTGGAAGTAGGAGGATTAGGATCTCGAGGAACCTAAGATGACATGAATAAAGGTGATATCGGTGGATATGAGAAAAATGAATCTTACAAATATTGATGATAAGGACCGTCAAAAGAAAAATCAGGGAGAAGAAGAAAATATTTAACTTAAAGCAGCTTTAATTTATGTAAATCTTAAAGTTTTTATTAGAATCGATTTTATTTTAATAAATTCTCTTATTTAGAATCAACAAACCTCATTCATTGATCAACTACAAATTATAAATAAAATAACAGCTCATTATGATATAATTTATTGTTCATGTCTTTTAAATTAAGGAAAATTCTTAGCTACGCCACTGAGAGCTACTACTAATTATGTATTAGTGATGTTGACCAATTTATGATATCTAAATCATGATAAAATACTCAATATATGTTTAAAATAATAGATATGGTAATATAATGGCCAAATCCATTGCTCCCTAGGATAGAGAATAAAAGTTATTGGTTTCTGAAGCATTTTATATACTTGATTACTAATTTTATATAGATTGATGGACTTTTCTTCTATCATAATAAAAGTTAACCGAGAGAGTAACTTAAATTTTTCTGGTAAAGCACCCGTTAAATGAATTAAATTGCTCTCTCACTTCACTTGAATCAAATATTTGCTCCCTCTTTCCATTATTGAAGTTAAAAAGCCCATTTGGGTCATAATTTTCAAAACGGTCCGATTAAGAAATTAGGTAAAATAATATTATGTAAGCATTGAGATTGGGCAAATAGATGTTCTGCCAGTTATGAGCTAAATCAGTAGGCTTACATAATGTTATTCTGGTTATAATGTTAATCGGGCAGTATTTAAAAATAGATCCAAATCGGGATTTTTAACAAAACTAATTCCCATGACTACACAATTTTCTATTAAAAAAATTAACATTAATTAAAACAATACTCTATAATGTCATTTTTTTTAAAATTCATTTGTTGTAATATAATTTACTTACCTTACATTTAAAGCCTTTTATCTTACTTTCTATTCAATTTTTGAAAAAATTAATTGGAACACTTCAATAAAATAAACTATAAGGCGATGCACTATGAATTCTACTTTTTGAAAAATTTTGTTTTATTTTTAAATTAAGTTTTATAAATTTATTGTATTAAATTTTAGAAACGTATTATGAAAAACGCTTAAAATGTTTATTATCATTTGTGCGTTTGGGCCATTCCATGTCAAATCGATCAAAAAAGGCACTTTTCGGCCGACCCCATTTAAAATTGTTAAAAATTTCTGGAATTATTTAGATAGGTAAAAGAATGAGAATGCCGTTTATTTTAGCTCGCTAGTACACTTGATTCTTGAAATATAGGGGCTCTAAGATACAAAAAAGAGCCACTTTGGAATCTGTAAAATATTTAAAATGCTTATATCTCAAAATCTATTTATAGTAAAAATTATTATAATATATCATTTTGTAGGTAAAATAATTTTCTAATGGGATAACAGAAAATAATAAATATTGGCTCCATTATAGGCTTTTAACACCCGGTTTACCTAAATTGCTTTACCTGTATTTTTAAATAGTAAGTTTATTTTCGAATCTTTTTTTTTCTTTTTATTTAGACACCTTTTATAAATATATATACGATGTCAAAACCTTGGCGACGCCATCGGCTTTTCCGAAATATACATTTTTACCAAAATTTGAAGAAAAAAATAGATGGCGCTAATGGTTGAAAAATATTATTCATAAGGATTATAAAAAGATTGAAACGTTTATTTGTGATAAAATTTCCCAGTTCTGCCTCCCCCCCCCCATCCCACTATTCTTAAAATGTTTTACATTTTTAGTTCTCTACTTTGCTACTATAGCGAGCGAATGCCTTATTAGCTCGATAATATATAACAGCTGCAATAAAAACGAATGATTTATTAGGCATATATTCAATTATATTTTACAAAATAAATTGTTTAAAACGATCTCTCTTTCTATGAAATAATTTTAACCTGTCCGTTCAGATTAATTTTATCGTCTGTCTACCAATAACAATCTGGATTTGTAAAGTGCGAAAACATGTATTCTAGGTGTAGATCAAATTAAAATTTTATTCTATATCACAGATGGACGTACCAAATATTAAAATGTTGCAACCCATTTAATCTACAGAGACATGCCTATTATCGCGAGAATCTAAGAAAGATTCTACCCTGTATGACCTTAAAAAAATTACCATTCTAGATATGTTAATATGCTCTTCATGGCTACAAAAATTAGCAAATATTCCTTATACTTCAAATGACAATGTAGATATTGATTCTCCCCTTCATATAATTAAAAAAGAGGCTATTGATAACATTAATAAATCCCTACAATCAAATGTGGAATCTCTCATTAAAAGAAAACGCTTATGTGAAAAGAAATATTCGAAGAAAAAAATATCTAGAGTAAAAAAAGTTTTAACGACTAAAATTATACCATTATCTTCATCAAATGATGAAAAATTTAATGAAATTGTAGATACCTTAAAAATTAAAAAAATTATATGATAAATATTTATTATTGGAAATTTGTTACACTATTAAGTGTCTAATGGGCATATGCCCACTCTGCTTCTCAGTTAATTAGTATATCCCATTACTGGTTAAAGGTGCATATATACACCACCTCCTATATATCATTTTTAAACATAGTAGTTTTTATTTTAAAAAATTTAAAAAAATCAAATTTAACATGATGAATTATAATATTATACTTAAAACTATTACCATTACTAAGGTGAGGGGGGGTGTGGCTCGAGTCCCCTGAAAGTTTTGAAAAAAAATTTTTGAAAATATTTTTGAGCTACCTGAGAATCGAATAATATGTTTCTTATATAATTTTTTATCTCGAACTAATTAAATGAAATTATTCGCAAATATTCGGTTCATAAATATTCGAAAATTAAAATTATTCATAAAAATTTTAAATTATTTATACCCTCTTCCTTGCTGAACATTTTTTTCTTATGCACCTGTTTTGTCAATTCAATCAAAATTATCAAAATAATAGATGATTAATTAAAAAATCAAGATTCTATAAAATAAATATTTAATTTTTAATTAAAATTTTTAAATGAATCATTTCTAAAATGACTTAACAAATGACGGAGTTTTACCTTCGGATACTGCTGGTGAATTGGAGATTTATAATTCAATTGATGACGACATTCCAGAAGCATCTGCCACAAGAAGCTATTCTGTAATTTCTCGCAATTTAAAATGGAAAAAACAGATACGTTATCTACAATTCCTTTCAATGGGGAAAATGAAGATAAAATAAAACTTGAAGACAAATTGCATAATAAAAATCCATTAGATATTTTTAATTTTCGGCGAAGACTTATATTCCCTAATTGTAGATCAAAGTAATATTTATGCAAAACAAATGAATAGGTCGAATAATGTATAACCATCCCTGATATTAAGAGATTTATTGGAATTCTATTTTTGACAGACAATACTAAAAACATATACATGATTGATTTTATAAAGTTAGGCCTTACAAAACCAAATTATCATATAATATATGTTGATAATTTCTATACCTCAAAACTTTTGTCATACTTAAAACAAATGGGATATTTTACAAATGGAATTGTGAGGGATAATAGAATGGAGCATTGCCCAGTTGAATCCATAAATGCTGTAGCAAAAAAGAAAGAGGATATTATGATTATAGGTTCGAAAAATGAAATATTTATAGGTTGGAATTATAATACAGTGGTGACGAGGTATTCCAAGAAAATATCTTCTAAAATAAAAATTCCTCAACCAAATATGATCACTGCTTATAACAAACACATCGGTGGAGTTGATCTGTGTGATAATCCCTATAGAATAAAAAGAGAGGAAAAAGGGCGATGGCCAATATTCACCAATTTTATCTATGTAGCTTTGGTAAATTCGTGGAAAATTTGGAAATTCATGAATCGAGAGGAGAAGAAGAGATTGCTTGCATTTAGGCGAGAAGTTACTACTTCATTTGAACACCAATTAAAATTTATAAAGATTTAAGTAAAGAGCACGCTAGCCAGTTTGCATTATAGAGCGAAAACCCTACTGATTCATCTGGAAATTATTTATCCAAAATTATAGATGGAAAAAGACGTAGATGCAGATATTGCCATACGCACTCAAAATATATGTGCCAAACATGTCAAATCACACTTCATAGTAAATTTTTCAAGGATTTTCATAATATATAAACATTTTCTCGTTTTTATTATAAATTACAAAAAAAAGAATAAAGATTTCTATTGTTTTTTGATCTTATATTATTATACATAATTTTTATCTTTTTTAACCTCTTAATGGTTAACGGTGCAGATATGCACCAGGCTAGATTTTCTATTTAGGATTATTTTTTTCTGCTGATTTTTTTAGAATATCATATTTGAGCATTAACCAATATAATTTGAAAATATTGTGCATTTTTATCCACTAGAAAAATCTTGACTAAAAAATTAAAATTCTTTAGTATAAAAAGTGAAAATATCTGATTATTGATAAGTTAGCAGCAAAATTTTAAGCATAATCCATAATTTCATAAAGAGCTATCTATTTTTTTTATCAATTTTTGGAGTCGATAGCTTCGCCAAGGTTTTGATATTGTATATATATTTAACACAGGTGTCTAAATAAAAAGCAATAAAAAAATTTGAAAACAAACTCACTATTTTGTTTAAAAATACAGGTAAGGCAATTTAAATAAACCGAATGTTAAAAGCCTATAATAGCGCCAATACTTATTATTCTTTGTTAGCCCATTAGAGAATTACTTTACCTACAAAATGATATATTATAATTTTTTTTATTATAAATATTTTTTGAGATATAAGCATTTTAAAAATTTTACACATTCCAAAGTGGCTCTTTTTTGTACCTTTGAGCCCCTATATCTCAAGAACAAGGTGTGCCAGCGAGCTAAAATAAACGGCTTTCTTATTCATTTACCTATTTAAATAATTACAGAAATTTTAACAATTTTAAAAGGGGTCGGCCGAATCGTGATTTATTTGACGTGGGAAATATTATTTAAACTTAAATACATTTATTTAATTACAAAGTAGAGTATTATAATATTATTATTCTATAGGCGAGATTCCAGGTTACTATTTGGTAGCAAAATAACCGTTTATGACAATTTTTAGCCGGCTAATGTGTTTTTAGCCGATAACTATCATGCTTTGGGATTTTCTTAAAAATATAGCAGCCCAGATTTGAAAGTAGCTAATATAAATTAAAACGCCTTAATGTTAATATATTTTCTCTGGCACGCATCTCTGGATTGAGGTAAAATTAGCCGGTATTTAGTGATTACTCAACTATAATCTTTAGACATGATGCCTTAAATTTCTTAAGAAATTTTTATCTCGTGGCACTCGGAAAGATTATATGTGCAGTATTATGTATTAACATAATATATGTTTAGAATTCATTAAACTTATTATATTTTTGTATTATTTAAATATACACGCAAATACAAGAATAATTTTAATATTATTAAGAGTTACATTCATAAGACAAAATATAATAACTAGTACTATTATTTCCAAGACGCAATAAAATGGCGTTAGTAAAATTCTTAACTGAATCAAATTTAAATTTAAAGACTGGTACGATCTAAACAACTTTTAAGTTTACTCGTTAGTTCAAAAAATTCCCGTTTTATTTTACCTGATCCAATTTTCTCTAAAGATTCTATTTAACCAAAAATACTATTTTAGATATAAAGGATTCATAGAACTAAATATAAGAATAAATACTCTATTTAAAGGAAAAATTAATGTTAGAAAGACTTAATGTAAAAATATGTGTGAATTCAATGCAACTGATTTGAAATTTTGATAATTAGAGTTATATTAAAAAAATTAAGAATTGCATACCCAAAAATAATAAAAATTTATAAGTTAAAAAGATGTTTAAAATAAATATAGGCTATTAAAATCTTTAATTTCATAAATTAAATACGAAGAAAGATATTAAATATCATTAAATATATTTTATCATTTTACCATAAAATTAATATTTTTTATTATACAAATATATATTAAGCAATAATTTATTAAATTCATACAGACTTTAAAATATTCTGAAAGTATCAACCATTTATCGATTTTCTCTAATTCTGGCGGTATATTTTGGCAAATACATTTTGTTGCTCTTTTTATATCAAGATGTCTATAAATTTTAGTTGTTATTTTTAACATTTAAAACCCAACCATAAATACTTTTGTATCGGTTCTTCTGAGCACCCTGTAAAACATTTTAATAGATATCAACAATAAAAATGGCGTGTAACCGGATATTTGTATTTCCGCCATACTTCGAAATTTATTTAATAAATGAATAATCTAAGCATAGGTAGCTGAGGAGGAGGGTGGGTTAAGTGAAAATCTTTATTAAATACTTCCACTCAAACATCCCTTCAAAAAATATACATCAAGAATTTGAGAAAAATTTGTAAAAGTTAATAATTTTAAAAAATAAAAATTGATAAAAACCCACAATTATTTTTGTGAAAATGTACATAGCCAAAGGTCTTACAATAAGTGGACCTAAATACCTCCAATAATAAAATTATGGCAGAAAACCCAACCCAATGCCCCCATCCGTAACATATGTCTGGCTACGACTATTCTAGGTTACATGACATTGGTTTCAATACTTCGTAATCTCAATTTAACAAATTTGAAGCACCTCAATATCTTTTGATCTATAATTTTTTAAACATTATTCTTGATAAATATTGTCACGGATTTCTGTGAGAACCAAACGGCATAATTATTTGACATATCTTAATTTTTTTTTCATAGCTACTTTCAATTAACGATTAAATCACTACCTAGACTTCAATAAATCAACCTTTTATTATTAAACTAGTTTATATAATGTTATTTATAATAAGATACAAACTTCTTTTCACTTATAAACGAATTATCACTGCTCTAGTAAAGTAATGATTACTTTATTATTCTTGAATATTTTCTCGACTTTCACCTTTGCAAATCTATATCGATCTTTTGAATTTCTCACAACTAACTTCATTATCACATTTATTCTCCTCATTTAGGAAATGCGAGCAATTCAGCCAGTCACAATAATTAAATTTATCAAAAAATATCCTTAAATTTTAATATAATGATAGACTCAAAAATTTTACCAATTATTCAACTATAATATAATTTTATGAGATTAATTATTTATAAATGTTAATTTTTATTAAGATTAAGTGACCTTTATTGCCAATGCCAACTTTAACTATTTTAGGCATAATTTGGATCAAGGTTTTTTTCACACTTTTCATTTTGAAAATTTTTGACAATTACTATACCCTCTTTATCAAATCTCATAGGTACAATATTAATTATTTTTTTATTTGATCATTTTAAAGGTTTGTAAAAAATAATATTAAGAACAAATTTTAACAATCCACAGATTGATAAAAGTTTAATCAAAAAAATAACATATTATTAATAGGTCAGGAGACTTTTACTACAATTAATTTATTGAAATATAGTTTCTTTGATATTTTTGATATCAAATATTACTTAAAACTTTAAATCTAAAATATGAACTTAAAAAAATATAATGTCAAGATAAAATATTTTTTTAAATGATTATAGATATCTCCTTTACACTTAATTCCTTTTATACTTATGCTATTATAAAAGATTAATTTTCTTATTGAAATCAAATCTCATGTTTCTATCTAGAAAGCAAAGAATCTGCTTAGTTAATGTTTAAATTCACGACGAAGCCAGATAATCTGTATGACTTCTATTAAACTTAAAATTCATGATAAAGATTCTAGTAATAAATAATATTAACATAAAATATATTAAATTTAGCTTGAATATTATTAATCAAAGTTTTTATTAAAAATATTTAAATGTTGGAAAATAAAATACAAAATGGCCCATATATTGTTATAATTTAATCCAGCATATGCAATAATCACAAACAATTTTTGTTTTAATTAGTGTTTAGTGTTTAAATAAGATAATAATTTATTTCAATAATTTAGATATATAGAGATATATAAATTATGAATTTTCATTGTTCAAGACAGTTTCTTCTTCTTTTGGTAATAATTTTTTAGCTAAAAAAATAAAATAATTACTTTAATAAAGTGAAAGTATTTATTGGCTATTCACACCATTTCCAAATTTATAATGAGTCTAATTCATATAAATTATTTGATCAAATGATTTATTTAAATATTTAGCATGCAGATTTCAATTTTTTAAAACCTAAAATCCTTATAATTTAATTATTAAAGAAATTACGAAATTCATTCCAACACTGTCAAATAAAATATACCTGAGAAGAAAAATTTTTTGACGAAACCTTATAATAAAAATTAAGAAAATATCAAATTTGATTAAATGTCTTCAATATAAACATATTATACTAAAAATGAATGAGAATTTCTGAATAAAATAAGATTCAGGATTATTTTAAATACTCGATAATTGTTATAAATTATATTATAATTGAGTCATATTTGTATACCTTCAGGTTTTCTCTTATTTATATTTATATCTATTATAGTATTTTAATAAAGAAAGAATATATAAAATAATCTTTCGACTCGAGTTTTATATAACATAAAGTAAATAAATATATGTTGTAAGAAATGTATTTTTTTACCTTTTTCCATAGTATGCTCTACTCCGGACCCTGATATATGGTCTGTCAGATTCCAAGTATAAATATATGAGATAAAAATTTTCAAATAATTATATTTTAATATATATATATATGTGACATGTTTTTCTGTAATAAGAACTAATCAGAATTCTTCAGTGGTTATTGAGAATCTCTCATTTATAAATTATTTATTACAAAGCGATTCTTAATTTTGAAAATTCTAATTATATCGAAAATAAAATTACAGAGGGATAGAGTTCGATTCCAAGAAAATTTCTAAATAATCTAATATATTATGAAAACATAAAAATTTATAGAAGAGATGCACATATGAGAATATGTTTCCGGTAAAACAAAGCACATTGTAAAATCGCCCTTAATAAATAGTTAAAAATTGAGATTCCTAATCACCATTAGAAAATTCCTAATTAATACCTATTCCAATTCGTTGTTCCGAACAAATTTCTATATCGGTTGAGATTAAGAACAATAATAAAGGAAAATAATTATTTTTTAAAAAGCTTAGTTTTAATTAAGTGTTCTTAAAAGTAATAATTTATATATTTTGTTGATAAGACTTAATTCGTAATTTTAATCAAATATATATATACCCATTTTGGTAAGTTCTATATATAGAAATTTATCATAAATGCAATTAATTTTAATATATAGATTTTATAATGACATGATAAATTTATGTAGTAATTTTATTTTTAACCTTGGACACCGTCTACTGGAGGTAAATCCCCCTCAAAAATCTTTAACTACCCTCTAAATTCATCATTTCGGCTGTGATATTCTTAAGCCCCTAAAACTAAAGGTATAAATTTTATTGCCCCCGCAACGTTTTAATTACAATAGGTTTATAATAAAAGTATTAAATAAATTTTTACAGCAGTATTTGTTGGCCTTTTCATCTAAAAATTATTTGATAACCTTCAATAATTACCAATTCCTACCGTTAGATGTCTATCCCTTACCCCTTCAAATATTTGGTAGCAAACACCCCTCGAATATACATTTGTTTTATTTTAACGTAACTAATAAGCTCTCATAGCTTTTTGAGCGCTACATGTATGAATGTTAATATTTTTATGCAAAGTATGATAATATAACAACATATTCTCCACTTTAATTTGTTGGCGTGGTTTGCTGCTATTATTTAGTCTTGACACATACTCCCTTCTACTGCGGAACTTGATATAATGTCGTGATGGCGTATGGAATCGGAGAGACTTACTTTATAATAGTAGTTCTCTAACGGGATAATTGTTAATTTGAGTTTAAAGTTCAAAGCGATATGAGAACTTTTGAAGAATGAAATTATTAAGCCACATGGTGACAATCTAGGAGGTGTATAGCAGATTATAGTATGTATCTTTTAACGATAATTGGTAAGTATTTAAAGCAAAAAATCTAGCATAACTGTTTTGAAGTAAATAAAGTTTGGAATTCAAATTTGGAATCTTTATTAATAATTTATTCATAGAAGGTATATGCCATAATTACAGCAGATATTTTACGATAGTATTTCAAGCAATAAATAGTAATAGGGAAATATATAAAGTGATAAAGCCGAAAATGATCCCTGTCTAAATTAGCCAAATTATCATGCATAGAACAATTTTAAAACTTTTATTTATGAAAATAGATTATTAAATTTTGAATCATATGGCGCGCTTATTAAAAATTTGAAGTGTGATCCTTAATTTAACGATGGCGTGTAATCAATGGAAGAAGAGGTTATTAGTGTTATAAGAAAAAGAGGCTCGATATAGTACATATTTTGATTCTATAATTGCATTCAAAGATATCAACTATGTTTGTTTTCAGCGTTATAATATATGACTAGGGTATGATTTCAAAATGGTGTGTTTTCCGGATAATCCAACATATCAGAAACAAATTGCTTTTAAAAAATAATAAGGGAGGGAGTGGGAGGTGGGAATTTTGCATAGAAGGATGATAGGGATAAAATTTAAGATGTGTTTGGTCATTTTTTTATAGATTTACCTTGGATTATATAAGGTATTACAAAATTTGATCTAAATAATCTATTTAAGATGTGTTTTGTCATTTTTTATAGATCTACCTTAAATTATAAAAGGTATTACAAAATTTCATGTAAATAATCTATTTAAGATATGATTTTTTGAAAATTATTTTAAAAAATTGAAGTTTCCGCCTATATTTAAATAAACGTTTTCTTATTTACATTATTATACCTAGTTATTAATTTTCTTTGATATGCAGTATATATTATATTGATTCAGATATTAAAGAGATTTAAATATTGATAGAAAGGTAAAAAAAATTGTGATGAAGAAGAGGGGTTTGAGGGGAAGAGAAGGTAAATATTTTAGTGATATAAAATTCTATAAAGGATTAAAGTTTTAATTGGCTTAGAAAGCTAGCAAAATGGCCAGGGAGTTAGGAAGGCTAGATAAAATCTTTAGAGAAATGTAAATTCAAATCAATGGAGAAATATAATTTGTGTAAGAGTCAAGAAGGAAGAAGATTTAAGTAACAAAGAAATACATTATTTAATTTATTTTACTGGAATACAAATAGTACAATATAAATTCTCACCGTCATATTTTGGAGGTTGTGCATCCCCTATAAAATAAAAATATCAACTTTAGAAGTTTGCATAAATTTTTAAAACAGGCAATGTATTAAATTTTAGATTTAGATAATCACTTATATTATATTTACCATATAAAACGTATTAATACTTACAATATGGTCCTGTATATCGAGTTTGAATGAAAAAAATTTAATTATCTTTTAAAATTAAAACCAATAACTAGATTTAAATTAACCTAAATGTTAAAATTTAAAAAAAATGAAAAATTGTTAATAACTTTAAAATCAACTTTTAATATATTTTTATTTTACTTATTTTAACTTTATGATTTTTAATTTTTGTATTCAAAATTTTGTTGGAAAATTGTTATGTTTATTTATGCTTTTTCGTTATTTTTTTTTGGATCCTAAATTATTTTATATAAAATTTTAATTTGCATATATATTTTATTTTATTATGAGTAACTGCACTTAAATGTTTTTGTGACTGTTATAATTTATTTAGTAAAATTTTATATTTGTTTTATAGTCAGTAGAAAACTTTGGTAAACAAATATAATGTATCGTATTTCAAAAATGTTTCTATTTATGATTTTTTATAGTTAAGTAGGCGCGTATTCGGTAGCTTCTTCTTCCCCTCCCATCCTTATCATTGTAGCAAAGTTATATTTTAAATATTTCTTCGCTAATGATATCTGACATTAACCATAGGCGATTATCAAAATTATCAATTTTTTTTGTAGATATCGATAAAAATACAACGCTATTATTTTAATAAAACACCTAAAATATTAATAAAGTTTAACGCTATACATGATTATTAATTCCCTGTTTATTAATATTTTATCCCACAAAATTTCGATTTTTTTTTAAATCTTGAAAATTGATGACTACAAGATAATTTCAACAGCTAAAAATAATATATTTAATTTATCTCTTCTAATAACTAATAGGCAACATCTAGAGTGTAAGAAATTATTATATAAAAAGCAAGGAGATAGAATTTAAATGTTTTTTTTTACAAGTTGCGAACATTAAATAAAACAGATTATTTAGTATTTTCCTATATTATTTAATAAAAAATTTATATTATTATAAATCATAAAAAATGACTCACTTGTAGGTCTAAGCCATCCTTGACCTGAAAAACATTTGTTATATAAAAAATTTCAATATTATTAACATCATTTGTTTCAATAAACATTAAATAAACTTAAAATTTCTGATAATAAATTACATGAAACACAATATGAGTTAAAAATGCTAAATATTTAGATAAATTGAATTCAGTTATGCAAAAAAAAATAAAAATGGTGTGAATTTGCAGCTATGAAAAGAAATAAAAATTGAGGAAAGTAAGAGAAATTCTTTTTCATTATATGTTATAGCCAATATTTTAAGCTAAAAGCTTTTGAAAGGACAAATATGCTAGGGACCAGTTTGGAAATTGGTTAAATGGATAATATCTAAATTAAACAGAGGAATGAATTTATTTACGTGGTAGTAGAGTATATTTTTATGCACTTTTAAAGAGGAAATAAAAAAAAATTCGGGTAATGAATCTTAAGAAAGAGCTACTTAATACATAAATTCAAGTTTTTTAACTTAAATTAATTCTTGGAAAAAATTTATTTCCAATAGATAATTATGAAAAGAACTTCAGATATCAGAGTTTTTTGCTTTTTTTTAGCCATTTTAGATATGCGATAAATTCCATAAAAGAAAAAAATAGTTCTGTGCTGTTAGACAAAATTAAATGATCAAAGAAGAATGTTTTATGAATAAAAATTAATTTAATAAAATTAGTAAAGAAATTTGTTGATAAAAGTGGTTATAAATTATGAGAGATACTTGCAATTTTAACACGATTGGGAGAGGATTATGATACAAGTACAAAATTAAGGGGAACCATCCCTAATTATGTGAAAGATAGATTAAATATTCGAGATGTATTTAATAGAGTAAAAGATCGGGTTAGTCCTTTGGGTATAGTCAAATCGCTCTCATAAGCTGTGCAATTAGTTTGCATCCCAAGAAAAATATAAAACGGTAGTGTATTATAAAAGGCTGTAAGATAGTTGAGATTCATAAATTATAAAAATTATTAAAAAATCTTTGATTGATTGAAATCTAAATTGAATTTTACAAAATGTTTTATAGCATAATATAAAACTTACCAATAACAGCTATAGAAAATAATAAATTGTATTTTATATAATAATAATTATATATATATGGTAAATTCCACGAGAAGATAACAATAACGTGAATTTCAACCCGATCCTATCATATTTTTTAAAAATTTTAACAAGAATATGTTTAAATTAAGTAAAATTAAGATTTTAGTCCCCCAACTTCAAACAGCAGCCGAGATATGAGTCTCTAAATGTCGAAAAATTTTCAATTTGGGTAAAATGAACTCCCTTTAACTATATCTATAAGTAATATTTCAAAATTAATTTTTATAATTTTCTCAGATAATGAAAATTTAATAGTTAATTATTTATTCTTAGTCATCCAAACATTTCTTAGGCACGTTTATCCTCATACATAGGCGTGGCCAGAGAGAGGGAGGAGGCGGGGGGGGGGCAAAAAGAAATTTTCTCCCTCCTTCAGAAATTTATCACTTTTGTGAATATCATTTTAAGCTAATAAAAAATTTCCCATTAGTCCTCCCCTTCCCACTCCCTGACCCCCAAAAATGTATATCTAAATTTGAAAGAATGAATGTAAAAGTTTATATTTTTTTATAAAATCCTAATTTAGCTTTTATATATAAAAAAAAGTGAACCAAAAATGCTAGAAATGGAATATAAGCCTAAGATAAGTCTTAAGACAAAAGTGAAATGTATTATAATTATTAGTAATAGATCCATAAAATTACTAAATAATATAATATATCTATTTTTTATAAAGTGAGTAATTTTAATTTATTTATCTTAATAAAAGTAAAATATAATTATAAAACTATTAATTAAATTATAGATTAAATAAAAAGATTAAAGCACAATACAAACAGTAGAATATTATATGTCGTAGATTTACATTATATCTAATTTTATCAATTATCATAAGATATCAAATAATTTTTACCAATATAGCAATTTATATATTTTACAGAAAACTATAAAATATTGATAAGGACATTAGAAAATATCTTTTAAAGACATTGTGGGATGAATAATATGAAGATTAATTTTTAATATTATTTTTTATTTAAATTAAATTGATTTTTTTTTCTCTTTAGCTTTTACCTTTTCTGGTGGTAAGCTCCTTCAACATCTCTCTCCACTTTATGTTATTAATACAATCTCTTTTATCTAATTTATACTACTTTATATTGGCTCTAACTTTATGGCCCCATTGAAGTTTTGACCCTTGTTACCCCAGCAATCATCCTCGGCATTCTCATCTCCATGGTTTGTAGACTTATCCCGTCTGATTCTTTGGTTGGCCATGTTTCCGAACTATATAGAATAGTTGGTTGTATTTTGGAACTGTAAATTTTTCCCTTTAATTTGTGTGGGATTCTTTTATCAAATAGCACTCCAGATAAAGATCTCCACTTTAGCCACCCTTGATTAATCTTACTCTTTATCTCTTTTTCTATTGTGCCGTTTGTTTGTATAGTGGAGCCTAAATATTTGCAGCTTTCAATTGCCGATATCTGCCATTCATTTATATCAATACACTCTGTTTCATCTCCTCCTATCACCATATACTCCGTCTTTTCTCTATTTACTTTTAATTCGTGCGTTTTTAGGATATTTATCCAACTCACTAGTCTTTCTTTCATTTCATCTTTAGATTCGGCAAGTATCACAATATCATCTGCAAATATCATATTCCACGGGACTGTTTGAGGTATAGACTGTGCTAATACATTTATTACTGTAATGAAGAGAAGTGGGCTGAGAGCCGACCCTTGATGAACTCCTTCGGCTATTGTGAAGCCTGCTGAAGTACCTGTTGTGCTACGGACCATTGTTGTATGGCCCATATACATATATTGATGGCGTTAAATAATTAATGCAAATTGTTGCTATATTTATTATCATGTGCATTGATTAGTAAAATATGTTAAAATATTAAGTAATTCTCTAACTGTAAAGTGGAATTTTACCTGGTATTTTGTAATTAATTTTATATAATAGAGGAATATCAACTCTATATCTACTTACTTTTTATAAATGAATTTCTTATTGTTTAGAATAAAATTACCATGCTTATATATTTATGTATATACAAGTAATTTATCATATTTTATATAAACTAATAAAAATATATTTCATATTTCTTTCAAGCTTATTTTTTTTGTTAAAATTAATCTCCTATCTTGTAAAATTATTTTATGACTATATTTAGACTAGGGTAACCCGGCCGAAGGCCTGTCCAAAATAGGGTCTTGGGGCGAAGACCCCAGTAATTTTTAAATCCCCCCCCCTTAGGAAAATCTTGGATACGCCTATGTCCTCATCTAATTAAATGGATTATGATAAATATACTGTCTAAAAGAATTATGATTCTAGGAGCGAAATAAATATATTATATAAGTTACCAATAGCCCCACTCCCCTCCCTTATTTAATTTCATATTTAAAACCTAATATAATAAAATAAAAAAGATTTTAACTTAAACCTATTACAATTAATTTTTATATTTATTGCGAATTTATACAATTGATTAATATTTAAAATGTCATATTTATTAATCAATCTTATAGCTATATATAAAAAAAATGTGAGAAAACTATCATTTCAGGTTTTCTATTTAATGTTTTAACATTGAAATTTTTTCAAACAATTTTTAACACTATGTTACTTTAAAGGCCTATCATTAGTCAATAAAAAGATTATGATACTTCTAGCTCAATTTTCTCCAATAAGATTAAAAGGAGATCATTTGCCTAAAATGCCCAATTTTTTCGATTTTAGTGGTCTGTATCTCATTAGATGTTTGGAGTTGGAGGCTAAAATTATATATTTTTTTCTTTATTCAAACTCTTAAAATTTTAGTAAATTTTGAGAAGGTCGGGTTAAAAGTCATATCGATTTGTCATAAAATTCACCATATTTGTTAGCATATATGTGTTTTTTTCAGTTAATATGGTATTTTGTTTCTCAACTTAAATCTTTTTTTAAAAGGTGTTTTTAAAATTTTTAACTTAAGATTATGGTTGAAATGCATTTTGTTATGAACTTTTAATTAGATTTTATTTAGATTTTTATATATTTTAAACTCAAAATTAAAGGCAAGATTCTTTGAAATTTATAGGGTAGGTAGTCTAAACATGCTTAAAATACTTATCCAATAAGTTCTTGAAATTTAAAAAATAAGTTAAAGTTGAAAAAGAAACTAACACATTTACGCCAAAAATAAATATTTGTCATCTTTAAGGAATTTTTTTTAAAAATATTGTGATGATATAATTCTCTTTTATCAAAATTAAATATTTATTAAAATTAAATATATAAAAGATATATTGTAAAATTATTGAACATTTATTTACTTCCCAATTATTTTAATTTTCTTAGAAATCATTTTGTATGTAGAAATGATTATTATCTTATGATATATTCGTGAAGCGACAACAGACAAGTTATGACAAATAGTTCAAAATAACTTGATAATACTTACTACTAGTTCCTTTTATAATATCTAAATATGAATATAAAAAATTTGATAACTGCTTAGTTAAAATAGTAGTTAATTAAAAAAAAAATAATACTAGATTTTTATTTATAATAAAAAGCCATTCTAATCATGTACAATGAATCATTTTAGTAATATTATCCACATATAAACTTCTAAATATTAGGATTAATATTAAACCTCTCTTTTCATACCAACAATATTCGTCTCTATATGTATGCGCTTTATAAAATATAATATTTTTTAAATATATTTTAATGAATATAATGGTTAGGATGACATTTCCTATATAGAATAAAATGAAAATAGGAGCAGGAATCAACGGGTACAGAGGGGTGAAGCCATTAGTATTTGATATGCATATTAAGGAATATGCAGCCAAGAGAAACAGACGTGGAAACAATTTCACCTTATACATGTCGAACTAAATTTTAAATTATTATAAAGGTACCCTTAGCTAACAGAACCGTTATAGAGAAATGAACCGGTATGATATTTTAAATTATAAATAACTGTAATCAAATCTTTATGACAAATTCCCTAATAGAAGCGAACCAACTAATTGTAATTTTTTCATCCGGTTTAAACACGATTTGTTATATATATATGAATTATAATTTAGACAATTTGATAACTTAAACTTTATAATGGAATTTTTTCAAATTTTTTCTCAAATTTAATTTTTTTTTCTATTTTATTCATAAATATAAATCTAATAATATTAGCAGTATTATTTAGAAAAATTTTGTCCTTAACCTATCATAATCCAATCCTTTCTGCATAAAGGTTCGTATCTTAATCATAAGTAACTAAGTATAAATGGTGGCTGGAAAATGTTTTGAAGTAATATCTTAAAAAAAAATTTTCTTGATTACATTATCAATTTATTTGCAATTTAATATGGACTGATATGTCAATAAATTTTAAAGAGGTATGATTAAGTTTTGAAGGGAGTTGCCTCTAATAAATTTGTCATGTAGGCACTGATAGGAATAATCTATATCACAAGGTACTCTTTAATAATGTAAAACTTAAGACCTATAAAAATTAATAAAGAGGATAATATCATCAGCTACAATAACATGTTGATTAATAATTTTATAGTTGTTTTTCTTATTAGAGCCTTGCAAATCGAGACCAGAAAATTATTTGAACAAATCTTGTTTAGATATATAAATATTTATAAAAAAATAAAACTCTTTAATCGTAATATGGGTGCTATGTTAGAAAAATTTTGAGATAAATTTAGACTTATTCTACATATAATCAACACAATTCATATTATTGATAAAAAAAGCCTTCATGAAAATTTCTATACACTTTTAGGATAGAAATATATTTAATTAAATGAAAGATTGTATATTTTTTTTACCAATGCAGCCGATGACTAGAATAATTTATTAAATTTTAAAATAATTTTTAATTTAATATAATTAAAATGGTATGCCAAGAGATATATTCTTAGAAAAATTATTATTTTGAGTTATTATGATGATGTAAATCTTTCATTTTTAACTATTTAATTGATGGTGATTTTTAAAATTGAATCAATTGGATTTGATCAAAGTGTATTATTCCGGCGTGTGGATAATACAAATACTGTTAATTTTAGAAAATTATATTGTAAAATTTATGTTTCACTTGTATATAAATAAATCCATATAAAAATCTATATGGCAAAATTGTGCGAAATTAAGTGTGGATACTATAAATATGCTGGAATAAATTTATTAACCAATTCATAGTTTCAAATTGAAAAATTACATTCAAGTAATTGTTTAAAATTGAAAGATTTCTAAATCCCCTTGAATTTCTTAAATACAACATATACAAGGCAACTTTATTTCTTCCAATTTTGAAAACTATATTTAATTTTGAATCTTTGTTTAATCGTATTTATTTTAAGAATTAAAGAATTTATTAGCAAGTGAAATAGTACTTGCTATAAAATTTAATATCATATATGTCTTTAGGTAAGCAATAAAATAAATATATAAGATTCATTTAATCCTTACCAATCTCGTATCCTATGTAAATTAATATTTGAAATAAATATTTTGATTTTATCATAATAGGGGAAATTTTTTTATTTTCATATATTGTAGAATAATTTGATTTAGTAAGGGCGACATATAGTTATTCCAGGGTAGGTAATTTCTTCTCAAAAAATTATTAATAAAATCGAAATATGAAATCTAAATCATAAAGGTATTTTAATAAAGACACGTCAATGATTCTATAAATGTTTCGCAGAAATAAGCTCATGAAAAGTTTTAAATGCAAGTTTAAATTTTAACAAGTCAAAAGTATTTTATAATTTTTTACATTTTTATTAATATTGTATTTTTATAAAAATTACACTTTACTCTCAATTTTATCAAATATCTTAAAATTTAATATGAAGACCTGGGAGAAGTTTGGCGGGATGCGTATCAGCTATTTTTAAGCCCGGATTTATTTTAAAGAAATTTCAACCATATTTATAAAAACACTGCCACGAGTTTGTCTAAAATGATAATATAAAGATAGTTGATAAATTTTTACAAATAATAAGACTAATAGGCAATATTCATACAGAGTATCATAATGATTTTAAAACAAATTGACATTTAAATTAATTTCTATCGAGATATAATTATTTTATTTTCAAAAATTATCAAAAATCTCATTTACAATGTATTCAAAAAAATTTAAAGTTATAAAATATTAAAATAATATCTAATGTTTCTTTAAAATTTGCTTTGCAAGATTTTTATTTATAAAATAAGTTTTTAACGACATTAGACTTTTACATGAGTTAAAATATTCTTAGTTCATTTTGGGTAAAACTTAAGACCTAAAGATTCTAATGTCAGTAGAATTAATTATTCAAATTATGATAATATTTTAACTAATTTTTATATGGTTTATTTTATAAAAATTTTTATAGTTTAAAAAACTGTGAAAAACATAAAAATAAATTAAATCAGTGAAATTGTAATTAGAAAATCAAACATAAGGCGATTAATTTTTTATTACCCGTTTTCTGTTAGTTAGTTTAGAATAAAGATTTTACACTGATCCTTTAAAAAATCGGAGAACTTTTTCATGGGAGATACAGGGGAATACGGTTGAAGATACATTTATTTCGGGTTTATAAGCTTTTAATTTATAATAATTCTTCCAAGTAAATTAATTTTATCTGAAGTGTGAATTGAAACGTCAATAAGTTTCCTAAAATATAATAATACTCTATATGGATGTATCTGCTATATTTAAACATATTTTAAATTTTAAGAATAACACCCGCTAAATCTAAACTGATTTTTTCAATTTTCTTAAACTTTCATTTTTTTAAATTTTATATTTAAAAAAAATAGGGTATCTTATATAATATTAATTTCTACCTTATAGAATGTAAAGAATAAAGCTACTTTTTACATTTTGAAATATTTGATTCATCTATTTCTTTAAAGCATTTTTATTTTTTTTACCATAAAAAGATTAAAAAAACTTAAAAATTAATGTTGCAATATAATTTTATTTACTGAATAAATTAGATACCAAAAAAAATTAAATTTTAGACAGGTTTATGACTTTGCATTCATAGTTAGCGCGAATGCGGTGAAAGATATTTAAATACACATAAATCTAGCATATTTAGCTTGTTTTGTCCAAACTTGTGCTTTAGAGTATATTCGTTATACAAAAATAATGTTTATTCTTAAATTGGGGCTGTGAATTCATAAACCTCTGAATAATATAATAATACAAATAAAGGAAAATAATGAATCACTTGGTTCTTCATCAGAATATGTATCTGAAATGCATTATATTGAAAAAAATTATTAAATAGGAATTATTTTTAGATATGTAAAACTATGGACATTTTAGGAAAATATAAATTATATAGAAATTCATAATATAATTTGAAATAATAATTGTCTAAATGCATGGATTAAGAATGATTGACTAAAAAATTAGGTATAAATTTTCTAGATTTTTAATATAGAAAGATTTATATGCAATAAATGGTTAGGCGTGGAGAGGACGTTAATAACATCTCAATTGTAACAAAATTCTAAAAAACCATCAAACAAGGATTGAACTTATCTATACCAATAATATAAACATATCTGTATTATAGTTTTATTTTTTTTTTTATTTTTAATATTATTTTTGAATTATAAAATATAAAATAATATAAGAAAATATATTATATTAATATAAAAATAAAATCATGTCCAAAACTAAATTCTAGAAAATTCAAGAAATTTAACAAATAACTACTTCATAATACAAAGTATAATAATAAATATAATGGTAATATAATTAATGCAAATGATTATATGAGAAAGATGGGGGGTGGAGGGGGGGGGGTTTAAATAATTTAGGGAAAAAGAAGAAAATCTAGATTAATTGAGCTCCTCGGGGAATGAACCTATGAAGCATGTGAAATTAGATTTTATAATCTGAATTCATATGCGTTGACGTAAGTAGACGCTTTTTTTGGGTCTCCTGATTTAGTTCTTAAGGCTCCAATCTTTTTAATTAGGATAATAGCCTGACTTCCAAAAGATGTTAAGGTTTCTTGACAACTGGAACGAGCTGGAATATCCACATATTTATTTGTTTTAAATCCTCTGTGTATTTTAAAATTTCCTTATTGATGTTAGAGGGTGAGAGAGGGTCAACGCAGGAGAAATCCCACGCTAGAAATCGGCAATTCTCCCAAATAATTTGTGTCCATCGGGTCGTCTCCCATTCGTAAAGAGACCTGGGGGTTCTAAAGTGGTAGGAAAGCCTGCGGACTGTAAAGCTCGTTTTATGAGAACATTGCATCTGTTATGCCTGATTGAGCGTCCCTTCCTAAAGATGCATTGGAGGAAATGACAACCAGTTTGACTTACTGGTTTTTTGCACTTGGCGCATTTATATGAAACTGAGGCTGTCATATTTAAGCGAATGGCTACAGTTAAACTGAATTCTTGATTTCAAAGTTCGAGATCAAGATTTTTAGAGAGGATGGCACAAGTATTCATGCCATGCCTAGGTTGAGGGAAGCTAATAGGGCATGATCTTCAGATTGCAGGGTCTAAAAGAGATAATCAAAGGACCTTGCATTGGATATTACCAATCCTTTTTTGGGAGGCTGGTGGTTGACATTCATCTCCGACTGAGCCTTTCCATGTAACATAGGCTTAGTCAAGCAGTGCATTTGGCAAGGACAGATGATCTATTATTATTTTGGAGCTTGCCAATATGGACGAGATGTAAACCACTAATTGATAAGGCTATGGGTGATCGTAACCCTAAGCCTCCTTTATTGCAGGAGAGAGTTGATGCCACGAATTTTAAATATGCATATAATAATTGACGTGGAAAAGAATATATATTGAAAAAAAACCTATATTTTATTTATATATTAATATTTAATTTTAGTTTTATTTGTTTTAAAAATTTACAAATTTTTTAATTTAGATATAAAATAAAATAAAAATTCTAAAAGGTCTAAATATCTATAGTTAGTCATTAAACGTATCAAAAACTATAATCTGATAATTATGAAAATCTTGATAGATGAATTTAGAGTAACCAATATGAGATATTCGCGTAATTCCGCACAATTAAATCAAAATGGTTAGTTAACTCAAATATGTTCCTATTACAAAATCTTCTTAATAGAAAGATTAGATTAATTTAATAATTAATTTATTCTCTTAGACTTGCAAAATTATTTTTCTAATAACGAAGCTATCTTGAGTAGTATCTTCCTGAAATATATTTCTTAATAAGAGATAAAATTCAAACTTGAGATTTGAAATTATTTTATTATCTTCTTCTTAAAACTGGGATATATAATTTTATTTATTACAGGGTATATTTATTTAATATTTTGTTGTATATATCTGGTTGCTGATTTCTCTTTTTTGTGGGAATAGATATTCATAGCTGGGTGATTAACCCTCTCAGAATATGTTATTCACACTGTTTTTATGAACTTTTGGAACCATATATTTTTTTTAAATAGTAAATTGAAAATAACTTAAAAATTTATAGCTAGATTATTTGAAATAATTAGTATAAGTATTCTCATAGGCATATACAGTCGCTAAAGAGATGGTGAAAAAATTATTAGGTGGGTTCCTTCCCCATAAATAAAATTGGAGGTCTATAGGTCTACATATTGTAGGCCTTTGACTATATTAGATTATTATATTTTAGGTTTTAACTTATATATTTATAAAAATGCATTTTATAATGATTTTAAATCATAGCCGGGTAATCAATTATATTTATAAGAAAATGACCAATGCCACCAGTTTATCTTAAATCACGAATGATAAAGATGACTTATCTTTTGTAAATTTTGTGACAGTTTTGAGAGACAACAAATTTTTTCGAGTGACATAATATTGATAAATCTGGTAATATTAACATATTTGACATTTATTTAATTAAGATCGATATTTTTATATATAATATTTCTTTAATATCTTTATATAAAGAAATTCTATTACATGCACCACATAAGGTTAAATGGTGTTTTTCATAATTCTTAAATTTGCACTTTTTAAAATTTATTGTTAAAAATATAAGAGATATTTTTTTCTTAAATTTTAATTTGTACCATAGAGATTATATAAAGAATAAAATTACGTTTAAACACTTTGGAAAATCTACTTCATCTATTTTTTATTCTCTTACTACGAATGAAATTAAATGAAAAATTAAAATCACGCGTCACCAGTTGTTTTACAAGTTAACGAATATTTAATACAAATATTTCAAAATGTATTTCTATATTTTATAATAAATTAATCATATTATAAATCGCAGAAAATGGCTCACTTGTAGATCGACGCCGTCCTTGGCCTGAAGAACATTTGTTGTTACATAAAAATTTTCAGTATTATTAACATCACATATTTTAATAAACATTAAATAAATTTAAAACTTCAGGATATAAATTTGCATGTAATATGAATTAAAAATGCTGATTTAGATAAAATAAATTCAATTATACAAAAAAAAATAGTCTGAATTTCTGGCTATGAAGAAGAAGTAAAAAACTGAGGAAAGGAAAGAGAAATTTATTCTTACATTATGTTATATCTAATATATTAAACTAAAAGCTTTGAAAAGACTAATATGTTAGGTACCAGTTTCGAAATTGATTAAAATGGAGATCTAAATCAAACTGAATTTATTTATTTGGAAATAAGGTATATGTTCAGGGACTTTTAAAGAGGAAATAAAATTAAATTAGGATAATGAATTCTAAGAAGGTGCTACTGAATATTTAAGTTTTTTAGTTCTTGGAAAGAAGAGAAAATTGTGAAGAAAGCTATAATTAATGGAATCGAAGAACAGGATCAGATAGCAGAGTGCTTTTTTTAGCAATTATAGATACGCGATCTATTCTATAAAAGAATAAAATATTTATGGGCTGTACTATTAGAAAACATTGAATAATCAAAGAAGAATGGTTTCTAGAGTATTTAAATTGATAGATACTTGCAATTTCAACATCATTGGGAGAGGATTAAGATACAAGTTAGTAAAATTAAAGGGAACTATCCCTAATTGTATGGTAAGAAGAATTGAAGAAATAAAATATACGAGATGTAATTAATAGTGTTAAAATTCGTCGATTTCTTGGGTATGAATAAATATCCTCTCCTAAGCTCAGTACAATTAGTTTGCATCCCAAGAAAGCTCAAAAAGGGTAGTTTATTAGAAAAGGCTGTTAGATTGTTGAAAATCACAAATTGAATAAAAATTATTAAAATTTCTTTGAAACCTACATTGAATTTTATAAAAAGTTTTATAATCGAATATAATATAAAAGTTACCTTTTTGAACTATTTAAAATAATATATTGTAATTTATATTAATAATTTATATGGTAAATTAAATGACATAGATAAAATAAACATGAATTTTGACCCGATCGTCTCAGTTTATTTATAAATTTTTACAGTTTGTTTATATCAAGAAAATAAGATTTTAGCCCCCTGACTCAAAGCAGCAGCCTAGATATGAATCTCTAAATTTCGAAAAAATATTACAATTTGGGCAAAATGCACTTCCTTTAACTATATCTTTTGAAATATTTCAAAATTAATTTTTCTAATTTTTTTTTACCTCTGATAATGAATTTTATGATTTATTTGAATATAAATCAGTGAAATTATAAATAAGAAAATCAAACATAAGGCGATTGATTTTTTATTACCTGATTTTATGTTAATTACTTAAAATAAATAGTTAATACTGATTCTTTAAAAAACTACAGAACTTTTTCATGGGAGTTACAGGGGAATACTGTTGGAGATGTATTTTTTTTAATAATGTTGAGTAAACAGGTGCGATGGATAGGTGCATTGTTTAATATTATAGTTAATTGATAGCAAAATGAATGATAATCCTGGAGGACATTTAACTTTCTTACCCAAAATTAAGCATATATCATATAAAACGACGTATGAATGGAACCAAAGAGGGCATGTAAATCATTTTTAAGCCATATTATTTACGAATATTAATAATGAATCCCTCTAACCCTTTTTCTGTTCCATCCAATTTAATGAATCTGGAAATTCCACACTAATTTTAAGATTGGGTGGTTGATTTTCTATATTTATTTTTATCATAAATTAAATATTAAATTCGAGTAACTCAATAATTTTGGATTTAAATTCAGAATAGTCCTTTTTTCTGACTTTGATTTATTATGTAATCGGTCAAGAGATTAATCACAATATTCTGAGAAGGCAATCCGCTTTAATCAGTAACCAATCTTCTGAATATAAATTTAGGTCATGTAAATATGTAGAACATATTTATCTTGATTTGATGAAGAATTTTTAAAAATGAATTAGCTAAAACTGACCTATAATTTGTATATAGAAGAATTTGATTTCAGGTATTTGATATGTAATGGTCATTAACGGGGGAAAAAAAGAATTAGATATTTCTTTTTGTGAGTAAGAATCTAAAAATTTTATGTTAATAATTTAATGTTAATTGTTATGAATCTTAAGATATATATATATATATATATCTAAGATACGGGAGATAGTTTAATTATTTATTAAGTTAAGAAATGTTATAACAAACATTTTAGAAGTTTAAAAAACAATTATTAAAAGGGGTTTATAAGGTTTAATTTTTAATAATTCTTGCAATTATATTAATTTTATCTTAAGGGGGAAGTAATTGAAACGTCAATGTTTCTTATCATATTACTATATACAATATGAATGTATCTGCAATATTTAAACATATTTTATAAGGTATTTTTATTTGATTAACATTTTTATATTAGAAATTAAAAAATAAAAAAGCAATATAACACTCGCCGCTAAATCTAAAGTAAATTTTTTTCATTTTTCCTAAACTTTCAGTTTTTTTAAGAATTTTATATTTTAAAAATGGGATATGTAAAAAGTAAAACTACTTTTACATTTTAAAATATTTGATTCATTTATTTCTTCAGAGCATTTGAATTTTTTAGCATAAAAAGATAATAAAACTTAAAAATTAATGTTATGCTATAATTTTATTTACTGAATAATGGAAACCAAAAATATTAAATTTTAGACAGATTTATTACCTTGCATTTATAGTTAGCGCGAATGCGGCGAAATATATATAAATACCCAAAAATCTAGCATATTTAGCTTATTTGTCGCAAACTTGTGCTTTAGAGTAAATTCGTATCAAAGTTTACAAAAATACCGTTTATTATTTCACCGCAAATTCGGGTTGTGAATAAACCTCCGAATAATATAATAAAAGAAAAAAAGTAAAATAATGAATTACTTGGTTTATTACGTGAATTTGTATCTGAAATGCATAGATAGAAAAAAAAATTATTATACAGGAATTATTTTTAGATAAGTAAAACTTTGGACATTTTAGGAAAATATATTATATAGAAATTCATAAAAATATTTGAAATAATAATTATCTAAATGCATGGATTAAGAATGATTGACTAGAAAATTAGATATAAAATCGAATAGAATATAAAATTAGTATAAAATTTAGGATGTGAATGGGAAAGGGTTTATCGAGAAATAAAAGGGAGAAAAATGACAATTTATTGACTTAGATTACCAAGCGCTATATGTTTTAAGAAGGATGGCTTACCCAATGCTTTTGTTAAGATTAGGGTATTCAAATAGTAACATAGATGTAGGCATTTAGTCATTGTATTTAAATTATTAGAAACTTAAATTGAAAATAAAATGTTGCGAAAAAACAAAGAAATCGGCATTAAAGAGATTTAGGGATTCTAGAGTAACTTAAAATATGATTTGCCATCTAAGAGCTAAAATCATGAATAATAAAGACAATATTTTATGGTCTTGGCATAATTTCTTGGCCAACAATGTTATGCGTAAGCGAATTTAAACGAATATTTGTTATTTCAAAAATTTATTTTTAATTTGTTTTAGAGTGTAACAAGTTTCAAAAAGGTGTCAAATAAAAAGCATTTTCTAAAATTTTTTAATAAAGAAAGATTTATATGCAATAAATGGTGAGCCGTGGAGAGGACGTTAATAACATCTCAATTGTTACAAAATTCTAAAAAAACCATCAAATAAGAATTTAATTGTCTTGTTTATACCAATAGAGATAAACATACAGTTATATTATAGTTTTTATATATATTTAATTCTTTATTAATGTGGAAAAGAATATATATGATAAATCGCTTATTTTCTTTTTTAAAAAAAATATATTATTATTTTATTTGTATTTGAAAATATACAAATTTTTAAATTGGAATTTAGATATAAATCAAATAAAAAGAAAAATTATAAAGCTTCTAAATATCTTAAGCTAGTCATAAAACATATCAAAAATTATAATCGGATAATTAATGAATATCTTAATAGTTGAATTTGATTAATTATTATGAGATATTTTCTATAATTGAAATCTGCACAATTAAAACAATAGTTAAATATGTTCCTATTACAAATAACCTTCGTAATAGAAAGATTAGATTAGTTTAATTATTAATTTGGACTGTTAGACTTGCAAATTATATTTCTAATAACGAAGATACCTTGAGTAGTATCTTCCTAAATTATACTTCTTAAAACAAGGATATATAATTTTTCTTATTAAAGTTAATAGTATGTAATTGTAAGTGAATATGTAAAATATGCAAGTTTCAATTTTTAAAAAATAAAGTGATAGTGTTGCTTTGAATATTTATGATTGGTCGTATATATTAATTTAATATTTTTTTGTATATACCTGTTGCGGATCTCTCTTTTTTTGCGAGATTAGATATTAATAATTAGGTGATTAACCCTCTCAGAATATGTGTAAAAAAATCAGCATGTTTTTTAAAATCTTTTGGAACCATATATTTTATATATAGTAAATTGAAAATGATTTAAAAATTTATAGCTAAATTGTCTGAAATAAGTAGGGTAAGTATTATCATAGGCAAATAGAGGATTTCGCTAAAGAGATGTGGAATGCTGCTCTATTAGGTGGATTTATTTCCCCATATATAAAATTGGAGGTCTTTACGTTTGACTATATTATATATATATATTTTAGGTTTTCACTTTTATTTTTATAAAAATGCGTTTTATATTTTGAAACATAGCCGGGTAATCAATTATATTTATAAGAAAATTAAAGGCCAATGCCACCAGTTTATCTTATCAAGAATGATAAAATTAAGATGACTTATATTTTTTATATTTTTTATAATTTATGACAGTTTTGAGTGACAGATTTTTTTGAGTGAAATAATATAAAATAATCTGGAATTATCAAAATATTTGACATTTATTTAATTAGGATCAATATTTTTATATAAAATATTTTTTAAAGATCTATATATAAAAAAGAGTTATTACATGCACTGCATAACGTTAAATAGTGTTTTTCATAATTCTTAAATTTTCACTTTTTAAAATTTTATATTGATAAAAATATGATATATTTTTTTCTTAAATTTTAATTTCTACCATAAAGATTATATAAAGAATAAAATTACATTTAAATATTTTGGAAAATCTACTTCATCTATTTTTTTTATAGTACTTCAATTTTTTATTCTCTTACTATGAATGAAATTCTAAATGCAAAACTAAAATCACGAGTCACCAGTCGTTTAAAAAGTTTACGAATATTTAATAATACAAATATTTCAAAAAGTATTTTCCTATATTATATAATAATAATTTAATTATATTATAAGTCGTAGAAAATGGCTCACTTGTAGATCCACGCTGTCCTTGTCCTGAAGAACATATGTTAAAAAATTTTCAGTATTATTAACATCATTTATTCCAATAAACATTAAATAAATTTAAAACTTCTGGATATAAGTTACATGAAACATAATATGAATTTAAAATGATAAAATTATTTAGATAAAATGAATTCAGTTATACAAAAAAAAAAAATAGTGTGAATTTTGGCTATGAAGAAGAAATAAAAAACTGAGGAAAGAAGAGAGAAGTTTAACCTCGCATTATGTTATAACTAATATATTAAACTAAAAGCTTTGAAAAAGACTAATATGCTAGGTACGGTACCAGTTACGAAATTGATCTAAATTAAACTGAATTTATTTAATTGGGAATAGGGTATATGTTCAGGGACTTTTAAAGAGGAAAATAAAATAAATAGGTTAATGAATTCTAGGAAAGTGCTACTGAATACCTAAGTTTTTTAATTGTAGTTTTAGGATAGAAGTTCTTATAGAAATTTATAAAGAGAGCTATAATTATTGGAAGCGAAAAGCAGGATCAAGCAGAATCTAATGCCTTTTTTAGCGATTTTAGATATGCAATCTATTCCATAAAACGGGTGTACTATTAGAAAACATTAAATAATCTAAGAAGAATGGTTTCTAGAGTTTATAAATTATGACAGATACTTGCAATTTTAACATGCTTAGGAGTGGATTAAGAATCAAATTAGTAAAATTGAGAAGAATAGAGGAAATTAAATATTCGAAATGCAATTAATAGTGTTAAAAGTTGTCGAATTCTTGACTATGATCAAATATCTCTTATGGGCTCGGTGCAATTAGCTTGCATCCCAAGAAAACTCGAAAAAGGTAGTTTATTACAAAAGGTTTTTAGATTGTTGAAAATTTTAAATTGAATTAAAATTATTAAAAAAGTTCTTTGATTGATTGAAACCAACATTGAATTTTATAAAAAGTTTTAGAATCTATAATATAAAAGTTGACTTTTCTGACTATTTAATTTATATTAATAATATATATGGTAAATTCAATGACGTGGATAAAATAAACATTAATTTCGACCGGATCTTCTCAGTTTTTTATAATTTTTACAGTATTTTCTATTAAGAAAATAAGATTTTAACCCCCTGACTCCAAGCAGCAGCCGAGATATGAGTCTCTAAATTTTGAAGTATAATTACAATTTGGGCAAAATCCACTCCCTTTAATTATATCGAAATTTTTCAAAATTAATTTTTCTAAATTTTTTACCTCAGATAATGCTAATTTAATAGTTAATGATTTATTCTTAATAATCCAAGCATTTCAGGCTTTCACAATGTTTATCCTCATATAAATTAGATGGATTGTAATAAATCTTCTGTTTAAGAATAATTAAACATGAAGTAAATATAATAAGTTAACAATAGCCCCTCCCCCCCCCCCTCCTTTCTTTAATTTAATATTTAAAACCTAATATAATATAATATATAAAAGATTTTAACTTAAATATATTACAATTAATGTTTTTTCAAATATTTATTATAATTGATTAATAATTAAAATGTCATATTTATTAGAGTTATAATCACACGTCACCAGTCGTTTTACAAGTTTACGATTATTTAATAATACAAATATTTCAAAAAGTATTTTCCTGTATTATATAATAAAAAATTAATTATATTATAAATCGCAGAAAATGGCTCACTTGTAGGTGAACGCCGTCCTTGACCTTAAGAACATTTATTACATAAAAATTTTCAGTAATATTAACATCAATTTTTCCAATAAACATTAAATAAATTTAAAACTTCTGGATATAAGTTACATGAAACATAATATGAAATAAAAATGATAATAATATTAACTAGTTTTTTTTTCAGATGATATATAAATATAATATATATAATATAAATGAACCTGGACACATATTTAAGGCATTTATATTTATTTACTTAGGATTAACATTTATATATTAAAATAATCTAAAAATAAAGAAACGCTATAACACGCACTGAGAAAGGCGATACCCAGAAGTGTTTCTCATTTTTCTAAAATTATAATTTTTAAAAAATTATATATAAATAAAAAACTTATGTGATTTTTTTTCTCTTATATTAGTTTCAAGATACTGGTAAAAAAAATAAAACTACCTTTAAATATTTTGGAATGTTTGCTCATCTATATTTTATAGCACTTTAATTTCTATGAATAATAAAACACCACTCTTTCCTAGATAATAAAGACCAAGTAAAATTTAAAAATTAATGTTGCACTGAAATTGTATTTAAAATATTATATCTCAATAAATTACCCTGAATTCATAGTTAAAACAAATTATTACAAATAATTCAATCTAGATCTAAATATGATCATCACTAATTTTTAATTCGCACTAACTTTGAATACAGGGTTAGAAAACAAAAAAAATTAAATTTAAAACATAATTATAAAACTTTGAATGATATAATATTACAATGCGATGCAAAATATTTAATCACCTCTGCTATCATATCCATCTAAAATGAATTTGATACAAAAAAAAAATTGTAGTAATTATTTTAAGTATAGAAACTTACAATTTGAAATAATAAAATAAATCCGGATATAAATTAAGATTGATTCATGGAAATTAAAATTTCTCCGTGCATTATCTGTTTAAAGAAATATGGCAATCCTTTTATTATTTTAGTATAATATTCAGAAATAAGTTAATAAAAAGTTCGCCATCAAAGAATTGATGTAGAGATCTGATTAATCATCGTTCTTAAATATATTTTTAAGATAAATTGAAAATCGAATATTCGGATAAACATTTTAAAATTCTGATCGACATTCTTACAAAACCTATATTAAGAAGTTGCGGAATCGAAAAAGAGCGGGATCTACAAGACAATCAAACAAAAATCGATAACAAAACTTAAATAAATTTTTGTTACAAACAAACAACAATAGATAGATAAAGAATACTAATTAATTAAACTGTCAAGCTTACAAAATGTTTGTCGAATAAACTAGTTGCATGGGTAATGTCTTTCAATATTTTTTGAAAAGTGATATTCATATCAATAATTTTAAGCTTGAAATAATTATATTATCAGCTTAAAACAATATATAAATATTTTTCTTATTAAGGTTATTTGAATTTACTTGATAAGTAATAATGATTTTTGGATAATGTTTGAATAAAATTTTGTGTTGTTTTGAATATTTGTGATTAATATTGTATTGTATATTGTATCAGATTGTCAAGTTCTCTTTTTTTTGTGAAGTTAGATATTCATAAGGTGATCTCTTAATATATTATTACAAGTGTTGTAAAATATTTCGCCTCACCAAATTAAGATTTTAGTCATAATAACATTACTCAAGTCCATATCAATCTTTCCTCCATCTATGAGCATAATCATCTCTAGGGTTATATCTTATGACAAAAGCTGTTATGTGGCTATAATTCCATTTATTTACTAAACCCTAATGTCCCTATTTTGTAAATTTGTCAAAATTGTAAAAATAAAAAATTATGAAACCACAACCTTATTTTATATTAGAGCAGATGTTAAATATTTCATTAAAATTATAAATATTATGATTGAAATATAAAATTAAAAATGTTAAAATAAACAAAAGTTTAACAGTAGAAAAAAATGACAATCAAATATTTAAAAAATTTTAAAAATACCAACTGATAAATAAAATGAAAAAATATTAGAGTTTGGGGAAAAATTTTAATCCATGAAAAAGTTTAATAAAAAAAAAATGGAATTCCAGCGAAGAAATGATAAAATAAATTGAAACTCTATAATAATATAGAGTTTATGTTGTACAAAATTTATTCACCTTTGCTAATGTAATCATAACAACGACATACAAAACTTACCTAGATAATGCTTTATTCATTAAAATGCATTTTAAAAGATCCTTTAATACAAATCAGCTGGTGACATGATATTTTGAATTTCCATATAATATATTTTATACATATAACTAATAAAATTCTAAAATAAAAATTCAAATGGCATGTCACTATCCAATTTGCATCTACGAAAAACTAAATGAATTGAGTCTAGATGGTATTATATGTCAATGATTAAGATATAACTGCTCACGAAATAAAACTTATGCTGATAAGCCGAACTAGTTTAGATTGCATCACAGCACAGCCAAATTTTACTGTATAACTGTATTCATGAGTTAAAAAGCCAAATACAATATAGTTACTTAATCTGTCATCTATCCTGATAAGTGACATATATTTACTAGACTGGCTATTCAATCCCTGCTATACATTCATAACGTTGTTGAATATATATTAGCTACTGATGTGACATGCCATTTTGATTTTCCATATATATATTTTATATATCAATGAAACTCTTATTTCTTTTTTTAAGGTTATATAAAATTTTGATGTAAATTATTTATATGGGAAACTAAAAGATAAGGTATCACTAGAATTGTATTGATTACCCATTTATATGGAAGAATCGAGAGGAAGAAGTGTAATATATCACTTATCTAGACCATTTAGTCAGAAAAACAAATAATGGTCGATCTCAAATCTATAACTTCTGAAAAAAATTGAATTGCTGTTTGATTCACATTGTTTTATTATGAAAAGTAATGTACACTAAAATAAATAATACGTTACCTATTTGTTCGTCAATATTGACTAAAAAAAATATATTAAAATATTATAAAACTTCAGTAAAATTGGATTCACAAACTCATTAATATAATATTAAAAATTAAGTTAATCTAAATCAAAATTATTTTAATGACCTTTTATTTATATTTAATATTGTAAAATTAAATACCAGGATCAGGTGTACATATCTCTATTCTAGCTGTGATTCCTTTATTTTATTTGAAAAAAATAATTTTATATCAAAGAACATAAAAATTAGGATATGATTAGAATTATAATGAATCAAAATATAACAAAAAATTGTAGTGGAGACCAGGGATCTTATAAGCCCGATCCTTACGAGACTTTGAGTTTTCTTCTAGAAAACTCAACTATACTGATTAATTATTTTAACCAAAATTATATAACTGCTTAATGCATATACGAATATATTTCTTTTTTTTAAATAAAATTTTATATATAATTTTTTTATACCCTCAAAACTAACTTATGCATCAATTTATCAAAAATAAAAAATAATAGAGGTTTAATTTAAATTATTTAATAACTATTATAAATAAAAGATTAAACCTAATTCTATATAAAATTATTCTTTATTTGAACAGATGATATATGTTCCAACTACCATAAAATTTAATTTTAAAGATATTGATGAAATAGTATTAATTTTCAGAAATTTATAAGAGCTTTTTGAGTATTATATTTAAGCTTTACTTTTGCGTATTGAAATTTGAATATGAGAAATTAT
Organism: Gordionus sp. m RMFG-2023; assembly: GCF_954871325.1. NCBI lineage: Eukaryota > Metazoa > Nematomorpha > Gordioida > Chordodea > Parachordodidae > Gordionus > Gordionus sp. m RMFG-2023. The sequence goes on from NC_088777.1 coordinate 6,926,709, forward strand.
GAAAATTGCATTTAAAAACAACAATAATAAAAACACATATTCAATATTTAAAGGAAACTATTATGCCATAAATATTCTTTTTGGGTATATTCAGTGGCTTTTTTAAATGTATCAATAATATGTTATTATAATTTAATAGATTATTCTCTATGAATTTATAATAATATTATCCAGAATAATTTCAATAGTAAGATAATATCCTTCCACAAACATCAAAACCAGAAAAATATAAATATTCATGATATTTATTTGATATAAAGTCACTTTTGAGTCTTTTGAACCTATAATCTAAAAAAAACATTGCTCTGCCGAAACTTCTTCTCCCGTTTATAAATCTCCTTTAAACCAGTTCTTATATTTGATATCCCACCTCATAGTTTTATTATATATTTTTATGGCAAAATATTTTTTCGACTATTGCAATGAAAAATTTTTTTATAATTACTATAACAGGCATATCCTAGAAAAACATTGGTAAAAATTATTTAAATAAATTATATAGTAAAATTTTCTCAAATATTTGAATATCATATCTTGGTAAATAATAAAATAATTATTTTGAGTAAATATAATATCTAATCCTATTATTATCTTGATTTTTTTATAAAATTTTTTGTTCTATTTAATCGTTTTTAGTATTGAAAACGTTAAATAGTTTGACATCTATCAAATAAATAATATTAAATCGGTTTTGGGAAAAAAGGAAGATATAATTAATATAAAATTTTAATTTACTTATTCCATCACCTATTTAAAAATAATTTCTAAATTAAATATTTGATTTAATTAGAATAATGGAAATATCATCGGTTAGCCTAATTACTAATTATCCATTAATAAAGAATAGATAATCCGCTATTGAGCAAAACGCCAGCAGTCCTGTTTGTAAGTCTTAGCTCATATCTTTATGTCATAGAATCGTTTTTAAACATTCTAAATACATGATTTATGAATTGATATCACTAAGAGTGGTTTATTCCAAAAAATATTTATAAATGTTAGAGTAATAATTCATATTATAATCAGAATATTACCTTTTATTAATTTTAATTTGTTACCATATCAAGAATTTATCTTAAAAAATTGCATAAAATAATCCTGGCATCTCCTTACACTCTACAGATCTACTCATAATTATCGTAAATTTTTTATTTATCAAAATATTATTAAAAAACGGCCTTTCCTCTTAGACTTGCCCTCTTAAATTGTAATCACTATCAATGGCCTCTACAACAAAGGAATTGGAAGGAGGAGGAGGGGGGGGAGTGGGGGTGAAACGATTGATTCCTGAAATTTACATAGGGGTGCAATGCATACCCTTGATAGTATTGGTTTTTAGGAAGATACCATGATGATGGTAGTATATTGTAAAAAAGCTCAATTTGAACCAATTTTTAAAAATGGCTAACTCACTTTTTTATCGAGCGGAATATTATAAAAATCTGAAGATTTTGCTGATAGATGATACAAAGGTTTGATCATCTATTAGCGAAATCTCGAAGTTTCGGCAATATTTTTTTTAGATCAAAATATTGAGTTAACCTAAAAAAATAGACTCAAATTATTAGAAGGAATAAAGGTTCGGAGAGGGGGGGGTGTATCTGTTTGAAATTTTTTTTATAAATCTTTTATGAAAAATCATATAAAAACATTTTTCTTTAAATTATAATTTCATTTATTGTAAAGGCTCAGATAAATTGTAGAAAATTAATCGCAATATTATTGTACATGAAATGATAACTGATTATGGAAAACTTTCAAAAAACAATTTGTAAAATATCAAATATCACCAAATTAATATTATCTTATTTTTTGTTTTTTGCATTTGAACTTTTATTATTTTTGTTATAATCTAATTTTATTTTATAAACGGCGTAACCTTACTTTTTTATATATTATTTTACTTTTTTATATTTCGTTTTATATTCTAATTTATATGTTAGAAAATGTATAAATACCTTAACAAAAGAAAAAGAAATAAGGTTAATAAAATATATTTTTACTGACTCGAACCTCGCGCAATATCGTCTCCATCCATATTCTTTGCATGGTGCCCTTTGGGTGGTGGACTAGAAAAAGATGACTACCTAATCTGCTGAGATGACCATCTAATCTATGACGATTGTTTAATCTATTGAGATGACTCTATTTATATGACTACCTATTGTGTTGAATGCTTAACCTATGGAGATGACTACCTATTATGACTCTACCTTGTGCTTAACCTATGGAGATGACTACCTATTATGACTCTACCTTGTGCTTAACCTATGGAGATGACTACCTATTATGACTACCTTATCTATTGTGATGTTATGACTACCTTATCTATTGTGACTACCTAAACTACTGAGATGACCAAGAATCAAACCTTAGTACGTTCTTTCATGCAAAAAGCTTCTTTCTTTATGGTGTCCCGGCTCTGGATGTTGGACTGGAATATAATAGCCAGCACCTAACCTAATGTGACAACCTAGGAAGAACTGATATGGAAGTTGAACGATAGGTTATGAATTCTATTTTGTGAGACCAATGATGGTTACTTATTATTCTAATCCACGTAAGAAGTATTATAAATTAAAATTTTATGCCAGGATAAAGGCATGTTATAAATTTTTAAAATTACTAAAATGTAAAATCATAATGGATAATATTGATATTTTTTGATTTCTTGAATGATGACGAATTGTTGTTAATTAACAAAACCTAAAGATGAATTCTTAGATATAATTAAAAATAAACCATTAAAAATCCTAAACAAGAAGATAAAACTTAATTTTAAATATGTTAAAATGTAATTAAAACATATGAATTAAAAGGGATTGATTTAAATAACCCTTAAAGTAATACTTAATATGATAAAAATGTTTTTGAAATAAAGCTTTTGAAGACAAAAGGTTATGTAAAAATTAAACATCATTATTTTAGAAAAATATTGTGTGAAATTTAAGAGGGAAATGTGCATAATATTTGCATATTTTAACCTCGGAGATTGAAAATAAATAAAAATAATAAATTAAATATTAAAACGCTACTAATTAAATATTAAAACGCTACTAATTAAATATATAAAACGCTAAAAATATAAAACGCATAAAACGCTAAAAGTATAAAACGTTATGATTAACTTAATACTTAAAAAATAATATAATAATCATTATAATATATCATTCCTTATTACATAAATTATCATTCCTTATTACATAAATTATCATTCCTTATTACATATTTTATCATTCCTTATTACATATTTTATTGTTCCGAAATTCAAAATTTTATTCGTGCATATTATTCATATATTTGATTTGATCAACTATTCCAAATTACATATTCTGATTTATTCCAAATTCCAATATTCAACTGGAAAAATGATAATTATCGATTTATACAAACCAACGATTGGACAAGCCAACGTTATGATGATTTGTGATACAACTTGATTACCAAAATTATAAACCACTTGAACAACAAACTCTCTATGACTTCTCCGATGAAATTATCAGAAGAGGGAGAATGTTGCGTTATTCCTTTATCTTATTTTTTGTTTTTTGCATTTGAACTTTTATTATTTTTGTTATAATCTAATTTTATTTTATAAACGGCGTAACCTTACTTTTTTATATATTATTTTTACTTTTTTATATTTCGTTTTATATTCTAATTTATATGTTAGAAAATGTATAAATACCTTAACAAAAGAAAAAGAAATAAGGTTAATAAAATATATTTTTACTGACTCGAACCTCGCACCATATCGTCACCACCCTTATTCTTTGCAATATGTTAATAATAATACAATCATAAGTAAAACAATAAGATGTCTTGATTATTTGGTTTTTATTAACCAAGCTTTTTAAGGGGACACGCAACAATATGATAGTTCTCATAAAACTTATTTCAGATTTTGAATATGTTCTCATATAAATATAACCCTTATTTGTGTAAATTATTAATTTGCTAAAAATATTTTTTTGTTATAATTATTACATATCAGAGGCCTGGGGGCCCAGTCCCCTGGCCCGGGTAAGCGGGCCTGACTGTATCTTAATTTTTTTAAATATACCCGGCCAGGCCTATTTAGAATACCCGAGCTAAACAGGCTGAAATTTCTTTTAAAAAATAATCAGGCCGGCCGGGCTTATATTTTAAAAACAAATATTTTACATCGCTATTATTAGCTATAAGAATTAATAATATATAATATAATTTTTAAAAAATTCGGGCCAGGCTGTGCAAATGAATCTGTAGGTGTCTGTATAATATATAAAAGATTTGATGTAATAAAATTTTTTGCATATAAAATTTATAATTTAGATTTGTTGTTAAAAAATATTTATCCACTCTTTTAGCTGAGGATATTTTATTTCTTAGAGGTATTCTGCTTCCTCTCAGGGAGTATAGGGCCCCTTATCACTATTCTAGTCAATGATATTAAATGTATTAGATATCAAAATATTTTTATGTTATAACCCTATATATAAAAATAAAACTGACAAATTTTCTTTCAAAGAGTAGATCTGCTCTTAAATTATTTATTATAATTGCAATCAATTTTATATGCATTTCAAATTTTTATATTTAAAATTTGTAAATTAGTTCTTGGTATAAGAATTCCTTACTCTCACAGACCTACAGTCACAACTTTAAGCGACTAATACACAAAAATATTTCAAAAAAACAATCAGGACCACATTAGGCTTGAATAAATTTTAAAATGATAATGAGTTGTAAATATAATTATTCTCTAATTGTATAAATTTCAAAACGTCAACTATAGTTCAGACTAAAATTTTTAAATCCGATCATCTGATTGAAACTCTCTAATATAAAATAATATAAACGAAAAGTACCATATTCAGATCCAAGAATGATTGGTATAATCGTGATTATTAAAAAGTAACTAAATAACATAACTTTAATATTAAAAAATTTAATTTATAATTCTTTTTAATTATTTTTATCAAATGTATATTTCAAAAATATTTTTAAAAAAGTTAAAAAATAATATGTTTTTATAATAATTTTTATTGGAAGTTCATGTTTTTGTTATCTAAACATTTTAAATTGACCTTAAACTTTTCAAATGAAAATATATATGTAGGCTTATTTTTTTGAATTTTTTACTAATTGCCATTGAGATATGTCTATTAGAGATTTTGTTTTTGTTATTTATCTTTTAAAGCTGAACTTTAACCTTATAAGTATACTTTTTTTAAATATTAAAGGTCAACTTGTTTATCTAAATTTTCTTTTTATAATCAGGTGATTCATAGTATAAATTTATTCTGAGTTTAACCATTAATAGTGTATAACCAAGGCCAGTAGGAGCTAGTGTAATGCAAGGTCGCCAGACCCATTTGGCCGTAACATGATCGATATAATTAGGTGCAGTAATGCCTCAATTAAATATTCATGTTAAATTTATATCATATTATTCCATTTTTTTTTCATGTGAATATCAAAATTAAAAATGAATTTAAATAACGAGAAGAGTTTAAAAAATTCTAGAAAAATATTTCATTTTCACATCAAATTTGGTGGAATCCCGGAAAAATCACCCATGGAAAAAAATCCCTGGAAAAAATTCCCCGGAAAAAAAACGCCGAAATTTTTTTTCGAAATTACTTTTAATAATATCAAGGTATAGACAAATTAGTATTTTAGTAAAAAATATAATTTAGTGAGTTATTAGGCCCTCATTAATTAAAATTGACTCATATACCCTCCATAAAAAATGCTTTAACAAGAAAAAATGCTGATGAATTGGTACTGGAAAAAAAATACCCCATTAAAATGACCCATGTATTACTTATTTTCGTAAAATTTATTTGCTATAAGTAATAAATACAATATCCATCCTTAATTACTTTAAGTAGACTAAATTTGCAATAAAATATGTTTATTTTATTGGTAAATCATTATTATGTATCTGCAAATTTAATAATTTAGAATAATAATTATAGGGTTGACATCGAATATTAAAGGAAATCGCTCTTATAAAATCTGGAAGGCTTTGCATTCCATTACGGTATTCCTCGTTTTTTTAACCGAATCTGGGTATTGTAACTTTCCGATTTTGTTTTCGGTGTCCAATCTTCCCTACCAGATTAGAAAAACGATGATTTCACACTTTGCATTGATTATTTGTGCGTTCTTCGTCGGATAGAATGCTTTGATTCACGTTCCAAGTTTCTGGAGGAAATTGTGGCCCAATTAGACGTGTCTTGGATTGTGAATTGTTTCTTGTGACCTCCCTTGATACTCCACTGACGTAATTTTTATCGAAATATTTAAGAATATCCTTACCATTGCTCGTAGTAACCGATTTCAGGAATGTCATTGCATTGCCCATATCACATAAAGGAGCTTCTGAATTTTTCTATGGGTACTACGATGTGATCCCCTAATTGAAAAAATAAAAATAAATAATTAAACATATTAATAATCATACCAATGATAGTTTTAAGCGCTCATAGCAGACTTTTCGAAATTCATGTATATGGATAGGAAATAAATCTCTTTCACGACATTAGACATTATTATTTTAAATATTTTTTTCATATGTATTTTGCGTTTTTTTTAGAGCACACCATAAACGGCGGTGATAAAAAATAGTTTTTATTGATACTCTAATGACATATAATTGTAGAAAATTTTTTGGAGGCATGGCAAAATTTCCATTATACCAAACTATCGTATTTGCTATTAAATTTAAAGATTCATTCGTTGCAAACATGATTATACGTTCTTCAGCATGTGGACCATTCTCAAATAATAAAAATCTTTTTGCGTTCTGAGAGCCACAATTTACCCAATCACCTATAATATTTAAATTTTTATGAAAATATAATTATATTTATACTAATACCTTCAATAACTAAGTCTTCCAAATTCTCAAGATTTGAAGGGTTGTGCTTTGCCCTATGATTTCTTGTCTTTTTATAGAATCTTAGGATTTATCTTGTTTAGGCATTTTTTATGGATGGTATAAGAATAACCTTCAAATATAATTTTTCCAGGATGAATATCCATTAATTTTTTTTATAAGATATAAATTTTATTACTTAAATATTATATTAGTAAAATATCAAATTAAAATATAATAAAAAAATTTTTATCTTAATATACCGTATAAAGGTGATATGTTAACTTTCAATTGTCTAGATACTAGGAATTATAGTGTTTTCAATTCTGATAAACAATTTGATTCTGTTGATTAAATCTATATTTAAACCTTTAATGATAAACAATAAGATAATACATCTTAATAGCTGTTAATGATTGTGGCATTCGCTTATAAATTTATTTATCAATATTAATTATTGCTAGGTTATACTAAAAGAAATTAAAAATTAAAAAGAATTCCTAAAAGGAATTATCAATGAATGACTTAAAGTGATTGAATGTATGTAAAAGAATACAATATAAGGAAAAAAAGGTCGTAGAGAATTGAAGAAAAATAACAGGGAATTATAAATTATTTTTAAAAAGACAAAAAAATTATCAGAAATGAGAAGAAAAATATAAATTGAGAAAAGATACAGTAAGAAAAATAAAATAAATAAATTGCAAAAAGTTAGAAATAAAATAAGAAGGAATAACAAAAATTTAAGAAAAGTTGACAAGAAATTTTTTTTAAAAAATAATGATTTTCCTTTTTTTTTGAATTGGAATTTTTCATGGGGTTTTTCCGAGGTTTAAAAAGGGGTTTTTCCGGGTGGGGTTATTTTTCATGGGTTTTTTCGGGAAGTTTTTTCCAAATACCAGGTGATGAAATAAATGGGTAATCATAATTAAATCATTCAAAGTGATTAAATGTTTAAATTTAATGCATAACATTAAAATAAAGAATAAAAAGTGCATTTAGAGTTTAAGATTTTTTCAACATATGATTTTATAAAATTTCTCAGTCCCATGCCGCACCGAGTCTGAATTTAGAAATAATTACCGAGCCAGAGGCGGGCTCGGGCCAAAAAAAATAATTTTGCAGGTCTCTCAAGTTGACTATGCATGGCTGGAAATAAAGGTACTTGTGGTTTGTTTTTTTTTTGTCTTTTTCAACATCATTATTGCTAGTTTTTAATAATAACAATAATAATTTTAAAAAAATTATCAAAGAAATATGCCGCCATTAAAAATACTAATATACTCAAAATTTTACGAGCTACGCAGAAAAGAGTAGATAATAATATATTTGAAAAAAGCTTTTACGGTAGTTCAAATTGTATTAATGAGCTATAACTTTTTGCAGGCAAGGATTTTTCTAGATTTAAATAATATTATCTTTATATTTTATTTAAACTAAGAAGAGCGAATAATCTATTAAATATAATATTGAATTATTTTACATATTTGCATATTTTCAAAAGACTATAAATTTAAATGGTATCCCATATTTATTTTTGATCCTCAATTGAGTCTACGTTTATATTGGAACAATTAGCTTATCTAGGAACTAGGTACAAGTATAGGTTGGCACTCAAAGTTATGTTATTTCACTTTTGCCTCATCAATTACATAAATTTCGTTAAATTTTTGTTCAATATTATCTATTAGTTTTCTAAATTTTTAAAGTAATATTAGCGATTCTCAATCTCATAACCTCCGCCAAATCCATATCATTGTAATTATAATTTAATAATTACTTCTAATGCAAAGAAATTTTGGATGAGGAATAAGATATTATAATTTCTGAAACTATCAAAGAGTTTGGGTAATATATTTTTAATATTAAATTTTATTACTTTTAATCTTTTTGATTAATAAAATTTTATTATGTTTATCGGTTTAAGTATAATAATATTTAACAAAATTATTAAATAACAATAAAGAAATATTTAACTTCTGTCTTATTTGTTGTGATAAAGTAACGTAAAGTGGCGCATGATAAAGTGCCGCTTGATAAGTTGTCGCGCTGATAACGCTAGGCCAACATAACCTATTTAAAATAGAAAACTCGTAATTTGCAATTCACAAAGACATTTATAATTCTTCAAAAATAATTCACAATCTCATCATTTTGCTAAGAGGGAACAAGGTGTGTCCTTCTGATTTGCCTCTATCTACGTGTATGATTTTATAATATATTTATATATTTTATATCAGGGGTTCGAACCGAACCGAACCGCAAAACCGGAATGAACCGTTATGATTTTCTGAACCGTAATCTTAACCGAACCGTTATGAAGAAAATATTAAAAGAGCGAACCGAACCGTTATAAATATTTTGAACCGGTTTAAACCGGTTCAAAACGGTTTTAAAAATAATTAATTTTAAATTATTAACCTAAATTTAAAATTTTAATTTTCCTTGGGGGCATTTTTTAAATTGGTGATTTCTTTTCAAATTAAATATTTCTATATTATCAACATTATATATCAAATTAAATATTTTTATATTATCAACATTATATATCAAATAATACCAGGTTTGTTGTTTTTTCTTTAAATACTTAATTTATATAGATTAGACAATTTATCTGTTAATTAAATAAGATATCTTAAAATAATTAGTGACATATTAAAAGCTTTATATCCAGCTTATGTTTTGACAAAATATTTACAAAGTGAACAATTGACAATGGGCGATTTTTATGCTGCGTGGATCAAATGTCTCATGCAAACGAGTAAAGTAGACACTCCATTTGCCAGACTTTTAGTTTCTACGATGAAAGCACTAGAAATAAATTTCAAAAATGAAGTTTTTTGCTCTGCTATTTATCTCGACCCTAGATATAATGTATTTTTAACTTTTGAAGAAAGAGAGATCGCCAGAAAACATCTTTGTAAAACTTGGAACTTGATACAAAATCTAAATAATCAGAATATTGAAATTCTAAATACTATGCCTACGTGTTCGTATTCGAAGGATAATTTAGATGATGATTTTGAAGATTTATTAAAGTCGCATGAAAGTCTTAATAAGAATAATTCTCAGGGCATCGAAAATTATTATAAATGTATAGAAATAGAATATATAATTCGGTCAATTTGATAATATAGAGAGATTAGAAAAAGATACTAATCTTTTGAATTATTGGGAAAATGTAAAGAATAGTATGCCAGAACTTTATAAGTTAGCTATAACTGTGCTAGCAGTTCCAGCTATGCAGGTCTCCGTATAAAGAGCATTTTCAAGCCTTAAGTTTATACTCTCTGCGCAGAGAACTAAATTAAATCCTGAAATATTAGAAAATATTTAGTTATCCGTTCGAATTCTCTTTTTAAACCTAAATAGTATAGTATACATATTATTTTATTCATTATTGTATTTACGCATGTTTGTTTTTATCTTATTTATTTATGAAATAAAAAAAAACTAATTTGTCTAATTTATATTTCCTAAATTTAATAAAAATATTTATTAGATTATCATGGATAAATTAAATAAGAAATTATAAACTAAAAAGATTTTTCTCTAAAATTAATATATACATGGTTAATGATTAATTTTTTTTTAAATTAAATTTATAAAAACCGGAACAAACCGAAAAGAACCGTTATAAATTATAAACCGAACCGATATGATTTTTTTTTTAAAAACCGAAATGGAACAAAACCTTTATAAAATTTTAAACTAAAAACCGGAACGAACCGAACCGTTATACAAAACGGTTCGAAACCCTGTTTTATATAATATATTATCAAAATCTAAACAAATATAATTTTATTATATATTATTTAGATTAGAATATCAACTAGTTTATTTTTTTTAAACTAACTCCGAAATATAAATTTAACAAAAAAAATCTTAAATTAGGGATTATGCAATCGGTCTGGAATACGAAGTTTGAACTCCACTCACCTATTGTTTTAAAAAATCAACCCGTTCGCCATCCCATTTATGGTTGCTAATTTATCTGAAAATATTATTTACAATGTTTAAAGATTACTATAACGGTAAATATGACTCTTTATTTATTTTATTTTGATGTATCTATAATTACCTATAAAATTTGCAATATTATGAAATAAATAAAAAGGGATTTTTAATAAATAAACTACTCATTGTGCTGTGCCACAAAAGCAAAATTTTCCGAATTATTATATATGACTACAAATTCTTAAACATTTAAAACTTAAATTTAAATTGTGAAATGCTGACAGTTGCGAAGATATAAATCAATGTAGGATTAACGTGTTTAATTTTTCCAAAAATAAATTTATAAAATCGGGTATCGAATTGCAAAATTGTTTCAAAAGTCGTTCGATCAGCACATAACCATTTTTTAAAAATTACATAATCAATTTCACTATTGTCTAATGATATCTCAAACTTTTATCTTAGATTGAGGAAACTCAGGTAAAATAGCCCCTCTCCCCCACATTTATTTAATCTTTTATTTGAAAACATAAAATAATATATTTAAAAATTTTTAGCTTAAATATGTTAAAATTAATGATTTATCAAATATTTATTACGAATTTTTACAATTGATTAATGATTAAAAATATCTCCTAAACCTTAAATCGGCCCAACTTGAAATTTTGCACATTTTAATTAGTCCTAAATATCTAAATAAAAAGATTTGAGAGGATTAATATAGCCGATTTGATTTTATGATCATTTCCGGTTTTCTTCTTTCGGTTTTTGACATTTAAATATTTCAAATATTTAATATTATATAATCTAAGATCTACCATCAGACTATATAATGAAATTTAAATGAAACTTCTAGCTAAATTACATCCAAATTTAAAGGGAGAACATTTTGCCCAAAATTTCTAATTTATTTGATCTTTAGTGCCCCGTATCTCAGCCGCTGTTTGGGGTTAGAGGTTAAAAAAAAATTTTTTCTTAGTTGTAACATTTGCAAACTCTAGTAAAATTTTAGAGAAATCTGAGAGAGGGTTGAAGCTCATGTTGATTTGTTATGGAATTCACATATTTATTAACAAATAAGATAATAAAATAACGAAAACATATGCTACACTCTACCAACCTAACACCCAGGCTTAATATGTTTATTAATTAATTTATTTTTTTAAATTATTTGGTTGGCTTAAATTAAATTAAATTTTATAAATCTTCTTTTGATGATAATGAATTCTTTGTCAAAATAATTTTTTTTTCAATATTATCAGTTCTTCAGTATACTATATCCTTCGATATCAGCCAAATATGAAAAAATTATCTAAAATTATTTTTATTCCCATTATTATATTGTTCCATGTCTTAATTTGATTAATAGTATTGCAATATAGTGTTACATATATTTAAAACTAATATGAATTGAAAATATCTAGTCATACAATGTAAATTACGGATATATCAAATATTTTTTTTGAAAAAAAATACATTTATTAAAACCTCATTTTATAAAAACGGAGGTGGGACTACACAAAAATCATGAGTAATTGTATTATAAAATTGTAATTTGTATATTTTTAAAAAAATTATAATCTTTAGGTTCTGATGTAAGGGCTCTTATTTGGCCGCCTATAGTTTAAAAATTTTAAAGTTCCACTTAACGTATGTCAAAGGGAAGAGATATCGATTGGTAAAAAAATATAATTTGTTAATTTGGAATATTCAATTGTTTTTTTTTCTCAGCTATATGTCAACCAGATTAGAATTTAAATTTTTTGGAAATGAAGATACGCTTCTGAAGTCCCAAATTAAGGATTTCCCTAATGAACAATGTACAGAAGTTAAGCCATCCGGTTTTAGGCCATCATCTAATGATAAATTAGCAGGCTCAGGATGTTTAGTATTCGGGCCCTGATAAGAGAACGGCTAATAGCTGAATTAATTGCTGCATGTCTTGGATCTATATATACAATTAAGATCACCTCCCTTTGGAATCAACTAATATTTTAAATTTGATGCATGTATATGGTTGAGTTACATCCAATTCGATGGCTTATGACAACTCTTAATTGTTCATCTAATAAGAGGTTACCTAGGTTACGACTTGATAATGCTTCCAACCATTCATAAAGCATTTTGTAATAGTTAAATATACTCCAAAGGGGGTTAGATGAGACTATTTTTAAAAAAAATTTTAATTAAAGGTTTGAAAATTAATTGATGTGTTAAGATTGTTACTAAAACAGCACCAGGAATTGTTCCTTTTTTTAAATTTTATTAATAATAATAAGGAAGATGCTCAATATCCATTTAAAACTTAAACTTTTTTTCCATCGAATAAAAAGTTAAAATATCTTATTTTTGGATACGGACCAATTTTACTTAATTTATTGATGACAACAAAATTTTTTGTTTTACATGTATTATTTTAAAATTATAAAAATGTTTTCTCGGAATACATTCCAGGGAAAATCATAGGTTGCTCAAATATTATTCTACATTTATGTTCGCATTTTGTACCATTTTCTAGATATATTTTAAAGTTTTTGATACCCTCTCCCTCCTGATTTAAACCAGATCTATAGGGCATAATAAATAAAGAAATTATATTATTGAAAAAAATTCTAGCATCTTGTAGATTCTATGTGCAATTTAAACGTTTATAATGCCCAAAATCGGAATATAAAAATGGCAAAAAGTTAAACAAGAAAGTACATGATGTGAGAATTAATAAAATATGATTAAATTTATTTTAATATTGTAACGTCATAATCTTTGAGCGTTCATAATGGTTATAAATTTGAGGTGTTGAATTAAAGCACAAGTCATTATAGTATTAAAGTAATTTACAAATAAGGAAAAAATCTTTGAGTATTTCAGTTTTTATTTTTAGTAAAATAATATATCTTTTCTACATGCAATCTTTTATTTTAAATAAAGATGTTATTAAAAATTGGATATAATTTTTTTTAATTTTCAGTGTGCTTCATAATCCTCCATTTATTAATAAAGCATTTTTTTTTATCTTATGTTGGTCCTATTTTATTGCTATGTCCGCTAGCCATTTCAGTCAGATCACAAATATAGACATTATATAATATATACATTAAATCAGAACCAGATATTGTATTAATTCAATTAATATTTAGAATCTCCTAGAAGATTATCTTAAAAATTTTACTAGTCCAAATTAAATATAATATTTTTTTAAAAAACGCTTGCTTCCAAGTGGAAAAACATTATCCAAACTTAATTGCATTGCAAAAATATATTAATATAAAACTTTTGAGAATTATTGAATTTAATAATAATTTTTATTCTTTAGTGGTAACTCTTAACCAACTCCATTAATATAAAAATATATGCTATAAAATTTTAAAGAAATCCCGAATAAAATTGTTATAATTTGATAAATATAATAATCACAAAAGATTCTGATCTATAATAATCATATGTTAAGTTTAATTAATATTAGATAAATTTTCCATAATTTATAATAATAATAATATATATTAAATAATAAATTTTTATGTTTTTCCTCCTGTTAAGAATTCAGCTAAAATGAGAAATTAATGAATAATTATATAACCATTCAATTTATTAAAAATAGTTAATGATATATCTAAGAAATATGATTTACTGATCTGACATAAATTATTTTATAAACATTAAGGGGGTGGCCTAATGGGTTAGATGTATACCTGGAAACAGAAGTAAGAAACAAGGACGCAGGTTCAATCCTGGTAAGGAGCATAAGAACTTTCAAGTTTTTCTTCGATGACTGATGTGTAAAGACATATGGTATGATGAATTTCGGAGCTTAGAGATGACACCCCGGTCACCGACAGGGTTGGACAGCCGGGTGCTAAGGATACCTGTCCAATAAACAAAATGAAGGAAACAAATGGAAATATGAATATGAAAGCTAGGGCGTTCCCAAGCGACGCGCAGGGTGTAGAACTCCATCCTGTGAAGTAAAGGTCAAAGTAAAGAAGACAAGATTACCAAGTTTGAATATTGGTACACATAAAGGTAAGACGAGAGAATTGGCATCAATTTGAACAAGAGAAAAGTTGATATAGCGTGCATACAAGAGACGAAATGGAAAGGACTGAAAACTTTGATTATTTATCAAGGGTCGGCTCTCACCCCACTTCTCTTCATTACAGTAATAGATGTATTAGCACAGTCTATACCTCAAACAGTCCCGTGGAATATGATAATTGCAGATGATATTGTGATACTTGCCGAATCTAAGGATGAAATAAAAGAAAGATTAAGTATTAAAAGTAAATAGAGAAAAGACGGAGTATATGGTGATAGGAGGACATGAAACAGAGAGTATTGATATAAATGAATGGCAGATCTCGGCAATTGAAAGTTGCAAATATTTGGGCAATTAATTTTTTTTACTAACTAAAGGATTATGATAATCAAGAAAAATAAAATATCAAACTCAATTTTAATACTCTTATTAACTTACTTATTAAGTCCCTTTAAATGATTAACCTTTTACAAAATATTTTATCTTAACTACATATATAGCTATTTTTTTTACCTATAAATTTATGATTATTATTATTAATATCTGCTTTTAAATAAGGATTATCCGACCTGATTAAATTTTTTATTTTATTTATATAAAATAGTATGTAATAATATGTTCTAAAATAATTTGGTTCATATTAAGCTTTTTTAATAAAGCCTTGTGGATTATTTTTTAATGTTCTATTATGCTATATTTTTAACAATTTGGAAAGTAGATAAGAGTAATGTAGAAAAAAATGGGTATATTGCAGAATTTCCCTTCACAGACTTAGAAATGGGCAAATATTTAGGAGCCCCAAAAAATTTGTTTAAGCAACTTATTACTGTTGCATACATGTTTAAATATATTTTACTGTTACATTCATTTCTTTAATTTTTTTGAAACATTCTTTATTTTGATATTTCAATTTTGTTTCGAGCCGTTTAACAACACTTATTTATGTTGTAAAATATTATATTTTGTTTAGTTTTTTAATAGCGGTTTCTATCTTTCAATCATTTATATTCAATTTACAATGTCGTTAATAATATAACTTTGTCTGATATTTACATTCATATAAGTTTAGTTTCAATTTCTACATCGATAATATTTCAGTATTTAGTGTTTCTACACAACAGACACTTATGAAAATAAAAATAAATATAAAAATTTTATGAGCATGGTTCATTTTAATAACGGTGGTAGCACTAATGAGCAACAAAATCGGGTAGTAAATTTTTTCACCGTGCTTTAGAATTTCTGTTTGGTGTTTTATTTTTTTTACTAATCTAAAAGACCGAACCAATATTTAAATTAATAAAATAAAATTCAAATTATCTTTTTATCGATGATCATATACGTATTTTATTACTAAAATAATATTAGTAACTAGTAATGAAAGTATAAATAGGATATGATGGAGAAGAAAATTAAAAAATAGCTAAGTTATACGGATAGATAAAACTCAACTTAAATTTCTCAAATAGTTTAACTTTATATCAAATAAATACCATGAATATTTATATTTTTCTGGTTTTGATGTTTGTGGAAGGATATTATATTATTATTAAAATTATTCTAAGTAGTATTATTATAAAGTCATTGAATAATCTACTAAATTATAAGAACATATTATTGATGTATTTAAAAAATATATTTATTATATATTATCGAAGATTGATCAATAATTCTAGGATTTTTATATTATAAGAAAAACAAATATGATTTTAAGATAAACTCGGCCGAAGGCCCGGCAAAAGGGCTGAAGTCCTGTTAAAAGGAGTCTGCAGGATTTTATATGTATGGACCCCCTCTAAGAAAAATTCCTAGCTACGCCACTTGAAACGATGAGGGACATACGATTATTAGGAAATAACACAGTTCTATTGTATATATTAAATAGCGTTTCTTTTTAAAGACTGGAATGAAAGTGGAATAAAAAAGATCTTGTGATGATCTTACAATATAGATTGATAAAATTATTTGTAATTTGAATTTATATTTTCCTATGATTGAAGTATTGACTTTACATCTTCAATAAGTTTGACATGAAAATATTTCATGAAATTTATTAAATTTCAAATATTCGAACTATTAAAATAAATTTATACGTGTAAATTTACAATAATCTATAAATTTGCATATGAAAACTTTTTGTACTTAGAACTTTTAAATTCTTCGTAGATCTTTTTAATGGCCTGAGCATAATATAAATATTATAATAATAAATTTTCTTTGGTAGTTTATCAATTCGAATTAATTTATTATTTATTTATAGGTAAATGCCAGCAATAAATTATTTACAATTTCTGCCTCAATGTTATAAATTTATATGGTATTCAATGAATGTGTTTTTAGAAAATAATTAATTAATCCTTCCCCTTCTTTTCTTGCCCGTTTAACTCTAATTAACAAAATATTTCATATCATTATATCAAATATATCAGCAATGAATTAAATTTTTTCAAGAACTATCGATTTATAATTTCACAAATTGGAATTCCAATGTATTCCAATATCATTTTTTGAATCTGCTTTAATATTGTTTATTTTTACTTCACAAATTCCAAATTTTTTATATAATTATGAATATCAGTATTGATGGAATCGAATGGATTTAAAATAATTTTTGAATAATCTCCACATTTGGAAATGATCTTCTACATATATATTTAAACCTTTATTTTCATCATTCATTGATAATTGCTCCGTGTTATTATTACACTCCTTTTTTTAATTTTTTTTTATCGAAGTCGCCAATAAATAATGTAAAGAATTATTATTTATTGATTAAATTATATACTTAATAGAATTATTAGTAATTTTATCATATATAATTAGAAAATGCCAAATATTAAATAATAATATACATGAATTAATTACAGAGGTCATATTAGTAATCATTAAACATTAGTGCTTTTATTAGAGTTATTATTT
Source organism: Gordionus sp. m RMFG-2023 (assembly GCF_954871325.1). Classification (NCBI taxonomy): domain Eukaryota; kingdom Metazoa; phylum Nematomorpha; class Gordioida; order Chordodea; family Parachordodidae; genus Gordionus; species Gordionus sp. m RMFG-2023. The sequence continues at coordinate 6,944,483 of NC_088777.1, forward strand.
TTTTAAAATATATAACGACATCCATTCTAGCATACGATTAAAAAAATTATGTAATGTATATGATATATTTTTTTCAAATTTTACTTAATATTTTAAAAATTATTTTTATATTCTGCTCCTTTCGCAAGAAAAATATTTTAAATTCACTCGCCAATTTTAAAAATATTTTTCACCCACCGGTACATTGCATATCTCTATTATAGCATGAAAAATGACATATTTATAAACTTCTAAATGGATATGTGATAAATAGTAAAATTTTATCAATTCCATATAGTTGAAATTCAGCATCATCATATAATAAAATATAAATATTTTTAGACCTATTGTTATTTATGCTCCGATACGATAATTTAAAAACATATATATTTCTCCATTAAAATCAAATTTTTAATCGTATTTTTTTTAAAATTATTTATTTATAATTAGATGCATGCAAAAAGTGTATTGATGACTTACTTTAATAATCATTTGGAATAACTGAGATATAAAAGATTTAATATTGAGAACAATATAATAAAATAATTAAATAAATTAATGCTAATGTAATATTAAGTGAATTAAAAACAAAATATCCTAAATTAGATTTAGTTGATAAAAATAAGAAAATTTCTTTTTTATACTTGATGTTATTATGCTATATTTATCCAAAAATATAGTATTTTATGTATTATTTTCGCTAACTGAAAGAAAACATGCACATAAAGACTCTTCAAATAAATTATTTCTTTTAAAACTGTATAAAGGTATACATGTTAGTGCAGAGCAAGTTGATTTTAATAAAATTAGAGCCTACTAATATATTAAATCAACCCAAAAATTTTTATTTATTTTTGGATTATCTTCATTAAAAAAAATTTATATAATAGTAATATATACTTTGCGTTATGTAATTAGTAAATATTTTAATATCCACTATTTTATTTTATATATATCAATAATATAATCTTGCTAAAACCATTTTATTATATATCTCTATAATAAACCTATAATATGACATAAATGTTAATAAAGGTACATAAAAAGCTTATTACAAAAAGGCGAGTAATGGCCTTTTAAAGAAAATTTTTTTTTACTTTCAATTATATAGAAACATTATTATTGTCTTATATTGCAAAATCCTAGACTGGGAAGTACAGGTTCAAGAGTTAAAGTAATATAAATATTAGACGTATCTAAAATCCTCTATAAACATAAAACAATGTAATATATATATATATATGTCAACACTTTACTAGATTTGGTGAATCAAGTAGTTTTATATTTAGTGCCGGTAAAATATTGTCTTTTATGATAGTCAGAACCTATTCTTAAGGTCAAAAGAATATATGAATCTACATTCTTGCTGGAAAAAATTCTCTTATTTGTCAAATTATATCATTCAAAATTTAATCTTTTTCCGTTATTCCAGCAATCTAAACGATATAACTAAAACATGAAGCGGAAATCAAAAATCAACTTTAAAAAAAGATCCGTTCTCACAATAAAAAAACTATTTATTAGCAATTATACAAATATATTTGACCATAGATAAAATGGGAAATCAATTTTCAACCCCAAATTTTATAGCCTTTTGAATAAGATCTGATAGCACCTATTATATGAGGAAAGATTTCCTAAAGAATTCTGCTATTATTTTAAGCATCTGTTAAATATTTGTAAAGAGGGATGCTAGGTTTGAAGACTACCGATAATAATATACATATGATGTCATAATAGTAGATTCTGATGTTTTGCAAATTTTTGCATCTAACTCATTCCTGTTCTCAAATATCTAAAAGTATATTAATCTTATTTATTTTAAAAAATCATACACAAGAAGATTCTTATATTGATTTTATGTTTGACTAGTAGTGATTTTTTTTCAAATTTTAATATAAATAAGTTTCCACATGCTTGTGAATGTCTGACAATTTATCAGGATAAGATATTATATCTTTTAAAAAGTTCTTGCTATCAAGAATGAATAATATATTTATTAATATAATATTAATTATCATAAATATGGCTTTCCAAAATATCCTTAGTCGCGACTTCAATATTATATAAAAAATAATTAATAATTGATTCATATAAAGCATTTTGAATATAATTTTCATAATTTAAAAAAAATTTAATGGATGTTTACGGCATGTTTCATAATTTTATTAATTTGCTAAGAATTTATATTTTCATTTTTTTTAAATATATTTAGAACATTAAATGAAAACAATTTATTATTATTCTCTATGATGAAGTATATTTACAAATATTATTTTTAAAAAATTAATTTTCTCCAAAGATGAAGACAGGTGTATAATGTTCCGATATATGCCAACGAGTTAATATATCATTTATATAAATATTTTACATTTATAATATATAGTTATAATCTTATATCAATAAAATATTCGGTTATTATTGTAATATTAATTTTTCATTGATTTTTAAATAAAAAATATTCAAATAAAGTTATAAATATAGTTAAAATTATTTTCTTTGTAAAATATAAAAACTAAACCTAGATGTTAAATACGCCGCATTGTCAATCTATCTATTTATTTATGGAAAAAATATTTTAATCCTAAACCTTCTATTCATTTTAACATAATTTTGAAATAACTATAATTTTAAATTATAACTCTTATACCGGTTTTCTTTTCAGTTTAGTATTTTGTACAAATATATGGCACTATAATGTCTATATCTATTTACAAAATATGAAGTGAAACAAATGTAGTTCTCTTTAAAGATCATTTCCGGTTTTGGTAATAGGCTGAGTTCATAAATATTAAATTTTATATATTAAAGGGACATAAAGAGCTATATAATAAATTTCAATTTATGGTTTTGGATAAATTAATTTTTGATATAATTATAATTTAAACTATATTTTAAGATTTTGGCTTTTTAAGGGGTGTATCTCAAGAAGTAAGCCGAGTTGGAAATTAAATTTTAAATTTTACTAGTTAGTGTGTTTAGATCTTACAAATTTTTTAATTGTAAGGTGGTCTGGTTAGATCGCTGATTCAATATGGAATTCATCATGCTCATCATTGGTGGATAAATATTTTTGTTATATTAAAATAATACTAGAGCTATTCTATTTATATATTTTGGCCAATTTAAAGTGTTATAATTATTTCATAAGCAAAGCAATTCATTTCTTTATCTGTGGAATAAAATAAATTACCTTCATCTCCATTACTATCAACTAAAATAGATATATAAAAAACATATTTTGGATTCAAAAATATGCAGAAAAAAACTTGAAAGGATTATCCTATTCCCCTTTCCTTAAAATAAATCACGACCCCTTTTCTATATTCTATCTCACCCTATTTATCTTTTATTTACAAACCTTACCCAACAAGAGCCCTTTACAATTTACCTATTTTCGATATTATCGGGCAGAAAATATATTTGTCATGAATTTAGTTCACATAAAAGGTAAAAATAAAAATCAGCCTTAAGTTTCGAAAATTATAAAAGGTGTTTATATTTCTTTTTTCTTTTTGAAAGTGTTTTGCTTGGAAAAAATGCTAGTCATCTTATGCACACTAAGTCTGGCCACATAAAGTCTTTGCCCATATCCTATTACTATAAAATCAAGTGCGCGAAAATATATTAATTATTTGATTTGGTCTTAATAATGTGATATATTTTCCTCACTCCTACCATAACTCGGGTATAAATTATGTAAAGTAAAAATATAGCACCGGTTAAACCTCCTGATCTATCCCCATTAATATCTTAAACCAAATAGTCAATATATTTTAACTCACGAGATTGTTCTATTATAACCAGCCTCGTGCTATTAAATATTTACTGTACATCCCCGGGTTTAATTAATTTGTTTATAGTAAGAAAATTATGCCAGAATTCAGAAAAGTATTGGATATATAAAAAATTGTAAATCATTTTGAGTAAAAATATTATGTTTAGATGGTAATTCATATATAAAAAAATGGCACATGGACTCCCATAATAATAAACATATAAACCTTTACTATATGCTTCGTCGTATAGCTTAATATTATAGTTCCCTAGGTTGGTTCCTATCTCACTATAAAATAACGGTATTAATTTTACTGAGATTAATAGAAATATATTATAATAAATATTTTAAAATAAATGTATATTTTTTGACACTTTAATAAATTGGGTATCCATGGAAATCAATCTCTGATATATGGACAAAATTATGAGATAGCTAAACTAATCATAAAGCCTCCATTAAAGGGACATATATAAATTTATTATATACTCCCACATTTTGGAAAAATGATCTTCAATTAATTCCTTAACCACTTATTGAATTTAATTCTTTGCTTTGGGCCTAAAAGTATCAGAGATGTTGAAACTCCATATTCCGGAATTTTTGACATTTAAAACTAATTTATATGCAGCCCAATATATGAAACGGCAAAATAAACATTTTTTTATCATTAGTACTTTGGTATTTCTTTAATAGATTTAAATTAGACAATATTTTTAAAATTTTTATTTTTATTAGTAATAAACATGCTAATGGGGATTAACATACCAGTCTACCAGGATTATTAGAGCATAAGGCCCGATTTCCACGGTCTATATATAGCCAAACTAATGCCTGTAAATTGGTTTTGCTGTTTATCCATATTTATACAAACGATAATTAATACCTTGGCTCCTCAAACTGAATCTTGTGATTTCGATAAATTTACAAAGTTCAACCTTGTATGACTATGAAAAAAATGTAGAGTAGTATGCTGGCAATGATAATTTTAATCAACATTACCCAGCCATCCCATACCATCTGATAAAACGTGCCTTTGTAGATTAGAAGATGTGTAACCTCATATTTATTTAAGATTGAGCAAGGGAAAAGATAATGCTCGGTTTAGTTTGTACTGTGGGTATTCTCTTAAAGTCTAAATTTTATAAACTTTTTGAATAATAAATTATTCATAAATATATTTATGTGCATAGTTGAATAGTAGATGCCCCACTTTAATTTTTGTAATATCTTATGAAATAGTTTTTTATTTTTATAAAAAATATTATCTGAGATTTTTTCTATATATTTTAATTATTTTCAATAAATTTGTGTGATCATAAATTTCTGGGCATGAAAGAATTATACTATAAAAGAATTGCTAATTTTTTATTTTTGTGTCCTACTTAGTAAAATTTATCCATATATTTTAAAAATCGAAGTAAAATAACGTTTTATTTTTGTTTTATTATTATTCCTATTGTTTCTTATGTTATTTCATTTTTGTACTTTTGAAAAATTTGTTCCTATTGGTTGTTATTTCCTTCCAGAATAAAAAACTCTAATATAATAATTTGTAATTAAAGAATTATAGGAAATTTGCATAATTAAAATTGTATAAATATTAGACATATTGTACCATATGATATTGTACACGTTAACCTAGGATGTCGACGTCCTCCAAAATAATAATCTACACCTAATATAATTTTGGGAGAATATTTGTTTAATATTGAATACAATATTAGAATTATAATGTTGGTTTAACAAATACACCTAAATTAGTAAAATAAATGTTCCTAGTTTTTTTTGAAATAGTTTTGGATTAAAAATTCATTTAAATAGATATTTTATAATATTGGTGTTAATTATATTCTAGTGGAGCCATAAACAGTTTAATTCCAATGGGTCATAAATTTATAAAAAGTGAAGGTCATAGTCGCCTGATCATTAGAGTTTCTACGTTTTTGTAAAAAATAAGAAAATATCTTAAAGTTTCAATTCATTATTTTTTCTCTAACAAATTGATTAAAATTTAATAAATTTTTTTAATATTGAGAAAGGGAATATTTTTTAATGAGGAATAATAAATATTTTTAAGAGTATAAACTAGTGTCAAGCAATTTTTTATTTATAAAAAATAACTATTACTAGTTATATTTTGAAATATAATGAGTAACTGTAACAAATTCTTTAATTTTTACAAAAAATAACTGTAACTAATTTTTTTAATTTTTGCAAAAAATAACTGTAATTAGTTACATTTTAAGATGTGAAACTAATAACTGTAACGGAATTCTTTATATTTTTCAAAAAATTTTAACTAGTTATATTAATATGTAGCTAATTACATTTTGAATATCAAGATTTACTACTAAAATATTTATTAAATATAATCTCTTAAAATGATATTTTAAACTTGATCTTAAATTCAGGTACAAAAGAAGAAAGAACAGGGATATGAAAACCTATAAAACATATTATTTTGAATCACTAAGCTACACAGTCATTAATTTTTTTTATTAAGAACAACGTATTAAAGTACAATGAACTAAAGAATGATACAAGTATCAATAGTTTGTTTCACATGAGGAACTCTGCTATTAGTACTTCTAAGGTGGAACTGCCTCCTGACTCGATATTATTGGATTCATAAAATTTAACCGTAGCCTAATAGGGTTGCTTCTTTAGTAGAATTAAGATCAAATATAGGTTAGATATAAGCCATAAGTTAAGACGTGATAAAAGAGCTTCCCTTATAAAAAAGCACACTAAATAGTATTCCATCGGGTCTATAAGTTGGTAAAATCATTTTATATTAAGGTGAACATTATTCCAATATATAATTTAAAGGATTAAAACTATTATATTAAAGGTGAGTGAAAAAAGGGAATGCGGGTGTGTGACATGAAAATAGATAGTCTGAAGACCTAAAGGTTTTAGTTTTTTAAACTTTGTTTTTATATTTATTTTAATTTGAATATTCTTCTTAAATCATATACATATTATTTAGATATTCATAATCTCTATTCTAACTCATTTTAAATAAAATATCGATTAAAACACTCCTGTAATCAGGCGACGTTATAAAAATTTTTCCGCTCAATTTGAGTATATATATTTTTTTGCTAATTACATTATAAAAAATATTTTTAAATTACTCTCGCATTGATAAACTTTAATGGATAATATTTTTATGATAGTTTTATAATCAAATTTGGAGAAAGAGATACAGATGATCAATTAACATATTATGATGATATTGCAAATTAATTCCTCATATGTTTAAATTGTTCAAATTGTGGTCTGACATCTTTCTTAAAATTCTAAATGGATATCCTAACTAGAAATTTTCAGATATAAAAGATAGAAATTAGTGTACCTTTTAATGTATTCCAAAAATATAATCACCTTATGTAAAAATCTATATCTAAAATGTTGAAAAAGAATGGAGCCCAGTCTCCGACTATTCAGAGTTAAAAACAAAAATTAAGTTAAGGTAACTACTTTATTATTTTTTTCCCTTCAAATTTAATTTATTTATTTGAAAAAAAAATGTATAAATATAAGCTATATATCCGATTAAATTTTATTAAAAATAATGGGTCTTCGGTTAGTTGTGTAAATGTAAATATAAAACTAGCTTATAATTCTTACCTTTACGGTATGGTGGAGCTTAAAAAAAATAATGAATATATTTTATTTTAGGCGGAAAGGGATAAAGAACTTAATTGAATTGTTAATCGTTATCTTAAAAATTAAAAATAGCGTGTAACCAATAACTCTATTTTCAATAAATGAGAACTTTCTGATTAATCTATGTGTTATTGTACTAATTGTTTTTTAAATTTAAATATCTGATTAATTTTTTTTTTGGAGCGTTTTCTAAAATTTTGCTTTCTAAAGTCACTAGTGTAAGAAATATTTTATGCGAGGTATCCGAGAGCATAACTGCAAATGCATTACCGTGAAATTATTTCTAAATTCCTTTAAAACTAAATGAGAACTAAGGCCCGGGTTGTCAATGGCAGACATATAAAATGAGCATTTCGGCCGACGAGGAATCGAAAAAATTCAAAATAGACCCCGCTAGAAGAAGCCGGCTAAATTATCTTTCAATGCATATTATCATATATAATTCAAATTTACATTTATTTATTATACGTAACTAATTTATTCTTTGAATTAATACCGATATTTTTTTTGGGCATCATATTTATCTACAGTTATAAAATTTATACTAAATAATTTGAAAATTTTTCACTACAAAACTAAATTTCAAGATATCAATTTGATTGAGACTATGAGAATACCTAATAACATTATATGAAGTTTAAGGAAATTAGGGCAAATGTAGATGACGAATTTGATTAATTATATGATATTATTGAGTCAAAAGCAGGGTTCTATAAATTTAATATTTATATATCTCGACTAGCAGCAAAGCCCATCGTTTCAATTATAATATCTGGATACTTTTGGTTTTTGATTAATCAGGCAAGACTTTGCAAATATTATTAGCGTAGAATTCTTCTGAATCTATTTCAAATGATAGAAAAAATTTTAATATTTGGCTGATTATTATTTTAAAATATACTTGAGAAGTAGTGTTTTTAAATGACTCGATTTAAGCCGATTTTTAAAAAAACTCAACATTTTAGCCACAATCGAGATTTAGCTATTAAATGTCCAAATTTTTAGATATATTTATCCATTATAATTTTTTCGAGAATATTTTCTAAGTTTATATACATGCGATAATTCTTAAGATATTCTTGTGCTTTAATTTATATTTCAAAATTTCTTACCTTACTTTAATCTGGATATATTCAAAATTTGTTAAAAATTTGAAAAAATGGAACCACTATAATTATATCTTTAATTCAAAATGCAAATATAACTATAAAAATGTCTAATATCGGCCAGATAGCATGTGCGTCTAAATTCAAATACTAATATCTATATTTTATCAATGTTGATAAAGCATAGTCCGCTAATTATCTCGCTACTTGTTGGCCTATCGATACTGCGCTACTTTTTATTTACAGAAATGCTTTTCACGGTAATTAGCAGAATCACATTCCGTGTAATTCCTTTTGGGAATATTTTATAGTATTCACTATAGCGATAGAATGCCTACACTATTAATTATATAAAAAATCTATAAAAAACTTAATATAATTTGAAAGGATTTAAATGTGTTCCTCTAAATATGATATTTAACAAAATTAAAATTTACAGTTGCCATAAGCTAAATTATTAAATTAATTTGATATATATAATTAGAAGCAAAAAAGCAATGATTTCTGTCTTCCAAACCCTTATTTCGAATAATTCATTTATACGTATCTTATGAATTTTAACGAGTAATACTTAAATATTCTAATTATTACCCTTACAAAAATATGATTGCTACAATGCTTATATTGAATAACGACCAGAAAAGTAATATGTTATTATTTATTATAATAACAAATATATAACTTTTAGAAATTGGTATGCAAAATATATAAAATTCTATTAAGTTATATCAAATGATCGCACATTTCAAGGAATATATAGTATAGATAATTAAAGAGATTATCTTGTTTGTCACTAAAATGTAAGAAATTTTAAATAATCATTCAAATAGTGACAAGATTATATGAAACAGCTTAAGACATGGTTGCCAAGGATTAGAATCAATTATTAATAGTTTACAAGCAGTCATTGGATGAAATAAATAAATGATGAATAAAAATGAGGATGCTGTCGTTGGACAATAAGCAATTGGTATAGACACGAGGTTGTAGAAAATGCCAAGAAGAATGAATGATTGTTTAAAGTTAAATCTGTCTTTATAAGAAACAAGGTAATCGGTATGGACACGAGCCATCGTTAAAGATGAGAAGTTGGAACATGTTAAGGACGCTGGGAAAGATACGTACTCTGGTATAGGTCTTCTCACAGTAAGAAATAAGCTTATGTGAGTTCGAAATATTTTTGCTAAGATATCAAATACATTTCCAACATCATCCTCTGGTAAATATGCAAGGGCCAAAAAACACAATTATTGGAAGTCATCTTAGACTCATAGACAACTTTTAGTCCCAAATTATTTATTTATCTATTCACGCACTTTTTTAGATGGAAATATCATCCAAGGATATCTGTGAGTGGATATCCCGTTTTAAAAGCTTTGTTGTGATTGTTAAAAATATATCCTTTATCAGATGTGGCTGGTAATAATTGTTTTAGTTCTTGAAAAAAATTCAAATTATATCTATTAAAATATGTAATCTGTTTACGTTTATATCAATTTGAATATCATTAAAATTAGAATATAATTTCTTATAATAGCATAAAATTAGTATTTTCATTAATTCGTTCTCTCTTTTAACCTTTATTGATAAAAAAAATTTAATAACAATTGCTTTTATATAGGCCCTACGCAAATAGGCAAAAAATTAACTACCCACTTTTCAAAGTAGACAGTTGCCATAGGAATTTGTCTGGGACTTAAAATTTTTACATTATTAAAGCCTAAATTATAGAGTTTGACTATATATAACTCAAAGTAATAATTATTTTGCTAAAAATATTTTTTATGTAATTTGAGCTTTATTGAATTTCTTTTATACTTAATATTACTATTAACATATTTTCTATTAATTAGTGATTATAAAAAAAATTTGATATTGGATTTTAAAAAATTAAAAAAATAGCTAATTCTGACCATTTTTAATTAGTGTATAATCACCTCATCCTACAGCTATTACTTACTTTATTGAACATCGAATTAAAATTGTTATTTCTTAAATTGAGCATTGGTTCAGAAGAATTGTGTATTTATATTATATAAAAGCAATGTTTTAGCTCTGTTGGACTTCGTTGTCAATTTTTCTTTGCTGCAAATTTTGTAATAGATGTGCAGAAAAGTAACAATAAAGGCTTGTTTTATATTATCGGGGTTGGGGAGAGGGTCTAAATATAAACTTTTTGCATCTCTATTACGGCTTAACCAATATTTGGCCTTAAAAAAAATTGTCTAAAGTTTCAACTATAAAATTTCGGCAGATTATTTAGTGTCCTTTATCTTGTATATAATATCCACTTCATCCTATATATATAATATTTTGTTAAAAACATTTTTTTTTAATATAACCTGTAACATATCTATAACCTATAAAATTAACAATTAAGTTTTAGAACAAATATAAATAACTACAATTTAAAAAAATAATTTTTCCAGAACGCTCTAATTTTTTTTTTTAAACTTTTTATTTATTAAAAATTATAGGGTATAATCATTAGTAACCAAACAATTTATGATTGATAACTTGGTGAATAAGAAATTTACCTTTGAAGAATAACCCCAAAAAAGTAAGCTTAATTTAACCTAACCATAATTATATTCTGGGACATAGTGGTTTAAAGCTAAGATTGTAGTGAGTTGTAAGAATATTTTAGTTTCCTGTGATTTTGATTAAGGCCAATAATGATTTTAGCATCCATGACGAGGGTAATGGGTGTCTAAAATATTGTTGAAGAAATAGCGAAGAATGCCATCATCAGGTACCAAAGTTATTTAAAATTAAATTAATCCTTTGAGTCCAGATTATTTAAGATTCCAACGAAAGGATCACTTTGGGATATTTTTTTGACACTTTTTAGTGTGGTGGCCAAATTTGAGGTAGATTGTTTTACCATAATTAGGAAATGGACAATAAGTTGGGAAGGCTAGTTAGTGAAGAGAATAATAGCTAGGACCAACCGGTTTATTAAAAGATATTTTAATTATTAATCATCAATAAATAGTTATATCCAATTTTATGTTATAAAACTCTCATAGACCCGCATTAAAATACCTAAGAATAATCAGTCAAGAGATATTCCTTTCTATACCTGTGCCGACCCACTTAGTCGTTATTAATATATCAGTCAAAATATATTTTCGCTCTTTTGATACATAAAAATTATTATAAAAATAATCAGGACTCCATAAGACCTAGATCCGTAATTTAAAATAGTTATGAAATTCAAATAATAATTATTCTGTACTTTTAACAATTGCCCCTAAAAGATTAAATATTTAAAAAAAGCTATCGACTGTAATTCAGACTAAAATTTGATATATCCCATCATCTTATTGCTATTCTCTAATATAAAATATAAAAGTCAATGTATACTATTTGGAGTTCCAAGAATGATTAGTGAAATAGTGATTAATATGTAGTAATTGAACAACATAATTTTAATATTATAAAGAAAAATTAATTAAAATTTTTTTAATTCTTTGTAAAATATTTTATATTTAAACTCATAAAAAGTCGTGGTCTTTTTATTTGTGAGTGATGTTATTGTTATCTATATTTTTTAAATTGAACTTGATTAAACTTATATTTGTTCAAATTTGAAATATACTTAAATCTTATTATTTAAATTTTATGTCTTATTTTTATTATTCAAGTTATCATAATATCATTTTATTATAAACATTTTATTAATAATATAATATTTACATCATTAAAAACAATATTTAATTAGGATTTTCATATTTTAATACGAATGTTAAAATTCAAAAATTATTGGCGTATAACCAGGCCCCACATAGCTTTCTTATATAGTTACTGTGTCCGCCCGGCCCCTTTGGCCATAACATCATCAATAAAATATAGGCAAAGCCCATGTTTCGAGAAAATATTCATGTTTCATTAGAGGGCTGCAATTGGCGAAAAATGTATATTTTATAAGTTTAATTAAAACACATTAAAATATATAAATAAAGAGCCAAACCAGCCATTCATATAACTTTTGGACATTAGGCATGAGGGGAAAAAATTTTCAAACAACGATTATCATAAATTTAAAATGAATTTAATAAACAAGAAAAGTTTTAAAAAAATCTGAAAATGGCGAATATTTTATGTAATATTTTATAATTAATAGAATAAAATAGATAATCATATATTTAAATCATTCAATCGGAATATTTTAATTTAATGCATAACATTAAAATAGAGAAATAAAGAGTAATTATTTTAGTTTGAGATTTTTTGTATAATTTTTATTAAAATTTCGGATCCCAAAAATTTTTTTTTATCTCTATCAACAGATTCCACAAAACGAGGAAGCAATGTAGTAGGAGTTCATGTTTTTGTTTTCTATTATTTATAATTGACCTTTAAACTTAATATGTTATTGGTTCAAAATCATAATAAAAAGTTTTATTTAAATTTTTTTATTTTAAACCGATTCCACAAAACGAGCAAGCAATGTAGTAGGAGTTCATGTTTTTGTTTTCTATTATTTATAATTGACCTTTAAACTTAATATGTTATTGGTTCAAAATCATAATCAAAAGTTTATTTATTTAAATTTTTTTTATTTTTTATTATAAAATTCATAATTTTAAAATTAACATCAACAAAATATATTGCGATATAAAATAGTAATCTATTAAGTTTTACAATCAATCGCGTAAAGTAATGGGTAGCATTAACACCAGGAAGGTTAAGTTAGACTTAGGATTAATTATTTTTGGAAAAATATATATGCTTTGTGACGAATTTCAGAATTGCATCAATTGTTTGCAGAACAGTTCATCTAAAAGCAGATCCATGCTTAAACATTCTGCGGGCAAATGTAATATCTATTTTAAATATAGATTGCCTAAATTTTTATAACATTGTCATTATATTTTACTCAAACTAAGAAAATGCAAACAAAATCTATTAATAACTTTATTGAATTATCACTTGAATTTTATTTTACAAAATATCGCGTATCTAATACACTATAAATTTAAATGGTACGAGACTTATATTCATAACTTTAGTGCAGAGAATGTATATAGGTACAAAAATGTGGTATCTATATTAAGATAGACATTTATAAACAATATTTGTCTCTAGATATATTTCTAGAGATATCTTTATCTATTTTTCTAAAAGTAAAATAAAAGTTTTTATTTTATAATAAATTTTCAATTAAATCCATGTTAATATTAGAATGATTTGTTTGTCTCAAGTGGAGATGAATCTCAAAAATGTATAATTTAGCTATCACCATAACAATCATCTAAATTTTCTTAAATTCTTGATCGATATTGTCAGTTAAATTTCTATGTTATAAAATATTCAAAATTCTCATTACCTCATCCAAACTTATATTTTTTTAAGATATTGCATAAAATTGCTTTGTAATATTAAATTAATACTATAAAAATCAGTTAAAATTCTTAAAAATTAGATATTTTTGTATGATGTCTCTGTGGATATTTATATCCAATATATTTTTACAAGGAATCCAAACTTTTTGTCCAAGAAATTTATGTCAGTAATTCTATGTTTTTACCCACTAGCTTAAAAATCATTATTTGTGACTACTAAGGATAAGCCTTTCATCAATATAAAACACTCAATAATTCTTTTGGATTTACAATGGAGTAATGGGAAAATATATAACTATGGAATACATTTAAAAAGACCAACCAAATATCAGAAAAGATAAGGGAGGTAAAAGGTATTCATAAGCATATAATAATGTGGGATATACTATATGATAGTTTGAAAAAATTGATAGTAAAACTCTAAAAGTTGATTTGTTAATATTGAAGAGTACTCTAAGGTTTTAGGCCATATAGTTAATTTACAAATTACATGGGAAAAGCACGAAATTTTATGTAAAATTACTTCTTATACTATTGTTGGTTAAAGAGGGATTTAGATAAATAAGAATTCAAGTTTGCGCTTTATTTTCCTAATAAATTAAGGTATTCTTGATATTCTTATCATACATACTTTAAAAACTTATGGATTGAGTCGGATGACAAAAAAAACTTAAAAATATATTATTAAAAGAAGCCCACATATCAAACTACAACCATTAGATTTCTCATTTATAACCAAGTAAATGAGGATATTTTATTTTTTTAGTGAAACAATTATTCTATAATAATAGAAATAACATTAAGCTGGAGGTTGTAATATCCTAAAAATCGTAGAAATATATTAGAAAAAATTAATTGTTAAGCTTACATTAAGGAACATTTTTGAAATATAAACTAAGATAATTCCTTTATCAACTCAGTAGCCAGGGATTTATTAGAGAAAGGGTCAGGGCAACATTAGGTGGGTTACCGCACTATTAGAGGTCCTTAGGTCAATTTTTTATAGTCTTTTGGTTATGTTATATTTTTAAAATAATTTTTGGTCTTCATTTTTTTTGAAACTGCTTTTTTCTAAAAATTTTGAATTATACTATTTTAAAAATTTATTAACTTTTACTTATTTTTCTTTCAAAATTCTTGTTTATAATAAAATATTGTAAATATTGTAGAAGGGGAGAGGGGTGGGAGGTGGTAAGGCAAAAATCTTTTATTAGCTTAAAATAATATTTGCGACAATAGGCAAATTTTCCTAAGGGATAGTTTTCTCATGCCCCCTCCCCCTTGGCTATTATAGCTCCGGTTAACAATTTATTCAGTTTAGGTACAATGTTAAATACTCGAAAACGGCGAAGGCTTAATAAAATTATTTAGAAATTTATTATTTCAAAAAATAATAATTTTTAAAATACTCTATATTATAAATTAATATTTAACTCGATAAAAAATAATAGTCAAACTTGCCTGTCTAAACTATGAATGTGCCAAATATATAACATAATCTACCTCATTATCAAATATGATGATTGAGCTATTATCAATTTTTCTAAATTTTTATTAAAAAATCTAATTAATTAATTTAGTTTTTCTTAAATATATTATATAAAAAGTTAGACTTATCTATTCTAATTTAATAGGTAGTGATAATTTTATAAAAGTTATATTATATTTAAGATGCTATCATTTAGCAGGATACTTTGTATCTCTATACTTTGTATCTCTTTAATAATAGGATAATAATATTTGTTTCTAATATTCTTTTTTTTACCAAGAATTTGAATCTAGATTCTTCCATACTCATATCATTTATGCATATCTTAATAAATAAGTATTTTACCTTATATGAGAGTAGTTTAATGAAAATTTAAACATGAAACTGAACTATTAAAATATTTAACACTTTAAAAGAAATAAGAAATAAATTGAATTAAACTACCTAGAAAGGAAATATTTAAGAGGGGTGGGGGGATTGGAGGTAGTTTGATGACCAATTTTTTTTTTATTTTGATATTATTCATCATTTTAAAATGATAGTGGCGAACAAGAAGATTATGATATTAATTAGAAATAAATAAAAATATGCAATATATTATAGCTAAATAATTTTAAATGGTAGGTTTCAAAACATAATAGAATATGTATAGCATAGAAACAGGTATCTCAAGTAATGAGAATGAGTATGATTAAAGGAAAGCTCCCCATATGATGACAAAAGTGGGGTCATTTCAAACCTAAATATAATGATTTTATTCTTCGCCTATAAAAATATAATAAGTTTTAGCCTCCACTAATCCCATATAAATATTAAATAATTAACAGTTTAAATGTGTATGCTAGTACTTTGTTCAATCCTTTTGTATTCAACCTACAGATATTTAATAATAGTCCTATAACAAATTTGCGGAAATGTTCATGTTGCCCAAAAATATGCTTGTTTATAATATTTCCTTAATCTTTTAATCCAGATTTATGGAAATGAAGAGTACCTAGCGTATGTCTGGTGTATCTTAACATAGAGACCTTATATGCTAAAATCATCTATCATATAAATCGTAAACTTGACACTAATAAATATAATCACATGTAAAAATATAGGCAATGAATATTTTAAATATATATTACATGTTTTACAATATTGAATTGAGAGTTGATGTATTTAAGAAAAAATAAGAGATAAAGATACAAAATCTATTGTTGCTGCTATAATTTAGATAAAAACTATATAAATGATTTTTATAAAAATATAAGCAAATTGTAAAAAATATTTCAGAACGACCAGATATAAAATATTTTAATTTGATTATATAATCTCTGTGTATTTTTTTATCGAATATATTCATTTAATTATGCGTAACAATTTTATTGAAATTTAGTAAGTGCACCCATATTTAAATATTATATAAAATATATCCAAACATAAAATTTAATAATATAATAATCATAAACGGTTTTGATCCTTAATTATAATCACAAATCGCTAATTATCTTTTCGGCTAAATTATTAAACATTTTTTATACTTTAAAATAATGAAAGTAACAAAATAAAATGAGCATAAGAAAGATATTATTAAAAAATTTAATTTTTTTATTGTTTAGTGCATTTCTTCGATAACATTTTCTTCAGACCCTTTAATATTTAGTAAAATAATTTTAATAAATTAGGGAATTTATTTATTTAATTATACATAATTACATTAACAGAAACCTATGAGGTGTACACATAGGCATAGCCAGAGTAGCATTTTAAACTAATAAAAATAATTCACACTACACTACCCCCACTCATCTCTCTCCCAAAAATGTATACAACATATCTAATATATAAACGATAATTTGAAGAAAAAATAAGTAAAATTTAATAATTTTTTTAAATAAAGAAGAGGTAAAAAAAATCAAAGCTATTATTTAAAAATGTAATATAGCTAGGTTGTAATAGATAATCTAAAATATCTCCAAAAAATCTGAGGGAATAAAATCAACCTAATAGTGCCCACCTCTTAGAAATAAACTGACTACGCCTATGGGTATGTTTGCTCCTAAACGCCGGCATTTTGTTGTAGCTCCAACACTATTCCTGCTACGGCATATTATTTTACAACATATCGTTGACTTAAATAAATTTCCAACTAATCTCAACAAAATTATATCCAATGATAATTATACAATTAAACTAAAATAGATTTTGAATTATATATAATCTCACAATATTGAAATTTTTACCGTTAAATTGGTATTAACAGATATACTTATGTTTTTATTTAAGTTGAAATATTTATACATAATAAAATATAAAGCTATCTGACATTCCTCTAGGTAGCGAGAAAATAAAGGCCAGGACAAATTATGATAAAAAATTTAAGACAACAACATCAATTTTATATATGGTCAGTCTACAATAGCATATTTATATTTTTCCCAAAATATAATATCGCTTTAAAAAGATTTATCTTTCTATGAAAATAATTAATATAGAATAGTCATATTTCTAACATTATTTATCAGATTCAAAAAATAAATAGTCCAAATCACTCACTATCCATATATTAAAATAAAAATTCTACCTGAGAATTCAATTTTTTCGTTTCCTTTTTACAAAAATTTTGAATATAATAAAAAATTTCCAAACTACTTAAATATCATGCTTGTTTTATTAATCAATGAGGATTTTTTTTAAACCACACTAAGTTTAAAAATTTTTTTAAAAATTATCCCTTAAAATGAATCTTCTTAAATTTTTATAATTAAATAATCATATTACCTCTAAATTTACTTCTAGGATAGGTCATATCTATTATATTTATTATAGAATGTGATTTTTATCTCTGTTCGATTCAATTTTATTTTATATATTCAATCAAAATATAAGTTTAAAAATATCACTTGTGCTTTGTTTCATAATAGTATCTTCTGCGGATGTAGATTCAAGACCTAATATCAAATAATAAAATAGGAGAGATAGATAATCAAATTATACTTTTATAATTTTATGAATATATACGTAAAATTATTATATGAATTATCTTATACTATTTTTATAATTTAATATTTTCTATTTCCACATTATTTAACAAATTTGAGAAATAAAGTTTAAATCGCTATTAATATCTTACCGTAATATATTAAATTAAAATAAAATATTACCTGAGAATTCGATTATATTGATTGCTTTTTGCAAATATTTTGAATATAATAAAATTTTCGAAAACTTCTTAAATATCATGCTTATTTAATAAACAATCAATGAGGATTTTTAAATTAAAGACAATATGTTTTCTACTGAATTATATAAACAGCAAAAAATAAGTTTATTATTTATAATATAATTTCCAAACCAAATAATAATAAAAATTTCTATGTCGTATATTCTTGGTCTCAAAGAAAATGAGTTAAAAGAACTTTATCATAGATTTTTTATTACAGAACTTCAGATTGTGTAACTATATATGGATACTGGGTGCAAGATATAAATTAAAAATTATACCGAAATATTTTAAGCAACGAATCGATAATAAAGCTGTAAAACTAAAATTAATTATTCAAATCCTGATTTTAAATGAAATTCATAAAATCCTTATTATATAAAATTAAAATAGAAATAGTATTTGTTATTTAGAGAAAAAAGATTATCTATTTATGAAAGCGGGTGATTTAAAATCTATTTTTCTCACCTATCTCAATTTTAAAATGTCTTACTCGATAAATAATAACCAACTATGACAATTATACAATCATACAAAATTAGATTTTGAATTATATAAAATTACACAATATATTTCCTTAACCGATAAATAGATATACTCGATTTACTTATGTTTTATAAGTTCAAGATTAATGCATATAAAAATATAAATTCTCAGAATACGCCGTGTAATCGTTAGGTGTTGAGAAAATAAGTGCTAGGACATATTCATTTCAAAAATAATTTAAAAAACTAGCGTCAGTTTAATATACGGGTTTACAATCTACATTTGCATTTATATTTTTCTCAAACATATAAAAAAAAATTTTAGGAAGATGTAACTATCTATTAAAATATTTAATATAGAATTGTTTTATTTTACACTTTATTTATAATATTCAATAAATAAAGAGTCCATATCAACACCCCATTTCTTAGCTAATATATTTTAATAAAATATTTTACCTGAGGAATCGAATTTTTTGTTTTCTGTTTTATTGCTTGAGCCAGTGTCTTTATGATTTAATTTTTTTATATATTTAATAAGGTTTATCAATCTAATAAATAAAATTCGGAATCAATATAACTAATTTCATAAGCGTAGCCAGGATTTTCCTAAAGGGGAGGAAATTAAAAGATTTCTGGGGGCGAAGACTCCAGGCTCCATTTTGGGCGGGCCTTTGGGCCGCTTTTGTCCGGCCCTCGTGTTTTATATATATATATATATACACTCATAAAATATTTTTGCAAGATTGGAGGTTTATTTTAATAAAAAATATTATCTTTATTTAAAATATAGGAAATTGATTAAGAAATTATATCAAAATATAAGCCTGAAACATATAGGAAATATATAAATATTAGTTTATATAAAATATAATAAATTACATATATATACATTAATAAAAAAAACATTGTAATAATTTATTCCAAACAAGTATAAGAAATTTCTTTATTAAAAGTAAGTAAACATATAGTTGATATTTCTCTATTATATAGAATTGGTTACAAATATTAGGTAAAATGCCAATTTTACAGACATATTTGACTGTTAAATATATTACAGTTAATATTTTAATAAACTTTACTAATAAATGTTTTTGATAATAAATATAAGAACCAATTTACATTCAATTTTTACGCCATCTATTTATTTTAAATAAAAAAATTGATATTATAAATTAATCATCATATTATTAATACCACAATTGATATATCTTATTAGATATTTACGCTACTGAAATATCTAATTATTTTTATTTACATTCTTTAAAAGGTATTTTGTGATGTCCTTATCAATATTCTATAGTCGTAAAATATATTTCCCTATTGGTAAAAATTATTTGATTTTCATACGATATTAGATAAAATTAGATATAGTAAATTTAAGACACATAATATCACTGTTTGTATACGTTAATTTTTTTTATTAATTTAACATTTATTTTATAAATATTTTTATAATTATATTTTATTTTATTAAGAAAAATAAGTAAAAGTTACGAACTTTATAAAAAATTATATTTGAGATATATTATTTTTTTTCCTGTCATAGGTTACTTTATTTGAATATTTACTGATATAGTAAGTTGTCAAAATGTAATAGCAATCTAGTAATTTTATGGATTTATTAATAGTAATTATAACACAATTTACCTTTGTTTTAAGACTTATCTTTAACTATTTCATTTCCTAAAACCATTTTTGTCACAAAAATTTTCGAAAAATGTATGAATTATTCAATAGTTTTAGTTTAAAAAAAAATATTAACTTTTAAATTTCTTTTGAATTATTATTTAAGATATATAGGCATACATTTCTGGGGGATAGAGGTTGGGAAGAAAAGGAGGATATTTTTTATTAGCTAAAATGATATTCACAAAAATTTATAAATTTCTGAAGGGGGAGTAGAATTTTTCCTTACAACCCCCCCCCCACTCTGGCTACGCCTATGACTAATTGATTTAAGTAAAGCAAAACACTATGTATTCTCTCAATCAATAGAAATATTTAAATATTAACTATTTTTGTTCTTTGTAATATATAATATAAATTCCAAAAATCTATAGATCAATATCACATAAAACACTAATGCTAAACGTGCTGAAATTAATTAGATAGATATTCTCATAAAAAGAATCTACCATAAAATAACACATATTATTTCGAGGTGAATAGGTAACCCAATAATTAATAAAAATCTCTAAGTCGGATATTATTGCTCTCTATAAATCTAAAGATGGCGAGAAAATAAGAGCCAGGACATAATCCTATCAAAAATTATTAAATAAAGTTGTAATCGCATATTCATATTTTTTCCCAAACATATAATTTGTTTTAAGAAGGTATAGATAAAATAATATTTAATATTTATTTCACTCATTATTTATAATATTCAAAAAACAAAAAAGAAGCCAAATCAACACCCATGTCTTAGATTGATATATTAAAATAAAATGTTTAACTGTGGAATCGAGTATTTTGTTTTTTGTTTTGTTACTTGAGGCAGTGTCTTCAAAATTTATTTTCATAATATTTAATAAGGTAATCATTCTATCTTATATGTAAAATTCTGAATCAACAGCACTTAGATAAAATAACTAACTTATACAAGCGAACACTATGTATTCTCTCAATCAATAGCAATATAAGATATGAAACATTTAGGATATTTCTTTATAATTTATAATATAAATTCCAAATCTATAAATCAATATCACATAAAACACTCATATGCTACCCGTTTTGATTACTATCATGAAAATAATTTAGATTATTAACTAAAATTAATTCGACAGATCTTCGCTTAAAAATAATATCTACAATAAATTAACACATATTATTTCAAGGTGAATAGGAAACCAATTTATAATAAATATCTTTAAGTTAGATATTATAACCAACAAAGAAAATGTTGAAAAAGTTTATCATAGGATCATAATTATTGAACTTATTATAGTGTATTTTCAATATATATATTGTAAGTTTGATAGCAATTCTATATCATAAAAATTCTGAACTCTAGATATTTAGGATACTGGGTGTAAGATTCAAATTAAAAATAATATTGAAATCTAAACAACGAATCGAATAGCTGTAAAATATAAAATAAGATTCAAATTGATTTTCAAAGAAAATTCAGAAAATTTTTATAAACTTAATATTATAAAAAATCTTTTTTATGAAAATAGACAGTTAAAAGTTCTAAGAATTATCAAGTAAATAAGATATTTGTATAAGAACAAGTACCACTGATAAAATATTTTTTCTTGTATACTTCAATCTTAAAATATCTAACAAACTCGAATAATATCGATCATTATTATAAATTATCTCACAATATTGAATTTTTTACCGATAAATAGATATAATCGATTAACTTATTGCTTAATTGAAGATGAAAAATTATAAATAGTAAAATATAACGCTCTCAGATCTAGCCGTGTAATCTACAGCGGAAAAATAAGGGCTAGGACATATTCCTTTCAGAAATAATTATAGCACCCGGCGACAGTTACAATCTACATATGTATGTATATTTTTAACAAACATATTTTTTTCTATAAGGAAAATATAGCTAATATATAATAATTATATTTCCCACATAATTTGTAAAAAAAAATAAAGGGTCCAAATTATCCCATATCTTAGGGTAATATATAAAAATAAAATATTTTACTTGATTCTCTTATATTCATTTCTATTTTGTTACGTGCAATATCTTTATAATTTAATTTTTTAATAATATTTAATAAGTTATAATTAATTATATTATAAATAAATTTCGGAATATATATCAGCTTTTAGAGAAAATGACTAATTTATAAAATTAAAGCGATGTGTATTCTCACAATCAGTAGAAATATTAAATATCAACTATTTTTTATATTTATTTATTTTTGATAATATAAATTCCAAGCAATTAGATCAATAACAATTAAAAGAATTTATTCAGATGCCAATTTATTTGATAATGATTGGGTAAATTTATATTATTGATTGATTAATTGGATAGATCTTCAAATAAATCTACCATAAATTGAGAAATAATATCGAGTGGAAACCAATTTATAATAAAAATCTCTACGAATATTATAGTTCTCAAAAAAAATGAGGTTGAAAATCTTTATCATTAATTCTCTATTACAGAAATTCAGATGGTATTTTTTGTATAATAAATTTTTTATTAATTTTCAACACTATATATTAAGTATACTGGGTGCAAGATTCAAATTAAAAATACTATGGAAATATTTTAAACAACTAATTAATATTATAGCTGTAAAAAATATCAAATTCTCCTGATCTTCAATGAAATTCAGAAATCCTTATTATACAAAAAAATTAAAACAGAAATAGTATTTTTATTTAGCGAAAAAAGATTATCTATTTATGAAAGCGGGTAGTTTAAAATTCTCTAAATTAGAAAATAAATAAATTATTTATATAAGAACAACTACAGTAAAGGAAATGATATTTTTTCTCAGCTCTCAATTTTAAAATATCTAATTAACTAAATAATAACCAACTATGACAATTATACAATCAAATAAAGGTAGATTATAAAATATATATATAATTTTACAGTATTAACGATAAATTAAATTGATATAATCGATTTACTTATGTTTTTATTTAAGTTAAAAATTTATTCATAAAATATAACGTTCTCAGACTTAACCGTGTACTCTCATGGTGAAGAAAATAAGGACTAGGACATATATCTAAAATTATTAAAACACCGGACAACGTCTACATGGCAGAAAATTAATGGAGGCAAACACCCCTACCAAATCTACTCCCCCCCCCATTAAAAAAGTGCACACCACAGTCGCCATATTCGCCAAACCCCGATGCTATAGTGATATAAATAAAAAGGAATCTTATAATTAACTATCATTTACTCACAACAAAATTTTATTTACAACATTTCAGACCTGTTTAGGCTAGAAAACTCAATTAATTTTTTGATGGTTATAATAATGTTGTTAAAGTAATATAGATTAACTGGATTTTAAAGTGTTTAAACCACTCATCAATTTATATAAATTTTATCAAAACATGCTAAAAAAATACTTATCTCAATCCTTTCACATTTTAAACAATTTTAGTGAAATAGATAAAAAGTTAAAGGATATTGACCTGGCCAGTCAGCAAACATGGCCATTTATGCCACTTATTCCCTACATATTTTTTATTTTAACTATTACTATTATAATTTTGACACATCAAAAAAGATACCTATTATTGATAATTTTTTGGAATAAATAGTGTTATTATCTTTAAGCGCATTTTTTTTAAATCTAAAAATAATCAAATGAAAATTATTGATAATTTTCTTATATAAAATACATATATTAAATTTAATATGCATTGCCCTAAAGTGATAGGGTACGATTATTTGATTATAGATTATGCTTCTGATCGACGAGCTCTAGGCGAGATGACAGTATGGAATATTATTATTTTTGGGATACAATAAAAAATAAATTATATATATATATGTATATTTTAAATTTAAGTCAATTTTTTGTAGAAAGAGAGATGCGTAAAAAATATTTTTAAAATATTCAAGAAAGAGCTGCTTGAGTCTCTCCATTGAGATTGATCATTGAATGAGAAGAAAATATAATCTGGGAATCGTTAATAACATTAGATGTTTTTTAATTATTAAATAAAGAATATAGTTTAAATTTGTTTACCTATTGAAAATCTTATTTTTAATAATAATATTTAAAGAATTTTGCTAAACTTTAAAATGATTTATTATATTCTTAACTGATATTTAGGAACTGAAATTTACTATTAAAAATATATTATATAATGTTAACCTAAATACTTTTATAAATTTACAAATCAACATAATATTAATATTTTAGGTATGAAATTGTAAAATATTATGGTAAATAATTAATTAAAAAGATTATAATATAAAAAGAAAAAATTTAAAATTTTTTTATATTTATTAATAGACAGATTACTATTTAATTCATATGTCAGAATAAAATAAACGATAAACATCATAATCATATCAATTATTGGATTCAAAAGAATATAATTCATGTGATAAACTACCCCTTAAAATCATTACCTGCCCCTCAAAATTTAATCTCAACCCCCCAAAATCAATATCTACTCCCAAAAGGTCAATATACTTTGGTTAGAGACATTTATCTCCAATCTACCCTGGTCATGTAGCCACTGACACCGGAGTCAGTTTAATATAGTGGTTTACAATCTAGAATAGCATATACGTATTTTTTCCAAACATTAAATTTGTTTTATGAAGGTATAGATAGAAGTAATATTTAATGTAGAATTGATTTATTTTACAAATTATTTGTAATATTCAAAAAAATAAAGAGGCCAAATCATCATTCATTTCTTAGAGTAATATATTAAAATAAAATATTTACCAAATGAATCAAATATATTGTTTTTTGTTTTGTTTGAGGTAGTGTCTTCATAATTAAATATTTTTATAATATTTAATAAGGTTATCATTAATTAATTTTCTTATAAATAAAATTCGGAATCAATATCAGCACTTAGACTTCAAAACTAATTTAAATTAAGGCGAAACATTCTATGTATTATCTCTAATAATAGGAAAAATAGATATCACTATTTTTGATATTTCTTTGTTATACATATAAATTCCAAATCTATAGATCATATCACATTAAACACTAATTCAGATGCTAAACGTTTTGATTACGATCGTGACAATAATTTAGATTATTGACTGAAAATAATTTGATTGATCCTCGCTTAAAAGAATCTTTCTTAAATTGACACTTAATTCGAGGTGAATAAGAAACCAATTTATAATAAAGATCTTTATTTTGGATATTATTACTCTCAAATAAAATGAGCTTTAAACACTTTATCAATGGTCTTATAATTATAAAACTTAATAGTGTGTTTTCTATATAATTTAAATTTGATAGCAATTCTATATCTTATAAATTCTGAACTCTAGATATTAAGGATAATGGGTGTAAAATTTTAATTAAAAATAATATCGATATATTTTAAACAAGGAATCAAATTATAGCCGTAAAACTTAAAATAAGGTTCAAATTCTCCTGATATTGAAAGAAAATTCAGAAATCTTTATTTAATATTATAAATTAAAACAGAAATAATGTATGTTTTTTAGACAACATAATATAAAAGATGATCTTTTTATAAAAATAGACAGTTAAAAGTTCTCAAAATTAGCAAATAAATAAATTTATATAATTACAACTATATCCACTGAAAAATTTTCTCTTTTAGACTTCAATCTTAAAATGTCTAACTAACTCGATATATAATGTCCATCAATGGATTTATACAACCAAGCCAAAATTTTGAATTATATACAATCTTACAATATTCAATTTTTTTCCTATATATTGATAATCGATTTGCTTATTGTTTAATTTAAATTGTTTATTTATAAATAGTAAAATATAAAGCTCTCATATTTAGCTGTGTAATCTCTAGGTAGCACAAAATAAGCGCTAAGTCATATTTCCAAAAATAATTAAAACAACCGGCGTCAGTTTAATATACGAATGTACAATCTACATATGTATATATGTATATATTCATATTTTTCACAAACATATTATTTGTTATAGGAAAATATAGCTATATATGATAATATTAAATTTAGAATAGTTATATTTCCCACATTATTTGTAATAAAAATTAAAGAGTCCAAATTATCGCCCATATTTTATTGTAATATATTTTAATAAAATATTTTACCTGAGTATTCTCTTTTTTTGCTTTCTATTTTTATATATGCAATATCTTTATAATATAATTTTATTATAATATTTGATAAAGTTATGATTAATTAATAATTTTATAAATAAAATTCGTATTTATCAGCTCTTATATAAAATAATTTTATAAAATTCAATTAATAGAAATATTAGATATCAACTATATTTGATAATGTAAATTCCAAACCTATAGATAAATATCATATAAAAAAACTAATTCAGATGCCAACATTTTTGAAAACGTGTAAATTTATATTATTGACTGAGTGCAAGATACAAATTAAAAATTATATCAAAATATTTTAAACAAGGAATCGAGCTGTAAAACTAAAATAAGCATTGAAATTCTCCTGATATTTAAAGAAATTGAAAATCATTATTATATAAAGAAATTAAAACAGATAGTATTTGTTATTTATTAATATTATAAACGATTATGTATTTATAAAAACGGGTAGTTATAAATTCTCTAAATAAGAAAATAAATGAATTATTTATATAAGAACAACTACAGTAAATAAATAAATATTTTTTCTCACCTACCTCAATTTTAAGTCTAATTACCTCGAAAAATAATAATCAATTATGACACATATATAATCATACAAAATTAGATTTTCAATTATATATAATTACACAATATTGAATTTCCTTAACCGATAAATTGATTATTTACTTCATTTAAGTTGAAGATTTATACATAATAAAATATAACGTTCTCCAACTTAACCGTGTAATCTCTAGTTGTTTAGAAAATAGTCCTAGGACATATTCATTTCAAAAATAAATTAAAAAACCGGCGTCAGTTTAATATACGGGTTTACAATCTACATTTACATTCATATTTTTCTCAAACATATAAAAAAAAATTAGGAAGATGTAGCTATCTATTTTAATATTTAATATAGAATTGTTTTATTTTACACTTTATATGTAATATTAAATAAAGAGTCCAAATCAACACCCCATTTCTTAGCTAATATATTTTAATAAATTTTACCTGAGGAATCGAATTTTTTGTTTTCTGTTTTGTTGCATGAGGCAGTGTCTTCATAATTAAATATTTTCATAATATTTAATATGTTTATTATTAATTATCAATCTTATATATAAAATTCGGAATCAATATAACTAATTTTTAGAATTAGAGCAAATTTAATACAGTGGTTTACAATCTACAATAGCATATTTATATTTTTCACAAACATATAATATTTTTAAGAAATAATAGAAATATTTATTTTACAAATTATTTGTAATATTCAAAAAATAAAGAGGCCAAATCAATATCATTTATTAGCGTAATATTTACCTGAGGATTTGATTTTTTTGTCTGTTTTGTTACTTGCAAATTCTTCATAATTTAATTTTATCATAATATTTGATAAGTTTAACATTAATTATCATTCTTATAAATAAAATTTGTGATCAATATCCGCACTTAGATAAAATAGCTAACTTATAGAAATAAATCGAAACACTATGTATTCTCTCAATCAATAGCAGTATTAGATATCAACCTTTTTGATATTTCTTTATTATTTATATAATATAATTACAAATCTAAAGATCAATATCACATAAAATACTAATTCAGATGCTACCCGTGTGAAAATAATTTAGATTATTGATTAAAATTAATTCGACAGATCTAGGCTTAAAAAAATATCTAAAATAAATTAACACATATTATTTAGAGGTGAATAGGAACCAATTTATAATAAAATCTTTAAGTTGGATATTATAACCCTCAAAGAAAATGTTAAAAAACTTTATCATAGTTTCATAATTTTAAAACTTTTTATATTGTATTTTCTATATAAATGTTTTGATATCAATTCTATTTCATAAAAATTTAGAACTCTAGATATTATATTGGGTGTAAGATTCAAATTTAAAATAATATTAAAATATTCTAAAAAAATCGAATTTTAGAGGTAAAACAAAAAATAAGTTCAAAATCTCCTGATCTTCAAAGAAAATTCAGAAAATTTTTATAACATAATATTATAAAAAATAATCTTTTTGTTAAAATAGAGATAGTTATAAGTTCTCAAAATTATCAAATAAATAAGATATTTGTATAAGAACAAATATGTATACTGATAAAATATTTTTTCTTGTATACTTCAATCTTAAAATATCAAACTAACTCGATAAATAATATCCATCATTGACATTTATAAAACCAAGCCAAATTAAATTTTGAATTATATAATCTCACAATATTCTTTTTTTACGATAAATAGGTATAATCGATTAACTTATTGCTGAAAATTTATAAAAACGCTCTCAGATCTTGCCGTGAATCTATTAATAGCATGGGATTGGACATATTCCTATCAGAAAAAACACCCAACGTCAGTTTAATCTATATGTATATTCATATTTTTTCATAATCATATTATTTGTTTTAGAAAAATATAGCTATATATGATAATATTAAATATAGAATAGTTATATATCTCACATTATTAATAAAAATAGAGAGTCCAAATTATCACCCATAACTTAGGGTAATATATAAATATATTTACTTGAGAATTTTCTTAGA
Organism: Gordionus sp. m RMFG-2023; assembly: GCF_954871325.1. Taxonomy (NCBI): domain Eukaryota; kingdom Metazoa; phylum Nematomorpha; class Gordioida; order Chordodea; family Parachordodidae; genus Gordionus; species Gordionus sp. m RMFG-2023. Next base: position 6,973,877 of record NC_088777.1, read on the forward strand.
TTCTTTTCTATTTTGTTACGTGCAATATCTTTATAATTTAATTTTCATAATATTTAATAACGTTATCATTAATTAATAATATTATAAATAAATTTCGAAATCAATATAGCAGATAAAATAACTAATTTATAAAATATGCATTCTCACAAAATAAATAGAAATATTATATATCAACTATTTTTATATCTTTATTTATGTTAACATAAATTCCAAGCCTTTCAATAAACATCATATAAAAAAGCTAATTCAGATGCCAACTTTTTTCATAACGATCGTGTAAATTTATATTGTAGACTTAAATTAATTGGATAGATCTTCGTATGAATCCATAAATTGAAATAATAATATCTATGTAAAATGGAAACCAATTTATAATAAAAATCTCTAAGTAGAATACAATAGGTCTCAAAGAAAATGAAGTTATTTTAGCATTGCTTTCCATTACAGAATATCAGATGGTGCTTTTTATATATTAATTTTTTTAATTTTGAGAGCAATTCCTTATTTCTAAATTTTCTCAACACTCGATATTAAGGATACTGAGTGCAAGATCCAAATTAAAAATTATATCGAAATATTTTAAAAAACGAATCGATATTATAGATGAACTAATAATAAGAGTTCAAATTCTCCTGATCTTCAAAGAAAATTCAAAAAATCTTTATAATATAAAGATTATAAATTAGATCAGAAATAGTATTTGTTATTTAGCCAACTTAATATTATAAAAGATGATCTATTTATGAAAGGAGGTATTAAAAATTCTTTAATATTAGCAAATAAATAATTATCTGTATAAGAATAACTACACTAAATAAAAATATTTTTTAATGTCCACTTACTCGATAAATATTGTCCATCCATGACAATTATACAATCAAACAAAATTAGATTTTGAATTATATATAATATCTAATTGAAATGGAAACCGTATAATAAAAAAAATTCTACGTCAAATTATATTGATCTTATGGAAAATGTGGTTAAAAAGCTTTATCATTGGTTTTTTATTATAGAAATTCAGATGGTGTTTTTTATTTTTTAAGTTTGAAAACAATTTTTTATTTCTAAGAAATCTCCACTAGATATTAAAGATACTGGGTGAAGATTCAAATTAAAAATTATATCGAAATATTTTAAACAATGAATCCAAATTATAGCTGTAAAACTAAAAATAAGCGTTCAAATTCTCCTGATCTTCAAAGAAAATTAAGAAAATATTTATTATAGAAAGATAATAAATTAGAACAGAAATAGTATTTGCTATTTACTCAACTTAATATTATAAAAGATGATCTATTTATGAAAGCAGGTTAGATAAATTCTCTAAATTATCAAATAAATGCTTTATTTGTAGATGAAAAACAACACTAAATGAAAAAATATTTTTTCTCGATGACTTGAATCTTAAAGTATAACTCACACAATAAATATTTTGAATCAATAACATTCATACTATTAAACAAAATTAGATTTTGAATTATATATATAATTTCAGAATAATGAATTTCCATAACTGATATGATAAATTTATATTATCGATTTACTGATGTATTTAAGTTCAAATTTATAAATAGTAAAATATAACGCTCTCAGACTTAGCCGAATAATCTCTAGATTGCGGCAAAATGAGTGCTATGATATATACTTATCAAAAATAATTAAAGCCACAGGCGTCAGTTTCATTTGAATATTCATATTTTTCCCATATATAATTTGTTTTAAGAAGATATAGCTATTTATGAAAATATTTATTATAGAATAGTTATATTTCTATTTCCCACATTATTTGTAATATTCATAAAATTAAGAATCTAAATCAACACCCATTTCTTAGGGTAATATATTAAAATAAAATTATTTTACCTGAGAGTCTGATTTTTCTATTTGCTCTTTCACGTGAGGCAGCCACTTCATGATTTAATTTTATCAAAAAATTTGATAAGGTTATCATTATTTAACAATCTTATAAATAAAACTAGAAATCAATATCATATCAATTTATATAATTAAGGCAAAACAATCTATTATGTTCACTCTTAAATACATATTACATATCATATTTGATATTTCTTTGGAATTTATAAAATCTATATATAAATATCACATAAAACTAATTCAGATGTTAAACATTTTGATTACAATCGTAAAAACTATTTAGATAATTGACTGAAATTAATTCGATAGATCTTCCGCAGCGTCTACATGAGCGGGAGGGGTAGGAACAGTCTGCATCCTATTTTTTGAGGGGGGTAGGGGTAGGATAAATGTTTTGGGGGGTTATCTATTTAATTTTGAGATGAAATAGGACAAAATTTATTGCTGTAAAAATTAGTACTTTTATTATAGAACTATTATAATACAATTCATCGACCAAATCCATATATTGCAAACAATCATACACATTGTTTTCAATAAAGCTTTCTGCTATCCTCTTAAATGTAATTTAAAAGGTTTAAATATTTCAGCAAGCTAATAATGCTATAATAAGAATTCATTGTAAATAATGGAGGTTTTATCAATTTATTATCTAAAAAATAAATTCTTTATATTTATAAAATATCGATAGCTGGTAGTAAAGGTAGAATAATTTAAGTAATCCTTTATAAATTCTCTGAAAAGAGTATCATTATAATTAAAAAGGTGAAAATAATAATGGGGAAACATGGCTGTCGAAGGCGGCGTGAATTTTTTAGGGTCGGCAAAAGTTTTTGAAGGGGGTTTGCATCCAGTGAAAATCCTGTCATATAGACGCTGGATCTTCGCATAAAAATTAATGTACTATAAAATTGACAAATATTATTTTGAGGTAAATTCAAAACCAATTTATAATAAATATCTTTAAATTGGATATTATTAATCTCAAAGAAAATTAGCTTGAAAAACTTTATCATAAGTTTTATGGAACTTAATATAGTGTATTTTCTATATAAACGTTTTAAGTTTGATAGCAATTCAATATCTTAAATTCTCAAATCTAAATATTAAGGATACTGAGTGTAAGATTCAAATTAAAAATTATCTAAATATTTTAAACAACCAATCGAATTGTTAAGCGGAAAATAATTCCCCGGAAAAAAAAACCAGCAAAAAAATCCCCGAAAATAATTCCCCGGAAAAAAATTCCCTAGGATAATAATCCCCGGAATAAAATCCCCTGGAATAATTCCCCAGAAAAAAAATCCCAGGAAAATAATTCCCCGGAAAAATATCCTTGGAAAATATGGAAACATATTCTTCGGAAAAAAATTCCCATATAAAATAATTCCCCGGAAAATATCCCCGGAAATAAATTCCCCATTTTTTAGATTTTAAATTAAATATGGAAGAAAATTAATCCCCGGAAAAAATTCCCCGTATATTTTTTTTTTAAATTATCAAAAAATAATCTCGCCGCTAAAATAACGAAAATATTTCTAAAAAATTCTTTTCATCTAGACTTGAATAGATATTATGATGTAATTAAACCATATTATATTTACCATGAAGAGGGGGGGGGGGGGTATTTCTAACACGCCATTAAGGTTAAAATATATATAACATTAAAATGAATATTATGACACTATTCTGTTCCATTCGTTTATATCAGTTTGAATCCCGGACAAAAATAACATAATTTAAATTTTTTATGTTTAATACTTTTGATTTTAAAAATTGTATCTGATTATAAATTTTCAAAAAAAGTATTGATCCTAATCACTGATCACAAAAGTTTATTTAATTCAAAGACTATCTCAAGTAATTGAAGGCTACCAAAAAATATACTATTTACTCTAAATAATATTTGTTTATTTTTATAAATATTATAATTTTTAATATATTTAATATATTTAATTCATCAAAGAAAACACAGGAGGGACTATAATCTTAAAATATAAACTTTTTTTATTTGAAAGTTTCCAACTCCGGAAATGTTATTACATAATTCCAGTTAGTTTCCTTATATTATTATTATTTATAATGTTGAAAGGAAAGTTATGCTCATTTTTATATTTGGGTGGTATATTCTTTGTAATTTTGAAACAAACGATTTTCGTTTAGTTATTTTATTACTTTTTATAAAATTTTCTTTTACTATTTTAAACATTTTTGATAATTTTAATAAATTTTTTATGTTTATTCTTCCGTTAAATAAGCATGCTAAAATTTTTCATGAGGGCTATTCCTACAATTATCATAAAACTAAGAAAAATTTTAAAAGATACCAATGTACATTATATAATGCTGAAAAATGCCCAGTTATTTTGAAATATTACAATGAAAATGACTATACATTGGAAAATACACCTCAATCCTATAAACCCACATGAATATCAAATTGAAAATGCTATAAGCACGATGAAAAGAAAAGCCTCTGAAACAAATCAAAATACTTGCCAAATATAAGCAGAAGAAATGTCTAAATTGTCAAATTCAGAAAAAGACTTTCGAATGAAGATAGTATCAAGAGGACACTTAAAAATCACAAAATAAAAAGGTTTCCTCCTATTCCGGCCACATTGGAAGAATTAAGCATTTCAGGTTAATTCATATTTATGTCTATAAATAACTTTTTAATAGAAAATATCTTTTAATATTAGAGGATTGAGCTACAACCGGATCTCCCACGAATGGAAGATTTCTTTTGCATGATAATGGTGGAGATTCTAATGGACGAATAATTATATTTGCCACCGATTATATGCTTAAAATGTTAGCCGAAACGAAAACTTGGTATATAGACGGGAATTTTAAATTGGCTCCTCATTTATTTTTGCAGCTATATGTAATTAGAATACCCTTTAAAACACTGTTTATACAGCGGAATATTTTTTGTCAAAGAAAAACGTATACAACGTATGAAGAAATTTTTAAAATTTTACTCGAAAAAGACCAAGAACAGAATTAATTTATATAGATTTTGAAAAGGCCGCAATCAATGAATTAAAACAACAGGCATCAGGTTATTTTACGGGTTTTACAGTTGCTTATTCAAATTTTCACAAACATATTATTTTTTTATGAAGATATAATTATATTGATAATATTATATATAGAATAGTTATATTTCAATCATTATTTGTAATAATAAGAGTACAAATTATCATCCATACCTAATATATTAAAATAAAATATTTTACCTGAGGATTTGATTTTTGTCGTTTTCTGTTGTGTTACGTAAGGCAGTAGCTTGATAATTGTTTTTTTTCATAATTTTTGCTAAGGTTGATTCAAGATCAGCTCCTAAAATAAATAAATTATTTATAAAGTTAAAGCGAAACTTTCAATGTATTCTCTCAATCAAAAGAAATATCCGATATCATATATTTTTGAATTTCTTTATTGATAACATAATTTCTAAACCTATAGATCAATATCATATATTAAAATTGATTCATATGCTAACCTCTATGATTACGATCATTAAAATTTAAATTATTAAATTAATTGGATATATTTTCGCATGAATCTACCATAAATTAAGGCATATTATATCTAGGTAAAATGGAAACCATTTATAATATAAATTTCTAGGTTGAATATTATTGGTCTTAAAGAAAATGAACTAAAAATCTTTATCATTGCTTTTCTATTCCAGAAATTTAGATGATATATATTGTATATTAATTTTTTTTAAGTTTAAAAGCAATTCCTTTTTCTAAAATTCTCAAAAATAGATATTAAGGATACTGAGTGCAAGATCCAAATTAAAAATTATATCGAAATATTTTAAATAAACGAATCGATATTATAGCTGTAATACTAAAATAAGCGTTCAAATTCTCCTGATCTTCAAAGAAAATTCAGAAAATCTTTATTATATAAAGATTATAAATTAGATCAGAAATAGTATTTTAGCCAACGTAATATTATAAAAGATGATCTATTTATGAAAGGAGGTATTGAAATTCTTTAATATTAGCAAATAACTAATTATTTGTCTAAGAACAACTATACTAAATAAAAAAAAAATTCTCAATTATTTCAATCTTAAAATGTCCAACTAACTCGATAAATAATGTCCATCCATGACTATTATACAATCAAACAAAATTAGATTTTTAATTTTATATATAATTTCCCAAAGCCGATAAATTAATATAATCGATTTACTTTGGTTTTTATTTAAGTTGATAATTTATTCATAATAAAATATAACGTTCTTCGGTTTAGCCATTTAATTTCTAGGTGGCGAGAAAATAAGGGCTGGACATAATACTTTCAAAAATTATTAAAACTATAGACGTCAGTTTAATACATGTTAGAATCTAAAATATTTATATTTTTCCCAAACATATAATTTGTTTTAAGAAGATATGGCTATCTATGAAAATATAAAATATAGAATAGTTATATTTCTATGTAATTTCTAATATTGAAAAATTATATATTTAAATCAACATACATATCTTAACGTAATATATTATAATAAAATAATTTACCTGAGGAAGTGAATTTTTTGTTTTCTGTTTTGTTGCTTGAGGCATTCTCTTCTTAATTTAATTTTTTCAAAATATTTAATAAGGTTATCATTAATTACAGGGATCCAAACCGAACCTGAACCTAATCTAAATCGCTAAAAAATTTCTAGCTGAACCTGAACAAAACCGCTAAAATGCCTCTGAACCGGTTCGAGCCTCATGATTTTATGCTTATAAAATAATATGTAAGTTATTATATAAATATATTTAAAAAAATTCAATTATATTCTAATTATTTTAAAGATTATCATCAATCACATTTGATTAATAAGTGTAGGTTATAATTTTTATAAATTTTAGTATATTGTCATTTTACAACATTTTTTAAATATTTTAAGCTTATAAATTATAATGCTTAGATAAAAATTAAATCCAAAATATTATTATAAATTACACATCAAATCTGTTATCATCATATTGGCAGTGCCGGCTACCCAAGTTAGTGTGGAAAGTTGTTTTTCAACAATTAAATTTATACTATCTCCTTATAGATGTAATTTGAGTGAGACGAATTTTGAAAATATATAATTGTGCGGCTTAATAAAAAAAATTTAAGTAAAAAAATAAAATATTGTTCATATTAAAATTAATCATTGATATTTATTTTTATATTTATAAATTAAATTTAATATTATTTTATAATGTGCAATTAATAAAAATGGAGGTTTTATACATGTGTTTTTTAAATTAATAATAAAATAAAAAATATTTTCCCTATAAATAATTCGAATGTAGGTTTGAATACAAAAGTGTTTAAACCGGTTTTTAGAGGTTCGAACCGAACCGATATTTTAATTTTTTACAAACCGAACCTGAATCATGAACCGATATTTTTATCCGAACCCGAACCCAAACCGATATTCGTTTTGGTTTGGATCCCTGATTAATTTTATAAATTAAAAACGGAATCAATTTCAGCCCATAGATAAATTAATTTATAGAATTAAAGCAAAACACTCTATGTGTTTACTCAATCAATAGAAATGTTAGATATAAACTATTTTTGATATTTTCTTGGAATTTATAATATAAATTCCAAATCTATTAATCAATATCAAATAAAACACTAATACAGATGCTAATCTTTTTGATTACGATCGTGAAAATTATTTAGATAATTGACTAAAATTATTTCGATAGATCTTCGTATAAAAATGATTCTACCACTCATCATATTTGGAGGTTTTTAATAAAAATCTCTATGACGGATATTATTTCTCTCGAATATATGCTTGAAAAACTTTATCATACATTTATAATTAGAACTGGAGTATTTTCTATATAAATGCTTTATATTTGATAGTAATTCTATATCTTCAAAAATTTCTGAACTCTAGATATTAAAAATACTGGGTCCAAAATTAAAATTAAATATTATATCGAAATTTTTTAAACAATGAATCGATATAGAAGCTGTAAAATTTAAAAAAAAGCTTTCAAATTCTGCAGATCTTCTAAAATATTTAGCCGGAAAATATTTATTTCATAGTAATTAGAAATGAGATAAAATTTGTTATTTAGCCAACTTATTTTTATGAAATATGATCTTTTTGAAAACACAGAAAGTGTATAGTTCTCAAAATTGGCAAATTAGCAAATGAAATATTTGTATAAAAACAACTATATCCACTGAAAATATATTTTCTCTCGCTGATTTCAATCTTAAAATGTCCAACTAGCCACAATTATACAATCAAACTTAATTGATTAAATTTTTTCTACATCGATTTACTCTCAATTTATTTAAGTTAAAATTTTTTCATAATAAAATATAACTCTCTCTCCAACAATGTCATGTAATCTTAGGTACCGGCAACTAAGACAAATTCCGTTAAAAAATTTGTGCAGGGATATATATATTTGAAAAAAAGTAAATTCGAAAATTAGTATCAAATGTGGTACGCTAAGCCTCCAAAATGTATATTATTTTATATTTTTTATTGGCATTGAGTATATCAGAAATCATAGATAACCATATAAAATTATTTAAAAAATTTTAAAATAAATTATTGCCACAAAGATAACTCTGTATAATCATGAATGAATCAGGAAAACTGAAAAATTTAAAATAATTATTTCAATTTCTTATATATATTAGTATATTTAATAATAAAAAAAATTTTTTATTGGCTGACTATAATTATAAATAAAATAAACATTTTTCTAAATAATTTTTTAAATATACTATCAAGTAAACTATTTTATCATTTATAAAATTTATTACTGTCATATTGTTGAGGTTGGCCATCATCTGTAAGGAAATTAACTTTAAGAATCTATATAAATACCCCCATTCAAAATTAATTTTTCTTTAAATTTGAGAACGATTTTTTTTCAAATAAAAGAATTACAAAGTCCTTAATTAAAAAATTATTATTTTTATATAATGTAAGATACAATGCATAGAAATAATTCTGTTAATCATCTGAAAAATCCCTTTAGAATTCAAACGATTGATAATTATATAAAGTATGTATATTAATAACTCACTTTGAAATTCATCTGGAAACGAATTATCTTGAGAATGCAAACGATTGGATAATTTATTAATTACAATAAGACATGAAACAAAACTTTTAAACACATTTCAAATTTGATATCAAATGTTTGTTGAGAAAAATAAAAAATCTAAGATAAAATTGATAGATTTTATATTTAAAAAAAATATAGTACCTTGCTCCACCGCTATATTTATAGAAATTTTTTTATTAATATAAGATCAAAATTTGTTTGCTCTATCCGAATTTCAAATTGAAATACTGAAGTTTTATGTATAAATTTTAGGTTTTTCGAAGTTAGTATGTTTCATTTTTTATTCATAAATTACGAACTTCATTGTAATTTTAAATCAATTTATTAAGTCATTGAATAAAATTCGTAATATGAATTTACAATATTATATATATTTTTTTAATTTAAAATTAATTTATTATAAAATAAAAATATTAAATAAGATATTTTTTATTATAATTACTAAAAATATGCATTTCATATCTATAAAAATATTTTTTAAAGAGAAAATTTTTATAAAATAAAATTTTAGGCTATATAGGTGGGCCTTAATGACCTGTGGATAGATATACAGTCGATAAATTTGGATCAATATTTTTTGTCTCAATTAAAGACCTTTTTTTACCCATGATTAAAATCTTTGTCCTATTGTTTTAGTAGGGCTTGCGGGCCAAATGATCCATAAATGTCTGAAACTTTGATGATCAAATTGATGGCATAGTGCCTGGGTAGTCTGTCTTTTGAAAAACGACAGTGTAGAGGATGGCCAAGGTTATCGATATGAGTTTCTCAGAGGGCATATGATGTCGATGTTATGTTACGATTTCACAGCCTAATCGAAAACCATTAGCTAGTCGAGGTTCTTCGTAGATTAATAATAAGCTTTATTATGTATTGTTTTTAACTATTTTAGTTGACATGTGGCTGAGGCAAAAATTATATCGGGAGAAAGAATTGAATTGTTGTTATTCTGTATATTCAGTTTTGGTTTTAGTCGAAGAAAGGGTAAGGAGATTTCCTTTGAACAGCTTTCGAATATAAGTATATCATGGAATGCTTTATTAATGGTAAATTCCAATCGCTTTGTCTAATAAAATTTGGATATGAGCTACTTAGAGCTATTTTCTCCAGAAATCTAAAACTGATATACAATGTGGATCGATAGTTTTTAAGTCTTTAAGTATATTTAACAATAACGCCTGATATGAGGAAATGTAGAGCTGTACCACTTAGCCTTGGTAGAAGGGCATTTTGCATCCAGGAGAATGATAAGAATTTAATATTATTAGATTCGATAATACTTTTTAAATGAAATTCGAGTTTTAATATTATTTCACGATACATAAAAATTGGCGAAGAATGAAAGGAATGTAAAATTTTAGGAATGAATTAAATTATTTAAGTAAATAAAAGCCTAATGAGCAAGTAAAGTTTTAAAATATTTTTTGTTCTATTTGGCAAGTAATTCACATATAAAATGATATTGAACTTTCATTTCCAATTGGTAAACCTAGGTGGGCAAGCAAGTTTTGCCCACTACAATAAAATTTTCAGGGACAATCGTATTTCGGATAGGAATAAAATTCACACTTATTAAGATTTAGTGAAAGTCCCGTTAAGCTGGTTAAACGATAATTAGATAATTTTAGGTTATATGGGTGAGCTATACCGTTGTCAAGGCACCAACATTCGTCATTTGAAGAGATGTCTTTTATGTTTAATTGACTGCCTTGACAGAATAAATCAGGACCTAGAGAATCTTCTTGCTGGATACCTTGTTTGGAGAGAATGAATGATTAAAAGGGTGCAGTTGTTGTAAAATACTGAAATGTAGAGGAATACTCTGGGAATGCTTTACAGAAAGAAAATATGAAATGTGTCCTTTTAAGTGATTGGAAAGCATTTTATAGAACTATTTTGAGAATGCATGAGTCATGTGCATTATGAAGGATGGAAAGTGTGGAGTGGAATGCGCATTCTTTAGAAATATTAAATTCATGCTGGTTAGGCTTTAGTAGACCACACAGATGTCATTTTATATGAGAGCAAATTAAAGCTTTGCCTTTTTTTATATTTGCAAAAGATTATTAAATGCATAGATTGTTTTGGATTATCAAATATCATTTATACTGTTTTTTATTAATTTATGTTAAATGTAGTTATGATGCAGTATATTTTAATAAATAAATGATAAATCAAATATTTGTATTCTTTTTCATTAATAAATATTTGTAAAAATTTTTGTTTCAAAATTTTTAGATAATATCTTTTACCTATAAATTTATTCTTCTTTTTATCTTTTTATCTAAAATTTCCTTGATATTTTAATGTTTCTTACTTCATATTTATTTCAATTATTTTATTATCCTATTTAGTACTTATTAAAATATTAATAAATAAAGTTATGATGATTTTGTTTGGTAGGTATAATTCAAAGTTTTATTATAAGAAAAAAAATATTACCCATATTTCCATCATCATCAACTAAAGAGTAAATTTATAAATATAAAAGTCGTAATAGATAATATCTTTAACCCCCCCCCCCCAAGCAATTTTTTAAAATAAATCTTATTAAGCTCCATTTTCTCTATAAAAATTTTAAATAATATACTCTCCTTTTTTCGTATAAATTGTAATCAAATTAGAAGAAAATGATATAACTATATTATACCAAAATAATCTCAAATTAACATGGATATCGGAGAAATAAATACTATATAACTAAATATATTTTGCTAATAACAACAAATATAATAAAACCGATGAGTAATAGTTATTTATTTAAAAAGTAAATACGATTCGGTTATATTGAGAGTTTACTTGTAATAATATCCTTATATCATATTTATGATAAGACTATATTCCGATGGATTCTAACAATAGATAATTTAGGTAATAATGTTTGAAATTTCAATCACAAAGCCAATTTTTATTATTATACTCTATAATAACCAGTAAGGTAAGAAAAAACATTTAAAAAATGAATTTATAAAGAATAAAGTGTATATGATAATTAATACAATTTTTTTTAAAAAGAATGAATGATTTATTCGAATTCAATGCGGGGTTTGGAAAGAAGTTCATTCTTTGCCCGTGGTAAAGAATCTTGAAAAGCTGGCAATTCTCTTTCCTAATTCCTTGAAGGAGGAGCGAAGTTGTAAAAGCCAAATATGGTTAATGTGATATGGAAAGAAATATGTGATTGCCTGGCAGAGAAAAATTTAGGTATTGATTGTTTAACATTAGCTATAAACATCCTTATTTAAGTTGGATAAGGTTTTTTAAGGAATACTCTGTTAATATTTAAAATCCTTGCGATTAATTATCAATTAGAATAAATTTCATGACATCTTAAATTTATTTTAGTGTCTCAGAGTTTTGGAATCTAAGGTAAAACGGTCTTTGGCCTGCAATAAAGAATATTGAACAACTTCGATCTAAGCTACGCTTTATGTCATGACAGCAAATAATCAATAATAAAAAGACATATTCGTTGTCTTTAATTTTATAATTCAAGCTGCTGATAAATTTGCTTGAAATAATAGGAATTATATCAGGAAATGATTTACTTGAATTATTGTCACATTTCATTATTAAATTGTTTTTTTTTTTCATTTTAAAAAAATCGACTCCTTCAAAACTATGAGATTTTAAAGATTTATCAAATTACATGTTTAACAAAAAGAAATTTTATAATTTCTAATGGAAGTTTTTAATTTACTACTCAATATATTAATAGAGTTATAATAAAAATATGGTAAAGGATTTGTTTTCTAATCTTTTCCTGGCATAAATCTATTTATTATAATTTAACTATTTTTTGAGAAGTTAGTAATCTCAAGAGACTCTTTACTCAATTTTTGGCCAATTTGGTAATTATTTAGGTTGTCAATTTTATGCCTTTTTAAAAAAAAAAATAAATGCCTCCATCTAATTTATTCTTTATTATTATATTTTAATTTAATAATATTTGCTTTTGAATTGATTTAACCTACTTTACGAAAATTAATGGATTATAAACAAAATCAACAGGAATAGATCTAAATAAAAACGAACCTTTATAATTAACCATAGCATAACCAGTTTAGTTAAAATTAAATATTTAAAATTATATTTTTAAGGATCTCTTGAAATCTCCTTATTTTAAGAAAAACTTCGCTCGAGCTATTTGTAGCCTACAAAATATTTTTTTTTTTATCTTATCCAAAAAAAAAATCAATATTATGGTATTTTACATATTATCAAAATTATAATATTTAAAATATTTTACCATAAGAATATTCACATATCCTCCTAAATCTCGGGGGAGAGTAATTACTATCTAGATGATCTAAATATAGTTTTTTTTAAGAAGTAATATTTATATGGTAGAAAAAATGTTCGTTCATGGAAAGTAAATTGATATATCGCTAACGATTAAATTTACTGGGACCAATCACATAATTTTAAAAAATAAAAAGGTGTTAATGAAGGAACAAGGTGCTTAAAAATAAATCGATTAATTAATATAGTAACAATTGCAGTTTTAAATAATAATAATTACCAATACATATCCTGACTATAATTAGACATTAATTAAATTTAACAATTAATATTTTGCGCAATAAAGTATAGGAATAAAAGTATACCCTTTAAATCAAATATATATTTCAATTAATATATATATATAATAAATATATTGTATATAATAACTATCGGAATATGGTTTTTAAATTTTTTATTCATCTATTAATAATATTCATTCAAATCTATAGGCCTACGAAAAATTTTGGTGTAAAATTTTAATTAAAATCATTATTTAAGAAATTATAAGGAGAGACTAGAGCTGAATAAAGTAATAATTTTCATTAGCTTAAAATAATAAATTTTTAAGTATTTATTTGTGAAGACATGGTTTTCCCAGTATAAATGGATAAAAATAAATATAGATATTATTGGCGTAATTGTTACTTCTCCTGTATTGAGCTACATTAAAATAAATTTTATAAATACTTTTTAATATAAATAAACATATTCAATCATGGTCTTGTTTGCCACCTGCTATATATAAAAACCTAGTTCACATAACCACTTAGTAATTTCATAAATGATCTTTAATATAAAAATGGGACTTATTACATTTTAATACTTTTGGTCATTATTTGGCAAAATTGGCGGTCAAATAAAATTGCAGTAGGAGACCAAGGCTATATATAATTATCCCCATCTTTGATGGTAATATTAATTTTTGTATGTTTTTAGATCTAAACAACTACAACTTTATTCTATTATTTATAAAAGGAGATACCTCCTTTAGAATAAAAAATTATTTTCACTTAATTTTGATAAAAAATTTAATATTCCCCATTATCTCATTATATTCCTCAATTGTATACTTTTAATATAAAAAAATAAGTAATCTATACTGAAATCTTAATTTTAAATAACTTATGAAGTCATACCTTGAAAAATCTGATTTAACCGGAAATGTTTACAATTTTTCTAAAAAATTTTAAAATTTTAACATACATATTTTCTACTCATTATACAAAGGTTATTCATGGCTAAATTATTCCTCAATATATAGGATAGATGTACTATAACTATATTTATTAGTATTCCGGCCAAAATTAGATTCGTAAGATCCCATTTTAGGAAAATTTAAAGATTATATTTTCACATAATGATTCCAAATAGGTGTCTCCTTCAGAAAAATTTACCAGACATATTATGTTCTCAAAAAATTTAATTTATAATTTACCATAAAAAAAATAAATATGACACTAATTCGTAGAGTTTTTTTAGAGAGAGGTGGGTGGGGAGTGAAAATTATTGATATTTATTATTACATATAAGGAAAGAATAATACCTTTTGAAATTCCGAGAATGATTAGTAATATAGTGAGTAATAAACAATAATTAAGTAACATAATTATAATTCAATTATTTATAATATAAAAGAAATTAATTTTTTTTAAAAATACAATTTTCTTTCAAAAATATTTTTTTTAAATATTTTATAAATAAATGATAGCAAATGAAAAAAAAAATTAATTATTTTTATGGATATTTTAATGGGAGGGAGGGAAGAGATTTTTGTTTTTGTTATTAATGAAACATATATTTTTAGAAAAAATCATTAAAAAATTGCAATGGCCAGCTAAATAATTCTTTATTGTAATTTATTTTTATAAGTAAATTTTTTTATTTTAGGGGTTACTTCCAAAAGTTATTAACCTTTCATCATGGCAATCACAAATTTCCCCACCCTTTACCTAGAAGCAAAAAATTTAAACTATTATATATTTCTAAAAAAAAGTTTTCGTTATTTAAGTAATCACTGATTAGAGTTTTAAACAAAAAGACCTAAAAAAAACTTTTCTCTAAACAAAACTCCTTATTAAGCTAGATATTTTCTTTTCATTAGAATTACAATAATTTAATTATATACTAGCATAGGCGTGTTTCATGATTTTTCTCTGAGGATGTCGGCACTTTTAGGTTTGTTTTCCGCCATAATATTTCTGGGTTTTCACTTATATTTTTTTTACAAAAATGCTTTTTACCAAAAATTTGAATTACAATTGTTAATTTAATTCATAATTTTTTTGGGGAGGAGGGAGTTCAGGATGTTTAGGGTGTGGGGAGATTTTTATTTTTATTATTAAATATTTTTAAAAAATTAAAAAATTGCAATCGCCAACTAAATGCTTTTTTATTGTAATTTATTTTCTATAAATAATTTTTTTTATTTATGGGGTAGAACCTCCAAAAGTGATTAACCTTTCAACATGGCAATACATAATTTCCCAACCCTTTACCCAGAATCAAAAAATTTAATCTATCATATATTTTTATAAAAGCCTTAGTTATTTAAGTAATCCCTGATTTTATGGAGTTAAACAAAATGACCTAAAAAAACGTCTTATTTAGCTATATTTTCTTCTCTGATTTAATTATACTAGTATAGGAGTGTCCAAGATTTTTCTCTGGGAATGGAGAGGGGTCGGGCTGGTTTTCCGCCATATTATATTGAGTTTGCACTTATTTTTTTTACAAAAATGCTTTCCTAAAAATTTGATTTATATTAGTTTTTTTAAAAAAGTTATTAACTTAAAATTTTTCTTTCAAATTCTTCTTTATAGTGATATATTGTAAACATTTTTGGGGTAGAAGGGGGGTTCAGGATGTGTAAGGTGTGGGGATTTTTATTAGTTTAAAATGATATTTACAAGGACAGGTAAATTTGTAAAGAGTTTATTACCCGCTTGATTTAGTTGACACCATATAAAGGGCAGATGTTATTTTAGAGCTTAAAGAAATTAATTATATTCTGTTGAATGATTTCGTGATTCTTGAGTTCAAAAGAGAGCTTTGTGAATTGTTGGTATTTTCATAATTAGACTTGTATTATTAGATTCTAGAATTAGTGTAAGAAATTTATAAAATAATATACGAATTTAGAGATTTTTATCTTCACATTTTAAAAGATAACACCTCCTTCTCTCCCCTGCCAAAGGCAAATTTTTGTCTATACCTCTATCATCACCATCATTCAAGAAATGATAATCACCTTATACCTTCTTTTATTAAAAACTTTTATGATCATCCCTTAATTATCTATTTATAATGGTTTATTTTTATAATGGCTACTTCCTTTACTTATTTTAAATTTATTATCAAATGTAGTATATTTTATTATATAAAATCGAAGAATATTATATTTTTAAAAAAATTATTTTTTAATAGAGAGAGGGGAGAAGATATTTTTATTCTGTAGGTAGATTTGAAAAATAAAATAAAATGTTAAAAATTGCATTGATTGCAATATTTTTGTAAAATTCATTATAAGGTAAAACCTCCAAAAATGATCACTTTTAATAGTGACCATCTCCTTTTATAATCATCTTTAGAGGTCTACAATAATCTGGTTTTACCCCAACAGTCTCCTACCCATAGTTTTAGATTTTTTTAAACCCATTTGCCGGCCCTTGATTCTTTTAAAATTTACCCTCCCATCTACTTGTTTATATAAAAATTCCCGCCCAGTGTTTAAAAATTATATTTCATTGGTTGATTTGCCTCTTTATTTATTTATTTTAATGTATTTTTTTTGCAAAACTTATAAAATAAGATGTATTATAAAATAAAAGAAATTATTATTTAATAAATAAGAAGTCTGTTCAGGTATCTCGAGAAATATTAATCTCCCACCCATTGTTTTAAGAATATTTTTTAACTTCGCTCATACGCCCAATGTTGATCTCTAATCATCCCCCTACTTTAAAAAAATTACAGCCTCATTATAAGTAATACCTACTTCTAGTGTTACTTTCATGATCACTCACTTATAATAGCCGTTTATCTGCAATTATTACTTTTCCCATTATAATGACTACCCCTCTCTTAAAAACATTTTCTTAAAAAATTTACCTCTATAAAGATAACAACTCATCATATTAACCACGTCCTTAATGTACACACATTTAGAGTAACTACTTAATTTTCAGTGATCCATTTTTTGTAATGTTTTAGTTGCATTTAAATAATATTGTTATACTGTTGATATCTCTATAGTCCTCGTAAAAATACTATATGGATATTTTATTGAGTTCTAACACTGGAAAGATTAACTTTCAATTATATATTTTGACAACAATTTTATTCACATTTAAATAGAAATTTTAAAAAAGTTATTTTCACAACAAAAATTCTAAGTTATTCCTCTGATTATCTCATCCTAGATCAACTAAATTAGTTACGAATTTCGATATTATTCTCGAAAAATAACAATAACACCAATTTTAATATTACTTACCGGCAAAATTTTATTAAAATGTATTTATTTCTATTATTTTATAAAAATATAATAAATTTTTGAAATGATGAATTAATATTTAGAACACTATTTTATTTTTATAAAAATAGCTTATGCCATTTTTTTCTTAAAAATAATAAAAAAAATTTATTTTGAAATATTTAGGACATCTCTTTATGTAACAATTTAATCAAATAATTTTTTTTTGGAATTTTGGTTAAATTCTTTTTCCTTCTTATTGTATCAACTATTATTTTAAATCTTATTAAAAACATTAAGATTGTTTTTGAAAACAAGTTTATACTAATTATAATATAATTTTTGATATTGTATGTTTGAAAATATGATATATATATGTATACCGATATTTTGATTTAGTTTTAACACTTCTTTAAAATTTCTTATAAATTTATTGTTTAAAAAGTAATCTATGACATTGTATTAAATCTTCAGAAATTTTATTATCCAATCAATAAGCACAACATAATTATTACCACTTTAGAATATCAAACCTTAAAAAAAACTACTATGATATGGTAGCTTTAAATATTTTTCCGATCTCAAACAATACTATATGGGAAATATAATTGAAAGTGAAATGTATTCAGAACAATAATTTAAAGTGATTTATTTCATATAATAAAATATATATATATGCTTAATTTTTATAAATTGTAAGAAATTGTAGCTTTAATCAAATATAAAAATCAGTTAGTTCTCCCCACTATAAATTGAATTCATCATAATAACGTAATGGGGGTTTTGAAACTCTTTTTTCTAGAGTTGTATTTCCATTATTTTCTGCAATGTCCAAATCCTCAGTCATTGTTATGAGTGTTTCCTTAGCTTGTACATGAGCTTCTTTTTATAATACTCTCAGACTCAACATCATACAATATCGCTAGGCGCGTACGCAGGAATTTGGTCTGGGGGGTGGGGGGATAATAAAACTTTTTAAGAAATATTATTGTTTTTTAAAAATATCAAGCATAAATTTATCAGGACTAATAACTATTTCTAATACACAATTTTAAATTAATGTGAATTATAAAAAAATTATATGTAAAGAATCACTTAAATGACCAAAATAGAAATTTGAATTTTTTGAGCTTTAAAATTTATATATAAAGTATAAAAAATTTAAATGTTAGAAATATAAATTAATACACAAAAAGCTTAGGGAATAATTGTATTTTGTATGTTATATATTTACAATGTAAAATCCAATCTTCGTTGGGATTGAGCTAATTTTTCAATTATCTCATCCTTGCTTGTTGTCAAATGCCTATGAATATTCAAAAGGTCCAAACCTTTCAATCTACTTTCAAAAGTTGTACTTCTTGGTATGTTTTTCAGAGACCTGCAGGCCCGACCCCGGGCTGGACAGTATGGCCTACCCAGAAATTTTTAAAAATAAACACCCGGGCTGAGCCTGAATTTTTTTAAAAAAAACATTTAGGCCAGGCCTGTTTTAAAAAAAATATCCGGGCCGGACTGTATATTTTAAAACAGCCTATATTTGAAATCGCTATTATTAGCTATAAAAATCAAAATAAATATAATTTATTTTTTAAAAATCCGGGTCGGGCCTGAAAATTTTATTTAAAAAAAGGCCGGGCCGGGCCTGAAAATTGAGCTTAGCCGTAAAAATCTTTAAAAAAATTCAAGTCGTGCCTGCAAATGGTACCTCTGCAGGGCTCTGTTATTCTTCTTAAAAAAGAGAATGTTCTCTCATTAGTTTACTATTGGGAATAGTTGCTAATATATATAAACCCTTTTAATACATGGGAATATAATCTAAAATGTGTTTGATATAATGCAGAGCATCCATGGCATTTTTTGGGACTGTATCAACCATAGTTAATCTTATAAACATAGTTATTCAGCTAATAAGGCATCATAAGATACTTTAACATCTTCGTGATAAAAATCCAACAAATATTTTTTTTTCTATCACCATCTGAAAAAGGTTGGGAAGGCTTTTATGGAAATAATATTTTCAGATTGGTAAGTGCTGCATAATGAATTAAAAACCATTCATTTATTTGGTTTATAAATGTATTTGTATCTAAGATATACTCTTCTACTGATCCTATATTAATGTTTTAACTATGAGCTTGCCTTGCTGCAAGTCGAGTGAGACAAATATTAAACACGTATAGCTCTGCTTTTGACTTAACAATAACATATAAAATATAAAATTCTTCATAAACATTAGCCCTAATTTCCTTGAAATCTAATAAAATGCTCTTCGCTATTCCATCTTCTTAATCAAGTCATCATGTTTTTGAAAAGTAATACATAAAATAGTTGTACATTAATGAGAAAAAAATTTGGAATAAGCATTGAATCCAATAATTTTCTTGCATCTAAGGAAAAATTTCTTTCAGGCCATTGTGATATGTTAGTAATAGCAAATAATCGGTTCTTCTAACTCCATAAAAGCTGTTACTGCTTGATGGCGGAGACTCTATCTCGTAGGACAAGGTTGCAATTTTTTTCTCCCTGTTGGACAATTTCAAAATAATTATTATTTGACTAGAAATTTAAAAATGATAGATAAATATTACGCCACTAAAAATTTGAAAATAATAAGATAATATTACTCCGGAAAATTTGAAATCGAAATTAGTTGATAAACTTAATGATGAATGTGATAATAAATGTAATTAAATATATATTTAATAAGAGATAGGAATAAATATTAACAAATAATAATTAATATAGTATACTATGTAAATTTAATTCAAAACATTTCCATATTTATTAATTTATTTGAAAATAAAATTATTTGACTTGTAAAAAGTTATTAAAATAACATATTTATATATTCTTATCAATTTTTACAAGTTAAAGTTTTTATTTAGAAACGAATTAAAAAATATGGAAATGTTTTAAATTAAATCTGCACAACACTCTAAACAAAAATATTTTTGAAAAATATATCCGGCATCTGTATTTTTTGGCTTTGGGGGGATTTGTCCCCCTGCCCCCCCCCGCTGCGTACGCCAATGAATATCGCACTTTTCCGTTGAACCACTGTCCCTTCATGCCATCCCGCAGTCCTTTCGTTTTTTACCCAAACCTTTTGCTTCTCTTCAAATTACGCGGCTCAACGTTCCTATCATTATAATTTTTTTGTTTCCATAACGCGTTTTCAGTCCTTTCTCTCGTATATAATTTCCATTGATCGAACGTCGTCCTGAGCGGCCTTCCAAACATCATTTCGGCAGGGTATTTACCGGTAGTTGCGTTTGGAGTATTTTTGTGTGTAATTAAAACATTCGCTTAATTTAACTGGTCCGGAGTTCCACTTCTCCTTCCAGCATAGAAATGCGTCTTTATTATACGTATATAACGCTCAGCCAAACCAAATTTGGGGCTATAAGAGGCCGATCTAAAATGTTTTATATTATTTTTAAAAAGAAACGTTTTGAATTCAGATCCAGTAAACTGAATATCGTTATCTGAGACAATGTAACGAGGTAAACCAAATCTAGCAAAATAATTAAGCAGATTATTTATTAAACTCGTTGAATTAATATGTGTTAAAATTGCAACTTCAACCTATTTGGTGGAATCGTCTACGCAAATTAACCAATACTTTCCAGACACAGGGCCTGTCAAATCAATGTGTATTCGTTCCCAAAGTCGGGTAGGAATATTCCAATTGTATAATGATACTTCTCTGGCTCCCGGTCTTCCTTCCTGAAAACTCTTGCAGTTTTTGTCAAATTCTTTAACATCTTGATCAAGATTATTTCAGAAGACATAGTATCTGCGTAAGGATTTCATCCATACTATCCCAAGATGTCCTTGATGGATAACATTCATTTTTTTAGGTTATCAGGATTATTGATTCTATCATAGTAAAATAATAGCCCTTCTTCGAAAGAAATATTATCTTTAATTAAGATGAATTTTTTTAAACTTTCCGAATAATTATTCATATTATCAATATGCCAATGATTTTTTTATTAATTTTATGATCTCTTTTGATTTATATCATTGATCGTTTCACCTATAACTTTACTTCTGTTCTTTACTTCTCTAATTTCATTTTCAAATTTTTTTTTAATTTCATTAATTTTTTCTCTCTCTACCTCCAAACGGGATAGAGCGTCGGCGCATCTGTTTTGATTACCCGGCCTATGAATTATCTCATAGCCGTAATTTAAAAGCTTCTTCGCCCAACGTATTAAACTGTTATTTGTTATTTTATTTAGGTCTCCTTTATAACCTAACATATATTTTAAAAGTTTATGATCTGTAACCAAAATAAAATGTCTTATATTGTTGAAACTTTTCGATAGCGAACATGATCGCCGAAGCCTCCCGATCAATGGTGGCGTAATTCTTTTTAGCCGTCGAAAGGGTCCTCGATGCGTAAGCAATCGGTTTCTTCTGGCCAGTAAGAAATCGGTGTGCAATAACAGTTCTAAGACCATCTTAGGAAGCGTCACAAGAAATCACGACAGGAATATCGGCTGAAAAAGGAATTATTGTATCTTCTTTTGATAATATTTTTTTACTCTATTAAATATTTCATCTTCTTTAGCTGACCAAAACCAACTCACATTTTTACTCGTTAGTCGGTTTAAAGGCGCACATTTTTAATAAACGATTCATGATAATCCCAAAAACGAACGTAATTCTTTAACATTAGACGGTGTTTTACAATTTTTTATAGCATTAATCTTATCTTCGGTCGGGTGAATTCCGAATTCATAAATAACATGACCTAAATAAGTAACTGACTTTTCTCCAATTTTATTAATACATCTTCTAGATTAACTATATGATCAAAATTATTCTCGCCTGCAATAATTACATAATCTAAAAATACACTAACTATAGGAATTCCCTTTAATAGGTTTTGCATATAGCGTTGAAATATTATCGGAGCGCTAGTCAACCCAAAAGGAATTCTTTGGTATCGAAAATAACCGACATGAGTCGAAATTACTAAAAGGTCTCTACATTCTGGACTAACTCCGAATTGTAAAATTTCTTAAATCTATCGTTGAAAATATTTTACTACCCGCGATCCTATTTGTCAGGTCGACGAAAGTTGGTAGTAAATCGTTATCCATCGCTAAATACTTGTTGATTGTTAAACGTCTTCGCATATCCGCACGGCACCGGATTTCTATAAAATATTAACCGATGGCGTAGCCCAAGTAATTGGAGTCTTTGTTGGATCCACCTCTCAATAACGCCTTCATCTAAAAGTCTGTCCAACTCAGCTTCAACGGTTCGAGGCAACGGAAAGAATTCTTTTAGATGGCAGCGCAATTGGCACTGTATTGGGTTGTATCTTAATGACGCCTTCCTGTAATTGCGAAAATTTTGAAACAATATTATTTAAACTGGAATCTTTCATATTTATATTATTAATACGAACTTTTTCAGGAAGTTTTATAAAAAATTCTTTAAGAAAATCCAAAAATAAGGGAATTCTCCCCTTAACTACTAAAATAGGTAAAAATTTTAAAATATTTTTTACTACGACTTCCACTAAACATTTACCCAATACTTCGATTTTGATATGGTTATAATCTAGTAATTTATAAGCAGGTGATAATGGTGGTTTGCCTATGCGAATCCAGGTAACTTCATCTATCACACTACACGCCGCGCCAGTATCAAATTCCATAGTAAGCTGCAGCCCATTTATCTTCGCATCGATTGTAGCTTTATTAGCAAAAGACAGGCAAGGTCCATGGTAAAATCATTTGTATAGCATGCGTTCTACACACTTTCTCAATATGGTTTGCTTTTCCGCACCTGAGGCATATTATTTTTTTTTGACTGAAATTAGGTTTAAAACTTGGTTTATAAAAATTAAGGTTGAATTTGTTAGCATTATAATATATTATTATTATTGAATTTGTTTAGTTGTTATAATTATTCCTAAAATAAGTATTTTTGGAACCTTGCATAGGCTTATGTTTAATTATTTTATTAACTTCTGTCAGGGTTTCCTTCTCCAATGAAGACAGCGCGATAGCTAGAGACACAGTATCTTCAAAAGCAATATTTACTTTGGCATATTTTGACCGAAGTTCTTTGTCCAGCTCAGGTAACCCAACTCCTAAGATGAAAATATCTCTTAAGAGTTCATCAACCGGCGATTTAAAATTACATATAATTTAATTGAAAAATCAATAATAGTTTCACTGCCTCTTTTTAAGGTATAAAAATTGTTTCTATGTAGAAGAATACTCGAAACATCCTTAAATATTTTTTCTAAATTATCGAGTAAAATTGGATAATTTATGTTATCTAAGTTATTAGGAAAGTAAAAATTTTTAATTTTAATTAAATTATTGCCTATATAAGCCAATAATAAATCTTTTTTTTTATTTTGATTAACAATATTTTTTACTTTATCCAGAATATTAACTTTTTCTTTTATGAATTCAGGAATATGAAATTGAGTAGGTTCTTCAATCTTCTTCAGAGGCATGGTATAATTTAATCTTGTTATTTAAAATAATTCGTTGTCGTCTAATAGACTTGAAAATAAATCGTCGCCAAATGAAATGTATCAGAACAATAATATAAAGTGATTTATTTCATATAATAATATATATATATGTTGTATTCCATATCAAATCAACTTAAGATTAAACCCGACTCCATTCGATTTTTTTAAAAATTTTTATGATGGTAGTATATACACTAACTAGTAAAAATATAAAATTTTAATTCTCAACTCAGCTTACTTCAAGAGATATGGCCATCTTTAAAAATGCGGAAATTCCAAAATAAACTATATTTAATTTTAAATATCTCAAAAAGTAATTAAGCTAAAGACATGATATAAATTTTATTAAATAGCTCAGAATAGCTCTTTAATATGACATAAAATTTATTTTATTGAAAAAAAGTCTATTAACAAAAACCGGAAATAGAAAACCGGAAATGGTTATAAAATAAAAATTACTCTCTTTTTTCTTTTAGATTTTTTTTACAGATAGACATTATAATTTATTTGTACAAAACCCTAGATTGGGACAAGTACTGGGTCAATAGTTATTACACTTTAAAAATAAGTAGTATGGCTTAAATCCTATATTATAGCAAATATAGAGTAATTATTTTTTTTAAAAAAGTGGGCAATATATGTGAATAATAGCATTAAAACTAAAATTCTAAAAAATCTTATTATTTTGCATTTTTTAAATGTTAAAAAACTCAAAACAACATTTACTAAATTGTATTGTATTATTTAAAAAATATGCAAAACGCCTTAATTTGGAGGCATTATAAGGAATAAATAATAAGATTTTGTAAAAAGTAATAAAGTAACAACTATGATAATAAAAAGTGACCTCAATGATTTCTTCACCCCAACCCAAAGATTATATTCGTCTCAAATTTCCTCTTAAATTCGAGACTTTTTGACCTGGCAACTCTGTGAGTGAATGATGAGGTTTATTTTTCTTGCCAGATAATTAATTATTATTGTGATCGTATATAATATATATTCATTTTAAAGATTATTTTAATCTACTTATAATTAAATACCAAATAAAATAATTATATTTGGCATAAAGTGAATATTAACAGCCGTCATTTTTATTGATTAATTTTACATAGCCCTTTTTCTAAAAAATAAATTTATTTATAAATTTAAAAAAATTATATTTTAAATGTCTACAATTCCTGTAAAGTGCTGCAACCCTTTTCGAATAAAATCTCATTCAGTACGTTACGATCTTAGAGGTGTTTTACAGTGGATGATACAAGTGAATTCTAGCTTATCAATTAATCATAAAATTTGTAGTTCTTGCCGGAAAAAATTCAAAAAAATATTCAAAAAATTCCATCTTACCTTTTACTTCTACGATCCCTATCATATTACCTTCTATTAATTTTAAGTTAATTATAATTGGTGGTAAATTAGATGAGTTAACTGCAAACCAGCATAACTTTCCATTTCCTCCCTTAAAAGATTATAAACATTACATTGCACAAAGTCTATGCAATCCACCCCAGCCTAGCTGTTACTTAAGGAAATGCCAAATGTGTCCCGGCACTTTGGAAGTTAAAGAAAGACTACACTTATTGTTTGATAATAATACCATAGATTTAAACAATGGTTGGCAGCTGACCGTACTACACTCGAAACTTTAATAAAGTCCGCCAACAAATTTATGGAGTATGTAATTGAAAAATTAAATATTTTAATTCCTCGGAACCATCTTCATTTTTTAAGTCATTAAAATAGAATTTGAAAGATGGGGAATATATAAATATCCGATTTTGCAGAGAACTAGGCTTTTGTAGTTCAAGATCACGCTCAATGTTTCCATTGGAATAATCAGGCAACACTTTATCCATTTATGATTTATTACCGCTAAGGGGATATCATCAAACATAAGTTACGTGATTATATCAGATTGTCTCAAACACAATACTTGTTCCTTTCATTTATTTCAAATAAAATTAATTCTATTCTTGAAAGAAAGTTTTGATAAGATTTCAATAATATTTTATTTTTCTGATGGAGCTGTTACCCAGTATAAAAACAAAAAAAACTTTGTAAATCTCTACAACCATTATAATTATTTTGGGATCAAGGCAGAATGGGATTTTTTTGCAACTGCACATGGCAAAACTCCTTGCGATAGTTTAAGGGGAATTACTAAGAGGTTGGCGGCTAGAGCAAGTCTGCAACGTCCTCGTGAAAATCATATAATAACTCCTATTGACTTATATAATTATGCGAGAATCAATATCCCGGGAATTAATTATATACTTGTTAGCAACGAAGAATATTTAAGAATGGAAATCATATCTTGAAAAT
This sequence comes from Gordionus sp. m RMFG-2023, assembly GCF_954871325.1. Taxonomy (NCBI): domain Eukaryota; kingdom Metazoa; phylum Nematomorpha; class Gordioida; order Chordodea; family Parachordodidae; genus Gordionus; species Gordionus sp. m RMFG-2023. The sequence continues at coordinate 7,000,461 of NC_088777.1, forward strand.
AGATTTTTAATGGCCAAACGTTAATATGTTTATTAGAATATAATTTCCCATTAATTAGCGAAATAAAGTTATAAATATTTTTACATACATTTTCCTTCTAAAATAAAATAGCCAAACTTATGTGCTAAATATGACACAATGTCTACTAGTGATTTGCATAGGGCCTAATTTTTCCAACACTGCCATAAAGATTTATAAAAAAATATATCCGACCCGATTCCAAACGAATTTTCTTTTTATTTGTTTCGTAAATTACTATACATTTAGTATAATATAGGATTTAAGCCATACTACTTATATTTAAAGTGTAATAACTTTTGGCCCAGTACTCGTCCCAATCTAGGATTTTGTACCAATATTAAGAAGTATAATGTCTACATGTAAAAAAAATTTAAAAGAAAATAAAAGAGTAATTTTTATTTTATGGCCATTTCCGGTTTTCAATTTCCGGTTTTTGGTAATAGACTTTTTTTTAATAAAATAAATTTTATATCATAATAAAGAGCTATTTTAGAACTATTTAATAAAATTACAATCATGTCTTTAGCTTAAATACTTTTTGAGATATTTAAAATTAAATATAGTGTATTTTGGAATTTCCGCCTTTCTAAAGATGGCCATATCTCATGAAGTAAGGCGATTTTCAAATTAAAATTTTACATTTTTATTAGTGTATATACTACCAACATGCCAATTTTTAAAAATATCGAAGGGGTTCGGGTTGAGAATCGACTTTTTTTGGTTGATTTAATATGGAATACAACACATATATGTTTTTCTATTTTCATAAATTGTAATAAATTGTAGCTTTAAGCAAATATAAAAATCAATTTATTCAAATACATTACAGAAAGATTGAAGTGAGAGGAAAAGAGTTGATAATTAGATTAGAAAATAATGAGCTTTAAAATGTTTCCAGCTTTTATTAAGTAGAATACTAGTATAAGAGGTTCTTCGGACAGACCTCGAGGAACAAACTCAATTTATAAACAATATTTATTATAAAATAAAAATAGTATGAAAAATGTTATTTATATCTATATGTGGTCACAGCATATAACACTCTTATACCACAAAGAATTTAGACGAAATTATGCATGCAGATAGCAGAAATAAACTTGTAAACACTAAGGTATGTACAGATGAGAAAATAAAATTCTTTAATATCCTTGAAAAAAAATCTGTGTGATTATGGATTTCTCAGTTATGAAGCTCAATGCTGGTGGAAAAAAAATAAAGAGCCCATATATTCGTTTAAAAAAAACTTTGATTGATTATTTAATCATTGCAATTTATCAGCAGAATAATTTTAATATCTTAAAGTGATATTTGTAGAATAAAATATATAAAATTTTTGTTTTGATTAGTTTTTTTTAGAATATCTAATAACATAGTTTCTGATCAAAATATATTATTATAATAAACCCAAACATAATTGGGTAAATAAATGCAGCTTGTTAGCCTATGCCTTGGGATACTTGTAAAAGAAGAACGCAAAACAATATTTTTGTCAATGTCAGCATTGGTATCCCCCTCTAAAATAGAATCATGAACGACAATGTTAACTCAGCCATAAAACGGTCGTTTGTTATAAAGGCCACGACAGAACTACTGCATATTTTTCCATTAATAAATTTGATGAAATTGGCTGTACTTACATTCAAGTTTGAATACGCAAAACGATATTTCTGTCAATGTCAGCATTGGTATCCCCTTCTAAAATAGAATCATGAACGACAATGTTAACTCAACCATAAAACGGTCGTAAGTATTGTTATAAAGGCCACGACAGAACTACTGCATATTTTCCCATTAATAAAGTTGATGAAATTGACTGTACTGTACATTCAAGTTTGAACATTCCTCTAAATATTCATGAAAGTTTCTCAGAGAATCGGATAAAGTTATATTTACATTAACTCCTAGTGAAGTGTATGATAGTACAGAATTAAATGTTTATATTTGTTAAAAAATAGGCGGAGGTGGCATAGGGATTGTAGTAGTGGTGATAGAAATATCATTTGGGGAACTGGGTGAAAATAAATTAAACATAGATATAAAACATAAGATAAAAAATAAAAAAATAATCAGATGAGTTCATTTCAAGCGTAGTTCTTTATTATTTTGTATACCAGTAACTCTAGAACGGGTAAGGCGTTTGTTTAATCGTCATTATTTTCTTTGCTTATCTTTAAATAGATTCATCATGTTATGTAGCAATGTGAGGGATTAGAGTTAGCCTAGACAAATAAAGAAATCAGGCAAAAATATAAATAAACTATTGTTGATATTATACAAACATTAATTGTAAGGTAATTAAAAAAAGGGGGAGGGGGGAGGTATAAATTATTATAATATAAAAATAATAAAAATTAAATTAAATTAAAGGAATTGATAAGGTTTTGAGAAATAGTGGTTAACAGATAATAGAGATAGAAAGAAAAGTATGAGATAATAAAATTTAGGATAAAAATTCATTAAGGAAGGGGAAAAAAATAAAGAAAGAGTTATTTATAAGGATTGGAGATTATAAATAAGTTAGGATAAGAATATTTAAATATTTGAATATACTTGATTATCTTCTTAATTATTGTTATGAAAGAAAAATATGAGTAAAAAATATTGTAATGTAACTGACAAAAATTGTGAGTATTTTCAAAATAAATATACAAGTTGAGTATCTTGTAGAGATTTCATTAATGTGTAATTGATTATATGAGATGAAAATTGATAAGGTAATCTAAAAAATAAAGAAAGGATTAAGTGAAATATTAGCCTGAATCTTTTTATTCACATCATTTATTTCATTCATATTGAGGGAATATTGCTTATATCAATTCAAAGACGATTTTTCAAATCTCTCAATCCATTTTAGGTATGTGTACACCATCAATTCTCTAAATTCCATTCATCTGTTTGTATAAAATAAATAAATAAAATCAACAAATAAAAATAAATACGTACCGATGACATGACGTAGCAATGACATGACGTAGCGATAACGTAATGAGGACATAGGAAAATTATAATATAGATATGACAAACAAATATAAATATATAAAAAACTGACAAGAAATTAAATATTTCGAAAAAACTGGACTAATTGTCGTTTTAAATTTTAAAACATAAGTTTAGCAGGGATGGGTGGGGGATTTTTTTCCATTGCAAATTTACTTACCTGTTTTTGTAAATATCATTTTTAGTTAAGAAAAAAATTCCCCTACAACCCCCCCCCCCTTCCTCCAATGTTTAAAATATGTTATATAAAAAGTATTTAAAAAAATTAGCAAAAGTTAGTAACTCTTTAAAATAATGACTGTAATTCATATTTTTATAAAAATCTAATATATATACCTGTGAGCTGGACCTTATTTGATTACGCCTAAAATGCCGCTGTTTAAACAAATCACGCCGGCGTGCCGCCGATTTTTATGTCGGCGGCGCACGGCCGGCGCAGAAATTTCTTTCATATTTTATACCTTTTTATTCTAATAATTGGTCAACATCACTCTTGTAATTTTTTAATGTCAATCAGGATTGGTATCCGTTTTCAAATTGGCAATTCTAATGATAATAATAACAATAATTCCACGTATATGAAAACCTGAAAATTAAATGTCCCAAGCCCAACACGTTGGCTTAGTATATTAATTATGCTAGAAAGCATATCTGGATTAAATAAGGATTTAATTAATAATGTTTTGAAAAGAATTGGGAAGCACTTCTCAAATTATGAATCTGAACTAGTAGAAGAATTATTAGCATTTCTTTCAAAATTTAAAGAAACTGTCGAATTTCTTTCAGTACAAAAAGGGCCTACTTTAAACTTGGCGTTACTTTTTAGAAGTGAAATTAAAACACATTTAATAGTAAATGATAGTGATAGTTCTGAAATTATTTCACTTAAGGAAAATATACTAAAAAAAACTTGCGTTACGATTTCAAGTTTGTAATCTGCGAGTATTATTACATAAGTATATTCTTTTATTTTTTATTTAAAATCATCTAGGTATTGGCTTCTCTTTTAGACCCAAGATTTTAAAAATTGACAATTGTGTCAAAGTATTTAATAGAGCAAAATTGCTAAGCTTCAGAATTTATAATAAAACATCTTAAACTTATAGAGAATGATGATAATCAGGTAGTAAATATAGCTAATGAGGATGAAGATGAATTATTAAATTCAAGTTATTTGACAAAATTGGCAAATAAACATTCAACAAATATAAATTATGATTTCCAAGTTAGGTGACTTAGAACAAGAATGCCACAGTTTTCTTGGAAAACGACATTCACAAGATATGGACGTTCTAAATTTTTGGAGAGAAAAGAAGAGTGAACTTCTCAATCTTTCCAGGCTCAACAAAAAAATTCTTTGAATTCCAGCGACTAGCACACCTAGTGAAAGAGTTTTTTCTACCACTGGATTGACGTTAAATTCAAGGATCATCATTATGTCCCGATAATTTAAATAAAATAATTTTTATACATGATATTATAAAATTACGAAATCGATTTTGGATATAATAAGTTTTTCTATTAAGTATTAAATGAATATTAAAAAATATGCCAAGATATCTGTAGAATAGTGTATATTTATTTGTTTTTGTTATTTTAAATTAATAAGCAATTAAAAAAATTTATAACTGCGCCGATTTACGCCGATTTTATTGATGGCGGCTAAAAATCGGCGCGCCGCCAGCCGTCGATTAGATTTTTGAAAATTGCGCCGGCCGCCGATAGTTTCGTCGGCGCACAGGTCTAAATATAGGCAAAGATCTAAAAAACCCAAAATAGATATAAAAACATTTTTCTAAAAAAAATCTGCAAATATAAATTTAACATCTAATGATTTGATGAGTTCTATTATATAACTTGTTACACTAAATTGTCGGTTTCTATCAATTATTGAGGATACTTGATTTCAAAATATCATAAATTCACTTTTTTCTGGACTCAATTCTGTAACAGAGAAAATATATCTCGAAACATTAATAGAACAGCCCAATCCAATATGTAAAAAATATTAAAAGAGGTAGAAGGAAAACTAATTTGATACAACTTAAAGAAAGGCAGGGGAAGATACTTTAAAAAAGGGCAAACGATTGCAGAGAAAAACAGTAGAATGATAATTATTAAATTTGGAAAATTTTAAAAGATTGGATAAGAAAGAAAATATTTTGTATTGGGAGCCTGCTAAGCTGCAGAACCCAGATTTTTATATATTTTATTCAGAATCTTATTTGTCCTGCGTTGAATAATCTTTTTCATATTTATTCCTTATTTCACCGAAAAAAAATATAGGATGAGCGAACAACCCTTGGAAGATATTATGATAATAGATCTAACTAAAATTTTAAAAATTTATAAATGACTAAACTTCGTATTTTTTTAAATATATTTTGCCTATAAATAAAATAAAAATTTCATTTTTTTTGGCAAATTTATGAATAGTTTTTTTAATTATGAATATCTTTAATTAAAAAATAGAATTTCTAATAATCATAAAAGATTTAAATATATTTTTAAAAAATTATATACAATTCAAATATATTTAAACCCAAGCTAAACCCAAAGCACTTAAATTTTTTGCGTTAAACCGAACCAAACTCGTTTTATATTTATATCGGGTTCAAACCCCTAGTTATTTCAGTCAATATGTTATTTATTTTTTTAACTTTAAATATAATTTTAAGCACGTTTTAAACATTTTTTCAATCTTATTTTACCGGAAATTTATTCGAGCATATTTTGAATACCTACCCTAATTTTGGACAAAATTCCCTTTTAATATTTAAATCTTTCAAAAGAAAATTAATCTAAGGAAAAACTATTAATAAATTGTAAGCAACATCTCGAATACACTATACTATAAAAATTAGTCTCACGATTCCTAGAAATTTATAAAAAAAGAGTTCTCTTCAGGTATCTAGAAATTCCCAGAAGAGTTCCCAATCGTGATCCTGAATCTGTTTCGGTCTATATTTTTTTTACAGTTTCAAACCCAACGCATCACGCCTTCACACCTCTTTCGCGCAAACTCAAATGTTAACGGTTAAATTTTTTTTAAATCGCAAGAGTACATTTTCTACATATGCCGGAATATTTTCGGCAAAATTATATTTTCAAATTTTTTTTAAAAAAAAACGCGCAAAAAATTCTGAAGATAGGGGGGTTTAGAAAATGCTTCTTTTTTTTCCTTTTATAAATAAGTAGAAAATATATGGAATCGTTCAAAATCTCGAAGGCGTCTTGTACTTGAGGTCTCTATTGATCTGTCTATATTTAAATAATTTTACCTATTCATTTTTCTCATTTCAAATCATTCTCTTAATTAGTGTTGTTAAACGGCTCGATTTGAGTCTACTATTTTTTTAAAACGGCTATCTCAATATTTTATCCAGAAAAGTATTAAGCAAGCCTAAAAATTTTGATCATAGGTGGCACGATGGCTTGGACATCTATAGGCGAAATCTTGAGGCTTAGAAAATATTTTTCTGACTAAAATATTGAATTAGCCGTTTATAAAAATAAACTTAAATCGAGCCGTTTAGCAACACTACTCTTAATTATCAAAAAAAACAAAAATCTTAAATAGTTTAAATAACATATTATTTATTCGTGAAATACATATAATAAACACAATATATTCATAACAATATGTTTGTTATAACTATGAGTACACCCTAGATTTCTATTTTAAAAAATCAATTTTTTCATGCCAATTAGATAATTCAATTATTAAACATCGAGCAAGATTTATTTTGTTTAAAACACATCTCAAAATTTGTTTTTAAATTCTTTTTAAACTCTCCAAAATATATATGACAAATTCAACCCGGTAAAATTAACAAAGAAATTTGAGATATTTTTCCCCTATAAAATAAAAATTCACATTTAAACAGTTTTTTATTTTAAAAAAAAACCAATTTATCCGTATGGAAGGCCAAATTTTTTTCGAATTGAAATGGGGAAAAAATGTTATTTACATATTATGTGTAGTGTTTGCTAAATTCAATATTTTAGCCAGAAAAAATATTGCTTAGGCCTCAAAATTTTGCTAATATATGTCTAAATCTTTGTTCCTTCTATGAGCAAAATCTTTAGGCCTGCGTAATATTTTTATGGATGAAATATTGAGTTAGCCGTTTTTAAAAATCGGCTCAAAACGGGCCGTTTAACAAAACTAATTATGTGTTATTATAATGTGGAGTCTATGGAAAACAACCGAAAACACTGTAATAGCTAATAAATTTTGGGTCAATTGTGATAATATTAATTTATATTTTTATTTCAATATAAATTAAAATTAAAATTTAGGTATAATTAATTGTAGAATTTCTGATAATAATTTTAAATAATCTATATTCATTTTACTAGTAATATACTGGAAAAGAAAATATATTTGCCGATAAATCCATTAAAATACCGAAGAGTTTATTTATTGTATTTTTTGTTACTACACCCTAAGACTTAAGTACTGAATATAATAGATGAGAAACAAATAACAGTCTAATAGAAATTTTATAAATCAATTAAATACTTTTTGCAGATGCCTGCAGAGGTACCATTTTCACGGCCCGGCCCCGATTTTTTTTTAAAAAAATATTTTTCGGCCCGGCCTGGCCTTATTTTTATATTTTCAGGCCCAGCCTGAGCATTTTAAAATAAAAAATTTTAGGGCCCGACTCGGTTATATTTTCAAAAATTAAAGTACTGCCCGGTTCGTGCCGGGCTTAGGATCGGGCCTGCAGGTCTCTGCTTCTTTGTACTGTTTAAGAATATTTTTTAGAAAAATCATTCATATTTAATTAGCAATATATGTGATTTAATTTTATAATTCATACCTTTACTATAATAGTTCTTTATCGGCTGTGTAAAAATAAATATATATTTTTATGATAGGAAATATTAATTTATTAAATATAAAAAATTATATTTGGTTCAATTTATTTTGTCAGTCCAATCTCCCCAATATGTTTACCAATTTCGAAACCTATCCCGGCCCAAAATTTTTAGTCATGAAATCTAAACCGCGACGATTATTAAAAATTATGATTTCTAAAGTGGATATAGAAAACAGCCTAGTCTGCCGCCCTTATTTTTTAACTTATAAATTTTGTGTCATACCGACTTCTATAACCTAAAATCATCAATTTATCTAAAGAATACTATAATGATTCTATCATAAGTTGCTTACAATTTATTTTTAGTAGAGTGATGATAAATTAATAAAAATTCTACGGTTTTTTCAGATTGAAAATACGAGAACGAGAAAACATTTTAAAATGCCCATCCTAAAAAAATTATAATCAGGAAATTTTCTTGCTTATATCCATGCCAGATTTTTGTGACTTTGGATTTCTATATTTTTTTAAAAAAATTTTAAATGTAATTTTAATGACAAATAGAAGGCTTATTTTAAATTTGCATAAATTCCGTTTAAGCCGGCAAAAATTTATCTAAGCATGGGGAGGGGAATCTGTCCCCCACAACTCCCCTAAAAAAATGTCCCCCTTTGTGGTAATATATAAAATAAACTGTCCTTAGAAAATTTGATATATATTAGTGATCTGCATCGGGCCTAATTTTTCAAGCCCGGCCCAAACCCGAAATTTTTTTAAAAAAAATTTACCGACCTGGCCCGGCCCGAATTTATTTAAATATAGAAATTAATTTTTATAATTACTCAAAATAAAAGACATATGTTATATGTCGTTTAGTTTCAATGAATAAAATCAAATATTTTTATTTTACATAAAAAATTCAATATAAAATTAATAAATTTAGATATATTTAAAAAAAATTCCAAGGTCCGACCCGACCCGGCCCGAATTTTTTTTAAAAATATAAGGCCCGGCCCTGCCAGAAGCCCTTTCGGGCCGGGTACGGGCCGGGCCTAACTTTGCGGATCTCTAATATATTTCATTCTCACTCTCTAATAAGTAATAAGGAATGTAAGAGTTAAGTACCTTCTGAAAATCCAAGAATCGTTAGTAAATCATGTCAAATACCAATAGGTAATAATTATGTAGCATAATAACCTTAATGATATTTAAATTTATAATTTTTTTTAAAAAAATATTAATTAATATCTTTTATAATATTTTATCAAAAAGATATATTTCTAAAATATTTTATATAAAAGTTGAATAAAATATTATGGGCTTTTATATATATCTTTTTTAGGGTTCTCATGTCTTTGTTTTTTACTATGATTGTTAAATTAACCTTTGAACTTATATTTGTTAACTTGTAAATTAGTAATTTTATTTCAATTATTATTTTCTTAATTTTATTTGTTAAAACATTCGCATTCCTTAAAATATCAGCTTTATACTACATTTTACATATAATTAATTAGAAATAATAACAACAACATCAGGGTTATCCAGGTCTTATCTATTGCTGGGAATATTATCACAATTTTTTCAACCACAAAAAATAATAAAATTTCTTATATAAAGAATATTTAATTTATTCTCCAAAATTTCAAAAATTTTGTAAAATCTTCAATCAATAATTGTTTTTAAAAAAGTATAATTTTTCCAATTAAAACTAATAACTCATCATTTATTTCCAAAATTTTTTTTCATTGTTTAAATTAAGTTTACTTTTTTATTTATTGATGTCAGAGACCTGCAGAAGTACCATTTGCAATGCCCGGCCCGGCTTTTTTTTTTTTTTAAATTTTCAGGCCCGGTCCGGATTTTTAAAAATATATTATATTTATTTTTGATTTTTATAACTAATAATGGCGATTTCTTTGGTTTTAAAATATACGGCCTGGCTCGGATTTTTTTTAAAAATTTTCGATTATATCCTTGATTCAAAATTTTAACTAAGAAGGATTTAATTTTTTTCATTTCTAAATATTCCATTTGTAAGTTATTTTATATAATATTGCAAAAAAATGAATAAAATCTTGGTATTAAAAATATTCTATAATTTATATTAAAAAAAAAATTTTTTTAAATGGTATAAATAAGTCAACTAAAATTACGTAAAATTTCTAATATTATTTTATACGATCTTGTGGCGATTAATGCATTTTATTACGACCATTAGTTAAAGATTTTTTATAAATTTTAATAAATTTTACCGAGATCATAATTTCATATACAATAACCAATTGTCCACTTGCTTCCTTATTATCTCAATGATAAGGCAATTCTTTAATAAAGTTTGCGCCAAAAATACGAATAAATTGGCCTCTCGTTTTAAATTTTTAATAATGATATGGATAATCAAAATGGTCCCCAGCTGTTTTTATTGGTGTACATTTTAATGAATGCATCGTCAGCCTAGGTATTATTTTATCGACGGTCTAGAATTGGAGTGCTCCACTTGCGCAAATGTTTAAAATTTGAAAATCAACATAAATTAAAATATAGGAAAAATTGATCAATTTTGACAATAACTTTAGCAAAAATTAATATTTTTTTAATCTAGTTTTTATTTTTATATATAATGCGAATAAATAAGTTATTATCCACTTCTAACTTAAAAATTTTGAATGTTTAAAATGAGAAAATCAACATTAAAGTTTAAAATGAAATATAGGAAAAAGTTATTGATCAATTTTGACCTTTGGCTAAAAATAATATTTTTTAATCTAGTTTTTTATTTATATATATATTGGGAATTAATAAGTTATTATCCACTTCTAACTTAAAAATTTTGTAAATGTTGAGTGAAGCACTCCAATTCTAGACCGACGATATGTCATTGATGCAGGATAAGCGAAATATATCGAATAGATAACCTACAAAATACCTAATTATAACTTAAAAATGGTAAAAGCGGTACAATAACACAATATTTTCTATATTTCTCAAATGTAAGATGAGTAATTCTATGTAATTCTATTACTTTTTAGCAATATATAATATTCTTTTAAAATTTACTGATTATCAACAAATTTATAATATATTTATATTGTTGTGCCAAGATATGTAACCTATCAATACACTTTCTAATAATTATTTTATAACGTATCCATGGAAAATAATCATGAATCCTAATCTCAAAGGATGACTTTACCAGTAGTATCACATTTATAAATATTTCATATATACCAATTTCATTCCACGATTTTATTTCATATAAATATTAATATTGCATCATATGATTATATATATATATCAAAATATTAATATTACAACTTGTTTAAATTATCTTTATTTTCTTTATATAAATATGACAACAAAAATCAAAAAAAAAAATTAAAAACCCTAATTTACTTCTCAATATATTAAATGACGTCCGTAAATGTCAATTATAAATCAACAGATACAACAACCAGGTTCTTCAATTAAATTTTATTAGTATTCTCAAAAATAAAAGAGTGAAAATTTACATATTTAAAAGACCACACTGCAACCTGTACTATACACAGTGGCTTAGCTAGGGGGGAGCGCAGGGGCTCGAGCCCCTTGAAAAATTTGAATAGACCCCTGAAGCAAAAATGGCTCCTTAATATCCCCTTGAACTAATAATAAATTTTTTTGATTGCCCACTGAATGATTTCTTTTATAATTCCAATAAGTAATATATAGATATAATTTAATTATTTAGAAATTAATAAGACTATTTAAATTTTTATTAAATGAATATTATTTTAATTATTAGATTAGATTAATACATATAAATTATATTTTCACATTATATTTTCACTATGTCAGCTTGCAATCAAATTCTGTATTAAAAATATAATATCAATAACTTACTAAATATTAATTTAGCTTTAACAGTTGAAGTTTAATTGACTTTTATTATTTAAATTATTATTTAACCCTAATTAAATAAATATAATCATACATTATTTGAAAATTAACAAATTTAATATTGTAATTACCCGAGTTCAAAATGAGTAATCAACTGTATATTTATTTTGAAATTTTATTATCATACCTTAAAAAAATTTTCTAGGTCCAAATAAGTATAAGAGATTTCTTTATAAAAAGTAAGTAGACATATAGTTTATAATCCTCTACTATATACAGTTGTTTATAAAATATTAGATATAATGCCACTTTTATAGACGTATTTGATAGTTATAAAATATACTACAGTTAATATTATAATAAATTCTTCTAATAAATGGTTTTGATAATAAATATAATAACAATTCAAGTATTTAACGCCATCTATTTAGTTATAAATAATTTTAAAAATTAAACATTTTATTATTCATCTTGCAATAGATGTAATAAATTTGATATCTTTTCTTCTCTTTTTTACGTGTTTTTAGGAAAGCTATTTTTTTCTTTTTCTAAAAACAGTCTTGAGTTAAATTTTTAATACAAGTATATTTTTGATATTATTACAAACTATTATTATTTTAAGATATAATATATCAAGGTGGTGCGACAATATATAAAATCTTAATTGTTTCATCATATCATTCTGGTCCTTATTTTGTAGTTAGAAAATGTTTCATTTCTAATATGGCATTGCCGTGTAAATAACTCCAGGCTTCAATATATTTGCATAATTATTTCTTCCAAAGATTATTAGTGTTTTTATTTAATCAATTTATCCAACATAATAAATTCTGATAGTAGTTTACATCGTGAGTGTCATGGCTACTGCAAATTAACCAGCATCTATTATTTGTGTTGCTAAGTAATTTAAGATTATTACTATAACGGCTGAGAGCATATAATTGCATATTTTAGATAAACAATAATGGTCAACTGTGTAGTCGTTTATATATCATTTAAAATGGATGATAATCTTTTAGAAATTTAATATCTCACAATAATTTTCTCGATTACTTATCTAGCTTCCATAATGTCATCTAAGAGGAAGCTCTAACCACCATATAGTTTTATGATTTGGATTGGTCGTTTATACTCTCTCCTACAAAAATTATTGATTTTGGTTTAGGCCTATAAATTTTTCCTTATTAGTCCATTCTATAAAACTTTGTCTAAAATGGTTATAGAGAATTATACTTGTTTGATAACCTTTTGTCAATGTAAGTTGCTAAGAATTATATTATTGCATTATGTGATTTTTTATATGCCAGAATTTTCTCCTTTAAGGGGTATGGGGGCGAACCCCCTCCATAAAAATTTTTTTTAGTTGAGCCCCCTGAGATTGCGAAGGCTAGCGACGCCCCTGAGGTGATCATTTGGTAAAACTTTAACAAATAACAAATATTAATGTTGTTGTCGGCTATATTAAAATTTTAGCCAACCAAATAATACCTATGAATTTCGCCAATAGAGGACCATATCATTTTACCATTTATTAGCATAATAATCTCGAGGTCTATATTTGTTTAGCTTACCTATATTGATTTAACCGTTAGATTGAGTTGCATGACTACCACAGGCTAAATTATCTTATGGCCAAAATTACCTAATAAATTTTAAACTTTTTGATATTTTAAAGTAATCTAGAGTATAAATCTTTGAGCTAATAGAATTTCGTAAAAAATACTTTCCCTTTAAAAGAATATAAAAAAAACACAATCATACCACGATGGAAACTCAAATTGCTAAACAAAAATTTGTCGAATCTAATACAAAATTCACAAAAATTTCTAACATTTATCTATAAATAGCTCTTTGAGGATTTCTATCACCCTACCGTGTTACATCACATTTAATAAAATTCTGAAAATGTAAAATTAGTATACCAAGTGTCAAACTATACCTGAATTTATTTTAAAATAACTTAAAATTATAAGTCTTAAAATTAAAGGTGTTTTGCATCTATACATATCATTTATAATTTGAATGGATAATTTAACACGAAGGTTAAATAAAATATAAAAATAGTTTTAGAATACACAAAATATTAATGAGGTAAAGTCAGTGACGAGGCGTCCATAGAAGCAAGGGAAGCATTACTTCCATTGAAATTTTACTTATAAAATTCTTAAATAAACTTAATATAATCTTTGTACTATGTTAAATAAACTAAACTTACTTATTAATATAATTTTTATAATGTTAAAAAGATTAATATTATTTTTACTATATTAAGAAATACTATTATTTTTACTACGTTAAAAAATTTACTATTATTTTTACTACGTTAAAAAATTTACTATTATTTCTACGTTAAAAAAAAATACATGAGGGAAGCAGATTTAATATTGCTTATTTTTTTTAATAAATAAAAAGAAAATCATGCCATAGTATTGTGTAATTTTTCCATTCAAAAATAAGCTTTGGGGAAGCAAATAAAAAAATGTTTAATTTTTTTAATAAAATAAAAGAGAAAGAAATTTTTTTATATAATATTTTTTTCCTTACTTTTTTAAAATAAAAATTTTTTCGTTTTTAAATCCTTAATTAATGTTTAATAATTGTAATTTTATTATTGAAAATTTATTAACATTATCATTTAGCTCAAGAAATTTTGATGCGAAAAAATGATTATTAAAAAAGGAAGACTAAAACCAATTATACAAAACTTTAAAAAAGAAATCAAAACTTGCATCCGTAATTTTTCTATCGATAAATATGAAAAATGAATGGCTCACTGGATGTGAATTTTCTAATTCTCTATATTGTTGGTCATGCCTATTATTCCCAAAGAAAAAATATGTTTGGAATTATAAAGGATTTTCGGATATTAATAATTATTCAAAGGTAGTTAAACAGCATGAAGGATCAACCGCTTATTTGCAGTCGATGATTCAATTAAAAACATTTGGCCAAAATCGTATTGAAAATATGATAGATTCTATGCGCAAAATATCAATTGAACAGCATAATTCAAAAGTCAAATCAAATAGAGAAATATTGAAATTGATCAACTCTATATGTTTTCTTGGAATTCAGGAGCTTGCATTCCGTGGTGATGATGAATCTTCTAATTCAGTAAATAGATAAAATTATATAGAATTAATTTATTTGCTGGCGGAAGAAAATTTATTATTGAAACATAATTTAGAAAATAGTAAAGTTTTTATTGGACTATCAAGCGATATTCAAAATTGGTTAATAAATTCCATTTTTTTATACCAAAAAATATTAAATGTATTAGAAGAAACGGAATTTATATCAATAATATTAGACGAAACAACAGATATCAATAATAAATCTCAACTGGCTGTAGTTTTTCGATATGTTTTAAATAACGGGACATTGTATGAAAGATTTATTGAATTCTTCTATGTTACTATGCATCGAGATGATAATTCTTTTTCAAAATTTGTCATTAAATTCTTGAATGATAAAAAAATTATGAAAAAATTAATAGGTCAAATTACAATGGCGCAGCTGTTATGTCAGGCGATTCACATAGACTACAAGCGAAAATAAGAGACGTCAATCCTTCAGCACTTTATATTCATTGCTTTACCCATAAGTTATATCTTATATTATCAAAATCTTGTAACAAAATTAAAGAATGTAAGGTATTTTTTGCAACTTTATCTGATTTAGCCAGTTTAACATCTAAGCGAACAGCGGAATTTGGGAAATGTGTCAAAAAAAAATTACCATGGGTAGCCCCAACAACATGGGAATACAATCGTCAGCTGGTTCAAACAGTTTTCTATTATTTGAAGAATCTAGTCATTTTTTTTGAAAATATGATTGATGGAAAATCTGATATTGTTTGGGATAATGATGTTCTAATAATATCTTGTGGCTATTTAAATATATTGAATGATGCAAATTTTCTAATTTTATTATATTTTTTTCAAGAAATTTTTCGAGAATTTGATTTATTATTTGATATACTTCAAACTAAAATTAACGATATATCTTATTGCCTTAAAAGTATTAACGATTTCAGAAATTCAGTTAAATCAAACATAGAAAACTTTGATGTGTTTTGGAGAAATAAAAATGTAAAAAAAATATTGAAGACAATTTAAGATAAAAAACGTAATAGACCCAGATTGCCCAATACAAAAGAATTTTATAAAAATTTGATAATTAAAATAACAGATAATATAATCAATGAAATTGATTTTCGGTTCGATACATTAAAAAATATCAAATTCGTCGAATTGTTAGATATTAGTAAATTACAAATATTTAATCAAAATTTCCCAAAATATTTATAGATAATTTAAACGACACTTATTCTCAATTTTTTGACTTACACAATCTGGAAACCGAATTAAAGATAGTATTTCAGAACGATGAATTTAGAAAGAAAAAGAATATTAATGAAATACTTGAATTTTTATTATGCACCGATTTGATGAAAAATTTTAGAATTTTTCAAATTATGCAAATTCATCTTAACTTTGGCTTCAACAACAGCAAGTGCGGAACTGAGTTTTTCATCTTTAAAAAGAATCAATTCTTATTGCAGAAACAGGATGGGCCAAAATAGATTATCGAATCTATCTTTGATTTCGATTGAAAAAAAATTATTAAAAAATTATTAAAAAATTTAAAATCTAGCGCTAACTTGTATATTGCATAATTAATCATTTCACTCAAAAACAAAGACGAATATAACTTATTAATAAATCTTAATGTTTTTATGGTTTGAGTTTGACTTAAATAAAATAAAAAAAAATTTTTGATTGCTTACCTATTAGTGAACTTGACGCTTCGTCACTGGGTAAAGTTAATTTAATGATTGCGTGACATAAAATTTCAACTTTTACTATTTAATGACCAAATATATAATTAATCAATATTTTAATTTATTAATATTCCTATTATATAACAGAAAATAATTGGGGTTTCTAAACTATAGAATAGTTTTATAAACCAGAGTTAAATTTAACCTTAACATTATTCCCATTTACCACAAATTGCGTATATACAACAAACATATTTAAAGAAAAGTGATTTATTACTTGAATTGAAAATAAAATTAAACAGATAACTTTATGCACTTAATCTTATATTTATTAAGTTTTGTTCATTAAATATTAAAATTATTGTTATAATTTATACGAAATCATTCCTAATTAATTGGTGTTAAGAATATAAAATTATTTAACAATAGTTAGAATGGTATATACCATTGGTTAGACGTTGTAACATATATATTTGTGAAGAATAATGTTAATATAAATAATTATTTTTGGGATACAATATATTTATCCTTGATAACCGTAAATTATATTTTTTCAAATCGAATATTTTTATTCAAAAAATGAAATTGATGAATTTAAAAATATATAATTTTTCGAAACTTAACAAATCAACTAAATAAACTTCAAACCCTCCATTTTATAAAAATCAAATGGGCAAAGAAGTAGCAGGACGTATTTTTATAGGAAATCTTGAGAGAAATGTAGATGAAGAAAAGCTTACTGATGTTTTTTCCATTTATGGAAAAGTTGTCGATGGTAAATATCTTTTATATGATTTAATAATAATATAAAATTAGTGGAAATATTAAGAAGTAGAGAAACCAAGGAATCGAGAGGTTTTGGCTTTTTAACCTTTGAAACTAATTTAGCAGCAGAAACAGCTATTAAAAAACATACTGGAAAGGTATTTATTATTATGATTCTTTTTTATATTCATATATTGATGAATTAAAATATTTTTATAAGAAACTGAAATATTTTTACTTTCTTTTTTAATTCATATATTGATGATAAATATTTTTACAAAAAAGAAACTGAAATATTTTGACATTTGGAGCAATTTAATAGCTAGATTTAGGTTGACAAAATTTGATGATGACATATTGAATTATTTTCACTGATATTTCTGTAAGGATAAGCAATTTTTTAAATTAAAATACGATTTTAGCTCTTAATTAAAATTGCACTAATTTATTAAGCCATTTCTATTGCATATTTAATGGATAGTTTTTTTCATTCTAAACTGTTTTAGATAATACTGATATCCATTTTTATATAGTAAAATTTTAATCCCAAGTTTATATTTAAAATTTCTTACAAAAGATGCTGAATGGCAGAGCAATTAGATTGGCAACAGCTATTAAGCGTAGAGATGATGATGATGACAAGAATTCCCCAGGAAACAAGAGGGGTAACAGGAAATCATCAAACAGAAGATCAAATGAAAGAAGGAGAAGCAGAAGTAGAGATAACTATAGAAGGGGAGGATATGATGATAGCCCTCCAAGAAATAGGAGGAATCGGAGAGATGATAGAGATGACTTTGCTGACAATAATAGGTAAGGCCTGTAAAGTTAATATTGTGTATTGTAGTTTTTCTATAAGATATTAATAATTTTTAGTAGCTAGTTTAAACAGTTTCTTAGACAAGAAACCTCTAACATGTAGAATGGTATGAAAATTTGTCACTGACATTTTTGGTTTCTGTCCTCAGTTTACATATTTAGTATCTTATGTTTTACTTCAGAAGGTGTAACATCATTGGCTCAGAGGAGTATAGGAAGGCATCCTGTCCATTTGCCTATTAGTTCCTTTAAAATATTTGTCTTAAATACATTAATTTGTGATATACTCAAGATTATTATATGCTATATAATTTGTTTGATACACAGTTTTAGATCAACAGTTATGACATTATTGTAATTTTTAAGTGCTTTATGCTAGAATTTATGTGCTTAATCGGGGATGCCAGGATACAGATGTTATTGACTAATTTTGCTGAATAGCTCTTTATAGCTGATTTTTAAAAATGGTAAACTCAGAATTTTAGGAAAAAAGATTACTCAACCTTGGAGATTTTGCTTACATGGCAGGCAGAAAGATTAGGTGGCAAAATTTCAATATATTAAAATTATTTAGAATTTCACAAAATAGTATTTACCTTGAATATTTTGCTTATAGATGGCAGAAAGATTAGGTGGCAAAATTTCAATAGACTAAAATTATTTAGCAATTTTTAAAAATCAGCTAAATTGAGCTGTAACAACATTATTTTACTTTAAATAATTAAAATATACTCAGTTATGTTATGAACTTTAAAAAATTGATATACATCTAAAACTAATAAAGAATCAATTTAATATAAGGAATTGTAGCCTTGCAAAATTGCTTTAAAATCATTGAAATTTATCCACAAAAGACAAAATAATTAGTAATTCATAACTCATCTTCATAAAAATGTTTAACTTATATATTTTAAATAAAAATTTAAATATAAGCCTAATAATAAATTATTATCTTGGGTAAATAAATAAAAAATGTTGCTGATTCCAGTGCTATATATGTGATATCAATTCAACTCTTATTTTTATAGTTATCTTAATCTCACTCCTGGTATGTCATGATATATTATTTAAGTAGCTGTAATTTCCAAAGTTTCTTTTCATGATTATAGCTAAGTATAGTCCTACTTGATATTGATCTAATAACATTGTATTCACTATACCTTGGGATTTCAGAAAATTTGGTAGGCTACCTGTAACTTAGCAAAATATCAATTTTTCTCATAAAAGCAAAATTATTATCAGAATTTTTTTCCATCCAGATATAGATTGGTGCTTGTGACATTAACCTAAAATTTTAAAATTAAACTTTAAAATGAAAATATATTAACATCATTATTTATAATTCTATAGTTTTTAGCAAATCCATTATCTTATGAAAATTTATAAGATTGATTTTAAAGTCTAGATATCTTAAAAATGTTTAATCTTGGATGATGAAATTTGAACATGCATAGTTATTTTGACATTAGCTTCTATTAATAATTTCACCCAAATTATAATTGGGTCTAGGAGAATTGTTATTAATTTAGTATGGAATGAGGTTGAATTTAAACCTGAAAAATTTTAAATTAATAAATTATTTTGAGAATATGTAACACATCTAAAAGGTAATGCTACTTTTATTATTACACTCAATCTTAATTACTTTTTTCAATAATGTCACGAGCTATATTTAATAATACATCAACATCCCTCTGCTAAAGCAATGATTTTAATGCAAATCAAAAGAAACTTTTATTTTACTCCACAGCTATTTTTATCTCAATTATTATATTGACTGTCTATTATCCTTTTATTGATAAAATTTAAACATATTCAACAGGATGCCTACTGGCTTGAGAGATATTAACGATTTTCTCTCCAAATCCAACATTCCCAGTTTATTGGGGCAAAACAGCAATAATCCTGCCACCCTATTAGCAGCCATGCTTAGCAATAAAGCTAACCCAGGTAACCTGAATGCTGGTAATCCCATGCAAATGCTCCAGAATTTACTTGCATCTAACAATCTCCTTAACCTTAATAGTGGAGCATTGTTATCCAATACTGCTGGTGTTAATTCCTTGTTGGGAGGAGGGGGTATGGCAGCAAACAGTAACCCAAATGCCATGCTGAGTAACATTGTATCTATGTTGAGTATGGGGACTGGAGCAAATAATCCTGCTAACCTTGGTAATTCCTATTGATTTAAGTTATGTTCCTACTGGCAATATATATTACATCATATTATGATGAGTAGGTCTCTAATTTTGTTGATTATGTATTGCTTGTGATAATATTTAAAATAACTAACTTATAATATAAAATATTTTAGCACTATCAATGTTGATTATTAGCAGAGCCAAGTTTTGAGCATATCAAATATTAACGCTTCACTAAAGCCAAACCTGGTTAGGCAATCCCTAAAAATATCTTTGAATTACAGACCTTTAATTTTTTTAAATTATAAGACTGATTGTTGATGGTTTGTGTGCTTATATAGTTTTTATGTAAATTTTAAAAATTATAGGTAGATAATTCCATGTCAATTTGATTTTTTATATGGAATACAAATTATTGTTTATTTAACTCATATTTGGGCAAAGTATAAGCTTGATTATACTTTTGGAGATGGCAGAGATTCATATTGCAATAATTATCAGTTTGACTTGAATTCTGGTTCTTATAAAAATTTGTGCAGGGTTTTATTTGATTTTAAAGAGCAATTAGATCCCTTCTTATATAAATGGCATTTACTAAATGATCAATCAAGATTGAATGATAATCTTTAAAAACATTTGGATATCAAATGGTCTTTTCTAGAATTTTAGATTTAAATGACAAAATTTTCAATGGTTAGGTTTAGATTCATTAAATAATACAGATTATAAGGCTCAAATTTGGGTTGGATCCCTGGGTAGAAGCATAAACTCTTTTTATAAAAATTTATTATTAAAATAATGTGTTGTTGCCTGAGAATTAGGTTATTTATTCTATATCTACTTTTTACCAAAAATGACTTCTACATAAAACAATTTTTTATAATTATACCATTTTATTAACATGGAAAAATCTGAAATATTTATAAAGTACTCAAATTAAATTCGATACATGTTATCCATCCTTATAGATTTACAGTGGATTTAGGATATTCTAATTCTCAAGTAACTATATAAGAAGTTTAAAATTTGGGCAATTTTTCCCATAACAATATTTAAAAATTTTATATAATGGATTGGTAACTCCAATTTAAATAATTTCAAAAGGCCCTTTTGCCATTCTATATATATATAAAATAAATTTAGGGAGGAGCCTTAAGTTCAAATCATATTGATAAAAATTTTAAAATAAAAGAAAAACATTTTATATTTGTCTTAGATTAAATTTTTTATTAATTTAAATCCAAGTTCTGAGGCATTGGATTAAGCTGTGCAGGTAAAAAAATAGGTGTTATCTTCATTACTCAATAAAAGCATATACGATGTATTTTAAATATTAGAGGCCTGTACAGCTTAGTTTGAAAGTTGTACTTAAATTTTATGGGCCAAGCACAAAGTAAAAATAGACAATTAATCTATATTAGAAAGTTAATCTTTATGTAAATAATTTTTATAAATTGTAAAATGGTAGTAAGTTTTTTTAAAATTTTAACAAAATTAGATTTAGGAGAAATTGCCTTAATTATTCAAATATACATTTTATTTTAATGCTAAATTATTTGTTAACAAAAATAGTTTTAATCATTAATTAATTAAATAAAAACCGACATTTAAAAGCTAGTTTTATATCTCACTCCAAAAGTATATCAGCCAATAGGCTGAAATGTTGTTCAAATATAGGTTGCACAAACCTTAGTTGTAAACAAATAGAAATTAAATGGGGTCTTCCAAAAATTATGTTTTTGATTAATTTAACATGGAATGACTTATTTAGTTAGATCTATTTTTTGGAATTAGATTTTTTAGTGAATTATTAATTATAGGTATTGTTATCTTATACTGCCCATAAAACATTGCATTTATATCAGAGACCTGCAGAGGTATTTGTACAGCCTGGCCCAGATTTTTTAAAAATATAAATTTTGCTCTCCCCTCCACAGATTTTTTTATTTGAAACGTTTTCGGCCCAGCCTGGATTAAAAAATTGCCAGGCCCAAATATACTTAAAAACTAAAATACAGGTTAGACCTGCAGGTTTCTTATTTATATTAATCAGGAATCTATCTTGTCTACAGGCCAAATTTCCAGACAATTGAATTAGGAAATATTTTTTTTCATTGTAAAAATAATTACAGGCCAGGCTATAGAATGTGTAGCTAATAATTTTATAAACCTGGCCATACATGTTGATTAAAGCTTTGTTGGATTTGTTGAGTGTTTTTGTAACTAGTTGAGCAATTATTTACAAATCAGGATGAGTACCTATTGAGTCTTTAGATGGAATCAACTCCTTTAATTTCTATTAATATAAGAGCTATGATGCCATAATGTTTATACTGCAGTCATGTACTAAGTTTATTACAAAATTTCACCTAAATACCAAAGGGTCTCATGAAAATAATTAGCTTGGAATGGATATGGCTCCATGGTGAACTGAACTGTTAATAAACCATGAAGAGATAATTTAATGAAGTGTGTCAAACTAAATTTTTGAAAAGAGTCAAACTTTGATGAAGTATTTTGGTGTACTTGATCTTAACTGTAATATAGAAATACTGCCCACTAAAACACTCACTAATAGATCCAACATGGCTGATTTAAAATGTGGAAACGTATAAATTGCAATCAATATTAAATAATTTTATGATGGCATAAAACGCAAATTTTAATATTTATTTTTTTAGATAATGCAACTTATTAAATAAAATGTTAATCAACCCACATTATAATATCCAAATAAATTAGGAATGATGAATAAAGCCAATACTGGTAATAATTTTGCAAGCTTTACAGGACTTAGTAGTAATCAAGGCATGTCAGGACTTACTGGTAATCAAGGCATGAATATGGGTGCAGGAGGGGGTATGCTTGGCCCTGCCCCAAGCAATACCATGATGGGGGGAGGTGGTATGATGGGTGAGTATTTACATGACTAAATTGCATATGAAATATATAGGATCATCCCATATCAAATGAAACAACTGAGCCCATTTTTCAATTTTTATAGAAATTTATAAGCATGTTCAATATAGAAACGAAATTTTATCTTGTTAAAATTTACATTATTTGAGATAATTGGAATCTAGGCTATAATTAACCTTTTTTAACCCTTTAGTCACTGTTAAATAATTAGTTGTTAATTAAAAACTATCAATTTGTAAACTTATTCTATATAACGAGCTAAAATTTGATTGTTAATCAAACTTGAACATGTATGAAATGTTACAATTTTTATTGAAAATATAAATGGTAGAAAATTTCAATTTCTTGCTTATTTGACATTTACTTTATATCACAATAAAATATTAATTAATTTAGGAGGCTATGACATGAATGGTGGATCATCTATGATGAATAAAAGCAATGGTGGTAATAATTTTGCAAGCTATGCAGCACTTAATGGTAACCAAGGCATGAATATGGGTTCAGGAGGAGGTATGCTTGGCTCTGCCCCTAACAACATGATGGGTGGAGGTGGTATGATGATGGGTAAGTTTTTGATTGTATATGAAACTGATAATTTTTGAATTAGAAAGATTGTCAGATAAACTGCCTTTTATTAATTTATTTCATATAATTGTAATATTTGAAGCTGTTGGGCTGGTGGAGATTAGTGCAGGATGATTTATTTAATTATTATGCTAATAATTTATTTAAATGGCTGTTATGAATTTGATCCTTAGTTTAGACAATATTTAGCAAGGTTATCCAGCAAGGGCAGTGTATTTCAAGCATTGTTCTATCCTAAATAACTTGCTAAACTAATAGAAGTTAAAGTTTGACCATCCTAAATCATTAGTTTTAGATTGGATAAAATGCTTCTTACATTTTTGTATTTTTTTTTATAGTTTTACTTAGACTAAAAAATTCTAATTTCTAATAACACAAAATATATGCTGCTTTATTTAACCCTTTTTATAATCAATAGGAAACGATAATTTTAATGATCTAGAATATGATTCGTTTAGTTATCGTAGAGATGCAGCAACGAAAAGAGGTTATCTATAAACTTAGTAAAATTTTAATTATAGTTTTATATAAATAAGGTTGGCATGATTAAATCAAATTAATATAATTACGACGATTTAATATAAAATTATGATTTAAATGCTTTTATTCAAAATTTTTATTTGTTCAATATGAACATTTTATTATTAATTGGTAAATTTTATTATTATAAATTATATGTTGTGTTAATCCTGAAATATCTATTTTTTGGTATAATAACTCAACATTCTTATTTAATTTATTTTTCTCCAAGTAAAATTAATTTTTAATTTGATTTCATTTTTGCCAACCCATAAAATAATCGAGTTATATATTAAATTAGTTGAATCTTGAGGATAAAATTATTAAACCCTAAAATCTAGTCATTACTAACTAGTGAAAATTACAAACCAATAATTATATCTTAATTTTTAGATTATGATTTTTCTGATAGACGTTTTAGTCCTGACAGAAGGGATAATAGAAGACGATAATTTTATAAATTCATGTTATATATTTATTATTTTAAATATCCTCTGTATTTTTTATATTATATACAAAACTATAATTTTGGGTATAGTAATATTTGTAAATATATTCTATTTTATATTGTATATTATTTAAATAAAATATTTTTATCATTTAATGGTAAATTATGCATATTTTATTTATCTTCATTTTAAAAGTTTTGAAGTAAAATTGTACATTATATTAATTTTTTAAAAGCAGAAATCTTATGATCCAAATAATAACTTATGTAAGAATTAACTCTAGGATTTTTTGGAATTTTTATCTTATAGCATTCAAATGTTATATTAATTACTAAGTATAACTCAATTTTATAATTTTTTAGTTGTGTATATAAATATTTTTATCTTACTGGAAATAATGATGATCTTAAATTCAAAGTAAATATAGCAGTAAAGAAAATTTTTTATTAGGTATGTTGTTAGTTGCCTTTTGGCTATCATGGTAAGATTCTCAAAATCGAGCTTATTTTCTCTTCAAAAATTTAGAACATCAGTGTCATGTGAATTATTGATCTGCATCAAGCATTGCCCTATTCTGATCGCAACCAGGCAATAGTGTCGCAATTTTTTTTAACTATATTTTTCTTAGGTGAAATAATTATTAGTTATGCCTTTCTAGTTCACTTCTGAAAAGTAATGACAAGTATAATGCAGGCCCTTTTTGTTAATATGGAATTTCAACTATTTCCTTAAATTTCGAAAAAAAATTAATAGTTATTCCGAGATCTGACTTAATAGTTTGAGATAGAGATAATTTTTCAAAACATTAATTACTTTCAGTATGCGAGTCTAATTAATACACTATGCCACCTGGTATTTTTTTTATTAATAAAATTACCTTTATTTTTACTAAAATCTTAATTAGGGCCATTTAACAACACTACATAGCAATTATATCAATTTAGTTTTTAACCTACTTTTCTTATTCAAATTTATATCCTAAAATAATATATAAAGCTAGATATTTATTATATAATATAAAAATAAATTCGTTTTAAATCCCTCCATCCATCGTTCATTATCAAAATATATTAGTAATACTTACATGTGTAAGGATTCCTTTTCAAAGTCACAATCAGCCAATTTATAAAAATTAATCATTACCATATCTATATTTAATTTATGTATGAAATCTGTATTTGTTAATCTACAATCATATGATGAAATTCAAATTATATTGAGTGTTTCTATAAGATAAACCCAAAGTGATGACTTATGAAAAATGCTTTTATGTGGATTGTTTTGTTAATAAATATAAGTTAGTGTAACTTAGCAAAAATAAATATACTATTACACAATAGAACATAGATATTATTCCATATATCAGAATTTGTGGCTCGCAAGTCAGTAATAGTTATAAACCTGAGCTATACTTATAATATAAAAATGAATGGGAGGCTCGACTACTTGGGATATGATATAGCTTAACAAGATGAAAGAACAAGCAATGAGATTTGTGATAAGTTTACGTAAAAGTATAAATTAGAAGATTTCTTGAGGATATCACTTGAACATATTATTTTAGATAGAGCGTTTCATTTACACTGAAAAGATCAATTGTGTAAAAAAATTTAAAATTAAATAAGAATTTTGAATTATAGATGTCCTGAAAGGGGTTTAAGTATAAAGATATAAGGGTTTCCTGTTGCAACACGATAAGGTGAAAGCATGACTGACACCCATACATAATTGGTTTGTCTCATGATAAAAATAAGAGGCTGGCACTTCTTTGTACCAAATAGTACAGTAATGAGCCCACATGGGATTCAACCCTTTGCCCAAAATAATAAAAAACATGAATAAAACTAAATATAATCCCCTGCCAAAAATAAATAGGGGATAAGGATATTACAAAATACTCCATAATCACATTATTCCTAATATAGTTATTAAAGTTTATAAGGGATTTTATAATCATATATGGAGTATGAACCAATTTTAGCTTACCTTATTTTAATTTTACTACCTAAGACAGAATACACATCAATAACCTTCGTTTAATTGTTTTATTAATAAAATAGTTATTTTAATTAAGAATTTGAATTGCGTAATGTTATTTTTTCGTAAAAAATATGTTCTGTGATATTAAAAGTGATGGAAATAACATAAATTGACTGTTACAGGTATGGTAAACAATTATCATTTAATATGAAAATACTTTCAATTTCCCCAAATCTTATTGCTTTCTTATTTTTAGTCGCATTGCATGAGTTTTAATTATTGCATTGAAGCTGCAAATGAAATTATAGAATATAATTTTAATTTTACCTTTAATACTATAAAGGTTTTATACTAAACTTAATAATTTATTATATTTTATTTGATGACTCTGTTTAATTATCAAGACTTATAATTTCTTCTAAAACTAAAGTGAGTTATTAGCCAAGTAGCTCTATACTATATTAAAATTAGGCAACGGGTATCCGAATTCTCAATTGATTTTGAAAATTAGAATAAAATTAAATCAAAAAAGGAATATATTATAAAACAACTTTAAACAATTAAATTATTATTTTCATTCCAATCGTTAAAATAACTATATAATTCCTCGGCTCTTATAGTATACAGTGGGTAACTAATATAGGTATTGCTAATTTTGTAATCTACCCATTGACAATACCTAAACCAAGGAGTCATTATTGAGTATCCCATGATTTTTATGTTTTTGTAAATAGGTTTATCTGAATCAGTTTGAGTTGAAATAGAAGGTCGCGGATATTGCCATCTAGCAAATGATATCCCATATACATATTTAATCAAGTCATAACCGTCCCCCCTTCGATGAAAACTATTCACCTTGTTTTGATTGATAGCAAGTCTATGTGAATTAATATTAAAGTCCAATAAATTCATAGTATTATTATAATAATATTTTTGCCAATTTAAATTATTATTTTGAAGTAGTAGGTCTATTATAATCGATGTTTTTAAAATATGCTTATCGATTTTACTAAATGCGCTAATGTAATTCGCCAGACTTTTACCTTCCGTACATAATTTTTCTTTATAAGGGTTATTACATCTTGGTATTATGTAGGATTTATAGATATTTGTCATGGTATAATTATGATTATTATGAAATGTCATATCTATTAATGTTGGGAAAATGTCTAACAATTCAACTAACATATCACTCTGCCTCCCACCATGAACATCCAATGATGTTGGAGATTCACTGAAAGCCTTCGGCAATGAAACTATTAATGGGACGTGATTGGAAATCCTAAAATTATTATATTTTTCCCATTCCTGATGTTCCCCTATTTTAAAATAAATTTAGTCATATAAAAAATTTAAACCTAGTTGCCAACCATGGTCGCTAGTGAAAACAATGATAGTATCATTAAATAGAGAGTCTTGTATAAGCTTTTTTATGATTTTACCAACCAATGAATCGATATATGTGATGCACGCAAAATAACTCTGAAGCAGCAACCTCTAAAAATTAAGGTAGAGCAAAATGCTATATAAGAAATAATAATATATATTTTGTATTATTGAGCACAAATTCATATTGTCCTAGCCCTACTGAATGTCAGACTTCCTACGTCCAGCCTTTGGCTGAGACTTGTCAAAGACATTATATCGGAAATGCCTTTAAGTCCAAACCAGTCAATTTTTCCTTATAATTTAGTAATGGAAACATATTTTATTTAATTTGTATTATATAATTTATTTATCTACTTCATAACATTATAATTATAATAAATAAATAATATATATTTCAAAATTTATTATTAATCGTTTCATGTTCTTGTGCCAAGCCCTTTCCAAACAAAGATGATCTAAATTTTAAACTGAGATTTGCGCTAACTGTGAATTCAGGCTTAAACCCCCTTTTTTTAGGTGTAAAGTTCGGCTTGTAAGGGCCTATTAATATTGTTCTCTTTCCATACTATAAGAGCATTATCATTAATTTATTTTTCAATTTAAAATAAAACTTCTTATAATTATTAAAATTTCAGAGTTTTTTTTCCCTGCCTTTTTTAAAAGACGTCGTCATAAATAGGTCATATTAGGACGAAACGGATGTTTCTGTGTTTGATCTTTTCTCTCTCTCTATATCTGTATATATATATATATTATCCCAGGTCTTTTTTGACTGGTTTGCAGCGTTCGTTATATAATAAAAAAAGAGATTTTTTTAAGTATCAGGTTTGTCGCTCACATGGTTAGAGATATGGACTAAATAAATGAAGACTCGGGTTCTATTCACACAAGAACATCCTTAATCAACTTCTTGGTCGGGGTTGATTAAATATAAGAGGTCAGAAGAGATATGAGTTAAAGTTGCCTTGAAAGACTGGAAGGATAATATAATATAGGATGGATTGCATCCCAAGGATACTACAGATGTTTGTCTCTCTAAGACTCTTTTGCGGACGCAGCTCAAGGACCAGCGCGTTAAATTTAATATAAAAGAAATTTTTATTAGTGGCGGTGTCTCTCACAAGGTTAGAGGTTTGGAGTGAAGAACCGACTTCCAGGACAATATTTATTCTGAAAATACCCTCTTGGATAAGGTTGGAATGGAATACTGTAAAAAAAGGTTTGAAGGGATATGTGTGTGTTAAAGTTTTAATAAGAATATTATAAATAAATAAAATTTTAATTTTATGACTAAATATTCAAATTAATATATAATCATATATTATGGGCGTATCCCAAATTTTTTCTAAAGGGAGATTATAAATTCAGGAAAAAAAATTGCTATTATATATATTCGATTTAGAGTTAAGCAATACTGATACAAAAAATATAGTATCTATTAATCAAACAGCATAGGAGATTCAATAGAAATGGATAAATGCTAAGAAATTCGAATTAAATGAATTATATTTTACGTCAGTTCGTTACATGAATTATTTTATGTAACAACAAACTATAACCTATGTTTATAGTAATTAACTGGTTCCTTAATGGGAACCAAACTGACAAATAGTTGACCCTTGTATTTTATTTGTTTGTAAATAGATTTTTTTTATCATTATAAATGGAAAAGAATTAAATTATAATAAAATATAAAATAAATCACCTCCTACCTAAATATAGATATTGGGTGAATAATGATAGTAGGAAATAATTAAAGTTAGTTATATATAAAAGTGGTGAATATTTATGAGCTATGTATACGGTGCTTATGCCTTTAATTTAGCAGGCGTTTCCAGAATTCTGCCAAGGGGGAGGGGTAAATACTATTCTTTTAGGGTTTTCCCTTTAAATTTTATTATTCAGGCCTTTGGCTATGTTACAGTTTTTCTATCAAATGATTGTTTATAGGGATTAAATTTGTATATATTTTTGGGGGAGATGAGGGTGTATAGAGGGAGGCAAATTTCCAAAATGAATATCTAACCCCCCCCCCTCCCCCTGATGCCTATGGGATAGCTTGTATTATAAATATTATAAATTTTTTCTATACAGGTTTGTTTAGTTTTTAATTTGAATTTATAAAAATTGTACAAACATATTAGGCCAGGGGAAAACTTTTAAATCGTTGCCTCCGCCCCCCCCCCTCCCCCACACGGAAATGCCTATCATTAAAATATTATAAGTTTAAAAAAAATATGGCGTTTAATAATATTTAAATGTATCAAAATATTTAACCTGTACATCGTTGGGCAAGTAACCAAAAGGAAAGGATATATTTAATCTCTTTATGTCATCTCTAGATTGTAAAGATAACCATGGATTCCACGCTACTTCTGGTAAATTAGCAGGGTAATATGGATTCGAAGGTAATATTATCTTATCGAGCGGGTAATATCCTTTGCATTGTTATCGATAACATTTGTATATAGTAATATGTTAAGTTCTTCCTAATTATATACATTTCTCTATTTTTTTTAATCATTATATCATAGAATAGAAAAAAGAAGATAGCTAGATTAGTTCATATATAAATTAAATTAATTCGAAATCAGATTACCTAAATATACTTATATACTAGATTTTAATAAAACAAAATAGAAATAATAGCACTTTTGTAATTCTTGGGATATTTTAAAGGGAGATGAGGTTTGTGAAAACCTACAGCCAAGAAAAATGGTTTCTTGTACATATTGTTTTCGGGGCTTTTACGAGATTTGGATATCTTCGATAAAATTTTTATCGCGTGCTTAGCCATCTCAATATCTGGCAATGTTTTCGTGGGTTGAGTATGAACGTCCACTGGGCAAATAGCATTGCGTTTTAAATGATTAGTCGAGTTGACTATGTATACGTGCATACATCATAAATATGATTTTTTTTTAAAAAAAAATAATAAAATTAATAAATATTTAGGATATTATTTTCACTGATAAATAACTTTCTAGCTGCAAAAATTCCAAATTATAAATCCAAAATAATTTTCAATCAGAATACATTTTAATTATATTACTTTCGAAAAAATCATTTTTCGTGATGTTTTCTTCGAGGTTATAATCGGAACATGTCTAAAAAATTTATAAGAATATAAAATATATTTAATCAATATGTAAAAAAAAAATTTATCTATTAAATTAATTAGTTGAGATCTTAATCAACTCTATCAACTTGTTTTCACTTTTCAGACTATTCAAAAATTTTAATTAATATTGTTTTTTTTATGAGGGGGTCAAAATAACTGTTTCGATATTCATTATATTATATATAAGAGAACCAGGCCAAGATTCTTGACAAGAATGCTATGATTCTAAAACTCCAGGACGAGTATGGGGCCTAAAAAAAATTTTCAATATAAGCCCAGAACAGGGGCTGAATCATGGGGAAAAAAATTAAACTATATCAAAACCATTTGAAGTATTATAAAGAGGGAATTTCTTTCAATTCCCTCTTTACAATCATAAACAAAATATAAGGTTATAATATCATTTTAAAAAATCCAGGCCCGTGTCGTAAAATTGATCAACTTTTTTAATGATCTGGGGCAGATCGGGCTTAAAAATTATAATACAATATTTATTCGATGTAATTACATATCTTCGAATTATTTTTTTAGAAAACTAGAGATATTGAGAGTTTAAAAGGAATTTTTATTGTCAACCAGTTAAAAAATAAGCGCATTATGAAATATTAGTTCTTAAATTTGTATAAATAATTTAGTGAGTGAGTTGGAGGATAATACGGAATCGTGAAAGAAATCGCTCTCAGAATCGATGTAATTGTAAGAAATATCACTTTAAACAAATCAAAAATTAGGAAAATAATTCAAGTTAGTAATTTAAAAATAAAATGTACCGGTTTATTCTCGTAAATTTCTGA
This sequence comes from Gordionus sp. m RMFG-2023, assembly GCF_954871325.1. NCBI lineage: Eukaryota > Metazoa > Nematomorpha > Gordioida > Chordodea > Parachordodidae > Gordionus > Gordionus sp. m RMFG-2023. The sequence continues at coordinate 7,032,454 of NC_088777.1, forward strand.
TGGTGGGTGATAGGGAGGAAGGCTCCAACTGTAAGGATAATCGTCGCTAAAATTAGACGCTTTCCCTAGATATGATATATTAAAATATAACGTTTTAACCCAAGATTATATATCGTTTAAGTTATAAAGGATTTTTAAATAATTGAAATTTTTTAAAAAAAAAACCTGTTTTATTGCAAATGAAAATATTTTAGAGTTTAAAATAATTATATAAATAAAAAAATATGTGTTTTTTCCGGTAATGTCATGTGTTATTTTTTTTCAAATTTAATTCATTTTTTTGAAGTACGTTTTTTTAAATTTAAAAAAATCGGATTTTACCCGAAATATTTACTATCATGTTTGGAATACCTATATTATGAAATGCACTGCTGTTAACCTTTGAGTCATTTATAAATTGTATAAAAAAATATATGAAAAATTTAATATATATTATATTAAGTTTAAAAATTCGCGGAAATATTGTTTGATAATTCGTAGGGTTCCAAACATGACGGCATACATTTCCGATAAAATCAAATTTTTTTAAATTTTAAAAAAAAATGGGCTCAAAAAATGATTTAAAGATTAAAAAAATCACACAATTCCGGGGAAAAAGACAATTGCCGCTAACATATATACCAATAATAAATATAAATTTTGCGTTTAGAAAATAATTTAAATTAAATTACCAGGATGAAATACTTTACCGATGGAGTATGTAAAGTAACCATTTTCCTTAAAGTACTGAGGCATAGTGGTGAAATTGCCTTCACTCGATACACGCCAATAGGTATGCAGATCAAAAACCTTGGTCCTTTCTGGCAATCTACTGGTAAAAATTGAAGCTCTACTAGGAGCGCATAAAGCTTGCTCGATGATGAGAAAAAAAGAAGAGATATAATGTTTTATATTTAAAACGAGTTTAAAAGCTGGATCTTTAGTTTCTAAAATGGGGCCAGAAATTTGAAATGTTAAATGAGAATAAATGCTGAAACAGGAATTAAGGAATAAAAACCGTTTTTTTCCGGTAAAACCTCTGTTTGATCTAGGGGGAAAAAAACAAGCGAAAAAAAACCTTGTTTTTTTTATTATTTTTATAACTATAATCCTTCTTGGTAAATGTCCCAATATTTTATTTGCGAATTTTTTTTGCTGCAAATTATTCATTATCACATTCACGATCATTTTGTATTGAGTTTATTTTTATTTATTTTTTTAAAACTAACTTTTTATAAGAAATGAATTGTTAATAATTATCGAATCTGAAATGATATTTAGGTTTGTTTTTATTTTGTTTTATTTAATTTTTTTTTTACATCCCTAAATAAGACAGAGATTCTTCACTATCTTAGTAAAAATTTAAAACCACAAAAATTAAATTTAAATATTAATTTTTTCGGGTAACTTTAAAAAAAATTAGCCAGATAAATCTTGCCTGAGCCTTGAGATTTTCCTTATAGAGTCCAGAACCTTTGTACCATCTATGAGCAAAATATTTAGGGCCCGCGTAAAATATTTCTGGGTAAAATATTGAGTTGGCCGTTTTATAAAAATTGGCTCAAATCGAACCTTTTAAAAAAACACTATATATCACGACCATAAATAAAACGAAATTTTATATATAAACCTGGGAATAAGCATTCCGGAACAAAATCCCTCGAGAAGCTAAATAATCCAAATTAGGCGTATGTACTTGTTCATTGCCATAGCAACCTAAATCAGGTCTCATATCATCGGCCATAATAAATAAAATATTTTTCCTTCCATCTATAAAAATTTAATTTTAGAGGTTGAAAATGAATCCTCAGCGAAAGCGAAGCCTTAATAATTATGTATTATTAAAGAATGCTTTCCGGTCTATAAAAGGAAAATAAAAATTCCCTAATGGGAAAAGAAAATATATAATTCAAAAAAAAAATGTTGTTTTTTGTTGACCCACCCGATTTTTAATTAGTTAAAGTAAAGTTTTGGCGATTATGAAGAAGTGTTATTTTCAATTAAAAAATATTAATTTATTAATTATCCCAAAAATCTTATTTTAGGATGTATAAAGTATCTGCACCCTGTGTGATTTCTAACAATTTTGCCATGAATTTCTTTAAAAATTTAGCCTTAATATATTAATATTTTTTTTTAAAAATATTATTTCGGCAAATATGTCTGAAATTCACATGGTAGTAGTGTTGTTAAACGGCTCGTTTTGAGCCGATTTTTAAAAATGGCTAACTCAATATTTTAGGCAGAAAAAATAATGCTTAAGCCTCGAGATTTCGCTGATAGATGTCTAGACCTCTGTACCATCTATAAGCAAAATCTTCAGATTTCGGTAATATTTTTCTGAAAAAAATATTGAGTTACCCATTTTTAAAAATAGGCTCTAATCGAGCAGTTTAAGTACACTACATGGTAGATTAGTATGTCCTCTAAACCTGCTGGAATACTATTCCTGAGAAGTTTGTTTTTATAGTTAAATAAAACGCGCTTTTTGAACTATGTTTATTAAAATTTGCTGAAAATTAAAAATCTCCCCTACGACATATATTTTAGTAAAAAAAAATATATAACAATAAAAAGCCGCAAAAAATATAGTTTCATCATATTACTTTGAGAGTCTGATTCAATATAGGATATTTCACAGAACAATTTCAAACAAACCCAGCATAGAAATCCGCGCTTCATTGATAAAATTTGAAATTTATATATTCGTAATTTTGACTTTAAGTTGAGTTGATTAGAACCAGTGAGGACAATATATTATATAAATATAAAAAGGCAGATAAATATAATTTTTTATTTTATCGATCTAAGAACTTATGAATAATCATTACTATGTGATTTCGATAATAAGCCAAATTTTTTCATTTAGAAGTAGCGCCCCGATTCGTTGATTTATTGAAAACACATGGTAAATTTAAGTATTAATTTATTTTTGAACTAAATTTTGATGTATGGAACATATATCATTAAATAATATTATACATTTCTACTTTAAAATAAAAATCCCCCCAAAGTTTTCACAACTTTCATCCACCCAACTCCCCTCCCCCTCCCAAAAAAAAATAAGCCCACCCCCTCGTTAATTTTTTTCTCTAACTAAAATACACATACACAACTGAAAATTTTATACCCCAAAAAATATCATGCCTTTTGAATTTTCTCTCAACGTTGATCTCTACTATTCCCATTTCAGGGAAACCCGTAGTTATTTGGAGCGGTTTTTCGAAAATATTTAAGCAAGCGCATTATTATCTGAATAAATAATCTTATTAACCAAATTTTTGAATCAATTCATTTTTATTGTATCACTTTTTATAAGCGGATCTCTAAATGCGACTAATTTATTTATAACGTTGAATCTTCTATCCCTTAAAATTAAGTGCCACTAACAAACATCCTATAAGACAAAAACCGGTGAAACTTTATGGATAACTTATTCTTAAATCAAATTTCATCACAGATTTATCCTCGATTAAAATCAGGGCTGTAATAGTAATCTCTTCAAGATTTCCGTTACCAGAATAATATTAGTGTATATTTGTTAACAATGCTGGAATAAATTTAACTCCCCAGCGAAAATCCTGAAATAAAAATATGAGCGTTTAGGGCAGTGTTCACCTTTTATACTAAATTTATTCTATTAAATCTAATTTTTTTAAATCATTTCGGAATTCGATCTCCTTTTTTACACCTTACTTATTCGATTCCTACTTAAAATTTTAAATATTTCCCCAAAAATTAGATATTGGTCATCTTTTATATTATACATTAAAAAAAATTAATTATAATATTTATATTTATTTTTTTTGGGTAATTAATTTTTAAATTTTATTGAAAACCTAATTAGGTTTAGGCGAGATTCATTGAAAAAGCTCATTTAATTTTAGCCGCTGTTTTAGGCTAGTTATAATTAGGCTCAACATATTTGTAAGCTAACGCTTAGCCGATTTATCCAGCTTATTACGCAACACTAATTATACGATAATATTGAGACATAATATATAAATAACTTACACAATTTTGACAATTTTAAACACATGTAAGGACATATAAAATACTAGACTTTTTGAATTTTTTTTAAAGATCACCATATATAAATGATCCACAAACAAAGATAAATTTAAAAATTTTTTATAATGATTCATTGCGGTAGGAGTTCAAAAAGTACCTGATTTCGTGTACTTCATTAGCAATCTCTTTACTTTATCATGATTAAAATAATATCTATACATCATAAATATTCATAGATATTTCTCAAATTATAAAAGAAATTTCAAATTTTGATAATAAAAGTTAAATTATATATTAATAAATATATTTTTTTTAAACTTAATAATAAATTAGAATCTTGACTCGTAAAACAAATCAAAATTTAACATCTCAAAATTTTATTTCTGGTATAAAATATTTTGATGGTTTAATTATTTCAAAATATATTTTTTATAGCGCACTATTAAAATTTATATTAAGGGCGAAATCTAAATAACCTAGCATCTTTAATTTTATGAAAGAATGTGGCCAAATGATTTGCCACCTCCTACTGGTTCATCTGGCCTTTGTCCGGTCTCCCCTATGGAAATAATATCTTGTTTGGACACTTTACTACATTTTTAGATGTGCTCTGGGTCTGTGTCTCATCTAGGATTATGGAAACATGAGTCATGTTAGTTTAGCTTTAAATATTTACATTTTTTTTTTAAATATTGATGAATGCCACATTTTATAATCCATACTAATCTAATCGGTATTCAAAATTTTAAACCAAATAAAATATTGGATAATAATTATCTAAATTAATCTTAAAATCACGGACTGTCACTGAAAATTAGAAGTTTAGATATTATTAAGATGATCAGCTAATTTTTACAGTAGCAGATACAAGCAGCGAATGCATTGGAAAGAATAAAACATATAATTTATACTAATTTTTATTTAATTATTTGAAATGTAATAATTTTATAAATAAAATAAATATAATAATTTTATATAAAATAAATATAATGGGATTAGTGTTCTTTTTTTTAAATTATAAAATATATAATCATTCTTCTTAATTTTTAAATTCTGTCTCTCAAGTTGCAAACCATTTGACTTGGCTTAGACGAGGCACCAACCATCACTCCTTTAAGGATAAAACTTTTTATATATTCACTCTTTTTAGCCTCCTTGAATATAGACATGTAGAGATGACCATCTAAAAATAATTTGAAAAATAAACTCGATTATAAATAGGGTATGAAAATAAAAGAATCATTTGTTTTCTTTAAAAAAACAGACATTGTTTAAAAAAAATGGAATTAGAATCCTGAAACAAAATATTAGTGACGATTTTTGAAACCGGCTAACTCAATATTTTAGCTAAATTAAATATTACACAAGACTGAAGATTTTGGTCATAGATAGCACAACTGTTTATACGTCTATTAGCGAAGCCTCCAGGCTTAGGCAATATTTTTCTGGTTAAAATATTTAGTTAGCCGTTTTTATCGGCTGAAATCGAGCCGTTTAACAACACTACAAAATATAATTTACCAGCATTTTATTGAAAATTTTTTAAATAAAAAAATTTAATTTTGAGTGTTTCAAAAGTTTGTTTAAAATATTTATTTTTTTCCGTTATTTTCTTTTACAAAAAAAAATGTTCACAATTTTCTTCGTTTTTTTTATCACCTTCAATTTTATATAAAAAATATTTTAAATGTCCTGAAATATTTTAAATGGATTTATTATTTTAAAATTAAATTATACAAAATTTTAACCCTCATTCATGGTGAGATTAAACTTCAAGAAAGATTAATTTTATCGAAAACTTAGATTTAATGATAATTTTTTATAAAAAAAATTTGTATTACTATTAAAAAATGGTTGAATTCGTTTGACACCAGCGGCTCGGGAAATTAGTTCCAGTTGGAAACCTAATATTCCTAAAATAGAATATTTAATTTAGAAAAAAATTAAATATTTCTAAAACAATTAATTGATATTATATAATTACAAACCTTTATAATGATAAATATGGATAAAATTATCCGATTTTGCTATGGCTATGAATACGTCGGGAAAGATTCCTGTCCTAAAGTGAGCTATGTCTATCACTTTATCTTCTTCGAAACTTTGAACCAGAACGAATGAGGAACTTTGAAAAATCAAAAAAAAAAAATTTTAAAAAATAAATAATATTAAATAAAATATTTTTAATCATTCCTTCTAGAGTTGTTAAAAGATACTTTTTAAATGGATCTAGATACAGATACATCGTCTAAAATAATATCTAGATACAGATATTTTAATCAAAATATCTAGATACAGATACCAAATTTTTATATCTAGATACAGGATCTAGATCCTTTAACAACTCTGATTCCTTCTAATCGGAATCTATTCTAGGGAAGCAGATTTATTTTCAATTTCTACATTTATTTATTAATTTATAGCATCACCGAGAAAATAGAAATTTACTAATAACATAATATATTTTTAAACATTCTCATATATATTATACATTTTTTTCTTTATTTTTTAAAGTCGATTTTATTTATCTCTGACTACTGTTGTTAAACGGCTCGTTTTGAGCCGATTTTTAAAAATGGCTAACTCAATATTTTAGCCAGAAAAATATTGCCATAGCCTCAAGATTTCGATAATATATGTCTAGACCTTTGTTCCTTCTATGAGCAAAATCTTTAGGCTTGGGTAATATTTTTCTGGATGAAGTATTGAGTTAGTCGTTTTAAAAAATCGGCTCAAAACAAGCCGTTTAATAACATTATCTCTGCTAGTTTAATTTGTGTTGTTCTTATTTCACATATTTTTTCTTCTTGTATCAAACCAAATCCTTATACCGCACTTTTATATTCATTACATTTGATTTATTCATACTAGTAACGATCAACATAGTATAAAGTTATTTGCTAGGTATTTCCAACCTACAAAATCTATTCATTTAACATAGATATATAATAATTTAAAATTTAAAATCAGCCGCCCTTTCCCTCACCTTATAAAGTAATTAAATATATATGCAATTTATGGGTGTGATCTGTATTTTTCTGCCCAACTCCTTTTTAATCAGTCCACAGATGTTTAGTTAAAGTCACTAATACGCGTACGCGCGGCTTGCCCGCAATCTTGTGAAGGGCTCCTTATTTTTCCACTATTTTAAATATACAGTTTGATGGATTTGAGGAAAACCTAGCGCAGCTCAGTTGCATTCACAATTGTAAGCCGGAACGTTTTTTTAAATCACGTGTCGCGAACTACTTTAAAGTCCAGATTGTAAAGTTAATAAACCGAAAACATATGATATATTAATTTATTTCTATTAAAATTTTATTGAACGCATGTTGCCTAATACTATTATTTATTTTTTTTACTAGGCAGTAATTAAAATTAAAATTGGCATTATTTTTTTACTTTATCACTAAAATACGTTAATATTTTGGGCAGCTACTATTGCTAAAAAGCCCGATTTGAGTCAATTTTTAAAAACGACTCGGTTAATATTAGTCATAAATTGAGTTAAACTTAAAATTTGGCAAATGAATGCCCAAACCTTTTGACATTTTATGAGCAGACCTGAATAGGGTTTTTTTAACAAAACTATGAGCAGTATTCATAAAATTTTGGGCAGTAAATTTATCAAAAAAATAGGCAGTATTCTTAATATCAAAAAATTAATGTTTTAAGCAGTTTAAAGTTTTTAAAATCTTTTTTATATTAAAAAATCCAGATAAATTAAAATATATTCTATATGCGAAAATTGACCCCTATATTAGAATTATATCAATGTCTATGAATTGATATATGAAATAATATAAGTACTTATAAACAAATTTAAAATATAAAAATGTATAACTATCATATGAAATGTAATATAGATATAGTTAGTAAACTATTAAGAATTGGAAAAAGTCATAATAACAAAAAATCAATATTGAACATAAATAATAAAATAATGTAAAATACAAAATACAAAATAAATAAAAGCGCCACCAGCACAATTAGCTCCTCTAATCATCAGGAGAGATTGAATTGATAAAACAAATTAAAAATGGCTATTACGATTTTCTGCCTTAAGTAAAAGTCTTCGTGAGGCTCCCCAGAAATTTTCCTGATTAGGCGGCCATCGACTTCAAAAAACATTTTAACCAAATTACCATATTGGAGCAAATGATTGGTACGAATATGTAATTAGAAAAATCAGCGCCGTATTTGGTGATCTTAAAATTTTGCGCTCTATTCAGAACGTCTTTGTTAATATTATTATAAACTTTCCTTATGACCATGGACTTCGTGTGATTCCATCAAAATGCCTACCATCGGATAAAAGATCAGAAGGCTCCAATGAGGTAGGAAACCAGCTGACCTAAGTGTTAGAGATATGATTTGATTGCACCTCGAGTGTCGAGTTTCCCGCCCAGGATTACGATTTCAATGTAAAGGACAGCGCCATTAGAGAACTGCAAAGTAATTTTTTCGCAACCCGAGCCCGACCCGAGCCCGAATTTAAAATTTTTTTTGTCCGAGCCCGACCCGAGCACACATTTTTTAATCCAACCCGACCCGAATAAAATTTTGCAATTTAAGTTTTAATATTATAATAACCAAAAAAAAATTTATGTGTATTTATTCAGTTCAGCCACCTTAAATAAAAGTTTATTTGACGGCCATAATCTATTCAAGATATATATTAAGTTGCATTTTATAAATATCTAACCTGTTGTTATTGAATTATATACGTAAATAAATTTGCATATAATACAAATGACATAATTAAGCTTTTCTTTATTTTCATCATATATAAATGAAAATTTCTTCCATACATCGGATTTTCCATTAAGATTCTCCCTTACTTCATACTCTTTTGTCTTGATTTTTTCACCAATTCTTTTTAATTTTGCATCCATTGAGATAATTTTTTAATGTGGCTGTGTCTAAAATCTAAAAAAAATATTTAAAATGAATACTATAAAATTAGCATATGGAAAATTTAATATCATCAAGTTCTGGAAGTATTTTCTATTTAATATTTATAAAATTTATATAGGTGAAGTAGATTTTGAGTCAGATGATGATTATTTGTATAACAGCAGTCACAACTCTGAGACAGGAAAGGACAATATAGATAGTGATGTGTGTGAAGATAGCTATAAATATTGTTTTGTTACAGTAAAATATGCTAGTCTTTAATAAATTATATAAAAATATGAAGGTAAAGATGGAAAAACTAAATGGAATATGGAATGCCCTACACAAAAAAGGACAAGATCCCATAATATAATATGTTTGCCAGGGGTTAAATCTCATGCAAAATCACCATTAGAAAGCCTCAACTAATGATAGTCGGAGTTTATAAATCCAGTCATCAAAATATAAGAGATTTATGGAAGCAAGGATGGATTTGGTGTTGATATATTTAGATATACTATGAATATAAATAGATTCCAATTTCTATTGAAAGTGTTTAGATTTGATGATATGAATACAAGAAATACAAGGAAAGCACTTGATAAAGCCACACATAATAGAGAAATTTTTGATATTTTTAATGATAATTGCAATAATACTATTCTGTTAGACAATATGTTACTATTGATGAAATGCTTCCTGCATTCAAAGGAAAATGTCCATTTAGGCAATATATGCCAAATAAACCATCAAAATATGGTCTGAAAATATATGCTCTAGTTGATTCTAGAACTTTTTATACATTAAAAACAGAATTATATACTGGCAAAATCAGCCAGAAGGGCCATATAAATTGTCAAACAAGCCATTTGATGTAGTTGAAAGACTAATTCAACCAATTTCAAAAAGTAATAGAAATATTACAATGGACAATTGGTTTACTATCTATGAATTAGCTAATTATTTAATATCTTCACATTCCCTAACAATAGTAGGGACTATTAAAAAAAATAAAAAGCAGTTACCTGCATTATTTTTTAATAAAAAAAGAGATATATATTCAAGTTTATTTGGATCAAAGAAAATACTACTATAGTTTCATATATACCAAAAAGGTATAAGAATGTAGTGTTGCTTTCAACACTACATTATGATAATAAAATTGATGTAACAACTGGTGAATTGTTAAAACCAGAATTTTTTTTGATATATGATATTTTTTTATAAAATTTATGTAATTATCATTATCAACATTGATTTAATAAAATTTGAATTTTTTGAATTTTATTTAGTGATAATAAAATAATTAAAGGAAGTACTGAAAAAGAAAATTTTATTTCAGTAATTTTAGGAAAATTTGTCTAACTTTTTTTTGGAAGTAAATATTAATCTAAGATTTTGTATTTATTATCTCCAATATTTTTTAAATATATACTCAAAATTTTAGATCTCAATTTTTAATATGTTTTGAGATATATCTAATCAAAATTTGGGGTAAAATAGACCCCACCTTTGTAGTTAAGGGAGTTTTTTCTACCTTTGTAGTGAAGGGTTAAAACAAATGTTAAAAAAAGACAATGTATAGGCTAGATAAATAATAAATAAAACTTACATAAAATATGTCTTATCTTGTAATTTACGAGAAACACAATTTAGTAATAAAATAGTTTGGTATCCGGTTGTTAGGTTTATAAAATAATAATTAATAATGACATGACATGTTAATATGATTGACATTTTAATCCTAAAATGTGATAAATATTAAATAATATGATTTTATAATTAATATTATAAATTATACTAACTATTTAAGATATTAATATTATTATATATATTTTCGGGTCGGGTCGGGTTTTCGGGTGGGACAGCTTTTACAACCCGACCCGAGCCCGAACCCGAGAAATTTTTTTTTTGATGTCCCGGGTCGGGTCGGGTCGGGCTACGGACAGCCCGTGCAGTTCTCTAAGCGCCATATCATAAGTATGACATTTGCTGCATTTTTATAGTAATTAGAAAGGAATGTTGAGCCTGTTACATAGAATATAGCTAAGCTCGTGGTTTTCCAATTCAAGTTTGCGATTGCTGAATGGAATAACATTCAAAAATTAATATCCCCGATCCTTGATTAGTTCAATGAATGTGTAGCCAAAGAAAGACTCGAAATAAGGTAATCAACAGAGTTTTTCACAAGTGGTAGATCCCAATCCTTCTGTTTTACTGAGATCGAGAATAGTGTTGTGGTTCTGAAGGATTTTGCCCACTCCATCCTAGCTGTATTCAGAAAAGGATCGTGGACTAACAGATGTTGGTCAATATCTACTTTCTTGAAGGTGGCTAGCAATGAACGCCCTTATTTAAAACGATAGGATCTTATACCAAGACCGCCATGTTTAGTAGGAAGTGTGGCTTGATACCAAGTTATGTCTGTAAATTTGATGTTTAAGCAGTCACTAAGAATGACTCTTTTGGGTTTCGAATATTATTAGATACACCCTCTCTAAAAATAATGGGCTCTATCGTAGGGAGTAAAGGATTTTAGGGATGTTGAAAAATTTCCTATAAAAAGAGCCTTGTGAGCCGAGAGACAAGAATGCGGTTTAAATTTTCAAAAATATCGTCCATATTGCTAAAAAAAAAGAATTCATTGACTCCTCACCAATGGGAAAGCCCAAATGTGATAAATTTTTCAAGGGGATATGCTTAAAACCATTTAGGCTTTGATTAGTTGAGACATGAGCTTGATTCATTTTTATACAGGATAACTTTAATAAAAATGCTGGAAATGTTTTTTCAATTAACTATTTCTATTTTATTTTCGTACTGTTAGAGTTGGTTTAATGGAATTGTATTGATTTGGAAATAATCAGTTTTGGCTTGGTTAATTACAAGTTCAAGACTGTCAGTGGAAGCCCTAATAATATTAACAGACTTTTCCACCTCATCAGACTCGTCGGATGACATCATCATCAATGTACTATAGGGGCAGCTAGCACTCATTTTTTATTTTAGTTATCCTCAACACCTTGTTAAAATCATAGAAATGCTTACAATAGCATTCACAGAAAAGTAATCATTTTGCAATTCATAAAAAGTTTCCCAGTTTTTACAAACTATATCCTTTCATTCTATAAGGGACCATCCCATTTGGTATTGGCCATTATGTCTTATCCTCTGAGGGTATTCAGCAGGGTGATCCCCTGGATATTATTTTGTCTAGGAATTCATGATTTGATAACTAAAATAAAGCTGCCCCTAAATTTATGGTATATTGATGATGGGGTCATCTCTGGCGAATTTGCAGAGGTGGTAAAGGCTAACAATATTATTAAGGCTTCTAATGACAGTCTTGAACTTGTAATTAACCAAGCCAAAACTGAATATTTCTAAATCAATACTATTCCATTAAACGAACTCTAACAGTAAGAAAATAAAATAAAAATGTTTTAGTTGATTAAAAAAGAATTTCCAGTTTTTATTTAAGAGTTAATCCTGTATAAAATGAATCAAGCTCATGTCTCAACTAAAGCCTAAAAAAGCCTTTTTATATATATAAATATTTATTTTGCTTTTTGAATTCCCACAAGAGTTTTGACAAAACTGTGAGTTTCTAGGTAAATTTCGAATGCTGCAGGCATAAATTATTTACATACACTAATAAATAAGTTGGAATTTTTCTCCCTTTTTAAAATAAAAAAAACAAGTCTTTTGAAATTAAATTACTGGATAATATTTATTTAATAATGTAGTAATTATGTTTTCCTTTTGTTTAATAATTTTATGGAATTATAATTTGAAATAATTCGAATATGAATTTTCCGACAATGTATTAATTTTTCAACTTTAAATCATTTTTTGAGGCGCGTTTTTTAAAATTTATAAATCTGATTCTGCCGGAGATATATTCCATCATGTTTGGCTATTTTATGAATTATATCTTTCTTTCTTTCTTTCTTTCTTTCTTTCTTTCTTTCTTTCTTTCTTTCTTTCTTTCTTTCTTTCTTTCTTTCTTGCTGTTTATGGAAGATTTAATATAAATTTTATTAAGTTCTAAAGTTCGTGGCAAAATTGTCTGAAATTTATAGGGTAGGTATTCCAAACATGATGGAATACATTTCCGGAAAAATTAGATTTTTAAATTTAAAAAAAAACGCGCTCAAAAAATGATTTAATGTTGAAAAAGTAACACATTGCCCGAAAAAACACATTGAGGCTAACATATATATAAAATAAAATCATTTAAAAACGTTAGAAATCCTGAATTACTTACCAAAAAAAAATTAAAGGTTCATTGTTATAATCAGTGAAGTGAAAATTACTCTAAAAAAAAATTTCCCAATTTTATTAAAAATTTTATTAACCCGACCCTATATCTGGCGAACTTTACAACCTTTCACCTTGCGAAAGAAATATAAGCGATTTCTTATTTTTCTTATTCAAATTATTTTGAATCTAATTATATCAAAAGATTTAAAACATTTATTATTAAAAATTAAATGAAAAAAAATATTAATTTAATACTTTATTATTAAAATAATATCCAGTAGTAATTTAATTTTAATAAATTGTTTATGTATTATAAGAAAATGAATCCAATCGTTTATGTGTTAGCATCAATGTGTTTTTTTCTAGCAATGTGTTATTTTTTTTCATTTTTAAATAAAAATCGGATTTTACCGGAAATACATTCCATCATGTTTGGATTTGGAATACCTATCTTATGAATTATTAGACAATTTTGCTGTTAACCTTTGAGTCATTTTTATGGAAAATTTAATATAAATTTTATTAAGTTTTCTAAAGTTGGCCACAAAATTGTCTGAAATTTATAGGGTAGCTATTCCAAACATGATGGAATACATTTCCGAAAAAATTAGATTTTTAAATTTAAAAAAAAACGAGCTCAAAAAAATGATTTAAAATTGAAAAAAATAACAACATTGCTGGAAAAAACAAATTGGCGCTAACATATATAATTAATGAATATCCGCGGCTTTGCAGTTAACGTTCGAATTCTATTTTAAATTAAAAAAATTCATAGCTAGGTCAATAAAAATACTTTAAAATAATTAATAACTTGCCAAAAAAATTTTCCTATCTACTTTGAGTACGGCAGAAGTTAAAAAAAAAACTTAAAAATTAATTAATAACTTTCCAAAAATTTTTAAATACCCGTCAAATTTATTTTTATACCTGTCAATTTAAATTAAATACAGCACAAAGTAATTAATTTTTACAGCCAATTTGTTTTTATTTAAAAAAACTGCTCAAAAATTTATTACCAATACAGACATTATAAAAATTTTCAAAAAGAGAAACTTGATATTTTTTTTAAAAAAATATATTCTGACCTCAAATATCTTTCATCCTGTGATGGACTTGGTAAACCAACCTTGATGTTACCATAATTTTTATATTCGTAAATTTCGATATCAATTATAGGTTCTGTTTTGAATTTAGGTATTGACCTTTCGGACGCCATTACTATTCTAATGTTCTGAATTGTTTCTGAGTTTTGAGAAGAACTGAAAGAACGCTTACCATGGGGGTTTTTGTTGAGCAAAACATCGTCCGATATGTATGATATTATTTCAACGTCCCGAATGCAATGCGATAAAAATAATTGAGACATAGAGAACACATTGGGTGCGCCTTTATCTTCATTGATGATCGAGAGATCTACGTTGTACAATAAAGCTTTGGGGGCTAAAACTTTCATCCTAAAAGAGCTCCAAGTGATTAATCGAAGTGCTTTGAGAGAAGAAAAATACCCTATCTTAGATACTGAAGGGTCAAAAGAGTCCAGCAGAGTAAACATTTTGAAACCTGTTATATCGTTTTGACTATCTTCCACCTCAACTTCTTCGTTTTGATGGCTATTGAGATACTGGTTGGATACCTTTTTGTTCTCCTCAGCCAATATGGGCTTGATCGAATCTATTAATTTGAATTGAAGTCCCAAATCATCTTTAGAGGAATAATCATCATATAAGTCGTCATTTATAAGGACGCTGTATAAACTTATGATTCTCTTATTATTTGACGCAATTTCAGTTTCCCGCATGACTGCTAAAATATCGTCTCCCTTCGTGCCTTGAGAATGATATTCCATTGGATTTTCACAAGTTGTGCAAGAAATCTCTAATAAACTAACGTTGGAATAATGGTAAGTCTTGATGACAGTTATGGCCTCCACATGGGTCAAGTCTTTTATATCGGCTTTATATGTTAAGGAAATATTTGAGCTATGAAATTTTATTTCGAATATTTTTAACGGGCCACAACCCATAAAAGCTAATAATTTCTTGTTATGATCCTCATTTTGATTCGCAATGTCTATATCAAATTCAATCCAAGGAGATCCTTTTATAACATTTTTGAAATAAACTGGCTTCCTAAAAGGTAACATAAAGTTTTGATCATTGCTATATGCGTTCAATACATTTTTCTTTAGGTGGGACAATATGATATTAATAGCTTCTACTGAGTTACTCTTGTAGTGTGGCGAGTTTTTGCAATACTCATTCGTGGTAAACAAATCTTGAGTAATACCATGGACGAAAGATACAATCTTGTTTTTATAATAGACCCCAGGCTTGTTATTATTCTCTATGATGGTTTTAAAGGACACCACCGTCATAGAATCTAACGTTAGGATTGTAAAATCGATGGAATCACTGGTGTCTATAGATTTCATATTTGTAAAATGGGACAAATAGTAAACTGAATCATGGCACATGTCTTCCAAAATTGTCTTTTTTTCGCATTGAGCATCTAATTCTCTGGCCGATTTCTTCAAGTTAAACCTGACCATTTTGTTATATTCCTCTATGGCAGCGCTAAGTTCCTTTTAGATAAAAAATAAAATAAATTTTCTATAATATATTTCTTTAAATTAATCAGTAATTCATTCATTCTTTATTTAATTTAACAATTAATATTCGATAGAATTTACCTTAATATTAATTTTGTTGATCTTTCCATCAATCATATTTAGATCCTCTTCGAAGGTAACGTTACCATTGAATGTAAAACCAATCATCGGTATATTAACATTGGTTTCCAGGTTTATAGGAATAACAGATTCGGTTAGCGCTTTCAAATTTACTCCGAATATTTTTTTGTATTTCTTTAATTTCAAAGATCCTGTCTCAGTTATCGTTAATTTAGATGATTTGAAACATTTTTTCCCATACAAAATTTGCTCATTTTTATTATTTTTTGAATAATCTTGCGGAGGATGGATTAATATTACTTCATCCCTAAAACTTGCCACATTATTTATATCACCCGTGACACTTAAATCCGAATAAAATATGGACGAACCTGATATAACTATTGTTTTGCCATTTTCTCCATGATGGGAATTACCGTGATATTACACCAGACGTTGTGTGATATCGTTTAGGTTAGACTTTTTAATCGTAACCTTGGATAAATTACGAAGAGATATTCCGTTGATAAAAAATTCTCTGTCACTAGAGTGCATGTGATATGGATCGATGCCCGAAAACCCGTATTCCAATGTTAGATGCTCGAAGCGTAATCTAGCCGGTATATTGTACAATTTCTTGACGTTATCGTTTTCATGATTATCTTCTTGCAAATCATAGCTACCGTAATCCATACTGTCTCTGTCCGTGGTTAAATAGTGTTTTGAGTCGCAAGGGACTTTGTTAAGCGTACCATCTATAATTATTGAATGGTGGGCGGACAAATCGTGGCTTTTCTTAATAACAAATTTAGAGCCTTCAAAAGTTATAGGTCTATCAATTATTATTGGCTCGTCCAAATATATGAGCTCCTCATTCAAAATGTGATTGAGGTCACGATGCGAGTCTTTCAAATGATTTATCATTAAGGTTGTTTTAGGAACTATATTGACATAATTGTCGTATAAGTTATGATCTCTCTTCTCGACTGTACCGACATTAAATATGACTTTAGAGGGACGGTCAATCAATAAGTCGCCGGTAACTGTCACATGACTATTTATGGATATAGGATGATTCTCTTTATTAATGCATGGCACAAGATCGCCCTTAAGAGAAACTAAATCTTTACCATTTAACATTTTGTTAGGTTCGATAGTTATACCCTTGGTGAAAGTTATTATATCGTCGGGAGTGTCATAATCATTTTGGGCTGAGCCAAACGTTTTTTGGCCTGTTATTCGGATTGTATCATGAGAAGAAGGGGATTTAGATAAGATCACGCTACTCATAAAATTAGATATATTAACCCCATCTATATTGTGATCTGTTCTCAGGGTATTGACTATTCTCACATCGCCTTTGAAGACTATCTTCTTTCTATCGAACACTTTAAACTCCGGACTATACAATTTGTTGAATTCTTCGTGATAAAAGGGTTGCCCGAATAGAGTTGTAAAATCGTTTCCATTGATTTCTGGATATGTAGTATTGTTACCGTCATATTGGTCACCTGTAGCCTGTTTTAAAATGATATTACCTTTGACGAGGACAGGCCTAGAATATACTATAAAAAGAGGTTCAGAGCCAATTGGGACGTGGATAGGTTCATAACCTAGAGTTTTATAATCATGAGATGATGATGGCACAGAGTATTCATCTCCTTTGTTATAATGTGTACGTAAAAATCCTGCCGGAAAATCGATCCCATTTATACTAGATACCGACACTGTTCCACCTGATACTATGAATCCTTCTTGAAAGATCTTTTTGCCTCCAATATGAGTATTCCCTGTAGTAACGCTACTCCTAACAAAATCATCCGTTTTCAGCGATCTAGCAACCAATTTTCCACCGGGAACAAAAGAAAATTCTTCATTTAATAAGGCCGTATTATCTCCTCTAGAAGGTAAGATCAAATCACTCTTTAAAACCTGATCTGAAGCAAAAATGACTTTCCCGTTGATTATTAAAGGAGTTGAGCTATCGGGTGCAGTCAAGTTAATAGAGTTATAGATACGTTTATAAAAGTTTTGCTCGTTGATTATGCCACTAGGATCCAAAAGTTCTCCAGTTATAATAACTGGTTCTTCAAAATATATTGAATTACTGCTGCTAGTCGAAGGACTTTCAAAAGTTTGATCCGTATCTAGGGTTAACGTAGAAGAAGCAAATTTATCAAAGTATTTGCCATTCAATTTGCGAAGATCAAGGTCATCTAATAATCTAACATCTTCAAAGAGTATATGATTATTTTTAGCAGAAGTGTCATAGATTTGATCGGTACTGAGGGTAAACCGCCTTTCGAAGCAATCGTTTAAATTTATTCCATCGTAAATGATATCCTGTTCTGGCGACATCTCCTGATAATAAGAGTTAGGCTTATACTTAGGTTCCATATTAGTTATATTTAAACCTCCGATAACCAACAACTTTTGTCCAATATAAAGTTTGCCATCCGTGTCTGAATCATCATCATGTCCCCTATGGTTATTAGGTAAAGCAAAGATTTTATCCCCATATAATGTGAAGGAATTGTAATCTTCTTCCGTCGCTTCTTTCTTTGGCATAAAACAGGTGTTAGGATTGATGTGGTCATTTATATGAGAATGGAAATACGTATCTCCCTGAATTTTTACATGACCGCCGAAGACTAATTTGGTAGGCACTTGGTTGTCGATGAAACCAATCTCTTGCGACTTCGACAGAGAAATGCGATGAGTAAGAAATCTTTTCCAATCGATATCGTTCAGATTAGAAGTAATATCCAGGTCAGATTTGAATGTCACAGGACCTAAGAAAGTCACGTTGAATAATAATTTCTCCGATAATATAGTTGGTAATCTAGAGTCCGCCGATTTTTTCAACCAAAAATCGGAACCAAGATTTAACCCGTTGATTGTGGAAGTATCTTTCATTTCAATCGGACTTTGCACGGCAACGTAGCCATTGCCAGAAGGGTAACTAATTCCCGATAAGATATCGTTCATTTTCCCCTTATCTTGGAATACGAATTTACTGCCTGTGAAGGTAATGCCCTTATTACTTTTGCTATTCGCACCGCTGTAATAACCACCCGGCTTAGATGATGATAGGAGGTCCGATTTATTTAATGCTGCTTGAAAGTGAGAAGCTAGATCTATATCGTTAAACGTTCCACCCAGAGTGTTGACCGAACCCGAAAAGGTAACAGCTTTTTCGAACTCTGCGTCACCCGCCCATTCTAATGTGTCAACGCCATCTCGATGGGTTAATACGTTTCTCAGCTGATCAATCGATATTCCATCTATTAATAAATTTCCCCTAGAAACAGTGTTTGCACCATAATAAGAAGAACTTCCAATACTAGATAAATGAATGTTTGAATCGAATCTGACCTCAGATTCAAATATCTTAGAGGAATCCAAAGTTATAACAGACGATCCGTCGTTCTTTATAATATCGTAGGGTTGTTGAAGATCATTTTCATAGCTCAATCCAGACGTCTTAGCATACGATGGTACTGTTACATGACCTCTTAACTCAACGTCCCTGTCGAATGTTATGGGAACTAATAGAAATAGAAATAGAAATATCAAGAGTTAATTAAGAAATAAAAGTAATTTCAATTATAAAGTGGTATCTTAAAACTATGTAAGACATGGGCTAAAAGACAATTGGGGTAAAACGACAGTGGCTCATAACCCTTTTATCAAAAAGAAATGCTCAAATTTTAAGAATATTTTTAATTTATAGTCCTTTTCTATGTCATAAATATTTCTGAGTGAGCCAAAAAGCAATTTGAAAATATTTTTAAGCATATATTTTTTTTCCTTAGGTTTTGTAATGACTCTAGACTATCAAGTAAACATAGAAGATTTGAGGTAAAGCTGCATGGGTAAAATATGCTCATTGATTAATACAAAAAAATTAAAATGAAAAATGCTACAATTATATCTGTGTGACATGAGGAGGAAATAATAAATTTAGCAAAGGCCAATTGCTGGAATTAACTATTATTTACTATCTATAAATACTAATAAACATGAAGAAAGAAAAAATGCCAACAAATATAAAATATATTATTTTATTTTATTTTTAACACCTAATTTTGCAATGTTTGTAAAATTTTACTGGTAAATATCTGAATGCCTCGTGTAACCAAATATTCCCTGAAATTAAATTTATTCAAGAGATTTCCGACTTTCAGATCTTGATTGATTTCGACAGGCGATTGAAAGGTTATGTCGGATATTTTTATATCGATTGGACCATTGTCGATTCTTATAGCCGAGTCTATTGATTCCCTCAAATTTTTATCGTTCAAAGTTCCAGTAACGTTTATAGCTTGATTAAAGGTACAGGGCTGGGAGAAGTATTTGAGTCCTTTATAATAAAATATATATATATTTACATTATAGATAAGCGCGGAGCGGGGCCGAACAACTTGTGCAAAATAGTTGTACATGCCGGTCGTGAAGTTTACAAAAATATTTTAAATATTTAGAATTAAAATTTATGTCTTTATTAAAAAAAAAAATAACTAAGGCAATGCCCCCTATAACTATTAAAAAACAATTTTTGCGGTCCGGGGAAAATTTAATTTTTTAAGCTGGGCTTAAAACACCTGTTTAAAAATTTCCCAAGGTGGTTTTAAATGGCCCGTGGTGACATCTAATACACATGTTTAATAAAATTTAACGTATATTAATAATTTTATTTTTTATAATTATAATAAGATTGTTCCCGTTTTCGCAATTCCTAGAAATTTAAATTTACATATTTAAGTTATATAAACAAAATTTTTTTTAAACCTCAATCCAATTTAAATTAGAAATTAATAACTGTTAGCTGTTATGGATGACGAAAGTAATTTTATGGGAGAGGCTTAGGCCATTACACTAATCTTGCACTTTTATTATACCAATCCATTTTCTCGAAAAAAAATTAGATTAATTTATATATATAGTTTATAAATCATAAATAGCCTTATGGGGCTTATAAAAAAATTTAAACATATTTTCACCCAAAATTTGCTACTTTTAAATCAACATTAACTTTTATTTTACTCGTCTGAATTAATATTTTATCGACAGAATTTAAAATAATCTCGAAATAGTTTATATGAATTTTATGGCTATCGGTTCATAATTTCCGACTTTATGGTTTAAAACCTTTAATTTGTTGCGGCGATTTATCGGTTAAAACTAGGCTATCCAAGAAATTCACGAATTTGGCACCGTTGACGATACCGCTATCTACAAAAATGTTTCCATTTACATCCAATCTCTCGAACACTATAGTTTCTATGGTATAGAAATTATTTAAAGAAAATATCATTTAAAAAAAAATTTTATATATATATATTTTGATAGTTAATTAATATGAAAAATTTTATATTTTTTATTTAGGAATAATTTTATTTTTAAAAAAAATGGTTTCAATTTAAAAAATAAAATATAACATAATCAAGATGAAATATATTTTTTTTAAACAAAAGACCAATAAAATAAAAAAGGTAAATTGTCCCTTTTCAGTCACATAGTGTTAGAGTTTGAAATATTCTAAAAAATCAAAAAAATTTTTGATCTTTTTGAGAGAAGATATTTTTGAGAATAGAATGATAGAAGAAGATCTTTAATCAAATTTTACCTTAAAATAACCTAATCATATTTGGTAAAAAAAAAATTATAAATAAATATTTTGTGATTTTTTGTGCATAATCTATGATTTTATCATTTAGAGATTTTGGGCCAATAATCTTCAAAAAATTTTCAAACTTTGCACAATATCCTTTTTCAATGCTAACTAGGCGAGAAGGAAAAAGACAAGATGACTAAAAATAGACACAATTTGGCTAATAAATCTAGATATATATATTTTTTGTGTTTAAACTATTTTCTTTGAGAGCTTGATTCAGATCTAAGAATTGCGATAACTCTATTCCGTTGATTCCGTGATCCAGTTGTAAATTCGGCGAAACTATGACATCTATATAATATAAAATATAATAATTTTTTAAAATCGAGACATAATGATAATATAGCATTACAACAAGTCCATATCTTATTATAATATTTATAATTGATAAAATCTAATTTCTTCTCTTTTTTTTCATTCAATTGTCACCGGGATTGATCTTTAGCCCTTTTATCTTAACATTTGTTTTCATCTTATCTCACCTTCAGCCTCAAGACGGGGGAGTGACAACGTCTTCTGGCGGCTAAGGGAGGTCCCTCTGGTCAGGGTCTAGAACATGATCACCGTCTCCTCAATTGGGTGTAAACCCACCTAAAGGGGTTGATTTCAGGAATGGCACCCGATTGTATCCCCCCCTTCAATATCCCTAATGATCGCCTATTTTGATTTTAAATTCTCTTTTTTTTTCTAATAAATCTTACAAATTGATATATCTTTCCATCAAATTCGCGGTTTATCATTCGGTCTTATCCAGATTATTAAAATTAAAATGCTGGCTTGGGTGGTAATGTAGGGGGGGGGGAATACTTAAAAAAAATTGTATATTCTTTCTATTATCCTTTTCTAAATGTCTCATCAATTTTAAAGTGGTATTCGAGAAATAGATAGCTAAGAATATAAATTAATATTATGTAAGCATTTTATTATGACCGAATTGCGCCCATATATAATAATAATTTATGTAACATTAATTTTAATTATTTTTTTAAAGATTACAATTTACTAAAAACGCAAAAAACAGATATTAAATTTCTGTTTTGGAGCCAGAAAATGAGTAGGAGTATATATATATATACTTTGCAAGGTCATAATATTCGCTTGTTAATATTTTTTAGATTTCAATCTTGTTGAAAACATATGGGCCTTACTTAAACCAGAGCCTAGAAACAGTGATGTACTGTTTAAAAACTCGGCGGTGCGGGGGGGGGTGTGAGGATGTTTATGGTTTTTTAATATATTATCATATAATATGATATAAACTCGTTATAATTCTTTATATATATATATTTTAAGAAATATGTAATTTAATACAACCTATATCTAAACATGTTAAAAATGTCAGAGAGAATAGCTGCAATTATAAAAAAAAAGGGTGGAATATAGCTAAGCTAAAATAATGGTTTAACTTAATACAGAGTTAAATAATTTATATCCTATATTTTTTTAATCAGAAATTTTTAGATCAAATTTTTACCTAAAAATGCCCCTTCGCATGAGCATAACCAGAGATACATGCGACTAAGTTGACCGCCTCATCTCACTTATATTGTTCATGTCTTGTTTTTATTATATTTATTCAAAAACAAAAAAAAACCTTTTAAAATGATTATAGGAATATCGATGGTTTGGGCAGTGTCTCGAGTGATAGCTGTCTCCGATAAGTCTAAACCGTTTACATTATTCGTTTCAATGTCACCAAGTACTATGAATTCGTTTTCAAATATAACCGGGTTATTAATGATCACGGATTGGTCGATGTGAGAAGCCTTTATCATATACCTTATTTTAAGAATTTATATAGATTAATTTAATTAATATATAAGTAATCATCAAATTTTGTAAGGATAAATAAATTTTGCCCTTTTAGCAAATTTTTTATTTAGCATGGGCACCCGAAGGAAGGGGCAAGAGGTGTCGCTTGACGCTCCTTATAAAATTATTATGAATATGATTGTAATTTTAAAGTTTTTTTAAAATATTTGTATTCTTTGCCCCGCCTCTAAATTGTAATAAGGGGTTACACATATTGTAAATTTTAGACAATTTTGCATTGAACTGTTGAAACATTTTTAATCTATATCTGTATATAGATTTAATTCAAAAAAATTTTAAAAAGGTACTCAAAGGTTTATAGCAAAAAATTTTAATTTATAGAGTAGGTGGTTCTAGATATGCTGGAAAACAATTCCAGTAAAATCAGATTTTTTTCAAATCTAAAAATTTCTTTCAGCAAATGACATAAAATTGAGAGATTCCAAATCCTCCATGAATTTCATACCACAATACGACATATCAGAGGTTTGCAAATAGCAAATAGAAAAATTCTCAGATCCGGTCAGGCTCTGTTAGAATTTGGTTTTCGGCAAAATTTGAATTTAGTCCAGTTCAATTTTTTTATTAAGGTTGCCCAGCCCGCTTTCTGAAAAAATCAAATCCCAGTTTGGCCTTGTTATTTTAAATACAAGGCCCTAACCCGAAATATATGTTATTGAACACAAAATATAAGCAACTATAAATAATATTGGGTACGGGTTAAATTAAAACGCTCTACTTTATGAATTCCTACTTCTATCAGCTTAACATTACATGTGTATGTCCTAATTCCTGATAAAATTAAATATCAAGATTATCATCATAAAACATAAACGGCGAAACATCAATAGGGTTATATTTTTTTTATGCCCACTAAATTTCCTCCTTGTCTCTCCCTAAATTAACTTTTCCACACTTAGTCCGGCTCTGGTTTTTCGACCGTATGAATAAAATGCAAATATTTTATTTAAAGGATAGATAGATAAATATATATAATATAAAATCCAAATATTCTAAGTAATCTTATTGCCCGGCCGGCAATTTTTCCCATAAATTTTTCCCACACGTTCGAGTCCAACCAGGCCCAGCTAGGTCATTGCATATTATTTTATTATTTTATTTTACTTAAAGATTTAACGTAATTTAATAATATATATTTTTTTAAATATTTATAGAAAATCTTTGTAATTTTGATCGTATTGTTTTGAATAATTTTAGGTTTTGGGGCCCAAATAGTATACAACATGTAGAAAAACATAATGGTTAATGGGTTTGTTTAGATGGCTATATTTATTGATTATCAAGTTTTCTACTCTCATGATGGAGTTGGTAGGAAAAAAATCTGTCAAGGACGATCTTGGGCAAGTAATATCACAAGAAACGGACACACTTTAGTTCCAAGAGATTAGGATCATACTATTGGATCTTGAATGTTGGTGCTGAGGTCAATTTTTTATATCATAGATGCAAATACAAATGAAGTATGAAGTCGAAAAGATTTTAGATTGTGGATGTAAACACTTTTTTGAGATAAAAATGTAATTGATATTTTAAATTAAGTATATATACAAACGTGAATATTTGTTTATATTGAAGATACCAAATATATATACTTCATTAATATATTTAATTAAAATAATGGACAGATTTCTGACTCAAATTTCGTCAAAATATATATTTCTGATCCAAACCTCGTAAAAAGAGGTAAATTTCTAATGTACCCACTATCAAAAATAAAGGAAAAATTGCTGAATTCTCCCCTCATTTCTTTGAGAGGTTATCTGCTGAACTAATGCTAGATATTACATAATAATATTATATTATTATTATGGTGTTTAATTATTTATGGGCTGAGAAAGTTTTACTTGGATTTAATGTAACTTTATCAAATTTTAACCTATTTATTAATATTTAGAAGGATGATTTGCAATATAGTCATTTTTATTAAATACTTTTGATTACCCTAATAAGTTATATATTTTTTTACTAAACCAACTATAGCAAATGACTAAAAAATTCCCTATACCTTTTAAATGATTTTTTTTTAAGTGGCACTCCCTAGAAATGCTGGCCCCCTTAATCTTTAGTTTTGCTTTATTAAGAACAAAAATAAAATGATCATTTGTACCCTATAATTTAACTGTACTCTTGAATGGATAATATTATAATAATCTTTTCAAAAATTATAAACAAATATTTTAACTTCTCAATATCCCTCAGAACAACACCATTGATTGAAGTCAGGTTTATCTTTTGATTCTTGTTGCCATAATAAACAGGCTTGTCTACCACGTTCAAATAAGAACCAATCTCTAATTTAGCTGAGTTGTTTAAGTAGATAACAGAGTTAGGAGAAAAATTGACATTTCTATCGCTAGTCAGTACTACATTATCGCGATTGGAGACTATTTTGTCTAGGCTAGATTGACCAGTCTTGGTAATTGTTCTAGCCTTTTTAACCAAAGAAGAATCAAAATTCCCTATCAAGGATATCATGCTGGGTACGGGAGGTTGGTTATCATTTCCATTATAAGTAGAATAGTCGGATAATGGTTGCGCATATTCTGGAAGGAAGGATAAACTCCCATTAACCGATATAGAAGGTCTACTGGAATCTCCCTGCTGATATTCTAAATTGGGGTATGTCTTGACAACTCCACGAATCACCAAATTGCCCAAGAAATTTTTGTTAGATAAATTCAATTTTTCTCTACTATTGTCACTGTAGTCATCATCATTAGGGGAACTACTCTTGTAATAGATATCTTGAAAAGCAGCCTCGGTCTTGGTAATTTCATTTTCCAGTAACATTATTTTTCTCTCCATGGACTCCAAAAGAGCCAACAGTTTCAAATTTTCTACAGAAATAGGATCTACAGAAGGCTTGTCTTCAAGATCAAGTGACAAAATCGTGAAAGAATCAGTACTCGAACATTTGTAATTTCTTCCTGATGTCCAAAATTTATCCGCATCACATATGTTGCCTAATAAGTCATTTTTATAATTCGTTTTTGGCCCTCTGTTTTTCGTCGATTTACTCAATATGCGATTCTCCAACACGAAATAAACCTAGGAGAAATTAAAATAAATTAATTTATTTTATTTTCGATATTATTAGTTTATTTTCGAAATTATTAGTTTATTTTTATACTTTGTTTTGAAGGATGTATATATTATCGATTTTAACGTCATTATCGTGATAGCTTTGATGGGTATGAGATCTCGATTTTTCCTAATCTTGCATTTCTGGCAAGATAACTTTTTCCTTTAAATTTTTTTTTATCATTCGTCATCTCATTATCAGTCAAAGGTCTGAAATCAATTCTAAAGGTAGACGCTTTCTCATTCTTGAACAAGGATATTAATAAGCCATCGCCATAAT
Organism: Gordionus sp. m RMFG-2023; assembly: GCF_954871325.1. NCBI lineage: Eukaryota > Metazoa > Nematomorpha > Gordioida > Chordodea > Parachordodidae > Gordionus > Gordionus sp. m RMFG-2023. The sequence goes on from NC_088777.1 coordinate 7,059,142, forward strand.
ATTTAGTGTGCCCTTTATCTCTATTAGCGTTTAGTGCATTTGGGAGTAGAGTCATGTATTGTGATAATCCTTTATTTTCTTCGCTCCTAATCACTTTGGAAGAGTGGAAACTATTTCCATCCCATCTATATGTATTTTATTAGAAAATAAATTTAAATTACTTTTAATTTTTTTAAAAAAAGGAAATGGAAAAATAAGAGAGAGCAAGTCTTGAAAATGAAGATGTGCTGAGTAGAGATTTTCCTGTTAATAAAAATCTGTTTATTAAAAACAAAGTTATAGCACATTGGTTGTTAGACTAATATTGCTTGGACATATAGAAAGAGGATAGCATAGTTTAAGCCATATAAAAAATATTATAGGAAATATTCTAGATACAATGAATTAGAAAAAGTGGTTGGATAGCTAAATAATGTAAATATAGTTTAAAATTAAACTTAAATATATGTAGTAGATTGGCTTGATCTTTCATAATTAGGCTAGATTCTAATGTTTTCTTATTCGATATACTTGTGAATATCTCGTAGACCTCTGTAGGTCTCTGAATATTTAAGTTCTGTACGAAATTCATTTGATTAGCTGAGTCCAAAATATATAAATATGTAGCATAGTAACTATTTCGCGTGGTCTCACTTCCAAAATTTCCATAGTTGCTCCTGCTTCTCATTATGTCGTCGTGATCATCTTTCAATTCCTTTTCATATTTTGATTCCCACAATTCTTGGATTATCAAAACAAATATCGAATTCGCATTTTCCTTGTCCAAATCGTAAGAAGGCAATGTAATTAACTTCGCCGATTTAACCTTTTGATTATACCTTTTAATGTTGACATTACGCTTAACAGTGAGCAGTCTATCTAAAGGCATTGTCCCTTCTTCAGCATTAAGATTTTCATTATCATCAGATGCTTCTTTATAGTCATAATTAATCTTTTCCTCGTCATCCCTAGAATTGATGTTCACATCGGGCAAATCGAATTCGCTGACTATGTTGGCAAAATCTTGAATTTTATGGTTCCATTTGTATATAGACAAAACGCAGGTTGGAATCTCTTTCTCATTCTTTTTAGCTACTTTCACTGGACCATAATAAGAACCAGGCTTTGAAGATTCTTGTTGACTATTTAAGGAAGTAGTAGTTCGTGTACCTATAATAACGACAAAGACCCTTGCCAGATCACTTAGGGTAAGACTAGTAGAAGTTATGCTTAATGCAGCCTTTATGATCACAGAACTTTTATTAGGATAACTTGTTCCACTTCCTTCTTTTACTTTAGGAGTGGATTTTGGTAAAGACTCCTCAGCTATACTTGCCATAGTAGATTCAAGTGTAAATAAAATAAATTTATCTATATTCTTGCTATCCATCCAAACTGGTAGTAATTTTCTTTTGTATAAATCAACGTGACCTTCATCGTTAGTTAGCACTTTATCGCTAGAATCATGGGTCGGATTAGACTTATCCGATACAGTTATGACTGAAGACGTTATCAATTGATAAAGCTCTAAATAGGTCTCTTTCTCTGTATAAACAGAACTTTTTTGAGTACCGTTTAATATTGCATGAGATCCAGGGAGCTTAAATGTGTTTGTGGTCGAAGTCAAGAGAACTAAAAACAATTTCGTTTCAGGTATATCATACCCAACACCGTCAATCTTAAGCAAGTTAGGAGCCGCACTATCCAAAGAGTATCCCGGAACAATTATTGGCGAAGACCGAGGAGGTTCAGACATAGAGTTATATTCTGCAGAAGTTGATGATTTGACAGAATCTATATTGGGAGTTTCAAAATGAGCCCATTTATAAAAATTGAAATTTGAAGAGACAAAAATAGGTTTGACTTTAACATTATTGCGAGTTACTGATGCAAGAATACCCACGTATGATGGTTGCTTGTGAATGTGAGCTAAGAGCTTTAAATCACTTTTCTGAGAATGGGAATCCATGCTATAAACATGACTCATTATTTTATTATATTGCTGAGCCGATGGGTACTGTTTTTTTTTAAAAAAAAAAAATAATTTATCTCGTTTATTTAATTCAAAATATTTTTTGAAATGTCTCATATCCAATATATTTTCTTGTTAGAACATGTTCCTATCTCATTCATCATATTTATTTTAAAAGATAGATAATAACTTGATATGTGGATTCAGCTATAGTCTGACTAACTATCACATGAAATTGGTCACCATGAGGAAATGTGTACAAATCTGTATTAGATGTTCCCAATTCCTTCTCATCGTGACTCGTTTCATCGAATTCATCAAATCCTTGATCGTCCATTGATTGGTCAATGGTAGCTGTGTCCAACTCGGCATGAATGTCCTTCATTACGGCTTCACTCGAGGAAGGGTGAAGGAGCGAAATTTGCTTAGAAATGATAAATGTTGGTCCTTTTCTTTTTATTTATATACAATTTTAAAAAAATAATTAACTAAGTTGTTTAAATATGATCTTGACAAATCACTTAAAATTGTAATACAATTTACAAAAAAGAAGCCAAACAAATCTTCATTTTTACACTAGTTTTTAAGCTTCTTATCAAAAATACATATTTGATTTAAATTTCAATCTCAAAGAAATGATAGTTTTTTTTAAAAATATTATTTGATAAGAAATCGCCGGTAACCCTATTTGATTTTTATTAAAACGTTAATGGTTCTTTATCATATGCATTTAATCACAAACCTTGGTAGGATTTTTAAAAAAATTTTCGTATTAGTTTATTTAGGATGAAACAAATAATTCACTATTTGTATTCGTATGAATGATGAAATATACTATTCTTAGTTGACTGATATAATTACGAATAGAAAATTATTCGATTCTTTCAAAAGAATTCAAACACGAATAATTTATTATTAGATTTATATTACCACTAATTTAAAACCTTCTGGTTACATCTTATTTTTGACATAAGAATTAATGATTCTTCAGTTCTTTAGTAGTGAAACACTTAATAAAACTCTTAAGCCAATATACTGAAAGATGATTTTTGTTAAAAAAAATTGTTTTGAAGAGAGAACTAGTTATACTCGCAAAAGTATATAGCGAGTAGACCAATTAAATGCGCAAATTCCTAAGACTTAATTAATTTCTATAAAGCTAAATATTAAAAGAGTAATTTTTAATCCGCTTCCAAATGCTGACAATTGAAATGAACTTAAATTATATTTTGCGCAAGCAAGCATTGCTAATTCTTAATAATTACTCATGTGAATATAATTATAAGGCAGAAAAATTTCCAAATAAAATAGAAAAATATAAAAGTTAGTTTGACGTTTTACAAAAATAAATTATCTTTTTATTTTTAAATTTGTTTATATACTTCTCTAATTAAAATCAATCGATTTTTAAAAAAAATAAAAATAATATTGTTTCTTTTACTAGAAAAAGGGAGTTTGATATTTCTGAAAATCATTTTTTAACCTAATAAAATTGCCTCACCTGACAAGAAAGAATACCAAGTAAATCTAAAAAAATATTTTTTAATTTGGATAAAATTGTCTCACAACACTGAGATAATAAAAATTTATAACCCCGGTAATCTAAGGACCCCTATAGCAGAAGTAACTGTCATTGAGATGAAATAAAAATCTGAAAAATCGGGTTACTTTTCTGATTTTCGATCTTTCAGCTGTTAAATAAAATATTTTAAAAAAACAGTCCATTCCCCTAAAACTGCAAATATTATTTTGCCAAATAATATATATATATTATTATTAAAAACCAATGAACCTAAACATTGTAGGTCTGTCAAGCCCGAAGGTAGGTTGAATCAAATAAAAACTAAGGGGCTCGACCCCGATCAGAAAAATATTGCATTTTGAAATATAATTAATTATTTTCTTCCAGGTCTTCACAATTTTGCCACACCACTAGTATTTGACATTTACGTTATATGATTCACTTTACTCTTTAGTTAAACATTATAAGAAAAGAGTATTTATGCGCCAGATATCTTTTCTTTATCTAAATAAAGGGACAATGATAATACTACTCTTTAACATGTGTGGATATAATGCTTTGAACTTACAGCCATCAAATTATGATTTAGGGTTACCATCGACCTAGAACATAAAATCAATTTCAAAAGACACTAAACTTTTAGTTGAATCACGAATTATTATTCAGCAGATTAGTATAAGAGAGTCATTTAGCAATTCTCAAAAGAACAAAAAATTTGGAACAAAGACGATCAGATTATCAAATTTTTAGTTACCGGTTTCATTAAATTATATAAATTCATGTATTTAAAATTAAATTTTTACCTGTAATCTATAGTCTGAACTCTTCTTAGGTTGTGCTTCAGAGAATATGCAGGGGAATGGCAGAGATGATTAATCGTGTTACATTTTGATTCGATAATCTCTTTCTCAATTCTAATATTTTTTTTTAATTATTGAAATATATACTAGTATTAATATTATAAGATGATTCTTAATCAAATGGCTATTTTTTTCTAATTCTTATACTAATCCGACTTATTTACCATAAAATAGACTCATATGATTATTTATTCATATAATAGTTTGATTAATATTTGAATAAATCAATCTTTAAATTTTGATAAACTATATTACATTTAAGAAAACATTTAATATATATTTATGAAGATAAGTTGAGTAAATTATTAGTTTTAATAATTAACTTTACAATGGGAAAATAAATGTGATTTTTTGTAACATAAATTTCAAAATAAAAAATGTTTAGTTTTACAATTCTTCGAAGCCTTTTGTATCGGAATATTCCCCTGGATGCAAGTAGGGATTATAATCATTCAATTCAAATCTTACCTCCTCCCATTCCTTATAAGCGTCAAAGGATCCATTGCTGATAGGTCCCAATTGAAACTTTATTCCATAGACAATTTTAGAGAAAATCAAGCAAAATAACAAGGCGAGGCTTAAATTTATCATTTAAAATTCTAAGGTAGAGGGTGGGAAAATAAACAAAATGTTGATAAGAATATTTTTTTCCTGATATTTTTTTAAAAAAAATATATGATATTTACTGTAAAAAAAAATGATTTAGTTAAATTATAACTGGAGACTGGTAAAGTTTTTATGTATATTATATTCTTTAAATCTCGAGGCTTTCAATTTTATTTTATTTTTTCGTTCAATTGTTTCTATATATATATATGTATATTTTTTTATATTTAGAATGTAAATAAGTATAAACAAGTGATTTTTAAAATTTAATATATTTTATCTCAAAAATGGGTTAAAAATTAGAAAATGATTGTATAGGTTAATTTTTTTAAACTCAAGAAGAAATTGGTTAATTGTATTTATTTAGGGCTAAGTGATTATGATCATAAATAAAGATTAGTTATAATTATTCAAATCCGAAAACATAATATATATTTTGTCCTTTCTTTCTTTCTTTCTTTCTTTCTTTCTTTCTTTCTTTCTTTCTTTCTTTCTTTCTTTCTTTCTTTCTTTCTTTCTTTCTTTCTTTCTTTCTTTCTTTCTTTCTTTCTTTCTTTCTTTCTTTCTTTCTTTCTTTCTTTCTTTCTTTCTTTCTTTCTTTCTTTCTTTCTTTCTTTCTTTCTTTCTTTCTTTCTTTCTTTCTTTCTTTCTTTCTTTCTTTCTTTCTTTCTTTCTTTCTTTCTTTCTTTCTTTCTTTCTTTCTTTCTTTCTTTCTTTCTTTCTTTCTTCTTTCTTTCTTTCCTTCTTTCCTTCTTTCTTTCCTTCTTTCATTTTGGTTCAGAAAAAAAAAACATGATCTGTAGGATTTAACATCAGAAACGATTGGTAAGCGATGCTCATATCGACTAGGTCACAGACGCTTTCCATAAATCACAATTTTTTAAATATATTATAATTGGCGTTATCTATCCAAAATAAACAAAATACCAATTTGATAAAAACCTAACTCGATTATATATAATTGCCACTCTTTGTCGAAGGTGAATGCGATGTCCTAGATCCTTTAAGAAGGCTAGAACGTGAGTGTACAAAGGAATATTATACTAGACATAGCATCGAAAATGTTATATTTCAAATCAACTACACAAGCCATTTTTAGCAATAAATTTTACGTGTTGTTAAACGGCAGGCTAACTCAATATTTTAGCCAGAAAAATATAGCTTAAACCTCGAGATTTCGCCAATAGATGTCCAATCATTGTGCCATATCTATGACCAAAATCTTCAGGCTTGCGTAATGTTTTTCTGGCTACTATATTGAGTTCGCCGTTTTTAAAAATAGGCTCAAATCGAACTTTAACAATACTAACTTTGACTATTACTGCAGGAAAATGGCTGATAAAATGGGACGGGTATATTTTAGGATAAAAATTAAAAATTCAGGCAGGGCCATAGCCAGGCTTAGATCTAAAAAAAAATTAACCAACTGGTGCGGGCGAGCTTAAAAATTTTAGCCCATTTGCTTTGTTAAATATTTTATTTAAACTAAATATACATATCTATTTAATATAAGAGTACATTTACCGACAACAGGGTTTTTTAACCATAAAAACGATTCGAAATATATATATATATATAAAAAGATTAAAAATTTCTTAAAAAAGACATATAAACGAGAAAGCTTTGGAAATTATATCCTAATTTTTTTATTTTTCTTTCAGATTTGCAGAATAACCCTAGTATTAGAATATATCTCCTCCCACCCTTTAGGGTTAGGAGTACACTTAGTTCTTCTAAGAGTGGGGACAGCTGTTTTAGTAAACTTTGCATGATAGATTCCTTTTTTTCATCAAATAAACTTAAACTACAGATCCGTTTTAGTTTATGCACAAGAAAAAACTGAAGTATTATATTAAAAAATGACAATTTTTGTTTTAAAAAAAACAATAAACATATTAAGGTTTTATAAAAAATATATATATAATCCTTTAGGTTATAAAAAACATATTAAAATAACTACGAATTTTCAATCATTTTTGAAAACCGATCAAATTACCATTTAAATTTTTTTTATTTTTTAAATTTCACGAAAATATATTTTTGTATAAGGGAAATTTTTTTTTTCTAAATAATTTTAAGAAAAAGTAAACAAGAACCATGTATATTTTTTTTTAAAAAAATATATTAATTAAATTATTAATAATTTTCTTAATTGTGGAATAAATTTGTAAATATGTTATGTGCAAATTTTTTTTAATTCCATATAGGTTAGAAAACATAATCTTTGGTTAAATTTAACTGGATCATGAATTCTTCAAGAAAAAAAGAAAGATTAACTTAATTCTTTTATATCTTTGCGCTATTTTTACTTTTAATATTTCCCAAAATAAAAATTCATCATGAATTCGCGTATTATGTTCACGACATGCTTATTTAAAATTCTTAATAGATCAATTTCTTGGAACATTTTAGTTTGGATAATATTCACAGCTGATATAAGTATATATATATATATATATTATTAAATGGTATACTATTATTTAGAATATTTTTCTTTAGAGAGAAATCAATAGAAAATTATAATCACTTTTTTAGGACGGCAATGATCAATTTACTCTTTACTCACTTAAGACATAATGTAAATTTTAAGAATTTTCTTAAGAAGTATCTTACAGCAATTATAAATAATTTTTCATATTATTTATAAAGGTTTAGCCAACGATGGCTTAGCCGGAAGATTAGTGGGATTATCGGAATCTAAGGATAAAGTATCATCCAGTTCACTTAGTAATTTTTTTTTAAATGTTAATTTACATCTCTCAAAATTACATTACTTCGAAATATTAAGTGTATGTCAATTTAGAAATTGGAGTGCGCTTAATAAAAATTTTATATTTTAAAAAGATTGTGTAGATAAAACGATATTATATTTTGTCTCTAGAAGCTAAAGACAGATTTTTGCAAAAAAAATATAATATTTATAATTGTTTATTAATCTTTCGGGATCAATTATTTTCAGAGATCTGTGGGCTTAAAAATATCGGAACGAGGTTAAAACGCTACAATAATTTTACCCGAGCCGAGCCTTGAAAAGATTTATTTTTTTTCCAAAACTTAGTCCTGAACTTTCCGAATTTTCATTTTTTAAAAAAAAATGAACTTAAATTATTCGACAAATCTATTGTAAAATCTTATATTGGACAACTTAACATTCATTTTCTGATCAGAATTATTATTTCCCTTTGAAACCTATTGCCAGAATATAAGCAAAATTATTAAATTTCAAAAATCCCAAAAAATATTATAAAAATCAATGGGAAAAATTTGTTAAAACTTGTTCGGGCCCTTCTTAAAAATTTGACGTCATCAGGCCTTTTATTTTTTTTTTAAATATACTACATAAAGTGCACCCCAATTCTAGCGATTAATAGAAATGATATATAATAAGTTTCATATTTTATAAAAACATAATTTTCTATATAATTGTCTAAAACATGCAGTTCCAATTAAAGGAGAAACGATTACAATCGTGCCTGTAGACGAGAATATAGAAATCGCTAACGATATAAGCAACTCAACCGAATTTTTCTTCATAACTCTAGCTCCAATAATAGATCATGTAGATGGAATAAAGATATTGATATCTTCTAATGGTACTCATATGCATGTTCAAAAAATAGCACTAGGCTCTAATAAAAGCACTGTGATAAACGGTTCTAATGAAGTGCTTACTATAGAGGAAGCCTTATCTAAATATAATATCTCTCTTGAGGGTCTGGGCACGGAAGATAATTTTACTGAGAAAACAGATTCTGTTGTCGTCACGACACTTTCTACCACCAGTTCCAGTACATTATCATCTAAAGCCATTACCTTACCGGAAACAAAAGGAATAAACATTGTATCCATTAAAAATGATACCGGGGTTAAAGTATCCCCTTTAATTTCTACTCCTATTGAGTTCTCAAAATCTTCTTCCGTCTCGGAGGCGGTAAAAGTCGATAAAAATATATCATCGACTGCTATTTGGTGGGAAGACATGGGCCAGTCGATTATTAATAATGACCAAAATAGTATTATTCAAAATAAGAGCTTAATCGTAATTTTGACAATCGGAAATAAAACCTTAGATGAAAATTGGTCCCTCCCGAATAGGGAAGATATATCAACGACATCCAACATGACTATGTCGCATAAAGATAAAGAATTTATGGTAACCGAAAAAATTGTTCCGAGAAGCACTAATAATCATTCTTCCATTTCGTTAATTACATCTTCCACTACTAGAGCGAGCCCGGTGTCTAAGAAAAAATTTGAACTAAGCTTCAAGATAACTGACGGAATGAATTTCGAGAAAGATATGCTAAACCCAGAGAGTCTCGCATACAATCGGACCAGTTCAATAATTAAATCATTGGTGAATTAAATTTAAAATAATTTTTTTTTAAATGGAATTCTTATATATTTATTTTTAAAGCTGGAGGAATTATACGGAAAAAAATATGGGAAATCTGTGATCAGCACAAACGATATATCTTTTCAGTAAGGATTTATATATTCTCGAAGTATTGTTATCTTTTTATTTATGTAATCAAGACCCGGCAGTGTTATTGTGAATTTGAACTTAGAAACACCTGGTAATAATAACATAACGAGCGTTATCCTTCGAAAAGATTTTAAGGATGGATTGATCAATGGAACACATTTGGGTGGTGTGTACGCGATAGATAATATAACCCTGTATGGTGCGTAGATTACTAAACATTACAAATTTTATGATATTTTGATTTTATATTTCAGATAAAATATATCCGAAAATGGCCAAAGTATACTATCCAGCTTACAAGGCTACGTCTATAGTTGTCGGTATTTTAGCTTTCGTGTTGTTAATGGCTGTTTTGGTTGTTCTGGTATATGTTTATCTTTAATTAATAATATTCATTATGTCATTATTTATTGCCAAATATTTACAAAAATTATAACAATCCAAGGATGGTGGTTTTGCCCATTAACTTCATAAGATACTTCATCCAGTCTTTCTTGGAACTTTTGTTCAAAATACAGCAACAAAAAAATTATAATAAAAGCAAAAGCTTAAACAATATAAATTGTCTTAATTTAAACTAGGTTGTCATTCATTTAAAAATTAGTGTCAAAAATTATCTTCCTTTTTCATACTCAATTAGTTCTGTCTGCACTATCTGGCTTAAGTTTTAACTTTGCAAAATCTCTACCATCTAGCTAATATTTCTATTTTATCTATTATCCAAGTTTTTATCTGTTTATATAACCTCCCTCTATTTGGTTCAAGCTAAATTTGATTTTCCTAAAGTTAAAACATGATGATTAATTACACAATGATGATTTAGTCCATTATTTTTTTAAAACGCTGCTTGCATATAGTCGATAAAACAACACGATTTTAAAAAACATAAATGGTCTTAACTAAATTCTGTTGCTATTCACTTAGGAATTGTTCTTTTTTTTTCTTTGTTTAATTCTGCCGACTCAATATTGTAAGACAGTTTTATCATTGTCAAATCCCCACTAGCCGAATTCTACCTGCTATTTTTATTTCTATTTTTAAATTTTTGTTTTTATATCTTCTTTCCTTCCGATCTGAGCTTAAACCACTCTAATCTGTTCCTAATCTTATATTTTATGTATGTAACTTCCATAAATTTATTTTAGCATACTTATTATTTTTACATTTAAATCCCCTACTTAAAATTCTCTTCAGGCTTCAAAAAGCTCTGAAAGTCTATAGTCTCTAGAATTTAATATCACACCCTCTTTCTCATTGCATTAGCTGTAACTTATCTTTACTTTCAATAATTAACACCCTTATTTTTCATATTATATAATCAACTTGTAAAGTCTATTCACAACTTTTATTCCTACTTTATCTTTATGTAATACACCTATACTCCACCAGCAAAAGAAAATCCTACACCGATCTCGTAGCATTCTCCTCAACATTTTACTGCTCCTCACGTCTCATCTAGTTCTTCAAGCTTCATATTTTTTAACCTCCTTAATTGAACGTTACTGATAATTAAATAAAAAAATAGCACACTTTAGTAAGCAATTATTCTTTCTACTATCATTATCTTTAAGAGCTCTATCCTAGACACTATTTTGATTTTCGCAAAATATTTATTACCAGATGCCCACCTTCTTTTATCAAGATTCTATCGACCATGTTTGTAATTGTTATAAAGAATGTGTGGATAAAAATAAAGCTTATATATTGAATAAAAAACTATATTCCAAAGAGTTTATATAATTTATTTCTCATCTTCAATAGGTTCTAGCGATAAAACAAACCAAAGAAAACGCGAAACGTAATTCAGTAGCTGGTTTGTCTTATAAAAAACAGCATATCAATCTTTTGCACAACAAAGATCGCACTGGATTAGATATTGAAACCGTAAAAACCCCAATAAGAGATCTAAAAGATATACATGAAACTCCCCTTAAAAGCAATAACTTGAACAAATTTTTAAATCATCACAGGTCTAGTGGTAGATACAGCCCAAATAATCAAAAAAATGAAATATCAGACAAAAAGACTAAATACACAAGTGGGCCACTTCAAGTATCGGCTACTAACATGTTATCTCAAAATAAATTACAAAGTCGCGATGTTAGCATGATTAGCAACACTCCGACTGATGCAAAGTTTGATAAATCCGTTCCCCCCTTTCATTCGACATCACAAAAATCGAAAGAGGTATATTTATATTTTTACTGGAAATTTTATTTTTTTCAAAATATTTCTCGCCTGAATAATTTTTTTTGTATTTGAAAAAGTAATTTTTAAGCAATTTTTTTAAAACGATATTCCTTCTATCTTAGATTGAATTACTGTAATCATATCATTTTTTTCTTATACACCCATAATAACCCTTTTTTTATAATATTTATATTATCTGGTGTATAGAAAATGGGGCTAGATTTAAATTCTTCTATGATTCCAACAACTAAACTTTCTACCAATGAAAGCAAAATGATGGTAGATGAGCAAGACATATATGTTAATATGCCGAATAAGAATCTGGATAAGTCAAAATCCGCTATTCCCGGCGATATCTCAAATCGAACCAATGACAAAAGCAATAGAAAATCGGAAAAAGATATCAGCCGATCATCCATAGATTCTAGTGAAATCCTCTCTAATTCTTCCAACAATCCTTCTCCATTTTCAGCTCAAATTAAAAAATAAGGGGGTTTATTCCAATAATATTTATTTGTTCACGATAGCTAAATTATTAATTAGTCATTTTATAGTAAATTATATTTTTTTTATATTTCGTGTAAATATATTTATCTAATTTCTTTTTTTAATACTCTTCTAATACATTAATAGTGTTCAATATAAAAATTAACGGGATTACGTAATAAATTTATATTTAAAAAAAAGATTAGTGATAACCTAATAAATTTAATTTTCATAATAATAATGAATTTTGGGTGACCATTATAATTTTAAGAATAGAAGTTATAATGATTAATTGAATGAATAAAATTATTTCAAATTAACTTGATTAATACATTTTAATAAAGACAAAATGATAGCCTCACTAGTAAGACTCAAATAAATGAACATATCTTTATTTTTAAATGTGTAAATGTGATTAGTAAGACAAACTAAATTGAATAATTCATCATTCGTATCTGTAGGAATAATAAAATTTTTCTATATGTATTATGTTTAATTTATAAGAATAATTCAATTTTTGAAAAATATTATAAGCAAATATATTAACAAATTTATTAAAATATTTTTATTGCACACCTAATTTTAAACAGAAAGAAAAAAATGATTATAATAATCTGATGATAAAAGTTGTTTACGAAATTGGAAATGTGTAATAATTTAATTTATAATGCCAAGCCACTTTTCAAGGGTTGCCGTTCTAAATCGTTAAAACAAAAATCGCTAAAACAAAAATCGCTAAAAATTGGGAACATGGCTTATATCTCCTAGAAAATTTTTAAAGTAAATTTGAAATTAATATTAGTAGATACTAGGGGATTAAATACTTGTATTTAAATTAAAAATTTAAAAAAAATCGCTAAAATGGGAGAAATATCATCCAAATTCCCAATTTGATTCCCAAAACTGGCATTGATTTAGAACCTATCCCTTTTCAAGGCAAGGAATTTTTCTTATTGGTTAAGACGTGCGGTTTTTTTGACCAAGTTTACTTTTCTATAAAATTACCTGTGGGATTGAGGGATTGACAGGTTTTCAATAAAAACGACAAATAATTAAATCAAACTAAATAATTTAAAATTCTTAAATTATTCGTTTTATTCTCTAATAAATACATATATATTCGTAACTATTCGATTCAATTTATTTTTTCCTAATTCAAATTGTATCTTTTCTTTATTTAAGAATATGACTAATATATAATTATTTACTATTAAGTATTATTAACATCATTTCCCATCCCATATAAAAATATTTTGTTTGAAAATAAAATACATTTTCAATATAATCTAGTAAATAATTTAAATTTTTTTTAAAAATCATATTAGAATTTTTTTTTCTTCTTTTTTTAAAATTTATAAATTTAAATATAATAAATCTTCTATTTTTTTTTAGTTTTAAAATATTTTCGGTATTAAAAAAAGAGGATTCTAAACAACAAACCGGTCATGAAACCTTTAAATGTGTCAGTATGTCTAGATTTAATAGTATCGCTATATCCCATCATAGTTCAGAATTAAGTACGAACTTTCTGGCCGGATTTGTATAATTTCATCGCTATTTTTTTAACACGTATATTTATTTTTTTCTTCTATATTCATTATTTTAATAGTTATTAACCGTTAATGACTAAATAAAAGAATTACCTAAAAGAGGGATTATAAAACTAAATATATAATAAATACACAGGTGAGGGGGAGTGCTAAAGAAGATTCACCCGTCATCTCATAGTTTTCATTATTATCACACGTAAAATCAAAATATGGTTGAGAATAATTTCAAAATATTCAGATACCTGCAAAATATTTTATTATTTGTGAATATTATTCAATCAAAAAAATGTAATAAAGAATTTTTTAGAGTATTCAATCAAAAAATGTTAATAAGAATTTATTTGATCAAATAAAATGAGAAATAAGATAATTGTCACAATGAGGCGATTGATCATTGTGTATCAAACCTAAATATAAAAGAAATATATATATAAAAAAGAAATTAATAATAACTAGGAATCACGAAATCATGAAATCAATTTCATCCTTTATTCAAAATTAAAACATTATCAAATTAACAAAATTATAAAAGTAAAAATAATAAAAAAGATTAATAAAAATAAAAAATAAAATACAAAAAAGTTAATAATTATGAAAGATGTTTTGTATGGTAAAAATTGGCCTTTTTATACTCTTTTCAATCTTCTTATAACTAATATTCATAACTATTCAAATATAATATTTTTATCACGTGTTATAATAATAAATCCAAAAGAATTCTTTATGCAAATTAAATATAAAGTACAACAAAATCCAAAAGAATTCTTTATGCAAATTAAATCTAACATTTATAACAATAATGAAGTAAATAATTGGTATTCATGATTCAAGTTGGAAGTCTTAAGTAATAAAATAATGTTAATAAGAACAAATAAAATGAGGAATAAGATAATGAAGTAAATAATTGGTATTCACGATTCAAGTTGGAAGTCTTAAGTAATAAAATATAAATAACAGAACAAATATCTATAATAATAATTAATTTGAAATATTCGTCCTCTAGTCGACTCAAATTGACGACACAAGTTCATAGAACTATTCGTCCTCTAGTCTACTTAACTATATAATTTGTATTCACGACTCAAGTTGAAAGTTTAAAGAAAAAAAATATAAATAACATAACTAATATCTTAAATAATAATTAATATGAAATATTCTTCCTCTAGTCGATTCAAGTATATAATTCGTATTCACGACTCAATTTGGAAGTCTAAAGTAAAAAAAATGTAAAAACAAAAAATATCTTAATTAATAATAAATAACTAGAAATATTCGTCCTCTAGTCGACTCATGTTCATATAACTATTCGTCCTCTAGTCGACTCAAGTATATAATTTTTATTCAAGTCAAGACTCAAGTTGGAAGTCTAAAGTAAAAAAATGTAAAAAACAAAACTTATTTAATAATAACTTGTGTGAAATATTCGCATAAATGGCCATGTTTGAAGACTGGCCACCACCCTTTAACTTTTTTTCTATTGGACCGATTTCTCTCAAAATTAGTCAAAATGTGTATATTTATGATATTTACCTTACCTAAGTTCATTTATTGAATAGAGCAATCCAATATAAAAATATTTTATAAAATCTGTTTTTGGTACCTCTTTCTGGAAAAATCACGTTACACATTTTTTTGTTTGGTGAAAAAATTACTAATTTAGATAACTAATATTTTATATAAATATTATCCTTAGGCATTTAGCATTATTCACACAAAAAATAAGACTTTAAAAGTTTTATTTAATAGACATATAAAGGCGCTTATTAATAATAGACAGATGAGTATTGTCTGGCCAGGCATTGACTGGCCAAAATCATACATTCATATTGAAAATTTTTAACTCATTTTTGCAAACTAACAAAAGCATCCAAAACAAATAAAAATTTATTAATATTAGACAATCATTGTTCACATTGCTCACTAAGATCAATAGATTTTTGCAGAGACAATGGAATAATCCTGCTCACCCTACCACCACACTGCTCCCACCTCCCACAAGTTACAACCACTAGATAAATCAGTCTTTGGACCATTTAAAAAATTTTATAATAACAGCATTGACAATTGGATGAGAAACCATGTAGGCAAATCATTTACCATATATGAAATACCATCAATTATTAAAATGAAGCTTCCTAAAGCTACAACCCCCCAAAATATTCAGAATGGATTTTTAGCCTGTGGGATATATCCCTTCAACCCTGATATATTCTCTGAAGATAGTTATTTAATATCTAATGATGATGATATGTCAGAATTATCCAATATTCCTCTGGCAGTGGGAAAATTAGCTTATTGTGATCCTGATGATACAATATAAATTCCACTCTTAGCCCTATGCCTACCACTTCTGATAATGTGTTATGCTTAACATCATGTCATCAGCCCAATAATAATTTGAATTCACAATCTATTCTACCTCATCCAATTTTATATAGCAATAATATTATCAAAAAAGACAAGAGGAGAAAGAAATCAGAAATTTTAACCTCATCACCTTATAAAAAACATAAATTAACAAATATTAAAAAAAACAATAAAAAAAAAATCTAAAGAAAACTAATGATGAGTGGCTTTGCATAATATGCAAGAAGGCATATTCAAAGAGCAAGAAATGTGAAGAGTGAATTAAATGCCTGCAATGTGAAGAATGGGCCCATACTCAATGTACTAATAACAATGATTTATTTGTTTGTTATGTATGTAAAAAAGATACTATAATTGTTTCATTTATAAATTAATAAAATGGCTTTCATTATTGTTGTGTATTAATAATTGCCTAATTAAGTTTATTAAACATCATGAATGATTAAATTATTAAAAATCACTTTAACATGTAGATAGTTAAGATAATAATTTATATAATTATTAAATAGATAGTGATTAATTTTATATTGAAATAAGAATGTTTAACAAAAAGATAATTAAGATATTAATTTATAAAATATTATCATTAAATAGATGATAATAAATTTAGATGTTAATACTTATAATTAAATTTTTATTGCCTAAAAATTAAGAAATATTAACATGAAGTATTTCTAATTGTAATATTTCATATTTATAATAAAATTCTAAATAATATATTGTCTAACTAAGTTTATTAAACATAAATTTATAAATTGATGAATGATTAAATTATTAAAATAGTCTATTACATGTAGATAATTAAGATAATAATTTATAAAGTTATTAAATAGAGAGTGGTTAATTTTATATTGAAATTAAACTGTTTAACAAAAAGATAATTAAGTTATTAATTTATAAAGTATCATTAAATGGATGATGAAAAATTTAGATTCTTATACTTATTAAATTAGTGTATAATTAAATTTTTATATACCTAAAATGAAAAAATATATAAGATAGGTCTTTTGCAAGTATTTCATAATAAAATTTATGGCCAGTTAACACATAGTATATGGCCAGTCAATACATAGTATGTATTGACTGGCCAGAAAAATAACTTTCACATAACCTCATCTAGCTCATAAACAATTATAGATAGAGCTTTAATTCAAATTTTATTTTAAAGATTAATAATTTGGCTACACATTGATATCGAATTTGTTTGGTTAAACCCTATTCTTAATACCTTTTTTTCAAAAAAGCAAAAACATGGCCATTAATTAATAATAGATCTGAAATATTCGTCCTCTAATCGACTCACTAAAGTTCATAAAATGTTCGTCCTCTTGTTGGTTTGTTTTGTTTTATTAATTTAAATCAAAAATTTTATTTTAAATTTTCAAATAATAAATAATATAAAGTATTAAAAAAAAACGAATATAATATTTTATGTTTTAATATATTTAAAAATGTTTGAAAAATTTATAATAATACTATAAAAAAAAAGAACGGAGATGGTGTGACGCAGAGAAACAAAAATGAAAAAGGGACGTAAGTGTTGTCTAGGATAGCTCTTTGGCTAGAAGACTACCATTGAAACTGATATAATTAGCTTTGAGAATCGCTATGGATAATCGTTGACGAAGAAAAAAACCCTCTCGAGGTTTTTCTGAGAGTTTGCTGATTTGTGATCCTAAGTTTTTGAAAAATGCTAAGGCGAGTTTGCCGAAGGTGTTAAGAGTGGTTGATATGATTGGGATGAAGCAATAATCGTTCATTATTTCTGTGTATAATTTACTTTTATAAAAATAATAATTTTGTTAATTTCTTAATTCCAAGTTTGCTTGGCAAAACTTTATAAATTATTTAGTCTTAAGATTACACTTTTAAACAAAATATATTTTTTTAATCAATACTAACATAGTATAAAAATTGGTAGAAAACCCTAGAAATGATACTGCAAGAACTGTTAATTTCGAGATATCCATTTTTTTGACTTATTTTTTTCTAAGAACAAAAATAAAGGTGATAAATATAAAATTATAAATAATGATGAGAAAAGGGTAAGAAATTTTTTAAGAAGAAAATGGTAACGAGAAACTAGGATGGAGAAGGAAAGAAATTAGAGGGAGGCATGGAAGATTATTCGATGGAAGATATAAAACTTAGGTATGATTAGAATGAATAATCGCGACAGCAATTCTATGTCCTAAAAAAAGAGACTTAGTCCATTTCGAAACAAAACATTTTTTTAAAAAAAGTGTTTTCTGAGGCACGTTTTTTTACAAATATTTTATACTTCCAAACAACAAATCATTTTTTATTATACAGCTGATTTTTTTTATTTAACAAAATATTTTAATAATTAGAAAAGTATATCCCCAAAAAAGGGACCAACTTTAAAGCTAATATAATTTATTAATTATAATATAAAAAGCATATAAAGTGCTTACAGGACAAAATTATTTTAAGATAGCCTATACTAGCAGAATAAGCGAACTGATTATTAAAGTTATCTGAGAGAAAGATGAGACTTAATTCTTAAATTGATTACATTTATTAATATTATTTACCATATAAGTTTTCTATATTTATTAAAAAATTTACAAATATAATGAAATGACATAAATGTAGGCAATAAATATTTTTAATATATACATGTTTTGCAATATTGAATTAAAAGATGATTTTTAGAAAAATTAGAGGGAAAGATATAAAATCTATTGATGTTGCTATAAGATAAAGAATAAATCATAAAATGGCATTGCACATAACCAGTAAAAAATTTTCACTATATATAAATAGGCGTAGCCGGGGGAGGTGGAATGGGGGGGGAGAAATTTTCCCCTTCCTTCAAAAATATATCACTTTTTGTAATATCATTTTAAGCTATTATAAAATATCCTCCCTAGTCTACTCCTTACCCCTATCCCCCCAGAAATGTATGCATATATCTTAAACAATAATTTGAAATAAAGAATGAAAAAGTTAATAATATTTTATATTAAAACTAATAACATAAATTCATATTTTTTGCACAAAAGGCATTGATATATAAATAAGGCGATGAGCCAAAAATATTATTTAAGAAATGGTTTGTTTTAATATGAATTTTATTATATTTTTAACAAACTAATAATAAATATATTTTCTATTTGTTTCAGATGATTTATTTCGTACATTTTAAAATGATAATAAGTTGCTTTTATTAAAATAAAACGCCTATCTTATAAAAATATTTTCTAGTGTATATTAGCTAAAGAAAATCGGGCAAAAGAGGGTCGGAAGCCAGCCCAAAAGTGGGTCTGCCCCCCCACCCCCCAGGAATATAAAATTGTTTATAACCTTTCAATAACAACATAATTACCATATTAGCTAAGGTTTGCAATTGTTCTGAGATATTATGGAATAAATATAATATCTGATCTGCTAAATATTTTATTTCTAAAATAATGATCATTGATAGTTATCTAATAATTCTATTATAATAATTTTCTTAAATTTATTGAATACCTTATCTTAATTTAATAAATGATATATAAATTAATTTTTATATCAAATAATGCTGTCAATTAATTAATTGCATATAAAATGTAGATAAAAGTCTAGTAAACTCAACAAGACATGATGCAAAATCAAACTATTTTTCCTTTTAGCATATAAAATTCACAATTATTTAATACTTTATTTAAGCAAATATCTTTCACCTCGTTTAGAATTATTGCATAATATAATATTTAAAAAAAACTTGTTCACTTCAATCTTAACACCATTCAATCTTAAAAATTTTAACTTAATCAAGGTTAAGATGATAGTTTTCGTTTAAAAGTTTGATTTTAGCCTTTTTGGAGTGTAGCGTCTACATGAGCGGGAAGGATACGAACAGTTTGCATCCAAATTTTTTATGAGGGAGATAAAGTTTAAAGGTAGTAGACTGGGGCTAGGATAAATCAAATGGGGCGTTATCTATTAAATTTTAGAAGAAATAGGTCAAAATGTGTTGTTATAAAATTTAATACTTTTATTATAGACCTATTAGAATACAACGATATGGTTAAACATCAACCAATTCTATATATGGCGCAAAATCATAGACATTATTTTTCAAATAAAACTATTTCTTGATTGCTTTCCAATATAATTTAAATAAGTTAAAACTCTAACAGTAAACTTATATTCATGGCAAACAATATACAAAATTAAGAAGGGGAGAGGGCGTAGCCCCTCGCAGCTACTTGTAACCTCCTCTTCAATAAACCCCTGCTGTTATCCTGTATCACGTAAAAATTTTAACCAAATTATGAAATATTTACATGAAAGTACATAAGCTCTAACAAAGGAAAATCCAAAAGATATTTTAGGGCTGTGATTGTGGAGCAGTAGCATAGTCAAGAAAGTGGCTCATAGTTTCTTAAATCTTTATAGAGCCCGAGTGACATCGATTTATTTTTATTTGCTAATTGAACTTTATTTGCTAATATTTTATTAATTAATTTCTTCTATCTCTTTTTTTAGGAATTAGCTTTTTTTTGTTTCTATTCCTGAAAATGTTTAAAAAAAGCCTCCATAAGTTAAAAAGCTGCGACACTACTATGAGCAAGAAGAAAAGCCGATATAGAGTCATGTTAATTTTACTGAGCCCTATTCTTATTAATGGTGTTAAAAAGCCAGAGTTGGCTCTATTTAAAAAAAAGACCCGATTAAGATTAAATCCAAAATAATATTGTGTAGGCTAGGAGATTCCCCTCATACGTGGTGAAAAGTTAGTTTGGACATCTATTTGCCAAATAGTGGTTTATTTATTATTATTTTGGCTAAAATCTTATCGGGCCGTTTTAAAAGATCTACACAAATCGTGTTTTTTAACAATTTTGGAATATATTTGCATAAATCTCAATTTTTTGTTCGAGTTATACCTTTAAGAAATCTAACAGATATGCGATGACTGTATATTAATTATAGCTTAAGGACCTAAATGTATTATGTCAATTTATTTTTGTTTTATGTATGTCACATATATGACAAATGACAGATTATGCGTTTTTTTATGATAGATCATTTTATATTCAAAAATTATTCAAATAATAAAAATAACTCATACATGGATTATTCTTAGCTTAAGTAAAAAGATATAATGTCTTCAAATATTACGCGTAGTAAAAAGAAAAGAATAAAGGCTGTTTCTCAAAAAGTCAAAATATTTAGAGCAAATGAACCAATTATTAGCGTTTTCATGTGGGGAATTAATCATACAGTATAATGAAAATTACTATATTACATGATTTTGATCTAATAATATATTTCGAAAGAATCATAATTAATAAACAATATTTTTAATCTTACAATGTGAAATTAAAAAAATATTTTCTAATTAATTGAGTTTCAAGTTGATATTATGGATGCTAGATAAAATAAGAATACTTTAATCACTTAGAATTAATACATGAATTATATTATTTATTAGAATTGGAAAGTATTTAGGATTTTGTAAATAATCTTTCTTACATCCCTTTAATCTTGTAAATTCTTTTATGAATATTGTATTAAATTTTTTTTTTTTTAAACTGCAAAAAATAAGTTATTTTTTTTAATTCATGGATTATGTTTTATATATATAGTATTAATAATCATATAAATAAAAACTATCACCACTTTTTGTAAAAAAATATTAGTGACACTAATTTATAAAAACATTTTAGATGGCAATATACAAAATAAAATTAAAAATAAGATAATTTGCCTATCCATGGTTGTTTATATATTTTAATATTTTGTAGATCATATTTTTTTTTATGACTTTTTAATCTTTGTTAATTTTAGCCAATTAATTTCTTTCTTTGATTTTAAAATGTTTTTTTTTCAATCATTATTATTTTTAACCTAATTATTTTTACTTTCCTTTTTTAAATTGAATGATCAAATTTGAAATATTATGATTATTTATGATGCAATTTTTTTACATTCTTATCTTTTTTATTTTTTCAAGTTGTGTCCAAAACTTTAAGGAAACCTAATGATAAAGTTATAAAAATTTCTCACAAATATGTGTTGGCCACTTTTTTATTTTTCTATTAAAAAGGCTTAATGCTAAAAAAGTATACAAATTTTCATAAATATTATAAGTTATGATTTTTGTGGAACTTTTCTTCCACATTAATTATATTTTCATAAATATTATAAGTAATTATTTTATTTAAAATCTGCCACCAAAATTTGATCCTGGATTATTTTTTCACAGCACTTAGTCAAACAAAAAAATAGATATATTTTACAATTCCTTTTTTGGTTACAATATTTAGGGCCAATAAAAATCATATTAATGATAATTAAAATTATGATTATATATATATATTTAAATAACATTTTATGGCAGAAATAACAACCAATTTTCTACAAAATTTGATTTGTTAAAAATATATTGAATTAGAAGTTCACAATGAGTAGGTTAAAAAAATTTGAATGTGGGTAGGTAAAGTAGATCATTATTAATATTTTTAAGACAATGAATGGACAGGTAGGCTAGTAAAAAAAAATTGGGGAGGGGAGGGGATTGATCAGAACAAACAATTGTAATATTTTTAAAAAAAATATTTGTTTGTTTTATAATATTGCATATTTTATAAATATAGGTAAAAATATATTAAAATAAATAAAAGCCAAACTAACCAATAAAATAATTTTTAAATAATTTAAACAATTTTTTTAGATAAATGTGTTTATGGTTGGGTGGATATATTTTAAATAATAAAACATATGCTGTTGGGCTAGCATGTTAAATAAAATTCTAACAATGGTTGGGTACCCACTTGTGTTAAAATCTGTACACTGCAGATATCTATATTATGTTGACTAAAAAAATACCTTATATTATAAATCATTATTAAGTATTTTGATATTGATCTTAAAATCGTTTTTTTTGGTTCATTCTTATATTCTAATATCTGCCTGGTTGTCTTTTTATTTTGGCACAGTTGTGTATCTTTAAGAATATTACATAAGCATTGAGATTTCTCATTGGCAGAAATGTTTGGCCCTATTTTGACCAATCCTTGTTAACATTCTTTTGGTTAAAATAAAATAGGCTGAATTGGGGTTTTTGACAATGCTAGAAGTATATAATTTACAATTTAAAAATTCATTTAATATTAACAGTAATAATATTTATATATTTACTGTGGACCTTTGCATCTAGATATTAATCATTTCGTCAACACTATTAGTTTTAAGACTTTATTCCTCTTTACAAAAGTTAGTCTTTATATTTACAGCACGTGAGCTCTTCAAAACCTTCTATATAATACATCTTATATATTTATGGTACTATGTTCTTGATCCTTCTCCATTACCTTTCTCCAATTTTATTTGGGTTTTTAGGCCTCTTATTGCCTATTTACAACATTTTCTTAACACTATCTACATCTATCTTGCTACGTATCCACCACATTTGACATGTAAAATTTCAGGAATTGATACAATATCCATATTTTGTCTGAACTCAACCAAACTTTTTTGAATTTTTAACCCATTTGTCATTCATCTTATCTATTTTCAGTTCATTCTATTTTAGTTAGTTTTTTTTATGGGTCATGTCTGCATCATATGTTTTAACTGAATCAACACCTAAATTTAATGCCCTATGATTTTAAGGGACAAATATTTATGGATTATGCTAATGAAGCCCACTCAAAGAACCCTTTTCATCCACATCTAATTCTTTTATGTGGCACCAAGATTAGTAATTCCTTGGTTATTGGCTCACAGACTCGAGTATATTGGTTCCACAGTAAAAAAAATAATGTTCACTGGGAGTAGTTACATGAATATTTATTGTTGATACTATTTAACTAGTGTTGCTAAATGTCTCGATTTGAGCTGATTTTTCAAAAAATATTGCCTAAGCCTTGAGATTTTGATAATAGATGCTCACTTTCTGCCATCTATTAACAAAATAAGGCTCGCATAATATTTTTCCCGATACGGCTAAAGTCGAGCTGTTTAACAACACTACCTTTAACACTAGGGGTGTATTGGGAGGAAGCTACGGGCGGCTAGCCCCCTCCCGCTAGTTTTTTTCTTCGATATTTTAGCCCCCTTTCCATATTTTAAGGAGGAGCTGATCACTCGCCAAAAAAATTTTTTTAAAATCCGAATCTCTTTTCTCTTTAATTTTTATATAGTCAAAAATTATTTTATGTTTTTATTTTATTTATCAACAAAAGTAAGAGAATTTGATTTCTCCCATTTTGATATTTTTTATGTATTAAAAAAAATGTTTTCGAAAATAACGATTGATGGGTTTTGACGATGTTATCGGCAAAGATATTTCGAAAGAAAAATTCGTTAAACTGTTTGGATACCTTATCTGGCGATATACTGCCGAATGTGGGCTTTCATCTTATAAATTTGATTATGGCGAGTTTTAAGAATAAATAATATTTGCGGACATTATGTCGTTCATTTTCAATTTTAATATTACTACTATTTTCAATGCATTATATCATATAGTTATTGATAAAACTAGCCATTTTTTGAATAATTCAAAAATATAAATTAGAGTATTTTCAAATGAGATATATTTTGCCCTCAAAAATTATATTTTCTATAGTAAAATAAAATCCCCTTCAGGCGTTCTAATATGATATATATAGGGTGGTAGTATAAAATTATATTTCTTTCTTTCTCTCTTTCTTTAGGAATTTATTATTCTTTCTTTTCTTTCTTTCTTTCTTTTCTTTCTTTCTTTCTTTAGGAATTTATTATTATTTCTTTTCTTTCTTCAATGTGATTTAATCATGCCCTAATACTGCTTCATAAATTTTAATTTTAAAAAAGAGAGAGCCTGATTAATTTTTTTTTTAAAATAAATTATCATTTTTAAAAATGGAGGAGGGGGGGGCAAGTGATTAATTTTTTTTATCAGTTTCATAATTATTTTTTCATTTTAAATCTGCGAATTTCTTAAGAAGATGGAAATTTCCCAGCTACTCCATACACTACTGGATTGGCGATTCATTCAATAAATGCATTTGAAAATCTCTCTATACATAGGAGTCAGTAATGGCGCCATTTTGTGTAAAGACAATTAATCGACGCTCAAAATCACAAAATGGCGCTACAGCTGACTCCTATCTATGAACACTTTATATAATATATCCATCATTGGTTATGCCATGCCATACAATTGTGATATCGATTTTAAATTTATTGATCTTCTTATCTTTCCTCACCCCCATAACAATTAGTTTTACAACTTGTTTGTTTTTTTCCTCCATACATGATACAAAATCAATAATAGTTAATTTCTCATTTAATAAATAACTGACTTTGATTTCGGGTTTATCAGCTAATGTTTTTAATTTATAATTTTACTCATATGAGAGAGTTTTAACTAGTGTTGTTAACCGGCTCAATTTGAGCCGGTTTTTAAAAAACGGCTAACTCAATATTTTATCCGGAAAAAATAATATGCAAGCTTAAAGATTTTGCTCATAGGTGGCACATGGGATTGAACATCTATTGGCGAAATCTCGACGCCTAGATTTTCCTGGTTATAAGGTTGAGTTAGCCGTTTTCAAAAATCGGCTTAAATCGAGCCGTTTAACAACACTAGTTTTAACTTTAACCACCGTTATCTATCTACAAAATACAAATTAGGAATGACTGTAAATTATAATTTAATTAGTATAAATATGTCGTATTGGGAAATGTAAATTTTATTCATTGGGGATAGGGGGGGCTGCCTATACTATCTACAAAAATACAAATTAGGTATTACTGTAAATTATAATTTAATTAGTATAAATATTTCGTATTGGGATATGGAAATTTTTCTCGTGAGAAGGTTTTAAATTCCATTATTAGATTAGAAATATATTGTTTAAAAATTTCGCAAATGTGAATTACCTAAAATTCGCAGGGTAGACTCTTCGCACGTGCCGGAACACATTTTTGGGCCAAATCAGATTTTTAAATTTTTTTTACAAAATCTCTCACCTTGAATGATCTATGAACTTCATATTTCAATACGACGTTACACTTATCATGAAATTACTTATAGATGGGTGGGTTATATAATTTAATTAAACGAAAATACTAGTTCATTTTTATCATTTTCTTTTTAATTTTATTTTATACCCTTCAACTGATAGAGTACTCACAAGAGTCTATAACAAAACCGATATCCGAATTCAATTCGGTCCCGATTCGACCGAACCTTAATCGATCGGACTGACACTCATTCTCGGAGTCAATCGGGTTCGAATTTGGTTTTAAAATCTAGACGATTTTTAAAACGACTCCGTTTAAGAATTTTAGAGTCAAAATAATAATTTATGCGAGCTTCGAGATTTGGGAAGGTCCAAACCTTTTTGCGATTGGCTAAGATCTTAATCGAGTTTTTTTAATAACCCCACTCGGGGCTAGACCCACCGGACAACATTATTTCTCGATACTAGCTCTAATATTTATATTATTTAGTTCTGATATTCGTATCTCTCGAGACTCGGTCCGAACCGGGCCGAAAAGTTTTACGAATTTAAAAATCCGGGGTCGGGTTGATTGAAAAAAAGAAAAATTAATATAAACAAAAGAGGGGTTTCTATTTGCGACATGCCGATTCAACTGTGTATCGTATATACATGAGTATGGGTGATTAAGGCCAACTTAACCTAAATAGTCTTTTTTTTTAAATATTGCTTTATTTTTTTTATATATAGTAATGACATATAATAACTAGACTGACGATGTATTCATCAAAAGTGTACATTAATGAAAAACAGCTGGGGACGCCATTTTGGTTACTTATTTCATTATGAAAAATTTTAAACGAGATGCCAATTTATTCTTTTGTCTGACGTAAACTTTATTAAAGAATTACCTGATCATCGAGATAATAAGGAAGCAAGTTATCAATTTAATAGTAATTTTTAACATGAGAATAATTACTATTTGGGTTACCAAAATGGCGGGTCCAGCTGATTGGCATTCAACGGCTCTTTCACAAATGCATTATTATGAATGTATCTGCAATCTAGGTATTATTTATGTCGTTGAGATATAGGTATTAATTTTTTAGATATATCAAAAATTTATTATTCGTGAAATTTTTTATAATATTGAATTTAAAAATAAAAATTTTAAATTATTCCCTATTTAAAAAAAAATATATATTGATTAGTTGAAAAATATTAGAATAGGAAGCATTTTAATCACATTTATTTACTGCTCGTTTTTTGAAATTTCCTATTTTTAATAACGAAAATTATAAAATTTCTGGGTTTGACCCTAAGAATAGAAATCTGGGCCGGGCTTAAAATAAATTTTTTTCAAATTCCGGGCCGAGTTTTAAAATGAAAAAAATTTAATGTATTATTCGCAGTGAATTCGTGATAACTGTGAATGAGTAGTTATAAGGGTTAATATGATATATTTTTATAGATCGTTGATCTTTAACAAAAAGAAAAACTAACAAACACAATACGCCATCTGTTTATCCATTGTTTTAAATAGTTTTTGTCAAATGCGAGGGGGTGGGGGTGCAGCACCCCGCAGTTTAAGATTTTTTAGCATGAGCTTGATCGACTTTAAAACCAAAAGGGGGGGTTCTTTCCATCTTCTAACGAAATCTTTTAATAATCTTTTCGGTCTGTGCCCGTTTAGAATCATATAGTTAATATTAAAAAGTTTTTAGGTCTAGGTCCGCATCCGGTCCTATCCGCCACCCGGTTTCTTTTAAATGGAGCCGATAGATATTAAGGCTCGAGTTTATTTCTGATTTCTTCAAAATTTCTAGCAAAAAAACGGTTGCCGGGATGACCATTTTCATTGGCTATTATGGCTAACCCAATATTTTAGCCCAACATATATTACGCGCGTATGAAGATTTTGCTCATAGAAGGCAGGAAGGTTTGGACAATCTATTTTTTAAAAAATATAGAGGTTCGCTTAATATTATTTTGGCTGAAATCTTGATTTAAATTAGACTAAATCGAGACTTTAAGTATAAAACAACATTAGTGAAAATGCAAACTCCAATCTTATTTATGAAGGGGAATTTTTATGGTGTTAAAAAAATGACTAATATATATAAATCCTTTTATCCATTCTATTTATCACTATAATAACCACTAATCATAATATATAAATTATAATCAACATACATTATAAATAACACTATACCACAATTATATTAAAAATAATAACAAGTACAAATTTTCGAATTTCAAATCAGTTATCAAAGGTCAGGCAAAGAACAAAATTATGAGATTTAAAAGTATATTAAAGGTCAACGTCCATAACTGTCAATCACAAACTGACACATACTAAATATAGTTATTGTTTAGGATTTATAACATTTTTCTCCTCTTCTATTTTAAACAGGTCTTAGAACTCACCCATATTTCGGTTCCTGTCATGCTCATGCCTGACGATTTCAAATCTTCCACCAAGATTAGGGTTGACAACCATTTATTTAACAAGTAATAAATATATTTAAAAAAAATAATAATATAATAAAATATTGATTTTTTTTAAAATTTGTTTAAATATAAAGGAAAATATCACAATTTTATCTGACCTTTTCCTTTTTTTTGTTTTTCATTTTTTTTTACGTTTTTTTATTTCATTTTTTTGTCCTTCATTCATTTATTTATACTGCGCATCCATTTTTTTCCACCTATATATCTGATCAGATCCATCTTTTTGGCCGGATCTGGTACCTCATCTAGAAAGAAAGAAAATTTATTTATATACGTATTAAATAAATCTAATTAAGAATTAGATAAAAATAATAGTCCGAACGAATTGAGCGTCTGCGTTTTGCCCAATGACACATAATAGTACCTAGACTGACGATGCATCCATTAAATGTGTACAATGAAAACAGCTGGGGACGCTATTTTGATTCCATATCATTATTAAAAATTTTAAACGAGAGGCCAAGTTATTCCTAAATCTGACGCAAACTTTATTATAGAAATTGCCTGATCATCGAGATAATAAGGAAGCAAGTTATCAATTTAATAGTAGTTTTTAACGTGAGAATAATTACTATGTGGGTTACCAAAATGTGCGGGTCCAGCTGATTTGCATTCAACGACGCATCATCAGTCTAGGTATTATTATATGTCATTGGTTTTGCCATAATTTTTTTAATTCAAAAAAACGTCAACGCATCCCTTGCCTTTTTTTTATATTAATATCGTTGATTCAACATTTTAACTAAGTTTTAAAAAAGGATATGTCTTTTGAAAATTATATTATCGTCTGCCTTTTTTATTTCTTTAATTTCTAAAATATTCTATTTTTAAGATATAAGTGAGTTATTACTCTACATTTTATATGATATTGCAAAATGAAGAATAAAAAAAATGTATAGAAAGAAGCAAACCCGTTTACGTTTTTTTTAAAAATAGTTGTTACCAATTTGGAACGATGCCATTTTAAATGCATTATTTGCGTTTGCAACGCAGCATTTTAAATGCTCAATTTGTGCGTACTGTTATGCGCGATTTATAAATGAAGAGATACACTTTCTTTGTGTGTGTTTGTTTAAAATTCGATTTGGCCGATTAAAATAGATAAATTAGAGCCTCATTTGTAGTAAACGCCTTTATCTTCGCGCATCTCGTTATTTCTATCGAAATCACAGCTGATTCTTCGTGGCGTTTATTGAAAAATACGTCGCAACATATGTTTTTCCATATTATACGTATTTATTGGTTAATTTTGTTAATAAACGTGGGTTAAATAACGCGTTTACTATAAATGAGGCCTTTGGATTTTATCCGTTTTTTTTAAATCAATTAAATCGTTGTTTTTAGCAACACATAAAAGAATCGCCATTTTTATAGAACCGTCCAAATATCAAATAGATAACGTTCCGGTTCGATACCGAATCCAGTTCATCTCTACGTATGATTTATCCATTTTATTTTTTCTTACATAAATATTTGTAATATTTTTTATTAGAGAAAATTTGCCCAGCCATTACAAAATTAAGGAATATTGCCCAATCGTTTTTCGTAAACTCAGGGAAATTTTCGGGATCAAGGAACAATCCTATCTAGTAAGATTTTCGCCATTCCTAAACGATAAATTTTAAAATCAATTAAAAGGCTATATTTTTTTTAGGTATCAGAGAAATAAACCTAAGATGCTCCAATACCATCAAACCTATTCGACCGATTTTGTGTGTATCGATGCATCTTTGAAATGACCAATTATTGGTCAAACCGAATCCTATTATCATAATTTTAGAACCTGGACTAGAAAGGGTTAAAAAAAAAGTAGTTATGGTTCTAGTTTCTATATATTCTTAAAATAGTGTGATTTGTTCGTTTTTTAACCTCGCGGTTCTGGGTATTTTATAGATTTAGGTGCCAGACCTAAAGATTCTACCTTTTCAGATCTTTGATATTGAGCATCGACTCCTCCCTGAACATTTTGCATGAATCACTTCGAGTTTTAATTGTTATAGCATAGAATACTCTTTTTTTAAAGGAATCCTTCACAAAATTCCAACCGAAAGTGATGGACAACTCGGGCAAGAGCGGTGCCAAATTCTATTCCTCTTTCGACAGACGGCTCGTTATAAAAACGCTTTTCTCCGAAGAGGTTATGCAGATGCATCAAATACTCAAATCATATCATCAGGTTAGTGTTTTTCATTCACTAAATTTAAACATTCACAACCTCTCCTTAGAATTTTTTTTTCAAATTTTGGGTTCCTGTCAATCTTATCACATTCGAATGTTTCTGGGATGTATTTCATATCGTTGAGATAATTTTTTTTATTAGATTTAACACGCGCATTGCCGGGTATTTTTTGATAGGAAACAAAAATACGTTAAACTTTAATGATTGCATCCGTTTGCGCAAATTCGTGGCGGAGACAAAAATATCGCGTACTTTATATAATTCGCGTTAACTATGAATTGAGTGGTTATGCGATGAAATGAATTGCGTCGAAAATATTATTGATTAATTTTGATAGATAGCTGTCTTGTTACTATAAAATATGTATAGCGCAAGACGCTACTAAAAATTAAGAATAATGTTATTGATCTTGAGAAAATATATATTTAATTATAAACGATAATTTCTTACTTTCTTCAGCTTATAAAATATCGATATATAAGCTCTCTATCCTCACCCCCTCCCCTCCTATTCTTATGTAAAAGTTAGTAGGTTTTTTATAAATTTTTATATGATATAAAACATTTATTTTTTTTTTTTTGAGATTCATAATAATATATTCATAAAATTGTTTAAGCTTAACAACGCATAAAATTAATTATCATAAGTTGGCTAAATGTTACATAAAATGAGCAATCACTTAGTAAAACGAAGTAGTGTTTAATTCCCAAATGAGCTGTGAGTTTTTTTTTGGTCAAAGCTAGAAGTTTTTCTGAAAACTTGCCTTATAAAAAATGAATAGAATGATACGGAGTCACTTTAAGAAGGTTTTTAATTTAATCTAAAATTTTTCTGCTTTTAAATAAAAATATATCGATTTTAATTCGTGAAAACGTTTAGAACGCAACTTCGAATAATGGCCACTTCTTTTTTATCTTGTCCATTTTATGTCTGCGGTCAAACTCATTATTTTAATTAACGGTTGATCAAAATGGTAAACGGTACCTCTGAATAGATCATTCATTTTGTTGAAGTTTTATTTTATTTCCTAACGCAAATTATAAATTGCCAATTGTTTCTTTATTTAAAAGTTAAGTAGATAGAACAATACACTCAAACTCTTAAAACTTCCAAAAATGATCCGGATCAAATATTTTTTTATGTTTACCGGTTTACAGGCCAATTAAAAATTGGTTTTTTGATTTCTCAACATGGACATCCGAATAATTATATCGCACTTTTCTTTTCAATTCAATTGACCGAATCGACTCGTTTTTAATTGGTTCGTAAGAAATTATTACTCACGTGATTATTATTAATTTGATAACTTTACGGAGGACAGCGATGCATATAGTAATATATAAATTATTATTTGATGGATTCCATTTTACCGCAGTTGTGTTGCTCAATATGAATGACATACGTAACCTGAAACGTCTATCATAACCTTTTTTTTATCGGTGGCTAGATATATCCCAATATTCAAATTCTATAATAATGGTATTTTAGGGTTGTATTGTATATTTAAGGTAAAAATTACACCCAATAAATATTCGCGTCAATATCTATACACACACTAGATTATATTTTTTTTGAAAATGTAGATATAGCGTTATCTTATTACTGAAGGGGGGGGGGGTGTTATATTTTTTTAAGATGAAGATTAATTATTGTGAGTCTCCTGTAATATTCTAATCCTAGACTCAATTTAAGTTGAAGATGGATGGATGGAACAGATATCGGGCGAATATTTTGGCCAAGAAAAAATTGAACATAATTTTTTTTTTGTATTTTTTGCATTATGCTTATAGCACGTGGTTGAAAGGAACGGAAAGACATTGCTAACTCAATACCTGGGCATGTACAGGATAACGGTCGAAGGAAGCGAAACCTACTTTGTAGTAATGAGGAATATGTTTGGCCACAAGATTAAAATCCACAAGAAATACGATTTAAAGGTTCATTATTATTAGAAGAAAAATATTAATATTTTAGTTTTTTAAACCCCCTTTAAAACTCTATATGTTGGGGAAGGGGGGAATCAATTGCAATATGATAAAATTTTTTAAAAACTTTTGCTACAACGGAACTTAGAAATTAGAGGCGAAGTAACGATTTTTTTTTGATTGATTTGACTATGTTTATATCGTAATTTACATTGAGTAATTAATAATTGAACGTTCCAAATAGAGGCGAAGTAACGATTTTTTTTGATTGGTTTCTATGTCCATATCGTAGTCTACATTGAGTAATCAATAATTGAACGTTCCAAAATTTAGGCGCCAATGGCTAGTGGCCATATGTGTTTTTTTTTGTAAATTATGAATATATTACTCATGTCGGGTTTGATTGGAGGATTATAATGAATATATCGCATAATTTATATTTTGCAACAATGCAAATTTTTTTTTTTTAAATCACACTATTAAATTTTTTACGTACGATACCACAGATATAAAGACACCATCGACCATAGTTTTTTCATGGTTTATCTCCCCACTTCTCTTAGCTGTTATTTTTTTTTTAAAAAATATATCTTTTTTATTTTACAGGGTTCTACGGTTCAAAGGTCAGCCAGCATTAAGGAAAAGGTTAACTTTTATTTTATTCTACATTATAGATAAAAACAAAATGCAGTCAATTCCCCTTTTAACCGCTTTAAATTAGGGTATTTATGTTCAATATCAGCGAATTTTTAGTTTAATTTTTGAAATATTCCAAATTTTTTTTATACGCTTTTAATGGGATCAGTATAGTAAAAGCACATACTATCCTTTTTGAACCAGAAATAATCTTTCGGATTTAATCTGGAAAGTCGGGATTTTTTTTTGTCTTACGTAGCCATTTCTATTTTAATTATATATCTTTTTAAATTATTGGAAACCCTGAACTAGTTCTGTTAAACGGCTCTAAGCCGATTTATATAAACGGCTAACTCATTATTTTATCCAGAAAAATATTACGCAGGCATGAACATTTTGGCCACAGATGGTACAAAGGTTTGAACATCTATTAGCGAAATCTCAAAGTTTAGGCAATATTTTTCTGGCTAAAATATTGGGTTAACCGTATATTTAAAAATCGGCTCAAATCGAGCCTTATAACAACACTGTCCTGAACCATATTAAAATTATGTGTATATATATATGACAGAATAAAGATATACCAACTTTCAAAGATAATGATTTTGTTAATGACGGCATCAAAATACACATAGGTGAGGAAGGCAAACTCAAAGTCATGGAAACCTTAAAATACGATTGCGAGGTATACTACTTAATTTTATTGAAAAAATAGCAAAAAATATTTTTTATTTTTTTTAAAAAATCTATAACTTATAGTTTATGGTTCAAAATAACTTAATGGATTATTCCCTCATATGTGGCATACACGATATGACGTTCGACTCGTTTGTACCTTGCACCTCGGCCACCCAGACCCCGTCTAATGCCAACACTACGAACGAGCAGTCTTTTAACACCCCTAACCCTCCTAATATGAACATAGGACGCGAAACCGACCCAGATAGTGAAAATGGCGAGATTTTTTTATCCACCGACGAAGCCGGTTCTGGGCCAGATACCGGGCCCGATAGTAATGTCTACTATTGCTATTCGAATGCAGGGGCACGGAGGGATGATGGGGGAGGAGAAAGTAACGAGGTTCATTTATTGACTTTAACCCATTCCAAATTTATCTGGCCGGTCCAATTCCGATCACGGCCTGGGAAGAGCAACATTTTCAGCCCTTCAACCTGTAGAAAATATTTTCGAGCCAGACTAAAAATATTACTGGGCTGAATTTTTTTTTAAAATGATAATACTTATTATGATGTAGCAGAGATCAGAATTGGGCCTAGCCCGGTTTTGACTAAAAAAAATGTCATTTTCAGGTCTCGTTCAAAATTTCTATGGTCTGGCCCAGATTTTAATTTTTGATCCATGTATGTTCCATATTTTTTGAGTCAGGCATGCAGGTCTCTGATATATATTTGAATACGGAAATATTAGCTGACCGGTGTACCATTGCATTCGGCACTGATTATGATTTTAAGAATCATTTTTTAAATTGATATCGCTTAGAAAAAGGGGGAAAAGGGACATTACTGATTCAATGATATAAATCTTTCAAAATTATTTCATTATTTATAAAAAAAATATATAAATAATAGTATATGCATATTTATTTTAGGCATATTTTATTCTTTTTTTAAAAAAAATTTTATGCAAAATTATATTATTTATTTTAGCTATATTCTTGATTTATGTTTTCTTTTTAAAAAATTTTTGAAAGGTTGAAGGAGCAGATATACCTCTGGGAGACAAGATTAGAGCTCTGATAGATCCCGCTATTGACGTGTATGCCATCCCGAGCGGTTCCGGTTAGTTTTGCAATGTTTTTGACACCTAAATGGCATTCTTAAACACTTTTGAGTTTTATTTCATTATTACCGTTGGAAATCTACTGCACTTGCTACTAACGATAAAATTTGAAAGTTTTTATTAAAAACGCCTTATTTTAGGGAAGAGGGTAATTTTGTCAACCTGATTACTCATTTGCTCTTAACTTCATATAGAGAGAGAGAGAGAGAAACTAGCAAGGAGCGATTATTCCTAGTTTAGTTGTTTTGGTTCTTGTAAAATCAATAATTTGATATTATATTGGTTTAATATTGGTATTTAAAATCAAGAGTATATTGGTATTCCTGGAACCCACCCTTATATTTTTAAAAATCATTCTTTTGTTAAAATTATGCAAAAATTTTGAGTTAATAATGTCCTTTATAAGCAATTTCCTCCCGTCCATTTAATTTAAGAATAAAAAAAAATAAATTGTCGCTTACGGGTCCTCTAATTGCAACAATTAAACTAAAAAGATCTCGGAGAAAGTTTTATAACTTTATTCAATATAGACAGGTCAGAGGACTCGTGGGAAGGGGTAATTATTAGACCGGATCACTAAAAACTGATCCAAACGGGGCCTCTGATTATATCACATAATCACGTATATTTTATAACAATGAATGTTCAGGGTCTCCCAAACAGAAAATATACTTTCTGGCCATAATAGACTTGCTCACCCATTACGGGGTCAAGAAAAAGACGGCTCACGCGGCTAAGACCGTTAAGCACGGAGCCGAGGCCGATATATCCACGGTCAATCCGGAACAATATGCTAAACGATTTTTGGAATTCGTAGAAAAGTGTTTGGATTGATAGGTGCCTCATTTTTTATAACCTTAAATATAAATGATGAAAAAGTTTGAAGAAGAAGAAGAAAAAATTAAAAGAAATTATTAGAGATCCGCTAAAGTAGGCCTAATTTTTTTTAAAAATCGGGCCGGGCCGGGTCGGGCCTTGGAAATTTTTTTAAAATATATCTTAAATTTATCAATTTTATATTGAATTTTTATGTAAAATAAAAATATTTGATTTTATTTATAGAAACTAGAAGCCATATAACATATATCTTTTATTTTGAATAATTATAAAAATTTACTTCTATATTTAAATAAATTCGGGCTGGGTCGGGCCGGTAAATTTTTTTAAAAAATTTCGGGTTTGGGCCGGGCCAGCAAAACTTTTTTAAAAAATATTTGGGGCTGGGCCCGGTTTGAAAAATTAGTAGAAATTATAATCATAATGTTATATATTATGATTCTAAAACGATTTTTAGTTTATTATATATTATGTAATATTAATTTTTTCTTTTTCAAGGTTAACCCCAAGAATACTCATAACATCGTTCAGAATCCAGGAAAATTAGTTACTAGCGATTATCATCATCTTTTTTTATATATAGGAAAACAAAATATCCTTTATACACCTGACGCTAAAACATTATTTACGATATTATATTGTAGTATTATTTTTTTTTAATATATATATTATATCAAACCACGACTAGCGATTTTAAACGGCCTCTATTCTTTCCCGATATAAAAGCCAAAAAAAATATTACACTACCCTGGGTGATTTTGCGCACATATGGCAGAAATACCTGGACCCCTATTGAAATCTCTAGACTTGCGTAATATTATTTTGGCTAAAATTTTAATTTAGCATCGGTTTAAATCGAGCCCTTTAACAACTCTAATCACCCCTCACCCTCCCACCAAAATATACTAATTTATTTTACCTCTTTCTCACTTTACTTAATTATAAAATTTTTAATGTGTAAAAACTCCTGTTTCTCCTAAAATATTAATTTTATAATATTTTTTTATATTATAATCCAACCTCTTTAAACCCCGTGAAAATATTTATTTTTAAAAAATAAAAATATATTGATATAATCAGAAATCTTAGCATATTAACAATTCATAAACATATATATTTTTTTTAAATTCACATCACAAGTTGCTAATTTGATATCAATAACTTTTTCCCCAAAAGTTTCCTATTTGTATAATATATATATTGGCTAAAACTTATTTAATTTTTTTTAAATTGAATTATTTTCCAGTCATTTATTCGTTTTTTCTTTGTATATATTTTCGCAATATTTTATAAGCTTTTATTTAACTATCTATGACTTGTTTATTCAAATTTGAATTTCCATTTTTTTTAAATCACAGACAGTATCATTCACAAACTATTACTCATACATTTAATTTTATTTTGTAAAAATTATTTGTTCATCTTCAATTCTATTCCTCAGTGGGACTAATATTTGGTATATCATCATAAACCAGGAATCAATTTTTTTAGAAATATTTTTATTTAGTACCTTCCTCAAATTTAGGAAATTTATTAAGTCAAATTGAATCGTTATAATATTGGGACAATAATTGATATTAATCGCATAAATATTAAGCCGGGAATTTTTTTGTAGTATATAGAATCTTATTATAAATATTGTGTATTGTATTGGGGAATTAAAAAATTTATTTTTACTTTTATAAACTTTCATTGCTAATTTAAAATCATATCAAAAAAATAATAATTTAAAATCATATAAAATAAAAATTATTATAATTTTGCACACTATATTATATGTGTTGTAATATATATGGTATTATTTATATATAATGAAATAAAAATATTTTTATTGGGTAATAGATCTGCAGGGTGTTGTTTTGATAAAGCTAACTCTTTTTAATTGTTATTTAATTATTGCTAGCTAAATTTAATTAATCAATTTGGTTTTGGGTAAGCCTAAAATATGTAAAATTGCTTAAAATTAGTTTACATTATACTTTAAAATAGATCTTTTATGTCATGTTATGTAATTTTTGATGGGCTTAGAATAAATTTTAAAATATAAAATTCGTTATTATTTTGCTATCATTTTTTTAAAGCATTTTCTTCATATGTTCTATTTTACATTTTTACGACCTGGATCACTACTAATTAGATATAGGTTATAAATGCCTGTTGTCTACTTGAGTTTTATATGTGCACAAAGGGGGATGGCTTGGCCGGTAGCCAACAGGTAGCTGGAAAATAAATTCGCCGGTAAGGCAAGGGTTCCAAGATGTCACCTTTTGTCACTGATTCTCATGGACCTCATTTACATTTTCTACCTCACTTTTTTAAAAAAAACCTCTTTGAATAAATAAAGAAAAATAATTCCTTTTTTCGCACTTATCTCGCGTTTTTATAGAAAAAAAATTAGATATAATTTTATGTACTTATATTTAAACCAATCAGTTCATTTTATTTAGCAAATTTGGATATTTCCGTTTGTAGAACATTTTTACTGTTTTTTTTTTAAATTTGATAATAAATTAATTTTATTGTAAAATTTAACTCACATAAATCTTGGAAAAGTTCTAAAATAAAATATAATAAAGCAAAAAATATTTAATTTTATAAATTAAATAGTAAATTAAATACAATATATTATATTAAATATATATTTGTTAATATTATAATTTATATAAAGCGTAATATAAAATGTATGATATAATAACGATCAATATAATAGTAAATTTCATTAATATGTCAATTTAAAAAATAATCACATTTGTTAGTATATCTTTTAAGGATAAATAATAATATATTTAAATAATATAAATAAATATATAGTAAATTAATATAATAAATTGAGCATATGATTTAAAAGAATTATGAGTTTTCATAGTTTGCCCTTCAGTTTTTCTTCTTCCATCTGAATATTCCTCTCTTGTTCTTAATTGCTTTTCTCATCGTCGATTCTGTGATTAGGGTTTGGTTCTTTTGTTGACTTCCATCTGAATATCCCTCTCTATCACTAAGACAAATTATCTGGAAAATAATCACATGAATGCTCAGGAAATATTGACTGATTTCTTTTAAAAATAATGATTCAAGATTATGATTAACTACTTAATGAATAAGAATACTGGATAATTTTAAAATAATGAAGATATAAATCCTAAAACGGTTTGTAGACGTGCGAATGTAACATTATCCATATACATTCATAATCACGAAAAGAAATAATATCTAAAAAATTTATAAATATAATATTTAAGATAATTTTAAACATGACCAATATATTATTAAGGAAATTAGGGCATATGTAGATGACGAATTTCATAAATTATGCATTGTTGAGTTAAAGCAGAGCTCTGTGAATTGAATATTTATCTACCTCGACTCGCAGCAAGGCAAGCTTTAAAATTTTATCATATTTTTCTACCAATAAAAAAAACATTTCCTTCTTTAACAAGAATAAAAACATAACTAAAAAGTAGTGTGTTAAATTGCTCTATTTGATTTTTTTAAAAACAAGTAAAATATTGCTTATACCTTGATATTTGGCTAATAGATGTCCAAACTAGAAGTCTACAATGGGCGGGTTTTAGCCAAAAGTCCGCTCACACGTTGTTTTAATTTTTTTTAACCCGCTCTCCCATTTATAAATTTTTTTTAAAAAATTTACCAATGTCTAAAAATTATTTTAAGTGCTTGTTTGACTCTTTATTTATTTTAATGTATTTTCAATTTACTACATATAAATATGCAATATTTTGAGATAAAGTTTTTGTTTTTAATAAATTGAAGTCTGTTCTGCTCATTTCGCACTAAAATTTAGCCCTCCCGTGCCCCCCCCCCATTATTTAAAAAATTTATAACCTGCCCAGTGTTAAAAATATTTGGAAAACCAGGCCATCCCCCCTTCCCCCTGTCTCCATAAATTATGGGCGGGCGGAATAAAAACCTGCCTATTGCAGAGCTCTAGTTCAAATTTGTGCCACCTATAAGCAAAATCTGCAGGTTTGCTTAAAAATGGGCTTATTGAGCTGTTAACAACATTACTAAGAAATACTACTTCTGAAAATAGATTGAATGGGTGTTAGCCCTTTTAATATACATAGGGAGTTAACACCAAGCACAAATAAAAAATATTTCATTTTTATTATTTTTAAATATATTATTCAGTCTCCGAATTATTTCGTTTAAAAATTTTGAAAGATGTGCTTGAATAAAAATTATAACAATTATTTTGCTGATTTCTACATCTTATCGATATATATTCCAATTTACATTAATTTATCACATTCACAGCAGAAATAAAAACGCTACTAATTTATTCTATGAATTAATATCGATTTTCAATTTTACTTGGCCTTATTTTTAAATTTCCCCAAACGAAATCATTTCAAACGTTTTTTCACTGCAAAATAAAGTAAAATATTTCATAAAAAATTAACATCCATTTGAATTGAGACTATAAGAATTGATGAAAGCACATAATTGGAACTTAAGGAAATTGGGGAAAATGTAGATGATGAATTTAATAAATTTTAAGATATTGTTGAGTCAAAAGCTGAGCTATGTGAACTTAATTTTGTCTGTCTCGATTCCCAGCTATTTAAGACCATCTTTTCAATATTAATATAGAGAATAACTATAATATAAATATCTTTCCCCTTCTTAGATACTTTTACTACTCAAATGAATGGAAAATCAGGCAGCACTTATAAATCTGTAAATATTATCACAGCAGAATCCTTCCGATTCTATTTGATCTTGATAGCCAAAATATTTGACAGATTTTTATTGTGATGGTGTTAATCCTATGATGTGTTTCTAGCTGAATCCAAAATATAGCATAAAATGTTAACTATGGCTGATAATGTTCAAAAAATGCTATTTTCTTCTTTAACAAGAATAAAAACATACCTGAATCGCTTGATTTGAGCCGATTTTTAAAAACGGCTAACTCAATTTTTAGCCTATTGTCTAAGTCTTAAAATTTGCTTAATAGATGTCCAAACCTTTGTGCCACATATGAGAAAAATTTACATTGGCAATGTATTTTTGTTTTTAAGTGATTAATTTATTGCATATATTTAATAAAAAAATGAAATAAAAATTTATAATTTATTCAAATATCGGTTTATTTTAAACGAAGTAGTAATAAAATTGATTCAATTTTTTTTTACCCACTCCTACCCCGGAGTCAATTGTTTTTATATGGAGTAAAGACCATAACTTGAAGATTCAGTAGTTGATATTAGATAATACGGCATAAAATCAAATTTTGATTGTAAATATTCTAAAATTGTCTTAATAAATTTTTATATCTTGGGATAGACGAATGATCATAAATTATTTAGCTGAATAGTTACGAAATAAATACATAAATTTTTATAAATCCATGATCGTGTAGTATAGTTCAAAAACAGAAATCTTATTGCTTCTCCCTCTTTTACTTATTTAATAAGTATGAAACAAAATAATATTTCAAATGGTATACTAATACTTGTTTGATACCTAATTTTATAAATTCCCACTCAGGGGTAATATATGAAACTTATAGATTTTATGATATAATTTGTTAATTCATCATTTTAAATTTACTTTTACTCATAGCAATGAAAAATATAAAAAGACTTATAGT
Source organism: Gordionus sp. m RMFG-2023 (assembly GCF_954871325.1). NCBI lineage: Eukaryota > Metazoa > Nematomorpha > Gordioida > Chordodea > Parachordodidae > Gordionus > Gordionus sp. m RMFG-2023. The sequence continues at coordinate 7,100,609 of NC_088777.1, forward strand.
TAATTCTGACTATGAATACCTTCTTTTCAGTGCTGTAAGTGTACGTTTCTTATTTATTTATGTTTAAAAAGGACAAGGATCACTATATAAAAATTTTTTTTAGATACAATGTTATAACAACATTTTAAGTAATACTATATAACATAAGATAAAATGATGTCTATGTATGATCTATTAAAATATTTATAAATTTGTTATTTATTTTAAAAAATAGATTAAATCTAGACTTTTTTAAAAAAAGGAAAATGAATTAAAGAGTCTACGAGTCGTGTTTTTCTGCCGAATGAAGAGGAACCGCTATTGGATTAGCTGCGCCGATAGAACGACTATGACTACCAAAACCACCGCCATAAGAGCCGCCACGATGAGGATTGTAGCTGCCCTGACCACCATAGCTTCCGGGTCGATAGCTGCCTTGCCCACCATAGCTGCCCGGCCCACCATAGCTGCCCGGCCCACCATAGCTGCCCGGCCCACCATAGCTGCCCGGCCCACCATAGTTGCCATGTCCACCATAGCTGCCTTGCCCACCATAGTTTCCATGTCCACCATAGCTGCCTTGCCCACCATAACTGCCTTGCCCACCATAGCTGCCTTGCCCACCATAGTTGCCATGTCCACCATAACTGCCTTGCCCACCATAGCCTTGCCCACCATAGCCTTGCCCACCATAGTTGCCTTGCCCACCATAATTGCCATGGCCACCATAACTTCCTTGGCCACCATAACTTCCTTGGCCACCTCCGTAAGGTGAAGGTCTGTAATTGGAACCACCTTGATATCCTCCACTTGGGTTATAAGGTCTATTGTAGCTGCTAGGACCATACCCAGGCCCTCCAAAACCTCCATTTCCCCCATATTTGCTTTGATCGGTTTGAGATTGCCCTCTTACATTCTGGCCTAGATTTCCTGAATCTAATAGTTTATTTTTTTAATTTTAAGTAATAAAAGGGTTATCTGTTTCTCTTATACAAATTTTAAGATCGTTTATATTATATATATAAAAATATATACTTGTTGGAAGAAGACTGTTGGTAATAGCAACCTTAAAAAATATAATAAATTTTAAAAAATTTTATCAATTTTTATATCGAATATGCTATCGTATATTTTATAGGGAAATGAAATATATAAAAAAATAACTTACGAAACAGAAGCACACTAGAATTATGTTGATCTGATGATACATTTTTACAAGCCTAAATCCAATTCTTTTTTCCACAAATAAATGAAAATTTATTAATTACTATAAAATATTATATAATATACTTTAAAAAATATTTAACAGTATTTGAGGATTTTTTTTTCTAATGAAAATTATTTAAATTTTCCCACTATTTATACCTGATATTATAAATTGATCAAAATTTAAATTTAATGTCCTCAAGGAGTGAATAAATAGATTAAGTTATCTATTTATTTTTCAAGTAAAAAGAAAAATGTTTTTCTTTTGGTACATTTTTATTTTAAATTTTTTAAAAAAAAGGAACTTGTAAAAAGTGATATTATTTATATCCGTTAAATTATGTGTTTGCAGAGACCTGCAGAGATACCATTTGTACGGCCCTGCACTGCCCGGTACGGCTCGGATTTTTTTTTTTTTAATTTTCAGGCCAGGCCCAGGATGTTTTTAAAATATATTTTATTTATTTTTGATTTTTTACAACTAATAATGACGATTTCAAATATTTGGATTTAAATATTACGGCCCGGCCCTGATATCTTTTTTTTAAAAAAAATTTCAAGCCCGGCCCAGCCCGACCATTGTAAATTTAAAAAAATTAAAATAAGGCCCAGGTACCCGGGCCTACAGGTCACTGATAATTTGTAATGGGGTAGGATTTAGATTAAGATGCAACATTGTAGGAAAGAATAGTAGAATAGAAGGAAAATAAAATTAAGAGTAAATTAAAAGAAAGAAGATAAAAATGAAGAATGTGTTAAATTTTATTATAAAAAAAAATTCTTAGTTTGAAAAGCCAAACGACTTCATTTGTTTTTGTTTTTAAAAAATGATTTATGATGTTTTTTTTATCATTCTAGTCTAATTTCAATTCAGTGAAACATGATTTGGTTACCTTCGGGACCAAGATTTTTTTTGCCCAATTTAGACAATTGCTCAATTTTTAAGGCATTTTGATATAAATTAGACAAATATGTTTTTTTATATCGTAATCGGTAAAGGGCAGATTCTTTCTTTCTTCGTTAAAATTTATTCTTAAAATTTAGGATATATGCTATAATTTTAGATAATATATATTATAATTATTATTTAATACCCATTTCGGGAAAAATTCATAAATGTTGACACGAATATCCTTCCTAGGAAGGAACCGTATCAAAAATGAATAAATAATAAGGACCCCTGGAAGCATACTCATATGAAGCTCGCCATGGATGAATAGGAACATTAGCAGGCCCGGTCCTGGTAGAATATGTTCTTAGGCCCCGAGTTTTTTAATTATTTTTTCCGCCATAATCATGCTTCAGAAAGATATGGCTGGGTCCAGGCCTGTTAGTCTCCAGATATAAATAGTAAACCCGCAAAAATTTCGATCGCATTTTCTTTTCTCGAATGAGTATATCGGATTGCCGAATATAAAAATAAAACATTTAACTTAATATTTGAGGATTTTATGTCCCTAAGAAATATTAAATTCTGTACTGCTGACGTTTTTCTACTTCAACAGCTAGTGTTTGTTGATTTCAGTCTATTTTTAAAAAATGGCTAACTCAAAGGTTTTATTCAGAAAAATATTACGCGAGCCTAAAGATTTTATGCTCATTGATGACACAAAGGTTTGGATATCTATTACCGAAACCTCGAGGTTTAGGCAATATTTTTTCTGGCTAAAATATTGAGTTAGCTGTTTTAAAAGTCGCCTCAAATCTAGCCGTTTAACAACATTTGGAATATCAGAACCCGCATTCACTTGTCTGCCTTTGTTTCATTTTAAAAAAAAAAATTTAAACACTAAATGTAAGATTCGTTATTAATAAGCTAAAGAAAAACTCGTTACTATTTCATATTAAAATATCACGCAAAGATTTTTCTATTCTGTAAACTACAACTGTTATAACCTTTTAAAAAAGGCAATATTTATTAAAACATATGATAGATGCTTCTAATCGCTTTCTTATTGAATTATTTACTGAAACTGTCTTATTTCTAAAGTCTAGTAGTATATTTTTATTTTCGAAGGGTGTAATTTTACATAGGATAAGTAGTTGATTTTGATTCGTTGATCAAAAAACCAGAATCGACTAGAGTGATAGTTTCGCTGTCATTGACATATTAGTGTGCCGTCTCGGTATCTTTCGATGTTTACATCTTTAATTGTAAAATTACCCACAATTATCTCCTATTACTTTATCATTTAAAATTATTACATCTTTTTTTCTTATGGGATTTGAATATATTTTAACGATAATACTCTTATAAACTCGATACACCCTCTGCATAACGATACTTAAATAATGGAAAAAATTTCTTTTTTAACGCTCTTAAATTGTGGAGCTGAAAGAAGGATCGATTAATTTTTACATTTCCAAACTATATATATATAAGAGTGGGTTTTTTAATTCACCACAACCCCACTTTTATGTAAAAATTTTGCTTAAACCACCCGACGATTTATTTTAATTTGAACTTATAAAATCTGCAATATAATGAAATAAAACAATGATTTTTTTTAATAAATAGAAGCTGTTTTCTGCTCATTTCGCTAGATAAATATCTAAAAAAAAAAAAATTTTTAACCGGCCCGCTACCTTTCCAATGTTTAAAATTTTGCTGATCTCTAATACTGATTTGAAAATTTATGAATCAGAATTACAAAAACTTTAAAGCGAGATTTTTAGTATTTTCGTCGTATCTTTTCGCGGTGGCCAATAAATTTGATATTATTTTTTTTAATTAGTTTATATTTTATATCTGAAAAATAAAAACAAAGTTGATTATTTAAGCATTTTTATGAATCTTATTCTTATATAGTGCTAAAACACCTTGCGAACTCTATTTGGCAGACAATATTAGAATACTATTTTTTTAGTAAATCGAAATTCCAGACATTTGCTTGATTAATTGATGTTTTATTTTTTTTTCAAATGTATAATATCTATAAAAAAAATGCATAACAATATAAATTTTGAACGTTTAAAAAAAATACATGTATTCTTTATTTTACAATTAAGGAAAAAAAATATATCTAAAATCTATGCATAAAAAATAAGAAATGATTTTACAATTTTCTTATTAGCCTGATCATTGAGTGGGAGAAGGTTTGGCAGCGAAGGGGCTGGACGAACCGGCAGATCGGCCATAGCCACCATAACCACCTCCATAGCCACCATAACCACCTCCATATCCCCCGTAACCACCTCCATAGCCCCCATAACCACCTCCATAGCCACCATAACCTCCGTAATAAGGTCTGTAATAATTGTAATGACCTCCATAGGAGCCTGGATAATAAGGTCTGTAACCGCCATAACCCCCATAACCACCACCATATCCTCCATATCCGCCATAGCCATGTTTACCTTCTTGAGTTAGAGTCTTGGGGTCGGTTTGAGGTTGTTGTAGTTGATTTCCTATATAATTATTATAATATATTTTTGTGCGTCAAATCAAATGTTGTTAAATGGAATATTTATAAAGTTAAAAAAATATAATACTTGCAGGGGCAGGGTGTTGATGAGTTCCCGTTCTTTGAGGAAATTTGTCATTAGGCCTAAGAAATGGGTTTGTTCTTGTGTTCAAATTCTGACTGGTGGCTATAGCCAACTTTAAAAAAATAAATATTTGTAGATAAAATAATTGTAGAAGATAAAATATATTTAAATAGACATTTTTTTACGCTTCAGTGAAAAACTGTATTAAATTTTATTCTTAAAATTGAAATGTGTATTATTTCATATTAACTAGAGTTTAAAAAAAATATGTATTTTATATTTTACTCTTGCGAGCTGTGAATACAAAATCTGGTAAAATGTTAATATATATATTATTTTTTTTTAATATTACTGAACTAAATTCAAATTCTGAATATATATATATACATATATTCCAATAAAATTATTATAATGAAGTTGACTGAAGATTTCAATCAAAAATTTCAATAGTAATTTAATAGAAAATAATTTTCATTGTTCACCACTTATTTGAGCCGATAATATGATAGATTTAAAGATACCCCCTAGCTACAAATTTTAAATTATAATCGGATTTTTTCGACAAATAGATAACCGTCTCAACCAATGACGATTGCCTCCTACTTGGTATATATTTACTCCTGCTCCCTTTCCTAGGCAAAAAAAAAATCAAAGAATTAGATGAAGAGGATTCTAAAATTAAAATTACCAAAAAAAAACTCACTATAACACGAACCTTATGTATTAATTCAATTTATTATATAACGAATATACAAAAAATATAATTAACTTACGAAGCACACTAGAGTTAGGTTGATAAGAATCAGAAAGTTATACATTTCTTCAGCTATAATTATAAATATATATTTTTTAAATAAACTATAAAATTAATTTTTATATACTTTCAAAAAAAATATCACAAAATATTTTCTGTTTTGGTATAGATAAATTTTATTTCTCACTATTTATACCCGAGTTTGATAATGATAAAATTTAAAGCAAAAATTTTATAACATTTATGTATTATTGTTTAATTAATAAACAAAGAAATATAGCCACTTTACAATTTTTTCATTTCATTGTCAATATTTCTTTTCACCTCAAAAAAATAGGAGTTTTGATAAAAACCAGTAACAAATGTTTATTGATTGTTGTTGTTTTTGCATTATAAATGTAAAAAACATAATTTGAGTATATTATCTATATCCTTATTTATCCTGAGATACATTCATAATGGGCCGGAGAGATATTTGATATTTAAAGATAACTAAGCTTTGAGTTTAAAAAAAAATAAAGAAAGTATGTGAAAGTTGCATATTTATATTATTTATATTCTAAGTCCATCAAACTTGAATTGCTATTTATAAATTTGTATGTCGTATGGGAAAGAAAAAATAAATGTCGTTCTCCACATAATTGGTTAAATACAAAATTCCTATAAAAACGTCTTATAATTGTTAATTATTTTAATGAAAATATAACTATTTCCGATAAAAAAATAAAATCATTTCCTAATTATATTTTTAACAAATTTTTGATATTTCGTTTTTACGTTTATTTTACCAAAATAAAAAAATAATTACATTTCATTTGTAATATTTTGATAAGGCATATTACCAATATGTGACTCTTAGCAAAGAGTATTGATATCTACAAATAATTCCAATTTAAAATATTGGTAATAATCTAAACGTAATGACCGAATTTAATCAAATTCCTTAAATTCTTTCTGCCAGTAGGGATTAAGAATTAAATTTAACAGGTTCATAAATAAAGCAGAGAAAGAAGTGCAAGAAATAGAAATGGGCATATCTTATAAATAACAAACATTCGAAACAGTTATAATATAATTTATTCTTATAATTTTATTTTTTTTTGTCAATTTTGGGCTCTTGAAAACTTATTTCATTTTTTCAAAAATCTGGTAAAATTATAAAGAATTTTTTAAAAAAATGGGGTTGAGAGGAAAGAAAATCGAAAGAAAAAAATAAAGATAATATATTCATACAAATTTAATAAAAATTATTGACTTAAAATTAAAGATTATTTTTAAAAAAAAGCAACAAATAAAGTTTGAAATGAAAATAAAATAAAAAAAATAATGAGGTTAAAATAGGAAAGAAAATGGAATAAAAAAAATGAAGAGGATTATAAATTTTTAATTTAGAAAAATTGATTAAAATGAAAAAGTATTTTAGAAAACACTCAAAAATTAGATTTTTCTTATAATTTTGCATTACTTTTGTTGCTAGTTTTTTAAAAAAATTTCGTGCTTTTCTAAAATTTTGATTATTTTCCTTAGTTTTGCTAACTTTATGTTGTCTTTTTGAGTTTATTTATAAAATATTTTTGCTTGCATATTACTTAGTTTTGAAATTTTGGGTCATTTTACATATCACCCCCCCCCCCGTCATTTTGCATGTTTTAGTAATCCTATTATTAGTAATCGAAGATATGAATAAAGTCATAAGGATTCAATCTGACCATGCATTTTATGGTTCCTGCTAGTGTTGTTAAAAGCCTCCATTTTTAAAAACGGCTAACATGCAAGTCTCGAGATTTCTATAATACATGTCCAAACCTTTCTACCATCCATGAGCCAAATCATCAGGCTACAGCGTATTTTTGGCTGAAATATTGGGTTGGGTTAACCGTTTTTTTAATCGAACCATTTAGCAACACTAGTTCCCTACCATCAGAGTTGTTAAAAGATACTTTTTAAATGAATCTAGATACAGATACATCGTCTAAAATAATATCTAGATACAGATATTTTAATCAAAAATCTATCTAGATACAGATATTTTAATCAAAAATCTATCTAGATACAGATACCACATTTTTATATCTAGATCCTTTAACAACTCTGCCTACCATAGTCTTTGCTAAATAAAGTGTTCTTTCTGATATTGATAAAATCTAAGGATACTTTTTTTTTAAAAAAATGGCGTATATAAGTCCCAAATTAAATATAATATATTGAAGGGAAAAAAATAGATAATACTTCAATAATAAAATTAAATTACCTCAATTTTCTAAGATTAGATATACATTTAATACTTAATAAGATTAATATTGAAACAATTTCCTGTTTTTACTCTCACAAACAACATATTGACAATAATAAAATGTATCATGATATTTCGAATCCAGATCCAGTCATCAAACCTCAAAAAAAAAATAAACATATAGTTTTGTATTCAATTCTTAGTTCATATCTCGCAACAAAAATAGCACGTTTATAACGATAAAAAAGTTATACTTGAAAGCCAAATTTATAGTTTAAAAATATTTTAGACCACTTCTCAATTCTGAAAGTATTTTAAATTTATATAATCGAGGTTTGTTAGGATAGCAAGGATTGATTATTTTATTTTATTACAAATTTACTAACTTTATAATGTTTAAATTTTTACTACTTATAATTAATTAAAAATGTTGGATTATTATAATAGAACTAGGGTTTCACTCTAATACGATATTTTTATTTTCTATAATTTCATTCTTCATTTTATTTTATTTTTTCTTTCAATATGATTTATTTCACTGAAGATTAACAATATAAATTTAATAAAATTATCTATTATAATATTAAAACACGACAACTACATAATAAGCAGATATACAATATATACTGTAGACTAATTGTTTCATTTGCACTTGCAGACTGGTTTTTTTAAAAACAAAGGTTATAACAAAATATAAAAGTATAAAAAGAGACATGCAATTAAAACTTAAATATTTTAAGTTGTTTTGTTTTTTAAAAGATTATTTTCGATTTAAATATAGTGGGAAATTTTATTTATATTTTACATGTATATTTATGTTACTATTACAGTACAATAAGCCTATTCAAAAACTATTTCGAATCGAGTGATAACGAAACGAATAACGAATTATTCGTTTGTTCGAATACTAATAAATAATGATTCGATAGTTTGTCCTTTATATTCCCCAATCAAATGCTCTGCACATGACATATATTTACACTAAGGTGGTTACTTAGTTTGTTCCTATTAAATTTTCGTTTTTTCCTGAAGCATAATTGATGTTTAATAATCTTCATTAAGTGGCAACAGAAACCAGTATTATAGGTTTATAAGCCCGAATTCATTGAGGAATAGTAGTTTTTAAACTTTTTGTATGTTTGAATTTTATCCAAAAATAAAAATAGTAGGACTAAATTATAACCACCCCCCCCCCCTTTTAATTTTTATAATTTTAAAATATAATTATGCTCCTCTTGAGAGAACTTGTAGTTCCTATATTCGTTATCTGCTCTTTTCGATCATAGTAAGTTTTCTTTCCAATCTTATCTGAATAAGTAATAAAATTGTTCTTTTTTAAACCTATTATCTTAAAAACTGATTTCAAAGATAACTTGTTAAAATTAAAACTCTTTATTAATAATAATATTATAGCGTTAAATTGCATTAAACCAGCCTGCAGGGCTGGGTAAAAATTTCTGGTACGTAGAGCAATTATTATTTTAAGAGCTGTCTTACTAAAATACTAAATCTATTAAATAATACCGAAAAACAAAATAATTAAACTATTTATTTAGGACATGATACAATTACAAATGCCACAGATACAAATACAATTGATTTATAAAACGGTTGATAAAAGAGCCTTCATGACATTGAGTAAAAATTGTCTGTAATGAGCAAAGTCTGGGAAAATTTCGGAGGGGCCACACAACTTGTGCAAAAATTGTTAAAGGGCCAAAGCAGGCCCGGTCTGCCCAGGATTTGCAGACCACTAGTTGGTAGTAAATAAAATAATAAACAGATACATATTTTATCTGCTATTTGGATCTTTTAGCACTAATGGCGCATTTTATTGATAAGAATATTAAACTCAATAATTAAATTTTAAAAAAAAATCTATTTGGGTAAGAATTATTTTACACTATGATATTTTTTTTTTGTAAAAATATTTATTTTTCATGCGAAAAATTGAACATACGAATAGTACACTATTCCTTTAATATTTATTCGTGTTTTGAATAGGTCTATTACAGCTATTTAGCTAGTTTACAAACTTGCTGAACCTCTCAGCTAATTTTTGTTTAATTTTTTTCCCCCAATTTTTTGAGTATTCTATAATGATATTTTTAAATCTTTTCTTAGTATAATTTTGTATATTTTCCATATTTTTTTTATAACTATTTTTTTTAAAATGATATTTACGAATTTTTAAAATTGATTTGTCTCCTTTTTTTTAACTATATATAAGTATTTTTTTTTGTTTTATATATTTTACATATTTTTTAAAATATTTTATGATATTGAACTTAAATTTTCCTTCATCTTCAACATCTAACTTTTTATTTTTTTTTCTACATATTTTTGAGTATTTTCTTTTTTTTAATAAAAATTTCGCCTATCCTTTTTTTGTTCCTTTTATGTTATTTGCGCAATATTTTTATTTTAAAATTATTTATTAAATTAAACTTAATTTTTTTTTTTAATTTTTCAATTTTTCTAATATTTTAATTTATATTTGTTATAACAGGTGAAATCAATTTATTAATTTAGGCCTAGACCACGTTTATAGTTTATAAGAAAAGAGGCAAAAATTTATTAATAATGAATACTAATTTATCGCTATCTATTTATTACAGACTGACTACTCACCTATATTATAGATCTGCAAAAGCAGAAAATAATTAGTAATTTAATTTGTGATATAAATACAACGCTTTTAAAGTAAATAATATCCTGGTTCTAACTATTTTTAAAAAAAGATAGCTACTGGTTCTGGTTTCTAAGTAAATCTTAAATAGATTTAGGGGTCACGATCCTTAGATTTTAACACGTTCCAGGGCTTCCAGTTCTACGTTCCTGTATATGATAGGAAATGATTATTAGTTTTCTGTTTTGTAGATTCGTCTCTGTTATACGAACATGAGTCTAGCGGTAAAAAAGTGTCACGTGATCTCGAGACTGAGAAGAAGAAACTAGGGAACTTTAAGATAATAAATTTTTAGTTAAAAATTAATTAAATTGAACTTAGATTATAATATTTTATCAAGTATACGAACCCAGGAAGTTGAACAGATCTGAAACAAGTGAGAAGAAAAACAATCTCAAAGAAAGATTCTGTAGTTTAGATTAATATATGTTATCTGATTTTTCCGGAAATGCATTCCACCATGTTTTGAATACCTACCTTATGATTTTCAGACAATTTCGTCATGAACTTTTGAACCAAATATAATTTATATTAGTTTTTTCCATAGATTTTTTATATATATTGTAGATGACTAGAAGGTTAACGACAAAATTATCTACAATTGATAAGATAGGTAATCTAAACATGCTGAATTACATTTTCCGGTAAAATCAGATTCTTATATTAAAAATAAAACGCGCTCAAGAAATGATTCAATGTTGAAAAAATACATTGCCGCTAACATATATATATTAACAAAAATATACAACTTTAAAGATTGCAAAAGTTTTATTCGTCAGCAAGATACCGTTTTAAATAGTTGAAAATGCTTGATGGAGTGGAAACACAAGATAGGGTAAAAATGAAGATTTATCAGGCTAAAGAATCATAATCAGTATAAGCGGGTGAATAATTTCCCGGAAAAAATTTCCTATCGAAAAAAAAAATCTCCGAAATAAATTTTTATAAATAAAATTTGTTTAAAAAAAATGTCACAAAAAGTATAATAAATAACCATGAAAAAAATAAGTGAATTTTAAATTCTAAAATATTTTCTAGAAATAAAAAGTATAATATTCATTAAATTCATTTAGACTCGTTCTTTCAAATATTAAAATAGATATCTAAAAATAAAAAATAACATTTAGACTCATGCAATATCTCTTCCTTACTCTTAAACACCCCCTATACCTGTTCTTTACAATAGTAATAATATCGCATTTTCGGAAAATACTGGCACCGTCAATTAGCTATCGCCTTCCTAAATGAAGTCCTCATTATAGCGTCTTAATCTTATTCCGATCTTACAATCGTACTTGTTAGACGATTAGCCTTCGATTCCAAGTTAGCAAATTAGTATATGTTGATGCATTGGATGATTTCATCGGTATCTCCTTCAAGAGATTCGATAACATGTCTGTCACCTTTAAGGACGCAGCACTTCTCTTTAGTATCTCAATGCATGCTATTACCCATATTAATGCAAGAGAAATCCTAACCGTAGGTGTAGGAACGCTTTTCGCTATCGACCGATATGGAGTACTTCCGATGATCTTTACGGATTCCACCGTGGCATACTACGTCTTTAGAAAAGGGGGATCTATATCCCCGTCAATTGAAATAGTGGTCACCCAAATTTTAGTCAAGCTAGGCTTACCCAAGTTTACTGCGGTTTCCCAAAATATCCAGTAGACTCCAACGGATGAGAACCCCGCTGATGAATATTCAAGACACTGGATCGGCGAACGAGGACAAATGGAGCTCTTTAACAGGCACACTATAGACGAAACAGCAGTCGACCAAATTAGACAAGTCGAGGAGCATGCCTCGCTTTTTGGAACAGAAACAGTGAATACCCCCTCACTACATCGAGTCTCTCCCAGCCATCCACTACAACATGGAACCTAGAAGCGATATCTGTCGATTCAAGGGACTTACTCTAAATAAATCGAAATTATGAAGAACAACAACACGCTAAAAACGAATCATCCCATCGCATTATAATTTCATATATATACTGCTTTATATAACGATTTCATTGTTGTTTTCCTATCGTTTTCTCTAATTACATTTTATACTATTATATTGCATCTGGCATTTTGATAGTTTATATTTTACATTGTACTTTGATCCAAAAATTTTATTTATTAATAAATCAATTAAATATAAAAGTCATAAAGGCCAATATACTTGGGCTAAATTTATCATGTATCTAAACGGACATATAAATTTAGTATTGCGAAATATTTTCATTCCAAAGAGGTTCAGCACATGGTTTGAAAGTACCAGTACCACTCATATACTTGCAAGACTTCTCAACTCCAAATATTAATGACCCATAGGCGTAGCCAGGGGGAATGAGGCTAGAGGAATCTCCTCTTCGGAAACTTGCTTGTTCTCGCAAAAATCATTCTAAAATAATAATTTTAAAAACCATTCTCCCCCCCTTCACATTTCTAGTAAAATAGTATCTGGTGATAAAGGTCTTTCTAATTCCTTTCATGAGACCCAATAAAGACATAAGACTAATAACCATAGGAAGAGTCTTTCGAAGATCACCCAAATTATCTCGATCTGATTTGCTTATGTTGCTACTATTTTCCTCGCACCCGCGCAGATAGGTGTTGGTATAAAAAGTGATTGACAGGTGCTATCCAAAAATATCTCCCAAAAATTCTCTCTAATGCACAACTAATTAAAATAGACTTTGCCAATGCTTACGATGCACTCCTTAGGAAACATTTTCTCACCAAATTTATCGGGAAATTTCCAAACTATGTTAATTAAATAATTAACTATATTAACCAAGATACTTCCCTTTTACAATTTAAGGACCGTACTATATCATCTACTAAAGGCTCACAACAAGGGGATCCTCTAGGTTCAATTTTATTTTGTCTAGGTCATGATTGTAGAAATATAAAAATCAACTACAACTTGATCTCCATGCGTGGCATATTGATGACGAAATAAGTGGAGCCCCTGAAGAGATTGCAAATGCATGAAACATAATAAAAGAACAAGGGGCATCAATTGGTCTGAGTCCAAACACTAAACCGAATTCTGCCCCTTAAAATAGGGCATGAAAAAAAATATATATCTTCAAAAATAACATAGGGGAATTCTCTCACCCCGAATCTATTGTCGGTGATGTGGGTGTAATCAAACAATTTTTTAAGAATCTTTTTTATTTAATATAATAATCGAAATTATATAAAAGTATAATTAGAATAACAGGTAAACAGCATACATGATAAGGGTTCTTCAGTAACGATATCGAAGTCAGAGACCTTCATGGGCCTTAATTTTTTGACCAAGCCCGGCCCAAGCCCGCACTTAAAAATTTTTTTAGGCTCAAGCCCGGCCCGGCCCATATCTAATGTTAAAAAAATTCCCAAGCTCATGATAAGTTTCAAAAAAATTTCCCGAACCCGGCCCAAGCCCATATCCAAAAATTTAATTTTTTTTTATTGAAAATAAACAATATTTAAATATTATTTAGGCAATCCTCTTGTTTACAATACTGAACTTTATTATTATTAGAAGAAGAAAAAGGCAATATTTCTTTAAATTAGCAACTGTATTAAATAATCTAAATTTAAATGTAATAATTTTAGGCCCAAACTCATTTAAAAAAATTTTTTTTAATCCAGGCCCTGTTGAGGCCCACTTGAAAATATAATAATGAGCCAGGCATGGGTCTGCTGGCCGGCCCGGCCCATAAAGGTCTCTGGAGTAGATAGCTAAAATAAGCTATTTAATTGTTAATTAGCTAATTTAAAAAAAAATGTATTGTGTATATTTTGTGTTATTTATATTATAAATTTAACTACCGTAATTTTTTTTTTAAATATAATTTACAAATTAAATGACGGCATCTCGATTAGAATTTTTTTTTTTTTTAAAACATATCAAGGGAAAAAAAATTTAAACATAACTTATAGAAATTAACTACTGAATTAGATATAAAGCATGTCATAGCAGTGTTGTTAAACTGCTCGTTTTGAGCCGATTTTTAAAAACCGGCTAGCAAAATATTATATTCAGAAAAATATTACATAAGACTGAGGATTTTGCTCATTGAAGGAACAAAGGTTTAGACATATATTATCGAAATCTCGAAGCTTAGGCAATATTTTTTTGGCTAAAATATTGAGTTAGCAGCCGTTTAACAACACTAGTTATTAGAGCCCTGCATCTGGTCTTTATTTTTTCAAATCCGATTCTATAAATAATTCTAAAAACTTTGTTCAAACTATTCAATTCTAGTATTATTTTTTTTTTATCATGGATTAGCTTTAATTCAATTTTACATTTATTGAACTGTGCTAAAAAAAAAGGTAGGATGTTTCAAATTGATAACAGAAATGTTTTTTTTTATAAACGCAGGAAAACAAAATTTTTGGTTGCTATTCTTGAAAAAAAAACATTAGAAAAAAATTCAAAAATTTATCGATGGTCCAAGTCCGGCCGCATCCCGATCAGGGCTGGAATAATAGTGAAATCCTATCCGAAACTACTTAACAGCTGATCGATTTTTAAAATCTGTTTATGCAACGAATTTATTTCTTTATTAGAATAAATAATTTCTGGATCAATATCAAGGATGGAAGGAATTAAAGAAAAAATTAATATTAATAATCAACTGTTAAATCGTGTTGAGTCGAATCCCGCTATGAATTCAGCCTAAAATGTAAAAGATTCTATCCAACTGACTCCAAAAGAACTGTCAGTGCAGAGTTTTAATAGTTATGCCCTCTTTTTGAGTAACAAACAAATTTTTAAAGTGGCTATTGACTATATATTCATAAATAATAAATTTGTCTTTTTAATATTTTTTCAGCAATTTATTTACCATCATAAAATATAGATACAACTAATTCCTGATATTCATCATAATATATAATTAATTACATAGAAAAATATTTATGTCTTTTAAATTGTATATAATATCGCAGAGAAGTTTATATGATTCAACTTATTTAAAATAATTAGTTCGCATTATGTTAAAATCTAACTGTTATCATATTTGAAAACATTAACATATAGTGTTAAGAATAGGAAGAAATTTAATCCATGTTGCTTTAATTATGATACTTTCTACAATAACAATACTTTTTAATTTCTGACCCGTTTACGCAGTAAGATTGATCCCAGTACCCATCCAAGCGAGAAATGTCTGCTACACGGCTGAATATATTTGAAATATTATACATATCAAAATCTAACGTAGCCTCGAATATTCCTTGAAAGGGATTAGTTATTATTATTATTATGACACTTTTAAAAGTTTCTATCACTTTGGATATGTAAGAAGTTAGTCCGTTATCGATCCCTTCACTCAGTTTGTTCAAATATTTTCTTACCTCGTTAGCATTATAACCTTGCAACTCTTCTAAATTTCTTTTATTCGCCTTCGATATCAATATAAATTTTTTTATTGTGCCTAGTCTAAATTCCTCAAAAATGCAATCTTTTTTATAGGGCATGAGTATATCGTTCTTGATCTTTGAAACTATTAAGTCGGCTCCAAGGTTCAGAATTTTCTGAAATAACTCGCTAATATTGTCCGTCGAATGTTTTGGATAATTTAAATAGGTGGTTAAAGTAATAGGTGCTAGCCAATTGCATGGGCAATAATAACTAGGCACGTGGGCCGATTCACAATCCCTATCATAAGGGATCATACTTAACAGGCTAAGTCCCTTCTTATCTCTATTCTTTAAGCTTTCATTTCCAGTCATGTTTGAAAGTTTAAGGGGAGTTTTTTCTTCTATAATCAGGTGAATGTCCAGTAATTGAAGCAATGTTTCGTGTATATCAAAAGCCGTTACGATTCGTTTGGTATTCATCGAAAAAATGGATTCTTCGATGCCATAATCGTTAAAAAAGTTGTCCGGAGGAATGATTAATAGGAACGGCATGCGATCTTCCAATATTCCTTGGTTTTATTGTTAAAGTAAAATAATTAAATATAAAATCTCTCCCTTTTTTATTTTTAACTTTTTCTTAAAATTAAATGCTAAACATTAAAATTAAAAACAAGAAAATCTGTTTTTAATATCGTTCAATTTTTCTTCATAAATATTTTAAAAAAATTAAAAGAAGTAAATAAGCCTTCTTTACAGTTCATTGCAAACTTTTATGAAAAAAAAATAAAACTTTTCAAAATGATTTTAAATTTTAAGAGTAGTTCTTTATAAAGTTGACTTATATCCTTAAACCCTGTATTGCATATCTCATTCCCCGTTCGACAAATATATATAATAAATATCTTATAAATAAATTTTGGATCAATTGCATGGTACGTAAATAAGGCCACGTTCTATCGATTCAAATGTTAATTAAAACTAGTGATCTATTATATATTTTTAATTCGCTTTTTAAAAAAAATTTCTCAAATTTACTGTTATCAAAAAAAAAGATATAGGTATTTTGACATAAATTAAAACATTAAAATTAGATAAATAAAAGGGAAAGCATGGGCTAAAGGTTAACATGGATAAAAAAGAGTATATGGCAATAGATGAAGATGAAACAGATCGCATCGATATAATAGTGTCAGATATCGGCAATTGATAGCTGTAAATATTTGGGTACTTTACAAGATAATGACGTAATCGAAAGAGAAATAAAAAAATAAAATGAACCAAGGAAAGGGTGGGCAAATTTATAGAGTCCACGCAAATTAAAAGGGAAATGGAAAAATATAAAGGTATTTAGTAAACAAGTGTTCAGTTTGGAAACTTAGTCAGGCAATCAATCAGACGAGTGAAGTTTACAGATATGAGAATGCGGATTTTGATAGCAGGAATATCAAAAATGATAAGATACGAAATACAAATATACTAAAAGTTTAAAGGTGGACCCTTTAAAACAAGATCTTGGTGAACATACTTAAGCAGTATGAAATTAGGACGAGAAGGCCTAAAAACCTTATAGGAAACAAGGTTAAAAGTCTAGAAGCGGTAGGTAAAAGAAAGAGAGAAAAACCACCATTATTCATTTTGTATGAGTTTTCTATTCATAGAATTATGAAATGGGCTATCACATCTAACGATAGCAAATATTCTAATTTAGTGACACTTCTGATGAGGAGACTTTACCAACCCCAAATAATAATGATTTCGGTAAATTTAAAAATTAATGCGCTTATATAATTATTTTTAATTATCTAGATTTCAATGAAACAGGTTAGTCGTAAGAAGATAAAATTACCAATAATGATAAAAGAGATAGTTAAGAGAAAAATGGCGTTTAGTGAAAATGAAGTCTTCGAAAAGTTGACAATAAAAAAAACCAATTGATTATTACTCTCATATTTGTTATTATTTTTTTTCTACAAAGAGATGATCAGATTGAATCAATATAACTCTCAAAAACCAAAAAAAAATAGGGCTATAATATATTCTGGGAAGATGTTACCAGCTGAAGGATTGTCCGATGTTGGAGCACGTGGCAATCTGTGCTGATGATTTCCTATATTCCGTAACAAGTAGTGTTGTTAAACGGCTCAATTTGATAGGATTTTTAAAAATGGCTAACTCATTATTTTTATCCGGAAAAATATCGACTAAGCCTCGAGATTTCGCTAATAGATGTCCAAACCTATGTGCCATCTATGAGAAATCATTAGGCTTGCTTAATATTATTCTGGATAAATTATTGAATTGGTCGTTTTTCAAAATAGGTTCAAATCAAGCCCGTTTAACAACACTATTCAACTGGAGGTCAATCTCCCCCCCCCTCCTTAATTAGCGAGTCTAGGTCTCTAAGAAAAATCAATTTTGATTATTTTTTGATAACAGAAAGGAGTACTTTGAGCTGCCATCGTCATAATCAATGACTTACAAATATCAACTTCTGAACAGATAAGGAGTTGTAGATTGAGAAAGATACGATATAGAAGAAAAGAATAAAATGTCCAAATGTCATTAAAATTTATAATAAAAGGAGGTTAGAAAAAATGGATAATTATTCCAAATATAACGATAAGAAGGGAATATGTAAAATGCCAATATGACTATTTGAACGAAAGTCGTTTGTTGAAGTATATTTACACACCAAAATAAAAATATTTAATAGTTTAATATTTATTGTGTTTAATTAAAGTTATATATATTTCTAATTAATAAAAATTATTGGAGAAAAAATTGAAATTTGCATCCCTTAATTGCATAATGTGCACATTATTACACATACTATTCATCTTCTAAGAAATTCAGAATTTTTTTCAAAAAAAAGTAATGAGATTTTCAATAGTATAGAAAGAAGAAAAGATGTAATTTGGCAAAAAAAAATTATTCCAATATAATTAATGGGGAAAAAATTGCAAAAAGATCTTATCATTGAGTAACGATGCTAGATTTAAATATAAAGATAAAAGAATCAAATTATCCATAAACAAATATGGATGGTAGAGTCTAACCATTATAAGTCTCTCTATATTTTCCGAACCTCAACCCATGATCGCTAAAAACTATTATAAACGAGTTTTTCAAGAGCTTCTTTTCCAATAACCTCTTAAAGTAAAGAGAAATTAATTGATCTATCACGGCTGCACCCGGAAGATTATTGTGAGTGAATTTCGTTATAAAGTTTAGATTGAAATAAGGCTGACCAAGAATTTCCATTGATTTAATAAGAGATTCAGAATAATCTAGCAACATGTCAATTTCACTCTTGCCATACAAAGAACAATGATCGTAACGTTTTGTGAGGTTCATGAATCTCATCCATTCTAGGGAGAATGGTCGAAAGTAAAAGTTTGAAGGAACGGCCAGAAAACCATTTTTTTGGTAGTTGTAAGTTGCATAAATAGGTTCGTCCTCTAAATAAATGCTGGCATACCCTCTTTTTTCGTATTCACGCCAAATCAGACTTAAGTTGTCAAAATATTTTATGGATCCATGTGGAAACTCTTCCGAAACCCATTTTCCAGTGAATAAAGGTGTTAAATTGGGGTACGTATTATCGCCTACCTTACAATAACCTTTATAGGAGTAAACGTTTTTTCTGAGAGAACTAAGAAGTCTATAAGTTTTATCAAAGTACCTCTCAAAATTTCCCCTTGATGTTGAATCCACACCCATTAGTAGTACGTTCAATCTATTATTGCTTAATTTGGCTTCATTTAATAAATTACGCTTTATTTGAGTCTTTATATAATGGGTCACTACAGCTCGTGCAGGAACTATGTGGGCATTTTGATAAATGACGGAGTTGTTTTTATCACGACATGTCACACTGAGGTAGACATCAAAGCTTTGCTGCTTGACATTAGTGAACGACATCTGAAAAGAGGCTAGGTTGGACATGTAAACTAAAGTTGAGGTATTAAAATAAACAGGTTCCCCAAGAATGTTGTTATCATCAGGAAGGTTGGATTTGTCATCTCTAAGTATCTGAAAGTAATAACAGCTTCCTAAATTTTTTGAACCTCCATAATAAGCTTCTAGCACTTTAGTATCTAATATAATTTTGAAATTCGAATCTTGTTCCGAAATGTCAATACGATTTGTAGCCTTAGACTCTAAAAATGTCAAAGGTACTCTTACATCTTGTATGCAATCTAATTTCGAATAGCTCAAATATTTGAGCTCTAGATAAGGGGTTATAACGTTTATGGACGTGTTTAATCGTAAAATTTTACAACGAGGCATATTTAAGTCATATGAAATAGAAGAAATCTTACTATATTTTATTAAATCTGGGTTAAAATTTATTAAAGTATCAGTAATATGAGAAGTATTAGGAACGGAAAATGGTAGCGCTATATTTTCGCCACTCTCAAGCTTCCGGAAAATCCCTGAATTATAACTGTAAGAGTACCAAGAATAAAAGATAAAGAATTCCAAACATAAAAATGTGACATTTCTGTATATGTTGTGTCTTAGGGTATGGAAAAAAAATCTGGCTCCTTGCATTCCTTTTCCGAAATAAGTAAAAAAAGAAAATTTTTTGCGAACTATTTTTGAAATATAGTGCTCATAAATATCTTTATAAAATTTATAAAGATACTTATTGAAATTTTTTTTTATAAAATATTTAAACTAACACATTACCTTTAGACGAGCCAGTAATCTGTAGTTTCAATAATATGACAAAAATAAATTTATTTTTTATGGTAACACCAAAATTATATCTATATACTCTAATAAAAAAAAATTCAATTACCTTGAATATTATCTCTTTAAATAATGCCAACCTAGGCATATATTAACATTAAAAGCAAGATAATAAAAATTTGAATTTCAAATTCATCAGTTAAAATAAAACCATTGAAATTTAATTTAAAATAATCGTATCAAAACAGAAAATAATCAAAATTTTATAAAAAAAAATCATAAAGCGATTATATACTTTATGGTCTAAAAATTGCATTTTTCCATATAAAAAATTTTTTTTTTATCACTGAAGATAAGAATTGACACAATTATTTAACCTAAAGCAAATAAATTTTGATTAATGAGTTTGGAATAATTTGAAAGAATTTATTGAAGATTAGATAAATCCAAAATAAATAATAAATATTTAGTTTGAAAGGTTTCATGAATGTGGAGAGAGCTCTTAAAAATAATTGATAATAAAGTATACTTATTGTAGTAAATTAGAAATTATATTCATAATTAAATGACTTTACATATTTTAATATTAATATAATATATGTATGTTTATTATGTAATGAATTCCCATATCCCTTATTTATATATATAATATTATTATGATTTTATATATATGTATGATATAATATCGAGTGAAGGTTAGCTACCTAACACTCATATAGATTTTAGCATTATCCATATCATTATTATTGTTTCCGTCTAATTGTGTGTATGGATGGTTTATCTATGGATTCTATATGATGTTGTATAAATGTATTATGGAATAAAATATTGGGTGAATCTATAATCAGCATATATATATATAATAAATATGGATTTATAATACTTATCATTATCAGTTAAAATTATGAACAACTAAAGATGAGCAAATTCTTTAAAATAAATTGCAATTTATGTCCATGGAAGACAATGTTTCCAATATTATGTGTATATGTAATGATATGACCCCATCTATTTGAAATCCGCCTACCCAATCATTCAAAAATAATAATTAATCTCTCTTAAGATATTTAATATATATAAATTTATGTATCAAAGCAAAGTTGGCATTGATTACAAAGCATTTAAAGGGCTTAAATAACCATTAGATGCTTCTCTATTTTCCGAACCTACACGAGCTTTTCAAAACCATAATTTGCAGAGCAATTTCTTAAAGTAAGTTATCGGAATTCATCCATCATTACCGCACCATTGAGTGAATTGAATGATAAAGTTTAGATTAAAATAAGTCTGGTCAGGTGTTTACGTGGTTTTAATAAGAGATTCAGAATAGTCTAGCATCATAATTTCACACTCGCCGTAAAAAGAAAAATGAGTGTAACGTTTGGGGAGGTTAATAAGTAAAAAAAATATGTTGGAAGAAATTTAGTTAAGCTTAACAATCTTATTAAGACTCCATTTAACAAGTACAAAGATGCTAGAGAAATCTTTGACAATCATCAAAAAACAAATTATCACAAAAGCTGTGAATAAACTGATGATTTCTTCAAATTAATTCAAAGTGGGGATATGATCCATCACATATTGACTAAAATAGGATTGAAATAGCAAAAGAATATATGTAAGATCAATAACTATTGAGTCCTTTCTATATTGTGGATTGCAGTGCCTAGCATTACGTGGCCATTTGATTTCCGAAAACATGATAACATATGTGGTATAAAATAAATTTTTTTTGTTAAAAATAGTCACCCTCTTCTGGTGACGGCCATGAATATAGGTAATTTAAAATTGTTGCGTTATATTTAAAAGCTGATTTTTTTGTTTAATCGATTGTTGTTTTATGGCTCTTTAGGCTAATTAGTTTGATTAGGGATTTTGCTTTTTCCCAAATGAGCTGTTAAGACCACAAGGGATATAAGTCGACTAGATGTGAATATTTTTGGGATTTCCTTATTTCCGCTGAGCAGAAATGTTTATACACGTTAAGTTCCAATACATCTGTTTCACTATATCCCAGGATATTAATTTATGCCCATCAGGCCGCGAGTTATTAATAACAGAAGTATCTTATGGTTCGAGATGTGAAGGAACATCGGCTTTGAATAATGAATTTTGATTATTTTATTAATTCATTCGTGCTTTACATATTTATATCTGTTCGCGAGACAATGGCGTGGATGTCTAGCTTTAGAATCAACCACTACCCCACATCTTTTACAACTTTGAGGAACTCTTATACTTCCTTCCGTCACACAGTGAATTTTAAAATCTCTATGCCATTAAAATCCAATATTATCTTCTTACAAGAAATCTAAAAAAAAATTTAAGTTAAAAATTAGTGTTGTTAACTGCTCAATTTGAGCCGATTTTTAAAAACGGCTAACTCAATATTTTATCCAGAAAAATGTTATGCAAGCCTAAAAATTTTTGCTCATATATGGCACATAGTATTGAGCATCTATTGGCAAAATCTAGACACTTAGGCAATATTTTCCTGGCTATAATGTGGAGTTAGTCGTTTTTAAAAATCGGTTCAAATCGAGCCGTTTAACAATACTATTAAAAATAATATAAATAACGTAAAAAAATTGTTAATTTATGATATCGCATGGCTCCAAGCTACACTCCCTAATTACAATGAAGGAATTGGAATTCGGTCTCCTATCACATTAGAGATTTGCGGATTCATCTCATCTAGCATTGTTTCTTCAGATTTTTTTTAACTAATGAAACTATATCTTTAATACGCAACAAACACGCATCTGACAATAATCTTTCCACTTCTGCATGGGAAAACTGGAATGCGGCCATGATTGAAGGTACTGTTGATTAACTTAACACAAATCTGAAATCAATTGTCCATTCTTACTTTGCTTCTTTGAACAAGGCTTCAGTATATAATTTTAAGAGGCAATCCCATATAAGATCTTGGCTAGGAACTCAATGACCATGAATATCGCTTAGCCTTGGCTATTCGTTTAAACGATTCAATTCTATCCTCTCACATAAATGTGCAAGATGGCACAAACAAGTCAATTTGGATAGACACTGCCCTCAAAGCATCAAAGGAAAAGAAGGGCGAGCTATCCGGCATGCTCTATGCAACTCGTTTACAAAGCAAACCTCTGCTCGTATTCCTTTCCACCAAATGGCCTTTGGCAATAGAAGAGCAGGTGGAGTCTCTAGATTGACTTGGTATGCATATTATCATATTATTTTTGGTCATTTTGACTTGCAACTATCGGTCATCAAGTTCAAGACTTAACAGAAATACTTTAGACTGATTTTGGAGAGGACTCAAAAGAAGAATTCTACCTCGGTCAAGCACTGGCAATCTAAATGTCAAATTAATTTTCCATTGCCTAGTTAAGTCATTTTTTTCTTTTCTCTCTTTTTATTCTTATCTCACATCTTATTTTCTCTTTTCCGATTTTTTCTCTACTTTTCTCTTTATATATTTTTTATTCCACAATTTTACAATTTTTATATTTTGTTTTATTTGTCAACTTTTAAAATTCTTGTTAATGTTATTGGCGTCTTGATGGGTGCGACGTCGAAAATGAATGAACAAGAAATACGAGATTCAATAGAAAATTGTAAAAAACAAGTAATTTTTCATTGATAGTCAAACTTTCCACATTTTACTTGTATTAATTAAACTAATAATTCGTTTGTCCCTTATATTTTAATTTACTATACATAATTTATTTTACTGGAAATGAGACATAAATCAATCTGCTTAAATTATATGCTAAGGATATGATTTTTCATTATGCTGCATATATAGTTTAATAAATATATTAATCCCTTTAAAAGATTAGATGATTTGGTTACTAATTTCTATATTTTTAATATGTAAAATTGTTTAAGATAACTGATTTGGGAAATTTATTTGATGCAAATTCTGAATTTAATAATGCAAATGGAATAGACAGAATAAAGCAACAACTCCTAGATGTCATAAAGACAAGAGAAGGTTGATTGAAGATGCCATTTTATTTCCAACTTATTCATTTATACAGAAAATCTTTTGGCTATTAAAAAAGACCAATTACTAAATTTACTGGAAACAAAATATGAAGTAGTAAAATTTTTATTATCATCTTGAATTTATATAAATTAACATAGTTTATGTTTTTATTTTTTTAATGTTCCTATCATTATGTAACCAAATCTTGAAAATGGAACTGAACCTATTTATTTTAAAAAAAATTAAAAGGGGTCATAACCCTTATAAATGTTTACACATGTTTATAGAGGTTTGTTTAAATATTAAATAAGGCTACCACCACAAGTTATTTATGTAACCATATGTAGGTTAGACTCATGCAAATGAGGCCTGACTTGGTTGGTATTTTATTTTTGCTTGACCCAGCTAATACTAATTGATATCTGGCCTAGCCTGATTCTAATTTTTTTTTATTAAGCTTGCCAACCCCAGCCTGGTTTTTAAAAACCAAAAATATATGCAATGGTAACCAATAATGATGAGGATTTCATTTTTATGATTTTCTTATTAAAGCAAACAAAGTATATAGAAAATAAATCACTTATATAAATGAATAATTATAACAAGTCATTTAATCATTAAAGTTTAACAAAATTTGGCTTTAGGATAATTTTATCTCTATTCTCTTACACCTGTTGTCTTTAATTTTTGTTAGCCCAGTCCAATAATTTTTTTTAACTTCTACTGGGGTTAAGCTAAGACTATGAAAGAGACTGGTTTTAAAATATTTCTCACTAGTCACTTCTGGTTACTATGAACACTTTTTTAAAAAGGTATTGGTTCTAGATTATTTGAAAATTTTAAAAAAATTTAAACACCCTATAGAATCCTTTAATAAAATTATTGACACAATCTGTAGGTCCACACCAAAAAACAAACTAAGCTTTGAGGAATTATTTTAAAAAAAATTCTGCTTTCTATAATGTTGGTTATCTTGTTTGGAGAAAACCTTGAGGTGTAAGTTATAGTTTATCATTCCATTTTACACTTAAAACAAATTATTTGATTATTTGAATCAAATATGAATAAGAAAATATGGTTTTTTGACAAATTTTTATCTATTCAATGTA
The DNA here is from genome assembly GCF_954871325.1 of Gordionus sp. m RMFG-2023. Taxonomy (NCBI): domain Eukaryota; kingdom Metazoa; phylum Nematomorpha; class Gordioida; order Chordodea; family Parachordodidae; genus Gordionus; species Gordionus sp. m RMFG-2023. The sequence continues at coordinate 7,126,084 of NC_088777.1, forward strand.
TAATTTTGAAATATTCATTTATTATTCCAAATAATTTGTAAATATAAAAAATTAAATGAAAATATTTGAAATTATTCATAAATATTTCATGTTCCTTATGGAATTTTTTTTTAAATTTTTTTTCATATCTCTAAATCACTTTTTTAAATTTTAATGATCCATTTTTTCATTTTTAAAGATATTAACTATCAAATACAAATAATTCATATTTCACTAGGTGTTTAGGCTTATAACTTATATTCAAAGTATCACACTTGCTTTTTGTTTACTTATTTTACTCATACATTTCTAATATTTTATATATACTATATATAGACGTCAAACTATATATCCATTGCACCTGACCAAAGTAAAGAAGACAATGATATCGGGGGTACAAATGCTAATATTAAACCTTCTGAAGAATTATTGGCAGAGAATATTGAAATTTACAAATGTCAAGCCTATTTTTCTGATTTTATATATCCTAAATATCACGATGCAGTTATATTCGATACTCATATAACAAATTGCAATGGCACAAATCAAGATGAAGTTTACAAAAATAAGGAATATATAATTTTAACTTCAAAATAAAAATATAACTATTATAATTGATGATATTTTAAATTTAATTGATTTTGTCAATTTTTTTTGATTACGCATTATCGATTTTTTTTTATCTTAAATATATAATACGCCGCTGCCAACAGAAGACCATTCCTTCATTCCCCCCTCAGGAAAGCGTCCAATTCCAAATCCGTCATTTCTAAATCTACTATTTCTGGTGCTTTTGAATCCTGTGTCCAATGATAAAATAGACAAGCCAATGCTTCCGCTACCGTAGGCGCCACCCTCGACACAGGTACCTCCTGTATCCCTGGTCCCGTCTGGATATCTCGGGTTGGCTGTCTTTCTAGTTGTCGCCTTGGTCTTCGCGGACACCGATCTTGTAGGTGGTCTCGGGATTGGCAGAGATAACAAGTCCGTGGAGGATTTCGTCCTCTTTGTATCGGGCTGGATTGAACCGCCGGCGTAGGGAATTCGGATAAACGCTCCTCAGTATTTTGCGTATATACGCTTATTCTTATGATCATCCCAGGAAATATATAAATTTATGTACTTGCGCCTACGGTAGCGGAAGCATTGGATACTACAAGCAATGGACCGGTAGAAGCACCAGAAATAGTAGATTTAGAAATGACGGATTTGGAATTGGACGCTTTCCTGAGGGGGGAATGAAGGAATGGTCTTCTGTTGGCGGCGGCGTATTATATATTTAAGATAAAAAAAAATCGATAATGCGTAATCAAAAAAAATTGACAAAATCAATTAAATTTAAAATATCATCAATTATAATAATAACAACATAGAAGAAAAAGAAATTTTATAAATTTAACAAAAAATGAAGGGGGTGGGGCTAACTATATATAATTCAAAAAAAGTTATAATTTAAACTTTTTAAAAATATTAGTTAGTCGTTCTATTCAGTCATCCCATTGTAACTGCCATGAAGCCATGTGATCGATTTTTAATGGGACAAAATTGTGACGATTGCAAGTTTGAGAATTAAATAATAATTATATATATATGATAATAATATTTGGATATTGAATCCCACTAATGATTTATTTATAAAATATATAAGTTTGTAATACATTAAATTTTGTTCAACAATTAAAATATAAAACCTTTGATGAAAATTAAAAATTAATAGTGATTAGATTATAATTTCAAAGAATCACATTAAAAATTTTTATTTTATATATCTATTATAATAATTTAATAAGCCCAAATACAACAATCTAACATAAATTATTATCGGGCTATTATTAGTTATATTATATCAAATAATAATTATTACAATCAAGTGTCTCTTTAAATTTAACTTGAAGATTTTGAAACTTATTTTATACTTTTTGGAAACATTTTACATTTGGTTAGGATAGAATTAGTTCCTTGAATATTGGATGTTACTGTAAAGTATACATTATATTTGGGCCATGTGGTTAATGTTCAGAATCAAATGATGATGATGAAATAACAACATCCAAATATAAATAATAATATTCAAATTATACTATACAATAGGACAGTATCGGTGGGCAAAAAAAAATTCAAATGTAATATTGGAAACAGCTGATTATAAAATAACCATTAAATTAATATTTTTTATTTACAAATTAATAAAAATAAGATATAAAATTGAACAAACATTAAACACGAATGCGTTCGTCAAAAAAAAACAGGTTCAAAGTCCGCAAAAATAAAGGAAGTCGTTCTTCATTTTTTTTTCAAAAAAACGAACTTAATATTTATAACATTAGTTAAAAAGTATATCATAACATCGATATTTAATATTTGCCCATTACAATATAGTACAATTTGAGCAAATAATTTATAAAAACAATTTTCTAAAATTGCTTCATGTAAAATACATAGGAAAAAAAAATAATCAAGCATCACAAATAATTATTATATTTATATCTAAAATTTGAAATGCATGTTATGATAGATATTTTAATAAATAAACAATCGATTTTAATTAATGACATCAAATATAAAATCTGCTATTTAACCAAATATCCATGGCCATTTATAAAGAATAATAAAAATGATAATGTATTTATTATTTTTGGAAAATAAATAATTACAAAACTTTGCCCCCTAAAATTTATATATTATTTTACGCTAGATATTCTCACGGTCATGTAGTGAAGAAACGGGATACAAGAGATTATGTTGAACCAAATTATGAGTAATCCTAACTACAATATTATTTGCAAATTAAAAATACATTATAAAAGCGAGATCCTAATTTGATTCACGAATAAGAAATCATTTCACGAACGTAGGAAAAGGAAGGCCGGGAGATAAATCATTTGCTTTAGCATTATACGAAATTAATTTACCCATTCATAATCACTAAAAAGTAACATATCGGTGGGCAGCAAATGTCTAGCCAAGAATGAGCAGACCGATCTTTGGGTATTTTCCGAAATTGAATTTTTGGATGTAGATTCTTGCCAATCAAACGATTCTCATGTCGTCGTCAAAAATCTTACCAATAATCAATCATTCGCCACCTCTTTCGTTAACATCAAAATTATTGAAGGTTATTATCTCCAATCTATAATATATATATATATCTATTATTTATATATGAGCATTCATATCTATCTTATACGTAGATATGATGAAAGTATGCTAAGATTTATTTTATTGGGAACTAGAACCTTTGGAATGGGATCAAATCTAAGCATTAGAATCTCATCCTGGAATTCCTTCTAGGAATTGGAACCTATTTAAAAATTTACCGAACCGGATATGACATAAGTACTTCTAATTTCTATATATATATCTGGACCTAAAATTTTTTTTAAAGATCTGGGTCGGGTTGTGCAAATGGTACCTCTGCAGGTCTCTGGTATATTAATTGTCTCAAAGGTTTATGTGGATTCATACTTGAGAGTTTTCCACCAAAACCAGAAACCCTATACTGAGCCAAATATAAAAATCATAACCTCCTTTGTAATAATCAGATTCACCTTTTGAAAAAATTGTCAGAATAAAAACTCCTTTAAAGTTTAAACCCCCGTTTCCAATATCTAACTTTGTAAACGAAGGCGTTCGTCTTTTTATCTTCGTTCAACTTTAGAAAACCTTATTATTTTTATTCAGGCTGTATCCAAAATCTAAAAAATATAAATGAATATATATATTTCGAAGAAAAAAATAACAAGCTATTTTTTAAAAATAGAATAGTGGCCTATATCATTTTTCGTCATTTATAAAAATTTATTTTATTAATAAATTCGAATAAAAATTTATTCAATATGGGAAATTTTTTATAAAAAATTAGAAAGTATTATTAGTTTAGGCTGTGTCCAAAATGTTTTGAAAAAATCCTTAAGATTCATAAATTTTCACAAATTAATTTAAAAAAAACATTTTGGACACATCCACCAATTTTATCAAGGAATGATGAATAATATTATCAAGATACCTAATCCAAATTTCTTACCTTCAACAGACATAAATACATCTATATGTATTTGTAGGAGATGATGCATATCCTTTTCATGATGAAACATTATAAAAACCATTTAAATGCCCAAAAAATAAATTATCTTGTGCTAGAGTCTCAGTTGAGCAATGTTTTGGGATTTTAATTACCAAAATTAGGCATCTTCATAAATTATCTGAAGCTAACATAGTTAATACAATTCAGATTGTTAAGTCATATTGTCTTTTACATAATGTAATTATAGATATAGAGGGCAATCAAAATATAGAGCTTAATTCAAATGAAGAATGCCCTTTACCAGATTCTACCGAATCTCAATACCATCGCCTGAATGAGAACTATAATAATATAAGAGGTAATTTCAAAGATGTATAAATATTTAATTGTATTGAATATTTTATATTACATTTTTGTATATGAACCTTTTATTTGATAATAATTATATTTAAATATTATTTATATACTTAATTAATACATATATGTTGTAAATAATTGTATCAATATTTAATAAACAGTTCCTAAAATAATAATTGTTTTTAAGGACTCATTTATTTAGGAATATAATCTTTCCATTAATATATAAAAATTATTCTATTTGAGTTAATAATATAATAAAAAATATGGATATTTTACATATATCAAGCTAAATTTTCAAAAATTAATTTTTTAAATTTAATATATCTTCAATTGACATTGCATTAGTTTGATTCAAATAAGATTGATAAAATCCCATCATAAATTTATAATTTTTTTTTTTAAAAGTTGGAATAGGAATATTTTTGTTAATGACTATAAGGGTTTTCATTTTCTTTGTTAGCAATATCTTGATCTAGCTATTCATTAATAAATATCAAATAATAGTAATATAATGTACATAAATTATAGTATCAAGAAGCAAATTCAATATTTTGCTCAATATTTTTATCATTAAGTGGGTTAGCAATTTCATTAAGGTATGATTGCAGCATAATATATTAATTTTATATACAAATATGAAATAATACTGTCCCCCTAAAACAAAAAACTATTTTATATTTTTGTCTTTTAATATTTTACATTTGTCTACTGTGTCAATTTAAAACTTTACTCAGAATATTTGTTAATATTATCAACATTCTCTTTAAACATATATATATTCTTCAACATATAGAAAATCCTTACTTTTTATGCTGGTTGTACCAGCACCTTATAATATAATATAATTTTTATTTTTACCAGATTTTTGTTTTGTGAGAACATAATAAGAGTGCACAGGAACCTCTGGTGCAAAAATGAAAATTCAGAGATTCTGTAGAAAATAGCAAAATTTGGGAGGAAATTGGAAAAACATATAATCTGAATTATGATCAAGTGAAGAAGAAATTTTTCACTGTAAAGGCTAAATTTAGCAAATTATAGGCTCTCACCCAAAAAAATTTGATTAAAAAAAATTATAAATATAATTTATCAAATATTTTTATAAAAGGTGCTGGTGCTCTGAATATAAAAAGTAAGGATATCCAATATGTTGAACAATATTTGTGGTTAAAAAAAATGATGATGACATTACCAAATTTTTTAAGTCAAGTTTTAAATTGTCACAGACGAATGTAAAATATTAAAAGACAAAAATATTTTTTTAGAAAAAAAATACCCGGGTCAGGCCTGAAAATTTTAAAAAAAAATTCGGGCCGGGCTGGGTTGTGCAAATGGTACCTCTGCGTAGTAAAAATCATTATATATTAGTAAAATAGTTTATATCTTTTAAAATTAATTTATTTTTAATGTGATTATTTTAAATTTCGCTATTATTATCAAGTTTTTATCAAAGGTTTCATATTTTAATAGTTGAACACTATTTAAAGTATAATAAATTTATATATTTTTATAAATAATCAAATTTTATATGATATATAAAAATTTATATTATATTTATAATTTAGTAAGAAATTTTTTTTATTAATAAATAAAAAATATTTCTGTATTCACCAAAACTATTGATTTTAGAAATATATTGGGTAAAAAAAATGGAGCATTTTTATATTAAATGAAATTTTTTGAAAAAATTATAAACTTAGGATGGAAAATCTTATGAGGTTGGGAAGTAGGGTTTTCAGGGTTTCTATCTTCAATATTTGTCGAGGGAGACATCCCTAAAAAAATTCATTCATAAAGTTTTGAACGAACGTGAACGCGTTCCTTTTTTCAAATATAAACTTGAATGGGAACGCGTTCAATTTTTTTTTAGAATTTTTTGCAACATCACCAATATCTGATTTAAAAGCACTCAATTAACAAAGCTATATTAAAATTATTCGATTATATATATATATATTAGCGTCAATGTGTTTTTTTCGGCAATGTGTTATTTCAACTTTAAATCATTTTTTGAACGCGTTATTTTAAATTTAAAAAATCTGAATTTACATGAGATGTATTCCGGCATGTTTAGAATACCTGTCTTAATGAATCAGAAAATTTAACCGTTAACCTTTGAGTCATTTTTAATTTACATAAAAAAATCTATGGAAATAACGAATATAAATTATAATAAGTTCAAGAGTTCATGACAAAATATTCTTAAATTCACAGGGTGGGTATTCCAAACATGATGGAATACATTTCCGGTAAAATTAGATTTTTGAATTTAAAAAAAAACGCGCGTATGTTGAAAAAATAACACTCTAAATTATGGGAAGAGTAACGATAAAATAATTAAATCATAAAAAAAAATGGATGAAAAGAAATTAAAAGATCATAGATAGATTATTATTTGATATCATATTACACCTATTAAAAAAACATCAAAATACCGCCATATAAAAGCATGTAAAAAACATGCGCGCATATTAAATTTATAGAAATTATATATATTTTTTTTTCTTTAATAGAAATGCAACCTACCGAAACGAAGAGCCTTGTGCCTATTGAAAGTTCGAAAGGTTATCACGATTCTAGTGAAGCAAGTCGATCCCAAATTAAACAGGCCGAAGATTCGAATCCTATTGGAATGAAACTACTTTTGAAGATGGGGTTTACACCCGGTTTAGGATTAGGTATTTCATTCTTATTCAATTTCGGTTAAAATTTATAAATTATAATGTTCAATAAAAAATAGGCCAGTCATTTTTTTTTAAAGATTTTATTTTATAAAAATTTCTCGAATTAATTGTGATCATGGATCCTCTTTTAAAATGTTACAAATCGGCTCAAATAGCTATATTTCGAGGAAACTTCTTATTTTCTCTGATCTCAATGGGGCCAATTTTTGCCCCTTCCTCATGTTATTTTTAAATATCATTTTAATATAGATTTACATATGCTGTATTTTTTTTTATTTAAATAAAGAGAATTAAATATCCATTTAATGTCTTGTTTTTTTAAAAAAAAAATTCTGTTACATATAATTAGTGTTGGTTGATTATCTCGATTTTTAAAAAATGGCTAACCCAATATTTTAGCCAAAAAAATATTTCGCAAGCAGAAAGGTTTGGACATATTACCGAAATCTTGAGGCTTGTATTATATTATTTTGGATAATTTAAAATTGGCGAAATCGAACCGCTTAACAACAACTACCAATATTCATTTAATTATAAATGGGTATCAATACAAATCAGTTGGCCACGCCATTTTGATTTCCCGTTTAAGTCATTTTAAAAATTCAGCATTATACAATTATTTTTGTATGGAAACCTAAAATGGCGTGTCTACAGCTGATTTTTATTCAACGAAGCTTTAAAATAAAAATGCATTTTAATAAATAATTCGCCTGTCTATTATAAGTATTATAATGTCATTGATCTAAGGCTACTCCCAAACTTAATGTTTTATGTTTACTTCTAATTTAATTTTCTTATCAATAAAAATAAAAGCTCTTATTTACCTTTATTTTTACAAAATAAACCTATTTATATGTATCTCATTCTATTCGATCGATAGATTGAGCAATTTGCTTAATAAGGTTGTGACCTAAATATCAAAAATTTATTTAATTTAAATTTATTAACTTTAATGGAAAAAAAGTGAAATAAACTATTTTAGATGTAAAAATTAAATGGTGGTCTAAATTTTTTTTTTTAATTTACGAAAACTTATTTAATTTTTAAGTTTCTCGAAAATTTATAACGTTGTAAAATTTTTACGAAAACAAAAGTAAATAACATATTTTAATCAAAAATGGGAAGTAAAAAAATTTTGATTGATAAATTTTATTTTCTGAATTTTTGAAATTTTTAAATAGAAGATTTTGATCATGTTTTATAAATTTTGAGGTTTTTTAAAAATATATTTAGGTCTTTACCTATTGAAAAATGTTACACGTAATCAGGTCTATATGTAGGGTTGTATAAAAGTCCGATTTGGATCGATTTTTTCAAAACGATCTCTTAAGATTTTAGCCCAAATAATATTATGTAAGCCTGAAGATTTTGTTTATAGATGGCAGAAAGGGTTGGACCTCTATTTGCCAAATCTCGAGGCTTACATAGTATTATTTTGGTTAAAAAATCGGGTTTTTAAATCATCATATTTATATACGTAACCTAATGAATATTTTTTTTAATTTTAAGTCATTGGAATAATGTTTGTCTTTTTTGTAGGAAAGTATGAACAAGGTATTAAAACTCCCATCAAAGCGCAAACCGCCGAAATATTACTCCTTAATAAAAAGAAATCTAGCCTTAAATCGAACGAAAAGCCAAAGGAAGTGGCGAATACCGACAAATCAATCCCAAAAACCAAAAATGTCGAAGGAATTTCGGTATTTAATCTCTTGAATAGTCAAATAATTACTCATTCTTCGAGTAGTCAAAGGGAGAAAAAGGCAAAAAAATCACGCAAAAATGGTTTCGATTATAGCAAAAGTGATATTAAAAAGTCGAAAATATTTTAAAATATTAATGTTGCGCTTATATTGAAATTTTATACATTAAAAAAAAATATTAGATAATCTTATAATAAGGGAAATTATTTTAATTTTGGATGTAATGTTTTTTTTTTAAATTATGTATTTCTATTTATTATTTAATATAATATACTTGTATCTTGTATGATGAATATGTAATTTTTATTAAAGTATTTTCCCCAATATTTTATAGGCAAAGTACAACAATTATTTTTTTTCTCATTACCATCTAACTGGGGCATTACAGATGATTTATATGCAAAACCCACAATTTTTGTGACTCTTACGTACAATTGACAGGCATGTAGTCACGTTTATGGGCTCATTTTTAAAAGATGGGGAAAAGTGTATACCGGGAGTTTGAGATTTTTCTATACCAGTGAGTAAATTCTTTTTTTTGTAGGAATTAGCTCAAAATTAGGAATATCAGAAGTATTTTTATTAAATCAAACAACGGTAAAATTTTAATAACATAATTAGAAGGTAAAAAATTTAAAATATTTGTGTTAAGTAATATTTTTATCGCCCCAAACATTTGTTAAATAATATTAATGTTTTTTTGTTGAAATGAAAGTAAATTGGTATATAAGAAGTTTCTCTTTTCTTGTTGATAAATAATATAGATACCATTAACCGTATGTAAATATATACAACACTGTTGTGTGTTTATTAATCAAAAAATATATATTATATAAAATATTAATCATTACATTAGCAGTGTGGGTAAGAATATAGATTGAAGTAGGCTCAATATTGCTGGGGTGGACAACTTATCCAAAATATTTTCAAGGGCTGGGCCTGATGCAATATAAAATTATTCATTCGAAAATATATTGGCAGAATGAACCCCTAATTTTAAACAAGAAATTTATAATAATTTGATGATAGAGAACATGCGATTAAATTAAGGAAATTATAATGAAGTTGATAATAGAAAACCAATTTTATAAGGCAGTGTTTATCTTACTGCTTTTTTTTATAAGACATGCAATTTTTTGGCAGATCCAACTAAGAAATGTCTTTCTCTAGCAATTAATGCATAACTTTGTTACACATCACCCATGCGTATCCACGATTTTCTTATTGGGGATGGGGGCACTTCGACTTATTTTTAATATAAATTTTATTGGAGGTCTTTAAATTCACTTATTGTAGGCTCTTGGCTTTATTAAATTTTTATAATAATAATTAAGGTCTTTATTATTTATAAAAAGGCTTTTTTTTCTAAAAATTTTGAATTAAAGTCGTTATTATAAAAAATTATTAACTTTTGCAAAATTTTATTTTATATGCCTTAGGAGATGATGGAATATGCATCCTTAAAATACTTTGGAGAATAAGGGGGGAGGGGTTTAGGAGAAAATTTATTGTTCTCTTAAAATGAGATTTACTAGAACAAGCAAATTTGTGACAAAGGGGGGAGTCTGAAATCACCTATATATGTTTATTATCAATAGAAATGATAAAAAATTTTTAAAAAACAATAATTATTTGATTTAAATATAATATAACAAATTATTCAAAATATTTGTTGAATAAACTAATTGTTCAAATAAAATGGTGAATAAATGAAAACTCATATTAGAATAAAATAAATAAATTAAAATTCATAATCCAACAAAACAAATAATTTACTCTGTATTTATTTCCATTCGATTAGAAGAATAGGCCTACTTTAATGTAAAATTTTGTGACTAAAACGTTCTAAGGGACTGCTTTATATAGGTGAAACTTTTTATTTTATAAAAAGTATTTATTGATTGTTTTCCAAAATAGGTTGAAAAGATACATTTTCACTTTCCCCCTTTTGAATGTATTTAATGATTGTTTTCCAAAAAAGGAAACAACAATAATATAAAGATACCTTTCCCATTATAATAATTATATTCTAAACAAATTTATTAATTGTTTTCCAAAATAAGGAACAATAAAAGATACATTTAACCCATTTTTCCCCTTTTGAATGTATTTATTGATTGTATTCCAAAATTAAAATACAACAGTAATATAAAGATACATTAATTCCCCTTCCCATTAATTGAATTCCAAGTAAGGACACAACCATTTTATTTATTCCCTACTTTACAATATCATAAAGGTACAATTAATTTCTGTATCATGCCAAGCGAGTTCTTTCTCCTCTATCATTAATTTCAGTTACTTCTCTTTTGTAAAACAATATATATATATATTTATTGAAAAGATACATATTAAATTTTCTTAAATAAAATTTATTTTGAATAAAGTTGAATTGCAGAACTATTTTTATTGCAATTTTCTCACTTTTCATACATACAAGTTTTATTGCAACGTTCCCACTTTTCTATAAAAATTTTTTTAAATGAATTAATTTAAAAAAAATAGGATTTGAATATTTAATATATTATCAATTTTTTATAATTATACAATTCCATTTACATAAAAAAAATCCAAAATAAGTTAAAAATAGAAACTTGACTTTTAAAATTGCTCACCTGCAAAATTATAAAAAATGGAGATGGAATAATCCAGTTCTTAGACGATAATTTATATAAATCTTAAATAGCATCATGTTAGCCGTTAGATTTAGTATTTTTATTTAGTCTATAATACAAATATAATGTATCGCAAAATTTCTTATTTATTAATATTAATTTTTGCAAAGAGAGCTTAGTCGTTAAAACTGAATTCTCTACAATCGCATTTGATTGGAACTAACTATAAATGTTATTTAAGTTGTATCCAATGATGTAATTTTACTAGATTAGAGATTCATTCATTAAATGAATTTAGCCCATATATAGGAGTCAGAGAGCCATCTTATGGTTTGCACTTCGAAATATATATAATAGTGTTGTTAATAAGCCCAAATTTATAATCAAAGTAATATCGTGTAAGCTTGATTTTGCTCATAGGTGGCAGAAAGATTTCTGTTTCTTTTAGCCAAACCTTGAAACTTACAAAATATTATTTTGGCTAAAATCATAATCGGGCCCTTTTTAAAAATCGACCTAAATATGTTTTTTTATAATATTAATATTCTACTAAAATAGAAATAAATGGCAATAGATAACTAAATTATATAATTTTAAGCGTAATATTTATATAAAATAGCAATTAATGAAAATTACAATTTACTTGCATAAGAAACAAAATTGAGCTCTTTAATATTCTAACATTTAGCCCCCGTGAATGGCTGCTTCCTTCATACACCTCTTTGCATGTACCTGCTAGATCATATCGTCAGGCAAATATATTTTATATTAAGGTAGTTAAATATATATTTTTGTTTTTTAATATATAATTATCCTTTATATTATTTAGTGTGTTGAATAAATGAGATTATGACTTTCGGTCAAAATTTTATATTAACATTTTTTTATATCATTTTAACGTTACATTTTTTAATGTCAATTTATATTTCACACAATTAGTTATTTTTTTATTGTTCAAAAAAAGATATATAAAAAGAAATAGTTTTTGCTGAAAGGGAATAAAAAATGTAATTTATCATTGAAAATAAAATGTAAATTATGATTAAAAATAAAATATAATTTACAATAAAATAAAATGTAATTATGATTAAAATAAAATATGAACGAGGATTTAACCCAATTCTTACATGGAGGCCAAATTACGTCCGAACTTTGCGTAAGTATTATATCAAAATTCGATCTTGATTTTACAATGTATATCTATTCTATTTTACTCCTTTATCGATCATAATTCTCTTACGATGGATGCTTTGAACAATTCCACATATATGACTGAATTCAAGCTGGATTTCCCCAAATTTAGTAGCGATGGCAGCTACATAGGAAAATTGCAGAATTTCTTCGACATTAGCAAGATCTCCAACGGAGAAAAGGTCGCCTTGTTTCTCCGAAGTCTTCCAGATGATGAATTCAATAACATTGGAGCGATTTGCACTTAGGCAGACTTCCAGGACCCAATCGCCCTGCTTTGCAAATTCAAGCTACAACATCCATCGAAGACTGAGAACGCCAAACTTTCATTATTTTATGCTGCCACTCAAGGCAAGGAGGAGACGTTCTCGGCTTGGGTCACACGCGTAGCACGACTCAATAAAGAATGCCATTCAGCGCATTATTGAGAAAGTGAGAGTTGCTTCGAATTCCAAAGATTTCCCCGGTCAGGAGCTCTATGACTATAGAAGATATTTACAATCTAGGTCTAGAAGAAGACACCACTGAGCCAAGTGACATCAAGGGCGTGATGAAATTGTTTTATTTGGATGAATCACCTGGAATACAAGAGGTTAATCACATGGGCAGAGTCAAAAATAGTTACGTAATAACAAAACCCATCCAGAACTCTCACGCACATGGTAAATCTCTTAAACAACCCCAGTTAATTAATGTCAATCGCCCCGGACAACATTTTGATGAACGTTACGATATACGCTGCGACTATTGCCGCTACAAACGTTTTGATGAACGTTACAAGATACGCTACGACAATGGCCGCGATAAACGATTCGATGGACGGCACAGCAACTTCCACGGCAATCGTTTTGATCAAAGCTACGATAATTGTCACTATAACCGCAACCGTTTTGATAATCGCAACGATAACTACTATGACAATCAATACAACAATAGCGGGTACAACGCCCATGGCAATCGCCACGACTATCACTGTGACCATCATCAAAGCCCTGATCGACGGGATGACTGCTATAGAGGTGATAACCGAACCAACTATCCCCGTCGTGGTCAGCACAGACACAACCCTCAAAATATTAAAGGTTTCCCGAAATATTCGTCGAGGCACAACCAGTACAAAAACGACAACAATACTTACAACAGATCTTCTGATTACAAAGATCGTGATTGTCAATTGAATACGAATGATGATATGAACATCGAAGCAATCGATGATGGCGACGACTCAAACACAGACCTTAAAGAATATAATCTGCAGAATTTGGAAGTGTGCAATCTGGGGGTTAACGATATCAGATATGACGCATACAACGTAACGGTGAGCATCAAAAACATACCCACGCTGATGCAAGTTGACACTGGTACGAGGTACACTATACTTCCGAAGCTGATAGCTAACACTGTAGGTATAACCACGATACGTAAGACGGATATGAAACTCACTGGTTATGACGGCAGCGCCATCAAGAATTAGTCTTGCTAATGTAAACGTTAAGTATGAAGGTAACTTAAAAACGCTGGAAGCCATATTGATGGATTGTGACAAGATCCCCCTGCTAGGGCGTATGAGGCTCAACGCCTTCAACAACATTTTAAAAACGTTCTTAGTGGGTAATGTGGAGAATGATCTCGAGAAGATAATACTCGACAACAAAAAAAGACCTTGAATCAACTTACTCCTACAAACTCAAAATGGTCAGACAAGAGAAAGTTCACTTGAAGCCCGATGCTGTGCCTAAATCCTACCTTCAAGGAGAATTCCGTGTGCCAAGATTAATGCGATGACTCAGAAATTGGATGGCTGGCTGAAGGAACCTTGCTCGAGAGGAATCTAGATGCCCGATGCCATGCACAAATGATCTGATCGCAATGTTAGCTAAGGGCTGCCTTTACTTTACCAAGCCATCGTTCGGTTTGAAAAGAAGACTGCACCATGAACATGGGTGGCGTATTGCGTGACGATCATGAACGTTAATGGCGTTACCACTCAACTTATCCAAGGAAATCATAAGCCGAATTTCTTTAGGGTGGAATGTTGAATAATTGAGATTATGCCTTTCGGTCAAAATTTTAAATTAACATTTTTTTATATCATTTTAACCTTACATTTTTTTAACGTCAATTTGGATTTCACACAATTAGTTATTTTTTTTATTGTTTAAAAAAAGATATATAAAGTGAAATTGTTTTTGCTGAAAGGGAATAAAAAATGTAATTTATCATTGAAAATAAAATGTAAATTATGATTAAAAATAAAATATAATTTACAATAAAATAAAATGTAATTATGATTAAAATAAAATATGAACGAGGATTTAATTCAATTCTTATAAAAAAAATAGATATCATATTATCTACTTTTCTTTTGTATTTTTTTCATTTTTATTGTAATTATATATATATATTTTATTATTAGCATAAAAGATGGCGAGCACTTATATATATTCTAAGCCAATGTTAATATTACCCCCACCTCCAAATTCCCTCTCACCAACTGGACACTAATCCCCGAAATATATTTTTTACCTGCCCCCCCCCCCTTCTCACAAATATTTTTACTCTCTTCCACCCTTAATCTATGAAGATTAGCAAAAAAGATAAATCTAAAATAAAATTAACAAAAAAGGAAATCTAAATAAATATATTCTACCCTCCTTCAGATGCGACGACTTAAAAATGTCTATATAAGCTGAAATTGTTTTAAAAGATGTTAAAAATTGGAAAAAACTTATTCATTTAAAAATAAAATATTAGAAAGCTTGTAATTTTAATTTCTTATAGAAGATCTATTTTTATATTACCTTTTTAAAATGGAGAAGCAATTTTAAGTATTTTATTTACTGAATAAACAGGATGGGCTTATATTCTGGGATAAATTATCTTTTTTATAATATTGTATTTTCTCAATCGCTCTCTCATAGTTAGAGATTTATAATAATTGTTAGTTATTTCATAATAATAATGTTAAAAAGCCCGATTTGGGCCGATTTTTAAAAATGGTCTGATTAAGGTTTTAGCCAAAATAATATTGTGCAAGTCTCAAGATTTGGCAAGTAGAAGCCTATTTGCCATTTATGAGAAAAATTACCAGGCTTTTTTTACACTTATAAATAAAGACAAACTAGACAACGTAAATTTATTTTGTTTAAAATATACATATGACTCTCGCCATTTTCTACTTTAATGTCCTCTTTTATTTTATCAGCTGTTTTTGATAAATTAATGATACGCTTTCAACTTATTATTTAACTTATGTTAAACTTAATATTGAATAAAACATGGCGATTCATCATAATTCTAAGTATGGGAAATACAGACAGGTAAAGAATGTACTATAATAGGTAAATAATATGTTTTTGATAGAGACGCCCTTACACATATTATACTACATATGATCCAATAAGCAAATGTGTCAAATACACCTTATTCTTTTTCAACTTCTTATTTTGGGTATGTTATTTAATATATACTTATATAATTTAAAAGGTATCATGATGAATAATTATAACTAGATCTGTAAATATGAATTAAATGTTTATAAGTTCTCAATTATATTTTATACACTGTATGCAGAAAACTATATATATATGTGTGTTTTTATTTACTAGCTTTGTGGGTGTTTATTTGCAGCAGTAGGTATGTATGCATTTATTGAGAAAGAAAAAATACTAAGAGATGCAATTGATATACTATTTGATCCAGCAATATTACTCATGCTAGCAGGAACATTAGTTTTTGTACTGACATTTTTGGGATGTTTGGGATCATTGAGGGAGAATATATGCATGTTAAAGAGCGTAATAATATTTATATATATTCATATATTGCCGAATTAATATTTCAGATGTAATTTTGGCATATAAATTAAAAATAACTCAAAAGTTGATAACCAAATTTTATGAAATTATAGGATAGGTATTCTACAGACATTGGAATGCATTTTTAACAAAATTAGTTCTTAATTTAATATGTGCTCAACTAAAATATTTACTATTTTTCAACTTTTATACAAAATACTTACTTAAATTTCAATTTTTTGAGATATTAGATTACACATATTCCTTGATTACATTGGCAGTAACATAATATATATATTTAAAGATTTTTGACCAGGCAAAACAATTATGCATAAATTTCTTCCAGATCAAACTTAAGTTTTTAAAATTTGTTTAAAGTCAATAATTGGCTAAATTTATGTTCTTTCCTTTCAAAAAATTATTGCAGGCTGTTCAACACTAAATATTGGTAATTTGAATACTTTTTTAGCTCTTTAAGCCAATTTTTATCAGCAAAAAATTTGACTAACCCAAGTTATTAGCCAAAAACTTTGGTCTCAAGGTTTTTCTTAAAAATATAGTATCTTTAATTTGAAAGAAACTATTATAAATTAAAATACCTAATTATAAAGGATTATCTCTTACAGACCAGGCCAAAAAATCTGATGAAAAATTTTCATTTTCATATAGCCAAAAATAATATTTTTTTTTATAAATAACATATTTCAAAGCAAAAATAACCAGGGTTGCTAACCCTGAACCTGGTTCAATTTTTTTTACCCCTAAAATTAATTGATCCCTCTTAAAATTTAATGAGTTCAAAACTCAGGGTTAAAAATTATTTAGGAGGCAAAAAAAAATGAGTGTTAAGGTTGTGAACTCACTAAATTTTTTAAATGGGCCTGGTTAAGGTTCTGTTGTGGGCACAATTTCTTTGAACACATCTACTATAACCCAGTCATACCCCCAGCCAGGAATGGACTTTAACTACACATTTATGTTAACCAGAAATGTAAACCATTTTTAAATAATATGTCAGAATTTGTGGATTTCATTTCATTTATATAATCTAGGGGCCATCTTATCTCCACGTACTATTTTAATTTTTATTTTAAAAAAGGTACATGAATAGCCATATAAAAATTAACTTTAATATGTTTGTCCAAAATTAATTTTTGTTAAATTTAAAAAAATATATATATTAAAACTACTAAGTTTGCATATATCCTATTCACCCTTTTCCTTCTGCTTCTCATCCTCGGAGGACTTATTTTCTTCTCCTTTTATTCCGATTCCAAAATGAGGATTGTTCACACTCCCAATGAAATTCTCCTTAAAGCTGTTCAAAGGTACAGGGATGATGACGACCTGCGCAATTTCATTGACAATATTCAAATCAAGGTTAAAATTATAATAAACACGCTATTCAAAAAAAAATGGCAAGTAGGAAATAGAATGATAGGAAGAATGGAAGAAAGGAAAGAAAAGAAAGATTCAAAGAGAGAGAAGGAAACGAAAAAGGTCTAATAAATAAATTTAACGTGATATTACAAAAAATTAGTTCGAATGCTGCGGCGTGGGAACGAACGGGTTTAGGGACTGGAGCATGAACCCTTACTTCAATTGCACGCCAGAAAACTTGAGCGTCGAACAATGCGGCGTCCCTTCGTCTTGTTGCAAAAGAATCGAAGTACTTTTTTTTATACATCTATATTATATTCAAAATTTAATTTAAATAATTCTTTAAAAAAAATCGTCAAATATTCAATTGCAGGGATGAAATAAAAAAAAATGGATGGCCGTTTGATTATTATATAGTTCTATCTTAATATTCTAGTCAAGGTTGAAGTTTAAATTAGGTTTATTGATCGCAGAGACTTTCATGGGCCAGGCCAGCCCGCAAACCAGGGCTGGGTATGGGCCTGATATCATATCATTTTAGCGCACCTGGGTTTAAAATTTTTTTTTAATAGGTTGGGCTTGGAATTTAGCTTATTTCAAACAGTTGCTAACTTAAAGAAATATTGCCATTTTTATCTTTTAATAATAATAAATTTCAGTATTGTAAACAAAATTATTGCCTAAATACACTTAAATATTATTTAAATTTTTTGACAGGTTTGGGCGGCACTTGGGAATTTTTTTTGAAACTTATTATGGGCTTGGGACAGGCTTGGGAATTTTTTTGAATATTAGATATGGACCGGGTTGGACCTGGGCCTAAAAATTTTTTACTGCGGGTCTGGGCTGGGTTAGGTCGAAAAATTAAGGCCCAAGAAGGTCCCTGATTTCCAGAAATTATAAAGCATTAAAATTCAATCCTCGCCACCGAATTGGGTATATCATCGTCCAACCACATACCTACATTAAAAGTAAAATATCGGTTGATTCCAAGGGGGTACATGGTCTTAATTGTAAATATAATCAAGAGAGACAAGCGAGTAAGAAAAAATTATGACGTGTCATTTAAATTAAATTTTTTTTTTACGAAAGTGGGAATTGAAAATATTATAAACGATTACGCATTTATTTTTAAATGCATTAGTTTGTTAATAGTTATGGTAAAGCTTTTTTTTTAAAAAAAAGGAGTAGAAAGATTCAAATAATTTCAGATTTGAAACTCGACACTTAATATTTTGCGAAATGATTTTTCTAGGCTCAATAGTGGTATTGGACAAATACTGCTAATATCAGCGTCTGACGATACTTTAATAACCTTGACCGATATAACATTTTATCTTTTTAAAAAATAATTCAGATTGTTGGTAATTTATTTTAATATTTCTTTTACTTACTCGTTATATCGCATCATAATCGAAAATAATTTTGATTATCCGTCTAATTGACACTTTCCCCGAATCCGGGAAAGAAAATAATAATATTAAACATCATAGTTCGCGCAAGAAAAAAAAACACTGGTGTTAATGTTGAAAAATTAATTTAATTTTTTTTAAAAAACATTTGTTTTATGATAAATAATTAGGGATATGCTAATATTCACCTGGTTATAAATGTGTATATATCGGAATAGGCAAGATAGGCAGTGTATTTATAATGCATAACCATCCCGAAAAGTTAATAAACCTTTGAACTAGTATATCAAGCAATATTATTAAGAAGGGGTCAATATCGGCAAACAAAATCAGCCTACTTTTTGCCGATCTTTCTGAATAAATCCTACTTTTTGCCGATCTTCCTAAAAAAATATTTCGATCCTTTACTAAACAATATTTTGATCAGCCGATTCGACGGCATCGAACCGAACCGGTATTAACCGCTATCATTTACCGAACATGAACAGCAAAAATGTTATCACCCGAACCTGAACCGAACCTCTAAAAATGCCTGTAAGCCGGTTTTAAACATTTTATATTTTAACTCTTTTAAATATGATTAATAATCAGTTTTGACTAAAAAGTATCAACAGTTATTTTTCTATATAGCTATTTGACGGTGCCAGCTACCCAAGTTAGCGTATATAAGTGCTCTCAGCCCTAAAATTTATTTTTCGTACTCCTTATAGATATAATTTGATAGGTAAGAGAATCTTGAAAGATAAAATATTTATAAAATACTTGTTTTAAAAATATATAATTCTAATGCGCTTATATGCAAAAGGATCTGAACCAGGGTTTAAAAGTTCAAACCGAACCTAAATTATTATTTTTTAGAACTGAACTTGAATCACTAGTGCTGTTAAAAACCCGATATAGGTCGATTTTAAAAAACGACACTATTGAGATTATAACCAAAATAATATTACGTAGGCCTAAACATTTTGCACAAATCTGGCAGAAATACTCGGGTTGTATCTATACTCTAAAATGTTTATGTGCGTAAAAAATTAGCTGCCAATTCTTAATTCTGAGATATATTATAACTAGGTCCTTTTAATATTGACAAATATTCATAATTTTAAAATAATGAACAATAAAATAATATTAATTACATTATGTAAAAAATCAAAAGAACAAAAAACTATTTGAATTAAGTCGACAGATCTTAATGATAAATGTATTGAGTGAGATATAGTTGGAGCAGTAAATTTTAATAGATATTCTTCGCTTTAAAAGTAATAACTCTTTTTTTGGAAATAATGATTAAACGTAGCTTTTGTCCCATTTGTTTCTGATCGGATAATTTTAGACTTGACAAATGAACCGCAGACGTCCTAGATTACCAGAACGAACAATAGATTGTTTAAGGTATCTATATTTGTTAGTTTTTGAATTCTGTGCACTCATCATAGAGATGTAGAAAATGTTAAACCAGGTGGAAGAACATCCTATTTCGATAATATTTTTGAGCTGGCATGATTCCAACCTACGCTTAAATTACGATTCAAACAAAATATATTTATATTTTAAATAAGCATTTTACTACACTATACATTATTTTTTATGATTATCGGTGGAAGAAAGTTTTTTAGAAGCATATATACATTTATGTATATTTTATATATTTTTAATTAATGAATTAGATTTAAATCTTTCGCAATTCTAAGAATTTTAATTTATTTGTTACATTTGTTTCTTGAAGCTTCTATACTCTCACCTTCATCTTTTTTTTTCCTTCTTATTTCCTAAATATTTTTATTCTTCATCGATGGTGATGTCTGGGATAGTGAAAAATGGAAGAGAGGGGGGGTTAGAAAGATAAATGACCTGCCAAATTAAACCGTGTAAAATAAAATTCTCTCCCGATTTTCTCATTTGATGTATTGAATGTAAAATAAATGTATATTTTATTTGTCTTTAGAACATACAAGACAACGTCATGTGCGGCTTTCATACGGTTGATAAAACGGTATTTAACATCAATATTTCTTATATATTTTATTTCAAAGATATACTCATTTTTCTTCTATTTTTAGGTATATATAATTTTACACGAGCTAGGCTTAATAATTTTTTTTTTCTTCCCCTATTTTATATTCGAAAAGTTAGTCGACTCTCGAAAATGTTTAAATTTAACCGAAGAATTGTAAATAACTGTTTCACTTTTTTTTTACCGCCTATTATATCCAGGATGGCCTAATGGTGTCAACAAATATGACGCATTATAACCTCTTAAAAACCTCTATCAATTTGTCTAAGATTTAAATGTATAATTTGCGTCAATGTGTTATTTTTTCAATTTTAGCGCCTTTTTTTAAACTTTAAGAATCGGATATTAACGGATTTGTATTCCATATCTACAGATAATTTTGCCGTTAACCTTTGAGTCATATTTATAATTTATATAAAAAATCTATGGAAAAATTAATATAAATTAGTTCGAAAGTTCATGCCGAAATTGTCTGAAATTTATAGGGTAGGTATTCCAAACATGATTAAAAAAATCGGGCATTAAAAAAAATGATTACAAGTTGAAAAAAATAACACATTTCCGGAAAAAACGACGCTAACATATATACATATTAAATTTTTATTGAATTTAAATAGCGTAGCGGAAAAATTTTGTATTTAGCATTTCTCCTAACAACATACAATTCCTTTTTTTACCCTAAATTTTTTGTAAATGATGAGATGAGTGTGATTATGAATGTCTGATAAGTTTTAATATTTATATTCCATCGTGCTGATAATTATTTGAACGAAGGATTTTAAACATACCCTTTACGCAAAAATCCCCCCCCCCCCCAAAAGGATTAAAATTAAAACATTATAACATCTTCACTGCATCAATTCATTTTGAATATTGATCCAATATTTCTTTGGCGCTTATGGGGGCTATCTATTTGAGCCGCTTACAGATTGCAGTTATTGTTTGGGGAGTAATTCACAGGTTTAGCCTTCTAGAATTTTACTGCTTTTCTTCGTAATAATCAATTTCTATAATGACGAGAAATAGCATTTTAAATTTTAGGATTTCTAGTCGATTCCTTTCCTCCTTTTTTTGCATAAAAATATTATGGGGAATTTAATAAAGTTTTACCAGCTTGAAACCTTAAGTTTTGAAAATGATTTATTTGATTCCCTTTTTCATTCTTGGATTATTATTATTTTATAAATACCTCCTAAATTTTAGATAAATTGATTGCAAAATTAAGGCTTCTTCTAGAATACTTACCTCAGTTATCCGGCATATGCCAAAAATAAATACTCATTCTTATTCCTTAAGTTTTAGGAATGATTGGCATGTTTTCCACTTCCATTCAGATGATTATTATGTTTATTATTTTTATCTCATAATTTGGGAATTCGTTTAAAGTTGAAAAGCGAGCTAATTAAAAAAGTTTTGGATCCCTATTTCTGTCTGATTTCTCGTTCTAGAAAAATTTTTTTTTTAGGAACTAATGAAATGAGAAAATTTGATGTCAATCTTAAATTATTCTGCATCGATTGACTATCAATCATATAATCCATATATTTTTATTATTACGGACTTAGGAAACTGAAATAAAGGACAAAATATACACTTCAGGTTGCTTGAAAGCCATTTCCAAGTGGATCGAAGAACACGCAATTCTGCTCGGCGGAACCGTCATGGCTATCCTTATACCCCTAGTTAAAAAATTTATCTTAAAAACATTCATTATACATTTTAATGAGTTTGGATCATACTTGTATTTTGTATGGACTAGAGTTAATTGCTAATTGATAGCCGTAATAAATACATTTTCTGTTCTTTCTAGCTTCAATTAAAAATTTCGTTTATACATATTTAGTAATTCAGAAGTGCATTGATAATCATCATTTTTTTGATATTGAGGTTGCAATATATAAGGCCTATGCCATCGATATTTAAAAAAATATAATGTAAATGTAATCATAAAAATTAATATTTGAGAATCGTCTGCCTTTTAAAATTAGAAAAAAAACATGAATATTTTAAACATATTTTTTTTAGCTTTAGGTAAGACAATATATATTTTTTTAATGAATTATAATGTGATTGAAAAATAATTACTGCATTTCGTATGATAATAATTGCTAGTAAAAGAAACGATTCATATGTGATATCAATTTAAATATTCCATTTTAAAAGATAAGTTTTTATATTTTTCTACATTTTTATATAATATTAAATTTAAGGAAGAAATTTTTAGTGCCCACCCCTTATTAATCTTATCTCTGGGTAAAAATTGCAAAAAAAAAAATTAAATAGATCGATACATCTCCGATACCAATATTATTACCTTTTAAATATTAAAACTTTAAGTGTATCATTTCACATATAAAAGTTAAAAAAAATGATATTAGCCATGGGTTGGGCTTGACCCTTGGGGTAGCCCGGCCCATGCAGACCTCTGCCTTAGAGATATGTAAGCTTAAAAAGTTTCATAAAGTTATTTTATATTTTACTCAGTCGAATAGTTTCTTAATATTCTTTTGATAAATATTTTAATTAGCCTCTATTTTATACCCATATCAATATTTTAATTTGACTTCTATTTAATATTCATATTAGTAATCTGCATCGGGCCTAATTTTTCAAGCCCAGTCTGGAATTCTCTCATACTTTCTCCTATTTAATGCAGCTCATTTTTCAGTTTTCTTGTCTTTTTTTGTGGGATTTATTAAATTACCCGTTTTATTTTATAATTTCATATTTTATATGTTATTATTATTACGATAGCTTCTAGCAATATTTTTATCACTTCGATTAGCCGCTCAAATTGAAGAACAAAGACTAAGGTGGCTCGAATATCCGCATTTTTAAATAAATTTTTTTTCCTTCTCTTCTTTATATTCTTTTAATTTTTTTTTACATTCCATTTATAATTTTACAAATAAATAATTCCCACAGTATAAATATAAAAAATATGATGTGGTAGAAATTATGCGCATTTATATACTAATTTTTAAGTCACAATTATATTTGTAGGCTAAAATTCGATTTTTCGTTTTAAATTCTTATTTTTATATAAAAAAAAATTTATATTTATTTCATAACATTGTTCATATATAATATTTGTTTTATTTGAAAAAATCTCATTTTATTTGTAAATTTCCTTTTCATTCTTTTGTCTAATTTTCTAATTTGCATTTTTTAGAAATTTTTTAATAAAGCTACTTTATATTATATGAATTATAAATTATATACTGATAAAATAACTTATAATTTAATAAAAAATTTTGATATTTTTATTTGGATAAATGAAAGAATGTTAATATATCGAAGCCTAATTTATTTTCTATTGTTTAGGATTGTAACTTTTTAAAAAGTCGAGTTTTGCGACTCTGAACTCCAGTTGAAGTCGTGAATTACCACTTTTGAGCGGCTCAATGAGCCGTATGAATTGGCTTCAGAGTCGGCTCAAATTTATTATAAAACAAACTTACTTATTTACTCCACGGGAAAAATATTTAAAAAATAAGACTCAAAACTTGAACAAAATTTAGTCCAAATCGGCTTAACCGATTAACAACGCTAATTATAACTGTAAAATATTATTATTTTAAATAGGGAAATAAATAAGAAAGAATATAGTTAGTATCAACCTCCTTTTTAGAAAGCTTTCATGCTTTTTATATTTTATTAACACTACTATACAACATAAAGCGCTCTAAGTTATCGCCCTGGACCCCCAGACAAAAGAGAAGCTGAACGATTTATAAAAACATTTCTTCTCAAATCAAAGTCAGCAATGGAATCACAAGAATTAAAACCCCCACCCCATGCTATAATATGTGTAACCCAGGGAACAGTGATATATTATGTTTCATAAAAAAATAAATCAGGGTCCATCCCTTTTGATAAAGTAAAATTTGAGTTTTTATTTTCCATTCTGGTTCCGATGAATTTCGTGTAATATTTTTTTTTCCAATCGTTTAGATATATAGCTATGGTTTAATACGATTATTTATAAAGGTTTTTATAATTATGAAAGCAAATAGGGTTTAAAGGATGCCCTATCCAAGATTTTCCTAAGAGGGTTAAAAAATTTCCAAGGAATTTTACCCACCCTATAAATCGAATGGGCATTTGTTCAGCTTTTTACAGACCTTTGTATGGGTTAGATTTGTAAAATATCGGCTTACATATATGTACTAGTTGATAGCCCCACAATAATGGAGGGAATAGGAATTTTCTCCTCCTTTATTTTAAACTTCTATTTGATACTCGTATCAATATTTATTACCATCTATTTGATAATCAAATCAATATTTTATGTTGATAAAAATATTCCAATACCTAGAATCGACCACTTAAAGTAATATTTAACATAGGCAAAAGATATTTTAATTACCTTTTATTTGATACCCATATCAATATTTTGTGTTGATAAAAATATTCCTGACTCCTAAGACCTAGATAACATTACTTAAAGTAAGATTTAACATTTTAGTCACAACACTGATGGTATCAGCCGAATACCTTGGTCTTCCAGTAGCTTGAGATTACATATGCATCGATTTTTTGGGGCGATTTAATAAATAGCTCAGCACTTAATTTGGCAGAAATCTTGAAAATAAATATCGCTAACGTAATTTTATCCCACTTGTCACCAATACTCTATCACATTATATTAGGGAAAAATTTAAGCCATATAGTTGGCGCGAACATAATGAAGCCTAATTCAAACAAGCCATTATGATGGTATTCATCAATGTAATTGCATTGCTATTCATGGTACAATATAGCAATGCATGTAAACCGATATCAGTTGTTTTTTTTTAAATTTAATTTTTATTAATTTTTTTTTTTTAAATGTCAAATCATTTTGTTTATATTTTAAAATAGGGTATATACACTAAATAATTAAAAATATATATATTTAAAAAAAACAAATAAGAGCATATATTAAAAATGAATTT
Organism: Gordionus sp. m RMFG-2023; assembly: GCF_954871325.1. Taxonomy (NCBI): domain Eukaryota; kingdom Metazoa; phylum Nematomorpha; class Gordioida; order Chordodea; family Parachordodidae; genus Gordionus; species Gordionus sp. m RMFG-2023. The sequence goes on from NC_088777.1 coordinate 7,152,180, forward strand.
AAAAAATATATGTGAATAAAAAAGAACTGAGAAAAAAATATATTAAAAATAAGGGTACAAATCACCCTAGAGAAGAGTAAATACAAGTAAAATTCTTTGTTGGAGTCCCCTGAGATCTGTCTCATTTTTTTCCCTATGATTTTAATGAAATTGAGGGCATCACTTCCAAACATGCCTAGGGTATTGGTAACGATTGGAATGAACACGGTGTTGGTGAGGCCGATATATTTTTTTTTGTTTTATCAGCCTTTTCAATGGCAGAAAATGAGAGGTTGAACTTTGCTGCAAAATCGACACAGGTTTTTTAAGGCTACTTTGCCTCAACTTTGTTAGTGGGCTAAGAGAGGTGTGAAAGTTTAAAAAAAAATAGGGTCCACTCATACAGATTTTACATATAAATTCTTCAAATATCATTAATTTCGTGTATATTTTATGCATTATTTTGTTATTCATACGTTTTTCTTGATTGTGACGTGTATAAAGATAGTCACATTTCGTAAAATTCTCAAAAAATTAGCACATAATATCTGATTCCTATTAAACAAAAATATGAGCGCAATTATTTGTCATATTCCACATTTCTACATTGCAATCCAAATTCTTATGGTTAATAGAGAAAAACGCTTAAAGTCGAAATTTAATTATATTTTTTATAAACTTTTAAAAATTTCTTTTTAATGATGGATATTATTGGATAAAACACATTTAAATAAAATTAGAATTAACTAGTTGACATGCGCCAAAAGGAGTTCTTATTAAATCTTGATTCTGTATTGCTAATAGAGTATTGTAACTTAAATTAATGCGTCATGACGAGTCCTTTTTTTAAAAAATAAAATCTAGCGGTGAGTAGGTGTGAAAATTTAAAATATTATCGTGCTAAATAAATGTATACGAGTACAAATTCATTTTAAAAAGAGATATTTTATAAAAAAAATTTGGAAAAAGGCATCTTAGTGACAAATACATTGGAAATGAATTTTATATCAACAGAGTTGTACATATCTCATATTTAAAAAAAACATTTAAAGAATTTACAGGGAGAATTGGTTCCCAGTTATATTGCATATAAAATTATATATTTAAAATTAAGTAATATAAAATAACATTTATAGTGAGAAAACTCAAATTTGACATAAAATAATGATTCTATTTCTAACATGTAAGAAGCTAGTTGGCTTTGCTCCATATTAACGACAATTTTTTTATCCTAAATGCCCTTGCGAATCTGAGGAATTCAAGTTAGTGATAGAAAAGTTGCCGATTAACGTGGGTTGAGTCAGTCCTTGGCACATGTCCAAACCATCTCATTCTGCTTTTCTTTACCTTTTGCGACAAGGGAGCTACCCCAAAATAACTTTATTGCCAGATTACCAAATGTGCACAATGAATATAATATCATGGCTATCATAATCCATTCTGAATTCAAAGTTGAATTCTTAGTTGATAGAAAAAAAATTTTTTTTTTTATTAATAATATAAGTTTATATTATTTAAAAAATCCTGCAATAAGTGGTTCCCCGAAACCTTTTAGAAGACTTGAGCCTCCATCCCCATGATTCCTTTAGCGACGCCACGGACTTTCAGAAGATTCTAAAGGTTTGACAATATTAGGTTAATAAATCTAATTGAATGGGGTTTTCCGAAACGAGAGTTATATAAATTAGACCTCGGTTATAATGAACTCTAATGAAGCTCACATCCTTTGTAGTAACGGCAATGAAAATTATGCAATGAGTATTATTGCTAAACTATATTACATCTGATTAATTGGAATAATTCGTCTCATCGCGCTCGCCCAACACTACATTAAATGTTTCCTATTAATTAATTATCTACATATTTAATTCATCGTGATGGAGATCGAAGACGCTATCCTTTCGCGAAGGCTTCAATATTAAACATTTGGAATAAATAGAACATAAATAAGAACGAATTTTTATTAACACATTTTCTAAAAAAAATAAGAAATAACAGATGTTATCAGCGTCATTTCTAATATGTTTCCTGACATTCCTTTCAGTTCGTAAGTTTTACAAAGAATATTTTTCAATATTTAAACTTAAGCCTCTTATTATTGTTGTTAAACGCGATTCTTAAAAACAGTTAATTCAATATTTTTACCAAAAAATGTTATGCAGGCCTCGAGAATTCGTTAATAATACAAGCCTTTATGCCATCTCTGAGTAATATCCATGCCATCTATGAGTAAAGTCTCCCAGGCTTGGGTAATATATTTGGATAAAATATTGGGATAGCCGTTTTTAAAAATCGAGTCGTTTAACAACACTACCAGTTATAATAATAGATAAAATTTATAATCTGTAGCTATGTAATTCATTTCATCGCATCGCGCAATCATATTTTACCTATTATTTGCTTGCTTTTTGAAAAATTGCTTATCGATGAGTATAATTCATCGTTAAACGATAGCGTAGCTGTTATTGAACATTATGTATTTTGGTAAATTACGCACCGTTTTAACGATATAGCGGTATTTTATTATTATAAATGAAGCCTTAAGTGGCTTTAATAATTCAGAGATTATATTTTGATTAACAAACCAATTAAAACTACAAAAAATTAGTGACTGACTACTTTATTAAATATTGTTTTTTAAAAAAAAATCATCTTTCACTTCTTAAATTGAAATAATTATTTCAAGACAAATTAACATTAAAAAAATAGTTTGTTTGCTTTAAAAATGTGTTTATATAATAACTAAGAAAATTTATAATGTGATAGAGAAAAAAAGAACCTAGGTGTAAAAAAAAAACTGTGGAAGAAAACAAATACGGCAAATAAAAAAATTATCAAGGAAAGAAAAACTGCTGGAAAAATAAAAATTAGGGAATAAAAAAATTGCTGGGAATAAAATATGTAGACAACTTGTCATCTGATTCGAGCCAAAATAAACCTAAAACCCGGATCGAATTGGGTAGACTCTAGACCTTAGGTATCAACTCGCAGCGACATATTATTAAACCTCCTTTTTTTGCCTTCCACGTATAAAGAAAAAGACAAATACACGCACATAATCAAAAACTTTAATTCTTGATCTTCGAATATAGTATATTGATGTGGTCTATTTATAAACGAATAGGAAGCGAATAATTTAATTTTTTTCCAAACACTTTTATCCCTATAATTTTTTTTCCCCAGTTTTTATTTTTAAACATGGATATGGAAAGGAGAACTTTAAGTTAATTTATAGAACGGAAACCTTCCAGAACAATCCCGAAACATTTCTAAAAATAAAAAACCGTTTATTCATGTCTACTGAAATAGTTAAAAGCGCCAACGCACCCCATAATGTAATGAGGAAGGAGAAAATGTAAATGTAGTTAATTTAGTGGAAGAATGAAATTGATCAAGATGCCAAGATTCAGAATAAGGATAATGAGCTTAGCATTTGTTCCCTTATGTGATATGGGAAAGGCAATGACATTTGGAGATTGGTTACTCTGAACAATAGTAAGGATATTCTTGATTATTTCGATTAAAATTATATAAATGAGGTATCAAGGGAGGTCAGAAGCAATTCTCAGTCCCAGATACGTCGAATTGAGCCTCGATTTCCTACGGAAACTTGGAATGTGAATCAGAGCACTCTCTCTGACGAAGAACGCACGAATAATTAATTCTAAAAATGCAATCTTCGTTTTTCTAATCCGGTTGGAAAATAAACACCTATCAATCTGGGTATAGATTTAAAAAAATGAAATGCGAGTTGATATATGAAACAAAACTTGAACGATGCCATGTAGGTAGTTGAGAAAACAAAATTGCAGAGTTATAATACCCAAATTCGGTTAAGAAACTTTGGCTAGGAATACCGTGTGGGGTGCGAAGCCTACCAGATTTTATAAGTGCAATTTGTTTCAATATTTGTTGTCAACTCATTTAATTATTAATTTAAAATTAAATTTGTATACACATAATGATGATTTACCAATAAAATAAATATATCTTATTACAAAATTTTGACAAATTTAGTCTATTTATCATAATTATGGATAAATATTGTATTTATTACTATAGCAAATAATTTTCACGAAAATAAGAAATACATGGTTTATTTTACTGGGATATTTTTTCCCAGTACCACTTTGAACATCAGCATTTTATTTTGCTTAAGCATTTTTTTATGGTGGGTGTATGGATAACCTTTAAATAATCAATAATGAAATAGGGCCTAAAAATATTTATATAAAATTTTTTTGGCTTAAATATTAATATTTACAATATATAATTAAAATACTAATTTGTCTATTCCTTATAAAGATGAGTTTATCCATTATAATGTAACAAATAAAAATAAGCCTTTATTACTATAGGTAAATTTGATAAACATAAAATAAAAAACCGGAGGAATTTTTTTAGTCCATAAGGCTCATAAATTTATTAAGTTCTTCTTATTTTATTTTTATTTAATAATAATAAATAATCAAATCATATTAAACTGTACAATACTAGCAAAGTAATAACAATTAACAAACAAGTAGTAGATTAAAAAATTAGGGGAAACATTTTTATAAAATTTAAAAAATTTATTTGACTGTTTTTTTTTCTTCTACAAAATCGATTATTTTTTCTTATTTAAATAAAATTTTAAATGGTCAATTTTATTTTTGATATTAATAAAAACTCATCCAAATGCCAGCATAGTAAAACCGAAATTATCGGAAATATAAAGGAAATTTATTAAGACAATCAATTTAAAAGAAAACATCCAAGGAAATATAATGGTATAAGAAAAAAGGAAAGAAAACTAGTGCTGTAAACGTTACTTCAAAAAATAAATGCGTTGCTCGTTATGTCAAAAAAAAAGGAAATGCGTCTTACTGGCTATTCAAAAAGTAACGCGTTACTCGTTACTTAATATTAAATATTATAAATAAAAATTTCTTATATATAATTTAAATAAAATTATACAAAAAATAATATATTATAAGATCAGATCTTGTTTTCTTATATATAATATAATAAAATTATACAAAAAATAATATATTATAAGATGGGATCTTGTTTTCTTATACATAATATAAATAAAACTAAACAAAAATAATGTGAGATATTTGTATAATAATATTTTATTAACAACAATTGATTATTTTGATCAGATAAACAAGAGAGTGCTCAACACATGCTTAACACATGTTCAACTGGCTCAGAGGATGGGAGTGTTGTATGATATATAAATGAAAATTTTAATTGGGGGGTAATTTCCTATTTTAAAATAACTTAATAGATCATATTCAGAAGAATCTTCATTCACATTGAGATCCTCGTCAAATTTTTTTATCTTTATTCTGGTATATGTGTTCTTTTTTAATAGAATCAAAGTCTGTTTTTTCTTTGTCAAGATATTTCCCTAAACTGAAAATAAGTTCAAGCTTTCGTTGACCTATAATTTTATCCAGAGCCAATCCATTTTAAATAATGGGGGTATTATTGGTGATAGTATATATTTATCTTGTTTGAATATATTAAAAATAAATATAATCAGAATATAAATTGTAAACAGTATTTCAACTACTTTTATCTATGTCATTAATAAGTGGGTTACAAAACTTGAAATTATTTAAATTTTTTTAAATTTTAATGTTATAATAATTATCGTGGGTGTGAGAAATCTCAAATGTTTTAAAATCGAAAATATATTTAATTACATTTTTTTTTGTTATAGCATTATTAAAAGTTGTTTTTGGCGATTATAAAGCGTATGATTTTATGGAAGAATCCAGAAATAAAGAAATAAGAGATAAAATATCAAACGATTGGTAAATTATTATAAAATATATTTAGTAGACATAATATTTATGTCTATTCCCCTTTTTAATACAATATATTTTACTTATGATGAAAAGGCCATGTCTCCCCTTTGGCTCTAGGTGCAGGAGAGATGTTAATTGCTGCAGTAGAAGATGTATCTGCGTTCGTTCCAGTGGTTCTGATTGCAGGTGCTGATTTTACAAAAAAATACATAGTTTTAATTTTGTTTTTTTATATGCGATTGATTAGTCAAACGCATACCTGTTATTATATTTATTAAATATTTTGGAATTATTGATAAATATACATGCTAATCAATATATAGAATACCTAATAAAGCATATTTTTTAGATAGCGTCTAAAGAGTTATTCTATGTTTGGTTTACTACAATTTTTTAATAAATTTCATTTTATTTTATACTCTAATTATAAGATAGTTAGCAAGATTGGACAGTAATTAGTTCCTGTTTTATAATTAGTAACTGTAATTAATTCCTCTTTTAAAAAAAAGAAGTTATAAATTATAATTAATTATATTTCCCAGGCATATAATCAGTTATAATTCATAATCACATTTATGTTTCCTTTTCTTATTAAAGTAATTTTTATAACATAGTGAGTGATTCTAAATCTTTATCTCCATAGTTTGTAGACTTCTCTCGTCTGATTCATTGGTTGGCCATGTTTCCTATTTGAAATGTTTTACACCACTGATTCTATGACATAAAAATATGAGCTTAGACTCTCAAGTAAGACTGCTGGCGTTATGCTCAATAATAGAGCGGATTATTTAGTTATTATTAATGAATAACTAGTAATTAGGCTATCCGATTATATTCCACAATTTAATCAAATCAAATATTTAATTTAGAAATATTTTTAAATAGGTGATAATGAAATAGGTAAATTAAAATTTTATATTTAATATAGCTTCCTTTTTTAAAACCGATTTAATCAAATGATTTAACGTTTTTAATATTCTTACTAAATATGAATAAATTGAATGAAATTTATGCAAACTTTAAAAAATTATATAAATAAATTAAGATAATAAAGGATTAGATATTATTTTTACTCAAAATAATTATTTAATTATTTACTAAGCTATGATATTCAATGATTAGAGAAAATTTAACTATTCATTTTTATCACTGTTTTTTTTAGTTCATAGCTGTTATGGTAATTATAAAAATATTTCTTTCTGGCATTATTATATGCTATTCTAAAAAATATTTTGGCATAGAAATTTAGAATAAAACTCTGGGTGGGACGACGGTTTTATCAAATATAAGAATATTTATAAATTGTGTAAATTATTCGCTTTTTAAGGAGATTAATAGTATCAGTAAATATTCAAATAAAGTAACCCATGACCATCAAAAAAAAAAATATTATATAACTCTAATTATATTATAATATACTTATAAGTAAAATATATTAGTCTGAGAATTTTATTCAATAATTTTAATTCAAGTCCCGGATAGTTTATTCAATATGGGAAACCAGTTATCATGCAGGCCGGACCTTAAAAGGCATACGTCAATAAAATTATAACCACTTGATTATTGAATCAATAATATCTCGTTTTATAACATTTCTTTAAAAAATAATAATTTATTTAAAAAAATTTTTTTTTAACAATATTAATTTTTACAAAAATATAAATTTGGGAAAGGATGAGCCTCACCTGGGGAAGGATGAGCTTTCCAGTGAGGTGCTTTTGAGCTCTGAAATATTGATTATTTTGTTGAAAGAAATGACTATTAAGAAATTTGTAATACAGTGTTGTGATGATGTAATGAAACATGACGTTAAATTAAAACCCATCCATATAAAAATATTTTGTTTGCAAAAACAATCAAAATATAGACAAAGAATTTTTCCTTTGTTATTTTAATTATTTTTGCAAACAATATATTTTTATATGAATGGGTTTTATTTAATCGTCAATATGTTTCATTAAATCATCACAACACTGTAGTTTCCTTTACATATGAACATGTGTTTTTATTATTGTTGTTCTTCTTATTGTTGTTCTTCTTATTGTTGTTCTTCTTATTGTTGTTCTTCTTATTGTTGTTCTTCTTATTGTTGTTCTTCTTATTGTTGTTCTTCTTATTGTTGTTCTTCTTATTGTTGTTCTTCTTATTGTTGTTCTTCTTATTGTTGTTCTAATTATTGTTGTTCTAATTATTGTTGTTTCTATTATCATTGTTTTTCTTATTATTATTGTTGTTCTTGTTATTATTGTTGTTCTTGTTATTATTGTTGTTCTTGTTATTATTGTTGTTCTTGTTATTATTGTTGTTCTTAAAAGCAATTTTCATAGCTCTTTCCTTGGCTTTCCTTTCATAAGAACAGAAGGTTAAAATAGATGATAATGGCATAATTTTAGCTTCCTTTCATTTCATATATTTTGGATATGACATAATAGCCTCTGGAATAAAAGAATAGAAGTTTGACAATGTGATTGATATAAATATATTTTTCACCTATATACATTCTATATGTATTTATTAGATAAGAGCAATATAATTTCTTAACCTAGAATGCGTCTTATTGTATACTTTAAAATCTTTTTACTGTTTTATAATGTTGCAATATCCGAAATATTAGTTTTTTTTAGTTAATTTATACATGTTGTCATTTAACTTTTATTAATATATTCCAAATCAACATTCAGATTTAAATTATTACAAAATTAATGATTTAATTTTATATAACTTTTACATGATTAACTTAACATCCGTCCATTACATAACTTAAATGTATTATCTCCATGGCTAACAAGGATGGATTTTTAATAAAATATAATCATGATATCATAATTTGTTAGCATACATACTTTTTCTTATATAATTTCTCAAAGTAAAGTTTACAAATAATACTCAAAAAGTTCGTATGAATCTCTGATTCTATTCCATCAATATCCTTGAAATTAAATTTTATGGTAGTTTGAACATATATTTTTTGTTCAAATAAAGAATAATTTTATATAGAATATGTTTTAATCTTTTTATTTAAAATAGTTAATGGATAATTAAAATTAAACTTTTATTATTTTTTATTTTTGAAAAATTCATGCATTTAAAAAGTTAGTTTTGAGGGTACAGAAAAATTATATATTGTGTAAAATTTTATACAAAAAAACAAGAATTATATCCGTATCTGAATTAAGCAGTTATATATTTTCAGTTAAAAAAATTAGCCATTAGAATTGAGTACTCTAGAAGAAAATCCCAAGGCTCAAAAGAACCTCGCTCATAAGATCCCTGGTCTCCATTACTACTATTTCCTATTATATTTTAATTCATTATAACTCAATCACATCCTATTTTTTTATGTTCTTGGTATAACTTTTTTTAAAAATAAAATAAAGGATTCTTAAATAAAAATTATTGTCAACTTGATCAAGGTATATAACTTTACAATGTTAATATGAAAAAAAGTCATTAAAATAATTTATAGAAAATGTGATTTAGATTAACTTAGTTTTTAATATTATATATTAATGAGATTGTGAACCCAATTTTATTGTATTCTTAAAATATTTTATTATATTTTTTTAGTCTATCCTGACGGACGAAGAGGTAATGTATTATTTATTTTAATTTGAATTACTCTTCGTAAGTAATGATGCATTAAGATGAAATAATGTCAATCAAATAATTTCAACGGATCAGCTCTCCAATTTTTTCTGTAGTTATCGCTTGATTTCATACTGACCAAATTGTTTTAAATTTTCTGACCAAATGTCTGGGTTAATGATATATAACACTCCTTAGCCTCACGATTTACCATAAATACAGGTATACAAATTTGCTGGCGAGACACTATTTTTTAAATTCTCATATAAATATTTTACATCGAAATTTTATATAACCTTATAAAAAAGAAATTAGAGTTTCATTGTCATATAAAACTTTTATATGGAAAATCAAAATGGCATGTCACATCACTAACCAGTTTTTATTCAACAACGTTTCGAATGCATAGTAAGGATTGAATAGCCAGCCTAGTAATTATATGTCACATGTCTGGATAGATAGCATGACAAGTAAAATTCGACTGTGATGCAATCTAAACCAGTCCTGGCTGATCTTCACTATGTGTATCTTGTACTAATATATGTTGAGCAGTTATATTTTAATCAATGACATATACCATCTTGAGATACTATGCATTCATTTAGCTATGTATAGGTGCAAATCGGCTAGTGACATGCCATTTAAATTTTTATTTAAAAATTTTATTAGTTATATATGTAAAAAACATATTATATGGAAATTCAAACTGCTCTAATATAAGGTAAGGTTGAGGTTTACATTTTTTTTTTTTACTAATTTGACAAATTCACCGAAAGGTATGAGAAAAGAGATTTTGCAAGAGTTGCATAATGGGCATCTCGGTGCTGGAAAAACAAAATCATTAGCGAGAGAGTATCTGTGGTGGCCTGGTTTAAATGCAGAAATAGATCAGGAGGTAAAGAATTGCGATGCTTGCAATAAATACGCAGACAATCCTCATAATATTCAAAACCCATGGGAAACAGCAACGAAAGTATTCGAGCGCGTACACATAGACTTTGCAGAGTTCAAAGATAATAATTTTATGGTATGTGTTGACGCCTTCAGCAAATTTCCTATTATTAGGAGAATGAGAAACACAACTACGGAATCAACGATTAAAGAATTGATGAAAATAATAAGTTTATTTGGTATACCTAATAGAATAGTCAGTGATAATGGAACTAACTTTACCAGTAAATTATTTAAGAAATTTTGCGAAGATCACGAAATCGAACACTTACTCACCGCACCTCACCACCAACAGTCCAATGGCCAATGTGAGCGTATGATTAGATCAATGAAAATGAATATGAAAAGGAATATGGAAAATAATAATAAAATAGAAGTAGACATAGCTCTAGAAAAGTTTCTTTTTAGTTATCGTAATACACCCAACGCAACGACCAACAAAATACCAAGCGAAGTAATGTTCTCCAGAATGATTAGGACAAAATGGGAGTTGATAAAACCGAGGGATGAAAGAGATCATATACTAAATCGCAAGATATCAATAGATAGGGATATAGAAATAGGAGACAGCATATGGTATAAAACTTTTAAGGATAATAATTGGGAAAAAGGTACAATAATGCGCAAAAACGGAAATTTGTTGTATGAGATAGATACTGGGAACAAAATTATAAAAAGACACTTGGACCAAATAAAAAAAAGATCAACTAATATTGAACCTTCTTCTAATGGTGCAACAGTTTTTAAAGCGAATGTTAATAATAATGCATGACCTTATACATTGAATTTTAGAAGGGGAGGTGATGAACCAAGAAACCAAAATGTACAAGTGAATGATCAGAATCGCAACGTTCAAAGACCAGTTAGAAATAGTGTGTTGCCTAGAAAATTTGAAAATTTTATAATGAATTAAATTTGATAATAAATTTTTTTTTCTCTTCCTTATATTAAAACAAAATTAGTTTTTTTTGTGTGTGGAACTAAATTGATAAAACGTACAACAAAAAAAGATCAACGAAGGGGTTAACGAGCAAGAATGACAAACGACAAAAATTATAGACGGAGGGCAAATAAGAAATTTAAAAAAAAAGTGTGAAATGTTAAACAGTGACACTCATGTATTTTATCTTAACTTTAAAAAATTATTTTTTTTTACATCCTTAAGCTATTTATGACGTAACTTAAAATATTTCAAATGTAATAAGAATTGTTTCTTTCTTTTTGTTAAAAACAACTTTTATAATTTAAAAAATCAATTTGCTTATAAACTAATATTAAATTTTATATTTTTTATTATATAAATCAATTTACTTAAAAAACGAATGTTCAATTTTATATTTTAACTTTAAAAAGATCAATTTATTATAAACGACATTTAAATTAAATTGTCAATATATATAGGAAATTATTTTGAGTTATGTGATAATTATATTTTTAAAATTTAAATATCAATAAATTGACTTAAAAATTATATTCTTGAAGTCTGCACCATCTTTAGAAATTTCAGACATTAATGTTTAGTTAACAAAAATTATTTTTTAAAATGGCTAACCCAATATCTTAGCCAAAAGATATTACCTTAGAGATGATTATTCTCATAGATGGCGGGAAGATTAGGATATCTATATAAGATCTCGATGCTTGGGTAATATTATTTTGACTAAAATCTTAATTTAAATTGGCGAGACGAGCCTTTTTAAGACACTTGTAATATTATATAAAGAGAGTTAGTCACCAAGCTATACAAGAAAAGGGAATTCAGAAACCTGATTCAATATACAATACAATATTAATTATAGATTAATCACAAATTTTCAAAACAACACAAAATTTTATTACTATGCATATACATATTGTTTTACCTGCATTTTATCTTCACAAATCATTATTATTTATCAAGAGTCTATAAGTAAGCTTAATAAAGAAAATTTATATATCCTTGTTTTAAGATGGAAAATTATAATATAATTCTAAAATTAATTGATATGAATTTTATCTCTTAAAAATAATTATTTGAGAAAGATGCTACCCATGCATCTACGTTATTCGACAAATCTTATATAGGTTTAATAGTTTAATTAATTAGGTTAATTAGAATATAAAATTCTTAATCTATCGGTTGTTGTTTGTTTGTGACAGAAACGTATTTAAGTTTTGTTATAGATTTTTAATTGTCATGCAGATATTCCCGCTTTTCTTCGATTATGCAACTTCGTTAAACAGGTTATTCTGAATTCATCTATTAAGATTTCTCCAATTTTTAGGATATAGATTTCTATATGAATTGAAGGCAGTTCAATCCTCCTTTGGGTTTTCGCTAGAGTTTTGCTACAAGTGAGGTGTTATTAACATCCTCAGTCACCTCGCATGAACATTTATTATACAATCTTTTCTATCCTTATGCTTTTAATTTAACGATGACTATTCAAAAGACTAATTTACTCTAAAATAAATTTAAATAAAGGTTTTAAAATAAAATATTAGTTTAATACAGATAACTTTGCTGATGGTATGACCTATTTATTCGCCACTATATTTTTCGATTCTAGGTCTTGCATAATTTTTTTAATATGTTATTCTTTAACAACAGTTATAATCTACTCAGCAATCTGAATAATAATGTTCTCTTAGCTTAGCTTGAGGACCCTACTTTAACTGAATTCGACACGTATCGTAGACAGCGTCTACATGGCCGGGGGGGGGGGGGGGTAGGAGACAAATGCCTCCAAATTAGCATTTTTGGGGGTATGTATTGATTTTAAGGGGTTGATATTAATTTTTTGGGGGTAGGCATTATTTTTTTGGGGGTAGGTATTGATTTTTGGTGGGTAATTTTTGATTTAAATTATAATATTTTTTTAATGCATTAATTGATACGATTATGATGGTTATCGTTGATTTTCTGAAAAATGTCAATTAAAGTAAAGATATTTGTCAATTAATAAATAATATAAATTTTCTTTGTCAACGATTTTCATTTAGCATTTTATCAAGTTAATATTTACACATTTCCTATTTGGTACTTTTCTTAATAAAAAATTATATAACACCGTCAAATGTTAAAGAATTACGTTCGTTTCTTGGAATAGTGAATTACCATGAGTCGTTTATAAAAAATTTACATTCTATTTATGCACCTTTATACCGACTAACGAGTAAAAATGTTAGTTGGTTTTGGTCAGCTCAAGAAAATAAAATATTTAATAAAGAAATATATATAAGAGAAGATACAATAATTCTTATTTCAAGCGATATTCCTGTCATGATTTCTTGTGACGTTTCCGAAGATGGTCTAGGAGATGTTGTTGCCCACTTATTTCTTACTGACCAGGAGAAACCGATTGCTTACGCATCAAGGACAGGGTTGCCAGGTCAAAATTTTCAAATTGTGGGAGAAATTCGGTATTTTGTGGGAGTAATATAAAAATTGTGGGAGAAATATAAAAATTGCTAAAAAATATTTTTTTGCGGGCCGGTCGGGATTTAGAATTGACTTAGTTATCCGCTTATTATTTTTTATAAATATAAAATCGAATCTATTTTCCAAAATAAAATAGGTAATTATTTTTCAAAATAAAATAGCCAACTATTTTTCAAAATAAAATAGCCAACTATTTTTCAAAATAAAATAGCCAACTATTTTTCAAAATAAAATAGCCAACTATTTTTCAAAATAAAATAGTCAACTATTTTTCAAAATAAAATATGTAACTCTTTTTCAAAATAAAATAGCCAACTATTTTTCAAAATAAAATATCCAACTCTTTTTCAAAATAAAATAGGTAACTATTTTCCAAAATAAAATAATTTTTCAAAATAGGTGATTATAGTACGACACAAAATTACTTAAATACTATCTTTATTATTAAAATAACATATTGATTTATTATAATATATTAATTTTGTTTAAAAATAATAACCAACGATCTTTTTTAAATACAAAAGAATAACAAGATAAAATAAAAAAATTGTAATTTTACAATGTAAAAAAATATATTTTATGCTAATGTATAAATAAGATTTTATAAAAAAACAAACAATTTTAAATTTACAATATAAAAAATAATTATAATCAGTGCGGGGAAGTTGTTCTACAGTATTTAATTAATACAATGGGGGAAGGGAATATATTTTGAGGCATCAAAAATCTTCAAAGCATAAATCAGTACAGGGCAGTCTATCAACATCTATTGCAAAACAAAAATATTCTTCAAAAATAAGAAATAATACAAATGCAACTACAGTTGCGGAAATGGTAAATACCTATCATGCAGTATAATATTAAGAGAGCTACTTAACATCACAATGTTGGTAGAATCCCCATAATATTTAACGACTAATATAAATAATAAGTATACTTTGTAGAACACTAATGAGCAAGGCTATCATCAATGTTTTAGGATAGCCAGAAGGTCAATTCTTGATCATTTGAAGATGTGCAAACAAATGCAATTCTAACAGATGTATCTAATAAGGAGATATCAAAGCATTTCCCTTGATCCTCTCCTATTTCAACAAAATTAATGTCATTTCAATAAAACTATTGAAAAAATTTTCTCCAGATATGAAATATCCAAAGACATAGCTAACAATATATAATGGTAAATATGGCAGATTTGGCATTACCAATGAATTGCATGGCAGCTTTCTGATCTGATAATTCCTCAGTGAATTTGGCATAAACCAGAGTGTATTTACAGAATTGAGTCAGCATAATGTTGGTTGACAGGGTCCTCCTAATACGAGCCATCGTTGAATTTTAAAATTTTACAAACCTTTAAAAAATAAATAGATTATAAAAGCTGCCCTAATATTTTGAAAAAAATTTTCAAAAATAAATGTCAGAAGTATATTTAGGAATTTTACATATAGGAAATCTACTATATGCTGTTAATATGCAGTTGCAATCAGAAGAATATAATTTAATAAAGGTTCACTAAATTGGCAGAAATACCAAAGTAAGAATATTATTACTATTATCGTAATTATTAATAAGATTTAATATGATGTCATGTTTGAGGAGATTGTAATGCTTCTTTATTTTTATGATTTGCCAAAATATTCAAAATATTAATTTTACAATATAAAAAATAAATTTATTTGATTTTATGCAAAATGTATAAATAAGATTTTATAAAATATAGAAAGTCAAATAGTTATAGTTAATTATATTTTATTTGAGATTTAAATAATGGAACTAAACGTTTACCGTCGTTATTAAGATATTTATAAAATTCCTGGCATGACATTTTATAATTTTGTTTAACCATTAACTCGGCCTCTAATGTTGTTAAAGCAATTTGATTTCTCTCCTTTCTCCAGGCACTCCTCATCAGGCTAAAAATGCGCTCCGATGAGGCATTAGAATGAGGTAAGGAGAAAACATACTCGCGAATTTTTTCTAAGCATGGGGATTTATCGTTATTACGAAAAAATTCCACCCATTTTTCCTCTGCTTTTAGACCATCTAACTTTAAGTATTCTGGCGAATCATAAAAAATGGAAAAAATTACAATCTCTTCAAACAAGGCTTATCGGTAATTTTAATATATTTATTAAATTACAAAAACCCTTAAATGATGGTTTCTGTTCCAAGGTCATAATATTTAAACATTTGTAAATAGAGTTATTAAAATCAAATTTTGATTGTAAATATTCTAAAATTGTCTTAATAAAAATATCTGCTTCATTTAAAAATGAATTAATTAGAGTATTATTTGAACATTTTAATATAATATTTTTAGCAATAGCGCCATAAAATTTATTATCTATTTTTAACTGTAGAAATGAACAGAGCTGTAGCATGATTTTGTGAATCTTTATCAATAAAGAATCTTCTGATTGCAACTGAATATTAACTACATGAAGTAGATTTCCTACATGTGAAACTAATCCCAAATATGCTTCTGACATTTCATCCTCGAAAAAATTTTTCAAAATTTTAGGACAGCTTTTAAAATCTTTATTTAAGAAGTATTTCTTTAAGGGTTCGTAAAATTTTAAAATTTCTCGATGGCAGGTATTAATGATAACCACCTGATAGGTACATATCGCAACAACTCACACCATTCCAAATCAGACTACTCCACCAATTCTTTTAATTCAGTGACTCTTTTAGTTGATGAACTAAATTCGTTAAAACATTTCATCACAATTACTTCGACATCTACAGATAGTACATTCATTGCCTTCTTGCAAGAATTATGCAGTATTGGCATACAGCCAATTGATATTAATTCATTATTGTGCTGCCTCAATTCGGTAAATACACTTTGATTTTTGCCAAAATTAACAGAGGCATTATCAGCGCAGAAAGCTGACATGCAACTCATTGATAACCCTGAATCAGCTATATTTACCATTATGTGGTTAGCTATATCGTTGGATTTTTCACTATCGGATGAAAAAAATTTCAATAGTTTTATAGAAATGCCCTT
The DNA here is from genome assembly GCF_954871325.1 of Gordionus sp. m RMFG-2023. Lineage (NCBI taxonomy): Eukaryota > Metazoa > Nematomorpha > Gordioida > Chordodea > Parachordodidae > Gordionus > Gordionus sp. m RMFG-2023. The sequence goes on from NC_088777.1 coordinate 7,168,930, forward strand.
ATTCTTGTTGAAATAGCGAAGGATCAGGGGAAATGTTTTAATATTTCCCTTATTTGATGCATCTGTTAAAATAGCATATGGATGTCCTTCTTTCAAATCGTCTAGAATTGACCTCTTCAGGTCCTAACACATTTGTGATAGCCTTGCTCATTTTTGTCCTACCTCAAGTAAAGTTAGCACTTATTTTGGAGTCGTTAAATATTATGGGGAAAAGATTCGACCCACAATGTGATGACAGATAGCATATTCATTTTGCATGATGGTACGCATATTTTTAAAATGATAATATTTGATAGATTGTCGTTTGTTAAAACTGAGCTATTGTTGAATAATTTATCAATTATATTTATAATCTTTTGCTTGACATATACTTTATGGAATAGTATAAAAGTAAGTAAGTGAAAAATATTATTTAATCAATATTATTCATCCACTAACTTTATTTAAAAGAATTAGAGATTAGAATAATATCCACTTCTAAAAGTACTATTCTTCTAACACAAAAATTTTGAAAATGTCGAGTGGAGCACTGCAATTCTAGATAACGATATAAAATATATTAAGTAATTTAAAATATATTTATAATAATTATACATACTGTTCTAACTTCTATTCTTTCTAACACAAAAATTTTGAAAATGTCGAGTGGAGAATTGGAGAATTTTATAAAAAATATATTTTAAAGCGGAAAAATAAAATAAAAGAACTAGACATATTTTTCGAATAAATATTTAAAATTTATTTTAAAAATATAAAAATAATCAAATACTGTCTCTCAAAATTATTATTTATATATTAAAAACATTTAAATGCTAAAAAAAAATTGTGGGAGAAATTAAAAAATTGTGGGAGCTTTTTGTGGGAGATTTCTAATTGTGGGAGTTTTGTGGGAGTGAGATGTATGTGGGTAAACTAAAAAATTGTGGGAGAATCCCACTGATGGGGGGAGACATGGCAAGCCAGTTTCCAATTAGCAATAAGCTCTTTTAAGTAGGTGGACACATGCAGTTAAATTTTATACCAAACAAAAACTCATGTCTTTGCAGTTCACATTTTTCTATCTTACATCTACAAATTATTATAATCCTGGTAATTTGGATATATCAATTAAATAAATGTGTTTTTACAGGTTTTTTAAATATTTTCATTAATAAATATTTACAAGCTAAAATCAGGCAATGCAATACTAGTAACAATTAATTGTAAATATATATAAACTTTCTTTATTAATTTAAATGAATTAAAGCATTTTTTATGATATTAATTATTACTTAATTTGAATGAATTAGTACATTAATAAAAGCTCAAGATGATTTTTATGTTATTAGTATTATTTAATTATTAGAAATGTTGGGTGGGGGGCTTATATACCCTCATCTATTGCCACAAGAATTGGTCAAATAACATGTTTTTTTTATAAATTTTTATGTTTTCATGAATTATACGTGGTTATTTTTAATTTTTCTTTCATTTTATAATTTATCTTATGCAAAAAAATCAAAAAACCTTTACCTGAATTTTAAATTTAAATCATTTTATATTATAAAAAATATATATCAAACGCTATTTTTGCTTTATAAATTATATAAAAATTAAATTTATAAAAGTGCTCCATCTTGTGGAGATTTTTTTGTTTTGTTTTATTTTCTTTTTATATTTATTTTTTTTATTATTTATGTATATAAACTAAATATTTACAAAGATGTATTTATAGTAAAAAAAATATAAAAATTATGTATAAATATTAATAGATGACTAAAACTTTTATAATAAAAAAAGGAGTAATAGTTGAAAACTATTCTCATAAAATATGTCTTAATATGGTTATACATATATTAGTATATCATTTACAGGATAAAACTAAATTATAAAGATAATTTATATTCTTTATATAAATACAACAAAAATTTTTTTTATTTCAGGACTAATAAATAAAGAGTCAAAGGCAAGCCATTTGTCATTATAAAAAACAAACACTCTTGTTTGAAGCAATGTTGACACACACGCAATTTTCACATCTGTGACCCATGTCCCACTGAAGCCCATTTATTCTTCACAATGTATCAGTAGAGTTTTGCCCTATAAATCCAGAAAAGTAGTTGAAATGTTTCAGCATAAGAGAAATAATAGCAGTCCTGATCATCATGATATTCCTCATTATTGCTAATACATCTGAATAAATAATTTCCATCACCTAGGACTTGGTCAACCTTATCAGAATCCCCTAAGTTTGTGGATGTTAAATTTTGAGTATTTTAATGCACTTAAGGTCAGGCCTAAAATTTCAGAATGATATTTTTTCCATTTTGATGTTGTTGGCTGAAAAATGGATATTGGATCTTTTATAGTCCCAAAGTCCAATATCACATTTGGTCTAGATAGGTAATTTTTTATGGAAAATGGAATACGATCCTTTTGATTGGTAATAAAATGTGCTTTATTTATTAAATAAATAAAATAAAACCAAGAGTAAATTTTAAGGTTTGGTGTATATTGCTAGTATATTTTGTCATTGCATTTTTAACAAGTTTGGTTATGAGTATAGGCCAATTTGGATAGGTAATATTATTTGATTTGGGTCCACAATTATATTTCATTTTTTATATTCATTTATAAATTATTTTTAAACAATATATATTATATTCAAGAATGACGGAGTTGAAGGGTAATTAGTTAGTTTTTCTCCCTACTTTTATGATAGTTGTTACCTGTTATTTGAAAATAATATCTTTTTATTTATAGCCCCCTCCCCCCTTCAGGCCAGGCCCCCAGCCTGCAAAAAAATTTGTTTTAGGACAATGTCTGATCCATAGTTGATAATAGAATTCCCAAGCGTCCAAGCTGATAATAATTTCGAAAAATTTTCCCTAAGCTCCAATATAATTCATAAAAATGCTCAGCCCCACCTATTTTCTCAAACATGGCCAACGCGTAATAATTTTGAAATTTTTACCTCAAGCCTGGAGATAGGTAAATCTCTAAAAATCATTTTCATTTTTTATTCATTTTAATCCCGCTCAATCCTACTTCAGACCAAGACCAACTCATTAGGACTAATAGTGAATACTATTTTTTGAGTAAAAATATATTAAAATTAGCTTTTACCTGAGACCCATAAAAATATTATGCCTAATATCTAATATAAAAAAATTCCCAATGCTCATAATCATGTTGAGAAAATTTTCTCAAGCCAGCCAAAGGCCATAATAATTTTGGTAGTTAAGAAATGAGATAAAATATGTAAAAGTCATAATTCATTTAAAAATACAATCAGAATAGGAAAGTTACATGAGCCTTTTTTTTGATCCGGCCTACCTATGTCTGCAAAAAAAAAATTTCAGGCCAATGTCTAACCCATAGTTAAAATTCACAAATCTTCAAGCATCTCTATTTTAAATTTTATCCAATATGATTTCCATCACAAATTTAAATTTTAATATTTCTAATACTCTTAATGCTCATTGTATTGCAACAATTTTAGCTCTTTTTCTCCTAAATTTTAATATTTTTATAAAATTTATTTTTAAAATATATTTAGTACTATACACACAAACTAAATAATTACCCTTCAACACCGTCAGCTAGTTATGGTAATAAATGGTGAAATTTTAAAAATATCAGCTAATAATTAATATTTTAAATTTAATTATATTCAAGTTGGTGCATGCGCATAGCATATGTCTTTCTAATGGGAGGGTTGTGGTTCGATCTCGTAGATTGCAAAAAATTAACATTTCATTATATAGTCTCCTTAAATTTTAAATACATTAGGGAGATACGAAAACGATCGTGTTTTGATTACGGAGATTATATATATTAGATTATATCTTTTTGAAAAATTTTATATCTTGCAATTTATATTTATTGCGCATTAAATAAAATTAAAAACAAATTATACTGTCCAGTCTTATGCCATTTTTAAGATATATATAGTATGTTATAAAGCAACTGTTAATCAACAATATTGCATATTATAATAAAAAATAATATGGTTGTTATTTTATAAATAGATAATTTTTTGATGATGCAAATCTTTTGATACATTATAATGGATGTTTTATAATTAAATGTTTGATATTTAGTGTTAAAGATTTAATGTTTTGAATAATAAAAATTACTAGAATGTAAAATGTGAATTTATAAGTATTAAACGAAAACTTGGGTAAGATAATTAAAGTGAGGAGTAATAAAATACATGAAAAATTCTAGTTAATGAAGGCTTTATAAAATGTGCATGTGACATGTAATACATGTAGATTTTTAAAAATTTCCTATTAAAATTTTTTTTCAATCCCGTCGTGTTTTATATTTAAATGTCGGTTGGCAAGGAGTTGGTGCACAAATTTTATTTTAAGATAATTAAAATATATTTTATCTCTACACTAGGTATCAAATTCATTATATAATATATATATATACAAGAAAATTTGAATGTTAAAAATTAAAAAATAATATAAATAATAAGTTTTTTCCTAGATAATATTTTTAAAAAATTAGTCTTTCTTTTATCGAAAAATATTTAATAAAATTTCTTTTCAATATTCCACATATTACTTAAATTTATTTATATTTTTTTTTAATAGCGAGCACTATTTATTCATTCCATAATAATATTATGATAAACTCGTTTCGTTCGTTTTATTTTAATAGGGTTAATTTCTTGATTAACTTTTCAGTCACTTTTTCTAATTTTTTTTCTTGCATTAATTTATTCTTTTAAGCATTTAGTTCGACTTGATCTATTTTCCTAATTTTTATTCATAAAAACAGCCATAGAACGACATTTTTTTGAAAGGTTTGTTTTTTTAAAGTGAAGATCAACGGTCAAATTTTCTGTGCTTGTATCGTGGTTTGATTTTAAAAAATCGGTTCCGCGTTTAGTTTTTTGTATCTAAGTTTCTGTTCGACCTGATAGAAAAAATTATTATATTATCTTTTTTTTATGATTTAGCAAATAACTATAAAACTATGTCAAGAAAGTTTAAAGAATCCACTAAGTTTTATTCCATAAATAAAACTAGTTCCTACCTTTTTTAAATTGTTGATGAATAAATATCGTTCTCTCGAATAAAAATTTTATGCCGATAAAAATGATACATTCATATTTATTTATAATTTTTACAAATTTGAAGTCAAAATACTTATATTTACAATTTTCATAATAAAAATAAATAAATCATTTCAAATTCAACTAAATTCGGGTTGTTTTTCCAAATATTCTTTGACTTGGTTTAGTAATTCCACTTTGATATGGTCTGGCACCAATCCTAGCATATGCAAATTTGAAAAAAACAAAAAAATTTGTAAGCAAAATAAATAAATAAAAATGAAGGAGGAATTATGACTTAAATTAAATTTATTGAATCTTAAGATTTTTATTATGCGGGGATCATTTCTAAATCCCAATCGTGCCACGGTCGGGACCTGACCGCCAACTTACAACTTTGATATAGGTCGGGGAAGATTTGGGCCACATTTGGTCTCGGACCTCGGCACAATTAATTTTTGAACTATTTGGTTTTCCTAATTTGTTTTTTTTTTTTAAATTACTTTTCCAAAATGTTTCATTATCCTATAGGCTTTATAAATATACTCTTCTGATAACTTAAAAAAATCGAACTTTTTTTAAAAAAATATATTCCCGGCTGGAAGTTTAGGATATCATTTCAAGATAAGATTTAGGATGGGATTTTTGAGGAAAAAAATAAATAGTCGAACGGGTCATGACGGATTTGAAAAATTGGGCTCAACACGTGGCTCGTTCCTATTAAACGAAAGGAGATTTTTTTTATTGTAAATTGATTGAAAGCTTTTAAAAATAAAAGTGTCAAGAATTCAAATGGATAAATTAATGCTACAAATAAGAATGATCGCGCAAAATTAGGCCATATCCCTAATAACCAGAGTTGTTAAAAGATTCTTTTTAAATGGATCTAGATACAGATACAACGTCTAAAATAATATCTAGATACAGATTATTTAATCAAAAATCTATCTAGATACAGATACCACATTTTTATATCTAGATTATCTAGATCCTTTAACAACTCTGCTAATAACCGTGAAAATAGTGGGACATCACTCGATTTTCATATAAATTTGCATTCTATAAAAATAATAAGAGTTAAGGTCCCGGTTTCGAATATCTCCAGGAGTCTAAAAAATTTTGAAAAGAGATTTCGGTTCTTCGGTCCCGAGCTCTTAGGAGAAAACAAAAAAATGTCGGAAATTTTAAATCCTAAATATAACCCTTGAAAATTTGTTATGTCGACATTTGCGAAGGTTGCCAAAATATAGCAGAACTGTTCTTTTTTGACTCGGCCCGCGTTTTTCAAATGATAAAAGACCCGATGCCGGGTAATTCCAGCATGTATAGAATATTAACTCTGTGATATTCAGACGATTTTGTCAACAAATTTTGTGCATTTTTTTAAAATTTTATATTTAAAAAAAAAAATTATAGTTACAAAATTCGCGGAAAAATCATTTCATAGTAATTAATCTGTATACTGGAATAGAATTCCACGATAAAATCCAGGTTTATTTATAAAAAAACCCAGATTTTCTAAAACCCCGCAACATATATATATTATATATACATGAGTATAATAGTTGTACTATTGTTAGAAACCGGTTCCTATTCGTATAAATTTTTAGATCCCCTAGGTTTTCTCCGGTTTAGAGGGTTCCTGAGTTTAATGTGTTGTTATTTTTATTTTTGTTTTTATGTTATGTTTTTTTTATTAAAAACTGTAAACTCACGGCCTTATTGTTATCAATAACGCTATCTATTGAAGATATAACATAATTCTAATGTTTAAATAAATTCAATAATATGATTAATAATCCGTTTATATTTTATACTTTACAAAATGGTCCCATTAGTTGATGGCAAAAAAAATATTATGACCCAAATCATTTTTCTTACAAAGGGATTTATGTAAAAGTGAGTTTATAAAAAATGTCAATACTGATAAATAACTTGGCGAAAAATGTTTAAATGTGAGAGTGAATAGCATTTTATTATCCCAAATAATGTCTTTATAAAGTCAGGCCTAATGCCAAATTTATAGATTCAAATTCAAGAGCACTTATATACTATGAATTTTATTGGACTTATATAAAACATTTGTCATATTATATACATACTATAATTTAAGACAACAAATATTTTCCATGAGGCTATGTTTGAAGGACATACTAAGCATTTATAATTTTTTTTATCATCTTGAATTTAAATAAAACATTCTTTCTAAGAATTCTTTTTATCAATAGAGTAATTAAATTTTATGAATAATTTAATTCACTTAAATTTTACAAATTATTTTCTAAGCATTTTATTTTTTGTTAGCTAATTTTTTTTAAGAAAAAATTAATTTAATAACCTCTTGCTTGTGGAGTTATATCATTTATTAAATCGTCTGCAGTAACGTTTTCAATTCCTTTTTCCTCTGCAAATTTTGAAGCACTTTCTTATTTATTTTAATAGTTATTAAAATAAAATGTTTTGAAATATAAATTAAATATTTTCCTTAAGGTAAAAATAGGTTTTAATGTAATAAAAAAAAAATTAGGCAGAAAAATTTTAATTGGGTTTTATTAATATTTTTTAATTAGAGTGATTGATCTGTTAATCTATAAATTTTATTTTACTTTTACACAATTCCTTAACTTCTTCCTTCCATCCACATTCAATTAATTTAAGATTTAGTTCTTCTTTTAATCTGTAGTTTTTATTTTTTTTAAAAAAAAGATAATATTTATTAATTGATTTACAGAAAAATTTAAAATCTTACATGTAACTTAACTTAATTAAATATTAACTATAAAATATATGAAATTTAATAGATAGGTATAAAAATATTTATTTCTAAACACATAATTTATATTCATTATCAAAAATATTTTTCATTATTGGTTGTAGTTGTATAATCATAATAAGCATAATTATTGATAAATAATTTTGAATGTCCATTTGTATGATGATTCATATGAAATTTGGGAATATATTCATTATTTATTATATGTTGTTGTGGTATATTTATATGTTGAAAATTGTTTAAGAAGTTATAGCTTGTAATAATATTATCATCTTTATTCATTATAGTTTCATTTTTATTTGGTCTATATTTGTTATTATTATATATGCAAAGTTCAATTTTTTTGGAGAGAATCATCCTATATGATTCATATTTCATTACAATTTTTTCAAGTTCTTGCATATACAATCTTTTCAATATTGCTTCAAATGATTCCAATTGTTCCAAATTAAAAATATCCCATTTTAAATTACAATCTAGCTCTTTAGGCGCAACTGAGTATATAATAATCCATTCAGGAATTTTTGCATTAAGAAATGGATTTGCTGGCACTAAAGGTTTCCTTTCTATGTTGGTATCTAAGGTAGAACTGTGGTAAATTTGTGTATTTTTATCCTTACCTAAGTTTATAGAATGCATTTCATGTTGTTGATAATTTTTATTAGGTATGGCATAGTTATCTGTAAATTTATCATGACTTTGTTCAGTATATTTGACCATATAGTCATTATTTATATTTGATTGATTCACACATTGTGATTTTTTATTAAATAATTTATTTAAATCACTTTGTTCTGTATTTTTTTTCCTTCTTATGATATAGTCCATAAAATAAGCTTTGAATGATATTTTTGGTTCCTTGATGAGGTATTTTTCTAGATCAGGTCTTCTATCAATATCTTTATATACATCATTGTTATCTAATTCATTAACATTTGAAATTTTGTTCCGAATATTGCCTGGTTCATAATTATTAAATCTTGCAAAATTTAATTTGTTAATGAATTTATATTTGATATATTTATTTTCAAGATCATTATTGCCAATATGATTTTCATGCAAATTCGTAAATTGCTTTTTAATGTATCTTCCAGGCATTTCATTTTCGGATGTTAATACATTTTTATTTTTTTTCCAGGGATTCATCATGATTTATATAAATATATATTTTGTATATAAAAGCGAATGTGTATGGGAATTACCGTAGTTTTTCCTCTGATTCGTTGAATCTTTGATCCATTATTGCATTAATTTCTTCGTTACTTTAAATTCTGATAATATATAGATAAAAAAATATCGATACTTATTTTGAAGCATTTCTTTTAAATTTACTGTTGTTTTGTTTGGAATTAAAAAATTGACATATGTTACTCTCATGAAATATATGTCAGAATTTGACATAACAATAATATTTATTGATTTTGTTTTTGGGATGCATCCGATTGAATATAATTATTAATAAATATAATTTCCATCAGAATCCAAGGAATTTCATTCTTAAACAAAAATTTTAAATTATTATTATAAATATATAATTATTCTTGTATATTACGATCTTGTAGTCCCACATTCGTATATATAGATTAAGAATCACCATTTTGTTTTGTATTTTAATTTTAAATTAGTATGAAATATTATATAATAAAAGGTTGATCACTTAAAATAATTAATAAAGATTTATTTAGAAACAAATGTTAAATAGGGCCAACAATTTTCTAACTGGAGCTGAACTACCAAAAAGGGACTATAATTTTATTTGAAAACTTCCATAAAACGTGATAAATGTAAAGCGTCGGTAAAAAAATTACAATTTTTGCATTTATACGATTTTCATCATATCAAATTTTATCCAAGGGATAAGTATGAAATATTATCCTAAATCAAACCAATTTCTTATAACAAATTACAGATTTTAGTAATAAAATAACTATAATAATTCAAAATCACAGGCAACTACTTACCATCAAAACTTGAACTACACGATTAATTCCTTAATTATAGATTACGATCCAAGGGATTCACACCATGGAATAATGGTTATGCATTGGAATCTCACCTACATAGCTATCTTTCTCTCCCAGAATAATATTAGTTCCTATGAATAACTAAATAATAAATATGCGCATTTAATAAAAAATATTATTTATGTTCCAGTTTTAGTTTCAACATCTTATTCAATCGGGAAACGAGTTACTATTATTTTTAAACTACTTATCCGAAAGTGCCCAAAATTTCCAATTTCAATAGCTATTTTTTATTGCTAAAGCATAAAATTATTAAAACCGCCGCTGTAATTTCAAATTATTCAAAGATTTGGGATCAGCACCTTCGGAAGATAACTGATTTACCTTTATTTTTATACCATTTTATTTAATTTCAGCATGTTTTTTTTAAAATATAATATTTGTTTCCAGAGTATTATCTTTAACTCTTTATTTGTGTCTTAAATTTACAATTTAATAAATTGTCCTATCTGAAACATTTTTAGTATAACCAAAAAGTCACCAGGGCACTTGACGGAAGAGGGGTTTTATATTTAATAATATTGAGATAATCATTAAATATATTATCCAGATATGCATTTTTAAAAATCATTCAAAATTTGATTAGTGTCAAAACTTATATCATTATTTATATTATTGTTTTAAACGGCTCGATATGCGCCGATTTTTAAAATATAAAATTATAACAAAAAAAATATTATGCAAGCCTGAAGATTTGGCTCATCAAGGCACAAAGATTTGTACGTACATCTATTAGTAAAATCTTGAGGTTTGTGCAATATCGTTTTGGCAAATATACTGAGCTAGTCGTTATTAAAAATTGGCTTAAATCGAGACGTTTAACAACACTACATCATCTAAGGGATGCCATATCTGATATTAAATATATTTTGATTTATTTTCAGAGATTGTTAACAAATTATATATTTTTTATAAATTAATTTAAATATATCTAATCATAATATAAAATATACCACTTTGCCTTCATCCATTGCGCAAAATATTGTCTGGCTTGTTTTGTATATTAAAAATAATAATATTTAATAAATTTAATTCAAATATTATTATTACTATTATTAAAAAAAACGTCAAGTAAAATTATATCTAAATATACAAATGTATCGTATCCAAAAATAGATATGGATGCCTGTAAAATAGTATCTATATAAAAATACCTATAATTTTTATGAAAGTGTACCCAGATACGGTTCCATGTCAATTCAGCGAAACTTTTATCGCGAAATACTTTTTCGCGAAACTTTTATCGCGAATGTCGTTTATCGCGAATGGATTTTATAGCGAAACTTTTATCGCAAATCCATAATAGCGAATACTATTCCGCGAATGCAATATCACGAAACAAATATCGCGAATTTTTTATAGCGAAACCTTTATCGCGAAACCTTTATAGCGAATACATTACCGCGAATACAATATCGCGAAACAAATATCGCGAATTTTTTATAGCGAAACCTTTATCGCGAAACCTTTAATGCGAATACATTACAGCGAAACTTTTATCGCGAATCAATAATCGCGAAAATTTTATAGCGAAATCTTTATCGCGAAACCTTTAAAGCGAATACATTACCGCGAAACTTTAATCGCGAATCAATAATCGCGAAAATTTTATAGCGAAGTTATTATCGCGAAACATATATCGCGATAGAGAATTTAATATCGCGATAATTGCTAATAATGACTAATTTATTTTGAATCACTTTTTTATAATTAAATTATTTGAATAATATTTTTTTAAAATAGGTTGAAGATTGATTCACAATGATAGTTTGTAATTTTCTTTTAACCTTAAAAAATTTATATAATGATTAATAAACTTAGATCTGGTTTATGAAATTTGTTATTGAAAATACACTTTTTCGCTATCCTATCCTTTTCTTCGAAGTTCTTATTTTATAATAATCGCGCACAAGGAACTCAGCTTTATCAATATATTAATCATTGAGTTTATTAGTTAAATCTTGATATTTACTGGCGAAATTGATATCTGGGTAGCATTCCTATTTAATGTCTGATGACCTAATTAGTGTTGTTAAACGGCTCTTTTTGAGCCGATTTTTAAAAACGACTAACTCAATATTTTATCCTGAATAATATTAAGCAAGACTGAAGATTTTGTTTGTAGAAGGAACAAAGGTTTGAACATCTATTAAAAAATCTCAAGGCTTAGGCAATATTTTTCTGGCTAAAATATTGAGTTAGCCGTTTTTAAAAATCGGCTCAAAATAAGCCGTTTAACAACACTAGACCTAATATTTATAAATTTATCAATCAATTTTGGCCAGGGTTAGCAGTCAGTCAATTAACCAGTCAAATGACTAGATTTTGACGAGTCAATTAAACGGGGAATATTTGACCTGGTCATATAGTCAAATATTCTATAAGATCTGAATATAAAAATATGTTTGAAAAAGAAAAAACGATATAAATACATGTGATCACAATACTGCTATTTATTGAGTTCCTAATATTAAGGAGAGCATTTTACTCATAGTGAATTTAATGAAGTATGTAATATAATAAGAGAATTAGGCATACTACAGGTGGTGATCAAAATATTTCAAGTTATATTTTACGATCTTTATAGATATCTTTTTATCTTTTCTGTTTATTTGGGAAGGGGGGGGGGGTGCGTGATTTAGTATAATATCTCGCCATGAATCTCAATTCATTTAAATATAATATTTTGATTTGGGTTCTTATTGAATAAATAATTTTAATATAATAAAAATATAGCCACACTTATAAAAATTAACAAATAATTAATGACATAATTGATAAATTATATAACTATTAAAAAAAAGTATTGCCGAAATTTAAAAAAAAAAATTTTCTCGTCTGGCTGGTGCCATTCCCTTGGTTATAAATTATAAATATTTTCGCCATTCTTTCCTCTTTATTTCAGAGTCTTATAAAATACAATAATAAAAATTTTGTTTGTTTTTATATTATAGGCTCAAATTTTTTATATTTGCATAATTTTTTGTGACAAAAATATAGGAAGGTCTACTTTGGTATAAAATTTAGCAAGCTACATACCGACTCATTCGTCAAGATACAGATTTTATGAGGGTATTTACAAATTCTTTTATACGTGATCTTTCTCTACCACATCAATCCTACGATTAATATTTCAAAAATAACTACCTTTCGTCATGCATTATAAAATTATTTTAAATTTCATATTCCTAGCCCTTGAGTCATATAGTTGTTTTCCCTTACAAATATGATCACTTTTGATGAGCAACATTATTAGTCAAAATATTATTATAAATACTCAAGTATTACACTAAAGGGCAAAGTTTAAAATGAGGATTACATTTTCCTTTTATTCATTAAAGCATGTAAATTTTTTTATATTGGGATGTTTTTGTCCGATGTTTTTTCCCATGGTTATTTTTAACCAGTCTTTGTCCAAATCAGTGATTCTTTTAAAATTTTACACTTTAGTTATATATTTAACAAACAAACTATTGGCTTAGACGATATGATATGACAATGCTCTACTTTTTCCTTCACATATTCAATAAATAAAAAAATCATTTTTTAAAAAACTTTTTATAATTAGATTTATTTTGTAAGGATATTTATTCTAAATGTGAATTAGATATCAAAAAATATGGCCTAAAGGGATCTATTAAAATAAGATAATACGCTATACCATTTCCTATTTTAACTTAAGAAAAGGACTGTGGAGAATATAATCAGGGGCTTGTATACATATCTATAAATGATATCAACCCTCTCAAAACTTTTAACCACCTACCAAATAAAAATAATTAAAAAAGGAAAATACAATTCATCCCTTTCCAATTTTATTCAAATAATGATAATTATTTCATAACTAACTATCCCCCCTCTAATTTCAATGATGCTCCTCTAATGAGTTCGCAGTTCAAGTTACGATGGAAAAAAAATTGCTTGAATTAATTTTGTTATATTATAGCTCTAAAATTCCTTAAGGTTCATAATTATTTAAATATTGGCATTTTGTTAACTTTTTTAAATATACTATATTCTCATTTGATTTGATAACAATGTAATTGAGCTTAGGTGGCTTCATGTCATGAATAATAAAAATAAAACTAAAATTAAAATACATCATTTTTTTTGGTTTTTTTTTAAAAAATATTTTTATTTACCCGCGAAGAGTGGCATTAAAAATTAAAAAATCTCGCTGAATAATAATAAATATAAATTTTTTTATGAAAACTAGATTTAAGAAATTTACGTAAGAAATGTATATGAGATGTCTTACCTTTTCACTTATTACAAAGAACTTATAGGAATTGAGTTATTTTCTCTAAAACATCCACCAATAATTTTAAAATCATTCTTCGCTAGGCTTTATTTTAATTGTATGCGGTTTTAGATGAAATAATTAAAATGCTAATGTAATTATAAACGATTTATTATTAATTATGGAGAATATGGTAAGAATAACTATTATCAGCTTGGATTTTACAGTTTATAAAATCATTTTTAAATAAGTGTTCTGAACAGTGGCGTAGACAAAGGGGAAGAGCTAAACCTCCCTCACTGGGAAATTGTTAATGACAACTTTCTTGTAAATTGATAAAACTCCTTCCATAGTCCAAAGAAAATTCTTATTTAAAAAACAACAAAAAAATCTCAAATCTAGGAATAAACAATACCATCATTTTATTTTATAATCCATTTTCACAATTTTTTTTACAAATTATAATTATAAAACGGAATGCTTCTCAGAGAGGTTAAGCGCACTTAATATTACGTTATTAAACAATAGCTCAACCTATTCACTTGATGAAAATAATTAGCTATCCTAATTGTTTTAAATTTTACCATAACCAATCCTTCTCATTTTGATATAACTTTTCCAAAGTTGCCGCAAGTTATGTCATCTGTCGGAAAAGTTTCCAAGCTTAATTTTCTTTTGGCTAAAATATCGAGTATCTTTAAATCCTCATATTTTGAAATAGGAAAAAAGTTGATTTTATAAATAAATATAGTAATATTTTTTTAAGATATTTCATTTAATTTTTTTTATTATAATTGCTTTCTTTAGATTCTTTGTTTAATCTTATAATGTTTCAAATTTTTGAAATCCTAATACTTTTTGGTTCATACTTAAAGGTTTGCTATTGTCTATTTCGCTTATTAAAACTAGTTTTTGTTTATTGACTGGAAAAACTGATTGATGTAATATTAAGTAATAATCTGGCATTTCATATAGTAGAGCTTACCCAAAAATATTTGTTTGTTTTCGCATGTTGTTAATCTTAGCAATTTTATCTTATTTTGTCAGTAAAAACTATCTACCAAATGAATTGAAGAATCAATGTAATAATTATTGATTTAAGTTCCAGATTTATTGCTTCCAGAAATTTGGTTGATTTTACGCTTTAATGGGTGATATTGATTTTATTTTTCTTATAGCACGGTTGCCTTTTTGTGTGTGAAAAAAATGACTGAAGAATTAATAAATATCAGCGCAAACCAGCTATTTTCCATTCTATCAATAATGCCTGAATTAGGCAATTTTTCTTATTTTGCTAATAAACTTTTTCTTTATACTGTCTAAACGAATTAAATTATAATTAATAAGGAACATCGATAAAATTTTCGGAATAAATTATTTCAGTCGCTTAAATCATAGATTTGCCAAAATTTTGTTACTAATAGTTTTTTTCCTTTTACTAGCTATTATACTCGTTTAAGTACTCAATTGGTACTAATAAAGCAAGAAATATTGATACAATTTACAATTAGTTCGTAGAACTATACAGTCGCCAAATTTAACGGCGATGATATTAAGTATATAAATCCTGTATATGCCACTGTTCTGATACACAAGTTGAAGCGATAAAGAAATTGCTCAGAATTATCAAATTATTATGGTAATTATAGATATAAATATCTTAAACATGATATTTAAAGAAATTCGAATATTATGAAAGAATTAAATAAAAATGTAAATATAAGCCTTCCTGATATTGGAATATCTTTATTTTCTTGATTTGGAACATTTTCTATTTATTTTCAAAAAATCCTAATTTATTTTGATTCCATTTTATTAGAAAAAATGAGTAAAAGTGCTTACAAATTGAGAAGGAGCGTTTAGCGGTGTTTTCATAAAAACGCCTGATTTAAATTGAACTGGTATTATTTTATAAAATGATGAAAACTATTATACGTTTTTTTAATTTTTATATTGTTTAGTTAGACTTGTGAAATCAGCAAAAATAAAAAACTAAAATAACTAGATCTAATGATTTATTTCCATAATTTATTCTTCATAAATATTACAATGTAATCCAATAGAATATTTTGAATTTTTTTTTTGATAATCATAACTTTGCAGTTATTTCTATTTATTAAAATGCGAAAAGAAGAAAAAGGAGAGGTCAAAATATTCAAATAAATTAGTTACTATTATATCAGAAAGTTATATCGATGTGCATTATCTAAAAATTATAATTAGGAGGCATTAATTATCAGTAAAATCTTCTATAATTTTTAAAAATAATCTGAGAAAATCAATAAAAAATTCTTAGCTCTCTATATAATTTTTCATCTAGATTGGAAAAAAGGTATATCAGAAAATTTTCTTTAAATGACATAAAGCACACGGGGGGGGGGGGGGGTTAACTTACTCTGGTAAAAACTTAACCCAAAATGTCCCCTCCATATTTACAACCATGAGTGAGACCTGAAAGAGTAATGTATTTTGTATCACATCAGATAAATGTTACATGCTTATTAAATAAACAATACGTAATAAAATATTCTTAAAACATTCGCGTTTATGATTTAAGAAACTTCGGTTGGTAAATTGATAATGAATATATCAATTTCACTTAAAATGAATTCGTAATTTTCGAAGTCATGCGCTCGCTATAATAATTTCGCGCACAATTCGCGGTAGAAAATTCGCTATAAAGAGTTGGCGTTCGCTAAAATTTATTCGCTCTAAAGTATTCGCGGTTTAGGTTTCGCGGTAAATTCGCGAAATGGTTCGCGATAATGAGTTCGCGATCAAAGTTTCGCTATAATGTATTCGCTATAAAGTATTCGCGGTTAAAGTTTCGCGGAAATAAATTCGCTATAACGAGTTCGCGATCAAAGTTTCGCTAAAATGTATTCGCTATAAAGTATTCGCGGTTAAGGTTTCGCGGAAATAAATTCGCTATAACGAGTTCGCGATCAAAGTTTCGCTATAATGTATTCGCTATAAAGTATTCGCGGTCAAGGTTTCACCGAAATAAATTCGCGATAATAAGTTCGCGATATTGTCTTCGCTATAAAATTCCTTCGCGATAAACGACATTCGCGATAAAAGTTTCGCGAAAAAGTGTTTCGCGATAAAAGTTTCGCTGAATTGACCTGATACGCCCAGATACAGCTATAATATTTTTATATCTAGCTAATTTTATATATAGATACTTTAACAACTCTGGTCAATCTTATTAAGTGTGCTTGTTATTTGTGATTTTTCTAATAATGTATATATTATATATACATATATATATAATTATTCAGAATTATCGGTTATCTATAAAATAAGAGTCAAGGCATTCAATTCAGTTTTATCTAACTAAACCAGAATTGTAGGTTATATCTTTAAAATGTCTAAACTTATAAGAGTTGCATCTTAATAAGAGTCTGGACAGAACCTGTAACCCATTTCGAAAATTTTTTTTAGGAACCTGAATTCATTTAAAAATTTTCAGCGATCCTGTTCTAGAACCGATTTTAGCAGTAATTCATATATTTTTTTTTAATAAAAAATAATATTTTTGGGATTAATTTTGCTTTAGAGAGTTAATCTATTTTTTGAATAATTTTACCCAATTTGTAACCGAAAACAAAACCTGGAGCCTCCCTGTTAAAATTTAAGAGCCGCAACTAGAACCCACATTTCAAAATTTTAGTAAGTAGAACCAAAGCCAAGTTGGAACCCGTCAAATTTAAAAAGCGAAGTTAAATCTCACATTTTTAAATTTTACTAATTAAAACCACTTTCCTAAATAAAAATATTCAGAATTAAAGGCCCCTTTAATCCAGTTACTAATCTTATCTTAAATCGTAATTCAGTATTGTTTACGAAAATTAAATCAACTTTCTATACAAAGGTTTAAAAAAAAAATTAAGAAAAAAATAGCCATTAAGTTGTGTCCTGATTCTACTTAATTTTGATACATAATTACTGTTAAGTCTAGACTAAACTGCTTTTAAACTAAGACACACTAATTGTTATTTTTCTTTTTATTTTCTTGTTTTTTTTTTGTATTTTTGATAATTTTTTTGCTTTTATGGCTGGTTAGTAATATGTCGAACCATGACACGCTTTTAATAATATGCAATTTTATTTTATAAAAATAAATAGTTTAATTTCAATCGAGTTTTCAGGGAATAAAAAAACATTAAAACAAAGGTTTAATGCCAATTTTTTTAAAATACAATATTTTATTTTCCTCTTATAATTTTATGATAAAAATTAAAAATAAAACGATAAAAATGTTCGCCATATTTCTAAACAGTTGTCTTTTTAGCTATCTATATAGCTTTTTCAAAACAGCTTTAATGGGTAATTAGATTGTAATAAAAGGTCGGTTATTTAGACCGGAAAAAAAATATAAACAAATAATATTTATTTATTGTAAAACTTAAAATAAACTAAAATAAGGTGTGTCCTAGTTAAAAAATCTAGTTAGCCTAAACTAAACAGCAACAAGTTTAAAAAATAACCCGAACTAGGGCACAGCCTAAGACCTCTTTAGCATTTTTTTGGCCTATTAGGCTTTCCTCTCTAGAAAATAAAATATTGCAACAAACAGCTAGTGCTATTAGATGTTCTAAATTATATTTATTTTAAAAAAATTGAGTACACGAAAAATAGCTCGTCATCC
Source organism: Gordionus sp. m RMFG-2023 (assembly GCF_954871325.1). NCBI lineage: Eukaryota > Metazoa > Nematomorpha > Gordioida > Chordodea > Parachordodidae > Gordionus > Gordionus sp. m RMFG-2023. Next base: position 7,187,665 of record NC_088777.1, read on the forward strand.
AGTTTTCGTGATTAAAACAAATTTCATTCAGGTTAGATGCATCTTTTAAAAAATTTATCAAAATCCACTTGTTCTGTGTAAATATTCATGTTACGCAACAAAATTTCCAGAAGATGAATTCCGAAATTTGATAGAAGAGTTTATAAAGTATGATGTTTTTTTAAACACTTTCCAATATTCTAAATAGATGCTTATTAAGGTGTTCAACCATATGTATTTAGGGTTAGGCCTTAAACCGGACCAGGCCCGGATTTAAAAAACCGAATCTATCCGGCTAGGCTAATTAGGGTAAGAATTTGGCCTAGTTGTGCTTAAACAAAATCTCACTCGGGTCGGGCCTAAAAATTTTGTCATTTGTTGACCTCTAATCAGACGGAATATCGTTAAATTACAATTTCTAAATTTATACTAAACTTAATTTCAAATCTCAATTCAAAATCAAATTATAATTTTTGTTTCGGAATTAAGTTGGATGATTGTAAAGAGTTTTTTTTATTTAAAAAAAATATAGAGCCAAAATATGTTTTTCTCCCACTAATTGGAAGTCTACTTACGTCATGGCAACAAACATTATCTCATTTTATATACTATGTTATAATTGATTCAAACATTCGCTGTTTAGATATAACTGTTTATTTATATTTATTATTTATTTTCTCACATCACACTTATCTTCAGTCAGGTGAAATATTTATACTAGCTCCCATGCAGAATTATGCACAATTTGCTTTTTACGAGAATCGTTTAAACTTGTAAATGAATGTTAGATAGATTAGATTAAACTAAAAGGTTGCAAAACTAAAAGGTTTTATTTAAGCTTATGAGAAAATAGTCTAAATATAAAATGATTATTTATATAAGAATTATATTAGAAAAATATATTTTACGAAATCAGATATATCAAAAATATTAAAATAGTGAAATAAGAGTCTATACGGAAACATTATAGTTCAATAGAGAGGTATAACTGGGATCCCCTGTACCAACCCTATAAATTGATATTAGCTTATATAGTTTACAGAACCTAGCACTTTAAAAGTTGAAATTTAGTCACCAAAACCATATGTCAATGTGTTTTTCTGGTAATGTGTTATTTTTTCAACTTTAAATCATTTTTGATCGCGTTTTTTTTAAATTTAAGGATTTATTTTTACCGGAAATGTATTCCATTATGTTTGGAATATTTACTCTATAAATTCCAGATAATTTTGCGGTTAACCTTTGAGTCATTTATAAATAATATAAAAAATTATGAAAAATCTAATGTAAATTTTTTAAGTTCAAAAGTTCTTGGCAAAATTGTATGAAATTTATAGGGTAAGGGTTCCAAACATAATGGCTTACATTTCCGGTAAAAATTACATCTTTAAATTTGAAAAAACGCGCTCAAAAAATGATAAAGTTGAAAAAATAACACGTTGCCGGGGAAAAACACATTGACGCTAACATTATGTATTAATTTGACAAAAGATATTCTCGATAATATTTTAATTGCAATAAATATGTATATACTAAGAAAAATATATTATGATTAAAATGATGTTTATTTGTGATAATTTATAAATTTATATTTGTATGCGTAATTAAAGATAAACTAAGTGTTTAAGTGATATTATTTAAAATGTACTTCTCTACCCGTAATTAGGATAAGTTTTGTATGCGAAAAGGTTTAAACCGATATATTTGAAAGTTCAAACCTAATCGATATTATTATTTTTTATGAACTAAATTTAAACTGGTTATTTTTATTTTCTGAACCTGACATGTACCTTAAGACTCTGATCCATGTTTCAAAGCACTAAACGAAGAAAAGAGGCTTTGATAAATCTCAATTCATTAGATATATAGTAATTAATTATGATTACCAATAATTTCTTTTAGGAAGTTGAAAAAATATTTAAAAGCATTTATGGTCATTGATCTTTAAATAAACAATGCAATTTGATTTTTACCCTAATGAAAAATTAATGTTTAGAGGAATTTAGATAGTAAATATTATCGACCTGGAAAAGATTCATTTAATAAATTTTCCATAAACTAATTTGTTTCTAATTTATATCAATCTTTTGCCAGACCAAAATATATAATATAATTTTAAAAAAAATACAAAATACCAAACAAACTCGGAATAAAAAAAAGATTGACGACAAAATTATTAGAGGATCCCAAATATAAATATTAGCGGTTTCATTAATTTGTTTAATTGGTATCGTGGGTGAGATGAGGAGTTAATGTAGATTTGTGACTTGAAACATATGCTAAACATTGGTTACAATTATCATATAATTGCAATGCAGCATAAAAACTAGAGATCTGCAAAGTTAGACCCGGCCCGTCTAATTCTATTTAAAATAACCGGGTTCGGACCGGGCCGGGTCTAATATTTAAAATTAAAATTCGGGCCGGGTATGGTCAGACCTTGGAAAATAAATTTATCAATTTTATATTGAATTTCTTGTGTAAAATAAAAATATTTGATTTTATTTATTGAAACTAAACGACATATAACATATGTCTTTTATTTTGAGTAATTATAAAGATTAATTTCTATATTTAAATAAATTCGGGCCGAGCCGGCAAATCTTTTTAAAAAAATTTCGAGTTCGGGCCTGGCCGGGCTTGAAAAATTAAGCCCGATGCAGATCACTAATAAAAACACCTCAATAATTTATTCATTCGATTTCTTTTATGGTGGTCACTGCTAAGACAAAATATTCTACCTTTGCATTGTGGAAAAAAGTTGTGAAAAACATATTCTGGAATTTTAAAATTTTAAGGCTATTTCCAAGAATTTGAAGTATATCAACTCATTTATTGTGACATTCGATGTTTCATTCAATATCAATGTATTATCATCCATAGAGAAGCCACTTGTCTTCAATTCACAGATCAAATTGTTTGATGTTCTCTATGCAAGGGTTTTTGTAGGGGGGAAAAAATTGTCAACATCGCCCTGTATTAAAGCGACAAATTTGACAATTGTAGACTGATTTTGTCTCCCGTTATTATAATCTATTGTCGTGCAATGGTTATCTTCCATTATAAAAGGAATACTTCACTTTAAAGTTTGTGTAATTTTTTCCAACGTAGGCTTAGTAAAATTTTCAGATGGAATTAAGCTAAAATTATGTCATAAATTAGGATTATGAACCACTTTTATAGTTATAGCAGTATTTATTAGTATAAAAAAAGACAAATTCCATCAATATTTTTTTCCAAGCGCCCATATTAGGGAATATAGTTGCGCTATCTACGGCACTCTTGGTTGAATTATAAGATATTTTAGGTGGAATTTTTATCATAGAACAATACATTATGTGTTGTGACAATACCTGGACAACTTTTAGGTTTTAGCTGTAAGAGAAACTAATACAATTTTAATCTCCCATTTCCCCCGTTCAAGATAAATTATATTTTTAATATATCCTTCTCTAAAATGAAGAATTACTCACTCTCTGCCATTTATGGCAATTTATGCTACTTTACCTATTTCAGTAGACAGAGCTATAATCAAAGGCGAAATACCTTAATTTATCAACCAAAACCATCCTCCTTTATATCAACTGTAAAAAATAATTCCTATTTCACAATTATATTACATTTTTAAATGATCATTTTCTATAACTTTCAGTATCGTCCTCTATAGAATTTTATTAAAAATATTATAATATATATAATTTTTTTTAAAATAATATGGGAAAAAAAACTTTGATACTAAACATGGGTCTAATAGACCGGAAATTATTTTTATTCATAAAACTATGAAATTTTAAAAAAAGAAATTTTTTTTTTGCCAATTTCTAATTAATAACTATAAAAAATGTTATTCGTATATCTTAAAAATTATTCCATGTGAATAGTGGGAAATAATTTTAAAAAAAAAAGTTTGAAAACTAATAATCTGAAAGATCCATGTTTTAGTGAATTAAAGCTCGAAGAGCAAAACCATGTGGCAATATATCGAAGAAGATAGTATAAAACTCAGATAAGAACGAACTAAAATTTTGGATATAAACGAAAAATGACTCCTGAGCAAGATATGATCGTTCACGCCCTCACCCAAAGAGTTCTTATTTTTACACGAAAATTGGCTCATAGCAATGTCTGACTCTTTTCAGTTGCTTCCTCGATGAAAGAAAAAATCAAGCTCATTCATTACTTCCTTCCTGATAATCCTAGTGGTGAACATATTATATAAATAATTATTAAAATGATAATAATACAATTATATTATAGTCCTAGATTTGTTATCAAGAATTGATTTATAAAAATTACATTCCCTATTAATTCCCTATTAGGAACAATGTGAGTTATAATTTACATTATTAAAAAAAAAACTTTATAAAATTCGTCGAGGAAATATTTTTCATTTTATTTCTAAATTGATATTGTACAGGACAAACTATCAGCTTACCCTAGATTTTTTTCTAGTAGGACACATTTAGTCACCCTTCAAGTTTACGAGATATATCACCCATGTATGCCCAATTTGTCGGGTCTTCGGTCCGCTTTTGATTATCCATTATTAATGGGAATTTATATATAAATGCATCTGATCCAAAACAACATATAGATTTTTTTTAAATGTGTAAAAATTTTAGAAATTCAACTGAAATGAAACTGATTTCTGGAATGAACTAAACAAAAAAAAAATATTTGGAAAAATTTGCTTAAAATTTTACTTAAGGATTTATAAAGAAAAAAAATTTGTCCATTTGAATAAATATACCAAATTTTTATTACGTTTAATTAATAACTTTTTTAAATATCCTGTTCCAAGCATAATTGGGTAAAGCTTAAATCAGCCTTGGCTCAACCTGAAGGAGTGCGCCAAATAAAATCCGTTAAGCTTGAAACGCGAACCATTTCGGCATATTTCCAAGAAAAAATCTCTAAACTGAGGTGATAACAATTTTTTCAGTTAGAAAAAATAGAGCAATTGACCATCTATAGACTCTTGGCAATAATTACATATTTATAGACTTAGCTAACGTTATTAATCATTTAAATGTTGAAAATGAATATGATAGTGAGAGGACCTGAAAAATGATTAATGAAAAGATGATAATGGGGGGTCAAATCTATAAAATATAATGATATAAAATTCAACACAACATTTAAAAAATGATTTCATTATTATTATTATAGCTATTATAATTTACTGAATACATATAACACAAGTTATAAATATTTAATTAATATTTTTTATCGATTTAACTTTACAATATCTATCTAAGTGATGGACTAAGAGGTAAATTTCTCATCTAGGATTATACCCTGTGTTACCATTTTATCCAGGAAATATCAATAGTACAACACACTCCCTCAAGCCAAAACAAAAAAGATAAACAAAGACAAAACATTGAACAACTTCATTTTTACTCCAATTGTCACTTCCACAGGTAGACATTTTGCCTCTAACACCTGTGGAGGCCAAAAAATTCCTTTTCTTAAGACAAAAAAAAATGCAAATTAAAATATTTTAATAATATAGATGTATAGTTTTTAATTGTTAATATGTATATTTGAAATATTTGAATTTAAAAAAAATTTATCATCTAAGGTGTCATGTTAGAAGACAAATATGCTTCAGTTCGTTTTCAACCTCGTGATTATCTCAGCACGCAAATATATAATCATTAAATTTCTAATAGCAATAAAAATCGGAAATATCATTAAAGCTTTAAGAATGATGATTGCACTAAGATTTTAAATTTCTTCAAAAAACATTAATACTAGCCTTCATTTGTAAAACATTCGTTCCTTTATAAATTTCCAGAAGAATGTAACCTGAAATTTTTTTCAAAAATATAATTTAACTAACTTTAAATTTGGATGATATTTGTACCAATAAGGTAAACAATAATATTAACATACCAAATATGAGTTATTATTTTTTTAAATAAAATTCAAATTTGCATTTTCTTTCTTTCTTTCTTTCTTTCTTTCTTTCTTTCTTTCTTTCTTTCTTTCTTTCCTTTTCTTTCTTTTCTTTTTTCTTTTTCTTTTTCTTTTTCTTTTTCTTTTTCTTTTTCTTTTCTTTATTTGTGATGTGCTAAAACAAATTTAAAAAAAAAAATAATTGCAACAATTTGCGGCGAAGTATATAAAAATACACAAAAATAGCGCATATTTTGTATACTCCGCCAATTCTAACTAACTCTAGGATAACCTCTCACAGGCACTTAACGCTAAGGAGCGGCGGGGAATACAAAAATACAGCTAAATTTTTTTCAATTCGCAACGAATTTGCCGTTAATTATGAAAGCTGCTGGGTAAACACAGAAAATATATTTGTTTAAGCCCTTTTTTTTGCTAAATTGCGATAGAATGCTTCACATTCAAAATTTGGGTTTGATATAATCCCACCCCCTACTAACTCCTTTATTAGATAATTTTCGACAGAAGAAAGGATTTTCAAATCACCTGCAATCCTTATTTCCTCAAACTACGAGTTTGCCCATCTATCGAGCTTTATTTTATCCTCAAAAATATCCCTTTAATTTTCGCAAAATTTAATTTTGAAGTTCTTTTTAAAATAGAATATTATATCAAGTTAGAAAGAATGTTATTAAACGGCTATTTTGAGCCGATATTCTAAAACGGCTAATATTTTATTAGGAATTATTATTGCAAGCCTTAAGATTTTGCCCATAGGTGGCACATAGGCTTGAACATCTATTAACAAAATCTCGAGGCTTAGACAATATTTTTCTGGCTAAAAATATTGAGTTAGCCGGATTTAACAACACTAGTTAAGGAATAATATAATTTTTACAGGGGTATTTTTAAAAAATATATTCGAAAAAATTAAATAAATTATTGAAGGTCAATATTTCCCATCTAAAAGTGAAAGGAAAGATAAATTTCTAAAATATATTTTTAAAAATAAAAAAAATAAAAAATACCAATTATAAATATTATTGTATTTTTATTTTGGGAAATAACCTGAACGAGAAAAGGAAAATTAATTTCGATAATTTTTTATATATGAAATCATCACCCATTTAAAGTAAAAATTTTGAAATTTTTTAATATGAAAAATACTTTTTATAAAAATATAAGCCAAAAAAATATATATATAAATAAAATCGATATTTTATCTTTGTGTTTTTGTTTTTGTCACCTAAAAATTAAATTTTTCGCGACTCACTATTTCCCACCTTGAAATTTTATTTTATTTTTTTTTAAATATTTTTTTTTTAACCTAATAACATATAAAAGAATATATCGGAAAAATAACAAATTTTTTATTTTCGGACTATTTATTCTGTAATATAACCTTAAATAATTGATTCTTCTATCTATTGTATTTAATTTTATATGGTTCCCTTCTTCTAATAAGGAAATTTAGATTAAAATTAATCGCTTTAATAACAACTTTTTCATTTCTTTTAAAAAATTTTTTCCTTCTTAGAACATTTGTATCAGTATTTTTAGAATTATGGTTAGACATTTATATAATATATAATATATATATACCGGTGAAAATTATTATTTTTAAAAAAAAAATTATTTCCTTTTAAGAACATTTGTATCAGTATTTAATTTAGAATTATTTGGTTAGGCATTTAGTAAAAATTACTTTTTTTTTAAAAAAAAAACTATATCTTTTTATTACATTAAATTTATTGATTTTTTTTTAAATATAAAAAAAATTTTAAAATTAAATTTCGGATAATGAAGACTCAAAAAAAATAAAACAACTACATTATTATACGACCTATTCGAGATATAAAGAAAATATATTATTTTTTAGATAAAATATTCAAGGTAAATAGGATAGGATCTTTATTTATTTTTTATACATAATTATAATTATAATTATTTATAATTCATTTTAAAAAAAATATCTAAATTAATTATTTATATAAAATATTTTTATATTATAATATTATATATATAGAATTGGAAAAAAAAAGATAGCTTAGAAAATATTTAGCGAAAAATAATATTTAAATGATAGGAATTGTTGTCCTTGAAAAAAAAATTAAATAAAAATAACTTGAAATATTCTTTAAAAATATATACAAGAAAATGCTTTAGCCGGAAAATGATGCGACTAGTGTGTTTTGCACGTGTTATCATGTGGACTTATCCATTTGGAATAATGCCGTATTCTTAATTAGAAAATACCATTTTTTTTAAAAAAAAACACAAAAGGTAAAAGTTTGTATATTATTTTTTTTATTGGCATCAATTATTTTCTTAGTTCGAAGTAATAATAATTGTTGGGAAGCCATCAATTTCTTGATTAATGGAATTCAAAGTTATAGGTCTTGTTTTAAAGAAATAATTTTTTTTTAAATGTATCCCCATCGGATATTTTTAAATTGTTTTAAGATTACTTGATAGGGAGTCAATCTCCCTTTATGGATCCCTGGTAAATAGTGCTATCCACATAATCAAGGCTCAAATTGAAAGTAATAATATAAGGAATATTCCTGCTCATCAATCTATGAAAACCACGGTTGCTTCCTAAAAATTTTACATTTTTTGGGGGTTTCATCTTCATTTTTCAAACTTTTCCTTCCTTTCACCCCCTGAACCTGAAAAATATAAAATGTCCTTGATGTTATCATAAAATCGGTGATCTTAAAAATCAGATATCTCCACCCAATTTAAAGTCGTTTGTCGCAAAAAAAAATTTCCTAGGAATTTGAGATGCGGAGTTTATTGCTTTCTTCAAATTTAATCTTTATCTAGGTTTAACCATTTTTTTTAAGCCAGGTAAAAGTAATACTATTATCCCTACTAAATTTTTACCCGTCTTTCCTTCAGTGCTTGTTTTTTTTGGACAGCTTGAAATAATTGAATAATAATTTAAAATTAAACTAAATTAAATTATTAAGAGTCTTATCTTAGAGCATAAATCTTATGATTTATTATTTCTTAAAAAACTTTGGATGAGAAATAAATATTGGTAATATTGATATTTCCCGCATAAAAAAAAGGTATATAAATAAATCAAATAAAGTAATAATATCAAGCCCCCCCTCCCCACTCCAATCATTTTAAAATCGGTCTTTCACTTTTTTGACAAAAAAAGGACAATTGATTTCTACCCCTATTTTAGGTGTTATCTTGCTTATATAGTTATTTTAAACAGATTTTTTTTTTAAAGAAATTTTTTATTTCAACTTGAAAATTACAAAATACATATCTATAAAAAAATTTTTGGCATTTTTAAGGTAAAATTTAATAAAAAAAATCCCCTTTTCCTTAAAAAAAAAATCTTCAAAGATTTTTGCTTAAATTTTTATTTGAAAAATTTAAACTTCGTTTTAAAAAATAAACATGGTTTATATATAATTTACGTTTTAAAAAATTTGTATGAAATAAAATCTATAGGTATTAAATATTAAATTAATGTTTTTTTTTCCCAATTTTATGTTAGTACTTCCTGAATGTTATTATCCTTCATATTTTTTAATTGAATTGATTTGAAAATCATTCTGTATACAATTTAAAATTTTTTTTTATAATTCCTGATTCCTTAGCCTCCCAAAATATTTATCCGTTAAGAAACTAATGGATATATAACAAATACAATATGCATTAAATATATATACATTTTTTAAAAGAAATTCCATCACGTGAATTACGAACTTTTAAAGAGTGTTTGTTTTTTTTTTTAAAAAAAATCAATTCTCAGTTGACAGATTGAGAGAAAGTTTATTAAAATGTTTCAGCTATCCCTAAAAGAAGCATTTTTATTTGATACATTTCAGATTAGTGGCGATAGTTAAACAGCTCGTTTTGAGCCAATTTTTTTAAAAAAAAAACTACTAACTCAAATATTTTATTCAGAATAATATTATGTAAGCCTTAAGATTTCGCTCATAGATGGCACAAAGGTTTGAACATAAATTAACAAATTCTCGAGGCTTAAACAATATTTTTTCTGGGCTAAAATATTGAGTTAGCCGTTTTTTAAAATATCGACTCAAATCTAGTGTTGTTAAAACGGGTCGTTTTGAGCCGATTTTAAAAAACCAGCTGACTCAATATTATAGCCAGAAAAATATTGCCTAAGCATTGAGATTTTTCGATTATATGTCTAGAATTTTGTTCCTTCTATGAACAAAATCTTCAGGCCTGCTCAATATTTTTCTGGATATAATATTAAGTCAGCCGTTTTTAAAAATCGGTGCAAAACGAGCTGTTTAACGACATTATTTCAGATAATATAAAATTTAAAAATAATTTCATTCTCATATAATTACACAGGTCTCCCATGATTTTTTTTTTAAAAAAAAACATAATTTTAAGAACGTTTCGGGAAGGAATATTGTTTTTCTTCTTCTTTCTTTCAAAGAACTTGGAACTTTTCGGAATCGTTTATAAAAAATATATATTCTGGAATTTTGGGGATAATTTATTTAAATCTCGCTTTCGTTCCTATTTATATTTTCTTAAAAAAATCTGGCGTATGATTTCTTGAAATGTCACAATTCCATTTGGAAAGAGGTAAATATATTTATAAATGATCGGTTTCCTAATAAATATGTTGAATCGCGATATACAACAATTTAGTGGTCCCTTTTGATTACTTATTTATTTTGGAGCAGTGTTTAAAAATGACACAAATTTCGTAGGATATTTGCCTGCCCATTATGCTTTAAAATCCCCATGACATTAATAATAATTTTAAAAAATCTTATAATGAGCCACCATTTATGACCTCTCAACATTATATTTATTTATTTCACATAACACCTAATTAAAAATATTAATAAAATTTTAATTAAAACTCTTTCAGTCCTCGTGATTTAGGCCGCTAGGAATAACAAATAAAAGGTTTGTTGGTAAATAATCAGCTAGTTGGGTTACCACCGTATTCACAAAAATTTGCCACGCGGCCATAAATTCAAACCTTGCAAATGTTATTCTTTGAATAATGAATTATTATAAAATGTAAATCCGCCATTAAAATCATAAATATCCATTCAATAAATTCATTTTTTGGAACACCTATTTAGATGCCTACCACCTACTCGTCCCCTATACCCCTTCAAAAATCTAGAGGCAAATCGCTCCTATCCTCATCTCTCAAGTAGATGCTCATGCCGGTGCCCGATCAGGGCAAATTCGGCAAAATATTTATGACAGGGCCAGGACCGTCCGGAGGGCAAATTTATAACAAAAAAAACTATTACATGCGTGGCCAAAAAAAAATCTTTCAAAAATCTTTCCCGAACTCTAGTTTTTATATCCTTTTCTCGTCGTATTCCCTCTTTGATATAACCTTATTTATTCCCGGAAAAAAATGGATAATGCTGATCTTCTATATGAGTGTTAGGTAGCTAACTCTTCACCCGATATTATTTCATACATTACATACATATAAAATCATTGTAAAACATATATAATTGGATATAATAATTCTTATTATATTACATTCTACATATATATTTTCATTATATCAATATTTAAATATTAATGTAAAATCATTCAATTATAAATATAATTTCTAATTTACTACATCTTCCTACATAACATCCTTTTTTCTATTTATAATCATATATAAAACGTTCAAATCACTTAATGATTTTTTGAAATTTTGAGAATGAGTTTGTCTAACCAGACCAGAACATCAGAACATATCTAGGATTTTTCGGTTAATAAGAGGAGGGGGGGGGTGTTGCATTAGAGGCTACAGAGTTGTCAAACGGTTCGATTTTTAAAAATTGCTCACTCAATATTTTAGCCAACAAATATATTTTGCAAAAAATTGGAGATTTTGTTCATAGATCATGACGACAGAAAGGTTTGATCATAAATTCTTGTGGCTCGCGTAATATTATTTTGGCGAAAACTTTAATTTAAAATTAGCTAAATCATGTCGTTTAATAACACTTAAATTTATTGTAATTTGGTATTTAAAAAAAAAGAGAAAGAAGAAAGATTACATTAAAATGTTTGATCTCCGAGGAGACATAAAATTTAGTTCAACTAAAGCGAAGGCTATAACTATTTCCGACCACCCGATTTATTTAACTTTATTTAACTTTATTATTTATGTCCAATATTATATTTTTTTTTAAATGTAAAATGTCACATTGTATATGCTGCATTAAAGAAAAAATCGATGTTAAACACGATGTATTATGGAGATACAGAGTTAAACAATATAGTCATTAATAGCGAGGAGTTAATTATTACAAATTTGCCATAAAGATTACGTCAAATAGTTATGCTGTTAAATGGCTAGATTTTTTTTTAAAAAAATGGCTAACTCAATATATTAACCAAAATATATTACGCAACTCTGGAGATTTTGCTCGTAAGGTGGCAGAAATGTTTAGACATCTATTAACAAAATCGTAATATTATTTTGAACTAATATCTTAATTAAAATTGACGAAATAGCTGTTATAACAACACTATCAATAGGTCTCTTGCCGGACTTTCAAATCTGATTTATCCTAACTATATATATAAATTTTTTTACTATATATATACCTTTTTATAATAACTACTCTTTCGCTGAACCACTACATCTGGCATCAAAGTTCAAAAAAAAAAGATTTTCATATTTATTTTGGGTATAAATGACAAAATAGCTATTTTAATTATAATAATTTTTCAAATATTTAACATTAAAACCTTTCAGATTTTTTTTTTCCCTGAATATTATTTAAAGTATATATATATAACCTATATTTAGAAACTTTTTCCAACCCTCTTTATACCATCCATCATTCAAGCTCATAAATATATTTACACATTTTATATTTAAAATTTAAACTCATAATTGTACGAAATTTTGTCCCCCTCCCCAATTGTTTTTTTTATTTAGTTTTTTTATTATTTAGTTATTTTTAGTTAAAATTTGACCTGGTATTTTGCTATATTATATCATTTGTACTTCAGTAAATTTATGCGATGACGCAGATTTTAAACCTGCAATAGGAAGGACATATACATTCATTTTATTTTTAAAATGAGAAAATTTAGTAAAGATTTCTCTATTTTATATAATATAAGTTTCCTCAAAATAAATAAAAAAAAATTTTACTTCTTTACTTTGAACTAAATTGGAGTAATTTTATTTTTTGGCTAATATAATATATTAATCGTGTCTATTTGGAACTAACTTTGTCCCTAATAAGTTATTTTTTGTCAAACTGATTAAATTTAATTGTACAAATAATAATTGGTTATTAGGATTAATATTTTTTTTTAATATGTAATATTGATTTAAGGGGTATACACCGATTTTAGATTATTATACCAATTTGTATTTATTGAAGTTGAATTTCGCTAAATTCCATTTATATTAGCAATTAGATTTTCTATAAAATTATTACTGGCAAAGACTTTTATATATATTTTTTAAATAAAATATTATTTTTCTAGAGATAAACTCTACAGGATAGTTATTACTTTACTATGAACAAATTTCCCTCTAACAACAACACCACAAAGTCTTCACTCTACCAAAATAACCTTAACGCGACTTCATCTTTCGCTTTATTTACCTCAAAACCTAACTTATTTAAACAATTAGACAATTTTGCCAAAAGAATAAAATGCCGATACTTAACCAAAACCAACAGATCTTATACAGATTTGAGATTTCCTATCAAAGACGAAATTATTTTAGCCAGAACTCGTAATGGTATATCTGAGAATTTAAAGCCCTGTACCAAATCACCTCGCGATAATCATGGGGGAAAAAGCGATGGTTGGAAATCTGCTTCTATATATAATAATAATAATAATGATAATAATAATCAATATAAGGGTATAATATTTAAAGAATCTAGATTAGATATAATCAATGGCCCATATATCGGAGTAAAATCAGCCAAGACTATAATCGAGGAAGGTAAAACTCGGGAGCAATATTCTCCTCCATTCCTCGATACAAATACTAAAAATTCATCACTTAATAATTTATATGATAATGATACCATTATAAACAATTTACCCGATTCTATCAGCGAAACGCAAAAATTTGCAGAAAATGAAAAGATAAAGGACAAGGAAAACGAGGGTTGGTTCAAAGGGCTCTCTAGCAAAACAATAAGGGAAAATAGTGATGGGTCAAGTAATTTCGATTCCTTTAACTACGAATATAGACATGCCAAAAGCGACTCCTTTCAGAACCACGTACTCGATCCTAAAAATGTCGATGGTAGTCAAATTACAAGTGTGCCTAGTTTATACCTCCTAAAAAGTTCGCTAGCTGCATCCGATAATCATCAAACATCACAAACGATCGAAAGTAAGAACTCATTTTTGAATCCGTACTTCCTGAACGGACATTTGATTCGTGTTTCCAATTTTTTGTACGTGGGAGACTTAGAAGCAGCCTACTGCGAACAAGTGCTCTGCAAATTAAATATAGAAGGCTTAGTCGATGTAAGTGGAATGAGCGAGAAAGAAGCTGGTATATATCTGAATAAAAAAATAGGCTGGGGCTCCACAATTTTTAAAACTTGTACCTGCGCAAGAGAAACGTCTCATGTTAGAGCTAAATTAAAGGTCAATTTATTGACGGAATTAGCCATACCACCCAATTCTACAAAACCATTCAATTCAAATAACTATAACATGGATAATAACATTAATGATAATGTAAATATTTTAGATAGAGGAACAACCAATAATAAAAAATTAAACATTAGAAATAATAATCATGAAAGTTTAGAGGGAAGTCAATTGATTGGCAAAACTCAAACAAAGGGAAAAGTTCCTATGGTTGACCACGTATCCTTTTTCGAAGAAATCAATAAATTTTTAGATCATTACAGACAAACGGGTAAAAGAATCTTACTTTTTTGCGAAGCTGGCAAGGCAGGAGGTGCCTCTACTGTGGTTGTCATTCAGTATTTGATGAGAGAAAGTGGACTTCCCTTGAGGCGATGTTATGGTATTATAAAAAGACTTTACGGAGATGCATCTAATATAATGAAGTTAGAAAACAGTTTACAAGTAGCATTGTTTAAATATGAAAGATATTTGTATAAAATCAGTAATAGAACTAGTCAGCTTGATAAATACTTTCTCTACGATTCTTTATATACTACAAATAATACGAATATGAAATTCAATAATAAACGACAAAATTGTAATCTAAACCCCACCGATAATTGTAAAGATGATAATAATGCAATTGAAAATTCAGAATCTTATAACGAATTAGATTCTATTGCTATCAATAATAATTACTCTTCTACTAATAAAGATATCCCTTACCAACATGTATTAAAAAAATTAGATAACAACACCGTAGATGCAAATATTTTGATTGACAGAAAAACTCTGCTTCAGCGAAGAATAACACGAAACGCTATTTTGCGTGGTCAAGACATACGTAAAAGATCCATCATGACTCTAGAAGATAGCGGCTGTTGTTTTATTGAAGAAGATAATTAAATAATTATTGAATTTAAATACTATACTCAGTGATACTGCATATTTTTAATATTATATATATATACAATAGATAATATTATAATTTTTTTTAACTCCCTCCACAGTATCGACATTCATTCATTTATGTTATATTAAATAAGTATTAACATAATAAATATAATAGTATACCTCCTTTAAATATGAACATTTTTACATTTAACTCATAAATTATTAAATTATTTATGTAGTTAATTTTAAGATAATATAAATTTTGAGTAGAAAACTACTAGCGATCTTAATTTAAAAACGAGAATATAGATATGGCGAAAGGATGCAACGTAACTTGCGAAGTTGTCTAATGATAACCCTGAACTTCGTCTTGGACAATAAAGGAATTATTTTTTTAAATCTGCGCAAAATTAGCAAAATTTTTAAAATATCTAAAAATGAATAAGTAGAATAACTCTAGATACCGATTTAATTATTCTCCTTTACATTATTAATAAGTAGCATTAATATTCACTATTTACACTTACGAAAGAAATTTTTCTTTATATACATAATTAAAATTAGAATATTTCAAGAATTATTTTCTAAAAATTTTCATGTACATAAAATTGTGTATATTAAAAATTAAATTTATGAGGAGAACTCAATTGGTTATACGATATTATTAAATTTCGTAACTGAAAATATCCCCCATTTTTAATATATAATCGTTTGAAATTCGCATACAAAATTTTTCGAATTATTTATAGAGACACCGATTTTAAACTTAAATACCATAAACAAAATAATTAAAAAAATTTTATTTAAAAAAGAAAGCAATATATGACATAACAATACTATAATATAAAACTAAGTATAAAGAATTATAAATAAAATACACAATAGAAAGTTAAAGGAATGTTTAGGACAATAATTTTTTGGACAGAATTATTGTTATAGCCATATTTTGTTTAAGTTTATAAAATGAAAAGATGTATATTTCTTTTACACATAATTTTAAAAAGATTCGTAGATTGTAGCT
Organism: Gordionus sp. m RMFG-2023; assembly: GCF_954871325.1. Taxonomy (NCBI): domain Eukaryota; kingdom Metazoa; phylum Nematomorpha; class Gordioida; order Chordodea; family Parachordodidae; genus Gordionus; species Gordionus sp. m RMFG-2023. Next base: position 7,204,061 of record NC_088777.1, read on the forward strand.
ACAACAAAGTGATTATCCCATCTGTGAAATACTTTTGGCATTTTAATGACTCAGTCCTGAGAAGAAGATATGTTTATTATTAGAAGGGATAAGGGCTCAAATTTTTAATAGATAATTTGTTCTGGACAGGAAACAATCCTAAGCTTAGCATCCTTCTAACTCGTCCCACTCTAGATTGGGGTTATTGAGACGCACCCTGTTAAGTATAGGGTCTATTGAAAAAAATCGAAAAATAAATGAAATACATTTAATGAATTTCTTAAAATAAATTATTGTTGCCTAACAGTGATTAAAAATAAGTGTTATTAATTCATATTTTTTTTTCTTAATATCTGCACAGAGCAGCTTATTAATGGAAGAGAAGAGAAAATTACTAAGAATAAGGTTATAGAAATCGTAAAAAATAATTAATAGACGACCATATGCCTTTTATAAGTCCACTAAAATGATTCAAATTAATTCAAATATGTACGTTGCCTAACTTAAATATAATATTGTGATTTATTAATATGTTCCTTTTCTTCTTTCAATATGAATAATAAAAATAAAGTATACTTTCATTTTTAAAAATTATATTTTCTATTATAGTAATTAATGGAAGTAAATGTTAGGATGAGTACGGATGTTTTGGGACCTATCCTATCCAAAAACTTAAAGATGAGATAGGGCGTTTGATTTTCCACTATAAATAAAGTAACTTACGTTCCATTTTGTTTCAATAATGTATGAATATTATTATATAAGCGTTTCATAAGTTATAAGTGCCTATATATAGAAGTCAGCTGAAGCGCCATTTTGTGGCTTGTACGATAATTAATTTTATTTATTTATTATTATATGAATGTAAATTAATGTCATTTACTCGATGTTCATACCACTAAATGGGGCTACAGCTTGCTTCTATGTACGGACACTTTTAATTGTATTTAACAAATGAATCATCAATCTAGTAGTATATATATCACTGTTCAGTTTACACATTATAGGTGTAAAATTTTGTCATCATATTAGAAGCATTGATTAGTTTAATAATGCAACATATGTTTTTTAACCACATTTATAAAACAATTTTGTACATATTGTCATTAAACATAATTAATATACACACTATTTTATTTGTAAGTTAAAATATTCTTCTATATTCAGTGCTTAGATAACCTCGTAACTATTAGGAAATTTTGTACAATTTATATTTTATTTTGTTAAACTTTTATTTTATTATTTGATCATTTTAAATTTATATTTTTCAGAGTTGTTAAAGTACTTGAATGCAAAATTTATTTTATTTCATATGATTATATAATTTAATTTTATAATATATAAAATATTAAAACTTAAATATAAAAAAATATATATATAAATATTAATTAAATATTATGTGCGAGTTTATCAATAAACCAGGCAAATTTTGATATTACAATGTAACTCAAGGAATCTGCCATTTTTATTTTTAATGGAATTGGTTTATTTTACTATATTAATTTAAAAAATTTATTTTAGATTAATATTAATTAATAGTGATGAAGAGGAAGAGGAAGAAGTAATAATCAATGAAGCATCAACAAGTTCAGACATTATTTTTTATGACAATTTATAGAGCATATTTTAAATAATATTTCAAAATAAAGAAAATCTCTGATAGTTTGCCATATCTATAAAAAAAATACGAAAATATTAGTTAGCATTGTCTCAACTTGCAACATTGTAAAACATTAAAGGGTTAAGATACTAAATAAGTGTTTATAATTTTAATTTTAAATTTTAAGAGAAAAAATCAAAGACTGTTTATGAAAAAACAATTATTACAAAGATTAGTTGATGAATTATAAAGGTCTTCAACTGATTGCAAACAAATAACCTGTGAAAAAACAAATAATTTAATATCCGATTTTTTCAGTACTCCACAGCAGTAGATATGATTGTTAATAATGATTTCAATTTTGATACCCAAATAATTTTTTCGAAAATGAATGTCGAGATTTTAGTATTTTTAAAGAATACCGAGATATAAAATTGTTATTCATAAAATATAATACCACAATCCTTCAAACACCCTGGTAGAAAGACTTTTTAGTGCAGCTAAAAATGTCTTTAAATATAAACGAGGATGCCTTAATGGCCAAAATTTTGAAAATATTTTATTACTGAAATTGAATAATTATTTATAATCATTGAATCATATATTTTCATATATTATATTAAAATCTAAAAATCATTATTTTAGATTTCGATAATCTAGTCAATAAAGTTTTTAGCTCATTTCATACATTATCACAATAAATTCCTAATTTATATTTATGCAAAGCTTATATAATAAAAATTGTATCTATATCTAGATACATTTTAAAATTATATCGGTATCTAGATACATTTTAAAAGTATCTTTTAACAACTCTGATATTTTAATTAACTATATAGATATCGATTATAGTTCAGAAGAAAAAAATATATATAATATAATATAAATTATTTTGGTATAATAAAGAGAAATATTTAGAATCCCTCATCCATTATCTGAAAAGGTTTTTTGTATGGATATTAAGTTTATAAAAAAAAATTTACAGTTACAGCTAAATTCATTAATGTTATGTTGTTTAATATTTTATTTGCTGCAGATGAAGATTAGGGTAATTTTAAATTTAATAATGGAATATTACATCTCTTTAACTTAATAGCAACAAGCAAGTTCCTAACATATTATAATTAAAGTATTGAACCCATAATCTATCTTAATTAGTCATTTACATGTGAGAGCGAATGTCAACAAGCTAAATAGTATAAAGGATTTTTTCACTTTACAATGATTTTTGAATGATTAAGCATACCAATTATCCTACGTGCTCAAGATAAACTATTATGAGGGTGTTAGTTTCAGTTTATCGGTATATTTCATAAATAACTAAACGTTATTTATGATTTATTTATCATTATATTTTAAAAAAGTATCGTTTTAAAACTTAAAACGCAAAAAGACCCATTTTAAAATATTATAAGGTGATCATTCGGTCACCTCCATCTACTATATACTCTGTAACATCTAGCCAGTGATATGCCAAGATTTTTGCAGGACAAAAATATATTCGGCACTATTTTAAAGATCTCCATTCATCTACGCTTATTTTATGATTCGCAATCTGGTAAAAACTGAAAGAATACAACATGACAAAATTTATTGCAATTATATACATGAGTAGAGATCAATGCTTTGCATGCGATATTTTTTATCTTTTAAGGCAAATTGATCACAAAACACAAAAATAAAACCAGTATATATTATTTTATAATTTGTTTTAACTAAACTGCAAATGCCTAGGTAAACTAATGCATATATAATTATATATATATCCTAAGTTAATAATACACGTAGAAGTTAAAGAATTTCAATTATATTTATTTAATACAATAAAAAGAGAGTAATATTTATGAATTTCAATTATATTTATTTAATAAAATAAAAAGGGAATAAATATATATATAATAGAAAGAATATCGAATTAACAAAATATCAAAAAATTATCTTTGATGTTATATAAAAAGTAACAATTTTCTATGTTAAAAATAAAATTTAAGTTATAAGCTAGTTCACGCCAAGATGAAATTAAATATAATAAATGTTTTGAAATAATAAATATATATAAGTTTAAAAATTCTGATTTTATCTTATAAAATAAATAATTAAATTACTGGATATGTTTAATAATGAAGTGATATTAATAATAATAATGTTTCATCTAATCAAATAATAGATGGTTTAAATCGTCAAATGTAACTTTGATATGCAAAGTGATATTCTAATAACATTATTTAAAATAAAATAATTCAAAAAAGTTAGACTTTCGATATTACTCATCAATACGTTCAAGATTTATTATAATCAGCCAAATTCCATAGTTATTAAATTAATTCTTACCTAGTTTATTATATTTTATTCCTTATTTTAATTAATATCATGTTTATATGAGTGCGGAAAAAAATATAACATATTCTTTACTGGATAATTATATTGATAGTTTAGGTCATTTACTAGTCAAATTTTAATATATCTTGTTTTTGAAGTGCTGTGAACATATCTAAAAAATCAATCGCAATCACGTTCAATCTTTACCTTCAAAAAAAAAGGAGCGCATTCATGTTCGTTCAAAACTTTATGAATAAATTTATTTAAAATATTTCAGTGCAATCCCTAATTATATTATATTTCAACTTTCTATATCAAGTGGAAAGGGAGAGGCCTATATTAATATTTATTAGCAAAAAAAGTAAATAAATATTTTTATTTCCAAAATATTATTAATTTTTTTATATAAAAACTTTTATATATCATATAAAATTTTATAAAATTAATTTTTTTTATAATACTTTATATATCATATAAAATTTTATAAAATTAATTTTTTTATATAATACTTTAAATTGTTTTCAATTATTAAAAATAAACCCCTTGATGAAAACTTAAAAATAATACCAAATCTCAAATAATCACACTAAAATAATATATAAATTTTAAAAGATATCATACTAAATATTTTATATCTCTTTAAATAATATTTAATGATTTTTACTTTATGTATCCATTATAATATTAATAATTTAATTATGAAATAAAATTATCTTAAAAAATTATTAACAGGTTACTTATAGTTACATTATATAAAATACGAAGTGTCTTTTTAAATTAGAATTTGAAACGGATACTTTTTGGACACTTTTTAGATTTGGTAAAGATAGAATTAGTTTTTTAATGAATATTATATGTAGATTATTTATTATTTTGGGCCACGATAATGTTCAGAATCAGATGATAAATTCGGATTAATATTACATTGTAAATGATTATGGCAAATTATATGATAAAATTAAGACTATATATGAAAAAATATAGCGGCAAAATTGTTAAATAATAATGACTTTTTCTTATATTGTAAATCTTTATTTGTATTCAAATAATAAAAAGATTTTTATATATAAATACCAGTAATATTTCTTACAAAAGAGATATAATTTTAGAAATAAAATAAAATTTTTTTTGATATTTGAATTTCTAGGTCGAAATAGCAAAAATACAAAATTAATTTGAATTTATAATAAATAACCAGAATTTGTATATTATATATATTTCAACAACATAATGCTATAACAATAATTTATATACCATTCAAAAAAAAGAAGGGGATGGAGTAGATATTATTCATAATCCTAGTATTTAATTATAATTTCCTATAAATGTTTAAAATATATTAACACTATATGGGGCTAATTGATATTAAAAATGTAATTTGTAATGATAATTCCCAATAATGGATTAAATTGATATATTACATTATTACATAAAGACATATTAATCTTAATAAATGTAATTTGTTATTAAATTACTTAATATATATTATTTTGACCTTAGACTATCATAATTCGATTTTGTTAATAATTGTTAGATTTTAATGTAAAAATTAATAAAAGGGGAGAAAAAATTTTCTTCTAAATATATCATTACAATTAATTTTAATGTTTGATATAAGATCAAAAAAATATTTGAAGGTAAAATCATGTATAATACAATTGTTTTCATGTAGACGCTATTCATCCTTATTAATAATTGTTTTCATGCAGTATCTATCAGTCCTTAGTCCTTTGCGAGGGCGGAAATAACATTAAAGCAGCCGTTAATATTCCTTAGTTCTATGCGGGTGTCCATCAGCTCTAAGCTGGTGCTCCTATTCTTTACCATGTAGGGAATCTAGATTAGTAGTAGCAATGAAATTTGAGGGTTTTAGAATATTCATATTTCAACTATAAGTAATGATTATGATAATCTATATGATAAAATTATGACTTTTTATGTAATATGTATTAATATAGCCGCAAAATATATTTAAGCTTGTAAATTTTAATTATATAATATAAAAGAATGTAGTTTTATATCAAATAACTTATAAAACTAAAATACAATTTAACCCACACCTATTAAATATGCCACCCAATAGTTTAATTTAAAGTCGAAAAAAATTTCAACAAACCAATATAATTTTTAATAGTCGCTATCAAAGACCTCATGTAAAAATCTTGCCCCCCCCCCAACGTCCTCCGAAAACTCGTAAGCACCTCTCTTATAATTTGGGGCCCTTAAGATTTACGTATTGTCAAAATTTGTTTTGCCCTCTCCCTCAGGAATGTCTGAGAAATATTGGATCTCTAATTTTTGTTCTTGTAAAAAAAAATTGATATACTTTTTGACATTTACTTTGATGTATGAATCATTATAATCCGGAAGGTTAAAATGCATGTTAATATGTAATTTCCCAAGGGAAGTAGAGTAACAAATTTTTCAAAATGGAAGGATTTTAAGAACATTTTTATATAAATTCAATTATTTTTTCTTAAAACAAAATTATTCCATGGATTTAGCGTTGTCAAACGGCTCGATTTGCCAACTTTAAATTAAGATTTGAGCCAAGATAATATTAAGGAAATCTCGAATTTCGTTAATAGACGTCTAAACCTTTCTGCCACTATGAGTAAAATCTCTAGGTTTATGTAATATTTTTGAGCGAAATTATTGGGTTAGTCTTTTTCATTACACTGGATCTGTCACTGACACAATATTTTTCCCATAATCTATCTAATATTAAGGATTGGAGATTATATGGATATTAAATGTATAAATTTTTGAAATTATAAAAAATAAATTTTTTAAACAAAATTATATCTAATGAATATAAAAAATTCTTTTTTGCCTGTGTTATTAATTATATTTTAACTTTTTTATTAAATTCAACATGTACGAAATATTGTAAATATTTCAAATGGTTCAAATTTTTATTAGCTGGATATTTAAGTTTAAAGGTCAAATATAAAAGTATAAAAACGAAAACATGTATAAATTCAATTTAAAAACTATAATCATTATACTTCAATTGTTTTTTATTCCAACACTCACAAAACTCTTCACTAGAATAGTGTTGTTAAATGACTCTATTTTGGGCCAATTTTAAAATCTCCGGGCTTGTGCAATATATTTGGGCTAAATTATTAGATTAGTCGTTTTCCTTACACTGGATTCGACACTGAAAAACATTTTAACTTGTGGTGAATCTTCCTATATATTTTCATAACCCATTTACTATTAAGGATTTATTGATTTAGCTATGGTACTATAAAGTTCTTAAATGTATAAGTTATAGGAATTATTAAAGTAATATTTTATAAGCAAACATTTTATAATTAATATTAAAAAATAAATATTCCGGAAATATTAATTACATTTTAAATTATATCATTTCTTTTTTTTTAAATATTATATTCTGCTTAGATTACGAATACTTTAAGTTATAAACATTTGAAAAGTACTAAGGTTCAAGTATTATTTATTTTCTTAGCACATAGGTTAAAGGTTATTAAAAAAAATATATAATAACAAAAACATGTACAAGTACAATTTGATTACTATGATCAAAACATAAAAATAAATATTATTCACCAAATTTTAAAAAAACCTGGCATAAAATGCATTTTAGAAACAAATATTTTATTTAAGAAATTGCATTTATATTATTAAAGCGGAATATGCTACATACTCGTTGCTTTATTATTCTATTTATTCTTGGACTTTCTATTGGAGGTATCTTATAAATTAAGCTACAAATAAGAAAAGATTTTACTAAACATTAAACCTAGTAGAATATAACGATAAAATTAAACGTTCTTATATCATTGAATAATATTTATACCTTTATTTAATATTTTTTTAAATAAAATTCCCTATATCTTTACTATTAAAAATGTTTAAAATAGAGATTTTTAATTTTAAAATTTTCAAACAATCCATGTCTAGATATGATATGTATATGTATATACTTGTTTATAAATTATCCTAACAACGCTCTCCTTTATTCTGTATGAAATTTTAAATCCTCTGATTAAGAAATACTTTGCTACGCCTAAAAAAAAGGTCAGTTACGGAAAAAACCATCGCACAAGTTGAAATATTAAAATTTTAAACTAAAAAGATTCGAAATTTTTTTTATCTAAGCCACCTTGTTAATGTTTAGTTCCTTTTAGCATTAAAATGTTCATATAATGCCTCATAAATAGCTCACTCTACCTTTCTATGCAATTCGAAAACGGTTGGCTCACCCATCATACATCTAATAAACTTTTCCAATTGTAAGCTTCCATGAATTAAGATCTTCTCTAGACGCTTATTCTAAGAATGCTACTGTTTAGGGTAGAAGGCGTAAAGACGCAAGCGTTGGTACATAGTAAAATATAATTTTAAGATTATAGAATTTGTTATTTCAATTAAATCAGAATTTATTATCTTCTAGTTCTTATCTTATCAATGTGAAATATTAAATACCGAACCCAGTTTAACAAAATATAATTAGTCTTCCAGGGCTGACCCAACGTTTTTTTTGCAAGGTAGAGTGAATCTCAAAATTTTTTCCAAGATGCCGAATTAAATGACACCCCGAGGCTCTTGAAAATTCTTTATAATTTTTCAAAGCTTCAAAGATAGGTTTTCGAAAGTTTTTATATTTTCTGAAAATATGTACATTTCGAAAAAGATATATATATTGAATATTTAAACACAATTGTAATTATAACGAAAAATATTTTTTGTGGTTAAATCTAAATGTAGTTGCAATGCAAAATATGGTTAAAATTAATAAACAGTTTTTAGTATATAATAAATAACTATATTTGATGAACTAGAGGGAAATGAGTGTTTAAAAAAACTTTTTCAAATTTTAATTGATTAAAACTGAAGTTTAGACACAGCAAAATTTTTAAATAATTTTAAAATAAAAACTAACATTTTATCAAACATATGATTTGTTTGAGATCTCGTGCATTCCCTATTGAAATAATCGGTAAATTATTAAGCATTTCCTATGCAGAGTCGACCTTAAATAAGTTTTTATTGATTTAAGACTTAAGAGGCTTCTCTCGACAAGGCAAAGATAACTAGATAAAATATTTTTGATTAAAGTGCTATAAAATATAAAATTTTTTGGTCTAAATTTATTTTTAAATCCTTTTTCTGCATATTGATTGAGATAAGCCTTATATCTTCTATAGCGTGATTTAAAATGATATGATATATTTATAAAAATCCAAAACTGTATTCAATCCTTCCTTCACAATTTTAATTTCCCTTTGAAATCATCTTATAAAGTATTGCCAAATTTATTTAAGATGTCGAAATTAAGACGTAAGCAGGGACAAAGAATTTAATTTGAAAAATTCTTCTAGGCAAAAAAGAAATAGGGGGGGGGGGGATTTAAATCTTAAGAGTAATATTTCTCTATCAATTAATTTTTATATATTCATTAAAAATAATCAACAATTATTTGTTTGAAACAGCATCAGGCCGCTTCGGTAATTTATATTTAAAAATTTGCTTGAATGACTTACCATTCCATAAATTGGATAAATTTTTATCTTATTAGAAATATTTTTCGAGTATCCTAATTTTAGAAGAAATGCCTTTCAACGGTGTCTACTACAATCATTGGCATTGACTACTGCTGACTACAAGGAAATCGTGGGGCATTTTATTTTTTATTTTCCTTCATAAATTAAGATCAAGGGTGAGTGAGACCAGATGCTAGCATAAGAATTTTTTTTCAGGGGTCTAGGTAATAGCTAAATTCAAACTTTTTAAAATTTAATTATTTTATAGAAGATAAATATATAATAAATAAATATACTACCCAAATAACAATAATATATTTTGCTCCACGATTTCAAAATTTATAGGTATATCAAATTATTTTTTAAAAATTATTTCCTAGTATAATATTTAATATTATATCATTATTCCGTATCTATATTTAAAAAAAAATAACAATTATGAAAAGATAAAACATTTTATTTTAAAATTTCAACCAATTTCTATTGTAGTTGAGAAATGCATAGGTAATAATAATTATTTTTTGGTTGCAACATTATTCTTAATAATATTTGAGCGTAAAATAATTTTTTTTAACTTGAATATCAGGGACTTGCAGACCCAGCCGGAAACTCATTCTGCCCGTAACCCTGGCTCGGAATGGCCCGAAAAATGGCATTATGTTGAACCAAAAATATCTTGCGGGCCTCAATTTAAAAGTTTATTTAAAATACCGGTCGGTCCTAGCTTGAAAGGGATAATTTTTTTATATCAGACCGCATTACATGCAAACCATATTTCTCAACTGTTCTAAACACTAATCCAAATCGATCATGAACTGAACGATTAGACTAATATTATCAGGTTTTTATAAAGTAAACTAAACCTGAACCGTTAAGAATTTTACCAACAGAATATTATCTCTAAAAAGGTATGTGAGTGAACCGAATTTAAATTTAAAATTCCTGACTCTTTGAAAGATTATTATAATATATTTTGATTGATAGGTATCAACAACTAATTTTTTGTCCATTGACGAAGTTCGTACCCATTAGGGCACCAATGGTGTAAATCATATAATTTATTCTTTCTCCTGATAGATATAATTTGACGGAAGAATCTTGAAAATGTATACTTATCAATACTCTTTTTTTTTAGACAATAGTGATAAAATTTGATATAAAATTATGAGCATTCTTTTTTCATAATTATAATAAGTATGTATGAAAAAAGGTTTGAAGAGGTTTTTTTAATGTTGAACATATATGATAATTTTTATGAACAGAATTTGAACAATTATCAGGCAGGCAATTTTATCTGAACCTTAAATCTGAAAATGCATAATAATTTTTTCTCTTAGTTTTACATATATATTTATAAACCTTGATCAAGTTTAAGCTTTACCAGTTGAAGATAAAACACGTTCCAAAAAAAAAATTTTTATTATAAATTCTTCAATTTTTGGAACATTTTTATAAAAGAAACATTTTCACATATTTTTAAATATTTTTATCCATTAAATATACTATTCCTTTAATTATATTTAAAAGTATTACCAGGAGCAGCACAACCCTCATGTTTTACATATTGGGGTAAAATATTTTAAAACTATTTAGCAATTTAAATAGGAATAAGTTCATCAAATAATTTTATGATAATTATTAAATTAGTGTCCAGTTTTTAGTAATTACTTTCAAGAAATAAAATTTTGAATAGTAAATACTCTAGTATGTTTACCGACTTATCAGCGGCTTTTACCACGAAGGGAGGGGGTAAGACATAATTGGTATTAAATTTTTAGGAGAGTAGGGTGGCAATTTTTTTATTGAAATTTGTCATATGGTTTACGAATATAGTTTATTATTTCTAATTATTTTTAAATGAATACTTTGTTATCTATTATTTAAAAAAATAATATTTATATTATTGTAATTGCTTCGTTAAATATTTTTATTTCGGATATTTTTCTTCTTTTCAATACCAAACAAATAGTATTCAAAGAAAATATTATCAAAGAAAAAGTATCCTCTCAAATCAATTCCCAAATAATAAAAAAAAATCATTGCACTCATAAGAATTTGCATAACACAATACAAACTGGAAGATTTTCACAATTTGCAAGCTGATATATAGCAATACCTATGAGTTCTAAGTTAATTTTAAGCTAAACATTTGAAGCTTAACAATTGTTTTATGTTGAAAAGCGATATCGAAGTAATCGCTTTTATTATACCTATTAACCACAAACAAATATAATGGTTTTAAATAATGTTCCTGAAATATATTTCTCTTTTTTGTACTTTAAATTCTGATATAATTTATTTTTTACCATGATACAACATAAACGACTTCGCAAATTCAGTTAAACTCCAGAAAAAATAATAATTAATATGCGGGCATTACTAATATTTTATTTAATGTCACCAATACCTCTGGTGTTTTTTTAGGAATTTTTAAAATTCTATTAGGCAGGAATTTAGTGAGATATGTATCGATTGCAACGTCTAATCATTTTACTCAATTACTTTGCTAATTGACTGAAAAAACTACTAGCTAACTTTTTTCTTTCTTTCTCTCATTCTTTGTATTTGATCTAATCTTCTACTAACTAGATCTTAAGTAATTGAATTCTTATCTAGTTGAATCTCGATTTATAATCTGATAAATTTGCCTTAATTGTTGTATCTTCAATATCCAACTTACTCAATATATCTCTAGTTGGATCTTATATGGCTTGGGTGCATAGTTTTTTGTTGGATTCAGATTCAGTTGATACTATTGCTAGTAGATTATCATCCTTCCGGGATTGTCAAATAAATTATCATCAGTTACATGTATTGTAAAATTCTAAAGAAAACCCGAAAAAAAAGAAAATATAAAAAATAGAGAAAGAAATATAAAAAGGTAAAGATAGCGAAAAGAAAATATTAATATATATAGATTTTTTTGTCTTTTCTGATGGGATCACTCTTCAATGGAAGATAGGCCAATTACATTCTTGTATTTGTGATAATTTATATATAGTATATATTAATAGTTTATTATAATTAGTTACTCGTGAAAACATATATGTGCATGATTGATAGAACAATTAAAAATTTTGAATTATTTATAAATTTCTAATGGCCATATTTTCGTATCATATCGACCATACCTAACACCTTTAGTAAACTCGTCCTAGAATCCTTCAAAATTTTATGCTCCTAAATCAGTAAACTCATAGATGAACCTCTTGAAGGTTTTTTTTCATTCTGAAAAGTTGGTTATAGTCATCCTTAAAGCGAATTACATATCATCGGCAGTTTTCTTTCCAAAGTGCTCTAGACTCTTTTTACTCCTTATTTATTCTCGCTTTATATGATATTTCTTCATTATTTTTTAAATTTTAGATATATATTTTTTTGAATGTATATTTTTATTTAATATATATGAATTGAAAATTATTAATAAATTATTTTTATATAATTTACAAACAAATTTATTTTAAAAAAAAATCATGTAATTTTCTGAAGAGCATTTAGGCAGTATTGCTTGCTTCCCCAGTCAATATGCCAATTCATTTATTACGTGATTTGATTATAACATAAGTACTTTTTGTTTTTAATTTGTTTTGTTCGTAAAAATAATGTTATTATATTTTTTTTAAAATTATAATATTGAATATCGTGAGAAATAAAATTTGCAGTTGACTTGTAATAATCTTCCATGTATCATTGTCGTTTTATTTTTGTGGTACTAATATTTCTATGATAATATTTCCTATCAATAGCTAAATATCACAATTGACTTTTAAACTTGGAACTCCTATATAAATTATATGTAATATTTTTATCCATTCTAGTTATTTGAGACATTAATACTTAAGTGGTATTATATTTAAGTTATTGAAACATATTTAGACGAAGGGGGGGGGGGGGGGGTAGAAGTAAATATTTTTCAGGCGGGCTAGGAGGTGAAAGTTTTCACTAAGGTAGAATCTTCAGTAACTAATAAGCTGGAAGGCGTGTAGAAGCTGCTATTACTTATTACTAAAAAAGGAATTTAATTTCATATCTAATATTTTTTTATTTAATATCTGCTAATAGAACCTACCATCGTTAGTAAGCAGCCAAATATGAAACAAAGTACAAATCGTTTATTATAAATATTTTTTTTAAAATGATGTTTATAATTGAATTAGATAATCTCACTAAAACAATCATTATATTTAAAGATAACATAAGATAAGTAATTAGAGATAAAAAATTAATTTTTTTATACAAAAAGCTTGCCTATCATTTTAACAAAAAATTTTACTTTATTTAATCTACCCTCAATGTATTAATTAGTTAATTTTTAAGCCAATATCAAATTTAACTGTTTTTATATTATTTATTAAAAGAGATAAAACTTGAGACTATGGCAAAACTATATCCAATAATATTTTGTCTTCGTTTTTTAAAATAATTTTAAATATTTTTATTTCTAAATCAATTATTTGATTAATGTTATATTCGCTATAAATATTAGATGTCCCTAGCCCAAACCGGTCCATGTAAATAATGGGTTAATTGACCCGCCCCTGTCCATAATTATTTTTACCCGGCCCGTAAAATATATTATGTACAACTTTCTCAGCCCGCTAATTATAATTATTTTAGAAATAAAACGAATTAACTGTGCTTTATTATCAGCTTTAAAAACATCTTCAAAACTTTGACCAGGTTCATATGAATTTTGAACAGTTTATTTCCCAGAAAATTACTTTTTCCCACCCGTTTTTCTGACGGGCACTGACATGTAACAAATATTAGTGATAACTGATATCAAATTTTCTAAAAAATCTTATATTTTATCATATTAATTACTAATTATTTTTTTTAAATGTATGACTATTTTCCGACATTTTTAATTAACCCTGAATTGACCTGAGTCGTTTTGAGCCTGAATGGACTATCCTATTCATCCCAGAGAGAACCGTAGTATAATTTTTAAAATCCAGAGAGTTTAAAAATCAAATCACAAGTTTACTATAAATTTAAATTAGATTCATTTGAGAAATCTTATGATGGACCATTCATTTTTTATTCTTTCCATATTTTCATTTTTACTCTTAAATCGACAAAAAAAAAATAAATAACTTTTCAAATTTTAAAACCAAACCGAATGAGATATGGCATTTAATTTTTTAAAATAATTTACATGTAAGCCTACTAGTTTAACGATTTGACCTGGCAGATCGATAACTATAATATAAAATATGTAAATTCTAGCTATAGTGAGATCCCACGGAGACTAATTGTTTATAATATTACGTTAAATGAGTATAATTACTGAGGCCGGGTATATAAATTATTATCAAAAGGCAATAATCCTTAAACAATTTTTTTTTAAACTATAGAGTCGACTATTCCCAAGCTCAATTTTCTAAAGATTGTAACTGATATCTTGCATAAAATTCTAAATCCCAAGTAATTTTTTTTTATCTTACTGTAGAGTTTGACATAAAGCATGTATTTTTTTCAAAAAAATTATTATGATCGCGAATTAAAACAAATGATAATATTCGATTATTTATATCTCAATTAAATAATGATAGATTTTTTTTAAAAAAAATATATAAGATTAAAAAATTTCTAAGGTATATACGTAAAAAAGTGAAGAAGGCCTCTTTTATAATGAGCATGATCCGCTCGAGTTAATCGCAACGAAACATATGATTTTAAAATTTGATCATAGCCATACTCGTTTCATCTCATCGCTCAGCCATTATAAAACATATACTTATTATTCACTCGCTTTTATTATGCAGCTATAAATTAAGCGAATCACATTTAATTTAAATGAGCCCTAATAGAAAATATTTGCTATTTTAAATCAAGGCCATTTTTGCTTTGTTTTAAAAAACCTAAAATATTAATCAAAAAATTTCGGAAATATATAATTTAAATTTTTTGATTAAATTTAGGCTTTATGCGTTAAAATTTTTAAATAAATCTCTGACACTGTTTGGGCCTCTCTTTAAAAAAGTATTTTAATTGACATAAAAGAACCACAGAATACCATCCGTAAGTTTGCGGGTAAATCAAGGTTATGGCAATATATTTGCTTTATTTTAGCGATATTGACGATATGTGGCCAGCAGATAAATAAACATGATAAATTCCCACAATTACCTCACCAATTTTATAAAAATTTCCAAATGAAAGATTTGATTCATTCTAAAAAAAATAATGTTTTCAGATGTAGCGACTTGAATTCTAACTTTAACAGGAGATAATGGCATTCATGAAAAAGATGTTTATATAAGCGTAAGCATAGCAAAACAATATATATTCATGATCAGCATCTTTAGAGTTGTTCTTCGTTTCATAAAGTCCGGGCACTAATATTTTATTTTCAGTTAGCGATATGTGTTTAACAACACCGATATTAAAATGAAAAGGATATAATATATTTTACCACTTAAAAAATTAATTATATTTTAATTTTATTTTCTATTTAGCCTTCACCTTTTCTGGTGGTAAGCTCCTTCAACATCTTTCTCCACTTTATGTTATTCATACAATCTCTTTTATCTAATTTATGCTTCTTTATATTGGCTCCCCATTGAAGTTTTGGCCTTCCTCTTTTACGTTTGCCCATCACTTTCAAACTCTCAACCTTATTTCCTATGTACTTCATAGGCCTTCTCATTGTGTGGCCATACAACCTAAGTCTGTTAACCATTAACTTAGTCTTAATGGGCACTACCTTTAAACTACTTAGTATTCTTGTACTGCGCACTTTATCCTTTCTTGTTACCCAGCAATCATTCTCAGCATTCTCGTCTCCATAGTTTGTAGACTTCTCTCGTCTGATTCTTTGGTTGGCCATGTTTCCGAACTATGTAGAATAGTTGGTTGTACTATGGAACTGTAAATTTTTCCCTTTAATTTGTGTGAGATTCTTTTGTCAAATAGCACTTCAGATAATGATTTCCACTTTAACCACCCTTGATTAATTTTACTCTTTATCTCTTTTTCTATTGTGCCGTTTGTTTGTATAACGGAGCCCAAATATTTGCAGCGTTTAATTGCCGATATCTGCCATTCATTTATATCAATACTCTCTGTTTCATCTGCTCCTATCACCATACACTCCGTCTTTTCTCTATTTACTTTTAGTCCGTGCTTTTCTAGAATATTTATCCAACTCACTAATCTTTATTTCATTTTATCCTTGGATTCGGCAAGTATCACAATATCATCTGCAAATATCATATTCCACGGGACTTTTTGAGGTATAGACTGTGCTAATACATCTATTACTGTAATGAAGAGAAGTAGGCTGAGAACCGACCCTTGATGAACTCCTTCGGCTATTGTGAAACCTGCTGAGGTACCTGTTGTGTTACGGACCATTGTTGTATGGCCCATATACATATCCTGTATTATTCTTATATATTTTTCGGGAACTTTTTTGTGGCGTAGCGCTCATCAGATAAGTTTTCTTGGGATTCTATCGAAGGCCTTTTTTAGATCGAGAAAGACCATGTGTAGCTTTTTGTTCTTTTCCCTGTATTTTTCACTCATTTGCCTAATTGCGTGGATAGCATCAGTTGTTGATCTTCCAGGCATAAAGCCAAATTGAGTCTCTCCTATTTCGATTATGTCTCTTAATCCTTTTTCTATTATTTTTTCGTATAGTTTTAGACAGTGTGACCAGTGGCGTAGCTACGGGGGTGGTTTTTGGGTTTGGACCCCTCCCAGAGCTAAATCTTTTTTTAGATTATACGTTCAAAAGACTTAAAAGTGACTTTATATTAAATAAATGCTATTAATATTTATATTTTTCTAGTTTTGATGTTTGTGAAAGGATATTATATTACTATTGAAATTATTCTGGATAGTATTATTATAAAGTCATTGAGAATAATCTACTAAATTATAATAACATATTATTGATACATTTAAAAAATGTATATATTATAGAAGATATGGTTATAATTTGTATGATTAACCCGGCCGAGGGCCGGGAAAAAGGGCTGAAGGCCCGTCAATAGGGGTCTGGGGGGCGACGCCCCCAGGCTTTTATATGTATGGACCCCCTCTAAGAAAAATTCCTAGCTACGCCACTGAGTGTGACATTAGTTTTATGCCCCTGTAATTTTGATAATTGTGTGGATTCCCTTTATTTTTGAAGATAGGAATTAGATATCTCTGCCTCCATTTTTGGGGAACCTCTTCATTTTCAAGTATTTTATTGTACAGATTTGTGAGGAGATGTATTCCATCATCTCCTTTTAAGGCATTCTATTGAAATATCGTCTGGACCCCTAGCTTTGTTGTTTTTCATATGCTTGAGGCATGTGCTTATTTCTTGTTCTGTTATGGTTGTACAAGGTTTTGACATGGGGAGTGTTCGGGATTAAAGTTGAGAAGCTCCTGAAAATATTCTTTCCATCTATTAATTATTTCTTTTTCCTTTATTATCTCCCATCTGTGTTTTTTTGATTACTTTCGGAGCTCCGTTTATATCCCTAGAGTTCTTTTCGCGCTGTTTGGCTAATCTGTATATTTTATTTTGCCCTTCGGTATGTAGTTCTTCATACATGTCATCGTATGCCATAGATTTGGCCCTAGCCACCGCCTTTGTAGCTATTCTCTTGGATTTTTGTAATTTGTCTTGCCATCTGAGTTTTTGGATTTGAACCATATTTTATATAAGGCTTTTTTCTCCTTTATAGTGGTTTGTACCTCTTCATTCCAACATCATAGTTATTTGTATGATTTGTTGCCTCCTCTTGTCAAGCCTAGTGTCGATTTGGCAGTGTTTATTAATCTTGATGAAAGGTCTGTCCACATTTTTTCACTGATTTATGAGGAATTTATTGTTTCAATGTTTGCATTGATTGCAAAGGCATCTGTCATTGTTTTTAATTTGCCCCATTTGATGCATGGTTCCATTTTTATCTTGTTTTGAGTGGATTTATTTGAGATGTGTAAATCCATGACTTGTAGCTTGTGTTGTGAGGCGATATCTTCTCCTGTGATGACCTGCGAGAGATTAGCATGTAATCTATCTGTGTTTTCCTTGTAATACTTTCGTATGTTATTAAATGACTGTCTTTTTTCCTATAGTAGGTGTTGGTTAAGGCAAGGTCGAAGGCTTGCGCAAATTTACCAATTATGACTAGGTCATCCTTAGGGATTTCCATTACAGCTTCATCAAGGATAGCACTAAAGTCATCTTTCTCTTCTTCCTTGCAACCCCATTTGAGGAGCATATACTGAAAGGATGTGTAGTATTGATTGACCAATGCAGAGTTTTATCTACATTAGTCTATCAGAGATCCTGTTGACTTCTACTACTGAGGTTAGATCTTGTTTACTTTTCACAGGATGATTTCTACACCCTGCGGGTCGCTTGGAGGGAACGCCCTATCTTTCATATTCATATTTCCATTTGTTTCCTTCATTTTGTTTATTAGACATTAGCACCCGGCTGTCCAGGTCTGTCGGTGACTGGGGTGTCATCCCTAAGCTCCGAAATTCATCTTACCATATGTCTTTACACATCAGTCATCGAAGAAAAACTTGAAAGTTTTGCTCCATACCAGGATTGATGCGTTCTTCTTCGTCCTTCTGTTTCCAAGCATACATCTAATCCATTTCACCCCGGCGATTAAATAATTAGTTATATATCAATTTAAAATATTTCAGACCAAATAATAAAAGTTTTTCTTTTGAACCGTGCTATTTTTAATCTATAAAAGTTCATTCAGTCGTGATGCCAATTAATTCTCTTATTTTGCTTAAATATTAATACTGTCTAACAAATGTAAACTAAAATTTACACCAATTAAGCATTGACTTATTGAATTAAGTTTCCGAATTAATGTTTACAGATTTTTTGTCAATTTCGTAGGTCATAAAACACAGTTATATAAATCAGGCATTAAATTGGCAACTAAGTGCTTCTATAACTTTCGTTTAATTTCAAACGGATGAAGCACTAAAACATAATAATCATGCACTACTCATTGGTAAGTTTAGGAATTATTACTTCCAAATGATTGAGACACTGATAATTCAGTTTAGGCCAAGTTGTTGGCAAAATAACACTAATTAATAGCACAAACTAGATATTTACTGCTTCTATATATTCATTTAGGCATGATGGAAATTTTTACAATAACTTTTATTTCTAAACTATCTACCAAACAGATCAAAACACAAAATATACTTACTTAGAACTTCCTAGATAGTCTGGTATAGGTTTCAGAATGGCATTTCCAAAAGGCTAACACTCTTAAAGCATGATATCATAGTTTACTCACTCCTTTTTCTGTTGAAAAAAACAAATTGAATAATTAATTAATAGGTATACTTATTAGCACTACATATTTGTGTAAGATAATTAGTAATAAATTATTATTTCTATTATATTTTAATTTTTTATTTACATATATAAAAAGTCAAATAAAATATATTATAAAATTAAAAGTCAATATTTGTTATAAATATTGATTATCAACATGATCGGATTGTTGGTTTAAATCACGATTTAAAACATTTTTGATTATAAATATGTCGTCCTTATGTAACTGCAAAGTTATGACGTATACTTAGACATGTGCGCCGCTTGTCAAATGCGCAACCGCTGGTGATTTTTGACCACGCTGACGCCGCCAAAAAGTGTCGGTGCTTAACACACTGCCGCCGATGTAAATTTGGCGGCGTGGAGGCGTGATACATAATTTTTATTATTAAAAATAATATTTATTTTATATATTATTTATAAATTGTAACTAGAAGAAAAATAACATTAAATATTTTTTGAATTATTAAAATGTGATTTTATTAAAACTAATAAATAATATTTGCTATAAATTTGATTTGTAACTTGAAGAAAAATAATATTAAATATTTTTTGAATTATTAAAATGTGATTTTATTTTTAAAACTAATAAATAATATTTGCTATAAATTTGATTTGTAACAATCCATATAATACACGTTGGCTCATTGGGCAGGTCTGTGACCAACGTGCTAGATAAGTTTAGGATAGTAAAACAGAATAGGTATTGATATTATTATATATTTTATTATTTTAATTTTAACTGTTAAAATAATTAATTATTTTATAATAAAATATTTTAATAAAACTCTCCCACATTTAGAATTTTTTATGGCATAATATTTATTATTAACTTTTTATTATGTAGAAATATGGCATTATTTCAAATACAAAAGATTTACCAGATAGAACAACACTTAGCGGAGTGGATTAGATGTAATTATCAATGAAAGCATACATATGTCAACAAATTAATATAGGTCCTAAATTAATTTTGTACTATAACTTTTGATATGTCGACCGACAAATATAGACGGCGAAATTATATTACCTATACATTTCACGAAATAGATAATAATTTTAATATTGTATTTTATACATTGGCGACACATCCTGTCACCCAAAAACATGCCGCTGAAACTATTCTTTCAGAGATAGAAAAAGTTGAAAATATATTTATTTAGAGTCCAAGAAAATTCAAATAGTTATGGATGCAGGATCCAATGTAAAGAAAAGTGTTCGTCTAGGAGAATATGACCATCATTTATGTTTGGGGCATGGATTACATAATCTAGTGACAGTCGATGGAATAAAAAAAAGTTATAGAAAATCTCATTAAAAAAGTGGGAGATATTTGCCTTTCAACACAACGGATTTTGAAAATATAAACGATATCGAAAATAGAAAATGTTTTGAATCGATATCATTTACATCGGATATTTTAGATTTGGATGATAATAATTTTTTTTATGAAGATCATTTGGGGTTTGATGATAGTGAATATCAAAAATCATATGAGAAAAAACCTTAAAATTAAATATGCCTACATGTTAGCATAGTATTTTAATAATGCTGGAAAGTGTGACTGGCAATAACAAAAATCCTATAAATATTCTATTAAATAGAATGGAGAAACCGGATCTCAAATTATTTAACTCCGATTGGGATGAACTTTTAAATTTTTTTAGAACCTTCAAAAAAACTGTTCCTCATTTTCAATCTAATGAATATTTAAAAAAAATATAATTACTCCGGTGCAATTTTTATGTCAATGGCCTTACACGGACGAATTAACCGAATGTGAAACGACGGAAGTTGCTTCAAAATTTCATTATCTTACATTGGTTATGAAACATTTATCTATTCATAATAATAATCTGAAACAACTAAACTAGTTTAGGAAAAGAGTATTATTCATTATTTTCGCCTTATAATTTAGAGATAAAAGATTTCTTAGATTTTTGGAAGATAAGAGCATTGGATCTTTTTAAACTTTCAATATTAGCTAGAAAGGTTTTGTGCGTTCCAGCTATGAGCACACCCAGCGAGCGTGTATTTTCCATAGCTGGGCTCACTCTGAACTCTAAAAGATCATTATTATGACCTATAAATCTAAATATTACATATGATAATTTTAACTTAATAAAATCATTAAATTATAGTTATAAACATAATAATATTTTATAAGTATTTCCAATGAATTTATAATTTTAATTTAAAAAATTAGAGTTAGAAAAATGTCGATTATTTTAAAAAAAACGCCGCCGCCGATAATGCTGTCGGCGCACATGTATTATACTAAAGATCGTATTTTTTAGAGTAAAGTGAATAATAATTAAATTAGGGCACTTATTTTATATTATCAAAAAAATTTTCTATTTATAATTAGTTTGTAACATTGACAAGCACTGATCTGGCACCAATCAACAAAATAATATCCTAAGTAATACTATAGTTATTCATGATATTTTATGATAAATAAGAAGGTCTTGAATTATAGGCGCAACTTCGGTGGGAAAATAGCGGGGAAGTTTACTTTTTAAAAATTTTCAAAATTAGCAAAAGGGTAATTGTAACTTAAAATGAAAAAATAAACATGAAAATTTTATCACGAATTAGAATTAGTATAAAATATACTCACATTACTATTTGAATTTAATGATTGATGTTTAATGAAGCACCATGTTCTGATATTCCTTAATCATATTAATAGGTATCGTTGGCAGTGTTTTATATCCACTTTATTGCGAAATGCATTATTTTGGATAAATCAGTTCTTCAGCACTGTATTCCTCCATAACAACAATAAAGCATTTTAAAAATTACAAGGTGTTCCCATCCCTTATTGTTTTAGCAATAAATCTGTCAATTAAAAAAAAATTCAATAAAATTTTATTGATTGAGAAAGTGTTAAATTATCAACGTTTTCTGAAAATTTCATTAAATTTTATTAACAGAGTCTAAAAGTTATGCATATTCAAAGTTATAAAAACAAAATTCCAAAATGTAAAAATTAATTTTTGTTAAATTTTATATTATAAGCAGACGATAATAAAATAACAATGGTTTACTGTAAAGATGACTTGAGTTTAATTAATATTTCAAGACTATAAAAACATTACGAAGTCAAAAGATTTTTGAAGGAATTTCATAGTTCTTGAATTGATTGATCGCAAAAATTGATGCTACCGGATCAGCAGAAAATGGTATGGTGATAGACCATGCAAAGCTCGTACTATGGAAAATGTTGATTCTGTTGAAACACTTGCATTGATCCAAGAGGATCCGACACCCATAGAACAATTTGTCAAGTATCCCAGTTCAGTACTTAACCAGTGCGAATAAGATCGTCCGTATGGTACGTACCAAACAACTTCTGCGAAAATACCATCACAGGTTATTTTATTACATGTGAAGATAAAAAACGGTTTACAGTAACTCCACCAGTAAATCTGCAAAATGTTATGGTGTACGTTGCAGTTTCAATATGAAGCAAACAAGTTGCACCCGATTGCTGGTACAACATAAGACTCAAATTAATCTTGACGAATGTTAATGTTTTCATGTTTTTACCTGTCATAATTGTCGTTTTTTTAAATTATTGTATTGGTATATATTTGTTTTTTTTTGTAAATTCATTTTATGTATTTTTATTAAGCGCAATAATCTGGTTTGTTAACTTAGCGCAGTGATTTGTTTTTGATTGTAAAACTCAGCATGAGTCAGTTTTTTTATATATTTTGAAAAAAGAAATTTTGTAAAAATTATACATTTTTTGTTCTTGTTTAAAAAAAAAAAAAATTTTAATAAAAATTTTACTCTTGAATTTCAATATTTTTAAATTTTAATATTTAATACTTTTTGGGATTTAAGAATTTATATTAAGGAAGTTTCATAATATTTGGAGAGAAGTAATTCAGTGGATCGGCACAACATCAATATTACCCGAATTGTAAAGTTTAATAAAAATGAATTTACATGTTGGAAAGTTTAAATTTTGTCTGTCCAACTTTGAGTGTGCATAACTCGACTCTGTTGGTAGAATCTGATGAAATTTGCAGAAAATATTGATAATATATCCCTCTCAAATCCATAAAATTGTGTTAAATTATTTTTCTAATAGTCCAGATAAATTGCTAACAAAAAGGTTATCCGTTTAATAGGAACACTTTAAATGCTTTCCCCGACATATTTTTTTTAAAAACTGTATATAGAACATTATAATACTCAGCAGATGATATCTCATAACAAATCTTTAAAAACATAGATAATTTATACCGCAGGATTACTAATTTTGAAAGACCCCGATAATGGCAAAATAATATTCCAATATGTATAAAGTATCTACCACGTGACTATCAGACATATTTGCCGTGAATTTTTGAACTAACCTTAAATTTATAAATAATTTTCATATTCTATATTTTTTATATAAATTTCAAAAATAAACAAGGATTAATATAATGACGAAACTGTCTTAAATTTAAAGGCTAGTTGTATATAAATATCTTTTATTGAATTCATACTTTGGTTATTAATATATATAGTGCGTCTCGAAATAAATATGTTTATTATAATCATATTTTTATTTAGTAAATATATAAATTACATTTTATATGCCCCTTTTGTTCCAATTCATCGTCCTTTATTTATCATCTAAAATAAAAAACATCACTTTACTATGTTAATCATTTTAAGTTAGTGTTACTAAAACAAAACTATTAAGTTAATGTATATTATAATAATGTAAGAAAGAAGCAATAATAAAAGTTGTCCGTAAAGTAATAGTTCTTTAGGGCAAAATTATGATTTTTCTTTTAAATATTATTATTTATTTTTGTTTTTTATTGAAAACGTGATATATTAACAGCTAAACTCATATGACAATTGAAAAATTGATTTAATTAATATTAATGCTCAAATTTTTTTTATATATTTATTGAAAGAAATCTACAAAATAAGGAATAAATTGGGGGAAAAAATGGACTAATCAATTTATTTCTTTTTAAATTTATTTTATGCAGATATTATGGGAAAACATTGTCATAATTAATTCTGAAATTTTTTTTTTAAATAAACCAATTTATGTGATTATATTAAATTATATATTATGGGAAAACATTTGTCATCATTCATTCTGAGAAATTTTTTTTAAATAAACCAATTTATGTGATTATATTTTAAAGTCCTGTAAAGCGGAAGTAGAGAAGAGGCTAGATTACCCTGAAAGAACTCTAGACCTTTCACTTTCTTCATGTAAAGAAAAAATAATCTTTAAAAAATAAATTCATAGTGAGTCCTCTTTAAAAATAAAAAATTCTATACAGAAATAAATTGAGTATTTGTCAGGATTCTCATACCTAAATCCTATAAATTCCTTAAATATCGAAAGAAAAAAAACTATTTCTTTAACATAAAACTAAACCCTATCTCATATCTGATTACCCTTAACCTTAAGACTAAACTAGCATTTAACTCTTAGCCAAATCTAAACTTCCTTAAAGAGATTTGCCTCTCAGACTCAATTCAGATTTGTAGCCTCGAAGTTAAAATCTGCAGTTAATATATAATATTTTAGGGCCAAAGTCAATGGGTGCAAAATGTTATTGCATTTTTTATTCAATTATTATGTGAGGGTGTAACATCTGGAACAGAATCTGTATTAGAATTTAAAATATATAGAGAGCAATTTTGTTCCAGATGATTTTCTTCCATTATCAATTCTTTTAATATTAAATTTTCGTTGAATTCCTTGACGTCGTTTTGAAACGTTTTTTCATGTTGATTGATGTTGTCGGGAACTTCACCCTTGATTATTACAGGTTGATCGTATATTTTGACGCCGTACTTGTTAAATTTTCTATGTTCTATTTAATTATTAATTTTTTTAAAAAATAAGGCATATATAATTCTTATCTCTTGATAATTTTCCCGTCTTAAATATAACAACATTATTAAATTTTGACGTAGTTTTAATCTCTTAAGTCTATGATTTATTCTAATATGCATTTCATTTTATTAAAATTACTTACTTTCCGTTCTTTCTTTCCGTTCCTTCTTTCCTTTCTTTTTTTTTATCTTTCTTGATTCTTAGTGATTAGTGGGTAATTAAAAAAATATTATCACGTGTATACAATACCTGCGTGACGAATAGTATTTTCGCAGACCGAACCGCAAAGAGCGGAACAATTATTTTCCTTAAATCCGAATAGTATGCCTAAATTCGCGACATCGTAAGGTCCCCTCATATCCAAACACTTCTGGGCTCCGCTATTTAGCATCACATTCTTTATCCTCGGTTCGATGCAAAGCAGCATCGACAATTGGCTAATCAAATTTTGACGATAACACGAACTATGAATAGCTTTTTTTGCAATATAATATTCTTTTAAATGATTAATAAATTGTGCCCATTTTTTGGGTGAGCGAAGTAAAGTTTAAAAGGAAAGAACAGAAGAAATGAAATGAATAGAACAAAAGAAAAGAAATGAAGGAAAGAATAAAAACAGGACAGGCAGAAAAAAAAGAAATAAATCAAAAATAATTTTGTTTTGTTTTTCAAATAATAATTAATAAACCAGGAGAATAATTGAATTCGAAATTGATTCCTTTGTTCACAGCAGATCGGATATTAGATCTTTTAAACCGGATCGACGATTTTTGGGATGTGTCGATGGAAATTATATCGATCTCCGGCACAGATTCACAGCAGGTCATAAATATTCTTCGAGTTATATATATAAATATTTTTTAAAAAAATTTACATTATCATAATATTTTGATGATAGATTTGACCATTTTTTTTAAGACGTTGCTGCGTATTGTCTAATTCGATGCTCAAAATAAGCAACTTGTAACTTAATAATATTTGTCGAAAAAAATTAAATGCAAGAAATTTGCCTTTATATTTTAGATGTGTGTATTGGATGTCCAACGTGAGAATCATTGGCTTTGAGTTTTAAAAAAAAGTTAAAACATTGAGCGGGTGAACGGGAAATACATTTTTCAAAACAACGGGCGGGCGGGAATTTTTTGAACGAAATACGCTTAACTTATATTTATTTAAAAAAAAAATTTTTTTTTCTACTTCATAATGATGCATCTAGTTTAAGTATAAAAATATATTAAAATAAAATAAAGAGCCAAACTAACCAATAAAATAATATCTAGGCAGGCGGGAGGCTTAAATAAAATTTAAATAATCGGCGGGAGGGTGTTCGGGATAAAAACGTGCCCATTGCAGACCTCTAGTATATATTGTGTCGTATGTGGGAGATATGGGTGGAATTTATCGAGATTCGTACCGAAAAGGCGATTTTTAAATCTGAAAAATCTTATTTGACTAGAAATTATTCCGACATGTATAAAGTGCCCACAACGTGAATTTCCTACATTTTTCGCGTGAACTTTTGATATACTTTTAATTTTTATCCATTTTTATATAGTTTTTATTTCGAAAGAATTTTAAAAAAAATAAATAATTGCACGGAAGTTCGTGGCGATAATTGTTTGAAAAAATACGGTAAGGTATTCTAAACACATGTTATAATACAATTCCAGCCAAATAATAAATTTTTTTCTAGTGTTGTTAAAAAGGCTCCATTTTTAGAAAACGGTTAATCTAATATCTTGGCCAAAGAAATAGCATACGCCAGCCCTGGACATTCTCGTACATGGTGAAAGGTTCGGATATCTATTAATGAAATCTTGAGGCTGGCGTAATATTGTTTTGACTATCTTAATTTAAAATTGGGCAAAATCGAGCCGTTTAACCCAACTAGATTTTTCAAATTTATAAATCGCTAGCAGTAAATGATATAATATCGAAAGACACCGATTCCTCTATGTATTCCATAATCCCTATACGACATATTTATTTGTGTTCGTATATTTATGGAATCTATGGGGGATTTTAGAATTCGCCCAAATATAAATCGTGTATGGAGAGGTAATTTTTTTCTTCTTCTTTAAACGTTTATTATCTGATATGACCGGAAATGGTTTTACAGCGTTTATAGAGTATAACCAACACTATAAATGTCAGCATTTTAAGTTTATAAGAAAAAACGCATAAAAATGATTATCAAAAGTTTACGGTATTTGTACCAATGTCCAATGGTTTATATAATGCGTATCCGGACTAATGATTCACAATTAAAATATATTTTGAAGCGCCATATAAATATAAATCAGCTGACGAGAAGCCATTTTGATTTCCCATATTTTTTATTACAAATAAAATTGATATTTTTTTTAGAAAAAAAAAGAGTTTCGTAAAAATTTTAACTTAATTGTTTACGCAGGAAACCAAAATGGCGTGTCATTAACTGATTTGTAACGATATACATGTAAATGAATGACTCATCAGCTATGTCATTGCTCTATATATGCCTGAATACATTTCCGGTTACATCAGACCTTTTTCATAATTTAAAAATTGCTGTCAGTAAAGAGATTTTAAAATTGAGATTTCGCCTATATCCCAATCCCAATACGGAAATTTAGTCGATCAAAATGTCGAGGTCAAAACTGGTCTAACCCTATAAAAGTTGCCAAAAAAATTCTGAAGCGACATGAGTCCTACTTTTTTTTTAACCCCGGGTTCTAGCCCAATTCTGTAAGACTTCCATAACTTAACCTATCAAAAACGGTTTATTTGTGTATGTTATAGTTATAGCTCACTTGGGTTGAACATAAAATATAATAGAATTATATAATTGACTCATGAAAAGTGGTATAAGAACTGATTTTTTTTAATAACTATTCTAACGTGTATAATATTTTTAAAAAAAAACTAATTGAACTTTATAGTTTAAAATATAATGATAAGATCGTGATTTTTTTTTTTAAAAAAAATCTTATTATTATTATCTGATTTATCGATAATCATACATAATATTTATATAAAAAAATTTAATATTATGAGTTTGTAAATTGGGATGTCAAGTTCATTGTTAACAAAAAAAAAATTTATATTGTCAAATCAATTTATTTTCCCTATCTATGCCATTTATTTCCATAAAATAAATCTTTTGTATGATCTTCATTCTACATTTCCTATATAAAAGAACATAATCTTCAACAACGTAATTTGGCTATTACCTTGTTAAGATTTTATTATTTTTACTGATATGAAAATCAGATTTCAAATTAAGATAAATGGAAGAATTACCCTTTACCCTACTTCACAAGTGAAAAATATAATGTCTAGGCTGAGGTTCCCTAGAACTTCAATTTAGATACGCTATTATAACTTAGAATAAAATTTATTTGCAGCGTTCATATTTTATTAAAATTTTGTGACAACTTCTGCCAAAAGATTCAAAAATAAAGTGACAAATTATTTAAAAATGTCACCCATATAATTTTTCAAAAAAATATGTAAATAAAAATGATATTGTAATGTTTATATATTTAAATTAATAAATTAAGGTTTATAAAAAAGTGTACGACTTTACCTTTTCTGAAGAAAAGGAACGTCGCCATTCATTATCTTCTTCTAGGTAACGAGTAACGGTAACGCAAACATTTTTATTATAAAAATTACTTTTATTTATTTTTTAATTTTTATTTTCAGTCAAGATTGCTAATTTAATCAATATTCAATCAATTTATATAAATTATATTGTTAATTAATATTATAATTTATTTTATAAAGAATATTATGTCATTTGTACATTTTCTTCAGATGAAGATGAGTAAAGCCTGTCTTGGCTCTAATAAATCAAAAATTACATGTATAAGGAATAATTGAAAAGGAGGGAGTAATTAATTAGTTTTAAAAGGAAAAAGAAGAGAGAAGTAGGAAAGATTTAAAAATAAGAATTAAGAACGTTTTTTTTAAACAAAAAGTGCGTAGAAGTTTATAAAAATGGGGTTAAAATTGAATTTCAAGGAAAAGTGAAAAGATTTATTATAGGAATTTGGGGAAAATTGTAGAAAATTCGTTTTGGAAGAAATTATAATATAAATTGCGAAATAAGAAAAGAGGTTAAGAAATATACTTTGAGTAAAAGCGATAAATTATGGAATTTATTAAACAAAGAATAATCGTAAATTTTAGGAAAATGGATAAAGTTTTTTTTTTAATTGTAAAGACAGAATTTAGTGTTCAAGGAAAAATAATTAATTATGATTGGGGGCAAATTGTAGAAGAATTCGTTTTTTTTTCAAATTAAAAAATAGGATATTGGAAAATAAAAGAGGTTAAGAAATGTATTGAGTAAAAGTAATTAATTTTAAATTGTTTTAGAAAGAGAAGGGAAAAAATAGTAGGAGAAAGTAATCAAACCCATTGGAAATTTTAGGAATATAAAATTGTTTTTGAGAAAGCAACTGGAAAGTGTTAATTAAATGTTATATGAATTAAATAACAGTAGATATATTTTTTTAAAGTTTTAAATAAAAATTAATTAGATTAAAATTAAATAAAGATTGAATATTATTTGTAGTAAAAAAAAAATATTTATAATACATTTGCACATGGAAACCTTCTACATCAAAGCGACCAATAACATGATACAAGTAAGCGTATTGAATATGAACCATCGCCTGGCCAATCAATGGCATGATCAATGGGAACGTCAGCAGACTGAGGATTGTATACCGATGATGTCGATTAGATTTCAAACGTTGAGTGAAGTATTAGTGAGACCAAATGAATTAGCTACATCACTGAGAAAACCCAGTTCTAATGTCAAATGTTTTAATTGAGGTGGGATAGGACACAAATCCATTGATTGTCCTAGCGCCCGAATTCAATCAACCCAATGGAGGCTCAATGAAATCAATGAAAATAGGTGGCAATCAAATGGACCACAGGGTTATGACGGCTGGACGTATACTATCTAGAGGGACGGTTATGATGATGTCTGGAGAAATTGTGCAGCAAGTGGATTCGCTGAGGATTAATAGAATGATACAAAGGAAACCTGAAGTGGTGAGGTTGGGAAGTAATAATATTCAAAATGGTAATAAGGGACAAGCGGGTATTCCAACGGGTAATGTGGCGTCAACTGAGGAAATTATGCAGAATGAAATGGAAGAATTAGCGATTAATGACGAAACATTGTAAGATATTATATTGTATTATTTGGTAATTATATTTTTTTTTAAATAATGACTCAAAAATTGTATTGTTTTTGCCCCGGGTTTTTGTTCCTTGAAAAAGGGGGCATGTTGTAACCTTATATATTTTTTATGTTTATTTATTGGGATTATTGATTTTTATTTAAAATGCTGTCGAAAATATTAAATAATATATATATAATGTTTTTGAATATTAAAAAAATAATTAATATTTGTTTTTAATTTATAAAAAAAAAGTATTTCGAAAATATTTTGAATCTAAAATTATAATATATTTCGCAGATTTTATTAATAAATAAAATGTTGTATGCTGACCGTGTTATTTTATTTTAAGTATATTGAAATTTACAAATTTATCTCAGTGTGTTAGTTTTTACCTCAGTATCTTTTTAATTTATCTCAGTGTAGCAGTCGCAACAATATATAGGGGGGAAGGGGGAAAAAAATTTTTTGTATATAATATTTAAATAATTTTGCACATATTTATAATATATAATACTTTACTTAAAAATATTAATAGACTAAAAGATCCAGACAAAAATATAGAAAAGAATTTTGAGTATATAATAACGTTTTTAAATGAATCCAGGAAAATAGTTTCCCCAAAAACAATCCTCGTTTTTTTAAGATATATGGAATAAAAATCCAAATTTTAAAAAAAATTTGAGAAAATCAATTCAGGATGATTATTTTCTAAGAATTATTATTGGAAATTTTTTATTTCCAGGGAATAATTTTCCGCTTACCTTTTTAAATGACTAGGATCTGCATAGTCCCACGTATGCTATGAAGGGTTTATGTATTTTTTCTTTACTCAAACTACAAATGCTATAAGGCATACTGAAATTCAGAATCTAATATTTAAATCATTTATAATGCACATTTTTCTAATTTAAAAAAAAAGATTCTAATTTTTGAAAGAATTTTTATTTCCGGCATGTGTCTTTAGAGACACATAAAATCAAATATTTTTTAGGCCCAAGCTATTTTAGATCTAGGCCCGGTGTAACGTTAAGGCGAATACTTATTCTGAGGTGAACACTGTAAATAATCGCGCGCATTAATATATGTTATTTATAAAATGGCGCCAATATTTTTGAAATTGGTTAAGCGGATGCTCTTACATATATTCCGGTAAAAAATAATATCTTATAAACATCATAATTCCTTAAAAAAAATGATCTGTGTAACTAGTATACCTTCTTCAAAAAAAAATTATTAGTTCCTTCAGTTTTCACCATCATTACGAACTTCGCCCATTTTAATAAAATAAGATGAAGCAGATATGTTATTGATTTTTTTTCTTCTTCTTCATACCGAATCACAAAATCTAAATTATAAAATAGTCAATAAACTGTGACTTTTACGTGTATAATGCCATTTATAATAAATGCAAAATACGTTTTATTTTTCAGTATTTATAAATAAACTAGTAGATAGCCCGTCAAAAATGACGGGGAATGAAAATTTTATTCCTATTTTTATGCATGTTACCTGTTATTTGAAAATAATATCCAATTTTTATTCTTCTTACCCCCTCATCCCTTCAGGCCAGGTTTAATCCATTAAAACTAAGTGCTATGGTTTGAGTAAAAATAAATTTAAAGCATTTACTTGATAATACCAATATTATTTGTTAAATATTACTGATTACTTATACCTAATATTTAATATTAAAAAAAATTCCCAGGCAAAGTCCAAAGCAATATTATGAAAAATTCTTCCAAGCCCAATAAAAGATCATAATAATTTTGGTAGTTAAGAACTGAAATAAAATATTTAAATAATCATAATGAATTTAAAAATACAATCAAAATTCAGATTGGTTTTTTGATCAGGTCAAGCCCAGGCCTGCAAAAAAATTAGTTTTGGGCTAATGTCTGACCTATAATTAATAATAAAAAAATTCTCAAGCGTCCAAGCTCATAATAATTTTGAAAAATTTCCCCCAAGCCCAGCCCAATATAATTTATAAAAATATTTTCAGCCCAGCCCAACCCATAATTATTTTATAAAAAAAATTCTCAAACCTGGCCAACCGATAGTAATTTAATATTTTTTTTCCAAGCCTAGAGATAGGTAAATCTCTAAAAACCATATCTTTTTAGTCTATTTTAACCCAGCTCACCCCAACCAAGGCCAACCCATTAAGACTAAAAGTGAATACTATTTTTTTGAATAAAAATATATTTAAATTAGATTTTACCTGAGGGCCATATAAATATATTTGTGTTAAATATTACACCTATGCCTAATATTAAAAAATTCCCAAGCCAGGTCCTCGCACTTGGTTTTCTCAAACCCGCAAAAGACCATAATAATTTTGATAGTTGAGGACTGAAATAAAATATATAAAAAGTCACAATGCATTTAAAAATACAATCAGAATATGAAAGTTGCATGGGCCTTGGTTTTTCATCAGGCCTTGCCATGTTTTCAAAAGAAATTTTCAGGCCAATTTCTAGCCCATATTTAAAATTAAAAAATTTACAGGAATCTTAGACTATAATAATTATGAAAATGTTTCTCAGTCCATATTAATGGTGAAAAATATTTCACAAGCCCAGGAAAACCCAAATAATTTATTTTGATCCAGAAAAATAGGTCTGATGTAAGGGGTTTATAAGAATTAAATCTGTCACATTTTTAAATTTTGATATTTCTAATACATGCTCACAGTATACATTGCAACAATTTTACCTTTTTTACTCTTAAATTTTAATATTTATATAAAATTTATTAATTAATAAAGTATATTTAATACCATACAAACAAACTATAAACTAAATAATTACCCTTCAACCCATGGTTTTTTGATCAGGCCTGGCTATGTCTGCAAAAAAAATTTCAGACCAATCTATAACCCATATTTAAAATTCAAAAATCTTAAAGCACCTCTATTTTTAATTTTTATTAAATATGATTTCCATCACATTTTTAAATTTTGATATTGCTAATACATGCTCACACACAGTATACATTGCAACAATTTTACCTCTTTTACTCTTAAATTTTAATATTTATATAAAATAATAAAGTATATTTAATACCATACACACAAACTAAATAATTACTCTTCAACATCTATATAATTTTTAAATTTATTTATATTCAAGTTGGTGCATGCGGTAAAGAATATGCCTTTGAAACGGGAGCTCGAGTTCGATTCTCGTAGAGAGCAAAAAATTAACATTACACTATATAGTCTCCTTAAATTTAAAATACATTAGGGAGATACGAAAACGATCGTGTTATGATTATGGAGATTATATATATTAGATAAATACTCGAAATACTATCTATAAATTATTAAAATTAAATACTAAATACAAAAAAAAACAGTATATTTATATTTAGTAATGTTAAATCTAATATTCGTGATAATGCCCAATCCTGCCCAGCACTTATATATCGCTAGCGATTTTATAAAATAATCATAAAATTTTGGAAATTGAGGTTCAAAAACATTTTAATTCACGTTGAATCACGGGCACATACGACTGACAAAAAGACACCGAACAAAGATACCAAGAATTAAACGCCTAAAAATGGGCAAACATTTTAAGCATTTAAACAAATTTCTTAAAATTGGGGTATTTTTGCCCCAATTGTCTTTATGTCCGGGGTACATTGGTTTTTTTTGTCCAGGACATTTCTGTGATTCATTCAA
Source organism: Gordionus sp. m RMFG-2023 (assembly GCF_954871325.1). Lineage (NCBI taxonomy): Eukaryota > Metazoa > Nematomorpha > Gordioida > Chordodea > Parachordodidae > Gordionus > Gordionus sp. m RMFG-2023. Next base: position 7,238,527 of record NC_088777.1, read on the forward strand.
ATTATAGTAAAACCCGGTTATAACGTTTTCCCTGATATTTAAACCCAAATTTAATAAATCGAGGTTTATTACAGTAAAGTGTAATCCAATTTAAATGTTTTTATGATTATATTTATTTTTTTTTTAAATTATAATATACTACTTTTTATAAAATTTGACCTTATATTATGATTAAAATTAACACAAATTCAATAATGAACTAATCATTTAAATTTAATCTAAAACTTAATTTATCTTATTATTCATAAATTGACTGATTTAATAAGGCATAAAAGAGTATATAAATAAATAAAAAAAATTTAAAAATATATATTTCTAAGAAAGAATTCAAAAGATAACGGGGTGAGGGGGGGGTATATAATGGTGAAGTATAAATGCTAAATAGAAAGTAATGATGATGTGCGTCAGACCTCATTGTTCTTATATTAGGTAGATAGATACCTTGATTAAGATCCCGCAAGACCCTGGTTCGATGGCAGGGGCGGACTGGCCATAAGACCCGGTGGGCATTTTGCCCACGAGGCCGCGAGAAAATGTCGATTTTTAAGGCCGATCAGAGGAAAATATCAAAATAGATGCCGATTAGAAAAAAATTATTATTATGTTACATTATTTTCTCTTATCATTTATTTATTTTTAATGATATCTCTATGATTTCAATATCACATTCCTTGAGAATTGTCATGTGGTTTACTCGTCGCTTGACGCTACACATCATTACCACGTTATTTTCTTTATTTTTTATAAATGCTTCTATTTGAGTAGAGTGAAAGCTAAGTTTTGATTAATTTATTATATTATATTTTTATACATTGATTTATTGTAGAAATAATATAGCCAACATTTCTAGTTCTTAATTCATTGAAATCAAATAAAATCCAGGTCGGTGAATCAGATAAAAGGATGGATGCTTGGGTGAAACAGAATAATTCATCTGGCCAGAATAAGTTGAGAAGGCTGCAAAAATAGGTGAGATAGGTGATGGGCACGTGAAAAGGCGGTAGGCACGTGAAAAGGCCCTTAGATGGATATATGTTAAAGAGAGCTTGCTCCCAATAACGATAAAGTCACTGCAATTTATAATAGATAATAAATAATTTGAGACAAAAACTTGAAAATTTATGAAAATTTAAGACAAAAACTTGTAAATTTATATAAATTTAAGACTCTAAGTACAGCTATAATATATTTGGAAATTTTTAAAATAATGGGGCCACAGTCATATCTTCAAACTAAAAAATCAGGTACTTTGTCAGCATGGAAAATGAAAGAAGATGCTAAACCTTCTATATCATTGATTATTACATCGATTCAAAATAAAGCAATAAAATGACTGCTAATTTAAATGAAACATTTTCATATTTATAGCTCCCAGAGAGACAAAATGCTCTGTAAAAAGATCGAATAGGACGAGCGAAGAGAATATATAGCGACAAATGCCAAGATGAACGTCTTCAAGAATCGATTGACCTTTATATCGAACTATTTCATCCTCTAATAACTTTAAACAGCTTATCGGAACTACTTTCTGTTAATTGAGAGCTTATTTTGAATGTGCAATATTTGCATCCAAGACATTTTGATGAAATAAATAGTAAAGGTATTTATGAAAAGGTCTTGAAAAAACTGGCACAATTGGCATATATATTGAGTGTTAAATTTCAATGAATTATGTTCACTTGCCAGTGTATTCAAAGATTTGGTAGCAGAATTAAATGAAACGGACATTGATATCGCATGTACAAGTGAGGAGTCAAATGAAGAAGATGGAATATTACAATATGATAATAAATGTAATAAATGTTTAATATGCGTGTATGAAATTCTTAAAAGATACAATATGCATTCAAGTGACACTAATTTATTTTTGGCATATGAATACATTTTAACTTTATCATTTATGCTGGTTAATTGCGAGAAACATTTAGTAAATTAAAAATTATAAAAATAAGCTGAGAGCTAATATTGAGACCAAGAAAAATTAGAAGCGCTTTTAATGATGTCAATTGAACGAGAAATATTAGCATAGATTGAGCTAGAAGATATTCCTGTATATTTGCGCAAAGGCTCAAAGTTAATGAGAGATTTGTTAACGTAAAAATTATATATTTTCTTAATTCTTTTATTAGAATCTTATTAATATTATATACAGTATGATCGGTGCCTGATTTTATAAAAGTGCAGCAATTTTATTCTCTGTAATATTGTATAACTAATTTTATTATTTATAATTAATTGATTTAATATATTGAGTATGCATTTTTTTATATTTAACATGTGATGTATGATTTGAATTTTATAGTGCAATATCGTTGTAAATCTAATATAAAATATATATTTTAAATGAATATTATTTTATATAGGTAATGAATATGATTTTTAAAAATAAAATATATGATTATCTATAATATTATTCTTTTTTTTTACTAAAAATGTAAAACGTTTGAACTTATTTTCAAAAAATAAGAAGTAATAAAAATCATGTAAATCAAAGAAGCCTTTTAAGGAAACCCGGTCTAAGATCGGGCAAAAGCGGGCCGAAGGCCCGCGAAATGAAGGTATGGGGGCGAGGCCGCTATAAAAAATTCCCACGAGGCCGTAGCGTCGCCAGTCCGCCCCTGTTCGATGGGACCTGTATTTTTCTCTTAAAACCAACAAAAATAAGAAGTTAGCCCAATATGGGGGGATAATTAAAAAATGGCTTAATAAAACTGGGTCGTTTAGTAAATTACAATAATGTTGTCCCAAATGATATATAATAACTAGACTGATAATTTATTCATTTAAATGTATATCAATCAATCAACTGACGGCATGTCATTTAGGTTTCCATATTTATACTATTTAAATTTACACTGGAATTTGGTGAAACTTTTTTTAGAATCAGTAAAAAAAAATTATATGGGAAACCAAAATGGATTTGTATTCAACCAACCTTCAAAATGCATTTTAATGAAGACGTGCATTATCATCAACTCTAAACGAATAATATTTAATACCTTTGATCGGCAGGTGCCACGGCTATCAAGTCAAATTTTTGTGCCTTAGAACTTTTAACGAGCCTTATTTGGTCGATATCATTGAGAACGAATGTAATTCTCTGCAAAATCTGAACACTTTTGCAATTTCGGGATAATACTTCCGAATCTTTAATACATCTCTGTACCGATTCTAAGCTAACCTCCAGGGGATCTGGTATCAACTGTGTTTTTCATTTTTTTAAAGTGAATTAAAATCTTCATTTACTTGTAAATTTAGAAAAAATTTATTCAATATTTTTGTTAAATTAAACAAGAATTCTTTAGTCCAACCAAATGCCTCACAGTCATTAATTACCTTACCTTCATTTTAAAAAAATTTCCCTTCTTACACAATTTATATTACATAAATTAATATTTATACGTCTTCTTTAGAGATAGAAACACGAGCTTTCTTGCGTTTTTTTGTGTTAGTTCCGCTATTGTCCTTAGCAGCAGCACTACTCTGATCCTCGGTAAAGTCGACTATTTGATTCAATGCTATTTTCCGGTAGCCCACTTTTAAGCGAATATTATATTATAAGATATTTGTGTAATTTATAGAAAACATAAAGTATTTTAAAAACAAAAAATCAACTTAATCATAAATTGCTTTTATATAAATCATCTTCCAATTTTAAGGATTATTAAGAAATTAGGTTTCATTATTTTTAATTCTTATCCTAAGATACCAAATAAATTCCCATTTGCAGTAAAAAAAATTTTTTTTTTAAAACTAAGATTAGAGTTATAATCATTTATTTTTTTTGTTATTAAAATAATGTATTTCTTAAAAAATGAAACATTTTTTAAATTATTTTAGGGTGATTTTAGATTTATGTCCATTTATAAGAAATGCTATATTGGTGATAAATATTTAATTCAAAACTGTCAGCATCAACAAACCTAAGAGAGTAAATACAATCGCTCACTACTATAAAATTATAATATTGTCATAATGCGTTGCCGCTAGTGTTTTTTTAAATGCCCTTAATACGATATCCTATCTGTGATTTGTAAGGAGAGGTGTCCCGAGACAAAAACCGATGTCGCCATAGTATCTTCACATGTTTAAAAGTAATATCATAAAATTTACACGATAATAGATGGGCAAATTTAAAATTTGAAAAAAGAAAATGATCAAATAATAGTTCCGTTATTTTTTTTGCAAAATTAATATCCGCGTACATTTTTTTTTGCGCATATATTAATAATTATGAAATTTTTTTAAAAAATTGGCATTAAATCCGTTTTTTTTGTTTTTGAAAATTTTGGACGGTCGAATAAAATATTTTTCTTCAAAATACCATTATCGACATCAATCCTTACTAGTAATAGCGGTAGATCAATCGAGATCCTAACTCATTAAGACGGTTCCATGTTAATTCAGCCAAACTTTTATCTCAAAACACTTTTTCGCGATAAAAGTTTGCTGAATTGATCTGATACGCATTAGGAACTAAATTACGGAAAGATCTAAGGCAGATCCAATGTTGTTGCAATGACAACACTCTTATCAATTCATTATTAAGTTTGAAATAATAAGTGCTGGTAAGCGAAGATCTCGGGGGACAGAAATCTAACTTGATTGCCCGCTTTATGTTAAAATGATATTGCGTTTGGTAAAATCAGAGCTTGATAGCGAAATCCCCGGAAATGGAATAAATCCAAGAATCGGATGTATCATTTTTAAAAAAATTTAAGAACCTGAATAAGAAGTATCTTTATAAGCTGCGACCTAATTCGTAACTATAACGATAGAGAGAAATAAAGTTATTCTTAATGTAAATGGTCTAAATCATTTTTTAGAATTTACGAAATTTTATTTATTTTTGTGATGTTAGATAAATTAATAAAAATTTAATTGATAAAGTGTGAAATTTTTAGGAAAAAGAAAATGGAAGATGTCATGTTTCATAATTTTGTAAAGCTACAAAATTTTAAAATTTTTAGTTTTTAAATATATATAGGTCCTAGCGAGGGATGAAAGAGAAAATTGTAGCGAAAATCGGATACCGGATGCCACCTGAGAGTGTGGCCTGAAGCCAGGATGAGTATGAAAATTTTGTGTTCATTATATTTTCGAGGAGGTGCCTTAGCCGTCTTTTTTTAGCAAATGCTAAGCCTAAATCGAACAATTTTTTTGACTAATAAACATGATTGTGCTTATTATTTTTAATTTTAGTTATTGCTATTTTATAACTTACGTGTCCTGATGCATTCGCTCAATATAGATGCTTAAGGGATATGACTTGTTCATTCATTAATTAGTCATTTTTAAGAAAATCTTCATGAGTTTTTGTAGAAATTGTTTGGTGTGTCCCAAAATCAAGAAACCCTTTCTTTCTATTAGAAGTTAGTATTTTTTTTTAACCAATGAAATGAGCGAATTTTTTTTAATGATGAATCGTCTATAACAAATTATTTCACAAATAATATAGGCAAGATAATCATTTTTTTTATACTTTCACTGTCACATTTCTTATCATCTTCTAAATATTAAATGTTTCAAATTTAGATAAGAAAAAAAGGGGCAATGGAACGTGGATAATTTTATACCTTAACACCCAATCTCTTAACTATTATGCTAAAATTCCAAGCTAGATCTGACCCATTCAATAAAATTATGTTTTCAAGATTAAATAATAATTTAAGTAAATTGAATGAGCACAGGACCCTTTAAATTATGGATAACAATTATTTAGATCATCTTATTAGAAAAGAGTATTTTTATCATTTGGAATTCATTCCAAATTAACTTAGGAATTGCAAGATAAAATAGATTTTATTTTAAAGGATTAAATTCATATACCAATATGGAGGGTTTACTATAGATAATACTTGTGATTGTTAATCTGTTATTACTAGTTTTCATTGTTTAATTATACACCCTCAGCTTTTTCTTATTGTAAATTAACAATATAATAAAAAATTAAAAGAAAAAAAAGTTTAGTTTAAGAATAATTAAGTGATTTTTCACTACAATAAAGATTAGAATTAATAATTATTTTTATACATTTATTTTTTTAAATTAAATTTCGGGATAATCGAAAAACTTTTTCTTTCCTTATATTTAAAAGTATTTTGATCAAATTTGGTAAATGAAATAGTATTAAAAAATATTGATTAAAATCGCACATGTTTTTAAAATGAGAGTGATTTAAATCGAGAATTTAATCAAATTGATCTTAAATATGAATATATCGTCAATTTATGTAGTATTATATGTCATTACTCCTCCAGATATAAATTAACCCCATCATTCGAGGGAAAAAAATATACTTAAACTGGGTAGAAATTTCCATATATTTACTAAATCCTATTTCAAATTTGTGCTGGGCAATCCGGGGTAGACCGAAAACTTTTCTTAATCAATGGGTTCGATGAGAGCTAAATTTTATTTATTTATTAAAACACTATATCAAAAGTTTTACCCTGGTTACGCTTAATTATTGTTTACGTGATCGTAAATGAACTACGGGATTTTTAAGCTGATAATTCAATTAATTTTTAATATATTTTGTTTAGATCATTCACTCAAATATTTTTTTCTACAATTTCTAGGCATGTTATAAATTCGAGGTAGTTGTGACCCTGCATTCAGTTAGCGCTAATTCGGGGCGAGGTATTGCGAAAATGAGTGTAAAATTATTATATTTATATCATATTTTGTATACTTCGCTGCTAATTCGCGCTTACTGTGAATGTAAGTTAGGTTGAGCTCAATGATATATAATAATAATACCTAAACTGACGATGCATTCATTAAAACTGTACATCAATGAAAACAGCCGGGGACGCCATTTTGGTTACCCATATCATTATTAAAAAATTTTAAATGAGAGGCTAATACATTCCTGTGTCTGACGCAAACTTTATTATAGAAATTGCCTGATCATCGAGATAATAAGAAAGCAAGTTATCAATTTAATAGTAGTTTTTAACATGAGAATAATTACTATATGGGTTACCAAAATGGCGAATCCAGCTGATTTACATTTTTCAAATGCATTATTAATGCATCGACAGTCTAGGTATTATTATATGTCACTGGTTAATCTATAAAGGGGATATCGGTGTATCTCCGTGTCCGGATTAAATATTCCCAGAAATTTTCTATAAAAAAAATGGAGGGTGGGGATTTTTTTTTAAAAAAAAAACATGATTTGAAATATCTTTCATAAATTTTATTATTTTTACAAAATATACTCTTTTTTCTTAGAAAAAAAAATAGTATAATTATTATGAATTTATTAGGGAATAAATAATATTTTTTTAAAAAAATATATAAATTAATATCATAATAAATCTATAAATGAATCGAACGGTAAGAGATATTTTATATGGTAAATTACATATTTTATTTTTTTTTATTAAACCATTAAATTTAGTTTTGTTTGGGTAACGCTTAAAAAAAATTCAAATTCGGACATTTTTATTTCACATTTTGATAGGGGGGGGGGGGAGTTTGACGATACCTAGAAGAAAAAAAAAGTATAACATAAAATTAAATATTATTTATTTAGTAATAATATGGGTTTTATCACAAAAATAAAAATGGGAAATATTTTCTTTAAAAAAAATTAATTTCAATCATTTCAATTCATTTTCGAAAATTTGAAGATATAATAAAAAAATAATAACTAATATATCTTTGTAAAAGTTTAATAAAAATATATCATTAACATACATAATCATGTTTCATGTATATTATTATTATTATAATAATTAATAAGTAAAGTAAACGAGAAAATTAATTTTTTGGCGTGGTTTATTTTTAATTAACTTTTTTTTCGTTGATTTTTAATTATGAAAAATATAAATAAAAAATATACCATATATAAAATTATTTTATTTATTATAAAGATTTGGACACTAATATCTTATTGAATTTTAATATCAATTTTTTTTAAATAATAATATATATATTTTTTTTTAATTATCAAAATAAGTAACAAATCCTATTATCATTATATAATAAAAATTAGGGTCCTAAAAAGTTAACACTCAATGATGGGAACGTTTGCTATATAAAATTTTGTTGATAATTTATCTATCGATAAATATGAAGCGTGATATTTGGCGGACAGTATACAATCTCGCAATTACTTTAAAATATTAAATTAGCAAAAAAATAAAATATACAATAATTTTATAGTTCATTTTGTAGTTTGAATGATTTTTTTTCTTGAAAAAATAAATGGAATAGCTATTATTATAATATGAGATTTTAACCATAATGAAGAGTAATAAAAAAAAATGAATATAATTAAATTTTACGTGAAATAATGCAAACTGACGGCCATATTATGAATAAATGATTAAAGAGGATAGAGTCGAATTTCAATTTCGAAATGATCCGAGAAGCGTAAAGTTAAAACGAAAAGGGAATGATAAAACTTTACAATTATCAAAAAGCATTAAGAAAATAATGATATATATATGTATAATATAATGATTTTTTTGAAAATAATTTCAATTTTGCATTTTAAAAAAAACGATTCCCAAAACATGAACTAAATGTATAATTTTGATGACTTGATAATGCGAGAAAAGGTGATTTCGTTGACGAGTTCTTATATTCGATTGAAACTCGCTCCGCGTGAAGCACTATTAGAATCTCGAGTAACGAAAGGGTGCCTAGACGACGTGTAAAAGCTTTCGTTGTCGGGATAATTAGGTATAGAGTTGCAGTTATTACGATTGTTATACGGGACAGTATTTTGATTATTTTTACTCGAGTAAACGGCGTTTTTATTATTATCAGCAATCTTGATATTGTGGTAGTTGGGTTCATGATTTGGCTTAAAATCGAGCATATCTTTACCCAAAACTCCACTATTTGGCGCCGTCCCGCCATAGGTATGAGGTGCCTTAACTGAACAACCCTCTTCACGATTATCATTTATTTTAGTATTCGTTTTATCGTTCCCAATAATATTGTTGTGATAGAGGCCATCACCATCCGAGTTAGCGAAATTATTTTTGCTCAAATTAGGCGCGTATTGAAGTTCCGAGGTAAGTTTTGAGTGGTCAGTATTATTTTGTTCTTTATCGATGTATGGTTGTTGGTTGTTAGCCGCATTAGCGTTGAAGGCAACGGAATGGATGTTGCGAGCGAGCACTGACCTGACATCAGTGACAAATCGGAGTGCATCAAGAAATGGTAGGAGATCAAGGAGGGCACGATCTGTTGGGTCGCTGAACCATGAAGCGATATGTAGCCCATTCTGTGGGTGACGAGAGCGATATGCTGCAGGGGAGTTGTCCAACAGCAGCACTCTAGAAAGATCAGGTTCTACTAGGGATATGTCCTTGCTAAACGTTCCCCCGGGTTCTAGCTTGCAGTGCTGACGAAAATAGCGACGACCCAAAATTGTAGCAGGACCACTCTTTTCCTTAACATTGTCCTGAGTTTGGCCCAATACTTGCGATGTTTGCGAAAAGGAGCAAGATTGTGAAAGAGAAGTGGTCATTTTAGAGTTGGGATAAGAATACTGCTTATTATCTTTAAAATCATCATAGTTTTTGTGATCAGTTGATTGATTTGTAGCCTTTTTTCCATTCATTGTGACATTGTGATCCAATTTAACATCATCATTTTCCTCATCAAAAAAGTCTCGAGTTAGATATAGTGGTTGATCCAGCTTATCGGCAACTCCTGAGCCATAGACCTGCATGCTAGCTGTATAAACAACAAGATCATACCATTGACTAATGACCCTTAAGAAATTGTCTACATGGGGACGTTTATACACAAAGAATCTTACAGGGTGTCTGTCTATGCACAGTTTAAGGATAAAGTCAGGCTCTTTTGATGGGGGCAAATTATTTGTGTTGACTTTGTTTGTGGTAGAGGAATTTGTTGGTGTTAATGATTCCACTATGAATCGAGGAATCTCAACAAAGAAAAATGTGAAAAACATTATTACAAAATATACCATAGTGGCTATATATCCACTAGATAAATTAGGGTTTGAAAATGTATTTTTATTGTAAGAATTGTAGTTCCTTTTGCCTAAAAGATAATTACTATCAATCAATTCTTTTTTATTGTATTCATTATAATTTAAATTGTTGTAAGAAGGAGTTTTACATAAATATTTATTGTTTAAACCTTCCCCACCTAAAATTTGATTTTGATTTGATTTGTTATATTTTAACTTTTGTGGATAAAAAATATTAAGTAGACTATTGAGACGATGTATAAAAGTGGATTTATTTGATATGATGGAGCTTTTATTTTCTATACACATTAAACTTGATATGTTTTTAAAATTACAATAGTAATTATAAAAATTTGTTATGCTATATGTATTATTATCATAGCCTTTGTTTGGGTTATTAAAAAACTGATTAGTTCTCCAAAAAATGTTATTCTCGTGGTAAGAATGAATAAGAGTTTCATCCAAATCAAGGATTAGCACTTTCCTTTTAACATTATTTAATAACTGATATGAAAGTGGGCTAAGATATCCTAAAGTAGTTTTATCATTAATCTCATCTTCTACTTGTTGTTGCTCACTTATCTCTCCCATTTGTAATTTGGACAATTCATCTATTGGTTTGTCATTTTTATTTAAAATTTTTTCATTGATAATTATTTGCTGAAAATCACAATTAAATCTTCTAAAAAATGAATCACAATAATCTTGAATAACTTTTAAGATCTTAGGGAATATATGAATTGAAAATGTCTTGTCATATTTATTGAGCTTATCAAATTCAGTGAGACCAGATGATGAAAAAAGTTTTAAAAATACCAGGTATAAAATTGCTAATGTTATTTGTATGCATCGGGATATTATGTTGAATGGTGAAAATAATACATATAGAATCCAACTTAAAACATGGTGTAATTTTATATGTGAATCTGTCTTCAAAATACCATTGCCAACAAATTTATAAAAATTATTGAATCTATATTTATTATTAGCTTGTTGGAATGAATTCTGCCTGTTTATCATTTTTCATTTGGTTTGGTTTTACAAAATCAAAGCTAAAACTTGAAAATTTAGTGATTAATAAATTACATATATTTAATAAAATCACATTCTTAAAAATGAATAGAGCCAGATCTAATTTTATAAATATAATCTTTCTAAATAAAACTTTAATTGTAAGCAAAATATCACATTCATATTATCAAATAGAAATTTACCAATAACATAAAAATTATTTAATTTTATATAAAATTATATTCGCAAAATCCCATTTCATAAGAATATTAAATACGAATTTAATGAATTGAATATATAAAACTTACGTTCGAGAGAAGCTTTGACCTTTTCATATAAGTTTTCATTTCGCTTGGTAATAATATTTAGATCACAAAATGAAGACATCGATATAATTAGTTTAATTTAAAAATAATAACTTTTTGGTTATATTTGGGTACAATTATATTATTTCAAAATATTATTAAACTATTAAATATAATAAATTTTTATAATTTCTAAGTTATTTAAACTCAAATTGAACTCTCTTAACTAGGTTAAATTAATAATATCTCTCAAAAGCTAAAAATTTGTCTCTGGGCATGAAATGAAAACAAATATTATTTTAGGAGCCTCTACCCTTTATTTCATATTTATTGATATTGACCATATATGACAAAATTTATTATAATACCTAGAAAATTCAGAAAATCATGTATATTCTTTGAATATAATTTTTATTGAAATATAATTTTTTATTTATATCAATAAATCATGCTTCAATAAAATTTATATATAGATCAATAATCTGTATCAGCAAGGAAATGTTATCATCGTGCACATACGTTAATGCCATGAAATAATGAAAATAATGCAATTAAATATTTTATTTTGTATAATATAGAATAGAGGTGAAAAGAACTACCAAAAATATACGAGTAAATAGAAATGGGGGGGGGGGGGGGGTCTTGTTACAAAATAAAAAACATTATTTATATATAAGCTAATAATATCATGGAATTATATATTATATAATGATTAAAAGTGAAACAAAAAATTCATTCATAAATAATAATTTAATCTTCTTAGTTTGGGATGGATATCAAATCTAGTATTATTAAATTATATGTTTTCCGTAATAAAATAAAAAATAAAATTTCTCTCTGTGCTTTGCTTATTGGTATTGCCAAAATTTACAGCAATCATTTTTTATATATTTAAAAAAATCTCAAATATAGTTAAAGTATGGGATGTTTTCATTCCGTTTCTTGAAATATTATCTAATATAATTTTTCTTTTATTATAAGATTTTGAAATTAATTCCATCTACATTATAAAGCAGTCCAATAGGCTTAGTCAGAGGGGGGGGGGGCTAGGTGAAATTTTTCTTCCCCCTTCAGAAATTTATCACTTTTTGTGAATATCATTTTAAGTTAATAAAAATATCCTCCATAGTCGTACTCCTCTCTCCACCCCCTGTATCCCAAAAATGTATACATATACCTTAAACTATTGATTTTAATGAATACATTTTTGGAAAAAAGCAAATTATATATAAAATAAGTGAAACCAAAAATGTTTTTTAGGAAAAGAAATATAAGCCAAAGCTAAAGATAAGTCTTAAAGCAAAAATGAAATGTGTAATAATTACTATTATTAGATTCATAAAATTATTAAAATATAATTTTTCATAAAGTGACTTATTTTCTCAATAAAATAAAATATATATAAAATTAATGATAAAATTAAATTATAAGTTAAGTAAAAGTTAACGCAACAATACAAACAGTCGAATATTGTGTGTCGTGGATTTACAGTATATCATGACAATCAAATAATCTTTACCTATAGGGAATTATATATTTTACAGAGGACATCAGAAAATATCTTTTAAAGAATGTAAATGAAAAAAATAGTTCTATATTTCAGTATTGTTAATATCTAATAAGGTACATCTATTGTGGAATGAATAATAAGATGTTTAACTTTTAATAATATTTTTAAATAAATAGATGGCGTTAAAGATTTGAATGCAAATTGTTACTTATATTTATTATCAAAAGTAGTTATTAGTAAAATTTATTAAAATATTAAATGTAATATATTAAATAACTCATACATGTCTGTAAAAGTGGCATTCTACATAATATTTTGTAACCAAACCAATTTTATACAACTTACTTTTTATAAAGAAATTTCTTATACTTGTTTGGAATAAATTTTTACCAGTTTTTGTATTAATGTATAAATATATGTGTGTAATTTATTATTTTATATAAACCAGAGACCTGCATCCCGGCATTAAACGGGCCGGGCCGTATTTTAAATTTTTAAAATATACCCGGGCCGGGCCTGTAAAATATTTTTTTTTAAATACCCGGGCCGTAAAATTTTTTTAAAAAATTTTTACAACATTACTATATTCGTCAATTAGATATGATTATAATGATTATATATAGTTATGATTAATATAATGTTGGGTGAAAGTCAACAATAGCTAACACTCATAGTATCTATTACATTAAATAATTATAGTTTACCTGCCATTGAATAAATACGCGAAGAAGAATAGGTAATAAATATATTATTATATAATATATATTATATTTTTTATTAATTAGAATATCAGCTTTTTTTTTTATAAATACAATTAATATAGTATATTCTCAAAATATTATTTACATAAATTTTTTATAGTATCAATTTGTAATATACTAAATATCTGTTTAGAATATAAAAAAAATAAAGTATTTAATATGTAGTGTTGTTAAACGGCTCGTTTTGAGCCGATTTTTAAAAACGGCTAACACAGTATTTTATCTAGAAAAATATTACGCAAGCCTGAAAATTTTGTTCCTAAAAGGAGCAAAGGTCTAGTATCGAAATTTTGAGGCTTACTCAATATTTTTCTGGCTGAAATATTGAGTTATCCGTTTTTCCGTTTAACAACATTAGCTAATATGCTTGCTTATTAAATGATAATACTCGCAGAAAAATATGATAAAATACCGAATAGGTGAATATTTGTACATACCAGGTAGAATATAATTTTTAAAAATTACAAGCCGGGCCTAAAATAATTTTTTTTAAAAAATCCTGGCCGGGCAAAAAATATCCGGGCCGGGTCTAAAATTTTTAAACCTAAGCCGGGCTGGGCCTTAAAAAATTTTTTGAAAAAAAATCCGAGCCGGGCCGTGCGAATGATACCTCTGCAGGTCTCTGATACAGTCAAAACCGTTTAATTACATATCGCTTAAGTGCAAACATTTTAAATGCGAAAAACCCCCGTGATTTTGATAAAAGTTACTATGGCATAATGTTAAATTTCATTTATAATTGCAAATCGGTTAATTGCTAAATATCGGTTAATTGCGAAATTTTTCAGGTCCCATTTATATGACAATAATTAATTTAATCGGAATAAATTTATCGGAATAAATTATTGCACCTTCACCCTTTTTTAATACAAAAATGGTGATTTTGTTATATATTATAATTATGTTCAAATAAATTTTAGAGTAAAATATCATTCCAAACATTCAGGGGCGTCGCTAGCCTTTACAATCTCAGGTGGCTCAACTAAAAAATATATATGGGGAGCTTCGCCTTCCATACCCTCGATTTGCGGGCCTTCGGCCCGCTTTTGCCCGGCTTTCGGCCGGGTTTTATATAAATATATTATACTCTTTTAAAATTTGTTAAATCTGAACAATTATTCTGAATTTCATATTTTGTCATTTATTATTTATGCATACAAAATAAACTGACACATAAATAATTAAAACAATACAAGACATTTCTAAAAATAAAAATTTTTAATACAAAATCTATTTATTACAATATTTTCGATTGCTGATATAAAAAAATTTTGCGTCTAAAGAATTACAAGAAAAAGATTAATTAATTCATACATATGCCTCAATTGATAGTTTTTAAAAACCATATAATGCAATAATATAATTCTTACAAAAGGTTATCAAACTAATATAACTATTACCATTTTCCACATTTATAGAATGGACAAATAAGGAAAAATTTATAGGCCTAAAATAAATCAACAATTCTTGAAGAAGAGAGTATAAACGACCAATCCAAATCATAAAACTATTAAGATTAGAGCTTCCTTTTAGATGGCATGATGGAAGCTAGATAAGTAATCGATAAAATTATCGTGAGATATTAAATTTCTAAAAGATTATCTTCCATTTTAAATGATATATAAACACACAGTTGACCATTATTGTTTATCTAAAATATGCAATCATATGCTCTCAGCCGTTGTTATA
This sequence comes from Gordionus sp. m RMFG-2023, assembly GCF_954871325.1. NCBI lineage: Eukaryota > Metazoa > Nematomorpha > Gordioida > Chordodea > Parachordodidae > Gordionus > Gordionus sp. m RMFG-2023. Next base: position 7,253,767 of record NC_088777.1, read on the forward strand.
ATAATCTTAAATTACATAGAAACACAAATAATAGATACTGAGCCATGACAGTTACGGTGTAAACTTATATCAGAATTTATTATGATGAAATTGATAAAATAAAAACACTAAAATATTTTGAAGAAATAATTATGAAAATATATTGAAGCCTGGAGTTATTTACACGGCAATGCCATATTAGAAATGAAACATTTTCTAACTATAAAATAAGGACCAGAATGATATGATGAAACAATTATGATTTAATATATTGTCGCACCACCTTGATATATTATATCTTAAAATAATAGTAGTTTGTAATATTATCAAAAATATACTTGTATTAAAAATTTAACTCGAAACTGTTTTTCGAAAAAGAAAAATATAGCTTTCCTAAAACACGTAAAAAAGAGAAGAAAAGATATCAAATTTATTACATCTATTGCAGGATGAATAATAATCTGTTTAATTTTTTAAATTATTTATAACTAAATAGATGCCGTTAAATACTTGGGTGCAAATTATTACCATATTTATTACCAAAACCATTTATTAGTAAAATTTATTATAATATTAACTGTAATATATTATATAACTGTAAAATACGTCTATAAAAGTGGCATTTTATCTAATATTTTATAACCAACTTTATATAATAGAAGATTATAAACTATATATCTATTTATTTACTTTTTATAAAGAAATCTCTTATACTTATATTTGGACCTTGAAAATATTTTTAGGAATAGGTATGATAATTAAATTTAAAAATAAATATACAGTTGATTAGTCATTTTGAACTCGGCTAATTACAATATTAAATTTGTAAATTTTCAAATAATATATTATTATATTTATTTAATTAGGGTTATATAATAATTTAAATAATAAATCAATTAAACCTCAACTGTTAAAGCTAAATTAATATTTAGTGAGTTATTGATATTATATTTATAATACGGAATTTGATTGCAAGCTGACATAGTGAAAATATAATTTTTATGTATTAATCTAATCTAATAATTAAAATAGTATTCATTTAATAAAAATTTAAATAGCCTTATTAATTTCTAAATAATAAAATTAAATCTATATATTTATTAATGGAATTATAAAAGAAATCGTAAAGGGTGGGGGGGGGGGGCAATTAAAAAAAATTTATTTTTAAAGGGATCTTAAGCAGCCATTAAAAAATTTTTTTTGCTTCAAAGGGCTATCAGGGGGCTCGAGCCCCTGCGCGCCCCCTAGCGACGCCACTGCAAACATTAACCCTCAAGCAAAAGGGAGAAATCATTGAAAAATTAAACACTACCTCAAAAGCACAATTAGCCTTAAGTTATAAATGTCATATTTCGACAATTTATAGATTGGAAGCTAATAAAGCAACTATATCAATTTCTAAAGAATAGACCGCCTGCAGAGTTTGAATGAGTTGTTACCCAAAGACAGAAGCAGTTTTATTAGTTTGGTTTACTCAAATGCGAAGTAAAAATTGAAGTCTAAATGGGCCAGTGATGTTAGAAAAAGCTATGTTTTTTAGCCAAAAATTCAATGAAGGTAATTATAAATTATTATTATATATAATATGATTATAAATTATAGGGATTCCTACTAGCAGCTGGTTGCAGAGATTTAGGAAGACAGAATATAAATTTTCATAATGTTTGCAATGAAAAAGGGAGTTCAGATATTATTAATGCAAATGACACTCCCATCTCTGATTAAAGATTATCAGAGATGTAATATTTACAATCGTGATGAGACAGGACTATACTACCGAGCATTGCCAAAGGGTACAATGGAATTTAGTGGAACTCAACCACTGGGCTTCAAGTCAGACAAGGAAAAGGTCTCAGTTCTATTTATCATAAATGGGGATGGATCTGATAAAGTTATATGTTGTAGGGAAATTTAAAAACCCTAGAATAAAAAATTACCAGTGAAATACTACTACAATAAAAGCAGCTGGATGACAACCTCAATTTTTGAAGATATTCTAAAACAAAATTAACATTTTATAATATAAAATTAATTTTTTTACCAGCAAATACAACATCCCTAATTCAATTTTTGGACATGGGTGCAATTAGATCTTTTAATTATCATTATAGAAAGAGTATCATGAGAAAGATGATAACATTAATGAAAGGAAATGATACCACCTCTTTTTATAAAATATTTACACTATATGATAGACTCTATCTTATAAAATTCGCGGGGTGAGGTGACAAGTACCACGGTCAAGCTAAATTTTTTGATAAGTCTATGGCATTTGGTTGGGAATCAGAGGATGATATAGCATTAACTGAAAACGAGGAAGATAAATTTGATCCCATATTTGTAGAGTATGCGTTGCACGATGATGATGCTAGCTGCCATGGAATATTGGATGATCAGGATATTTGTAATCAGATAAGATTAGAATTGGAAGGTTTAATTACTTTAAAAGATTTAATTAATCTTATTTTTTTATAGAAGGTTATGAAAGCTCTGATAATGACGAAGGGAATCTAGAGATATCAAATCATTTAATTACAAAAAATCAGGCTCTTAATGGTTACTATACTTTTCTTGAATATGCTCATCATCAACTAAGGTGTTGCGTCGTTGCATTCTAATTTTTATTTTCTATAATTTAATTTTATTTGTTATACTTTATAACCTTACTTTTTTATATTTTAATCTTATTTTTGTTTTTCGTTTTTTTAATATTGTATTCTAATTTGGATTTATAAAATATGTATATAAACGAAGTGTAAAATGGAAAAGATATATAATAAAGTTAATTATAAAAATACGTTTTTGTTTAATAGCACAACACATGTTCCTTTACATAAGGGATCAAAATTCACTAAGAAAGCTAGAAAATATAGTAGAAAACGAATTATTTACACCAGAGTCTAGCCAAACTCTTATCACAAAATATTTTTATTAAATACATTATATTATAATTGTGATGCATGTATGTATAATAAAATAAGTTTAAATAAAATATTATATTAACAAAGCATTGATAAATTTTCATTCCAGCATGGCCTGTTTATACATTTACATTTATAATATTAAACATAAGTTCATTTTAAAAAGATTAGATAATATAGAAGGTAATTAAAGTTCTGAAATGGTGAAGTAAATCTATAGATCTTATAATTTAATCTAAAAAACAAGCCATTTATGGATATACCCTTTTTGAATAGGCAGAGAATTTCAAATAAAATATGTGAATTAAAATATGACACTTTTAATAAACTTAAATTTTCAAGCTTAACCTGCTTTTTAATATTTATTTTTTAATTACTTACCATTTAAAATTAAGTTATGTAAATTAAAATAAGCACCATCTCGTCAGTTTATAAATTTGTAAAATAATTAGCTTAAAGATTATTATTTTTCTGGATTGCTCTATGATAAAAATTGTAAATATCATTATAGGTTATATATTTAAAACTTTTTAAATAAAAATTGCAAATTAAGAAATCCAGCAAAAAATGTTTTGCTTCTTTTTTTACTAAAATAAATATAATTAAATGGCTATTGTTGAGCTTAAAAAAAATTAGGGCAGATTGGCTATTTTTTAATATGATAAAATCCAAAATTTATTACAAACCTGTCTTTATTTTATTGGCACATATATATACAATTAATTGATATAAATTTGTAGTTATAATTGAACAATTTTTTATGAATTTGAATTGCTTGTAGAAGTGTTTCACATTTATAAACATGGGTTATCAAGAAAAATTATTACCTTGTCTAACTATTATACTATTGTTGTTCTACCTATTATTCGATTTATTCTCAAAAAATGGAAACATTTGAATATATTTATAAATATAGCGAGTTATCATGTGAAAATGAAATGTGATAAAGTGTTATTAATAAATATTACGCGGGCAACAAAAACATATGTTAACATATTAGATAAATTTTAAAAATATATTTTTTTTATTCGTTTTATAACTTATTCAAATTTAAATATATAGTTGGTACATTAATTAAAAAATGTATTTATTACAAAGTTTGATGGTTTATATGCTTAAAATATATATAGATGATAAATATTTGCATAAAAAACACAAACTGATTTTTAATAAATAAATTATTGATTTTTAATCGTATAATTGCGAAAAATCGAATAATTGCGAAATTTTTAAATATTTTGGTCCCAAGCTTTCGCAATTAAACGGTTTTGACTGTATATATAAACTAATAAAAATATATTTCCTATATGTTCTAGTGTTGTTAAACGGCTCGTTTTGAGCCGATTTTTAAAAACGGCTAACTTAATATTTTAGGCTGAAAAATATTGCCTAAGCCCTCGAGATTTCGCTAATAAATGTCCAAACCTTTGTTCCTTTTACAAACTAAATATTCAGGCTTGTGTATATATAATTTTAGATTTAATATTGAGTTAGCCGTTTTTTAAAATCGGCTCAAAACGAGCCCTTTAACAACATTAATATGTTCGAGGCTTATATTTTGATATAATCTATTAACCAATATTTCTTATATTTTAAATAAAGATAATATATTTTTTTTTGGTAAATTTAACATTCTATCTTGCAAAAATATTTTGTGAGTATATATAAACTAAAAAAATCCGGCCGAAGGCCTGGCAAAATCGGGGCGAAGGCCCGCCAAAATTGGGGTCTGGGGGTGAAGTCCCCAGAAATTTTTAATTCCCCCCCCCCTTTAGGAAAATCTTGGCTACGCCTATGAGTCCAATTATTTTACCTAGGAGAAATATAAGAATAAGATCGATATAAATATTTATCTCTCACCGATGGAGTTCATACATACTATTAATATAATAATAGATAAAAAAGCTTTCATACTATAGAATATTGAAATAAAGATATATTCCTGATTGTTTAAAGTATGTTTAATAAAAATTTCATCAGAAACTTTATATGATAAATTAATAAAACGGCTAATATTATTCTAAGAAATTAATTATATTTTCGAACATTTTTATTTCTATAAATTACCATTTTAAGAAAGGTATATCAATTGCAGATTATATTAAACTAGTGTAAATATAAAGATATTTATAATAACTCATATGGTGAAAAATCTTTAATGAAATTAACATGGCAGATTTAACATGGCAGATTTAACCTGGAAAACAGCTTACCAAATCGCTACAAAAGAAATATTAATATCTACAAAATTATCCAAAGAAATAGAAGTTAATAAAATAAGCTCGAGAGATAATTATGAGAGGAAAAAATTATCAAATTTTATTTTATAAAACAGAAATTTCCAAATTTAAACACTAATTGTTATATTTGCTGGATCAAGGTCATCTATAGAAAGTATGCAGAAAAGATCGGGTTAAAAAAGAATTTATCCGATAAATTTTGAAGTTTCATTAATAAATAAAAAAATATATAAATTTCTTAATTGACACAGAATTTAATCAACAGAGTGGACTTAGTCAAGATTCTATTCAAATTTTGAGTTGTACGACTCAATTATAATTGAGCGGTTCAATGAGCTGTATTAGTTGACTCTAAGATTCAGCTTCAGTCTACTCGTTGAGTCGTATACAGAGTTGTAAAAACTCGAATTTTTAACAATACTAAATACCCGGTCTCCATTTTGAATGTTGCAGACATATATCTACGAATGCATTAAGAAAATACCTATAAATTGCTAATGATATAATTATATTACCAATAAATTATAAAAATAAAATAATTTATTTTTGTAAGAATCAGTTAAACCTACAGTTGCATCAAAGTGTTGTCTCCTGTCACTAACACCGATCGAGATAAAAAAAAAGAAGCTGAGAATATATGGGGTTTGATTAAATAGCAAATGCATTGGTCCTTCAAATTCTTAGGTAAAATGCAAATTCTTAGGTAAAAATGTTTTTTTATATACTCTATTATTTTAGTTGAGATTGATTTTCTTATGATATAAACATAAAAATTAAACAAAAAAATAATTTTAAATTCTTTTAAATAATAATACGCCAACTTGCGGAATGAATATTATAGTTATATATTTATATTTTAATTTATTTAAATATAATTATATTAAAAGATTTAAAATATCTATTAATAGATGGATGAAATATAATTATTAATATATAATTTACCTTATTATTGAATAAATCTAGTAATTTTTTTATCATCTCTATTATCACATATTTTTATAATTAATATTATTTCTTTATATTCTATCAGATGATTTATATATTTAAAAAAATGAAATGTGATAAAATGTTATTAATAAGTACGGGCAACAAAAACATATGTTAACATTAGATAAATTTTAAACATTCATTTTTTTTATTCGTTTTATAACTTATTCAAATTAAAATATATAATTGGTGCATTAATTAAAAAATGTATTTATAAAGTTTGATGGTTTATATGCTTAAAATATATATAGATGATAAATGTTTGCATAAAAAACACAAACTGATTTATAATAAATAAATTATTGATTTTTAATCGTATAATTGAGAAAAATCGGATAATTGCGAAATTTTTAAATATTTTGGTCCCAAGCTTTCGCAATTGAACGGTTTTGACTGTATAAACTAATAAAAATATATTTCCTATATGATGTTCTAGGCTTATATTTTGATATAATCTATTAACCAATATTTCTTATATTTTAAATAAAGATAATATTTTTTTTTTGGTAAAATTAACATTCTATCTTGCAAAAATATTTTGTGAGTATATATATAAACTAAAAAAATCCGGCCGAAGGCCTGGCAAAATCGGGGCGAAGGCCCACCAAAAATGAGGTCTGGGTGTGAAGTCCCGAGAAATTTTTTAATTCCACCCCCCCCCCCCCCCTTTAGGAAAATCCTGGCTACGCCTATGAGTCCAATTATATTACCTAGGAGAAATATGAGAATAAGATAGATATAAATATTTATTTCTCACCGATGGAGTTCATACATACAATAAATATAATATTAATAGATTAAAAAAAGTTTTCATACTATAGAATATTGAAATAAAGATGTATAATAAAAATTTCATCAGAAACTTAATATGATAAATTAATAAAACTGTTAATATTATTCAAAGAAACTAAATATTATTTTTGAACATTTATATTTCTATAAATTATCATTTTAAGAAAGGAGTATCAATTGCAGATTATACTAAACTAAAAATGAAAGCAAATACGTGTGAATTTAAGGATAATTATAATAACTAATATCGTGAATAAATAATGGAAAATTTTTAATGAAATTTATTAACATGGCAGATTTAACGTGGCAGATTTAACATGGCAGATTTAACCTGGAAAACTGCTTACCAAATTGATAAAAAAGAAATATTAATATCTACAAAATTCCAAAGAATAAGAAGTGAATAAAATAAGCTCGAGAGATAATTATGAGAAGAATAAATCATTATCAAATATTATTTAAAAAATAAGAAATTTTCAAATTTAAACACAAATTAATAATTGCTGAATCAAGGTCATCTATAGAAAGTATGCAGAAAAGATCGGGTTAAAAAAGAATTTAAACCATCTATAAATTTTCCAGAGGAGTCTCAAGGAAATTTTTTGAAGTTGAATTCATTAATTAATAAAAAAATATACAATTTCTTAATTTACACAGAATAGTAGTATTGTTAATCGGCTAAACAGAGTCGACTTAGCCAAGATTCTATTCAAATTTTGAGTTGCAAGACTCAAATATAATTGAGAGACTCAATGAGCCGTATTAGTTGGTTCTAAGAGTCTGCTTCAGAGTCTACTCGTTGAACCATATTCAGAGTTGTAAAAACTCGACTTTTTAACAACATTAAATCCCCGGTCTTAGTTATGAATGTTGCAAACGTAAATCGATTACAAATGCAATAAGAAAAGACCTATAAATTGATATGTTATACCAAAATTATAAAAATAAAATAATATAATTAATTTTTGTAAGAATCAGTTAAACCTGCAGTTGCATCTAAGTGATATCTCCTGTCACTAACACCGGCTGAGATAAAGAAAAAAGAAAAGCTGAGAATATATGGGGTTTGATTAAATAGCAAATGCATTGGCCCTTCAAATGCTTAGGTAAAAATATTTTTTTATATACTCTATTAATTGAGTTGAGATTCATTTTCTTATGATATGAACACGTTATAAAATTAAATTACTAGATATATTCAATAATAAAGTAATATAAATTAACAATTATATTTATTTAATCTATTAATACATGAAATAAATATTATTATACATTTTTATAATTCCAAATAACCGATTAAATAAAATAAAGTAATATTTAATATAAAATAATTCATCCCGTAAAGTAAATTTTGAATTTTTACAAAATACTTTAACATTATTTAATTACGATTTTTATTATAATTTGATCCTGATATATTTAAAAGTTTTATAACTTCTTTAAAATATATCATTCTATGGCTAATAAAGGGATTAAAGTTTATTTTAAAATATTGTAAAAATATATAAACAAAAAAATGATTTTAAATTTTTTTAAATAATAATACGCCAACTTGTGGAATGAATATTATAGATATATTTTTATATTTTAATTTATTTTAATATAATTAAATTGAAAGATTTGAAATAACTATTAATAGATGGATGAAATATAATCATTAATATATATTACTTTATTATTGAATAAACCTAATAATTTTTTTATCATTTCTAATATCACATATTTCTTTAATTACTACTATTTCTTTATATTCTATCATATATATTCTATCATATGATTTGTATATAATATATACAAATAATTTATATAATGCTATTAAAAATGTCTAATTTTTGTAATTTCATCATTCCAATGTCTAAAATAATTAATATATGATGATTTAATAATATCAGGGATCCAAACCGAAATGAATATCGATGCGGTTTGGGTTCAGGTTCGCTTCGTAAAAAATCAAAATACTACGAAAATATTTTTTTATTTTATCATTAATTTAAAAAAATACATGTATAAAACCTACCTTTTATTTTAATTGCACATTATAAAATAAAATTTAATTTATAAATATAAAAATAAATAACAGTGATTAATTTTAATATGAACAATATTTTACTTTTTTTACTTAAATTTTTTTTATTTAGCCGCACAATTAATATATTTTCAAAATTCGTCCCACTCAAATTACATCTATAAGGAGATAGCTTATAAATTTAATTGTTGAAAAACATCTTTCCATAGTCCACACTAACTCTGGTAGCATGCACTGCCAATATGATATCAGATTTGATATGTGATTTATAATAATATTTTGGATTTAATTTTTCTCTAAGCCTTATAATTTATAAGCTTAGAGGAAAATGTTGTTAAATGACAATTTACTAAAGTTTACAAAAATTATTACCCACACTTATCAATCAAACGTGATTCATGATAATCTTTAAAATAATTAAATAATAACTTACATATTATTTTATAAGCATAAAATCATGAGTCTCAAACCGGTTCAGAGGCATTTTATCGGTTCGGTTCAGGTTTGGCTAGAATTTTTTTAGTGGTTTAGGTTCGGTTCAGGTTCGATAAAAAATACCGGTTTTTAGCGGTTTAACGGTTCGGTTCATGTTTGGTTTGGATCTCTGAATAATATTCTTACATTTTAGTTGGTGTATTCATTCACTTCAACTAGATTTAAAAAAAGTTGGAAAACGCAAACCAGTTTGTGTTTTAAAAAAAATATTTTAAATGGAAAACGGAAATGTGCTCAATTTGAACGAATGAATTTAAAATGCATTGTTTGCGTTTTGAAACGCAACGTTGCAACGTTCAATTTGTGCACACTATAAGACTCAATTTCTTTTCATAAATAAATTGTATTGAAATTACTTTAAAATTTTTAGTTGTAATTATCAAACTTATAATTACTTTAATACAATATATGTCCATAGCATTTTAATGTCTTTCCAGTATTGATAAGAATTATAAATACTCATGAATAACAATAAGCCTGGTATTTTCTCTAAATTAACCTAATTATTTTTCTCAATATTATTGCTGCATGATTTATTTTGAATATTTGGTAATAAATTATGTAACCCATTTTTATTGAAGTTATTGTTATTTTGAAATTTATTATTATAATGATAATTTTTTCTATTGTCTTTTAGTTCCATAGCTTCCATAATCTCATATAAATTTTCTAGTAAATTATGAATTTGCTTTCTACTGTCTATTATATCAGAATTTAATAAATATTCTTCTATTTTATCCATGGATTTTTTTATATTATTTTGACCACACTTTGGTTCATTTTAATTTCTTTCTATAAAATTAATATTACAAATCTAAAAATCTATTTTAACTTTTAAGTTACTATATTATTTTTTATATTTTTATACGGCACATTTTTATCATCTTTTAAGTGATTTAGAATTAAATAAACATCATCTTTCAGAATCCTCTTTCAATTAAAACAATATGTTTTTTTTGGAATAAGAGCAGCTGCAATCAGCACCACTGAAGCGATTGCAGATTCTTCTTGTGCTGAGACATTTATATCTAAAACATCTAGTGCCAATGAGAAGGCATTGCCATTTTATGATAAATAAAATATCATATTTATTGAATAAGAAAGGGAGATTAGACCTAGCCTAATCAATATATTTAATAATAATTTACCAATCTCCTTTATTTCTTTATTTGGATTCTTCCATCCAACGCTATCCTATATATCGCCAAAAACAATGAATGCTATAACAAAAAAGGCAACTAGATCTAACAAAAATATTTAGTGCAAGATAGGATATTCAGTAAATTGTATTATTTTTATAGATGTTAGATTCCTTATAATCCTTAACTGCGAAAAATAATTCTTATATAAAAAAAATAATTTAAAATAAAAACTATTTCATGAATATTTATCTGTTTAATAGTGCGACATAATTGAAACGCAAACAATGCATTTCAGATGGTATCGTGCAAATTGCATAACAATTTATAATTGCTAATAAAAACGCAAATTGGTTTGTCTTTTTCCCCAAAACGCTCAATTAGATCGCATTATATATTTGCATCGCTATATAGAACCATGAATAACAGTCTAATTAGAATAGCCATCGTAATAGCTTGTATAAAGTATAAAGCTTCATTACGATAGCCTTTTATTTAGCTAAGTGGAAATTTTTTTATAGGAATTAAAAACTGGGGAAAAAAAATATCAGTTAGTTAATTATATATTTAAAAATAAAAATATTTTTAGCATGTATTTGTTTTTCTTTATGCTGATGGCAAAAAAAGAGAGGTTATATATCGCTGCGAGTTGTGACTAGTGTTGTTAAACGGCTCGTTTTGAGCCGATTTTTAAAAACTGCTAACTCAATATTTTAGCTAGAAAAATATTGCCTAAATCTCGAGATTTCACTAATAGTTGTCAAAACCTTTGTTCCTCCTACAAACAAAATCTTAAAGCTTGCGTAATATTATTTTGGATGAAATATTAAGTTAGCCGTTTTTAAAAATCGGCTCAAAACGAGCCGTTTAACAACACTAGTTGTGACCGAAGACGCAGGCCCACCCGATTTAATCCGGGTTTCGGATTGCTGGGTTATAATGAGGTTTATTAATAACCAACCACAAAACTCATTAAGGCCCTGGATATACATAACATACACTCTTTAAAATATAACATTCATTTTTTTTTTTACCTTTATTAATTTTTATTTATTTATTTCACATAACACCTAATTAAAAATATTATAATTTATAAATTATAATTATATAATTAAAAATAAAATTCTATAATTGAGTCCCCAAAAAGGAACCACAATTGTGTCTAAAAATTTCTATTTGAATTTTTTGTCGAATAAAAAGGAATTCTCTTAGTTCATTTGTGAAAAGTCGTATTTTATTAGCAAGATTTTTTAAAAACAAAAATGTTGAAGGCGAAAAATGCCCGTTAGTAGATGTCACAACTGGAGTGAATAAAAAGTTTTTAAAATTTTTGTATTTGTTTATCTTTTTAATTTCAGCCTGTGTTATTAAATTGAAATTTATGTTTGAAGGGAATGATGAAACACACGTGTTGTCCCATATGAGTGATTTGCCGAGGGTTCAAGGTATGGTTGTCATACCAGGTCTTAAACCATCTACTTGAGATAAATTTGATGGTTCGAGATTGTTAGGAATGTGAGCAGCTGTTAAGCTTCTATTTATTATATGGTTTACAGCTGAGTGGCGTTGATGTCGCCCTTGACTAAAAATGCAATTTAAGCCATGTCTATCCTTTGAATCAACGGGTGATTTGCATTTGACGCAAGCATGAGGCTGTACTATATCGCAACCTAGACGTAGACCAATGGTTACTCTCAGTTGTTCATCTGATAAGAGATTACCAAGGTTGCGACTAGGGAGTGATTCTAACCATTCATGACCACCAAGTCTGTCAGATAATTGAAGGAGTTGAATGCAATCTAAAGGTGGATTGACTGATATATCTGTCTGGTATTTAGAGATTAAAGGTGTGAAAAATTTTTTGTGTGTGATGATTGATGGTAATACGGTGTTAATGGGTGTGTTTGCCTTCCATTTGTCAATAGCGTCGTCTAATAAACGATCGGTAGGGCATATGAAGCCAGAAATAATAGAATTGTTAGATAATCTAGATGATACGAATGATGATAAGGATAAAAGATTGAGCGGAAAAAATCTAAACCTCCTAGTTTAGAAGGTAGCTAAGCAAGTGACCAATTGAATGAGTTTAAATTTATGTTTAAAATTTTTTCCAGAAATATTTTAAATTTATCCTGAATTTTAGATATGAATTCATTGTTTTTGAAAAAAGATGATGATCGGAAAATATGCATAAATTTAGGTATGTACAGGCATTTGCGAATTAAAAATAAAGATTGATGAGCTGGTAGGAGGCATTAGCTAATGGGGACCTAAGTAAGGTTAAGCTGTCAGGAGCAATGATTTTGTAGCCTTCCAACTTTTGTGGCTTATTGTTTAAGAAACATAATTCTGTTTTATTTATGTTGAGTACCAGGCCGATAGCTTGGGAATTGATTTCCAGGTGTTTTAAGGCGCTTAGTACATTAGCTGAAGGGCCACACATGGTCCCATCGTCTAAATACCATAGATTAAGATCTAGGTTAAAATTTTGTTTAATTTGGTAGATGAGATGATGGATTCCAAAACAAAAAAGAAGAGGTCCTAATGGATCCCCTTGTTGGATGCCCTCTTGGGATAAAATCTGATAAGATCCATATGTCAAAGGCGTCTGAAAACCATATGAGGATTCAATAAATTTAGAATAACAGGGAAATGTTTCATAGAAGAATTTTAAAAATGAGGTACGATGTAGGCTATTGAAGGCATTTTTAAAATCTAGTTTACATATTACAGAATCAGGTGGTGGGTTTTCTAAGTAAATTCTTAATGTATGAGCCGCTATTTCACAGCCACCCTTGATCCCAAAACCTAGTTGATAAGAATTTAATATGTTGACTGCATCATGTTTGATGTGTTCAATTATGATTTTGGCTATTAATCTTCTGAAAAAGGAGCCTACTGCAATAGGACGGGTACCACCATCTGGCTTAGATAAAGCAATTAGACGTGCACCAAAAAGGATTTGGTGAGTTTGTATTGGAATATCATTATTTATTATGTTATAAAAAGTTGTTAAAACCTTGATGACAGAACTATGGGAAGGATTTTTTGGATTAATTAAGTATTGAAAATAGGAGGGTCTGAAACCATCAAGACCACCTGCTGAGTTTTTATTGAAAGAATTGATAGCATTGACAATTTCATCACTGGTAAAAATTACAGTCTGGTGGATTGGAGAGATGGGTAGATTATCTGTAGAAGCTTCAGGATGTAGTTGTTTCAATAGTTGTAATGTTTCTTCATTGATAGGAGAAAGATGGTTATCTGAGGATATGAGTTTAATTGCACCACCTATGTCACCTTGATCTATTTTATTTGATATAATTTTGCATTTGTGTGTTATATCATCTACTTGCTTTTTAACATTATGATTGTAGTTAATCATTTGAATATTGTCAAAATTATCAATGTTCGATTTTATTTGTTCATGTAATGGGGTCTCTTTGTTAGCAGGACGTATAAGACATTTATGAGAGAAGGTTAATAAATCTTCCCATGATTTTAAGCAATTTAAGTTATCATTAACTTTTGTGATAAGTTTAATAACAAAATTTGAAATTAGGTTTCTAGATTTATTTGGTAGATGTGTTAAAGTGGGTCTTTTTTTCCATTCAAAAAATCTTTCAAGAAAATCTGTGTTGATAGGGGGAGGATGAGGCTCAATAATATTGAATAAGGGTTTGGGTATTGTTAAAATTTCATTGGTTGGAGATTTTTGAGAGGAAGGACATGTTGACCCTTTGTAACTATGTTTGTATAATAGATTACCCTTTGTCACTTTAATTAGTTTTGCACAGATATTGCAAATTGTTGACATTGAAGTTTGAGGGTATGTGAGTATAGATTGTAAAGTTGACAAAACCCAGTATTGTTTATAAAGAGTCAGGCTGAATGGCAATAATTATTATACACATTATTAAAATTTGATGTAATACTTAGAATATGATGTTTTGAATATCATTGTAATAATTAGAATTTGATAAGTAACTGAAAGATTTGGAATACTAAGATGATAATAATTTAGTAGTAGCTTTACAATACTTTTCTGAAAGTATACATTGGTTTTTGGAATTTTGAATGATTTATATTTTAAAATATTAACCTTAATAACTATATTTTAAAATATCCATAGATCATTTTTCTTCCATAGTTATTTACATTTAAAAAATTTTTCCCCATATTTTATTTTCCTTGAGAACCCCCCGCCCTCTTCCCACCACTTTTATTAGTATAGTTTTTCAACTTAAATTTTCATAGTTATTATTTAATTTAAAATATAGTCACTGTTATATATATATATATATATGGATAAAAATTAATTTTCCAGAGGGAAGGGGAGTAAAAAATTTTAAGGAAGGGGCGTTTAAATTTTTTTTAAGAAGAGATAGGAGGGTAGATGCAATTTTTTAAGGAATTGGAGGATAATATTTCATGGAATAGAGGTAATTTTGTTAAGGAGTATAAGATAATTTGTGTGGGAGTGGAGGAGGGGTGGAGGATCGTCAGTGAAATATGGTGGGGGGGGGAGTATTCTATTTAAAGATTTCCATATTTGTTTTTACAGATAAAAAATATTTGTTTGAGAAGGGGAAGAGTTAATCTTTTTGTTAACTTGCTAAAAAAAATTCTATTTTACTATAACTAGTGTTGTTAAAAAGTTCATTTTGAGCCTATTTTAAAAAACGACTAATTCAATATTTTAGCCAGAAAAATATTGTCTAAGCTCGAGATTTCGTTAATAGATGTTCAAATCTTTGTGCCACCTATGAATAAAACCTTAAGGCTTGCATAATAATTTCCTAATAAAATTTTGATTTAGCCGTTTAATAACACTAGCTTAAAACTATAATATCAAAAAAAAAATAAACATATTTTTAAAGCAAACTATTTTATTAATGTTAATTTGTCTGAAATAATTATTTTCATTAAAGGTAAAAGCTGATTTTTTAATACAAAATTTAAGAGAGTAATCAGTCACTAATATGTTAAATCTCTAAATTATAAAAATCACTTATGGGCTCGTTTATAATAACTTTAAAATAGCCTCTAATTCGCTCAAGCGGCCATATAATTTGCAAAATACGCTATGTTCAATTTATAGCTTTGATATCCTTTAACGATGAATAATACGCATCGTTATTATTATTTTTAAAAAAAGTAAATAGGTAAAAACTATGACTGCTCAGTGCTACATAGCTACAGATTATAAATTTTATCTATTATTAAACAAGGTTTAATTTTAAATATTAAAGGAATGCAAAAAAATAAGAAATGACTCTGTAAATATCTTTTATTTCTTTTTTTATAGAAAATATAAGTTTAACATTCTTCGTTTTGATTAACAGTGAAAAAATCGCCACATCGATCTCCATCGCGATACATACATAAAATACGAAACTAAGTATTATTTATTGGAGGTTGAGCAATGTGATGTGAGACAAATTACAGTATTATATAGCCATAATATAGCTTAGCAATACTCATAGAATTTGTCTAAGTTTCATTGCTGTTATGATAGAGTAGGTAAGCTTCGTCGAGGTCACTATAAAGGCAGCCTAATTTATAATGCTCGTGTGCTTGAAAAAAATTATTAATAAACTTAATATTGTCAAACTTTTAATATCTTTTAAAAGTCAATGGTGACATTAAAGAATCTTGGGGATGGGTGAGGGTGGGGGAAATAAACCATTCTTTTCCTGTTCAGTAATTTTTATTTGGATAAGTTATTACACATATTTTTTTTTAAGTTTGCGGGAAATTTTAATCTTATTTTATTTTTCTTGTATCAACTAAATAGCTGCTATGATATTAATAATCATTGTTGCACTTTCGGCTGTCAATAAAGTGATTTTTAAATAATTAATCCTATATAGAGATTGCAATAACTCTAAACCTGCAAAATAATTATCATTCGAAAATAGCTAGGAAATAGTTGGAGTTTAGACTGTATCCTTATGAAGTTAACCTTCAAGAATCTTAACAACTCTCGTTAAAAGCGTGAAATTTATCAATTTATATATACTTTTTTTTATAGAAAATATTAATGGTCTAGAAATAATTACTTGCCTACAATTCTTTAATAAATTAGAAAAAATGTTTCAACATAAAATTAATGAACATCTTTTAAGAAGTTTTGGTTTTACGATTTCTTTCAAAAATGTATATTATTCAAATTTGAATGGCAATATTTTATAATATCCTCTCCCCCTCCTTTCGTTAAAAGGTGTTCTTTTTTTTGAATGATTCCAAATAAAAATGTTTCAATTTTACAATTTTATGAAAAAGTATATATTATTTATATCAAATTTAAATCGGTTTAAGCAACATTAACGAGATCCATAACTTTGAAAATGTTGCAAAGAAGCAAATACCTGAATGTGGAAATAATATATAAATATAATAGCTCAATTTCTCATCAGACTCAATTTTTTTAAAATTAATATTTTATAAATTAGCACCCTACCAAGTTATTTAAGTTAGAATTATTAGTTTATTTCACTGTATGGGTATTCTCACTATAGATGACATTTTATATTACTTTATAATTTTATATATGTATACATACATTATAACTGAGGATTAATTCTCCCTGTAATTTCTTTAAATCATTTATTTTCTTCTAAATATGAGAGTTTATTTCAAAATTATTTGTCAAAATATTTGTACTTACATACCTTTTGCTGACAATATTTGTAGGTAATTAGTATATTTATATTATAATTAAATACGTCTTTTTTTAAATGTATTTGTATTTATCATTCGAATACATTTTTTGAATATTTGTCCAATCTATCATTTTAAATTTTTTGCACCAACTCACGGTCCGATTTTATTTAAAATGGAGACGAATATATTTTTTTTAAATCAGAACAAGAAATTATAATATAATTATTTGAGAATTTTTACGATATGTGATTATTCAATTTACAAAAGTCACACTAAGAACATAAATAACAAGATAATGTAAAGTATATTACGAAATAATAAAATTGTAATACAAAATTTTAAAAGATGTCTTTTGTACGACGGCAGTATTGTAAATAGAAACAATCGGGATGCAACATTCCCCTATCACACAAAGTGGAGCAGAAAATTATATCCCCTGTTTTCGATATAAAAAGTATTTTTACACTTATAAATTTAAAGAGTTGGCAGTATATTCAATGCTATCTTATTTAGCTGACTCTTGACTCTTAAAACGTTTGGAGGCTTGATGATTTTATTATATAAAATTTATGCTAATTATTTTTAGCCCCTTTTCTAAGCCGCTAAGAAATTTGAAAAGGATTTCGCGTGTTAGCACAAGATTATTTGCCAAAAAATTTGCTTATCCAGTCTCTCTACACAAATTTACTTTACTTGGGTTCTAAATTTATATTAAATATAAAATCAAAATTTTCTTTTTTAGAAAATTTATATTAAATTTTCTTAAAAATACTTATATAAAACAAAATTTGCAAGAATAGTAAAATTTTTATTTTTTTAAATTCGCCATTGTTCGTATCAATTTTGAGAAATTCTCAATGCAAGCATAAAATTTTGAAAGTATTTGCTTATTTTTTCCGATAGTATGACCACTTAATATTAAATTAATCCTTTTTTTAAAGATAATCTCCTTTTACATTTTTAATGTTTTTTTATGCTTTTGTCGAAAATTATGCTAGGAAAAATTAGAAAGCCGTGTTTTTATTATACTTGTTTAAATAGAGTAACGGTAGGTGAGTTATTAATCATATTAAGTTTCTTACATGATAATGTTTCATCTACATCGGTCCACAGATTCATAAGTCACGAGAGCAGAAATGGGTATCACATATTTACCTCACGATATACTATTTTCACTTCTAATTTCTTTTCTTTAAATATTATTTATTCGACAGTTGCCTTTTTGAATTATATCTAGAGATCGGTGCTACATTTCGGACGGGCAGGGCAAAATATGTTTATGAGCTGAGACTGGCCGAAGTTTTGAAGATTTTTTTTACAGCTTAATAATTAGGCAAATTTATATCCTTTTCCTTCATAGAAAAAAATACAGGAGAGAAAAAAATTTATAGTATAAATATCTATAGCTCAATATCTATTCATTTACCATAAAAGTCATATAATTACAATTGGGATATTGGGATTCCTTTTTAAAAATTTTTTGTAAATTAATTTTTTAAGTAGTATTTTTTTAAAAAATAATAATTATTATTGTAAAGATATAATTCAGATTATAAGATGTAATTTTATTTCTTGTGTTATGTATTTTAATAGTTTCATTTTCCCATTATTATATAGCCTCAATGTTGAATTATTTTAAAAAAATACAAAATTACAGTAATAAAACGAATTAGTAACTTAAAATAAGAATGATGGTAATGATGTAACCCATTGTGGTTGTGTTGTGGGATATATAAGGTAATTTCAGATCCAGGGCTATCTTAAACACTCTGATTATCTTTTAACATACTAGCCCCAAATTTAGGCTATCAAAATGTTATCTTAGGAGGAATTATAACTAATTTCATAAATGAACTAAAACCGTGTAAAATTATTTTAAGAATCCAAATTTATTTTAAATTTGATTTCTCTCACGATAAACAATTTATGATGAAAGTTGTCAAAAATATATAAGAATGTGTGACAAAATCGGACATAATTATTATTTTATGATTAAATACACATATTTTTTTAAATATTTACGGGATTGATAATGGAATATTTACGTAAACTTTATAAATATTAAATGGGGAAAAAAAATTGTGCAAAATGTTATTGACAAGATTCTTGATTTATTAATTACTAAGGATAAAGGTAAACAATTATTAAACAATTGATTAAGGGTATAAGGATGGAAAATTAAATCTTTGTTCATAATTTGATCAAGTAAAATTAGTGCCTCTGAAGATGTAATTTTAAAAGTAATTAAATAATGATATAATACATTATTTAATATAAAAATTAAATCAGGAAGTTTGAGAGGTTTTTATGAGTATATTATGCTTGATCAGAAATAGGGTTTGTAATATCCCCTGATAAATATTAAGGCAGTGAAGGGATAGTGAATAGCGTTAGAAAAAAGCTATTTCTTAGCCCGAAAATGACATATATCATGAGCTAATTCAGGCTAATGTAGAAAATATTCCCAAAAATTATTTTAAAATATTGGCGAGTTTGGGATGAGGTTAGACTCCCCATCACGTGCAAACTTTTTCGGAATATTTTAACTATTTGCGAATGGATGATCCAACATATCTTTAGGTGGAATTGGTGATGTCATCTCCTGTATTATAAAGAGATGAATAACAAGAAAATATATAAGCATCGATAGACAACTCATATATACATTGGGACGACAACTATGGATTCCTATCTCAAGACAAAAAATGAGCTAGTTATTAATCTTGAGCCACTAACATGGCAAAATGTGGAATAAATTTAGGGGAATAGATTTAAGGGAAGAAATATAATAAGGGACTATTTCACTTGAAGATAAAAAATTGAATCGTGTGAAGAGGCTTTTTAAAATTTATCTGTTCATATTTAAGAGTATTTTTATAATAATGCTCAGGATGAGAGGGGTGGGGGGGGGGGGATGGGGTGGATTTAGAAGAAGAGACAAAACTTTAGCAGCATTTTGTGTGTATATGAATAATACAATCTTTGACAAAGTTTGCCGTATTGCAAATGGAATATTTCCCTATAAAATTTGATACAACTTCAAAAGATGTTACTATCTATTCAGGAAAACTGCTGTTACAATAATGATAGGAGAAAAGAGGTTAAAATAACGGTAATCTGGTTAGAATATTAATTTAAAGACCATTGTTGTGATATTCAATTTATATTTAATATGTTTATTTTTTTTAAATGTTCTGAGGCGATATTTTGTGATATATAAGAATGCAAATTATATTAAAATAGAAAAAATATATTTAAGACATCTATCATTATTATCTTATTTCGAATATAAATAATTGTCATACTAACCCAAAAAATCACTGAGTTAAAATCACTATCGAATACTCTGGTCTTAAGATCCCCCTTATTTCCTACAACCCTAAAAATTTGGGGTATTGCAAATGGGAATATTTTTATCTTAACATTTGGCACAATTCTAAAGATGGGGAAATAAATATTCAAGAGAATTATGTTCATAATAATTATCTAAGTTTATCACAGGTTAATTTCCTTTTTTAAAAAATGATACAGACTCAAGGAGAAATATTTGATTCTCATGACTTTAAGAAAAAAATCATATAGCTAATCCGCCCCACCATGCCAGCTTCAATACAAGTGGAAAGGCTTGTAGAGATGGGTTGGATCCATTGTGGTTGATATAGGTCTATAAAGGGGCGAGAGGCTGCCGTAGCTCTCCCTGCCTCTTATTTAGCATTGACATTATTCGATTATCGATTTTAATAAAAAATTATGTTTTGTTTCATAAAATGACCTGAATTAGGATATTATGGATAACCTTCATATTACCTTATTTTAAAACTCTTTAAAAAATAATGCAAAGGGTATAATACGCAAAAAAAATGTGCAAAAATTTGTTAGGGTCTGGAAATATTATTGGTATCTGATTTAAAAATATTAAAAAAAATTTGTTAAGCGATTCGAAATTAATCGTTGGGTAATATACAAAAGCAATCCAATAATAGGTATAGTTTATAAATACGTAGCGAATGATGATATCGTGTCGGTTGTTTACGTAAATATCAAAATGTATTCGACGAATACAAAATTTGCTATTTTTTTTGTAATAAATCCTATTTTTTTTCTTTTATTATATTAATATTGGAAAAAATTTAATCGTCGTACATGAAACAAATTAGAAAATATGCGAAAAATTGAGTGCAAAATTTAAAAATTGCTCTTTGGATGTACACACGAGCAACCAGGAGAGGGTCCCTTCGTGTAAACATATCGGCATCCACATGCTCTACTGCAGCATTTAGAATCTCTCAAGCAAAATTCATAAGGCTCACATTCCCTTTTTACGATATAAAAGGTAATGAATATATAGTTGACATACATTTGATAGAAATAAATTTATTTTAAGCTCTCCCTAAATTTGGTATAATATAATTTATTTTTCGCATGATTAACACATGAGATGACACATATTAATCATTAATAATTCCAAATATGTTTAAGAAAGAATATTTTAACGGATTAATAAAACTGTTTTGTTTCATACGTAAATGCATATATTTATGGATTGATATTGGAATATTTATGTTAACTGGATATAAATGAGAATAAAGTGCGCAAATTGGTATTGTCGATTTCTGATTTTGACTTAAGGAACAGGGGTGAACAATCATTATAACAGTTGCTTAATGAAATCAAATCACGTTAGTGATTTGATCATGGGCATGAAATATTTTGCCTACTTCTTAAATATACCTTTTACCATGTATTCTTTCGGGACTGTATCAATAAATATCCCTAAACATTTTTAAGTATTTTATATAATAGATTAAATAGCATGATATACTAATCCTTCGTAAAGTCTAGTCTAGGAGCTTAAAATTAAAATGTTATTACTCATTGCCATGGCCTGAATTCTTTGAGTGAATAACTTTTTCGATCATATTCTTTCTGTTATTCTTTTTCCTATGCTAATAAGATGTAAAATGCAAAAAAATTTGCAAATTTTTTTTTAGGAAACTGGAAATGTTCTTTGTAGTGGATTTAAAAATATTAAAAATTATTGTTAAGCGATTCAAAATTGCTATGTAATTTACAAAAGCAAGCCAATAATAGGTATAGTTTATAAATACGAAGCGAATGATGATATCGTGACGGTTGTTTACGTAAATAAAAAGGTATTATAGCGTGACGAATACTATATTTATGAGTTGCAGCAATATTTACTATTTTGTTGTAATAAATCCTAATTTTTTTTATTTTATTAATATTGGAAAAAATTTAACATGAAATTAGAAAATATGCGAAATAATAAAATTGAATGCAAAATTTAAAAATTGCTCTTTGGATGTACACATAAGCAACCAGGAGAGTCTCCGTAAACATATCGGCAACCACATAATACACTACAGCATTTAGAATCTTTCAAGCAAAATTCATAAGGGTCACATCCCCTTTTATATAAAATGTAATGAATATATAGTTGACATACAATTGATAGAAATGTATTTATTTTAAGCCTACCTAACTCCCTAAATTTGGTATAATATATTTAATTTTCCACAAGATTGCATTATGAGATGACACACATATTCATCACCAATAATTCCAAATATGTTTAATCATTAGGAGTATTTTAATGGGATATTTAAAAAAGCCCTAATAAATTTTTATTGGCGAGTTCTATGCTGGCTTTTGACCAAAAGTTAACTGAATGAATGCAATTCTGACTCAAATGGTTAATTGTTATAATTGAAATTTATTTTTTAAAATTTGGACCATATCCAATTTATTTTTTTAGTCCAGTCATCAGAAACCTCTGAATCTCCTTCTATGCATACGGTCATTAACCTCAAAGAAAAAATAAGAGAAGAGAAGAGAAGAGAAGAGAAGAGAAGAGAAGAGAAGAGAAGAGAAGAGAAGAGAAGAGAAGAGAAGAGAAGTCTCCCTTTTCCTAATAGAAGTTATATAATTCTGTCCAATTTTCTAGACTATTTAGAGATTTTTTTAAAATTTTTTTTAGATTTTCTTTATTAATCTAACTAAAGAATTTGAGGGTATATTTCAAAAAGAAATCATGCTAAAAATTAAAGAGTTCGTTTAATCCTTCTATTTTAAATTATAAAAATTAATTTCTATAATTAAATAAATACGGATCTAGCCCGACCGTCAAAACTTTTTAAAAAAAATTTCAGGCCAAGCCCGGCTTGAAAAATTAGGCCCGATGCAGATCACTAGCTACTGCATGCCATTGGTCTCATACTCAACATTAAATCCTGACACAAATTCGGATTCCTCTTTCCTTTTTTTTACTTAGGGGTAAATTTAATCTCCCGCATCACACTATTTTTAAATAGTTATATATTATATAATATAACCCATTTAAAAAAAAAATTCTATCGTGTTCTTACTAGTTGATTTAATTCCAAATAATTTCCATATTTTTAAAGCATGCATGTATACATCGGCGCAGTTAGAAGAATAAATATTCCATATATTTTTTTTAATTTTTTATATTTCATCTTATAAATATTTTGGCATTTTTAAGTCAAATTTTATTAAATATCTCAGTCGTGTTTAGGTTCATATGTTATAATTAACTTCTTAAGATTATTTTCTTTATTCTAAAAGAATATTTTTCATTTATTACCAAAGAAAAACTATATTCTGAATATTATATAATGTTCTATATCCACATTTTTGCAAAGTATACCTATTTTTTGAAAAATATCACTATTATATTCTACCATATCAAAAATAATAAGATAAATCTTTATTAGCATTATTATAGTGTGATCTCATTTAAAATATCCTTAAAAAAATTTTAAAAATTAATATTAGAAGCACTATAACATTCAGTCAATGATTTATGCTCATTTTTCAGTAAAATATATTTTACATAGTTTATGTAATTTTTGAATAAAAAATAAAAATTATAAATTAGTCTCCTAAATTAATATCAATGATTTATTTACTTAGTAAAATAGAGGTTTATAAGAACAAATTAAGTGATTTGAAACTAAAAGAATTATTATAATTATGATTAGTGAATAATTTAAAACTTAGTTAACTTTTCTTTTATAAATTAATCAAGTATTTTATAAAGAGAGATATTGATGTTTTATTAGACAATAGAAATGGGACATATGAGAAGTGAATGGATGTGATATATTATTCATGATATTTTTTAAATATATATAATTATATTTTTTTATTAGATATGATAATAATTGAGTTTGAAAAAATTCTTCACTGTCCAGATTGATAAAAAATCTTTTTAAAGGACCGGTGTAGTATTGAAAATCAATACCATATTAAAAGGTTGTTAAATCAATACTGTATTGATAATTTATGAAAAATTATATGAATAAATATTTTACAAATTTAATGGTCGTCAATATTAATAAAATATCTTTCTAAAATTCAATAGGGTATTGATTCTGCAATAGCAAAAATATCAAGTACGGTATTAAATTGACAATTATAATATCGCTACGGTATTGAAGCTATACAATGGGTAAAGTTTTCACATTCCTACACCGGCCCACGGATTTATTTCTAAAATATATATACGTCAGGTCCATACAACCAGACAAAGCTTTGGTCAAGGCCTACGGATCTCTGATGAAGATAAACATTCTAGCGGTTATTATATTAGTTAGAGATTGGAAATAACTCACCAACTCACTCACGGGAGATTTTATTCACGCCTCAATATTAATATTCGCGAATTTTGAATAATTAAAAAAAAATGCAACATTATATATAATTTTTTGAACTATGCTTTAAATTTGAAATTATTGAGAAGTCCACATGGCTAGTAGTCATCTGTAGTCCTAATAAGCCAGTGCGATATAATTAAATTTTGTCTAATTAAAATATGTAATAATGCAATTAAGAGATTATTTTTAATTATATTTTGACTTTTTTGTGGATTTATTTGCGAAAAAAAGAAGTAAATATTGAGTTAATACTCGGCCAACGAAATATTAGTTTTTTAAAGAAATATTCTAATATTTTCAAAATTTATTTGATATAGGATTAAATTAATTAAATTTTTTTTTAATTTATCTTGCTAAAAGTAATTGAACAAACTCTTAGATTCATAATTTTCAAACTCCATGCATTTTGTGATCCAAATTAAGAGGCATCATGATAAGAGAGATTTTTTGAAGAAATTAGTGCTAACCCGATTTTCTAGCCAAAAACATTACACAAACCTGAAGATTTTGCTCAGAAAGAAAGAAAGAAATAAATAAAGATTAACCGTTTTTAAAAATGGAGCCGTTTAACAACACTAAAAGCAATAATAAGACGACTTTAACAAAGCCAACGCTTTGATCTAGATTGTGAAATGAATAAATAAAACCTACAAATAACTACGATTTATCAGTTTCTTTTATTTAAATTGAAAGTGATATTCATTTGAATTTTTTTTTCCCTTTTGACATTTTAACTTTTCCTATTAAAGATCAACATTTTTTCTATAAAAATTAAAATATTTTCAATAGAAATTGAGATTAATTTCCATTATTTTATACAGAATAATTAATAAAATTCAAAATATAAAATGCCGAAACGCACATAAATATTATTAAATAGAAAAAAAAATAATATTTTTGCCATTTAAATTAATTCGGTTTTCATAATTTTAGAGTTGAATTAATTAGCAATTGAGTAGTGTTGTCAAACGGCTCGTTTTGAGCCGATTTGTAAGAAAGGTTTAACTCAATATTTTATCCAGAAAAAATATGCAATCCTAAAGATTTTTCTCGCAAATGGCACAAAGGTTTGATCATCTATTAGCCAAATCTCGGTTGGAGGTATTTAAAAATCGGCTTAAATTGAACCCTTTAACAACATCCCAGTTAAGAATGGTAGTTTTCCTATTTTTTTAAAAAAATTTGCCATGATGTTTTAGCTGAGCAGTCATCGGAAAAGATGTTGTATTTTTAATTTTAAGGGAAAGAGAAATTTTTTAAAATTAGGAATTGATGAAAGCATTTTTAATTTGAAAACTATATTCAGAAGAATGCGAAATAATATTATCGTTTATTCTAGCTTAAAAAAAATTTTTTTTTTTAGGGGGGGGGGGGTTGATTTACTACTCTAACTTTTATAGGTTATATATATCCTTTTTTTTCAATGTCTGAATTAGGATTTAAAATAAATTACTCTTTAAAGGCTACATCTATTACAATAGGACTAGAAGTGATTTTGATATCAGTAAAAATACGTCACAATAACCTAGAGGAGAGTAGAAATAGGTTTTACATGATAAATTAAAGATAGAAAAATTTGAAAAGCTGTAAATTTGATGGATAAGGATATCTTATAATAATTACGCTCTTGCTATCCGATTGCGCATTTGCTGTCTGATGGATTCCCTTGTCAAATCATTCTCGTCATAATCAATAATTCCTAATATTTAAAAATATATATATTTCAAGCTAGGAAAAATAATTTCATTTTATTCACCCTTTCCTAATTTTTTTTCAAATTTTGGGCACTTCCCCCGCTTCCGAATTAATAAGGATTCATGAAAAGATATTTATACACTATGTAATTTGTTATTTACTTAAAAATAGTATCTCAAATTTTGGTTCTGCTTGTAAGCACTCCCCGAAGTAAAATTCAAGACAAATTCCTTTTTAATAATCTATTACAAATAACAAATCCAATTAGAAATTTTTTCCCTATCACCCATTTACTTTTAGTATGGAGGGGTATATGAAGCGAGATCTTTATTGAGATATTATAGGGGGTAGGGAAACCACTTGTCCTTAAATTAAAACAGGGAGTATAAGTTAATTTGAGGAGTGTGGGGTAACCTTTCAGCTCGTAAAAGAGGGTACACCGCCATTGGCTTATGGAGGAAGAAATGTCCTTATTACCGTTATAAGTCAATTTATGTTGGTTTATGCATAAATAACCACATATTTGTTGGCAACATTATACAATTTATTGTTGTCATCCCGAGGAGGAATTATTACCATGATATCAGTACCTTTCCATAAAAAAAATTTATTAACCCATATATTGGAAATTTAACAAGGATTGTCAATACTCAACTATATAATATACTCTCAGCTCACTTATTTTCTCCATTTAATTTTCGATTCAAGATTATATGAGATAGAAACCTTTCTATTTCTCTTTTGTTTAAAATAATCGGTGGCATAGTGCTCGAAATAAGTCTTTTTTATTCAAGGGTGCTAAAATTCTGGATCAAAAAATCTTAAAAACTTTAAAAAATGCAAATTTTTATTAAAAAACACAAAAAATTAAAAGATCAGGGAGTTCAATCTCTTTTCGGAAGGATTACTTCCTTTGCATTTTATGTTCAATCTAAGGCACACATGAACGCAATACTTTTGCATCTCTTTTTAGCATCTTTGTGGCTGCAAAATCAAAAATATAGATTCAATAAATATCTTTGAAGCTATTGTGGATTATTTGAAAAGGGGTATTCAGATAAACGAGAGTTAAAATCTTATGATTCAAATAATAATTAACATGCCTAGTGGGTGGATCTATGTCTTATCTCGAAAAAATCAGTTTAATAAGTATTTTAGCTGGTTTGTTTGGTAAATCAAACTATTTACCAAGGGTCACAAAGTTAGTTAATAATATAAAAAATTTTTTTAGCATAAAACTTACGAGCTGAAAGGAATGTCAGGGTTAATAAAATTATCATAAATGACGACAAAAACATCTTTCTTTTTTAAAAAATTTTTTTATAATGTTAAAAATAAATTTAATTTGTTCTTTTTATTAGAACGTTCCAATTAATTTATTGACTTCTATTTTTAATGAAAAAATAAAATATTTTGTTATCAATACAATATTATTGTTAATTAAAAAAGAAAATTAAATCAGACATTTTAATTAGCTTTTAAAGTAGACAACAATATTACATTTCATTACTTGATTATGTTGAAAAAAAATTATTGGGGAATTTAAATGCTTGTATGAAAATTTATATAAAAGAGCCTGAAGTTAAGAGATCTCAGGTACTTAACTCTCTCACCAGATAGAAGTTGCAGTGATTATAGTTCTTTTAACATTAGCGTTCAGAGACATACATAAGAACACTTTTTTCCGCTTAAGTTAATTTATTAGGCTAAAAACTTGGCTGAGTTGTTTTGGAGTTGATATAGAATAAAACAATCGCCACCCGGCCCAACTAACTTATAATTAATCATAATTTCTTAACCCTATCCCAAAATACAAAATTAAATTTTTCGCTCAACAATCCCCTATACGTGTTCAATTCTTTGACGTTCCTTCAAAAATACAAAAAGTTATTTTGGTTCTCTTAATTTAAAACAAATAATTTCTGTTTCTATTCCTTGGAATAACCATAGAGTAAATTAAAGATTTTATAAATGTATCAATAAAACAAATATAGAATGGAATAATACATATTATAGATCTGCAAAGCCTAGCCTGCTAAAGATTTTTTCACAAGTTTTCCTGCACGATCCCTTAAATATTTTGCCAGGTCTGGCAAGTTCAATTTTACGAAACGTCAGGCCAGGCCCGTTAAAATTTTATAAAAAGATGATCGCGGCTAATAATACTTCAGTATCATATCAGACTTCACATCTCTATTTTAATATATCAATATTGCCATAAAATTATTTTATGTCTGTAAAATTCAAAAATTACAATTACTTGCAAAATCTATTTATTTCCCATAAAGGAGAAATTTTTTTCTATTTTCATAGTATACAATAAATAATTAAATATGATTAGAATCAATATAATATTAATATAATAAGAAGGATGCTATATTTTCAACTAAAAAAATATCATTGCGATGAAAAATATAAAAATATCACAATATTTTTTTTTTTAAAAATTATGAAAATTTTGATGACATGATTATGGTTTAATTTAAATAAATGTGTATTTTTAAAAATACTCATCACTATTACAAAGGAATTTTGTAGTATATATTGTAGTAATATATATATTATATTTTCAAATAACTAGGATCTAAGTTAGCTTTATTATTCCTGTGTGAGGTAAGTTAATAAATAAGGGTAAATCAGTTATTATAGGATGGAGATCTAAGGTTGTCTTGATTTCTTGGATCGGTCAATTGAGGTGTATCATCTAATAAAATGAAAGAGGAAAAAAAAAATTGTTTAAGAAAATATATTTCTGATTATTTGACTTAAATTCTATCAAATTTTCCTTTCATATATTTATAGTGGGTGTATAAGAAAAATGACAATTTTTAACATCTTTAATCTAAAATAAAAAGATTTTATTTCCCCTTTAATGATCTAGACCTATCAAATTAATTTATTAAATAACAATCTGACGAAGATAAATCCCTGGAAAATAAGCACCCACAAAATCATAAAATAAGATGTTCATTTAAAAAATTTATTTAAATTGAATTTCCATCCCATTCCTTAACTCATTGAAGTTATCTCGCGAATTTATGAATTAATGTAAAATTGAGTTAATTTTAGTAATGTATCTTGGAAAAGAGAATTTGATAACGTTCATTCCTAAATTCGGCGAGAAAATTCGTGGGCAAATTTCATTGAGAGAGGATGGGGTATTAAAATAAGTTATGAGCAAAACTAATGTTCATTTGTTAGATAAAAAAAAAAGATGAAGCCAAATTTACATTTTTTTTTCTCTAATAAAATGATTTCCATAGACATTAGTTTTTAATAAAATACTCAAACTCCATTTCATATTTCACTAAATTTAGTCCACATGATGCCTTTATAACATTCCTAATTTTCAAGTTAAACTAAGCCAAATAATCACATTGATTAATGCATATTATACCAATCCACATATTAGCCCCAAACATCCATTGGGTATATTATGAACGGGGGAAGAGGGGGAGTAGAATAAGATGACTATAACTTACGATGGGTAGACTTTTGAAGATTAGGGTTATAAAAATGGGGCTAAATAGGAGCCTGTTGCCACTAAATTATTTTTTCTCATGGCTGCCAATATCAGTTCTCTTCTAGTAGGTTTCGTTTCAAAAAAAAATATATAACCCTATCTATCCCATGTATAAACAAACTAAATCTAGTTCATGCCAAATCTAAACCTAGTTTCAGTAAATTCCATAAAATATGGATGTCACCATAAGGACTCAGACCAAAAAAGTTTTTTTTTTTTCAAAGACACAAAAATATTTTTCTATAATATGAAAACAAAGCAACATACAATCAAAAATATTTGTTTATAAATTTCGTTTATTTTTGAATATATATTATAAATTCAAAAAAAAATTTGTTTCTTGTAACTTTAAAATATATTATTTTATGCTTTTGTCACGTTGAATGTTACTCGACATTCCAAAAAAAATTAAAATCTTATTGATTACTGTAAATATTATTACTCTCTTCTCTATAATATTATTATAGCTACATATACCTATCGTTGACTTTTCTATAAAAAATTTTTAAAATATGTTTCATAATAAAATTTTTGCAACTGACGTTTTATACCATTTAATTATAATCTATATTAGCTGATGAAATTTTCAGTTAAGATGTTTTCATCCCTAATTTACCTCTATACCATTATGAAATATTATAACTATGCATTTCGTCTGTTAAAGGATTCCGGAAAGTTTCAATGATAATGGAAGTCATTTTTTTAAATGGGGAAACATTTAAATTTAACTTTATTATTTTTTTCCGATTGTAAAATTTAAAAATTTATTTAACTTGAATTATAAGCCGATCTATTTTTGGTTCTTAAATCATCATATGATGAATAGTCAGGTTTCCTTGCATTTTCAGATAGAGTAGTAGGCTTGGGTGATAACTTAGGTTGTTGAAATCGATTATCTGTTTATTAATCAAATTTTTTTTTCCCAATTAAGGCAATTATAAAATAAAAAAATTTAACTTGTTTAAACATCCTAATATAATAGATTTACTAATCTTGCAAACTTTCTTTGCCACGTAAATTATTTGAACAAATTATTTATTTTTTAAATGTAGAATAATATAATTTGTATAGAATTCAATAGATATATATTTATATGTATTACTATCGAGAGAAGGTCTTAAACTATCATCAAGTCCTTTGTAACTTTCGAATGCATCAAAATTAGATTTAGAGGAATAACCTTCCAAATTTCCCTTGTTAGCTGGAATAGATTGTGGCTTGCTCTCGTTAAACTTTGGAAAAACTGCGCTAAATAGTTTGAATCGCATTAAGTTTTATTAGTTAGCCAAATTTTTAAGATATAAAAACAAAACGGTAAAAAAAAATTGAAAATCCGGGTTCTGGTTAGCATTTATAGGTATCATTTTATTAATCGCGCTTCACGTTTAAAGATATTTCAAAAATGTAATATCACTATTTTTAGAATTATAGTGCTTTATTTACAAGTTAAGAAATATCTCTTTGGGGGAGGGGTTAAAGCTTAACTTTATCACATTCCACATCTTCAAATTTTTTTTTCCCTTTATGTCAATATGAAGTACTCCTTCTTTTGCATTTTAGCATAATAAATAAATGCCAAAAGAGCCAAAAAACAACAATTTTGAGGGCCCTTTTGACCGAACAACAAATCAGCTTCAAAATTTTATATTATAATTTTAAATTATTTGAAGATTATTGGTCATAATGAGGACCCCTTTTAAATGTTTTAGAAAATATTTATAATTATGTATGTTTTAAATTATATTTTTCATGTTAGTTTATACATAGTTCGAAAGTTAGTTTTAGTTTTAATTACTTGATATAATGTCAAAATAAATCATTTTTACAACATAAAAAAAAAATAGTACTTCAAATAAAAATTAGAGTTGTGTTGGCATTAAATATTGGATCGGCACGAATTAATTAAAAGTGTAGATCAATGAAAACAGCTGGGGATGCTATTTTGATTACCCATTATTATTAAAGTGTTTAAACGAGAGGCCTATTTATTCCTAGCCTGATCATCAATAATAAGGAAGCAAGTTATCAATTTAATTGTAGTTTTTAACATATATGGGTTACCAAAATGGCGGGACCAGCTGATTTGCATTCAACGACACTTTAAATGCATTATTATGAATTTCGTCAGTCTAGGTATTATTATATGTAATTGATCAGCACCAATATTTAACGTTTTAGTCAATATTTTTTTAACCGGTTTAATATTTTTATTGTTTTGGTTATTTTATGATTGTATATATTAGGGCTGCACCGATATTTAATATCGGATTGGATCGGCACTGATATTTAGTGTTTTCAAAAAATATAGGGTCGGGTTGGTCCTTTTTTAAAAAAGCGATCTGATATTTTTTTTATTGTTTTTAGTTATATTATAATTGTATATATAATCATATAATTGTTTTTTATTTTATAAATAATTTCATAATAATAAATTAATGAAAAGGAACTAATATGCAATTTATTTGTTGTAAATGCAATGTTTAAAAAAAATAGTTTAAAATTTTACATTATTTTTTGTTATATTATCTGCAAAAAGAAAACGATATTAAAACATCTAATGTGTTGCTGCTAATGGGCCTCATTAGTCAATTTTAACTCAAAATTTTGACCAGCATAATTATAATTACCCATGCTTATTGATTTTTCCATCAGAAAGATTTGGATTTCTATTGGCAAAATTTCAAGGCATATGCCCATAAACATTGCAAATATTTTGAATGAAAATATTAACTTATGAAAAATAAAAAAAATACACTTAATCATCCGTGAAAGTTAGTTGGTATTTAAAGTAGAAAATATTGATATTTATAAAACCTTGGTTCAAAGATAGATAGTAAATAAATAAATATTGGATTGGTAAAAAAAAATTAGTGGATCAGCATAGCCATAATAAAAATTAATAGTCAATTGAGGCCATATATATTCTTAATTATTGTTATGTAATATATGATTAATGATATATTCATTTCAATATGAATAAATCAATTAAAAATATAGCATATAATTTTACATTTCTTTCATCATTTCTTGGTAAGAACCAGGATTATTATATTGTCTCATTTTTTCAGCTAATGGACTGTTTGGTAGTTGCAATATCATTGATTTACATTTGCCCATGTAAGAAAATTTACCTATAACATATCCCATTACACCAGTTGCTAGTATTTTAGCCCAAGCAAGATTTTTGGAAAGATACCCTAAATAATTACAAATATATAGAACAAAAAAAAGAATAATTTTCTAAACCTGTTTTAACCGCATAACCAGTTGCTAACATTGCAAGTCCTGATAAAGGCAAACCTTCATTCAAATTATTTAAAAGATAATATTATTATAATATAAAACAAGGTACAAGTATACTTCGATTATAAAAAGCCTGTCTATTGCATTCTCTTAAAGTCCTAATTTCTTCTGGCGTTAAAACAGGAAATGGCTATATTATTAAATAAAATAGACGTCTACAATAATAATAATGGTTTAAACCGGAGCTATGGAGTATTGTTGTCTTTGATCATCTGGATGATTAGTTGTATTTCTTTCCATAATAATTAAATTCCGCAGAAAATAAATTGATTGAGTTTATGTGACGTTGATAGGTAGGCATATTATGTAATATTTCATGAATAAAAAAATTGCCTGATCTAGACCCGTAGCAGCTTGGGGGTGGAGGTTATTTTTGAGTTTGAACATTCCTTAATATACCTATTTAAATACAATATATTAGCTAAGACCTTATTATTTTTATAAAACAATTAAATTAAAAAATTATATATCAATTTTTCTAGCTAGAATTTCTGGTTGTGTTTTATTTTAAGTTATTTTGAATGTAAATTTTGACTTATCACATAAAGCATTTATATGCTCCAAACATAATTTTTTTCCCCTAATTTAACAAAAATATTTAGTCTCATATTTACTGCTAGGACACATACTGTACCTTCCTCTTGAGTGGATAAGATTTATATTATGAACTTTTCATAATAAATTTCTTTCAAAAGTCAGGACAATCTGATTATTTTTGTTGTACCTCAAAATATGGCTTAATAACTTCCAATGATATTTTATATATGAAATTACTTCTTTTAAGCAGAGTTGTACAAAAGATCTTCTTTGAAGATTTTTGAGCGAGATCTAGCTCAAAAATTTGAGCAAGATCTTTGAAGATCGTAAAATTTGAAGATCTTTTATTTATAAAAAAATTTGAGCAACGATCTTAAAAGATCTAGATCTTTGAATATCGTAAAATTTGAAGATCTTTTATTTTAAAAAAATTTTGTGTAACGATCTTCAAAAATCTTCATGATATTTATTTTTTTACCCCTTTATTAAAAGCCCAGATGTTTTTCAATTTTTATCAAGGCAGGAGGAGAGGTATAAAACATAAAAGAAATATTATATTAATAAAATTGAAAAACATCTGGGCTTTTAATAAAGGGGTAAAAAAATAAATATCATGAAGATCTTTGAAGATCGTTACACAAAATTTTTAAAAAATAATAGATCTTCAAATTTTACAAAATTTTTAAAAAATAAAAGATCTTCAAATTTTACGATCTTCAAAGATCTAGATCTTTTAAGATCGTTGCTCAAAATTTTTTATAAATAAAAGATCTTCAAATTTTGATCTTTGAAGATCTTTTTATTTTGAGCAAATGTACAACTCTGCTTGTAAGTGAATATTTTTGTGTTTACTATATGATCTGTGTCTACATGAGCGGGAGGAGTAGGAACAGTTTGCATCCTATTTTTTGAGGGGGGTATGGGGTAGGCTGCTTTAACGCGGGTAGGAAAAAAAAATTTTTTTTGTGGGGGGGGGGGGGGTTATCTAATAAATTTGGAGATCAAATAGGATAAAATTTATTGCTGTAAAAATTAATACTTTTATTATAGAATTATTATAATACAATTCATCGACCAAATCTATATATTGAAAACAATCATAATTTTGCTATTCTTTGCAATGTAATTTAAAAGGTTTCGATATTTCAGCAACCTCATAATGCCATAATAATTAATTCATTGTATAGAGGTTTTAATTGAATTTTTTATCTAAAAATAAATTCTTTATATTCACAAAATATCGATAGTTGGTAGTATAGATAGATTAATTTAAGTTATTCTTTTCTAAATTTTCTGAGAAGAGTATCAATAAATTAAGAGGGTGAAAATAATAATAAAAAGACACCGCCACCAAAGGCGGCGTTAATTTTTTAAGGGGGTAGGCAAAGGTTTTTGAAGGGGGTTTGCATCCAATGAAAAAACTGTCATGCATACACTGCAGTGACGAGGCGTCAAGTTTACTACTAGGGAAGCAATCAAAAAAATTTTTTATTTTATTTATTAGTCAAACCATAAAAAATTAAGATTTATAAATAAGCGGAATTCGTCTTTGTTTTTGAGTAAAATGATCAAGTACTGAATTATAAAAGTTATACTAGATTTTAAATTTTTCAACATTTTGGATATCACTTGATAGTCCAATAAAAGTAGTACTATTTTCTAAATGATGTTTTAATAGCAAATTTTCTTCCGTGAGCAAATAAATTAATTCAATATAATTTCCTCTATTTATTGAATTAGGTGATTCATCATCCCCACGGAATGCGAGCTGCTGAACTCCAAGAAAACATATAGAATTGATTAAAATTTTCAATATTTCTCTATTTGATTTAACTTTCGAATTATGCTGTTCGATTGATATTTTGCGCATCGAATCTATCATATTTTCAATACGAATTTCGCCAGATGTTTTTAATTGAATCATCGACTGCAAATGAGCTGTTGATTCTTCATGTCGTTTAACTGCCTTTGAAAAATTATTCATATCCGAAAATCCTCTATCATTCCAAACATATTTTTCCTTTGGGAATAATAAGCATGACCAACAATATAGAGAATTAGAAAATTCACATCCAGTGAGCCATTCATATTTATCGATAGAAAAATTACGAATGCAAGATTTTATTTCTTTTTTTAAATTTCTTAAAATTGGCTTTGGTCTTCCTTTTTCAATAATTAATTTTTTGGTATCAAAATTTCTTGAGCTAAATGATAATATTAATAAATTTTCAATAATATAATTACAATTATTAAACATTAATTTAAAGAAAAAAAAATTTTTTTTAAAAAAGTAAGAAAAAAAATTTAATATAAAAAATTTATTTTTCTTTTATAAAAGAATAAGCAATTTTTTATTTGCTTCCCCAATGCTTATTTTTTAATCGTAAAATTAAACAATATCATAACATGATTTTCTATTTATTTATTGAAAAAATAAGCAATATTAGACTTGCTGCCCTCTTGTATATTTTTTTAACGTAATAAAAAAATTACACCAAAAAAATATCGTATGAATCATGATTTATTAGTATATTTATTATAGGAAAATAAGCAATATTAAATTTGCTTCCATCATTTTTTAACATAGTAAATATAATAGTAAATTTTTTTACGTAGTAAAAATAATAGTAAATTTTTGAACTTAGTAAAAATAATAGTAAATTTTTTAACGTAAATTTTTTATCGTAAATTTTTTATCGTAGTAAAATATTATAAATCTTTTTAACGTTATAAAAAATATATTAATTATTTTAAGGAAGTAATTTTATTTTTTTTTAGCACAGTATAAAGATTATATTAAGTTTATCTAAGAATTTTGTAAAAAAAATTTCAAGGGAAGCTTCGTCCCTGATACACTGTATATGATGTGAATTAATTGATATTATGTTTAGAAGTGTGTAAGACCTGCTTAAAATTGTATAATTTTTTGTCATTAAATACACCATATATAACCTACCTTTAGTCATATTATAAAATATTATAATTTCCGGATTTCTTGTTCATTTGTAACAACATTTTTATTATGGTGGAAAGTTGATAGCATTATGACATCTTTTTCTTTTTTTGGATATGATAATAATGTAATTTTTTCATATCCAACTCAAATATATGAAAATTGATATTATATTTTAAATAAATTTTATTATATTTACTTTCAGAACATATGAAAATCATAATAAATGATAATAATTTGAATGAGATAATTGTAAATTAAAAAAAAAACACAAAGCCCAATCAGTCACAAAATGTTTATATCTTAAAAACTATTCAGCCAAAATATATGAAATTTGGAATATAGATTCTAAGATATAATATATTTGATGAAGCTCTTGAAAATTCCAGTTCATAATAATAAACCTTTTTTTATGTAATATCAATTCTAGCAATGGGGTCTCATATACCCCACCGGCGTATTGAAAGGTTAAGCAACACTACTAATTACATATTTAAATATATATAAAAAACAATTACAATTTAAAGGAACTACAAAATCTGCATTATACTCACATTAAATATGTAAATTCTTTGCAAAAATTTTTTTCAACTATCACAACAAATATGAAAGTAAAATAAATTTTCATCAAAACAAAAAAGAAAATAATGACCTTAATTCAGTTTACCCTCTCCCATTTATCAAAAAAAATACTAATAGTAACAATATAAACATTTTAAAAAAACAATTATTATATGATTATCGTATTATAATTTGGGGAAGGAACCTAGATAGGAATGGGTAGTGTTGTTAAACGGCTCATTTTGAGCCGATTTTTAAAAACGGCTAACTCAATATTTTGGCCTGGAAAATATAGCCTACGCCTTGAGATTTTGCTTAGACAGCGTCTACACGACAGGATTTTCATTGGATGCAAACCCCCTTCAAAAACTTTTGCCTACCCCCCTAAAAAATTATCGCCGCCTTCGGCGACGGTGTCTCTTTATTTTTATTTTAACCTTTATAATTATATTGATACTCTTTTCAGAGAATTTATAAAGATAACTTAAATTAATCTATCTCTACCAACTAATTTTCTGATTATAAAGAATTTATTTTTTAGATAATAAATTCAATCAAAACCTCCATTATTTACAAAGAATTAATTATTATGCCATTATGAGCTTGCTGATGATACCAGAAAGTTTTATTTGGAAAACAATGTGTATGATTGTTTGCAATATATAGATTTGGTCGATAATTGTGTTATAATAATTCTATAATAAAAGTATTAATTTTTACAGCAACAAATTTGTCCTATTTCATCTCAAAATTTAAAAGATAACCCCTCAAAAAATTTATCCTACCCCCATTAAAGATGCTTACCCCCTACCCCCTCAAAAAATAGGATGCAAACTGTTCCTACCCCTCCCGCGCTGCTAATAGATGTCCAAGCCTTTGTTCCTTCTACAAACAAAATCGTCAGGCTTGAGTTATATTATTCTGGATGAAATAGTGAGTTAGCCGTTTTTAAAAATCGGCTCAAAACGAGCCGTTTAACAACACTTGGAATGGGCATACTAATAATTTGTTTTTTAAAAAAGACGATCTGTGAATAATGTTGTTAAACGGCTCGATTTTTTAAAAACGGTTAACCTAATATTTTAGCAAAATAAATTAAGCAAGCCTCGAGATTAAGTTTAAAGATTTTCAAACCTTTCAGCCTTCTATGAGCAAAATCTAGGCTTATGAAATATATTTTTTGGCTAAAATACTGGGCTAGCCTTTTTTAAAATCGGGTTTTTTAACAACACTATCTGTGTATTTGGTATTTACCCACATAAGACAAAAATTTATCAGTGGCGTCGTAAGGGGGGGGGCGGAGGGGTTCGAGCCTCCTGAAAAATTTGAATAGCCCCCAAGTAAAAAATTTTTTTTTAATGACTCCTTAGTATTCCTTTGAACTAAAAATAAATTTTTAATTGCTCCCTGAACAATTTCTTTTATAATTCTATTGAGTAATATATAGCTTTAATTTTAGAAATTTTTATTAAATGAATACTATTTTAATTATTAAATTAGATTAATACATATAAATTATATTTTCACTATGTCAGCTTGCGATCAAATTCTGTGTTAAAAATATATCAATATCTCCAATTAAATATTAATTTAGCATTAACAGTTGAATCTTAATTGACTTATTATTTAGATCATTATATAACCCTAATTAAATTAATATAATCATTTATTGAAAATTAACAAATTTAATTGTAGTTAGCCGAGTTTAACATATTTAATCAACTATATTATTGATTTTTAAATTTAATTATCATGTCTCTTTCTAAAATTATTTTCAAGGTCCAAATCCAAATAAGTATAAGAAATTTATTTATAAAAAGTAAGTAGACATATAGATAATCCTCTATTATATATAATTATTTATAAAATATTAGGTAAAATGCCACTTTTGCAGACGTATTTGACAGTTATATAATATATTATATTACAGTTAATATTTTTAAAATTTTACTAATCAATGGTTTTGATCAGAGTTGTACATTTGCTCAAAATAAATATAGATCTTTGAAGATCGTAAAATTTGAAGATCTTTTATTTTTAAAAATTTTGTGTAACGATCTTCTAAGATCTTCATATTTATTTTTTTTACCCCTTTATTAAAAGCCCAGATGTTTTTCAATTTTATTAATTAATATTTCTTTTATGTTTTATACCTCTCCTCCTGCCTTGATGAAAATTGAAAAACATCTGGGCTTTTAATAAAGGGGTAAAAAATAAATATCAAGAAGATCTTTGAAGATCGTTACACAAAATTTTTAAAAAATAAAAGATCTTCAAATTTTACGATCTTCAAAGATCTTGCTCAAATTTTTGAGCTAGATCTCGCTTAAAAATCTTCAAAAAAGATCTTTTGTACAACTCTGGTTTTGATAATAAATATAAGTAACAATTTGCATTCACTATTTAACGCCTTAAAATATTATTGTAATTAAATATCTTATTATTCATCCCACAATGAATGTAATAAATTAGATATCTTTTCTTCTCTTTTTTTACGGGTTTTTAGGAAGCTTTTTTTTTCTTCTTTGAAAAACAGTTTCGAGTTAAATTTTTAATACGAATATATTTTAAATATTATTACAAACTACTATTATTTTAAGATATAATATACCAACTAGGTGCGACAATAATATATAAAATTGCAATTGCTCTCATGATATCACTCTGGTTCTTATTTTATAGTTACAAAATGTTTCATTTCTAGTGCTGTAAACATTTTTAAAAAAATCGAACGCGTTCGCGTTCAACGTTCATTGACAAAAATCGAACGCGTTCACGTTCAAATTCAAAAAAAAAGGAACGCGTTCAAGTTCATGAACGCGTTCATGCGTTCAAAATTTTATAAATTTTTTTTAAAATTTAATTTAATATAAATAAATGCCTTATATTTTTCAACACAATATATTAGCCATGATAAAAAAATAATAGTTTTATTTTGATAATATAATTATAAATACAATATAATAGAGCGATAAAAAAATAAATTTATAAATTTTTTTTCTTAAATACTAATATTAAAATGCCTTATTATAATTATCTATATATATATTATGTAATTATTTTTACTTAGAACAATTAAAATAAATTATTAACTGGCTATATAGTTATACATATTATATAATATAAAATAATTAATGTTACAATCAGATGTCTTTTTAAATTGGAGCTTGAAGATGTTGACACTGATATAATACTTTTTGGACACATTTTACATTTGGTAACTATTGAATTACCTTTTGATTTTAAAACAGTGAAATATTTTTGATATTTGGGCCATGGTAATTCTAATTCATCTAATATTGAATTTTGATTTTCAGAATCTGATGATGAAACATTTATATCCATGCAAATGCTAATCTATTAAATTAAAATATAAAATATTCAAATTAATAAACTTTAATCTTATCTTCTCTAGCAGTAGCACGTTATGGTACGTTAATTGCAATATGAAAGAGGAAAAAGTAAAAACAGCTGTTTAAAAAATATAAAACTTTTTTGTTAAAAAATTGGATTAAATCTTAATTTTTAAAATAAATAAAAATATAAGACTTTTTTGTTAAAAAATGCGGATTAATATTAATTTTTCAAATAAATAAAAATAAAAAGTGTTTATAAAATTGAACGAACGTAAAATTGAACGCGTTCATCAAAGAAAAGGAACGCGTTCACGTTCAAAGTTCGTCAAAAAAAAAGGAACACCGTTCATCACCTTTTTTCAAAAAAACGAACTTCGTTAACGCGTTCAAAACACTATTCATTTCTAATATGTCATCTATGCCGTGTAAATAACTCAAGGCTTCAATATATTTGCATAATTTCTTCTTAAGATTTTTAGTGTTTTTGTTTCATCAATTCTAATATAATAATTCTGATATAGGTTACCATTGTGAGTGTCATGGCTATGACTGTAAATTTACCAGCATCTATTATTTATGTGGGTATGTAATTTAAGATTATTACTAAAGCTGCTGAGAGCATATGATTGCATATTTTAGATATGCAATAATGGTAAACTGTGTAGTCGTTTATATATCATTAAAAATGGAAGATAATCTTTTAGAAATTTATATCTCACAATAATTTTCTCGATTATTTATCTAGCTTCTATCATGTCATTTAAGAGGAAGCTCTAACCACCATATAGTTTTATAATTTGGAATGGTCGTTTTTATTCTCTTCTTCAAGAATTGTTGATTTGGTTAGGCCTATAAATTTTTCCTTATTAGTTTATTCTATAAAACATTATAAAAAATGGTAACAGAGAGTTAAATTAGTTTCATGACCTTTTGTCAATGTAAGTTGCTAAGAATTATATAGCCTTATGTGGTTCTTAAAAACCATTATCAATTGAGGCATATGTAAAAATTAATTAACCTTTTTTATCACTTGTAATTCTTTAGACGCAAATTTTTTTATATCAACCATCGAAAATATTTTATACTGTAATAAATTTTTGTATTAAAAAATATTAATTTTGGATATGTCATATATTGTTTTAATTATTTATATGTTAGTTTATTTATATGTTAGTTTATTTATATGTTAGTTTATTTATATGTTAGTTTATTTATATGTTAGTTTATTTATATGTTAGTTTATTTATATGTTAGTTTATTTATATGTTAGTTTATTTATATGTTAGTTTATTTATATGTTAGTTTATTTATATGTTAGTTTATTTATATGTTAGTTTATTTATATGTTAGTTTATTTATATGTTAGTTTATTTATATGTTAGTTTATTTATATGTTAGTTTATTTATATGTTAGTTTATTTATATGTTAGTTTATTTATATGTTAGTTTATTTATATGTTAGTTTATTTATATGTTAGTTTATTTATATGTTAGTTTATTTATATGTTAGTTTATTTATATGTTAGTTTATTTATATGTTAGTTTATTTATATGTTAGTTTATTTATATGTTAGTTTATTTATATGTTAGTTTATTTATATGTTAGTTTATTTATATGTTAGTTTATTTTGTATGCAAAATATAATAAATGACAAAATATGAAATTCAGAATAATTGTTTAGAGATAGCAAATTTTAAAAAAGTATAATATATTAATATATAACCCGGTCGAAGGCAGGGATATTTCTTTCTTTCTTTCGAGGTATGAGGGGGGGGGCGAAGACCCCCATAAATTTTTTTAGTTGAGCCCCCTGAGATTGTAAAGGCTAGCGACGCCCATGTAATTTATATTTAAAAACAAAAGGAAAACGGTATACTTGCTTAGATATATTTTTCAAAATTTATAAACAAAGGGGGAGATGGGGAGGGGAAGGAGAATCGAGAACAACATATTTTGCATTTGCAACGGGTGTTGAAAAATTATATCGTAGCATCTAGGTTACTATAAATAAATTACTATACGAATTGTAATAATTTGTATAAAATAAAGAGATAAAATACAAAAAATATATAATTAATAACAACAAATTCCTTATAACACTAATTTATTTTTGAGTATTTGTACTTTTTTACTTTTTGATTAACTCTTTACATATTTATTAACTTATTAAAATATATTTACTTTTACTTATATATTGGATATAAATTACAGTGATTTAAAAATTATTAATACTTTCTTATATGCCTGAATAAACTTTAATATATAAATCTCTCAAGCCAAATATATACTTCTAATTCTTTCTTGGTGGAGAATAGAAATTATATTATAACTAAAGTTCCTTGGGAAACATTGTGTCGAATAGGTGTATTG
Organism: Gordionus sp. m RMFG-2023; assembly: GCF_954871325.1. Taxonomy (NCBI): domain Eukaryota; kingdom Metazoa; phylum Nematomorpha; class Gordioida; order Chordodea; family Parachordodidae; genus Gordionus; species Gordionus sp. m RMFG-2023. Next base: position 7,297,008 of record NC_088777.1, read on the forward strand.
AATTAATGATAATTTTAAAGAAATTAATTTGTATAAAATATATAAAGATAATTGAAAAATTGTAAAGGTAAAATTGAAAGTTTTCAATAAGCAAATTAAAGGACAATTATATTAATTATCGAGGTTATGTAAACTTAAATAGTGTAAATATAGAGAGAGAAAAGGAATTTTTTACATAATTTTTTAGTTGATTTTATATTTTTAGTTTGATTTTATATTTTTAGTTTGATTTTATATTTTTAGTTTGATTTATATTTTTATAGTTTTAGATTATTTATTGTTGAATGATTTGGATTAACTTTATATTTTAATTAAATTTCAAGTGTTTAAATATGAACATTCAATACATTGGATCTCAAATTTTCTGAGAGAACATTGTCGATGAGGCCACAAAAAAATATAAAATTTTTGAGACTATTGATAAAAATATGGTTGAGTTTATGGGTATTATAAAAAATATCCTATGGACAAAATATTTAATTCGTAAAAAGTAGAAAAGAATAAAATTACCGAAATTTTTGAACTTTATAACATCAAACCAGAGATGGAGTTATTTAGAGAATATTAGCGCCTTAAGCTGTGGTTCTGAACTTAATATGGAATTCATTGCTGTACTGTTCATGATTAAATTTTAACATAAAAAATTATAGGTAAGACTTTAGGTGAGAATACTACGGATTTAATTACTATTGATAATATAGTGTTTAAATTTTCGATGGAAGTTTCAGGTAATCATAATAAAATCTGGACAGATAACGAATTGAGTAGAGACGACGAGATAGATGGCAAGGAAACCTGGGGTGGAAAGACAAGAAATAATATAAAAGGTCAGACAACGACAACAAAACGAATGATATAATATAGATACCTTATAATTTAGGGCCATGCAACAAGATTAATTACATTAATGATTTTAATATTGACATACAATTAAATAATCTTAAATTTTTTTAAGAGTTTAAAAGGCTCAAAAATAATTAAAACATTGATTTAATAAATTGTTCAAAAAACAATTATGAAAGAACGCCCATCACAGTCGTTGGTCAAGTGGTTAATTTCAAGATTAAAAAATATTTGTTTTTTCGTATTGGGTGGGGATGGACTACCTTTATTTGGTCAAAATTGGATCAGGAAATTTGATATAATTTAATTTAATTTTGATATCGACAGAATAAATGAAAAAGGTGTAGATGATAAAATAAATTTTTCATTTCACAATCCTAAGGCTAATAAAGTAATATTTGATGAAACGTTGGAGGTTGAGATAAGCTTATAATAACAGATATATTATAAAAATTATCGTAATCCTTCTCACTCAGTAACAAAATCTCCACCTTAAACCAAACTTATAGGTATGAAATTAAGAATGTGGAGTTTCTATAAAATAATGACTCTGATGTGGGTGACAATTTTAAAAAATTAACTGTAGAGAATTATTAATAAGTAAAAAGGTTTTTGTGAGAGTGTGTGCAAATATGAGAATTAGTGTTAGCTTTATTGAAAAATTATTTTATTAAAAGGTATATTAATTTATTATATTATTTTAAAAACAAGTTCATATTATCTCTAGAATTGAAAGTTTTATGATAGATTGAATAATGAAGGGTATGAAGATTGAAATAAAAATGTTTAAAACCTAAAAATACACAAAATTATATATAAAAATTAAATACCCTTTAACAATAATTTTTATCATAATTTGTTTTCCTTTATTCATCTCCATTAAATATATAATAATAAATTATAAAGTAAAATATATATTAAATTAATATTATAAAAAGATTACAGTAAAAAAAAAATTATAAAAAATTAAAGTTGAAAATTAAAAAGTAAAATATAGAAAAAAAATAATTTTCATTTCAAATTTACATCTTTGAAATATTTTCATTTACATAGTCTAGAAATTAAGTAATATCGTAATAATTCTTGTAATTAAAATTTACATAGTTCATATTTATTATATAAAATTAAGTAATATCGTAATAATTCTTCTAATTTGCATAAAAAAAAATTTATATAAAAATATAAATTTAAATATCACAACATTATCCTCATCTATAAATTATTTGTAAATCTGTAACATCATTTAATTTTTAACAATAAAAAAAATATGTAAAATGGTTTTTATATTTTATTTTGCAGTACAATTTTTGACTCAAGTTGGCGCTAAAGCGTTTTTAAAATATAAACATATTAAAAAAATCTTCTTTTATGGGTAGTAGAACAGTATTAGAAACCTTTTGGAAATAGTTTGAAATACAAAGTGTTAATTTCCTTTGCTCCACAAGGGAAAAGGTTATTTTTTTTAAAAAATATTAGATTTTGGACTGAGTAAAAAGTTTAGGGTAGTAGATGAGTATTCTGAAATGTTTGAAAGTAGTTTGAAATAAATTGTCCCAAATTTTATTACTCCACATGTAAATATTAATCTTATCATCACTTATGCATGAGCTCAAATTTTTTTCTTAAATTAATGAAAATTTGCACAAGTCATTTAGAATCACTCCCAGAGGTTTTGTTAAACTTGTCTATTACCTGATTGTATTTATCCTGTAACCTAGTTACTTAACATTTTAATTTTTTCCCGTAAACTTAAGAAAATTATTACCATTAATTTTAAACGGCTACCAATGGTTTTGTAATATTCATTTCCTCAGAACTTTTCACTCGGTTCAAAACTAAGTTGTGAAAAAGTTATTTTTCCCTTGTGGAGGAAAGAAGATTGGAAATATCGTTTTTAGACTATTCCAAAAAGGTTTGTAATACAGTTCAACTACACAGAACCTATTTATCAAACCCCAATTTTTTGAAAGACATTTTAAAAGTGTTAGCGTCAACTTGCTTTAAAGATTCGATTGTATAAAGATCATTTTACATATTTTTGGTATATAAACTAGAAGATGATCAAATTTATGCAAATGATTTTTAGATTAATTGTTTTCAATTTATTTCTAAAAATAAGAATTTACTAATTTTTACTGCTTTAACAAAGGTCATGTTGAAAATCTAAAAATTTGAGCCTCTACCCCCTCAACCCGAGATTATCAAGGCTAATTACGCCACTGCACTAATGCCACCATGTTTTATACTTAGAGTAGCCACATTTTATCTTTTCGGAAAGGCAACCCTTTATTTAGATTCTATATATTCTGGCTAGCGTTGAATTTAGAGAATGACTATTTTCTATAATAAATAAAATTTGGAAAGACGACCAAGGTAAATTTTCCACGAAATCGATAAGTGAAACTAATTACTTATAGGAAATTGAAATCTGAGAAAAATTTGATTTTAAGGTTTTAGAAAAAAAAATTATTTCTTTTTAAAAATGGCAAAAAAAAAACAATCGGAAATACTATTTTTATAAGAATTGATTTTATTGTTTTAATATTATTATTATATTTTTTCCTATTTATTTGCGAATCGTTTAGTTGTATTGAATTTATTATGAAGATGAAGGTTAAAAAAGAGATAATTTTAATATTAGAAATAGAGATCTGAAATGCCAGGCCAGGAAAAAAATGGACCGAAATATTGATGAATTTTCAATATTTGTTAGAAGTAAATGATAATCCACTAGAAGTGGCTGGGCCTAAATTTTTTTGCCGTATGCCGATCTCTAATTATGAATTCCATATTTCTTTAAAAAATAAAAAATTCCTAAATGTTCTACTTTCACTATTCATATCACGATACATTCTTTAAATATTATTGAAAGTATCACGATACTTTCACTCCTCATCGAAATATCAAACAATTATTAAGTTTTTATTTTTCGGAGTCGCCCATTTTTTCTGGCATCGAAAAATTGATAAATTTTAAAAATATTAAAGTTAGTTTGATATCCTTTTTTTTTTAAAAAAAATAGAGATTTAGAAATATAAAAAAATTATTACGAATAAAATATAATTGTTAATTTAAAAAAAACTCCCAGAAATTTAAGGGTCAATGTTAATTATTTCGGGGTCATGCTTATAAAAATTCTTAAAAAATCAATCTAATTTGCAAATCAAAGATTAATTATCTTTTAAGATGCAATAAAATCCATTTTTTTTATGTATTAAGTGATGGAATCACACGGTCGCCTCCAATCTACTATATATCATCTCTACCGTTACCTCAGAAGAAGAAAAAAAGTCCTTGCTGGATTCGAGTTCAAAACTATCGTATTAGCGATTCGCGTACATATTCGACCTTTGCCAAAACGATGATTTTTTAAAAAAAATATATATATTATAACCAAATGTTGCGGTGTCGATCATCCAAACTAGTGTTGTTAAATAGCTAACTCAGTATTATAACCAGAAAAATATTGCATAAACCTTTGTGCCATTTATGAACAAAATTTTAAAGCTTGCGTAATATTTTTCTGGCAAAAAAAATTATTGAGTAAGTCATTTATTTAAACAAAAAATAAATTGAAATCTTTCTTTCTTTCTTTCTTTCTTTCTTTCTTTCTTTCTTTCTTTCTTTCTTTCTTTCTTTCTTTCTTTCTTTCTTTCTTTCTTTCTTTCTTTCTTTCTTTCTTTCTTTCATCCTTTCTTTAAAAGGAGAAACATACAAAAATTTATTTTATAATGCAAAAAAAAACGTAACTTATAATTTTATTTTTTTTTGAATTTTAAATAATAATTTTATTTCTTTTAAGAAGTTTTGAACTGGAGCAAGAAAACTAAGACAAATTTAGGGGTTCTAAGAAAAGTTCTGAGGCAGAAATATATTTATGATTCACAGAAAAAGATATTTTAAAAAAATATTTGTTATTTTTTTCAGGATAAAATTTGATCCAATATCTTTCCTCATTGCCAAAATTATTTTTTCTTTTACAAAATTTTCTAAAAGTGTAAGCAAATATTATAATATATTGGTTGAAGATGTTAATTCATTTTTGGTTTATTTTACTGTGTCAAACGGCTAGATTTGGCCAATTTTAAATTAAGAATTTAGACAAAATAATATTGCGCAAACCTTCAATATTTTATTGCTAGATGTCCAAAATCTTTCTTCAACCTATGAACAACCACTCCAGGCATTTTTCGTTAAAATGTTAGGCAAGCCGTTTTTTTTCAAGCCCTTTTAACAGCACAAGTATATTTAGTGTTAAAACAGTGTTTGGAAAAAGAACCTAGAATCCTAGGAACTGCATCAAATATTGGAACCGTTTTAAAATTTTGATTTTTAGAAAATCTACAACAACCTTTTAAAATTATACAAGTTATAAACCCTATTTAGACTAGGTTCCAATTGAAATTTTTTTTAAAAAAACAAGTGTTTTTGGTTTATATTATATTACTCCCCTGCCCTTTTCCTAATAAATTAAATATGGGCAACAAATAAAAAAGAAAATCGAAATCGAAAAAAATTATAAAAACCAAAAATACGCCTCCACATCATCTACATGACAGTCCCTGGATGCAAACCCCTCTCAAAAACCTATGCCTTTTCCCATTATTAATTTCACCTTCCTTTCATAAATTATTTTAGCTCTACTATCAGTTAACAAAATATTATGAATATAAAAGAATTATTTTTTAGATCATGATTCCAATTAAAACCCCCCATCATTTAAAATGAATGCATTATAGCATATTGTTTGGCATGAATGTGAGTTTGCAGAGAATAACTAACACTTAAATGATAGCAGAAAGCTTTATTTCGAAAATAATATCTATAAATGTTTGCAGGATTTGGTCGATGATCTGATCAGCAATAATATTATATATAGGTCTATCATAAAAGTATTAATCTTTACAGCAATATATTTTGTCCTATTTCCTCTTATAATTTAATAAATAACCTTCCAATAAATTTATACTATACCCCTCTTAAAGGCTCCTACCCCCTACCGCCCTCAATAAAAATTGGAAAAACTGTTCATCTCCCCCCGTTCATGCAGACACTGCACCTCCCTCCTTCACAATTTTATTATAATGTAGCATCTTCACAACTACATACTTCCCTTGAATTTAATGATATTGCATCATAAGCCCCCTCCAATGGAAGATGTCTCTGATTAAATGTATTACCTCGTTGATTGTTACATGTCTAAATTTTCCTCCTATTTGTGAGAAAAATCTCCAAGCTTATATAATTTACTTTTTAGCCAAAATCGATATCTCTCCGTTTTTAAAATCGGCTAATCAAGAGGTATAAACAAGACTAGATGAATGGGATTCGTTAGATATTTTTAAATTCCTTTCATGTTGCAAATATAATATCAAACTTTTATAGCTACTCTATTTTTTAAAATAATTCTTATTTTTATTTTTAAAAAAACATGCAAATAAATTGAAAATTAATTTCCTTCATTAATTTAATATTATGTACAAAATATTATATATATAACAAATCATAAAATAATCAAAATATCGAAATTTTTTTTAAAAATATTGACAACCCGATATTTTTTAAAAAATGCGAAATAGCGGTACCGATCCAATATTTAACATTAACAGTGTCATAACCTTGTCGTTAAAAATTTATTACCTGCACATTTTGAATTTGCATTTGTAAAATAGAGCCAAATTTATTCAATGAAATATTAAAACCAGACTGACTCTGGTTCCAAAATCTCGACATTTGTAGGCCTTTATTATATATCCTTAAGGCAGTGGCATAACTAGGAATTTTTCTTAGAGGGGGTCCATACATATAAAAGCCTGGGGGCTTCACCCTCCAGACCCCCATTAACGGGCCTTCGGCCCTTTTCCCTGTCCTTTGGCCGGGTTAATCTTACAAATTATAACCATATCTTCTATAATATATAATAAATACATTTTTTAAATGTATCAATAATATGTTATTATAATTTAGTAGATTATTCTCAATGACTTTATAATAATACTATCCAGAATAATTTCAATAGTAATATAATATCCTTTCACAAACATCAAAACTAGAAAAATATAAATATTAATGGCATTTATTTAATATAAAGTCACTTTTAAGTCTTTTGAACGTATAATCTAGAAAAAAGATTTAGCTCTGGGAGGGGTCCAAACCCGAAAACCACCCCCGTAGCTATGCCACTGTCATAAGGGAATTAACAAGTTAATTATTAAAATTGTTTATTTTAAATTTATATAATCCAATATTAACATTGCATCATTTAATTAATCTCTTTTTGACACATCTGCCAATATACAAAAACTAGGATAAGGTTACTAAAATCAACACTTATATATGATTTCTTAGTAACCAAATACTTGTTTTCCAGTTTAAAATATGTTCTAAATAAGAGTTAAATATATGATATTTTTTAGAACTAATATATATATAGACTATATTATCAGATAGTACATATTTGAAATGTTACATTTAAAAAAAATGATTGATTAGGTTCATAAAAACTTAAATTTCATTTCTTAAGAACCAAATACTTATTCTTGTTTTCCAAATATTTTATTTTTCAAAACTAATTTATATAGACTATATTATCACATAGTACATATTTGAAATGCTACATTTAAAAAAAAATGATTGATTAGGCTCATAACAAATTAAATTCCATTTCTTAAGAACTAAATACTCATTTTTGCTTTCTAATCAAAATCTGAATTCTTTTAAATAAGTAGTAAATATATTTTATTTTTTAAAACTAATATACATACATAATATATTATCAGATAATACACATTTAAAATGAATATATTAAAATTTACATATATATATAAAATGGAGGATAATTTGTACATATAATACTAACATCTATAAACTTATTTAAATATTTAAAATAATAGTAGTCGAGTTTATCAGGATGAAGATAATTGTATCAAAGCTAATGCCACATTTAGTTTATCATTATATTCTTTGGTTTGGAGGTTATATTTAACTGTTTTTATATATTTTTTGTGAACAAAATTGGTTTCCTCATATAATTTTGGAACATTTTGATGTAAATTTTTCTCCATATTCTCCAAAATAGGTTGATTTATATGTAAGGTATTATTATAAGGGGCATGGTAAAAGGATTGTGTAGAACTTTTGATTGTATTCAGTGTAGGGCATATATTTTCCTTGTCTTTAGTCTCTTTCAATTTTGATATTTTGGAGAAATCTGACTTTTTAAATTTTCTTTGTTTTTTATATATACAAAATAAATAATAATCAAAACTGTCTATTTATATTAGAGATATGCATGGCACAAATAATTTTCTTTCTCAGACTGAGGAACTGAACTTATGCAAAATATTTTTCTTTGGGCTGGGCCAACCCTTAATTTTTTAATTTAAATTTATGAATTTAATTCATAAAAAAATACTGCAAGCAAATTTAAGTTTTTGCCCATATAAAATTGGGCCAAGCCAAGTTCAGCTTAATCTCAAATTAATATACGAAACATTAGAGGCTGGCATGGGTCAGCTAAAATTAGAATTTTTGAAATCTTATCAGTTTATCTCATAAATTTTTTTTTGCCCAGCCTATAAAATAATTAGGTCAAGTTGTCGCTGTAATAATTTTTATGAAAGAATAAGATGTAAATTTTTTTTGGGGTGTTAAAAAGCCCAATAATATTATGTAAAACTGGAGATTTTGCTCATAGATGGCAGAAATGTTTGGACCTATATTTGCTCAATCTCATAGCCTACATGACATTATTTTGGGTAGGATATAAATTGTGCTATTTTAATAATTGACTCAAATCAGGCTTTTTAACAACACTAGTATAGCCCAGAAAAATAATACCTATCCAGCTTAATCTTAAAATATTTTTGGAGATTTCAGACCAACCTCTACTAAATATATCATAATATTAAATATACAGCATTTTAAAGAGTTGATTAGATTAATACTAATATTAAAAAATTTACTTAGATTCTTGTGAAAATATGTTTCTATTTGTTGATGCTTTATCAAATCGTTTCAATGAAATGAAAGGATGTTCAGGACATATTCTATTTGGATGAGCAAATTTAGTTTTACAACCTTTGTAGATTTGAAATAAAGTTAAAATATGATAATTAATTTAAAATATGAATGTTATTAAATTATTACCTGGATATGTGCACACAAAAGGTTTTTCCCCAGTATGTAATCTTTGATGTGTTTTCAATTGTCCACTTTGAGCAAATGATTTATTACAATCATTGAAATAACAAGCAAATGGTTTTTCGCCTAAATAAAAATACCATAGAAGGTAAAATGGACTAATATTTACATAAAAAACGATTATGTATTTAAAAAATGATAAAATTTAAAATGCTATAATTTATTAACAAATTTACCTGTGTGAGTTCTAGTATGAGCTTTAAGCGATTTTTCTCTTGGAAATATCCTTTGGCATATTTGGCAACGTATTTTGTGAGGTGTAACTTTCCCTTTTAGCATAAGGTAAGAAATGTTATCCAATTTCGGTCTGCCTCTCTTATTAACCAAGCCAGCGGTATTCTCATCCGAATTATTATCAGCTAATATATTTGGATTGTTTTGAGCGTTTTCTGGGATTTTATTAATTTCTAATCCAGGCAAATGGTGAATATATGAATATGGATTCGGTAGTGAATATAAATCTTCATTTTCTGTTTCAATAATTTTATTAGCCTCATTTTCATTGATTAATCTGTTCATGGTATTATTTATTATAATTATAGGTTATCAATTGACGATTTTTAAAAACAATTTAAAATTTAAGCGCTTGAATAGTGGCGCGCAAAATATTTAAAAACAATTTTATTAATAACCTCAAGGAAAAATGTTTTTTAAATAATTTTAAGTTAATTAATAAAAAATACATTGTTATAAACAAAAATGGGCAGAATTACATATATTATTAAAATAAATAAATATATATTTAAAATTTAGGTAGCAGTAAAACAAAAGTACTTTAAAATAATTTGTTATTTTAAACATTAAGGGGGGGGGGTGGATAGTATCGGGGGTTTAATTAAATAATGCTCTAAAAATATTTTCATATAGTGTACGTTTGATATATATCAAATATTTAGATGATGGTAAACTATTAGTTATTTTATCATAAATATTGGGGGGGGGGGATAGTATATGAGGTATAATTAAATATTGCTCTGAAAATATTTTCATGTAGTGTACGTCTGATATATATATATCAAATATTTAGATAATGGTTAACTATTATAAGACTATTTTTTAAATATATAAAGATGTTTTATTTGTTTCTAATATGTAAGAAATGTATAAGGTTGTATAAATCTTTACATAGAGCTATATATTAAAAAAAATAGTGAACTAAAATAATTTTAAGAAAAACCTAATTGAAAATAGTGCTAATGTTTTTGGAATCGATATTGTTTTCTATATATTTATTCATGTTTTCTATATATTTATTCATTTACTTGACAACAGCATATAAGAAGTGGATGAAAGTATATCATATAATGCATCATAATAATTACCATAAAAGTGTCAAAAGATGACTATCAAAAATGTCTTATTACAAAAATATTAGTATATCTATTTGTTAATCGTTACCAATCAATCATCAACTTATGCAAAACGAAAATAAAATGTTTTAAAATTAAATTTAACTTAACCGATAATATTGTAACGCGATAAAATATAAACAAAACTAGAATAATTTAAATCATACCGTGACTCAAAAAACTAAAACATATTTATATATATCAAATAGCTAAATTTAAAAATGTTTATTTGTATGCTTTGCCTCTGCCTAATGAATAAGAATTTCCTAGGTTCATAAGACCAAATAAAAATCTTAAAAAAATATTTTAGGAAAGAAATTAGAAAAAGAAAGCTAAAATTTTTCTATAAACAAAAATCCAAGGGAAGAAGTTCTCTAATAATTTTATGTCAAACTCAACCGTTAATAAGTTATTACTGCGTTTCTATAGATAAAATTAGGAATTTCATATTAAAAATAGGAGATAGGCAGCAAACTAATAGTTTAAGACAGCAGTTGAGATTGGCGAAAATAATTTTTCTGGCTAAAGGAGGCTGGAATCTCAGAAAAATAGCTAAAACAAGGTGGTAGACACCTGAAAAAGACCGTCGATAGTTATACGATGAAGAGATCTTACTAACTCTCTCTATAAGACAAAAGCAATCATATCTCTAGCTAAATCATTTAAGAATCTGAGCAAATTTGAAATGTTAAATCCGCTTTGATTTATTTTAAATAATGGGGCAACTCTCATTATATCTTCAAACTAAAAATTTGAAGATTTATCAGCTTGAAAAATGATTAAAGATGCCAAGTTTCCTGTTTCTTTTATAATCTTCACCTCCATTCAAAATGAAGCTATAAAAAAATGGATACAAATTTAAATGAAAATATTCCTAATTTAAAACTACCAGATAACATCTAGATATGCCAAAAACTCAAATACGTCTAACAAGGAAGATGTAACTGAATGATGAATGAGATGAAGGCTCGAAACTCTGATTATTCTCTATATTTTTAAAGCATCGTCCTACAATTGATCAAATTATAGTTTAAACATAAGATTTTAGGTGAATAAAGAGCTTATAATTGTATTTATCCGAAGAATTTTGATAAAATATACATCTAAGGTATTTCTGGCCTTGATGAAAGTTTCACAAGTAGAACATGTATTCAGTGTCAAATTACCACAAGAATTTTCTTCGTTTGCCCTTATTTATGAAGAATAGTCAGGTTAATGAAAATATTTATTATAATTTGTGAATGTGAGGAGTCTAATAAACATTAATACATTACACGATAATAGTTACCCAAACCAAGTAATCATGCTCAATTTATATAAATATCTCTGAAATTTTTTGATGCTTGGACATGTTACTTAATAAGGGTTAACGATTACCGTTATCAAATATTATCGTCACTTAAAAAAATTATTAATGGTTCATGTTTATTAAAATAGATGATTCTTAAATTCTTGTGCTTTATAATTGATCAAATTTTTTGAAAATATTTCATAATCAAGTTTTGAGTAATGTTGCCTTTTCTCATCTTTAATTTTACTGCATGTTTGAAATAAAACATAAAACGTAAAACGAAAACAAAACACATGAAATATTCTATTCTACCATTTACTCTTATAATAAAATGTAAATAATGTGAAACTAAATAATATATTCTTTTACCATTTTTTTTAAAAATAAAAGACCGTATTTATCAATATAGAACTAAAATCCCCAAGTATTTTATTTTGATACCCCAGTATATATCCAAAAACAAGCAAGGTGAATTATAAATAAATAAATAAGTATATATATTATAACATTTTATTCTCCTTTGATTTTTATGCATAAATGATTATTTCTTGTAAAGAAACAAATATTTTTTTTTGTATTATAAAAAATAGTTTTTAATTAGTTCTTTATCTTTTGGACTTGCATTCGGGCCTACAGGATTGAGCGCATTTGTCTCTGAAACTTGAACAAGCACCTTGCTTTGCTAAATCATTGCAGTTGCTAAATTGGTTTACACAAAATAGCTCTATTTTTTTAAAAAAAAATATATATAATGATTTGTAATTTCTAGTTTAGGCATCGACCTTTTAAAAATTTAGGGCATTTATTATTCTTTCCGCGAAAAAAATATCCTATTATTATTGATAAAAATTTGTTGAAACAGATAAAAATCAGGGCTGAGAACCGGAACTCCAACCGTGAGCGAACCCAGATCCTTCGAACTCTCAAGATTTTTAAACCCAAACCCTTTGTTTTTAAATGTGGGGTTAAGAGTTTTTTTTGTGAAAATCGTTTTTATTTTATTTTTTAACATTAAAATTTTACCATCACATTTTGTTTTATTGTATTTTTTTAAATACATTTTTTTTTAAACAAATACAAAATTAAAAATTAGGGGCTATAATTAGTTTGTTAAATGGCTCGATTTGAGCCGATTTTTATAAACGGCTTACTCAATATTTTAACCAGAAAACTCAAAATTTCTCTTATATTAAAGTATAACTTGTTTTTTTTTACCGCATGATTCTAGTAATTTCCCAGCGTATACATTCTTTGCACAAACACCACCTTTTATGCAACCCTTGCATGATTGAACAGCTGATTTTTCATAAGGTACATAATATGGAGGTGAATTGCCGCTAAAAATATTTATATGGATAATTAAAATAATCTATTATTCAAGTTTCAGCACAATAAATAGATCTTTAAAATTTTTCAATTATTATAATTATAACCTCGGATAATAATTGCATGCATATATTTTTTCCCCAGAACATTCCGTCATTCCGCATCCAATTTCTTTTGTAGTACCCCACACAACCTAATATTACCAATAAAAAAAAATTATTCATATTTCTTTCTTTCTTTTTCTAAATTTGATTGCAAATATTATTTTCCATTTTAAATTGATTATCGACAATTTTATTTTAAAAATATAGGAAATCATTGCTACCTAACCACGGTCTCTCATATATATACTGTTTTTAAATATGTTATTAATAGGAATAATATAGAATACATTTTTTTAAAAATCATATTCTAAAGTTTAATATGGGGGACTGGGGTATAGTGGATTGGATTTAGCAAAAAAACTCTTGTAAAATTGGTAAATAGCAAAAGATATTACCAGAACTGCAAAAGATATTACCAGAACTAAATAATGATCTATCATATACAATTAATATTTCTAGAAAACTGAATTTTAACTTCGATTTTTTTAGGAAAAAAGACTAGGGCCATAGGATCACATATAGGATCCTGTATATTTTTATATATTTTATTTAAACAAATATTCTTATATTATAAAGATTATGGGAAACACAAAAAATCTAAAATTTTATGGTATAATATAAAAAAAAATTATGCTAAAATATTGTTAATATAAATAGTCCTATTTGCCTCGGTTCAACGTGCCCCTTGCCCTCATTTCTAATATGAAAAACTAATAAATTATATTATAATGCAAACACACATTACATTATATACGATGAATCATACATTATAATTTTTTATTCACACTTCTGAGGAAATTAAACAGCAAAAATTCCTTATGTTTTAGAAGTAAAAACATTAAGTACAAAATTTTATAAAGTCGAAATAAGGCAATATTTTTTGTACATAAAAGTATAAAATATAATAAATATCTATTATTGTATTAAATTTTTAACTTTTAGATTTAATTAGTATATTAAATTATATTAGATTAGACTCATGAGGCCTACTGGTACTTAGAGCCCCCGGTCTTTTCTATATTATATAGTATATTATATGCAATACAATAAAAAAACTAAATTAAACAAATTTAATTATAACCCTGCATTATAGGTTAGCGCCAATTCGCGCCGAAATACACTAAAATACATAAAAATACAGCGTATTTCGAAGCAACTTCGCTGTAACTATAAATGATGGGTAAGGGTCAACTATTTTTTAAAATGGTACTAGGAAATTGATTTTGAAGGTTTGTGTCAACTAATGATAATATTTATATCATCATATAACAATATATAAATTAATAATCACTATATAAAAACCCTAAAAAAATTCATAAATTAAACAAAAACAAACAAAATAATAATAATAATAAAATCGATTTTATGATAAAGTTCATTTTATTTTACTTGAGTATAATGACCAACTGATTTAAAATTCCCTCGCTCTACCCCGAAAGTAAAGCTGGTGACTTCATCATGCCACGTTTTAACGACATCCTTCCAATTGGAAGTTCCCGTTGTAGCGAATAAGTTTTGGCCTCCTGATGGATATTCTAATATAAATAATTATTTTATTTTTATTTTTTCTTGAATAATGAAATATTAAGCAAAATAATATTATTTTTTATCCTTTGAAAAAAGTAGAAAAAAAAATAATTTGCATTACGCCTGCCTCAAAGTTAAGCGATTTTGACATAGTAAATTTGTCCTTTCAAAAAAAAATTTTTAGACGAAATTCTATAAAACGCAATTAATACTCAAAAATCTGTAGATGATGTTCATTGGTATATTGTTTATTAAAATTATAAAATAGCATAACTTGCAGTTTATACGCGAATTTGAAGGAGAAAGTGAAAAAATTTTAATATTTAGAATCGCCTTAATTATTTACGCATTATATTTAACTATTTTTATTTTGATATTTTGAAAATCGCTTAGTTCGAGAGCTGGGCCTTATCTAACAATTTAGGCTCGGATTTATTCTGAGCCATAAAACCAGAGTTTAGAAAGTCTGAACACCTTCCGTTTCTGATTATTTTAAAGGCGGTTCTGGTGGCGATTCTTAAAAAAATTATGACAATGGGGTTTACGAATTCAGGTTTTGACAAGGTAGTTCTTATTCTAAATTCTTAGTTTTCTGTTTCTGGAAATCATGAAATAGCTTTTAGCTCCTTTTAAAAAAAATATCTGGCCTGATTCCTAGGATTCTTGTGTTCTAATTGTTGGAAAATATATCATCTTACTAATTACAAGTTTATATTATTTTCCACCTCTTCATAATTATCCCTTTTATTATATTCACCGATTATGGTCATCCCCGCCTATGCCAAAATCCTATAATCTTTATCTAAATATTCTGTAAATTAAAACATATATCCCAATGTCGGACAAAATTCTTTGATTTCGTGTTATATATTTATTTTATTTTAAATATATTAATCTATATTGAAATAACTAGAGGTTGCTCTATCTTTACTGGAGTCATGACCGAAAATACATTTTTGAGTCATTGCTTCAGCCTTCAAAGCTCCTTCACGATTCCACGTCTAATATGATAAATGTATAATTTTAAATATACAATGGTAAGTCTGGTTGATTAATTATAGTTTATTACCAATTTAAACATGGCGCTTGACGGGGGATTAACACTAGCTCTGAAGTCATTGTGAGTTTTAAGTATAATTTCGATTTCTTTTGCGTTCGGAATTTTTGCTTGTGGGCAACAAAATTATTATTTAGAATTATACTATATTTAATTTTAAAAGGATGTATGATTTATATATTAAAATAACTTTGTCTACAAAACGTAAAATAATTTATTTTTCCTAGCTCTATACATGGCAAATAGAATAATATGATCCACGCCGATATTAATAAAAGATAAATTACTAGCTTTAAAAAAAACCTCCTAAAGGCTATTCATTATATTCTCCCTTTTTTGAGATTATTTAATAAAACAAATATTTACCTGTAGCAACTTTCATTAAAACCAAAGTACACAATATAGTTAAATACATTCTATCGCGGTTTTGTTAAATAATTTAATAAATTTCTTATTTTTTTAAAAAAATTAAAAATTAAAGATTAAAATATATAAGTTAAGCGTTGAGAGTCATAAAAATGACTTTAAAAAATAAAGTAATCGGTTTGAATAACAAAATTTAAAAAAATAGGGGGTTCTGGCTAATTAAAATAAAATTTAATTTGAATATTAAATTTAATTTGAAATATAATTTTAAAATTAAATATAATGTTTTATTAATATAATATATATTTTTTCTTAAATTAAAAAAAATAGTATATTGCCAACTTCAGGTAAGGTATGTAAATATGTAAATAATTTGATAAGTTAAGGTTTCAAAAAACCTTTTTAAAATATATTTATACTAAATATAATTCAAATTGGCTTACAGAATTTTCATTTATTTTTTAAATTTTGGAAGTAATAGTAATTATTTTATTAACATCTTACATAGAACGTATGAAAAATATTATTTTTTTAAAAAAATAATAAATTTAAGCTTTGTGATATTTCGGAAATTCTGAAAGTCATAAAATAAATTGACTTTAAAAGTCGAGATAAATTGAATCGATTGTTAGTTCTAAATCATAATAATAAAATTTATTAACATGTTAGAATTTAAATAATTCAAAATTAATTTGATAATATAATTTTTAAAATAATTTCCTGCTTTATAGTATAGCAGGAATTTTTGTCATTCGGACCTGGAAAAAATTTTCTTGGCATTAGCATTACAATAAAAAAAAAAAATTAAAAACAATTCCTTTTAAGAAATTTTTATTATACTTGATTAAATATATTTAAAGGTTAGGAGATTACAAATTTCCTTTGTATAATTTTGAAATTAATGATATTTAGATATATTGTCCATTTTTTTTTCAATATAGTTACTTTATAAAAGTGCTTTTAAGCCGGTTATCTCATAACGATCTTCAAACCCGGATTGGACCGAAATACCCGATATTTTTGAGTTTCATGGAGTTGACAAATGTAAATCATTAATAATTTTTTTCACGCAACAGAGGTATTCAAAATGTAAACACCTTTTAAAGTTCGACAAATAATTCAATGAAATATAATCGTTTCTTCCATCTATTTAATAAATTCCATTTATTCATTCTTCTTCTATGATTACAATAAAATATTAAGGCAGTAAAAAAAACATTGAGATATTGAAAATTCTATAGGCTATTTTCCAATCAAGCTAATTAGGTTAAGGGGTTTTTTGAATCCTGTTCTTTATTAAATCATGATTATAATAATATATAATTTAAATTGAAAAATATTTGCTCCTAAATCTATTGAAATAAATAGAAGTTGTTTTTAGTCCAAATAGTAATTCTGTAAATTTAAAATGTCCTTTGAGCGTTGCTATTGTCAATATATCTCGCTAATTTTTATCCGCTCGTTCAAAAATCTATTTTTACCAAACTTTCTTCCTTTGGAATAACTAGGCAATTAAATCATTTGGTATAGGATACTCTCAATTTTCTAAAGCTAGATATACTCAATCTTTAAAATCTAGCGAAAAAAATCTTAAACTTCCATCTTCTTTTATTACGGGTGTCAATGAACTTGCCCACGTGAGATTTTTAATTGGTTCGATTATTTTATTTCCAACAATTTGTAAAATTCTTTACCAAAACTGCTATTCTTGGATATGGCACTCTCTTTGGCTATATGATTTTGGGTTTGGCGTCCTGTTTTAAAGGTACCTTATTAATGTTTTCTATAAGTTACAATTCGTTAATTAACTGCTAAGATTGGGATTGAAGTCTATTATACCCAAAAATTTCCTTAATGTTTTGGTTTTATCATAAAGAAAACAATGGCAGTATAAAAAATTAAATTAGTAAATATAAATAATCAATATCATAAATTAATTAGCCTTATTTTTTAATATTATTAAATTTTCAAACAATTTTAATTTTTGATGATTTGGTGTTTTGACCTAGCGGAATAATCTATCAACGCTAACAAAGGATTGTAATACTGTTTTTAATAAATATTTTATTATTTCCCTTATGCCGAGAGCTGATATTTTTGTTAGCTCCATTCGTATTGGCAAAGACTATGTTCAACTTTAGGTAATTTAAAATGCTTCTTATATGCTATAAAATATATGTCAAAATAAAAGAGATTTAAATATTTCTATTTTTTTTCAGGAATTATGAGGTGTGTTATATGAAAATTAGACATGTATAATATTTAGCCCAAAGAGATTTCAATTTTTAAGCACTATAATATCATGAAATATTCTATTCTACCATTTATTCTAATATCATAATTTATATAATATTTTACTAAAATGGTGTATTCTTTTAATATTTATATTCAATAAGAGACATATATATCAATAACTAAAATCACCAAATGTTTTATTTTCTACCCCAATATATATCATAAAAAAACAATCTAAAATGGCAAAGAGTGAAAATATAAATAAATATATAACAATACATTTTATCCTTTTGACTTTTATGTATAGATAATTACTCATAGAAACTAATAATATTCAATAATCATAAAAAGAATTGCTTTAATTATTCTTTCTCTATGACTTGCACTCTGGTAAACAGGATTTGGCACATTTGTCTTTGAAACTTGAACAAGCACCTTGTTTTGCTAAATCATCGCAATTGCTATAAGCGTTTACACAAAATAGATCTAATTTTTTTTTTAATATTTAAAATGTTAGAAATTTTAATATCTAGTTAAGGTATAGTCCGGTTATATAAAAGCGATTAACTTCTATTTAGGTTATTCATTTAAAAAGTTACAATTATTTTCACTTTTGGGAAAGAATAAATACATCATATTTACAGGTATATATAGAATTCGTAAATAAATATTTTAAATTAACAAGAACTTGTAATTAATAGCTTAAGATTGGAAATTCTATTCTAGTTATATTTATGCTATATATCATATATAGAATTTGAATATGCAAATATGTAAGTGTTGTTAAAATGGGGCATCTATTAACCAACTCTCGAGGTTTGCATAATCACTATTTTGGCAAACATCCTAAATCGAAAGATTTAACAACATTTACAACACGGGGAAAATATTTTTGAAAACCACTAAACACACAGTATTTTAGAAACGGGTTTCTTTTCAATTTTGTAAAACTGATATCCCGATTTTATTTTTAGATAAAATTTTTGTGATGAAAAATTGTTTTTCGAAGAATAACTGTTACCGCATGAATCTAGTAATTTCCCAGCATACACACCACTTGAACACACACCACCCTTTATGCAACCCTTGCATGATTGAACAGCTGATTTTTCATAAGGTGCATAATATGGAGGCAAATTACCGCTAAAAATATTTATTTGGATAATTTAAAAAATTTATTATTCCTATTTCAGCACAATAAATCAATATATAAAATTTTCAATTATTCTAATTAACCTAGGATAATAATTACAGGCAAATATTTTTTGTCCAGAACATTCTGTCATTCCACATCCAACTTCTTTTGTAGTGCCCCATACAACCTATTATAAGGAAAGGTTTTATTTTTTAAAATATTATTGTTTAAAATTTTGGTATTTATTATTTTCAATATGGTAGTAAATATTTTTTTTTATTTAAAAGGTATGCTAACGGGATCATAATGGAATTTGAAATTTTCTATCCATTTACGATATAAATCTTAAACAATCAAAAATGAAAAATATATGTTAATGATTAAGAATTCTTTAATACTTGTGTATAATGACCAACCGATGCAAAATTCCCTTTATCTACACCGAAGGTAAAGCTGCTGACTTCATTATACCATGTTTTAACAGCATTCTTCCAATTAGAAGTTCCTGTTGTCGCGTATAAGTTTTGTCCTCCGGATTTATATTCTTTTATGAATAATATTTAAAATTGGATTTTTTTAAAAAAGTTATATTAGATTTTAAACTGAAACACTCATTTTTTAAAAAAAATACTATATAAATACATTATATATATTTTGAAATAATAAAACTAGAGGTAGCTCTATCTTTATTGGTGTCATGACTGAAAACACATTTTTGAGTCAATGCTTGTGCCTTCAAAGCTCCCTCATTATTCCATATCTATTATGTTAATGCATGATTTTAAATATATAACATTTTTAGTTTATCCTGATAGTATAGTTGAATAATTATGTTTATTACCAATTTATACATAGCGCTTGACGGGGGTTTTACAGTAGATCTATAGTCATTATGAGCCTTGAGTATATCTTGTATTTCTGTTGCGTTCGGAATTTTCGCTTATATCAACAAAATAATTATTTAATATAGCATACTTAATTTTATAAGAAAAAATTTGCATTAGATAATAATAAAATATCTTGTCCACATATTTATAAAATAATTTATTTTTATCTAGCTCAATACATAGCATATGTAAAATGTTATCTTCCGACATTAGCTAACCTTAAAAAAATTCACTCGAGGTCTAACCATTTTATGTATTTTCCATTAAATCTTTAAATATTGTTCTAAACTTAGGATTATTAAGTATTTTTATTTTAAATAAAACGAGATAATAAGGGAATATAATAACACAAAATGTTTTAAAATCAAATATTTACCTGTTGTAACTGTCATTAAGACCAAAGTGCATAATATAGTTAATAACATCTATCTCGGTTACTACACAATTTAATTAATTTATCTTTTTGAGAAAAATTAAAATGAAATTTAGAGTTGTAAAATAAATTAAATTAAAAAGTATAGGTATAAAAAAAATTCTAAAATTAGGACAAATGGGTTCTTATTAATTAAAATATCTTGAAATTTAATTTATATTTGAAAATTAATTTGAATATTGAAATTAAATTTTGAATTATAGATATTATTTTAAAATCAAATATAATAATTTTATAAGAGTTTTTTATCAAAATAAAAAATATTTTTTTAAATTTGTAAGAAAAAAATATATATTATATTGCCAACTTGAGATATGTAAATATGTAACGTCTGTAATTGGATTATTTTTGGGTTAAAACCCACTTTTTATAGAATATATAACTAAATATAATTTACATTGGCAAATTACATAACTAATACTATTCCTAATTTGGAAGTAATGGTAGAAATTACATACCTTTTTAAATAACATATACTAGTTGAAATTTAAATTGGCAAATTACATAACTTATACCATTCCTAATTTGGAAGTAATGATAAGTATTACATACCTTTTTAAATAACATATACTAGATGAAATTTAAATTGGCAAATTACATAACATTTAAATTATTTTTAATATTTGGAAGTAATATCAAATATTTTTCAACTTCTACTAAAAGCGAACAGAGATATTTTTAAACAGAAATAAATTCAGAAATAATCTTTATGTTATAATTCAGAATCTTGAAAGTCATAAAATTAATTGATATTAAAAAGAAGAGATAAATTAAGCCGATTATTAGTCCTAAATTGTTATAACTAAATTTATTAAAATTTTAGAATTTAATTATAAAATTACGCCGAAAATATAATTTCTTTTAAATTTCTCGATCACTATACCAGGATCCTCGACAAATACTGCAGATAGAAATCTTTTTATTAAAATTACCATTTTCAACAACTATTATTAACAAATATAAAACAATGA
The DNA here is from genome assembly GCF_954871325.1 of Gordionus sp. m RMFG-2023. Classification (NCBI taxonomy): domain Eukaryota; kingdom Metazoa; phylum Nematomorpha; class Gordioida; order Chordodea; family Parachordodidae; genus Gordionus; species Gordionus sp. m RMFG-2023. The sequence continues at coordinate 7,318,734 of NC_088777.1, forward strand.
TAAAATAATTTTTAAAATATAAATTAAACAAAATCTAAATAGGAATCAGTTAATAAGGCAAGAAATTAGATTTAATGACCTAATTGCAAGTCTTTAGCGAAATTAAAATATTTCTTTTGGGTCAATGTTTTGACCGAATTTCGTCTTTTCAATTTTTTTATGTCTTGAGCTTTAGGACCAAAAGTTGTAAGAGTAATCTTGATGACTGTAACGAAAGGATACTGATCAGATATATTAATCACATTTCAATTTTTTATAGGTGTTACTGGAGCCACAGGGATGCAAGAAAAGTCCCAATCTAGGAACTTGCCATATTTCCAAAGTTAGTCGGTCTTCGATCTTCAAGAAACAAACCGATTGTTCTTGTTGTGGAAGGAATTCTAACTGAATTTTATTCACGCTTAACAAGCGAGTTGCAAAGTTTGCCTGTAAGTTTGCACATTACTTCTAAGGCTTACAATGTCTGACCGAATCAATATATTTTACATCATACATTCTTCAGGTATAATTAATTTTAATAATATTTATATCAATAAATATGAGTATATCTTATATGTTAAGTTTCTATGTAAAAATTGATAGATGGAATGATCAGTAATAAATCCACTTAATTATAACTTTGTAATTTCATGTTAGTATAAATATATATTATTTATTTTATGATATTAACAACATATCTTTACACGACATATATATCTTTTCATATGTTTTTTACAAATTTTAAGTTTAATTTGATTAATAATGTTTGTTTAATTATTTTTTTTAAATGTATTTATAGAAACAATATATTTTTTTAGATATGTTTATGAAAATAATAGATAATTATATTGTAAATTATAATTAGTTAGATTGTTTTTTATATAAAAATTATATAAATATCTTATGTAACAACTTTTACAAATTTATATTTCAAAAATAACTTTGCTACTTTGGAAATAATTATTATTTTCGAAACTAAGAAATCTAAAAAGAAAAAAAGTTGACCATTCAAAAATAAAAATAATCCATTTTTTATTCTACAAATTCTTGATATGAGTGGTGGGATAAGTATACATATAGCAATTTTTTAAACAACACCCTAAAATGCTAAATAACAAAAATTATTTCAAAAATGATATAATATAAATTTTTTAATTAAGTATTAGGTGATAGAATTACTCGGTTGTGTCCAGTCTGCTATATCACCCCCAACCCCCACTCTTCAGGATGGACCCAAAGGTTCATCATATCGTTATATTAGTCAGGTGTATAACTATTTTAATATTAAAACTTAAGTAAATCTGAAATTATAGAAAGAATCTATACATCGTTACCACAAAAACTGGTGATAGAATATAAGTTTTAAAAATGAATTAGACTTATATTTAATATTTGAATTAGACATTTAGTATCTAATCTTATAATATATAAAGCAGGATACAAAATTTCAGCTAAAAATGCTACTCTTCAAATCTTTCTTACTTTATATATAATTATATTTTAGTTTTTATTTTATCATATTACAATTTACATTTTTGTTATTTTATCACTTAACTTAAATTAGGTTTTGGATAGAGAACATTTTTTTAAATTTTATTTTCATGATTGATTATTTACTTCTTCTTCTTCTCCGCTTTATTACGATTTCCAGGTTTATACAGGTTATCCAGTTTTCCCTCTAATTTTACTTTTCCATTTTTGACGGTCCTGAGCATCAATATTTGTAGGATTCATGCTTCTCATATCCGACCCTATCACATTTGTACACGTCATCTTGGGCCTTCCTCTAGGTCTTGATCCTCCTACCTCCATCAAGGTTCATCTTGTTATACGTTCTACATGCCCAAACCATCTTAGTCTATCGTCGCATTACCACTCTAATCATTACAATATCCAATCTTGCTCGCAATTCTTTACTAGTCTTTCTCACTCTCAGAGATACACCACACCTCCATCTAATCATTCTCATCTCTGTTCTTTCTAATTTGACTTCGTGAGTCTTTCAATGCCCATCACCGCCATAAACTAAACAACTCCTCACACAACTTACGTAAACCTTCGCCTTTAACATTAGAGAAACATTTTTATTTGATAGAATAAACTACCACTCTCTGAACTTCTTCCATGCTTGTCTGACCCTAGCAACAGCGGCAGAATCTAGACCACCATCTGCGTTGAGCATATCACCCAAATAACAAAATTTATTCAATTTTTTTTTAACCCATTGCCATTACTCAGACCACCATTTTTTAGGTTATCATTATTATGTACCCCTTTCATGCACGTTCTACAAATAAAGGTCATTAACATCATTTAATAATTTTATCCCTCAATTCTTTGCTGTTCGCCATTAATACAAGGTCATCTGCATATAATAGCTCCCATAGAAGTTTTTCACGCATTTCTCTAGCCACCACACCCATTACTAAGATAAGATCCTGGCGCCTTTAGTATCACTTTCATATTTTTTACTATACATCTACCATCTCCTTAATAACAAATAATCCACTACACTTTTGGTACTACCCGATTTATAATTCACCAGCTTCTCTGATTCTTGTTTTACAGACAATGATATCCTCTCCAGTTCCAGATTTCTCATGCCGTAACTGAATCCTCCATGTACTCCTTCATAACCCTAACTACTCGCTCCCACATGTCCTTTCAAATCACCAGCCAGTATAATCCCTTCTTCATTTGCCAGCCTCGATGTCGTCCTCAATAGACTATATATCTTTCTCTTCTTCACTTCTTCCAACCTGAGGATCATATTCCGAGATAATATTATATAGCTTTCTACCAAAAATTATCTTGATAACCATTATCTGGTTATCTAGCCTTCTCACTTCAACTACTTTGTCCACCAATTTTTCCGCAACTCATCTCCAACTCTAGCCTTACCATCATTACAACCTTGCCAAAAGAATTTATACTTTTCACTAGTTTTGCCAATCATTTTTGCATCATTACCTTTTCATCTTGTATCCTGTAAGCCGCACACATCTATATGCCTTTTATGCAATACATCGACTTCTCCTGCTCTTTCCGTCATACTCCCAATATTCCATGTCGCAACTCGATCCCCCTTAAATTGGTTTCTCCACTTATTATCAGATGGTTTATGGCCTTCATAAGTTTCATTTTCATGAATCGTGGTTCCACCAGGTTTTCAATCCATCTTTTTGTCGTAGACGGATAAGGAGACCAACGGGGTACTTTGGGCTGTACCCCTCTTATGCTTTGTTGTAACCATAGGGAAATTTTGTAGCAAGGTTTTTAGAATCTGATGCCCTCCATAACCAGATAACAGGTAACCTTTTAAACCTCCATTTGCCGCCAAAAGACGTTGCCACTACCCCGCTACGATGAGGTTGAAGGTAGGATTTTGGGAGAGATGATTGATTATTTACTTATTATTTTTATAACGATATATTGAGATATATGTTTTTGAGAGATATATATCATTTGAAACGTATATTTAAAATTTGACTTTGAATATATTAAATACATTATTTAATAAAGATGAATCTGTTATCTAGTCACCACCAAATATTTTCTCAAAATAACACTTTAGGAGCTTTAATACAAAATAATCATAACATTTATTAAAAATTTTTTAAAATATAAATTATATGAATGAAATAAATATCCACATATTTAACGCTATCTATATATTTGTTTTAATGAAGATATGTAATAAAATTAATCACAAAAAAGCAATATTATTTATAAAGCAAAACATATATTTAAGTAGCATTAATATTTATTTATAAAAAATTACAAATCGTTTGATTTTTAATTTGAGAGGATTTAAGAAGTAATAATTATAAAAAAATGTTTAATTTTATTTAGATCATATTAAATGTGAATGACCAAAATAAAAAATATTTTTATTGTTCCTGTAAAGATATTTTGTGTCAGACATTATAATTTCATTAAAATAAATTTGATTAAAATTAAATAAAATAATCGCATATTTTATAAAAGTACTAAATATATCAACAAATATTTTATCAAAATAAAGGCATTTAGATTTAAAATATAAAATAAGTATAAATTTATGATTTATTATGAGTGTCTATCCTGGATTAAATAGGCTCCGCCGAATATTAGAAGTGATTCTGGTTACGTTTCTTAAGTTTTATTAATCCAGGTTATGTCTCCCGTTCCTAGATTTTTCCGGTTTCAAGGGTTCCGGTTTCAAACTCTTGATTTGTCTTATAGAAGTAAGGACAAATTTTTTATTCATTAGCCACTTACAAGATTTGACTGTCTTAAGGATAATTTCCTTATTAATTATTTCCCTTATGCCGAGAGCTGATATTTTTGGTAGCTCCATGGGCAAAGACTATATTTTCAACTCTAGGTATTTTAAAATGTTTCTTATATGTGTAAAATATATGTCAAATTAAAAAAAATAGACTTAAATATTTGTTGATCGATTGATTTTTATTTAACTTAAATTGTTATTATAGCCTTTAATTATATATTTCGTTTAAATTGTTTTTTTATAATACAAATATATATATATATACCTTATTTTATATTTTTATTTGAAGTATTATTTTAGTTTTAGAATAAAATTATTATAAATAAAAATCTCCACCGTTATCTTTCACCACTGTTACCACCTATATAATGGTGCCCAGGCCCCGGAATGATAACTCACAATGATATATAAAAAAATCTCATATATATTGTGCATATGCCGATAAATGACACACACAAAATTATGACATTGAAATGTATCAAATGATGATCAATGATTATTAAAATTGGGTATATGAACTTACAAGAAGCAATATGAGAGTTAGACAATAGTTATGAATTCTATAGAGTAAAACCAATGACGATTTACAAAATATTCTAAATCGAAGTAAAAAAAAAAGAAGAAGTTATTAAACAGTTGTATAAAATAACTTCATAAATTAAATATAAATCAGTCATAATGGATATATGAATACTTAGATAACCTTAGAAAATATTTACTTAATAATGAATTAATAGTTAAATTTCTTGATGACCTACTTATTGATATTTTTCGCATTTTTGATTTCTGGAATTATGACCAAATGTGGGAATTAACTGAATTACCTAAAAATAAATTCGTAATTAAAAAATATTATGTAGATAGGCAATATTTAATTCAATTCCCGGAACATTATAGATTTCATATTGACAAAATCAGTCTAAAAAAAATTATAATACTAGTGACATAGGTTATTATAATAATAATAGAAATAATAATTATAACAAAAGAAATTATAATGATTATAAACCTAATGAACATTTTGAAAACAACTTTGGACGAAACTTTGTTAAAAGATATGATATTAATTATAATAAAAATTGCAATAATAATAATTTTAAATATTATAAAAATTGTAATTATAGAGACTACAGGAATTTTAACTTTAGAGGTCATAACTGTGAATCCCATGATAAGAAAAATGTTCGTAATAAAAATGTTTAACGGCACCATTCTCCGTGCTCTACGCTCAGCTCAAATTCCAGTAACCCTCGAACCCTGTGGCCTCTCAACCGAGAATAATATACGTCCAGATGGGCTGACATTAATACCATGGAGTAATGGAATTCCATTAGCATGGGACTATACCTGCATCAACCGATTTGCTCCCTCCTTTAATAAGAACTCATTCATGCGAGCTGAAAACTCGAAAATTAATAAATACACTTCCCTAACCAATTGCAATCTCATACCAATCGTATCCGACACAATCGGTTCTTTTGGCAATCATGCCCTAACCTTCTTCAAATCCCTCGGTAAAAAAATCCGCGCCATCACTGGTGACCCACAGGAAGGCTTCTATCTCAGACAGCGCATATCTATTGATATATGCAGATCTAACTGCATTCCATCCATGGCTCTCTTTCTTGACCTCCTCCCATCCAACATACAATTTACTATACTAATTATTTTATTTTATTTTTTTTATTATACAGTTTTTTATATAGATTTTATATAAATAGTTTACTGACATTTTTAATATATATTTTTTTAAATTACGTATATATGTTTTACTTTTAACGTTCAATGTATTAAATATTATAAAGTTCTTAATAAAAGTTTATCTTTAAAAAAAAAAATCTAACAATGAGAATTATTATGAAAATAGAAAATTAGACAATAAATATGGTAAAAAAACACATTATAATAAAAGAAATTATTGTAATTGTAAATCTTTTAGTAATAAAAAATTGAAAAATATTGAATTAGAACCAAATATTCAAAATGAAAGAGATTCTTATAAACTAAAAGAGATAAATTATATAATAAAATTTGAAATATTCGTGATTATAGAAAATAAGGAAGTAAACATTAAAGAAAACAATGAAACAAAGATTAAAGAAAATAATAAAATTAAAAAAACTCTTATAAGTAACAGTAAATGCGATAAAAAAAAATTGAGACTTATAAATTTGAAGACAATTAAAAGTATCACTAAGAGAAGTCATATAAAAACTAAACGTCTTCATTCTAGAATAATACTCAAGGATGTGATGAAGAGATCTTTTTCTAAAAATTTGAGGCTCAAAAAATTATTTTTTACTAAAAGCAATCTTACGAATAATTATTATTTCAAAATACTTTTTAAATTAAAAAATAAGGGCATAAAGTTTAAATTTCTGAAGAGGAGAGATGGATGTACATATCATATCATCTTTTATTAAAAAAAATACATAATATAATAGTGATTTTTTTTTAAAAAAACGCGTAATTAAAAATAAATATAAAATAATATATTATAAAAATCGCGGAATTAAAAATAAATGATATATTATGAAATCTATTATAAAACGCAAAATTGAGAAACGTAAAACGCTAATATCTAAAACGAAATATTTATAATATAATAAAATAAAACGCGACCAATTATTTATTTCATTCCAAATATTCAATATTTGATAAATTTATTCTGCTTCAATTATTCTTAATCAAATTCGTTATTCTTTAAATTAATACTATTTCGTTTACTCGACGAATCTTATTCTATAATGACGTTACTCAATAATATCTACATTCTAAAATCATTCAAAATCTTCATATATATTTATAAACAAATAATGATAATAACAATTTTAAAAAATTGATAATAATAACCATTGAGATATGAAGCTTACGATTTAAACAAGCCAACGATTATGACGACAAATGCAACAACTTGACAATCCAAATGATGAATTATTTGGACGACAAGCTTGCTATGACAGCTCAGATGGATTATGGTAAGGCTTTTCAGAAGAAGGGGAATGTTGATCGATTGATTTTTATTTAACTTAAATTGTTATTATAGCCTTTAACTATATATTTCGTTTAAATTGTTTTTTTATAATACATATATATATATATACCATATTTTATATTTTTATTTGAAGTATCATTTTAGTTTTAGAAAAAAATTATTAAAAATTAAAATCTCCACCGTTATCTTTCACCATTGTTATCACCTATATAACAATATTTCTATTCATTTTCTCAGTAATTATGAGATGTGTTCTATGACAACCTAGACATGTAGATATTTTGCTTTTTTAAGCACTATAATATCATGAAATATTCTATCCTACCATTTATTCTAATATCATAATTTATATAATATTTTACTAAAATGGTGTATTCTTACTATTTATATTCAATAAGAGACATATATATCAATAACTAAAATCACCAAATGTTTTATTTTCTACCCCAATATATATCATAAAACAATATAAATGGCAAATAGTGAAAATATAAATAAATACATAACAAAACATTTTATTCCTTTTTGACTTTATGTATAAATAATTATTTATAGAAACTAATAATATTCATTAATCATAAAAATAATTGATTTAATTATTCCTTCTCTATGACTTGCATTCAGGTAAACAGGATTTGGCACATTTGTCTTTGAAACTCGAACACGCACCTTGTTTTGCTAAGTCATCGCAATTACTATACGCGTTTACACAAAATAGATCTAATTTTTTTTTTAATATTTAAAATGTTAGAAATTTTAATATCTAGTTAAGGTGTCGACCGGTTATATAAAAGCGATGAACTTCTATTTAGGTTATTCGTTTAAAAAGTTACAATTATTTTCCTTTTTGGGAAAGAATAAATATATCATATAATACAGATATAGATACAATTCGTAAATATATATTTAAAATTAACAAGAACTAGTAATTAATATAAGCTTATAGATGAAAATTCTATTATAGTTATATTTATGCTATATTTTATATAAAGAATTTGAATACTTAAATATGTTGGTGTTGTTAAAAGGCTCAATATTTAAAAACGGCCAACTTAATATTTTAGCTAAAATGAATTATTACGCAAAAGTGAATATTTTGTTTATAGATGCCAGAGAGGTTTGGGCATCTATTAACCAACTCTCGAGGTGTGCATAATCACTATTTTGGCAAACATCTTAAATCAAAAGATTTAACAACATTTACAAAACGGGGAAAATATTTTTGAAAACCACTAAACACACAGTATTTTAGAATTTTATTTTTAGATAAAATTTTTGTGATGAAAAATGGTTTTTCGAAGAATAACTGTTACCGCATGATTCTAATAATTTTCCAGCATACACACCACTTGAACACACACCACCCTTTATGCAACCCTTGCATGATTGAACAGCTGATTTTTCATAAGGTTCATAATATGGAGGCAAATTACCGCTAAAAATATTTATTTGGATAATTTAAAAAATTTATTATTTTTATTACAGCACAATAAATCGATATATAAAATTTTCAATTATTCTAATTAACCTAGGATAATAATTACAGGCAAATATTTTTTGTCCAGAACATTCTGTCATTCCACATCCAACTTCTTTTGTAGTGCCCCATACAACCTATTATAAGGAAAGTTTTTATTTTTTAAAATATTATTGTTTAAAATTTTGGTTACTATTTTCAAATTCGTGGTAAATATTTTTTTTATTTAAAAAGGATGCAAAACCGGGATCATTTAACCTAGGTTTATAGAGTCACAATGGAATTTGAAACTTTCTATCCACGATAATATTTATATCACCTATATAACATATTAAATCTTAAACAATCAAAAATAGAAGATAGATGTTAATGATTAAGAATTCTTATATACTTGCGTATAATGACCAACCGATGCAAAATTCCCCTTATCTACCCCGAAGGTAAAGCTGCTGACTTCATTATACCATGTTTTAACAGCATTCTTCCAATCAGAAGTTCCTGTTGTCGCGTATAAGTTTTGTCCTCCGGACGGATATTCTTTTATGAATAATATTTAAGCAAAATTCGATTTTATTAAAAAGTTATTAGATTTTAAACTGAATTGTCTTCTGGATGGATATTCTTGTTATTATTAATAATATTTTTTTTAAGCAAAATTGGATTTTTTTAAAAAAGTTATATTGGATTTTAAACTGAAACACTCATTTTTTAAAAAAAAATACTATATAAATACATTATATAAATATAAATAATAAAACTAGAGGTAGCTCTATCTTTATTGGTGTCATGACTAAAAACACATTTTTGAGTCAATACTTGTGCCTTCAAAGCTCCCTCATTATTCCATATCTAACATGTTATTACATGAATTTAAATGTATAACATTTTTAGTTTATCCTGATAGTATAGTTGAATAACTATGTTTATTACCAATTTATACATAGCGCTTGACGGGGGTTTTACAGTAGATCTATAGTCATTATGAGCCTTGAGTATATCTTGTATTTCTGTTGCGTTTGGAATTTTCGCTTATATCAACAAAATAATTATTTAATATAGCATACTTAATTTTATAAGGAAAATTTTGAATTAGAAGATAATAAAATAACTTGTCCACATTTATAAAATAATTTATTTTTATCTAGCTCAATACATAGCATATGTAAAATGTTATCGTCCGACATTAGCTAACCTTAAATAAATTCACTCGCGGTCTAACCATTTTATGTATTTCCCATTAAATCTTTAAATATTATTCTAAACTTAGGATTATTAAGTATTTTTATTTTAAATTAAACGAGATATTAATAAAATATAATAACACAAAATGTTTTAAAATCAAATATTTACCTGTTGTAACTGTCATTAAGACCAAAGTGCATAATATAGTTAATAACATCTTTCTCGGTTACTACACAATTTAATTAATTTATCTTTTTGAGAAAAATTAAAATGAAATTTAGAGTTGTAAAATAAATTAAAATAAAAAGTATAGGTATAATAAAATAAAATTAGGACGAATGGGTTCTTATTAATTAAAATATCTTGAAATTTAATTTATATTTGAAAATTAATTTAAATATTGAAATTAAATTTTGAATTATAAATATTATTTTAAAATCAAATATAATATTTTTATAAGAGTTTTATCAAGATAAAAAATATTTTTTAAATTTGTAAGAAAAAAATATATATTATATTGCCAACTTGAGATATGTAAATATGTAACGCTGTAATTGGATTATTTTTGGGTTAAAACCCACTTTTTTAGAAAATATAACTAAATATAATTTACATAGGCAAATTACATAACTAATACTATTTCTAATTTGGAAGTAATGGTAGGTATTACATACCTTTTTAAATAACATATACTAGATAAAATTTAAATTGGCAAATTACATAACTTATACCATTCTTAATTTGGAAGTAATGATAAGTATTACATACCTTTTTAAATAACATATACTAGATGAAATTTAAATTGGCAAATTACATAACTTATACCATTCCTAATTTGAGTAATGATAAGTATTACATACCTTTTTAAATAACATATACTAGATGAAATTTAAATTGGCAAATACATAACATTTAAATTATTTCTAATATTTGGAGTAATATCAAATATTTTTTCAACTTCTACTAAAGGCGAACAGAGATATTTTTTAAACAGAAATAAATTCAGAAATAATCTTTATGTTATAATTCAGAATCTTGAAAGTCATAAAATTAATTGATATTAAAAAGAAGAGATAAATTAAGCCGATTATTAGTTCTAAATCGTTATAACTAAATTTATTAAAATTTTAGAATTTAATTATAAAATTACGCCGAAAATATAATTTTTTTTAAAATTTCTCGATCACTATACCAGGATTCTCGACAAATACTGCAGATAGAAATCTTTTATTAAAATTACAATTTTCAACAACTATAATTAATAAAAATATAAATGAAACAAAATCTAAATAGAAATCAGTTAATAAGGCAAGAAATTAGATTTAATGACCTAATTGCAAGTCTTTAGCGAAATTAAAATATTTCTTTTGGGTCAATGTTTTGACCGATTTTCGCCTTTCTAATTTTTTTATGTCTTGTGCTTTAGAACCAAATGTTGTAAGAGAATCATGATGACTGTAACGAAAGGATACTGATCAGATATATTATTCATATTTCAATTTTTTATAGGTGTTGTTGGAGCCAAAGGGTTGATGTAAGAAAAGTCCCAATCTAGGAACTTACCATCTTCCCAAAGTTAGTCGGTCTTCGATCATTTAGAAACAAACCGATTGTTTTTGTTATGGAAGTAATCTCAACTAATTTTTAAGCACACTTTAACAAGCGAGATGCAATGTAAGCCAGGAAGCTCGCCCGATACTTCTAAGGCATACAATGTTTGACCGAATCAGTATAAGTTACATCATACTTTCTTCAGATATAATTAATTCTAATAATATTTTAATCAAATTGTTTCCTTATTTCAAAGGAATATATCTTATATGTTAATTTATAGTAGAAAGTCTCTATACGTCATATTTTTTTATGTATATTTTTCTAATTTATAAAAATTTATACATGTGGAATGATCGGTAATCAATCCACTTAATTATCGTTTTTTAACTATGAAATTTCATGTTAATAAAAAAATAAGTAACTGAAAATATAGAAGGAATCTAATCCTTACAACAAAAACTTGTAGAATATAAGTTTTAAAGATGTCAAATAAAAATTAGACTTATGTTCTATAATATTAAATTAGACATTTAGTTTCTAATCTTATAATAAAAGTAGGAAGCAGAATATCAGCCAAAATGCTACTTTTAAAACCAATTTTCTTTGTTTTATATATAAATATATTTTAGTATTATGCCTCATCGCATGATTTAAACATTATATTTATACTTTTATTTTATCGTGTTACAATTTACATTTTATTTATTTTATCACTAACTTAAATTCAGTTTTGAATAGAGAATATTTTTTGTTTTATAATTTTTTCGTTTTGCGTAAAATTAAATGATTAATTATTTACTTATTATTTTTATATTGAGGGATTGTGATATATAAAAGCAAATATGTTAATGCATATAAATATATATATACTATTTGAAATGTGATTTAATAAAGCTATAGTTATATATTTAAAATATGACTTGATGATAATTATAGAATGTATCAAATACATAATTTTTAAGATAAATCTGTTCTGTAAATATCCAAACATTTAACGTTATTATCTATATATTTGTTTTAATGAAGATATTTAATAAAATATTAATCACAAAAAAGCAATATTATTTATATAGCAAAACATATATTTAGGGAGGATTAATATTCATTTATAAATAACAACCAAATTTATTGTATAATAATCTTTTGACCATTAAATAAAATAAATTTTATGAATTTATTCCTGATTTTATAAATGTTCTCTCGTTATAGTTTATCATAGAATAGTTTTTAAGAAGTAAAGTTGATTAAATGTGAATTTACTAAATAAAAACATTTTTATTGTTCCTGTGAAGAGATTTAAAATAGATTTGATTATAATTAAATAAAATAATTATTGCATAGTTAATAAAAGTATACTAAATATATGAACTAATCAAAATAAAAGTAAATTTTAGATTACAAATTTAAAATTATAGATAAATCATTCCTGAATTAAATGGGCTCGGCTTAATATTTTAAAATAGTGTTTCTGGTTATGTTTCTTAAGTTGTTTTATTAATCCAGGTTATTGTTACCGTTAATTTCCCCGGTTCTAAGACCTTATCAAACTCTTGATTTATCTAATATAAGTAAGGATCAATCAATTTCTTATTCATCAACCACTTTTAAACAAGAGATTTGACAGTCATATTTCATTATTACTAATTTCCCTAATGCCGAGATCTAAGTGGTTATGAGCAAAATAACTTAATTCGAGGTAGCGTGGCTGATTATATTCAACTTTAGGTATTTTAAAATGTTTCTAATATGTTATAAAATATATGTCAAAATAAAAGAAATAGACTTAAATATTTTTATTCTTTTTTTCAGGAATTATGAGGTGTGGTATATGAAAATTAGACATGTAGAATATTTTGCCTTAAGAGATTTCAATTTTTAAGCATTATAATATCAATAAATATTCTATCCTATTATTATTTTTATACCATATTTTAAATAACATTTTACTAAAATGATGTATTCTTTTACTATTTATTCAATAAAAAACATATATATATCAATAACTAAAATCACAAAATGTTTTATTTTCTACCCCAATATATATCATAATCTAAAATGGCAAAAAGTAAAAATATAAATAAATATAACAATATATATTATTCCCTTTTGATTTTTATTTATAAATAATTATTTCTTATAGAAACTAATAATTTCCTTATATGGCAAAAATTGCTTTAATTATTCCTTTTTCTCTAGGACTTGCACTCAGGCAAACAGGATTTGGCACATTTGTCTTTGAAACTCGAACAAGCACCTTGTTTTGCTAAGTCATCGCAATTGCTATACGCGTTTACACAAAATAGGTCTAATTTTTTTTAATATTAAATGTTTGAAATTGTAATAAATGAGATTCACTTCTATTTAGGTTATTCGTTTCAAAAGTTTCAATTATTTTCCTTTTTGGCGGAAAAAAAAAATATCATATTATACCTATTTAAATAGAATTCATAGATGTATATTTAATAATAACAGGAACCTGTAATTAATATAAGAATATTAATTATAAGTTCTATTCTAGTTATATTTATGCTATGTTTCTTATATAGAATTTGAATATGCAAACATGTACCTGTAGTTAAAAGGCTCAATATTTAAAAACGGCTAACTGAATAATTTAGCCAAAGAGAATTATTAAGCAAGCCTGGAAATTTTGTTTATAGATGCTGGATAGGTTTGGGCATCTATTAATGAACTCTCAAGATTTGCATACTCATTATTATGACTAACATCGTAATTTAAGATCGGTTAAGTCGAACCATTTAATAACCAATACCACACAGGAACAATTTTTAGACAGACTCTTAAACTCGAGTGGGTTTTGTTCAATTTTGTAAAACTGATATACCGATTTAATTTTTTGATAAATTTTTTATGATGCCACAACAATTGAATATTTTTGAACCCTTAATCTAAATTCACAGAACCCTGAAAAATTGTTTTTTTTAAGAATAACTGTTACCGCATGATTCTAATAATTTCCCAGCATACACACCACTTGAACACACACCACCTTTTATGCAACCCTTGCACGATTGAACAGCTGATTTTTCATAAGGTACATAATATGGAGGCAAATTACCGCTAAATATATTTAAATGGATAATTATAAAAATTTATTATTCATCTTTCATCAAAATAAATAGATCTCTAGAATATTCAATTATTATATTTATAATTATAACCTCGGATAATAATTGCAGGCATATATTTTTTGCCCAGAACATTCTGTCATTCCGCATCCAACTTCTTTTGTAGTGCCCCATACAACCTATTATCAAGGAGGTTTTTATTTTTAAAAATATAATTGTAATAACTTTTGATATTTATTATTGGTAGGAAATTTTTAATATTTTTTTTATTTAAAAAGGATGCAAAATCGTGGTGGGGTTATTTATAGATACACAAAGGATGAAATATCCGTTTACGATAATATTTATATCATCTATATAACATATTAAATTTTAAGCAATCAATAAAAGAAGATGAATGTTAATGATTTTTATATACTTGCGAATAATGACCAACCGATGCAAAATTTCCCTTATCTACCCCGAAAGTAAAGCTGCTGACTTCATTATACCATGCTTTAACAGCATTCTTCCAATCAGAAGTTCCTGTTGTCGCGTATAAGTTTTGGCCTCCGGAAGGATATTCTTATTATTATTAATATTTTTTTTATAAGCAAAATTGGATTTTAAAAAAAAATTAAAATTAAATATAAAAAGGAAACACTCTTTTTTTAAAAAAAATACTATATAAATACATTATATATATATTTGGAAATAATAAAACTAGAGGTAGCTCTATCTTTATTGGTGTCATGACTGAAAACACATTTTTGAGTCAATGCTTGTGCCTTCAAAGCTCCCTCATTATTCCATATCTAATATGTTAGGATTTTAAATATATAACATTTATAGTTGAATAATTATGTTTATTACCAATTTATACATAGCGCTTGATGGGGGATTGACACTAGATCTATAGTCATTATGAGCCTTGAGTATATCTTCTATTTCTGTTACGTTCGGAATTTTAGCTTATATAACAAAATAATTATTTAATAAAGCATAATTAATTTTATAAAATTTGAATTAGATGATAATAAAATAACTTATCCATATTTATAAAATAATTTTGTTTTATCTAGCTCAATACATAGCAAATGTTAAATGTTATCGTCCGACATTAGCTAACCTTAAAAAAATTCACTCGAGGTCTAACTATTTTATGTATTTTCCATTAAATCATTAAATATTGTTCTAAACTTAGGATTATTAACTATTTTTATTTTAAATAAAAGGAGATATAAAGGGAATATAATATCACAAAATGTTTTAAAATCAAATATTTACCTGTGGTAATTCTCATTAAGACCAATGTGCATATTATAGTTAAATACATCTAACGCGGATACCTAAACAATTTAATTAATTTATCTTTTTAGAAAAATTAAATTTGATTTTAAAAGGGTATAACAAAATTCTAAAATTAAAATACCTTGAAATTTAATTTATATTTGAAATTTAATTTGAATATAGAAATTTAATTTTAAATTTGAAATATAATTTTAAATTCGAATATAATTTTTATAAGAGTTTAAATTTTTTTTACATTTATAAAAATAAATATATTGCCAACTTGAGATATGTAAATATGTAACGTCTGTAATTGGATAATTTTTGGTTTAAACCCATTTTTTTAGAATATATAACTAAATATAATTTACATTGGCAAATTACATAACTAATACAATTCCTAATTTGGAAGTAATGGTAGATATTACATACCTTTTTAAATAACATATACTAGATAAAATTTAAATTGGCAAATTACATAACTAATACTATTCCTAATTTGGAAGTAATGGTAGGTACAACATACCTTTTTAAATAACATATACTAGATAAAAATTAAATTGGCAAATTATTTTAACATTATTAAATTTTGGAAGTAATATCATATTATTTTATTAACTTCTACTAAGAGCTGAGATATTTTAAAATAAATTCAGAAATAATCTTTATGTTATAATTCGGAACTGAAACATAAAATTAATTGATATTAAAAAGCTGATATAAATTAAACCGATTATTAGTTCTAAATCGTTATAACTAAATTTATTAAAATGTTAGAATTTAAATATAAAATTACGCTAAAAACATTTTTTTTTAAATTCCCCCCATTACGATTTCAGGAATATCCTTCTTTCGGACTTTTATTAAAGTTACAATTTTCAAAAACTATAATAAATAAAATAATTTTTAAAATATAAATGAAACAAAATTAAAATGGATTTGATTTTGTTTTGACCGATTTTTGTCTTTCAAAATTTTCCATGTCTTGGGGGTTAGGACCAAAGGTTATAGTAATCTTGATGATTAGAAGGAAAGAATACTGATCAGACACGTCCATGCATTTGTCACATTTCAATTGAAAGTGATTAAGCCTAAGGGTTAATGTAATTAAGTCCCGATCTAGGAACTCGTCATCTTCCCAAAGTTAGTCGGTCTTCGATTTTCAAGAAACAAACCGATTGGTTTTGTCATGGAAGGAATCCGAGCTGTATTTTAACCACGCTTTTGGAAAGTGTGCCGAGAAGCTGGCTCCTTACGAAGGCATACAATGTCTGATCGAATCAGTATATTTATAACATGATTATAATAATATTATTTTTTTTTAATGTATTGTTTCCTTATTACTTTAATATCTTATATATATATAGAAACTTTCTAAACGTCATATTTTCTCATATATTTTTCTAATTTATAAAATTGTTATATGGAATGGTCAATAGTTAACCCAATTAATTAACGTTTTTTAACTTTGTAATTTTTTTATTAATTTGTATAACAATATATTATACATATATATATTATTTATTTAATGATATTGACAACATAAGTTTACACCAAGTATTTCCATAGGTTTTACACAAATTCTAATTTAATTTGATTAATAGTTTTTGTTTAGAGACAATATATCTTTTCAGATATGTTTTTAAAATTAATAGATAATTGTTAAAATATAATAAATTAGATTTTTTTTAACATAAAAATTAAATAAATATCTCATGTGGCACCTATTACGAATTTAATATTTTTCTTTTCCGATAATAACTTTGCTACTTTGGAAATGATTGTTATTTTAAAAACTAAGAAATCTAAAAAGAAAATATTTTGCCCTTTCAAAAGTAAATATAATACATTTCTATTACAAATTGTTAGATATGAGTGGCAGGATAGGTACATTATAAGTTAATAATAAATACAGCCAAGTCGACATATAGCGATTTTGTAAACAACATCCTAATTTGCTAAGTAACTATAAATTATCTAAAATATCCATTTAGAAAAATATTAGTTGATGAAATCACGTGGTCGCCTCTAATCTTTTATATTAACCCCCCCCCCTCCCAGGACGGACCCACCAATAGTAATTTTTAACGAATTATATAAAGTATTTATCGATGTAAGGACAAATTTGTTATTTACCAGCCACTTTTTAGCAAGCTATTTGACAGGCATAATTTTGTTATTAATAATTTCATTATGTACAAAATAAATATAGAGATTGACTCTTAGTATATTCAACTTTAGGTATTTTAAAATGCTAATATCTTGTCATATATATATCGAAATAAAATATCTAGCTTTAAATATTTCTATTCCTTTTTTCAGGAATTATGAGGTGTGTTATATGACAACTAAACATGTAGAATATTGTGCCTCAAGAGATTTCATTTTTTAAGCACTATTATATCATGAAATATTCTATTCTACCATTTATTGTCATATCATAATTTAAATAACATTTTACTAAAAGGATGTATTCTTTTACTATTTATATTCAATAAAAGACATAAATATCAATAAATAAAATCACCAAATATTTTATTTTCATAACCCAAATACCCTAAAAAACAATCTAAAATGGCAAAGAGTGAAAATATAAATATATAACAATATATTTTATTCCCTTTTAATATTTATGCATAAATAATTATTTCTTATAGGCTAATAATTTTCTTGTATTATGAAAAAAATTGTTCTAATTATTCGTTTTTCTCTAGGACTTGCACTCAACTAAACAGGATTTGGCACAATTGTCTTTGAAACTTGAGCAAGCACCTTGTTTTGCTAAATCATCGCAGTTGCTATACTCGTTTACACAAAATAGCTCTATTTGTTTTTTTTAATATTTAAAACATTTAAATTGTAATATCAAGTTAAGATATCTACCGGTTATATAATAGCAATACATTTCTATTTAGGTTATTCGTCTAAAAAGTTACAATTATTTTCTTTTTGGTGGACAAAAATATATATCAGATTATATTGGATAGAATTCATATATATATATATTTTAAAAAAATCTTAGAACCTGTAATTAATCTGGAAGTTCCATTTCTAGTCATTTACTAAATTTACTATAGAGATCTGAATATGCAAACATGTAAGTTTTGTTAAAAGGCTCAAATTTTAAAATGGCCAACCAAATATTTTAACCAAAAGGAATTATTACGCATATAGATACCAAAAAGGTTTAGGCATCTATTAACGAACTCTCAAGATTTACATAATCATTATTTTGGCTAACATTGTAATTTAAAATCGGTTAATTCGAACCATTTAATAAGCAATACCATATAGGGATAATTTTTAGACAGACACTAAAACTCGTGGGTTATGTTCAATTTTGTAAAACTGATATACCGATTTTATTTTTTGATAAAATTTTTATGATGCCAAAACCTTTTTAATAAAATAATTGTTTAAAGAAAAACTGTTACCGCATGATTCTAGTAATTTCCCAGCGTATACATTCTTCGCACAAACACCACCTTTTATGCAACCCTTGCATGATTGAACAGCTGATTTTTCATAAGGTACATAATATGGAGGTGAATTGCCGCTAAAAATATTTATATGTATAATTATAAAAATTTATTATTCATGTTTCAGCACAATAAATAGATCTATAGAATTTTAAATTATTACTATTATAACCTCGGATAATAATTGCAAGCATATATTTTTTGCCCAGAACATTCTGTCATTCCGCATCCAACTTCTTTTGTAGTGCCCCATACAACCTATTATAAGGAAAGTTTTTATTTTTTAAAATATTATTGTTTAAAATTTTGGTATTTATTATTTTAAATTGGTGGCAAATATATTTTTTTTATTTTTTTTTATTTAGCAAAATCGGTATTATTTAACCTAGGTAGAATACATTTTTATTATTAAATACATGTTATGTGCTTATTGGTTCGTTTTGGACCCAGTCTCCCCCTATATTGAATATTATTAAATTGTAAAAATGAAAATCTATTTTCAAAAAACCATATGAGGGTAAAATAGAGCTCCAAGAAAGGTTGCAAAATGAAATTTGAAAGTTTCTATCCGTTATCAATAATATTTATATCATATAATATAACACATAAATTAATAATCACTAAACCCTAAAATAAATTTTAATAAATAAAAAAAGGAAGATGGATGTTAATGAGTAAGTATTCTTATATACTTGAGTATAATGACCAACCGATGCAAAATTCCCTTTATCTACCCCAAAAGTAAAGCTGCTGACTTCATTATACCACGCTTTAACAACATTCTTCCAATCAGAAGTTCCTGTTGTCGCGTATAAGTTTTGGCCTCCGGAAGGATATTCTTGATATTATGAACAATATTGTTTTTGTACTCAAAATTAGATTTTTAGAATTAAAATTTTTTTTATCCATCGAAGGAACAAGATTTAAAACCAAAACTCTTTGATTGCTTGGTGAAAAATATTTTTTTATAAATATATATTTTTTAAAAAACATTGTATATATATATTAATATTTTAACTAGAGGTTGTTCTATCTTTATTAGTGTCATGACCGAAAACGCATTTTTGAGTCAATGCTTCCGCCTTCAAAGCTCCCTCACTATTCCATATCTAATATGTTAAAGCATTATTTTAAATATATATTATTTTTAGTTTATCATAATAATATAGTCGAAAAATTATATTTATTACCAATTTATACATAGCGCTTGATGGGGGATTGACACTAGATCTATAGTCATTATGAGCCTTGAGTATATCTTCTATTTCTATCGCGCTCGGAATTTTCGCTTATGGCGGCAATTATTATAAATAGTATACTTATTTTTATTAAGAAAAGTATGAATTGGATAATAAAATAATTTGCCTAACTATAATTATAAATAATATCTTTTTTATCCAGCTCAATACATCGCAAATTTAAATTGTGATCTACCCTGACACTGGTCTACCTTATCATAAAATATTCGGAAATGAAATAAACTTACCTGTAATAACTGTCATTAAGACCAAAGTACACATTATAGTTAAAAACATCTCACGCTTTAAATAATTTTTTAAAAATTTATATTTATGAAAAAATTAAAATATATAAATTGTTGTAATATTTATTTTAAAATGAAAAGTATGGATATATATAATATAATTCTAAAATTATCACAGGTGGGTTCTTGCTAATTAAAATATTTTTAAATTTAATTTAAAATTTAAATAAAAAATTGATTATTTTAAATTTAAATTAGAAAATAATTTTATATTCAAATATAATATTTTATAAATATTTTATCAAAAAAACAATTTATTTTTTAAAAGTTAAAAGAAAAAGTATATATTGCTTACTAGAGAGCTATGTAAATATGTAAAATTTTTAATTAGATAAGTTAATAGTTTTTAACACACTTTTTTAAAACACCTTTACTAAATATAATTTAAATGGAAAATTACATAACTTATATTATTTTTAAATTTTGTAAATTATGGTGTTTATTGCATATTTTTTAAAATTAAATATACTATATATAATTTAAATTGGCAAATTACACAATATTTATTTATTTTAAATTTTAGAAGTATAGTTACTTTATTAACTTCTACATAGAATGTAGAGAATAGAGATATTTTTGAACAAAAATAAATTCAGGAATAATCTTTATGATTTGGAATTTTGAAAATCATAAAATTAATTGAATTTAAATTTTAAAATAAATTAAACCGAATGTTAATTATAAATTATCATAATTAAATTTATTAATGTTATTATTCACATTTAAAATTTCTTGAAAATATAATAAAACTACTCAATTATATTATAAGGAATTTCCTTCTTTCTGACCTAAAAATATTGCTGTTGGCATAGAATTGAATGATAAAATTAGAAACCATTTATTTAAGAAATAATTATTGTACTTTAATTAAATCTATTTAAGTTATGATTACTAATTTTCTCTGTGTGATTTAAAAAACAAAAATTAAATGTATTATTCATCTTTTTAACAATAACTAGTGCAGTCTAACTGATATTGTCTCTTAACTTAATGGATCCAAGCTTAACTCTAATTTGGTAAAATTAAGAACCGATATTGTTTAGTTTAATTGAGATTAATAACCATAAATTATTATATATTTTTACTGGCCTGTTTTGTTAAGTTTAAGAAAGAATATGGAGGAGGGGAGAAGGGAATGGATTTTTTATTAGTTTTTTTAAAAAATAAATTCATTTCCATGCAGAAGAATGGTTTAAAAAGCTAATGCAAATATCTTTTCTTTTAAAGGTATACAAATAATTTAATCAAATCGAATTCGTTTAATTGTTTTTCGTATCCTCAACATTTTATATACTCCCCCTTTCGTTTATTCTCAGTTCCTACTTTGAATCTTTTTTTAAATGATGGCACAATAAAATATTGATGGAATAATGAAAAAATTGATATAAAACAATTGAAAAAGGCTATACGCTGTTATCACATCCAACCCAATAGGTTGAAATTTTTTGTTGGTTATTAATAAATCACTTATATAATATATAAAGTTTTTCTTATTACTAAATATTCCATAGTTTGTTGAAATATAACCGAAGCTTTTCTAAAATATTCTTTGTGCGTTGTATTGTCAATACATCTCGCTAATTTTTTCTATAGGTATTTTAAGAATTGATTCTTTAAAATCGATTTCACTTAACTTTTTCCTTTGGGTTTGGTCGAATAATTAATCCGCTCGATCTTGTTGCAAAATCTACATTACACCTTAGAATTAATCAGCTCACCCCAACCAAGGCCAATTTATTAAGACTAAGAGTTAAATATATTTATATATATATCAGTGACCTACAGAGTAACATTTACACAGCCAAGATTTAAGAAAAATTTTTCTCGGTCCGAATTTTTTTCAAAAAAAAATTCTCGGTTTGGTCCGCCCGGATGGAAGGTCTCGTAGTTGTTTAGAAAAATTTTTCTCCTGAATTTCTTTTTTAAAAAAAAGTTTGGTTAGGGTGTGTAAATATTTTCTACAGCTTTAGTTTTTTTTAAAAAAAATAAATAATAAAATATATACCTATTCGGCATTTTGCGGATCGATTTTCAGCGAATATGAAATCCATATATAATAACTTTCCAAATTATCTTATCACCCCATTTGTCGTAAAAGGAGTGAGTTTCAATTATTACACTTTCAATTCGACTGGCTATATTTTAATAATAGTCTTATATCCTGTACACTTTAAAATTATAGTAAATTGAATTTATTGTAATACTTTCCAAAACCAAGTAAATTTGATTCAATTTACCTAAAATAATAATAGAGTTGATAACTTAATAAAAACAACAATTTTGATCAATTGTTGTTTATAAGCTTATTTTGATTACTTGACGCTCGACCGACGAAGTCAACTTGGCAATAGGCATAATAAAATCATCTGAAAGCATAGGTCTAAAAATAAATCTTTATAAAAAAGGACTGTCTCTTAAACAGCAAAGTTCAAAATGATTTCAGGTTTAACCTATTTGTACCGGATCTAATGATTCTATGCTTATAAAAAATATTGCGAAAATTATTACTAGGCTAAAATCATAATTATATCCTAATTATTTTGAGGACTATTATAGATCAATTTTGATTAATAAGTTTTAAAAACCAATTTTATAAATTTTTGAAATAGGGATAACTAAAATTCAATATAAAAAACGTTTACTTATAGTATTATAAATGATATATATAAATAAACATGAGATTGAATTGTTAGACTGGAAGATATACTAATGAAAATAAATCAACACCAATGAAGGGATCTTCATCTGATGATAAATAATTAGAAAGTTTTGTTTTAAAAAAAGTTGGTATAAACCATAGGCGTAGCCAGGATTTTCATAAGGGGGGGGACCTATATATAGTCATAAAATATTTTTACAAATTTTAATAAAAAAAATAAGCCTGGAACAAATATGAAATATATTTTTATTAGTTTATATAAAATAAAAATATAATAAATTACTTGTATTGTATATACCTTAATATAAAAGCATGGTAATAATTTATTCCAAACAATTATAAGAAATTTATTTATAATAAGTAAGTAGACATATAGTTGATTTTACTCTATTATATAGAATTAGTTATAAAATACTAGGTAAAATTCCACTTTTACAGACATATTTGACAGTTAGAGAATATATTACAGTTAATAATCTGACAAAATTTGCTAATCAATGCTCTTAATATTAAATATAGCAACAATATGCATACAATTATTTAACGCCATCTATTTTATTTAAGATTATAAATTTAATCTTCATATTATTTATCCCACAATGTCTTTAAAAGATATTTTCTGATGTCCTTATCAATATTTTATAGTTTTCTGTAAAATATATAATTCGCTATATTGGTAAAAATACTTGATTGTCATTTGATAGTTAGATATATTGTAAATCGACGACATATAATATTCCACTGTTTATATTGTGCTTTAATATTTTTTTAATTTATGATTTAATTTTATCAATAGTTTTATAATTATATTTTACTTTTATTGAGATAAATAAATTAAAATTACTCACTTTATAAAAAATTATATTTGATATATTATATTATTTAGTAATTTTATAGATCTATTATTAATAATTATAATACATTTCACTTCTGTCTTAAGACTTATCCTTGGCCTATATTCCATTTATTAAAAAACATTTTTAGTTCATTTTATATATTTATAAATTTATTTTCCCAAAAATCTATAAATTATGATGAATAGTTTTATAAAAATCAACTTTTACATTATTCTTTTAAATTATTATTTAAGATATATGGATACTATATGAGGGTCAGGGAGTGGGGGGAGGACTAAGGGGGATATTTTTTATTAGCTATAAATGATATTTACAAAAAGTGATAAATTTCTGAAGGGGGGGGAATTTCCCCTTGTCCCCCCCCCCGGCTACGCCTATGGTATAAACAATATCTATAAAACAAAATATTATAGTTAATTAATAAATATATTAGGCTATTGATAAAAGTAAACAATTATCTGAATTATATAAATTGTCGTATACAGTGTCGGCTCTTCAAGTTAGGGTAATACAAAATAATAAATCTGATAGATCAAGATATCATTTGTCTAAAAAAAATATGCAAATAGCTCGACCATAGGGGTATTCAATTACTGAACTTTAAGTAATTTATTTTATATTAATTTCTTATTAATATATTTTATTAATAAAAGTTTATTTTAAAAAAATATTTAATAACTTTTAAAATATTTAAAGTTAAATTATTCAATTTATGATAATATTTTTAAAAATATATTTAAAATTTAAAGAGCATGATCTGGATTGATTATATGCCTTTTTAATACTTGGGGGGGGGGGCAAAATTTTAAACTACAACTACCCCCCCCCCCCCAAAAAAAATACTCTCTATTCTTGTCTTCTAAAATACCTAGCCAACGCACCTCATATTTTAATTAGGAAGAAGGAAATGTAAATGAGTTAATTTGATGAAAGAATGAAAATATTAAAGCAAGATTCAGAATAAGGAAAATGAGCCTGAGTTTGCAAAAGTTAAATGCATGGTTTTTTTAAATTATACTTATATTTAAAATATTTTACAACTGATTTAAATCAGGTATCACTCTCTAAATGGGCCAACACCTAGTGGTTTTAAAAAGCCCGAGGGTCGATTCTAAAAAACGATCCGATTAAAAATAGAACCATAATTTTAGTCTGGAGATTTTTCTCATAGATGGCAAAATGGTTTGGACATCTATTTGCCAAATGATGAGGCTATATAATAATATTTTGGCTAAAATCTTAATCGGGTCGTTTATAAAAATCGAACCAAATCGAGCTCTAGACTAACTAACAATGGAAGAAGATTTTCTTTAAACTGGAAAGAAATAAGTTAAGATTATAATTTACAAATATTATATAATAACGTTGATATAGTTTAATTTTTTTTTCATATCATAAATATTTTATTTCGATATAAAAACTTATAAGCTATATAAAAATAAAATATATATATTATTTATTAAAAAAAAGGTAATAGATACTGTAATGTGTTTTAAAAAAAAGAACATAGGGAGATACATCTAGGTTATGGTACCGTAGATTGATATACTTTGAGACCTACAAATTTCCATTGAGATTCTTTGCGTAGGTAAAAACCTTGCTGAGCGTCACTAGAAATTAAGCTCATTTTTTGGCCGAGTGCTTTGAAAAAATTCAATGCTCTAGGTCCAAAAGCACCGATTGTGTCAGAAACAATAGGGATTAGAGTATTATTAGGAATGATAATGTATTTATCTATTTTTCTAATTTCCCCTCTAACTAATGAATTAGAGCAAAAAGATGGTGCAAACCGATCAACGCATTCCCCTGCTCCATGGAATAAGAGTTATTCCGTCAGGCATGATATTGTACCTGAAATATAAAATATATGTAATTATATAAATAATAATTGATTTGATATTATGATCAAGAATTGAGCAGTGTAAAACTAGCAGAAATAAAGCATTAACAATATAATCGATATATTTTTTATGTGCTTTGAAAACATTTTGAATATTAATAGTTTCAGTTTAGTTTTTTCCATGTCCTATAAATCATTCACATATAGTTTTGAGTCAACTATAAGAGAATTAATCACTACGAACGTTTTTCTGATTTATTTTGTCTTTAATGGTAAGTTGACTAACAATTCGATGTGGATGATTTAAACTAATACAGAATAGTTGAAAAACATTTGGAAATGCATTTTTATATGGGTATAAAAATTTGATAAAATCTGATATACGAAATCTTTTTAATTTTCAAAACTTTTAACAATTAATTTATTAATCTAAATTACAAATCCATCTTCATTAATATTGTTTTCCAAGGTTTTAATTTTTTATGTCTAGAAAATTAAAATGGCCATCTTGATTTAATTTTTTTTCAAATTTGCTAATTAGTTTATACAAAAAAATTATCTATGTATTGCAATTATAATGTTTCTCAAGGCCTCTCTATTCAATAACTTTCTTCCAATTGATAAAACCTGTTTTGGTATAGATAGATTCAGTATTGTTTAAGTTATAGATCTCAGAAGGATGGCAAAAAACTGTATCAGCTTCAATTAATTACACAACGTTTTTGTAATTATAAAATTTTAAATAAAATCTTCCTTCATTATTAGTAACATTATTTTAGTGCGATGTTCGTATTAAAAATCCTGATTTAGGAAGATGTTTAAAAATGGCCCTATTAAGATTTTGTTCAAAATAATATTATGTATATAAACCTCATCATTTGGCAAATAGATGTCCAATTTCTACTCTCTATGAGCAAAATCTCCAGGCTTACATAATATTATTTTGGTTATAATTTTAATCTGGCCGTTTTTTTTAAATGGACTGGAATTGAGCTTTTTAACAATACTAGATATTTCACTGGATGCAAACCTCCCTCAAAAACCTATGCCTATCATCATTAATTATATCTTTAATTACACTGATACCCATTTCATAAAATTTATAAAGAATAACTTAGATTATTTTAGCTCTACTATCAACTACCAAAATATTGTGAACATAAAAGTTATTTTTTAGATCATTAATTTAATAAAAACTCCCCCATTTACAATTCTGAATGTCTAATAGTAGAAAATTTTATTTGGAAAATAATGTCTATGATTGTTGGCAATATATAGATTAGGTCGATGATCAGCAATATCATTGGTCTACAATAAAAGTATTATATAACAAAAACATATGATTTTAGTTAAATATTTGATATTTTCTAACATTTGTTTATAAATATAAATTATATTATAAATAATAACTAATTAAATAATTATTTATTTTATAATATAAATAATAACTAACCACGCAAGTGCCTATTATATATTTTATGTGCCTATTATATAGTTTATTTAAGTTATATTAAATAATTCTTAACTGAACTATTATTTAGATGATTATTTTCTAAGATATATAATACCTTAAATTAAGATAAAGTTATAAGTTTAGGTAAATTAAAAATATTTTAATTTAACATCCTGCCCAGTGCCCACCATGCTTTTTTAAGTTTAACAATACGTTTCAAAAATTACCAAAATGTACTCCATATTAGTAATCTGCATACCCCAGCCCGTAAAGTCTAAAAGTCTGTATAAAAATTTTTAAAACCGGGTATAATTTATACTTAAGATAAAGGTAGAGCCTCGCAAATCTCTTTTTTTTGTAAAAATCTATTAAATTCACAAAATATTAATCAAAAACTTGTGCTAAAATTCTTGACTGGTCAAGGGGGCCATGCTCCTTATGGCAAGCGCGTAACCAATGGGGGGGAAAGGGGGAAATTCCCCCCCTCCATCGCAAATTTGACTATTTTCATAAATATCATTTTAAGCTAATAAAAATTTTACCCCCCCCCCCCCCCCCAATCAAAATTTTACAAATATTTGAATATCAATTTTCCAACATATTATTCAAAAATATTAATAAAATGGAAAAATATTTAGTCAAAGAAATTGAAATCAAACGATAATATATAAATAAGGCTGAGTATGAAAAAAAGTAATGTGTCGTCAGCAGCGATATCATTATTGAATTCAATTGATCAATCAGAGTTTATCATTGCTGCTAGTTGCATCAATAAATTATTTTTAGCTCACTACTTTGTATAAATTTACAAAATCCAAATTTAGATTTGGTTCAGGTTATTGATTTGGCGGAAAATATACATGAACAGGTAGATACAATAAGAATGAATGTAGATAAATATTTACATAATATTTATCTAGACGTTGAATCGAAAGCTAAATTTTATGATATAACACTAATTAAACCTCGTCTAGCACCTAGGCCATTATTGAGATGAAAATAAATATTGGCTCAACTGAAGAATATTATAAAATATCCATTTTCATCCCCTTCTTAGATACTTTTTTATCGCAAATAAAATTACGGTTTTTTAGATAAAAAACAAGTCTTTAGCAATCTTCAAGTTTTATTACCCAAAGATCCTTCTTCATTTTCTAATGCCACTATTGGTAAAATTAAATATTTAAAAAAATTTTATTCCTATGAGATTGATACTGAAATAAATTTAATCAGTGAATTCGAATTGTGGTATAAATATTTATACGTTTAGCTATTTTACCTGAGCATGCTATTGATGCGCTCAATCGGTGTAAGGAAACCTTGGCTCAATTTCCTAATATTTTGAAGTTGTTTTATATTCTTGCATGTTTGCCTATTACAACATGTACGAATGAAAGGACTTTTTCCAACTTGAGAAGGTTGAAAACATATTTACGAAGTACTGAATCTCGGCTAATTGGGTTAGCTCTGTTTAATATACACAGAGATTTTGGTTCCAATGACAAACGAAATAATTAAAAATCTTGTATTTGATAAGAAGTTAGAAAAACTTGTTAATTTAATTATTTTCTAGTCAATATTTTAAACACACTACTATTAGTATTTTCATTAAATAATTATATTCTACTTATATTGTATGAGAATTTAAGCCGAGGCTAGTTTTTAAAGCAAATTTTATAAAAAAAATGACATTACACTTTATTTCAACTTTACATTTAAAAAAACCTTTACATTTAAAAAAACTTTATTAAATATAATATACCTAACTTGAAATAATAAAAATATTATTAAATTATGAATAATTTAATAGAATAGCTAAATAAGAGTATAAATGGTTTGGGGGCGAAGCCCCCAAAAAAATTTTCCCCCCCCCCCCCCCTACAAGAAAAAAGAAAATCCTGGATACGCCATTGGCTTATGGTATAAAATATTTATTTTAAATCATTTTTTAAAGTTTATTCTAAAAAATTTATTCTTAAACGAACAAAGTGTCATAAATCATTCAACAAAAAACAATCAACTAACTGTCTTTATTTTGTTTCTATAATTAATTAGATTGTCGCATTTTAGAAATATTTCAATTCAAAATTCCCTATGTCCCGGTTCTACATAGGGTTTTAATATTTTATAATGTCAAGCTTAACCGATAGTGATAGCCATTCTGAGAATGAGTTGAAAGAAGAAATAGAAACAGAATGGCAGGATATTTTAGGAAATGAGGACATTAAAAGAAAGGTTAATTTATTTATAACATCTTAAATTTTAATTTAGAACAATTTATTTTTCATACAGTTTCAATATTTAAATATTTGTTTGCTCAAAAAGTTTTTTTGTACCATTATATTTTAAAAATCTAGATTATCAAGCAAGCTCCCTCAATATACATTGATAAAAAACCTAAGAATGGAGAGAGGGTCATTATAAACTATATTGAAAAAATTTTTGAAAATGAGGAAATTATATCCAATAAAGAAAATTATGAGTTTATTGTTGGAGATGGTGATGCCTTACCCAGTATTTTTTTGTCTATTTTATTGTTAAATTTAAAAAAAAAATTATTAGTATTTGACATGGCAATTAAACTTATGTGTCAAGAAGAAACATCACATTTTATTGTCAAATCCAGATTTGCATATGGTAAGAGGGGCAGGTAGGAATATTATTTATATTATAATGAAATATTTTTATAAAATCTTAATAGAAGTCTATAATATAATTAAATTATTTATTAGATCCCCAGACATACCTAAAGATTGCACTATGACTTATGAAATCACATTGAATGAAATAAGGGATGCATTAGATTATGAACATATGAACTCCACTGATATTATAAAATACAGGTTTTGCAAATCTTTATTTTTAAACTAATGAATATTTTAGATAGCATTTATTATTGTATTATATTATTTTAAAATTTTTTCAAGTGTCTTGAAGAAGGAAAAAGGGAATTATTGGTTTAACAGGGAAGACTATGGCTATGCTATTGATTCTTATTCAAGGTATTGTTTTATTATACACTTTTTCAAATTTTTATTATTAATTGTTATAGCTTAGAGTAAAATTGTACCCATTTATTTATACATTACACCCCATCTCCCACTCACTTTCAACCCTTAAAAGTGATTATAAATAATAAACATTTTTTTAGAATAATAAATAAATATATGGTAGAAATTATTTTAAAATCATTAATTTAAAATTTTTCAGAAATTTAAAACAAATTATTTTGATCTAATATTATTTAAAAGATAAGTTTAACCCAATAGAAGGTTAGAAAAATCTGTGGGGGTAAAGAATCCCCTTCTAAAATCCTTGATATACCATGTAAATTATATTTGATTATTTATTCTATACAACTTGATTTTAGGGATTAGATTAACAGCATTATTTAAAAAAAGAGCAGTTGCTACTGCATCACCTTTTTAAAAAATACTCAGCATAGGAATTACCTAAAATATTATTTATTAAAGAAATAAAGTTGAAGCAATTATTTTTTACACTAAAACTATATCCTTATTGATTTTAATATTTATTACATAATACTCCAAATTTTTGTTACCCATTTCATTTTTCTGTCATATTTTTATTTAATTTTGATTAGATGGTCTACTATATTTATAATACAATTTAATGAAAATTTAAAATATATTTCAAAATTTAAACAAGATGATTTTATATGTAATTATTAAACATAATTCAAAAGCTAAATAGCATGAAACAATACTAAAAAATAAGTAGAGGAAGGTTCCCATTCCAAATTGCTAAAGAATCTCATATATTTCCTAGAAAATTTTTGAGCAAATTTTAAGTAATATATACATGGAAAGTAAACACTCGTATTTAAATTGAGGTTTTTAAAAATATCGCCAAAATATAGGGGAAATATCATCCATATTCACAAAAGTTGTTGCTAATATTAAGAACAATGATGTATTTCCTCCATTTTTATTTTTTTTATGAACTCAATTTAAATGCAAAAGTTTACTTCCCTATCATCTGTTAATATTTAATATTACTTTAAAAAATTCAGGTTATATTGGGGAGACTAGGGTTATGTAAACCCCGGGGCTTAGTAAACCACTTAATCTGATTTTAAAATTAAATATACCAGAATGTTAAAATTTTATCTTAATATAGTTTTTATTAGTTTATATTATATCTATAGGCAAAAAATCTAATTAATTATTAAAAATTTTATCTAAGAAATAAAATTTTGATGAAACTTTTAAAAGATTTTTTACATGACAGAATTTTAATTTTTATTAAAATATATAATCATTTATATGTAAATTAAATTTTATAGCAAAATTTAAATACTCTTCTATAATTTGGGAAAGATTTATGAGTATTATTACTAGATATTATTTCAATCATGATTTTTCGGGAATGACTAAAATACGCGTCCTCGAAAACTACGCGTCCCCTGTCAAAACGACTTATTTTTATTATTATTAATAGGAAATCTTATTAAGCTTTATAATATGAGTTAGAAAATGTTTTTTTTAATTTAAAAAAAATACGGTAACTAAATAAAATTTATAAAAATTTATTTTTTTAAAAAATAAACTACGCGTCCCCGGTTAAAATACAGTTTTTTTAAAAAAATCAAAACAGATTCATATTTAGCTCATTAAAAGAGTACAGAATATGTAAATATTATATTTTAAACTATTTTATAACTTAGTGATTTTTTTAAATAACATTTTTTTTTTTCAAAAACACTACGCGTCCCCGGTCAAAAAACCGTTTTTTTGTAAAAATAAAAGCAGATTCATGTTTAACTTTTCAAGGAAATTCAGAAAATAGTATTAATAAAAAAAATTAAAAAAAAAAATTTTTTCAAAAATTAAAAATTTTTTTTTGGCTAAACTACGCGTCCCCGGTCAAAATACAGTTTTTTTAAAAAAATCAAAACGGATTCATATTTAGCTAATTAAAAGAATACAGAATATGTAAATATTATATTTTAAACTATTTTATAACTTAGTGATTTTTTCAAAAAACACTTTTTTTTTCAAAAACACTACGCGTCCCCTGTCAAAAAACCGTTTTTTTTTTAAAATAAAAGCAGATTCATGTTTAGCTTTTCAAATAGATTCAGAAAATGGTATTAATAAAAAAAAATTTTTCGAAAATTTTTTTTTTAGCTAAACTACGCGTTCCTACGCGTCCCCGGTCAAAATACAGTTTTTTTAAAAAAATCAAAACGGATTCATATTTAGCTCATTAAAAGAATACAGAATATGTAAATATTATATTTTAAACTATTTTATAATTTAGTGATTTTTTCAAAAAAACACTTTTTTTTTTCACCGGGGACGTGTAGGGACGCGTAGTTTAGCCAACTAAACATGAATCTGCTTTTATTTTTACAAAAAAACGGTTTTTTGACCGGGGACGCGTAGTGTTTTTGAAAAAAAAGTGTTTTTTAAAAAAATCACTAAGTTATAAAATAGTTTAAAATATAATATTTACATATTCTGTATTCTTTTAATGAGCTAAATATGAATCTGTTTTGATTTTTTAAAAAAAACTGTATTTTGACCGGGGACGCGTAGGGACGCGTAGTTATTTTTTAAAAAAATAAATTTTATTTAGTTACCGTATTTTTTTTAAATTAAAAAAAACATTTTCTAACTCATATTATAAAGCTTAATAAGATTTCCTATTAATAATAATAAAAATAAGTCGTTTTGACCGGGGACGCGTAGGGACGCGTAGTTTTTGGGGACGCGTATTTTAGTCATTCTCTGATTTTTCAATTTAGAGCTAGTGGGGCTTGCTAAACCATACACGTCAATTATGTCAGTTAATAATGGAAAATTTTAAAATCTTGAAAAGGCAATTTTATGTTCATGATTTATATTTAAGATTTGTGCTAGGAAATCATAATGTCTCCTTAAGATCCTTATTTTTTTTTATATCCAAAATTTTTATCAAATTAACCAAAATTAAGTTTCAATTTTTATATATAATTAACTTCAATTTATATGTATTATGATATTTTGAACAATAATTATTTTATACGAATCATTATTAATAAATAAAATTTCAACTTATTATGGCCTGAAAAAACCAATAGTTTAGGAAGCCCCTTGAAGTGGTATGCCTCGCCCCGCTATTGGGGCTTGTTAGACATAATTTTCACTTTTACAAAAAATAAAATTTAAAAAAATTGATTTTCACAGTTTCAGGGTATTTTGTCAAAATCGCCTTACATTGTTTTAAAACCATCTTTTGAGTAACATTTTCATTTTTTTGATTTTGAAAGGCCCCTTGCAGCTAGTTTTATATCACAATAATATTTTTTGATTGCGAAGCTTGATTCAATGTTGACTGTTGTCAATAAGTAAAAGTAAGCTGTTACAAAAAAGTGAAAGGTATCTCTCATATTGCTAGTGTGGTAGAATTGTTAAAATAAACTTTAATTCAAGTTACTAAAATGGTGGTGCCTAGATAAAAACACTGGGTGCATAAACGTAATGGTAGACCTTTCCCCTAATAGAGTTGAGACCGATGAAGCATTAAATAAGGGGATGTTTAAAATAGGAAAAATTTGTAGGCCTGATGGACACTGTAAAGGAGATCTAACCAAAACTTATATGGATCCTGATATTAACGATTGGGTTTTTGACAGAAAATTTGAATATTTAGGAGCATGATATATGTTATTTCCGATTTACACGTGCGTAAAAGATTGGGAATTTTCGATGAAGGTTTTTGATTATCCACTACATATGCACTTTAACGGAATTACACATTCACCTAGAACTGTAGGGCCTGGAGGGTTTGAGATTGAACAAGGAAGTGATAGCGTATCTAAAGTAATCTTAATTGACAACCATACAAAATTATATAATATTACAACATTAACAACACTATTAATACTGATCGATGAAGTAGAAGGATTGAAGTAGAAGGATAGATATAGAAAGAAAAATAAGGAAATCTGCCAGATAAGTATCTATAGCTATGTGTCGCGTCGCTGATTTTTCATACGAAGCTTTCAAATTGGGATTTCCTCAAATTTTCCCCAACTTTGGCTACGCCCGTAGTTCCTAAAGAATGTACACTTAAAATTATATATATAATTTTTTTGTTTACACACAGACAAAACTATTAAAAGTAACTTTTATATTTATCGGTTAAAAGATTTATTACGGGGTTTTTTCATTCTTTTGTTTATAAACTCCAAAGAAATTGCTGTTACAACAGCTGATTAATTTTAATTTTATTCGTCTAATTATAATCACATGACTTGCCAGATTTGACAGTATTAAATTATATTAAAACCACTAATCTTAACCCTAATCCATATCTCACAATAACCTTTACTTGTTAATTTAAATAAATTTTACCAAATCAAAAAAAAACATTCCTTTAGAGTTGAACGAAATCAATATTCTAATAGATAGCCTTTTAAGTATTTTTATTAATATTATATTCCTTTAATCTGTAATTTAAATGATAAATATGATCTGAGCTTTACGGATATTTTTTTCCCCGGATTTTCAAATATCGGATACCGGTCGTTTAGATATTGTAAAATTTGATCTAATCCATTAATGGCCGATAAAGATGATAATTTTTTCAAATTGGGATATGTATATATTTGAACTATGGATTTTTTTCCCCCATTGTTAGGGAGGAAAAATGAAATTCATTTTACTCTGATTTTGGACATCTGCCATATCCCTAAATTTAAAATGGCATGTCTACTAAATGATAATGACATTTTATTTAGAAGGGTCCCATTTCTCATACTTACTCGTCATACCCATATCTAATATACCAAAGTTTGAATTTTTTTTTAAAGAGAGATTTTTGGATTAAATTTTTCTTAAAAATGCCAAAATCTATCAAATTGAATTGTTTAAAAATTTTCTAAAGTTTTGTCAAATAATTTTTTTTTCTATAAAATTTCAAATTGGGAATCGTATTTTTTGATATGTTGGACTCATCCATTAGTAAATTTTTTTTTGAATTTTCACGTATAAAAGATTTTTCAAGATGAAATTACAAATTTTTAAAATACCTACAAAGATCAAAAAAAATTTACAGATTTTTTTTTCAAACTCTGTAATATACACTAACCTCCCTTAACACATAAATATTTAGCTTGGATAGGTGCGCGGTCATACAAAACATTTTGGAAGTAGTTAGGTTTTTTTTCATTCCCTTGTTTCCCCTTAATACAATGGATACATGCTAAATTAATAATGTGTTAATGTATGAAAATACAATATTAAACGATAACCAACTATCAAAATATTATTTTAACATATATAATTCAATAATATATAATTAAGATATTACATTACGTTATATAAATACATATATATATTTAACATATACATAAGTCATATCATAATATAATTTCCACGGTACTAATATTTCCCTTTATCAGTCTTCTATCATATATCTTAGTTGTTGCCACTCTGATTGCTTTGATGTTTTCTCACATTCTCTTTGATCACCACTGCTCTCCTTCACTAGTCGAGTGGTATCAACTGACCAGCATGTTCATGCAGTATACGTTCTGGTGTTTCTATTATTGGCTTAAATATGATGAGGACATCGAACGGTATATAAAACTGTGTATTGGGTGTCAGGAAAATTGACTAAATGTCATGGAGTTGCCCTTATATTTATTGAATATTACTAAAGAATCATGGGAACGTGAACATCTAGATTCGGACCTGGTGACTGTTTATATTGATTGGTAGGAGATATTCAAAATGGATGGAGATAAGATAGGAACTGATTAGAAGTACCCCCGCGAAGGAAATAATAGCAAGGTTTGAGGTTTTCTATCTTTGGAGCATATTACGGTGTTGTAATTGACAATGAACTTCGATTTATTTCTACAGAGTCTCAGCGAAATTGTGAGAACAACAACATTTGTCACATTCGTTCAATGCCATACCACCCGTAAATAAATGGACGGGCTGGACGAACCATTTGGATCTTGAAAGGGAACCACATTCCAGTTTTAGGGAATTTGACGTTGGTCAACATGTATGGATAAGGAACGAACGAAACCACCAAGGGTAGGAGGGAAGGAATAATCCAAGATCGAAAGGTGGTTATATTTATATATAATAGAGACTCGAGAACGTATATGCATAAACATGCTAGCCACTTACGTAACCATGTGGTAGTAGATAACACTGGAGTAGGAGTGGAGGGCAGTGATCGGATAGAATGTGGCGAGGCGCCAAAACAATCAGGGTGGTCACACAATCCACTCAGACGTATTATAAAAGAGATGTAGGCGAGTCTCCCAATTGATAAGGGGGAAATGTACTAACATTGAAACACGTATATTTTAATATTGATACTATGAATATGTATTTGTATAACTTATTAATTAATATTTTAATAGTTGTGGTTATCGTTTTTGCATTATTATATTCTTTATACATTTAACACATTATTAATTTTATCATGAAATAAAGTAAATATATAGTTTATGGCTTACGTTTATTAAATCCTCCTAAATTTTCTAAAATGATTGCGACTTTCAATTCTCTATTATTTTATTTATTTAGGGGACTGAAAATTTTGCAGAACCTTGAAAATTACATCCGCTCCTTAGACTACGACGTACCTCTTGTATTATTTTAGTTATATATATATATATATATTTTTTAAAAAACTTTGAAAGCATGAAACACTCACATCTGTTTATATTGTTTGCAAAAAATTTGCGAAAATAAAATGGTCGCTTAAGCGAATTTTAATTGTTAGCGAAGACAAAACCTAAGATAAATAGTTTCAAAATTAAATTTATTTTAAGAATGCTCATCCAAGCTCTTAGATTTGATTTTGTGCAAAAAGAGTTTGTATTTTTATGTATAATAGTGCACATGAACGTTTTAAAACGCGAATAAAACCGTTAACTTTTATTTTTCAATATGAAACGTCTAAATTTATAAACAAAAAAAAGAGGGTTGCTCTATATTTAATTAGCAAATCTTTTTGTAATATCATAATACCATAAGCTAAAAAAATATTATTGTATCATTTATAATGTAATTATTTTACTTTTTTTAGAAGATGTTGTATCGATGCTTTCAACTTCAAAATTTAAAAACGTTTTCAAAAAAAATGCAATTTGTTGTTTTTTTTAAAATAAATAATTTGAAATGCAAAACGGAAATGTTTCCAATTTAAACGAATGCATTTGAAATGCATTAATAGCGTTTTTAAAGATATTTTTTTTTGTTAAACCTTCACTCAAGCTAAAAAAAAGGTGAACTTGCAAATATTTACTTTGTTTCTTCTAAATTTTATTAATAAAAAAATTATTATAGAATATTTGTGTTCGATATTAAAAAATAAATCTTATTGGAAGGGGACAATTATTGTATTTATCATATTTGCAGAGTCCGCGATGCCGATTCGTTTTCTATTAAATTCCCGCTTTACTCATCATTCACAGTTAAGCGCGAAATCGCTGCGAAGAATACGAAAATATGGGCATTATTATTTTTTTTTGTTATACATCGCCGCGAATAAGTGAATCCCGCCAAATCCCAATTTCTTAATTAACAACTTAACTTTTTTTTTGAGCTTTTTATAATGTTATTGTTTCGATGATTATTCGACAAGTTTATAATAAATTAATTAAATGCAATCGGTAAATTAAGAAAGTGTACCAATAAAGTAATAAGTTCGATTTTAATTGAAATAAAAAATAATATACATATATATATATGTGTGTGTGTGTAAAGGAATATTAAAAAAATTCACTAATTGCTTCGTCTTTCCTTATCACGGAGAAATTCCAAAATCATTTTATTTTTTTGATAAAATAATAAGAAGCCCCCCCCCCCCCATCTTTTATATAGTTTCAAAGCCTCCAATTTTTATTAAAAAAATATAAATTATAGCTCAAATTATCCTAATTTTTTTTTATTAATTTGACTCGAGGAGTTGAATTTCGATCTTTGCCAGGCCCTCTAATATTTGCCTCATTTCATTTTTAATTAATTTTGCGTATTTATACCGGTGAAATATTTTTATATTCCGCGTGTTAGAAGCGTATCGCCCTCTGACGTTGAAGATTGAGCTACGATAGTTAGTCCTTTCTGGAAGATATTTTTAATAATAAGAAGAGTATTATTTAAACGTTTGTAGGCTAGGTACAAGGGAAAGTAACAGCCTACACTCAAGAATTGCATTAAAATTTAATTATACTTTAAGGGCGGGGGTGGTGTTGGGAAGGTATGGATGATGTTGAATTATATTTCAATGATATATAGGCTATACTAGAGGATAAATGTGAATATCTTATCCTTATTTCGTTTTGTTTTCTTGTACATCCACTAGGGAAGACAGTTTAAATTAGATGAAATCATTTGTATATATATATATATATATATAACCATTACCTTATTGATTTTAGTCTTGAATTATTATTAACAATCGGATTGGAATTTTCAAAGAATATCAGTCTTTGATTCCGATCCCCGAGAATGCATTTATCTCTAACAATATTAGTAAACTTAAAATGAGATTTTGTCAGAGAGGATTTGGGCAGGGCTTAAATGGTCCAGAATTAAGTTTTACCTTTGAATTTTATATTATAATTATTCGGGGCAAGTTCAAGCTTATATTTTTATATTGAAATCCAAAATTTCGTTTCTGGCAAAAACACCAAATTTACAAAATTAAATTAGAACTTAACGATATTTTATTTTATATTTTAAAAAAGAGTTCCGAAATTGCCAACAAGGATAAAGATTTAGAATCACCTGACTTCCTTACCTTGCAAAATGAATACGAAGAATTATACGTGGCACTTTTCAACAATATGGCGGCCGCCCAATTCAAAGTTTATTTCCAATTATTCATTAATTTATATTATCTAATTAACGAATATAGCGGTTCGGCCCATTCGGTGTATTTGATTCTACTCGAATGAAACCGAACCTTTTTTAAATATAAAAGTGGAAAGCTCCTCTGACGTTTTAAAGTTACATGATAACAATGCAACAAAAAGAAAAAAAAAATTTTATTCGATTTTCATTAATAAATTTGATTTTCATAATTCTTATATTTTTGATTTTTAACTTCGTTCTTACCTAAACCAAATAAACTTCTTGGCGCATGCTGGACTAATGAAAATGAAGTTGTCACTTATCATAAGAAAATTTCACAAAAATCTTAAGAAGATTTTTATTTCAATTTTTGATTTCATCAAAAAAATTGAACGAAATAGGGTTCGATTTTCAGTTTATGGGTTATTATATATTGGAGCCCTGTAGGAGAGTAAGAGAAAGTTTTTTTTTTAGAAAAAAAGTTGCTTGCCGCATTTGGATCCAGTTTAGGTGAAACAAAGCAAATTGGCTGACAAAATCACTTGATTCTATTCGGTTTCTAAAAATCGATATTAATGCAACTGACCACTTTTTCTTGCAGAATGTTTTATCGGATTTGTATGTGGGGGGGGGGGTCTTAACTGGTTCAGAGTTATGATGCATTCAAAGTTAGTACAAATTCGCAAATATATATTATTTTACATCGGATAAAACGAATATTTATAATTCTTATTTATTTTATTCGAATTAGATGGGGGCAAAAGAATCTTGTTTGAAGTCTTTAAACGAAGTTTTTCGCTATAAGCCCGATCACGTTAAAGCTTTATATAGGCAGAGCAAGGTAATAGCAACATTATTCCTTGATACGATTAAAAGGCATTTCTTTCGAATTATTATTGTTAAATTTCATCTATTTATATTATTTCTTCACTTTTATTATAGTATTATAAGGTTCTTAATATTCCCCCCCCCCCTCTCTTCCTTAAATGATCGAATTTGTATAATTACACATACAAAAATATTGACAAGAATAAATAGGTCATAGATAAAATTTATATGAATTGTACAAATACATTTTATTTTAAAAATGATAATTATGTTGATATTAATCTTCAAATTTTTGAATAATTTAT
Organism: Gordionus sp. m RMFG-2023; assembly: GCF_954871325.1. Classification (NCBI taxonomy): domain Eukaryota; kingdom Metazoa; phylum Nematomorpha; class Gordioida; order Chordodea; family Parachordodidae; genus Gordionus; species Gordionus sp. m RMFG-2023. The sequence goes on from NC_088777.1 coordinate 7,359,341, forward strand.
TATGTCATTAGTTCTATTTTAAAATAGATAGATATTCGTTTTCTTCTCATAGTATTTATTTCTTTCAGGTACTAACTGAACTGGGTCAGATCGATAAAGCATTACAAATATTACACAAAATTTCCCAGTCTGATCCCGATAACAAAGTATTTAACTAAAATATTCATGTATTTTTTTTATGAATATGAGAATGTAAGAACCAAGTGGACGAGATTCTTGTTACTTAACAACAGGTGTCGGTGAAATATCCCCATACCTAACAATTATCTGTATTGGGTATAAATATGATAAAATTCACATTTGGGTCAAATCATCATGTGGACTAGTGCAGTGATAGCATTTGCCTGATATGTTGGTTAGGGATTGCTAAATTTACACTTTTTAATCTGCTTGAATTTCTCCAAAAAACACATGTTTGATCTAGGGTTACACGTTTTTAAATGGGTGTATATTATGTCGCCTAAAAATATTTAGCGGTATTGGGCTACTTAATGATCTTTTTACCTGTAGCATGAGTCCAACTAAAGAGAGATATTTGTATGCTTAGATCTAGAATTGAAGATATATAATTTTTTGAAATGGTAAAAAACTTTAAAAATAAAAGAATTGTCATATAAAATTAAATCATATAAGTAATACATGTTTTTCTCTATATTTATATTTATATTTATATTTTAATTTATTATTTATCTTAATTATAATTATTACTTTTATGTCTCTTAAAGCCTCAATTATAATGATTTTGATATAAGAACACAAATTTTTGAAAAATAAATTATAATTATAATAGGAGCAAAACCTTTAATTCATTTTAAATTTAAAAATTAAAAAATTATATCCATAGACCATTCTCAAAGATATACATTCCTTAGAACTCAAAAAGCGTTTGAATTACAAACAGGATAAAGATATGTACAGCAAAATGATGCACGATTATAATACGCCTAATAGCTATGCACCCAGCAAGAAAATTGGGATGAAGGCAGAAGCCATAATCGAATATTTCAAAACTCAAGTGATATTATATCATTTTTTTAAAAATAAAATTCTTCAAATAAGTACACCCTTTTAACTTAAAATTGATGATGCAAATTCTTATTTCTCGTCTTTAAATTCTAAACGCGATTTTTTCTTTTAAAAATATACCTCTCCCTCGAAAATTTATTTTTTATAACTATAAATATTCAATCAGAAAAAAAAATGAAGAATAGGAAAGATATATCATTAATATTTTCAGGGCCAGGTTAGGTTTATATTTTGCTGATGAAGTTGTCCCTATCCCTGGGGTCCGACCTTACAGAACTCTAAGAGTAAGTTATTTATTAATTTTTTTTGGGGGGGGGGAATGATTTGGCTATTTTGAATTTGTGTGGAATGACGCATGGAAGTTATATGCGTGGTTGGAGGAGAAAAGATATGATGATGTTTATTTTTCAAACATGTTCGACCCGACAAGACTCAGATTGGTCGGATTTAATCACGCATTCTCTCGGATTTGATCCGATTTAGAATTAGATAAATAATTTATTTTCGACACGGATGTTTTCCCTAATATTTTTATGAATATTATTTTTAAAAATAATTTTTATTATTATTATCACTCGTTTCTTTGAAATATCGTATTTTTTTTTAACAGTCTAATAAACCAAAAAAAAATCAGTAAGTTTAAGATCTTCGAAAAAAAAATCTCGAATTGAATTAGTCGGAAATTAAAAAACGATAAATATTAAAAAAATAAATTAATACTTCTCTTTTGGTAAGTTGATAATGGATTCGTGTCACGTGGCAAATGGACCTTAATTGGACTCGTCTATTGCTGATATGGTTGATTTTTTTTAGGATTACGATATGGTTAAAGTCTGGGTAAATGGAACATAATAGATTTCGTTTTAAAAATGGTTGGTTTAATTTATAAAAGGCTTGATATTTTAGTTGGAGTTATCATTTTATATAGATTACTTGGGTTAATGATGATCAGGGTTTCCAGGTTTTTTTAAAATTTGGTTTGCTTTTGTTTTTTTGGGACTTTTTTTTTATAAACTTAGTATTTATTTTTGGTGAATTGTTTGAGGTTAAGGTTTTGGCTAAGGAACATCGCTTGTAGTGTGCAGCCAATCATAGTTATTAAAAGATACTTGTCGAATGTATCTAGATACAGATACACGGCTAAAATATAGATTTTAAAATAATTGCAAGTTACATAGTAAGTTTTTTATAATCATATTATGTTTGCTTATAGTCAAGATTGAAAATCTTACTTTTATAAATGAAATTCAGTGTGATATTTTATTTTATAAAATATATAATTAAATGATTATTAGACATTTATCAATAGCTTTTCCTTAAAAACATATTTATCGACACAAAATTTCCACGCACTGGAAAGTGGTAGTATACTAACCCTAAATTAGAAGGATAATCTTCAAACATTTTTTTCTAAATTAAAATAATCACTCAGTTTTGACGGGTGTCAAAATTTGTATCCCTTATCACATTCTCTAAATGAGTTGTTTAAAAGAATCAAATGTTAAATCTTTCGATTTTTTTTCCTTGGATTTTTTGGTTATATCCTTTATAAAAATAAAATTTTATTTTGTTTTAATTATGTTAATCGAGATAAACTCGGATATAATTATAAGAAATTTAAATACACAAAATAATATTTAATACTTTTAATTTAATTTTTAAAAAAAACCCTAAAAATCATTGGTGAAAGCACACACGCTTGCTTTACCCTATTTTTACTCGAAGGGGAAGGGAGATGGACTTGTCCAATGAAGAATTTTACGAATGAATTTCTTATTATGAAATTTTATGATTTTCATTATATTTTTTTTTTCATCTATGCCGCATTCCACAAAAGTCATAATTTAAAATATTTGAAATTTATCGAAAGTCGACGAAAGTGAAAATAAGGACTAGTTTGTATCTGTAACATTTAAAGTTATTTAATAAGGCTGAAATTTATTTTTTATATTAAAAATATATTATTTTTTTTCAACGTTTAATCTTCCAAATCAAATTATTGATATTTATTATTTTAAAAATGCGTCTAATTTTTTTTCTTCTTATTTCAAAAGGTTTTTACTTCGAATTTATTCTTGGTAGTGGGGTTCGCTCTTCTGTCGATAATATTGGCAATCATCGGAATAAGATACGTAGACTATACTATGCCTCAAGATGGAATGAACATATAATACATTTCTTATATAAATAATTATATTTATTTTATTTTTTTATTTACACTTAAATTTTTTTATAAAAATTAATTATTTTCATACTTTTTGGTAATAAAAGTACCTTATTATTTTATATATCTTTTTAACCTAAGAAATTCGTCCCAATATTTAAGTTGAAGTCAATTCTTTCTGCTAAAGATTTGGCTAAGCCATATTAGAGTTGGCTAAAACTAGATATTTGACGACACTTACATAAAGATATAATCTAGTGTTAAATAATAATTTTATGGAATAATGTTTTTGGAAATAAAATCATATATGTACCTATGCTATCAATATCTTAACTTTTTACCCAATATCATTTGCAGCTGGTCAAGATGATTTAATACTGTGAAGAAATATTGGTTAATAGTTTTATTTAAACCCCAAAATTACATTTTAAAAACATTAAATTTTAGAAAATGTTTTTTTTTTATATTAAAACAACAAAAAATATTTTAAAAAATTTAATGGTAAATTGTCGCGATTTCTGCTCAGCGCATTTATCATAGTAAAGTATCAATCTTAAATCTAGACACATCTTTGAGATAGATACGTAAAAAATATAATAGTATTTGTAAAAAATATTTTTTGAATTTTATCAAAATAGAATCGATATTTTTTAAATTTTTTTTCGAAAAGATATGATTGTTTAAATTGTGAATATATTGTATCCACTGCCTTTGGTAACGCGTTTGATTTCCGTCGTTATTATATGGCGTTTTTCTTAAAAACACTTTATTTATTTTTGGTAGCATAAAAACTTATTACTTGTTATATTTAATCATTTTTTGTTTTAATGTTGTTTTTTATGGTAAATATTTATTTTATTAAAATAATATAACTTATAAAACTTATATAAAACGTGTTTATAAGATAAATTAATGTTGTTTATCATCTCACTTTAGCTATTATGTCGGTCGGTATCGGATATCATCAATTATATTAAAGATTACCGATATTAATATCATCTTAATTATCATTACCTTAACCTAATTGTGTTTCAGTTAAAGATATTAATGGAAACCTTTGGAATATGAGTGCAATATTTGACTAAACAAAATAAGTTACTTAAATTTTAGGTAGTAATGTTCAACCCTGAAATAATATTATAAAGGTTTAAATAAATTAGCAAATCTTTTTTTTTATAGTAATGGTTATTTGTAGTAATAGCGTTAATTTTTAATTTAAAAAAAGTTTAAATTACTTTACACCATAGTGCTGAATTTAATTACTTTATCTGAATAACGTCTGCGGAAATAATATTATATATCAAAAAGGTTCATCCTAGTAAGCCATTAATAATCGCTTAAGCGGCAAAGCAAGATATCAATACTTTCAGATATATTATAATGGGGAATTAATGGGATATTATGTACTAATATTTGTTTCTTTTTGAAATTTACTCCCTTTAGAAATATCAGTAGTGGATAGGTCGCGGAAAATTCGTATTACTTTTATTTTACTGGGAAAAATCGTCATTAAAATTGGAGGTAAATAAGTAGTTTAGATGATGCTAAGATAGAAAACTTAACGTTCATTAAAAAAAATATATTATAACATTTGTTTAGTCTATTTATAATTTGACATAAAATTTAAAAATTTGAGGAAGTTTTTTAAGAGTTCCAATAAAGATTTTCTAGTTAAATGATTAGAATTTATTACCATAATAAAAAAAATTCAATTAAGTCTAAGGGAATGATTTGTGCCGTTAAATAGCTTGATTTGAGCCTATTTTTTAAAACGGCTCAGGTTTGCGTGATGGATAAAATATTGAGTTAGCCATTTTTGAAACCTGCTCAAATTAAACCGTTTAACAACACTAGGAATGACATTTGGGGATAGGGTATTCCATTATTTCTTATAAAAAATCTTTCGTTTATCAATAATATATTATTACAAACTAGGTAGGCTTAATTGGTTATTGAAAGATATTCCTATCATAACTTATTATAAAATCTTTTTAATTAATTATATGGCATGGCGTCATACTATTTAAATATAACATTCTTATTTCGTTTTAATTTTCTTTTCTTAACTTCACATTCAAATTATTCTAATTTTATTTCGGCATAACGTAAAATCATTTTCTTCTTTCGTTATAAATATTTTCTTAATCTAATTCTTTTTATTTTATAACCTTGTATTAAGAATACTTTTGTTATTTTTCAAAAGTAACCTTATATTATAATTAATTTTAACTTTTATTTTCTAATTTTCTTTTATTTTTATTTATATATAAAAAATATATATCGGTTCATCTTTATTGAAATTTTAATTTAGGATGTTTACAATATTTTTAACTATTTGCGGCAAAAATAAATAAAAACAACGATATGACAATTGCCACTTATTTATGATACATCTAATGACATAATGTCATTGGATACATCTTCATTAAGATATTAATTATACATTTTAACAAGACCCTCTACCGGCATGCCGCACATACTTAGTAGCATAATAGTTCGAATACCATTATTTAAACGACTGTGAGCTGATTAAAATAGCGATTAGAAGATCATACGCAAACATAAATTGCTATATATTTAATTATTTTATAGCCAGAATAGCTTTTAATTTTGAATTTCTAAATATTTATGTTAGATTCTGCTAGTTGTAAATACTGAATAAATAATTTCACCTTATTGATGTTAGTAGCATAAATAAATTAAAGGCATTGTTGTCATATCATATAAAACATAATATATATAAACATTACCATTATTGAAGTTTATGATGTCTAAAAATTATATAAAATTTCATTAATAAAATTCTCTTCTTGTCATTTTCTAGTGTTAATCTTGTTGTCCAATTGAGTACATTTCAATTTTTACCCTTTAAAATTTTTATAGTTATATAAAAAAAATTTAAAAAATATATTTCAACATTTTTGAGTTAGGTATTTAAAAATTTTGAAAATGGTAAATTCTGATAAGGTTTAAATTATTTTCTATTAAATATTAAAAAAATAATATTAGGATTTATCAGAAGAGGACGATTACGTGCCTTATATACCTGTTAAGTATCGTAAGATTGAAAAGGTTTATATTTTATATTTATTATATAATTTTTGTAATTTTAAGATGAAAAAATTGAAAAATAGTATTCTTGCAGCTAAAATTAAGTGTGAAGCAGAAAATCTCTCATCAAATGAAGAAGAAAGTATTGAAAATGATAATTTTTTGTCTAGAGATATGGAAATTAAAGAAAAAACAAACACTGATATTAATAAAGAGATCAATAATATGTTATTACAAGAAGAACAAGATACACTTTTAGATTTCTATGAACGAAAACCTGTCAGCCTACTAGATCAACACAGTGAACTTAAAAAAAAGGCTGAGGGTATAAAAAATTAATATAATAATTATAAAATTTACTAAATTTTATAACTTTATAAATAAATGATTATTTTGAATCTCTCAATTTCATAGAACAAAAGGAAACAGCTAAAGAAAAGCAACTGAAAGAAGAAGAAAAAATATTGCAAAGTATTGCTGGCCGCAAAGGTTATTATATATTTTTAAATATTATGTTTCTGATTGATAAGCATTTATTAAGAAAAAAACTGATAAAATGTCGTAAATGTTATTACGCGTTGATGTAATTATTTAGAAAATATAAATTTTATTTTATATATATTCTGAAATAAAGCTTTGCTAAGTGTTGGAGAGTTGGCCAGAGGTATTCAATATACTGAACCTATCAAAACAAGGTACAATAAGATATTTTAAGTTTTAACATAAAATATTTTGTAGGCTCTAATTCAAAAAAATTATAGGTTTTATTAAATTTTTTTTTATAAATTTATAGCTTAAAGCATTTATCCAGGTTTTTTATTGTGTAATATCAAAAATTAAACATTAATTCTTATATATCATAATGTTTATTTTTTAAAAAGGTTTGTTTAGATAAAAAAAAAGATTAAATATCATCCTTTTATTTTTTATAAAAAGGACTAACTCCACTTTCGCACACGATTGGAGTAAAAGTCAAAATCAACTTATTAATCCTCTTCACCCAGCCCCCCCCCTTCCTTTTTACATTTTGAGAAAAATTCTATATGCTTTTATATGCATATAAAATAAATTCTATTTATTTTTAAAACTAGAATAATAAATTTAATTTGTTTCTTTCCTTTTTTTCTCACAGTTTATCAATTTTACAACAATCTTTACTGAGCTTTAAAAAAAATTGGAAAATAAATTTATTTTATATATTAAATATTTTATATAAGGCTGTGTCCAACGATTTTAAAATCAATTTGAAGAGTTTTAAAACTTTTGCAAATTTTAAATGAAAAACGTATTTTAAATTTTTGAAATATATAAAAATCTAGAATTATATTTTGGACACGTTTTTTTAATATTTGAAATAGCTTATAAATTTAGTTTCATTAAAGATACGAAAGTTTGTGAATATAATTTTTTTGATGTTTAGAACATGGCCTAATCTAATAAATAACCCTTCCTTAAAAAAAAATATTTATACGTAGTTGGACAGTGCCAAAATGTATATCAAATATGGGCGAAGGAAGACATGAAAGGGTTCGAAAAAAGTATCAAATATTGGTTGATGGAGTTGACATTCCTCCTCCTATCAAAAGATTCGAAGTGAGGATCCTTATATTATTCTTTGATTTTTTTTCCTTCTTAAAGAAAGAGATAAATTTATAAATTAAAAAAAAATATATAATATATGAAGCAAATGCTAATTGTAGCCTTCTTTGGGATTTATAAAAAATTATTGATTTCTTTGTTCAAATTCTTTATTACACATGTGACGCAGTTGGATACACCAAAAATAATAATTAACCCCCCCCCCCCCCCAAAAAAAATAAATCTTTTTGCTACTTCTTCAAAAGTAAAAGATAAACTAAAATTAATATCGATTTCAAGTTTCATAAGTATTTGGGGGTGGAAGAGGGGGGTCTTAATGGGGTTGAGCCACCCACGTTCTTTAATTCTATTAGTTTGGGTTTAAGACAATAAAGTAATCGTGTATGTAGGAAAAAATAATAATTTGATTTTATTAACAAAATAATGCAGTGTTTTATTTGATATCACTGACCCCACGAGATTGACCCTTGAACTAAATTATGTTCAAGATTTGGTCCATATTCATAACCGAACCTGGAAAGAAGTCTTGAATGAAATGTTAATATTCAGATAAATTTACTATACACAGTGGATTAAAAAAATAATAATAAAATTTTGTTTTTGTTTACTAACTCTGCAAACATTTTTTTTTTAAAAAATTTGTTTCTCCACTAGATATATAAAAATAAAGTGAATGGAAATTATAAAAAATATATAACAACGTTCTTGTTCTAAATTGGATGTGTAAAAACAAGGTAATATATTGCATAATTGATCCCATTGTGGATCAGATCTAATAAAATAATTAAAATTGATTATGATAATGGCTCAATAACAGCCTACTTACCCAATAATTTATAACAATGCTTTATATTTTGGATATATAATTCTACTATATAATATAAAATATAATAATAAAGGATATGAAATTTCCAGACGCCATTTTGAAAGCACTGAAGTCCAAGGGTATCAAGGATCCTACGCCTATTCAAATGCAAGGAATGCCAGCAGTGTATAGAAATATGATATATTAGAAAATATAAAATGTTTATATAATATGATTTTTTTTTGTTTTTCGATTTATCCTTAAATTGAATATCTATTATAAGCTTATATATTTTTTTAAAAAAAAGGTAGCGCTATTTCGTGGCGAAGTATATAAAAATGAATGTAAAATTATTATATTTATTCTTGTACTTCCCCGGGAATTGGCGCTAGCTGTAAACGTAGGGTAAAGCGACGTCCAAACCAATGACATATAATAATACCTAGACTGCCAATGCATTTATAATAATGCAAATCAGCTGTACCCGCCATTTTTATAACACATATAGTAATTATTTTCATGTTAAAAACTACTATTAAATTGATAATTTGCTTCCTTATTATCCTGATGATCAGAATATTCTTTAATAAAGTTTTCATCAGACATTGGAATAAATTGGCCTCTCGTTTAAAAATTTTAATATATGTGTAATCAAATTGGCGTTCCCAGCTGTTTTTATTGATGTACGCTTTTAATGTCAGTCTAGGTATTATTATATGTCATTGGTCCAAATTTGATGTTTTTATAAAAAAACTTCTATTACATTAACCTTTCAATACTCCGGTGAAAAAAATGACGTTAGTACTCCGGTGGGGTTTAATAGACCCCAATTTCAAATGTATATATGTCCAGTTATATTCATTATTTTGATTTAATATTTGAATATAAGATAGAACTAACCTTAAACTTGATAAAATATTTATTTATTTTTATTTCTTAAGTTTAGATTGAAGATGGTGAGGATAATTATAATTTGTGCCAAAATTTTCTAAAAAAAGCTTACTTTTTTTAAATTGGAAATTAAAAATTAAAAAAATAACTTATCCATCATATAATCCTGATAATTCATAACATGGATCTTTATTCTTCAATATTAAAAAAAAATTACACTGATAAATTCAAATATAAAAAAAATATTGAACATTGAAATATGTTAAATTTGACAATCAAAACATTTGTTACATAAAATATTAATGTGTTCTAAACATAAATTTATTTTGCATATTTGACAAAAATATTTAGTTTTTTTATCCTTTTTTCTAGGACACACACCACACCTTCTTATTGAAGGCTTAACCTTTCTCTCTTCTCTTGTTAGTATGTCATCAAATCTCATTGCATGAATTAGAAATCTGAATCTTTTAAGAGGCATTGTTACTCTAAATATATCAATTCCAAACCCATCAGATTTCCATAAATCAGACATATTTTGATGGTTAGATTTAAAAATTCCAGCTAAATAAAGAATTCCCAATAATGCTTTGAATTCAGTTATATCAACTTCTTTTGTAGAACTTTCATATTGATTATAATTTTGACTTACAATTTTAATTTTTTGGTTGGTATGATAAATCAATCATTTTTGGTGTTATGAACAAGTCAAAACATTTTTCTGAAGTGTCAGCTAATTTCCCATATTCTTTTACTCCTGGCTGATCAATAACTATATTTTGCTGACGAGTTCTTATTCTCTGATTGGGAAAATCCTTTTTCCATTGAGTAACCTTATTTTTAGCTAATTTTAAAGAGAAATATACTATGATAAATGATTTTATATTTACCTAAATAATACTTAAGCTTATTATCTGTTTCAGCTAATATATCTTCTTCTTCATCTAATTCAGATTGTGTATCATGATCACTATCATACATAAAATCTTCATCCTCACTATTAATTATATTATCCAAATCACCTCAAAAAAAAATATTACATTTATATATTTTATATTTACTTTCAGAATCTGCAAAAATCATAGTAGATGATAGAAATAATTTAAAAAATGAGTTTGTTGGAGAAAATAAACATAAAATAACTCCACCAGAAAAAATATTTGTGTTTTCAATTTCATATATCTCATTCAAAATATGTTATATTCAAATTTCGTTTTAATAAATTTTATAATATAGTGGTATATATTTATAATTATAAAAGTTTTAAAAAAAAAATTAAAAAAAAAATTACGAATTTACTCCGGTGGGGTCTCACAAACCCCAAGCAGTTACAAAATGCTTATATGTTAAAAACTACTCAACCAAAATATGTGAAATTTGGAATATAGATTCTAAGATATATTTGATGAAGCTACTGAAGAATCCAGATCATGATAATTAACCGTTTTTATGCAATATCATTTCCAGCATGCCTGGGGTTTCCTACACCCCACCGGAGTATTGAAGAGTTAATAATACTATCTTATCTTTATTACCATTTTCAACTAATTTTATCAAGTTAAAATTTTTGGTTTATCGAGTTTTATTACAAAATTAACATTAAATATCCCATTCTATTTCATCTATTACTTTGGATAAATTATATTAGTTGAAAAGGTTAGTTATATAATAAGGCGTTGTCCGAAAATTACATAATTTTTAAATTTCTTATTCTTTAAGTTTCTTCGTCATTTGTGAATCTTACTATATATAAGTTTTTTGTTTTCGCGATAATATCAATGTTATTTTAGAATATTTTGATGATATTTGTTGATGATAGTGACTATTGAGCAGAATGAAATAAAGAACTACCATTAGGATTGCAAATTAGATTAATTTTGTTTTCTTAATTACCCTTCTGGTACCCCCTCTTCTAAATACGTTTTTTTTAAAATATGTTATTAGTATTGAATCTCCCACTTACCCATTAATTTACCAATCTTCATTCAAGGGTTAATATTTATTAATTTACCAATCTCAATTCAATGTGTAATATTTACTATCCATATATTTATATAATGTATCCAAAACAGTCATCTAATATATCTAAAACTATCAATATATCAATGTAATTATATAATCATTTTGTTTCTTCGTTCAGTCTTGATATCCTTGTCCTTTCTTCCCAACAACAATTGCATCAGGTGATCTCTAAAAACCCTCCCCTTCACCACTCCAATCCATCATCCCCAAGGAAAAATTAATTATTAATATCAGAAAATGACTGACATTTAGTATATTATATTAAATTTATTTCTTCTTTTTTTTAACGGCTACAACAACTAGGTTGAGTGGCAGAGATATAATAGGCATAGCATTCACCGGCTCAGGCAAAACGCTGGTCTTCACTCTACCCATACTCATATTTGCGCTCGAACAAGAAATCAAATTGCCGTTCGAACCTTATGAGGGACCTTACGGGCTTATAGTTTGTCCGTCGGTAATAACTTATATAACATACAATTTTTTTTATAATAAATAGAGAAAGATAGAGATTTAGGAAGATGGTATTAAATAAGAAGAAAAAAAGGTAAAAGAGAATGTGGAAGAATGAAAAAAAATAAAAATAAGAGGGGGATTAATAGAAATTTATTTTTATGTTGGCATAATTTTGGATTGTATTCTGTCATTAACAGCTACTTACAAATGCAACATATATATTTTTTTTCCGTATTCATTTTTTGAAGAGAGAATTAGCTAGGCAAACTTACCAAATATTGAATTACTATGCTGGCTATTTGAAAGAAGATGGATATCCGGAAATAAGAATAGGACTCTTTATAGGGGGAATGCCTTTCAAAGAACAGCTAGCCGTGATTCATAAGTACAAATCCATAATTTTAGCGCCTTTGCATAACTATTACAAATATAACTTAATTTATATTCAAATTAGCTTTATTTGCAATCTTTTTTATTTATATCAATTTAGTGTAATTAAAAATTTAAATTAAGTGTTATTTTAACTCAATATCTTATCATTGTTTCGTCTAATTTTTAATTTAAAATTCGCTTTCTAATCTAATTTAAATTTTTTTTTTTTAAATCTAATTTTTATTCTTGTTAACCTAATAAACGCAGAACAGAAGATTGTTCCATCACCGGGTCCTCGGGGTTTAATTTAAAATTTCCCCCAGTCTCGGTCTAAAATTAATTTTAAAGTAAAAAAAGCGTAGTTTAACCCGTTATTACATTTATCTAAGTTCACAATTTTAATTTGTTAAATATTATTCCCTTTTCTCCTCCCATCTCCTCCGTTTTTATCCGTATAAAAAAAATTTGTTTAACGAAAAAAAAAATTTGATTACCAATATATTTATTCTACTTTTAGATGTATCTTAAAAAAAAATTTTGCCCCGTCTTTTTGCTTTATCTTTTAAATCTATTAATAAAAATTCTTCCATTGATTATATTTAAATCTTATTACACCATTAGGTTATTAAATATAAATCACTTAATTTTTTGATTGCATATTTAATTTTCCACTTCCTCGAAATCGTTAATAATACTTGAAATCGGAGTCAAGCAATGGTTATCAAAAATCTTTCAAATGAGCATTTGAATATTATTTTTTTCGCCCAAATATTTTGAGCAAAAATATTTGAAGATAAACAAAGTTGGAACCTTTATTTACAAAAAAAAGATAAGATAAATTTTTTTTTGTGATTTCATGAAAGATTAAAATTATACATAAAAATGCAAACTCTTATAAGATTTTTTTACAACGAATAAAAATTTTGTAAAAGGTTAAATTTGATCAAAAAAATCTTGTTTTGAGCATTCTCCAAAAAATTTCCATTTTAAAAACAAAATCTTAGTAAATTTTTTTTTTCTTTTTGAGCAAATGTTAAACTTTGATCTTAGTTTAATAAAAAAAATAATTTTTGATCAAATTTTGCCTATAAATGCCAAATATTTTTTTTAAAAAAAATAAAAAATCTTTTATAACTATAAGTATATTTTATAATTTTCATGCATAAAAAAATTTTTAAGATGAAATCATAAATTTTTTTCAAACCCTGCTTGAAATTTACTCTTTTCTTTTTTTTTGAAAAAAGTTATTTTAATATTCTTTTTTAATGATTTTAATTTCATTCAATATCTACCCAAAATACATCCATGTAAAAAAAATTTTTTTTAATATAGGGGTGTACACATAGTCGTAGCCACTCCAGGAAGACTTATGATGATGCTTGGTGAAAAAATGGTAAACATTTTGTAAATATCACATAATTATTGACTCTGTTATCTATAACGTGAATCCTTTAAATAGAATTTCCTTTAAATATTTAGCTTACATTATCTCCAGCTATTTTATAGATATTTAAAATATTAGTACTTACGTTGCCATCTATATCACCACCCCCCACTCCTCGAGACAATGACACTGAATCCTTTCTCCCGATGACTAAAATATAAAATACAATTATAAAATGAATATTACTTACTATATATAAGTTAACCAATGACATATAATATTACCCAAATCGCCGACTCATTCATTTAAATGTGTACGCATTATCAATAGGATTATAAGTATTATATATATTGGGATGGATTAACAACTCAATGGAAGATTGATAAAAAGAAATTAATTAAAAAAATTTGTTAACACATGCCTAAATTAATGAATTTTCACTCCAAATTTTTATCACCCTTTTTTTTATACTTCTGCTGATGATGTAAATCAATTCGAATACTAATTTAAAATCGAGAGTTTGGGAATAAAGAAAATACGTTTATTATTTTATTTATTAAAATATGTTGCAATCATGATCAATACCCGTATCGCCTTAGTCAATATTCGTAATAGGCCTATTCAAAAACAAATACAAATCGTATAGCGAATTATTCTTATTCGATTCATTATCCAATTATTCACTATTCGTACGAATAGAAAAATTTACTATTCTGTATTCGATTCGAATAATTTTTTTAAAAAAATATTATACAAAAATTTTTTTTTAAATTATTCCACTTCTAATTTTAAAACAGAAAAAAAATTATTATAAATATTTGATGATAAAGACCCTTTTAAATTATTAAGTGAAATTAAAATGCATTATATGTCCGACCAATCCGCAATGAATTTTTCTTATTGTTTTTTTTTAATTTTTATTACAGCAAATTAATTCCAATTTAAAAAATAAAACAAGTCTTTAACAAGCAATATCGCCCTTCGAAATGTCAAATAATTAACTTTTTATTTTAAAAACTATTCTGGATAATTTTGATCGGATCGATTCGAATAAAGTCGAATTTATTGAATAATTTATCTAGTATTTGTCTTATTGGTATTTTAACAAAACGATAATTTACTATTCCTATTCGTTACTGATCGAATATTCGACTCTTTTTTTAGAATAGGCCTAATCCGTAATACTTTATAAGAAAATATATTGGGTTAGGTATTCCACATCTTGCATTTGTTTACAAATTTTTTTTTTTTAAAAAAAAGACGCCCGAAATAAATGATTTAAAGTTGTTGCGTTAGATCTTGCCGCAAAATGGCATTCCAGTATGTGTAGAGAGCTTATCTTATCCATTTTAGACACTTTAGTCATGAACCTTTTGAGTCATTTTAATTTTATATACCTATAGTTTGAGTAATTGCTCTATTCTTAGGCCAAAATTTATCATGCCTCGAGGGTTTTTCATATAGCTCAATTTTGAAGTAAGCATAAATAAATTAACTCTCGCCTCATTGCTTGGCGGGTATTCTTTGGCACGCGCCTGTTGATTGCGCTGAAATCGTCGATTTCATTATCAAATTATCTTACAATATACGGATTTACGGATTTACTAAGACTGTCCGAAATGATTGTAAGTGTCTTCCTACCAATCATGAATATATACTCCTATATTGGCGATTGATAAATTATACTTAGGAGTCAGCTGTATAAATAAATTAAGTAGTTTTTTTTTTTAAATAAAAAAAATGAGAATCATAACGACTATGCAAAACAAATAAAATATTTCTATTACGCACGTGATGAATAGTATAATTTTAAAATAAAATCTTTTCCAAATCAAATATAAAATTTCGTGACTCGCGACATCTCCCCCCTACAGAAGTTCGGAATGCTCTGGCGGGAAGGCGCTACTTGCGATGTTACTCCCTAAACAAGTCAAATCCTTATATTCTTGCAGTTCCACTCTCATCTCCATATATTTGTCTCTGTTATGTAGTCGAATTCTAGTCTATCCTCTCTCCCTACCTTATAAGCTGTGCAGCCTCTCCACGCTCCTCTCGAGTTCCCCCATCTTTGTGCAACTGAATGCCGGTTGCTCCTGGAGGCACCACTTATGTATTAGATTTAGAGCGTCCGCTTGATTATTTCGATATTTTGAAAGCTTGGCCGTCTTTAATTATATCAAAAGTTCTAAATTTGATCAAGGATAATAAATATATTCCGATATTATAATAGATATGAGTGTTGTTTTAAAAGACCCATATAATAAACTATTCCTTCCTACTGATTAGGATGTTCATGTATATCTAGAACTGTCAGGATTATGGAAGTGTTTCTGGCACCCAATTATGAATATGGAATAAGGAGTTTGTAATTGATTATCAAAAGGCACGGCTTTCAAATCTAATTTGGAATTCATGGTAAAGGAGATTTGTAATATGTTTAAATACGTCTTTTCGCTAGAATTCTATAAAAAACCTCGAAATTAACCGAATATACAAGTAACGGCAAAAACCCACCCGGAAATAAAGAGTGCGTATGTGCTACAAATATTTGGAAAGAAACGAGAAAAGACTACTGGGGACCAGACAACATAAATATGAGTTTTGAGAAAACATTAGATTTCGAATACCATATTGATATTGCAGATTTATTAGGGACAAATTCATCATACCTTCTAAAGCTGAATAGATTCACGAATATGATCACCAAGCTCATAGGAATATGTATGGATATCTTCCTAAAGATCTTATATTTTCTAATCGTAGTGCACTAATTAACTTCATTGTTCGAGACGAATTTTGTGCTAAAGAAATTACTGACTTGATTGACTCGTGACAAATACTTGCATCTTGGAAAATAATTGTAGCTATTGTTAAAAATAACTAGTTAAGAGTAGTAGGATGGTTTTTTGGAAAAATGACACCTGAAATGAAAATCTATCAGGTTTGTACTGAGAAAAACTCAGCATACTTTATATTACCTTACATAGGACAAACCATGACTATGTCTGAGGAAAAACTACAGCGGACTATATGCCAAATGACTGCACCTCATACAGATATTAGTATAAATCGTCAGTTTTCCGTTATAGACTTTTCATCCTGTTGTACTATTTTCAGATCCGAGTTTGCGACACCCAATTAGAACCTGGTCGACTTTTTATATGAAGAATGTTTACTCATATACACTAGCATTTTATTATATCAGGATAGATGGGTTCCTCCTCAACAAGATCTGTTAACTAAAGATCCTATAGATGGTAGAAGATGTCATCACGGACCGGAGGCGTGGTTAGAAAGCTTGCAATTGAGAGCCTTTAAAATAAGCATCTTCCATACTTAAATATCTTAAGAAGATCACACTCTAAATCTTTTAATGGTAACTAGGCTTGTGCTGATATTACAGATAGATTTTTCATAAAGTTCTTAATTAGATTTCCTCTGTGATATTTATTGATCTCAATTCTCAATAGCTTTACATGACAGGATTTTCACAGGATGCAAACCCCCCCCCCCCCCCCCCTAAAAAATTGTTTTCCCAAACAACTATCAAAATATTGTGAATTGACCTATAAGATCTATTTTTGCTCCGACTTTGTATTCGGCGTATTGAATAAGAGTGGTTGTTAACAACGTCCATCTTTTTTGTCGCAAGCTTTCTAACCACGCCTCCGGTCTGTGATGACATCTTCTACCATCTATAGGATCTTTAGTTAACTGATCTTGTTCAGGAGGAACCCATCTATCCTGATATAATAGAATGGTATTCCAATGTTGTGTATATGAGTAAACATTCTTCATACAAAAAGCCAACCAGGTTCTAATTGGGTGTCGCAAACTCGGATCTGAAATTAGTACAACAGGATGAAAAGTCTATAACGATAAACTGACGATTTATACTAATATCTGTATGAGGTGCAGTCATTTGGCATATAGTTTGCTGTAGTTTTTCCTCAGACATAGTCATGGTTTGTCCTATGTAAGGTAATATAAAGTATGCTGAGTTTTTCTCATTACAAACCTGATAGATTCTCATAGGTGTCATTTTTCCAAAAAACCATCCTACTACTTTTAACTCGTTATTCTTAACAATAGCTACAATTATTTTCTAAGCTGCAAGTATTTGTGACAAGTCTATCAAGTCAATAATTTCTTTGGCACAAAATTCGTCTCGAACAATGAAGTTAATTAGTGCACTACGATTAGAAAATATAGGGTCTTTAGGAAAATATCCATACATATTCCTATGAGCTTGGTGATCATCTTCGTGAATCTATTCAGCTTTAGAAGGTATGATAAATTTGTCCGCTAATAAATCTGCAATATCAATATGGTAATCGAAATCTGATGTTTTCTCAAAACTCACATTTTCGTTGTCTGGTCCCCAGTATTCCGATTCTCGTTTCTCTCCAACTATTTGTAGCATACACACTCTTTATTTCGGAGTAGGTTTTCGCCCTTATGCGTATATGGGCCATTTTCGGTTTTTCTTATAGAATTCTCGCGAAAAGCCGTAAACATATTACAAATCTCTTTTCCCATGAAGTCAAAATTAGATTTGAACTCAGTGCCTTTTGATAACCAATTACAAACTACTTTATCCACATTTATAATTGGGTGCCCGAAACACTTTCATAATCCTGACAGTTCTCTAGAGATATATGAACATCCTCATCAGTAGCTAAATTAGGAGGGAATAGTTTGTTATATGGTTCTTTTAAAACATCACTTATATCTGTTATAATCTCGGAATATAATGTCTTATTATTCTTCATCAAATCTAGAACTTTTGATATAATTAAAGACGGCCAAGCTCTTAAAATATCGAAATAATCAAGCGGACGATCTAAAGCTAAGCGACATACTATGTCTATTATGTCGCATAATTCTTATATAAGTTTATATATTGGTACTTATTAGGATTAACATAAACATATGTTAACAGTTTAAATCAAGCATAAAAAATATCTTTAAGACATGTCAATATTGTATCATTGATTAAAAAGTATTTAATTGACACTCTAAATATAAGAAGTAAATGGCTACTTTTACCCAAAAGTGATATCAAATAATAATCTATGGAGAATATCAAAACATATCCCAATTCATATTACCTTAAAGAAACATCGTATCCAATTCCTAGCTCACATCATAAGGAACTCGGACCATAATCTAGTTCACGATGCCCTTACATGGCTCTACACTTATAATAAGAAAGAATACACAAAATATAAATCTTTATGGTATTATAAAACTATAAAAGATGTAATGGAACTAAACTTGAAGCAATTTATCAAATTAAACAACTGTAAAAATTCCATCAAAAAACTCTTCCGGATTAAGGATAGATATTTTAAAATGAACGATTTCTGAGCTTGATTAAAATTTATAACTTTAATCTCAACTAGTATTTTCTAAACCATTGCTATTAGTTCAGGACAAACCGAAATCGAATTGGTATGCTCTTTAAATTTTAATTTTTGATAGTAACGATTCACGGCTTTAACTAAAAAATTTAAATTTTAAATCTGCGACCCACCTTTAAATTAATTAACTTATACTGCAGTTCTTGGGCATAGGCTCTTTTTTTCTGTCCCGCCCATTTTCTTAAAGCCTATGGACGTCTGTAACATTTTTCGAAATGTTGCGCGTATAAGTACGTGTGGCTTGCCCACAAACGTGTAGAGGGCTCCTCATATTTTTTAACTTTACACCCCAATTAACCTATGTTCCAATTAGATGGAAATGAAGATAACCTAGCGTAGCTCTGTTGTTAATTCAACGTCAGAGGGCATATGCGCTATATATCGCGTAAAAACAAAAATACGCAAAACAAGAATAATATTATTTATTTTCAATTTATAAGGACTATTTGGGTTTATTAACGATATACTAGAAAAATAATAACTCATTATAATAATTTTACCTATTTTTAGGCATTTTATATCTTGCACATTGTGACAAATAAATATAAATTTAATAATCTTCTCTTATCATAAAAATAAAATATATTAATTTTGATAATGATGACTTGACAAAATAACAAAAAAATACATATATATATATAACAATCACAAAAGTAACCTCGCAAGATATTATAAGTATAAGGAAAGTTAAATAGTTCTTTATTTTGCAGGTAATAAAAATGTAAGCTCACCACATAAAAGTATATAAAGTTACTTTAACGCGATATTTAACCCACAAGGTATTGTATTTCAAAATAGAATCGATTTTTCGACTAGAAACTCGAATCGCGGGTATCCCGACTCGGCTTAGCCCGTTTAACATTAAAAAAAAAATTTATTACAAACTATTGTTCAACTAAATTCGATCCGATTTTCAGAGATGCTAACGCAACATTTTAGCTAGAAAAATATTGCTAAAAGTGTCA
The DNA here is from genome assembly GCF_954871325.1 of Gordionus sp. m RMFG-2023. NCBI lineage: Eukaryota > Metazoa > Nematomorpha > Gordioida > Chordodea > Parachordodidae > Gordionus > Gordionus sp. m RMFG-2023. The sequence continues at coordinate 7,379,499 of NC_088777.1, forward strand.
AGATTTCTCTAATAGATGTTTTCTAACCTTTGTGCCATCTTTCAGCCCGAAATTATCCGACTTGCGTAATATTTTTTGAAGATAAAATAATTGAGTTATCGTTTAAAAATGTGCTCGAATGGAGCTGATTTCACAAAATACATGTGTAAAAATAAATAATATATCAAAAATTATAATTTACTTATAAATAAACTATAAAAAAACTATAAAAAAAAATTGCGCCGACTCAGCGAGTCTATCGGTTTCTTCCACCCAAAACTTGGCTCCAAACACTATTTAAAATGAAGTATCTTGATTTTTAAAAAATTATACCTGACAGTGATATCATATGCACTGATATGGAAGAAATTTCCAGCGTAAATATTTATGGTAATTGAAACCCCTTTTTATAAATTAAAATACCATCCTACCCAATTAATTTTCAATTTAGGCTCGAGTTGCTGATAAGTGGACTCGGTTTAACCTTTTAACATCGTTAAATAATAAGATATTATAAATTTCCTCAAAAATTTGGCTACTTATCGAGTCGGAGTCGTAAGAACTTTACTATTTAGCTAAACTACAAACTAGTATCAGACTTTAAATCGTTATTAATAAAATTGATACAGAAATTATGCAACAGTACATAACACCACTACACCCCAACTTTGCTATTTTTATACTATAATTTATAATCACCACTTTTCACTAATACTTCCAGCAACGTAATATTTAATCAAAAATATAATTATTTTAAAAAAATTGGTTTTTTACCTTATCCTGGTCACGGCACCACACTATTGATTTCTCGATTAGAATTTTTTTTTTTTATTATATCGAAAAAGCTATAATCGAATTTTATTTAAATAGATAGAAAAATTAATAATGATTTTCAATCATAAACTTCTCTTTTTTATGGAGAGCCCATAAATATATATATATAATGAGAATCATGTCGACTATGATTAATAAAATATAAATATTTCTATTGCCCAAGCTATGATTAATATAATTTAAAAATAAAATATTTTCCAAATTAAAAGTGAAATTTCGTGACTCACGACACCAAGGAACAAGGTTTTTTAGGAAATATGCTTGTTCTTGGAATTCACTCTTCCTGCTCTTTTAAAAAATAAGGATTAGAAATAGTTGTAATTTTTTTCTAAGTCATTAAAGATATAAAAAATGTAAAACGGACAAATTTACTAGATTCTCTTTTTTTTTGTGGAAGAACTTTTATTAATAAAAGAAATAGCAAAACATTTTACTGGGAGATCCATAGAAGCCTTCTAAACAACTATGGAATCTGTTGTTCTAGGTTATTATAAACACTCATCCAATAATATGGTGGAAACAAAAATTATGCACAAAATTACTATTGTAGCTTTTTGCCATTCGACTTTCAGCAATACCCCTTCTGAAAGAAGTTTATCTAAAGAATAGAGAACATATAGACCTTGTAGATTTAGTTCCGGGAATATAAAAATTTGGATAATAAATAATGATACGATTTAATTTACATTATATATATTTTTTTTATATAACTATTATATTAACCCATTTTTTACTTTATGTATATCATATATTGAAAATTTGATGTAAATCAAATAATTTCTACCATTTCATTTCCACGTTATACGAATTTTATATACAATTAATTTCCATAAATTTGACCGAAATTCTCACGAATTTTACAATCTTGAACTACTAATTCATATATACTTTATATGATGCTGATGCTGACTAAGTTTTAAATCTCCAAATTTTTTATCTTCCTAGTCGATCGACTCAGAATGGGACCTTTCATAACCTGAAGGCATAAGATTCGTAGAACTGAAATAGTAAAGCCATTATAAATAATTGCATCGGAATATTCTGATGATTTTTTAAAAATTGGACCTTTGTATATATATAATCCTTTTTTTTGAACTGCTTGAAATTATTTATTTTTTTTTCTAATCAATATCTAAAAAAACGTCTTTAAGTATTTAAAACCTGTAATAGAGTAATAAAAAGAATTATATTGTGTAGATAAGAAACCAAATTCTGTGGTAAAATCTAACATTCGGTTTCTGCTACAGCGGATGGAAAAAACGCATTTAATCCGATAAATTCTCTTAGCACTAATAATTGAAATGGAATAATATAATCTTTCAATAATCTATAGGTAAATTTGGAAGTGTGCCGATACTTATGCTTGGATGAAGCAGACAGAATGGTTGATATGGGATTCGAAGAGGACGTTAGAACTATAATATCCTTCTTTAGGGTAAAATTCAAAAATTTTAGTTAACAAATTTATTCTTTCAAACCATAATTTAATAATTATTATTTTACTCATTTATTACTTTTTTTGGATAAACTTCTCTTTTAGGGTCAAAGACAAACATTACTGTTTTCTGCCACTATGCCATTGAAAATACAAAATTTTGCTAAATCGGCCCTCGTCTTACCTATCCTTATAAACGTGGGTCGAGCCGGAGCAGCTGCGTTGAACGTGAAACAGGACGTGGAGTACGTTAAACCGGAAGCTAGAGTCGTTTGCTTGCTAGATACCCTTCAAAAGTCCCCGCCCCCGGTAAAAATTTGCTCATTAGTTTATTGTATTTGGATCTTTTTTTAAAAATGTCACCTGATAATTATTGCATTACTATTTTTACTTTTTCGTCCTTAAATATAATTCCTTTTATAAAAAATCGATTTGATTTCAGCTCTTGTTTTGTTTTATAAACAGTTTTTTTATTAAATCGGTTTTCATTTGATAGAAACAGACTTGTTTTTTTTTGTTATCACGATTATTAATTTTATAATTATGGTTTCACCTTCATTTACCCAGGTATATCAGCTGCTCTTGTATCCTTTCTTTATTTACCATGATCTTGGACAGCATACCCATTTTTTTCACCATTCACATCTTTTGGTCCCTGTCGGTTCTATCATATCCCGATACCAACCTCTCTAGTGATTTTCACACCCAGGATAGTACACGCGGAAAATATTATACTCCAGTGTACTTAATGCCTTTACCTCAATCAGCCGTCCAAAGCGTTATCACATCTTCAGAATGTTGAGGGTGAAGCCATTAGCGTAACAGGTGGAAGGGATGCTCTCCTTTGCAAATTTTTTGAACTTTCGTGAATATCATTTTGAGATAATAAATACTAGAGATCTGCAAAAGTAGCGTTCGGGCCTATTTTTTAAAACGAAATCGGGTTCGGGCTGGGCCGGTATTGTATTAAATGGCTCTTTTTGAGCCGATTTTTAAAAACGGCTAACTCAATATTTTATTCAGAAAAATATTACGCAAGCCTGAAGATTTTGTTCATAGAAGGAACAAAGGTCTAGACATATATTATCGAAATCTCTAGGCTTATACAATATTTTTCTGACTAAAATATTGAGTTAGTCGTTTTTAAAAATCGGCTCAAAACGAGCCGTTTAACAACACTATGGACCGGGCCTAATATTTATTTAAAAAATTCGAGCCAGGTTAGGTCGGGGTTTGGAAATTTTTTTTAATATATCTAAATTTATCCATTTTATGTTGAATTTTTAATGTAAAATAAAAATATTATATTTTATTTATAGAAATTAGACCCCATATAACATATATCATTTATTTTGAGTAATTATAATAATTAATTTCTATATTTAAATAAATTCGGGCCGTGCTTGAAAAATTAGGCCCGAGGCAATTCACTAATAAATAACCCTCCCCCCCCTCACTTGAAAACCCTGAATACACAACTGGCTGAATCTAAGATTTTTGGGAAGAACTTAATGATGTATTAAGTATCTAATTTTTTTTAAAAAATAAGCCAACTGGTTATGATGTGTTTCAATTATAATATTCAAGGTGATTTAAAACTCAATTTTTATTTTTTTTAAATATTATAAATGTTACCTTCAAAGTCAGTAAGATATTCTTTTGATATGGAAAATAAATATATGCATTAGCAATCAATTATGGGCTGGGCTGGGAAAATAGTAAAAATTGAAACAGGCCAGGCTAGGAACTTTAAAAATTTTTTTATTAGGACCAGCAATTTGTGCATGAAAAATTTTCGGGCTGGGACTGTCAACTAATACATAAAGTATCAGGGCAGGGATCACTGATTTTTAGCTAATTTCAGGATTAATATTATGATATTAAATATGCTTATTTATTTGTATTTCAAGAACTGCTTGACTAAAATACCAAATCTATAAATGATATAGTAAATTCGCAAAAAATTAAACTATTATTTTATGATTCGATACAATTACATGGCACAATACAGATATAGTACAAACAGATTCATAAAATGGTTGTTGTAAAAATAGATAATTTTTGGGCAGGGCCAGATAACTTCAAAATTTATAGCAGGCTGGCAAACCCCTAATTCTCATTCCCAGAGTTGGGTAGGTCCTTCGGAAAAAGAATCTAGATACAGATACCGATTCTTTATAATAAATGAATCTTAGGTACAGATACTAGTATCTTTTTTTAAATATCAAAAAGATAAAAGATACTTGTATCTTAAGAATGAATATTTACAATAATTAATAAAATATTTAATTATGATTTAATTATAACAATCAGGCATTTTAATATTAGTATTAGTCCATTCTTGGCATAGATAGGGAAGGGAGACTAGTATTTTTAATAGGAGCTGAAATATTTATTTGCAAAAGAGTATTAAAAATAGATTTATTATTTTATAAGATAATCAAATTTTTCAAATACCTTATCATTAGACCTTTGCACTTTCAACGTACTTAACATTGACAATAAATAACATTACAAATGGAGCAGAAAGGTATTGCAGTATTATATTTTAAAAACATTACCATAATGGAAGGATAATAAATAAGCATTTATAATGTATTTCGACTTTAATATAGTCTAAAACCTCCAGTTCAATGTTATTTGTCATTATTACTCAGCAACATTTGTTACACCAAAAGAAAAATAATCATCATTAGTGAACTTGATTATATAATCTGGTACTACATTTAGGGCTTCTTTTAATAATATATTTTTAAAATATTTTTTATCATCTAACTCAATCCATAACTTCTTAAATGCCAAAAAAGTATCATTATATTCATATCATGGGAAAATGTCTTATCAAAATCTTTTGCCCATACCATCTTGGGCAGCTTGTGATAAAGGTAGACAATATTGTAAACTTAAATTTTTAAGATAACGTCCCTTTTAACCCCATATAAATAATATACTTTAATATGCTCAAAATTTGTGCCGAACCCTTCATTATTTTTTTGTTTATACAGGTTTTACATTCAGCTTGTACATTATCTTTTTATTTATTTTAAAAAAATTTCCATCTAAAATTTTAAAAGTGGGAATTTAGGGAAACTTATTTATAATTTATATTTCACTACCTTCTTCAATACGATGAGTGTTCTACAAATTTAATATATTTCATACAATTGGTAATGATATTCTATTGAGTTACATTTTATATAAAATATAATCATAAAGATACAATATTCTTTTCATAATAAAGGATCTTAGATATTATTAAAATGTCAAAAAGATGATACAAAAGGTATTGCTCATTCCAATAACTGGTTCTATTTCTTTCTTCATTTTTTTTTATTTTTAATCATAAAAATAGAATCAAAAAGATTAGTATATTCTTTCAATATATTTATTATAAAAAAAAAAAAATTTACTTGCATTAGCCGGGAATCGAACCCGGATCTGCTGCTTGGAAGGCAGCAATTCTAACCTTTATACCACTAATGCGTTCATATCAAAAGGCATAAATATTTTGGTTTTATAATAAATTATTGTATAATAATAAAAAAAATCATCTTATTCAAAATATAATAATAATTGGTTATGATAAAATTCTAGGAAATACATTCGTTGCTATGCATAAAATAATTGTTTTGTAATCAAAATTAGGTTTTAATATTTGCGGAGAGGAAACAAGATGTTGACGCAATTCACGAATATCTATTGCTAAAAGGAGTTGAAGCCGTTGCCATTCACGGTGGCAAAGGTTTATATCTATTATATAATAATATTGAAGCCAATAGACAATGATTTACAAAATTATCTTTTTGTGAGTAATTGCCTACTTGGAAAAATATTTTTGATTAATGAGATCATAAATTATATTTGTAATTTGCCTTAGCTAATATAAGAATTATGTTGAAATTAAAATATTATTTGTCACAATTAAATATGCTTAAATGTTTTTCTTACCTTTGCACAATTGATTATTCATTTTTTTCTTTTTTATAAATTGAATTCTGCACTAATTATAATAATTTAATTTAGACCTTTATACTAACTAATAAATTCAATATATATTTAAATTTTAGATAATATTTTCATCTTGATAACTGCTCTATACATATCCAGGATATTCCCATCAATTCTATTAGTGTTATTATCTTTAATTATTTTTATATGCTGCTAGTAGTTTATTTGCTGTTACATTGTTTTATCATCTGCATTTTTTGTTCAAACTATGTGAGGACACTCTTCAGATGCCTGTTTTTGTAAATAGCATTAGCATATAAACTGCCCCCCCTATGTAAAATAAGTTTTGTTAATAATTTTCTATTTTAAGAATGCAACCTGTCAAATGCCTTTGAATGCAGCACCTAAAGTCCTTTTTAATTTCTGGAGAAAAACCAAAACTAATTGTGATTTTCTCTTTTTAAAATTCTGTCTATACTTTCTATGATGAGTAGATTTAATTAAGCCAGTTATTATTCCTATTAATTGATTTAAGTTCATTTGAACTTCAATTTATTAAATTTTTATATTATTGTCATAACATACAGCATCATATTGATAGTTTGAATAGTGTTGTTTATTTATACCATTCACTAAAGTTTGTATTATGTAATCTATTAAGAAGTCAGCATGGGTTTTTATTTAATTGTAAATTTTGTCTTTTTATTCTAATTGTATATTTATTAAATTCTAGCAAAAATGTTAGTTAATTAATTAGAAAATATATTATACATGAATTGAAATTAAGTTGTAAATTTATTAAAATACAATAAAAATAAGTATATAAAAATTTTATAAAAAAGAACTTTAAACAACAGTGCATACCTAGATAAAATGAATGCTTAGAAAGTTGGACTAACAGATTTTGAGAGAAATATGTTGACAAAGGTAGAATTTGTTGGAGCAGCCTATTCTCTTTCCTTTATAACCTATGGTATATTGTTAAAATTAAGAGCCTCATTTCCAAATATGCCTAAGGTGTTGGTAACTAGTGGTATGAACATTGCATTTGTGAGATATTTTTTAAGGATTTCTGCCTTTTTATGACAGAAAATGAGAGGTTAGACTTATCTATAGACACGAGTATAGTCTTAGGTCAATGGGAAACCGTATGTCTAGAAGGAATCCATATGTAGGGCATTTTCATTTTAAAACCCACTGGTTCAAGAAAGGATGGGATATTAAATATTTTATGGGCAGCTAGGAGAATGTTGCTAATAAATTTATGTCAGGGTTGCCATCCATGGGATGTGCATTGCCAGGTATGGTAGGCATTTGAATCATGGACTGGCTATAATCACACAAATGGAGTTTACACAATTGTATTACAGCACGATAAAGAGTTATTGATATGTGTAGTTGTTCACCAGTCATTAGGGGGACGAAATTGGATCTGGGAATGTCTTCCAACCATTCATAGCCAGAGTTTGCATTATATTTTGGAGTTTCCTTGAAATACCTGTTCAAAATGAATTATTCAACAGAGTTGGTGATAAAAGGAGCATTCTGGTCTTTTTGTATACTGGATGTTAGTATGGGCAAGCTGTTGCTGTCCCAAAAGGTAAGGACCCAAGATAGGTCTGGATCTATGAGATAAAGGCTAAAGAGATAGTTGCAGTGGAGATTGGATACTGATGTCCCCTGACTGATAGGGAGTGTGACCTGAAGCCGGACAAGTATGAAAATTTTATATTGAAATTATTTTTGAGGAGACCCTTGAATTGGGCTTTATGAGAAACTAGCAAATTGCTGCATTTGTAGATCAGTATAAATCTCAGAGAATTTTGGGAAATAGTTTAAATTTAAAAAAAGGATTGATATGCAGGAAGGAAATTAAAGAATGTGCTTAATTTAGACAATGAGGGATTTGAATAAAAAAGTTTTGATAGCTTCTCACCCAATGTGTGTTCTGAGATGTCATCTCATCCATGTTGATGACATGGCAGGCAATGTCTAATTAAATAATTATAGGATTTAGGAAATAATCACACACCTTGTATAAAAGGCCTGTAATATGTGGGAGTTTCTCAATTACGGGTAGGGATATTAGAATGTGGAAAGGTTGCCAGAAACAATGCCATCATCAAGATACCAGGAATTTAAGATGAGATTGGAGCTAAATTGAATTTTCTAGATTATTTTTTTTCCATTATATAATAAGAAATTAACATTATAATTTTTATCTTTTTATTATTAAAATTTTTATTGACTTTTATATTTATCAGATACCTGCAGTTGTTCAGATTTCAGGTTCAGATTTGCATAAAAAATTATTTTCAGGCCCAGCCAGATTTTATTAAATATTATTTTTAAGCCCAGCTCTTATTTATTTTTTTCAAATTTCATTATATGAATGAGCAGTATTTTGCAAATTGTTTCCTGGAAATCGCGAACATTAGACACTTCATTGTATAATTTCCTAACTGAATTATTGATATTATTTTTTTTTTAAATTTGGCCAAGCCTAGATTTTAATTTTTAAAATCAATTTTTAGACCCGTTCTGCAATTTTTTATTATATAATATATTAACAATACATATAGACCAAGAGGAACGAACTAGGGCAGTAGATAGCTTCGTATCAGGGGAAAAAGATGTATTAGTCGCTACAGATGTGGCTTCAAAAGGGCTCGATTTCCCTAACATTCAACACGTTGTCAACTTTGATATGCCAGACGATATTGAAAATTATGTCCACAGGATAGGCAGGACCGGTAAACAAATATTATTGCTTTATTTCTAAATTTAAATTGACCCCGAATGTGATAGCCAAAGAAATTCAATGAATCGGGTATTTATGGTCCATTTTTTCATCAAATATCTTACAAAATTATAAACTATGCATTTTGGTTGGTGAGAATGCATTTCTTTTATAACGTAATTTTATTTCTTTTGCATTTAACATAAATCGATAAAAATATATATTACCACTCTCACAATATAATATTCTTTGTTTCAATCGAAATAGGTCGTTCTGGGAAGGCAGGAATGTCCACTACTTATATTAACAAATCTAGCGATGATTCAGTGTTAATGGACTTGAAGCATTTACTCCTCGAAGCAAAACAGGACGTTCCACCAATCCTGATAACTCTGACCGCTGATAAAGATCAATTAGTTGAAATCGATGGTTATTTTTTAACACACATTTATAATTTGTCATTATATCCTCTTAAATTTCCTCTTAATTTTATATATCTTTTACCTTTTATGTTGTTTTTAAATCCTCCGAAGAATTAGCTTTTATGAGATTTAAACTGGTCTTATCGTTACATTAATTGTTAAATAGCTTTGAAATAATAATTTTTAGAAGATATACGTTAATAAGACCCTGCAAATTTAAGCAAGCTTTAATGATGTATTTTCTTTTTGCTTGTTAAAACAAAGCGATAATCGGAATATTCACTGGAATTAGAATAAATTAATTAGTTCTTTATTTTCATATTTTATAATTAAAATTACGGGTGGGCCAAAAATGGAATTCGATGCTTCATTGTGAATTGACTTTTTTTGCCTTATCTTCTTGCGTTAGATTTATTTTATATTTTAAAAAGAATTTCACATGGCTCTCAAATGATGAATTTACTTTAGTTGCTACCTAGTTATATATATTTTTCTAATTTAATTAATAATTGCAATATCAAAAAAAATTAACCTTTATTGATGAAGTGGAAATCCATACAAATAATACTTTCAATGAAATCTTTATTGTTGATTTTTTTTGTATTATACCATAAGGAAATTACCAGTTTGAAGTTATTATATAAGGGTGTAAAGCACAAGCATCTAACACATTCTCAAAATACATCAATGAAAAAAGAACAAAATAATATATACATACTTTATTAATAAAATATAAAATGTAGATAAAAAAAATAGAAAAATAAGCCATTATTAGATGAAATGATAAGATTTAAAGTCTTCTATTATAAAATTTTTTATTTATAATCATATTCTGTTTTAATATTATATTCAAAGGTGACAGAGGGTGCGCTTATTGTGGTGGTTTAGGCCATAGAATCACAGATTGTCCAAAGCTGGAAGCAATGCAAACCAAACAAGCAAGCAATATAGGAAGAAAAGATTATTTGGCACACGGAGGTGCCGATTATTAGATTATGTTATACAATTCACATTTTAAAGAGAATATTATATTTATTCCTTATTTATATATTTGTAAATAAAATATTTCAATAGAATGTTTATTTGAGCTAAGATCAGAGCTTAATAAAAAAATCTTCAATGAGCATCTAAAGATTGTGAGCTAATATCTTTGTATGAAAATAATTATAAGATTAAGTAAATTAAAAAATATTTAAAAAATTCATTTTTAATTAATTATTTTTTGTTTTTTGATAAATTTTTAAAGTTTTCGAATTAAATATTTTAGGAACCTAATGTATTCTATTTCATCTCTTTTTAATTTCCATACCTAATTGCTACCAGGAGTCAAATTCGTTTGCTTAAATTATTTTTAAATAATCATTTAATATTTATAATAATATTGGAGATGTATCAGATCCAATTTTTTCATCAGATCATATAGCAAACTTTAAATCCTATAAGTGTTATTTTTTACTTTTTATGATATATTTTTTGATAAAATTTTGTTTTAAAAATGTATAATCAAAATGTCGACCCTGTTTATTAGGTTCGGTGTTCCAGGAAGAAATAGGTTAAGGAATTATAAGGGTTTAGATTAAGGAATTAGATTTTATTAAGTTTTGATTCGGGTTCAGATTTTTTTAAACTATTTTTGGGCAGTGTACCCATATATTCTATAATCTTATTTTATAATAAATATAGAAGTTGATCATAAATTTTATTAACAATTTTTACTTGTTCAGTCTAACTCTGGGTTTAACAAAATTTTCAAATGGATTTTTTTGTTAGCCCACATGAAATCAGAATTTAGCCAGTTTATTAAATAAATATGAATAGCATAGTTAGGAAAATCTTAAGAAAATTTATTGACGGCTTCGCGCTGATCAGCAGCCCTAAGTACTTTTCGATTTTACCGAATGTAATGGGTATATTAATTAAAGATTTTCATTATCTTGCTCATAATATTCGCTCAAAAATACTACAATTTTTAAAAAAATAATATAAAAATATAAATCCAAAAAAATAATTTTATATATTTTGTCCACAGCCAGGATTATCCTAAGGAAGAAGTAGATCAATGAATTTTTGGAGGACTTTGCAAGCCCCTTTTTTGGCTAGCCTTTACCCGTGTTTTCTTAGCCTGTATATCTCTAGAAAAATTTTATAGGATAAGAGGTTAATTTTAAATTAAAATTAACCTCAAACTTTTATCAATATTTAAAATGTTCTAAATTGGTTACCAAAAGAGAATATTAAAAGATAAGTCAAATCTGGAACAAATAGGAAATATATTTTTATTAGTTTGTATAAAATAAATATACATTTATATATAAATAATTTTTCCAAAAAAATATGAATTATAGTCTTTTTAGCTTAATATTAACTAACATCCTTTCTTCAAATTATTGTATAAGATATATGCACACATTTTAGGGGGACTGGAATTTTTTTATTAGAATGATATTCACATAAAGTAGCATATTTCTGAAGGTAGGTTCACCTTGACCCCCTTCCCTGCTACGCTTAACATTCTTTCTTCAAATTATTGTATAAGATATATGCATACATTTTAGGGGGACTGGAATTTTTTTATTAGAATGATATTCACATAAAGTAGCATATTTCTGAAGGGAGGTTCACCTTGACCTCCTTCCCTGTCACGCTTATGCAATCAAGGTATGTTAAATTATATTCTCCGATATTTTATTTCTTCAGATGAATATGATTTAACTCTAACCTGGCCTTGGTTTTAATTTTATACGGATGTAGAATATGTCCCAACAAATTTTTCAAACTCAATAAGCAGCTCAAATCCAAAATAAAATAAAGTTAAAAATCTGAATCTAAATTAAGTTATAATAATAATAATTAAAAAATTTGATGAGGATCTTAATAAGATGATCTAATAAGTTTTTTAGAAAATAAAGTCCATTCTTTAAAATATTTTAAAAAAATTTCAATTTTTTTTTGGTATTCTATTTTAAAATAAACGGTTTCAATATAAAATATTCAATATAAATACGACAATATTAAATTAAACAATTAATTTATAAAATGTAATATAATACAACCATCCCAAGTTGAAGTTGAACGTGTGTTTAGCAGAGCGAAAGCTATATTGAGCACTAAACGCTCTTATTTATCCAATAAAAATTTTGAAAATGAATTGTTAAAAAATAAAAAAAAATTATTACAAAAGGAACTTATCTTATAATACATTATTTTTCTATAAATTTAATTTTATTAACTCTGAGGAAAAAAATTAATTAAAATAAAATTTAGTATTTTTTAATTAACGAGTAATGTTTTTTTAAAACATTTCTATCACTTATATACATCATTAAATAGAGTGTTGTGCTATATCTAAATTAAATGTGGTTTCTAATATTTGAATTCGATTTTTATTATTCTATCTTTTGCCATTAAGTGCAGTTATATTGAAGATGATAATTAGCAAATTTGAATTCTAAAAATTCTTTTTTATTTGAAATGACGATATTTTTAATGTTAAAATTTTTAGGAGTATAGGTATTTTTTTAAATTTATATTATTATCCTATATTATATTAGTTTAATATGAAATTAATGCCTATGACTAATAGACAGTCAGATGAAGAAGATTGTATGACTTTTGAAGGCTTGAAACATAACAAATATATAGATGAAGAGAATTTTCTAGATTCTAAAGATGAAGATTTGAAAGATTCCTTAAGACTTTTAAACATACCTTGTCAAAAAAATAACATAGAGAATAAAACTATTTGGTCTATAATATCAAAGAAAATTAGCAAAAACAATAACTGTGATTTAAATTGCAAAGTAATTGATAATTTAAATTCAAAAAATAAATTATTAAAGAGTGATAATGAAATAATTGATAAAAATCTAAAATGCAAAAAAGAATATGTTTTAAGTGATTCCTCTATTTCTCCTGATATTGATAAAGACTTGAATTCAATATATACTGATGTTTTTGATGAGCAATTGGATGAGAATTTTAATCTTTTATCAAATTCAAATGAAAATCGAATATCAACTAAGTTTAACATTGCCTCAGAGTATATTAACATATCTTCTAAACCAAATTCTGACGAAAATAAAAAGTGGTATCAAAAGTTTAGAGGGACTTCTAATAACCCTGTCAATAATTTTAACTCCTTTAATATATCAAATCATGTTGATATAATAAAAGATGATAATTTTATAAAAGCTACTATTATATCAGAAAATAAAGATGGCCATAATAATAATAAAAATGGAAAGTTATCAAGAAAATTTTCTGCCCCACCTTCATTTAACTTTTTGACTAACTCTTCCACTTCCAAAAGCTCATTTTCTCAATCTAATTTTAAGGGGAAATCATCTTATCAATGTGCTCAAGATTCTTTATGCAGTGATATAAAAAATGGTTACGACTTTGATAATATAAACAATAGTGCATCTAAAAATAAAAAAATTAATAAAACTTATTCAACTCTTCATGAGGAAAATTTATCGCTTATATCATTTGATTAATTAATTTTTTTATGAATCTCATTATAAATTTAAAATTTTTATGTTACTTTAAAAACAAAAGTGTAATTATTTTTAATATTTTATACTATGATAATATAAATTTAGCTTTATTTTAGTTATTCCCCTTTCAAAAGGATTATATTATCTATCTTTTTATTCAATTATTTATATATCAAAAAAAAGCATCCAGTATTTAAAAAATTAAATCAAAAATATTATGCCAATTATAAATGTGATAAAATTTCATTAAATAATCTTTGTAAAATAATATATGGCATCTTCTATATCACAACAACACAATTACATATCATACGACTTGAAATATTATATTAATTTTTTTTTTAAAATAACCATTTAATATTAAAATTATTCAATTTATACAATTGTTATTGGTGAAATAAAAAAAAATATAAATTTTGTATTTACACAACACATTTTTTAAATCTAAACCAGCATAAAATTTTGATAAGTACCCTCTTTTTTTAAACTTTCTATTTAATTATAGAAATAAGCCTAAAAGTTATATTTATTATTATGCATAAATCTTATTTTTTTTTGTATTACCTACAATCTCATTTTTGATTTATAACATCAACTATTTTATATTATTATAATTAATATATTATGACATTTATGAATTTTTGTATAACAATTTTTATTAATATTTTTTTTAGAAAATTTATATAATTAATAAATTATTTATTTAAAAAAAAATGCTGTCAAAAAAAACGTAAATAGTTTTGTAACAAAATTTTGATAAGGCCATATTCATATTATAATTTTTTTAAACTCACTCAACCATAACTTTAACAATATTTTAAAATTTATGGAGTTTTTGAAATTTGTATACATCTAAATTAGTGATCTGCATCGGGCCTAATTTTTTAAGCCCCTCCCCCGGCCTAAAATTTTTTTTAGCAAAATACCGACCCGATTTGGCCCGAATTTATTTAAATATAGAAATTAATTTTTATAATTACTCAAAATAAAAGACATATGTTATATGTCGTTAGGTTTCAATAAATAAAATCAAATATTTTTATTTTACATAAAAATTTAAAATAAAATTGATATATTTAAAAAATTTCCAAGGTCCGACTCGACCCGTATTTTTGTTAAATATTAAGCCCAACCCGCACCCGATTATTTTAAGTAAAATTAGGCCCGAGCCTAACTTTGCAGATCTCTACTCTAAATACGTCTCCCCAAAACGAATGAAACTACGAATCTCGTAATTGTTTTATTCGTTTAGCCAAAATGTATTTAAGTATAAAACAAATTATTCGATTCTCAAATACGAATAGTTATTCGAATCGAATACATAAATAATGGGAGGAGGGGGAGGGAATTATAGTCTTTTTTAATTATTCTCATCCGAAAAATATTGTGGATAATTGTTTTTAATTTGTTTTCACTTTATTTTCCACTTATTGTTAATCACTTCTTTTTTTTGGAATCCATTTATTTTTCATTTTTTTAAATAAAATAAAAAAGATACCTGTTAGAAGAATATAATTTATCGTTACGAATAATGAATTACTTCGAAATAATCCATTTATTTGATTCGTATTTTTGTAGGTACAAAGTAGTGATGTTTTTAGTACAACAAGGAAAGTAGTGATGCAGAATCGCTCCATTTGAGCCCATTTTTTAAAACGGCTGACTAAGTCAGTATTTTATCTAGAAAAAAAAATACTACGCTAGCCTGAAGAATTTTCTATAAATGAGACACTAAGGTTTCGACATTTATTATTCGATGAGACCTTTTTAAAAAATCGGATAAGTCATTTTGCAACACTAAATTAAAGTATCGATAAAATTCAAACGAGATATATTTATTTATTTTTTTACTAAATATTTATAATTATATATGATATTTTATTATATTATTGTCCCACATTTATCTTCCGATATCTATTTTTTTTAAGTATATTATTGGATGTTGAAAATTAGAGGTTTTCATTTTACAAAAAGTTAGGTCCCGCTCCTTAAAGTTTTACGCGTCGTCCCTGGCCCGTTGAATTTTTGATGTACTAATCTTCTGGCCACCACATTTCTAATATTTTAATTTTTTTTCCACCAATGTCAAATTAGAAAAAAGATAAATAAATACGAAACATTATAACTTTATTTTTACTCCAATTTGCAATTCCGCCAGTGGACCATTTTGCCCCGGACACTTTCCTCTTTTTAAAAACTTATGTCCATAAAATACTAATTCACACATTGGAGGCCAAAGAATCCTTTTTCTTAGGACAAAAAATACAAATTAAATTATTTGGGATAGGTCCTAAATTGCTAAAACAAAAATCGCTAAAGATTGGAAATTTCTCTTAAATCTCCTAGAAAAATTTTTAAGTAAATTTGAAATTAATATTAATAGATGCTAAAGTGTAAATGTATTTACGTTGAGTTATCAGAAAAATTACTAAAAAATAGTGGAAATACTATCATTGCTCCCAATTTGGGAATCATATGGATCATATTTCCTCCATTTTTTTAAAAATTCTCAACTTAAATACGAGTGTTTGCTCTCCTAACATTATTTAATATTAATTTCAAATTTACTTAAAAAAATTTTCTAATAGATATAAGCGAGATTCCCAATTTTTAGCGATTTTTTGTTTTATTGATTTAGAACGCAAACCAATTATTTAAATACAATTATTGCGCGTTTTTAGAGACTCAATTAATGTTTTTCGTGATCATGTACCCCCCCCCCCTCTTCGTTTTAATATGATTATGTATTTTATATCGTTTTTTAAAATCGTAATGTATAGTCTTTAATTTTTAATATGTGTATTTGAATAAACATAAATGTTTTCATTTTAAGGTTCTTATATAAATCTCTTCTATGACTATTTATTTCTATAAAAAAACCGTTTTATAAATAAATTATCGATATCTGATCTGTATTGTGAATTTATAATTTGATGCTATCATTAATAAATTGTTTATTTTATATGGTGAATTTACTTTATTATTTATAGATTTAGAATTTTTAGTTAGACAGCTCTTAAAGAAAAAATACAAAGAAATAAGCGAATTGTAATTTATTTTCAAATAAAATAATATTAATCGGAATATTTGAAATTTAGAAAAATATCATAATTTTGATTCCCGGGTTGGCTTAAAAAATTTTACGATCAGAGATTTGTGAAGCCTTGCCTGATATTTTATGTATAAATTGTCAGATGCACGAATTGCCCTTTCCAAGACCGTTATTAAAAAAAAAATTAAATATTCCTGGCACGTTTTAAATTTTTATTAAATTTCCCCAGATAAATTTTAATCCAGTCATTATCAACAAATTGCTACCAGAAAACTTAGAATATTTAAATATTGACATTAATCAATGATCTAAATTTGATTCCTAATATCTGATTTAAATATAATCTCACTCCTAAATTTTCTATTCGGATATATAATGGAATCTCTGTCTTAGTAAATAATTTAAAATGTCGGGGAAAGGGAAGAAAGAAATAGAACAAAATTAAAACTAATTATCTGCCGTTATTAGATGTTTGAAATATATCTAATATATTTAGTCATATCGAGTAAGCCTCATAATTTGGTCAACCAGTATCCTGTCAGTCATAATCATCTTTTCTCCAATTATTTTGTTAAAAAAAGGGCATGAATGAATGAAACAAATATACCCCTGCGTTTGACCAAGTTTCTTATTGGCCAGAACTTACTCAAATTAATTTCATCTGCAGTGTTAGTTAAGAAAAACTACAATTCAAAAATTTTATTTTTCCTAAATAAAATTAGGATGCGCTAATATCGATTAAATTACTTTAATTATATGTTCCTAGTGAAGGAATCATGCAAAATTCAACAGTTATTATATCATGGATTTGGTTAGCGAATCAATGATGTAACAATAGTATCAGGATTAACGATTTATTAATTTAAAATATGCATCAAAATAAATTGGCCATGGTTTCCATTTATAATTTTTTTTAAAAACTTTAACAAATCAGTTTTACAATTCATTTATAAAAATAAAAATCAGGGATCCAAACTGTAAATATTCAGTTAATAAAAAATAATATTATCGGGTCGGTTTGAACCTTTCCCATACAAGAGTATTAGAATTATGAAAATAAATATATATTTTATCAATTATTCTCTAAAAAAATTAAAATATTTCCAAGATTCTCTTCTGTCAAATTATACCCGTAAGTAGGAAGAATAAATTTTAGGGCTGAGAACACATCTATATGTTTGACTACTTGGATAGCTGGCATCGTCGTAAAGGGGATATAGAAAATCTTCATTTATCATCTTTTAAAAGAATAAAAATATTTCAGATTCACCAGCATTTTTAAAGGTTCGGGTGGTAATCTTTTTACAAATAAGGTTAGATAAGTAGTCGCTGTTAATATAGGTTTAACGGTTCAGTTTTAGCTTGAATCATGGGACCCCGCTATCCTTCACATTCCCAAGAGTTCAAAAAAAAAAATTTTTATTTAATTTTTTTCAAAATTACTTTTTTTTAAAAGTTAACTTTCAGGTATAAAAAATTTTTTAGGGGGCTCGACTCCCTGTATGACCTCACCCCCTTATAGTGACGCGACGGGTTTGAATTCCTGATTTTTTTTTGACCATAATAGCGTGCCACTATGTTTCAAAATGTGTTTCTCAAGGTACTTGGCACAAAATTTGGATTATGGTTTAAATGGATTTTTTTTTCCCGGTAATAACGCATAAATTAATATTTTTGAGTTTATTTTATCAATCTATATATTTCTATTATAGATTTATAAATATATGCGTTTTTCCAATTATTTTTATCTACTCTATAAAATTTTTAATCTTTTATTCTGGAAAGATTAGTTTTTTTGTTTTTGAATTCGGAATGGGAAAGATTAAATTTTTCGAATCTAATAACAATATTATTTGTATGGATATACGAATTTTAAATTATTCAATTTGTACATAAAACAATTATTCATTTTGAATTTTCGAATCGATTACAAATTATATCCAATTATTTGATTCGTTAAATTTTATATCACGATTCAAAAAGCAATTACATCGTAAAATCGTAAGATACAAAAATATTCCAATAGTCACACACATTTTGAGTTTAAATAAATGTTGGCTCCAAGTTTCAAATAATACTTTACAGGGTAACATGCATCCTATCATGTTTTGTTTGTTCCGGTAGTCTCTGACACTTGTGGATCATATGGAACCCAATCACTAAAATTATTCAAAACAAAAGGGCAATGGTTACGTTTAATCACAGGTGATAATACCTACGACAAAGAATATCAATCGAAATTTGTCGATCCAATTGTATATCTATACATGGGTCATTAAGCCCCGCCGACCTTACCTATATTTTAATTTTATTTATTTATTAATTTCTATTCTATTAATTGATATAGTATGTTAATTATAATTTTAAAATACTTTTAAATAAATGTGACAGTTTATATCTCTATATTATATCTTAATTAAATACTATTTTGATGACTTTAGGTTAAAAAATATTTATTTTATAAGGGGAGAGGAGTGCAAAAATTCTTTCACTGGCCTTAAATTTTAAAAGTCAGGCATGGGAGCGATATTATAGAAGTTATGTATAAAATTTTCAAATCTAACCTAAATAAAATAGAATATAATAATGCGTACAAATTGTGCACTTACGTTTTGTCGTAATTTTTAAATAAAAAACGTAAAGCGTTCCTTGTTTAAATTGAGGTTGTCTTTTTATTAATATCCGTCGATTCAAAATTTTAAATAAGTTCTTAAAAAAGGATTTGTATTTGAAAATTACATTATCGTCTGCCTTCTTATTTCTTTAATTTCTAAATATTTCTTCTTCTGATATATAAGTAAGTTATTTATATTACATTTTATAAAATATTACAAAGCGAAGAATAAAAAAAATATTGAAAAGCAAACCTGTTTGCGCTTTTTTTAAATGGTTGCTAACGCCAAACGATAATTTTACTAATTTGCAAGAGGCCATTTGAAATGCATTATTCTTGCAATGCAGCCTTTGAAATGCTCAATTTGTGCGCACTATTATGCAAGGTTTATAAACGATATAACGGATATGACAAATTGCAAACAACATCGGACATTTTTTTTTTAAATTAAAATATTAATTTTATATTGATTTTGAAATCATGTTGTTTGCCTTTTTTAAAAAATATATATAGTATATAAAATGATTAATTTTCTATCTCCTAAAACTTTTTAGCTTTTTTTTAAAAAAAAATATATAAATATTGTACAAATCGGGGAAAAAAAGAATGTGAATAATCATCAAATTTCTTCCAGAAAAAATCGATATCTCAAACTTAATAATTTTATATATTAATATACGTAGTAAAATTTATTTTGGGATACGATGTACTATAAAATTTAAAAAAAAAAACTATTCAGTTTAACAAGATATGGAGTATTTTTAGATTATGGTACAGGAAATTATTTTTAATCATATGACCTGTCAGATTTTACAGGAATTATAAAAATAATGAGATGATGGTAATTGATATAATATTTATTGAGATAAGAAAATAGGCTTAACTCTCTATGTAAATGTATGCGTAAGACGTCTAGGGTACGATTGTAAGTTTTTCGAATTCGGCTCGATCTACCATTTTATTGTTGGACCTATCCGATCCTACATTCAACCCGTTTCGAACTCTTATTTTAGGGTCTTATTTGAAAAAAAAAATTTAGATTGAGGAAAAAATAATACAATTTTCAAGATTAGTGAACATAAAAGATTATTAACGTTAGAGAAAATAAAAATCCCCTCTCCCCACCAATCCCTTCCACGTGACTGACTACTCTTTTTTTATTTTGATAAGAATATCTAATAAGCGCCATTTAAAATACAAAATAATTTAAAATTTTACCGAGTGAATGTGTGCCAGATCCACAGGAATGGACTCTAGTCCGAAATAATATTTTAAAATTAAGGTCTAAATATGACCGAACCTGAAAGCGTATTTTCGAGTCACATCGACACGAGTTGTAAGGATTTCCTCCTCCGCCATTCAAAAACTAAGATACATTTCCATTCTATTTTTTAAATTTTATACTTTTAATTAAAATAAAATTCCTTTCTTAAAGGCAATTAAAAATTAGGTTTCTGGGTCTTTCGAGCTTTTCTCTGTTCTGCGATTCTAGTTCCTCGAGATTTTGTTTTCTTATTTTTCTTAGTTGCGAAAAGATGGGTAAGGTTTTTTTTGGCTCCTGACAAAAAAAGCAAATACCAAAATTAAAAATCAACCCTATCTTCAAAAATTTATAAACAGCACATTTTGCTTAGACCCTCCCCTTATTCAACTCATATGCCCTTGATGTAGATACCCTATTAGAAAGTGATTTTGAGGATTTAGTATTTAGATATAGATATGAGTTCGACAGGACATTGAATGACTGCCCGCCATAATAGGTAAACAGGATATAAGGAAGGACAAAAAAGTAATATTTAATACAATTCTTGAGCATTTTCCACAAATAACTAAAATAAAATTTTATTTTCTCCCCGAAAATTTGAAGAGCATCACCAAACTCATGTCAGGAAATGTATAACTTATTCATTTTCGTTAAAAAAAATTATAAAATTTATAAAGTATTATAATATTTTTTTTTATACATATCCATTTTATCAAGAAATTTTTTTATAGAAATAAAATGAATACGATTTTCGCATTTCTAACAATTCTGGTTTTAATTAAAATTTTTACATTTTTGTTTTGCTTTAAAAACAAAACTGTTTAAAACAATTCGTGATTATTATGAACAAGAATCAAAGATGACAATTTAATTTATTAAGATATATAGTTCATCAAAATCATTCTTAAATAACATAAATAAAACTAAAAAGTAAAAATATAAAGTAAAAAATTATAAAACTTTCTTCTTTACTTTTTCTTGAATATTTAATTCGATTTCACTATTTAAAGATTTCTTGCTAAATGGAGGAAATTGTGGAATCCTATCGAGAGTATGATCCTAGTCACGAGACTAAAATTTACATATCATCAATAATTATTTCATAATTGTCATTTAATTTGCTTACAATAAAACATTTCAATTATCCTTACAAATTTTATATTCAAATTAACGTATAATCTTTACATTTATAAAAAATAACTTTTCTTTTCCAATATACGCATTTGACAAAAACATGTTTTTTTTAAATTTCATTACATGTTGAAGCTAGTCCAAGTAATAATCGTTTTATTTTTCTATCTACAACAATTTACATAATATAATTTTGTTAAGACTTTTTTTTTAAAGAGAGGAGAACTCCAGGTTAATGTTAAACTACTTGATTTGGGCCAATTTTTTTAAAAACGGCTAACTCAATATTTAGTCCAGAAAAATATTACGCAAGCCTGAAGATTTCGATCATAGATGGCATAAAGGTTTGGATTTTCGAAGCTTAAGGCAACATTTATCTGTCTAAAATATTCAATTAGCCGTTTAACAACACTAATTCTAGTAATAAATATCAGTGCTAATGAAGCATTTATAATTCGAAATGAAAGGTTTGTAAATTTTTTAAAGACCTAAACAGTTTATAAAAGCTTCTACTAATATTAACTTATCAATTATCATCATAACGTAAATGATATTTTATCTAAAGCAAGCCATTTATTTATTTTTTAGAATTCTGCCATATTAGCTATAAAAACCTTAATCAATAATAAATTCATTTGCTCAAAATAAATGTATATATATTTTATTTTAATTTCGATATTTTTAAAAAAATTTTGGTAATAAAAATAAAATAATCTATATAATCTAATCTATATAATCTAATCTTATTTTTGTTTTGGTTAATTTGACAGCCTGCAATATGAGTAATCCACCGTAAATTTATATAGAAAAATAATAATTAATTAAAAAATAAATGTTTTAGCCACAATCTTTTTTTGGGGAGAACCCGAGTCAGAAACTTGGACTAACTTTTTCAAAATTTTTAGGAATATTTGAATCAGTTTTGCAAATTTTCAGCAGGCGGTTCTAATTAATATTAATAGTGCAGCTAATTTATGCATAAAGAATATTGTTCAAACTGTTGCGAGAGTTCATTATTAGAGTATAAACGGAATTTGAGGCCTGAACCAAATCTGCAAAAGAAGAACCATCGGAACTGCGCTAAATCTATGAACCAGAGCCAAACCTCTTCTTAGAATTCTTAGGAACCGGAATAGTTTTTTCAAACATTCAGAAACCTTCTTGGACTCATTCTGGTTTTAGTTCTGAACTCCGTTAGCAAACATTGGGGGTTCTTTTATAGACATTAAGACGTTTGAATTAGTTAGATATATACTAGAGATCTGCAATGCCCAGCCTGTTACCCGATCCGGGCAACGTCTAGAAAATATTTACAAGGGCCCGGCAAAAAGAATTAACTGGTGGGGCCCAAAAATATCCACGATTTAGGGCAATCTAATAAACGAGATCAGAATAGGAACGAAAAGAATTCCTTTTAAAATACAGGAAGTGGTCTTTAGATAATTGTGTATATAGTAGAAGTCTGCAAAAGGCAAAATATTTTGACCCGGCATGGTTTGAATTAAACTTTCACCAGGCTCGGTTCATTTTTTATCCTGTCCTATTTCTTTTTTCTATTTTTTAAAAAAAAAAAATTCTGTCAATGATGATTTACACAATGTTTTGAGATTAAATTAAAATTCAAAATTATGATCACAAATGTGAGCAAAAAAAAAACTTAATAATGATGTAGATTATATTGTAATTAATTTTAAAAAAGCTTATTTTTTTTGTAACTGCCGGTTTATTCCTTCCCCCGTCTCGCCCCCAAATTAACCTTTTTATGGCTTTCTCCGGGCCCGACTTTTACCTTATGAAGAAAATACAAATATTTTATATACAAAAAGTATATTAAAACAAATTTTAAAAAATGTTATAAGATACAAATTTATCAGAAACCTGCAGAAGTATCAATCGCTTAGCCCGGCCCGGATTCGTTATAAAAAATTTTTTTTGGCCCGACCCAGATTTTTAAAAAACCGAGCAGAGCTTTGGACCGGGTTTGTCTGAAATTTATAATTAGGATATATAATATTTTCATTTGGTAACAAATTAATGAACCTCGTGGTGTCATTAGAAAATTGCCATTAAATAAATATTATAATGGATATATATAAATATATAATTATCATGTTTAAAAAAAAGAGAACTTTTAATGCAATATAATTATTCGCGTATAGGCAGAGTTTTAAACAAAATAGTAAATTATGAATAAGCCCTTAAAACAATAATAATAAAATTTAATTATATGAAAAATAAAAAAATATATATAATTATAAAAAATGAGAATTTAAATTCATCCATCCTTCATCGACGATGGCGATAAATCTTTATATCATAAATAAAATCATCAATTAAATCTCCACTCTTTTTTTAGCAATTCTTTTAAAGGAAGCAAATAAAGCCTAATTTCTCGGACATTCTAGTATCGTCTTATATCAGAAATTGACACTGATTTAAATTCCCCTTAAAAGCATTGGAAGATATTTTATAACCATTCCTTTTGAAATCTTAATTAAGCAACAGCAGATAAAATAAATTGTATTTACATTGATCATATTAAATTTAGAATATATCGTTTTTTTTATCTGATGTAGGAATGAAAATTATGTGCCTGATGTAAAGTCTACTTCTTATTTTAATCAATTTTAAAAAAAAAGATAGACCAAGGAGCCTTATGTATATGTGGAGTTCTCAAATTGATGATTCCATTATTTTAAAGCTCATTTATTAAATGAATATACTCTTTTTTATTGAAGACGATATTATAATAATATGATATCAAATCAATATTTAATTAATATTTATAAAGATAATATAGAGAAATTTTTAATAGTTTTTTATTACTGCTAAAAAAAAATTTCGTTTATAAGAATTACTATTTATTTTTTTTATAAGAGGACATGAATATAAATTATTTTGGGTAATTGTAGAAGGTATAAGAGGTCTGCATTGGGCGGATTTTTCTCCCGCCCCGCCCATACTTTGAATGGGAATGGTCGAGGTTTTATAAATATTTTCAACATAGGGGGGGGGGGTGGCTGACGGGTTAAAAAATTTAAAGTGATGGGCGGGTGAATTTTTTTCTATTTATCAGGCGAAATGAGCAGAACAGACTTCAATTTATTAAAAAAAAATAGTTTTAATTAAAAATACATTTAAATAAATGAATAAAGATTCGTTTTTCTATAATGTTCATATTCATTAAAGAACCGAATGTTATAAATTTGATATCACATGTAAATTCTCAAATCCTCTGCACATAAGATTGTTTCTAGCCCTCCCCTTTTAACCGGTAAGTTTTTTGATAGAAATTTTGCCTTTTTTTAAAAAAAAAATAATAAAAATTTGTATATACCTTTTTTCTAAAAATTTTAATTTTACTATTACATTTTTTTTTTTTTTATAAAAAAAAATGTCCCTTTTTTTAACGAATTCAAAGTTTTGGCACACTAACCTATAGCAATATTATATTTTAATTACAATTCGCGATCGATCATATCATAAAAAAGGTTGATTTGTAATGTGAACAACAACTATTAAATTTTTTCAAAAAAGAATAAATAAAACAATAATAATTCAGTTTTTATTTTATTTTTTCCCCAATGTGGCTAAATAACTAATAGCCTGTTCCGCATCATAATTAAACAGAATTTAATATCGAAATTAAAATATGGTTCGGTTTCGGGCTGGTTTTTTTTACGGAGGATCTAAATCTGTCCAGTTTTTCGATTCCTCTTTGCTTTTCTAAACTATGACTAAGGTCCATAACCTGAACCTTTTATCAGTTCAAGCGCATAATGTTAGATAACAAGTCCAAACTAGAGCGTTGTAAAATCAAATTCAGTTTTTATTTTATTTTTTTCCCAATGTGGCTAAATAACTAATAGCCTGTTCCGCATCATAATTAAACAGAATTTAATATCGAAATTAAAATATGGTTCGGTTTCGGGTTGGTTTTTTTTACGGAGGATCTAAATCTGTCCAGTTTTTCGATTCCTCTTTGCTTTTCTAAACTATGACTAAGGTCCATAACCTGAACCTTTTATCAGTTCAAGCGCATAATGTTAGATAACAAGTCCAAACTAGAGCGTTGTAAAATCAAATTCAGTTTTTATTTTATTTTTTCCCCAATGTGGCTAAATAACTAATAGCCTGTTCCGCATCATAATTAAACAGAATTTAATATCGAAATTAAAATATGGTTCGGTTTCGGGTTGGTTTTTTTTACGGAGGATCTAAATCTGTCCAGTTTTTCGATTCCTGTTTGCTTTTCTTACTATGGCTAAGGTCCATAACCTGAACCTTTTATCAGTTCAAGCGCATAATGTTAGATAACAAGTCCAAACTAGAGCGTTGTAAAATATCGTTTCCAAAAATTGGGTTATTTCGAAAATTTTATCGTCCTTTTTTTTTACTAGTCAAATTCTAAATAATTTCCATAATTTTAAAGTTGAGCTGTAAAATAACGTCAATAAAAATAACATAGTTACTAATGGCGTTACCTTTTTTGAGGTTGAAAATGAGTTAGTACTTGTCAAAGGTAGCGAGTAACGCGTTTATTTTTTTTTTGAATAGCAGTAAAGCAAAAAGTTACTCCTTTAAATTTTTTCTTAAAAAATACAGAAAAAATATATTATATTTTATTATATATTATATATTTTTTTTAAACTTTATAAATAATTTAAGCCGAGTTTTTAAATCAGATCAACCACCAGAAGTTTTTTTATTTTATTTATTACATTTTTGTTGTTGAATTTTATACAGTCATGATTTAATCTAATTAATAATGAATCAATTAAGGTATTAAAGTATTATAATAAAATTTTTTCATGACACCTGATATAGAGATACATCAATTTGTAAAATATTTATTTTTGAGATATTTCGATAAACTATAATTTTTTTATCATTTTCAATCAAGTTGAAATTAGAAATTTTAATAAAATTTATAGCTATTGGAATATTTCAAAAATAAATATTATGCAAATTGATGAATTCTCATGTTAAATGAAAAAAAATGCTCTCAAGGTATGTTAATGTATATTCTCTAATACTATCATTTATTTGAGGAATATATGTCAATACAATAGTATTTATTTCTTAAGATGAAATGAAGATAACTTAACTCTGCCTTGGCCCCAATATGAACCATTTTTTACAAATAAAGAAAATTAAAGGAATTATAACCTACATAAAGGTAGACTAATTCAAATAGTTCAACCTCGATATACAGTAAAGAAATTCTAGACGATCTAATCAATTTTTTGGAAAACAAATATTATTTTAATAAATTCGTCCTAATTAAGATTTTTATTTAGTAAATGTAATGCAACCCTTCCTTCTTCTGTTCGAGTCGAACGTGATGTGTTAAGCACAGCGAAATATGTTGAGTACTAATTGTTAAAATCAGGAACACTGTGAATAAGGGCATTTCTGCGTTCCCGTTCCGTACCAAAATATTTTTTTAAGTTTTAGTGAAATACCATATTCGGTTAAAATATTGTTCCGATTTAGCTTGAGAAAAATATCTAAATATATTTTTTAAATCTACACATTTTAATTAATCTATGAATCAATTAATTACATCGAAGCAATAATATATTTTCTAAAAAATTATTATTATATCGGTTCTTTTTTTGGTGTTAGTATAAATTTGAGTGTCGAAATACAATGTTTAACTTACCTGGCTATGGATGATTTTTTATTATTATCAGAAATAAAACATAAAACAGCTAAATAAATTTTTTTAAATTTAATAAAAATGATTCCCCTCCTTTTTAATTTTTTTTAAAATCTACTATTTGTTTGCTTATTGTTATTATTTTGGTAGTATTGTATAGTTAAATATGATTAATGATTATTTATTATTAGAAATTAAAATAACTTTATATATATTCAACTTTTAGAAATTTTTATTTTTTTTATTTGTAGAAATAAATAAATAATTTATATATATTTTTTGGAACGTTCCGAAAAGGTTCCTGAATAGATGTTTCGGTTCCCTTCTTGTTCCATCATGTGCGTATTAATCATTAATCAAAAGAAACAGTCCAATACAAATTTAAATGTGATTGATTATATAAAAAGAAATTTTTTTTTTCAAAAAATTAATAAATATAAACTTTATACAATTGATAAAAGCTTTTTAAACAAGGGTCCGAACCTTTATTTATATCGGTTAAGTAGTTATGGATAAGTATAGGTTCGGTTACGGTTCTTAAAAAATTTATAAAGATTTGGTTTGGTTCAGCGAATTGTAAAGGTATATAAAAGTTCGTTGCTCTTATTTAATGAATATTAAAATATATTTTATTGAAGGAACACCATCCTGTATGATTTTAATTATGAATATTATTTATTAGAAATTTTGCCATCATTTAAGTTAACATATTGTTTATTTATATATTTATTTATATTATATCTATGAATAATATAAGAAAAATATATAATAATCATAACTCGTAAAAGAGTTTATTAATGAGTTTTTATCTACTTTAACCATGGTCATAGAAATTAATGACTGCTCAATAAAAATATCATGGTTAGATTTCGATATTGATTGTAAAATAAATTTGGAGGGCTTTAATTTTTTTATAGTTAAGGATTCATAGAATAATGCCTCTGAATATGCCTTTTCTTAGCTTCATGGTTACCTTTAAGTAATGTTGCACTTATCTATATCACAGGCTGATATATTTAAGAGAATATTGTAATTAAAAAAAGGAAAGGATATGCTAATTCTGGTGCGGACCATTTAAAGTTTTTTTTAAAGGAAAATAAAATAAATTTTTATATAATCAACATAAATACAATAAAAAATATGAGGTCAGAGTAAACAAATATTCTATTATAATATCAATAAACTAATCAATAATTCACCATCAATTTGTAAAGCCACATCATGGATATTATTAGTTTAAAGATTTACAAATCATCAAATATAGGAAATAATATATAAAGCAGATGGAACAACTTTGCAAATATTTATATTCAAGACAACACAAAATCTAATTTTCATAATAATTGATATAATAATACTTATTCTTTAAAATATACTCAAATGTTAAAATCTTAAAAATAATATATATTATTAATTTTATTATTTTGAAATTTATATAGGAATATGGTCTTTCTACCAAACTACACACGGATAGATGGTGATATAATATTTAGTAATTTAATAAATGTAATTAAACAAAATCTACAAATTATTATTTATATTTAGCATAGGAAAAGAATGCATTTTGTTATCAGTTCATCTATGGTAATGATTCAGATATTTATTTGTATTTGAAGGTTATTATTTGTATTTTTGTTAAGAAAAAAAAATTTTCTTGGTTCTTTTGAAAACGCTTTGATTCTATATTCTTAGTAGAAGTAGAGTTTAAAAGATTCAGTAAAATTTGCGAAAATAAATTTGCACAAAATTTTTTTGATTTATTTTTTCAAATTTTGATTAGAAGTTCTAAAATTTTATAAGTTCGAGTAGAAAAATTGGCATTTGTGGGTAGCGTAATTGAAATAAAAAGAACATATAAATCAGTTTTAAAAAAAATTAATCTTCCTTGTCTCGAGGATTAATAAAGAATTCTAATTATTATCTGATGGAAATTAGGAAAAAATGTGATTCCTAAGGGATTGTATTAAATTCATCAGGTCTCTCGCTGTACTCTGATGATAGAATAATCGGTTCAAGGATAGTTTTCACTGTGCTTTTAGGTATCCACTTATTATCAGATCTGATGTATAACATCGGTGCCACCTTAAATGTGTGAGCAGTTATATCCATGATTTACTTAGAGATTATCAATTTGTTACAATCTATCCAATTATGTGTTTGGACTGTATTAAATCCTAGTCGAAAACATATAACAACTCGCAAATGTTCGTTTGATAAGAGATTGTTGAAGTTATAATGGTCAGAGCTTCCAAACTTTTGTGTCCATAACCTTATTACACTGGAGAAGGCGAAGTTTGCATTTACTATGTGCATGCCATTGAGTTATAATCGCCCCATTTTTTTAATAGTAATATTATATATTTTAATTTTTTAATATTAGTATTACATATTAAAGAATATAATAAATATTAGTTATATCAATTAAATATAATAAATGCTAATGTAATACATTTAAAAATATATATAAAACTGCCTACATTTATTACATATTAATTTAGCACATCTTAGTCCGTCCGTTTGAATATAATTTATACTTGTATTCCCTTTAACTTTTATAACAGCGTTTATTCTATCGGGTATTGACTTTGGAGCGCTCCTGATTACTGTAAAAAAAAAATCAATATATTTTTTATAGTTTTAGATTCTTCTTAATATTTGGGTGGATTTTAAATTGCATTTTTATGACATTCTATAAAGTTTAACTTGGATATAAATCAGGCGGTCAATGCTGGCAATCCTTAATATTAATCCTTCAATCAGGTATTCATTTTTCTTAGTCGATTTTGCGGTGTAAATGGTGTCTCGCCCTTAATAGACCTGCGGCATCAGGAAATAAGGTGTGGATGATTGAGTGAAGATAATCAAATGTCTTTTAATATTTTAAAGCATTTACTAATCCGTTTATATAGACCAAACTTAATATATGAATCAATGGGAAAGATTTTGTTCTTGTATCCCATCTCTAACATTGCCACAGTTCAATTCGGAACGGGAGTCATCCTAGATAAACTGCATTCCATTGCTCAGGTTTCAAAAATATCTTTTATTTTATTTTTAATTTACTTTGTATTCTATAAAATTATTGCAACTATCTTCCTTTTTAACAAAACAATTTTTTCACGATTCCTCCTAAAAAATTTTATTCTCATTTTAATTTACATTCTATTGATATAGGCTTAGGAAATATTTATAATTAACTGTATTGTGTAAGCAACGTGTTTCTATGATGTGCACATTAGTTAAGTATATCATTATTGAATTTACAATTATTGTATAGTTAAATAAATTACCCCATCAAGTTTTGTCAATCAATTGATTTTCTAATTAAATTAATATAACAAATCAATAACTGTAAAAATATCGATTATATAATTATTTGCATAAAATTTTGCCACTTAAAACTTTTCTCCTCCTAACTCCCTTTACCATTTAATTTAATAGAAAACTACAATAGACTATTATGGTAAACTAAGATAATAACCAGTAGAGACTTTATCATATTATATACATCTAGAGTTTATTCAAAATCAATAAGATATAATAATTTCCTATATTTTTAAGCTATTATTTTGACATTTAAGATGTTAATCAATTTCTTGGATTTTCTTTGTCTAAACACTCATTTAATGCAAATTTTAATAATAATCTTATGACTCTATAACCCACTGCCACCCCCTATCATTTAACTTTTATTTTGAAAATATCTAATTATAGACCGGTCATGGAATATCTAGCCATGTTTTATTTTAAGACATATGATTTGGAAATTATATTTGCCTAAATTCACTATTCTATTGCATGAATGAAAATGTGGAAAAGGATGGTCCAAATGTTATAAGTGAAGAACTTTTTTGGATCCAAGCTCGTAAATTAGCACTTGGGGCTATTGAAGATACAGAAAGTGGCAGGAAACAAGAAACCTTTTTAGAAAAAGGTCTTAGAAAGTTTCGTGAAAATCCATTTGTACCTATAGGTAATAAATGTATTTGTTTATTCTATTTTAGAAATATGTGAAACATTTTTTTGGGCTTAATTATATATGTATTAATTCCTATTATATTAAATTAATTAAATATAGGAGCAATTGTTACAGCTTATGTTTTGAGCAAAGGTGTACTTGGTATACGTAAAGGTTCCTATCAATCTTCCCAATTCTGGATGAGATCAAGAATATATGCACAAGGATTTACAATTATAGCATTAGCCATTGGTGCTTATGTGCAAGAGAGAAAATTAGCAAAAACCATTGATAACAAAAATGATTTAGACAATAAATCAAATAAAACTCAATAAGGATCTAATTAAAAATTATAATTAATGTGAAGAATGAACTTCTATTATATAAATTAAATTTGCCTATAATCATGAGAATACAATGTCCAATTAAACTATTTTATTTAAATGAGTGGATTGAATATTTATAGAGACAATTGTTTCAATTAATTATAGGGGGGGGGGGTTATTTAGTAACCATTTTTATATACTTGTTTGTCAAACATACCTTTTTAACATAAGAAGAATGTTTATAATATTTTTAATTATTAAATAAGAGTATATTAATTTATACAATATGGACAAAAGAGGTGTGATGTTAAGTTTAATTTCTAATTTTTTGGAGAAACATGAAATTTATTTATACAAGAAAATATTTCATAATATATATAATATTTTGAGATATTTATATAAATAAATTATAAGAGGGGTGTTAAAATTATGAGAATGTTGGGCAATGTTTATAAGACAATTTTTAATAGATATAACTAGGTAGCATAAACATTGCCTGTGGGTGGAAGTGGCAAGGAAAAAATATCCCCCCCCCCTCTTCAGAAACTTGCTTATTCTCTAATTATCATTTAAGCTAATAATGATAAACACCCCCCCCCCCCGCCAAACACCCCTTCTCCAAAAATGAATTGAATATATCACTAAACGATAATTTGAAAGAAAAATAGGCAAAAGTTAATAATTTATTAAAATTATGACTATAATCAGGGTTACCAAATCACCCACGTTTGGCATAATCCCTATTTTTTTTACTTTAGTTTACACAAAAACACACGTCTATTGATTTATGCATCCTCCCGATTTTTCTTTATATTTTTTAAATATAAATTAGCTAAAGATAACTTAACCAGAAACTTACTCTATATTTTTTTTAATTTAATTCAATCATACATTTAAAAAAGCATTTCGTTTTTGTTTCTGTTTTTATCAAGGTCCTGAAACTAAGAAACAGAGGATTTGATGGAAAATCGTCCATTTCTTTATTAACTGTTGCATCAAATAATGGAAATACTAAAATATTCCCAATTAGGCTGTGTTATTTGAAAAGTGTTTCAAGTAAACTCTTAAAAAAATTCATAAAACGAAGGATATCACGTCAGTAAGAATTTCGGAAAAAGCAAAGTGTAATAACGGAATTATTAGTTTCGGGAAATATTATCCCTATTAGTTGCATGTGCCATAATAATTCACAATGCCGTAGAAAGGGGCATGCTTCATTATCAATAGACATAGAAAAAGTTGCTATGAAATGTTATGCCGAATGCAGCAGACCCATAAACAGGCTATATGTTTTAAAAAAAACTATGGATTTTCAAGATATTTAATGGTCCCAACTTCTACGAATTGTTCTCAGCAAGATGGCTATCATTAATATAGGCTCTCGAGTAGTTGGTAAATCTTATTTTTACCCCAAAAGAATTCCAATTCAATATTAAAATCATTTTTTGAAAATATATTGGCCGATGCTTATTTAGGCATAGTTAAATATAGAGACGACTTTAAATAATGTGGTTAAAAATTTGTAATCCTAAGCAATTGCAGTGGAGATGTTTTCATTAATGAATAAATTAGTTATAACCTTAAAAGCCAAGTTATCAATAACCTTTAAGGCTCGGTTGTATGATAAAATCTTTTTAAAATGCATGATAAGAATGCATCATTTCAAAATGAAGCTAAGAAATTCATTAAATCAATCATTTTGTATTTGAAAAAAAAATGAATTTACAAATGATAAATGGGAAAATTTAAGTATTATGAAGCTCGATAATAAATCAAAATTCGAGAAAGTTGAATTAATAATAATCAATTTTAATATAAGAGTTATCAAATTAAATGAAATATTTTAGGGATTTGTTGCTTTAAATACATTTATAGAACAAAATAATATATCGAATTTGGGCTTATGAAAACCGTATCAGGTCAATTTAGTGAAACTTTTATCGCAAATGTCGTTTAGCGCGAACAAATATTATGGCAAAGGTAATATCGCGAAACCCAGCGAAACATTAATAGCGAAGACAATATCACGAATTTATTTCCGCGAATACATAGCGAAACTTTTATAGCGAATTTTCTACCGCGAATATATTGCGAATTCATTTATTTAAAGGAAAACAACATTCAATATCAATTTACCCACCAAAGTTCCTTAAATCACAAACGAGAAATGTTTAAAGGATATTTTGTTACTTATTGTCTATTAAATAGTCAACCTTTATCTTATGTGATAGAAAATAAATTAGCAATTTCTTTCCTTACTAATGGTTGTAATTACGGCGGGGACATTTCATTCAAGTTTTTGCCCCAATAAATTTACCGCATCCCCCCCCCCCTCTCACACATAAATTTTAAAAATTTGTTTTATGCCATTAAAATTAATTTTGACAAATATTCTAAAAGGCTTAGAAATTTTTCCAATCAAGATAAAAAAAATACCGAAAGCTAAGAATTTTTTCTGATTTCAGATTATTTTAAAAAATCATAGAAGAATGATTAATTTTAAAACTCAAAAAATCATGATTATACACTTAAAAATAAAAGAAATAGTAAAAATTTCTGAGTGATATATTATATTTTCTAAGAAATTCAATTTGAGAAAATTAAAATTTTTGCTTAGCTGCCCCGCTGGTTCATGCCGACGGCATGGGCCTTTTACCGCGGGTCTGTTAACTTCTATTTTATAAATTTTTAATAATCATATTGATATATTATTTTATTCTATAATAACATGCCTAAGAATAAATAATTTTTATAACAACCCTATAAATATATATAATTTATAACAAAAATAATAGAAATATTCGTGATTTTAGCAAGAACACAATCCATATTTTAATTTGTACAGTATTTGAGACAAAATTTTCTAATTCCTAATAATTATTTTTTTTAAAAAAAAAAATTATTCTATTATTTAATCTTTATTCTCTCTTACCATTTGTATTTATCACTTGTTGAAATCGAACACGTATTTGGCTCATCACCAGGTGTGGTTCTGAATAATTAAATATAAATTATTCAAATCAATAACTATTCCTGTTTGTAAATTCTGTTGGGGTTCAGAAATAATTTTCTCATGACTATCTGTATTCAATTTTATAAAGATTGAGAAAGAATCGCTCATCAATTTTAAGATTGGTAATCAAAACACATTGATATGTGCTACACAAGTCGTATTTGCATTCATTATTTAATCCTCTTCAATACCATCTAGGATATTTATGACTGACAACTTCTCATATTTAGGATCTTATTGACCCATGGTTAGGGAAATAACATTATTATTTGTTTGCCAAATCATCGATATATTCTATTTACAGATAAAAGCCAGCCAATCTCTCGGCTCTAGTCTCAGGTCTTGTTTATAGAAACGCAAAAATGCCATATCGCTTTGCGCTACTAAGATTACAAAATTGGCTTAGCCCATGTTGGGAAAGAGAGAAAATCGTTTTTGTAAATATCATTTTCGGCTAATGAAGAAAAAATTCGCAACACTCATTCCCTCCCCTTACAATTCCTCCGAAAAATAAATACTTCCCGAAAAGGAGGACCTAAAAATATCCCTTAAAATTCCAAAAAAATAACTCAATGCACCACCCTTTATTATAAAAATCCTAGATATGCATAATTTATGCTATCGATTCGTTTATGAGCATCGCATAATCATTATTGCGGTCACTATAAAGGAGGTCTCTTGGAGGTTCAAAAAAATTAAAGATTTTTAATTTATAATAATATTTACCTATAACGCTGGAATATAAAGTTGTTAATAACCAAATTATTAAATAAGAAACTAGCATATTTGTTTCTACAAATTAGGAAAAGTTTAAAATGAATAAAAAAAAATATATTTTAAATTTATTTATACGAAAAAGATTTAAAAAAAATATAATTTAATAATTATTACAGAAATAAATTTTACTTTATAAAAAAAAATGCGTTATTTGACTAAGCTAGGATAATTTTCTTATGAAAAATTTAAAGTTATAAATATTTTACAGGTTTGCTAAACGGCTCGTTTTAAACAGATTTTTGATAACGGCTAACTCAATAGTTCATACAGAAAAATATTAAGCAAGCCTGAAGATTTTGCTCACAGAAGGAACAAAGGTCTAGACATATATTATCTAAATCTTGAGGCTTGGACATTATTTTTCTGACTAAAATTTCGAGTTAGCCATTTTAAAAAGTCGGCTCGGAACGGACCGTTTAACATACTAGTTGTACTCCTCCCAAAACCTTATTAATATCTTAATTTTTTTATAATAAAATTATTTTTCGATAAAGTAAAATATAACAAGGAATATATTTAATTTTAAGTATTTTTTTTTCTTTCAACCATTTTTGGCTGGCCTATATCAAAAAAAATTGATTTATGATATAAATATCCAACGAACGGGGCTAAAAAAAGCCACAAGTACCTAGGGAATATTATAGTTTTTTTTTTTTTAAAAAAAAACATTCAATTTAAACTTGATTATAATTAAAATTTTAAAACATTAAAAAAATCAATGCTATTTTAATATGGTCATCTTAGACTTACGCTACATTTCAACATCATTGTTAAATATTGAATCGATATTAAAAAAAATATATAAAATTTTATATTAAACAAGAAAGTGACTTTGGTTTTATATCTAGATTCTCAAATGAAAATTTGAGGACTTCCCCAGGTGTAGGAATACTTGCTAAACTTTGACAAAATCAAAGTTTGCAGAGTAGGCTGAATAGCTAAAGATTCAACCGACCCCTTTCAATTTTTAAAAAATTTGTATGATGATTTTATATACTTATACACACTATTTTAAATTCTAACTTGACTTACTTCCTGAGATATGGCCCTCTTTAAATACGCTTAAAATTCCTAAGTACTCTAGCTAATTTAAATTTTATTAAATATTTCGATTACAGCCTTTAATATGACATAAAAATTAATATAGTGAAAGTTAGCTAATTATAAAATAACAAATAGAAAGCCGGGATATTTTTTCTTAACAAAATCCTAGACTATAACTGGCCAGTACTTCCTTAAGAGATATCGCACTTTAAATATTGGTTTGGATGGTCATAATCATTCATAAATATATCATTTATTTTGAATATATATAGCAATTCTTTCTAATTTATGTCAAAATAAATAGAAAACTTATCATTTAAACATTTTTTGCATAAATAAATAGGTGGATAATGCGGCATATTTAACGTCTAGGTTTAGCTATTTTATTTTATAAAAAAAATATTTATAACTTTAACCTCAATTTTATATCTAAGCAAACAGAAGAGATAAAAAAAATATCCATAAAGAATGTCGTAAAAACATAAGAATGAAAATATTTCCTTATACTTAGATGTAATTTATTTTTGAATCGCCATTCAAAATTAGATTAAGACAATCTAATAGCTTATAACTCTGTTTTTGGTTAGTTACTGGCAAAACTGATCGATGAATATCATAAATAGTATTTTTTTTAAATTACACTATAGTATTCCAAATTATGTTTTTAAACAACCCAATTGGAATATCTTTAAATATTTACAACAGCATAAGCCTCAAGATTTTGTTAATTAATATCGAAACCGTTGTGCCATCTATGTGTAAAATCTTCAAGCTTGCTTAATATTTTCCTGGATTAAAATATTGAGTTGGTAGTTTTTTAAAATCGGCTTAAGTCGAGCCCGTTTAATAACATTACTAAATCTACTATAATAAAAAAGAAATTAACATTATAATTTATAATTTAATCCATTTTTTTTGCATTCTGCTAAATCTTTTTGAATCTAATAAGCATTTTAGTTTGTTATATATATAACTAGCCAAAAAAAATATTTGGTTTCTTCAGTTCATTTTCTTAAGATTATAACCATGAATTCATAGAGAGCGCCAATTCGCTGCGAAATATACAAAATATGCTGTGTTCTTCGTTACGAATTCAGGGTAATAGGGAACTGGGAATCTTGCGAAACCTAAACTGGAAACGGTAATAAAATAATTTGATATAATACGAAAGTAATTCATTTTTACCACCTTCCAAATTTCGGAAAAGGATGGGTATTTGTGATATTTGTTTTTAAAATTGATTATGCAAATGTATACCTACAAAAATACGAATCGAATAATGGAATTATTCGTATTCGTTTAAATCGAATAATTTATTATTCGTTTTCGTTTAAATCGAATAATTTATTATTCGTATTCGTTTAAATCGAATAATTTATTATTCGTATTCGTATGAATCGAATAATTTATTATTCGTATGAATAATAAAATGATTATTCGATTCGATTCGAAAATTTTATTTACCATGAATTAAAAAAGATCTATTATAAAATTTATTTTGTAAAATTTAACTAAGGATAAAGACAAACAAATTTAATTAGTGAGACAAAATAGAAGCATACATTAGAGATCTGCAAAGTTAGGCCCGGCCCGTACTCGGACTGAATCCGGCCCTGCCAATTCTATTATAAATAATCGGGTTCGGGCCAGGCCTAATATTTTTAAAAAAAATCGAGCCGGGTCGGGTCGGACCTTGGAAATATTTTTAAATATATCTAAATTTATCAATTTTATATTGAATTTTTTATTTAAAAATAAAAATATTTGATTTTATTTATTGAAACTAAACGACCATATATCTTTTATTTTGAGTAATTATAAAAATTAATATCTATATTTAAATAAATTCGGGCCAGGCCGGGTCGGTAAATTTTTTTAAAAAATTTCGGGTTCGGGCCGGGCCGGCAAAACTTTTTTAAAATGGGCCGGGCCGGGCTTGAAAAATTAGGCCCGATGCAGATCACTAGCATACATATATAATATATTTATATACAATGTGGAAAAATCAATATAATATTCATATCTATAATGTAGAAGATAAATCTGACAACAGCCAATTTTTCAAACATAAAGTTTTTCGGATTGTTTCCTCCTTTAACGACATTCTGTATTTTGTAACCATATGAGCTCCAACAGAAATGAGTCGCTCACATGGGGTTGAAGATCCCTGTATCGACAATATGTCCCTCGCCATTTTAGATAACACGGGAAAACGGTCTCCATGTAGTTTCCACCATTCTAGTGGGCTTTTATTTGACGTTATTCTCACTTCTTTCAAATATGTGTCAATTTCAGAAATTGGCATAACATTCTGTTTAAAAATGACATCCATATTTGATTGTATTAAAGGTTTACTTTTTGATACATCATATTTAATTTTATATTCATCAAACATTTTCTCAAAATTATTAAATATAGTTGTAACGTTTATATTATAAGATATAGGTAGGCACTCAAAAAATTCCAGTTTAAGTCTTGGATCTAATATTGCAGATATAATTGGTAGTTTTTTTTTACACTTAATTTCAACCCGACAAATTTTACATCTTGCAGTTTTTGTTGATGCTTGGTAAATAAAATGTTTCCAAATATCTGCATTTTTCCGTCCCCCCGAGCCTGACTGTATAGAATTTGAGGTGGATGATGAATATTGGCTTTGTTCTCCAATGCTTTCTGATTCAGAAATATCTATTATACCAATAGGTAGAATATCAATTTAATAAATTAAATATTATTATAATATTTATAGCATAGCCAGCCAACCCAATACGGCAATCAATAAGTTAGTCAGTAATATATATATGTCAAAATCATCAGATCCTATAATCATCATTCACGATTATTTTGATAATAATATTAAAACTTATAAATAACTATCTAACTTTGTATTAATTAAAGAAATTTTTCTCTATGATGATTTTAGCTATAAAAAGTTGGAAATTATTTATTTACACATTTTTATGTTTCCGCTCTTAGCCACGTGGAGGCAACCATTTTTAAGAGCGTTTAGATCTTAGTTTAAAGAACCAAGACAATGGATATATAGCGGGTTTAAAATTTTAAACCTGAAATATAACCATTATATTAGATTTTAAAAATTTTAAATTTATTAATTAAAAAAAAAAAATTACTCTCCATAATCTAATAACTCATCATCTGTATGATGATCATTATTAGACTTGGGATTAATATCTAATCTAAAAACATCCGACGCCAAGTCAACACAGTTCCTGGTTACTTGGTGTCGGCGCCGTTACGGGAATGGGCATTGTGAGTATCGGCGCCGATACGGAAATGGGGATTATGGGAATCGGCGCCGATATGGGGATGGGGATTAAGGGAATCGGCGACGAGAGGGCACCGTGGAATTAGGCTCTCCGGCACGGCCCTCTTGACAAAATCTGACGATATGATCGCCACCGCATCTGTAGCATCCAGATGCACGTCGAGAGTCTCTCGAGGAAGATCCTCTTTCTCCGTACCAATATTTGGTACCATATCCCCAGGGCTACGCGACCTGCGAGACCGTCTGTCTCTAATAGGCCTCACTATATTGAGCATTTGCCCATAGGGAAGCTTCCAGTCTAGCTTCCTCCAACAGGTTATCCAACTCGACCGAGCCATAATCTTGTGGATTGATATCGTTATACAAAGTTACCCACCCGAAAAGTCGAACTCATCTAAAAATAATAAATTAAAGGGAAGATACAAATTTAATGTTTAAAAATTAATATCCATATGCTTTACTTTAATTTTTTTATATTGCGTTGGTTTTTTAGACCCTTTAGGTTTAACCAACTTTGACCACATGTCGAAACTATATCATCATCATTTAAAATCCGTCCTTTCATCATTGAGATATGAAAGTTATTGATAATAGAACTAAGGAGGAAAAACATTATTCCCAAAATATTAAGATTTTATAATATCCGTGCAAAAGTAAAAAATTTATTAAGTAGATGTAGTCTTAAAGTTATAAGAAATTTGTGTATTTTAATAACCTGAGGATGATAAAAAAAACATAAGTTTGTTCGCAGGTAAGTATCGATTCAATCTTTAATTATTATTTTTTCTTAATATATTTATTTAAATAGTTCGAAAACAATAAAATAAATTTATTCAACCTACCTATTTTTTTACTGATAACTTAAAATGAGAAAAA
Organism: Gordionus sp. m RMFG-2023; assembly: GCF_954871325.1. Taxonomy (NCBI): domain Eukaryota; kingdom Metazoa; phylum Nematomorpha; class Gordioida; order Chordodea; family Parachordodidae; genus Gordionus; species Gordionus sp. m RMFG-2023. The sequence goes on from NC_088777.1 coordinate 7,420,356, forward strand.
AATTAGAAAATATAAATTATATTAAATTGATAAACGCCATCTTGCGGATTGAATATCAACGATAGTAGATGAGATGATAGCTTATAAAAAATTTATCACAAAATTATAATATATATTTTAGTGAATTTGGATATAAATGAAAAATAAGTTTTAAGTTTAAAAATACTATTACATGTACTTATATTAAATTTTATATAGATTTACTTATAAAATATTTTTTACAAAAATGATTTGGATTTATAGGTTTTAATTCCAAACACATTTTTAGTATAATATCTCGGCATTAATCTCAATTAATTTAAATATAATATTTTGTTCATAAAATTTAATTAGGGAAAAGAATCAAGAATATAATTAAATTTTTGTGAATTGTGATTCATAGTAGAATAATGAAAGTTTTAGATTATTTGATTTGGGCAATAAGAAATTCCTACTGAGATTCAATGATGATCTTTAATCCCAAAGACTACTTTGTTCTTATTAATATAAACTAAAATAATATATAAGTCAAAGTAACAGAGTTGTTAAACGCTATTTTTAAAAGTAGCGCCCGCTATAGCTATTTGTCAAAAAAAGTAGGGCGCTATTAGTAGAGAACTGCACGGACTGTCCGTAGCCCGACCCGACCCGACCCGGCCCGACCCGGCCTCGGGCTCGGGTCGGGTTCGGACATCAAAAAAAATTCCTCGGGTTCGGGCTCGGGTCGGGTTGTAAAAGCTGTCCGACCCGAAAACCCGACCCGACCCGACCCGAAAATATATATAATAATATTAATATCTTAAATAGTTAGTATAATTTATAATATTAATTATAAAATCATATTATTTAATATTTATCACATTTTAGGATTAAAATGTCAATCATATTAACATGTCATGTCATTATTAATTATTATTTTATAAACCTAACAACCGGATACCAAACTATTTTATTACTAAATTGTGTTTCTCGTAAATTACAAGATAAGACATATTTTATGTAAGTTTTATTTATTATTTAACTAGCCTATACATTGTCTTTTTTAACATTTGTTTTAACCCTTCACTACAAAGGTAGAAAAAACTCCCTACTACAAAGGTGGGGATTTTACCCCAAATTTTGATTAGATATATCTCAAAACATATTAAAAATTGAGATCTAAAATTTTGAGTATATATTTAAAAAATATTGGAGATAATAAATACAAAATCTTAGATTAATATTTACTTCCAAAAAAAAAGTTAGACAAATTTTCCTAAAATTACTGAAATAAAATTTTCTTTTTCAGTACTTCCTTTAATTATTTTATTATCACTAAATAAAATTCAAAAAATTCAAATTTTATTAAATCAATGTTGAATAATGATAATTACATAAATTTTATAAAAAAATATCATATATCAAAAAAAATATTAATCATCAAATATGTAAAATTATTAAAAAATAATAATGTAAATATATATCTTAATATTATTATTGAATATTTTTTTCTTAAGAAACTACAGAGGTGGTAGATACGTTTTTGGACTTCTCTCTATGGGAGGCTGACAATGCGTATTCTGATGCTAGCGCCGAAGTTGACGAGCTAAAAAAATATCTAGATCCGAAATTATGTGTTGATGACGATAATATTTTAAAATGGTGGAAAACAAACCATTATGAGTTTCCAAATTTAAGTATTTTAGCTCTTAAATTCCTGGCTATCCCTGCTTCGTCGGCTAGCAGTGAAAGGGCGTTTTCAGCTGCTGGTAGGGCCTTTGAGGAGAGAAGGACTCGTTTAAAGCCAGATAAACTGGACGCCTCTTTATTTATATATCATAATTATTCACTTTGTGATAATTTTGATAATGATATTGATGAGGTCAATATATAATATAATATGTTCATTATATTTTTTATATATTTATTAACTTTTACATCATATCTATATTCGCATTAATGATGCTTATTATATAATCGTTATAATTTTTAAATTCGCTTGTATATTAATCGTTTTATAATATTTTTTACAAATTTTAAAAATGCAACTTAATATATATCTTGAATAGATTATGGCCGTCAAATAAACTTTTATTTAAGGTGGCTGAACTGAATAAATACACATAAATTTTTTTTTGGTTATTATAATATTAAAACTTAAATTGCAAAATTTTATTCGGGTCGGGCTCGGGTCGGGTCGGTTTGGATTAAAAAATGTGTGCTCGGGCTCGGGTCGGGCTCGGGTTGCGAAAAAATTACTTTGCAGTTCTCTAGCTATTAGCTACTTTTAATAAAAAAAATTTTAGAAACAAATGAAATAAATTTTTTTTATTTTTTTTTTGCTTATAATGTAAATGTATAATAAATAATATACAACATTAATAAATATAAAAATATAGTTAGTTTAGATTATAAAAAAATAAGCAATATAAATAAATATTTATTTTAATTTGTTGCATATTAATAATAATATCATTTCAATATTATCATCCCCTAGTCTAGAGCGACGATCAGAAAGTATAAGCTTTGCTCTACTAAATAATCTCTCGACACTTGCACTTGAGGGCAAGGAAGCTCTAAAAATATTTAATCAGATCAATTTATAAATATAAATAAGTTTTTACCTTCTGTTATGTGTCCAACTATCTGCCGGTGTACATACATAAGATATATCTGATAACTCTACTATTAGAGCATCTTTCATCACTTTGAAGTTGTCGGGAATTTTATTCATAAGTGTCTGGCGACATAAAACTGTTGTCCCAGGGGATAAAGTTTTAATCATCATAGTAAATGATGGATTATCAAACAAGAACGATGGCTGAACTGTGTCAATAATAAAATCAACAAGTGGCGTATCCAGGATTTTCCTATAGGGGGGGAAATTTTTTTGGGGGTTTTGCCTCCAAACCCCCTTTGGCCAGCTTTTTCCTCACCTTCGGCCGGGTCATATCTTTGATCTATTCTTTTAAATTATTCATAATTCAATAATAATTATATTAATATTTTTAAAATTTATTTGAATTTTGGTTCCTTTTATAAATTAATTATTTAAGAAATATTTTTTTTAATTTTTAAATTTAACATTTATTAATAAAGACAAATTAAATCTGACAAAATGATAGTATAAAAATAAAATCATGTCCAAAACATAATTCTAGAAAATTCAAGAAATTTAACAAACAAGGACTTCATAATACAAAGTATAATAATAGATATAATAGAAATATAATAAATGCAAATGATTATATGAAGAAGAAGGGGGGGGGGGTTTAAATAATTTAGGGAAGAAGAAGAAAATCTAGATTAATCGGCTCCTCGGGGAATGAACCTATGGCGTGTAAAATTAGATTTTATAATCTGAATTCCTATGCGTTGACGTAAGTAGTCGCTTTCTTTTGGGTCTCCTGATTACTAATTCGCGCTTATGAATATAAGAAGAAATAAAAGTTATAACCCAATTTTTATTTTAAGTTAGGTATATTATAGATAAATTTTTTTTAAAAAGTATAAAATTGAAATAAAGTTTAGTGTCAATTTTTTTTTTTATAAAATTTGCTTTAAAAACTAGCCTCAGCTTAAATTCTCATATAATATAAATATAAAATTTTTTTGATTGAAAATTCTAATTGTAGTGAGTATAAAATATTGACTAGAAAATTTTTTAAAGAACAAGTTTTTATAACTTATTAAATACAATATTATATAAAAAATTTATTAGATACTAGAATTATAATGCGATTTTTAATTTTCGTGGGAATTTTTCCAAATTATCAAGAATTTTCTTTGTCGTTGGAAATAAATCTCTGTGGATATTTAACATAGCTAACCCATTTAGCCGAGAAGTAGTATTTTGTAAATAAGTTTTCAACCTTCTCAATTTGAAAAAGGTCCTTTCATTCGTATATGTTGTAATAGGCAAACATGCAAGAATACCTTCAAAATAAATTAAGCCTTTTATACCGATTGAGCGCATCAATAGCATGCTCAGGTAAAATAATAAACGTAGTAAATATTTATACCACAATTCGAATTCACTGATTAAATTGATTTCAGTATCAACATCATAGGAATAAAATTTTGCTAAATATTTAATTATACCAATAATGGCATCAGAAAACGAAGAAGGGTCTTTAGGTAATAAAATTTGAAGATTACGAAAGACTTGTTTTTTATCTAAAAACCGTACTTTAATTTGCGATAAAAAAGTATCTAAGAATGGAATGAAATTGGATATTTTATAAGATTTAATTCAACGTTTATATAAATATTATGAAATATTAACTACATTCATTCTTCCTGTCCACATTTTCCTCCAAATCAATAACTTGAACCAAATTGAAATTTGGTTTTTGTAAATTTCTACATAGTAGTGAGCTATAGGAAAATAATTTATTAATGCAACTAGCAGTAAGGATAAACTCTGCTTGATATTGAAAAATTTTGATGGGGGAGGGGGTCCGGGGGTCGGGGTAAAATTTTTTATTATCTTAAAATAATATTTAGAAAAACAGTCAAATTTGCTATGGGGGGTGAAATTTCCCCCTTCCCCCCCCCCCCATTGCTTACGCGCCTGAAATCAACAATTACTTTATCAGCCAATTTTTGTGAAATATTGGCATGTTTATTATCAGTTAATTTGGTTTGGATAGTATTTGTCTTTTTGAATGAAGATTCTCTTATACCAAAATTTTTTATATGTTTCTTTATTTCCTTATAGCAAATGGCGTGAACAGTCTAATAAAATAAATAATATTATAATGTAAAAATAACAATTTACCTTTAGGTGTTTCTTCAGGTCTCGATTGATTTGATGATATATTTTTTTTACATTTTAAGCACAGGAATTTGAATCTAGATTTTGTTTTAATATTTATTTTAAAATTTTTTTTAAATCTAGGGAATGGGAAATCGTTATTAGAGCTATTAAGTACATTTTCTTCCATTGAATCTTCCATGTCTAAATCACTTTCAAGGATTTGGATATCCATGGGCGATGCCATTTTAGATTATTAACACAGATTGAAAATATAAATTAAAAATTGAAAATATATTTAAATTTCAAAATTAAATAATAAATTATAAAAATTATAATTAATTATGATATTATATTTAAATTCTTATGTTTTTACTTACATTCATTATATTTTTTAAAAGTAGCGCGCTAAAAAATTAAATAATTTTAAAAAAAGTAGCGGCTATTAGCTATAGCTACCAAAAAAGATAGCGCGCTACTTTAACAACTCTGCAAAGTAATATTCTTTTTAATGTGGGGAAATAATAAATTGTCAAAAGGCTATGCAACTTAAATAAGTACGAAAAACTCACATTAGCAATATTTTACAAATAAAGTGGTAAAAATTTTAGGCAAAAAGTCAAATTTATGATTTCTCCATCATCAAATGAAAGAGAAATATCAGGTTTGCCCGTCATTCTTGATGTGATGGGATTAACAGTTTTGTATATGTTATATAAATTACCTTCTTCGTCCATCTCTATCATAAAAGAAATTTCTAAAGTAATGGTCTATTATAAGATAAATTAAAATGGAGTTTCAAAATTTGGCGCAATTTTCATTATTCCACTAGGAGATTTTATTAAATTGAAATAATTTCAAATAATTCCTAATAATAATATATGATTTATATATGATTATTTTCCAATATATTAATACTATTAGTCGAATAATCTCGAATAATTCGATCGAATAATAGATAAAAAATTATTCGACGAATAATATATTTTCCTAATTCGAATTCGATTCGAATTTTCGAATCGAATAATTGTGTTATTCGTATTCGTAAAATACGAATCGAATATCGAATAACAAATAATTCGTTTTAGGTATATGCAAATGGCTCGTTTTAAGTCAATATTTTATTTATAAAAACGTATTTTCTTCTTATATTGAGCTGCGGACCTAAATATCAAAAATACAATTATTAGATTTATTAATTTTAACGTAGAAAAGAGAAATAAGCTATTTTTACTAAAAAATAAAATAATGGTCTAAATAATTTTTTATTTTTTGAAATTACAAAAATTTATTCTCTTATTTTTTTAAATTCTAGAAATTAATTTAATTTAATAAATTTTAGCTAAAAGTTTATAAAGTTGTGGAATTTTTACGATAAAAAAAAGTAAGCAATATTAATTTTATATTTTTCAAATTATAATAATTATGGGCAGTTATACTTATATTAATCAAATCGAGTAGTGAAATAAATAGGAAATATAAAAATAATTTGGTAGTAAAAAATTCTCAAAATGGAAGATTTTGGTCATATTTCATAATTTTATAAAGTTAGACAAATTTATAAATTCTGAGGTTATTTAAATATCACGGCCTTATTAAGATAAGTTATTCACTATTAAAAAACCTCTATTATTTTATATTTTTATATAAATTGCAGCATTTTAAAGAGTTCTTTTTGAGGTTAAAAAATCACAGTGTTATAAAAAAATAATTATAGCCGCATAGGCATATCATAGTTACATTAATTTTGGTAAAATTAATAATTAACCATAAATCCCACGGCTCGTAAGAGCCCAGGCTCATAAGATTCTCATCTCTGCTAATAAATTTCGATCATTTTTAAATGCTTATTTGAATTTTTTTTATCCAATCATAGGTTTGTTTAGTTAAATCACTTTTTATAACATATAAGCTTAATATCAGTCAGTTTATATTTTTCAAAAATTTTTACCTATCAAAATATCAATTAGCAATTGTAAAAAATATTTCCCTTATTATAAGGAGGATCTAAAGAGTAGAATGAAGTAAGGTGGATTGCAGTCAATCAACCTACAGGGGAATCTAAATGTGTTAAGTTATCTTGGGTGGTAATTTTAACATTTTACACATTTAGATCGGAGGAGTTTACTTGTACAAATTCAAGTTTGATGTGGTTAAAAATGGGCCAACTGAACATCCCAATTTTCATGATATGTCTACAGCCTTGCTGATTTCGCCTCATGGTCCACAAATAATGCTAGATGTAAAGTTGGAGGGAACATTTAGATGATCTCTTTGATTTAGAGAGAATTTAAAAGAGATTTAAGTGTATTAACTTGTTGAATACCCTCAGTTAAGAGTTATTTTAAAATTGATGGAAATTGGTAATAAGAGTAGAAGAGTTTTATAATAATTTTCTACCAAAAACATTTTTAGATTTCTAAAATGGTTATTTACCTATATCGTCCCTGTTTGTGTTTAAATTTTTAGCCGAACTATTGTCAACTATTGTGTATTCTTCGTGAATTCCCCTATCCCACGAGAGAGGGGAATATTTGAACCTGAGCTAGAGAAATATGTAAACCAGCGACCTCTACAGGATTGTCAAGGTGAGAAAGAGAAATATGTGGACCAGCGACTTCTGTAGGATCGTCATGATTGGCCATAGGAACATCAATGTTCTCATTATGAGATATATATCGAATATTTACATTATCATTTTCAGTGTTTTGAAATGGCCCCTTTTTGAGAACTAATAAATGTAGCATTGCGCTTATTTATTTTTCGTTTCTTAACACCTGAGTCAAATTTGTTTCCTCCTATTCCCACTTTGAAAAGTCTTTGGTTGTGAAATAAAGTATTATATGGCGTCTCCTAACAACTCCACTAAAGAGTATTTTTTTATATTAATCAAGTTTATCATTTTTTTAAGGGCCTGAAACTAGCATATTATATAGTATATATTAAATCAAACATTTAATAGTCGAAACTAAGGGTCCAACCAGAGTCAAGAAAATTTTCAAAAAAACTCGACGTTTATACCGTCCAAACTCAATATCGTAAATTTCAATAATTAATTTAATTTTTTTTAAAAGTAAAATTTCTTAATTTAAGTAATAACTTAATCTAAATCAGAGTAATTTAAGTGTATCCAAACCGGAAATGTGTATCAAATATGGTGTATATTTATATTTTATTTTAAAAGGGACTAATTCGAATATCAAAAAGTGCTTCATAGCCATTACAACTACAAGACCTTTACTAGAAAATTGACCAAATATTTTTAAATATAGTCATTTAATAGAAATCGTTTTTGTTAAAATTAAATTATCATATTTATGTACTTACCGATTACCCTTGTTTCTTTGCTAATAGAAAATTAATTTAAAATGTTTTTAAAGATTATTTATAAACTAGTAAGATAGCCCATCAAAAATCAAATGTCAAATGAAAATTTTCATTCAATTACAAAATATTTTATGTCATGTTACCTGTTATTTGAAATATAATATCCAATTTTTATTCTTCTTACAAACACATGTCATCTCTGTCAGCGACCATGTGTTTAATCCCATTAGAGAACTGCAAAGTGATTTTTCGCAGCCTGAGTCCAACCCAAGCCTAAATTTAAAGCATTTTACTGTCCGAGTCCAACTCGAGCCCGAATATTACATTGTTAAATCCATTACTGATCTGACTTGAGCCCGACCCGAATAAAATTTTGCAATTTAAGTTTTAATATTATAATAACCAAAAAAAATTTATGTGTATTTATTCAGTTCAGCCACCTTAAATAAAAGTTTATTTGACGGCCATAATCTATTCAAGATATATATTAAGTTGCATTTTTAAAATTTGTAAAAAATATTATAAAACGATTAATATACAAGCGAATTTAAAAATTATAACGATTATATAATAAGCATCATTAATGCGAATATAGATATGATGTAAAAGTTAATAAATATATAAAAAATATAATGAACATATTATATTATATATTGACCTCATCAATATCATTATCAAAATTATCACAAAGTGAATAATTATGATATATAAATAAAGAGGCGTCCAGTTTATCTGGCTTTAAACGAGTCCTTCTCTCCTCAAAGGCCCTACCAGCAGCTGAAAACGCCCTTTCACTGCTAGCCGACGAAGCAGGGATAGCCAGGAATTTAAGAGCTAAAATACTTAAATTTGGAAACTCATAATGGTTTGTTTTCCACCATTTTAAAATATTATCGTCATCAACACATAATTTCGGATCTAGATATGTTTTTAGCTCGTCAACTTCGGCGCTAGCATCAGAATACGCATTGTCAGCCTCCCATAGAGAGAAGTCCATAAAACGTATCTACCACCTCTATAATATCTTAAGAACACAATCATTTAATAATAATATCAAGATATGATATTTACATTATCATTTTTTAATAATTTTGCATATTTGCATAATTACATACTCATTCTGATATACGATATTTAATTTATAAAATCTTATGTAATTATCATTATTCAACATTGATTTAATAAAATTTGAATTATTTTGAATTTTATTTAGTGATAATAAAATAATTAAAGGAAGTACTGAAATAGAAAATTTTATTTCAGTAATTTTAGGAAAATTTGTCTAACTTTTTATTTGGAAGTAAATATTAATCTAAGATTTTATATTTATTATCTCCAATATTTTTTAAATATATACTTCAAAATTTTAGATCTCAATTTTTAATATGTTTTGAGATATATCTAATCAAAATTTGGGGTAAAATAGACCCCACCTTTGTAGTAGGGAGTTTTTTCTACCTTTGTAGTGAAGGGTTAAAACAAATGTTATAAAAGACAATGTATAGGCTAGTTAAATAATAAATAAAACTTACATAAAATATGTCTTATCTTGTAATTTACGAGAAACACAATTTAGTAATAAAATAGTTTGGTATCCGGTTGTTAGGTTTATAAAATAATAATTAATAATGACATGACATGTTAATATGATTGACATTTTAATCCTAAAATGTGATAAATATTAAATCATATGATTTTATAATTAATATTATAAATTATACTAACTATCTAAGATATTAATATTATTATATATATTTTCGGGTCGGGTCGGGTTTTCGGGTCGGATAGCTTTTACAATCCGATCCGAGCCCGAACCCGAGAAATTTTTTTTGATATCCGAACCCGACTCGAGCCCGATGCTCGGATTTGGTCGGGCTACGGACAGTCCGTGCAGTTCCTATGTCCCGCTATCTGTTTTTTTACAACTTTAAATCGTTTCTTGAGAGCATTTTTTTTTAAATTTAAGAATCTGATTATACCGGAAATGTATTCAGTCACATTTAGAATACCTATCTTATGAATTTCTGACAATGTTGCCTTTAACTTATGAGTCGTTTATAATTTTTATGAAAATCTATTGAAAAACGAATATTATAAGTTCAAAAGTTCACGACAAAATATTCTTAAACTCACAGGGTAGGTATTCCAAACTTGTTGGAATTCTATAAAATTTAAAATAACGCAATCAAAAAATGATTTAAAATTTAAAAATAAAACACATTGTGGGAAAAAACAAATTTACGCTATACAAAAAAAAATTATTAAAATTTCCTAAAAAATAAGTCAATAATCACAAAAATTGGCAACCCTTAAAATTGCCTAATCTCACATTAATTACATCCGTATCTGTTAATAACACGATATCGTCTTCCATAGCTTTTTATGTCCAATTTGAGTTTAAAAAAGTGGCTAGAATAAAAAAAAATAAGAACTCGGCTCGACATTTAATATAATTAAATAGTTTCCTAAATTTTAATTATTCGACAAATATATTAAATAAGATTATTTTTAATTTTTTTAAAAAAATATATAAATAGAGAGGAACGCCGATTTTCCGCCCCATCTCAAAAAAAGAGATAATATCCGCTCCCGAGTTTTGAAAAATGGCGGGCGCATTTTTTAAAAAATTTAGTGCTCCCAACACTACCCAATTATAAAATAGTTTTAAAAGTAAATTAGATACGAAATTGTTTCATATTTTATGGAAAAAAAACCGTAAAATACCGAATAGGTGTATTTACTTAAAATCCAAATCGAAAATCTTTTCTTTATAAATATGGGGCTTAAAAAAATTATAAACCGGGATCGCAAAAGAAAAAATTCACCCAAGGCAGATCGGGCCGTAAATAATAAACCCGGGCCGGAATTTTTTTCAGAAATCCGGGTCAGGACGCGCAAATGATATTTCTGTAGAATACTGATATTTCATTACCATTTTTAGCAATATTATCGCATTTTAAAGTAACATGCAATAAAATTTTTAGTCTAATATTTGTCAGAGCTTTGACAAATTATTTATTATTTTATATAAATAATTATAATTTACATATCTTTTTTATTTCATTTATGGATATATAGTAAATAAAAAATAAGATATTTTAAAAAATAAAGAAATAAATTTTTCTTAAGGCCATGTCCAAAATATCAAAAAAATTCGAATTCGAGAACTTTTGAATATAGAAAAAAATATATATAGGCCATTTTAAATAAGAAATTAATAGTGGCCAAAATAATTTTTCGATTTTTCAAAAGTTTCGAAAGTTTTATATTTTTGATCTTAAAGTTTGATAAGTTTTTAAAATATAAAAATTTATAAATATTTTCTTTTAGTGTCTGATGAATATTTATTTATGGAACAAGTGAGAATGCACAGATATTTATGGTGTACAAACCACCTGAAGTACAGAGATATTCAAGCAAGCAAGGTTAAATGGGAAGAGATTGGTAAAAAGTTCGATCTGAACTATGAACAGGCGAGGAAAAAATTCACAGCTATGAAGGTAAAATTTAATAAGTACTACGCTCTAACATTAAAATCAGGTATGTATATATTATATAAATATATTAAAAAAATTTAAAAAAGGTTGGGGAACTCCCATGCAGATGAGTAGATATAACAAATTTGTGCAAGATTATTATTGGTTAAAAGAAAATGTGAAGGATATTGATAAATATGTTGAGTCAAATTTGAATCTAAAACCACCAAAAATGGACAGTTCAGAAGAAAATTTGGAACTAAGCCCACCAATAGATAAATTTATGGAAGATAGTTCCCATCTAAACTCTTTAAAGGTAATAACAAATCATAGACAAAATGAACTAAGAAATTTATATTTTAGGAATCTAACAGCCAATTAGAATCAGTATTAGTTGTATGTGATTATTAAAATTTTTTTTTTAAAGTGTGATTCATATCTCAATTCAATAGTTTACCCAAAAATCAATGATTTAGGCAATGGCAATCCAAAAAATAAAAAACTTAAAAACCTTGAGGCGGAAAGAATAAAAATATTTCAAGGTAGATATATATTAATTAAATTATAATATAATTATTTAACAGATATATTAAATAAAAAAGAAGAAGCCCCTAAGGATGTTCATCATATCATGGGGTTCTTTGCCTCATTTTTAAATGAGTTGAATGATAAGACAAAAGAAGAAATTTATAATTTTAAAATAAAATTTTTAGAAATTATATCACCATATATATAAATTTTTTTAAATGATATAAAATTATATTTATATTTTTATAGTAATATATAATGATTTTTATATTTTAAATAAAATGATAAATGCACTATACTAAGTTAAGTTCTTAAAACAATTATTATCTTTCTTTTTCTACATTTAAAAATTTCTATAAAATTTTGTTATTTAAGGTTATTTATTAGGTATTAAGAAGATTTCTAACTTTCTCTTTAAAATTTTGTTACATTTATTTGCAAGAAATCTATGGCTATATATTATGTATTACAAATATACTTAACTTTCTAATTTCTAAATAATATTAATTATTTATACATATTAATTCAGACATATTTATTGACATAAATAAGAGGTTATAAAAAATTAATGATTACAATTAAATATTTTTAAAATATATCTAATATTATTAGAGATTTCAGTCCAGCAATGGAGTTGAGCTTGAGTAAAATTTGGCTAAAGAATTCTTTATCTTTGAATATTGTCTATATCTATTATAAAATTATATAAAAGGCAATCTGCCATAACAATTTGAATTGTATTAATTATGTTAGTCTCAGAAAATTTATAAAAATGCTTAAATTTGGAACTCAAATTCACAAAACATTGCTACACTAACACTAGCATGGGATAATTTATTTTTTGGTCATCAAAATTATTTTTATGTTTCATCTCAAACAAATACATATGGTATATCTATTATGGATATAATGCAGCAGATGAAGGAAGAAAATTGGGGTTAGGTATCTTGGTGGTTTTATTTATCATTCCCCCTAATAAAATTTTCTTTTGTGAAGATTCTCCTATCTGTGATGGACATAGGATGGCCACCTTCAATAATCATAAATCTAAAAAACAATATTTTTATATATTAACTATATAATATAAGCTTACTTGGTGGTTTTATGGCCGATAGCACTCAACATGGCACTGTATTTTTAGTTAAAAAAACTGAACCACTATTTTATTTAATTCTCATGTGTTTTCCATCAATTGCAACGAGGATGAGAAAATCCTGATTTTCTCTAATATTCTGCTGAAATTTGAAACATATGTTTAACTATTGATAAAGAGAGATACTTGAGTTGAAAGCTCATCTATAATATCGACATAAAGATGTTACTATTACTATAGCATATACTAATAATTTGTTTACCCTTAACAGTAAAGAATTTTATAAAGCTTATCGCAGTGGTGTTGATAAATACATTTAGCTTATCCCAGTGATTATATTTATAGATGTATTGCGATTTATTAAGATGATAATCTTATAAGGCTTATATAAAGCCGATATTTCATATTTATAATTTTTATCTAATACTATAATATTGCTGTTAGCCTTCAAATTTATTAAGAGTAATCAAATTCCATCTCATGCATGTAAGAACTGTGACAAAATTGGTCAGGAAGAAGGAATATTATACATTTCAAATCAGTGGTGTAGGCATAGGAGTTGGGGGGAGGGGGTTCAACCCTTTAATATACTATTAATAATATAAATGCTTAAAATTTAAAAAACAACTAAATTTATGCTTTTAATTTATAAATAATAAATTTAATCTACCGTATTTAATTATTTTTATATATTTTATAATAAATTTTAAATTACTAAGAATTTTCAAAGTTACGAGTTTAATTTTATTTAATTTATTTTAAAATTTTACATCAATTTTAAAACTAAAAATGTAATGCTTATATAGCATGTTACAAACAAAAAATCAATTTACATATTAATATAATAATTTATAAAAAATCAATTTTCACAATTTATAAAAAAAAATCAATTTATGTAAGCACAAAAAAACAATTTAAAGGTTAGTATTAATCGGTCATATCAACATTCCACCCTTTAAAAAAACGATCTCCATTCAGGTTTTTCTTGCATGTGAATCTTATCGTGCAGTCTGTCATAGTTTCGTCTTGGAAAATGATATTTATTTTGGTTGTTAAATCTTTGGTTGCCATAATATGGTCGAATCTGCCATAGTTGTCTAATCTGATGTTTGTAATTATTTTCATAATGTCTGTTACTCTCAATCTATGGCATGATCTGGGTATTGTCATATCTAATATTAGTTGGTTTTAGTTCGTAATTCTTATCTTATCTTACTCCCTCCAAATAGTTGGAAAACGGTTTAGTTGTTCATATGATTTGACTTTGTCACCCTTCTAGTAATTATTATCATTGTTTGTTATTAAATATATATGCGAAGATTTTGAATGATTTTAGAATGTAGGTATTATTGAATAACGTCGTAATTAAATAAGAATCGTAGAGTAATCGAAATAGATAAATTTAATGAATATCGAATTTGATTAAGAATAATTGAGGCAGAATAAATTTATCAAATATTGAATATTTGGAATGAAATAAACAATTGGTCGCGTTTTATTTTTATTTATTTTTTATTATATTATAAATATTGCGTTTTTATTAATAGCGTTTAATATAATAATTTTTATCAATATTAAATTATAAATTTTATCTTTTTTTAAAAAATATCTTAATTGTAGCTTTTTATATAATAGTTTTTATTAATATTAAATTTAAATTATTTTTATTTTTTAAATTTTGAATTTTAATCCCTTATTTTTTAATATAAACAACTTTTTCATATCATAAATTATCTTTAAATTGTTTTTTCTAAAAGGAATTATATTTCGCCTTGCATTTCTAATATATGATTTCCATATCATATTCTTAAAAACTTTTTTAACATCAAGATGTTCAACTTTCATCTTGCCTCTCTTAACAATAATTGTTTTACATTTCTTTATTTTCACAGTTTTTTTAAATTTTTTATCAATTATAAAAGTTTTTATTTTATTATTTTCTTTAATATTTATATCCTTATTTTCTTTAATGTTTATTTCCTTATTTTCTATAATCAAAAATATTTCAAATTTTATTATATAATTTATCTCTTTTAGTTTATAAGAATCTCTTTCATTTTGAATATTTAGTTCTAATTCAATACTTTTCAATTTTTTGTTACTAAGAGATTTACAATGATAATTTCTTTTATCGTAATGTGTTTCTTTATCATATTTATTGTCTAATTTTCTATTTTTATAATAATTTTCATTATTAGATTTACTAAAATTTTTATTAGAACAATTTTCTTTTATTTCTGTAGCCCATTTATAATTACATAAACACTTTAATGTACACAATGCTTCATCATAACTTGAATTTAACTCTCTTGGAAACACTGCTTTCATGACCAAATATAAATCATCTGGTAAATTACCTATTAAGCTTAGAGTATTCTTACTATCATGAAATATTAAGTAATCTTCTAATTTGTCTATGGACTTTGTTTTATTATAATGTCCCATATAGGTTTATTCATAATTTAGAGATTTATCATTAAAAAATTTTAATTATTTTTCACTTTTCAAATTAATCATTTCTTACGTGTTTTTAGAATGAAATAAACATAACATTCCAGAACTTTTTTAATCTAGTTGTCTATGTTCCAGTAGCAAAAATCATATTGTCTGTGGATTTAGAATATTTTGTGTCATTATAGCCCAATTTTATTTAGTTCGTCTAGTTTGATATATACCTCATCTGGTAGTCTTCTTGTAAAACCTGCTTTTTCGATGTCCGAGATCTGAGTGTCCTTGAAGATGTCTTCGAATCTACTCAAAAAAAGATCGCCATTGCCTGAGTATATTGGAAATTCAATATTTATATTAAGATTATAATTGGGAATCTGTTTAATATTTATTTATTTACTTACGATTTCCTCGAATATGTAGCGGAAAAGTTTTCTGAGCATATAAGTATAACGAGTTCAATTTAATTTTATTAATTTTAAAATTTTACATCCATTTTAAAATTAAAAATGTATTGCTTATATAGCATGTTACAAACAAAAAATCATTTTCCATATTAATATAATAATTAAAAAAAAACAATTTAAAGGTTAGTATTAATCGGTCATATCTCCTGCAAGAAACCTGCTTTATTTGTCATATTCCTTTTAAAAAAATTTATCATTATGAAGTAACAACCATTAATTTATAATTAGACCAATGTTAAGCACAGATATAAGTCCATTAAACTATAATATAAAAGTGTCACTACTATTATAAATAAGATAATCATAATTACAAACACCATATTTAATCATCCATATAACCCATCAGTGGCGTAGCTACGAGAGCAAAAATAAAATTTTTTAGATTATACGTTCAAAAGACTCGAAAGTGACTTTATATCAAATAAATACCATTAATATTTATATTTTTCTGGTTTTTATGATTGCGGAGGGATATTATATTACTATTAAAATTATTCTGGATAGTATTATTTTAAAGTCATTGAGAAAATTTTTTTTGGCTAAAATATTGAGTTAGCTATTTATAAAAATCGGCTAAAATCGAGCCGTTTAACAAAACTAATTAAAATGATCAATAATTCAAGGACTTTTATATTATAAGAAGACAAATATGATTTTTAAAATAAACCCGGCCGAAGGCCGGCAAAAGAGCCGAAGGCCCGTTAAATGGGTTCTGGAGGGCGAAGCCTCCCAGGCTTTTATATGTTTTGATCCCCTGTGGAAAACTTAGCTACGCCACTGTAACACATACAAATAAAAGGCATCTCACCATTAAATGTAAATATACAATCATTATAACCATATCTAATAGGATATAATAATTCATATTGTAGAAAAACGCTAACATAAATTTACGAGATATTGCTTCCAGATGTTTGGTTAACTTTACTTTATGCTTAAAATATGTTATCATAGGTTTTTGGTCCATAATTTGGTTATTTATTCTCCGTTCTGTCATGATGCTAATTTTGATGATTTTTTACTTTTACCAATAATTACTTTCCTCTTTAGACCAACTACTAAAGAAAATAAGCAATATAATATACTACTTAATTTAGTATAAGTTTCTGAATTAATGTTTCCAAAAGATAGGCTCACTTCACATTTAATGCATAAAGTCATAGTTTTCATTTTGTTTATAACTCAGTTTCTTTTCGTGTTTCTTATATTTGTGTGAGTAATTCAAAGTATTAGTCAGGCATTTAATATTAGTGCACGCCAGATATAGTTATTTATATTTCCAATTTCAGCACGATATCTATTTACGCAATTTTCTTTTTTCTGTATAGTGTATACTGTCTACCAAACGGATTAAATTAGTATACAATTATGATCTAAACATTGATAAAATTTACTAAATAAATGCTTCCATTCACTGTTAAATCTTAAGGGTGGCCAAAATCTTGCTACTAATAATTTTTCCCTTTAGGTAAAGTCAGACACTAATAAATCACAAAACATTGTCATTTTTTAGAATTAAAGCTTGTTCAGCACTATAACGCAGATTATATTAAGACACCCAAACAACAATAATATATAAAAAAAATACAGTAGGGACCCGGTCGGAGACCGGGCAAAAGAGGGTTTGGTCGCGAAACCCTAAATTATTTTTACCCCCCCCCCCTTACCCTTATTACCTCTCATTTAAAAATTCTGGCTATTCCACTATTTTAAATAGTTCATCATTTCTAAGGTAAATAATATTTACATCTACCTATCGTTGCATTTCAAAAATATATGCTCTTTTCTACGTTCAGTCATATCAAATATTGTAAAAATAAAGAATAATTAATCTTTATCAAGAATTTTTAATAATTTGGACAGGTTTCGTTTTTTCAAAAACTTTTCAAATTTTTTAAAAAAGATTTTGGACATAGCTTAAAGAAAAGAAAAAAAAATTTCAATTAAAAACAATAAGGAATAAAAAAAATATATGTATGTATATCGTATCGGTATACAGAATACATATAGCGATTTTGAGATTCTAATAATCTGATTTGACAGGAATTGCATTTTAGCATGTGTAGAGTACACAAGGTTTATCAAAATATCGCTCATAACTTAAAATTTAATCTTTAAGAATTGAGCTAATTTTTCAAAAATTTGTTCTGTATTGGAGATTGATTCCCGATGTATACAAAGTAAGATTAGTCCATTCAATCGATTTTGAGATGTCGTACTTTTGAGATAGGATTTTATTCTCCGTAATGGAGAAAATCTCCTTTCATTTTAGCGTAATTCTTCATAATGGAAAAAAGGTCCTTTATTGTTGGTATTGTTGCTAAAATATACAATAATTTTTAATTTAGAAAACTCACATATATAGTATGCAATGTTCCTTTGCGTTTCTTGGAAATTTATCTATTAAAATTAATCTATTAAAAATCTTTTATACCAAGATTTTTATTTTGAAATTAATTAGCCCTTCAGATATATTTATATCCTTTGCTCTGAAATTTAGCTATATTTAATTTTATTTTAATGTCAAGATTTAATATATTCTCAGAAATAGATCTAAAGTAATATTTGGAAATTGGATATAGCTATTTGGTTTACCACAAATCATTCATTTGAGTCAAAAATGTATCCTAGAATAGAATAAAAACGGTTATTTTATTGTAATCCTCAATTGAGTCCACGTTAATATTGAAAATTTTTGTGTCTAAAAACAAATCGAGACTTATAAATCTCAAAATCATATAATTTCGCTTTTGCCTCAATAATCAGATAAATCTCGTGAAATTGTTGGTCGATATGATATTTGCGATTCTCATAAATTCAGCCATCCATATGAAAATACACAAAATTGTTATGTAATTAACCCTTTAGGTTCCCTCATAAAATTAATATGATGCAACACGATATTTACTAATTTTTTTATTGATTCTAATATAATATAATATAAAACACACAAAAAAAGTTTTTTAAATTCAAAATGGCGGCTCTCCCTAGTGGTTTTAAATTCATATCATTGACACCTTATGAAAACTTTCGAAACAGTTTCTATTTTTATTTAGACATAGTGGTACGTTGCATGATTTGCACGACCACCTTGTTCTTCTGGGATTTAACTTTGTACTACAGAAGGTACACCTTCGTGAGGTTCCTGCCTGATTGATGAGCTGAATTTTTTAGTCTAATTTCTGGAAGGATATAAGGTTTATTATTTTTTCTTTGCATTGATATATAATTATTATCATTATGAATATTATCATCCCTATTAACATTTTTACAGTATGCCAATTCGCTAGCAATTATTTGTCTTCGGAATTCTTTCGATGAGAGTTTATTATCTGTAAGAATATTGTATATTATGAATGAATTGATAATCGCCACATCTATCAGCCAAAAGAATATTGGTAGCCACCATTTTCGCGAAATTTCATATTAAGACTTTAAATGGTCGAAATGGTCAACAGACCCCATATATTTATTATACATCTTTATCATTATTGGACATTTTACGTCAAATACTTCCCCTTTTTTATTTTTTCTCTTCACAGTATCCACTGATCTCGGATCAATATAATTGGACATTATAAATACGTCACGATTATCTCGCCATTTAATTATACTTATATTATTTTTGTCACTTCTCCAGTCAAACTCACCTCTTTTTAATTTTGTTTCCATATTCTTTATGGGCAAGTATCTCCTATTTTTGTTTAGTGTTCCGGTAGCATATATACCTTTCTTTTTTAAATCGGCCATTAGAGTATAACTCGTAAAATAATTATCGAAAAATATTTTATGATTTTGAAATCCTTCACAAAACTTTGTTACAACATTATAACCAAGATTACTTTCAACCTCTTTATTTTTCCCAACATAGATATTAAAATCATTCATATATCCTGAAATATCGCATCTCATCCAAACCTAAAAATATAGTTTAGCCGAAATAAATAATGACAAAATTCACACATCCTTGAAACCGCGTTTCGTGGGTTTCTTAGACATGTATTGCCTAAATCCTATACGGCCTTTGAACCTAATCATTCCTTCGTCAATTGCTTGATATTCCGAGGGAAGAAAACATTTCAAGCAAGAGGAACGGATATTATCAATGAATGGTCTTATTTTGTATAATTTATCATAATTTTCATCATTTCTCGATGGTTCTAAGATATTGTCATTTATATGGATGTGGGCCATAAGCCAAATAAAACGTTTTACTTTCATTATGGATGAAACAAAATTGGAATTCTGGTTTAGAACTCCAATAATCTTTGTAATTTGCCATAGTTTTAATTCCAAAGAGTATATTAAGACATAAAAATTTTCTTATTTCTGTAGGAATAGTTGGTTGATATTTAATATTTTTTTGTTGGGCATATAAATTGGTATTGAATGAAATTTGTTGTTATTAGAGAATCATTAATAAATTTCTTATATATATCTGATGGATACAATGGGTCCGTTTTTAAAGATGATATTGGACCTGATATTTTATCAAATTCTAATGCTGGTTGTAAAGAATATTTCTTGGACCAGATAGGATTATTATGGTTTGTAGCAGATTGATCATACGCATCTTGTTCAGAATTGTCATTGTCATCAATTTCAATTTGATAAGGTGTATCCGATTCATAATCATCACTATCAATTTGGTAACGTGTATCCGATTCATAATCATCTTCGGAATCAGTGGATGAGTTGTCTAACGAAGAACCTTCAGATGGAATGTCCAGATAATCATCCATATATATAACAAGCTAAAATTATTGCGAAATGTGTTGGCAAAATTTATCAATTATTTAAAAAAATAAATATTAAAAATATTGTTGTTAAGTGGCAGTGGTTAGTTTAATATACCACATTAAAAAGATCAAAATAATATATAAATATTATTTATTTGAGCAAAAATAAATATTAGAAAGATAGATAAAATAGTGAGGAATATATATATTTAAAAATATTTGATAAATATACTTACTTATAATTAAAATTGGAATTTTAAGAAAAATCACCGTAAAAACGTATTTTGAAATAAAGGCGCGAAAAAAAAATTAAAAAATAACTCCTCCACAAACATATGAAAAAGAATATCTTTTAATATATATTCGTGGTGGTTTTATTTTATATGATCAACTCCTTTAGAAGATATAAAGGTTAAAAGGTGGTTTTATATTTGCACTACCGCGACCGAAAGGGTTAAATAATTTACCAATGAAAAAATTTTTTTTTACAGTCGTATTAATGTATCAGCTTTAAATGACCTATCGGGTTCAGAATTGGCTCTTCTAGATCTAAAAATGCGGATCTTTCCATCTTGTCGAGCATTTTATTTTATTGTAATTATATATATTTATTATTTTTATAAATACAGTATTTTTTTTTAAATGTATATTTACGCGATTTTAATATACTAGATTTAATATATTTTTAAGTTGTACATGTAAACTATTTGTATATATTTAATAAGTATTCTGTATTATTTACTTTTATATTTGTATGCCTAAGAATATACATTATATATTTATTTATAAAATGCAAAATTAAATCAAAAATTTTAATTTTATTAACAATTTTGCTAAATAAAATAGCATATTAGAAATAGAATACTTTGCAATTCGCAATCGAAAACTTTATATATTTTTTTTTCAAAAATTTTTGCTATCCCCTAAAAGCGTATTAGTAATAGAATAATAATTAAAATGCCATATCTCCAACCGCCGGCTACACGCCTGTCCCAAATGACATTAAAATACTCTACAAAGAACGAAAATGATTGTTCAAATTAATAGTCTCAATATTCCATAAATTGTATGATTTTTTTTACACCTTCTGGACATTTATTTTTTTTCTTCCAAATATTCATATAAAAATGTTATTAAAAATTACGTATTTTTTTAAAAAAATGAGATGAAATATTAAGAGTTAAGAATTAAGAAATAAAAATTCACAGGGAAAAAGATAGTTATTTTTTCTTATTTTAATATAACAAAAATATTAAATATTTTAAAAGCATAGGTAAAGTAAGTGTTTAGGGTATTCTTGCAAAAAAATTCATTTCATTTATTTTTCATAAAATTTTATGTTTGCCTTTTATATTATCGTACGAAAAAATTATTTATGTATATAAAAGGTTTTGTTTGTTTACTTTAATTATTAAATAAAAAGGATTTTAAAAATATATATATTATTTGTATAAAATTTTAATCTCTCATTTTTTTTAAGAATAAAAGTGGTTCCTTAAAATCTCTGATGTCTTTTATAGAATTAATTGCGTTTGAAATTCTAAAAAAATATTTGGAATCTCTGACCATTCTTAATAATTCTAATGGGATCTAAAATAATTGTGCCAAAATTTATCTTGTTTTATTAGAATATTCTAGTAAAATACTTTATGAACTCTAATCTTCTACTAGAATCAAATTATTCCTGATTCCTTATTTTTCAAAAAAGCGAAAATATAATTATTATAATGACAATCAGTTATACTAGCAAAGTATCCAAGTCTAGAATTGGTTCTTTTATCAGCGTCATATTCTTATGGAAGGTAAAAAAAAAATTATTTAACTAAGTCTAGATATGAAATTCATTTGATTTAAAAAAATATATATTATATATTTTAAATTGTTAAAAGATAGGTCGCAACCATAAGATGATAAATAATTATTAATTCTTGATTTAAAATATTGTTTATAAAAACAAATTATCTTTCTTTTACATGAGATGACAGATCCTTTCGTGATTTTCTTTCGAAATTTAAACTGTTTCTTTCTCCTCTTTCTTTCCCTTTGTTTTCTTTTCTTCATTCCTTTATTTATTTTCTTCTTTTTTTCTTCATTCTATTTTTCATCTTTATATATTTTTATTCTTTTCTTTCAAAGGAATAATTTAAAGTTAAAATATGGTATATGTATTTTTTCTTAAAATTAAATTTTATCAAAGGTTATTTATTGTTGTTAAAATTTTAAATTATGGTGAGCCATAAATACCATTGACTATCTTTTACTTATTTATCTGTCATATAATTGGTTGAATTTTTTTTTATGTGATACGCAATTTATAGAGCTTTTGCCTTCTCTAGTTGAAGGTTCAACAGAGCTACGCTAGGTATTCCTCATTCCCATCTAATTGGATTAAATTAAGTTGGATGAAAAATTAAAAATGAGGAGCCCTCTACACGTTTGTGGGCAAGCCGCACGTACTTGTATGCACAACATTTCGAGAACTGTTATTTAAACTTCCATAGGCTAAGAAAAGAAGAGTTGGGCAAAAACAAATGCCTATACCCGAGAACGTCAGTATAATTTAATTACTTTAAGGGTGGGAGGTGGCTGATTTTAAGTTTAAATTACTTAGTAAGTCTTAAATGATTACTATCGATATTGAGAGATTTAATGTTCATATCAATTGTATTTTGATTTATCCTAAATGAACAAAATTTAATATATATTATTTAACTTCTGGTGAAATAAGATGCCAAATTTAAGTTCGGTTAATATGGGAGAAGATTCTGTAATAACTTTATAATCTTGATATTCAATTATTTGCATTTGTAGCATCCACTTGCACTAGAAAACCGAACCTTTTTAAAATTTTCATTTTGAAAACCATTGGTTGTTAATTTTTACACATATTTTTTTTTTTAAATCTTAATATTTTTTTTAAAACTTTTTAACCTTTTTACAATTTTTTAAATTATATTTATAATGTGAATAAATGTTTAAAATATTTATTTGAAAATAATATTTGCCCGGTTAATAGAAGCATAAATACCCAACGGCTGGTTTTGAGCCGATTTTTAAAAACGGCTAACTTAATACTTCATCCAGAAAAATATTACGCAAGCTTGAAAATTTTGCTCATGGAAGGAACAAAGCTCTAGACACATATTATCGAAATCTCGAGGCCTAGACAATATTTTTCTGGCTAAAATATTGAGTTAGCTGGTTTTTAAAAATCGGCTCAAAACGAACTTTTTAACAACACTAACCCTGTCCATAAAGCATCTTTGGCGTGGTCTCAAAAAAATATCTTAAATCTTGGTGGTCCCAGTTTATGGAAGATTACATAAAATATATCTATATAAAAAAAGAGAAAATATAAATCTATTGAATATCTAAATATGTTATAGAAGATATTATTCAAGCATTTCCTTATTATAAATATATAGAATATATATTTTGTTATACATTTTTTATATTTTAAATAAAGAGTAAAGTGTTTAATTGTATTCTCGGGTAATGTGCAATTAGAAATAAAGCTTATAAGTAATGATATAAGTGACCAATGAGAAAGAAACATAAAAATTTAAATAATTCACAAATGTATGCAATCTAAGTAAAAAAGACAATTGGAAAAGATATCTAAATTACAAATCTGCATGGTATCCTTATAATCCATAAAGATTTTTTTTTATCTAATTTGCCATTCCCTTTAAAATTTTATCCTGTCCATCTCACAACAATTAGCTAAATAATTTTCTATAATAAAAAAACCGTTCAACAAACAATATTTTAAATAAAAAAATATGTGTAAAAATTACAACCAATGGTTTTCGATAATAAAAATATCATTCAACAAAAAAAAAAATAAATGAATAAAATTCAACCAATCATATGACAGATAAATAAATAAAAGGTAGCCAATAGTATTATTATGGGTCACGAACCATAATCTTATCAAATCTTTTTTTAAATTTTTTTTATTAATCTGTTTGTTCAATAACTAAGTCTTTAATTAAATATTAAACTTTGTATAAGTAAATATTACCTCTTTTTTTTATTAGCTGAGATTTATATTTATATTATTGCTAAACGGCTCAAAATTAAACAGATTTTTAAAAACGACCAACTTAATTTTAATTCAAAAAATTGTTAGGCAAACCTTACGATTTTGCTCATTGATGGCACAAAGGTTTGGACATCTATTAGCCAAATCTCTAGGCTTAAGCAATATTTTTCTACCTAAAGCTCGGCACATAAAACAAATCAGGGATACCGCTTAAATCTCTGATTTTTAGTAAAAATTTTAATTTAATAGACTTAGCTTAGCCCGGGCATCAAAATTTTGATATATTTTTTTTAAGGGGGATTTTCAGCTGATATCTTTGATTTAATATTATTTGTAAATAAATTAAAATATTCTTATTTATTTTAAAAATACTAAATTAAATCTATAAATAATTAAATTCACAAAACAAAAAATTAAACAAGTTATTTTACATTAAGATCTTACAAAAAGCGAGATTTATTTAGTAAAACGGTTGTTGTAGAAGGAAATAGATAGCCAACGAGGTAGAGGTAGGAGTTATAATTGCCATGGGGAAAAAATATTATGGATGAACTTTGAAAGCCCCTAATTTAGGTTATACAAATATTATATTATATTAAAGGGAAATAGGACGTTTTTAATAATTAATTCTTTTAGTAAGACACCGTTAAATTCAAAGTTATTAGAAGAAGAAAATTAACCTATCCCTTCGAAAATGGAATTTTTTTTTCTATCAAATTGTATATTGAAAGATATTTATATTACACTTTAGTAGACAAGCCGCACGTTTTTGTGCACATAACAGTCCGAAGTAAATGTCTTTGCGCTGATTTCAAAAGAAATCGACCAAATAAACACCGCCCACCTTCGAATTTCTGATACATTTGTGTTACTTTAAGAAATTGATTGATTTTAAGTTTAATCTTTACCAAATTTTATTAGCAAGAAAGGAAAGACCCGATTTTGATTATTAGAGCGTTTTAGAGGAAAGGAGAGATCATAGACTAGAAGTTTAAAATATACAATATAAGATAAGATTAACAAAAGCAATAATTAACTTGTATCATGAAAATAGATTTTAAAGGAGATTAAAATTATTTAAGCCAGCTATATTTAATTTAATTTAAGTTCATTACGCCCTTCTGCGCTCTATATATCCATAATGTCTTGAATTTGCTATAGGTTTTTCCGTTAAACGAATATAACCGGCATCCTGAACTAAATTGCTGTTGTGGGTTCTTATAATGT
Source organism: Gordionus sp. m RMFG-2023 (assembly GCF_954871325.1). Lineage (NCBI taxonomy): Eukaryota > Metazoa > Nematomorpha > Gordioida > Chordodea > Parachordodidae > Gordionus > Gordionus sp. m RMFG-2023. The sequence continues at coordinate 7,446,420 of NC_088777.1, forward strand.
GAACAAGGAACTCCTATGCCCCTTTTCTTTATCATCATTTAAACCTCAGTGAGATTAGTTATCTTCCAAAATTCGTCATTTGATACGATTTTCGGATAGAAGATACTATTTATTATTCTTAAAAATGAAGGTATTAGTGTTGTTAAACGGCTCGATTTAAGCCGATTTTAAAAACCGTTGACTCAATATTATAGCCAGGAAAATATTGACTAAGCGTTAAGATTTCGCCAATAGATGTTCAAGCCTATGTGCTCTCTATGAGCAAAATCTTTAAGCTTGCATAATATTTTTTTTCTGGATGAAATATTGAGTTAGCCGTTTGTAAAAAATCGGCTCAAATTGAGCCGTTTAACAACAATGTAGTTTTTTGGTTTTCAGTTTTGTTTATTTTCCATATATCGCCTCCGTCAAAAATTAGTTTTTTAAAAAAAATGAATGATTGCACTTATTATTCGTTTCGTTTTTCATAAAATACAAATTAATTAAATTTAAGAAAAGAAATTATTAAAATATTCATAATAATAATCATTAATTAACTAATTACATGGGTAAATGTAATTAATTATAATTAACAATTCTTTTTTTAAAAAATAAAATTATTACAGTTACAATAAATTACAAAAAAAAGGAATTGAAATACGTAAGTAATCTGCCCAAACTTAGGTAGAGTATCTTATCTACTAGATATCTGTAAAAGTAATAGACTTATTTTTATAAAAAAAATAGATTCGGTTGGGGCTTAGCTTGGCACAATATTTTTTAAAAATTTTTGTAAGAAACACCAATTTTTTTTATTTCTTAGTAAAAACTCGTGTTAAGTGTAAAAACGCAAAACTATAATGAAAAGAAATTAATTTCATTTAAATAAATTCGTGCCGGGGTGGACAAATAACTTAAATTTTTATTTCGGGTAAGGTATTTTTTCAGATAAATAAAAAATAATTCGCTAGGGATCGATGTGGATCACTAGTGTCCGTATGAATATCATACAATTCTGCCTTTATTTTATTAAACTAAATTTACCTTAAATTTTTTTTTTATTATATACCTAAAATTTCTTGACCAACATGTCTTAAATATATAAAGTAGGCTAGGTACTATGGACATGCTGGAATAGAATGCCGGAAAAATAAAATCGTTAAATCTTAAAAATATGCGTGAAACAAAGAATTTAATGTGAATGATTCAAGCATATAAAAACCCTAAATTTCAAAATACCTTAAATTAGCATATTAAGTTAAGCCTAAGTCTATAACACATTTGTAGGCTATAAATGCACCCAGTATCTGAAATAAATTAGTTTAGGCTTCAGCGACGTTGCTAGCCTTTTAAACTTGAGGAGGCTCACATTTTGAAATTTTTCAGAATATGGTGGAAAAAAAAGAATAAGTGATTCTAACTAAAATGAGCAATAATAGAAAATTCTATCTTAAAATTACAAAAAAAAATCAATAATTTCCAAGGGGCTTTCTAAAGTTTTTGGCGTAAGACATTAAGCCTCTCTGTCATGCTACTAATTGGCATCATGTAGACTAACCTACACATCCGACCTTTGCCTATATTTAGTTTAGCTAATAAAATCAGGTAGTTTAATAATCGAATTAAACAAGGGCAACGATATTATATTTATAAAAATAATTTACCAAAAAAAAAGAATAAAATATAGTTATTATTTAGCTCTTTGACTATTACCTCAAATTTCAAGTAAACCTTGACACGAAATTTAATTTGAAAATATATTTTTAATCTTCATTTATTTTCTTTTTCTCTATTTGATTTTTATAAATTTCTTGATTCGACAAGATGAACATAATATATTTAATTTTCTTTAAATTTAAAAAAAATAATATCTGATAGGGAAGTATCTACAAATTGGTTTACAAGGAGTTGTTCTTGTTTATAATGCTTTACTACATGATAAACATTTTCTATCGATTCGCGATGACCGAAAGCCAAAGAAGGTAAATTTTGCGTGAAATGAACAAATGAATAAATGCGGAGAAGATCTCACTAGTTGACTAGTTGATTGATGGCGCTCTGATCCGACCTATCAAAAACTGGTCGGTTGCATGTAGAAATATTTTAAAAGCCAAATAAAATCGATATTTGGTTCCGTGTTATGAAGTGGTTTGAAAAATGAAGCCGAGTTTAATGAATGAATGAACAAATGAATGAATAAATGAGTGAATGGATGAATAAATGAACGAGTTGGGAATAAAAAAAAATATATGTGAATGGTTTTTGATCAATTATTTATTAATGAATAAGATAATTCACATTTGTCCCTAGTGGTAACAAAATAATCAACCAAACAGGGTTTGTTTATTAAACATAAACCTCGAAAGCTTCCAAGTTATTTTTCCTAACCCTATTTTTTTTAACCTTAAATATCTATATTCTGATAGCATATACATTATACATTTAATAGACACTGATAACCATCTGTTATTAATCCCTGACTTTCCTGCAGATGCATAGCCGAGGGGAGGGGGATTTGCCATAAATATTTTTCAAAAATATATTTTATTCGCAGGGTTTTAAAGCTTCTGAAGGCTATTTAACAGAATTTAAATCTTGGTGTGAAAAATTGCCTTGCATATTTTTTAGATATTTTTTAGAGTTTTTCCCAAATATATTAAAACCTGAATCTTATTGCCAACAACAGTAATAAGCTCAAGCAGAAATGAGATTAGTTTTTTTTTCTCAATACAGAAAATTAAAGCCTATCTTAGAAGTTCCGTCTGAATGAATTGATTTTACCTAATATATATTCACAGAGAAGCTTTGAATTAATCACTCGTAAAAAAGATTATATTCCCATTTAAGAAACCAACTTTTTGAATCATATATAACATTTAATTCTATGATATTTTATTATAATTTATTAACCCATACCATATACATAAAAAAAATATTTTGAACAATATTTTGCAAATAAATTATATTAGTTTAAATTCTTTATGATTTAGAATAAAAAGGAAAAAAAATATTTAAATTATTACAAAATGCAATAACCTTGACAAATTTAACATATATAATTAAACATGCATGAGAAATCACAAATTAAGTGACATAATATCACAATTGAAACAAAGTCAAGAGAAGAATGAGTTAATAAGGCAATGAAAATTAAATTTAATGACCTGGATTGCAAGTCTTTGTCGAAAAGAAAATCCTTCTTTCGGATCCTCTGTTTTGACAAAATTTGTCTGCCCAATTTTTTCATTAGGTCTTGAAGGACTAAAAGTAGAAAGAGTGGTTATGATAGCTGGTATGAAAAGATATTAAAGATGTCCACGTATTTATCATATTTCAATTTTTCTGTATCTACGAGATCTTGGTTTAAAGATGATCAACAGTATCTGCAATCATGACGCATCCTAATCTTTCTGCTTAGTTGAATTGGGAATAGGAGTGTCAGCTTTTTTTAAAAAAATTATAACCCCCCCCCCCTCTTAGAAAGTAGGGTAATGATGTATGGCGATGATGAACATTTTTGATTTTTTATCAATTTTATTAAAATATTAGATAAGTAATTTTTAGGTCTGTGGCGCAGTTGCTATAGTTGAATGTCACTTTATTTCGACATAATCCAACAAGGGCCTGGTTTTTTTTTGAAACCAACTAGGTGTTTGCGGGTTAGGATAGGATATATTGAATATAGGAAGTGACCACGTGTGTGCATCTTATTCGAATTTAATAAAATGGGGTGGTTGTTTAGAACATTTGATTTAGCCAATTGCCGTATAACGACCAACGCTATGCATAATTATCCTATAAAATTATCGGTTCCACGGGGTAAATATATCTCTCAAGCTATAAACTCCCTTATATCAAGAATATTCATGGACCTAGTGTTGTTAAACGGCATGTTTTGAGCCGATTTTTTAAAACGGCTAACTCAATATTTTATCTGGAATAATATTACGCAAGCATGAGATTTTGTTTGTAGGAAGAACAAAGGTTTGGACAACTATTAGCGAAATCTCGAGACTTCAGCCATATTTTTCTGGCTAAAATATTGAGTTAGCCGTTTTTAAAAATCGGCTCAAAACGAGCCGTTTAGCAACACTACATGGACCCATGAAACCTAATTTTCTGTTATTTAATTAATTTATATTTGTAAAACTTTTTTATTTTTTTTAATGCTTTTTTTTTACATTCCCCGTATAATTGATGGATGGATGAAGCATCTTCGAACAAATAGTGCTTTATTGCGATACGTTTGTCAATCTGATTCCTTTACCTTTCGTTTTGGGATTTTTCGTATCTTTGATAATGGGAAGATGGTGGGAGCAATTCCAATCCATTCCTTTGCCGGATGAGTTAAGTTTTTTTTTAAATATTCCTTCGAATATATATATTCTATATATTTATCACACTTAATTTATTTTTTATTTTCTTAAGAAATACTCATGTATTAGGTATTAGATCGTAATGATGAATTTATATGAGAATTTATTTTGCTGCATGAATTTTAAATTTCAATCATAATAAAGCAATTTATTAAATCTTTTTTTTACTTCTTCTTTCCTGTCTTTATTATCTTAATATTATAATTACACCATGAATTTCCCATCTTAACTTGACAATTGACCCGACCATATATATTTATATTGTTTTTTTAAAAAAAGAATAATCCTTAAAATAATCTGAATTCGTTTGCAAAATAGGGTTATTATCTTTAGTAACACCACCCGACTTCTAAAAGCATAGAATACTTGATAGCCTTAACATTATATTTATATCATTTGTTTAAGATTATTTTGATATACCAATAAATATCAATACAAAAACGTTTTTTTAAAATCTGTCTATCACTTCGAACCTATAAAAGTGCCAAGATTATTTAATATTTAACTTTAGATTTAAAAATTTTAAATAATTTATTTTTATTTGAAAGATCGATGATAATGGTGAACTCTTTGATACAGGGTAAAGATGAGAAAACTAGACTAATCAGAAGAACCCTTATGAGGTACCTTAACTTGACGTCCGTCCTAATTTTCCGCTCTATTAGCGCACCTGTTAAGAGGCGATTTCCTGATATGGAAAGTGTTGTTGAGGCCGGTAAATAAAAGCCTTTCAATCATTTTAAACTTGGAGAGTATTATATACTCTTTTTTTGATCCTAAATATATTTTATTTAAATATTTCTATATAATTTATTTTTAAAATAATTATAAGCTAATAAAATATAAGTTTCGTCTATTTTTTAGCTAGGCTTCTAAGAAATGTAGTGAGTTTTTTCCCCCATTTTTTTTTATCGAAGAAAGAGATGTGACATATACTCCAATTTATACTGTCTACCAAACTGTATAAATTAATATACAATTATGATCTAAACATTGATAGATAAAATTTACTAAATAAATGCTTTTAATCGTAAGGTTAGCCAAAATCTTGCTACTAAGAATTTTTTTCTTTATACTGGCTACTATACTGGTTAAATCACAAAACCTTGCCATATTTTAGAATTAGAGCTTGTTCAGTCAACTTTAACAGAGATTATATAAAGACCACCAAAAAATCAATAATATATAAGAATTGGGCATAATGGGGTAGTTTGGGACCGAATCCCCTACCCCAATTCTTTACCCCCCCCATAGGAAAATATTGCCTATGCCATTGTTCATATAATAGTGTAAATTGCAACACTGGTAGGCATAGAATTGTTGTTACATTCAAGAATGATGCCAATAGCATACATTAATCTAATAATTATTTGAAGCCTAGTGACAGCATTCCTAAAATTCTAAAATTAATCTGTCATCAGAGGACATGTTGGATTGGTTATAATACATGGGAGTCAATCAAACATTTAGGACATTAATTATGTCTTCTCATTCTCATCATATAAAAATTCCTTACCATCAGCCGAATCAAGGAAGATAAAAATATATTGAAATAACTATACCCTCACCCCAATTCTTCTATCTAGCAACTGACATTTTTCTCAAGTCTATATATTTATAAAACTATTGAAGACATATGTCGTATTGAGATATGGAATCCATGGGGACTCGAAAATCTCTCATCATTTACCCAGGACGGATTTGGAAAAATTGTTTTAAATCCGATTTAGCCGATGTATTCCAGCTTATGTAGGATATCATACCCTATTAATTTCAGACAATTTTTTGTCATTAATATTTATTTTATTTTTTTTGAAATTTATATTTAAAAATCCATATAAATATTATATATTAAGAGTAGTTCAAATATTTCACTGCAAAATTGTTTAAAATTAATGTCAGATTTTTAAAATTTTTCTCTGGGTAAATGATTTTAAATCTTAAGAGATTCTGAATTCCCATAGATTGCATATTCCAATACCACATATATATATTATTTTCCCATTCTTCTCTTGATTAAACCTTGCATAATTTTAAAAGTATTATCTATCTATTAAGTCTAAATCTATATTTTAAAAGAAAAAAAAGGTTTGTCCTGAATCAAAAACAAAAACTAGTAATAAAATACCATTTTAGTTCTTATCCCAATTTGCATTATATATTATATTTGCTTAATCTTCAGGATTTATGACTTATAAAGAACTAAAGATATTTGAAAATATAACCACTCCCCATTCAAAATGGTGGCTTCCATGCGTATGGTTTTCTAATTTAGTCGTTTGCGCTTACAACGAAAAAAGATTAACCAATGATTATTGTCTCCGAGTCCTACTCATGGTAAATTTACAAATTTTATGTAATGTGTGTGTGTGTGAGAGAGAGAGAGAGAAGGGGTAGGAAGTATGCAGGAAGGGAAAGAGGTTTAAAAGATTATTATATTTTTTTTCCCCAAATTAATTTGAAAATAATTTTTTAAAAATTTATTTTGCTAGCAGTTAGCAGATTTTCGTAGGAAATGTGCTGCCCTATATGCCTACGATTGGATTAGTGTTCCTTTAGTCTACACTCAGGTTTTTATAAAATCATACTATTTATTATAGTATACGGTTATCCATTATTTATATATGTATAAAAATATTATAAGAAAATATATATCTTTTGACAAAATCATTTATCTATTTAATCTATTACAATAAATTGTAACTTAAAACCAAATTAACAAAATACAATTTCTATTTATATTCATACATTACAGTTACCTAGCCACAATGTTTTAATAGAGGGATAAACTAATAAAATAAGGAAATTTGGATAGTATTTTTGATCTTAAATATTATAATTTTTATTCTTATTTAACTTTTTCATAATTTCATCCTATTTTTTCCCTTTCTTTATTCCCAGTTCAATAATTTCTCTTATAGGATTATATTTTCCTTTATTTTGCTATAAATTTAAATTTGCTTTACAGGTAGTGAGCCTGGCTAATTACATGTATTTCATAGCTAATCTAATGGGACGTCAAATTTTGGATCCAACTAAACGTTATACCAATCGGTTCGACATATATTTCCCTGTTTTTACCTTTCTTCAGTTTCTCTTTTACATGGGATGGTTGAAGGTAAAAAAAAGGAAAAATTTAATTCTAGAACAGTTTTATATTTTTTTCCCATTCCCTCTTTTATACGAATTTTCTTAGTTTTAAACTAAATTACTTTCCTCTAAATACACTCAGAAATAAAGAGCTGATAACCCAAAATAAATTTTTAAAAAATATAGCGATTAAACCATAATAGAGCAGCGTACTAAGATAATGGCGGACAAGAATCACCTGATCTTGATCTCTAAAAACTAAGATTTTGTTGATGTATTGTCGCTAAATTTATAATATGAAAAATGATTGGCGACAAATATTGAATAAATTTGTTATTAACGCACAATTAACTGATTCAAATCTAAAATAAAAATGAGATATAATTATGGATAAGAATATAAAAGATAAACTTATATACGTCAGAATTTAACGTTTAAAAATAAATTCTTCAAATCCTAAAACATATAATTTGAATTTCAAAATATCCCAGTGGTTTAAATTTTTTATAATAAAATTATAGATGAAAATTTTTAGATCATTTTTTTATTCGATAATTTTGCAAAATAAAAAATTATATATTTTTTTAAAGTATAAAAAAGTTTATTTCTACTACATTTCCCTGACTTGAATTTTGTTACCTTTATCAATAAAATTTTGAAGTTATTAGTAAAATGTTCCTTCTTTCTTTTTTTTTCTTTCTTTCTTTAGTTTGTATAATTAGATTTAAAAAACATGTTTTAGAGAACAAATTCCCAATTAATTTGATAATTTTCTTATTGATATAAATAACATTTTGAATGTTTTATGGACAAGGTAGCGGAACAATTGATGAATCCATTTGGAGAAGACGAAGATGACTTCGAAATTAATTGGATTATAGATAGAAATTTTCAAGTAAAAATGCCAATCTCAATTTAAAACATAATGTATATTTGTATGTCGCAAAAAAGTTCCCAAAAAGTATAAATTAACTATTATAAGGATTATTATCATATTTTGAAATTCTTTGAACCCATTGAAAATTACCGCGAGATTAAAGAAAATGTCATTTTTATATTAAAAACGAATATAATTTTTTAAATTCACTAAAATACTGAGATAAATGAATTAAAAGATTTCCATGCTGGCAGTTGATGAATTGCACTGCACTTTTCCTGACTTGGAAAAGGATGTGTATTGGGATGACCCAGAACCTGAATTGCCCTATACCGAGGCTTCAAAATTTTACAAGAAAAATTCTTGGATGGGATCTACTGCTGATATTTAGTAAAACGATTGAATTTATATTTATTTTTTATAAAATATACGGAAGGCTTGGATTAAAAAAAAACTCATATAAATGATATGAAATTTAAAAAAAGGGGGAAATGGGTGAAAGTAAGGAAAAAGAGTAGAATAGAAAATATCCTCCACGCGGATACATCCAATTAAGCTCGGGACAGTCTGAACTAGACCGATATTTTTCTAGACTCTGTTGGATCGGGACCTATTTTAGAAATTTTAATTCAACCAGGACCGTCACACCTCAACAAAAAAAAAAGGTTAACCCTTAATTTTAGCCAAAAAATATTACGCAAACCTGGTGAATTTGCTCTTAGATGGTAGAAAGGTTTGGACATCTATTAGCGAAATCTCGAGGCGTAGGTAATATTATTTTGGCTATAATCTTAATTTTAAATTGGCGAAATGGGGCCGTTTAAACAATCCTAAAAATCTTATTTTTCTTCTCTTTTCAGATCTTTGAAAAAATTATTTGAATTGGTTCGGGTTGAACCCGAAAAAAAAAATATAATGTCTAATACAGAGGCTATAATGGAAAGTAAACAAATAAAATTTTTGTTTAACACAATTATAAATAGTTTAACGAGGGATGACGTAAACGAGATAGATAAAGATTTGTTAAGCCAAGAAAATTTGAGAAATTTGAACCCTTTCAATAACTTTCACGAGGCCATCCATCGTTTATCATCAAAATCATTTGCCAGGAGCAGGTCTATATAGAATATATTACTATATTATCGACTGAGTATTAGAGTGTTTTTATGTCTATTTTTTAAAAAAATATTTCAATATATTTAAAATAGGGACCCGAATCGTTAGATTGAATATCAGTCAGAAAAATACTTAATTAATTTTTATTTGTTATACAATATATTCCTAAAACTCCCTCCCCCTTCCCAAGATCTAGATTCGTCAATTAAAAGGGAGAGATTTAACCTCCAATTGGAAAGATTTTTTGATTGGCTTTCGATTAACGCTTATATTGGGCATATCTGCTTTCTTTAGGTCGAGAAACAACATTGGAAATAAATAAATAATAAAATTAAAAATAAATAAAGAGAAGCGCGTATAAAAATAAGATTCCACACTATTATGAGTAAAACGTAGCAAAACCATTCAATTCAAACCCTAATTTATTTTAGGCATCCCATTAGAATCCATGATGATCTCAGATAGTTCTTGATTCCTTTAATATGCCAAATATAATATATTTTTAACTATTTTTAAAAAAACGTTTAATTTTATTTTCCAAATAGGTTGTAATTTAAATGTGTATCTACTATACTTAAGCAAAATTGCGAGGCTGAACAATCTTTCTATAGGTGTTGATAAAGACGACAATGAGTTGCACTTTAAAAACACCTATTTAATTGGTGGAAAACTTTGTAACGTAAATTCGATCTCATTCATCTTTTAAATAAGTGAGCACCTCAAGTTAAATATCTTTGACTGAATTTAGGATAGAAATAAAACTTTTAAACTCGAAAAAATTATCATGATTGTTTTTTTATAATCAGCTTCTGATATAATGATTTCAATCATTTTCTAGACATTGAATCAGCCCATCTACGCTTAAAATAAAGGTGGGAAATAGTAGCTAAAAGGCTGAATTTACTAATCTGAGTTTTGCAGTTCTCATAAAATTTCTTTAGAAAAATATTATTGGCTCCCCGTAATAACGATTTCTTTTTACCCTATAATTTATCTAAGGCAATTAGAGGGGAGATAAAATTTTACAGAATTCTTTGTAAAAATTAGATTCTATATCCTTAAGATTAGTATTTTTTGAGAACTTCTTTGAAACAATAAGTTAAATTTAGACTTATACTTAATAATATCAATTAAGGCATTACATATAAAGTTCCGATTTGTAACCCAAATCAAAAATAACATAGATCCCAAAAATATATTTCATTATTTTAAGATTTCAGTCTATTTCCATAGTCCACACCACATTGTTAATTCATAAATTCTTGATATTCTTTTGTAACCACCTGTCACAATTAAACTTAATGTGTGACAAAAACACTTGTATATTTTTTTTATAATGTCTACCAAAGCTCAATTTCTCCCTTAGAACATTTGTTAGGGCCATTAGCCTAGGGTGAATAAAAATACCTGATACATGATTTAAGCTTATATTTCCTCTTTTGTTAAGATACAACAGAGCTACCCTAAATATTCCTAATTTCCATCTATTTGGATGTTAAAGAAAATTTGGGGGAAAAAAATATGAGGAGTCTTCTACACTTTTGTTGGCAAGCCTTACGTACTTGCACGCATAATAGTCCTACTATTATTTAAACATCTGTAGGCTGATCAAAATGAGATTGGACTAATCCCCCAGCCCACACCTGAATTGTTTATATATTCAATCACTAAGGGAGAAGGCTGATTTTAATTTAAAATTACTACATTTTTTATGGCTGAAGGAGTAAAGTCACTTGATAATTCGAAGTAACGTCACTTCGGTAATCATGTGGGGAGAAACCATGGCATAGATAGAATTTATAAGAAAAATAATGGAGATTCATTTGAATTGTTTCGTAGGTGCAAAGGTTTTAGATAACCTAGGAACTTTTTTTAAGCCGTTATAAAAATAATAAAAAAATATTCCATATGGAAAATCCTATACTTATTAAATATATAAACACACACTAGGGTTAGAAAAATTGTATCGGTTCGGGTGGTTTTCTCCTTTTAGCGATTTAATTTAACGGTGTGGTTAATGTTCTGAAAAGTTATAAAGGTTTATTATCGTATAAGGTCGGTTAGGCTTGATTAATATTATTTTGGCTACTTGTCGTTTTTAAAAATTGAACCTTGGACTTGTTAACAATCCTAAATATAGTGCTTGATTTATCGTGGGAAAAAAATGATTTTGCAGAGAAAATGGATGTAGAATACTATAATACTTGCTATATATTTAAACAAACATTTATACTCTTTACTTGTATAATTCTAATGATGATATTCTAGTTTAATCGACAGTTTTAAAATTTTTACATTTTAAAAATATTATAAAAGGAAATCTAACCATTCTATCAAAAGTGAGATTTTAGAGAGCCCCTATAAAATTCAAATGGATACAAATTTAAATCCTTTTTCAAGTCAATATCCTTCTTCCAGATCATCCATCTCTAATCATTTCTATCAAAATGGGCTAGGGCCTATCAAAGAACAAAGATTCGAGGTGACTAAAATCAAGGATAACGAAATCGCGCCGACTAAAAATGATAAAATGATGTTCAATTTTAGCAACCATATCCAAAATGATCAGAACATAGTAAAAAAACCTGTGATTTTAGATAATGATAGATTAAATGTCGAAACTAGCATTCGTAATAATACTAATACAATTCCCGAAAACGATTGCATAACGAATCCCGGTAAAAAATTGAACAGCGATTTAAAAAATATTTTCAACGAAAATTTAATCCTTCTCGCGGGCGGTAGGAAAAAGAAAATATCTGCCGCGGGGGATAATAATAGTACATTTATGGAATACGACAACGACCTGACTGTCAAGGGTAATATCTCCAACTTGGCCAAATTTCACGACAAAAAAATGCGAGAGAAGATGCTAAGGGCTTCCGCGGGTTACGTGGCAGAAAATTTTACTAATAGCGATACCCCTTACATCAAAAAAGCCGTATTGAAAGGGAGTGTTAGCTGCCCGCCTTTAGACGTTAAGAAGGTAATCCATCAACGATTAACAGCAAAATCTTCTAGCAAAAATATACTGAGAAAATTGTCTTCTCACCTTAGAAAATCGCCTTCTCCTAAATCTTTGCGAGAAACGAATAAATTTAGCATGCATAACTCTTTGATACGACATTCAAGGAGAAGTAGGAGAAAGAAAAGGAGTAAAAGTAAGAAATCGGATGACGATTATCATCCCTTTTTAGGTTCCAAAAACTATACCACGAATAAGCGGGTGCCAGCGATTCAAAGAGCTTCCTTAACTTCTGAAATAAAATCCTTGGTATTTCCCCCTACTATGACTCACAATAAAGATTCTCAACTGCAATCCAACAGCCCATACAATGATAATTTAGATAATCCGGACAGCGGCATTGTAAATAATAATCGCGCGAGAAAAGAAGGCATTTCGTTTTCAAATAATACTTATTCCTCATATAAATTCTTAACTACTAAGAACCTAAGCGAATCAATCAGCAATAGACATCTTCCTACCCAAGACCCGCCACCTTATGCTTTGAAAGCATCCGCCAACCAGAGAAGTGCTTTCCCTCGCCACGCGAGCCCCAAAAGAAGTATATATAAACGCCAAATGTCGCTTCCTTATAACGAAAGACTTTTGGAAGAGGACGAAAGTTACACCAATAACAACTCTAGTTCTATTGAAACAACCTGCGATGAAAATCAATTATTGCCTTACAATAATGCCGAAACTTTAATTAAAAGTGGTAATAGTGACAAGAAAATAAAAGGAATCGGTGGGATAAGAAATATTAAAGAATTATTTAACACTAGCAGCAACGCTGAATCTCAATTGAAACCCGAAAAGGAGATGCAAGTTGATGCATGCAATATGGCATATTTGGAAGAAATTAAGTTAGAGTCAAAAATTCCTGCGGCCTTTGGTACAAATGATAAAAAAAATGTTCAGACAGAGTCCGTTAATAAAGATAATAATGCCTATAAAATATTCGAAATAGCAAATATCTAGATAATTATGAATTTAAGATATATCTTCTATATTCTCTGGTATATATATATATATATATATATATATATAAATAGATTTTTTTAAAAAAATATATTAGGATAATTATTGCGCATATTTAATAAATCGATTTGTTATTAAAGTGCATTATATAATTACTTTAAACGTGAATATTTTTTTCCCATAACGATCTCTAACTCATTTATTTGGTATTTAAATATACCTATAAAATGTCATAAATGACATTGTATATATATAATTAAAATCTCTGATATATAGATTCATTCTATACGTAGTCAGGAATTTTTTGCCGGGGAAGGATATTTTTTTTCGGAGCATTAAAAATTTATTAGAACTAATGATCATATAAAATTTATTAGAACCAATCATATTTGAAAATATGATAATTTGGAACACAAATAAAATAAAATATTGGAAAATTAAGAATATTAATAGCGAATAAATATATTATAGTTATGTAAACCGGTATGTAAATCACATTAAAATATAAAATTAAGCATTTTATAATGATTTTTAAAAAAATATTAGTATTTTGAGCTACAATGGGAGTGATTCAATTTCAACTATATATTTTGGTCTTTGTTAATTGAATTAATATGATTGATTATAATAGACATTCAGTTTAGTTATATCTCTTTAAAACAGTTATATTTTAATCTTTATGACATCTTTTTATCTATTATATTCAGTCTTTACTAAATCTAATCTTTAAACATTTAAATTATGATATCGCCCCATATCATTTTTAAGGATTTTTATGCTCTTTGAAATTTTGCTTAGCATGTCTTTTTATTGAAATACATAATTTTAATTTAACGATAGTTCCAGTTTTGAAGTATTTTTTAGAAGTATGAAAATCAGTAGGAGCCCACTGAAGCAAAATTTTTTTTAATGTCTCCCTAATATCCCCCTGCACTAAAAATAAAAATTTTTTTTGACAGCCCCTAAACGATTTCTCTTATAATTCTATTAAGTATTATATATGGATTTAATTTTATTATTGAAAAATTAATAAGACTATCTAAATTTTTATTGAAAGAGTGCTATTTTAATTATTAGATTAGATTAATACATATATTTTTTATTTGCACTATGTCAGCTTTCTTAATCAAATTCTGTTATAAAAATGGAATATCATTCATAATGTCTAAATATCAATTTTGAATTAACAGTAATTGATTTTTATAGTTTAAGTTATTTTATATTAATTGAAATTTAATATTGTAATTATTAGCTGAGTTCAAAATCATTGATCTATTTTTAAATTTAATTACCATACCTCTTCCTAAAAATATTTCCAAGGTCCATAAAGTATAAGAAATTTCTTTGTAAAAAGTAAGTAGACATATAGTTGATAATCCTCTATTATATAGAATTGGTTATAAAATACTACGTAAAATGCCACTTTTACAGATTAGAATATAGAACAGTTAATATTTTATTAAACTTTACTAAATGCTTTTGATAATAAACATAAGTAACAATTTGCATTTTATTATTTAACGCCATCTATTTAAAAAATTTAACATCATATTATTCATCCCACAATGGATATAATTTTTATTAGATGTCATTTTTTCATTCTCTTTTTTTTACGTGTTTTTAGAAAAGCTAATTTGTTATTATTACAAACTGTTATTATTTTAAGACGTAATATACCAACTAGTGGTTTTGCGACAATAATATATAAAATCTTATTTGCTTTAATCATATCACTCTGGTTCTTACTTTATAGTTGCAAAATGTTTCATTTCTAATATGTCATCCTTGCCGTGCAAATAACTTAAGGCTTCAATATATTCACATAATTTCTTCTAAAGATTTTTAGTGTTTTTGTTTTATCAATTTATCTAACATAATAAATTCTGATATGAGTTAACATTGTGAGTGTCATAGCTATGACTGAAAATTAATCAGCATCTATTATTATTTATGTGGCAAAATTGAAAATTATTACTCCTGCTGCTGAGAGAATTTGATTGCATAATTTAGATAAGCAATCATGGCGAACAATCTAGTTTATATATCATTAAAAATGGAAGATAATCTTTTAGAAATTTAATATCTCACAATAATTTTCTCGATAACTATCTAGCTTTCATAATGACATCTAAGAGGAAGCTCTAACCACAATATAGTTTTATGATATGGATTAGCCGTTTATATTCTTTTCTTCATGAATTATTGATTTGGTTAGGCCTACAAATTTTTCCTTATTAGTCCATTCTATTAAACATTGTCTAAAATGGTAACACAACGTTATATTAGTTTTATGCTAAACATATATATCCTTGTGGGGATTTTAAAAACCATTATCAATTGAGTCAGTGTATGAATTAATTAACCGTTTTTATGTAATTCTTGAGACGTAAAATATTTTTATATGTAATAGAAAATATTTAATATTGTAATAAATAATTAATTATTTTGCATTAAAAAATATTATCTTTAGAAATATCTCTTATTGTTTTGCTTTCATTATTTGTATGCATAATAAATGAGAAAATATGAAATTCAGAATAATTGTTCAGAATTTGCAAATTTCAATCAAAAAAGTATAATATTTAATATAAAACCAACCGAAGGACAGCAAAATAGGGTTGGGGAGAGTACTTTATGTTTCCCTAGGAAATTATTATATACCCTTAATTTATATTATTAATGTGCTTAAGTTCCTTATTTATCTGTTTTCAGATCCCACTTCATTACTTATTGAAATTAGACAAAAAATTACTATATAATTGTTTTTAAGAATTGAATATGTTTTTAATTACCCCCTCCTCTTTCTTTCTCCTATTTTTGTCATTTAAACTAGGAATTCTTTTAAACAATGACTAATGTATGATAAATATTTATTGAAAAATGAATCAATTCCATCTAAATTTGTAGCGTATAATTAATCAATGAATTCAAAGCCCAAGATAAATAAATAAATATGTAGATATATTTAATCACAATTATTGGCATAATGATTACTAAATGCAAACCCCTAAGATTGATTTATTTACTATAAAGTAAAATTTTACTATATTATATATATAATAAATATTAAATTATTGTTATTCGGTATTATAATGGTGTGCCTTTATCAAATAAAATTAATTTTAATGATATTAAGCTTAAATTATGCACTCATATAAAATAAAATGAAGATTTAGATATGAATATTATATTTTCAAATAGTAATAAAATAGCAGTAGTTAGACTTATAAACATTATGGCCTATAGATATGATTATGATGAGAACGAAAAAAAAAGAAAATGATATCTGACAAAACAGATGAGAAAATACATATAGAAATTGACACTGTAATTCTACCTACCGAGAAGGGTTTAACTCTGTTGGCGGCTTCTCGTATTTTCTCATCTGTTTTGTCATATCTAAAATTAATGGATAAGTTAAAAATAAAATTATGTAAAATTATTATTAGCCAATCAAAAAAATTAGAGGAATTATAATATTATTTTGTCATCCATTTCTTTATCATGAATGGCTTCAGATAGGAAAATAAAATGATTAAATACAATTTAATAAACGAAGCACAAAGTTTAATAAAGGAGTAGTGTGGGGAATTTTAATATAATAATGCATTATTTAAACCATTAAGCCGTCGTCAAGTTTCTAGTCGTTAAAAACGGCTTAGATACGAGAGGCTCAATGAGCCGTTTGAGCCGACACCTAAGATGTAGAGTAGATATGTGATATTTTATTTATTTTCGAGGGTTTTATATTTATTTTTTACATGTTGATATTTTTTTTAAAAAAATATATTTTTTAAAAGTTGCTATTTTTTATATTAATTTTTACATGTATTTAATTTTTGATGTTTATTTTTAGAAATTTTTTTAAAATATTTTTTTTAAATATTAATATTTTAATTTTTACATGGTATTTAATTTTTTAATGTTTATTTTTAGATATTTTCCTAAAAATAAAATTTTAAGATTTGTTATATTATTTTTTTATCTGGAAATTTAATTTTTTTTAATGTTTATTTAGTTATATTTTTTAAATATTTTTTTAAAGTGGTTTTATATTTTTTTTATAACAGGTATTTTTTAATAAATTGCGTATCCAAGATTTTCGATTGAATAATTTTTTTTTAAATAAATTCTATTGAATAATGTTAGTAGGATTCCTCTTTGAGGGGTTTTTAGCGGATTATTTTTAAACTATTACTAAATATAATAGTCTTTACCTTTAATATTAATTTATCTCTTACTATATTTATTATGACATCATATCCTCTTTGTAAGGTTTTTGGGGATAAGGGTAAATTTGTTATTATCTCGAAATAATATTTATCAAACCTAGCATTCGTTAAAAAAAAATGGGATTCCAGCTTCCCCTTTGACTCTGAATTACAATTACGGTTTAAATATTATGTTAAATAAATTTATATCCATTTCTATAGTGAGCTAACACTTTTACAATGGAAAATTTAATCTCCTATATAATTGCGCTAATTTTTAAGTTTATCAAGCAGAGTTATTCCATTTAATCGATTTTGATGTCGTAATTTTTAGATAGGTTTTTATTCTCCGTAACGAAGAAAACGTCCTTGTGTTATCGTTGACAAAATATACAGTTATATTTATATTTAAAAAATGCTCCGAAGTGATTTAAAGTATGCAATGCTTCCGTGGATTTCTTGTAGAATATTAATCTTTCATACTATGATTTAAATTTTGAAAGTAATCGGGCTAAGATACACTTATATTCTTTGATATAAAATTATGTGAAATATTTATATTAAAAATATTAATAATAAATATTCAGGCGGATTTCTAAGTATAATAGTAATTGTAAATTGGAGTCATTTGATGAATCACGAATAGTTGATAGATTTGAATAATGTTATAAAAGTGGAATAATAACTATTATAGTAAACCATTGAGTCCACATTAATAGAGAAAGGATTATTAGTCAATGTTCAAGGCTGGCGAATCTTAAAATCATATAATTTAGTTTTGCCTCAACAAACGCACAAATCTTGTGAAACTCTTAGTCTATACTATTTCTTAGTTTTCTAAATTGTAATATAATAATATAGAGATTGCATACCCCAACTAAATCCATATCAATCTTTCAAAAAATTTCTCAACTTGTTATGTAACCGTCAGATAAAATATCTAGTTCAGTTAGCCGACTTTTTTCTTGTAATTCAAGAAGTCTCATAAATAATTATATTCAGTAAATTTTGTCTAATTGGTTATCTTAGAATTTAATACACTTTAGAAATTTTACCTAATAATATTTTTTAGTAGAGATCAATTAATTAGAATTTGGTTTAGTTAAAGTTTTTATCTATCAATATATCAGACTTAAAAATGATGGAAAATTTGCTCTAAATATCACGGGATAAATAATATATCAGTACAAATTTTAATTAGAAAATAACCTATTTGAAATAGAATTGCAATTCAGAAAAATATATATAAAAAAAATTAATTAAAAGATAAAAAACCAAATACATGTGAATTACATAAAAAATATATATATAAAGATAATACATTTTTTTTTAAAAAAGTAATAAAAAGATTTACTATAAAACCAAATACATGCAAAAAATACTATAAAAATACTACCTTAAAAAAATATATTAAAAAATAAATAATATATTTAAAAAATAATATTTTTTTAATAAAAGTAATAAATTATTATAAAAGAAATACATTTAAAAATAAATATAAAAAACTACCTTAAGATATAATAAATAAATATAAAATATCACATATCGCATATTTACACTTATAATAATACAAATATTTTACAAATTTTTGTATATTTTAACAACTTTTATCTCTAAAGAAAAACACAGGCTCGGTAGTCGGCTCAAACGGCTTATTAAGCCTCTCAAACGGCTTATTAAGCCTCTCAAGTCTGAGCCGTTTTACGACTTCGGCTCAAGCAAGTTCAGAATCGAAAAAACTAAACAACACTTAAGTTTGTCATATCAAAATTTAATTATTATTTATAGTTTACCATTATATTTTAGAAAGTATGGTTTAACTGTTAAAAAAATTTTTAACAATTTTTAATATGTTTTATTTTATATATATATACCTTTATAATTTGTGAATTGTATATTCCCGGCGACTAAAATAATATTTTTGAAATTGATTTAAACATAAATATATAGGCTATATAATGGTATATACCTAATTCATGGAAGATTTCAGTTTCCCCTAGAAGAAGGCAAGTGTTAATTTTTTTTTAAAATTATATTGGAATTTAATATTCACGTTATTCCCTTAGCATAATTAGTTATATATTTAAATATAAGAGCGACGATTATTATAGAGCCAAAGTTGAGTGGCTATTCCTATATCTCTAGATAAAATAACTATTTACGCCTCGTATATAATTTTTTATTTGGTAATGTCAATCCAAAAATGAAATATTTAGGAAAATGGTATTGTGCACAAAAATACATTCAACTAGAGAAAAAAAATTGCAACATAAAAGCTCTGATTGAAATATAATATAAAAACATATTTAATAATAATATAAAACAATGCTCAGACTGTAGATGATTGGCCATATAAATAATTTAATAAATAAAATGAGAATTCACATTATTTCTAGGACTTGGCTTAAAAGTTAAAGATATGTATTATATCATTCTATTCTAGTTTATGTTTTTGTTAATTATATATAAATGATATCACACCAATCTATTTACTCATGCAAATTTAATTATATGCTTATAACATACATGTTTATCAATTTAATATTATTAAGATTCAGTCAAATTATGTATGATTCTTAATCAACGTTAAAACAAAAAAAAGGTCAAAATATTGTGTTTAGTTAAGATCGTGTTTGGAGTGATTTGCGCAAAAATTGACTGCTATTATAATATATATATATATCCCAAAAACTATCATGGAAATTTAAATTTAAATTCTATTTATAGATTAGTAATATATTATAATATTAAGAGTGATATTAAATTTTTTTCTGATCAAAAGTAATTTTTAACTGTAACGAAATAAACAAATAAGCATGGTTCTATAACATTGTTCTCTTTACGATGATTAGTACTAATATAGCTTAAAGTAAAAATAAATACGTCATTACCAATGAATATTATTAAGGTACCGTTTACAGGTTCTATATTTGCAAAAAATTTTGGCGCATTTAATCGTATAATAAATATAAATATACATTTTAAATTTAACTAGATTTCAAAAAATATGAAAGAAAAAAAATTAAAATATAATACCTATTCGGTTACTTCTCGCATCACTAAAAATAGTGCGCCTTTCTATAAGTGGATGTTCTAGCGAATAAAAAAATTTTTTTAAATAAATTTGTATACCTTGCTACAATTAAAATATGTCTACTTGAATTGTTTGGGTATTCATTCACTTATAATATATATAAATAAAGTCATATTCATATAGCTGCTTTATTAGATGTGTAAAATTCAGAGTGGACCAAGAAAAAGTATAGAAAACAAAAAAAATAGCTATATATAAGATCATGAGAAACAGATGATAGAAATAATGCTATATCTCTAAATATTTTATTAATTAAAAAGTTGTTTATTTTTTTAGGGGGTTTTTTTTATTATTTATTTATTTCGATTCTTTTATCAAGTAAAGGAATTTAGGATTAACATTGAAACCTTTATAAAAAATTGTTCACTTTTTGTCTAGTAAGAAAAACATTAAAAATGCTATTAAAACAATCAATATAGACCTTCTAATCAATAAATATACGACATATGAATTAACGTATAAATATTACAATAGATAAATGATTGAGATTTTATAGATGATCATTTATTATTTGACTGTCGCTTATTGCTTTAAATTCAAAATTAATTATCGACTATAATATTTATTCCGAACATAATTCAGATTGTATTATTTCCAAAAACTGAAGGTTAAACTATATTTTACCCATGGGTCTACCATCTTGTACTATATTAAAAATTATACTATTAAACTATTTAAACTTGTTTTACCTATGTTAATAGTCAATATATCGTTTCCCAACTCTAAAATATAATTTTATCATTATTACATATATATTTTATCTTATCGTAATTTAACTTATCAAAATTATCCAATTTGAAGCTTAAAATAATTTTTTTTAATAAAAATAAATATAAAAGTGATAATATTTAATATAAGCCAAGTAAATAATATACTGTAAATAAAATGATCCCACTCAGTGATAGCTATAAGAAATAGAAATATTCTTATATAAAAATAAGTAATAAGAGACATATTAAACCGTTTATATTGTTTCCTATATAAAATTTAAAATTATATATATACATCTTTCTATAGGTGCATAAGAATCTTACCCATAATGACTCCTGAACCATCTATAAATAAATATTATATCGAAGTGTAAGTTAGAATTTCTATTATTTGATATAAAAAACTTCTCATATGACAATGCAAATACGCTATAGTAGATACATATAAAAAATAATTTACATCAAGCAGTGTAAATTATATGCGGCTTACTTTTATTATGGCTGCAAATCGAATATTGAACTATTCAAAAGGATTATGATACAAAGAAAATATTAAATAAATAGATTTATTAGTAAAATTATAAAATATTAATGAATGATATTTATAAAGAATTCAAACATTCATAAAAAAAAATTAATTATTTTATTTTTTTCTGCATGCGAGATGGGATGGGGGGAAGAAAGGGAAGGGGGGGGGGTCAAAGAGTTTGTATTTGGTGTTGAGAAATTAACATACGTGGCCATGTTTGTAAAGTTGAATTTCAGAAAAATATTTACTTTTGTATCATTTTTTAAATAAACTATCACCTTTCAGCAGAAATTTTGTATTTAAAGAAATTAACAATATATGCTTACTCCATTAACATCACGTTTTAATATACCTACATCATAAAGACTAGTTCATGCCCACTTCCTCGATAAGCGTCTATATGAGCGGAGAGAGGGAGGGGGGGGGGGCTAGATACAATTTGTTTACAATTTTTTAAGGGGGTCTGTTTAAGGGAGATATAGGCTAGAAGTTGTATAAATTCTTAGGGATTATCTATTAAATTTTTAGATAAAATAGGGTAAAATATATTGCTTCAAAAAATTATATAACACTTATATTATAGACCTATTATAATAATACAATGATTTTGCTTAATCGACTAAATTTAATATATTGCATGCTAGTCATTATTTTTCAAATAAAACTTAATTCTGGATAATTTCCCAGTATCTTTTCAAATGTAATTTAAACAGGTTAGACATTCTATCAGGAAATTCATATTCATGCAAAACAATACAATATGATAATCAGGGTTGTGTATCTGACCGGTCAAATAAGATCTAATTCAAATAAAATGTTTTTTTAAGTCAATATTAACTTTATTTTGTATATAAGAGTAAAATGTTATCTATAATTATAAATTCATCATCATTCAATAACGAATGTTTAGCTCTCCGTGGCAGAGTCTTGTTCTGTTTCATATTCAATATTACCATTTTCTTTATTATTTTTAATCAATTTTATTGTTGTCGAGTTCTTACATCGATTTCTGTTTTAGTGACAATATTAACCCAAATCGATCAATTTCTTTCTGAAGAAGAATAGAAATTATTAGTGAATTGTCACTTCTTCTCTTAATGGTAATGATGGACAAAGAAAGGTCAATTTTGAGGTTGGAATCTGATTGTTTCTTATGGAAGTTACTGCTTTTTACCTAATTTGCTATTAAACCTATCGCTTTTATTTCTGGAATTTATGATATCACTTAAAATATTTTGACCATACCTTGTAAAATGCCTAATTCTTGTATTATATCATATACTTTATTAAATTCACTACTAGTGGGATGCTCCCCTTGATATTGGGAACCCATAATCAGCATTGTGATCACATGTATTTATATTGTTTTTCCTTTTATTCAAACATATTTTTAATTTTTCTTCTTTAAATTTTTTTAAAAGGTATTTGACCCATATTTGCCAGGTTAAATACTCCTTCGGTAATTAAATAAATTTGACCTATCAATTGACCGACTAGCCATGGTAATAAGGCATTGCATTCATTAAGAATAAATGGTTTTTTAATTATTCATGTTCTAAATAATAACTCTTTTACATTCTCTTATTTCTTAGTTGGTAACTTAGTATTGATAAATTTTAAATGTATGAAGGAAGTAGTACCATTATAATTAAACACCTGTAATTCATAATGTGGGAATAATCGGGTTTACTTCCAGCAAATATTCTATCATGTAGACGTTGCCCTCCCATCTAAACCAAGTATCTTGTTTTGAATTAAGTTTGTAAAAAAAAAATCCTGTCAATTTTATATTTTGGAAAAGGAAATCAAAATAATAAGTTTTATATTAGTTTAACAATGAATTAATATAAAATACAGAAAATATTAAAATAAATATGAATATCCTTTAATTATAAAGAATATCATTAATGTGGTGATACCGTGATTCTGAAGAGTAGAATTATTATTCAATACTATTATAGAAAAAAAAATAGGAATATATTTTAGTATTTATCAATTAAATAATTAATTTTTTTATTTTTTCACTTCTTATGATTATTATTTTATTGTAAAATTTAAAAAAAAAACAGATTAATAATTAAGAAGAAGAAAAAAAATTTTTATTTTCAATTTTCAAATAATAAATAATATAAAGTATTAAAAAAAACGAAAATATAATATTTTATGTTTTAATATATTTAAAAATGTTTGAAAAATATATAATAATACTATAAAAAAAAGAATAGAGATGGTGTGACGCAGGGAAACAAAAATGAAAAAGGGACGTAAGTGTTGTCTAGGATAGCTCTTTGGCTAGAAGACTACCATTGAAACTGATATAATTAGCCTTGAGAATCGCTATGGATAATCGTTGACGAAGAAAAAAACCCTCTCGAGGTTCTTCTGAGAGTTTGCTGATTTGTGATCCTAAGTTTTTGAAAAATGCTAAGGCGAGTTTACCGAAGGTGCCAAAAGTGGTTGAAATGATTGGGATGAAGCAATGATGGTTCATTATTTCTGTGTATTTAGAAGTTTTAAGTTGTTCCTTCTGGTCAAGGATGTTGATGGCGTGGTTGGATGGGGCCAAGGGGTCAATACAGGAATAGTCCCATACCGAAAGTTGGCCTCTCCTCCATGGGATTTGAGAGATCCCGTCAGGACGTTTACCGTCAAAAAGACCCTGTGGTTCTAGAGTGGAAGGAATTCGGGCGGATTTCAGTGCATGTTGGATTGTATTACATTGCTTGTGTCTGATTAATCGTCCATTGCAGGAGCGACAATGTAAACTATGTCTGCCCTTCGAGTCAACTGGCGAGTTGCACCCTGAGCAGATGTGAGGGTGAGTGATGGAACAATTTAGACGAATGCCGATGGCGTGGGTAAATTCATTGTTGGATAGTTGAAGCTGAAGATTGGTAAATGGGATGGCCTCAAGAAACTCATGTCCCGTACCATTGAGCAGGGAAGAGAATAGGATGCGGTCGGTAGATTGCATGCTAGATAAGAGAGTTTCAACGCAGCGAGCAACCACTGGTGCATCCCAGTCTTTCTGTCTATGGGTTGTGGGGAGATGAGAATCAGCATTGATCCTTGTTTTCCAAATATCCATAGCCACAAGGAAAGGTCTTCTTTAGAATTATGGGCGGTGGTTATTGGCTTTGTCAAGAGACTATTCGATATGAAAGTAGTTATTGCTAAGTCATGTGGAGATCTGATGCCGAGACCACCAAATTTGGTTGGAAGAGTTGCTTGGGCCCTAGCGGTTTCGTTGAATCTGATATTTACTATTTTTTCGGTTAGTCCTTTATTCCTTTTTCGTAAGTTTGGAGAGGAATGGGATATTTAAAAATTGGTGTTGACCGAAGTGTGTATTTTTTAGCAAAAAAAAGGACTTGTGTGATGGAAGAAGTGTAAAGATGCCCTCCAGTTTAAGGAGTATGTCAAGTGTGGAATGAAGAAAGGTGCTTATTGCCTCGTGTCCTCCTACAGTTGATCCTAGATGTGTTAATTCAACGCTTGATGTGAATTTGAAATCGTGAGTGTTGGGAGCATTAGAATTTAAATGTGAGAATTCAGATTTGCTCTGGTTAAGCGAAAGTCCAATGACTGTGCCCATTTATTTAATTATGTTGACTGCTTTGGCAATTTCACTACAGGGACCACTCAAGATTCCTTGATTATTACGTATAGATATTTATGTACTAAATTAGAGATCAGAACAGCCCTCGGAAACGATTCTCATAATTTTTCCAAGAAATGGATGGATGGAGGTCTTACTATTAAAAACTTTGGATACAAATGAATGTAATAATGTGAATAATATAATGGTAAGGATAAGATAAACAAATTTATAATTCGGAAAATAAAAGTTTTAATAAAAATTCTTAATTTTTAGGCTGGCCTGGCCTTGCTCGTATAAAAATATTTTAAATAATTTAGCCCATTTTTATGGGCTGTGATCCCTAGTCCAAATATATGGATAAAATAAATAATATTACACATTCTTTTACTTGGATTCGCTTCTACAACTAGTAAAAATGAGGAAAATAAAATATATATTGAGATAAAACTGTTGTAATTATAAAAAGTTTACTTTGCCTACATCTCGAGATTAAAACTGATAGAAAAATAAATATTTTATTCATTTTGCAATTTTTAGAAAATTATAAATGAAATTTTTTTTAAATACAAATTTATTAAAATGATTTTAAAATGCTAGTTTAAAATTATGAATTAATATTATTCGTTTATATAAACAACTTTTTGAGAGGCAACAATTATAAAATTTTACTATCCATATAGTTCCTTTAATAAATAAACTTGTGAAGGGTTAGAGTTCTCTTTTATTCATAATATTTACACAAATAAATTCTTTAAAGCAATTATTGGGTTAACGTTCTTTAATTTTATTCATAATATTTACACAAATAAAATCTTTAAACCTAATCTTTAAACCTATCATTATATAATAATTTTTTTTTTTTAAATGTAATAAAATAATTTTTGAAAAATATAAGTGGTTTTCAAAGTACAAATTATATTATTTGAACTTTAAAATTAACAATTTGAAAAGTAGGGTCAGAG
The DNA here is from genome assembly GCF_954871325.1 of Gordionus sp. m RMFG-2023. Classification (NCBI taxonomy): domain Eukaryota; kingdom Metazoa; phylum Nematomorpha; class Gordioida; order Chordodea; family Parachordodidae; genus Gordionus; species Gordionus sp. m RMFG-2023. The sequence continues at coordinate 7,472,947 of NC_088777.1, forward strand.
TTCTTTAATTTTATCATAAAATATATTTTCTGCTCAGTTATACCAATTTCAGCATTTTTACCAAAATGCATATTAATTTAATTTACAATGCTAAGCCACTTTTTAAGCATAATGTTTTTCTCATCGTTTATCATATACAAGATATGCTATTATTTTTTTTAAACTAAATTGTCCCATCTAGGAAAAGTATTTCACAGGCAGTTCATGTATTTATACCTTCAATCACAATACCCATCACATTCATAAACTTTCAATTGAAATGACGAATGAGTAAATATTTAATAAATTTTTGCCCCAAATAATTTGAATATACGATAAAATTCGAATAATTCGATTCAAATAAAACTAGTTATATGAATAATTTGTGAAATAAATGAATTTTATTAATATTCGAAAAAAAACCAATATTTTTCTATTAATATTTGTTACTTTCCTATGGGTAGGTCGGGGTTTTAAAAACTTAGCATCATGGTTGGCTAATGTGAAGTTGTAAGGTCAAAGCATCTTTGATGTTCGTTGTCCCATGTCTACTTGTCCTTATTCACTACAACGAATCGATTAGATAGGCAAAGTTATTTAAGAATTTTCGGGAATAGCTGGTCTTGCCCATAAATGTGGCAAGTTCTTATTTGGACCTCGGTTTAGGCATGTTCGTGATAGCGTTGATCTTTTCGTCATTTTAATGTGTTCCGTCGGCATCTATATTGTCTTCCAGGAACCTAATCTTATCTTACATAAATTCGCTTTTGGGAAATTTTCGTGCTGTCAAATCATGTGTGAATTCTCTTGGAAACCTTAGTTATGTTATCAAAGCGTGCCTTGTAGCTATTTAATTTAGTAATCAATAAGTCGTCGATGTAGAAGATAATGTATTTCAAGTCGCAAAATATTTGATCCATGATTTGTTGAAAAAAGGTAAAGCTGTTTTTAAGCTGAATGGTAACTGGGAATCGGAAGTACCCCCTGTGGGTTGAAATGGTGAGTAAGTCTCTGGAATCCATGTATATAGGAATCTGAAGTAAGGTCCGTTTGAAGTCTACATTTGTAAACTTCCTTCCATCATATAACTTAGTGATAATGTCGTTGATACTGAGAAATTTAAAGTCTTCCAATGCTGGTTACTGTATTTGAAATCTGTACACATTCTCAAGTGTCATCTTCCCCTAACTGGTCCCAGTGGACTGCCTACCTGAATTCCGACACCTACTTGATTATTTTATCCTTTAGCCAGACATTTATCTATTTAGTCATCATGTTTACCCTCGAATATGGCACTATCCTGGGCGGTATAATCCTAGGCGTAGCATCTTGCTTCAAGTGTAATCTCACTTGTGCTTTCGTAGACGGCTTGTTTTTAGTCCTTAAGCTAGCTCTACCATAAATTTCAAAATCTTATCTTTGAGGTCATTGTCTAAACTATACACAAAAATATTTTGATTATGCATTTAAATAAGTGCAGTCAAATTCTGTTCAAGAGATATATCTTTTTGCTGTTCACACTTCTCGCGTCTGGGTTTCACCTTCATAATTCACTTTAACATGAGTCATATCCAAGATTATGATCTATCTTGTAAGCATCGTATCCTATTTGATATCCGTTTTTTACATCCCATATGCCACCCTTCAGAGCTAAATGTCTTAGTAGAATCGTAAACCTAGTTCCAATGTACACTTACATAATTATCATTATTTTATTTATATTTACCTTAATTTTATACGCGTCGTAAGACGTGCCTTTCGTGTTTGCGCTCAGGTTGATGTCAAGGTTGAACCCCTTTTTTATATCCTTGATCACTCCTGACTTCTTTTATGCGTGATGTGTTTAATTTGTTTAAGTATCGAGCTGAGTTCCCACCGTTATATGGTCGTGTTATTTTAATATAGATAATTATTGAGTTTGTTATTATTATTAAAATTTTGATTGTAACGCGCATTAAAGTTGTATCCTTGGTTATTTCTTAATTCCCAAGACCGTCTGCAAGAATTATCTTTAAAGTTGTGATCGTTGCTAAATGTGTTGTAATTGTCTGTCTCTCGCTCTGCCACAGCTATGTTGACCGTCGCAGTTGTAATATGTAGGTCTGTTATTGTGGTTTATATATTTATAACTCTGCGCGTTGCAACATGGTGTGTAATTGTATTAGTATATCTTTGGTTGTCGTTGTTTGGACTGTGACTTTGGTAAATGCATTTATGGCTATCCAACTGTGGTCGAGGAATCCATTGCTGATGGTGAACATTATAGTATGAAACCTGTGTTTTATTGGGATTGGCATCATATCTTTATAGAGATCTATATTATTATTCTTTACTATCCTACTTTAATTCCTCGACCTTATAGCTACTTTTAGCTTTACCTAAGTGTTTTATCTCCCCTTCCGTTTGTGACAATTAGACGAAATCGCCTCGATCTTAGTCATATGTTTATCCGTAATCTCTTCTTCTAGATTTAAGTTGTAGATGTCTTCTATAGTCATGGTATTTTTAACTCTTTTTCTCACCTCTTTGGAAATTAAGCTAACCTGACCTTTTTGACGGCACGTTGAATTCCAGTAAATCTGTAATCGGTTTAGTCTGACTATTCGCATCATCCATACGGTATACGTCTCGTCATTAATATAAACGGCAGCTTAGCGCAGCGTCTACATGAGCTGAGGGAGTAGGAACAGTTTGCATCCTATTTTTTGTGGAGGGGGGGGGGGCGTATATATTAAATTTTGAGATAAAATAGGACAAAATTTATTGCTGTAAAAATTAATACTTTTATTATAGACCTATTATAATACAATTCATCAACCAAATCTAAATATTGCAAACAATCATAGACATTATTTTAAATAAAACTTTCATTTAAAAGGTTTAGACATTTTCAGCATCATAATGCTATAATAATGAATTCATTGTAAATGATGGGGGTTTTAATGAAATTTATTATCTAAAAAATAACTCCTTTATATTCACAAATGTCGACAGTTGGTAGTAATGATAAAATAATTTAAGTTATTCTTTTCAAATTTTCTGAAGTATCATTATAATTAAAGATGAAATTAATAATAGGGAAAAATAGGGAGGTAGGCATAGGTTTTTCAAGGGGGTTTGCATTCAGTGAAAATCCTGTCATGTAGACGCTGGCTTAGCGTTCTCGGGATGTTGTCATCAAAATTTTTCTAGAAGAGAGATGGGGTCCACTAGGACTACTTCCGTGAATCACACCAATATTGAATTCATTGTCTGTTTCACAGGAATTAAGCAGCTTTTTCCACATAGGAAATCTTGTTGGTGTTGAGAAAGCTTTGTATTTTACAAAAGTACGCACTATCATCGCTGCTGTATTTTGAATATAGGGTGATGCTGATATGGTCTCTAGACTCCATAGGTATTTTAATATATAATTTATCATGAACAAGTAAATATATATATAACGCGAAAGTATATGAAAAATTTATTTCGAATAAATAAAACTAAGTTTGTAATATAGAAAGAACCATAACTATTAAGGGCTCTTTAAATAAAATTATTAATACTCAAATAATGATCTCATCTAAACTTAATAAGCTCGAGGGTGCTTCATGTTTCGCAGTCTACCTAACTATAGAGGTCCAAGAGCATACATGTATGTGAAATTTAAATTTAAAATACATTTAGGGAAGCTGAATATTGATCTATTTTTAAACGTGATCATTTGTAAAAAATACCAATATATAAGATATGATTTATAGGTAATATTTTATTTATTTTATAATTATTCGCTCAAATATAAAATATTGGTGCTCGAAATAAATCTGAGTATAATGCCATATAACTACTAATTTTAACTATAGAAAAGTAATTTTTATATTTTCTAATATTTATTAATGATATCCGATATGGAACTAATAGAAATTATCTCGTCATACAAGAACGGAGCAAGGTAAATATATAGATAGTTAAAAAGTTATTTTATTATAATGGTTATTATTTAGTGCGAATTTTTGTATCTTACATTCATTTAATTAACATAATTTATATTTACTAACTTAATTTTTTTCATTTAATTGTTTAATAGATTTTATGTATATATAAAGCATAAAATTATTATAGTTTTTTTATTCATATTAAAAATGTAAAATTTTAAAATATATTATATAAAATTAAATTATTAATTTAAAATAAAACAAATAATCTCGCAACACTTCATCTATTTTTAGAATACTTTAAATAAAACTTTAGACTTCCTATATATATATATTTTTTTTTAGTTTGAAACTATATCCTATTTTAATGACTTTTTTCAAAGACATAGAGTCCCTTTAAAAATAAGAGTGTATTTGTAAGTCAGTTTATTTTTGAAAAGGACAATAGTTAACTTTAAAAAGTTATATACAATAAAAAAAATTTAATCAAGTAACGGAAATAGAAGAGAAGATATGTATCAAACACCTTACGTTTAACTAAAATATTATAAAATGGGAAAGGAAAAGTAAAAGAGGTTAAAAAAAAAATTACAAATTAATTGGCCAATTTAACCAATATTTATCTAATCAAACATCTTACTAAATTTTATAATTTTTTTAAAAAGCCCCTCAATGTTCTCAGGTATACATTTTGTCTGCCTGTAAAGAATTTCTTAGACTGACTATTATTACATCATTTAATAATTAAGTAGTGGGCACCTGTTTTATATCAATTTTTCCATCATAATGAAATTATAAGAAAAGAATATGTTGGGAAGATATAAACTTCCATCATGATAGTCTAAGTTTTGATTTTAATGATATTATCAATGTTTAAAAAATGGGTGGCCATATTATTGAGATTTTTTTATTATTTGTGAAGAGAGAATGTCATACGTCAACGTCATTCTTTCAGCGCTTGTGCATCTTTTGTATTATTAAAACAACAGAGCTAAGCTTGATACTTCTCATGCCCATCAAACTGGGTAAAATTTTGAGGGGGTTAAAATTAAAATAAGAAGAATCCTTCACCAATTATTTGGAGCTGCAATTTACTATGCAAACAGAAAGACTATCCATGCTTAAACGCCCTTGGACAGTAAGAAGAAGGCATAAAAATTGTCCTTAGCCTCATTTAGATAAGAATTTTTAATTAACCATGGGTTTGGCAAGGTAATTTTTTTAAAATAAGTTAAATAAGATTATTTATTTAGCAGATTTCTTATATATTCTTAAAAATTTATTATCATATCCATTGAATTAAGATTTTTTCTATGAATAAAATTTAATATATATCATTTAACTTATCCATGTTTCTTCCCAATGAATTTATATAAAATTGATTTAATTTGATAATTTACAGATTATTGGAATGGCAATAATTTATTATATTATAAATTGTATAGTACAATAAAAGAGATGCAAATGTTATTATAAGAATGCACTAGGCAATATAAATTTTATTTCTTTTTATGTTATACTAAAATATATATAAGTAGAGATTATGGAAATATATTGATCATTTATCCAAGTATAAGATCAAAACTATATGGCAGGTGGTTCGACTCATTTTTTCCAGTCTATTCAGATTTTTAACTAGGGCTCCCTATTCTGGTTTTGTCTCAAGTGCGCGCTAAATCTAGATAACCTCTTATCGTTTTATTCTGTTTAGAGGAAGCCATATAGACGGCAAAACAGAATTCTGTTTAGAAGTAAGAGGTGACAAGTCCTTTGTGATTTTAGGATTTTAAAATTACACCAAGTCAGGCTAAATTTATTTTAAAAAATTTAAATATATAATATTAAGCCTTTCTAATCATTTTTGTTGTATACAAACAATATATATATATAAGAAACAATTTTGTTATCCTGGGAACCCTCTTCAGTCATCAACTTTAAATTTTCTATTAAATCAATATCCCCTCCTTGGAATTAGAAAAATCGACAAATAATTATATTTTCCCGGAAATTCTAATAAAATTTAATTTTCTTACAAGAATAAAGCTTTAATATCCAATATCGTATTTGATTTCGTATTCTTCTACACCTCATGTTTCAAAAACATTAAATTTTTGATCGTTGAAGACTTATTTATTGGTTGCTGATTTACTGAGAATCTTTCCTTGTAAAATCATCCCCATCAATTGAAATTCTAGATTACCCTCAGTTTATGGATAAGAAGGTAGTTTAGGGACATAGTAAAACTTTTTATTCTGGAAAGGATAGAAGGGGCCACTTCCACGAATTAGTTAGGTTAAAGTTACTGTTATACATAGAGTCTTTTCATGACAACTACTAATTTGTTAGCAATTTTTAAGAATTTTTTTTTTATAAATCGTCGTGTGAGAATTAGAATATTCTATCTCCACTCTATAATCCTACAGGAGAGCAATTTTAAAAATTAAATTTCTATTGTTTTCAATAGGATTGTTATAGGGGATTTAATTTGAGTTGTTTTATAAATATTTCCGATTTTTTAATGTAAATAGAATGGTAATGTTTTAAAAAAAAAGGAGTAATTTTTGTTAGATATAGAATATCCTAACTCTCATGCGATGAAATATAAATATTCCATTTCTAAGCTATTTAATTCTATACTATTCTATCCCATCTATCCTACCTACCTAAACCTACGTGTATTATTTCTTTATTTCCATTTTTTTTTTAAATATTATGCTAAATTTTTATCTAGATTATCTAAGTAATATAATACTTTTATAATCTTTCTCATTAGTAAATCAGGTTTAATTTTATTCTTTTTTAATTCAATTTCCATATTTCCCACTTAAAATATTATTGTTGGAATCAAATTGTAAAAAAAAAAGATTAAATTATTTGTCGTCGAGGTGTTATATTGCTAAAAAAAAAAGATTGCCAGATTTGAAATTGCTTGTTTTTCCCCTCAAAAATATAGCTTAATTTCATAATAAATTTATGTAGTCGCAGATTCTATAGGTTTCGTAGTATCACGTGATCAATTTAAAAAATTTATGTCGAGGAAATGTCCATTTTTATATTAAACTAACGGAGAGTGGGAGGGGGGGGATTGGTTTATTCTTTATTTTTTGTAATCTACCGATATTAATATATCGGTTCATATTTAGGCGATGGGGACGAGGAGACATGATCGATCCCAAATAAGTTATTTACCAGGTCCCCAAGGAATAATAATCTATAAAATTTAATTCTTTTACTTCCCTCTGAAGAAAATAAACTGGTTCATTCGAAAATTTTTAGATATGGGCAGCAATGCTATATAAACTTGTCCATGTCTCCTCTTGGTAATCAATATACATATTTTACAACCTGTGTAATCACGCATGGTAGACTATGTCACATCCTAGCCATATACATGTAACCTCTCAATTGATTACCCAATAAAAGATGACTAAAGAGTGTTTCTAACAATTTTGTTATCAAATATTTCATCGGACCTCAGGAGTTAGATAGAATCCAATATAGAATTAGCGAAAATGGCATCTTGAAAATGAATTCGATATGAAAATTTTTTTTTAGGTGATGCTTCATAGTAAAACAGAAAAATATTGCTAAGAAGTATGTTTGTCTTCCATTCTGTTAGTTGCATCGACCATTAAACGATCTGAACTTAGTGGATATGAAACCAAAGTAAGAAGATGAAGGGAAATAAAGTCTGAATCATTAGATTTTATCAATACCTGTTCAAGCTACAAATTGAGAAAGAAAGAAAGAAAGAAAGAAAGAAAGAAAGAAAGAAAGAAAGAAAGAAAGAAAGAAAGAAAGAAAGAAAGAAAGAAAGAAAGAAAGAAAGAAAGAAAGAAAGAAAGAAAGAAAGAAAGAAAGAAAGAAAGAAAGAAAGAAAGAAAGAAAGAAAGAAAGAAAGAAAGAAAGAAAGAAAGAAAGAAAGAAAGAAAGAAAGAAAGAAAGAGAAAGAAAACTTTGTTTAAGTTTAATAATTTTTTCCCGAGAATCACAATCATCATTAATTATAAAATTGTTTGTGTAGAAAAGATAAGGATCAAAATATGTATAAGAAAGAATTTGTGAATATGCACATGAATTTAATTTATATTTTCTTGACATTAAGTGTTCTTTCATGTTGAAATTAATGTTTAAAAATCTTCTAAAATGATATATTTGCTTGGCTAATGTAGAAATATTTGCTTGGCTAATGTAGAACAGTAAATTCTTCGGAATTATTTTATAGTCTATGCACGTTGAGAGATTTGGTTTTCCAAATAATTTAAGGAGCAAGGTATACTTAAGTGCTTCTATGGTCAAATTTCCATTTTGGAACTCAGCTTTTACCATTATGTGTTTTTTTTAATTTATATATTATACTTATATCTATTTTTGAGTAACATTTCTACAATTTAATATTTTTTTATAATTTATTAATAGTTTATGTTTTTTTTAATTAAAGAAATATAATAAAATAGAAGATTTATGGATAAAAATTGTCCACGAAAAAAAAAACGAAATCACTTCTTAATATTTGCCTTGGCATAAACATCTGGAAAAAAAAACTTTAAAACGCTTAAAAGATTTATTAAATTTGGAAATTTTTTTTTTGTCCCAAAGTGTTTATTTTCATCTATTATTATTAATTATCTCATAGATAAATTTAGCCTATTCCTCTATTCTTTCATATTTTATAGCTAACCTAGCCAGCTGATAAAACTTAGGATATTGAATTATTCATAATTCTAGATGTGTGCATGTATTAGTTTAATGGTTCCCTTTTTCCCCAAATATCCATGTATATCCAGCCCGAACCAGCCCCGTAGAAATGTTGGACCAAGTTTTTAGCCGGGCCCATAAAATTTATGTAAAACGAGGTATCCAATCCTAAATTTCTCCAGGTGGCGTCCACTTCAGTATAAAAATTGCTGAGGTAGAATTGGGATCCATAGTATCATAATTGCATATTTTTAAAAAAAAGCAAATAATCTGGGGGAGTGGGGTTAGAAACGAGTGTAAAAAATATTCTCAAAAAAAAATTGAGTGTCATTTTAAAGTTTCCTGGAATAAATAAAAAAAAACATCTTAGTCAATTTTTGTCAGAGCTTTGACAAATTATTTATACCATTTCATAAATAATTACAAATTTAACCCTTCTTTTTTTTTATATATAACTCCTGCAAAGTCCTGTCCACGGCGATGTATGGATTTTTGCACAAGTAGCCCGTCGCGTTAATTTTAGGAAAATTTAGTCCTAAACCGTTAAAATTTTTTACTAATTTTCTTACCATCACATTTTTAGTATAAATCTAATTTTTTCTCAATGTCAATTAAAGACACTCATATATAAGTTAACTATTTCTACCAACAATATTTTTTATAAAATCAAATGTATTTGATATCTGTATCGTGTATTTATAATTGGATCATATCATAAAATTTCATATTTTCTTTTGAAAAATTTTCTATATTATTTATAGATTTATAGTATTTTAAATTATAGACCGCTCTTAAAATACAAAGAAATAAGTTATGTATATATCAAAAATTTTAATACCCAGACTGGTTTATTAAAATTTTATAAAAAAAAGATAACTGCTCGACCCGGCCCTTTACAATTTTTTGAAAAGTTTCTCGGGTTTTGTAGATCTATAATGCATAGTATAAAAAAAATGAAAAATATGATAAGGAGGATATTTTAAAAAAGAAGTAATAATGAATTTTTAAAGAAAAGGGGTCTCTATTTGTTCTTTGTCGCAAAATGCCCAACCAAAATATTTTGCATTTCCGAACTCAAATTCAGGGTTTACAAACCCTGCACATAACAATATTATTATCACCCATTATTTAGTAAAATTGTGGGATTTTAAGAAATATAAGATTAGAAAGAGAGAAGAAAAAAAAGTTTAATTTCATATTTTTAAATATTTTGAACTTTGCTTTATAAAATAAAAGTTTTTCAATTTCAATGGATAATATTGTGGTTAATATTGAGAAATGTTTCCTGATGTTCAAATTTTTTACGTTGACAATATCGCTCAATTATAACTGATAATATTTTTTTAACAAAAATGTCCTTAATTAATGTAATATTTTATTAAAAAGTGTAAAAAATTGATATATAAATATACTAAAGTAGAAATGAAATAAGATATGGAACGCGTTCCACATCACTAGCCTTTAAAATCTCAGGTGGCTCAAAAATATTTTTTAATCATTCTCAAAATTACCTTCCTTTTTTTAGCGGTATAAAAAAAATTCTAAATTTTGAGGAGGCTTAGGGTTGGAGCCCCTGCGCCCCTCTCTAGTGACGCTACTGGTGTTCCAGAAAGCTCTGAAATATGAATGGAACATAAACTGTTCCTGAAGGGGAACGGAACAGGAACTCAAACATGCAGTTATTCCGGATCCCTGATTTTAATTTAAAAGAATAATGCCAAAAAAAAGATTATATATTTTTCCCGGGAATTCCTTCTTTCTTTCCTTCCTTCCTTTATACAAAAGAAAATTATTATTTAAATTATTAATAAATTTTTTTTGGTTGTTTATAACCTTTAAATAAATAGTCTCAAAATAAATATTAAATATTATCTACAAATTTTTAAAAAAAAATTTTTATACCTTCTGGACAATAACTACTTTTGTGTTCTAACATTAATTAGAATTAAATTATGTTTTATTTTTTAAAGAAATCATTAAGAATTAAATTAATTATAATTTATAAGGGAAAAAGTATATTATTTTTTACTTATGTCATAAAATATTTTTAGCGCAGGTAAGGTAGAACATATGCAATTTATTTTATATTTTCATTAAAATTTTATGTTTTTCTATTTTTATTATCTTTTCATTACGAAAAAATAAAATTATTTATATTTTAAAAAGGTTTCTTGTGTTTGTTTTTTTAAATTTTTTAAAAAAATATATATTATTTGTTTACTAATCTTTTAATCTGATAATTATTTTTTTAAGATTAAAAGTGGTTCTTTAAAATCTCTGATGATCATATTTTTTCTTATAATTAGGAATTCTAATGGGAAAGATTTTGGAAAAATAGCTAATCATTCTGGATAATTCGAATGGAATCTAAAGAAAAAAATTTGTGCAAAAATTTACCGGTCCTATTTTATCAAGATATCAGAAAAACATTTCTAACATAATGCTTTTATGAACACCAATTATCTATCTAGATGATATTAAATTTATTAACCAAATTCCTTGTTTTTTTCTAAAAAAAAAAGCAAAAAATATATATATTATAATGACTATCAGTTACACCAACAAAGTATCCAAATCCAGAATTGGATCTTTCATCAGGGTCATATTCTTATGGAAGGTAAAAAAAATGTTACAACAAAGTTTAGATGTAAATTTATTCAATTTAATTTTTAAAATATTATAAATAAATTAAGTTTGCTTATAAAGTTCAGTCAATGCCAAAAATGAGAATAATAATTATTTTTAAAAAAAACATGTTTAAACAAAAAAAATTCTCTTTCTACTTTAGTTTTCACATGATAGATCCTTCATGTCAAGATTTTAATCTCGAAATTTGAACTAAACATCTTTCCCCCCTTCTTTCTTTCATTTTTCCATTTTTTTGTTTCATCTTTTATTTATTATTTCTTCTTTCTTATTCATTTCTTCCTTTTCTTTTCAAAGTAAGGACTAATTTGAAAGTTAAAATATGGTTTTATTTTTTTTTTATTTTACCAAAAAAAAAACAAATTGATTTATTAATGTGTTTGTCCAATAACTAAGTCTAATTAAATATTTAATTTTGGAAGTAATATCTCTTTTTACTAGCAGATATTATTATAGTGATTAATTTAGATTATACAAATATTAGTTAACGTTGTTTAACGGCTTGTTTTCCAGAAAAAAATATAGCGCAAGTCTGAAGATCTTGCTCATGGAAGGAACAAATGTCCAGACATATATTTTCGAAATCACGAGGCTTATGGCAATATCTTTCTGGCTAAAATATTGAGTTAGCCGTTTTAAAAAATAGGCTGCGGTTTAACAACACATATTATTATAATACAAGTGCGAAAGAACGTTTTAAATATATTTTTTATATTTAGCCAAAGACCTTTTAAATTGTAAATGTTATAAGAAAAAAAACAAATTTTTCTATCCTTCATAAAAATGTAATTAACCTTACCCTTTAAAAGAAAATACCATCGATGCAAATTTATTATAAATATTTTTTAAATGTAAAAAAAAATGATGGTGTAATATCTAGGCAGGGTTGGGGAATAATTACTTAAAACTGTAATTAAAGAATTAATTATAATTACGGAATTTTCGCTTTTTTTTAAACTAATATCTTTGAAAGAAATAAACACAATTATCTTATCCAGCACATCAGGTATACCTATGAGTCATCATTCCGTGTCAAATCGACCAAAAAACGAGATTTTTGTACGACCATCTTTAAAATAGACGAAACTTGGCATGATATCTATGCTCATATTTTAGTAAAATCAAAGTTCTAGAGCGTTAGTTCAATCAGATCCAAAGATATACATTTTCAAAGTCTAAATTTGCCCAATGCGTGATTTAATTGAATCTTATTTTTTAAAAATAACACTTAAGATTAGTGAAGGTCAATGGTCAGGTCCTATCGGTCTTAGACCGGAACCGGACCGATCTTTTTCGAGGACCGTGGTCCGGACCGGTCATTTTATGATATTTTTCTTGAGTTATTTTAGATTTTATTAATTTTTATTTTACAATATGAAAACCATAAGTTTGTCCAAGAAACATTTTACTTATAGTCACATTGTGTTCACTTCAGTACCAAATTTAATGTATCGTTTTATAATTTTTTAAGCACTAAATTAATCAAAATAAGCAGTATTATTATTAAAATATTTTGGTTATTATTCATATAGTTCTATTTTTTCTTAAGAAACTGTCTGAATAATTCATTGTCAAAATACCTTAACCTAGCGTTTTCTTATTTTAGGTAAAAATGTTTAATCAAAAATTTTGATAGCCATTTTGGTTTTTTAAATTTTATTCAAATTTTTATTATTTTTATAAATAAAAAAATATGAAATAGATGGTTATATTTAAATATTATAATATAATATATTGAATATAAATATGTATTGTATTGGTATTAATATGGAAAATATCCATTGAGTATAACTAATATAATCTCCTGGGGCGATATGTAAGCAAGCAGCCAATTAAACATATTTTAAAATTTTATATGCAGATTATTATAAAAAAATCCTCTTATCTTTTTCTCATTCCATTTTGAGCTTATTAATAGAATTTCCTGAGCCCATAATTTGTATGTAATATCCCCTCGATGACTCTACTATCCTTGATGTCACTTGTATGATAAAAGAAGGATGTAAAGAGATATATATTTCCCCGGTAATTTCATTCTTTTTAGTACTGTCGCTAACCACCAAAAATTGTCTTAATCACATGTTTGGAAAAAATACCGGTCCGGACCCTGGTCCTAAATAAAAAGACCGATCACAGTATTTTTAAAAAAAATGAAAATACTGGGAGGTATGTATTTCTTTTTTACATTCCTTATGAACCACATCACCATCCTTTTTTTTTACCACACAATTAAGGAAAAGAGATGGCTACCCATTAATCGAATAGCTTGTTATGCAGATTTTATGGAAAACATTTCCACATTATTTTGAATTTCGTATGTAAATAAAATTATTTAAATTATAAAAATTGATAAGATTATATATGTCGTATTGGGATATGGAATCATATGGGATTCGGAATCCCAACGGGGGGATTCAAGATCTTAAATCCCCACGTTTTTTTCGGGATCTTTTTTTTTTAATATTTTTGAAAAAATATTTAAAAAATATTCCGAATCCCCATGTAAAAAAAATTCGGAATCCCCATGATAAAAAATAAAATAATATAATTACTTTTTCTTCTCTTTTTTTGCGGCTGGCACCATATAATTAAAAGGCCAAAATAAGGGATTTAAAAAGAGAATTAAAAAAAAAGTAAATAGTATAAAATTAAGGCATATAATAAATGAAAAGGAATGAGGTTAAGACATTTTTGTTTTAAAAAATATATTTATAAAAAATCCGAATTATTGCAACAATTATTCAATGCTATATGGCATTTCGTTTAACATTTAAGCAGGGACCCGAACCGTTATTTATAACGGTTCAGTATGTAAAAAATAATAATGGTTACGTTTTGGTTACGGTTCTTGAGAAGAAATTTATAAAGGTTCGGTTCGGTTCACCTAATTATAAAGGTTTATAAAGGTTCATTACGGTTATAAATTTTTTTTTATTGAAACAACACCATCTTATAATTTATTTTTATTATAAGCATCTATGAATTATATATAAAAAAAATATATAAGATTCAAAATAACTCATTTTTAAATATATTATTTGAACTTATAAGTAATATATTTTCAAGTATAAACGGATTACTTTTTGTTCGTTGTGACGATACACTATAGCCCCGAAAAAGCCCTTTCTACAGAAACCTGTGTTGCGGGAACCGCCAGTACTATATGAGCACGTTTATATAACTCTTGATATTCAAATTATTTCCATTTCTAAAATATAAAAACTGAACCGGTTTAACTGTTTTTATAAAGACTCTTTCAAAAAATTTTCGACCCGACCCGCCCGCTCACGAAAGGCAATATTTTGTTTCACACCCGAAAATTCACGGTGTTTTTAAATTTTTCAAAACTTTAATGCGATGATTTTTTACACTTTTTTGAATTTATTCTATTTATTTCTTTAATTCCATAATCCATAATAACATAAAATAAATACATATTATAAAACCAAATTTTTACTTAGAAAAAGAAGAATGTCTTCTTTTTTTTTTCAATTGTGTACGCCTTTCCTCTAATAGGCGATTGGCTGCAGAAAATAACCTTTCACTAGAAGCCGAATTTGCCAGGGCTGACAAAATTTTACTCTCTAAATTTTCTCAAAAAAGGAAATGAATTTTCCTGGTTCCAAAACTTCAAAATATTGCCATTGTTATTTGTTTTATTTTTTAAAATTTTATTTTGATAATAATGATTTTGGTATAATTTTTAAAAAAATGATAAAACGCTAAAATATTAAAACAACTATATAAAAATATGTAAAAATATATAAAATTACTAAATAAAAATATATATTGGTCCTTAACCTTTATTTTAAAAAAACATTTTGATATAAGATTTGTGCGTTTATTATAAATAATTTAGTTTTAACAATCTCTAAATGAGTCTGACCTTATTTGGCTCAACCTAAAGATACATAGTATTTTTCCTTATTCATAATTGATTTTTTAAAAATGGCTAACTCAATATTACATCCAGAAAATAAACCATTATAATTTTTTGTATACTGAACCGTAACCAAACTGAACCATTATAAATAATGGTTCGGGTTCCAGTTTAAATGTTCAACGAAATGCCATATTGCATTGAATAATTGTTGCAATAATTCGGATTTTTTATAAATATATTTTTTAAACAAAAAAGTCTTAACCTCATCCCTTTTCATTCATTATATGCCTTAATTTTATACTATTTACTTTTTTTTAAATTCTCTTTTTAAATCCCTTATTTTGGCCTTTTAATTATATGGTGCCAGCCGCAAAAAAAGAGAAGAAAAATTAATTATATTATTTTATTTTTTTTTCATGGGGATTCGGGAATATTTTTTAAATATTGTTTTAAAAAATATTTTAATAAAAGATCCCGAAAAAAACGTGGGGATTTAAGATCTTGAATCCCCACGTTGGGATTCCGAATCCCACATGATTCCATATCCCAATGCGACAAAATCTACACAACACTTTAATAATGATAGTAGATTTCCATAACAGCGACAGGGCAATTTACAAATTATCGCCTCAGGAAATTCTATTGATTAGTATAAAATGGAATACGATAAAAACAAGCGGTATTTATATTATTATAGTTTGTATATAAAATTTTAATATATCTTTATTTTACAATATAGTTGTGCAGATTTAACATTCGTTTGCAAATAAAATCATTTAACTTGTAAAAAATTGATAAGAATATATATAAATATGTTTTAACAATTTTTTGCAAGTCAAATAATTTTATTTTCAAATAAATTTAAAAATATGGAAATGTTTTCATCAAATCTGGTCAACACTGTATTACTTAAAAAAAATTATACCATTTTCGAATAATTATTTTTTCTTAAGAAATTCTCACCTATTATTCTATGATAAAATCCACATTATGAAAAAACTTTTAAAAAAATAAATATAATGACCTAAAAATGACCATTTGAAAAATTTTGATATAAATTTATATGAATATAATATATATATATACTCCTTAAATATAGGTTTTTTTTGTTTTATAAATATTATTGTCTTTTGATGTTTAATTTTTTTTTTTTAAATATTTATATTAAAAAAGTATTATAGGTGGCCTTAAATATTTAAATGTTATTTTTTATTCATATTATTTTAAATATTTATTGATAAAAATTTATTGACTACTAAGATTATTATATACCATAACATTTTATTAAATAAGAGTTTAAAATAGCAATTTTAGCTCATATTTTGCATCCCACTTTGTTTAATATAATATTAAATACTATATGTCTAATATAATTTTGAAATATAAAGCTAAATTTTGTTTCACCATATTTAAAATTCAAATATTTAATAGATTGTGGGATTGAATCCTACAGATAGCCCAAATGATGTGGAATCAGAATTTTTTCCTTTATAATTATAAATTTTCCTATCTTATGAGATGTGATTCAGACATTTATATTTATTTAGATTAGGGGTTATTCTAAAATTTTCTTTTATTTTTGATAAAATGTGTTTATGAAATATATATTTAGTAATTTGAGTATTGAGGTTAGGAAGGATCATCTTGTGGAATGAGACTGCCTATTAAGCTAATATAATTAGCCTTGTGTATTGCGATGGCGAGCCTTTGCCTTAAGAAGAAGCCCTCGCGGGGTTCACCGGTTAGTTGACGGATGTGGGAGCGGAGTTCCTTGAAAAAGGATAAGGCATATTTCCCAAAAGTAGTAAGGGTAGTGGAAATGATGGGGATGAAAATATATTCTTGAGAGATTTCAGAATATTTCGCTATTTTGAGTGACTCCTTTTTCTCAAGTATATTAACTGTTTGATTTGATGGAGCGAGTGGAGTAATGCAAGAGTAGTCCCAGACCAGGAATTGACCGCGCTTCCAAGGAATTTGCGAAATTCCGTCAGGCCGTATCCCATCAGATCTGAAAAGACAAGAAGGTTCAAGAGTGGAGAGGATTTGAGCGGATCTAAGAGCTCTAAGGATGATAGAATTGCATAGATTATGTCTTACAATTCGACCTTTACATGAGCGACAATGAAGACTATGTCTACCATTGCCCAAACTGCAGAACCGCAACCTGAACTTATGTGGGGTTGGGTAATAAGACAATTTAATCGAATATCAATCGCGTGAGTAAGCTCGTTTTTATTCAGTTGTAATTGCGGATTAACAGACGGAATAGCTTCGAGAAACTCATGGCCTGAACCATTAAGCAGAGAAGAGAATAAGGGACGGTCAGATAATTGCATTCTGATGTTTTATTCCCTAAAATTATAAAATTTAATATATTTTTAATATAAATTTCGTATATATATAAATGTTCATATTTGAATAAATAATTGTATTTATTTTTATCGCAAAATGTTAATTAAAATTTTTTTTTAGTAATTTTAATTTTTGTGCACAATAAAAAAAATCTTTTAAAAAAAATTTTTATTCATTTTGTATTTGTAATTTATAATTTAAAAAATAAAATGTATTTTTTGCTGGAAGAGAGTTTTGTGGAGCAAAGTTAAATCGAAAATAAGTTATGCATAACTCATTTAGCTAGAATGTATTTTTTAGATTATAAATTACAAATACAGAGGAATAAAAATTTAGTTTAAAAGATTTATTATTGCGTACAAAAATTAAAATTACTAAATATATATATATATACTTCATAAACATATTTTATAAAAAATAATGGTAAATTTTAGAATAACCTCTCATCTAAATATAAATTTCTGAACCACATCTCATAAGATAGGAAAATTTCTGATTCGTCCATCATCAAATAAAGGTAAAATTTATTATTCATCTATCATTGAATAAAAGAGACGGGTTATCAGCTAGTTTTAATAATTTCCACATCGACTCACATATCGCGCATTTAAATATGATTTAATTTCGTCATAAATATTTATATTTGAAGCAACATTAATATCAACATTAGCACATTCATAGAACTTATAATTATACCTAGATATATTTTCGCGATTTAATAGATGTACTATGAGCATTAATTTTAACATTAGATATCGATTATATGTAACGATTATCCGTAGGTTTACCGGGAAGAATTGTAATACCATTATCTCGCCTTTTATAGTATGGAAACCCATTAATATTTGGTCTTGTTTCCCATTGAAAATCCCTAGGAAATTTTCTGGCACATATTCCATGTAAGGCGATTTGGGTTTAAATATCCCGCAAGGATGATGTATGATAAAATGGGTAACAATCTGAAAAGGTTTAGGTTTGAGAATTTTATCTAGTATTTCGGCACAAACAAATTTATCTATAGCATTAGATGTTTCAATTTTACTATCATCGTTTAAATAAGTATATAGGCATGAGGTTAACCTCTTTTTTGGAACTCGATTGTATATATATAAAGGCCATAGATTTACCAAATAAATTTTTTTATTTATATCGAACAAATTCATTTTATAATTTAAAAATACGGGCTATTAAATCAGGCCTATCTGAAGGACTTTGCCCTGGAAATAGATTTTCCTTAATTTTACGCCAAGGATTGCATGTAGTAATAAACAAATCAGGTTTACCAAATTTGAGCACAATGGCCATTGCATGCTTTCTCGCCTATTTCTTTGAAAACCTTGAAAAGATGATGGTAGTATTACTGCTTTACCGGGAATTTTATTTTGACCTTCTTTCCATGCAGTCCATTAATCCAGATATTAATCTACTTGTAATTTTGCTGATTTTATCTGATAAAATTTAAAATATTTGCCTCGACCTGTAAATAGGAATCAACAATATATTATTGTGATAATTTCCCAGCAAAAAGGATTGAATTAAATTTATTTTCACGTATTGCCAATCTACACATATCAAACTGTAATAGTGAGATATTTGCCCTTCTACACCTTGTACCTTCACCCTTTAAATTTGATTTTTAACCAAGGTCGCCAAAAAGAAATTTAGGACTTAATATATTACCATCAACTCGAGGTAGACTTTAATATCCCGTTTAAAAGGGGGTTCACCATTATCATTTGTAAAAATCATAGCAACTTCATCTATATTAGGGATGTTGCATCTTCGCTGTCACTTGTGCAATCTGCACGAAAGATTATATTGATTTTTTGAATGGCTCTATTTTTTCTTCTTTCTCAATTTCTCCCAAAGCTTAAATTCTGTCATATTAAAATATCTAATCTTTTCAAGAAATCCTCATTGAAACCTGAATTTTCTTTCATAAGTAACCAGCCATTAACAGTCTATGTAGTTTCAAGGACATATAGTTGTCAAATTGGGAGGCATCCCAGTGGAAGGATATACTTGTGAAAATTTGCTCATGAACTCTAAAACAATATGGGCTCGGGTTTCGTGTTCAAACTATTAAAAATCTGTGCACCCATCGAACGCAAGAGAACTATTATAAAAATGGATGTTTCATAATAGGTTAAATTTGATTTTAGTTAAACTATTTTAACTTTAGGAATTAGTTTATAGGTCAAAAGTGGTGAAATATTTTACCCATACAACTTATAATATTTTTATTCAACCTTCGAATTTTTATATCTTGAGTCTTTATATTCTGTCCATAATGATATATTATCTGAGAGATCACTATAGCATCTAATTCAGATTATAAATATTTTTATTGTTCGATGAAGAGAAAATGAGATATTGATAATTTATTAAAGAACAATATACAAAATTCTATATAAATGTAGATGTTCTACCATCAAAAATTTGTAATGTCAGATAATATAGTAGAACATATTTCATTCTTTTCAACTGGAGCCTGATCACTTGTTGAAAATCTTTATGTTTAGCTTTAAAAAAAGGAAGGTAATTCTGGCTAAAATGAGCAAAAAATAAAAGAAAATTCTATCAAAAAGTCCCTAACTAAAAATTTTCTAAGAAAAAATTAAAAAATTTCAACGGACTCCAAAGTTTTTAGGGGTGGTTTGAGGCCCTCTGCTTCCCACGTCGAGATTGCTAAGCGTCAAATAGACTCACCTCTGCTACATCAGGCCCTGGCCTATATTTGGTTTAGCTAATAAAATTAAGTAAATCAACTAGTCAGGTTAGACAAGTGCATTGATATAAATTATAAAATTATTTATATTATATATACAGCCTCATAAAACTACATATTTTCACCATAAAAAATTAATGAAATATAATTTATTGGTTTGTCGCTTTGACCTTTAACTATAATATGAGTAGCTCGTCCAATTCAAAGTAAATTTTTATTTTTAAGTGGCTATCATTACATTAAAAGAAAACTAATTAAATTTTTTTGAAAAATGGAAGTTTAATTCTTTTATTTTAAGTTGTAATATCTTTTATTTTAATTGGAAAAATATAAGTTTAATTCTTTTATTTTTATTTTCTTCTTCTCTATTTTTTTTTTACTTTCTCCCTTCTTTTCACTTTAGTTTTATTTTCTTTCTTTTATATTTTTTTTTATCTTCGAAAAATTGGCTAAAATTTTATATAATATCACTTTTTTTAAAAAAAATTAATAAAATCAAACAGGGAAGTATCTACAAATTGGTATACAAGGAGTTTTTCTTGTTCATTTTGCTTTACTATATGATAAACATATTTTATCGTTTTGCGATGACCGAAAATCAAAGAGGGTAAATTTAACGATAAATAAACATGTGAATGAATGAATGCAGTTAAGGTTACACAAGTTTGTTCAGACAGTTCTACAGTCAGACCTAATCAAAAAGGGATCGCCTGAATGTAGGGGAAATCGGGGTAAAGCGATTGATGGGTAACGATGTTAGCAGGAATAATTATCTTAAACCCTTGAGGCAATAAAGACTTTTAAATTTGGTGTGAAGATGTATTTTTGTATCTAATTTATTACCTATGTTTTCATCTTTTGAAAATATATCTTGCCAAAAACCGTTTTCTAACCTAAAATTACAAAAATAACTCTATAATTTATTTTTGCTCTTAGCAAAATACATTAAGGATCATAATTTTGCATATTTGTTCCCTATAGTCAAAATTAAATTTATCAGAAATTTATAGCTTAACTAGAAGTCTCTCAGTAACGATTTATATATATATATCACCTTGGGGTAAGGTTGTTATGTAAGACGGTTAAAATGTTCTATCTGATTAAAGCTGTAAAAATATAAACTATAAACATATTCAAAATGTGCTATTTTTGATTTAAAAAAAATTTACATTACTGTATTGTATTGAAGTTCTTAAAAGTGATGAATAGATGCTATAATTGCAATATTTTGTTCAATAAAACAATCACAATATTATTTTAACCACTTTACCCTGATGCTTAATCCTTAAAGTATTTTGGGTAGAGGGCTACACCTTTTTTTATTTTTGTAGATGAGGATTTTGACTATATATGAATCTATGATTTGTTCTGTTTTTTTGTTTCAAAATTTAATTCAAAAAATAACGCAAAATTAACTATCGTTTTCCCCAGTGTTTCCTCTAGGTCGATTTTGGTATTATTTAGTTTTTTTAAAATTAGTTTGTAACTGTAGAGCGGTTTAAATCCAAACTACGTTAAATGAATGAGTGGGAACGAAAACAATCATGCATGAACATTTATTTTTATTAAATTATTTATTAATGAATAAGCTAATCCAATTATATCCACCTAGTAGTAAGAAAATAATTATAATCATTAAAACAGGAATTTGTTTATGAAACATGGTTGAAAGCTCATAAATCCTTCTTTTAATAAACCCTCTCATGATCCCAATAGATGTCCATCTTCTAATAGCCCATGTACATTTAATAAACCCTGATAATCCTCCTATCTTGTTTTACTAACCGCTTTATATAGGCCCTGCTGGTATGTAGCTAATAGGGAATATAGGTAGAATTTAAATTTTGGTATGAAAGATAAATTCTCTAACGCTCATTGGCACGTACACCAAGCTGCAATCTGTTGACCATTTTTCTTTTGCTGGACAATGGTTCAGGACATAATTTTTTTTAGATAATCTCATCTAAATACTTTGGATTGGAACGCCATGGTCAGGAATTTAGTTTTGTTTTGGCTATTCGTTTAAACGTTAATTCAACCATATCACATAAATGTGCTAAATGTCACAAACATGCCAATTCGGACCACCATAAATAGGAGCGAGCTGTCGGCACAAATATAAAGCATGCTTTATCATTTCCTGAAACGCAGTAATTTACCTTGGGATGATTGCAAATTTCTAACTTGGTATTTTTCTTGCATCGACCAGTTGGCTCCATCAAACTTAAACAAAGATTTAGCAACTATAAATTAAAATATTGACAAATATATGGACAAGTTAGATCAATATTACCTAAATCCGGTCATCAAGACCACTCTTGCAACTTTTAGTACTCAACCTCAGATAATAAAAAAAATAGGCATACCAATTTGGGTCAAAACAGAAGACCTAAAACGAAAAAAAATAATGTTGCTAATATAATCCTTATGGAAAATATAATCTATGTTATTGTAAGTTTTTCATTATTACAATTATATCTAATCTACCTACCAAATATTTTATTGCAAATTTTTCATTATCACTCACAATCATTTTTAATTTATGCATTTTGTTATAGAGTTATTTAAAAAAACAAACTAAATTTAATTTCTATAAAAAAAATTTTAATTTAATTTTATAAATGCTTTAAATTTTTACAAAATCTACAATAAAAACTAGCAAGATATATAAATCAATATAACATTTTTTAAAAAAATATGTTTAAAAAATAGACGGGGGGGGGGGGCAAAATAGGGCCCATTGATATCCGATGAAACTTTGATAGTTGCCTCGAAACACAACGATATTTGATTGTAACATTTTAAAAGAGGATCCATCATTACCATTAATTTGAGAAAAAGAATGATAGCTTAGTGGGCCTGGAGACCCATTGGTAGAAATAACTATAGGGATAAAGTGCTATAATAATCGGATCAATTTTTGGGGCTAGAGGAAAATTGGGAGACACAAGTGAATTCCCAAATGAGGTGTTTTCCTCTAAACCAAGGAATGTTTGTGAGCCCATCTGATCTTTTTCCCATCAGACAGGAATAAGTGGATGGGTTCCAAAAGGTTATTGAGTTTATAGAGTTAAAACTCTATGGCGATTGAACCTTCCTTCAGAATATAAACAGCTTAAACCATGTTTTATAATTCTTTAACATTTTTGTTTTTTTAGCTAGTTTATATAATATAATAGTTTAAAAAAAACTGTCTATTTTTCATAAAATTTAAATATTGGATGGATGGATGGATGAATGAATGAAGCCAATTCGAGCAAATAGTACTGTATTGCGATACGTTCGTTAATCTGATTCCTTTACCTTTCGTTTTGGGATTTTTCGTATCCTTGATAGTGGGAAGATGGTGGGCACAATTCCAATCTATTCCTTTCCCGGATGAGTTAGTTTTGAAAAAAAAATCATATTTCTTATATTTTTTCTATATATTTATCTTTCTTTGCTTCTAAATTTCTAAATATTTATTCATGTATTCAATATTTAAACCGTAGAGATGAATAGATATGAGGTTAGTTGATGCTTGAATTTTAAATTTCAATATTCATGAAATATGTAGTTTTCTAAACCATTAAAGTTTTATTTATATTTTAGTTCAATTATTCAACTTTTTTTTCTTATTCTTTCTTATCTCCATTATCTTACTATTACACTATAAATTTCCCGTCTTGACTTGGCTCATGATATCTACCATTTATATATTTTTATAATAATCCTTAAAATAATCTGAATTTAATTACAAAAGGTGTTATTTTAAGTTAACACCATTAAATGGTTTTTTAATCTACCTACCACTTCAAACCTATTTTGAATGTCAATTTAATATATATTATAGAAGTGCCAAGATTAATTATTATTTAACTGTGGATTATAGATTTGAAAATTAAATATAATTTATTTATATTTTTTTTCTGAAAGAACGATGATAATGGTGAATTCCTTGATCCAGGGTAAAGATGAGAAAAGTAGGTTAATCCGAAGAACCCTTATGAGGTACCTTAATTTGACGTCCGTTCTAATTTTCCGCTCCATCAGTGCACCTGTTAAGAGGCGGTTCCCTGATATGGAAAGCGTTGTTGAAGCTGGTAATTAAAAGCCTTTATATCACTTAAACTTGGGAGAGTATTATATACATATTTTTAACACTTAATATGTTTTAATTTAAATATATGTAATTGATAAAAATTTTAACAAATAAATTACAAGAGAATTATTTTGAGCTAGGTTCCCGAGAATTGCACAACATTTTTTGAGGAAGAAAGAGATGTGACATAAATCCAACCACATAAATATATAGATTGCAACACATTGGTCACTGTCAAAGAGTGAACTTGACTGTTGACAAACAAAGCCCATACCTATGACATACTTTATTTAATTTCATTAACGGAGCCTAAAAGCAGCGCACATTCTAAAAATTCTAAAGACATTTAGATCTTTACCTAAAAATATTTTATCATAAAAAATTTTAAATAACCGAGGGGTATAAAATATTTTCCGCCTTAAGTATACATATTATATACAATGCTATTACATGATTAAATTTAAATTTTCTAAGCATATCTGGTTTTTAAGCTCCTTGCGACCCTGGTCTCCTCTACTTCTTTTTTTTTAAATAAAATGTTCTCTTCAGAATTAAGAACAAGAATTAATAAACTATTTTTATTTTAAAAATGCTTTTGATAAGTAATTTCGAGAACATTTAGTTGTTATATTCCCTAGAGACATACTTCTCCTTTATTCAGCCCAAATTGAAGTTTAAATTTCTTTGAAGGCAATTTTAAGACTCATTTTTAATTATCTAAATAAAATTTATTAGATTTTAATCAATCTAGTTATAAAAGATTTTTTTAGTCTTTAAACAATTTGCATTATATATTGTATATGATAATTAATCTTCAGGGTTCATGACTTACAAAGAACTGAAGATTTTCGAAAATTTAGCCACTCCTCATTCAAAATGGTGGCTTCCATGCATATGGTTTTCTAATTTAGTAGTTGGCTCTTACAACGAAAAAAGGTTGATCAACGATTTTAGTCTCAGGGTTCTTCTCATGGTAGATTTACAAATTGTATATATTAGGAGAGAAGAGGGGAAAAAAATGTTAGAAAGGAAGAAAGTTTAAAAGATTAATATTATTTTTTTGCCAAAATTAATTCAAATTTCATTTTTTTTTGCTAGCAGTTAGCAGAGTTCAGGAATAAATGTGCTGCCCTTTATGCCTACGATTGGATCAGTGTTCCTTTAGTCTACACTCAGGTTTTTATAATAACACTCTATATATTATTTTATAGTTGCATAATCGTAATTTTCTATAATGGAGTAGTGTTGTTAAACGGCTCATTTTGAGCCAATTTTTAAAAATGGCTAACTCAATATTTTAGCCAGAAAAATATTGCCTAAGCCTCGAGATTTCGCTAATAGATGTCAAAACCTTTCTTCCTTCTACAAACAAAATCTTTAGGCTTCCGTATTAGTATTCTGGATGAAATATTGAGTTAGCCGTTTTTAAAATCCGGCTCAAAACGAGCCGTAAATTAATAAGGCATACGGGTACATATTTTGATAAATCTTTAATGATGACTACGGTTTTATTCTCATTTATTTTCCATTTTCGCTTTTATCTTTATTTCTTTAATCCCGGTTTAATTACATATATATACATTGCCATAAATTTAAATTTGTTTTACAGGTAGTGAGTTTGGCTAATTACATGTATTTCATAGCTAATCTGATGGGACGTCAAATTCTGGATCCAACTAAACGTTATACCAATCGGTTCGACATATATTTCCCAGTTTTTACCTTTCTTCAGTTTCTATTTTACATGGGATGGTTGAAGGTAAAAGAAGAATTTTAATTCTAGAATAAATTTTATTTGTCACTTTAAAAAAATTATATAATTTATGCTACCTTAAATTTGATTAGTGTTTTTTTAAACCTAATAAATAGTATATCATGAGAAATATATAATTGATAGCAAGAATAAAATATTAATCAAATTTATAATTAAAAATACTATATAACAAATAAACCATAATGTAGCAGTGGAAAAGTAATGGTGGACTAAAATAACCTGATTGGTCTCTGAACTCCGACTCTTACATTAATTTCTATCTCTCCTATCTCTCGTAATAATAAAATTTTATAATGTATTTCGACAAGGTAGCGGAACAATTAATGAATCCCTTCGGAGAAGACGAAGATGATTTCGAAATCAATTGGATTATAGATAGAAATTTTCAAGTAAGAAAATCTCAATTTAAAATACAATGCTTATTTGTATATATCGTATAGAGTGCCCAAAAAAGTATAAGTACTGATGTTAAACGGCTCGATTCGAGATGATTTTAGAGAACAGTTAATTCAATTTTTTATCAAGGAAAATATCATGGCATAATCCCGAGGTCTGGTCAATATTTTTTCTAACTAAAATATTGAGTAATCCGTTTTAAAAATCGGCTCAAAAAGAGCCATAACAACACTACTTGCGAGATTCGAAAAAAGGCGTAATTTTTATATTAAAAACAAAATATATGTTTGTATTGGAAAATGGAATCCATGGGGATTCGAAAAATTCTCAATCCTTTGTTGGGTGCAATTTTTAGTGTGATTTGACCGGAAATATATTCCAACATGAATTTTAGAAATTTTTGCCATTAAATTTGGTGTAATTTTTAATGTATATAAAAAATCTATATAAAAATGAATTAGTTCAAAAGTTCTAAGTAAAGTTGTCCGAAATTTACAGATGTACTGGAACACATTTCCGGTCACATCAGAATTTTTAAAATTTAAAAATCGGAAATTGATTAAAAATTGAAAGATACCGGAGTCCCCATGTATATGATATAATAACAAAAAAAAATGAACATAAAAGATCTCCATGCTGGCAGTTGACGAATTGCATAGCACTTTTCCTGATTTGGAAAAGGATGTGTATTGGGATGACCCAGAACCTGAATTGCCTTATACGGAGGCCTCCAAATTTTACAAGAGAAATTCTTGGATGGGATCCACCGCTGATATTCAGTAAAACAATTTGATTTAAATTTATCATTCAAAATATGGAAAGTTAAGAAATTTTTAAAGAGTTTATAACATATAGAAGAAAAAAATGGAGTCATGCGGCCACCGATCCAATTGAACTCGGGTAGTCCGACTCGGACCGTCATCCTCTTGTACTCGGTTAGATTGGACTTTGATTTTAAAATTTGATTGGTGGAATAAAAAAAATTCGCGGATCAGTAAAAAAATAATAAGGTAAGCTCCGATAAAAAAAATTTTTAATTTAAAAAAAACAATATATAAAATAGTTTAACGAGAGATGACGTAAACGAGATCGATTGGTTAAGCCAGGAAAATTTGAAAAATCTGAACCCCCTCAATAGTTTTCAAGATGCGCTCCATCGCTTATCATCCAAATCATTTGCCAGGAGCAGGTCTAAAAAATATATTACTATATCTTCGGCTGAATTTTATAGTGTTCAATATCGAAAGAAGGATGGAAGGAAGGAAGTAAGGGAAGGGAAGAAAGTACCCATATTTAAAAGAAAATTTCATAGATCATTTTTAAAAATTATTTTTTGTATTTTAAACTGAAATTCGAAGCGGTTATCCGTTATATTACAAAGAATAAAGTGCGTGAATAAAAATAATTTAAAGATTCTAATTGTAGGAAGATCATAAAAGATTTTTTTTTTGAGGTTTTAAATTTTTAAATTATTTTATATCAAAATTTTTCTTAAATAAAAAATGTCGAAAAAATATATGCAAAAACGTAAATTGATTTTATTAAGAAGATGTACAATATACACTACCATAACAAAATATTATAATTTGATTTATTCGTAAATATGATTATAACGTATGCGTGATATTAATGTTTACCAAAAATCTACAATTTATAATGGTACTCTGTGAGGGCGAAATAAATTTTAGCCCCGAAAACTCTTTCAGCTGAGACTTGGGCTACTGAGACTATGCTAGTTGAAATAACTCAGGATATTCACATTTTCTTCTCTCCCCAATAGGCCATCAATGAAAGTATCTTTTGTGACTCTTTCAACCCGATCATAGGAGTCAATTTTAGGAAACATATCATTCAATTATTACTTTGGAGATCTAAATCATATCCAGAAAAATTTTGTAAAAGTAAGAATTTTTCGGTTTCATCATCTGAATTTATTTGATATATACACCCAGAAGGTAACAGTAATTTCCCTTCCCCAGGTTTTAAAGACAGATCTATAGAAATAACTAAGAAATACATTGGATTATAGATAAAATACAAGTATTTTTCAATGTTACCAAGAGATAAACATACAATGTCGGAGAAAATCATTAGTTGAATCGTGACAATTTCTGATAACCAATTAATAATACCGCTAGTTATAAAATGGAAGTGTTTTGTGTTGCATTAGACTTAGTGACTATGTATCTAGCACAATTTTTGAGTAACTCAACTCTATTTTTATTTTACTTGGTTTATAAAAATACATGTATAAAAAAAATTATCTTTGATCGCCTTTTTATAAATTTAATTCTAGTGCAAAGAAATTACATTTCGAACAATTTCAATGTCATCTATATAATTATAAATCAGATATAACAATATCTATAAATTTTTTAGCTTCTATTGATTGATACCGCAATTTAAACCATTCATTTTTTTATTCTACCTTACCGTTAACTGAAATTTGTATGGATTTCCATATTTATTAATTATGTATAAATAAATACCTAGTAATTAGTGAAGGTCGCGATCTGATCTTTGCCCCGGACCGATACTAATAAACCGGTCCTGACTAAAGACCGTTATAACAATAATTGGGACCACGGATAATAAAAACCGGTTCAAAACCCGGTCTTTTCGTTTTTGAAAAAATCTTTTGGTTACGCTTGGCCTAATAATTTTATTTTATAGCAAAATATCATATTATATATTGTAAACTAATTATTATGTATGATTTATTCTGAATAAACGCTAATATCCTTTTCATAGAGATGCATCCGAGAGACTTATGGGGAGGATATATCTATTCCATGTTTATTAGCCAAGAATTCATATATATGAAAGTTTTTTTGTCTTATTAGAAAGCTTTTTTTGGGAGATGGGAGGAAGGGGGGGGGGGAGGAGACAAGATCTCCTGCTTTGGAGTATATTAATTAAAAGGATATAGATGTTGCATATGACTTTTGAATTTCATAGGGCAAATGGATGAATAAAAACTCTCCTAGAAAAGAAATGAGAAATAAATTAACTATGCTTAACACTGTAGTGGTCAATCCTGGACTAAAACCCCGTATAAACGGGACCCATCTATGGGCCTGGTCTCGGATAGGGCAGGTAAAGGCCGTTAGAGGTGTACCGCAGACTTTTACTACTATTGACTCTCCCATTGATGCACATCTAGAAGAATGTAATGAGAGAAACTTATTAGAAACTAGACTAAACAGCTGTTTAATATTAAAAAATTGGCATAGCTTTTTATCAGAGTGCCTTACTCATATGGGATTCCCAGAGGGTCCCAGTCTCGTAAGCTTATGGGAGGATAGAGATTATTGAATTGTGATGCATTCTCATAAATGTTTTACTTATAATTATTTTCTAAATTTTAATTTAAAACTCTCATTTATCTAAATCTAAGGCCATACCAGAGCATTCTAGCTTTTGAGTGCACAAGATTAAAAGAGAGAAAATCAAAAATCGAGCGTTGAAAAATAATATTTCAAAAAATTTGGATATTGCGAGCATTTGACATTAAAATATTTTATCGTCTGCCTTCTAGATGCATTATCACTTCCATATTTTAAGGTAACAGGTGTTACATATAATATATTTCATAAACCTGAACCATTTGCAAGGCCCGGCTCTGATTTTTTTTAAACCTTCCTATTAGACTAGGCCCGTATTTTATTTAAATATATTATATTATTTTTAATTTATATAGATAATATTGGCTATTTAAAATATTCTGCCAAGCCCGGGTATTTAAAAAAAAATGTTTTTAGGCCTAGTTCGGGTATATTTCAAAAAATTAAATAAAACCCGGCCCGGCCCTTCTATCCGGTCGGCCGAGCTTGCGGGTCTCTGATAAATTTAAAATTAATAATTTATAACTATATATTTATAGAATCAATTTCCCCCCACCAATATAACTACCAAACGCTCAATTTCCCAAAAGCTAAAACGCTTGTTATGGCCTTAGTCCAAAATGAATAAAAATAAATGTGAAGGTTTTAGATCAGCTAAGGAATTTTTTTTTAAAAATTATCGTTATAAAGATAATATAAATCCCACAGGGAAATTGTTACTTGTCAAATATATAGTGTAAAACTACAATAAATATTAACGGTTTTAGGTTCAAAAAAATTATATAGGTTCGGTTCGCTCCTTTCGATTTTATATAAAGGTTGAGTTACAATTTTAAAAATTGTAAGGGTTATTACAGCCATAAGGGCTCGGTCGTTCTGGATTTTAAATAGGAGCTAACAGTGTAATAATAAATAAAGGAGTTAAATTATAACATTTTTATCGTTACTGAAGAATTGATTCATCGTGAAAAAAAATGCACTTTACAGAAAAAGTGGGTATATAATACTCGGCTAACGCTATATATTTGAATAAAAGTATACACTTTACTTGGTTTAATAAGGATAAAATTAAGTTAAATCAATATTTTAATAAAAAAATATATTAATCCCTTTTTAAATTTTATACTGAACATTTAAAAAAAATATATATAGGAAATCTAACCAGTCTATCAAAAGCGAAATCCTGGATAACCAGCATAAAATTAAGATGAATACGAATTTAAATCCATTTTTCAGTCAATATCCTTCTTCCAGGTCATCCATCTCTAATCATTTTTCTCAAAATGGGTTGAAGCCTATCAAAGAACAAAGGTTCGAGGTGACTAAAATCAAGGATGACGATACATCTACTAGAAATGGTAAAATGATGTTTAATTTTAGCAACCATTTACACAATGATCAGAACATCTTAAAAAAGCCTGTTATTTTAGTTAATGGTAAATTAGATGTCGAAACCAAGATTAATAATAATAATACCGATACAATTCCAGAAAACGATTTCACAAATCCCACTAAACGCTTGAACAGCGATTTGAATAATATATCCAACGGGAATTTAATCATTCTTGGAGGCGGTAGGAAAAAGAAAATATCGGCCGGGGGTGGAGCTGGTGGAGATAACAATAGCACATTTACGGAAGAGAACGACCTAACTGTCAAAGGTAATATATCCAACCTGGCCAAATTTCACAGCAAAAAAATGCGAGAGAGAATGCTAAGAGCTTCCGCAGGTTATGTGGCAGAAGATTTTACCAATAACGATACTCCTTACATCAAAAAGCCCGTATTGAATGGAAGTTTTAGTGCCCCGCCTTCGGCCATTAAGGTAGGCAAGCAAAGATTAATAACAAATCCTCCCAGCAAAAATATACTGAGAAAACTGTCTTCTCGTCTTAAAATCAAATCGTCTTCTTCTAAAGCGTCACGAGAAACTAATCAATTCGTCATGGATAACTCCTTGATTCGACATTCAAAGAGAAAGTCCTTCAATTTAAGCTCCAAGAAGAGAAGAAAAAAAAAATCGAGTAATAGTAAGAAATTGGATTATGATTATCATCCATTTATAGGTTCTAAAGACTATACCACGAATAAATGGGTTCCAGAAATTTCGAGAGCTTCCTTAACTTCCGAAATCAAATCATGGATATTTCCTTCTACGATGACTCGCAATAAAGATTCCCAACTGCTATTCGATAGCACCTACAATGATAATTTCGATAACCCAGATAATCCTAATGACATATTAAATAATAATCGCGTGAGAAAAGATGGTGTTTCGCATTTAAATAATTATTATTCTTCCTATCAGTTCTTAACATCGAAGAACTTGAGCAAATCAATTAAAAAGTCAACACTCCCTGACAAAGACCCACCACTTAGTGCTTTAACCGTGTTCCAAGCTTCCTCCAACCAAAGAAGTGTATTTCCTTATCATGCGAGCCCCAAAAAAAGTATATACAAGCGGCAGATGTCGCTACCCCATAATGAAAGGCTTCTGGAAGAGGACGAAGGTTGTAATAATAACTCTGCTTCTGAAGTAATCTACGAAAAAGAATTATTGCCTCACCATTGTGCCGAAGTTGCGATTAAAGTTGGCAATAGTTATAAGAAAATAAAAGGAGTCAGTACGAAAAGAAATATCAAAGAATTACTTAACAATAGTAACATCTCTGAATCTCAACTAAACCCTGTGAAGGAATTGAAAGTTGAACAATATAACATGGCTTATTTGGAAGACTATGAATTAGAAGCAACATTAGAGGCAAAAATTCCTGATGGCAAAATTGATAAGGAAAATGTTGCAGTGGAGTCGAAGAATAAAGATAATAATTCCTATACAATGATAGAAATAACAAATATTTAGGTGAATTCTAGATACGTCACATATCTACTGTATTCTATACTACACATAAATACCTTTTTACATGTTTTGATAATTATTGTATTATATTTTTCAAATCGATTCATTTTAAGAGTGTGTAAATAATCTACAAATAATTTTATTTATAAAATTTCTATGGTACTTTTATTTTGGTATGTAAAGTAACTTATAAAATGTGTTCATAAATGAATGCATATGTCGTATATGTAGTGTTGTTAAACAGCTTGATTTGAGTCGATTTATAAACAAGGCTAACTCATTAAGGTCTCGAGATTTCGCTAATAGATGTCCAAACCTTTGTGCGAACTATGACCAAAATCTTCAGGTTTTGCATAATAATTTTCTGGATAAAATACTGAATTAAACGTTTTTAAAAATAGGCGCAAATCGAGTCGTTTAACAAGACTAGTAGGATTGGTCTGGAAAGGATCCATATGCGAATATGACATTACCTTGTCGACAATGGATGAGAGGGATAGATTCACGATGGGAGATTTAACCATAATCAATTTAGATCTAAAAATAAAATGGATGACAGAAGTCAATATGGATGATTTTATTAGTGAAAATAAAACAAACATTTAGACCAAGTTAAAAAATAATAATGAAAATCTTAATATGGCAATTGCCTTTTATTGTTTTGCAAAAATAGGTTAGACCAGTAGTATAATATTAAAAAAAGCGGGATAAAATATATATTAGAAATGTCTTTTTTTTAAAAAACCAATCAATAGAAATCGTTAAAAATACTAATTAATTTTTGTAAATAAAACTGATATTATTTCTAGTTTCCATAAAATTCTAATGTAAATTATATATATGTAGGTTTACCAGACGTTCTTTTAAGAGAACATGTCACCAATACAGACGATTAATATGGATTATGAAGCATCGTTAAAAATTCAAATTAATTTTTGTAAATAAAACTGATATTTTTCTAGTTTCCATAAAATTCTAATGTAAATTATGTATATGTAGGTTTACCCATTGGGTTTACCAGACGTTCTTTTAAGAGAACATGTTCTCTTTTGAAACGTCTAGAAATATGTACGGTATTATAGGAATTTTTTTCCCATAAATAAAATCAATATTTAAAACAAATATTAAAAATGGACAAATAATCCTTAGGAGGCAATGGAAAATAATTTATTAAATGCATATAAATTGCATCGAATATTTTGATGTTTGGTCAGAACTTAGAGATGAATTAAAATGTTAAATAAAAAATTCCAAACGTGGTCAGATTTAAGTCTATATTCCTTTGAAAAATAAAAAGGTTTTTAATTAAAATTATTTATAGTTGTTCGACCAATTTTGCAGCCATAATTCATTTAATACAAATAAAAATGAGTATTAAAGAATATTCAAAATTTCTTCACCTAGCCACCAAATATTTATGATATTCCAATCCTTGAACAACAAATGAATTGCTAATTATAGCATGTTTTATTTTTGATATATCAACTCAAGCTTCTTTTGTTTAATCGAAAGTAAATGAATGAGTGAGTAGATATCAGTGGATATTATAAGAGCAATTATATGCACACATTATAATTTAAATTCTTTGAGAAAAGACCAAATTATATAATAAAAAATGTCAGTAAATGAAAAATATGGAATAAAAATAGTATGAATGATTTGCAAGTTATATAAATTTTGTTTGATTGCTATATAAATAGAATAAAAAATAAATGATTGCTTAAAAAAAAATCATTTAAAAGCCCTATTTAAAATATAAAAGTCGTTTTTTCAGCTATAGGACTTGGCAATTTTATTTATGAGGAACCAAAATGTTGTTTACAATATCTCCAATTTCTATATATTTTTTTTATATATATCTAAGATAACAACTAAGATTAATTAATTATATACCTAATAAAATAAATTAAACTTGTACACATCATATTCTAATCATATAACTTTTACACAACAAAAGATCTCTATATTGATTGACAATCTTTGTCTTACCATGCATATCATATATTAAATATATAATCTACAAATCTGCATTTATATATTTATTGACATTCTTATTATATAAAATTATATATAACATGCCCACCCTTTAAAGGCATGTTATTCCAAAAAATTACATTTTTCATATACTTCATAAAATTCGCTTCATTATGCCTGTGCAAGTGTCATAATGTCTCATCAAACATATTAATAATTTCACAAGAAAAATTTACAGATTTCCCTAACCTTCATCTTACGACCAAATCCATTTGATATCCTACACCATACTTACCACTTTAACTGGTTCATTTCACTTGATAGTACATTGCTTGCCATAATTACCAAATGCGGATCAATTAAAATCAACATTTAAGTCAGGAAAAGTAACATTTCTCATATAATCTTTGGAGGGAAAATTTACTCAAAAAAATATGATAGGGAAAATGATTTTTTAACATGATCAATGTGTTTGTTAACTGCACCTGAAGGAATTAGAAAAAGGGATCTAATAGTGGTAGATCTAATTCATTTTGTCAATTATAAACATTCAGCTGCCTAATGGTATTGAGGAAAGTGATTTTACATATGGGTTACACATATTAAAATTAAGAATAGATTCAATTTTTAAAATATTTTCATCATGAAAGATAAAAATTTGATATTTTATCATGTCTGCTTAAGCTATTAATAATATTTAAAATAAAATAAATCACAAAAACTAAAGCAAGTCCATTAGAAAAGTAAACTTATAATTCATTATAACAAAAATCAAGTTATCATGGAACATAATTACATTGTTTTCAATAATTTTAATACATTTTTAAAATGAATTCCTTTACTGATATGAAATTTTTTTACACTAAATAAAACATATCTGATAATATTTCTATTTAATATTTAAGGTTTTTATTTTTAAAATATTTTGGCATAAATTAAAATTTTTATTAAAATTGTATTTTTTAGCTAAGCATAATAAATTCAAATGAATAATTTTTTTATAAGGATTCAAAATCAAAATAATGAATAAAAATGAATATATCCTCTTAAAAATTTGGTTTCAAGAGTTCAGGCCCAATACAATGTTAAGGCATATCTTTAAGAAGTGCTGATAAAACACAAACATATTCAATAACATTTTTTTTGTATTGAATAATTTATATTTCAATACATATAAAAGTTATTGATATTGTGATATATAACTTTTCAAAAATTTAATCCACCATATTTAGCTATTTATAAAATTTTGTGAATCAAAATCAAAACTTCATGTCCATATATATATTTATTTTATCAAACTAAAATATAAATTAATTTTGCATACATATATATAATAATATTTTTATGCCACTAAAGCAGAAGCAGTTGATGAATCACTAAAATAAATACATGATATATAACAAATAAAATTTATTTACTATTTCCAATTTGGAGGAAGTATGCTTTTTCTTTTGTAATATCTGGCCAGCCTATGAATTCGACTTTCTACTAAAATTAAACGGAATTTACAATCTTTATCCTATTTTAAAAAAATTAATAAATTTGCTTAAACATAATAAATAAACCTTTCTGTTTTTTTCTAGATGTTTTCTCATTGCAACTGCCTTTTTTATCAAATTGTGCAAGTCTTCAGGAATAGCTGGAGCAAGCCCACACGCCTTAAGTGTTCTTAAAATTTTGTTTCCTGTTAAATTTTTAACTTGAGCAACTCCGTGCTGGTCTCGTAATTTTATACCTTATATTTTAATCATTTTTTGTGAATTAATAAATATTTACCAATTTGAGATGGAGTCAAACCCTTTTTAGCATATTTAAATATATGTTCTTTAACTTCTTCTACAGTAAGCTTTAACCACTGATAAAAAAAATAATATATAAATATATTTCGTATAAATTACAGTTGGAATACATCTTCTGTAAGGTAATGCCGATTGCGATATACCTTTACTATAAATATAATAAATTTATAATTTCATACATATGTATTATATAAATTTCAGTTAGAGCTAATATTGAATATCATAATTATCAATGAAATTAATCATCATTTCAAAAAAATATTATTTTTTTTACCCTTTGCCATACATACGACCCATGTTGCTAAAATTATAAGGATATTTGGTTGAAAATACAAATCAGCTTATAATATTTTATATTCTTATTTTAATTTTAAATATTATATTTATAAAAATCTTATATTATGTAATCAACATAATATATTTGCTAGTAACATTAATTGATTATATAACAATGATAAAACAAATTATCATAGATAAGCGTATTATTTTATATAAAAATGACTATTTAAAAAAATATAAAACGAGTCTAAGGCAAACTGAAGAACTATTCCCTAATATTTCCAATCATAAATAAATTTATTCTCTAATTTCTTTAATACTCTTCTAGGTTACTTCCTTTTTCAAGGGGTTATTTATAGTACCTTATATTAATATTAAAAAAATAAATATAATAATATACCCTTTGATAAAGGCAATTCTCTTATTTTATATATATTCTTCGCTTTAAATATTGTTTTTAATAAAATTATGAAATTTCTACATTAGATTTTCGGATTAATCTGAATTCCTTGGCATGAAATGAAAAATTTACCATCGAATATCAAAATTCTAAATTGGTACTATGTTTAGGCCCTATCTCATATCTATTTTTATAAAATTAGTTCAAATAATTTGCATCTCTTTCTTAGTGGCATCACTAACTTTCTGAACTCTAAGAAAAAATTATATTTTTTAATATATATTTTTAAAAACGACCTTTTTTATGAATACATTTTTAAAATTACCTTATTAGTTATTTTTTTAAAAAAAATAAAATTTCAGGAGCCTTTTAAATTTTATAGTGGCCTACGTCCAATGTGCCCCTCTTCCCTTCTACACTCTCCTAGTGAAGGGGTTAATTCTCAGCAAAATAGAGTCTAAAGAAATAGTTTGGAATATAGAAATGTTTCTATAAACCTATTTATGGCATTAATTTTTTTAAAAATACCACTGGTTTACTACTAAATTTCCCCTCTCGACATAAAAACGGATCAAATTTAGTCAAATCGTTATAAAAATATATTAAAAAGAAAAAACGTTTTTTATCCAATGATATATATTTTATTATGACAATTATGGTATACTGACTGAAAAATTTTAACAGTTCATTATTGTTGCAAATGTTGAATTAAAGAGAAAAATAAAAATGTTTATTTATTTTTAAGAGATGTCAATCAGATTATTATTCTTTTTAATAATAAGTTTTTATTGTAAAAGTAATAATTGATTCAGTCGGTGATTTTATAAAATGAGTTGAATATTTATAAATTGGAATTTGAATTATTTGATATTGAATTTTATGATTATACTGTTGTAATTTATTAGATTTTGAAATAAAGAGAATTTTATTAAAATTATTTGTAGTGAAATTTCTTAAATATAAAAATGGTACCGAACGACCAGGATTCGTGAACACTTATTAGGGAAAAAATAAGTTAGAGAAAATTATAAAAATTGAAATATTTAGAGGAAAAAAATAAAACAAGAGTGTTTTATAAAAATAAATTGCAGACGTTATTAATCAAGAAAAAAATTTTCCAGGACCGGGTTCCTCAAAATAATAGTGGATTCCGGATATATAAAGGTAAGAAATTTTTTTTTGTATTATAAATTACACAACGCAATAGTAAGATTTTTTGGATTCAAATTAGAAATATATAAGATAAAATTTTGGGTAATTAATGAAAAAATGGCTTTTTATTTTAATGATAATTATAATAAGCATAATATTAATAAAATGTCAAATTTTAAGAGTAATTTAATAAAATTTTTAATTCAAACTTTAATAAAGTGGATGTGACCAATAATGTCATTACTGCATTAATTTTTTTGTGTTTTATGTAATCTTAATTATAATGAAACAAGTAATAAGGAAAATAAAAAGAAGATCTCTTAAAAATAGAGAAAATCATATAAAAAATACAAATACTGAAAATTTAATTACTAAAGTTTTGGTGAAATCTCCAGACATTTCTGAAGATATCAAAAATAGTTTACATTTAATTTTGTTAGAATTAAAAAATTTAAATGGTAAAAAAAATGTTGAAGAAAAATATGAGAAAATATTAGATACGGGTGACGTATTTAATTTTCCTCAAAATATTGACATATCGGAGGATATAAATAAAAAATTAAATTCAATTGTGATTGAATTTAAAAAGCAAATTTCTGAGGTTTTAATCGAGAAACCAGCAGAAATTTTGAAAAATAATAGTACAAATAACACTAATAATACTTTGAGACAAAGTACAGAGGAATCTCTAATTTTACGTGAAATTAGAGAAATGAGAGAAAATATGAAAAATTTGTCTAGAGAAGTTTCCAACTTAAAAATCAAATGTAATAATGTGATTGAAAGTTGTGAACTTTGTGGAAGAAAAGGACATATTGGTAAAAATTGTTATTCAAGAAACCGAAAAACTAATGAGAATGTGACTACAAAACCAAGTGAAAAAAATAGTGTGTCATAGATGTGGTTTTGTAGGACATATAAAAAGAAATTGCATGGTGAAAGAAGCCAATTTCAAAAATGGATTTCCGCAACGAACATTGGTAGTGATAAATCCAGTGGTTCGAAGTATACAAAATCCTCAGATTATAAATGTGGATGAAATTAAAACTTATAATACAGACCATAATAGAATGTGTTTCAAATGTGAAGAAATGGGACACATTGCCATACATTGTATCCAAAGTGTGAGTGGGTCACAGTGACTATATGATTTGAAAGAGAATCATATAAAAATAGAAAAATCATATTTAGAGAATAATAAATATTTTAATATATATAGTTTTATGAAAAATTTTGATTATTGAAAAAGAAATTAATCAGTGTTGGTGTTTTCGTGTCAATATAAAATTGAGTAAAGCATAATTAAAAGTGATAATATATTGTAATAAAAGTTTTAATAAAAATAACATCTGGGAAGAAAAGTATTATTTATCTTAAACAATAGAGAAGAATATTTTAATTTAAGAATTAAATTTTTATCAATAAAATAAAAACATTGACTTTAATAAATTCATGTGAATAATAACATGTGGCATGGTAATGGAAAGTTCAATGAAATACAAACTTTTTGTAGATTAATTTTTTAAAAAAATGTATTTATTTTTAATTTAAAGAGACATTGTTGTGAAACAATGTAAAATTAAAATTTTTTAATATTATGTGGTAAAGAAAAAAAGAAACTTTTAAATAAAAGTCGGTGGACAATAAAAGATTTTAAACTTTGACCTAGTGAAGAATTATGTAAAATAAAAAAGTTTTTAAAAAAAAGATGAATGTGATGTGATGATATTGTTTATAGTTTTAATAGTTATAATTATAAATTAACATTTTTGTTATCTATCGGCACATCTTCATATTTTTTTTTGTAACATAAAAAATATGATTGTGGTGGCATTATATATATATATTGTAGTTTTGTATTTTTGCTATATGACATGTCTTAATATTTTTTTTTGTGGTTCATATTATTTTCTTAATGGATATAACGAAAATCAATTTATGTAGTTTTAATAGTGATAATTATAAATTATTTTTTTTATCCCTATTCGTATTCTTTTATTTTGTTTGTGGTCAATTATTTGTTTTATAATGGAACATTAAGAAAAAGAAAATAATTGTAAAGGATTGTTGAATCCAAATTTATATGTATTATAAAACATACAAAATATATTAATTATTATAATCCGCATGTCGAAAGGAGACAATTCAAGAGTTAAAAGTCGATGATGTTCAAAGATAAGATTCGATAGATGACGAGGAAATAATAATGTCCTTAAAGAACGATAATTATATGGTATCTGGGCGTTTGAAGGGTGGGCGTGTTGCAAATGTTGAATTAAAGAGAAAAATAAAAATGTTTATTTATTTTCAAGAGATGTCAATCAGATTATTATTCTTTTTAATAATATGTTTTTATTGTAAAAGTAATAATAGATTCAGTCGGTGATTTTATAAAATGAGTTGAATATTTATAAATTGGAATTTGAATTATTTGATATTGAATTTTATGATTATACTGTTGGAATTTATTAGATTTTGAAATAAAGTGAAAAATTGAAATAAAATTATTTGTAGTGAAATTTGAGAAAATATAAAAATTATCATTTAGCTAAACCATGTTTAGAGAATAACTAAAATTGTCCATTTTTCATTATATATTTGAAGAGTACATATGCGCACAGGATTGCTTAAGCCAAAATTATTGGCTTGTGGTCAATTTTTAAAAAGGAAATTTTTAAATGTTTCATGCTGCTAAATTTAAAATTGTTAAAATCACTCATGCCAAAAATGATTAAATGGCAATTCTGTTTACATTAAATTTTATCAAAATATCAACCAACTGTTTTTTTTTCTATTTTATAAAATTTCTACTAATCTTACCGCCAATTATATAAAATCTACTATAAATTTTATTTATATTTTACCAAATATCCTATTGTAACCTTCAAATTCTCAAATAATCTTAAAAAGAAAATTATGTAACTTTGTTAACTTTATTTTACGGCCAGCATAATGTCAAAAATAATGCATCCGTTAAAATAGATTCGAGTTTTCATATCCTCAAACCAAAATATTATTCACAAAATAAAGACGTATCCGATAAAATAATAAGTATAAATAAATTAATTTTTTTACTTAGTAAACTAACTTAGGAAGAAAGTCAAAAGCGAATCCTTAAGCTACAAAATCTAATTACTGATTTATTTTTCAAATATTTATCAAGTACAGTGTCATAATTGGGATTTTGATTTGTTAAATTTGATTTTACGTAAAGTCATTATGTATTGCGTTTGGTGAATCATTTTTATTTTTATAATTTTATGTTATAGTTTAATCGCGTTAACCTTTTATTTTTAGATTTAGAAAAGTTGATTATTGTAAAGTCATTATAATTATGATTATTATAATTTTTAAAAAATGTATTTTTTAGTTTATAATTTGAATTTTCGGCATGATTAGGTGGTTTGTAATTTTTTAACTTGTTAATTTTTAATTATTTTTTAAAATTAT
Organism: Gordionus sp. m RMFG-2023; assembly: GCF_954871325.1. Taxonomy (NCBI): domain Eukaryota; kingdom Metazoa; phylum Nematomorpha; class Gordioida; order Chordodea; family Parachordodidae; genus Gordionus; species Gordionus sp. m RMFG-2023. The sequence continues at coordinate 7,514,659 of NC_088777.1, forward strand.
TATTCGCTTTCCCAAAAAAGGGAAGCAAAATTGAAATATTTCAATTCATTTTTTTTTTGAATTCATCATTTTCTTCTTCTTCTTTTTTAAAATTCATTTTTTTTTTATATAAATATTCTTATTTTTATGTTTTAAAAAGTAAAAATAAAAGGAGTTATTTTCACAGCGTGATAATAGTAGTTTATTCGTAAATTTTTTAAAAATTATTAATTATTTTAAGTCTAGATTGATACTAACTACGTATGGGTATTATATTATATTTTATATAATATTTAATAAAATAATTTAAAAAATATGATCTTAAAAATTTTCAATTTAAAATTACAACATGAGAGACTTTGTGGTAGTTTGAAAATATCTTTTCACTTTTAAAAAAAAATAATATTGTAGTCTATAGCTATATGGTAAATTCTACAATGCATCTAATTCGATAATTTCTTTAATGGTTTCAATATTTTGGGAAAAATTGTTACATGGGTCTGTCAATCAAATTCCTCCATGATGCACGGAGTGTTAGATGCGCCACTAATAAAAAGAGTGACAGTAGGGATAAAAATAAAATTGTTTAAGTCAGAGTATTATTTTTTTAACGTGTGAGCTATTATGATCTTAATATATCTATCAGTATATACTGTTAAAATTGCTAAAATGTCATATATTTAACAGTTTTCTAGTCAAACGGCACATGATATATATATATAGAGACAGAAAATTTATTTTATTTTTTATTCAATAAATATAACTTGAAGAATATTTTTTATCAATATTAGCCTAAATTAAAATTATAAAGAATATAAAATGTTACCACTCTTTTTCCTTAAATTAATGCTAAAAAATATTAGTAATCTTAACTAAAAACATATAAGTGCAATTTAAATAAATATTCACCTCAATAATTTTTTAGTTTATTTCTAAACCCTTGATCGTGATGTGAAAACTTAAAAAAAACCATATGAAGTGCAACCAGAATATAAAGGTGTTTCATATTTCTCAACACGATGAGCTTTTGTCCACACGGCTCGATGCTCTAAATCCCCCCCCCCCAAATAACGCTAGTACACCTTATTTATTAACAAAATATTATAATAAGCCAGTTTTCAAAACAATTCTAATCAAACTCTTTCAGGCATCATGATTATTTTTAAGGTAGGAATAACATATGATCAATCATTAGTTAGCGATATTCAACTAGTTGTTACTAACCGTACTCTAAATATTAGTCAGGAGCTTGTATAATTTGAAAACTGTACTAATATATTATCAATAAATGAATGAGTAATTTATATTTATTTACAAATTTAATTTTTTTATCAGTTATTTTCTTTAATCTACAAATAGTGTATATTTTTACTTTACCCTACTCCCCTTTGGTCTTCAAAAAATATTGAAGGCAAATTGCTCTTACCCCCTCTCATCTAGACGTTTTATAGAAGCAAATATTTACAGATATCGCGCCATTTAGAAATTCCATTTTTATTTTAGATATACTTTTAAAAGATCCAAAACTGGTATAAGACCTCTATAATTTCTATAGATGCATAGATATAGGTGGTATTAAATTTGATTTTTAAATATAATATAAATAAAGAATTTATTCAAAAGAAATCGTAGTACCCCAATAAACCTCTGCATACGTATAAAAAATAAACTCGAGATATTTACAAAAAAAATGCACCTTATTTTGAAATATTTTATCATTTATAATGGGATTTTTGATCCATTCCCATTCGGTTAACATCAATTTTCCTTAGAAAAAGAGGTTAAACAATAGTTGAATTGAATATAAACAATCGATTGATTCAAAGGAAAAATTTTAATTAGTGATTTGCATACAGAGCTCTAATCTATGAATCAAGTGGATTTTTTAGCGTCATAAAATTTAAGATAATATTTTCTCATTTCAGAGAATTATGTAAATTTTTATTATAATGAAATGATAAAATTACTATTTAAAAAAAATAAATACAAAATTAATTATATTTGAGATTTGTCTGGATTCATAACATATGTATTTTGCTTTTTCCAATTTCCCAATATTTTACAACCTAAATTAAATCTAACTGCATTTTATCCATCTTGTCGTAATCGTACACAACAAATTATTACATTCGCACAAATTTTAAATGTTAAATCATGTAAAAGTAACAATCATCTGTACACTCAATAATAGCAAAATCTATATTCTATAAATATGGTAACAAAAAATAATTTTGCTATAATTAAAATTAAAATATATACAATACAATATGGTAGTACTATATAAATAACGGTATTAACAAATAAACAAATCCCTAATCCATTAATATTTAATGATTTTATTCTAGGATATCTATTTAACTAATCATTCATTCCAAGAAGCGTTTTAGACGTTCAGTGTTGTAAATTGGTGCAGAAACGTATCCGTTACTTCCGGTCACTACAGGTGGTGGAGCGATATTGTACCTAGCCGTGATGGTGACTTCCTTTGCGCCGCTTTGTTTCCCACCCCCTCGCCGCCCTCGTACCTTTCCTCTACCACCACCCCTACCGCCTCTTCCACCTTTGAAACTTCCACCAGATGAATTCCTCGATCTAAAACCTGTAGAAGATGAGCGCCCAAATCCGGAACGGTTGCCTGAATTGGAACGACCCCGACCTTTTAATAAAAAAAATTCAAATGCATAAAAATGTGTTTCTTATAATTATAAGAACTGGCAAATCTCTTAAAAAATTTTTTTGGATAAACTATAAACATATATTTAGATTTCGAAACTAAAAAAATTTTCCAATTCCTGTCATTATTGGTACAAATCATTTACTCGAGGTATAGACAATTAAAAAAATATTCTAGACAATTTACACTTTTTAAGGCCTCACAGGTCGGATCATAATGATTTTATGATTGATAGAGATATTGCTTATTATGTGTGTAAAGAAGTTTATGGTAATAATATAAGATGAGACGAAAGTATATAGTATACTTTATAAAAATTCATAATAAATGTATAATTACATTTATTTCATTTCAATTAGCCGAATTTATTTATTCAAAAATTCCCTTGATCTAATAGCCGTTTTTTTGTTTAAATATTACTATTTACCGTTTTCATTAGAGGGTGAATTGGATGTTAGCGATCCTATGTTCCTGGTGGATATTAAGCCGAGATTGCTTTCAAAAAATCTGTACTTGCTCACGTAATTGTTAAGTGTGTGAGACACTACGTTATCGTAGAGGGCTCCACCATTGGCAATCAAGTTCAGTTGCTTTTCCATCGCGGCTCGCATAGTAGGTAGTACCAGCTCTGCGTCTATCTATTTTTAAATAAAACATCTTAAGCAGGACTTCAAACTCTAGTAATACTTCAGCCATGTTAGGTTCAAATAAGAGTTAAAGGCAAAATTATAACCGAAAACGGGAAAATGGATTTATCAAAATCTATATTAAAGCAAAGAATATAGCAAATATTGATTTAAATAATTTCTATCAACCCAAACTGAATTCGTTTTTTATAAATTTGGGGTAATGGATCTGAGTTCAACCCTTATAACTCAGGTTCGGTTCAAAGACCTGCTTTATTCATTGAAATGCCTTTTTAATAAGTATAGAAGATGTAGATAGTTTTTATTTATGATTAATTTTATATAAAATTATTGCTTATGATTTGTAAATCACAATGTATAAGCATTTCCCGAAAAAAAATTAGAAATTTTAGGACATTATATTCGACATTTAAATCGTCAATCTTTTTATAATCTTTCTAAATGCATAAGAGTAAGGTCCATTATTTTAAACCTTTCTGAATTTTTATTTTTGTTAAGGCAATTTATATTAAAAATTTTCATATATTCTATTGAGGCAAAATGTCTAATATACAAGCTTTTAAAACCTTGGGGTAGGATTATGATCTCTATATATATTCAGAAGAGCCAATCCATTGGTCCTCGCCTGGCCAGAGGTTGCCCTTAAATAACTTTTAAGTCGAGTGAATGTAGAAAATAACCGCTCATTGGTGCAAGTAGTTACGGGAAGCGTTGCTAATATTAAAAGTATTTTGATATTTGTTCTTACGTTTAGAGTTTCCTTAAATATATTAATTGTAATGCCTCAACAGATTTGCTGGGATGCTCTGTAAGGATAATGGTGCTTAGATCAAAATACCAAGCTTCAGTATCTGATTTTAGCTGTTCGTATCCTCCGATAATGTCGGATTCATAAAAAATACAAATTTTTTTAATGAATATTAAATTATCGTTAATAATTAATTGTTCTGAGATGGCAAAAGAAAATTAAAATATTTGCTATGCCCTTCAAATTTTAATTTAAAGTGAGTAATAATTGTTTTTAATATTGGTAAAAAAATAATTTCTTTATAATAATCAGAAGTAGTAGATTATTCTCAATGACTCTGTAATACTATCCAGAATAATTCCAATGGTAATATATTATCCTTCCACAAACATCAAAACCAGAAAAATATAAATATATATGGAATTTATATGATATAAAGTCACTTTTGAGTCTTTTGAACGTATAATCTAAAGGAAAAATTTGCTCAGGGGGGGGGGGGGGTCCAAACCCGAAACACCGCCCCCTCCGAGAGCTACGCCACTGGCCCGAACCAGGTTCTTTAACGTCACCATTTTGCACAATGGAATTCATAAATAATACTACAAATGAAGAAGAAATAATCGGTATACAAGAAAGTTAAACTATTGAATTTCCTTGGTCAAAAGTTTAAATTATTGAACTTTATTAGTCAAAAGAATAAACTATTGAATTTTCTTGGTCAGAACTTTAAACTATTAAATTTTATTGGTCAGAAGTTTAAACTATAAAATTTCCTTGATCAGAAGTTTAAATTGAATTTTCTTGGTCAAAAGTTTAAACTATTGAATTTTCTTGTTCATAAGTTTAAACTAATAAATTTTCTTGGTAAGAAGTTTAAACTATTGAATTTTCTTAGTCAAAAGTTTAAATTAATTAATTTTATTGGTCAATTAATAAATAAAATGAACAATACTATAATAAAATTAACATGTTTATCGTATCTTGACCACAACTAGTGATATTTTTTTAAAAAAAGGTATCTATATTCAATGTTATATTACTTATAAATTAATATTAAGAAAAAAAAATTGGGCTATATTGGTAAAAACAAAGAGCCAGAAGGTTAGATCCAAATCAAATAAAGAAAGTGTTAAATTGTTTTTTCCCCCAAAAAACCTCAAAACATTACTCAAACTTGTGTGAATCATTTAATAATAAATTTTGGTTGCAGATAGTATTGTTAAAACCCATTCGAGTCGATTTTAAAAAACGAAAAAATACCATTATGTAAAGATTTTGCACACAGCTGAAATGCTTGGACATATATTTACCATATCTCGATGCTCACATAATATTATGTTAGCTAAAATCTTAATCGGAAAGTTTTGAAAAATCGACCCAAATCAAGCGTTTTAACAACACTAGTTGCAGATGGAATTGAACAATTTTTCAGTTAATTTTACCATTTCCAATTTTTATATTATGCACACTTTTACACGGATTTTATTGTATACACTCGTATCTAAATATTTTTATGAGTGCATCGGTATATAGATTTCTTTCAAAGTAGTGTATTGGCTTCGATATCTAGACATGTTTGAAAAGTAATTTTTCACAACTCTTATAACTTACCCCCTTATAAGGCTGGATTCATAGTTGGATCCAATTCGACACGATTAACAGATGATCGATATCCTATCGGATCTAAATATGAATGAATCCAGCCTAAAAGAGGAAATATGGAGGTCAATGTGATTAATATAAATGTAACGTTAGCGTTAAAAAGTAAGATAATGGCGATATTTATTTTTTTCAAAAAAAATAAATTATATTTTATACCATTTCGTATCCATGCACCAAAGCTATTCCGAGTTGAGTTGGCATTAGATACCTGATATGAAATAACGATATTCATTTTTAATAATACGTAACATTTAATTTTAAACAATGACAATATATTTGACGAATGGAAAAAAAAGAAAGGAAAGAGGAAAAAAAAAGGAGAAAGAGAAAAAAAAGAAAGGAAAGAGAAAAAAAAGTTTGGAAAGAGTAAAAAGAAAAAGAAAGGAAAGAGTAAAAAAACGAAAGGAAAGAGAGAAAAAGAAGATTAAGACCCCGGATCTGGATTAAGACCCTGGATCTGTGCTTTTAATATTTTCACGAAACGGAAGCGTACTCTAATATTCAGAACTTAGTAGTTTTTTAATAAAAAAATATAGGGTAACCTAGCTTTTCCTCCGCCGCTATTAGTATTTCCTTCTTGGTCATTGTCAAAATCATTGTTTTGAAAAGATGATTTGAAGTTTTTCCGATTAGCAGTGTTACCTGTAGTTTTTAGTTTAAAAAAATATATATATACACACATTTCCTTAGGTTATACATCTCATGGCCATTAATGATTACTTACTAATTATGTTTAAATTATTGTAATAATTTTACATTACCCACTATCTTAACGTAGTTCCTGTCAATTATTTTTTTGATATGGACTGGAATACTAGCATCTGTGCCAATCCCGTGTGTTTCCATCAGCTTGATAAGTTCCGATTCGGTGAGCAAGTTGGGAGGTTTGGTTTGATATTCTGTTGTTTCTACCTTTATTTTTGAACAAAAAAAGGTTTATATAGTAATAAACATAATAAAAAAGGTTGTATGTCCGTCTGGAGTGTCCAGTTCAAGATATTTTATCGTATATGGTACGCACACCGTCATAGTTTTTGAAACGTACCCCGCTATTCAGTATAAAAAAAACGTTTTAATGTGCCTCTATTTTGTGAAATAGGATATCCCGAACCAGCTAACAAGGCATGAGAAATGAGGATGCAGGCGATCGACCCACCCATAACCCCCCAATCCACAAATATTGCATTCTAATAGTATTTTGTAAGGGAAGCATTTTTCCCAAATGGAAGAATAAATTCCTGAGAATTAACAATGATCGGATCCATCTCCATAATTTACCCTTCAAAGAGTCCAACTTTAAAATAAATTAAATTAAATGTTGTTCACTTGCCTAAAAACTATCATTTTTTAAAAAAAATAAATAATAATCTTCAGGTTCAGGCTTTCACGATGACATGCGAATTAAAAATGGCGTAGCCTATAGATATAAAATGATCAGCATCAAATAAAATATTAAAAGCGAACGGAAAAGTTAAACCGGGCAACATTGGGTTATGACAAGGTTTATTAAAAATGCCGATTCAGGTCGATTTTAAAAAAGACGACCTGTTAAGATTTTACCCAAAATAATGTTAGTAAGCCTGAAGTTTTCGCTCATAGATGGCCGAAGGATTTGGACCTCCATTTGCTAAATCTCGAGGCTCACATAATATTATTTTGGCTACAATCTTAATCGGGTCATTTTTAAGAATGAATCCGAATCGGGCTTTTTAAAAACCCTAGATAGAACTCTTCTCGGCCAGCGAGCATCTTTGAGATGCCCCTCCCCTTCCAGATTATAAACGCAAGACCTTCTATGGAAAATAAGCCCGAATTATAAGAAGATAGAAAAAGATGGGAGAAAGGTTAATTAAATGTTTTAAAAAAATATAATATATAATATAATACTTTAATGACGGGGTAAATCATTCCCTCCTTGAATTCGGTCCGTTGATGGTTAACGGATTTATTAGTGAGACCGTTCTCCCCCAATTTCCATGGCATAATCTCCATGAATCCGGCTTCCAATAATTCCCTGTGTTCGCTTTTAAAAATTTCACCGTTTATTTCGAAAGTGGTAACGTATTCGAGGTACTTAGCATTTCCCATCAACTAGGAAAAAAAAAATTATATTTTTTTTAGATGATAATAATAATTATAAGAATATTTTTAAGCCTTTTAATTTTATGAATTTAATCGGAGTTGGATATATTTTCTTTCAAATTAAGGTGATAACATGTTAAATTCTTATTTCAAAATTTAGATAAAAATACCGGCCAGGAATTTCGTGTTTTTTAAAGAAACTTTTATGGATTTTTTTTACGGATAGAGTCGAGCAAAAAACTTTTACAAATTAGACCAAGTTTAAAAAAACAACCCCTTTTTACAAATATTAATGGACGTTTATGCTAGTCTGATCTATCAAAATATTGTTTCCTATTATATATTTTGTCTCACGTAATAATATCTTTTCTATTAATAGTTTTGTACTCTTATGAAATAGTATATTTAGATTTATAAAAATTACAAGATTATAAGAAGCTACCAAATAAGTAACTTGTATCTTAGATACAAGTATTCGTATCTGAATTTTAGAACATTAATATTTCCCTGAAGAAGCCTTTATAAAAAAAAATGCGAATAAAATTTATATAAAACTTTTTTTTCTTTAGGGTGTCCTAAATATCAAAAATATATTTCGTAAACTTTCGAAACTTTAACGAAAGAAGAAATAGGCTAATTTTAATTAAAAACTAAAAACAAATAAACATAATTCTATAAAATTTCGAAATTTTAACATACGATATCTCAAAGTTTTTTTCATTTTTGTGAATTTTTAAACCACCAGGTTTATGACATAGCCTTACAAAATTTAAGTTTATATTATATATAATATAATTTATAAGAGATCTGTTGATCCATACCAAAGCTCGAATAGGGCAAGGGACAGACTTGAAAAAGAAATCATTTTTTTTTAAAAAAAAAACCTAAACTAGGCCTTATAATAATAAAAAAACCTTGGTAAATTTTTTACAGGCCTGGCTGAGTAAATTATAAAAAAATACACGAGTCGAGCTAAGTCGGGCAAATTTTAAAAAAAAAAACTATAACGGGATGGGTCTGGCAAATAAATTTTTTGGTCAGGCCGGACAATATGTACAAAAATTTTTAGGGGTGGGCCAGGGCCATGCAACCAAAATTATTTAGAAAAATGGCAAAATTTTCAAAATAATAAGACTGGGCCTAAAATATTTGCCATTTCTGGCGGTTTCCATGATATATGCGTATTTTCAATTTTTTCATTATGAAGGAAGGAATACGTTTTAATTTAATAAATAATAAATGAATTAACTGTAGCCAAAAAATGGGTGAATATGTAGTCGTAAATCTGCTTTTTCCCATCATCCCTATCAAAGGAATTAGAATACAATATTTGTGGAGTGGGGGTTATGGGCGGGTGGTCGCCGACGTCCTTACCCCCAAACCTGTTTTGTTGGTTTGGGCCACCCTGGGCCATTATTTTATTGACGGCAGGGCTCAGATGTGGAACGGATCTAGCAGCGTTCAGGATAGATTGAAAATCAAATCCAGCCGAATAAGCGGACGTTTCGGTCCTAGGATAACTAATATAACCGGAGGTGTAAAGCTTTTCTGCCAAATCCATAGTGTGGTGCGGACTATGACCTGTACAAATGTGAGTAAAGTGTATAGAACATTATGCTTATACAATAATGGGGAAGTCCAATTAACAAAGCGCTTAAAATTTGTTTAACTTCCATATTATGAAGCCAAATCAAAATAAAATATTGAAATGACATATACTATTTCACTCAGAATAAAAATTGTAAGGCTCAGAATTTTTTTGAATTTCACAGGAGAATATTTTATATCGCCCAGGAGAAAATGCATTTTAAATTATAATTACCCTTCGCGTTTATTTTTTTTTATCTTCACAATTAATTATCATGAGAGTTGGGGAAATTGCTGGCGGACCTAAGTTTTGCCGACAACTATCTCAGTCTCTGATCTTTTTTGTTGAAAACATAGCTCAACCTTAAAGAAGGCAGGAATACATTAAATCTGAACCTCAATGCTTAGGAAATTTTCTTAGGCACTGGCCAGTAGAGTGTGCCGAATCAGCTGATTTTGCCCAACTAAAAAATATTAGAGCATATATGGACTGGATTGATCGATGTACATATGCCCCAGTTCGTGATATATAACTCACTTAATATTAAAAGATTTGTAGTAATTACAAGTCACGATACAAAGTTGCATATAAAAAAATGGAACTTATAGTTTTTAAAGTAATACAGATATAAGTTATTGTTTCAATCATCATTAAAAGCCAATGTTTATTTTTAATATATATATTGCCAAATTTATTAGGGAAACTCATCACATTATCGAGATGTTGTAGAACATATTTATTTAAACCAAACAATTATGTCACATAAAAATATAATGTATTGTTATCATTACCAAAGGCTGAACTAGCTATTCTCAATAATTGAACCGTGTTTAAAGGGAGCGGAGGATAGCATTGCTTTATATTGGCCGTCATTGACTTCACGAGTGCTCTGGGCGGTCTAATTCCATAGCATTAATTTTTTTTTAAATTGAATATTATCTTTTTTTAAACCTATGTTATTTATTATAACTCCTCAATGTAACTTAATATAATACAATGAAAAACCTCTATGACCAGTGTATCTACAATAGTTATTCCTTAAAATAATCCTATTCTATATTTTTTTAAAAAACTCATCAGAATATTCTATAAACCAATGTATCCTATTAGAATTGTTTTTATCTAGGTTTAACTTAACGTTAGCATTAAATATCTCAGGGTTAGAAGATGGGAAATCTTAAAATGTTAAAACCTAGAATTATGATTTAATAGTACTTCAAATAACGCAAAATGAGGGAGAGGGGGAGATAAAATTGGTTATAAAATGACCCTTTTAAACAATGTAAAATTAATTATTGTCAAGTAGGAGGTCACTTATTTATTTATTTTTTAAAAGAAAATAGTCATTTGATTTTTAGTAAAAAAATTTATATTGTTTTTTTTACCCCTGGTTAATATCTCCTCTGACTAATAGGCAGAAGGCGTTAATGGCCTCTTTGTCAAAAATTCGGCCCCTGTCCCAATACAGTTTCAACGTATCTTGGTCGCGGTTGAAGTTCGAATAATAGCTATTACCGGTAGCTTGATTGTCTAACGAAACCTTTAAATATGTATACGTAATTTGTAAATAGTATGTATCAGTAATATTTGGATAAACATAAATTGCATATATATAAAAAAAAGAATACTCAAATTTTAGATAACAGTTTGGGGTAAAATGAGCAAATCAGAAAATAATAAGATGATAACGTATTTTAAAGCATTTGCATATCCCTTTAAACAAAGTAAACGGAGTTGCATTTTTTTTTCATTTTTAAGATAAATGGAAGAATCAATTCTGAAATAGCAAGAAAATTGTCAAAACACTCGAATAAGCTAGATCACACCTGTTTCAGTGAAGTAATTCGTTTATGTGTGCATAAATATATACATATATATATATAAGTAAATATTATTATTCTTTTTTTTACCCTAACATCGATTCCCCAATATGTTTGGCTTTGAAACTTTTTGATAAAATCATCCCTGGCAACGCAAAATCCTAGGGTGGGTGTTTGGCAGGGTCCAAAGGATACAACTAAATTATGTAATTCATTAATTGAAAACATAGATGTATAAAATCAATTTTATTTTCGACCACACTATATTCTAGGCAGGTGTGTTGTGTCCCAAATATTTTTTTTAAAAAAAATAACTACGAGGAAGAAATCTCAAAAAATGGCTCATATATCACATCTTGAAGAAAATAATGGATCATTTTATATAAAATCAATCAAAAGGGCATGATTTTCGTGGGCCCCCTTGGAATTTGGGTAATTTTTTATATATAAACTAAGGCACACGTATAACTAATGCAGTTTTCACATTTTTGCACCCGAATCCTTATATTTTTTGGGAGTATAAAGGGTCAAGATATGAAAAATGGCCTATATCATAGGCTAATTGATGAGCATTCCATTAAAGATACACTAAAAAATATTGAATTATACATAAATAATTATAATATCAAAATAAAGTCGCTAGAGTATATTTTTAAAATTATTTTTAATGTGGTGGTCCCTTTAACCTCGTTCTGAATTTTAAAATCATTGTAAAAAATAAATTCGTTTTTTTTTCGATTTTTTCAAATTTAAAACAAATATCACTAAAAAGATCCTAAGCCTTTATGTAAAAATTGGAGTGCCGATTTACTGTTTTCATGGTAAAAAGATAATATAAAATAATTATTCATCGAATTTCATTGTCAATTTATATTAATTTATTAAGCTTTGTTTTTTTCCTGAAATTAATATAAATTTACAATGGAATTCTTGTTTTATGATTAATAATTATCATTTTAATATATTTAACCATTTTTTTACAAGATATTCATATTATAATTGAGATTCAACATCATATGTTTTATGCAATATTTTAATTTTTATTGGTAAGAAAATATTTAAAAAGAGCAAATTACATCTATCTATATATATACCATTACACGAAAATATTTTTAAACTAACCCAAATTCACAATTTTTTATAAAAAATTATGCATAAATATATGTTGTAATTATATAAATAGATTATCATATAAGTGCATTTTGAATAATATTAGAACAATTAATAAGATATGCTATCTATTTTGAAAAAAAACTCTTACTTTTTTAAGGTATTTTTACCAATTTTCGCACTTAAAGCAAAAATTTATCATTCCAATTTTATTTTAATACAGATTGGTCTTAATGGTATTTTTTTAAATTTTATAAAAATCAGAGAAGCTCATTTTTTTTTATAAATATTTTAGATATTAAATCTATTAAAACAAATCTTTAATTGAATAACAATTGATAAGCATATAGTTTATTTTTTCATATTTGATATCTACAAAAAATAAGCTAGAATGCTAAAATTTTGAACAATGCTTCATGGGCCTAGATTTAATGACCAAGCCCGGGCCAGGCCCATCGTAAAAAAAATTTTAAGCCCAGGCCCGGCCCGTTTTTAATATTTAAAAAAATTCCCAAGCCCACTATAATATTTAAAAAATTTCCTAAGCCCATAAAATTATTTTATGTATACTTAACTTATGCTGAAGTAATACTAATAGAAATATAATATTTTATTTAGTAATAATATATATATAAAATATTAATAAATGATATAAACAAAATTTTAATTGATATTTCCAAATTATCATTTAAAAATAATATATTATCTACATTTTCGTTATTTAAATTTGTTCTTCTTTCTTCAATAACCCTTCCAATAGTACTGAAATTATGTTCACTGGAAACATTAGATGCTGGAATTGCATGACTTTTTTTGGCTAATCTTGCCAATTTTGGCAAGATTTATTCATGCTTTTTCCACCAATCTAGGATGCAGTCATCATAGTTGATATCCTCTTCATTTAGCTGAATATCCATATATAAATTAATCTCATCAGCATCCCTCTCATTATGAAGTATTGTATCATCCTCCCATGAAGACATATCCAATAATGAGGATGAAGCTAAAAATATTATATAGCTAAAAAGATTTATAAAGAATAAATTACTGGTAGCTCTAGTAATCCTCGAAGTTTTGCCATCTTTGAAAACATTTTTGGGAATATTCCCTGATTTTGGCTGTTTCGTGCCCAGGCCGTTGTGTTAAGTTAAGTAAAATTATACCAATTTCCGATTTAAAAAATATATACTCTCCCAAGGTGTATAGGAAATTTGATAAATAACAATAATAAAATCAGAATGATTTGTTATATTTGTCCTATTAAATATCCTTAAAATAAGCTAAATTTGAATTTAAAAATTTAATGGGCCGGGCTGTGGGCCAGCCCGGCCCATGAAGGTCTCTAATGTGTACCTTAGTTTGGTATATAAAATTTTCCCCAAAATCCCAAGGGGACAGAAGAATCATGATCGGTTTGACATATAATAGTGCCCCTAATGTAATTTTCCAGATTGCATGCATGCATGCAAACTTACACTCAGATTGCAAAGATGGAAATATTTTTGTAGAGAAAGTGAAAACTAACTATGACAGCACAATTAAACTTATGTGAAGGCTTCTTTAGAAGAAGGAGAATGTTGAATAATAAAATTTTAGTTTTACAAATTGTAACCTTTATTTTAGTCATAACGTATATTTTAGTTTTATTTTAAGATTATATGTTCATTTTAGTTTTATCTTAGTTTTATTTTAAGTTAACCTTTTTATATTTATTCAAATATTACTTTTGTAAATAGATATATGTATGTGATGAAAAAGAGTAATAAAACAGATAATAAAAATATATTTTTCACTTTCTCTACATGTTGCCTAGGTGTGAGGTTGGCAAAAAAGACTCGCCACCATGCAATTTTTTTTCTCTTTCTTATATTTTTATGGTGAGATGTTATATGTAAAAATATTAATAATAATATTTTTAAAAAAAAAAAAAATTCTATATAAGAAGGAAAAAAAAGGTAAAAATTATTTTCACATTTTCACAATGTTTACAATCAAGTTGATTAATATACCTTTGGATGTATCAATTTATGATATACTTTATGAATTTACTTATGATTGTGATATACAATATTCAAGAGAATCCAATAGTGATGATGTTATCTTTGAATTTTTTAGTCTCAAGGAGATGATTAGATATTTTGAACAACTTAACGGAAAATTTTATGTTTATAATGATTTGGAGTTTATTCAACTCCGGTGTATATTTATAAAAATAAACGTATCATTTTTATTTTAAATGCTTATATGAAATGTTATAAAAGTTAACATAAATGGACACTAAACCAGATTTCATATTTTATAAATTTCCAAAACTTATTGGACCACTTACTGAGATTTATTTAGATAGGGTGTGTTATTTTTCGACCAACACATTACCAAACTCCATTAAAATAAATACTTTACTTAATAATTTATCTGATGATGTGTTTGATAATATTAAATCAATTTGCTCAGATGCCGATATATTAGATCTTAAGATAGTGATTAAGAAATTAGCTTACCTTTTACCTGTACAAGATAAAAATATTTTAATAAACAAATTCAACTTATTACAGCAGAATGCGAGTGAGAATTTCATGCAATGGTACATAAGAGTATCAAAGCTGCATAAAAAATGTAACTTTTCGGACGACAATAGATTAAAAGAAAAATTACGTAGGTCTACTTTAAATGGCAAAATAAAATATAATAAATTTTGTAAAAATATTAATTTAACCTTAAATGAAATGGTGGAGTTAGGAACTAGATTAGATAGTATTAATGATAAACCAGATAATGATAATATAAGTTATATGAATAACGATAAAAAGTCTGATAAAGATAAAAACCTTAACAATAGAAATAGAAATGACAATAATAATTATTTTAGACCTGATAATAATTTTAGAATATTTATGATAATAGAGATAATAATTATAATAGGAATAAAAATAGGAATTACGACAATAATAATAATTTTAGATACTGTTAAAGTTATGAAGTTTTTTGAATAAAAAGAATTTTTTATTTTATGATTTGAATATTAAAATGTGAGACGAATATTAAAATTATTGTTAACGAACTTGAATGTACTGAGAATATTATTGTTAATTTTAATTTTGCATATAAAATTTTTTTGAATATTAATTTTTTTTTTGTGAATATTTAATCTGTTAACATATATAAACCCCGAATTTGTGAATTGATGATTATTTTTGTTAACTAAAATTTTAATTTTTACTTTTTAATTTTTTATTTTTATTTTTCTTATATTAATTTTATTTTTCTTTTATTTTGATTATGTGTGTCACTTTGTATTTGATTATAGTTATTTATTTAATAAAGATTATCAATCAGATTTTAGTATATATTTTTTATTTCTATTTGATTAGGTTCTGTTTCTCAATCTGACAACTCTCAATTGTGACAGATACTATGATAGGAATTACGGTAATAATAATTCTAGATACCAAGATAATTATAATAACTATAACTACAACAACTATCGCTACAACAATATTAATCAATCTAATTATGGTAGAAATAATACATGGCATGATAATAATCAAAAATAACAGACCCAATACGGTGACGGAAATTGTAACAATTACCAATCTTATAGCAACAATTCAAATAATTATAGAGGTAGCGACAACAGTCAGAGAAAGAAAATACAATATAACAACAATTCAAATAAATATAGTGGTAGCGACAAACAACATTAGAAAGCAAATACAATACAACAACAATGATTACAATATGAATATTTAAGAAATTATTGAAGAGAAAGTCGACTCTACAAAGAACAAAGATGATAACGATTTTAATGTTAACAACTTATCTGGGGACATGCTTAGTGATAAAGATAATGCATTTATGACTACTTTAAAAGTGAACGATATTGTTACAAGTATGCAAGTCGACACAGGCTCCAAACATACTATTATACCTCATGGTCTGGCTAAAAAACTTGGTATTAGAGATGTTAAGAAATCCGAGTTACAACTTACCGCTTACGACGGAAATTTAATCAAGATCATCGGCATTACACAAGTTAAAGTGACTTATGAAGGTATCTCAAAATATTTACAAGAGGTAGTCGTTGAATCAAAAATTGGGACGTACATGGATCAACGCTTTCAAAAATATTTTAAATAAATTCATAGCAAATATTGACACTAATTACGAAGATGAAATAAAATAATTGATTAAAGAGTGTGAATCTAAATTGACTAACGGGCCAATCAACAAAGCAAGCGTCAAGTTACATTTAAAAAGAGATGCCCAACCTAAAATTATATTCTCCTAATGTTATATTCCACTTCTGGATTCTTAAAGAACTCCAAATCATTATAAACATAAAATTTTCCGTTAAGTTGTTCAAAATATCTAATCATCTCCTTGAGACTAAAAAATTCAAAGATAACATCATCACTATTGGGTTCTTTTGAATATTGTATATCACAATCATAAGTAAATTCATAAAGTATATCATAAATTGATACATCGAAAGGTATATTAATCAATTTGAAGGAAAACATTGTGAAAATGTGAAAATAATTTTTACCTTTTTTTCCCTTCTTATATAGAATTTATTTGTTTCTTTTTTTATTTTTATTATTAGTATTTTTACATATAACATCTCATCATAAAAATATATGGAAGAGAAGAAAAAAAATTGCATGGTGGCGAGTCATTTTTGCCAACCTCACACCGAGGCAACATGTAGAGAAAGTGAAAAATATTTTTTTATTATCTGTTTTATTACTCTTTTTCAAAACATATATATATATATATATCTTTTTACAGAAGTAATATTTGAAAAAATATAAAAAGGTTAACTTAAAATAAAACTAAAATGAAAATATAATCTTAAAATAAAATTAAAATATACGTTACGACTAAAATAAAGGTTACAATTTGTAAAACTAAAATTATATTATTCAACAATTATGAACAAATACACCCATATAGTTTGTTTAAGATTTAATTATATGATTTTTATAATCGCCTAGTGTAATAAAATTCAAAATCCCTAATATATTATTGTCATAAAAAACACTAAATTCCTGTAGTTTTAAGCAGAGTTTGAACTATAAAGGGGTTCCATTCTATTTTCTAAAATTGTAAATGCATTAAATTTAGTGTTGTTAAACAGCTATATTGAAACAATTTTTAAAATGGCTAACTCCAAATTTCATCAAGAAATTTTACGCAAGTCTGAAGATTTTGCATATAGATGGCTATTAGCAAAATCTGAGACTAGGCAAGGGTTAAAGTATTGAGTTAGCCATATTTAAAAATTGGCTCAAATTGAGCCACCTAACAACACTAGTTCCAGCTACAGTTCTTAACTTGTAGTTCTGATGGTTTCCAGTTTTTATTTGATATGTCAATCAAAAAAATTTAACCAATAAATAAAAAAAAACCCTAAAATCAATTATGTAAT
Organism: Gordionus sp. m RMFG-2023; assembly: GCF_954871325.1. Lineage (NCBI taxonomy): Eukaryota > Metazoa > Nematomorpha > Gordioida > Chordodea > Parachordodidae > Gordionus > Gordionus sp. m RMFG-2023. Next base: position 7,532,397 of record NC_088777.1, read on the forward strand.
TTTTTTTTAAATATATATAAATTACTGGCACTTTTGTTAGAACCGGTTTCCCATAAATGTTAAAGAGAGGTCTAAATTCTGGTTCTAAACTCTAATTTTAACTGACCTGAATAGTCATTTTATAAGGAAATCATATTATCCAGAGTTTGAAATATTTATCAAAATAATAAAATCTCCAACGAATTTTGATTTCTTAAGAAAAAAAGAGGGAATGCTTAAATAGGATATTTGTTCAAATTTTACATAAAACTTCATATATCTATTTTGTAAAAAATCTTTTATAAGGAAATCTATTGTAACAGCTCAATGTGAGTTGATTTTTAAAATGGCTAATGTTAATATCTTAGCCAACCAAATATAGTATAAGCCTCAAGATTAAATTATGGGATGTCCAAACCTTTTTTCATCTATGAGAAAAATTTACAGGCTTGTGTAATATTTTCTGGATAAAATAATGAGTTAGCCATTTTTAAAAATTAGCTTAATTAGAACCATTTAACAACACTAAGTAAATCTTTTGTGATTATAATGCAAAAGACTTCAGAAAAGTTTTTTTTAAATTCTGATTAAGTAGATGTGAAGCAAATATATTTACCAATTTTTTCTTTGGTATTCATTGTTTTTGCCATATGAGCTGTTTGCAGACGTGTGAATGCACAACCAATTCTCAAATCTAATTCCTGCCTAATATATTTTTTTTAAATGATTCAGTCAAAACTATTTTGATTTCTGCAAGTGGTATTTTAAAAGGATATTAAAATAATTAAGATTACATTTGTTTTAACATAATAAATATTTTTATAACTAAAATATCATGTTCAAATTTCCTATTATGTATATAAGATAATAAATTTTTTTAGATATAAATAAATATATAAACCTTGCATCAACACTTCTTGATTCCAGATAATTTGGATCTGTCAAATTTTCGAAAGCATATTGTATTTCTCCAGGGGATAGAGAACTAAATCGAGCCCTATAAACTGATTTGTTCCTATTAAAATTATTTACATTTCCTCCACGTCCAGTGAAATCAAAGTAATTAATTCGAGTTTTATCATTAAAAAATCTTTTAACTATGTCCAATATTTCAAAGCAAATGTTTTCTCCTTCTTTATCACAATCAAGCCATAGTACCAAATAATCTAATCCTTTTCCTTCATTTTCAGCAAGGCTCTTAAGAAATGCAGGTAATCTCATCTTTGACATTGCATCCTTCCGGATAATCTTTGCCCCAAATAGTGCTGACTATTAATATATATATATATAATAATTATTTATAGTTTTTTTACTCTTGCCTTAAAAATCATATAAATCCAAACATATTATGAGCCAGAATACCCATACTATGAGAGAGAGAAAAAACTTACAAATAAAATATTTTAAATTGATTATTAGAAGTTGAACAAAGAAATAATTGCATACTAAATAATTCATACCGGATCAATTCTTTTATTGAATTCCATATCAAAATCGATTGAGAAAACATGACCAAATACCGATGTCATTTTGAAAATGACTTGTTCAGACTTAAATCTGCCATTCCAAATGTATAAAGATTTCCCTGTAACTTTAACTTCCCTCATATTATTGTTAGACAATATCCCTGCAATGGTTTTAGCCAGTGAAGGCTTTTCTGCTACCATCAAGACTGTCTTCATCAAAATTATTGCATGGATTATTCAAAGATATAGAAAAAGTCAATACGCCAATCACTGACAGCATCAATTCCTTTTGTCAAGGCATGTGGAGATCAGAGTTCATTTAGATCACTATATATTGACATGATAAATTGAAAAATACCTCTCCAAAGTCCTTAAGACCTTTTTAAAGACATCCCCACACCGAAATTTTTAATGTAATATATATCCCACCTGTAACAATTGTGGATATCTAGGGCATTACCAAATCAACTGCTCAGTTGGACAAACATACAACAACAATAACACATCAACCACTCATTCCAGAATTATCCTACCCACTTGCTAACCAGGAACCTATCAAGATCAGGAAGAACCCGCAAGTTCGTTTGGACCCTTTCCAGCTTAGCAGAGTTTAAGCGAGGAGGGGTTTTGTAAACTAAAGAAACTCTGTTTTTTTTTGTTTTTTTGTGTGTATATCATAGTACTGTACGTTCTTTTTCTTTTTGTCTAAATTAATTAACTTAGGACTGAATTCGCTCTAACCCAGCGATGCTGCGTTCGCCATTCTTTTTTTTGTCATAATAAATAGAGGACTTAAATCCACTCGAACCCAGCGGTGAGGTGTATGCCGTTCGTTTTTGTTTGATGTTTTGTGAGTCTAATTAAAATTAACTTAGGACTTAAATCTGCTCTAACCCAGCGATGCGGCGTATGATATTCTATTTCTTGTCATATTGAATTCATTTGAGACTTAAATCCACTCTAACCCAGCCGCGCGGCGAATGCCCTTTGTATTTTACCCTTTTCATTTAATGAAGACGTAAATCCACCCTAACCCGGCGGAGCGGTGAATGCCGTTCTTTTTTGTTTGTTTAACTGAATTGATTTAGGCCTTAAACCAGCGGTGCAGCGAAGGCCGTTTTCTTTTATTTAATTAAGGTAGGAATTAAATTCACCCTAACTCAGCGGAGTGGCGATGGCTGTTTATGTAATCCAATTAAGGTAGGAATTAAATCCGCCCGCGTCCCTAACCTTTTTAGATTCCCTTTTTCTTAAATATTTCCTAAATAAAATTAATATAAACATATGGCTACGTTCGAAAAATTATTTCTATTCATACTACATTAAATAATTTATATGACGTTATTACTTTATTACCTTAAAAGAATTAATATTATTTTTATTATCTTAAAAAAATATTATTATTTTAACTATGTTTAAAAAATTAATATTCTTTTTTACTACTTTAAAAAAATTAATATTATTATTACATAAAAAATATACACATAATTCAAAATTGCTTATTTTTTTTAATAAATCATGAGGAAATCATGCGAATGTATTGTGAATTTTACGTAAAATATAAAATGTGAAATCTTTTCCTTGAGATCCCACTCTCTCTTCCTAAGTTTCCCTTTAACATCGTCATCGATCCAAAACATTTAACCCGCTTCGTATTTACGATTAATGATCCTGATGATAATTTTAAAATAACTATTAAACTAGTCTGTTTAAGCCTAAAGAACTTTAATAAAGTTTATATCTAATCACGCTTTATATAGAATTTTCTTTACATCCCAAAATTAATACAAATTTTATCCTAGTCTTTTATGTGCCCATCTTTTAGTTAATTACTAAACATATATTAGGAAGTACATCGAACCTTTCTTAAAGTAATAAGAAAGAAAATATTAATCCTTTTCAGATTATATCTTTGAGAAATGTTTTAAAAATATACTATTTATGTATAGAAGCAATTGAAATCATTTTCCATTTTTATTAGTCGAACCATATAGTTCTTAAAAATTGGAAATCAAATCTTATATACGTAAATTTTCTATCGAGAAATATAAAAATATGAGCGACTTACTGGTTGCTAATAATTATCCATAATGATGTTTATGCCTATTATTCCCAAAGTAAAAATGTGATTGGAATGATAAAGGATTTTAATATATGAATAATTTTTAAGGAAGTTAAACTACATTAAGAGTCAAAGCACATTTGCACTCTGTGATTCAACTATATTTAACAAATCGAATCTAAAATATGCTAGATTCGATTTGCAAAATATCAATCAAACTTTTACGCAAAATTAAAAAAAGAATTTGCATTTCTATATAAATTTTAATTGATTTCAATTGTTTCCCTAGTAGTTAACATGACGCTTCGTCATTGATACAGGCAAATAAAACATTTCTCCAAGATAAAATCCAGAAAGGGTAATATTTACTTTCTTATTACTTTAAGCAAGGTTCAGTGTACTTCCTAATCTATGTTTAGTAATCAATTAATAGATGGGTGCATTAAAGACTGGGGATAAAATCTGCAATAATTATGGGATGTAAAGAAAATTCTATATCAGGGGGAAAAGAGGAGTTAGAGATAAACTTTATTAAAGTCCCTTTAGGCCTAACAGAGTAGTTAAAGAGTTATTTTAAAATTAGCATCAGGATTATGTGGGAAATGTTTAGAATCGATGATGATGTTAAAGGGAAACTTAGGAAGGGAGAGATGGGATCTCGAGGAAAAGATTTCACATTTATGTTTAAAAAAAAATATCTGCCAACTCTCATATGAACAGGAGTTCTTTCCATTTGGTGGCCACAGTTTAGGATGCTGCGCTATTATTTTAATTTCGTATGAAAATCTGATATTAAATTTAAACAAAGTAATTCAAACTTTTATTGATTAAATTTTTTTACACGATTTTATTTTATTGATTTTGATAAAAAAAACTTAAGAATAAATTTAGAATTTATTAATATCATTTACAACAAACATTTTTAAAATTTTATAGTGATTTTGCATATGGAGTTTTCTGGAGCAAGTCTGACATGAATAATTAAGACGACCCAAGCTCAGATATTAATGCAGCCCTATATTCAAAAGCGTTAGAATTTGGATAACATATATATATTATTCGATCATTCTTATTAAATAATGGGTCAAACTGGTTCTAATAATTGAGCAAAAAGAAAAATGAAAAGTCCAAAAAGGCTAAAGCCCAAATCTTTTAAGGCTGATAGAATATATCTTTTTATACCTTTAAAATTTTTTTATTATTTTAAAGGCGCAATAAATATTATATATTTCCATTTATCTTTATTATATTGTTATAAAATAACTTGCAGATACACCGTCAAAGAATAACGGATTAATTAAAATTACCGTTATTTTGATAAAATATGCCAGCAAAGTTTATATTTAGTACTTCTAAATATGCATAAATTATTTAGAAGATATTTTTCAATCATATTATTTTTCAAGATATCAATTTTATAATATCTCAAAAAAAAAATTTACATGCACAATAAAAAAATTATATTTTATGGACATTTTAATTTTTTTTGCAATTTTTGATCTAAAAATTTAATCTCGCTAGATAAGGATTTTGAAGGCAATAAAATTAAAAATAATATATGTAAAACCCTCAATAAAATTTAATCTAATCTAAAAATAAAGTAATTCTGAAGATATGTTGAAAATAAATAGTTATAATTAGCTTTTAAAAAAAAGATCTATTCAACCATATTTTTCCGTTCATGTTGGTAAATTGACAAAATCGCTTTGACCTGTAAAGTATAAGTCTCCATTTTAATATAAATTTTGATAAGTAAAATTTAAAGCAACTTGATTACTGCAAAAGCTATAATTAGAGATAAACAGAGATAAATAACTCAAAAAAGTCACCATGAAGGCCTTTAAAGTTTATTAACATTTTTTTCAAATATTGTTTGAACAACATTCATAATCTTTAGCATTAGATAATAACATATAAGAATCATTATTGTAATATTGCTGTTATAATGCAACCTCATAGCTGAGTTTTTTATTACAATATGAATGAAAATACATATTCAATTGTAAGAAGAGCTCGAAGAAGTATCATTTTTAAGAATGAACTCAAACATTTCAAATTTTTTACGCCTTCGATCGGCTATTACTTGACAAATGGATTTAAGAGGAAAATCTTCATCTTTCAAATTAATGCATTCTTTTTTTGTGACAAGACCTTTCAAAAATTGTGTCAGTTTTTCTATCTCTTGTTTAAAATGTGTCGCGATCAGAGCCGGGTCTAATGCTATAGGATTTTTTTGAGAAATTTTGAGCCTTTCGAGCCAATCTTGGTTAAATATGTCGTCGTAAGGTTCTGGAAGACTGCTTTTCATATCATATGTTTTGAGCATATCAAAGTTATTTGTTGTATTGAATTTCTTTTTGTATTTTTGCGCATATAATAAGCGAAATCTTTCTTCTTCCTCTAATTCCAATAGAATATTTAGATAACTCAATTTTAGAAATATTATCTTCTTTCGACTAATTTTGAGATCTTCTTTCCTTTTTGCCAGTTTTTCTTTTAAACTATTTATAATATTTTTATTAGGATCAACTTGCTTTGGCGAATTATTTTTGTTACTTGATATTCTATATTCATCTATAGTTATTTCAGCTTCTCTCATGTTTTCATTCCGTAATTCTGAGCTATCATTTATATGTTTTAGGGTTTTATTAGCGCCCACTAAGAGATTTCCCACATGTTCATGCATGTTATTTTGAGAATTTTTAACCTTATTCATCAAGTGATTAAAGTCTTCAAGTAACAAGCTATCCCTAGAAATCATATTGGTGGGTTTATTATACACGATAGCAGGGGGTGAGCTACTTGTATTGCTGATACTCATCGTCGTTGAAAATTTGGCTTTATTAAAAGTAGGGGTTCGGGGTCTCACGATATCATCACTTTCTTCAGACAAAATAATTTCTTTAGAGTTTACAATCGTAGTTTTAAAACTGGTAATCGTGTTTTGCAAAGCGTAACAGAATGTTTGGTATTTAAGATTTAGGGCTTTGTACAAGTTGAACATTAGCAAGCATATATCGCACAACGTTTTTGTGTTCTTATTTAACACCATTATATAGGCTTGTATACTGATATGTTCTGGATTGATTGACAGTATATCCATGGATTCGAACTCAATGCTGATCAATTTCCCCTCTATACATTTTTTCAATTCATCCATTTTTGATAAACGATTTCTGAAATGATTAAATTATTATTATTAATAATACCAAAATATGAATCATTATGATTAATGACATTTAAAATTATTTTTATATTATAAAAAAAAACTACGTCGTATAATACACAATTTATTTTAAGCAAGATTAAACGAACGATATACCTTTATAGAACCTGAATCAAGTTTTCGTTTATGATAGAAACTGCAAGGAGGCATTTAATGATACGGCTTTATACGAAAGGCTCATAGTCTCGGTGTTGTAATATTCTTTTGATTTATTTTATTTGCTTAAAATTTCTAAGGAAAAAAAAGTTTATAAATGAAATAAATTAAATTAAAATTGATTATTTTCCTCATATAAAGTGCCTTTTTTATAAAAAAAACAGGTAGAAAGAAGAAGCTAATAAAATAAAACATATGTAACATAAAATAACAAAATATAGCCCTTTATTTTAATTTATCGTCAAACTATTATTGAGCTTTAAGTCTAATTTTTTATTTTTTTTATGACATTTTCAATTGACACGCTAGCTAGATTATTCAAAATATCATCTGACAATTAGATTATTCCATATTCACTTTTTGTACAAAATGGTCTCTTTAGATAAATCAATTTTTTTTTCATTATACTATTCAATTTACAAAAAATCCGGAACATTTATAAAATAAAAAAAGCGAGTTAAATTATAGCCAATAAAGATCATATATTATCATATTAGAAATACAGAAACCTTATTTTAAATTGCTCTATTGTAATACAAAAAGTGGAGACTGAATAATCTAATTCTCAAACGAATATTTTGAGTCATAGAAAAAAAACCACAAAGTTTTAACTTTAAATAAGCCTTATGATAAAAAAAATTTTTTTAGGAATTAGAAAGAAGACTTATGATAGGAATTTATACAAAGATTTGTATATTAAGTTATGCATACTCTGAAATGTGAAATTCAAAATTTTGTGGGCACATTTAATAGTAACCTTGTTTCATTATGTTTATTCATTATGGAAGCTAATGAATTTAATTTAACCCATTCAATTAGCGGTATATAAATTAAAATCTTTACGATCTCAGTGTAAAAAATCGGTTTACTAATTCCGTTTAAAGATCGAGTTCTGAGTTTTAAAAAAAAATTGGATAGAACCTCAATGTAAACCTGTAAAATTGTGTTAATCTTAAAAATACGGAAGACTTAAACCTCAAAATTAAGCCCCAAAAATAAATAGGAGATTCCGCGCGTTAGACAATTGATAATGACACTAACGGAATAGAAATAAAATTATATTACGTAAACTTATATTCTTTATTTAAGGAAATATATTTCTAAAACCTATGTTACTAAATTAAATATTTACGTCAAACAAAAGAATTATTTTAAATTTACCAAAGATCAAATTTTTAGGCCCCAAGCCTTGATATTTATTTTTTGAAAAAAATGGCCCAGCCCAGATGATTATTGATTATATTTGATAATTGTTTGGCCCAACATTTTGAAATTTTTTTTATTTATTTTGAATAATTTTGGATTTCCCACTTTTGTATGAAGAGGAAATTGAAAAACATGAGCAAGAAATAAATTATTAAACGCTCCAAATATTTTTAACAACTTTCCAATTGATTAATCGATATTATTTTAATTTATTTTTTTGAAAATCGGCTTGGTAGAAATTTTTTAAAATATTTTTCTAAAGATTCTTAAGGCCGGATTTTTGAAATCATACCATTATGGGGTGGTTCGGAAGATTTCTGTAATTAATCCTTGAAACTATTTTTGTTAAGAATTATTTCTATTTTTAATTCGTGAATTGAATAAAGAACATGAATTCAGTAGCGATACTAGGCTCAAGCTCCCTGAAAAATTTGAAGAGCCCTTGAGATTGTAAAGGCTAGTTACGCCATTTCATAGATTTAGATAATAATAATGAATTCCCTTATTATTTAGTTGAGCCATTCAAAACCGATTAGTCACGATGTCAATCCAAATTTTTTGTCTTAGCCTTAAGTATTGTTGCTATTATTCAACTTCAAGCTTGCAATGATTTGAAACTCTTTGATGTTATAAGGTTTATTTATTAACAAAGTGTATAAAAGTGTATAAAAGTATATAATTGGGTAATAAAGCATAAAATGAAATAATTATATTATTTATTTTTTGCAATTATAATATAAAGATTATTCTATTCTACGATATAATATTATTCAAAGTTACTTTGCTTGCACATATAGGCCTTTTAATATATTATTATTAAAAATTATCCTATTAATTACGATTTTATTGGAAATCGTTATAATTATGCAAATATACTGTTCCACAGGGACATCATAAAAGCAGTCTTGCCGTGTGCTAAGGACTACAAAATGACATATTCTTAGGAATATTAAAACAATTATTCAGTTAGATTCGTTTAACATTAGATTCGAAATTTAAATTTTTTTAAAAAATATATTTGCTAAAACGAAATTAATGAATAATGAATATGGAAATAAATTATAAAAAATATAAAGTTCCACAAGAGTAATGTTGAATACTTAGAAATAATTTTAAAATATTCATCAATAATTTATAATATTTAAATATATCTACAAATAGTACAAATAATTTTAAATAGTTTTGAATATTTCGATCGAATAATAAAACATTAATATTCGAAAGAATAATATTATTTTACATATTCCATTCCAATATAGGATTCGTAAAATATGAATCAAATAATAAATAATAAATAATAATGTAGGTATATAGCGGGACACTGAAGGTACTATCCAAATAACCTGAAAGTCATAACAGGATCTGAATCCATGAGGATTCTGAATATCTCAAGTTTATATAATTTATAAAGAGGAATTTGTAATTGTTTGACCGAAAATGAATTCTAGCATGTATAGATTACCTTTAAATTTAATTCCGTATACCTGTGAACTACTCTTATTTATATTAATTACTATATGATTTTTATATAAATTAAATACAATACACAAAAGTTCCTGTCAAAATTGTCTGATTTACTATGTGGCCACTGTATGATGGAATAATTTCCGGTCATATCCGATTTTTCCAATTCAAAAACCAATCGCCTTTACTAAATAATTTTAAATTGCAAGATTACAGATCCTCATGATTATACTAGAATAATATAATATTGTAATAATAATATTGTCAAGGAATGTAAACATCGACGAAACTATATACTGCACAATCATAATCATTTAAAATTAAAAGTTTCCTACAAAACAGACATTTATTTTTTTAAATAAAAATTATAACATAAAACTTCCAAAATTAAATATACCAAAAGACAAGCAACTATTCTTTACAATGATTCCCTGATTAATATATAAGACAATCATAGGAAAGGTATTTTGGTATGTACCCTGAATATATTTAGTTTCAAACATTATAAACTAAAGAAAAAAAGAAAGGAAAAGGAAAAAAATGGATAGAAAAGTGACAGAAAAATGGAAAGAAGGGAATGAAAAGAAAAAAACAAGGGAAGGATAGGGGGAAAGGAGATGAAAAATATAAAGGGAAATGTAAAGCGGCACAGCAAAGAAAAAATTGTGAAGGGAAGAAAAAGGGGAAGATGAAAGAAGGAGAAAAGTAATAAAAAGGAAGAGGGAATAAAGAAAGGAAAAGAAACAGAGAAAGGAGAAGGAAAATGTAACAAAAAGCAAAAGAAAATGGAAAGTGAAAGAAAAGGGGAAAGTGAAAGAAAAAGTGAAGATAGAAGAAAAGCGAAAGAAAATGAAAAGAAAAACGTAAAGATAAAAAAAATGAAAGAAAAAAGCAAGGTAATGGAATTGAAAAAGGGAAAGAATAAAATGAAAAGAGGGGAAAGGGAAAAAAAGGAAATGAGATGAGAAAAAAAGCAAAGGAAACGGGATAATGGATAATGGAAAGTGAAAGAAAAATGAAAAAAAAGGGAAAGGAAAAAAAGAGGCAATGAAAAGAAAGAGCAAGAAAAGAAAAAGGAAAAGGAAAAAAAAGGGAAAGAAAAAGAAAAAGATAAACGAAAAGAGAAAGCAAAAGAAAAATGAAAAAGAAAATAAGATGGGAAAGGAGAAAGGAAAGAAAATCTAGAAAAGAGCAAGGAGAGGAAAAGGTAAAGAGAAAGAAAATGGAAAGGTAAGGGAAAGAGAAAGAAAAAAGGTAAGGAAAGAGGAAAGAAAAGAAGAGAAAGAAAGAAAAGGGGAAGCAAATGATTAAGGAAAAGAAAAGGGAAGCGCAAGGGAAGGTAGGATTGTTAAAAATTCTGATTTGGGTCGATTTTTAAAAACTAACCAATTAAGATTTTAGCCAAAATAATATGTAAGACTAAAGAATTTGTGGCAGAAATGTTGGAGCTATATTTTGCCAAATCTCGAGACTTATATAATATTATTTTGTCTAAAAATTAATAGGGTAGTTTTGTAAATCGACCCAAATCAGCATCTTAATAACCCTATAAAAATTGAAAGGTAAAGAAAAAGGGGAGAAAAGGAACAGTGAAAGGGAAAAGAATAAAGGAGGAAATATTAAAGAATAAATAGAACTTATTATTATTTTTATTGAAATATAATCTGTAGAAATAAGTGCTTTTCTATAGTAATAGAGGTGCTAATATTAATACCCTTTAGAGAGCATATCCAGTGCATTGGATAAATATCCAGTGCAGTGGTTTAATATATACTGTTTGGAAATTTAAATATTTTATCAATGAAATATAAATTAATTTAAAATTGATTTGTATATTATCTATAAAATATGGTTTTTTTTACTAAAGAAAAGAATGGAAAATAATTTTATATTTTGTTTATTATAAAATATATTCATTATTTATTATATAAAATATTATTTATATTATAGTATACATATCTTGAAATATTAATTTAAAAAAATATATATTATTATTGTATTTACCTTATTTTATCATCTATACATATATTTTTAACTATATTTAAAAGAGGGCTGATTTAAATAATCCTAAGTAATAATGCGAGGCTAAGAAAATAATCTGTAGCAGGTATTTAATAAAAATTTTCATTTATATTAAAAATGAAAATCTTTGTTTTATTAATATAATTTTTCTAATTATTTTTATGAATTACCTAAAAATATTATATGTTAAATCATCATTAACATTTAATATCACCTTCCAGATAGCATTATTAAATATTTTCATTTTAATAAATACTTCAAAATAACTGGCATCATTATTAATAATTAACATAAATATGTGCAGTTTTGTTTTGTTTTAGATTACTTCCTACTATTTATATAACTCTCCGAGTAAAATATTTTATCTATAACAATAGTCTTTCAATGATATAAAATGTTTTTAAGATAAATCTAAAATGGAGATAATTATTTTCTATAATATTTAAGAAAAATCATGCCTTTTTATCAAAATCGCATATAATTTAGCAACAAATCGCAACATATCCTTTGTAAATGAGGCTTTATATGAATATAAATAACATAACACTATAAATGAGGCTTGATAAAAAGAAAAGTTCTTTTACAAAAAAATAAATAAATACTTACCAATGACATGAAGTACCAATTACATGACGTCATGAATGATATAGTGAGGACATTGGAAAGTAATAATATAGATTTTGTAGGTGTTTTTACAACCGTATGCCCTTTCTTAAATTAACACTGTTAGATGATTTTTATGGAAACTTTAAATAGCGGTGCCTGAAGTGGTTGTCACTGCTTTGCTAAATTGAGGCTAAATGTATCTATCTTGTATGTATTATAATGTGGAATAATATTAATTTTGCCTGATATTGTTTATGGCTGGATTCGAAATTATCGAAGAGTGGCTCCAAACTCAAAAAATATTAAATATTAGCTCTCTTTAACTTCCTTAATAGTTTTGCGTCATACCCCCCCCCCTTCCCCTTAGCCCAGATAATATAATTTCAATATTTTATCCTTCAAAAAACTCTTAATTTGGAACTTTGCAGGTGTTTCTTCCTTTTCAGAAAATGCTAATTCAAGTCCGATTGCTATTACGAGTAAAAATAAATAAATACTCTAAATTAACTCATTATGTTTTTATATTAATTGTTATCTCTTCCTTTGGAAATATGTGAAATGGAATTTAAAATAAAAATCTAATGGTAATATAAGAGCAATTTATTACTCAGTCAGAACCAGCCTATACATGACAGGATATTCACTGGATACAAACCCACCCTTTCAAAAACCTATACCTACACCTCTAAAAAATATTTTACTTTATAATTATAGTTCCCTTCATAAATTAACTATAAAAATATTGTGACGTAAAGGATTTATATTTTAGAACATAAATTCAATTAAAACTTTCAAATTTACAATAAATGCATTATTATAGTATATTGTTTGACATGAATATGAGTTTCGATAGACTCTAACTCCTTTAAATGGTAGAGAGTTACCCAGAAATAGTTTTTGTTAAGTAATGTCTATGATTAATTTACAATCAGCTGATCACTCCATTATTTCGAAATAATGTATTAAACTCATTTAGTTTAAAGTGCAAATCATCTGTATCAAGGCCACTTGTAAATAGACCTATATGACTCTTCATCTTATTAAGGTAATATATTATAAATTATTATTTAAAATTTATAATTTTATAATTAGATTTTGCCTAAAATATGCCAATTAAACACTAATCAAATAAACAAAATCTACTTTGAGACATCAAAACAATTTATTAAACACAATAATTATAATTTAAAGTTATTTTCATCTGCTTTATTTTATAAAATGCCATTTGGAGGTTCAAATGTGAAATCGCCTTTAGATACCAGCTTAGAAAAATTATATGAAATGCGTATGTATAAAGTAGAGCCTCAACATATGAAAAAGTTTATTCAAATAACAACTGATAATATGCCTATCAGAGTTAAATACTCAAAACTCCTTGGCTATTGGTTTACTGAATTTGGAACATTAAATAGAGTTATTCACCTTTGGGAATATGGTAAAAATATTTAATATATAATCTTATTTTGAGGGAAAACAAACTGTACATATCAATAATGGTTTACACATTATCTTTATAATGATTAATCAATGATAGTTTTATTTGAATTTTTAAATCTGAGAAACAATATTTTTGAAATTTAATTTTTCTAAACTGGGTCCACATTTTCATTTTAAATTTTAATTATTTTAGAGAAAGAAAATGTGATAAAAAAATAAAATAAAATGAATGTAATAAATTTATTATTTGTTTAAAAACAGATTCTTACCAACAAAGGAGTCAGGTGAGGGATTCTTTATCCAAGGATGAACAATGGCTCAAGTTTTTAAATGTCATGAAACCTTTATTGAAAAAGGAAAAGAACATTTCTCTCAGAAAATTAAGTGATCTAATATGCTATGATACACCTCCAAATCAGCCTGGAAGTTTAAATACTTTTCATTTTATTTTAATATTTTTATTATGCATTTTCTTTTAAATAGTTGTTTTTTTAATTTTTATCCCTTTATATAGAATAAAATTATAAAAATAAAAACTTGCCACCATTATTATTTTTTTATATTCAAAATGAAACTAGGTATAATGGTTAAGTGGGCCCAGGTACCTACACCCTTCCTAAGCCTGGCATTACTCACCCCAAAATTGTATCCCCTACCCCTTCCTACCAATTCAAAATTAACAGCAAAAAAAGGAAATCAAAACTACACTCTCACCACCTTTTAATTTTATTTAAATGAAAATAGTGTCTTCATCTAGGTTGGGCAAATTTTCACAAAAATATATTAGACTATAAATAATTATAAAGTGTATTTTAAATATAATTACTAAATGGCCACAAAAAATTTTGAAAAAAATAAATTTAAATAAAAATACTTAGACAAATTCTTATTAGAAATAGATTTTTTTACTATAGAAAAATTTGCAGCTATATTTATAGTATAATTATATCACAGGCACAGGATTTTAACATAATAGATAGAGCAAACATATGAAACAATTTAAAATAATTCTTTACATAGTCTATTATTGATTTTGGAAAATAAACTTTCCGCATAACATGATTAAATGACAGGTAGGAAATATTATATGATCTTTTTCAAAAAAATTTATTTCTTCGGTTTCATTTTCTGTATGAACCTTGTTTATTTTAATAAAATAGGATTAACCCTAGAGGCTAATACTCACGGTATTGGTAATTCAGTGTATCACTGGATGAAACAGGTAAGATTTCGATTCTTTATTTAAAACTCGGATCACAAAATCAATATATTAGAAATAAATTGTGAATTTTACAATTTATTATTCAATTTACAAATGTAATGTATAAAAAAAAACTAAAAAAATTTTTAGACGTCCATTATAGGTTAAATGTCTTTGTATTGAAAGAACCTCACGAAGCTAATGCCTGTAAATTCAAAGAGTTGGCAGATAGAATTTTCAAGGAATTAGCCGATGACAAGATAGATAGTTTTCAACACATAGGGACCTTTATCGCCGACAGCGGAAAAATGAACCAAAGTTAAATTTTACCTTTTTATTATTATTGAAAATAGAAGTTCCAACTTTAATTTATAATTTGTATCATCCCTATAGTTATTAATATTCTATCATCTCATTATTATAATATTCTAACTCTACTTATATTAATTTTAACAAAAGAGCTATTTTGAAAAATAAAACACATTTTAAAATCGTTTTATATATATATATATAGAACCCCCCTAAGGTTGAGAATTTTGACCCAAACTTAATTTGGTCAGAAAACAGACCGAACTAAATAAAGTTCTAACTTCGAATATTTTTTTTTAAAAAAGTAGCTAGCTTATTTCCGATAATTTTAAAACGGCGAGTTTTAAATTCTGGTTAAGCTCAGTTAAAGTAATAAAAAGAAAAATTTAAGCAAATCCTCTAAAAAAAATGTATCACAAAAAATTTTGTGCAATATAAATCATAAGTTTTTATCAATTTTAGGACTACTTTTTAAAGCCCCGGGATTTTTTTAGCCCTATTTTAAAAAATTTAAATCGCGCATTTCTTATTTATTTAATTGTTGTTTTGTTTCTTTAATTTATAAATAATAAATTCAGCATTGTCTGAAATTCAAGGGTTAGGTACTCTTATACATGGCGGATTACGAATCCCTCATAATGCAGGTCCTATTTTAAAAATTAACGCGCTAGAATTACTAGTAAACTCCTACGGCATGTCGTAGGTTGACTATTACAGTGTTATATATTCATATTTTAAAAATTGTTCAGGAGAGGATTTTTTTTAAAAAAGTATTTCTATATTTTAAAAAGGAGATGACAATGTAATAATTGCAAATTGGTGATTGTTCTCAATCGTATTTAAATATTTTTATTGTAGATATATAAGAATATAGCAAAGTATTTAAAAAATATGCATTTAGAACACTCTAATACTCAGGCAACGATATTTTAAAGTACTTGCACAAAAGGGTCCCTATAAAAAAATATTTAATAGGAAGTTCTATGTCCTAATTTCATAGACTTTGCCATGTTCTAGATTCAAACTATGGAGGAAAAAAATAATATAATTAATATTTCTTTTTTGTAACAAAAATAATATATTTAGTTATACAATACGTGAGATGCTCAAATCTGGATGATGCAGCCTTGCATAAGAAATTTTGCGAGAATAAAGAATTGCAAAATTTAAGTGAGTTATAATATATTTTTTTTAAAAATATAAAATGAGCCAGCCTATATAAATTGACCTATGGTCCAACTCAAGGAAATTATCGTTATAGCAGCTGATTTATATTATTCGTCTATTTATAATCTTATGACTTGTCTGATTTGACAGATTATTAATAAAAAGACATGATATAATTTTATTAAAAGCCATTTTTTAATATATCAACCCCTAACTCTAACCTTAATCATATTCAATTCTAATTGCTTAATTTTAAATATATCTCCAATTAAAAAATTCCTTCAGATTGATAAAAAAATATTTGAAAACACCTGGATGAAAAAAAAATATTGAAAAAAATTACTTAGCATATATTCGATAAATTTATCATCTATAAAATTTTTTTTAAATTATTTGATCAGCATTTTATAAATAATATCCAAGCAGTATTTATGATTTTGTTGCCAAACGAAAACGTATTCAGCGTGCATAAAATATTTAAATATTTTTTTACCCATAATTTCAAATCTTTTGTATTTTTATACATAAATCTTTTTTCATGTTTAGCTAAACATTTTTTTAGTCAAACCTAGTGTTGTTAAACGGCTCGATTTGAACCTATTTTTAAAAACGGTAAACTCAATATCTTATCTAGAAAAATATTACGCAAGTCTAAAGATTTTGCCCATAAATGGCACGAAGATTTAGACATCTATTAGCGAAATCTCTAGGTTTAGGTTATATTTTTCTTTGCTAAAATATTTAGTTAGCCGTTTTTAAAAATCGGCTCAAAACGAGATTTTAACAACACTAGACGATATCATCATTAGGCTACGTAAAAAATAAGATATTTATTAAAATAATGGTTAGAAAAATAGAATTTATTCAGTGAAATAAAATCATGTTTTTAGGTCCTATTTTTTTAAAAAAAGTTCTGAAAAGAATATAAAAAGGTCATCTTTTTGTAAAGTAACTATTGATACTCATAACTATATGCTAAATTATTTAAACATAAAATGGTTATAAATCATATAAAGAGATTTCTGAAAATCTAAGCGATTAATTTTTAAAACATGTAAGCCCACCTTTAATTATTTAAGCTTTTAGACTTTATTATGTAAGCCTCAGGATTTGGAAAATAGAGGTCCAAACCTTTCTGCCACCTATGAGTAAAATCTTCAGGCTTACATAATATTATTTTGGCTAATTTTCGAATCGGGACGTTTTTAAAAATCGGGCGGGTCGTTTAACAACACTATTTTGGACTCAAACCTTTTCTTTTAGCTGTGCCAATAATTTAACAGATTATTGAAAAGGCTCTATGACTTTATTTTTTTTAAAAAAATTAGACCCAAAAATTATTAAAATCTTAATATATTTTTTTTTAGGAAGCGAAATAGAGAAAATAGCGGTGTTGGGAAACAGCCAAATATTGAAGCCTGCTCCATTTTCTCCCTTGAAATAGTGGCAAAATCTTTCGTCTCCTCTTTACTAGAAATTATATATCGGACAGCAAATATTTTCTCATTAATTACTATGACCCTTTTTTGGGACTCAAAAAATAAAAAATTATATTACTTTATTTAAATTTAGACAAAATTATATTTTATTATTTTTTTTAGGGAATTTAGGAAAAGAATTTAGGCAAAATTATATTAATACATATTTCCATTAATCTAGGCAAAAAAATATTTTTTTGCTGCCCAAATAAATATAGCAAAAATTTATACTTTTATTTAGAAAAATTTTCGGAAATAATTATACCACAAAAAAAATGTAATTTATGTTTTGTTTTAAACCAAAATTTAATAAAAACATTTATTAAATTTTAAATAAAATATGTTTTAATAAACATCTGCTAGTAGATATCCATTTGAACTTATCTAACTTTAGGAGGATAAAATTAGTCTAAAAATAGATATCATTTATTGTTGTTAAATTTTATGATAAAATATCTTTCTTTGAAGTTATGTTGTTAGGTTAATCTTAATTATAATATATAACTTTCAAGATTATATATTAGATAATATAAATAAAAATTATAATGATGGCTTCCTTTGCCTTGATTGTATGTTTGAATTTTTTTTAAATATAATAAATACATTAACATTGTCTAATTTTAAAAAAAATTATATATAAATAAGTAATTGACTACCCAGTTTATAAAATTTAAAATATCATTATAATATAATATTTTTCTAAATGCTAATTGGAGGTTTAAAACCATTTCTATATTAAAAGATCCAAAAATCTTTTTAAATTTTCATCCGACATTTTGTGTTAATTAACATTTAATGAACTGATTGCTTCAAATACAGTATTTGGCGTTTTAATTGCTCGTAGCAAACAAACATGACTATGTTCCAAGAAGCAAGTCTCATGAATGATGGGGTAAATCTTTTAAATAAATTTGGTGTTTAAAAAATAAAAATTTAAGTCAAATATTTGTTAAAAAAAGGATGAGGAAGATTTTTTTTTAAAAAATGTTCTTTTTTATATTAATAACGAAAAGAACGAAATTTAAATATTAAATTCTAAAAAAGTATCATTTTATTATTCCGTTCCCTTAAAAGGATCGAAGGAACGACCAATAGTAAAAAGGATTTCTTGTGCTCACTTTTTTTAAAAGGATCGAAGATCCAGACAATTTGCCCAAAATCTAGGATCTCATAAGAATAACGAGCTTTGATACTAATAAATAATTTAAAAAAAGCATTATTATTGACTATACCCTTTGTAAAAGGATACGGGGCCCTCTTTGGTTAGCATACGATAGGCGCAGTGTAGGGAACCTTTGTAGTTGTTAGAAGCAGAATTCATGAATCTGGTTTTCACCACATCGATGGGGGAAGCTGTTAAAAAAAAAATCTTGTCAGTTTATTCGATTTCATAAAAAATATATGGGTTTAATAAAAAGTTTTACGATAATATTTATAATGATTAAAATAAAATAAACGTACTATTTATTACCTATGAGCGTGGTTATAAAGCCGGCCCCGAAAGCAGACAAAAAATGACAAGGAAAATTATCGCTTAGACGAGTATTTCTTAAGATGTATTGTTTGAATATGTCGTACCCTACCAACTCGCAGGCGTTTATAACGGCATTTCTAGTCATGTTAGGCAGTATTCCTTTTATAATTATTGTGTTAAGTTATAGTGTGTATGGTTTTCATTAAGAAAAAACAATAGCGGATGATTGGCATAACATATCCATGTTAATTATGAGAATTTTAAAGAGTTTTAGGTAAATGCATATTAGGGCATGACATGTAGGTAGATTCGTAGACCTACCATACGCCCCTCTTGAACGATTTATAAATAGCTTTAAACTTAGAAATGTAAATATCTATGATATATTATGTCTTCAAATTCGTAAAAACGGAGAATTTATTATCAAAATAAAAATGGATGAAATTTTAAAATTCTAATCACAGGTTTTTATTATGAATTTTCAATTGTCCATTCAAATGCGGCCTTAAAAGGAAATTTTTGGTTTAATAAATACGTGTTGGCGAAAAAATCGTTCTTCGCTCTCATTCGATTTATAAGCAGCCGAATTGATGGTAAAGCAAAATTTTGACATGTATCGCGGAGAGTTCGCAAAATTTATTTCCAAATAAGAAAATTAAATAAAATAAGGTTCTTCCGATAAATATGTAGAGTTGTATATCATTTTTTTTTATATTTTAACTTTGCAAATATTCACATTATAACAAAATAAAGATTAATGAATTCATAATTTGGCCAAAAAAATTCACTAATAATTATATAACATGTGATTCTTTGTCATACTTAAATCCCCCTTTTTTTAAAATCATCACTGAAAATCCAGCAAAATAAAATCACTATATATAGTAGGTCTAATAGTAAATCTATCATTCCCCAAAGAAATTTCCGCAATCTTAAAAGCTTGTTATTATACAATGTAACTTGAATTATATTATCTGGAGATGGGGGGGGGGTAAACTTAAAAATGGCCGAAAATAAAAATATCAACCCATATAAATGGAGTTAGGGTATGAAATCTAATTATATTTTTTAAAAAATCGTCTGTTTTACTATATAAAAAAAGATGATATCATTTTGACATCGATTCAACCTAACAATTTCTCTATCTACTACTGATCGAAATTAAGTTATGGCTACCATATTATTCTTAACCCCTACTATTTCTTATGTAATAAAATAAAGTTCTATCCCCCTTTGGTCCAACGTTTATTATGGGGTAATATTTGCTTACCAATAGTAATTATAATTTTTATCACATGATAATAAAAAATATTAACTTTAAAAAAAATATAAAAAGAAATCCAAAATATTAAGGGCGAATTTATAGTAAGCGCATTATCTTCAAGCAGTGAGTTATTTACAAAATCAAAGCTAATAGACAGGTATATTTTATAAATATGGAGTGTATTAGAGAAAAAAAATATGTTGCGATGAGATTATAAAAATAATAGCTAAATTATATTACAAGTTTTTATATACAATTTTTAAAAAAAAGCAGAAAATCCATTTTTATCAAATATTTGTTATAAAGCAGAAGATATATTTTTATTAAACATTATCGTTATGAAGAATCAGCTTTGATTATTTAGATAGCGTTAAATAAATGCAATGCTCGAACATAACGCTTTTGTTATAAATTCAACGTAATGAAGACTAGGAAAAAAGTGAGTTTTGAGAGTTTTGCCAGTTATGATCAACTAAGATTAAGAGAACTAAATTCTTAATGAGTAAAGAAGATAAATTTTAAAAAAGGAAAGGCCTTTACTAGCTTTTTTTTTAAATACAAATTAATTACTGTTTTAAATATCAAATTTAATCAATATTCAGATATAGGGCTGATAAAGCAAAGAACACATGTTTTGTTTTCATATTTTATAAAATATTTTTTGGTTTTGAAATATTCAAAAATTAATTGTTTCGTTATATCAATTCTCTGGTTTTTGTAACCCTACTTAGTCAGATCTTTAAGTTTTACCCATTCTAACTTCGTATTTTCCCCTTTTACCTGAACTTTTTCATTATAAATAATAATATCTTAGGTCCATCTCCTTATCCCCCTCCCCATCCAAAACAACTCTGCCAAACTTATTTTCATTTCACCTTCATTCACTTCACTTTAAACGTTTCCATTCCCCTCTTTGCCTAACATTTATATCCTTATCGATATTTTATTTTATTCTATAGGCCATTATACCCCAGACAAGTTGCATACCTCACACATACTTTACCACCCTCACCTTAATCTCCCAAACCTATTACTCTTTCCTTTAAATATTTCCTTACCAGTTTAGCATTGGATTATACCACCCCCTTTTATTCTACCCATCACCTATTTGGATATAAAATTTTTGACTAATTTTACTACTAATCCTCAAACACGATAGTCAAATGACTAAATCTATACCTTGCAGTTTTCTAAAAAGTAATAGTAAACAATGAAATTCCAAAAATTGGATTTGCCAGTACATCTAAAATAAAAAAAAATTCTAAATATCTTAAATAATTAAGTAAAGTCCCTAATTATCTAATAAAAAATATTTTCCATATATATTTTATAAAAAATTTGGCTTCCATTTACTTACAATTGATTAAAGAAAGTTTAAAAAAAATCTGGTCATGGGATATATAAATGAATCCATATGGCATGAGATGATGTCATAAAGTGTTGAAAAAATTTTAAGCTTTTAAAATTGTCATATTTAATTAATCAGAATTATAAAAAAATTTAAGTAATTCATGCCAAAAATAACCTTTCCACAATCCTTTGAGACCATCTGTTCTGTATATTGTTTTGTAAGCATGCATTGCTCCATTATATCTAACTCCTCCACTTTTGAGATCCTTATTGAGTTGTGGTATTTGAGCTTGTAATCTAACTTTTACAACATCTGCTGGCTGAGCTATTAATACTGCCAAGCCCCCCGTAGTTATTCCAGCCATTATACGCAACTTAATGTTATGATCTTTTTGCAGTGTTTTTGATTTAGTGACATCTAAATAATATAAGTGTATAATTTTAAAAAAAATAAGTATTACTTGTTAAGATGGATTCATATTTTGTTCTAACAGTTTCATACATTCCAATTCTAATAGAAGCAAAGCTCATTTGCCTTTGTAGGCCAGCTACAAGCCCATTATATAAAGCCTTAAAACCTTCCTGCTTTACAATAGTTTTGATAGTTCCATAAAGCCCATTATATACTTTGGTTGATACATTGATATTATTGTTAGGAATGGAAATATTAATGTCTTTGTAAAGGGCACGGGTTATTATTAAATTAGTTTTATTAGGGTATGTTGATTTTGTAATACAAGCAGAAACATTTTTTGGCATTTGATCTAAATTTATCACATTTGGTTTAGTTAATTTGTTTGATAGAATATTTGAATTTTCCCCTTGTATCTTGCATTTATCATAAATAAGCTATGTTATGAAAAAATCATCATACCTGGAGTCTAACTTTGGCTGTGTCTAAAGGGAAGGTGATAAAGTCAGCAACACAGGCTGATATACCTGCACTTATAAATCTTACACCTATAGTCTCTTTATCACTTGATATTGAATTTACAGTCATTTGAATAGTTTAACTATATGTATTTCAGATATTATATTAAAATAAAAATTTACTTGAAGTCGCTGCTTGTTTAGAGATGTTTTAGAATTATCATTCAAATTAGGTTCGATTTTTCTTTATCTTTTGTCTATAATTTTTCCACACCACCTTAAATCCGAGGAAAATAATTAGCAATTTCACAAAAAAATATGATCAACAAAAAAGTAATTTATATAACAATACATACTTGTATAAACTAGTTTTATTTTGTCATTTCATTAATGCTTTATAAAAAAAATTCTCTTTATCTATAAATTATAGAATATAATATAAATATAAAATTATAATGTACTAATTTTTCCCCAGTATATAACCATTATATTTTATTTACGTTATATCAGAATAGGATGATCTTTCCTCTCCTTAAAAATAAAATTTTATTTATTTTTGAAATGTAAATATAAGTCTATCTATCCAATCACATTTAAGTTCGTATTATCGTTTGGAGGCTTGGCCAAAAAAAAATAAATAAAATAACTATTATATTCTTAATTGCTTATATAATACAAAGAAAAAAAGGTGGTTTTCTTAAAAATTTGATAAGGAATTATTTAAATTTAATTTATAATATTCAATTTAAAAATAAAATTTGATCAAAATTTTACTGTAACTGGATCTTATCTTATTTTTAAGCCTGGTCGGGATTTCTAAAATTATATCAGTTATGGACCGGATTTCGGTTTCGACCGGATTTTTAATGTATCTTTTATTTATTCACTATTTTGTGATAGGGTTTATGTTTTAACGCAAGAGATTTTTCGCCCCGTTATTTTACACAATTTTTTTAAAGGGAGTGGGCCTCCCTCATTCGGATTTACTTGGAAGTGCATGCATTTGTATATGATTAGCTAAAATATAATTTATAATCTTATATGTAAAACAAAAAATTAAATTCAAAATGGATGGTTCTATATAAACTTTCGCTCTCCATTTTTTTTTTAGATCCCCTTTTGTTAAAATTGAAGGTAAACAATGCATTCCGAAACAGAATCAATTAACGGAATTAAATTAACCTTAATTAATTTATATCTTCTAATTTTTTTTTGTTTAAATAAAAAAAATGTTTCAAGGTTACCATAATACAAATAGTTTGGGTAAATTTTAATCGATTACTAACGATTTTATAACTATTATTAAATTATTTCGAAAAAATTCGTAATTCGATTTAATTTTAATACAAAAAAAAATGTTTTAATTGAATTTCATACAAAAATTATAATAATTTAAAATTCAAAATTTCATATGATTAAACGTATTTTGAAGCCCAATAAATCACTCGGTCATAGAACTTTTCCTGTCGTTACGTATATATCATTTTAAGCTAATAAAAAATTTCCTTAACACACCGCTCCCCCCCCCCTCAAAAAAAACCAATATATATTTATCACTACAAACAAGAATTTGAATAACCATTTATAATTCAAATTTTTTAGAAAATAAACTTAAAATTATTTTTATATAAATCCAACATATGAAGGTGGACTAAATACATACAAATATACTTATAGAGGAAAACACCTCCCTAATAATGCCTCCCCCCATTTAGCGAAATCCTGGCTTCGTATATGCGCTCAGGTCTGTCAGAAATTATTTAAACAACGTCTTTAGTAGAAAAGTAATGCTAATTTTTATAAATTTACATATTTATAAGAAGGGCGCTTTCCAAGAATTAACCTTCCGTGTATAAAAATAACTTTATATCATTCGAACAAAGAGCAAATAATAAAAATAATTAAATAATATTTCGACATAATATCTTTAAAATTCTCTAATTTTAAGGTCATTTAGTATAGTTGGGTAATGGCTAAATGTCGGCTAATTCGGCACAGGAGCGTACCAGAGAAAAAATTTTTAACATTAAAGCGTTTTCATTTATATTTTAGTTTATTTTTCCAAATTTGAGCTGTAACATTTTTAAGAAAAACCTCCAAAGCAATAGATATAGATTTCGACTAAAAACTCTTGTTTAGCCATCTAAAAATTAGCTTAAACGGCTAAAAATATAGTAATTACCTCAACTGTAGTCATTTTGATTTTAGCTATCTGCTATTATTTTCCCTATTACTAAAATAAAACCATATCCTAAATTGACATTAGAGATAATAATGTTAACAAATTTTATAATTTATTTTTATTATAAAACAGAACATTTTGATTTTTTTTAAAACATAAATTTATAATGATTAGGATGTCAACATAATAAATTGGCAAGTTACTTTAATTTTTTTTTAAAATTCTTATGTATGTTGTTTAGATATTTGTCACAAAAAAAAATTCCCATAAATTTTACAAATAATATAATTGGCAAGCTATAAATTTAAAAATAAAAATAACGTCGTATTTTTAAAAAAAATTATATTACGTAATGAATATTTTTCGGGAAAATAATTAATTATTTATAGGTAACTATATAAATTAGAAAAAAAAGAAAAAAAAGGAAAAAAAGGAAAAAAGAAGAAAAAAGAAGAAAAGAAAAGAAAAGAAAAGAAAAAGATACGAAATAAAGAAAGCTTCTTCCCCCATAATTTATGTTAGAATTTTCACTTATCCTCTATATTTTAAGTGAAACAGGAATTATTGTATTTTTTTAAATTTGATCTCCCATCCCAACTCCATTCCTTTTAATAACAATCTTGCGTAATACCTCTCCCCCTCCGTGGTAGAAGTGTTTTTGCATATGTATAACTACTAATAAAATAATAGCTATATATAATTTGAGTAATATAAGTTGTGCTAAAATTTTAAAACTTAATCACATTAATATTCCTCGGGGAAAAGAGGATTCTTAAAATACAATGATCAAAGGGATTTAACATCAATAAAGGCAGACAGAATCTATATATTATTATTTTTTTTAAACCTTTTTATCTTTTAGTTAGTATAAATCTTATTTAAGCTAAAGGACTCTTATTCAACCTTAGGAAATAAAAATTAAATATTTAACTGAAGAATTTTAAATTTGGCTATTGTATCTATCAAGAATTAGGGTGATTTTATTCCCAATGATTCTAAATTACTTAATATTTGAGATACAAAGAAAGATAATTTTTGGTTATCGTTAACTTTGATAAACTAATTCTCCGCAGTTATAGCAACGAACTTTAAGCGTTATCGTTAGAAAGAAAGACAGGCTGTGCCTTTTTAAGCACTGGATTGGAATTATACTGATGCAGGCGCGTACATAAGTTAAAAAAATCCAGATGCCGGTTAGAATTTTTTTCAAGATTATTAGTGGTCTTAATTTTATCACATATATTTTCCAATTTACATTGATTTAACATATTTACAGCAGAAATAAATATTCTAGGAATTTATTCTATGAATTATTAACGATTTCAAATTTCCTTGGCATTATCTGCCATTTTAAA
This sequence comes from Gordionus sp. m RMFG-2023, assembly GCF_954871325.1. NCBI lineage: Eukaryota > Metazoa > Nematomorpha > Gordioida > Chordodea > Parachordodidae > Gordionus > Gordionus sp. m RMFG-2023. The sequence continues at coordinate 7,558,671 of NC_088777.1, forward strand.
ATTTCTCAAATCTTTTCAAACTATTTCACTGCAAAACTAAAATAAAATATTTCAAAAATTGTGATTTGATTAAGAGAGACTATGATGCTGAAAGCATTACATTGAAACTTAAGGAAATTAGATGGATTTCATAATTAATTATATGTTATTGTTGAGGCAAAAGTAAGCTCAATAAATTTAATATTTGTCTTCTTCGACTCGCAGCATGGCAAGCCCATCATCGTTTTAATATTAATAGAGGGTCAGTCGAAATATACTCTAGAATAAATCTCTCTATCCCACTTGATACTTTTATGACTAAAATGAATGAAGGGTTCTTGGTTAATCAGGCAGCACTTACAAATATCTTTCCGAATCTATTTAAAATCTTGTTAGAGAAAGAATTAAATATTTGACGGATGCTTATTATGAGGATGTTAAATCCAGGGATCCAACCCGAAACGAATATCGGTTCGGTTTAGGTTAATGCTCGGATAAAAATAACGACCGGTTTGAACACTTTTGTATACAAACCTACATTCGAATTATGTATTCTATTTTTTGTGATATTTTTTTTAATTTTATTGAGTTCTAGAGGGTGGTTGCTTTTTATATAACGCTCAAGATCTGCTCAGTGATTCGCTGTTATGTCACAATCAGTAATAATACATTTTGAAATGTCATCTATATCTATATGTATAATTTATATATTAGATTCAATTTATCTCTAAGCATAGCTTAAAAATATTTAAAAAATGTTGTAAAATAACAGTACACTCATGTTTATAGTGTTGATAAACAGCTCGATTTGAGCCGATTTGTAAAAACGGCTAACTCAATATTTTAGCCAGAAAAACATTGCCCAAGTCTCGAGATTTTGCTAATAGATGTTTAAATCTTTGTGCCATCTATGACTAAAATCTTCAGGTTTGCATAATGTTTTTCTGGCTAAAATATTGAATTAGCCGTTTTTTAAATCGGACTCAAATAGAGTTGTTTAACAACACTACTCATGTATATAAAAATGGCGACTGACACATATCAATTAAAATGATTCGGATATGAAATAGAATTTTAGCAATATATTAAGTTATCACATTATTTTATAAGCAAAAATAATGAGGCTCAAACCGGTTCATTAGAATTTTAGCGGGTTCAGGGTTGAATAAAAAATACTGGTTATTATCGGTATAACGTTTCAGTTCAAGTTCGGTTTGTATACTTGGTTAAATCCCGTGATGCATTATCATGAATGCATACTATGGCATAAAAGGCTATGGTTGATCATGTTCCAAAAAATGCTATAGATACTTCGCATAATCTCAAACATATTTTTAAACTATTATTTCAGAGCCAGAAATATTTAGAAATTCAAATTTAATTATGAAGCATACCCCTTGGCTATTTAAATCTTATTATATTATAATATATATTTTTTAGGTAAAAATTAAAATGTTTTTATATCACACTATTAGGTGGCATTAATATATGAAGGGTATAAAAATAATAAAATTGACATATAAAATTTAAACTTTTTGCATTTCTTTCATAATCGTATATTATACTTGAATATATTTTAAGCATATTTATTAAAATTAGCTAATATCAAAAAATTTGTCATTTTTATATGAATTATTTATAGGTAAATTATGTATATTATATCAATAAAACATTTTCCATAAAAATAATTATCCTATAGGAGACTTAATAAACTAATTAAATATACAAGCCCCAGCTTTGGGGCTGATTTGGGCAAAAATTTACTTTTATTGGAATCAATCTTGAGAAAAAAAAGTATAGTAAATTTTGTTTTATATCTGAAAAACTGTCAGATTAAAAAAATAGGGTTCCTTTTTTAAAATCGATTTCAACACTACCCGGCCCAGATTTTTATTTTAAAAATTTTTACCCGGCTCGGCTTTTTTTTTAAAAAGAAATTCCAGGCCCGGCCCGGGTTTTTTTAAAATATATTATATTTATCTTTGATTTTTACAACTAATAATGGCGATTTTAAATATTTGGTTTTAAAATATAAGGCCGGCAGAACTCGCGTACTCGGACTTAGGGTCAGGCCTGCAGGTCTCTGTTCTATTTGTTGGGATTTTAAAAGCTTATAAATCTAAAACAATACAGTTTACAATTAAAATTTTGTTACTTTTGGTATGCTAAAACATATTATTTCTGTTAAAATAGAATTAAAAAAATTTCTTTTTCTTAGCCCTTGATATCTTCCATGTCCTTCCTCTATTATTAGATATAATAAGAAGGAAAAAAATGTAAAAAAAAAAATAAATGAAATTTACATTTATCTGATAAACTTCTTAAATTTTGTTCCCTATTTTTAAAGAAAAATGAAAATTATGATGAAATATTTGATGGACTATTTACTCAGTGTTTTTGTTATTTAAATTATTTAAAAAATAAATAAAATAATAATTAGATAACTCTAAAAACAAATATAGTTAGCCTTTCAACCTATTTAATAATTAAATAATAAAATAAATTTTGAGAAGTTAATAGTAGTATAAATAATATAGATAAGAAAAATTATCTTGCGCAAAATTTAAAAATATAAATCTACAAAATATTCAAAAATAAATAATATGGTGTTATTCAAAAATGATGAAAAATATCATTATGAAGCCTATTAAAAATTTTAGAATTGAAAAATTTAATATTCTTTGGGTTTGAGATAATTTTTTTTCGTATGTGCTTCCTTATGTAAATTAAGAAGTAATACCTATTAAATCTATTTTCAGAGGTAATATTTCTCTTTAGCCGATTTTTAAAAACGGCCAACTCAATATATTATCCATAAAATATTACATAAAACTAAAGGTTTTGCTCACAGATGGTATAAAAAAGTTTGGACATCTATTAGCGAAACTCAAGGCTTAGACAATTTTTCTGGTTTTCAAAAATCGAGTCATTTAACAACACTATTTCTCAGGTATGTTTTCATTTTTTGTTAAAGAAGAAAATGTTCTTTCATCGGTAGAAAAATATATAATAATTCTAAACATTAAGAAATCCGCTGAACTAGCAAGCCCCTTGCCCCGACTAGCCTTGGTCTATATGAGTTAGTTACAACATTTTAAAAGAGGGTCCATGAACACCATTATTTTGTTCATTTTTTACTTGAATTCTTAAAAAAAATGACGCTTAGGGGGCCTAGTGACCCATTAGTAGAAATAACTATTGGGATATGTAAAATTTAGAAAAATGGTGGCGCTTTCTAATATTTGAACTTTAGAGCTGTGAAAATCGGATCAATGTTTGGGTTAGAAGAAAATTGGGAGACACAAGTGAAATCCCAAATCAAATATTTACCACTAAACCAAGAGATGTTTGTGAGCCCATCAGGTCTTTTTCCAACAGACAGGGATAAGTGGACGGGTTCCAGGAGGTTTTGGTAGTTGGCCAAAACCTAATTTGTTTGTGAGAGTTAATAGTTCTATGTTGACTGAATAATTCTAGATTATAAACATGTTAGACCATGTAGGCTTTTAAGATCCAAGTCTTTCCCGCACCCTTTAAATATGGGATTGACATAGGTCACATAAGTCTTACCCTATACGCTTAGCCCCTCATTGAAGACCATGATTGGCACTAGAAGCAGTTTAAAGCCATTAATGGCCAGATACAAGTATTTAAGGATTGGAGTGTCTTAAAAGTAGGGACTAATCCCCACCAATTTTTTAAATTTTCCCAGAAGATGGTTAAAAAGTCTCTTTATGCAGTGGACTGTGGGTGGAAGAGATAAAATGGATAAATTTTTCTTCTTTATCACAGGCAGTTTCAAATAGATTATCTTTACCACACACTAATTTTCATATAACTTCCTCGCATTGAAGTCGAGAAGAAAGAAAAGCTGGCAAAAAAACTAAACTAAAAGGGAGAAACCCCTAGCAAAAATATTACGCGCCATATGGCTTCCAATTTGGTTAAACATTTCTCTCTTTAGGCTTGCTATTATGTAATACTACTAAGAGGGAGATTGACTCCCGATAAATAACCTTTAAACAAAAATTTCTGATAGGGACCCATTTAAATGACTAATTTTATATCTAAAACAAGACCTATAAATTTGGATTCATTAATTAAGAAATTAATGGCCTCGAAGACATTAGCCTCAGGACCAGATAGGATTCCGTCATCTAGGTTATAAAAGGTTAAAATCAATATTAAATTTGGACTTTATATTAGAAAGGATCCTTTTATTGAATACCCTCCTCAGCTCAGTATTTAAATATCCCCAAAAACTAAAAAAAAAATTCTGATTATGAATTTATATAATGGGTAGGAAATCTTCCAAATATAAAGCTTTAAAAGCATTTTTTTTTAAACAACCTTGGACAAAACTGAATCAGACGGAGGATTTCTAATAGAAATCCGAAGGGAATGGAAAAACAGCCTCGCTATCCCTTTTGACCCCAAAGCCAAATTGATAATAGTTGTTAACCTATTCCTTGAATCTTAATATGATACATTATTATATTGGCGTTTAATTTGAAGGAAAAGGACCCAACTGTTAAGCCCCATATACTATTATCAGGTTTTGATAAAGCAATAAACACCCCCTCCCCTCTTTCCCAAAGAGGATAGGAGGATTCCATTTATAATTTTATTACAAAATAAGGTTATTGTTAAAGAAATGATCTTAACATCATTATAAGGGGAAGTAATATATTCATAATAAAATGTAACAAATAAATAAATACTTCTTTTTTTTTTTAAATGGAATATTGAACCATAATTACAATTACATAAAAACAGTCATATCATGCCTGGAATATAGGAAAATAATTCCATGGAAAAAAATATCCGTTTTTTTAAGATATTATAAATTACAAAATTATTAAAATAGGAGAAAAAATTCCCCTATAAATACAAATAATATATTTTAAAAAAATTTTGAGAAAATCAATTCCCGGAATTATTTTCTAAGAATTATTATTGGGGATTTTATTTTTTCCGAGGAATTATATTTCGCTTATCATCACGATTTATAACAATTACGTAATTATTTTTCAAAAACAACAACCCCCCCCCCCTCCCCTAATTTTTTGTTTATAACCAATGACGAAAGAGGTGGAAGCATCTTTTTTTGTAGGCTTTTAAATTATAGTGTTTCCTATTTTGAATTATTTAATAGAGGTTAGGTTTAAAAGTCCTTTCCAAGATTCAACATTTATTTGAAAGATTTTTTTTTTCGCAGAGTAATTTATTTAAAATATAAATAATACTAATTCTCATTTTCAAAAAAATAAATTTGTTTATCCAATAAACATTTTTAAAAAAATTATAATTTATAAATTTATAATTATATAATTAAAAATAAAAATAAATTGAATAAATATAATAATTGAATTTTGAGAGTCTAAAAAATAATATAAATAATAACTTAATATAATAAAATTGCATCAAAAAAAATAAAATAATATTATTAATAATTAATAATATTTCAAAAAATAATTATTCCTTATAGAAGGGAAAGAAATAAAAAATATAGCTTAAGTCACTGAAACTCGGATATAATTTTATTAATAAAATAACTCCCCAATATCAGAATAGAATTTATAGAAATAAAGGAGAAAAGAAAAGTTTTTAAAAATAATTAATTAATAAATCCAAATTTCTCCGTTCGATTTCATTTTAAAGGTGAGAAAGACAAAGGGAGTAGAATTTGAGAACTAACCAGTTGGGCTACATCTGACAATTGAGAATCTGCATTTAAAGAAAAATAAACAAGGTCATTAAAAATTTGTATAGGCGTGCAGAGGAATATATATATAATTTTTTTCATATTAAGCAAATTTAGATATTGTATAATAATATTATTTAGGCGTGCAAATGAATATATCTTTTATAGTTTTGGAATTTCTAGCATAAAGCAAACTATAAAAATACGAAGTCTCAAGCAAATTTAGATATTAATCTAATGATTAAAAAAATATTTTATTTAGGAAATGCAAATGAATATCGGCCTATAATTTTTTTTTTGTAATTTCTAGCATAAAGCAGGCAGCCCTAAAAATACCAAGTTTCAAGAGAACATATGCAATTAATATTTAAATTATTTTTCATCGTAAACAATTTTTTTTTAAAAAAATAATAAAATCACGTAGGTTCAAACTTAATTGTTGCAGTTCTGATCTTTTCTTGTAAAAAGTCTTGTCATCCATATTGTTATGTCTCACAAATTCAAACACTAAATAATAATAAAATAAATTTTAAATAAATTGCTCAATTGTTTTTGGAACTCTTATATTTAAGAAATAATTCCTTCAGATTATTTAAATTCTAAAAATTTGAATATTACTTTTAGACATCGACCGACCTAAACACTAGTATTAAACAACAATTTCGCAAAATATATCAAATCTTAAGAATGTTTGGAACTATATATTTTTTTTAAAAAAATAGTATATTTTAATATGTAATATTTGCAAGGAAAATTATTCCCTCTATTATATACACTAATAATGGAACTGTTTTCACTTATTTAACATGGTAACCTAACTTTAATGAAAGCGTTATTTACATTGGTTCATTTTATCCGATTCTGGCAAAAAGGTACCCAAATGAGACACACAAACACTGCCATTATCTTTCTTGTCGTCGGTGAAAGATTTAAAATATTTGGCTCTTATTTCCTTAAATTTGAGGACACCACGATCCAATGAATTTGTCAAAGCATATATATTCAGCCTGTAATGAGCAGTTGGTAGATTACCTAAATTATTTTTTTGTTTTTGAATTGTGAAAACATAACAAAGAGAGATTATTTTACATAACAACTTTTCATTTATAAAAACCTTCTTTTTTTTTTGAAAGCTCAAAAATATTTAACAAAATCCAATTTGAGCCAACTTTTAAAAACGGCTAACTCAGTATTTTATCTAAAAAAGCAGGCTGAAGATTTTGCTCATAGATGATACAAAGGTTTGGACATCTATTAGAGGAATCTCGAGGCTTGGGCAATATTTTTCTGGGTAAAATATTGAGTTAGCCGTTTTTCAAAAATCGACTCAAATGGTTTTGTATCACTATTGATGACTATGGCTAATGCTAATGTCTAAATGGGTGATAAAGGGGATAGGAGGAGGAAGTATACATTATATACCTTACGTAAAGAGGCAGGTGTGATTAGCCGGTTAGAGTCAACTGGACCGACTTATTTGGATAATTTTGTCGTATAAAACCGGACTTAGTAATTCGAGATTACTTTTTATGATTACGTACTCCAAATGAGTCGGGCCATTATGCTCGACTCAAATAAATACCACTGGGGGTAGGCGTTCGGGGATAGGGAGTAAAAAAAATATATTAAGGGATAATTGCTGGCGTGTTACCAGGGTTTGGCAAATTTTCAAAAAATAAATTGCTGCAGCAGTAGCATATCACATAAATTATGTAATAACTGCGATATAATTAATATCACGGTTTTACAAAGCATATAATTAACCTAGTTGGAGGATGAAATCGCACAATATTTTGGTTCTATTTGAGTAGATATTACATTTAGCTTCATAGACATACCACAGAATTTTACTAGGGGGAGGGCACTATTAGATGGGACCTTTTTCCATAAATTTTATTGGAGGTTTTAAGATTCACTTATTGTAGGCCTTTAGTTATGTTATATTTCTATAAAAATAATTTTGGTTTTTAACCTTTTTGTTTATAAAAATACTTTTGTTTATTATTTTAAAAAAAATTATTAAAATCTTGTTTATAGTGATATACTGTATATATTTTTTAGGGAGAGAGATTGGGGGGGGGGGATTATTAGCTTAAGAATAATTATTTAAAAGATCAGAAAAATTTTCGAGGGAGACCGCACCCTCCCTCCCCCTTCTGATTACCCTTTTCGTTATATTAAAGATTTTTGATGATATTTTGAAAATTTTTCCATCCAAAATTGCCAAATTACATTAAGAGGATGTTAAGGCTGTCACAGTGCAGAATCCCTGCAAAAATATCTTAAAAACTTTCTTCAATTACTATACAACTTCCTCGCCTTCGTAAAACTTCTATTTTTGTTTCCGCTTTCGGTAATACTCAATTTAAAAAATAAAATAAGATTTAGAATGGAGGCTGTCAATTTAACTCGCCTCGCAAATTTAAATAAATAAACGTGAATTTACATTTTTATAATTCAATTTATAATAAAAGATTTTTTTAAAAAAAGAGTATTCTTATTTGTATTCGTCGTCCTGAAAATCGTGAAATCGTAGTACATATACAAAATGCTTTTTATTTTTTTAGTATTTAAAATACAAATAACATAAATACTTTTCTAATTAATCCAAATAAATACAAATTACAAAAAAAGTAGTGTTGTTAAAAAAGGCTCATTTTCGAGCTGATTTTTAAAATCTGCTAACTCAACATTATATTAGGTATAATATTATGCAAGCCTTAAGATTTTGCTCATCACAAAGGTTTGAACATCTATCATTAACGAAATCTCGAGGCTTAGAAAATATTTTTCTGGATAAAATATTGAGTTAGTGTCCGACCCGGGGTGTTACCTCCAAATTATTATTTTCTCAAAAATTTTAAAATATGGAATATCAAACTGATTTTTTGGGGGGTATGTGTATGAGGCAAATTTCTTTATTAGTTCACATTGTAGAATATTTAAATGAGGGCGCGAACCCCTTAGCCCCCGATGAAATCGGCACCTACGGTAAGGCTAGGAGGGTATATATTTAATTATATACTTACTTGAATCTGCCCCTGGATCCTCGATCATTGACAAGGGTTCATCGGAAATTTTTCTCATTGTCATGTTTTCTTCTTTAATCAGCATTGGAGGCGCTTTATCGACAAATGTTTTCTGCCATTTGGCATCCGTTTCCAATTTTTCCTTGATATCTTTGTATTCACGATAAGAATCTTGAAATGATTATAAAATAATATTATAAATATAAACAAACATCACCCAATTAATATTTACCGAATTCCCATAATTGGATTATCGTATTTAATTCTCCAAATTCGGTGTTCCAGCAACCAATGAGTTTGGCGAAATTTTTCTTGATTGGGATACCTTGTTCAGATAATTTAATATATTTATCGTTAAACTGAGGTATCGTTTTAATCACTCTCATTTCGTACAATTTTTGATTATGAAGAGTATCTATAAATGAGCTCTGCGTAGAATTTGAACTTAAACGCATTTCAGATAAATTAAAATTGAATGATATTAGAAGATTTCCTAAGATAAAATTTACCCACAAAATTTTACGAGGGTGTTTGAATATTATTTAGTATAAATATAAATATGAAGGTAAATTTTATTGATTAATTATAGATCAAAGCTGTACAAACAAAGCAAACTTTATTTTAAATATGTGCCAAATAAAAATAGTAAAATCGGGTAATAATATTCAAGGCAAATATTTCTATTTTATTTTTTGATTTAGAGATGATTGTGTAAAATTTAATGGTTGCAACAACAAGATGATTGGCATTGAAAAGGGAAATGATAAATGGGTACCGCAGCTCAGCACTCTTAAAATAAAAAATATGGAAAGGACTCCTCAAGTTGCTATATTTTAGGGAATTTAATAAAGGTTGGGTATAAAACATCAAAAACTTAAATCCAAAACCTTTTTCTTAAATATAAAAATAAAAACATGTTCAAAACATAATTGTATATATAATTTTACGAATTTTTTTAAAAATTTAACATATGATTTCATTAAAATTATACTTGGACACAGAACAAAACAAAATCAATTAACTTCTGTTTTTTTAAAAAAGATTGCTTTTTTTTAAGAGCACTCAATAATTAAGGAATTTTGTTTTTAGACACTCCTTCCCCCCTTCCCATAAAAAAAATTTTAAAATCCAAATGACGCCTCTGATCCTTATATGGATGCTAATATCGAATCAAGGTTTAATTTAAGATAATATTATAATTGAATGAATGAATTACAGGAATTCAAACCGTAACAAATATTGGTACGGTTCTGTTCGTAAAAATTTTCGCATACAAACTCTTTCGAATTATGTATAGAGAAGTATATTTTTTTTTATAACTCTATATTTAAAACCTTGGGGCCATAAAGTTAGAGCCAATATGAAGAAGTATAAATTAGATAAACGAGATAGTATGAATAGCATAAAGTGGAGAGAGATATTGAAGGAGCTTACCACCAAAAAAGGTGAAAGCTAAAAAGAAAAAAAATTTTTTTAACATGTATATAATAGTTCACACAAATTGAGTGTTTGCGTTTTGCCGTATTTTTAGTTTAAACAAAAACGTAACTACCCATTTATTTTAAAATTAGTATTATTGATTCAAAATTTATATATAGCTAAATAGATAGGAAAGTGATTTCTAATGCTTCTCCCCTCATCATTCTTATCATCTGTGTTATAAGGTTTTGCCTGCTACTTTGCAAGAAAAAAACTGATTTTTTAAAGAACTTGTCTTATAAAAACGTAAAAAATTATAAAAAGGCAAGGTAGTTTACATTTTCGAAAATGGCCTTAACGCCAAACGGTAATTTAATCAATTTGCGAGATAACATTTGTAATGCATTTGTTGCGTTTACAAGGTAGTGTTAAGGTTCAATTTGTGCACATTATCATTAATGGCACCAATATAATTGAAGCCATACAATTAAAGTATTTGCAATATTCTCTTATATCAATTAGAATTTTTATGGTACAGGTTGGGTAGTATAACGGTTGTTGCCTATTTAACGATTCTTTAAAAAAAATGTTTTAAATTAAAATACCATGCATGAGTTATTATTTTTATCTATTTATATAATTTATTTACCCATTGTATGTTAATCATTTACATCTATTTTTAGGCAGAGAGCATTTTTTTTTATATATTTATATAAACAAACTAAAAGGAGAACAATTTTAATTAAAACCATTATAATGGATCATATGATTTGATCGTTTATATACTGATTAAACAGATATAGTTATATTTTCTTAATATATTATTATTAGCATCTTCTTCCAGTGCAGTTTCGCTTATATCTCTTTAATTTTAGGCTTTTTCATTTTTTAGTATATAGATTAGATTAGATTTAAAAATTAAAATATAGAAAAAAATAATAAAAGTTTATGTAATATTTTAACATGTTTCTAGATATATTTAAAATTTATTGAAAAAAAAAAATTTAATATAAAAATTATTTTATTTTATTTGGTATGTATAATTGGAATATTCGGATTATGAATTTGAGGTATAGAATAGCGGATTTAGGCATTATTTTCTTATAGAAATTTACAAAAATAAAGGATTATTTAAAGATAATTTTGATTAAGTTAATAATATTTCATAAGAATTATTTTACGATAATCTTTAAGACTATTAAATAATAAAATATTTTATTCAAGTTTACTAATCAATTATAACAGTTGCATTGCTTTTTATCATAATTAGCTTTTATATGAGCTATATTTTATCAGCATTTTATTTGCTGCAGGTTTAATATCATCCTCAGGATGATTTTTGGGAGCCTCCCCTGAAATTTTATCCATCTTTTCTATAAATAAAATTGCGATTCCACTTGCCGGTGTATCTGATGATATTTCCCCAACGTTATTTTATAAAATGGTTTTAAATAATTTTGCAACTTCATTTAAAGATTTTGCCTCACTATCGTTTTTATGTTTTAAGGCTCCAAACAATTTTTACTAATTTATTTAATTGCAAATAAATTCTATATAAATCATTATAAAAGAATTATGTTATCAATTGCTTTGTTCATGTTGACATCACTAAATATTTAAAGTTCAATCTGGATATTGCATCCAAAAGAATCCTGGTCCAACCTGATAGCTCCCTGTATTTTTGTAAGTTTAGGTGATGAATGTTAAAAAAAATTATGTGCCGCCTTTCTTTATGAGAGTTATGGACATTTATTGCGAGAAGGGGAAATTTAGTTCAAAATAAATTAATATGTACAAAAATATTTTATTTTATAAAATCAGGTTAAATTTATAAAAAATAGACTGATCCGATATTTTTTAAAGACCCAATATCGGCACAAATCTGAAACCGATATGTAATAACGGTGCAGCCCTACTTATGTTTTAACTTATTTCAGAGGCTTGCAGAGGTAAAAATGTCTTGATTCATTAGCCGAATCTAACCGAACCTTTATAAATTTTTTCTTAAGAACCGTATCCATTACTAATTTTTATATACTAAACCGTTATAAATAAAGGTTAGGGTCCCTGAAGAGCGGGAAAAGTTAATATTCTGAACATAAACACTTTTAAAAAAAATAATTTATTTACAGATTTTTATTCATTATCTTATATTATAGAAAAATAATGACAACAAAAATTAAAACGGATTGGATCTGTAAAATTATTGCGGATCGGTGTAGCCTTACTCATGAGATAAATACCAGGGGATTAAATTATTATTCTTCAAAAATAATCAAATAGTTTTTTGAGATTTTGAATAAATATAGCAGTTTTTTTTAATAAAAAATTTAGACTTGTAAGGTAGTTTAAGAATTAATCGAAAAAAACTAAAGATGTCTATATGTTACAATAAAAAGAATTTGAAAGATCCTTATCAGGAGAAGGAGAATATCTCTTAAATAATGAATATCTTAATTTTAAATATTATGTATAAAGAAGATAAGTTACATTTATTAGATAAAACCTTATATGTTAAAAACCACATCAGCATACGTGAATTAAAGCGATAAGGAGTCAAAATTATAATATAGAATCAAATAAATAATATTTATCAAATGCAATTTAATGTTCGAACCTTTTGGCTTTATCTTAGATATGAATGACTACTAAGTGAAGTATTAAATGTATCATTACAATCTATTGATTCGGGCATTAAGATTAGATATTGATTAATTAAAAAGTATTCTTCTCTCTTTCTGAGAGATATCTTTTAATTCTTCCTCTTAAAATATTGTTGGCATCTCTAATTTTGTCGGTTAATACTTTTTAAGGGTGTTCAAATCAATTTAATATATATAGCTAAGATAATTTTTAATTTTCATTATTACAATATCATGTAAATTTTTTATTTTAAAGAAATATTATATGAACTTATTACTTAATATGTTCATAAATTTCATTATTATTAAAATATATTTTATAAATTTTAATTCCCTTATTTTTTTATTTTCGCCTATCCCCTTTCCAATACTCCCTGACAAATTATTAAACAATAATTATATTATAACAACATTATTATGTCTATTTGGTAAAAAATTATGATTTATATATAACTAAGCGTCAATAAAACGAATTGTCATCGATATTAATTTATCTGATTAATAAAAATTATTATTTTATTATTTTTAAAAATTATGTGTAAATTTTATTTTATAAAAGTATTTATTAAAAATAGAATTATAAAGGCTTGAATATTTAAATGTAGAATGGTTATTAGAATTTTCGCACAGGATGTAATATAGGCTAATGAAAGCGAATTTATAAGGCTTGAATATTTAATCTAGAATGGTTGTTATAGTAAATTGGTATTTTATTTATATAATTTAAAAAGAAAGAAAATACAAGTTATTATCATATAAAAAAAACAGGTGATTGAAATCAAAATATATATTTTTTTATATATACATTCTGTTGCCTTAAGATATATAACTGAACTTTTAAATATATATTATTTAAGTATATAATAGTTTAACTGACATTTTAAATATAAATCATTTTAGTAAGTTATAAAATAATAGCGCACATGCAACATGCACTCCCTCCAAAAAAAATATAAAAAAATGAATATTGAAATAAAAAGTGAAAGAAACTACAATTTATAGGGAATAAACGCTCGCTTGGCATGCGGGAGGTAATTTATATTTATTTTTAAGAATGAAAATATATGTATAAAGGGGAATTGACACCATAGTTGTACATGATAGTTTTTTATGTAATTACCCTTACAAAAGGTATAAATTACACTATCGATAGGTACAACTAACACTATAGGTGGCCAATAAACAATAAATATATTTGGAATAAAATTTATATAATGAAGAAAATTATTTAATCAAAAAAAACAATCATTAAAATATATGAAAAAAAAATTTATTATAATTGTGCACATGCAACAGTATTAAAGCTAAAAAAAACTATTCCAAACATTCATTTTGATGGCTTATTTTTCCCCTCCCTCCTCTTCTTGGCATTTTTTTTTTCACACTTATTTTTTTAATAATTGTAATTTAAACCACGGCAACAAAAGAGAAAACGAAAGTTTCGTTTTAATTGTTTAATTATTTAATTAATTCCCGGGAGGTGGATAATTTTTTTTTTAAAAAAAAATTCTTTATATAAATTAAATATTTTTTTTACAAAATAATAATAAACCAAATGATCATCATTTATAACTAAAATATATAATAAGTCAAATGATTTACATAAAAAAAAACTCTTTCCAATATCGATTTATAAAATTCATATAATAAAAGAAATCTAAACAAATTCCAACCATCATGAATCCAAACCGAAAGGAATATCGGTTCGGGTTCAGGTTCGGATAAAAATTGTTGTATGTGCGCATGTGCGCTATTATTTTATTACTTACTAAAATGATATTTAAAATGTCAGTTAAACTATTATATACTTAAATAATATATATTTAAAAGTTCAGTTATATATCTTAAGGCAACAGAATGTATATATAAAAAAATATATATTTTGATTTCAATCACTTTTTTTTTACATGATAATAACTTGTATTTTCTTTCTTTTTAAATTATATAAATAAAATACCAATTTACTATAACAACCATTCTAGATTAAATATTCAAGCCTTTATAATTCTATTTTTAATATGGTGCAGGACAGGAATGATGTAAAGATCACGAGTATTTTGGAGTTGTTCAATACAAAACCGGACAGACTTGAGTCTTCCAGAGAGTGTTTCGATAGAATGAAAGGGTATGGTTCGAGGCTCAATCCTGAATTTTTGTCGGTGCATTTTATGTTGAATTGTCGTAATGAAAAGCTAAAAACAAGGTTGATTGAAGAAAATACTACAGAGATTAATATTATAGAAGACATTGTTGTCAAATTTGAATCGTTGGAGATCAATAATAATAAAACATATGTAGAGAAAGATTCTTGGAGAAGAGAGGATAGAAATTGGCAAGGCTTTTCGTCTTGGAAGAGAACAAGCAGACTTTTAAGGCCAACACCAGCAACAACAATTACAACAACAACAGCAGCAACAACAGCAGCAACAACAACAGCAGCAACAACAACAACGGCAGCAGCAACAACAACAACGGCATCAGCAACAACAACAACGGCAGCAGCAACAACAACAACAGCAATTACAGCAATTTCAAAAAAACGGAGATGATACAAACCCCTTATAATTTAAGGCCAAGAAATAAAATTAATTTTATTAATGATATTATGATTGACCTTCAAGTTAATAATTATGATTTTTCTTTTATGATAGATACTGGTTCTCCGGTGTCATCCTTGCCCATGAAAGAGTTTGAAAAGCTTACGAAGGATGAAGTTGTTAATACTAAAGAAATAGGAGATAGGGTTAATTTTTTAACTTTTTATAAACCGTTATCGCTTCGAATAGGAATCGGTTGATTGTTCAATGACAATGACTTTGATTATAACCTTAAATTTAAAGAAATGACAATGACTTTGATTTACTACCTTAATTTTAAAAGAATTAAATTTTGAGAATTAACTTTACGCAACTCCGTTTTTTTTTTCAAAGTGAGCATCAATCAATTATGGCGTGGGGTTATTGTCACTAAGATGATCAGTAATGTCATTTTAAATTCAAATTTTCTAAGGTCAAAATTATTCATTTAGATCATAATGGTTCTTTAATTATAATTGTTTTCTATGATAATACGCTTTTCTTATATTTTTTTTTATCACCATCTCCAAATTTTTTTTTTATATTAATTTTATTCCAAATATATTTATTGTTTATTGGCCACCTATAGTGTTAATTGTACCTATCGATAGTGTAATTTATACCTTTTGTAAGGGTAATTACATAAAAAACTATCATGTACAACTATGGTGTCAATTCCCCTTTATACATATATTTTCATTCTTAAAAATAAATTACCTCTCGCATGCCAAACGAGTTCTTTCTTTCCCCATTTTGTTGTACCATGTTGTGTTTTCAAGACTTTAATTTTTTTTTATATATTTTTTTTTGGAGGTGGTGCGAACGGTTTGTTTCGGTTCGTAAACAATTAAAATATCTGTTCGGGTCGAACCTTTAAAAACCAGTTTGAACACTTTTATATTCAAACCTACATTCTAATTATGTATAGGGAAAATATTTTTTTATTTTATCATTAATTTAAAAAACACATATATAAAACCTTCATTTTTATTAATTGCACATTATAAAATAATATTTAATTTATAAATATAAAAATATATATCAATATTTAATTTTAATATGAATAATATTTTCCTTTTTTTACTTAAATTTTTTTATTAAGCCGCACAATTAATATATTTTCAAAATTCGTCTCACTCAAATTACATCAATAAGGAGATAATATAAATTTAATTGTTGAAAAACATCTTTCCACACTAACTTTGGTAGCCTGCCAATATGATATCAGATTTGATGTGTCATTTATAATAATATTTTGGATTTAATTTTTCTCTAATCATTATAATTTATAAGCTTAAAATATTTATAAAATGTTGTAAAATGACAATATACTAAAGTTTCTAAAAATTATGACCGACACTTATCAATCAAATGTGATTGATGTTAATCTTTAAAATAATTCGAATATATTTGAAATCTAATAATAACTTACATATTATTTTATAAGCATAAAATCATGAGACTCGAACAGATTCAGAGGCATTTTAGCGGTTCGGTTCAGGTTCGGCTGAAATTTTTAGCGGTTTAGGTTCGGTTCAGGTTCGGTTTGGATCCCTGCCAACCATTTATTTTTGTTTAAAAAACTAATTAATATATGTTATAAAGTCAACTATGATACTTATTTTTTTTTACCATAACCCAAATCCATAACAATACTGACCTGTTTAAATTAGACAGAAATATTTAATGAATCTCGCCTTTTCACAAACGCTTAATGAATATCATATGATATATATGTATTAATTGCACCCTTTTACGATATAGGTCAGTTCCACCATATTATAGTATTTTTATAAACCATTATTATCCATATTAATCAATCTATATACATCATGGTATATAACTTTGATTACATCTTTCATTTCTTTTTACTTCTTGGAGAGTAACCACCAATCTCTGCACACATTTCGGACGATCACACATATTATCCTTTAAATTAACCACTTTTGGTTTATCATTCTAGATTTCATTTAAAACTATTTACTTTCCAAGTCCAACATTTTTTTAAAAAAAAATAATTATCTGACGCCACAGTGTCTTTCATTAATTATTATATACCTTTGTCACTACATCGGTACATTTCCTTATCAGTGAATAATAAATATATTATTAAACATAATAATATCGCAAATAAATAATCAATTATATACAGAAAGTATCAAAAATCCTTATAAATGAAAACTTTATCTAAAATATTATGCTCGTCAAATTTAACATAAAAACAGTTCTTTTAGCTTCAATACTTTTTGTGTGGGAAGGTTTATTAATTAATGTTACTATATTTAATCCAGTTGCAATTAAGGTTGATATATTATTAAGGGATCTATTGTGGGTGTGTTAAAGTTGTTTATTGTGAAGTAATTAACCATTTTTATGTAATATGGTGTAATTTGAATTACACATATGATATATTTAATTATAAATGATAACATATATAGGGTACATTTAGATTTAAAAGGAATGTTATCTGAAGCATATATGGGATACATTTATTTAAAAGGAATGATATCATTGGTGAAAATATGAGTTAATGTCTGCAGTATGTAATAACATTATGAAATACATTGAAATTAAATGAATTGAGTTATGATAAAAGTCAGAATAGTATCCATAATGTTATATGTAGATAGTTATTTTTGATTTAATGAATGAATTTGATATATATATGTTGTAATTTTTAAAGGGATCATGACTATCCGGGATCTTCACGAGATTTAAAGGGATAACAAGGAATTATAATACGGTATTATCACGTTTTAATCCTAATAAAGAGGAATCTTATTTTAAAAGTGTTTTCCACGAGTTTCGTTGTGTTTTTTAATTTTATTGTTAATTAATTTTTCATGTTGTTTTTTTCGGCCTTGATATAAGATATATCCAGTATAGGGTATCAATCGATAGCTAATCAAAAGATCTATTCAACTGGAGGCCAAACTTTTCCCCATAATTGGCGATCTGTATGGGTGGGAGTGAGGAGGGGTGTAAAAAATAATTTTTTTAGATATGGGTATCAAATAAAAGCTAACTTTAATATGGTATGACTGAAAGTCTTTATTCTTGGTCTTGATGGGTATGACTTGGTCTGGGGGGAGGTGTAAAAAAGCATAAAATATAGATATGGGTATCAAATAAAAGCTCATTTAAATTTCTTTAGATTGAAAGTATTCATTTTTTGTCTTGATGGGTATGACTGTCAGGTCCTCGACATATTAACAAAATGTCTAGTTGGATAGAATTTACAGAAATAAAAGAGAATGTAGATAAAATAATTTTATAAATCTTTTTTTGGTTCCAATCCTGAACTTGAAATATATAATTTGCAGTGTTCTATATTAGCTCGATATTCCATAGCTATTTTTTTAGTATCGATATCTTTAGCTTTTTTAAAAAAGAGAGATAACGGTAGCTCGTTATTAAATAAATAGCAAAAATTATCATAACAATTTTATAATTAATTTTAAAATCCTTATCTTTTTTTTTAAATTTAAATTTACATTTAAAAATATGTGTCGTAATTTTTAAAGGGATCATGACTATCCGGGATCTTTACGGGATTTAAAGGGATCCCTTTAAAATTTCAATTTTTTAAAGGATAATGAATTATATTATTTGATACCCATATCTATATTTTATGTTGATAAAAATATTCCTCACCCTCCAAGACCTAGACCAGCCCTCTATAGTGATTATTATTATTACAATAAAAAAAATATTTTAATTACCTTTTATTTAATACCTATATCAAAAAAAATTATTTTTACAATGGATTTATATGATATATTGGTAGAAATTATGATATTTAATACCAGACTGAACGAAGAAACAAAATGATTATATAATTATATTGATAATATATTGATTGTTTTAGATATATTAGATGACTGTTTTAAATACATCATATATAATGTTATATTCGTGTACTAATTATTAATTTGAATACATACTTGTAATTTTTATGAATTTATTATAAATCGATGAGGGTTAAATATTAATTTGAATATGTAGTCAAGGAAATTATTTTTTTTATAGACTGGTAATTTTAATTATGTTTGTGAACACTTGTAATTTTCATTATTTTTTTTATGAATTTTCATTACACTTGTAATTTTTGCACATTAAAAAGATGTATATAAATAGAAAGATTTTAATAAAATAAAAATTAAAGTTTCTACTATAACCTTCGACAAGTTGATTACAAGTCATATAAGGAATCATTCGTAAGATAATTAACCGAAATTATTAAATATTTATATATTAATTTTATTTAATACAAGGTTCCTTATTTGTATTAAGTCTCTCCCACTAGCTTCCACAAATAAATTACAATCCTATATAAGGAGTGGTAACATATAAATATATATAAATATATGGATGAAGATTGGTAAATGGATTGGTAAGTGGGAGATTCATCTCATAATTATTTTTTATTAATAACAAAAATAATCTATCCGCTAGATGGCGTTTTTAAATGTTTTTAATTCTTAACAATTAAAAATAAAATAATTATATTTTTGAATGTTTAAATAATTTTGCCTTATTCTCCACCAAGATGCACTAAAAAATTTATGAATTTTATTTATAGCATTATATATATTTTGGTAAAAAATATTCGAATAGTCTTTTTGAAATTTTTATAAATCAGATAAATTATTATCGATAGCAATTCGTTTTATTGGTGCTTAGTTAGATATATAAATCATTATATTTTTACCAAATAGACATAATAATGTTGTTATAATATAATTATTGTTTTCATATGGTAAAAATAATTTTTAATATTCATTATTGCAACAATGTATAAATCATGAAAATTTTTTATCAAAAGAAGTATTAGCTTGTGTGATAACTTTTTTAGACATAACAAAATTTACAATTTGTTTTTATTATTTCGCTAATCGGTTTTACTTCGGGTCCTACACTTGTATCCTTATTTGCTTTATTTAAGATCGTTATTTTTTATTATTATTTCATTATTATGAAGTCATTTTTTTATAAATATAAATTCCCTATTTTTTCCCGATTTTCGCCTGCCACTTTCCAATATTTTTAGAATATCGAATATATTTCGTCAATATATATAATTATATTACACTAAATTTCTATTTTCTGACAAATTATATTTTATCAAAAACAATAATTATAACAACATTATTATGACTATTTGGTAAAAATAATTATATTTTATATATAAGCATCAATAAAACGAATTGCTATATATTAATTTATCTGATTTATAAAAAAATTTAGAAGACTATATGAATTTTTTTTATCAAAATATAGATAATGTAATAAAAAAAAAGATTTGTAAATATTTTAGTGCACCTTGGTAAAATAAGAAAAATAAATTAAACATTCAAAACTATTATTTTTCAAATGATAAAAATTAAAATAAATTTTGATTAAATTATAACTAAAATAACTAACTTATACCTGTTTAAACATTTATTTTAATTTAAAAACTTGGTTACAATGGGGGACTTTCAAATAAGTTTTGATATATCTTTAATTTTATATTAAAATTTAAACATGATAATATTATAATTAATCTACTAATTTTTTTTTTAACCAACTTAACTAAAGTATACATCAAATTGTTGTTCAATAAAATACTGCTAAGAATAATATTTTTTTAATGAACCTCAATCAATATATCTTTTTTGTTATTTATGAAATGATCAATATATTATTCTTGGATTTTAAGTGAATAATAAAATAAAATATTACTGAGAAGAAAATTCTAAATTTTTGTGTTGTAAGATGGGATTGGATTTACCTAAATAAACAGGTAAATAAATATTTTTACATACATATTAATTTAATTTTTTTAAATTAAAATAATGGTTAATTATAACGCAATATACTGAGGCCATTAGTTTTATTAATGAAAAACATTTATATTTTTGGAATAAGGATTTTTGGATGATTTTATACTAATTATTACTATTTTTAAAGTAAAGATGAACTTGGTAAACAAATTTTAATCTAATTAAAAGGGAAAAATGGAACATTTTTTATTGTTACTTTGTAACCTTAAAAGGAATAATTTGGGGGGAATTAGGAAATGCTAATTTTTAACGGTTATTGAAGTAACAAAAAGGTATCAAGAATGTTGGGATATATATTTATGATTGCATTAATTTAAAATACAATTATTATTATTGTAATATGAATTTTGCCTTATTTTAAGTGAGGTTGTAAGCAAGTAAATTTAAGTATCTTAAAAATGAACTAAAAGAAAAATAAAGAAATTTAAATTTTAAGGGCGAGTTGGATTCGTAGAATATATTAATTCATATTCTTGATGAAATTTTCATTTTAGATCATAAGTTTTGGGATATAATTGATTATTTATTTATGATATTATTTGTAATAATATATGTGATATTCATTATATATAAAATTCTTGTAAAGAAATGTACCGAGGTAGTGACCGAGCTACAGTAATTTGAAGAAAGACACCATGATGTTAGGTAATCTGTGCAATATTACGAAATGTGGGGAGAGATTTGCTCGTTTTTTTACGACTCATTAAATATTTCTGTCCAATTTTGGCAGGTTATTATTTTAAAGATTTGCTAACCACATATTTTAATTAAAGAGATCAGGAGGCGAAGAATTCAGTGACATGTGTATTTTATTTATATATTTATTTTAAACAAAGTTCATAGAGCTGAAAATTTTTTTTTCCCCTCACTCCCTGTCTTTGTTTTGTTTGTTCCTCACACCTAATTTTTTTTTAAAAAATTGTAAATTAAACCGTGGCAAAAGAAAAAGGAAAGAAAATGAAACTTCCATTAGGCAAATTATTTAATTAATTATCGGAAGGTGGAATAATTGAATAAGGGAATGCACATGTTCGGAAAAAAAAATTACATAAAAGTTTTATCTGTGTGGGTAAATGCAGTGGTTTGAATTTGACTATATTTTTTATATTACTTATATTTTTAAATAGATTCTTGAATGAAAAATAATTCACCCCCCCCCCCCCACCCTTATTTATATTATTTTGCTTAATATGTATATTTTTATTGTTAACATTTTTATTGTATTGACCTCTTCAATTAAAATAATAAAAAAAAGATACGCTTATCGGGTCAGGTATATGATATTCATGAAGTTTACCAAAAATTAAACAATTTATCAGAACTGACTTGGTTCATTAATTGATTAATGTAAAATTAACTTAGCTTGGTACAATTTATTTCAATTTTTTTAAAATCCAAGTCCAGTCTATAGAATTTCGTTTATACTTGTTTATTTTCTTTTAATGGACATTATTATTGATCATTCACCAATTCATCACTAAATCATATTATAGAACAAAATTGTAATTATTTTGTTAATGTGAAATTTCACGTATCTATGTTCAATTCGGAAATACCATGGTCGATAGAACCATTCGTTTTTACCATCAAAGGTGCGATTCGATAAATGACAAAAGAAATGACCAATGCCACGATAATGGTGAAGATCGATAACTTTCAACTTCATAGAGTATATGAACACTGAGCTTATGAGGGGTGGGCGTGTTACAGTTTTTCAATAAAATACTGCAAAAAATAATATCGTCAATCAATATATTTTTTTGTTATTTTTTAATTTATTTTTTTTTATGAAATGACCATTATATTATTCTTGGATTTTAAGTGAAAAATAAATTATATATAACTGAGAAGAAAATTTTAAATTTTGAATTTGATTTTTTTAAATCAAGGCATTTTTCTTGCTCCTAAACATACATGATAGTTTTCGGCTAAAAACTTGATTTAGCCTTTTTTTAGCCGGCTAAAAATTAGCTTAAATTGCTAAAATTATAGTAATTACCAAACTATAGCTGCACCGATAATACTTATCGATATCGGATCGACGCCTATATTGGACCTTTAAAAAATATTGGATTGGCCTATTTTTTTTAATTTAACGTAACCGATTTTATAAAGTAAAATATTTTTATACATATTATTTTACATAACTCCCATAAAGAAATGGGCCTTGCATTTTTTTAATAGAAAAGGTAAAGTGTTTTAATAAACTAATAAGAAAAAATTACCCAAAAATTTTTGTCTATTTGTATTTCTCTATTTGTATTTCTCTATTTGTTTATTCAAATTTTTGAATTCAGTGAATAATTTCTCATACAATGAGATATTCTAAAGATATATTTAACCCTATATATTTATTTAAAGCATTTTATTTTAAAAAATATACAATTTAAAAAATGAATTTAAGTTTCACATTTCTGCTTGCTAATTATAATGGTATATATAGACAAATCTGATTTTAAACATCAAATATAGTGTTATTAATAAGCCCAATTTAAGTCGATTTCTAATAACAGCTCGATTAAGATTCTAGTCAAGTTGATATTATGTGAACCTCAAGATATATCAATGCCAAACCTTTATGGCATCTAATGAGCAAAGTTCCCAGGCTTACGAAATATATTTTGGCTAAAATCTGGGCCGTTCTCAAAAATCTACCCACAACACTAACTGTATATGTCATTGTCCTGAAATGACGAATTATTATTGTTATAAACTTTTATGAAACCGGTTAATGAAAAATTTTAAAATTGATACATTTTTACTTCTAATAATTTTACTTATTTACTCATTTATTTTAGTTCTATTTTGTGAATACCTTGCATATTATTTCTCATTAGTTACCTGTGCATGGTTAAATCTCTCTTTACCTTTTTTAAAATCGTTGATTATAGCTGATACACATTTATTGGGAACTATAAACGGGCATTGGTTTGATAAATTGAGAAGAGAATGGCAAATGCGAATGACATTTCGTGCTGCATTATATTTTTTAAAACCAGATGTTATATATATATTAGGAGATATATTGGACGAAGGGCAATTAGCAAATGAAAATGATTATAAAAACTATATACATTCTTTTCATTCTATCTTTTATCATCCTAAACATATCAAATTGAATTCATTAGTAGGAAATCATGATGTTGGGTTTCATTATCATATGTAGAATATAATCAGTTTGATAAATATTTTAACTATCAATGTCTAGCCTAAATTCTAATGGTCAATTTTTAAATCGATTTTCTAAAACCTTTAACAACAGAGTTTTGGATATGTTTGTAATTAAAGATAACATCTTTATTACTATAAATAGCATGGCATTTGAAGGTGATAATTGCAGTTTATGCAAAAAAGCTGCAAGGTCATTGATGAATATATCCAAAGTTTTGAATTGCTTGAAAGTATTTATTCATATTGTTAACATTTTTATCTTTTTTTAAAAAAAAAGAATGACACTAATTGTAAATATTTAAATGTGATGAATTTTTATTCAAAACCCATCATTTTGCAGGTAATTAAAGTTTTATTAGCCACTATAAATTAAACAGCATTTTCCACTTTTCAGATATTCTGATCTTAATTGTTCTCATATTCACAAAGATTCCAACTTTCAACAAATGAAACCAAAATATGATTGTTTATCCTATCATGCATCTCAACAGGTAAGAAAATATATTTAATATAAATTATTTAATATATTTTTTTATTTTGTAAATTTAATTTGATAGATAATGGAAACATTAATGCCAAGATTAGTATTGTCAGGACATACTCATTCTGATTGCCATATAACTCATAAAAATAACATTAATGAATATACTGTTGGTTCATTTAACTGGAGAAATACAAATAGACCTTCTCTCTTACTGGTATAATATCTGCTTATTTATAAATAAAATGTGTAAAATAAAATAAACTTTGTGTATAGCTAATAATTAAACCTCTTATAAAATTCTCAGTGTATGGCCAATATAAAAATTATTTAATAAGCAAATATGTAAAATATCAGTAATATACAAAATTGATCAGTATTTTAACTAGTAAAAAAAAATAATTAGAGAAGTGCTAGATCATTTTTTCACTGATTCCAGTACTGGATTACAAAATTTTTTGATTACCTTACCAGAATTGAATTTAATAAACAATATTGATTAATTCTTTTATAAATGGAATGAAAATTTAATATGTTGAACAGCAGAATAGATTATATTATTTTACAGTATATAATTTTACATCCAGAGTAGTGTTGTTAAGTGGCTAACCCAGTATTTTATCCAATACCCTGAACATTTTGCTCTTAGATTGCCAAAAAGTTTGTGCATCTATTAATGAAATCTAGAGGTCTATAATATTATTTTGGATAAGCTCTTAATTTAAAATTGGAAAAATCAAGCCTAATAATATGGCTAGCCCAGAGATTGTTTTATAGCTATTTTATTTGTTTAATTTCATATATTTTAAACATAAGAATATAAATTTTAAAAAATTTGATTTATATATATATTTTTTTAATGAATTTGTTATTAAAAATAAACTTCCAACTTTAAAAAAGTCTGGTTCAAAAGGGGGGATATTACCTAGATCCAGACTCAAAATACTATAATTTGGGTTTCATGTTTATTTTAACTAATATTTTAAATTGGTTAGTGATAGAGGTAATTTGACTGCCCTTTTGATGCTAATAGTTAGAAATTTATCCCCTCCATATGACTAAAATTTATGAAACTAATCTGTTGGGCTGGACAGGTCAGGACCCTCACAACTCCCTTCTTGAACCAATAAAGCAGAAACCTGCCCTGATTCACAATGAAATATAAAATTAGATCCCTCTCAATAATATATTTTTTTAAATATTATCAAAATTGTTAAATTTTATATCAAAAAATATATAAATTACAATAGCACTATTGATCATTCTAAACAAAAATTTGCATAAAATATTACATTAAAGATATATAATATTTAAGTTTATTGTAAATTTTTTATAATGATTAAGAAATTATACATGCTCTGGGCTACTTTTTAAATTTAGCAACCAGTTCCAATATTTATTTATTACTTCAATTAAAGATTAGCTGCAGGACTATGAAATTTTTTAATATGGCCTATAATTATATTTACCAAGATCTGGCTCAAAATATATATTTTGTACAAGTTATTCGGCCAAGTACTTAATTATTTTCTATATTGGAAAACGACATCAATTTGCCTATTTATCAGCTGTAAAAACATTTCCCAGCCTGTAAAAATGTTTTGCACAATTTGTTTGGGTTGGGCGTCAATCTTTAATTTTTATCCTAAATTAGGATATACCTAAAATAATTTTGATCATAATTTTGCTTGATGGAGGTTAAATGGTGAATTATTTTGGATTTACTATTTCCCTTGGACATATATCAAGTTGAACAATCTTTTTTTTAAAAAATATAGGCGGCATAGCCCGCCTAGTTTGACCCCATATTTTTTTAATGCTATGTCTAATTCCAAATATATGCTTGTTTGAACAGCAAATTAAAAATCATATACTTTGTATATTATCCTTTCTATCAAATATCAGAAATAAACGACCCCAATAAAAAAAATTTTGCTCAGCCCTAACCAAATATAGATTTTTCTAGACGCATCCCATCCGAGCCGGGTCATTGCGAACCTCTACTAGTATTATACTTAACATAATGGCGGAAAAGAATATATTTACTGGGTAGATCTATTAAAATATCGCTAAAAAGATATATCTACCTAATTTTTTTTACTGGTACGTAACCGAAGGTGCTGACATATTATTTATTATAAAATTAATAAAATACTGGAAATTTTGTTATTAAACCGAAAAAAATATACTGATAATTGCGTAATAGGATACTGAAGAGATAAACAATTTAATTATTTATATTATCTTTTGATATCAAAGCGCTTATTTATTACATACTTATTTATATTAAATTTAGCTATCAAGCAACTCCCAGAGCTATTTGGTAAAAATGTGTCACGGGCCTGACGAAAACTTAATCCTCAACATCTATTACATCAATATATTTCTGATGTCTCTCTCAATCATGTTTTTATTTGGAATAATAATTTATAGAAATATATTACCCACCAAAATTATTGAAAAGATGTATTAATGAATTTTAATTATTACCGGAATCTTTATATCCTAAATTATGTTAAAAAATTGATTAGACACTATCATTATAGTTTATTATGTAGAATTTTATTCTTATTACTTTCATGCAATTTTAAAAATTTTTTTACATATCGTCTCCTGAAAATTAGGTTATTCCATATCCATTTTTTTGTCAAAAAAAATGAATATTTTTATAATTATACTATTCTACCGAAAAAATTCCGAAATATTTATAAAATAAGTCAACTTTTAGCTAATATAAGGTTAGCCATCTTAGTGAAAACAATAGAAACTTTAATTTTTAAAATTAACTTGTAACATTGCATAAAGTGGAGATGGAATGATCTAATTCTAAGCTACGATATATATTGAAATTAGCCGTACGTATCTTATAACCCTAACCCCAGGATCATAACTAATGGGAACTCGGCCATCCCATCAAATTTTGCACCTCCCCCCTTCCCCATTTCCTCCAGGCAAAATATTGCAGATTTTGTCAATTTTTGCCATTTTCATGCAACTATAAAAGGTGAAGTTGGAATGAATAATATTTATAAAAAAATTAGCCTGAACATTACATAAATTAGGTTTAATGTTGCGTAATAAATTATGATTAATATTATTTAATTTACTCAATTAGTTATTTGGCATTAGCAGCTATAACAATCAGGGCGACAAGTAAATAATAGTGTTTATTTTCAATAATAGCTTTTTTGCCTTTATAATTAGGGGAGGGGGAAGCTCTATCCTAACTGAATAAAATGAAGTCCATCGAGTGAGGAATGATAATTTAAATATGTTATTTCCAAAATTGTGCCCTCTTAAGCAAAAATTCTTAGTTGGTAAGCCAGCCCGAAACCAGACTGGCACCTTAACTTTAAAAAAAAATTTAGATCAAGCTCAGGCTGAAAAGTCTGTCTAAATCTTTAATCTAACTCCTTTCTCCAGCTACCTGTTTTAGTTATAAATATATTTCACCCAATTAAAAAATTTCCTATTAATGAAGATTCCTATAGTTTGAGATATTATTAAAAGATTTGTTTTACTGTAATATAACAAATTATTGTTGGACTAAAATTTTAGATTTATAAGAGCATATTTTTTTTATTTTGAAATGTCTGCAAAATCTTTTCTCAGATTTGTTAGTGTCCTTTTTTTTTGTCTTACACCTACCTCATTTAGTGTAAAGGCGTTTTGTTCAGGCGATGCGATGTCGTATTTAACGCTGCATTATCTACAAAAACAAGAGTATAATTTATTAATATGGGGCAGAGGTACCATATCTGCAAACTCAGCCCGGATATTTTTGTTTTAAAAAAAATTTCGTCTAGTCCCGAATATAAATTGTATATTATATTAATCCTTATAATATAAATATAATTCGATAATTTTTTGGGAAATGAATATATTTTTTTAAGAACGGAAATTGTTATATTTTTTTTGAACGGAATAGGAAACACAAAAATGCCTGTGTTCTGGGTTCCCTAATATATATATGAAATATGTCTAAATATAAATTCAACGAATTTTATAAAATAACATAATAACTTAAACCTATTTAAAAAAAATTTCAACCGTCCCAAGATCGATTGAAGTTCAGATAAAAATAACGGTTATTGGTTTACGTTCGGTTAATAAAAAAACAATAATATAGGTCCGATTTGAACTTTTTCGTTTATCAACTTATTGGAATCATGCAAGGAGAAACCTTTTTTTAAAAAAATTTATTCAATATATTCAAATATTTTCTCGTCAAATTATATCCACGAGGAGAAAGAATAAATTTTATGGTTGAGAACATTTCTATATATACGCTAATTTTGGTAGCTGGGTATCATCAAATAACAATGATAGGAAAATCATTCCTCGGGAAAATAGTCTAAGGAAAATAATTCTCCAAAAAAATTACCCAAATTAAATATTTAAAAATTATGAGAAATTGACAAAATAAAAAAATTTCCTGGAAATTATATACCTGTTCCCAAATAAAATTTCTAACTTATAAAACAATAAAAAGTAGTTAATGTTAAACTTAACTTAATTAAAATATTATCAAATAACTCAAAACCATATAATGTTTAACGTTATGGTCTTATACCGAACCTGATTTTCGTGAAATTTAAACAAAAAAATTATTTTTAAAATAAGCTAACGCTTAACTTTATCATACCTCCTTAGTTTCTGTAATATTAAGCAAATTCTAGATTGTGAAACATTATAGCCAATGCTTCCCAATCAATAATGCCGTAATTTCTAGCTGCCGAAAGTGCTCTGGATTGGGTTGCATGGAGGAAATTTTATAAAAAAAAATATAAGCTTTCATATTTTCTTTTAAAAAATATTCATTTTTACAAATTTTTCATTTCCAAGACGTTTTATTTAAAATATCCAATTGGGAGATTTTAATTGAGGATTTTCATAATTCCTTCAAAAATAAATGGTAAAACGATTTATTTTTTCAATTAGTTGGAAAATAATAAGGATTGTTTGATAAATTTACTCGTCATATTCTCAATACCTATTTATAAAATAAGTTATCCATATAATTTTTTATTTGATAATTGTAAAAAAATTATCTATTATAATCATTTAACTTTTATCGGAGCCACTCCAGCCTAACTCGGTGCCATATTTTCTTTCCAAAAATCTATTTGAATATTTTTTATGCTATCGCTGCTTAATTATAAGATATCAAAGATACCACCATAGTTATCGAGTCTCCCATTTTAATAACCTCTTTAATCGCTCAGCATTAAAGCTAAAACACCCCTCAAACGTTGAGAATATTCAAAGCTTAGAAAAAATATTGAATATCCAGAATTATTTCTTGATGCTCAGATATAAACCGGAATTTCCCAGAAAACGGATAATCAGTTTAAAAGATAAATTGCCCAGAAAAAATATATGAAAGTATAAAATAATTTTTATGAAAATAGTCACTATTAACAATTATCGCGGTATTGCTTTCGTGCAAAATAGTTCGCTAAATTGTGTATTTGGTTTTGCCTTCTCCTTAAGATTTTCACTCGTTATTATAAATTGTCTGTAAAAGTTTCGCTTATGTATTAGCTTCTAAAGAGATCTCGGTAAAAGTTCGTCTAGAAAAAATTCTCGATATGGTCTTCGTTGAATAGCATGCGAACGTGGGATTCGCGACATTTATCTATGCAATCAATTTGCTTTGATAAACATTCGCGATAAAAATTTCGCGAAAAATATATTTTGTGATAAAAGTTTAGTTGTCTTAGTGGTTCGTTAAATTTAAAACTTTATCGAGTGTCAAAAGAAAATTTTTGAGCAAAAATCTTTGAGGATTAATTTTTAATATAAATTGTGATTTCAACTTGAAAGATTTATGTAAAGAAATTGCTAATTATATATTTATATAACTTTTATAAAAAATATTTGGGATTTTTAGTAGAATTTGACGAATTTATTTTTTTGATATTTTAAAAAAAAAATTAAGAGAATTTTTTTTACCTAGGGAATTAATTTCCATTTTATATTTTTTAAAATGAAAAATGCGGAATTCATTTTTGGGGAATTATTTTTCGCTTACCAACAGCAATTACATAAAAACATTTATATAAAATTTACTAATATTCGATATTAATTAACAATCTTTAAAATAGTTGAGATATAAAAGGTATGAAAGGGTTTGAACTTTTAACCCTTTCATATACCTTTTCAGAAGTTTAGGTTTGGAGTGACAAATTTTTAATGGTCCCAATTTTATTACCGTTTAAATCTCCTATTTATTGGCCAGTTTGTACCTACCTTTGTTTTCAAAATTGTTATCATTTTTTTAAAAAAGAGAATTATAACTGAAATTGTATTCATAATTATCATTTGAAGTTTAGACAGTAAATTTATCTCCCACTTGCGTCGATAAAATTATTCAAGGTCCCAATGGGTCACGACTCATAATATTCTAGGTTATCGTTTTCAAAAAAATGTTAGTAAGAGAAAGAATAGTTTTTGGCCAAAAACTAGGTATAATTTTTTTTTAGCCAGCGAAAGATTCGCGAAAACGACTTAAAATATAGCAATAATTAGTTCAGGATGCAGTTTCAAGACTCAACGTTGATGTCATTTCAATTGAAATCAATAAATAATTAAGTTTCGTTTCCGAAATACATTTCCTCTACCTAAGTTGTTACTACATTTGTTCGCTAATTTTGTTTAAATTTGCATATCCTAGTTTTAATATTATTTTATAAATTTTATGTTTGTTGTAATTGTTTTTGGATTAAAATCAGATGTATTTATTATTTTAAATTAAAAATTTTATAAAAATTTTAGTATTTTTTTTAAAAAAACAAAACAATTTGATGACAAATATCTTTAAATTCCAATAATCAACATCGATATCATTTTCATTAAAATTAAATAAATTGTTGATATTACATTTATTCGCTAATTTTGTCTTAATTGAATGTCATAATATGGGAATTATTTGATTTTTAAAAAAAAGTTATACGTATTTATTATGATTAATAAATAATATGTGTTTATTATTTAATAATTTTTAATTCCTATCACCTTCTGAAAAGGGAGACCTTCCAATATTAGATGGAATTCAGTGCCAGGCCCGTGGAAATAGGGGAAGTCTCGTGGCAGCAGCCCGCCCTGGATCCACAAAAATACTCTTTTAGGTTCCGCCAGATTTTGTTCCTTAAATTCATTCACAATATGATTATTGTATAAATAGTGCCGAATTTATATTTTAAGCTCCTTATTCCCGAATCCCATTTTTTAACATGGGATCTAAAGGACTGCCAAATTCATTTCAGTCCCCGGCCGCCAAAAAGTCCCAGCACAGCCTTTTCATTCATCCCCGATACATAAATGATTATAAATTTTATAAGAGAATTTATTATTAAAATACTTGTAAAAAAGTGATAAAATAATTAGAGAACAAATGTATAATATATAAAAAAAATATATTTTATTAATAAAAAGATTATATTTATTTATATATAAATGATACATTCTCATCATTTGTAAATTATTAAAATATGTCGAAATCAGTACATCCCTAATGTGTTGTGTGTAAAGTAAAGTAAAAAAGGTATAGTTTGTAGCCCCAATTAAGAAATACAAATATCGTATAAACTATAGTTGAACAAATTTTTGCTAAGAAAAAGTAAATGTATTAAAGAAATAATTTTTTTTTGATCATAATTATTCAACATTTTTTGTAAAAAAAAATAAAAATATTTAATAAATAAAAAAAATTTTTTTAAAAAAAAAATTCGATAATTGTGAAGGTAATTTATATTTAAAAAAGAAAAATTCTAATTTCTTCTACACAGTAATATTTATAAAATAATTATTACAATATATTCCTTTTGTAAATCTACTATTTATCAATCAAATCGATATATATATAATAAACTATGATTTTAAATACGTTTATTCTTCATTTTTTTTTATAAAGGGATTAAAATTTATCACAAATTTTTTTTAATATAGTTCCATAATAAAACATTTATTAAGTTTCGAAAATAGTATATATGTAATTGGTGCGCCTGTATCCTCCGATCATATTTAGCCTTATCATGTTCTTCGAATCGTGTATGTGTAAAAAAAAATATTTAAAAAAATTTATCGAGTTAATTTTTGTTTAAAAAAAACACAAAAATATATTTACATGATTTTTTGTAGTTGAAAACTGTTTTATTCTTAATGTTTCTTTGGCTAAGGGGCTAAGGATAACTTTTTAGCTGTGGTAAAAAAAATAAAATAGTGTTTTGTTTGCCAAAATACTGTAAAATACTTTTTGTCTATATATATTTTTTTTAATATTTATAAAAATGATTGGCAGGTTAAGATAGTGGAGGAGGCGGGGTGAAATAAAAACTATAGTATACACCTAAAAATTAGAAAATTCGAAGATTGATTTTAATTTATTTTTTTAAAAAAATAAATAAATATGTATTATGTATATAATGGGGGAAAAAAATATAATCATTAACAAACATGACATTCAAATGAGGCTGGTCCAAATTAAAATTAGGAAGCTATGCCGTTTTCACCCAGAACCTCTACTGTGATTATCTTCGTTCCTATTGGCACCTTCTGCCGAAGATGGATTGATATTCACGCCATTTTCGGTGTTTACACTGATGGCAGCGGCATTATTAATGAAACTATCATTTTTATCGTTGAGTTGATGCTGTCTCAAATTATTTTCGTTTACATAATTTTCCGTATCCGCTAAGCTAGCATCAATCGTGTTATTCGGGTTACTGGGATTAGAAACGTTTGCTACAGCATTGAAATTAATTTGAGACATATTTTCGTCGCTGAATTTTGTACTGCTTTCGATGTTAACGTTAGAATTGGTGTTGGTGGACCCCTCGTCGAATTCATTTTTGACGATGTTTTCTTCGCTCCTGATACTATTTTTGAAATTATTGTCATACATCATATTGATTCCGTGGGGGTGGTTGAGACTGAAATTAGAGTGGTTAGCCCGAAAAACGTTGTTGAAATGATTCATATTGTTGAGCTTATCATCAAACGTTTCAGCGGCCATGGTCAAATTATTTACAGAGTTATCGTTTGAGTGACGCCCTTCTGAAGCGTAAATTTTATCATGCAAAAGGCTCGTATTTATTACGCTTACATTATTATTATTACTATTATTGCTAGCTAGATTGTTAGAGGAGTTGGCGTTATTCAATACGTGTGTTGTACCATCGTACCTATCACAATTCATATTATTAGCTAAAATGATAGAGCTATTGGTATTATTATTGTTGGTAGGATGATTATTGGTCGGGTTCGTAGGTGAGAATATTTCACCACCTCTAAATTTTTTGAGCTTGGACCGGGAAAGGAATGGGCCGGAGGAAGAATTATCTAGACCCGAATTGGAAATCAAGCCCAAGTTTGAAGGAGGAAAGTTTGAATAGGATGAAGCAAAGTTATCTGTCATCTTTTTTCTCGGGTGATGGGTCGAAGATGGTATAGGTGGCAAGGGGGGAATTGAAAGTGGGTGATGGAAAAGGAAGGGTGAAGGATGAGGCCCAGGAGGGGAGCTAGAAGAGTCGACGGTTCCGTTGAAGTACATAGATGGGTGGTGGGTGCCCATCATCTGCTGAGGGTGATGTATCAAGTGCTGTTGATGTTGGGTTCGTTGAGGAGGGGGAACCGGGTGAGGGTTGACAAAAGGTGGAAAAAGTAATGGGTGCGGTTGTTGTGTTAACTTTTTAGGAAGAGAGGGGACATTGTTATTAGCGAAGGAAGCGTTGGGCACTGTAGTTTGTTTGGAAAGAAGTTGGGCCGCGTTACAGCAATTCTTGAGTTCTTTAAGGAAGCATGGAACGGTAGTACCGAAAGAATGATTCAATTGCGAGATGGAGGAACATGGGGTAAGGGGGGAGGAAGGGGAGAGAAAAACGAGGAGAGCCCTTCTGACTTCTCTAGCGCATTCCTCCCTCATTTCCCTCAGGCTAGCGTCGCTGAACCATGCTGTACGAGGGGTCGCTATTAAGTTTGGTGCCGACTTCAATGCTAAATTGATCGGAAAATTAAAAATATTATAAAGGATTTTTAGAATTAATGCTAGATATTTAAAAAAAATTTATGCTTAGGGGTCAGCATAGATACAAAGGCACTAATTTTTTAAAAATATTTTTTATATTTGCTAATTTAATGTATAAATATATATATATAGAATATAAATATCAACTTAATACTCGAGAGATTGTTTGAATAATATTTTTTTCTTACTTATTTTTAAACGATAAGTGAGGTCACTGTCTGGTCTTTGGTCCGGATCGATGCACTAGGATTGGACCAGACTGTGCTCCTAAATAAAAAGACCGATATCTTTAAATACTTAATTTAATCCCTGTTTATTAGGACTATAAGTAAAATGCTTCCTTGACAAACTTATGATTTTCATATTGCAAAATAATTAAGGACCAAAAATTCACAAAAACTAAAATAACTCCTCTATAAAAATAACATAGAATAATAATATTTTAAAAAAATAATATTCATTGAATAATAAAGCAAACCTATATAATAATAAAAGACCGGTCCGGACTGTTGTCCTTAAAAAAGATCGATCCATAAATCAATCCGATCCAGATCTAAGATAGATAAGACCAAACCGTTGATGTTAACTATACATGATATGATAGAAGACCTTGTCATAATACCGACTTAATTTATCCGTCTGATTTCACGATGGAAAACTCGGCTTCCTAATATTCACGAAAATGTGTTTTGGTGGTTCGATATTGTATTTCCTCATGAGAAAAAATGCTTTCGAGGTAATGACATGATTACGAAATTATTACTGGGTGTGTTGTTCTTTATAGGTTGAATTGGATAGGTTTAAAAAATGGTCAATTGTCAAAAGGAAAAAAAATGGGGAAAATGGATCACAATCAATTTTCCCTGCAGTGGAGCCATGTAAATATTTTTTAAGATAACCCGATCCAAAAACTTTAAATTGAAAAACATACATTCAGCTAGGTCCAAAATATCAAAAAATTCGCAAATCTTTTTTTTATCGAAAAAGAAGAAATAAGCTTCTTTTTTAAAAAAAATATAAAAATATTTCCAAAATATATTTCTATAAAATTTCAACAAAAAAAAATTAACATTCAAATTTCATTAAAAATTTTAAAATTTTTGAAAGTTTTAAAACTTTCGAATTTATTTTAAAACAATTTTTGTAAAGTTAAAACAAAATTTTTAAAAAAAATCACTAATTGCTCACGCTTCGTCCTAATTCCGGAGAAATTTTAATTTATTTTACTAGAAAAGGACAAAAAAATCTTTGTTTCGAGCTTAAAAAAAATAATAATTCACAAACCCAACAATTGAGAGTGCTTCTAAATTACTTTTCCCATATTTTTCTAAGAAACGAGCATTTGATTATTAATATCCATTTGGCGTAACCCCATTCTAGAAAAAGAAAAGTAGAAAGAAAGAAACTATTCATAAAATCCGAAAAGAAAAATCTCATAATCATACATTTTGATCATTATTATATCTAAACCAACATTGTCAATTCGGGAAAAGGAGAAGAAACCCTCCTTACAGATAATAGCGAGAATCTAATTTTATTACTATGAAGGTATAATTGAGGAATTTAAATAAAAGAAAGTTTAAACAACGGTGTTGTCAAAAGGTTCGATTTGAGCCGATTTTTTAAAAAACGACTAACTCGATTATTTTGCCCAGAAAAAAAAATGTTAGCCTGCAGAGTTTGCTCGTAGGTGGCACATTGGATATCCATTAGTTAAATCTCGAGGCTTAGGGTAATATTCAATTTGCCGGTTTTAAAAATCGGCGCTCAAATCGAGCCGTTTAATAACATTACCCCTCGTATGGCAAAAAAAAAAAGAATTTTATTTTACAAAACCGCTGATTATTTTTTAAAATGTTAAATTATGTTAATATTAAGAAACATTTTAAATATTGGAGTAACTAGAGTTCATATTTTTAGTTTCCCTTTGAAAACAATTTACAAATATATTAACCATGGCTTGTGAACCTTAGGGTTCAGATATTTAAAATTGTTTGGCAGAACATATTTAGACCCCAGACTGAACAGAGACCGATTTATGAGCAACCCCATCTAACCCGGGATAATATGGATCCGGGGCGGGTTCAGACCTCTTTCAAAATATGGGTTTCGATTAAGTTCCTCTCATCAAAATTTCCGCGAGTTTTAAATTCCTGAACCTTAATTCGGGTTTATTAGAGCAAAAAAGATCTGGACAATATAAATAAAAAAATTAATGTATCGATTAATAATATCATGCCATAATATTATGGTAAAACGAAAAGCTTTTTATAATTTATCAAATATTTCATTAATAATTCTTGAAAAAAATTTACGAGTTCCTAAAAAGAAAAATCTATTAAATAAATAAAATATATTTTTAAAATAAAAAATGAAGTACGGGCCAGTCCGAGTAAATAGCATTCCCATTTGGCATAGACTGATATAGGTTCATATACTGCTTTTGTATATAGTATACTTTTAAAAACTATGCAATAAAGTTGCTATGTAAGGCAAATGAAGTGAAATGGGTAAATTTAGAAATATGGCGTCAGGGTGAATAGGATAAATATCGTTTTAACAATGGATTGATTTAAAATTTTACAGTATTTATCATAAATTATCTTTGTAGATTCTAAATATCGTAAGATTTATCTAAGTTTGCCAAACTTTTTGAATTTGGTAATCCTCGAAAATAGATAAAAAACCTAAAATAAAAAAAAATAATTAAGTCTTAACCTGAAGATTCGAGAATGGATTGAGGAATATCGATAGCGGCCCCTTTAATCCTCCCAGTTTTCAGAGCTTGAATCAATGCATTTTCTTCTATCAGGCCATGATGAGATGTGTTAACTAAAAATGCCCCTGTTGTTAGTTTGGAAAATTTCGTATTTTAATAAAATAATTTTGGAATATTTTTTATTCATCAGTAGCAATTTCTCGCCTTTTATAATATTATGGGGAGGGGGGGGGGATATATTTTTCAGCATTAGCAAAAAGAAAAGTATTTTTATTCAAAAAAAGGAACTATGATATCTAAATAATATTCAATATTTTTAAAGCGCTTAACCCTACTATTAACAGTTAGCGTGAATTCGCGGAGAAGTGTATAAAAATCCACAAAAATACAGCATATTTTATATATTTCACCAGGGATCCAAACCGAAACGAATATCGGTTCGGGTTCAGGTTCAAATAAAAATAACGATTCAAAGTTCAGGTTCAGTTCGTAAAAAATTAAAACATCGGTTCGTTTCGAACCTCTAAAAACCGGTTTGAACACTTTTGTATTCAAACCTACATTCGAATTATGTATAAAATATTTTTCATCTAATCATTCATTTAAAAAACACATATATAAAACCTTCATTTTTATTAATTGCATATTATAAAATAATATTTAATTTATAAATATAAAAATATATATCAATGATTAATTTTAATATGAACAATATTTTCCTTTTTTTACTTAAATTTTTATTATTAAGCCGCACAATTAATATATTTTCAATATTCGTCTCGCTCAAATTACATCATCTATAAGGAGATAATATAAATTTAATTGTTAAAAAACATCTTTCCACACTAACTTGGGTAGTCGGCACTGCCAATATGATATCAGATTTTACGTGTCATTTATAATAATATTTTGGATTTAATTTTTCTCTAAGCATTATAATTTATAAGCTTAAAATATTTAAAAAATGTTGTAAAATAACAAAATACTATATAAAAATTATGACCGATACTAATCAATCAAATGTGATTGATGATATTATAATCTTTAAAATAATTCGAATATAATTGAAATCTAATAACTTATATATTATTTTATAAGCAAAAAATCATGAGACTATAACCGGTTCAGAGGCATTTTAGCGGTTCGGTTTAGGTTCGGCTGGAATTTTTTTAGCGGTTTAGGTTCGGTTCAGGTTCGATAAAAAATACCGGTTTTAAACGGTTTAACGGTTCAGGTTCGGATCCCTGTACTTCACTGTGAATTCGTGGATTAACAGGTAACGCAAATTTGCGGTGGAATACAAAAATGCAGCGTATTTTGTATACAGGGTAAGATTTGTGGGAGGAAGAGGAATACGATGTATGATTAGAAAAAGTCATTGGCGTACGCAGAGGGGGAAGCAGGGGGACAAATCCCCCCCCCCAAAGCCGGATATATTTTTCAAAAATATTTTTGTTTAGAATGTTGTTCAGATTTAATTTAAAACATTTCCATATTTTTTAATTCGTTTGTAAATAAAAATTTTAACTTGTAAAAATTGATAAGAATATATAAATATGTTATTTTAACCACTTTTTACAAGTCAAATAATTTTATTTTCAAATAAATTAATAAATATGGAAATATTTTGAATTAAATTTACACAGTACTATATTAATTTATATTTGTTAATATTTATTCCTACCTCATATATACATTTAATTACATTTATTAACACATTCATCACTAAGTTAATCAATTAATTTCGATTTCAAGTTTTCCGGCGTAATATTATCTTATTATTTTCAAATTTTTAGTGGCGTAATATTTATCTACCATTTTTAAATTTCTAGTCATATAATAATTATTCTGAAATTGTCCAACAGGGAGAAAGAAATTGCAACCTTGTCCTACGAGATAGAGTCTCCGCCATCAAGCAGTAACAGCTTTTAAGGAGTTAGAAGAGCCGATTTGCTTGTACTGACATATCACAATGGCCTGAAAGAAATTTTTCCTTAGAAGCAAGAAAATTATTGGATTCAATGCTTATTCCAAATTTTTTTCTCATTAGATTGTACAACTATTTTATGTATTACTTTTCAAAAACATGATGATTTGATTAAGAAGATGAGAATAGCGGAGAGCATTTTATTAGAATTCAAGGAAATTAGGGCTAATGTTTATGAAGAATTTCATATTTTATATGTTATTGTTAAGTCAAAAGCAGAGCTATACGTGTTTAATATTTGTCTCACTCGACTTGCAGCAAGGCAAGCTCAAAGTTAAAATATTAATATAGGATCAGTAGAAGAGTATATCTTATATACAAATACATTTATAAACCAAATAAATGTGGTTTTTAATTCATTATGCAGCATTTACCAATCTGCAAATATTATTTCCATAAAAGCCTTCCCAACCTTTTTCAGATGGTGATAGAAAAAAAAATATTTGTTGGATTTTTATCATGAAGGTGTTAAAGTATCTTATGATGCCTTATTAGCTGACTATGTTTATAAGATTAACAATGGTTGATACAGTCCCAAAAAATGCTATGGATGCTCTGCATTATTTCAAACACATTTTAGATTATATTCCCAATGTATTAAAAGGGTTGATATATATTAGCAACTCTTCCCAATAGTAAACTAATGAGAGAACATTCTCTTTTTTAAGAAGAATAACAGAGCCCTGCAGAGGTACCATTTGCAGGGCACGACCCGGATTTTTTTAAAGATTTTTACGGCTAATCTCAATTTTCAGGCCCGGCCCGGCCTTTTTTTAAATAAAATTTTCAGGCCCGACCCGGATTTTTTTAAAATAAATTATATTTATTTTTGATTTTTATAGCTAATAATAACGATTTCAAATATAGGCTATTTTAAAATATACAGTCCGGTCCGGATATTTTTTTTAAAAAAATTTTCAGGCCTGGCCTAGATGTTTTTTTTTAAATTCAGGCTGAGCCTGGGTGTTTTTTTAAAAAATTTCGGTGCAGGTCTCTGAAAAACATACCAAGAAGTACAACTTTTGAAAGTAGATTGAAAGGTTTGGATCTTTTGAATATTCATAGGCATTTGACAACAAGCAAGGATGAGATAATTGAAAAATTAGCTCAATCCCAGCGAAGATTGGATTTTACATTGTAAATATATAACATACAAAATACAATTATTCCCTAAGCTTTTTGTGTATTAATTTATATTTCTAACATTTAAATTTTTTATACTTTATATATAAATTTTAAAGCTCAAAAAATTCAAATTTCTATTTTGGGTCATTTAAGTGATTCTTTACATATAATTTTTTTATAATTCACATTAATTTAAAATTGTGTATTAGAAATAGTTACTAGTCCTAATAAATTTATGCTTGATATTTTTAAAAAACAATAATATTTCTTAAAAAATTTTATTATCCCCCCCCCCAGACCTGCGTACACGCCTGGAAGAAGTGTACTAGGATTTCATCAGATAGAACATGATAGTAGGATGTGATTCAAGTTGTGATAATTTTTTTAAATAATCTATCATTTCCCATGTTAGATTCTAGCCCCACCCCCAAATCAGGAATGCCCACAATTATAAAACGTTTTTATTGGATGATAGATATTATAAATTCAAATTTTAAACCTTATAACATTAATGATATATTTAATTTATTAACCATTAAATATTATATCTTATAGATGAAAGAATCAAAATACAAATATATTTACCCGGTCTCATTTGTTTAATCGTCTGTTCGTTGATCACGTGTTTATTAGTATTGCAATCCCCCGATAAATCTATAGCGTCTCCATATGATTGATTGATGTCTGTTTCGTGGTTGATGATGGGATATAACAATAACACAAAAATGTAATAATTAAGTATTTGCTTTAAAAATTTCCACGCGATAAATTGATATTAATTTTTAAGACAGAAGTATTTTAAAATAGGTTCATATTAATTTGATTGATTGTAAAATATTATTAATTTATTATACCAACCTTCATTAACTTCGTTGAGGTTAGTCGAATTAAGGGGGCAATGAAGGGAGAGACAATCACTCCGAAACAACAATTCTGCCAGAGTGCCAACTCGAACCAGACCTAGACCCTTCTCAGCTCCGTTGGATAGGTGCGGATCGTAAAACACCACGTTAAACCCAAATGTTTTAGCCCTCAAGGCCACCGCTTGGCCTATCTTGCCTATGGATAAACATTAAAAATTTAGATTATTTCTTCTTATTTTCTCCATAAAATAATAATATTCAGCTTTTAATTTTACAGATCAAAAAAAATTTTTACTTTTTTTTTTCTTTCGGTCTATTTTTTCAATTTTTCTTAGAAAAGTGCT
Organism: Gordionus sp. m RMFG-2023; assembly: GCF_954871325.1. Taxonomy (NCBI): domain Eukaryota; kingdom Metazoa; phylum Nematomorpha; class Gordioida; order Chordodea; family Parachordodidae; genus Gordionus; species Gordionus sp. m RMFG-2023. The sequence goes on from NC_088777.1 coordinate 7,600,562, forward strand.
ATATTCAGCTATGGTTATTTACAAAATTAAGCCAATAAATAGGTATAATTTATAAATATGGAATGATGATGATAAGGTTCCAATGTTTGCTTTATTTCTAAAAAAGGCTCAATGCGTTAACGCTATGAAGAATCAGCTGTGATTTCGATAGTGTTAAATAACGCAGGCTATGTCCCAATTTTAGAGTTCTAATTGAGCGTTCAATGTTAAATTTCAAAAAGGCTCATTCTAACATTGCGATAAATGCTAGAATCGCTCCAGTTAGGACGCAACTTTACTTTCCCAATCAAGAATATAAATTATTGTTTTTAAAAAAATTATAAAACGTATATTTTATTAATAAATATCAAAAACCTAATCCCACTATCCCCAGAGTGTCCCCCCTTATTCTCGGACAACTCATCGCATTCCCGATAACGTTACCGCCATTTCCTGATGATTCGTTGAGTCCCGGCGACATGTAATGAAAGCTCTTGACCGGACCGATCGGGTTTATAAGTCCCCCGTTAGTTATATTACCCGTGGCATCGCCGTTAAATGGTGGCCCACCATTATTAATTTGTTGATTATGGTTGTTGTTGTTATTATAGCTACCATTATTACCGTTATTTAGTGTTGGTGGGAGTGGAAAAGTGGACAACATGAAGTAGGTAGGTCTCCTATAGAGTTCGAGTATCATGGCTAGGGTTGAATCCGCCACTTCTTCCACGCAAAAGGCCGAGGGGAGATGGCAAACGGCTATACCTGAATAATCGGCGTGCGTTATAAAAAAAAGGTATGCCAAAGTTGTTTTTTAAAAAAAATAACTTTTAGAATTATTATAATTTAATTTCAAATTTATCGGCCTATTTAATTTTGTGTGCGTCAATGATTATATAGATCAGCCCCTGGAGCGCTCTTCATTTCAGACGTGTTCCGCGTCACGTGATACTAATACCGCTCCGCTCAAAAATTTCATATTTACAGTCAAAAATGATGGGGAGGGGGCATACGTTTAATGATTTACCTATCATCTCGGCTAAAATTCACAAATATTAGGCATTATTCAAAAATATTTGAAATTATTCTTAAGTATTTAACGTGTTCCTTTCGAAAATTTTTATTTTTTTATACCTTCTCAACCCCACTCTCCAACCCCCCCCCCCATCTATATATCCCTTTTTTAAATTTTAAATAATCCATTTTTTTCCCCATTTTTGAAAACGCATTTTTTTAAAGAATTTAATTTTCGAACCGAATAACCGACGAATCAAATCGAATGATACTTTTTTTATTTGCACAACAACGAATATCGAATTATTCGATTCGGATAATTTGTAAGTATATAACCTAACTCTCCGGCCGATTTAACGTCAATGTTATCCACATCCATCCCGATTTTAACTATGAGTTTCAGGGCTTTGAATTTCTGCAAATCTTCCCTCCTAAGAGTGATAGTGTTATAGAGGAGGGCCGCTATCGCTTCGTCCAACACCTATAAAAATAATTAAATTTTTTTTTGGTAATAAATTTAAAATAAAATTATTTTATTTTATTTTTTTTTAAAAGAGAAATAAATGTATTTAATAAATTTTAAAAATTTAAATTCTTTTCTTACCAAAATATCAAACTTAATTTTATTTCATTCATTATTCCTAGTGTTGTTAAAGCGCCCGATTTTAGACGATTTTTAATTTTTAACCAAAATGATATTATGTAAGCCTGAAATGCTTATAGATGGCTAGAAATGTTTGGACCTTCTATTTGCCAAATCTCGAGGCCTACATAATAATTCTGGTTTAAATCTTAATCGGATCTATTTTTACAAAGTTTATTTGAAACGGTTAGGGGGTCACATTCTTTATATTTCTTAAATAAATATTTTTCTTTTTACCTTTTTTTTCCTATTTTTGTTTCGCACTAAATTACTTCAATTATTTTTTCTTCAATGTGTGATTTTTTAAAAAAAAAATATTTTACTCCCTGGTTTATGGTAGATTTTCGAAAGTTTTTATGGTGTTGTAAACGGCTAACTCAATATTTTATCCAGAAAAAATATTATGCAAGCCTAAAGATTTTGCTCTTAGATGGCACATAGGATTGAACATCTATTGGCTAAATCTCGACGCTTAGGCAATAATTTCCTGGCTATAATGTTGAGTTAGCTCTTTTTAAAAATCGGCTCAGAATGAGCCGTATAACAACACTAGTTTTTAATAGAGTAAAATAAGCCATCTCAAATTCCCATAAAAATAGGAGGGAAAAAGTAACCCAGCAAAAAAAAAACAAAAATGGTTTCCAAAACAAAAATTTGTTTTTGACTTGTAGTATGTATATTTTTTTTATAAAATTTCAAATATAAAAAAATAAGTATTATTTCATTATTTAACATAAATAATAAATTAAATAATAAATTAATAATAAATATATTCAGAGTCAGGTTAACATTAAAAAATTAATGGCTATTCCTTTCTAAAATTCTTCACGAATTTTGGTCAATATATTTTAGCCCCCCCCCCCTACCCCTTTTAATTAAAATCCTATGTTATATTTATGAAATTTATAAAAAAAATTCTAAAAATTAAGTTTTGGACACGTTTTTCATTTTTATATTTAAAATAGCTTATTTATTTATTTTCATTAAAGTTTCGAAAGTTTGTGAATTTAATTATTTTATTTTTGTTTGAGTGCCTCACGCTACCCTACTGTTCGTTGCGAATTATAATTATCAGCTGGAAGGGGGCGGTCAGGCCGGATTCGGACAAAATTCTCACCGACTCATACAAAAATTAGATTCTATTTTTTTATTGTCGATATGGAAGAAAATATAGTAATGAAGCAATGATTTATCGAGAAAGGGAAAAAAAATACATTTTGTAAAAAACCGCCGATTTATATCATATTGTTTATCATGAGATTGATTGACTTTTGATGAATTATTGACGGATCACTATGAAAGCTGTATGAGTGCCCGGATAGAGCTCAAATCTTGGAAATAAAAAAAAATAGTAATCGAAGCATTCTGTCAAACTAAAAAAAATTTCCAGGATCGGTATGGGAAAAAAAAAATAGGCTATTCCATATTTCCCTTCCCTTCTTTTCAGGAACCATTTATAATTTGGCGTAGGTATACACACGTGTTACAGGGCACAAATCTGATGGAGAGCTCTTACATACTTCCCTTTCCTTCTTTTCCGGATCCATTTATAATTTGGCGTAGGTATACACACGTATTACAGGGCACAAATCTGATGGAGAGCTCTTCCATACTCCCCTTTCCTTCTTTTCCGGATCCATTTATAATTTGGCGTAAGTATATACACGTGTTACACGGCACACATATTTTGGTAGAAAAAAAAGGTTTTTATATAACTTTTGAACCTAAAATAAATTTAAAATAATAATTTTTATTTTAAAATTATTCAAAAAAAAAATTAAATTAAATGGCCTTGTAATAACTGGGAGTTACAAAAAAATATAAATTGTACGCAATATTTTACAACTTATTTTATTTTTTATAAACACGAAAAAAAAATTTTTTTTTAAATGAATTTATGACAAGTATAAAATAGGTACATAAAATATGGAATTTTTTTTTCAATTTTTTTTCCTTTCTCTTTTCTTTTCTTTATTTCATTTTGTTTTATTTTCTTCTTTTCATTTTATTCCATCTCACCTTTTTTTTATTAAGCACATATTATATTCAAAATCAGAAAATATTAACTATAAAAAAAAAGAATCTCATCACAAAAAGCTTTTGCTTGATTCAATTTGAATTAATGGTAGAATAAGGTTATCGTAAAGACGATTATCTCAGCTTGGAACTCTCAGTACTTTTTGGCATGTGTGTTCAAGAAGCATGAATATGTTTCTAACTAGAACCAGAAAAGGGTAGATGTTCCCGGTAACTTTAATAAAAAAATAATAATTAATTTTGAAAACGGATGAACTTGAAGTTTGCACTTAATAACATTGTTTTCAAACTTAAAATCTAATAAACCAGTAAGAAGGGATCCAAACAGGGTTGCCATGCCTCCCCCATCAGTGGGAGTCTCCCACAATTTTTTAGTTTACCCACATACATCTCACTCCCACAAAACTCCCACAATTAGAAATCTCCCACAAAAATCTCCCACAATTTTTTTTTAGCATTTTAATGTTTTTAATATATAAATAATAATTTTGAGAGACATTATTTGATTATTTTTATATTTTTAAAATAAATTTTAAATATTTATTCGAAAAATATGTCTAGTTCTTTTATTTTATTTTTCCGCTAATTTTAAATTCTCCATCCAATCCAATCCATTCGACATTTTCAAAATTTGAAGTTAGAATAGTATGTGAAACTAGTGCTTTTTTAATATTTTTATTTATATATACCATGATAGTTATCTTCTAGGTGAGATTTAGATTGTTTTGAGGTTAAAGCACTAGTTTTCAATACTGATGTTGTTTTTTGGACAATAAAATGTTATAATTAAATATATAAAAAGAAAAATTATTTTCAATATAAACTGCTTATGTACTATTATATATTAAAAAATATATTATTAATATTAGAAGTAATATTTTTAAAAATTAGCAATGAAGGTGGAACTCATCTTAGAAAATATTATTATCCTAATCATCTTTAATCTAAGCTTAAGATATCCTAAGAGGCCGAGTTAATGGTTAAACAAAATTATAAAATGTCATGCCAGGATTTTTAATATCTTAATAACGACGGAAAAACGTTTAGTTCCATTATTTAAATCTCATATAAAATATAATTAACTATAACTATTTGACTTTCTATATTTTATAAAATCTTATTTATACATTTGCATAAAATCAAATAAATTTATTTTTTACATTGTAAAATTAATATTTTGAATATTTTGGCAAATCATAAAAATAAAGAAGCATTACAATCTCCTCAAACATGACATCATATTAAATCTTATTAATAATTATCCGATAATAGTAATATTCTTACTTTGGTATTTCTGCAGCATAATTTAGTGAGCCTTTATTAAATTATATTCTTCTGATTGCAACTGCATATTAACAGCATATAGTAGATTTCCTATATGTAAAATTCCTAAATATACTTCTGCCATTTATTTTTGAAAATTATTTTCAAATAGGACAGCTTTTATAATCTATTTATTTTTTAAAGGTTTGTATTTTAAAATTCTTAGATGGCGCGTATTAGGAGGAACCTGTCAACCAACATTATGCTGACTCAATTCTGTAAATACACTCTGGTTTTTGCCAAATTTACTGAGGAATTATCAGATCAGAAAGCTACCATGCAATTCATTGGTAATGCCAAATCTGCCATATTTACCATTATATATGGTTAGCTATGTCTTTGGATATTTCATATCTGGAGAAAAATTTTTTAATAGTTTTATTAAAATGACATTAATTTTGTTGAAATAGGGGAGGATCAAGGGAAATGTTTTGATATCTCCTTATTAGATGCATCTGTTAGAATTGCATATGTTTGCACATCTTTCAAATCGTCAAGAATTGACCTTCTGGATTTATATCCTAAAACATTGTTGATAGCCTTGCTCATTTTGTGTTCTACAAAATATTCTATTCATTTATATTAGTCGTTAAATATTATGGGGAAAGATTCTACCAACATTGAGATGTTGAGTAACTCTCTGAATGTTGTACTGCATGATAGGTATTTACCATTTCCGCAACTGTAGTTGCATCTATATTATTTCTTATTTTTGAAGAATATTTTTGTTTTGAAATAGATGTTGATAGAATGCCCTGTACTGATTTATGCTTTGAAGATTTTTGATACCTCAAAATATCATATTCCCTTCCCCCATTTATTTTTTTACATTGTAAAATTACAATTTTTTATAAAATTTTATCTTGTTTACATTTTTTTGTATTTAAAAAAGATCGTTGGTTATTATTTTTAAACAAAATTAATATATTATAATAAATCAATATGTTTTTTTAATAATAAAGATAGTACTCTAAGAAATTTTGTGTCGTACAGTAATTACCTATTTTGAAAAATAGTTGGGTATTTTATTTTGGAAAATAGTTAACTATTTTATTTTGAAAAAGAGTTGGATATTTTATTTTGAAAAATAGTTAGGCTATTTTATTTTGAAAAAGAGTTGGATATTTTATTTTGAAAAATAGTTGGCTATTTTATTTTGAAAAATAGTTGGCTATTTTATTTTGAAAAAAAGTTAGCTATTTTATTTTAAAAAAAGTTAGCTATTTTATTTTGAAAAATAATTACCTATTTTATTTTGGAAAATAGATTAGATTTTATATTTATAAAAAATAATAAGTGGATAACTAAGTCAATTCTAAATCCCGGTCCTTTGCAGGCCGAAGGCCTGCAAAAAAATTTTTTTTAGCAATTTCTCCCACAATTTTTATATTTCTCCCACAAAATACCTAATTTCTCCCACAATTTGAAAATTTTGACCTGGCAACCCTGGATCCAAAGCCCATTGAAACGAACCGTTGACCCTGCATTCACAGCTTAACGTGAGGTAAAGTAAACAAAATATGCTGCCTTTGTGTACACTTTGCCGCGAATTAGAGCCAAACGTGAATAGGGCAAGCTAAATCGGTATTAATAATTTAAACAATCTACGCAGTAAAAATTTATCTCATGAACTGAATCGAATTTCTATAAAAGCCTGTTAACCGGTCTAAACCTTTTGCTATCAACAATATTTTAAGGATCATTTATTAATGCATTTTTAATTATAGGTATCAATAGCCATTTTCGATGTTTTTCTGTATCGCAAGTTTGACGAATAGTACCAGGCTATTACTGCGAATGTACATCTAAAACAATACAAATCAATATATCAAATGGATCTATTTATAGCATATATAATGTCCAAAGTGTGTAATGATCGATGTTTTTGTATATATAAAAATGTCAATGTCACAAAAAAAAATATGTCTATCATTATGTTTTTATATTAATAATATCATCCGCGAGTTAGATTGTTTTTTGTGCCATGTTTCTTTATCATTTTAATCTCTGCGCAGCTTATTATTGTAGACACGTTGAGACAGTCATAACAAATTTTATCTGTCAAATAAAGTGGTGCCGAAACCCGATAACTTTAGTAATAATTTCTTCAAACTTTGAAAACTATACTCTCTTGTTCGACCATAAAAGCTATTTTATTCGCCTTGTAGATATGATTTGATAGAAAATAATATTGGATTGGAAATATTTCCATTGTATAAGGCTCAATTTTCTTTTTAGGGAAAATATAATTCTATTTTATAAACAGTGTCAGAAACCTTCATATGCCTTGATTTTTTGATCAGACCCGGGCCAGGCTCGTAGTAAAAAAAAAAAATTTGTATAGGCCCTGGCCCGGCGCGCCTTTGATATTTATAAAAAAATTCCCATTAAGTTTCAAAAATTGTCGCGAAAACGCGCGATAAGAAATAAAAATTTTATTTGTCGTGATCAAATCATTTTATATTATAATTAGGCTGAAAACTAGTGGAAATATATTTATTTTATTAGCCAAGTATAAGTAAGTAAGATATCAAATTTTTACGATTTTAAATAAAACAAATGCCTTTTTATGCAAACAAGAAAAACACGAATAAACACTCCTCAAGGTGCGTAGGATAGGATAGAGTTTGTGGCAAACTCGACTTTTTCTTGTAAATCAAACCATTTTTTTAATAAAAATATTTTTAAAAAATTTTTATTCAAGTAATAAATATAATCTTATATTTATTGACAAAATCTTGCGCTAATAGTCGAATTTTGTTTGAATCTTTTTTTCTTTCTTTAGCTCTACAAAACATGAGGTCAATCTCGTTAAAAAGATATCCAAAAATTTAATTTATTTTATATTCAATGATAAACAATATTACAGTGTATCTAGGCAATCATGATGTAGAGCTTATACATCAAATTACTACTGTGAGGAGTGACACAATTCCATAAAATAATATCCCTTATTTTGATAAACTTTCCTCCTTGTTTAGCCTAGTTATTGGGGTTGAAGACAAGACACGAGAGGCATTGAGAATACTGAAAAAATTTATTATTAGAAGAAGAAAATCGCAATATTTTTAAGTTAGCAACTCTTTTGGACAAAAAAAAAAGATGACGAACTTAAAAGACGCTGGGTTTATTATCAACAGTAGAATACGATTACGGATAAATAATAATAAAGAAGTTATAATGATGATTTGTTATATTTGTCCTGTTAAATATTCTTAAAATATGCTAAATTTAAATTTTAAAAAATTTTAGGCCCAAGCCCATTAAATTTTTTCTTTTCAAAAACCCAGGCCCCTTAGAAAATATAATATTGGGCCCATACATGGCCGCAGATCTCTGGAATATGTGCGGGTCTGATAACCATAAAATCAACTTCAGTTGCTTGCTTTTATGCCTTATAGAGAAAAAATTTTTTAAATGTACTTTTCTCATACTTAATTTCAAATAAACTTGTAAAAAAAAGTTCGAACTAGTTTTTAAAGGTTCAAATCGTATGGATATCATTATTTTTTACGAATCGAACCTGAGCCCCGTACCATGAATACTTTATGTAAACCTAACCTGGCATTCGTCACAGTTCAGATCCCTGCCCATACGCCCTACCTCAATAAAATAAACTCCCCTGCTAACATATCCAAAAAAATATTACGCAAGCCTAAAAATTTTGTTCACAAATGGCACAATGGTTTGGACATCTATTAGTGAAATCTCGAGGCTTATGCATTATTTTTCTAGCTAAAATATTAAGTTAGCCGTTTTAAAAAAATCAGCTCAAATAGAGCCGTTTAACAACACTGCATTTAACTAATATTGCCTGTTCCAACTACACATTCGTGACTTCAGATTTGAATGTTACATTTTGATTTTCCTTACAAATGTGGGTAATAATTTCTACAATTTCTTCAGTTTCCTGATCGGCTTCATAATGACCATCAACTTATCTTTTGACCTAATATAGGGTCAAGGGTGTCCGAGCATTAAATAAAATCTATTCATTTTATCTGAGCCTGGTCTCAATGAATTTTCTAGGTTTGTGGTGCGCTCTCTAAACCCGGGGACTTATTGGCCTAAGCTATTTTGACCCCGTATACCTTTTCCATAGCCTCTTGAGGCTTACCTTGGCGACTCATATCGGTTAAAGATTTCAAAGTATCCAACCTCTAAGTATCGGAATTATGCTTTTCATTTTAAAAAAAAAAAAATAACGCTAATAGTGAACCACATAAATCACCTGATTATTATCGCGCTTTTAACCCTGCATTCACTGTTAGCGCTAATTCGCGGCGCCAAAATTCGGCGAATTCGCGAAAGCTCTGAATGCAGGGCAACACTCTCCCACCAATTTTGGAGCTGGGAACAATTTTTATTCACTTCAACCTATACAAAATTAAATAAATTATTAATTTTTTTTTTTTAAATAAATCACATTTTTTTATTTGAACAAATATATTTTGCCATTAAATCTTTTAAATATTAAGTATTACAACAACAACAAAATATCTTTTTAATTTAATGTTACGAAAAGAAAAATTAAAATACGTTTTTTTTTCTTTTTAACGGGAAAGGAGAAAAAAAAAATCGATAAAAAAAATTTTATTTTGAAATTTTATACAAAAAAAAATAAAAAATATAGAAAAACATTTTATTTTTTTAAAAAAAGTAAGAAATAGAATAATTTATTAATGAGTTGAGGGGAGAATTTGCGTGGTAAACAAAAAATATAATCATAAGATTTCATGATTACAAAAAACCTTCATAAGGTGTACGCTTCAAGAGACGGTTACCCTTTTAGATCGGGTCAAGGTAGGAACCGTTAAACACGCTCGGTCAAGGGTAAGGAAGCGGTTAGCCTTTAAAGTTTTCCCTTATAGAATTGAAATCGCTTCAGTTCTATTCCGGTTTTCTTGTTATATCCGTTTATTTAAATATATCGCTATTTAACGGTAACGTGAACCTTAGTACTCGATACCGCTTTTGATGTGCTTCTAGACACGCGTTCAATTAGCGTAAATGATGTAAAAATTGTATGTAATAAGGTAATAAATGTGTTTAAAGTTAGCATGATAGTAGTTGATTGTATTTGTAGAGTATCCTTGGCTTGCCACTCAAATGCGGGGATTAACACCCCCCCCCCATCAAATTCATCGCTGTAAAAAAGGAACTATGTTCAGTTTAAAACTTAAGAAGTAATTGTATGTTGTTTGGAAGGATAAAATATATATAAAAATTCGGTAACTTTTAAAATAATTAGGCATTAAAGCTTCACGTTATTCGCTTACCGTGCATGGAAATTAGTTCCAATATGCTAAAAAAATGATGAAATTTCTACTAAACCCTTTTTTTTAAATTTATATTAAACACTACATATCCATCTAAAGCCCCATAGAAAATATTTTTCGGAGCCTAAACTTGGCCTTCAAACTTGTTTCTATAACTTATAAAAAAATGGCCCTTCGAAAAAAAATATATTGCCTCATTCCTGTACAAAAAAAAAGTTCATAATGAGAAGAGTGGAATAATTGCGAAATTCATAGAAGTTGTAAAATTAACACAACGTGATAAGAGTAGAATAATCGCAAAATTTGTCGATGAGAAAAAAGGATACAAGCACGGGGTCTAATAAAATCAAATTTATAAACGATATCCAAAAATATTTAAAAAAGAACAAGGAAAAAAGATATAAAATGGCATTGAGTTTTTAAATCTGAATCAAAATGAGACTTTTATATTTTTTTAATTACTTTCCTATAAATACTTTATTTGTTTTACGACAACCCCCCCCCCCCCAAAAAAAAACAAAATTTCTGTATGGGCCTGCCTCTATAACCTTTATCCCTACGCCTTACCTCAGTCTACCTTAAAATTTATTTCACCAAATTTTTAAAAAAAAAATTTTTTTCTTTCCTCGAGAAGCTTTTTATCAATTTAGAGCTTATCTTTAAATTTTTATAATAACTTTTTATGAATCGATTTAATAATCTAAATATTCTCCATTTTTTGTTCATCACATTCTTGCTTTTTTATCTTCTTCCTGTTTGAAAACAAACAAAAAAATACTCTCGTATATATCGTGGCCCGCTGACAAAACAGGGCCTGGCCGAATTTATTAAATTTAGATTAAGTATCAATTATTGACTTATAACTTGTTGTTTCGTATGCCGGATTTTTCCTCTTTAAAACATTATGCAAAAATGATGGCAAAATAATTTATAATAACCTAAGTTTACGGGGCTATCTGGATCGGACCGAGCTAAAAAAATCCATTTTAAACCCGATGTAAAACCTTGGTCTAAAATTAGACCCCTCCGTCGATTTGATTTATATATAAAGGACAAAGATATTATATAAGTATATATCCCCTAACTATATTAAACATTTTAAAAAGTTTTCAAAAAAATAATAAAAAAATAGGTCTCATTTTGCTTTGAGGCCAATGACATATAATAATACCTAGACTGACGATACATTCATAATAATGCATTTGAAAGCGTCGTTGAATGCATAATCAGCTGGACCCGCCATTTTGGTAACCCATATAGTAATTATTCTCATGTTAAACACTCACTACTATTAAATTGATAACTTGCTTCCTTATTATCTCGATGATCAGGCAATTAATTCTTTGATAAAGTTTGCGTCAGACAAAATTGGCCTCTCGTTATTCGTTTAAATTTTTTAATAATGATATGGGTTAACCAATATAGCGTCCCCAGCTGTTTCCCGATGATATACACTTTTAATTAATGCATCGGCAGTCTTAGGTATTATTATATGTCATTGATTGAGGCATATCTAAGGCGCATATAAAAAACTTTCTTTAATCAATTTACATGAAGCATTTTTTTTTAAACTGAATTTACTATCCTTTCTAAGTTGTTTAATACGCGTAATATTTACAGTATTTTGCAGATTTGATAAAGGAAGATAAAAAAAAACCATTTTCATATTTTTTTTAATTTATTTGCAAAATTAAAATTATTTTAACTTGCAAAACATAAATTTTAAAATAAGGAAATGTTTGCCATCAACTCTGCACAAGTCAGCAAATATCGAATTACTATAATTAGTAAATTAATATTAGGGAGGTTTGTAAAAAAAATTGGGGAAAAAACATTTTAAAAAAAACAATGTAAAAGGAGGGGTTAATATTAAAAAAAATCTATTTAAAAATTCTATAACCCACCAGAGTTGTTAAAAGTATCTATAGATATAAAAATATGGTATTTGTTATGTATATGTATATATATTATTTTAGAGATATATGTATCTATTTGTAAATACCTTTTAGATACATTATGATATAATTTTATTTTGTGTTTCGGCATTTACCCTACCGAAATTTATACCCAAATGGAAGCGATCTTTTTCGAATATCTTATTTTTATATTTGACCGATTGGATATAACGAAATGGCGTGTAAAAGATATCGGAAATGGGTTATAAATAAAAAGTTTCAAGTCTTCTAACTCCGCATTCACAGGTAACGCGAATTCGCAGGCGAGTGCGGGGTAACTACTGCAGGAAAAAAAATCAATATCAGCTGATTCGTATGATCGAAATTTCCCAAATTAAAAATATGCGGGTAAAAAAAGGGAGATAGCTTAGATTAGTGTTATTAAATGGCTCGTAAATCAATATTCTATCCAAAAAAAATATTAAGCAAGCCTGAAGATTTTTTTCATAGATGGAACCACGTTTTGGACATCTTATTAGCGAGATCTCAAGGGTTAGGCAATATACTTCTGGCTAAAATATTGAGTTAACCGTTTTTAAAAATCGGCTCAAATCGAGCTGTTCAACAACACTAATTTAGATGGCCTCTAATCATGATTCAAGGCGTCTTGCTCTTTTCTTTTGGCTTAAGATAAATTTCCTCGTTTAAAAAAAAATTCTTCAAAAAAATAAATAAATTTAAGTTCATAGACATATTTTTTTCTTTCCTAAATTGAAAAATAAAAATTAATTTTGAATGTTCATTATTGCACTCACTGCATTGCATTGCGCAAAATTCTTGTTTATTTATTATTAAAAAAAAATTAAGATTAGCCAAAATAAAAATATTTTAAAAAATATATAAAATGATTAATTATACAAAAAAAATGAATTTAACAATTGATTATTATTTAAATAATTAAAAATAAATAATATTTTTTAATAAAAAATATATTTCAGGCATTTGATTTTGGCATGTGATAGGTTTTAATTTTAAACTTCCATTCATAAATGGCCCCCAGTCCGCCATTTCACTTTTACCATTTAACATATTTTCATTATGGTAAAGTTGTTGTTATATGGCTTACTCAATATTTAATTTAAGCCAGAAAAATATTGCCTGAGCCTCGAAATTTCGCTAATAGAATGATCAAACCTTTGTGCTGCCATCTATGAGCAAAATCTTTATGTTTGCGTAATTTCTGGGTAAAAATATTGAGTTTTATAGCCCAATTTTAAAAATCGGCTCAAATTGAACCCTTTAACAACACTAGGTAAAACAATAAAAAATGGGGCGGGGACCAGTGTTGCACAAAAATTTATTATTAACGCTTACAAATTGTAAGCGTTTTGGTTTTTGCAGTAATTTTTTAAAAATAATGGATATCAAAATGTTATCATCCATTATTGATAAACGTTTTCAAAATTTTGCGTTTAGTACCGAATAACGCAGCGAAATGTCCTGGGCAAAAAAACACTGGTCAAACATAACCCGGGCAAAAATACCCCAATATTTTTTCAAAATTACCCATTTAGTTCGGCTGTGTCCAAAATATCAAAAAATTCGATTGATTCGCAAACTTTTAAAACTTTATCAAAAAGGTAGAAATAAGCAAAATAAAAACATGTCCAAAATATAATTCTATAACATATGATATCATTAAAGTTTTAAAACTTTTTGAATTTTCTTTATAAGAATTAAAAAAAATTTCAATACTGTCCAGTCTTTTTGTCCATTATATTCGTTCAATGTCTTTTTGTCCAGGACCTATCTGTCCATGATTATATCTTACCAGTTCAACCAAAGAGGCGTTTTATAGAACAAAAAACGCTATAAGGTTCTGTTCAATTTGTAGGCAGTTTTTTATATTTAATTATCACTTTAGGAAAAGTTTAAAAATAAAGGAGTCTAAAAATAGGGTATTAACAAGTTTTCAGTAAGGTTAATTATATTGGGATTTATTTTAAAGCATTATGTCAAGTAGGATTCTGCATGGACCTTTAAAAAAATATGTTAATTATATAACTAAAATCCATAATATATTATTATGGGTTCTACTGTAGAATTAGTAATAATTGGTAAGAGTTGTGATTTGTAATCGACGTTATTTTGATACGTCAAAAATTATATAATATAATTATTTACCTAAACCTATTTTGGGTTATGTTATTTTTTTTAGATCTCATTGAATGAATAAGACTTTCGGCTTTATATCTACTTTTTATTTTAATGTTTTTTTTTTCTCTCGATTATATCATTATTTTAAGAAATTGTTAATTTAGACTTATTTTTTTTAAAAAAAAATTTGTGACAATGTATTCATTTTTAGGTAATGGGGTGGAGGCTGGGTGTGTAGACAGATTTTTTTAATTAACTTATAATGATATTTACTAATTTACAAATCTACCCTTCTTTCTTCATCTAGAGTGTGATAATATAAGAATATATATCAATGTTGAAAATAAGGCAAACTATTATGATACATTCATTAATTAACAATTGGAGTTGGGTTGTAAAATCATCTCTCCAAGATGCAATTTTTTTGCATAACACTTTGTACTGGTTTTACAAAATGGGTAATAATTGTATATTGTTTTCATTCAATAATATTAATATTTATTACCATTGAATAAATAAATTGAATTTAAGGTTAAATTTAACCAAGTTATAAGTTACAGCTAACTTTATTATCAGAATATTTTATTTTAAATAAAAATTTAAAATAAAATAAATTTAAAATAAAATATTCAGTTTTTGCTATAAAGTGTTGGTTGACAATTACATAAGCAAAACAACAATTTAAATGAATTTGTTATGTTTTTAAAAAATGCAATAATAGTTATATCATATATCAGCATTCCTTGATCTTTGTGAAACATGATAAATTAATCAACTTGGGCAATTTAATTATGCATAATATTGTAAAAAATTTATAAAATCACTTAATTTAATTAATTAATTCATGCTATGGAAGGAAGATACCAAATATTAAAAAGAAAAAGGTAAATTATATTTTATAATACATATTTAAAATTTGTAAATTCTATAAAATTTTTATAATAACTTGCATTATTTTGGTGATGACCATATATTTTAATTTAATTTGCCTAAGATATTATAAAAGGCCCTTATTTTTTGTGAAGTCAATATAATATATTATATATAATATATATTTATATATATAATTTTTTAAAACTCTTATAAATTAATTATCCATAAATTTTTAAAAATAACAAATTTTAATAAATATATATATGAATTTTATTTTTATAAAAAAACCTTTTCATGAATTTCCTGGGTTAATTGGGCATCACAGAATGCAACAGTTGCAATGTCTTTAAGAATTGGCATTTCTACTGAACAATCTCTCCCATCTAACAAAGCCACTAAAGGCCTTGCATGTATATTAAGATTTCCTAATTAAGGTAAATATACATATTATAAATTTATTATGTTATAGCATAATCTTAAATTTATGAAGCAATTATGTATGATTAATGGTAAATAAATAAATTTTCTTAATAATTATGAAATGTTTAAACTTGAATGTGGAGGATTAATACGTATTGGACTATTATCAAGTTTAGAATGTTTATATTTTGGTTTAAGCTTTTCCATTGTTATAAGATTATTTGAATGTTATTTCAGTTCATTAATTGCAAAATCAGTTTTTAGTGCAAACAATATTGTTTTAACACATTGGCGTCAAATGATCGAAAAGTATTTTCTTTGGTAAAAATAAAAAAACTTCGTTTTGACGCATGTATATCCAGGTAGGGTTGGACAAGTATGTGATACTAATATACTTTACAATATATCGTGTACCCCTCCTGTGTAATCTTGTTTCAGATTGTAAAGTATTTCTATCTAAAATATTTTCCTATCATAGATGTCGCGTAATTAATATTTTTATGATTAAAGGCTCTTTGGTGGCTCATACAATGAATATATCATTGGGCTCATATCAATAGTGTTGTAAAAAGTCCGATTTTCGTGATTTTAATAAAAGTTTTAATTAAAGTTTTAGCCAAATAATTTTATGTAAGCCTGGATATTTTTCTCTAAGATAGGAAAAAGATTTGGAGCTTTATTTAGAAAACTTGAGGCTTACATAATATCATTTTCTCTAAAATATTAATCGGAGCGTTTTTAAAATCGACCCTTGGGCTCTATATGTAAACATTTCTAAAAAAATCGAACGCGTTCAATTTTAAATGATAAAAATCGTACGTTCATGTTCACCTTCCAAAAAAGAATTCTTAAAATAATTATTTACTATTTAATTTAATATAAATAAATACCATAATAGATTTACATGTGAAAAAATATTTTTATATATTGATGATATTAATTTTTAATATAAAAAAGCTTACTTAAAAAATATATACAAATATTTTAACATGTTAGCAATACTTATTTTAGCCCATTCAGCGTCTACATGACAGGATTTTCACTGGATGCAAACACCCTTCAAAAATCTTTGCCTACCCCCCTAAAAAATTCCCGCTACCTTCGGCGGCAATATTTCGCCATTATTATTTTCACCTTTTTAATTATAATGATACTCTTTTCAAAGAATTTATAAAGAATAACTTAAATTAATCTATCTCTACTACCAACCAGTGGCCCCTACACTTTCTGAGCGAATGAAGCAGAATACCCCCCTGAAAAGTACCCCCCCCCCCCTCGAAAAAATGATAATTATTTTATAACACCCATAAATTTCAAAAATAATTTTTATTGCATCAATTTTTAATATATAATATAAATATGCAAAAAAAATATATATTTTTAAATTAATTTCATCAATATTTAATTGTTTAAATAAATTTTTTTCCATTGATAATATGGTCAAATTATTGAGAAATGAATCTTTCATGGTACTACGAAGTCTTGTTTTAATTAATTTAATTTTACTCATGACTCTTTCGGCAGTACATGAGGTTGTAGGAAGTGCAGCATAAAACACACCTATTTTAAAGCTAAAAAAATTTTCTATATTTAATGATGAAAGTATATATACCTCTCCTTTTTGAAATGTAATGTTTGAAGTCTAGAACTTTCAAAATCAAAAGATTTCTCCTTCATAAAATCTTGTGCCTTTGAAAAAACATCCAAAAATTTAGTGTTATTATATTATATTAAAAAATAATTAAGACAATAATTTATATTATACTTCTCAAATTAATCAAGCAATCTTTTGCCAATTGAATTTGATTTATTGCAAACCCTATATCCTTCGAAATGGTTTGCAATTTTGTACAAGCCAAACTTGTTATCAACAATATTTTATCCAAAACACAAGGTGATAGGATAAAATCAAATTTTTCTATTCTAAAGACTATAGCACTAGCCATAGTGAAAGTGGCAGGATCTTCAGAATTCTTTAAATTTGTTAAGGCTGCCCTCAACTCATCTAGTATTCCTAGAACATTTCGAAGTTCTTTAATTGATTGGTATAATTGAACAATGATTAAATTTAATCGATGACAATAACACCAAATAAAAGCTGTCTTTGGCGCCTCTGCTCTAATTAAGGCCTGCACACCATTGATTCTTCCACTCATGTTTGAGACGCCATCATAACTTTGCCCAACAAGAAATTCAAGGGGTAAATTCATCGAGCCGAGTTTGGATATTATATTATGCTTAATATCGAGCCTGTGGTATTTCCCGTACAATATATGTTAGTCAGTTTTTCAACAGGCTTCGGTGTCTCACTATTTTCAACATATCTTAATATCAAAGCTATTGCTTCTGATTTCGAATCAACTATGATTGAAAAGCACCTGTTAAATGTACTCATTTTGAATTTTATAACCATATTTTTCATGGTTTCAATGAGAATATTTATGTTATTATATGATAATAGATTTGAATATAATTTCGTTTTTAATCCCTTATTTTTTTTATCCGTTTTTCTTTCTTCATTTTGTTGTATATATACATTTTTAGTACAGGTTCAGAATCTGCAATAAGCTTAATAAGGGCCATCATATTGTCTTCTTGTTGCCTGTTCCCCCAGAAGACTTGGTTACGAGATATTAAATAATCTAAACATCTCCCTTCAAAAACCTTTGCCTACCCCCCTAAAAATCGCGACCTTCGGTGGCGGTGTCTCTATCATTATTTTTACCTATTTATTTATTGATACTCTTTTCAAAGAATTTATAAAGGGTAACTTAAATTAATCTATCTCTACTACCAACTATCTATATTTTGTGAATATAAATAATTTATATTTTAGATAATAAATTCAATTAAAATCTCCATTATTTACAATGAATTAGTTATTATGGCATTATGAGCTTGCTAAAATATCTAAACCTTTTAAATTGCATTTAAAAGGATAGTTTATTTGGAAAACAATGTGTATGATTGTTTGCAAATTGTATTATAATAATACTATAATAAAAGTATAATTTTTACAGCAATAAATTTTGTCCTATTTCATCTCAAAATTTAATAGATAACCCCCAAAAAAATTTATCCTACCCCCATTAAAGCAGCTTACCCCCTACCCCCTCAAAAAAATAGGATGCAGACTGTTCCTACCCCTCCCGCTCATGTAGACACTGAGCTCATTTATGTCAAAAAAAATTTTAAAAGGTTATAAAATAACGATTATAAAAATTGTCACTTTTTATGGTACATCTTCATGAAATTCTAATTTAACATGTTTACAAAATCTAATTTATACCCATTTGGATTAAAAAAATACAAAAAACTATAAAAATAACGATTTTGACAATTGTCACTTATCTAGGGTATACCTTCACTGAAGTTTTATTTAAATATGTTATCAATACTTATTTTGGCCCATTTACGTCAAAAAAAGTTTAAAAATAATGATTATGATAATTGTCACTTATCTAGGGTACATCTTCATTGAAGTTTTATTTCTAGCAATATTTATTCTAACCCATTTTGGTCAAAAACAAAAAACTTTAAAAATAACGATTATGACAATTGTCACTTTTCAGTGGTACATCTTCATGAAATTTTAATTTAGCATGTTTACAATCTATACTTTTACCCATTTACAACAAAAGTATTTAAAATAAACAACGATTATGAAAATTGTAACTTATCTATGGTACATTTCATTGAAATTTTATTTAAACATGTTAGCAATTCTTATCTTAGCCCATTTATGTCAAAAAAAATCAAAAAAGTTATAAAATAACGATTATGACAATTGTTACTTTTCTATGGTACATCTTGAAATTTTAATATAACATGTTTATAATCTATATTTTTACCCATTTACGTTAAAAAAATTTAAAAAAGTTTAAAAATAATGATTATGACAATTGTCACTTATCTAGGGTACATCTTCACTGAAGTTTTATTTAGACATACTAGCAATACTTATTTTAACGCATTTTGGTCAAAAAAATTCAAAAAACTTTAAAAATAACGATTATGACAATTGTCACTTTTCAATAATAGATCTTCATGAAATTTTAATTTAGCATGTTTACAATCTATATTTTTACCCATTTGCAACAAAAAAATTTAAAAAACTTTATAAACAATGATTATGACAATTGTCACTTTTCAATGGTAGATCTTCAAGAAATTATTGTTTACAATCTATATTTTTACCCATTTACAACAAAAAATTTCAAAAAACTTTATAAACAACGATTATGACAATTTTAACTTATATCTATGGTACATCTTCACTGAAATTTTATTTTAACATGTAACAACTTATATTTTTGCCCATTTACGTCAAAAAATTGCAAAAAAACTTTAAAAATAATGATTATGACTATTGTAGCTTTTATATGGTACATCCTAATTGAAATTTTAATTTAACATGTTAAAAATACATATTTTTGCCCATTAGCGTTAAAAAAATCTAATATGTTTAAAAATACCGATTATGATAATTGCCATATTTCCAAGGAACATCTTCATTGAATTTATAATTTAACATCTTTACAATATAAATGATATTTTTACCCTTTTGAGTCAAAAAATTTAAAACTTAAAAATAACGAATATGACAATTGTCACATTAAAATATTATCCTTAAAAAGATCATAAAATAACATAAATAAGTTAAATATAAATATTTTAAAAAAATTATTTAGAAAACCCACCTCTTTTAATAAACTTAAGAAATAGATAATTTTACAAAAATGATAAAAAAAAACTATAAAAGATTTCACATAAAAATTGTATATTTATAATAAATTTAATAAAAGAATTCCTCAAAAAAGATACATTTACAAAGAAGATTTAAAATTTTTATCATAATATGTTCAAAAATCTTTTTGAACTTCAAGAAATATTTTTTACTTAAAATCTTGGGCGTGAAAATCACTAATAACAAAAATAATATTACAATAGTAGCATATCATTTTTTATTAAAAACATCAAATAATAAATAATATGTTGTTTTCTTTTAAATAAATGCATTCGCAATATATTTATTGTTTCGCAGTAATCTCTCGCGATAATGACTTCGCGTAAACATATTTGCGATAATGACTTCGCGTAAACATATTCGCGATAAAAATTCACTGTAAAGTGTTCGCGTAAAATATTTCGCTAAAATGTATTCGCTCTAATAAATTCGCGGTTAAGGTTTTGCGGAAATAAATTTGCGATAATGGCTTCGCGAAATTGTCTTCGCTATAAATGTTTCGCGGAGATAAATTCGCAGAAATGGTTTCGCGATTTTACCTTCCCTATAAAAACTCTTCGCGATAACGACATTCGTGATAAAAGTTTTACTGAATTGACCTGATACGACTTTAAATTGTGTTTAAATTATTAAAATATAGAACTCTTGATAAAAATTTAGGAATAGCAAAATTTCAAACAATTATACTAAAAATTAGTGTCAACGGCTCGTTTTGAGCCGATTTTTAAAAGAACTCAATATTTAATCCAGAAAAATATTACGCAAGCCTGAAGATTTTGCTCGTAGAAGGAACAACGGTCTAGGCATATATTATCGAAATCTCGAGGCTTAGGTAATATTTTTCTGCCTAAAAAATAGAGTTAGCCGTTTTAAAAAATCGGCTCAAAACGAGCCGTTTAACAACACTACTAAAAATAGATAGTTTATAAAAGATATTAACTATTTTATATCTATGTATAGTATATAATATTTAATATATTTTACTTCCGGTATCTATAATAATAATTGATTTGTTGTTAATAAATAGTAAATTACAAATAAGTCAATTGATAGAAGACAGCATTAATATATTCAGGGCCATAGCTACGGGGGGGGGATACCCCCCTCCCTCCAATTTAAAAAAATAGACTTCTAAACCATGAAAGCTTAAAAGCTCTTTTAAAAACAATATCAATTAAAAATCTTAAAGGAGATAACAAAAATTTAAAAATTAACTGCAATCGTTATTATCTTAAATCAAGATTTGATTTGATACTACATTTCTTATTCCTAGCATACAGAAGCTACCTTTTCGTGGAACTGGTTCAACAAAATTACTGATGCTAAATACATAATTTATTCTTCTGGATTATTTATAACAATGTTTTCATACATCATCCAAAAAGATTCTGAATTAAATAAAATTATGAAAAAAACGGTTAATGATGCTTACTACCAGGTGAATGTATGGAAATATTCTAAATACCAACCTAATTTGCTAAATACCGACCAAAATTTATTAAAATGCAATAAGATCCTTATTATTTAATATATTAATACGGAATCACGTGGTCGAGTCCGGCCTCCTATATATTATCCCCCCAAGGATGGAACCACCAAGTTAGAATAAGAAAAAAAACATGATCATTCCCTGGATTCGAACCCGGGATCATGGGATAAGTAAACCAAGCTCTTGCCTATTAGGCCATAGAGGCTTTCCAAAAATCACGATTTTTCAAATATATATTATAAATATATTTGGTAGTGCCTATCCAAATGAAAAATGAACAAAATTCAAATTTGATAGATGGTACCTTAAGGTACCAAGCATCATTAACCGAAAAAAACAGCCGACATATTTCAATTTCTATAAACGGTTCAATTAAAGCCAGAATAATATTATCTATATCTCGAGATTTAGCAAATAAAGTTTGAACCTTTCATCTGTAATCTAGGAGCAATATAGCTTGCATAATAATATTTTAGCTAAAATTTTAATCGGGCTGATTGAAAACACTACTCGCGCCTTATAAATTTTCTGGAACCCCTTTACTTATCCTATTTTGGAATTGCAAAGTATATTTCGAAATGCCCTAAATATCACATCTTGCCATGCCTACATTTACTATATTATCCAGTAATGATTAAAACTTTGGCGAAGGGAGGTGGGAGGCTACGATTTTTATTTTATATACATATTGTCAAAGAAATATAATATTTATAAAATCGAATTTTTATATTACGAATATGAATAAATTCTTTTATATTTTAAAAATAGGGTCACAAAATACTATTGATATTTCAGTATCCCGAATTGAAATGAATATCGGTTTATGTTCATGTTTGGATAAAAATAATGGTGCAAGTTCCCATTTCGGCTCGTAAAAAATAATAATATCGGCAAAGTTTGGACCTCTAAAAAGCGGTTTGAACACTTTCGTATACAAACTTACACTCGAATTATATGTTTAATATTTATTGAGTTCTAGAGGGTGATTCCTTTTTTAGTGATGCTCATGATTTTTTCCATGGTGTCCCTTCATAGTTGTATCTCAATGTAATATTATATTTTGATGTGTCCGTTATAATACTATATGTAAATAATTTATATATTGGTTTCAATTTACATCAGGCATTATAGGGTTAATGATGCTTATTACCAAGTGAATGTATGGAAATATTCTAAATACCAACCTAATTTGCTAAATACCAACCAAAATTTATTAAAATGTAATAAAACTCTTATTATTTAATATATTAATACGGAATCACGTGGTCGAGTCCGGCCTCCTATATATTATCCCCCCAAGGATAGAACCACCAAGTTAGAATAAGAAAAAATACATGACCATTCCCGGGATCCGGGACCATGGGATAAGTAAGCCAAGCTCTTGCCTACTAGGCCATAGAGGCTTTCCAAAAATCACGATTTTTCAAATATATATTATAAATATATTTGGTAGTGCCTATCCAAATGAAAAATGAACAAAATTCAAATTTGATAGGTAGTACCTTAAGGTAGTAAGCATCATTAACCCATTATAAGGCTAAAATTATTTTAAAAATGGTAATATATCAATGTTTATATAAATTGTGACTGACACTTATCGAAATTGTTCGATAATAATCTTTTCAACAATTCGAATATAGATTAGGATTTTAGCAATTTACTATTATTACAATTTCATACTATTTAAGCGCCAAATCATGAGGAAACGTTCGGTTCAAGCTCAGTTTGGGTCCCTGCGATATCTATAGAAATTAAAAATTTATTTAAATATGAATTTGAAAATATTCCATAAATCTTTCTTTGTTTTCTTCGGGCTGTATTTTTCAAAGTTTTTTCCTCCCGCTATGATTTATTTTCCATATCTTGATACATGGATCTGTAATCCATTTTGATAAAAGATAAGATCCGTTAATAATTATGAACATTAAACTTAAAAACTTTACTATAAAACTCGCTAGATTATATACCATGATCAAAATCATAAGATGAAAGTCCTTTCATATTCGGCAGTACAGTAGAAAAAAGTATTCACATAGTTAAGGAATTTTTTAAATTTATGATTAAGAGTATCTTCATAATATATTGTCGAAGCTCGGCAATTGTTTTATATTCATTTTCAATCATAGATTACTTTATTTGCTTCTCGCAAAATCGTGAATCTACCACATACTATTAGCAAACTCATATTCATGCCAAACAATATACTATAATAATGCATCACTGTAAATGGGGCATGACTAAACTATTTCTAAAAATAGGAATTGTCAGGTAAACTGCGAATTGCCATGACTGAACTGTGAATTGCGCGAATCATTGTTATGCTAAGATGAAATTTTGTAAAATTAACTGACTAAACTATGAACTGCTGAATTTAATGAAAAATGCTTGAACTAAGAATTGCCGTATTTTATGTTAAATTAAAATGACTAACCTAATTTATCTGGCAATTGATAATAATTTAGGAATTCGTTTAAATCAGAGTTATAAATTTCCTCAAGATAAAAAAAAATCTAAAATATCTCGATCTTTGAAGATTGTAAAATTTGAATATCTTTTATTTTAAAAAAAATTTTTAGCAACAGGTTTTTTATTCAAAAATATTTTTGATCATGGATCTTCATAGATCTTGATATTATAAGATAGTAAATTATTCTTTATATATTTATTAGACGTAAATGGGTTAATAAGCTTGTTAAATTATAATAAATTCAAAGAAAACGTACCATAAAGGATGACAATTGTCGTCATAATCCTTATTTTAAACATTTGTGATATTTTAGATATAACATAGAAAACTGACAATTGTCATATATATTATTTTTAAACTTATATAAAATTTAAATAAGTATATAATATAGAAATTTTGACAATTATTGATTATTTCAAAATTATTGATAATATATATTGTTATTCATGTTTGTTGTCAGAACGGAGCTATCCTATCTAATTTTTAAAAATTATCGTCCCAATCTAATTTTTTGAAGAAAAAATATTGGCACAGCATGTTTCTTAAATTTTTGATGGCATTATTATTAGATTACAAAATATTAAAAAAAGATGCTTTCTAACTCTTTTAACAGAGAGTTATTATTAAGTAAAAGTAGAGTTTTTAATATTTACAACGACATAAAATGGCAAGCCTTTCCTGGCAATGAGATAAAAGTAAAATTTAAGCCACAAGTTCAAGTTTTTTTAATATTTTTATGGGTTGTTAAATTGCTTGGTTAGGTAGAATTAGCATAATTTTTGGTAGGATATTTAGCCTGACAATTAAATGGGTCGATCTGACTAACCAAATCTATAGACCAGAGCACCGAACAAAACTTTATATATTATCTCACTGTGTATTTTTTGCTCAATTCTTTATTCGTATTAATGACTAGAGGAAGAATAGTTCAATATTAACATTGTAGTATTTATTTTATATTAATAAATTAGACTTACTTTTTCAAAATGTTCTTTTCTATAATCTGAAAGTATTGAATATATTTTATTTACTCTACCAACTCGAGTCGCGAAATACAGTTAAATTATGAATCCTTATTGTTAACTTAAGGAAATAGTTCAATATTAACATCAAAGTAATTATTTTATATTAATAAATGATAAATACTTATTTTTACAAATTTTTATCTTCTTAATCTGCAAATATTGTATAATTTTTACTTTACTTACCAACTTTCTCGATCGTGAATATAAGAGGAGTAAAAATATTGTAAGAAATTTAAGTGCCAATAAAATGATTGGTGCAATGAAGGGTTAATTTCTTTTAATCATGTTTTTTTTAATTTTATATATTATCATATATAATGCCAAAAAAAAAATTTCAAAATTAAGGTACTTGATTCTATCTTTCTATTGAACTCCCCTGATCTTAACTTTGCAATGGTTTGTCTGATTACCAATAAAATGAGGAAACTTTATATGATTTATAGCCATACTATATTAGTTAAATTGTATGATATGAATACTAAAACATAAGCGTAGCTAGGATTTTCCTAAGGGGGGGGGGTTAAAAAATTACTGGGGGCTTCGCCCTCAGAGACCATTTTGGGCGGGCCTTCGGCCCTCTTTTGTCAAACCTTCGGCAGGGTTACCTTAGTCAATATATAGTCATAAAATATTTTTACAAGATAGGAGGTTAGTTTTAATAAAAAAAATAAGCCTGGAACAAATATGAAATAAATTTTTATTAGTTTATATAAAATATAATAAATCTATTGTATATACATTAATATAAACATGGTAATAATTTATTCCAAACAAGTATAATAAATTTATTTAGAAAAAGTAAGTAGACATATAGTTGATATTCCTCTATTATATAGAATTAGTTACAAAATACTAGGTAGAATTCCACTTTTACAGACATATTTGACAGTTAGAGAATATATTACAGTTATATTTTAACAAATATTACTAATCAATGCTCTTGATAATAAATATAGCAATAATTTGCATTCAATTATTTAATGCCATCTATTTTTTTAAATAAAATATGATATTAAAATTTAATCTTTATTCATCCCACAATGTCTTTAAAAGATATTTTCTGATATTCTTATCAATATTTTATAGTTTTCTGTAAAATATATAATTCGCTATATTGGTAAAAATTACTTGATTGTCATATGATAATTGATAAAATTAGATATACTGTAAATCTATGACATATAATATTCCACTGTTTGTATTGTGCTTTAATTTTTTAAATAATTTATGATTTAATTTTATCAGTAGTTTTATAATTATATTTTACTTTTATTAAGATAAATAAATTAAAATTACTCACTTTATAAAAAATTATATTTGATATATTATATTATTTAGTAATTTTATGGATCTATTATTAATAATTATAATACATTTCACTTTTGTCTTAAGACTTATCTTTGGCTTATATTCTATTTCTTGGTTCACTTTTTTTATATATAAATGCTTTTTTCCAAAAATGTATAAATTATGATATATAGTTTTATAAAAAAATATTAACATTTACATTCTTTCTTTCAAATGATTGTTTTAGATATATGCATACATTTTTGGGATTGGGGGAGGGCTAAGGGAGATCTTTTTTATTAGTTTAAGATGATATTCACAAAAAGTGATAAATTCTGAAGGGTGGGGGAGAATTTCCTCTTGTCCCCCACCCTGGCTACGCCTATGACTAAAATAATAACATCATTAAAATTTTTAAGAAATTAACAATCAGACTCAAAACACATTTAATAATAAAGATAAAAGCAAAAATAAATGAATAAATTTTTTTAATGATAAATGTCGCAATGCAATTATATTTTTTTCATTTTCTCATTCTGTATTCAAATGTATGATTTTAATTATTTTTTTATATAAAAACAATTAAATTAATATTTAAAAAAAATATATATATATAAATTACATAAATAGACAAAATAATTATGATTTTTTATCCTCTAGGTGTCAGCTAGAAGAGGAAAATATAAAATAAAAATTTCCAAATTTATAATAAAATAAAACTAAATAGGTTTATAATGTTAAAAAAGCCAAATTTATTTTAAAAAATTATTTCATCCAAAAGTTTTTTTATTTTTCTAAAAATAATATTTAGTTATTTATTTTGCCTAATCATCGCGTCCTCGCCTTCTTTAACTTTTTCAATTTTTCCTTAAAAAAAATAAAAATACCCCATTTTAATCATAATTTAATTCCTTCTTAATTTATTCATATTTTAAGAATATACTGTAATGATTTTAATTGCTATTTTAATCATTTTATATTATTTTATGACAACTTTTGACAAGTGAGTCAAAAATATTCTTAGAACTGGCACGAGTTATTAAATACCATAAAATGATATTAATAAATTAATATAATTTTTTATTAATAAAAATTATGTATACAAAAGTGTATATTTATGCTTAATATAAATTCCAAAACAGATAAAAAAAAAGTTACACGGATGACCACGTAGGACTTATGTGACCTCAATTCAAGAAACCCTTATAACGCTTGAACTACTCAAAAAAAAATTAATTTTGTGCACATATACTTATCTAAAAATGTTAAATTACTAAGAGATTCACATGGATGCCAGATTTCATTAGCAAAATAGAATCTATTCATCCGAAAATGATAAATTGCTGGCTAGAGCAAATTTATGATTATTTTAAATTAATTTATTTTATTTTAGTACCATGTAGAGATAAATTCAGTGTTTGACAACCCAAAAGATAACACATCTCTGATTGGCTCTCCTGCAATTCCTGTTAGTTGTAGTAAAACCAGGCGGGATATATATAAAGCGAGAATGCTCGGCTCTAGTGCACCAAAATATTGTGAGCATGGATATTAAGACGAAAATTAATCGTTTAATGTAGCCAAAAATTACCATCGATCAAAATCTTTTTTTCAATATTGTCAATCCAAAATATTTCAAGTTGCCAAATTATACACCTAGTTTTATTTGCTCCTTACTCGCAAGTGTCTGTCAAAATATCCTTCAGTGCGCATGATTAATTGTAACACCCTTATTTACTAGATTGGATAAATATACTTAAGAAGATATTTTATTAATCAAACTTAATAAACATTTTTTAAACAACGTTATATTTTGGGTTTTGATTTTTAATTAAATATTTGTAAATATTATATATTGTCTTATTTGAATAAATAAAATAATTTGTTACAAGACTAAGGGATACTAATTTTAAAATTAAAATTAATTTAAGCACAAAATTAAGTTGTATAATATGTAGGATGCAAGGCTGGGAACCCAAAAATATTTTTGAAGTATCGAAAAAAATAATGACAAGAGTTTATAAAGGTATAAAAAAAACTTAAAAACAGAAGAAAATTATATCGGTTAAATTTATCTCATTTTTTCCTATGAATTATAAAATGAATTTTGACTTCTTAAATTTTTTTAATAATATAAAATAAATATAAATCTTAATGAAAAATAGTTGAATAAAAATAATATCCGGATACCATATTTTTTCGATCTTTACTTCTCCTTATATTTTATAAAATTATTAAACAGAGATCGATTATTTTTTACAGCTATTAATTTATTTTTCCAACGCTATAATATAAGGTGTTCCATAACTAGTTTATTAATACAAGATATTTAATTCGAATTTGATGTTAATATTGAATTGAACTGCTCGTCCTTTCATAACTTAGATTCACGATCGAGACTTGAGTTGGTATGTAAAGTAAAAAATATCTAATATTTCAGATTAAGAAGAGAATAATTTGTAAAAATTAGTATTCTAAATTTATTAATATAAGATAATTAGTTCATTGTTGTTATTGAACTATTTCCTCAAGTTTGCAATAAAGGTTCATATTACAAGTGACTCTGATTGGTAGAGTAAATTAAAAAATATACAATATTTTCAGATTAAATAAAAGAACATTTTGAAAAAGTAAGTATTCTAATTTATACGTGATAATTATTTCAATGTTAATATTGAACTATTCTTCCTCTAGTCATAAATATGAATGACAAATTGAGCAAAAAATACAAAGTAAAATATTATATAGTTGGTTTTGGTCAGTGCTCTGGTCTATAGATTTGGTCAGCCAGATTGAACCATTTGATTAAAAATACTACCAAAAATTATGCTAATTCGACCTAAACAAGAAATTAAACAACCAATAAGAATATTTAAAAAATTTGAACTTGTGACTTAAATTTAATTTTCTTATTTCCCCGAAAGGCGTGCAATTTATGTCGATGTAAATTGTAAAAACACGACTTTTGCTTAATCCAAAATAACTCTAAATTTATAAAAGTTAGAAGGCATCGTTTTTAATATTTAAAATCTAATAATAAGGCCATTGAAAATTTAAGAAAGATGTTGTGCCTGTATTATTTCTTTAAAAAAAATTATGGTACGCTAATTTTTTTTTATTAGATGGAGTTCATTCTGATAACATGCGTTAACGATATTAATTTTAACGATTTTTATTAATTTTGAAAGTACAAATAATTGTCATAATTTCTATATTATATCCTTGTTTAAATTTTAAAAGTTTAAAGATAATGTATATGAGAAATGTTAGTTTTCTATGTTATATCTAAATTCTTTAAATATGTTTAAAATATGGATTATGGCAATTGTAATTTTTCTGGAACATCTTTGAAATCTTAACTTATGTTAATAGTCAAACAAATTCAAAATAGGTAAATAATAACGATTATAACAATTGTCAATTATTTTCTTTAATATTTTTAATTTTACATGTTAATAATATAAATTTCAACCCATTCGTGCCAAAAAAATATAAAAAATGTTTTAAAAAATAACGTTTATGAAAATTGTCACTTTTTTTGTGTTACATTACACTTCATTGCAATTTTAATTCATTTTTGTATTAATATAAATTTCTACCAATTCGTGTTAAAAAAAGTATAAAAATAACGATATTACAATTCAATTTTTATGGTACATCTTCATTTTTTTATTTTAATTTATGCTTACTACACTATTTACTTCAATAAAATTATTATAAAATTAATTATTTACTAAAACATCTTATAATATGAAGATCTTCGAAGATCGTTGATCAAATATATTTTTAAATAAAAAATCTTCAAAGATCTAGATATGTCAAGATCTTTGATAAAATATTTTAAAATAAAAAATCTTTAAATCTTATGATCCTTAAAAATCTCGATCTTAAAACATTATTCATTGTTTTTTAAAAATACTCGAATTATAAGATTTTCATATATTTTTGAGCAAATGTATAACTCTGATTTTTACTATGATAACAAATTAGTATTATTTTTAACAAGATAAAAATAATAATATATTGTACTATACTTAAAAATATGAATATTATTTTTACTATATATGAAAAAAAGTATTGAAAAGCAAATAAAGAAATTTTTATTTTTTAAATAAATATAAGAGAGAGAAAATTTTAATTTCATAAGAATTTATTCTTTTTTTAAAATAATTAAATTGAATTGTGATATTTAAATTTATTAAAATATAATTTGACTCATGGAATTTTGATATAAACTATTAAGAAATTGATTTTAGAAAGGACAAACATGAATTTTACAAAACTTTTTTTAAAAAAATAAATTTTATTTTGAATTCAGCAATCACAAGTTCTGAGTCGGATTTATAATATTTTAAAAGATTTGAAAACAAAATTATTAAATGTTTAAAATCTAGCAATCTTAGCTTTTAAGAATCTCAAAAACTGAATTTCGCTCATTTATATATCTGGTATGGTAAAAAGTAATAAAGAGTTGGTATACTGGGATGAATAAAATATTACAATTACTCAGGGGCGTCGCTAGCCTTTACTATCTAAGGGGACTCAACTAAAAAAGTTAATTATGGGGGCTTCGCCCCCATACCCCCTGATTTGCCTTTGGCTTGCCTTGCCTTCGGTTGGGTTTTATATTTATATATTATACTTATTAAAAATTTGCTACTGAACAATTATTCTGAATTTTATATTTTGTCATTTATTATATTATGCATACAAAATAAACTAGCATATAAATAATTAAAACAATGCAAGACATTTCTAAAAATAATATTTTTTAATACAAAATCTATTTATTACAGAATAAAATATTTTCGATTGTTGATATAAAAAACTTTTTCGTCTAAAGAATTACAAGTGATAAAAAAGGTTAATTAATTCATACAGCCTCAAATGATAATAGTTTTTTAAAAACCATATAATATAATATAATTCTTAGCAACTTACATTGACAAAAGGTCATGAAACTAATATAACTCTCTGTTACCATTTTATACAATGTTTTATAGAATGAACTAATAAGGAAAAATTCATAGGCCAACCAAATCAACAATTCTTGAAGATGAGAATATAAACGACCAATCCAAATCATAAAACTATATGGTGGTTAGAGCTTCCTTTTAAATGACATGATGGAAGCTAGATAAGTAATCGAGAAAATTTTTGTGATATTAAATTTCTATAAGATTGTCTTCCATTTTTAATGATATATAAACGACTATACAGTTGACTATTATTGTGTATCTATAATATGAAATCATATGCTTTCCAGCTATATAATAATATTAACTTACATAGCCACACAAATAATACAAGAAATAGATGCTGGTTAATTTGAAGTCATAGCCATGAAACTCATTATGTTAACTCATATCAGAATTTATTATGTTAGATAAATTGATAAAACAAAAACCCTAAAAATCGTAAGAAATTAAGATTGCTTTCCTAAAAACACGTAAAAAAAGAGAAGAAAATATATCTTATTTATTTTATCCATTGTGGGATGAATAATAAGATGTTAAATTTTTAATACTAGTAGATAGCCCATCAAAAATGACGGAGAATGAGAATTTTATTCGTTTTTTTAAGAAAGATGTTACCTTTTATTTAAAAATCATATCCAATTTATATTATTTTTAAACCCCCTCCTCCCCAATTAGGTCAAGTCCAAACAATGTCATTGAATCCAACCCATTAGGACTAAGAGTGGAAACTATTATTTGAGTCAAAATATATCTAAATGAGCTGGTACCCAATACCAAAATTCTTTGTAAATATATTACTGATTACATAAGACTTTAACATTAAAAAATTTCAAGCCAGGTCCAAGCTCATAATATTTGGGAAAAATATCCAAGAGTCCAAGACCTTATAATTTAAAAAAAATTTTTACAAGCCTAGCTCAACCCATAATAATTTTGAAAATTTTTTCCTAGCCCGGCCCATAATAATTTGTAAAAGATATTCCCAAGTCAGGTGCAAGCAAATATTAATCATGAGGAATATTTTTCAAGCCCAGTCCATCCCATATTAATTTTCAAATTCCCAAACCCGGAGATAGTTAAATTTCTAAATAATTTATCAAATGAAGGGGAAATCTCGGATTTACCAATTAGTGGGTTAACTCCTTTTATCAAAAAATTTTATAAGGGCTATCTATATCTTTATGTTAAGTACAAAAAAATGCTATCTATTTAAATTACAAAAATGCCATTCAATACTAATGAAACTTATATGCAATTTATTTATATATTTTTTAAGAAATTTGTTTTTCTTGCCACCATATAAATTTAGGTAATTTTTTTAAAAATGATGAGGATTAATTATTATTTTGTGTGTCTGGTATAAAATTAAGAGCAAATCCTTTATGAAATTTGAATTTTTGTTGGAAAAAGCTACAAAATAAATCTGGGCAGTCGTCTGCAGAAAAATAATTAATGTATAATATCATCCCATTTAGGGTTGTAGGTGAAAGTAATGAATAATGACGGAATACCAAAGCAGTGTACAACACCCATTGCGTCCTGATAAAGCTCAGGCCCTGGGCTACTGGTAAAAGAAGAACGCAAAATGATATTTCTGCCAAAGTGTCAGTTTTGGTATCCCCCTCTAAAATAGAATCATGAACGACAGTGTCAAATCAACCATAAAACGGTCGTAAGTATTGTTATAAAGGCCATAAAACTACCGCATATTTTCCCATTAATAATGTTAATGAAATTGGCCGCACTACACATTCACGTTTGAACATCTCTCTAAATATTCATGAAAGTTCCTCAGGGAATCGGATAAAGTATTATTTATATTAACTCCTAGTGAGGTGAATGATAGTAAAATTAAATGCTTATATTTGTTAAAAATTAGGCAGAGGTGGCATAGGAATTGTGGTAGTGGTGATAGAAATATCATTTGGAGGCAACTGGGTGTATAAAATAAACATACAGATATAAAACATTAGATAAAAAACAAAATAAATCTCCAGAGGAGTTCACAGTTCCTTATTATCTTGGTCACCTATAACTCTAGAACGGGTAAGGCGTTTTTTGAATCGCCATTTTTTTCTTTGCTTATCTTTAATAATAGATTCATCATGTTTTGTAGCAATGTGAGGGATTAGGGTTAGCCTAGACAAATAAAGAAATCAGGCAAAAATATAAATATACTATTGTTGAAAATAAACAAACATTAAAATAATGTAAAACCGGTAGAAGGGTCAATATTAGATGCATATTTCTAGTAGTTGGAGGGCTATCATCAAATAAAATTTTTGGGGGACTTATCAAGCCTATTATGATATTCTAAAAGTTAAAAAATAACATGATAAATGTAATGTTATTAAGATAAAGGTTAATTAATTGTAAGGTAATTAAAAAATTAGATTAAAAAAGGGGGGAAAAAGAAGGTATAAATTATTATATTATATTATATAAATTAAATTAAATTAAAGGTGATAAGGTTTTGAGAAATAGTGGTTAATAGATAATAGAGATAGAAAGAAAAGAATGAGATAATAAAATTTAGTGATAAATAAAAATGTTTATATTTGTTAAAAAATAAGTGGAGGTGGCAGAGGGATTGTGGTAGTGGTAATAGAAATATCATTTGGAGAACGAAAATAAAATAAACATAGATATAAAACATAAGATAAAAAAAACAAAATAAATTTCCAGATGAGTTCATTTCAAGCGTAGTTCTTTATTATTTTGTCTACCATTAACTCTAGAACGGGGAAGGCGTTTGTTTATTCGTCATTATTTTCTTTGCTTATCTTTAATAATAGAATCATCAAGTTTTGTAGCAATGTGAGGGATTAAGGTTAGGTTAGCCTAGACAAATAAAGAAATCAGGTTGAAATTAAACAAACATTAAAATAATGTAAAACCCGTAGATGGGTCAAAATTAGATGCATATTTCTAGTAGTTGGAGGGCTATCATCAAAAAAAATTTTGGGGGACTTATCAAGCCTTTTATGATATTCTAAAAGTTAATAAATAACATGATGAATGTAATGTTATTAAGATTAAGGTTAATTAAGTGTAAGGTAATTAAAAAATAAGATTAAAGGGGGAAAAAAATAAGGTATAAATTATTATATAAATTAAATTAAAGGAATTGATAAGGTTTGGCTATCATCAGGAAAAAATTTTTGGCGGACTTATCAAGCCTATTATAATATTCTAAAAGTTAAATAATATGATGAATGTAATGTTATTAAGTATAGATAGGTTAGGATAAGAATATTTAAATATTAGAATATACTTGGTTATCTTCTTATATTGTTTTTCATCCATGTTAGGTATGTGTACACTATCAAATCCAATCATCTGTTTTAATTAAATTAAATAAACAATAAACAAATTAAATAAATACGTACCGATGACATGACGTAGCGACAGCGTCTACATGAGCGGGAGGGGTAGGAACAGTTTGCATCCTATTTTATTGAGGAGGGTAGGGGTTAGTCGGTGAGATGAAATATGACAACATTTATTGCTGTAAAAATTAATAATTTTATTATAGAACTATTATAATACAATTCATCGACAAAATCTATATATTGTAAACAATCATACACATTGTTTTCCAAATAAAACTTTCTGCTATCCTTTTAAGTGTAATTTAAAAGGTTTAGATATTTCAGCAAGCTCATAATGTTATAATAATGAATTCATTGTAAATAATAGAGGTTTAATTGAATTCTCTAAAAAATATCCTATATATTTACAAAATATCGATAGTTTGTAGTAGAGATAGATTAATTTAAGTTATCCTTTATAAATTCCCTGAAAAGAGTATCATTATAATTAAAAAGATAGAAATAAGAATGGGGAAACAGCGCCGCCGTAGGCTGCAAATTTTTTTAGGGGGGTAGGGAAAGGTTTTTGAAGGGGGTTTGCATCCAGTGAAAATTCTGTCATGTAGACGCTGCGTAGCGATGACATGACGTAGCGATAACATGACGTAGCGATGACATGACGTAGCGATGAC
Organism: Gordionus sp. m RMFG-2023; assembly: GCF_954871325.1. Taxonomy (NCBI): domain Eukaryota; kingdom Metazoa; phylum Nematomorpha; class Gordioida; order Chordodea; family Parachordodidae; genus Gordionus; species Gordionus sp. m RMFG-2023. The sequence goes on from NC_088777.1 coordinate 7,636,179, forward strand.
ATGACGTAGCGATGACATGACGTCATGATGACGTAGTGAGGACATCGGAAAATTATAATATAGGTTATTTTTAAATAAATAGATGACGTTAAGAAATTGAATGCACAATATTACTTATTATTATTATCAAAAGCATTTATTGATGAAATTTATTAAAATATTAACTGTATATTATATAACTGTCAAATGCGTCTATAAAAGTGGCATTTTACCTAATATTTTATAACCAATTGTATATAACTAGTTGATAACCCTTCAAAAATGACGGGATGAGAATTTTATTCGTTCTTTTACGATAATTCTTTTTACCCCTCCCCCTCCTCCTTCAGGCCAATTCCAACCCATTAAGACAAAGAGTGATGAATTGTCTTTTTATTCAATGATTGATGAATAATATATTTTACCTTTATTTGATGATGGATGAATCAGAAATTTTCCTATTTTATGAGATGTGATTTCGAAATTTATATTTTAAATTACAAAAATGAATAAAAACGAAAAAATATCTCATATTAGCATCACACTGATCACTCGTCAAGAATGACGGGGAATTATAATTTGAGATGTGATTTATAAATTTATATTTAAAATTACAAAAATCTTTGCTCAATGTGGTTTCGTTTTTGAAGATGATGTTGTAATTTCCTTGCTCGTAGTTTGCCGTAAATAACCTAAAAAAAAACGTGTAAATTGAAATTATAAAATAGAATTTAAGATGGTTTAGCGATGGTGAAGAAGTTCTCTTTTCTTTGCTCAATGTGGTTTCGTTTTTGAAGATGATGTTGTAATTTCCTTGCTCGTAGTTTGCCGTAAATAACCTGAAAAAAAACGTGTAAATTGAAAATATAAAATTGAATTTACTATTGTTGGTGAGGAAGATGGTTTAGCGATGGTGAAGAAGTTCTCTTTTCTTTGCTCAATGTGGTTTCGTTTTTGAAGATGATGTTGTAATTTCCTTGCTCGTAGTTTGCCGTAAATAATCTGAAAAAAAACGTGTAAATTGAAATTATAAAATAGAATTTACTGTTGTTGGTAAGGAAGATAATTTAGCGATGGTGAAGAAGTTCTCTTTTCTTTGCTCAATGTGGTTTCGTTTTTAAAGATGATGTTGTAATTTCCTTGCTCGTAGTTTGCCGCAAATAACCTGAAATAAAACGTGTAAATTGAAATTATAAAATAGAATTTACTGTTGTTGGTGAGGAAGATGGTTTAGCTATGGTGAAGAAGTTCTCTTTTCTTTGCTCAAGGTGGTTTCGTTTTTGAAGATGATGTAAAGTTGGTGATTTGATGGTGAATAACAAAGTTGGTGACTTTTTTAAATTTATCTCAAATTATGAATTTAAGATTTCATTATATACGATATTTTGTGTGAATGTTTTATCATTTTTTAAAATTTTTCCTTGTAATTCTGATGGCAAAATCATAATTTTCATATTATTTTGAGATTTACATCTAGTAAGAGCCACATATAGTTGTTCATGGGCAAAGACAGGCTCAGGGAGGAATAAGCCTACATGATCAAAAGTTTGTCCTTGACTTTTATTTATTGTAATCACAAAAGCTGGAATTATTGGAAACTTTCGTCTTTTTAAAGTAAATGGTAACTGATAGTCACTTGGAGCTAGATCTATTCGTGGGAGAAAAACTCGATAATCCTTATTAGTGCCTGTCAATACCTCAGCGTCGATAAAATTAATATGTAAATGTCGTATGATTAAACGGGTACCATTACAAAGTCCTTTCTTTGGGCTCAAGTTGCGTAATAGCATAACAATTGTACCAACCTTAAGTGTTAGCTTGTGAGGTGGCATACCGGATGGAGTTTGTGAATGCAAAAATTCTATTGGAAAATTCATTATATCATCCTTATTATCGCTTTCAATGAAATCTGCACTATAATAATGTTTGATAGGGCCTGAAATTATAATAATGATATCGTTGTTGAGGGTAAGTGCAATTTTATTTTTGATGTTTAATATTATTTTAGTAGAAAGACTATCTATATCAGCAATTTCTATAGAATTACCATACACTAATAAATATTTCTTTCCACGCTAATTAATTTTTTTTAAATTTTAAAATACTTTTTAGGATCTTTAAAAAAAGTATGATTTTATATATGGTTTACTTTCCCTGGAGTTTTTATTTACACTGAATTATTTTAATGGTAAATTAATGATATATGCCTTCAAAAAAAGATTGATAAATTTTTAGAAATCTAACCCATCTCAAACCTTAGAAAATGATGTAATTTTATATTTTCAACTACTTATTAAAATCTGCACCAGGGGGAATTTTTAGCATAATAAATATATCATGTAAAAAATATCTATCTTTCTTAGGTCATATAGAATTTAAAAAAATTGCCTGCAGTTTGCAAAAATAAATTCAAAAAAAAAACAATTGATGAATAAAATAGCATAAATATATAGCTATCTCTAGGGGTGCATCGAAAGTATTATTTGGAAGCTGATCCAATTCAATATTGAAATTATTAAATTAATAATAGCCGATTACTGATCTATAGTCTGTAAACATTTTAGGTTTTAAATTTTAATACATATATCTACTCATCTCATATACTTTTTAATAGTATAACATCTATAATTTAATTATACAATAACATAAGTCCTTTAAATATATTGTAATGATCATTTATAGTTTATTATAAAATATTTTTAATTATAAATCACTTATTTATATAACATTAATCTATTTACATAATAAGTAATAAACAATTTTATCGGATTGGATAAAATTTTTTATATAATTGGCAGATAATATTTTTAAAAAGACGAAATATCTGTTCAATCTATTAAAGATATTGGTAGATCCCTAGATATTTCCATTTTATAAACATGTTATATCAAAAACAGGCCCTTGACAACACTAATATCAGGTCCAGTCGACCTATAAAAATCAGTTTAGCCAGAGGGATGTTTATAATAAAAAATCTTAAGGGTGGCATTATCTTGTACTCTGATTAAATTGGTTTGAACAAATCTTGCTAAAATATTGACCATCCAGACTGAACAATATTTTTATATAATTTCCTGTTGAGCCTGATATAATTTAATTTTAAGTTGCATGTATTTTATACGTAAGAAAATAATTATCTTGAAAAAAATAATAATTGAATAAAATAGATTTACTTTTTGAGAAGTTAAGTTCATTTTCCCAGTATAGATATACTTGAGTAATGTTTTAAATGCTTGATTTGGGGCATCTTTTAATTTTATTATATAGGTTACAGATAAATTAAGGTAATAACCTAAAGTATTCGCTCCTTGAAGCTAGTATAAATTTGTGTTGAAATCTTGTACCATCCACAATGAAAACTACATCTGAATATTCTTCATTAAGATTTTGTTTTCTTTCAATTATTTTGTAACCTATGAAAATGGTATGGTTTTTATGGAAGTGATTTGTGAAATGATTTAGTTTTCACGTTGATTACCATTGATCAAATTTGCTATAATCATTTTGATTGGACAAATAATATTTAAAAGAAAACTATTGGCTAAATTTGATTGACATTTTTTGAGGATTATATATATAGATAGGGGATTATAAACTATAGTCTACTTTTTTATAAAGAAATCTCTTATACTAATTTGGACCTTGAAAATATTTTTAGGAAGAGGCATGGTAATTAAATTTAAAAATGAATAATATGTTGATTAGTGATTTTGAACTCGGCTAATTATAATATTAAATTTGTTGATTTTAAATTAATATGATTGTATTTATTTAAGGGTTATATAGTAATTTAAATAATAAAAGTCAATTAGGCTTCAACTGTTAATGCTAAATTAAGATTTAGTGAGTGATATTGATATTTTATTTTTAACACATATTATAATTGCAAGCGTAATATATTAATCTAATCTAATAATTAAAATAGTATTCATTTAATAAAAATTTATAATCTTAGTATTTTTAAAGAATAAAATTAAATCTATATATTACGTAATAGAATTATAAAATAAATCCTTAAGGAGACAATCAAAATAATTTATTTTTAGTTCAAAGGGATATTAGGGAGCCATTAAAAAAATTTTTGCTTCAAGGGGCTATTCAAATTTTTTAGAGGGCTCGAGCCCCTGCGCGCCCCTCCCTAGTGACACCACTGCTATTAATTAGCATCAGCACTACTCAGTAGTTTAGATTTAACATTCAGATAATCTTCAGTTATTCATAAAATTATATAACAGATTAAATTATGAATTATTTAATTTAATTCTGTTTTACAAATAAGTATGATGCATATAAATTAATAATCTCATAAAGAACTTTTATTCAAATTAATTTTTCAAAATAAGACCTGAATTGGGTTAACATTTCGCTTAGAAAATAACTTTAGTTGCATAGTATATCTATTCCATTCATTAATATTTTTTTAATTTGAACTTTATAAGAATTTTTTTATTAAAGCCTATTTCTTAAATTATTTTATTCAAAATAAACTACATAGTAAATTAAGAGATAATATAATATTATAATATTCTCACAATTAAAAATTGTTGATATGACCGATTAATACTAACCTTTAAATTGTTTTTTTTATGTTTATATAAATTGATTTTTTTTTATAAATTGTGAAGATTGATTTTTTTATATATATTATTATATTAATATGTAAATGTTATATAAGGATGATATTTTAGTTTTAAAATAGATGTAAAATTTTATAATAAATTAAATAAAATTAAACTCGTAACTTTGATTTATTCTAAATTAAATAAAATTGAACTCGTTAACATTGATTATTCTTAGAAAACTTTATGGTGGCATTTCCGCTACATATTCGAGGAAATCGTAAATAAATAAATAAATATGAAACAGATTCTTAATAATAATGTTAATATAAATATTGAATTTCCAATATACTCAGGCAATGGCGATCTTTTTGTGAGTAGATTCGAAGACATCTTCAAGGACACTCAGATCTCGGACATCGAAAAGGCAGGTTCCTTTACAAGAAGACTACCAGATGAGGTATATATCAAGCTCAAATCAATATGTTCACCTACCAACTTCATAAATCCATCGATAACGATTGAAAATTTCAGGTTATTACACCCGAGGAAATCTACAAGTTCCAACTTACTATTATTTAACGCAGCTGTACAAGGTAAAAACGAAAGTTACATCAATTGGGTAAGTAGATTATGCATTTTAAAAAATGAATAATTGCTAAGTGATAGTAGAGTTATTAAAAAAGTAAAAATTTTATCAATCAGCAAAAATATTAAGCAGAAAATTACGTTAAAATAAAACATTACATTAGCAGAAGTTCTTAATTTAAGAGATGATTTTGAAGAGTTAGAATTAAAAGTAAATATAATTGCTAAAGTTGAAAATATTTTAAACGAAAAAACAGAAGATGATACAACCGTGAAACATGTAGAAAGGCATAGAGGCAGGAAAACAGAAGAAAATAAACAGTTGGTGAGATATGGAGACCATGACGAACGACAAAATTTACAATCTAATTACGATAACAGACAACGATGGACAACAAGAGGCCATGATCTTCAAAGAAATAATTATCAAGGAAATAATTACAACCAACGATAATTACAACCCTCGATATCAGAATTATAACGCGAATTATTACAACAACGTCAGAGCAAACTATCCAGGATCGTACAATAATTCTTCGAGATTTGATAATAGAGCTAGTTATAATAACAATAACTATAATAATTATAGGTTTAATAATGATTATAATTACAGATATAACAGACATTATAACAATTCAAGATTATTCAGAGACATAACGATAATCATAATATTGGAAATCAAGGAAGAAATCAAGTATGCAATTGTAAATATCATAACAACAAAATAATCAATCACGATATACAAATAAGGTAAACACTGTAATTATAGAATAGATAAAAGAAGATGATAATGACAAACTAGAAAGAAAAGAATATAATTTATACAATTTAGACATAAACAATATGAATACCGGTAATAATTACACAGCTAACGATGCATATAAGGTTACAGTATATTTAAACGACATGCCTATTTTGATGCAGATTGATACCGGCTCAAGGTATAGTATCCTACTGATTCATATCGCGAAAAAGATTGGAGTAAAAATCTTAAATAAATCAGATATTAAATTAACTAGATATGATGGAAACACAATAAATATATTAAACTACCAAAGTCAAGGCAAAATTCGAGGACAAAAGTCAAATCCTAACTGCATATGTAGTCCAGAGTGATAAGATTGCACTGTTAGGAAGGACCTGGATAACAGTTTTTGGGACTATACTAGATAAATTTGTGAATATGGTCGAGGATGATTATGATAATACTATACAATAATTAATTAAGCAATGCAATTTTAAACTTAACAAAAACCAATGCTTCGCAGCTATGTCAAATTACGTTTAAAACACGATGCCACATCGAAAATCATACCCCCAAGGCGTATACCATATTCTAGAATTGATTTGATAACAAAAGAACTTCAAAAGTGGATATACGATAAAACCTGTTAAGGATGTTAGATGGGCTAGTCCTCTCACTATAAGAGCGATGGCACACTTCGGCTCTGTGCCGACTTCAAAAATACTATAAACCCTGCTTTACAAGATTTCAAGTACCCTATTCCACGCATTAATGATTTAATCGCAAAATTATCTAAAGATAAAAAATTTACCAAGATAGATTTTAAAAACGCGTTTTTCCAAATACATATACACAAAGAATCAAGATATTTTCTTACGATACCGACACATAAGGGCTATTATAGGCTTACGAGACTGCCGTTTGGTTTGAAAACTTCGTCGGCAATATTCCAACAAACTATGGATAACATTTTCGGAGATTTAAAAGATGTTATATTATACATGCACGACTTGTTAATTACAGGTGATAACGATGAGATACATTTGGAGAACATAAAGTATTCGAAAACATCAAATATGGATTAACCCCCAATTTCGACAAAAGTTTATTCCTGCAAGATAAAATACGCTTTTTGGGACATGATATAGACAAACATGGTATACATTCCAAAGATGATAAGATAAAAGCTATTTCTAACATACCGGAACCGAAGACAAAAGATGAATTGGCAACTTTTTTGGGGGATGGCGAGCTAAATTTTTATGTAATTTTGCGGACATAGCTGATCCTTTATACAAAATGGTTAATAAAGACAAATGGTTATGGGATAGTACACATCAAGAAAGCTTCGAAGACCTAAAAAAAACTGATAAGTACTCCGCCTACGTTAAATTTTTTATAATCCAGATCTACCAATAGGCATTGCAACTGATGCTTCAAAGAAAGGTCTAGACACAGTCTTATTTCATATTGAAGGTGATAGCAAAAAGAAACCCTTTGCTTTCGCGGTTTATTAAAATCAGAGTTTAATTACACTTAGAGAGGGAAGCTATATCTGTTATATACGCGGTAAAAAAGTTTCTAGAATATTTAATTGGTACGAGATTTACAATAATCACAGATCACAAGCCACTCGTTTATAAATTTACGAAGGGACTCAAGGATAATTCATCCATATCAATGCGACTTCAAAAATGGAGTTTGGTTATGGGAGCTTATGATTTTACGATAATTCAAAGACCCGGGAAACGAAATGTAGTACCGGATTGTTTGTCAAGATTACCCCAAATGAACACAGAAGAAATGGTACAAGAGATAGATGATAAAAAAATTGATAACAAATTTTGGGACTTACCAATAAATTTTAAAAGAAAAGTTCAAGAAACTAGTGTTGATATCGAATTAATGGAGGCAATTAACAATATAAAGAATCATGAACAGATAAAGAATAAAATATATAAAAATATGGAAATGAAACTGAGCTTAATTAAAGATTGTCTTTTTAAAGAGAATAGAATCATTATACAGAAAAATATGAGAAACGAGATATTACAGGAATTACACAAAGGGCATCTTGGTGCTGGGAAAACGAAATTGTTGGCGAGAGATTATTTGTGGTGGCCTGGTCTAAACGCTGAAATTGAGGTGAGAAACTGTGATACATGTAATAAATGTGCGGACAATCCTCATAATGTACAAAATCCATGGGAAACAGTGTAAAAGTGTTCGAACCCGTGCACATCGACTTTGCACAGTTTGAAGGTAGAAATTTCTTGTTATGTGTTGACGCACTTAGCAAGTTTCCTATAATCAGAAGAATGAAAGACTGAGTCTACAATAGAATTATTAAAAAAGTTTGTTTGGTATACCCGATATGATAATCAGCGATAATGGTACGAATTTTACAAGTAGCCTGTTCAAAATTTTTTATAGTGATCATGGAATTGATCACATTTTCACCGGAAAATAATAATAAAATAAACTTAGATATAGATTTAGAAAAGTTTTTATTTAATTATCGCAACACACCAAACGCGACAACCAACAAGATACCAAGCGAAGTGATGTTCAACAGAACCATAAGAACCAGATGGGATTTTATCAAACCGCTAGAAGATAAAGTGAATGAATCGCAATTTATCGTCAAATAGAAATATCATAAATGGTGACAAAGTTTGGTATAAAACCTTCAAGGATAATATATGGGACAAAGGCATGGTAAAACGTAAAAATGGGAATTTAATATTTGAAGTGGGTACAGGATACAAAATTATTAGAAGACATTTAGACAAATTAAAAAAGGTCTACGAGTATCACACCTCTTGGGAAGCGACATATTTGAAAACAAATACTGAAAATGCAATACCTGTTACTGTAAGTTTTAGAAGAAAGGATGATCAAAATTTAGGAGTACAAGAACAGAGTCTTGTTAGTCAAAGACCAAGCAGGAATATAATTTTGCCCAAAAAATTCGATAATTTTATAATGAAATAAAGACTAAAAAAAATATATATAATAAAATATTTTTCTTTTAAATAAACTTTCAATAGCAAAAGTTTATGAAATATACTAATGATGACAATATAACCACCAAGAAACGTTGACTGCATGATAAGATTCACATGCAAGAAAAACCTGAGTGGAGATCATTTTTTGAAGAGTGGAATGTTGATATGACCGATTAATACTAACCTTTAAATTGTTTTTTTTAATGTTTATATAAATTGATTTTTTTTTATAAATTGTGAAGATTGATTTTTTTATATAAATTATTATATTGATATGTAAATTGTTATATAAGGATGATATTTTGTTTTTAAAACATATGTAAAATTTTAAAATAAATTAAATAAAATTAAACTCCTAACTTTGATTTATTCTAAATTAAATAAAATTGAACTCGTAACATTGAATCTTACAATACTTTAAAAATAATATGTTATTCTACCGTATTTGAGTATTAAACAACTACTAAATGGATCATATAATATATTTGATTCTATTAAAATAAATAATGATAAAATTCGTGGCAAAAGCTAATATTTAGTTGCTACAATATCTATAGATTTTAAGAAAATATAAACCTATATTGAAATATATTTAAACATTTTTTTATAAGAAATTATTGAGTAAAATAACCATAAAAATTCAGAGAGTTATTTTAAATAATATGCAATTTATAAAATATCTATACATTTTAGTTTTATAAATTAGCCCATATTTTATATAAGTTTATATTATATTAGGGGTTTATTAATAATATTATACTAAAACATCAAATAATAGTTTATTAAATTAATATTTTAACATTTAATTTTAATATATAAAATTATAATTAATAATTATACACTAGATATGATTGATGATTTTAAAAATTAATTCAAAATTGTGAATAAATAAATCGAATATAAAACCAATTAATAAAGATATAAGCGCCATTTATTTATTTTTGTTACACAAACGCAATCTATATCCTCAATTGATTGTAGAATTTTTGGAAGATACTCTTTGAAGAAAAATATTGAGAGATAGAAATAGACGATGTCTTATAATAATGATCGTAAAACAGGTTAATTAATATTTTGAAATTAAAGATGTAATGTTTCGTAAATATAAATTTTAGATTATTTTATTTTGCATAAGATTAATATTATTTATTTATCATTATATTTTGTAACTATTTTTACCAAAAATATTATTTAGGATGCTTTAGTTGTGGTGAAGAAGGACATATAGCTAAAAATTGTAGATCAAACCCTAGAAATAATGATGACGGAGATGCACCAAGATATAGAAGTAATTATGGTGGAGATCGAGGTGGTGGAGGTGGCGGTGGAAGCAGAAGTATTTAAAAATATCTATATTATTCTATGCAATAATTAATATATCTTATTTTCATTTTGACCAAACTTATAATTTATCTTAGGCTGTCTTTAAATTTTATAATCAGTTTCTACATATTTAAGCATTCTAAACGGTTCAAATAATTAAATTTTGTATATGAAAATAATTTCAGTCATATGTGAGTAAATTTTTTAAACTCCCCACCATTATTTCTTATTGCAAGTATAAAAACTACCCTTTAGAACAGACTAATATGACTAAAGCTTGGTAACTAGTTAGAACTGATTGTTTCTAATGTTTTTATATATGGAATTGTGCATATTTTGTCCTTAAAAACAAACACCCAATCCAGGCTGGCCAAAATTTTTTCTTATCCTTGACAATAAATATTTTTCTTAATACTTTAATTCCAGACTTGGGTCTAACAAATTTCAATTTACCATTTTTATTTTATTAAAATTTTTTCTAGAATGTTATAACTGTGGAAGAGAAGGACATATGGCTAGCCAATGTAGAAGCAGAGAAAACAATGGTGGTGGTAGGGATGGAGGTGGAAGAGATGGAGGATATGGGGGAAGAGGAGGTGGTGGTGGTGGATATCGAGGTGGTAATGATAGAGGTAATGATATATTATTACTGTTTGTGTATCATGTTATTATATAAATAAGGTACTGGTTGCAATAGAAAATTTAAATGAATTATTTTCACTAATACAACAATTAAATTACATAATAATTAAAATATAATACTTTCAATTGATACTTACTTGAGTTTATAGTTATATTTTTACATATAATTTCATACTAGTATTTTGTGTCATTCTTGTATTAGTATAATAAATATAATATTTACCTCTATTTTAGCTTTCATGCTTTCCTTAATCAGGCCTTTTATTTCCTCTACAAATATTCCAACTTTTATTATACTAATAAAACAGATCGTGATCGTAATTATAACTCCAATCGTGTCTTCAACAATGGAAAACCAACCCTATTTGTTGCCAACTTGCCTGATGATACTGACACTGAAATGCTCAAGGAAATTTTCCCTGATGCTGTTAATTGGAGGGTTCCCAATAATTTTAAGGGGTAAATAAACAGTTCAACAATTATTAAATATCAATTTTGGGATTTAGAAAATGTTATATTCTAACTTGTATTATGATAGATACGCCTTTATAGAATATGAAGATGAAGAAAAGATGGAGAGTGACTTGAATGAGAAGCAGGATTATTCTCTTCATGGAAAACCAATATCTGTTTCAAAGTCAAAGAATAACAGTGGGGGTGGTGGAGGAGGAGGTGGTGGAGGCCGTGGTGGAGGTACTAAAAAATTAATTAGTCATGATTTTAAAACAGATTATAATATGTCTTTGTTATTAATATCTAAACAAAAATCCTATACATATGGTTTTTATATTAATCTATATTTTTATTTTGTATAGGTGGCCGTAGCAGAGGTGGTTACAGAGACGGAAATGGTTCCAATTCTGATTAACTTCTTAATAAAGAGAAACAATATACATTTTTATTATTAACACCTTTTTATTGAAAATCCTTTTTAAACTTTCATAATAACCCAAATTTATAGTTTACTCACATGATACCATTTTCAATTACCCCTTAGATTAAAAAAATACATTCATTGTTTTATGTCTCTTATAATATTCTTTGATCTAGCGATTTTATTGATACTGAAAGGTGCCCTGGTGTATTGTCCAATGTTTAAGTCTGATACCTTGCGTTTTGTTGTAACCTCTAATTAGCCCTCATTCTAACTTGTTAATCAAAATATTGTAAATACAAGAACCTTTATTTGTGATAATTTTGTTTTTTTTTTACTCCAATACAGAATTGTAAGATGTATATAAGTTTAAGAGTTTTAAATTTATATTATTTTAAAATAATTGCCACTTGGTATTCCCAATCCTTAACTCCTCTGAATGCTGAAATCTTTTTGAAGATATTGGGAATTTGTTCTCATGATAAAAATTCAGTATTAACTTACTCCTTTACCAACCTTGCACGCAACCCAACGAAATAAATTGTAAAAAATGTTATTGACTTTGAGCAAATCTTTATATATGTATAATCGTTTATATACACATGAAACATTTATTAGCATATTTTATATATCTATTTTTTTAATTATCTATAATTACCTATATTTTTGATTCATTTTATAAATATTTGGTAGGCACATAAAACATATATATTTGTCCTGAATATATTTTCAATTCATACAAATTATCCTGTTTCTTATATAATATATTTTTCTTATTAAAGTTTTGGTCCTCTTATCAAAATTTGTACTTAGAAATAATAAGATTGCTAAATTTGAGTTTTAAAATTTAATAGTTGAACTTGAAGAATTAAAATTCTTATGATAACTTTACATAGTAAATTCATATTTATGACTATCAAATAACATACCCTATTATTGCTTTAATCTAAATGACCTTTATCTTTATTCTTATAGAGCTGAATAGGTTTTTTGTCGATTTTTAAACAAATTCCTTTTGAGATGAGTTGAGCTTAATATTTTTTAAATTTTTTTTTAGATAGGCATAAATTTTTAAATATATTACAATTTGTCTAATAAATACATATATTTTTTTCTTGCAAAGAAACAAGGTGCTAATATTTTATTTTACAATAAAATAATTAAATTTATTTAAATAAATTTTGGCTTTCAGGAATTCAAATTATTTTTATTTTGAGACAAATGGTTTTGTTTGGGAACGGGAAATTAGGCCTGCTGATCACTAACATGGATGGTGTAACATTTGTCAAAAAGAAGGTACACATCTACAAAACCTTTTTTTCAATTTAGTAGTTTAATTAAATTTTGGCAAGTGATAATTAACCAAAAATAAGTTTATATAATATAATTATTTAGTAAATTTGAAAGATGGCTTATGGTTTTTAAGAATTTTTTTGGCTTAAATATAAATTTTAAATGCAAAAGGAATAAATATGCTGCAAATGGTGGTCGATCTCCTATTTATTCATTCTAAAATAATTGTAAACATTGTAAATTAATAAAATTTGAATAAATATGTAATATGATCAATGTTTTGTATGGTGACTAAAATGTGAATTATGCCATAATGCAAATATTTAAAAATCATTTTTGTCTTAAATTAGATAAGAATTTAATATATATATTATATAGTATCCAAAATCCAAAAAGCCTATTTTTGATTAATTTTTAAATAGGAATTGATTTTAATTTTTGAATATTTTAATGATAAATATAAATGTTTTGGTTGAAGATATATTTCCTAATTTCATTTACATTGCTTGGGTTTAATAATTTATTAAATTTGGTGTTGATGTTGGAAAAAATCTATTAAAATTTTTTTAAAACATACTTCTAGAATATAAAACTAGAATATAAACATTAATTGTCATACAATAATTTATTAACTATTTTTAATTTTTCTTTAAATGTTGATTCCAATTTTAAATTAGTAAATTATTTTTTTAAAACTATTTTGAGGACTAACGAATATCGGTTGTAAAGGTTTGGAATACATTCATAAAATGATGGTTCGGTTCCAAACTTTAAAAACTCGATTACAAATCTTTCGCAAATAAACTGATAGAGAATTATGTCTGTAAAGATGCACCATTTTAAATATTTAACAACGAACAATTTTGCAGTGAACTTTTCAACGGATCATAATAATTTATAGATTTTTCCATATATTTTTAAGAAAAATACGTGTAGGTTTATGATGAAAATTATGTGAAATTTTGAAGGTTAGTTTTATACACGTGTTATTTCCGATTAAATCAATTATTCAATTCTAAAATCTCGCAGTTAAATTAATATTAAAATGAGAAATTTACATGGATTTCATATCCCAATACGACGGCATATATATATTATATTGGGACGCGGAATCCATGGGGATAATTAATCTCTCAATTATAAATAATTTTACTGATGTAGATTATTAAATTTCAAAAATCTGATTTGGTAGGAAAAGTATTTCAGCATATATAAGGTACTCACTGAATTTCAGACAATTTTACCATGAACCTTTGAAATAGTCGTAATTTATATTAATCTTTCATATAAATTAACAAAGAATATTTTATGGCAAAAATTGTCTAAAATTAATAGGATAGATATTTCACACATGCTGAAATACATTTCCGCTTAAATCAAGAATTTAAAAATTGCCCTCGATGACTTAAAATCGAGATATTCCGAATTCCCATGGATTCCATATTCCAATACGACATACATAATTTATACACGAAAACTTTTTAAACTTAATAAAAAATGTGCTCATTCTACAAAAAAGGAAATGAGACTACAAGTTTCCTCCCAAATAAGAAGAATAATTTTATTTTAAAATTATGAATATTTTTGTTTTTAAAAATATAAAATTCCTTGGTTCTGGATGTAAGGGCTTCTTATTTCATCGCCTTTATTTTTTCAAGTAATTTCAATAGTTCCGCTACGTGTGATATATAAATTTCAAATCATTTACTGAGAGGAATTTATAAATTCTAAATAACTTATTTGACCGGATATGTATTCTAATTTCTAACATATATAGAACACTCTGAATTACAGGCAATTTTGCTCAGAACTTTTTAAGTACTCTTAATTTATAATATAAATTGAAAAAATACCTAAAGTCTATACAAAAATTTATAGGGAAGGTATTCCACACATGGATACATTTCCGGTCAAATATTTTCCAAATTTAAAAATATCCCTTCGTTAAATAATATAAAAATAACAGATTCCTAATTTATATGAATTACATAATAGAAAAAAGAAACAGTTATTAACAGATATTTTTTAGATGGATTTAGATATAGAAACAGCATAAGAAAATTGACATAGATACATAGTCTGAAAACGTAGCAAGATAGAGATACATTTCTACAAATGCATCTAGATATTATAATACCTATATACGGTGTGCATAATACCTAATATATGATTCTATTGCTAAAATTCAAATTTTGAAGTGAGTTAAATTTTTTTTTATCTTATGTCATATCTGGATACAAATATATAATTTAAATAAAAATTATTAGATTTTAATAATCCAAATAATTACATTTATAAATAATAACTAGATTTTAGTTATAAACATTCTTCAATTTTAATCATTATGGCACCTCCGTTTATCCTTAAAGAGATTTTTAAGCACACTGATATTTTTACTAGGAAATTTTACGTCATAGTTAATTATATTTTATGATTAACTTTTTATTGGCATAATCATAATATATTAAAATCCCAATACTTCTTCAAAATCTGATGAGTGTCAAAACTTATATTAATATTATTCATATCATCTTAGGATGCCCAAAAAAATATATTATAAAAATTATTTGATTTATTGTCTAGAAATATTGATCTAAAAATTATGGTATATTTTTTTTATAATAAAATATTTCAACGTTTGGTTTCTTTTATAATGAAAAAACATGGAGATATCATTAAATGAATTAATTCAAATATTATTTTTAAATATAAAAACGAAATAAAATGATATTTAAATGTGTCTAAGAATAGATACAGATACTCCTAAAATAGTATCTAGTAGATGCTTTTTATAAAAGTGCATCTAGATATAGATACCACATTTTTGTAAGTAGATACTTTAGTAATTCTGGTCGAGAACATTTTTTAACGCAAATTTTTGTAACTGGCACCGTCAAATAATATACACAAATAAATATGATTAAAATCTTTCAATCGAAATTGATAATTAACAGGAATATTCTTAGATTACCGGTTTACCGATACATAGGTTTGGTTCAGATTAGAGCCATAAAATTTAAAGTAGTTCAGGTATTGTAAATAACCATTATACCGAGTTAACTGCAAATTGTATATTCTTTGATACATTTTATATAACTATAAATTTCATATATAAGCTATATTGAATTTTCAAAAAAATTACACTACGTTTATCATAACAGTCCTAAAATTTAAAATATTTAAGAAATTTGAACCAACTATTTAGGATACTACGCCAAAAATCTAAATTTTTAATAACAATCGGTAACCCTTTACACAAATATTTATTCAATTTAATTCAATTAATAATATTTTAGGTAAAAATTAAATCTTTTTAAAAAAAATGACCTTAGGGCGGCACTGGTCACCTTTTGCGCTATCACAAATATACCAAATTTTTTTTTTAAAAATGGCCATTTAGAACAGTGTTCACTTTTTTCACTATATTTATTTGATTCCTATTTAAAATTCAAATTTAAGCCAAAGAATAATTTTTAAGATTATAATTATAAGAGACCTAAAGAGGTACGAATTGCACAGATTAGATTTGTAAAAAAAATCTTTTGCCCGGGGTCTACAAAATTTTTTTCGATAGAATAGTTTTCAAATGTAAAATCCAGACCGGGGTCAATAAAAAATTTTTCGATAGAATAGTTTTGAAATGATATATTTATATTTAAATAACAAGTTATCTAAAATTTTTTTAACGTAATATTAACTAAAAACTGAATTAATTTTATAAATGTCCCTTTTTTTCAGATTTATATTACCCAAATATTCAACCAGAGATTCTCAGATTTTTTTAAAAAATAGATATTTTGGAGAATTTATATATAATTTGTTACTAACTGAAATTTACAAAAAAATGAAGATAGCGCACTTTTGGTAACAGCAAATACAGTAGTATTAGAGCCTTGCAACTGCAATTTTTTCTAGCCTGGTCCGAATTTTTATTCATAAGCTTCACCCCCCTCCCCCAACTTTAATTAAAAAACTAAAACTAAACGTATTTTTCTAAAATTTGGACTCGGATCTTCGAAGAAAAAAAATCCTCTGGGGAACTATAGGATTTGTGAAGTGAGTTTAACTTGGATATTAATTTCTTTTTTCCGTTTCCCAGGCGCCTTATAAAAAAACTGTCTAATCGAAACTATTATCATACATATTTTTTTTCATAAAAGGTTCTGCTTGAAAATGGCCTCATGAATTGCTAGCGTAATTAAACGGCTCGATTTATCCAATTCTAAATGAAGATTCTAGCCAAAATAATATTACGCAAGTTTAGATATTTCGTTAATAAATGTCCACACCTTTCTGCCATTTATGAGCAAAAATTTCCAGGCTTGCGAAATATTTTTGGGACCAAAATATTGGGTTAGTCGTTTAAAAAAAAATCGAGGGGTTTATCAACACGATTCAATGAATTGCACTATTATACTATTTAATTTATGTTATATATTTTTGTAGTTTCTCTCTCTATTATAAAAAATAATTGGACTTATTTTATTATTAATATAATAACTATTTTAAAAAAATCAATGAAGTGAGCAATGAATTTATTATATATATATATATGAAAATTATTTGTAAATATTATTTACATATCGTTGCTATATCTACATGATTTATATATGAAATATATTTTGCTATAGATTTTTTGATTTGCTTTGGCGTCAATTGATACATGTTTTGAGGATCTTTACTCATAGCCTAAAATCGATTTATCGATAAAATTATATATATATTAATAAAATTTATAATAATATAAAAGTATTAATACAAAAAATCAGTTATAAGGACGCCTTTTTTTACTAGAAGGATGGGAGATGGGGGGAGGGGGGTATCATTTTATTTTAAATTATGGCTTGCCAATTTCTGCCCAATAAATTAGCTCGTGAGAGGTTAGGGGGGTTTATTAGTGGGTAATAATATTATATATAACATTGGTCATCACATTTTCTAAATAACGACCAAATTTTATTAAAATGTTAACGGTAGCTTCCGATCCGCTATATATCGTACCCCATAAAACACAACTACCTAGTTAGCTAAATACCTGATCTTCCATGGATTCTAACTAGAATCTAAGCTGCAGGATACCTGCAATCATCTACTAGGCTACAGATATTATTTGAAATATTTGTTTTTATATAATGATAATTTGCGATGCTATCTTATATTTTAGTCAGAGGCCCACCATTTCCAGCTTTGCCCGGATTTTAAAAACGCCTTCGGTCGGGGTGTGTAAATTTTTTCCTATGGCCATGGTTTTTTAATATTAAAATATACCTATTAGGCATTTTACGGATAGTTTTTCAGCTAATATGAAATGGATATATAATAACTTTTGAAATTATCACCATTTGTGGTAAAAGGAGTTAGTTTGAATAACTATACTTTCAATTCGACTGGTCGATGATAATTCCCTTATCCTGTTCCTTAATATAGTTTTTTTTTAAATAATATGTTTCAGCCATTTTGGGCAACATACATGATTGCCTTGGGACAGAGAAAAGGAAAGATAAATTGATACTTATCTAAAATAAACTTTTCTTTTAAAAAAGCACCTTATATTTTAAATATTGAGCGTAGCTTTTGTTGCTTTTAATTTGATTGAATATCAACCAAAATAATAATAAGTTAAATAATATTTTACTAGAAATATTTTCCAAGGGAAAAAATAGAAATAGGAAATAAAATAGGTGAATGAATGCCATAAATGTTCTATTCACAATTTTTAAATATATATTTTTTTTAAAGAGAATAGGGATTTAAAAAATACGGCCCGGCATGTGTACCCGGGCCTACAGGTCTCTGATTTTAATAAATGCTATACATCATTACCCTTTATCCGCACTCCTTGAGATTTAAAAAATATTTATTATTTCCCAGTATAGCCTCCCATTTTAATTAATATTTTTGCAAAGTTTAATATATCATTATAAATATATTTTTAAGATATAAACACTTTTTTTGTTGTATTTGGGAAGCAAAAACGTATATTAATAATTTAAAAAAAAATATTATTTGCATATTCTGCATCATGAAACATTTTCGAAAATTCTAATTAAAACTTGTATTATTAAACATTGTATCTTAAAAATCTTCACGTGTATTGGTCTAGAATTGGAGGGCAATTTTTTTATCACTATTTTAAGGCTATCTGCTGAAATTTTCAGGTACTATCTAAATTTTTGGATAATTTTTCAAAAGGATGGGGGGGGGGGTAAATATACACTAAATAATTTTTTTCTGATATCTTATTCCTTTATCTTCTAGCATCTTTTTCCAAAGAAAGAAAGAAAGAAAGTTGATAAAAAAATTTACCAGTTTAATATTGGCATAATTTTTCATCCGGCTAAATTATTAATTCTATGATTAAATTAGAATTAAGCAAAGTTCGCGACTATAATTATATAATTCTCATAAATAAAAATGGAGCATTTTGAAAAAAAAGTAACTTATAAAGTTTTTATTTTTACCTCGACTTATATTTTGATATTATCAAATAATAAATAGCAATAATAACCAGAGACCTGCAGGCCAAGGCAGCATTTTATTTTTTTTTGAAAAAAATACCCTGGCCGAGCCGTATATTTTAAATGGTCATTATTAGACATAAAAATTAAAAATAAATGTAATGTATTCTAAAAAATATCCGAGCCGGGCCTGAAAATATAAAACCCGGGTCGAGCAAATGGTACCTCCAAGGTCTCTGATAATAGTTGAATTAAAACATTTATTTGAAATTAGTTTTTTTTCTAATTGTAATTTATAGCTTCTTATATAGCCAATATTCATAATTTTTAATCCTGATAATAATATCGGGTGAAGAAACTTTCTTTTAAGTTCAGATTAATGTTCAATGATTGTAGGCAATTGATTTTTAGCTGGAAGCGTAACAAACCTTTACCTCATTCTTTCCCGGTTATTTGTATTTTCCTCGTGGTAAAACGATTTGGTAAATAATTTAAATGTCTTTATCCCTTTAGGAAGTTTTATAAAATATGTGGTCGGACGCATTCGATCTTTTATTTCTCCGGGTATTCATCTAGGTTGATTTTCATGGTCTCGAAAATTCTCTCAACATACGGGATCATTATCTTGAAACATTTTTAGTTCCATCATGAAACCCTTCATATTTTAATTTCGAAATTGGTCGTAAAGGCTCCTATTTTAATAATAATGATGCTGGAGTAACTGCGGTTTCCGCATGTGGAGCTGCGATACGCGAATGTTGTAATCATGATTTTGTTCCCCCTTCTTTAACGTTCCTCTCCAGGCCTCAATTGATCTTGATGCCTACAATATACTATTCCGCTCTCCGCTTTAACCTTGTATTTCGTACTGCCTATTATTTCTTCCACCTTTCCAATAGTCCATATGAGTTTTTCTTTGAACATCAAAACATACACCTCTTGCCCAGGAATTTATTAGACTTCACTACGTATCCGGCTCTTTCATTTCATCCTTCTTTTAACGAATCCAGCATTAATAACGTCTTTCCTCGCAAAAATCTTTCCGCCGGAGACTCATCTTCATTTCTGATATTATTGTAGAATAATTAAGATTATTTCACATATAATCCATACAGATTAGTGGAACAAGAAATAACAATTATAGATGACTGAATTATAGTACCGCAAAAAGTGAGAGATAAAGTAGTCAGAATGCTGCATGCGGGTCATCAAGGGGTAAGTAGAATAAAACAATGGGCTAGAGAATGTATGGTGGAGATATTGGAAAGGTGTGCAGAGAGTGTTTAACGTGTAATGTTTGATCAAATCTATCAAGGAGGAAGGGTAATAGCTGGAAGGAAACTACACAGGCATGTAATCAGATAAATTTGAATTTTTTTGAATGGGAGAAGAAGTATTATTTTCTTATAGTGAATACTTTTTCCAAATGGATTAATGGCTCAAAGGTGTCGGATTAACGTCAGTTATAGTTATACGAAGATTGAAGGAATTTTTAGGGAAGTATGGAATGGTAAAGATGATAGTAACTGATGGTGGAGAGGAGTATAGCGTTTAAGGCATTTTGTGAGATACACGGTATCAAGCATGTTATCACGATTCCCAACCATTCCAGTGCCAATGGTCAGGCCGAAAGAATAATTGCAGTGGTGAAATCGTGCTTAAAAAAGAAAAGTATAGCGATGGTGAAGGATGGTTATCTCAATTATTCTACAAAAATGGAAGGAAAGAAGATGAATCTTCAGCAGAAAGATTCTTGGGAAAGACGTTGTTAATCTGGATTCGGTTAAAGTGGGAGGAAATGACAGGACTACACAGCGAAGTCTAATAAATTTTTCCAGGGGCAAGAGGTGTATGTTTTGATGTTAAGGAAAATTCAGATGGACGATTGGAAAGGTGGAAGAAATAATTGGCAGTACAAAATACAAGGTTAAAGCGGAGAGCAGAATAGTATATTGTAGGCTTCATAGCCCATTGTTTTATTCTACTTACCCCTTGATGTCCTGCATGCAGCATTCTGACTACTTTATCCCTCAATCTTCGTGGTACTATGATTCAGTCATCTATACTTGTTATTTCCTGTTCCACTAATCTGTATGGATTATATGGTGATGGTGAAATAATCGCAATTGTTCTACAATAATAGCAGAAATAAAGATGAGTCTCCGACGGAAAGATTCTTGCGAGGAAAGACATTGTTAATGCTGAATTCATTAAAAGAAGAAAGAAATGGGCCAGATATGTAGTGAAGTCTAATAAATTCCTGGGACAAGAGGTGTATGTTTTGATGCTCAAAGAAAATTTTTAAATTAGTACAAAAGATACAATACACCACTGAATAGTGCCTTATCATCCATGTTGCAATCGAGAATTAGACAGATTAGTAAAATTGCTTATAAATTAAATGCAAAAGAATTCAATTTCAAAGAATTTATATTTGCATATCACAATACTTCACATGCAGCAAGTTACTCCAGCCTATATCATTAAAAGGTGCATTTAAGACCATTTTATATATTAAAACATGAAGAGTTTAAAGATAACTTAGAAAATGAGGAATTAAAAACGTTTCAAAACAATGATAGTGTGGATAAAGAATTTTAAGGCCAAAGAAATCAAGCTAGTTGGATACCCAGAGAGACCAAGTGATTCTGACAACATATTTTGTATAACCTTCTAAAGGGATAGAAAAATGATATTTAAATCACTCATGTTACTACATATCTAATTAAGGAAAAATAAGAGAAATGTGTGTTGAGTTTCTAGCAGAAATCAATTGCCTACAAACAATGAACATATATCTGAACAAAAAGAAATATCATTTAAGCATTTAGTTTTTATTATGTTTGAATTATAAGTATAATTATCATTTAAACAGACTCTTTTTACCATACCTAAAATTTAAATGACCAACTTGTTTCATATCCCCCAAGTTAGAGGGCCCTGCCAGTACAGATCAATTTTTAACAGGACCCAAATAAGCCTTAATAAAATTTCATTGCCCAACAATTCTCATAAAATTAAAATAATTTTTTCTAAATATTATTTTAGATAATTCAATTTGTTGGTATTTTCAAAATTACTTGTGAAAAATAATTAGTTTTTTTAAAAATTAGTAGATATATATAAAAACATATTCCTCTTCATATAAATATGGCCCTAACATATATTTTAACTAATTTCAAACTCTATATATGATGATCAATTTTAGTAGTTACTTTATAGTCTTCAGAATATTTAGATATCATATATTTGCAAAATTCTATATTATCTACACTGAGATTATTTATAATCCCAGTCTTTACTGGTGCATTTTCTTCTGCTAACTTCTCAAGATCTAAGAAAATGTATAAATAATAAATAGGATTTTTTTTATAATACGTTTAGCCATTGTCTTTTTTGATTCAACAATTTCCATTACTTCAGTATTATCCTATAAACACTTTTAACAAGAAAACATAAAATGTAATTTACTTTATTAATAGATTTGTCTTTAGATGTGATAGAATTAGGATCAAAACAAAGTCCAAAAGTTCTAAAATTTTGTTTAACAGTCATATGCTTGTTCCATGTTTCTTTAAGTTCCTTCCTATTATGAAAACATAATATATTAATCATAAAATTTTTCTAAATAAAAATGTAATTTTAGTTTTTTTACATTCCAATTGCTGGTAACTTCTTAGATTTCTTCCACTGTTTTTTCTTATTCACATTATATTTAAATTTCTTTGCTCGGGTTTTTTTCTTGTACATGTTTACTGATGTTATGCTAAAATATAAAGATTGTCGATTTGTCAGCTGTCATTTTATCAAAATTATACGAAATTTGAGAGGTTACATATATTTCGGTTGTTACAATATTCAGATATTGCTATCCCTCTATTATATCTCAAATAAATAACACCATAATTATGATGTAATTAGAGAATTTTTATAACTTTATACAGATACAAACAAAGTCAACGAGAAAAACAATCGAATTATTTTCGATGTTTTATAAATATTTTACGCGGTTGTCACACTCACATGCTTCAATTTCAGGCTATTACGAATTTTTTTAATTCATCCAATGTTTTAATTTATATTAATTACAATTTTATTAATTCATTAAAGGATAAAATTTTATTGTGTAAAGGACAAAATATACCTAATCTCTGGAAATATATTATTGAAAAATTAATAAACGAAGATAAATTAAATTTCGTAGCTGATTTAAATGCAGAAGTATCTAAGGAACTTAATTTTGTTAAGATTGCTGTTAGTCAATTAGATAATATATTGTTGCAAAAATATTCTTGTAAAAGAAAAAAATGCTTTGGAGATGAAATTGAAAATAAAATTATAAGTGATATTGAGTTACTAAACACATTTATTAATACATCAATTTGTACATTTAAATATAATCTTAATAGTTCAAAAATATTGCTTATAACAATCCTACCAACTTTTAAAGATTTCACAGAAAAAAATCTCCAAATTTTTAAGATTCTAAATCAAACCTTTTATAATAATAAATGTTTGATAATTCCTTGTTTAAAGATTGAAATCTTGGAATCTGATGAGATAAATTTGGGAGATAAATCCATATTTTTATCTTCTTACAATAAAACACTAAAACCACTTATATTATATCATGGATATTTTCTCCATAAAGAATCTCAAATTCTTGACAAATTGGCAACACATTCTATATTTAAGCAGCTTTTAAAGCTTAGAGAATTTGCAGCTTATCAGAATCAGCTCATTTGTAATAAAATTATATTATGCATTTTTTTTATTATGATTTCTCACTTTAACCCAATGTTATTACTAATGGGACCCTAGACCTCTTATACTATCATTTTTTTTAGGTAAATAAATTTCTCAAATTAATAGTAATCATGGATCTTTGTTTAAAATGTTACAATCAACCCAAATTGCCATGTAACTAGTTTAGTTTTCCCAGATCTCAATGAAATCCTCCTTTTACCTGAGATTGATTTTTATTTTACCATTTTGAAAAAATAAATAAGTTAATATTTTCTATACAAATATTTACTCTTTCTTTTAAATTAATCCAAATTTTTCATAAAATATTTGCCATATTTTGGTAATAAAAAATTATGTATAAGATAAAAAAAATATATTATATAATTTTATAAATACATACAAATCATAATACAACTAAAAATAATAATAATTTTGAGATATTTTCCCATCTCTTTTAAATAAGGGTAAATTATGAAAATAAATCTAACAATGACATGGCGTTAGCTAGGTATGCTTATCAAAAATTATTTGATTTGATTCTAAATTTATGAATATGAAAAACAAAATTATTTGAATTGAATATGAAGAATAATAATAAAAAATTTAAGTTATTTCAATTTTAACAAAATTAAAATTTTTGAAAATGGTAAATATTTGTATCGTTCCTTCATTTTAGGATTATGTGTCTGAAAACTAAATTAGAAAAAATATTTATATGTCAAGATTGCTATCAAATGGTAAATAAGGAATAGGGCTTTTACAACTTGAGAACACCCTATTTTATAGGCACAAATATGATAACCAAAAATGGCATGTCTCTAAAATTTGAAACAATTATAGAAACGTTATTTCTTACTTTTATTTTTGTTGTGTGTATGAGAAGGTAGTTTTTTTTATTGGATTGGGCCAATATTTCATCCTTTTTAAAATATCAAATTTTTAAAAGAGTTATATTTTAGAATCATTTATGTTTATAGATAAAATCCAAATCCATTATGTTTATCTTTTTCAGAGACCTACCAGGGGTACTATTTGGCTCGGATTTTTAAAAAATTTGGCTGGCCTGGGTTTTATATTTTCAGGCCTGACCCGGATTTTTTAAAAATATATATATTTTTTAATATTTTTATAGATAATAATGGCTCTTTAAAACATTCGTCCCGAAGCCGGGTATATTAAAAAAAAATTAGGATACGGCCCGGCCAGTGTACCTGGGCTTAAATGCCGGCCATGCTGGTCTCTTATTTTTTTTAATAATGGGAAATAATTAATTAACAAACATTCTATTTTTATTTTTTATGCTTATTCTGTTTTATAAAGGAGTGCTTAAAATTTAAGTGGTAGAAAAATTATTGAGTGGCATTTTTGGCATTTATCGAGGGTTCAGGTTTGGGAAGCGGGGATTTTTTTTTTGGGGGAGGGGCTGGTTTCCCGGCTCCCATTCCTGGGCTATGAGTCTGAGTGGTAATAAAGCATTTTTCGGTCTCATAGATTAAGGAATTTAAATGAATTGTTTTCGGGGGTTTTAGGGGGTGGGAGGTTTAATCCTTTTGTCTACACTCTAGACTATATATAAATAACCGAAACTTTAAAAATTAAATAACAGGCTTACACCGAGTCTAATTTTTTTTACCACGGAGAAACACGCACGCTCAGGCTAAATTGATTTTTATAGGTCTCATGTAAATATATTACATACAGGGCACAAAAAATATCGAGTTAATTAATTGGCCTTATTATAATTATGCATTTAATCATAATTTATAAATCAAATTTTTATTAATAAAGAAGAGCCTAATTATATTACATATAAAATCTAGTAAATTATGGGGAGAAAAAAAATTCTGATCAACATAACGTACTACTTATGAGAAAGCTCAAACATATCTACACAGCTTCGATGCTGAAGAAGAATAGGGGTCTTCATTCTACATCTCATTATTCGAAAGATTTTTGGAATGAAACTTTAAAATACCACTCAGCTCACATGCATAGAATAGGGAAAATTTACGAGCTCATTATCGTAGGTTTTATCTACACTGATAATGTTATAGCTGCTAGAGTTTTACTAGATAAAAATTCAGAAGGCCATCAAAGTTTTGAAAACTCGGATCATTTATCAGAGCGACAGATCAATGGAAATGGAAGACGCACTTATGGCGACAATATAGAGATTAATTCTGGTTCAGAGCGATTTCCTTTTATATTGAAACGTTCCAAAATCCCCAAATATATTTTGAATCCTATGGCATCACCTTTACCGACATTTGTCCCAACTAACTTCTCCATCAACGAAATGAAACCCCCAAATTATATCCACCATAGTCAAAATAATTATCAAGGTATTTCGCAGAAAACTTCTCCCAATTTCGCACATAATTCCACTTCATTGCATATAACCATCGCTCACACTTCTCAAGCTACGCCGGTACAAGCTAAAAACGATTTAGAGTGTGTTTCTGAATTAGAGAGCCAAATTTTCAATTCGCATGATAATAATGATAATTTATATCCACTGTCGCAACAAGAGCACCGCAAATACGATAATGTTTACAAGTTTCCATTTGGGATAGTCAGCTGTTTAGGGGAACGTTATTGGGTCGTATATTTGGACAAATGGTTACGGGTTCCATCCATTTTTAATGCTAGACTTCAGATTTAAAATCTTTCGAAGACGTGGGCCTGCCATTTTTAACCATTATAACATGTGTGATCTAATGAACCAATCAAACTTGTTACCTATTAAGAGACCAATCAAATTTATTATACAAATTTTCTAGATTTTATTAGATTTGAAAAAAAAAACCAGATCGAATAATTCTTAAATTATATAGAATTTTTTTTTATTGTAAATTTGAAAATAATATTTTATTATACTATAATTCTTAAGTCAAATAAAAATTAGGGAAATTTAAAGATCAAATTTTAGATTTGCGTTTACGGATTATTTTTAATTAACGTTGAATAAAATTAATCTCAGAACCTTTCACCCTATTAAAAAGATATATATATTTTTTTATTGTGGTTATCTTATATGCCTGTCAACTTTCCTTTTTTAGCCATTAATTTCAGGAAATTATAGCGTAAAATAAAAAATGTGTCATAGACCAATCATATTGACAGTCATCTTACCGTTAGATAACATAGGTTATTATATATAGATTAATTATAATCTGGGTGTCGAGCCTTCAAAATTAACGTCTTGGTTACAATTCAGGTTTTTAGTTTAAATTAAATTATATTTTATTAAAATAATTATAACTTACAAATTTCTACTCAAATAAAGTATATAAAATTTTTAAAAACCGTTATGAACCGGAAAGTATTTAAATCATTTAGGTTCTTTTTTTAAAAAAATTTTCTTACGATTCCGTTATGATTGTGGTTCAGGAAGTTATAATGATTTCCCGGTTTGGTTCGGCCCGCTGATAAAAATTTATGAATATTTTGTCAGATAATATTAAATATTTTACTTTATACAAGAAAAGAGTTTTAAATTCGACGACACATTTATAAATTACCCAAACATTAATAGCCATTTTATTAAAATCAAATATTATCTACAAATTATAAATCTTCAAATGAAATAAAATTATAACTATTTCTAGGTTATTTTCTAATAAAAATTATATTAGGCTAAATATTTCATGGCAAAATTTCCTAAAAATATATATTATTGTTAGAAAAAAAGCTTATTATTTTTCAAAACTATTCCACAACATTCATTTAATATTTTGAAAAATAAATCATGCTAAATTGCTGTTTAGTTTAAGAGATTTTCATTTAGGCCCATAGCACCGGAGAGGATTTTTTTTTTTACTATTCTAGTAAAACAATTTAAAATGAAAGGAAATTTTTAAATATCATCATTCATGTTAACATTATGTTTGAAGAAGAAAAATTTTAATATGAACGTTATAAGAGATTGTCTATATTTTTTGCTTTAGCTCTAATAAATATCTTTTTCAAATTTATCATCCTTTCAAAATCAAGTTAAATATATTTTTCAATCACCAGGGCTTTTTGCTTGTTTTGATATTCCAAACTATATAATGTGGATATAAATTATCATATGTTATGATAGCATATAATATCTCTGCTTCTACTCTAAAATATATCATTTCGTAAACATAAATATTCACGTTACGAATCAAAATCTAACCATTACATTTCATTCTATTAAAATTAACAATTTATACATAATTTTTTTAAACAAATTTCTGAATAATGATTGGTAAGATAACAATTAATTTGAAATGTTGATTTTTAAAATTCTGATATAATCTAATTGAACATCTGGGTATTATAGATCCAATATCATCGATATATATGTAACATTATTAAACAATATTCATCTGCAAAGCAGAGTTACATTAACCTTTTTATTGAACAAGGAGAAAAGTTCAATTTAGAATAATTTAAATATATTATTGAGCAATGGTGGAAAAGTTCAATTTAGAATAATTTAAAGATATCGTCTTTATTTAAAAGTATTACTCCACCATAATGAAAGAGAATATATAAGGCTTGAGTAAATTGGTATTTTATTTATATAATTTAAAAAGAAAGAAAATACAAGTTATTATCATATAAGAAAAATAAGTGATTAAAATAAAAATATATATTTGTTTATATATATATTCTGTTGCCTTAAGATATATACAACTGAACTTTTAAATATAAATTATTTAAGTATATAATAGTTTAACTGACATTTTAAATATAAATTATTTTAGTAAGTAATAAAATAATAGCGTACAATAGCGCACATGCAACACTTTTCACATACAAACTCATAATATAACCCTCGCTGGAAATATCAGGGTTCTTTTAAGATAGTCTGATATTACTGACAAATACTTTAAAACTTTTATTTTTCTATAAAAATAGCGGAACGAGATAACGATTTTTCAAGATATTAAATGTTTATTATAAAATAAAATAACGTATGGATTGAATTTTCTCCTATTAGTAATATAATAGAATGCTTATTTTGAGCATGAATTCTAATTGAATAAATAGCATTAAGTGGCTTTTCGCGGATGTTTTCGAAATCCGTCCAAAAGATGTTGGATACTTTGGCCTCTAGGCTCTCATGTTAGGCAAAATCGTGATAAGTTAATTACAATTTTTCCGGAGATTTATAATGTGCACGTGCTCTTTTTACGCTTTCAATAATCAGTTTTTTTCTCTAACTGATTAGACTTAAATAAAATTTTGACAGCTAAATAAATTCACTATGCTTGGATTTAGGTTTAAATTGCTTTATTTTAGCTCCCATTTGTTCAATTCGATTTATTAAATATTTTAATTTCACTATACATTTTTATAATCTAGTTTTTTTATTTTATTTTATCGAAGATTTTTACAGTAATGATAAAATCTTAAACCTAGGAAAAACAAAAGGGCTTATGGACCAGGGTACATTAGTCTATTCATATTTATTTCCAAGCTTTTTAGGAAATTTAATTAAGGTTTAACGATAATTTCATTTAATATTTTATAATTAATATATCCCAATTCGGTTACTTTGTGCCATATTGAATGGATTCATTAATTTAGGACATGTAACAAGAGATTTATTTAGAAGAAAATACACAATATTCGTTAAATAAAACATTGATCAATAATTTTAGTACATGCAAAGAATGAATACTTAGTTTAGAGCACTGACTATCATTTTAACATATTCCATTAATTAATGTAACACTTTTTAATATTTATATTTTTTGCTAAAAAAAGTATTTAATTCATCATATTTAATTTATACTATAAGTGGCCCCCCCCCCCCCACCTCCCAAGAATAAAATAATTTTGACCCTATTCCTATTTTGCTCAAAAGTATATAATATAAAGATTATAAGATTATAATGTCAAAGTGCGATCTAAAGGTTAAAACTATGTTGATTTATATTTTATTTATTAAATTTTGGCAACTTATAATATGAAATCATATGCGATTTTAGATATATTTATATATTTTACTTTTTTAAATCTATTTATAATAATAAATTTAAACGCCATCTAGTGATTACATCATTATAATATTTTAAATAATATATATTTAAAAAAAAATTCAAAATAAGATTATTTTATAGATATACTTACATATTTGTTTTAAATATCTACTAGTTAACCAGATTAATGGAACTATATTAATTTATTTAATTCATAAAAACAAATTATTCAAAGAAATACAAAGGAAAAAAAATATATTAATCAAAAATAAATTATATTATAAATTTCTTATCGACTTTTTAGGTAAAAATTCTTGATATTTACGTGAGAAAAATCAAATTCATATGTTTAAACATACTAGATAAATTTTTAAAATTTATGTTTTTTATATTCAAATTTAAATATATAGTTGTTACATTAACTAAAAATTGTATTTATTATAAAGTTTGTTGCTTTATATGCTGAAAATATATATAGATGATAAAATATTTTTATAACATATCCTAAAGATTTTAATTATTACCTATGATTTATAATTGATGCTCAAATCATAAATCTGTAAAATATAAAAAATAATCACATTTGTTAGTATATCTTTTAAGGATAAATAATAATATATTTAAATAATATAAATAAATATATAGTAAATTAATATAATAAATTGAGCATATGATTTAAAAGAATTATGAGTATTCATAGTTTGCCCTTCAGTTTTTCTTCTTCCATCTGAATATTCCTCTCTTGTTCTTAATTGCTTTTCTCATCGCCGATTCTGTGATTAAGGTTTGGTTCTTTTGTTGACTTCCATCTGAATATCCCTCTCTTGTTCTTAATTGCTCTTCTCATCGCCGATTCTGTGATTAGGGGGTATCAGTCATTGAGAATATGAAGCTGAGGTAATTGGATTTTATTATATTGAGGGCTAATCTTTGGCGTAGGTAGTAACCCTCGTTGGGATCTTCGGTCCTAGTAGAGATCCGTTTCCCCAGCTCTTTAAAGAAGGCAAGGGCATGAGAGCCGAACGACGTTAGAGTTGTGGCGATTAGTGGTAGGAATGTGTAATTGGCCGGAAGCGATGGCGAATATTTAGCGAGTTTATTCGTCTCGGCGTCTACTAGAGCATCTCTATTTATATTGGAAGGGGCAAGGGGATCGATGCATGAGAAATCCCAGGTTAGGAATTCCCCCCTCTTTCAAAGGATCATGGTAGAGCCATCGGGACGCTTACCATCAGAATTGTAGAGTCCAGTAGGTTCGAGTCAAAACCGTTTAATTGCGAAAGTTTGAGGCCAAAATATTTAAAAATTTCGCAATTATACGATTAAAAATCAATAATAATTTATTTGTTAAAAATCTAGGTAATAATTAAAATCTTTAAGAAAAAAAAGTTATAAAGTGAAAATTCAAATTTATAAAAATGTAATTCTGACAAAGTCCATCATAAAGCGATCCTAAAATACTTCAATATAATAGTTAATAGTGTATTTGCACATAATTTTTTTGGCACTAGCCCCTTCAATATTCCGGTATCAAACCCCATTCAAATGATATTTCCATTTCTATTCATTATTTTGCAGAGTTGTTAAAGGATCTAGATACGAGTATCTAGTTCCTGTATCTAGATATAAAAATGTGGTATCTGTACCTAGATAAATTTTTTATTAAAATATCTGTATCTAGATATTATTTTAGACGATGTATCTGTATCTAGATCCAATTAAAAAGTATCTTTTAACAACTCTGTTATTTTGATTATAAAAAAATAAATATAATAAATAAAAATTAAATTGACGCCATTTGCTAATTCATTCATTCATTGCCTTATCTCCTCTACATTTTAACATTTTAAAGGTAAGTTATATAAAATTATAAATAACTTACTTATACTAATTATGATTAGAATTAAAATGATAAATTTCGCATACATTGCGTATATGATTTTTCATCAAACTTCAAGAAGAATGCAATCAAATCAATAATATAAATAATCAAAAAAAACTTCAATTTGTGTTTTTTAGCCCTTGGGCGACACAACGTAAAAACCAGGGTTTCGAACCGTTTAGTATAACGGTTCGGTTCGTTCCGGTTTTTAGTTTAAAATTTTATAAAGGTTTTGTTCCATTTCGGTTTTTTAAAAAAATAATCATATCGGTTCGGTTCGGTTTATAATTTATAACGGTTCTTTTCGGTTTGTTCCGGTTTTTATAAATTTAATTTTAAAAAAAATTAATCATTAACCATGTATATATTAATTTTAGAGAAAAATCTTTTTATAATTTCTTATTTAATTTAACCATGAATGATAATCTAATAGATATTTTTATTAAACTTAGTAAATATAAATTAGACAAATCAATTCTTTTTATTTCATAAATAAGATAAACACAAACATGCGCAAATACAATGAGGAATAAAATAACACATAAATATAAGGAAATTTATATTATTTATTTTTAAAAAGAGAATTGGAACGGATAACTAAAATATTTTCTAATATTTCAGGATTTAATTTAGTTCTTTGCGCAGAGAGTATAAACTTAAGGCTAGAAAATGCTCTTTCTACGGATACCTGCGTAGCTGGAATAGCTAGCACAACCATAGCTAACTTATAAAGTTCTGGCATACTATTCTTTACATTTTCCCAATAATTCAAAAGATTTGCATCTTTTTCTAATCTCTCTATATTATCAAATGACCGAATTATATACTCTATTTCTACACATTTATTATAATTTTTTATGCCCTGAGAACAATTCTTATTAGGGCTTTCATGCGACATTAATAAATCTTCAAAATCATCATCTAAGTTATCTTTCGAATGTGAACACGTAGGAATAGTATCTAGATTTTCAATATTATGATTATTTAAATTTTGGATTAAGTTCCAAGTTTTATAAAGATGTTTTTTGGCGATATCTTTTTCTTCAAATGATCAAAATACATTATATCTTGGGTCGAGATATATAGCTGAGCAAAAAACTTCATTTTTCAAATTAATCGCTCGTGCTTTGATTGTACAAAGTAAAAGTTTGGCAAATGAAGTGTCTATTTTGCTAGTTTGCATGATACATTTGATCCATGCTGCATAAAAATCGCCCATGGTCATTTGTTCACTTTGTATATATTTTGTCAAAATATAAGATGGATATAAAGCTTTTAATATATCACTAATTATTTTCCATTCATTCTCTGACAAACATTTTTCACGATCATTACTTTGGGCCGATATTTCTCGGCAAAAGTTTTTTAACTCTAATAATCTTTCCAACATTAAATAGATTGAATTCCATCTTGTGCAACAATCTATTAGTGGCTTTTTTAAATTTAATTTGGACAAAATAGACATTGTAGTCTGATTTCTTATTTTTTTGCAAATGTTTCTTGCTTTATTAATAATAACAATTTCATTTGAATTTTTTATGCAATCATTAATTGCTAATTGAAATGTGTGGGAGGCACATATGCCCATTAACATGGATCTCGTATGAGGTACAATATTAATACTTTCATTATTAAAAAAAGGTTCTTCATTTTCATTAACAATTATATCATCATTGTTATTTAAATTATCATTATCTAAATAATCATTAAGGATATCATCTTCATCATCTTCTTCATCATGATGTATTAACAGCTTGATTAATTTAATCATGTTAGCTGCATTGTCTGTGTTTATCGTATAAATTTGATCAATTCTTATTTCATGTTCGTTTAGAACATCTAGAATAATTTTTTTTAGATATTCTGATGTATGTCTTTCTTTTATCTCTTTCATGCATAACGTCGTTCTTAATTTTATTTCTCCATTATCTATAAATTGAATATTGATCCCCAGTATGGACCTATATCGAGTTGCAATATCTAATTTTAACGATATAAGTTTTTGGTATGTTTCTTTTTTTAAATTTTGCGAAAAATCAAATGCCATTTTTTTTAATATTATTGGGTATATTTTCAGAATTGATGGTTAAATTACCACCCAATCCTACAATTATCGGATCTATAATATTTCTAAAGGCTTTGTCATCAATTGATTTTATTGGTCTCCCATGAACTGTGATTAACTCAGTGCAGGAGCGGATTAAAGTGTCTTTATTAATATTAATTTGTATTGTATTAGTTTTGGTAAAAGCATTTTGAATTGTATTATGATTATTTGCATTTTTTGTTATTGTTTTTTTAATAGTCAAATTATCTTTTTTTTTTTTTAATAATTTGAATTCCTTATCGTGGAATCTTTCTATATGTTGTTCAAGATTTGCTGCATGGTCCCCGGTTAAAACTTTACCACAGTTTTCTAGTTTACAAGTAGATTGATTTTTTACAATATCTAATTTAAAATATGATCGCACAGGATTTGACTTTTCCCGAACCATTTAATAGATACTAATATGCTATATGATGATGAATAGATCAGAATCTTTTATTATAAAA
Source organism: Gordionus sp. m RMFG-2023 (assembly GCF_954871325.1). NCBI lineage: Eukaryota > Metazoa > Nematomorpha > Gordioida > Chordodea > Parachordodidae > Gordionus > Gordionus sp. m RMFG-2023. The sequence goes on from NC_088777.1 coordinate 7,670,786, forward strand.
ATAGAATAAATAAATTTCTTAATAGAATCAGTATAATTTTTTATTTATCTTATCTGACAAGATCTCCCCCAAAAACGTGAATTATATGCAGGCCTACCCTTCATATAATTATGCCGATTTTTTCCTCAAAGATACTAACAACATTCCTTGTACACAGATGAAACTAAATAAGTGAATGGAGCTTACTAATACCATTTTAATAAATAATTTGATTTAATAGAGAAAAGAAAGAAGCAAAAAGATAAGATATAAAATAAGAAGAAAAGAAATAGAAAAGCTGTTTAAAATTCCAAAAACAACTGTCTTTTATTAAAAAATTAAAGTTAATTAAATTAAAACTTTAATGGATACTTTATCATTTTATAATTATCCAATTGAATTTCATGTGTTTAAATTTTATTTGGTACTATAAGATTTAGAAGGTTAATCAGTAAGTAGTTATTATTTCAAGAAATTATCCACTAAAGTGTAAATGGAAATAAATAAATAAATTAACCATAAAATACAGGAATATTAATTAACAATCATATGTTTTTTTTAATTTCAGAATTCTAATATTCATTTAAGTCATTATAAATTATTCATTATGAAAATATTAATTAATAAGAAATTAATATAAAACAGTATTTTATTAAAAGTAATCAGTACCTGATTTTCTTTAGATGTTAGTTAGAATTATGATTTTTCCCAAATTATTAGCAAGTATTAATAAACTAACTAATAACTAATGTACATATATATATAAGAATAAACTTGTTAATTTAAAGAATAGTCTTGTTTGATTTTAAGATTCTTATCTAATTAACTGGTAATTCGCCTAATCTCTATTAAATTGAGTATTTATTAAAGTGAAAAGAAAAAACAATAAACAAGGTGGTATTAATTGACATGTAAAAAAAAATCAATTTGAAAAGAAATAAAGAGTTTAAAAATTTCCCCAAGGAAAATTCAAATTTCAATTTTAGGTTAATAATGTTTAAATTTAATTATTTTTTAAAACCGTTTTGAACCGGTTTAAACCGGTTTAAAATATTTATAACGGTTCGGTTCGCTCTTTTTATAGTTTCTTTATAACGGTTCGGTTACGGTTACGGTTCAGAAAATTATAACGGTTCATTCCGGTTTGGCGGTTCGGTTCGGTTCGAAACCCTGGTAAAAACTGTTATATTTAAAATGTACTGATATTTACCTCACGAGATTTTTGAAAAATTTAAAATTTCGGTTTTAAATTTCATCGGTTGGCGCGAATAACATTTTGGCGGCTATTTGGACATACGACAGTGGCCTATTTAGAGAGGGGTCAAAGAGGCATTCGACACCCACCTATCTCCTCCCCCTTTTGAATTTTTCCCCATTTTTAATATATAAAGGTATTTTATAATAAAAAATATATTATGCGTTTTATCTCGCCCCCCCCCCCTCTACCCCTTTGCTTCTAAATAGAGTTCTTAGAAACACCATTGGTGTGTGAAAGAAAGAAAAAAAGGTAGGGGTGCATTTGATAAAATGAAAAAGAATAAGTTGACAATTGCTGGATCAAGTATTACCATTAAATTGCTTATATAAATATCATTTTAAGGAAATGAATTGATTGTCTACTAAATGTCACACAATAATTATACTTCATTTATTTTTATTTTTTTATAATGGATTTAGTAAGTTAAAAGTTTTTATATGAGTTTAAAATGGGTACTGTAATCATGAGCGATTCAAATACTCAGATTTCCAGAAAAATCTAAAAAAGTTACAATAAATTCTTTATTTCCTTCTAGAAATAACTTTTAAACATATAAATTTGTAATTATGAATAATAATTTTAGACCCTTTTTTGGTATTTAGTTATACTTAAAAAAAAAATTACGACTTTAATTTAAAACCTATGTTATAGAGATTAGTTTTTAATAATATTTCGAAATTCCTTGTCCTTATCTTAAAAATTAACAATTATTTTTACTACTTATAGAAGAGTGGAAAATAAAAATGTGTTTTTTTAATATATTATTCAAAAATGAATAAATAGTATAATATTAAATTTAAAAAACAATTGGAAAATGATTTGATATTTGAATATCCAAAAATCATAATGGGGAAAAAAAAATATTATAAAAATTTACCCATTATTTTATTAATAACATTATTCATATTTTAAAATTTGCATTGTCCCATAATATGATTCAAAAGGATAAAAAAAATTGGCTATAAAAGAACTTCGAAAATTCAACTTTCATTAAATCTAGTTATAATTTTAACTTAATTTTTTTGTATATTAATCATACTCGATAAAAGAATGAAATCCTTCACTTCAGTTCTGTTATTCCTAGCGATCGTAAGTTTTATATATCTTTTATACGAAATATTTTAATATGCCGACTAATATGTGTGTGAATTTTTAGGATAGTGTATTACTATACTCAGCGGAATTCCAGATTTAAATAAAATTCCTTCTTTCCCCGAATCTAAAAATTTTAAATTAAATTATTTATTCTTGTAAATATAATAGGTTTTGGCTTTCGCGATGTTTCAAAATGGAAAAGTGAGCGCTCAATTTGGCTTACCATATTATGGAGGATTATATGGGGGTTATGGCGGCTATGGCTATCCGTATGGCGGATATGGGGGTTATGGCTATGGGGCTTATGGTGGATATCCGTTTTATGGGTGAACTTTGATGGTGCTGTTGCTTATGATACTTAATTCTGATTAAAATTTTGTTTTATTCACATTTGTTCTCGTTGCTAAATATCCATATACAATAAATAAAATTTATAGCTATTGATTAAATCAAATTTCAAACCTGGTTCTATTAATTAAATCAAATTTAAAGCCTAGTCCTTATAAAAAAAATTAGTGAGTGGGTTATCCAGATTTATTAGAATTTTTAAGATATCTACTAAGGGATATAAGAATATGTTCTGTTTTGACTTTGTAGAACAGGATCCGGCCTCAAAGATTTCAAACTGATATAAATGCATATTCTAAGCGAACTCATTATATAAGCCTAAAGTATATCCACAAAATTTTTAATTATTTTTATCTTAATCTGTCTCGTTTTATCATTGATCAATAAAATCATTCCCTGTATTAACAGAGAGGGCGATTCCACGGCGGAGTATACAAAAAATTAATGTAAATATATTATATTTATATCATATTTCATATACTTTGACTCGAATTCATGATAACTGTGAATGCAAGGGTAAGTTTGTTATAAGAAAAAGGGTAATATAATTTATTGTCAAAAAAATAATAATAAAGCACCAAATTTAAATATAATTTAAAAAATTGGATAAATCATTCTGTACCTCTTTTTAACATAAATAAATAATATAATTTCATTTACAATAATTATATATTATTAAATAACGTAGTATTTCGAATTCTTCTTTTTCTTACAAAAAAAATACTCTCCCAAAAGTTAATTATAATCATATTTAACAAATTTGATAAATTAATTTTTTAAAAAAATAAAATATTCGTATTAAAAAAATTGGTAATAAATCATAAAAAAATAGTCATTTATATTTTAAAAATATGGATATCTTACATTATAACAATATACAGGTTTGAAATGGTTTGGGATAATATAACAGCATATAATAAAAAACCCTATCCTTTTATTCATTCATATTGCATACAATGAATATAGATTTTTCCCAAATATCGATTATTATGAATGGAAATATAAATTGGGACCTTTGTAAAATAATATTGAAAGTGATTATTTCGAAATTTTGTTATATAAAATTAAATCTAGACATTAAAATATATATACAAAATATCACATAAAATTTGTATTTTTTTGTTTTTTAAAATTTTTGGCAATATAAAAATATCGAGGAAAATAGAAATTTTTGATTTTTCTTTCTTCTATAATACCGAAATTATTAAACGCAATTTAATCCCGTGTTCCCATTAGAGTTAATTATAAATATTGAATCTTATTTTATAAAATAAAAAAATACCTAATTTTACAATTAATTTAGAAAATATGGAATTTTCTTTTTTAAAAAAAAGAATATAGCATTTAACTTCATGTTTATCATATTTCCGTCCGACATAAAAGTGTATTTATTATTCCCAAGTAAATAAGTTTGAAAAAATAAAGAACCGCCACTTATTTTTTTAAAAAGGAAGGTAATTATCTGAATTAAAATGGAGTACGAGTTTACCTTTACTTTGTAAAAAAAAAATAGGTGGCCTTAGCATAGCAAGTGGGAAAATAATCAATTTTACAAAAAAAACATAGATAATAATAATAATTAAAGAGTTTTTTTTAAATGGCTATAATATTTTTGAAAAAAAATAACGGTTGAGGGAATTAAATTTTGATTATAAGCAAATAATGTATTAATGTATCGAAGAAATAAGGAAGGAAAAATTTTTTTTTTAAAATTATGTGATCAGAAATTGTAGGAATTTTTTTTTTTATAAAATATCTCTCTGTTCGAGAAATAAATGTTTTTATAAGATAGGCTGAAAACATTTGACTATTGATAAAATCGTATGATGGAATGAATGAGAAATTCATAGGGGAGATTAAAAAATATTTAAAATTTACTAATGGAATGGGAGAACATAAAAAAGAAAAAATCATTCGGATTTAATAAATAGATGGAATGAATTGAAAATTTGGAGCAAATATATATTTTTTTTAAAGAGAGAAATCTCCAGCTGCTCTAGCACTGCTAAATGACTTCCGGGAATGAGGGGAAGGAAAGGAGGAACCGATGGTGTGCACGTGGAACCCAATTTTCTTGAGTTTTTCGGCGTTTAAAAGAATTCGGCCATCGAATATGAACGCCGGTTTGCACATGTGGTCATAGATGCGTTGATAATCTAGGGTCTGTATAATTTATTTTATCAAAAATAATAATAATGACCAAAAAGAAATTTCTAGAAGAGATCGTTAAAAATTAGGAATATAAAAAAGGTGTGCCTCATCCAAGGGAGGAGTCAACACTCAGGAAATCAGATCAACGGATCTCTAGAAGATTTTCTGAAATACATAAAAATGTTGGATCTACACTTTTCCATTCCTATTTATTTATTATTCCTATTTATTACTTTCCATGCTTATTCATTTCATTGTTGTTAGAGTTGGTTACCCAATTCTTAAAAATCGGTCAAAAAAGTAATAATAATTAACAATAAATTCCTGCCATTCTTGAAAAGAGGATATAATATGATAATTTTTTTTTTGTAAAGCAAGATAAAAAATCTCTAAGTAAAGCAGCTTCGTCTTCGCTCTATAACTAATCCATAACCCATAAATGATCATTGCCCTAACACCCATAGTATAGAAAATAAATTGCCGAATGAACATGGGAATGAAAATTTCAAAATAACCAATCAATAATGTGAAGGTTAACCGAACCAATTCAGACGGCTCCACAATCCTAAAAAAAAGTTATCGACTTATTTCAGATCGAGTTTAGAAATAGAATCTAGTTATTTAGTCGGTCTCGGTCCGGTTAACTCCATCTCAAATTGAGTTTTTATTTTTACAAAATTCGGATTATGGAGCAGTGGAACCGGACCCGATTGGCTTTCTGACAATTCTTTGATAAGCTAATCATTCGATAAACACAAAAGTGAATTAGTAATATTTAAAACTTTGAATTCCTGCCACTCCGTGCAAATCACTATAGCGTGAGCTCCCTCGGTAGCCAGATACACGTCCTCAACTATAGCCACGTTTTCATCCACCAAATCCTCTATTGACCCCCATTCCTTAGTCTCGGCAGAGGATTTCTCCCCTTCGTGGAAGGAGGCGTAATGCTTAAGATCCCACTGAATTTGGGCCTTTTCAACTTTCGGGTCGTAGATGGTCAGTTTGGCCCGCTCTTCTAACAAGTAGCGGCAGACGTGAATGGCGCTCGATTCTCGTGTATCGCCCGTATTTTCCTTGAACGAAAAACCGAGTAAGGCTATTTTCTTGTTGGAGACAGTTTTAAATAACGAAGATACTATCGTATCGGAGAATCGCTTCCTTTGGTACTCGTTGAGAGCTATTACCTTAAAACGGAGGGTTCGAAGAGTTAAATAATTTTTTTTTATAATTGAGATAAGGAATATTTTAAAAAAATTATGAGTAAACTTGTTGCCAATAAGCTGCCACTTCGGGTAAATTGAGGCATTCACTCAGGTAAACTAAATGTAAAACATCTTTTTTGAAACAGCTGCCACCAAAACCTAATAAATAATATAATTTAAAAAAATAAATAAATAATAACTTCCATTTGTAAGAGGAGGATTACAAAATAAACAAAAAATTTTACTTTTAAATTGGTTTTAAAAAAATTATTTTCAAAGGAAAAATTATTGTAAATAAAAAATTCGAATGAGATGTAAACCAAGACTGGCCTTTAGAAAGTGTGGTCCTATTCGGTGGTCGCGGCCGATAGCGTGCGCCACTTCACCGACGTGGGCACCTGTAGCTTCGCAAATGGCTGATATGGCGTTTATGCTACTAATACGTTGTGCGAGAAATGCGTTGGCTGCCTATTACGTATCATTATAAAAGTTAATAAAATGAAAATAAAAAAGAAGGAATATAAAGAGAAAAAAAAGGAAAAGAGAAAGATTTGGAGACGAAAGAGAAATAAATGGAACAAAGAAAAGAAATATTAGCAAAATCATATACTAAAAAAACGTCTGATTTTACCAATTTGGAAAGTTCGGAAGACCAAGTGTTGGTGGTTATGATCCTATCGCTAGGTATCCAATTGCAGTATAGTTCGCACAAGGCCCTTATAGCTATTTTGCCGTTTTTGGTGTCGCCGTGACCGCCAATTAAAACTCTATCCGGTTCCAACAAGTCTTTAATGGCGTTACCCTCAGCTAAAAATTCGGGATTCGATAGGATCTGAGGTATGAATATATATTATATGTGTAATAAGCATTAGTTTATTGCATACTATATCCAAGACTGTTGTGCGAGAGGGTGCATACAGTGCCCCACTTGTTTTAAATTTTTTGTCCCCAACAACGATCCCCACCAAAAAATTGAAATTATTTTTTCTATAGTGGTATAATATTATTATATCATTAAATAAACAAAATGGTGGTATATTAATGTAATTTAAAACTTTTAGTTCCAGTATCCAATAGAAATAGGGGAATGTAGTTTTGACTAGCCATTTATTTGTTATATGAAGATGAAAGAAATTACAAATTATTTTTATAAACAAAGCAAAATCAACGAAAAGAGGATATAGATAATTTTTTATATAAATATTTCTTTTTTTTATATCTATGTATTTTAAACGATTGTAGTAGGTTTTATTTATTGACACAAAATGTAGATTATATAGCCAGTTTAACAAAAATTAAAATACGTGGGATCAAATAGCGTCTGAATTGGGCATTCAGTTGCTGAAGATTGGAAGAGTACTCGATGTATTAAGGGTGTCTAGCAGTCTTTGTACTGTTAAGTCAGTTTGCATTAAATATGAGACCCTGTATATGAAATTTCAAAAATTCAGCCAATTCTTGCAACAGTGCTAAATTTAGCGGGCTGTTCACCCGATTATAAAGTGGTAAATTCTTATCCGCCTTGATGTATGATGTTCTATTTGAATTTCCAATTTGTCTCTAAGAACTTTTGACAAGAACTATCAGTTTATCTAAAGCTAAAAAAACAATATTCTAAATCTCTTTTATATTTCTTAAATAATTGAGGGAGAATAATAAATTGGGATTAGTAATATTGTAAAAAAACATCTTTTAATATAATTTTTTAAAAAATGTCATTTTTCAATATTTAATATATTTTTTTTTACAATATATTTCAATTCTTATATAACTTTTTAAATAGATATAATAATATAATATATTTTATGTGAGATGCTTCGTTATAAGCTATTTTTTTTAAAAAAAATTCAAAAAAATTTTGCCTTCTAATTCTTGGAAAAACAAAAATTCGCCTTTAATTTTTGGTCCATATTAGTGTTTAAATTTTTTTTAGAATAATGGCGTTCTGCTGCAAATTTTAGGGCTACAGCGGTGACTATATATATTCTTAGGTGAACGAAAAATCGAGATAAAGATATCGAAAAGTTTTTGATTTGATAAAAAAAATCAAACTTCAAAATGGACCCCACCATTGCCAATTCGATTGTGTCCGATAAGGAAGTCGTCCATCGCGTTTTCGATTCCGTTCATCATATGCGTCGCGTTTCCATTGATATCTTTCGTTTCTCCATTTGATTCACTTTTAATTTTGTTTTCATAATCCTTGGCATCTTCATAGGCAGGCTAAGGTGGCCATGTTAGGACAAGTCAAAGTTAAAATAGGGTTTTACAAAAAAAATAATAAACATATGTATTAAAAATAAGACATATTTTATCAAGTTGTCAAAATAATATAATTTAAAAACGTGTAAAATGAATAATAGCGCGAACAAATTGAGAAACGCTGCGTTAAGCGCCAATAATGCCTTTCAGATGGTCTCGTGCCAATTGGTAAAATTAGCGTTTGGCGTTAGCAACCATTTAAAAATAAAACGCAAACAGGGTTGCTTTTTCAATACTTTTTTTATTCTCCGTTTTGTAATATTATATAAAATGTAATATAAATAACTTACTTATAATCCTAAAAAACTAAAAAAGAATATTTAAAAAATTAAAAAATAAGAACGCGGACGATAATATAATTTTCAAAGACAAATCCTTTTTTTCTTAGAACTTTCTTAAAATTTTGAATCGATGGATATTGATAAAAAGGCAACCTCAATTTAAACAAGGGTCGCGTTACATTTTTTTTAAATTTTAAAAATTACAAACGTAAACGTTCAATTTGTGCGCGCTATAAGCCTTCTCATAATTAAAATATTTTCAAAACTATAATATATTACAATATTTTTATTTTTAAAAAATAACCTCGCTGGCAAGTAGGTTACTACTAGCAGCATTATTGCCATGGGAAAAAGACGTGGAAGTCAGGATAAAGGACAGCATTTCGGCGGCCCTAACAGGTACCGTACTCTTTTCGACAACTATTTTAAGCTTATTAGAACCTTTAGGAATTGGGTTATTGAGAATGGAATTGCTTATGAGCCGGGCGCAGGATTCGACGTATTTCAGATCGGGTCCTCTGCCCTAAAAGGTAACAACCATAAGATTATTTTATTTATTTATTATATTTAAACGACGCCATCGAATTAATTTATAAAACAACGCCATTTCTGCAAAATTCAAATATTTAACACCTGATTTGTGATTGTGAGTTAGAAGAATCCATTGTTTAAAAAATTTGCAAAATCGAAACAAAAAAAAGAAGCAAATATTTATTTATGTTCTTCAATAATTTAATGTCCTATCTCCTATGTCAACACGCGTATAAGAAGTTAGGATAAAATATCAGAATTATGCCAAGATATTGAGTAACCATGGATCATGTAGAAACTCTTTAAAATAGCAGGAATGAAAGGAAACGAGGAAAATAAAGAGTGTTATGAAGGTAAATTATAAGTTGTAAACCTTTCCTAAACCGAATTCCTTGGTAGGTGTGTTGACTGATATGAATATCAGATCGGCGTCGATAATATTTTCCTCGAGGTCGGTGGAGAAAAATAGATTTTTATTGCGACAGGATTTGACAATCTCTTCTAAACCAGGCTTATTTTTTTTAAAATAATAATAAAATGGGTTAATTAAAAAAATGAATGCATATATAAATATGAGGTTTTAGGGTTTGGGATTGAAATTTATGGAATGAAAATTAAATTTAAAATCTAGGTAAAAAATGGGACGTTTTAAATGTAACCAAATTAGGCTATTATGATGAGACAACGAGTTAAAATAATATTAACTTCGTAAATAGGCAGTTTGTCAGAATTCCATTGAGCGATTCTGACCGCATTTATATCGGTGACGGTCACTTTGATGTGCGGACATTTGTAGGCTATAACCGCGCAGGTTGGACCGCCTACGTAACCGGCTCCTATGCAGCAAATTTTAGTGATTTTCATAAGTTAGTTATTTTTTTGAAAAGGGCCGGGAGAGTATGTTACGTTGTTTATAAGGTGTAAAATTGAATGTCGAACCTATATGATCCTTTTTGTTTTGACAAAATTAATTTTTTTAAGAAAATATATATATGTTTAAAGTTTAAACAATTCAAGATTGGCTCCTTAAAATGATCAATTTTAAAATAGGACCAGATCGGGATTGGAAATTTTTTTTTTCAAATCCATGCTGAGACTAAAATTTTAGACCTCTGCATATTTCTAATAACATACCCCCCCCCACCAATTAGCGCGAAAATCTCCCCGTTAACTGTCAATGAGAGGTAATTTAATCAAATTGCTATTTTGTGATAGGGACTAAGAATAGACATTTTTCTCGTACTATTCGGGGTTCGAACCTTGATTTAAAAAAAATTATTTCGCATCAGACCTCAAATTTTTTTTTAAAAAAAAATTAGCTTGAAAAATAAATTATAAGATCCGTTAATCATTCTCTAAGGTGCTTAAGCAGTTGTCATGGGTTAGACTTATTATTTTTTTTTGCGAAACAGCTGTTGAACTAGGACACCCTATTCTGGTATGTTTTCAGTGTTTGATGATATTATTTTAAAAAAACATATAAGGGGGGAAGAGGAGGATAGTTGGACTATAGAACAAATTTGAGTTCATTGTGATTTTTAAAAGAGGATCCAATAATCCCAGTTATTTTGAGAAATTCTTTTTTTTTACCTTATCAAAATGGATATATATATAATTTTTTAAATTTAAAAAATAAATATATTTTAAATTATTATTATTATTTATTTTATTTTGTAATTATAAATTTAATTCAATTAACCACCATCTGATCGAAAAATTATTAACAAATAGGTTGCCTCGAAATGAGATGATGGAGACAAATACGATATGATTACAAGATATTTATAACGATTAGTACTCTTAAAAAGCCCGATTTGGGTCGATTTTAAAAATCGGATTAAGATTTTAGCCAAAATAATACCATGAAAGCCTGGATAAAAAATAAAAAGAGGTAAATTAAATATATTAAAACTTGAAATGCTCAGAAAAAATATATAATATATCCTTAAACACTCCGAATAAATATTTGGCCGTGTCCTAGCCGGCTAAATAACCACAAAAATATAAGCAAAACGAGAAAAAAATATATATCGTAAAGTATAATAATCAATATTGATGTATATTTTTTAAAATTGTAATTTCTAAATATTAATATCGAAAAAATAATATTTCATTTAGTTTTTTTTAAAATATAAAGTAGCGTAGAAGTAACGAAAGCTATCTTAAATCTAGTTGCTTCAACGCTCCTGTAACGATAGTGCGCTACTTTTGATGAAGTAACGGTAGTGAGCTACGTTTGAAGAAGTAATTGTAGAGTGCTACGTTAAAAGAAGTAACATTCGGGCCTAATTTTTCAAGCCCGGCCCGAAATTTTTTTAAAAAAAGTTTTGCCGGCCCATGTCCGAACCTGAATTTTTTTTAAAAAAAATTTACCGGCCCGAATTTATTTAAATATAGAAATTAATTTTTATAATTACTCAACAAAATAAAAGAGATATGTTATATGGCGTCTAGTTCTATAAATAAAATAAAATATTTTTATTTTACATAAAAAATTCAATATAAAATTGATAAATCTAAAACATATTTTAAAAAATTTCCAAGGCCCGACCCGGCCCTAATTTTTTTAAAAAATATTAAGCCCGGCCCGAACCCGATTTTTTATAAAAAAATTAGGCCAGAGCCAGGCCCGATCCCTTGGGCCGAGCCGGACCTACTTTTGCAGATGTCTACTGTAGAGCACTACTTTTGAGAAGGTTTAGCGCTTAACAAAAATACTGCTTTTTAAAAGGTATAAAATGATATAGTGAAATGGCCCGAGCGAGTATAATTTAAAAAAAAACTTCGGGTCGGCAAGAATTAAAAAAAAAGAACCCGAATATGAATGATTTAAAATTTAGACCTCTACGGGCCTCCGTTATAAATAAAAATTACATAATTTCTTTTTCTTTCACCTTCTAGTCCCGAGAAAACAGAATAGAATAATAATAAATTTTGATTTTTTTTAAAAAATTTGCAAATATATTGTCCAAAATAGTTTTAGAAAATGGTTGCTTTAATGAAGAGAATAATAAAAATCTTATAATTATACAAAATAAAATATATATATGTATGTTAGTAAATATAATTAGCTAATAAAACGTTTTTTTTGCCAACTTTATGTATTTATTTAGTTTTTATAATTTAAATAATAAAAACAAAACAAAAAAGGATATTAAATATTTACTTTTGGTCCTACAAGTCGAGATAGAAGAGAATGTTACTGATAATTCTATTTGCAAGGGGAAGAATATATTCCTATTAGCGTGTGTAAAGGGTTCAATATATCAGATCACTCTTTTCTCGTTTAAAGTGTCTAGATCAAATATTTGTTTTTAATGCGAAAAAAAAATCTTGTTTGCGTAAATATTAAATTATAAAAAGTATATTTATTTTATTTTTCAATACGTAATTATAAATTAATGGGTAAAAGATATATGGCGTCACTTGCTAAACAACGACCAATTTTTTTTAAAACACGCAATAAGATTAGTGAAGACCACAACCCTGTCTTAGGTCTAAACAGGGCCGATACACGCGGACCAGGTCACGGTACTTAAATAAAAGACCGGTCTAACCTGTGGTCCTAAATTAAAAGGCCGCATGGCTGGTCTTTTAATATTTTTTGTTATTTAAAAAAAAATATATTTCCGTATTCCCATAATAAATATTACAAATATTCAATTTATAACTAAAATGCTTTTTTTTAGACAAACCTTTTACTTTCATATAGCAGTGCATTAGAAAAGTAATATAAAATAAAAATATAGCCAAAAAGAATTATATGAATTGAATAGTAAGGCAAACTTAAAAATTACAAAACCGGTGACTGCGGTTCTCGAAAAAGATAGGACCGTTGACCATTTTAGTCACTTCCTTAATTTTATACATAATTATCCCGTATCAGAACCCTAGTTGGCTTCAGAAGAAAAAAATAATATTGCCCTTGTTAGATTCGAACCCAGATCGAGGTTTGTAAAGTGATATCTCAATCAACGTCTATAGAAACTGAGCTACTGGCGCTACTAGGAGATTACGACGCTATCTAATATTTTAATAAAACAGATAATAAAAAAAAATCAATAACGTTCAAAAGCTATACACCATTACCCTAAATATAGTGTTGAAAACGATTAAGTAAAAAAAGGGGGGCTGGAGGGGGAGGGGTAGGCTTAAATGTCATTTTAACAAAATTAAAACACCCAATCCACGTGCACCATATGAATGAAGGTTGTTTAACTTTGTATATTCTCTTTTTTAAATTATTAAATAAACTTTCGACGTTTTTTTGGCGCTTTGGACGTACGCTTAGAGGAGTTTTTTAGGAATTTATTTTATGATTGTTTCTTAGAAAAAAGGGGGGGGGGTTTGGATATCCGATGATTTTGAAAGAATCATAAAAAAAAACCCCAGACAAAAAATATATTTTTCCTATCGAAGATGTAGTTTTAAAAAAAATATGGTGTAGGATGGATGATTTGCGTGGTTTTTTTTGTGTTAAGCAGTAAATTATCCAAAACCAGATTAAATATTTTCTTGTAAAATAAGGGGGGGGGGAGGGGAATATTTTAATAATATAATATAAGGACTAGATCATTGTACATAAGCATCCGATCTGACCAAACCCGGATAGTTCCGGCCCAGTTTATTTCTTATGAAAAATTTCGGTTCGAATATTTGGAAAATAAAAAACGAAACAGTGATCGAACCATATCGTTAAAAAAATAAGTAAACCCCTAAAGACCATAAAATAAAGGCCAACGTCACCAAATATAAATTAAATAAGAGAGATTAGACCGCATTACTTGGTATACGATTCGAATTTTTCGAATAATTATTAAAAAATAATCCATACGAAAATATCTTGAAAATTTTTTTAAACGTACATCCAATTTTTTAAACATAAAATTATTATAATAATCTGGTGACACATGCAATTAAATTATTAACGAAATTAAAATGCATATTAATTCAATTTATAAATGCCAGGCCAATTTTTATGGCCAATAATTTATCATATTAATAAAAAAAATTAGGACTGTGCCAATCTACATATTTTTGCCTATCCGATCCGATATTGGTTTGAAACCGATCTAATATTTATATTGATTTTATGCCATCCCCCTTTGAACCAAGTATAATCAAAAAATCCATATTTCATATGCAAAAAATCGAATTATGCATTTAATTTAATTTTAATATTTATATTTCTACAATTAAAATTATAATTTTTTTAAAAAATAACTTTATAATAGATAAAAAAAATATATATTAATATATCCATTTTATTTTTAATATTATATATGTTGGCATGAATTATAAAATTGTAATTAATATATAAAATTGTAATATATTGAGATTTTTCAAAAATAAATATGAGCCTGTAGATTTTCTGGCAATAAGCTTCTACGATGTCGACTATCTATATCCCCTGCCGCACTGAAGATAGACTCAGATGTGACACTTACTACAGGAGGTGCCAAAAATTTACATGCAAGTTTTGACAAAGTTGGATACTTTTTAGCATTGATTCTCCAATAGTGTAGATTCACGGGGAATATAATATCAATGTTATTAGAGTCACCTAAATAAACACATACATAAAACTAGCATTTTTAAAATAGTGGGTTTCATACAAATTCAAACTTTTGTTGGGTTTGAAAAAAAATCACATACCATACCACCTAAACAAATGTGTCAATCTAAGCAATACTAGATAAAGTACGAAAACCGTCTAGATATAATTCTTTTAAATATTCCTTGATTTCTTTCAAGCATGACAGGTCATCTACATTACTAACGATTTTCAATTATTTTATTTGTTACTAGTTTCTCTTTGATTTTCAATTTAAATAAATAAGATTTAGGTTGGTGTTACGCATTTCCATTGTTATAAAAAATAAATAAAAAATCTTTTGAAATATTTAAACTAATAATTGTAAAATAAATTATATAAATATATATAATATAAAATACAAAAAAAGGAAGTAAAAATATCGGATCGGATCAGGGTTTAAAGGGTATCGGCCAGATCCGATATTTGAAAAAGGCTAAATATCGGTTCAGATTCGATCCGATATTTAATATCGATACAAGCCCTAAAAGACAATTAGAGATTTTGACAGCAAATTAGTTCCAACTAAATAAAAATAAAACTTGCATGAGCAGTTGATGTATATCATGAATCACTTATAAAATTGATAAGGATATCGATGTAAATGACAAATGATTAAATTTAATTTAAAAAAAAACATATTCATAATATTTATTATGAATAATCCAAATATTCGATCAAATTATTGGAATATCGATTCAAAATAAAACGACTCAATTAATTAACTTGTCGCAATCGTCAAATATTCGATTTATTAGAAAAAAATTCGCACTCGAACAAAAAGAATAATTTACTATTCGTGTTCGTTATTCGTTGCGTTAGCGCGAATTCGCGGCGAATTATACAAAATATGCCGCGTATACTTCGCCGCTAATTGGCGCTCCGTGAATGCAAGGTAAAACGGATTGTACGAACAACATAAAATGGGAGGAGATACGAAGGAGCTTACAACTAGAAAAAGGTGTAAAAAAGTAAAAAATTAAAATTAAAAAAATTTTAAGGTTTTTTAGGCAAAAAAAAAAATAATGATTTTTTAAATATATGGCGAAAATAATACGTCAGCTTTTGCCTGACTAAGTATTTTCAAAATATTTTTTTACTTAATTCTAATTTTCTTTTTATACAATATATAAGATTGAAAGAAGAAAAAAAAATTAGCCATTTAATATTCTTCTTTTATATAATTAATTGTAAATTACATCATAAATTATTTATTATACCTTTATTTTTTATAAGAGATCTGCAGGCCCCCATATTTTAATTATTTTAAATATACCCGGGCCGGGCCGTATATTTTAATATCGAACATTTTAAATCTCCATTATTACCTATATAAAAAAATTAAAAATAAATGTAATATATTTTTAAAAAAAATTTGGGATGGGCGAGAAAGAATTTTTTTTTAAAAACAAACGGGCCGGGTCTGAAAATATAAAATCCGGGCCGGGCCGTACAAAAGGTAACTCTGCATGTCTTTAATTTTTATTATTAAGAATATAGCCGGTAATTTAATTTTAATATCTAATTTTTTATATTTATGTGAAAGTAAAAAAAAAAAATTAAAACTAAATTAATAGAGTATAACAAATACATATTATTTATTCTTTTCTTAACATAGGAAATATTTTTATTTGTATGAAAATTTTTTCTGCCGCTTGTTTAACAATGAAAAAATAATTCCCCGTGGAAAAAAATTTTTTATTTAAAAATATTTCCCTGCCCTTCCCCCTACCTTACATGCTTTTTAAAGAAAATAAGATTTTCGAGATACAAGCTCGATCCGGTCCGTCCGCTTCCCGAATGCAGGAGAGAAATCTTAATAAGCAATTGAGAACTATTTGCAAACTTTGTTCCTTTAAAAAAAAGGAAGACGTATAGCCGACAAATGTGTGTGTTAACATTTCATAAAAGAAATTTGCGCAAAAAAAACACCGATTATTTTTCGCATGAATTAAACAAAAACATAAATATTTTAATAATTCTATGTAGGAAGGGGAAAGATTTGTGATTTTGTTGGAAAATATAAACATTTTAAGATTAAAAAAAATGTTAAAACAAAAAAAAATCATTGCCTATTTTTTGGAGTTAGTGACATTTCGTTGTTAATGAAACTTTTTTGCTAATGTTAAGTATACTAGGGTTAATAAATACCACCGTTTTTAAAAAAAAAAATTTGAGGCATTTAAAAGTTAGCACAAAAGGGTAAATGTTTTTGATAATTGATATCAATCCTATTCAATCTAATTTTATTATATTAATCATTTAAAACCCTAAATTATAATAGATTACTTATCCTCCCATAATTTTTATCAAAAATTAAATACAAAACATAAACGATAATCAAAATAAAATATATTAAGAATATATTAAAAATTATATATTTTTTTAAAAAAAATATACATTTATCATTGGGGTTGTTAAAAAGCCCGATTCAGATTAAGATTTTAGCCAAAATAATCTTATGTAAGCTTAGAGATTTTGCTTATAGATGGCAGAACGGTTTGAACCCATATTATTTCGGCTAAAAATCTTAATAGGGTCGTTTGTAAAAATCGACCCAAATAGGGCTTTTTAACAACCCTACTTATCAGCCTAGAAAGGGGTGAATGCTTAGGAAATTGGTCTGGCAGATTTTGGCTGACAAAGGTAGAATTCTTCGTTGGAGTAGCCTGTAATCTGCTTCCTTCTTTTGCCTGTGATTCCTGATTTAACTTATTACCAAACTACTGGCTGTAGTTTTGAATGAAAAAACAAAACAAAAAAAACAATGCCACCAAACACCTAAGATAAGCCAAAATAGGGTGTACAAGTTCAAAAGCTGTTTAGCCTAGAATAAGATGAACCAGGACCCCACCCTAAAGCTTGGAATGGCATGAGTCATATAATTTAATTTTTAAATAAAAAATATATACTAGAGGTTCAAGTCTGGCCCAGTGGCTCAAATTTTTAAAAAGGGAAAGAAATACAATAAAATATATAATTTTTTAGTATATGTATAAGTGATATAGGCAACCCAAGAGGTGATATCAAGCATCTCTGGTAATAAACCTTGTATTTTTTTAAATAAATAAAAATTTATGTCTAACTGAGCCTGACTAAAATTTTTTTTTTACAAAGCCTAAATCAATCAAAATTAAAATGTACCAATCAAAAAACTGGTTGGCTCTCTCATTACTACTATAAAAGCATTGTTAATTTGTATTTGGAGTATCAAACTGTAAACTATGAAGCCAATATAAACCATTATAATTATCTAAAATTATGAGAAAATTTTCAAAGAAATGAACAAACCAAATAATTATAAATACTGTTGAGAAGGTTTAGCCCATTTAAAAATATAGTACAGATTTATATATAATAAACTTATGTTAACTTAATTTGTTTTTATCCTTCATGTTTTGTGATAAGATTTAGTGTTACAGAAATTCAACTTATTTCAAATTTTTTAAATATTTGTTTTGTTTTTATATTAAAAAATATCTTAATTAGATTATTATGTACAATTACTAAAATGTTATAAATAATTTAAAAAAATCTAAAACTCATGAAAGAACAGTAATATAACAAAAAAGATCTTATATGAATATCAAAACTAAAATGAATTTATATAAATTTGTTTTGAATAAAGATTTGGAAATTTTAAGCTAAAACAGAATAGAACTCTCATTATACCTATTTGTTAAATACTTTAATAAATATTATTCAAAGCCAGTAGATTTTACTAAAATAACCTTTTGACAAAAGTTTCAGATATTATGTATAAATAATAATACAATAATCATAATGTATTATCTTGTGGCATTATTAGTTTTAAATTAATATTTAAAGGCAGAATTGATAATAAGTATATAAAAAAAGGTATATTTTCTAAAATATGAAATACATTAAAAATAGTACATTCAAATGATTAATTAATATTAAATTATATAATTTGATAGAACTTATCATTTTAAAATTAAATTGGAGTCAGAAGGGAGGGCCAATTGGAGCGCCTAGCACCCTATAAAATATTTTATTTATGAGCACTCCCTAAGTTTTATAATAAAAACAAAATTAGATAAGTTTAAAGTTACCAGAACGTTTTTTAAACAAAATAAAGATTAATCAGGCCTTCATATATATCATTTTTATGAGTTCCCTATGATTAAAAAAACTTAGTTCATCCCTAAATTTTTAGAAATTCCCTGATTTAAATATTATATAAATTTATATTACCAACAACGAATTTGTTATTATTTAAATGTTGCTTTATTTAATAAAAGCATGTATATATGGTCGTAACAAAAAATTTTTATATAAAAATTCAAACATTCCGAAAAAACATTGTTAAAAAACAAACATATGGTAAACAAAAATGATAGCAGGATAATTGAGTGATATCTCACAAAATGACTTTGAATGATATACTATCCTGACATAATTCTTTATAAAAAAAACGATTATCAGCTCCTTTTTTATTTTTTTATTGTGCTTCCAAATTGAGTGTTTATGTTTTGCTTAGAAAATTTTTGGATGCGCAAAAACCATATTCTATAGTCAGTTTATGATTCACATCCAATTTTATAAAATTTGGAATTAATACTAGATTCTCTTGTTAAAAATAAAATGTAGTTTATTTGTTCATTTTACCAATCAACCTCACTCTATAGCTGTTAATAATGTCTTCTAACTTTTACGATCTCTATGCTATATTTCTAATCCATTTTTTTAGAATTTCCCGACGTTCTAAATTTTTTTTCCTCTCATTTTTTTTATTATTCTCATTTGTCCCTTTTAAAATCATTTTTTTATTTTATCTATCATCCTTTTTAATTCCCTATATTTTTTTTCATTTTTAAAAATTCTTTTCCCTTTTTCATTTCTAGCCAATACAATTTACATAAAATAAATTTAACCTGATTCGAGTTTGGTAATAAAAAATAAAAAAGCCCTATTTATAATTTCTTACTTTTAAATCAACCCCGAATTTTAGAGATGGGCTTTTAATCTTCTAATTGTATATTATAATTAAATTATTTTTTCAATCTAAAATTTTATTAAATTATTACTAAAATATCTATATTTCCTATAATTATAATAAGATGTAATAAAGAAAAAAAGGTGTATAAATGACTAAAGAATTGATATTAAGGAAGATAAAAGAAATTATTTTAGGAAAAAAAGAAAAAAAATGGCAAATGTCGACAAAAATGGATTTAAAAGACAGAAAATTAGGATGAGTGAAAAAATTAAAAATAACTAAAAATTAGAGAAAAATTCTAAAAAAACGACATTACATATTTTATTTTAAAATTAACCTATTTAATCTATCAAAAATAAAATTGAAACACTTTTAAATGTGAGAATGCACAAAGCTCTTAAAAAATACTGAGTGTCAAGAATCATTTCTTAATGCTCAGATATAAAATGAAATTGCCCAGAAAAAGCACATTCAGTTTTAAATGATAAATTGTTCAGAAAAAGGTGAAATAGAATAATTTTTTCTATTGATTTTATGAAAATAGTCAGTTGTAACATTATAATATTATTTAATTTTTGTTGATTATTTTTTTTGGGTTAATTGATTTTTATTTGTAAAGTTTCCAAGGATATATTTTATTTTTATATAAAAAGAACAAAACAATATGAAACTTTTTCGGGTTAAAAAAAATATATATTAAATATTATTTATTTTATTTTCATTTTTAAAAAAAATTAATTTTGATTCGCGTTTTAGTGTGTTGAAAATAAACATATAAAAAAAGAATTTGTGTAGGCCTCAAATAATTAGTTCAGTCTCAGTCCTCAACAATCATTATTTTATTGCGGTACCGATTTCGTGCCTTTTTCCCGATATTGACCTCGCATTAATTCGCTATATTTATCAAAATAGTTTTTGATAATTGTCTTCGTGATTTCGTTTCCCATTCATTATAAAATCTTCGTTATATTGGCTTTTTGCTGTTATGTATTAGCTCTAAAGGGATCTGGGTAAAAGTTATGCTATAAAATAATCTTAATATGATCTTCGCTGAATTGCATCAGAAAGTAGAGTTACAACAATCATAAAATTTTTATTAATTTATTAAATTTAGAACTTTATTGAGTAAAATATTTGAGCAAAAATATTTGAGGATTAGGTTTAATTAATGACATATATAATATAAATTGTATCAATTTGAGAGATTTTCTATGTATAGAAATTGCAAATTAATCAATCTTCTTTAAAGAAAAATTTTTTGCAACCAACTTCAAAGATAAAAAATTGAATAAACCGAGTTTATAGTAGAAATGATTATTTTATACTCTTGGTTTTACTTAAAAATATATCATCAAATTTGAAAGAAACTATTATAAATTAAAACGCCTATGATGCTAACGGATTTTCTCCGCTAGTAGCTTGGCCTAATTATCCAACATTAGTCATTATTCAATTATAGTTATTATTGCTTTTTATAGCTTGGCTGCTATTTTCAACTAGCGAAAATGACTCTAGAAAGTACAATCTTATGATTGTTAATCTAATAGTATTTATTATATTCCTATATAGTAGGCCTATTCAAAAACGAATTCGAATCGAATAGTGCATTATTCATATTCGATTCGTTTAAACGAATAGAATAATTTACTATTTGAATTCGTACGAATAATAAAATCTACTATTTGTATTCTATTAGAATTATTCGAATAAATTTTTTTAATAAAATAAATCATACTCAAATATATTGACAAATTTTTTTATTACAAATTTGATTTTAAACAGAAAAAATTATAATAATATGTAATCAATAATCTGATAATAAATAATATATAATAAAGTTATAAACAAAATTAAAATGTATATTATTAATTTATTTTATAATTTAAGCCAATTTTTAAGGCAAAGAGTTTTTCTTTTATTTTCTTCCCTTAAAATTAATTTTTTTTTGAAGAATTTGGTGTAGACTTTAAAAAAATGTCAATTTTATTATTTTTTTTACTAAGGTGTGAATGAAACCTATTATAATGATTAAAAAGAGGAGAGGTTGTTTTGCCTTTACATTTTATAATACTCTTGCAATGATTGCAAGGACCTTCTTTAAGGATTTGATATTGATCCCATATGATTGCACTCTTTTGTGAGGAAATTTTCTTATCTTCAACATCAAGCATAATTTCATCAGAAGCATTCTCCTCTAACATAATTAGGTTAGCTAACAATAATTATTGTTAGAGATGTAATATATTTTTATATACCTCTGGTTTGTTTAATTTTTAATATAATTTATTATGAGATTCAAAAAATAAACTTTTCGTGAGATTCAAAAAATGGGGCAAATAAAAATTTAAATTTTCACTTCAGAAATTTTTAAATTTGTGCTAGAATCTTTATAAACACAAATACATCACCTGTCAGATTGGCAGGTCAACAAATAGAAATGACAAATGTTAGATTTATTAAACAATTTATTAAATATTACGAATAATTCGTTTTATTCGAATAATTCGGTTTATTCGAATCGAATAAATGATTATTCGTATTCAGATAAAACAAATAATTTATTATTCGTATTCGTAATTATTCGATTAGATTCGAATTATTCGAATCGAATATTCGAATTATTTTTGAATAGGCCTACTATATAGTGTAGACAACAGTGAAACAGTGATTATATGCGCAATGGGGATTATATTTCAACTCGGGGATTAGCTCAACAAGATGCTATAAATATGATATGTCACTCTAAAGTTAGATCAAATCCTGAAAATAATGTTGGGCTGATTACTTTGGCTGAGTTAACTAAATTTTATGCTATTTTATTTTAAATTTTTTCAGTAAACAAGTGCTAGTTTCTTTAACCATCGACTCAGGAAAGATAATAAATCAGATCAGATGCATATGGTTCAGCCTAATGGGACTATTGACTTTTTGACTAGCATTAAGATTGCTAGGGGTGTACCGATATCACTTTTTGGAGGCCAATCCGATCCGCTATTCCCGATAATAAATAGATATCGGCCGATTACCGATCCGATATTATATCTAATTTTGTATTTTGTAAAGATACCAATGGTTTTAATTTTTATTATACTTTTTATTAGTATTATCAAAACAATATATCAACTTTTTTTTTACTTCAATATTTCTTTTCTCTTGAAACACCAAAATCGATAATTTTATTTCTTTATTTTACTTTCCTTAAAATATGAAATCGTACGTAAAAATAATAATAATCGTTTTTTTTCGCGTTTATATATTTATTTTTTTACAAAATCATCCCGTTTATTTATTATTTTATTTATCAAAAATCAATCAACTTTTTTTTAATATTTATTTATTCAACTCCTTATTATTCATATACTTTGCCATTATCTTCCTTTAGTGCTAGGCTTAATAGCTTGCTCCCTTAACACGCCCCCTTCAGAAAAGACGATCCTCCCCACTCCGAATTCTCTACCATGACATCCAACCAGCCTCCAAGCTCATTAACATTGTCCAAAACTGCCAGAAGATCTCTCCATTCTTCGGTTCCCATCACTCCTTGATTAGTTCCTATACGGTCGGCCGCCGCAATACCCTCTCCCCTCGATATAACGTTTCCCGCCGTTCTATCGTCCGTGCCCTCACTCTCGACTGTTAAATCAACTATCGGCCATTCCACGCTAGCTGTTCTTGGACGATGTTCACGCTGCTCCTCTTCTTCATCTCTCCTCGTTCTCGGAATTTCTGCGACCGGCCTCGATTCACCGCTTTTTACTTGCTCCGTCCGAGCCCCCACAATTGCCGCTATCTGTCTCGCTGGTACCTCTTCCACCCTTGCTCGAGCTTGCTCCGTCCGATTACCATATGCCCTTCTCTCTCGATTCCATGGGCATCTATATTGAATATGTGCGCGTTCCTGGCAGCGATAGCACCGTCTTACGTCTTTCATAATTCGTCTTATCATCTTCCCCGATCCCTGCCCCTGGTCCTATGGAGCCGCACCATGAGTAGCACTTCATAATTCCCACAGATCTAACTTCTACGCAAACCCGGAGCATTATTCTGATCCATTTTGATTATCAACCTAAATATATTCTATACTATATAATCCTTACAAAATACATACTTTGTAACGAATTCCTCTTTTATAATTCAAGGTAATCACCAATTTTATTTAACTTACAAAAAAATATTATAACTTTTAACGAAAAAAATTTCTTCACAAAAATAAATAATTTTTCTGTTCCTCTTTTTTTTCTTTTCCCACTGCTTCCTAAGCCTATGCTTTGCACGCCGAGTAATTAATTATCTTTTCATCAAATAATTAAGGACATCGCCCCTTTCCCGTCTCTAACATATCCAAATTTCCCTTCCAATAATATGATCCCAAACAACTTATCGTTCCAACTCTTTTGACATTTTAATTATCACAACAAAATAAAATTACACTTGTTCCCTTCGACAAAAAAAATTGGGACTATATAAATTATATTTGTTTCCTTCGACAAAAATTTGACTATCAAAAAAAAAATTTACATTTGATAAAATTTGGCAATTAGAAAGTATTTACATTTGATAAGATTTGACTATTAGAAAGAATTTACATTTGTTTTCTTCGCCAATTCTATTAATTTCTCCCTCCTCCCTACCTAATTCTTATAGGCACTTTTATTCTTCCAAAAATTGTTACGTCTCCCATTCTATATGCTCTTTTATTCTCTCAATTATTATTATTTTCCTTCTATATACGACTTTCTATCTTCACACATGCTGACTCCCCTTTTCCCTCCTGACCTGACCTAAGTCTTTTGACTTGGTCTAAGTCTTCCGGGGTCCATTCCTTTCTTTAACTGACCCCCATGCCTTATTCCTTCTCTCCCGTCTGGGAACTTTATCCTATGAAATTTATGCCCCACATTCTCTATGACCACACCGGATTCCCATTTTCGGGTACCCCCAAAAATTCTAGCCCAAACCGTTTACCCCACCACGAATTTACACGCGTTATCTCTCGAATCCATCTCCGGAGGTACCTCTTGTTTTAGCAAATCTAATTGAATGCGAGTTCAACGGCCCAAAAATTTTTCCGCCGGTGACAACTCCTCCCCTTTTCGACTATTATTATAATAGGCCAGGGCGATCCATACCCCCCCCCCCCGCCACCATATTTCGATTTTCTTAATCAACTTTTAACCAGAGCCACCAATCTTTCCACTTGTTCGTTTGAGCTTGGATGATAAGGAGGTGCTAAGACATGTTTTGCCCCGGTTTCCGCGTAAAATCTTTCAAATTGTCTACTCACAAAAGCGCGACCGCCGTCGGACACGATCGTTCTCGCTACCCCAAAACGAGCCCATAATTTCTTTAATGTCTTTATTACAATTTGCGTAGTTAACCCCCTTACTGCCTCGTACTCTATCCATTTGGAGTATGCATCTACCACAAATAAATATATTTGCCCCTCAAAGTCAAAGAAGTCGATATGGATACGTTCCCACGGCTCTGTAGTCTTGGGCCATACACTTTTCTTGTCTCTGTGAGGCATACGTTACACATTTCACAGCTTCGGTTTATGTCCTCATTCTCTTTGTTGTTCATTCCTGGCTACCATACATATTCTCGGCCCCATTGTTTCATTTTCTCAACTCCCTGATGCCCTGCATGAATCATTGCCAAGACCGAATCTCTCAATTTGAAAGGTACTATGCCCCGACTTCCACGTACCACCCACCACTATAGCTAATTCCTTTTCGATGTATTTAAAAACTTTATCCCCGTCGCTCCAAGGTTTTCGCCCCTTTAAACACGCCTTAATTCGAGTCAATTCACGATCCTTTAGAGTTGCCCTTTTAAGTTCTTCCCACGTTATCGGTCCCCCCTTAGCTATTTTGACCATCGCTCTAATTAGTCCTTGTTCCTTTCCCTACTCTATATCCTCTTGAGCCATTTCATATCTCTCTTCTCCAGCTCCACACCTAGAAAAAATATCTGGTAAACTGTTTTCCCTTCCCGTCGATATTTCAATTGTACATCAAAACTTCCCACCAGTAAGAGCCATCTTTATAATCGGGGTGATAACATCAGCTCCTTATTATCCTTTTTGAACAGGTGTACCAACGGCTTGTGGTCAGTATAAAACAAATCTACGCCCAATCAAATACTCACGGCATTTCGTCAGTCCAAATATAACAGCCAATGCCTCCTTTTCAATCACGGAAAATCTCGTTTCCGCGGCTCTGAATATTCTCGAGAAAAACAAAACCGGTTTTTCCATTCCATCTATATAATGCAATAACGCCCCACCTACTCCTTTAATCGATGCATCTACCGCTAACACCACCTCCAACTCGTTGTTAAAACACATAAGAATGGGCTCCCATCCAATTCTAGCTTTTAATTCTTCAAACGCATTCTCCTGTTCCTCCTTCCAATCAAATTTCTCACCCTTCTTTAGCAGAGTATATAATGGAGCAGCTATTTAAGCGAAACCCTCTACAAATCGGTGGTAGGAATTTACCATTCCCAAAAAAGCCTGAACCTTAATTTTATTATTCGGCCTCAACATATTCGCAATTCCCGTCATATTTTTATCCAACGGTTTAACCTCTTTTCCCGTTATTTTATGTCCCAAATATACGACTTTCGTCACTCTTAACACGCTTTTTTCGGCACTAGCCCGCAAATACTTTTCTTTAATTCTTCGGAACACCTCCTTCAATCTTTGCTCATGCTGTTCCGGAATTCGCCCCATTACCAATAAGTCATCCATATAATGGAATACTCCTTCCATCCCTTAAAAAACCGCAGCCATAGTTATGAAATATCGGAGCGGACACACTTAATCCATAAGGTAATCTACAAAACGCAAATTAACCCTTGGGAGTAGTAATGGTTAACAACTTTCTTACTTCTGATTTTACCCGCAATTGCAAGTACGCATTGGAAAAATCAACTTTTGAAAAATATATACTTCCCTTCAAATTCGCTAAAATTTCTTCAATTCTCGGTAACGGATATTTAACTTCTACGACCCAGGGATTTAGAGTCACTCGAAATTCAGCGCACAGGCGTAGTTGACCATTAGCTTTCTTTACAGGCACTAATGGTGTTGCCCATTCACTATATTCCACAGCACATATTTCTGTACCCAATTATCCAATTCCATTTCGACATCCTTCCTCCATTCAAGGTACTCGCAATAAAGCACAAAATTTTGGTACGCATCCCTCTTTTAATTTGATATCTACTTCGTAATATTTCAGACAGCCCAATTCTTCGTCAAAAATTTCTTGATAATCATCCACCAATTTTCTTACTCCCTCCTGCATCTTGATTACTTCCAATTCTCCTTCCCGGTTGCAACATGCCGTTTTTGGCTCGGATTCTCCTCTGTCATTTCTTTTTTATTATATTTTCATTATTATCCTGTAACTTCCCTTTCCCGTTCTTCGTTTCATTATCGGTTGTCTCCTGGATCTCCCCCTCCCATTGTCTGTCTTTTTCCTTACTCGCATACCCATAACTTCCCACCGCTAATTCTCCCTTATAATTCCTTCCTACCCACCCCTTACAATTATTTTTTCCCTTTCCTTTGTACAAATTTCTGCCCCCATCTTCTCTTCACTATTACTCGCCCCTACTTCTCCCTGGAATACTACGCCTCCATTTCTCCCTTAGAATTATTCCCCTTGGAATTATACGCCCCTATTTCCCCGTGGAATTATTCCCTATTTTCCCTTTATAATTATTCTCTATTTCCCCTTAGGATTATGCGCCCCTATTTCCCCCTTAAACTTATTCGCTCCAATCCCTCTTATGATATTATTCCTTTCCATTTCCCTTCCCCACTCTCCGCTTACCTCTCCACTATAACTATCTCTCCGGATTCCCTCATTCCTAAACCTCACTCCCCGACCTCCATCCCTAATTTCTCCCCTCATTTCCTCAACTCCCTCCCGCTCCCAATTGAACATGTTCTCAATTCCGGGCAATACTTCCACGTCCTCACACGTCCTCCTCCCATATATATATATATCATCACTCACCATCGGAACGAAAACCCCCCACCACGCAAATACCCCCCAAAAAATATACCATGGACCAATTCTGGTGATCCAATCCCACCCCAATACCGCTTCTACTCTCCTTTTTATAATCCATAAGTTCAAAACCTCTATCCCTCCTTCCGTCATTGCCTCTATTTCCACTCTTCCCATTACTGCTATTTGCGACCCATCGAATTGTCGTATTAACAAGCCTTCATTTGCTATCATTATATCGGGCCAAATACTCCTATATCTCGCATAACTCATTACTGAAATAGCTGCTCCCGTGTCAAATAGCAAAGGTACCCTATTCCCATTGAAGTCTATTATTACTCTAGGACAAGGATCTTGTACTACCTCGTCTTGTATCATCCTTACATTCCCAATTATATTTCTTTGTCCTCGTGAATATATTTTGTTTGTTTCCAATAACCCACTCTCTTGGCCCCATGTATCATTTTTTTTACCATCATATAGTCACAAATTAGCACAATCCCTTTCACATGTCCCCTTTCTCGACATCGAAAACATTCCACTGTTCGATCTTCAACTCCCTCCGGAAATACTCCTCTTCCCCCAACTCTGGCATCCTCAATGGTTCGCACAGTTGAAGTATTTGGTTCAATTACTCTCTGGGGAAAACCTCCTCGAGCATTATAATTTCCCGTATTACATTCTTCCTTATTGTGACCAAATCTTCCGCAACCCGCACATCGTAATTTCTCTTGTTTTCCTGGAAAATAAGGGGCTATATGACCAAATCTACCACATTCGAAACACTTTTCCTCCCTACAATCTCTGACCATATGTCCTTGTCTTCCACAATTATAACAATTCATTCTTCCCTTCACTCTCGAATCAAAACTGGGTCTTATTCCTCCTCTCCGTCCCTGAGAATTCTTCATTGGTCCCCTATAAGGTCCCAATCTGTTATCATTATATGCATCTCTCCCATCAGGTTTACTTATAAATTTATCTACTTCACTCTCTGTCCATCCATTAATTAATTCTTGAACCATCAACCATGTTACCTTTCCCATAACATCCTCCTCTCCATTATGCCCCTCTATTGTTAATGTCTGGCCCTTTATTCTCACGCTACAACTCTTTTTAACTCTTCTTCCCCAAATCAAACTACACATCCAGATCACTAATATGACTAATGCTCCCACAATATTATATTGTAATTCCCAACACTTTATAAATTTAAAAGTTTTCATTTTTTCTCTACAAAAGATAAAATTAACTAATACTTTTAATATAAAGAGTTTAACTATTTGCAACGTTAATAAATAAAATACTGTAAACAAACTAAAGATGCAACTATACATATATTTTGTATGCCGTACACGAAGTTTATTAATCCGGTTTTCCTTTTTTTTTAAAACTTTTTTTTGCTTTTTTTTTTACACTGGTTTTCTATCTTTTATCTAAAACTTTCTACTACAAACGTTTTCTTTATTTTTAAAAATTCTGGTTTTCCAATTCTTTTAAAACCTTCTATGTTTTCTAATTTTAACAATACTGGTTTTCTGATTCTTTTAAAACCTTCTACTATGTTTTTCAATTTTAAAAATACTGGTTTTCTGATTATTTAAAAACCTTCTACTATGTTTTCTAATTTAAAAAATACTATTTTCTGATTCTTTTAAAACCTTCTTTATGTTTTCCAATGTTAAAAATACTGGTTTTCTGATTCTTTTAAAACCTTCTACTATGTTTTCCAATTTTCTCTTTTTCCCGTAATACGTCGGGGTCACCTATATCAAAACATAATATCAAAACAACTTTTTTTTACTACAATATTTCTTTTCTCTTGAAGCACGAAAATAGATAATTTTATTTCTTTATTTTTCTTTCCTTAAAATATGAAATCGTACATAAAAATAATAATAATCGCTTTTTTTTTCGCGCTTATATATTTATTTTTTTACAAAATCATCCCGTTTATTTATTATTTTATTTATCAAAAGTCAATCAACTTTTTTTTAATATTTATTTATTTAACTCCTTATTATTCGTATACTTTGCCATTATCTTCCTTAGTGCTAGGCTTTATAGCTTGCTCCCTTAACCAGTATAACATCTATAATCTAAATAATTAAATATATATCATTTAAATATATTATAATGATCAGTTATTGATTATATTCAATTCAATTGCAATTCTATGGGTATATAAAATATTTTTATTTTTAAATTACTTTTATATAATAAGTAATACCATTTATATACATAATAAGTAATAAACAAATATATTATAAAATTTGAAATAAATATTTAAATAATATTTAACATTAATATACCGAAGGTTTCTTTTTAGAAAAACCAAAATTTCCAAATTATCAGAAGTCAGCCTGCGGCGATGGTAACTGTCAATATCACCAGCTTCACTAAAAGAGATTCTGAAGAAATTATCGCACACTATAAATAGAATGCGCAAAAAAATAACAATATGGCAGAATGTTAATTAATTAATTTTATTATTAAAAAAATAAACATAAAAATAGATTGCGATTTTATTTATAAAAATAAATAATTTTAGATATAACTTTTTAAAAGAATTTTATACCATTTTATTTTTGTTAAAAACGCCATTTTTTATCGGATCGGAAAATTTTATAATATTGACCGATAACCGAATTATAAAATGGGTGAAATATCGGCCCGATCCGATAAAACATATCGGTAAATCCCTAAAAATTGCATGTATATAATTCTACTTTATTGTTTACACTGTTAATTTTTAGTTGACATTAAAACATAGACAAGGCAGAGATCACAAGATGCAAGTAATACTACTTCTATCAAATTTATTTTTTCCATCTAGCGTGTTAAAATAGCGAAAAAACTAAAAAAAAGAGATAAAGTTGATGTGGATATTGTTTATTTTGGAGAGTTCCCTGAAACCCATTATCCTAAGGAGCTTAATATCGTTTTGTTTGATTTTTTCCTGTTTCCTTCTACTTTTTACCTTCTTGATTTTTGTCGTTCACTAGAGTCAATATCGTATGCCCCCATAAATCCTTATCTGCACTAAGCAAGTGATGCTCGGGATCCTCATTATGTTTACCACATTATCATTATTATAGTGAACGAGAATCCCTATCATTATAATTATTCACGGTTCTATGGAAAATGACAAGGAAAGGAGTAATAGAGGGGGGAGGGTCATCACCCTCACCCTTTTTCATTCTTTACATAATTCCAATATAACCTGTGCCGAAACATAAATTGTCATTCAACCCGGGAGAAGAGGAGAGGAAATAAACGATTTCTGCTCTAGTTCAGACCATGTTTAAGCATGTATTATAGATGTTCCTTTAGATGTTTTTTGTTTTTGCTGAGTGCCAAAAAATCTGTTAACAATTGATCAAGTCCATGTCTTTCATACATTTTGCCAGCCAATAGTATTTGGGTGTTCTCTGCCTCCCATAATCTGGGTTCCATTTTATGGACGAAAATTTCATATTTTCTTGTGAATGTCTTAAGCAATAACGAAGTAATTCTAATCTTCTCAAAGGAATGAGTCGTTTATAGGTAGGATGTCGCACCTGTTCCAGAGAGTTGAGTTTGATGGGTGGTATGTTTTAGTAATTCTTCTTAAACATTTGTTTATAAAGGTCTGGGATGCTTTTATATTGCTCTTAGTGTCCTGCCGCGTCTCTAATTCGTATGTTAAGATGGGTAGAATTAGGGATTTGAAGAGTCTTATATTTATTTCGTCAGCTGATGGCATCGGGATCTGGCATATTGTGGTGCCTAATGACATTATTCTGGTTCCTAGGTACTAAAAATCTGACACCGTTTCTACCACATTATCATCAAAGTTAAAGGGGTCTGTGTTAGATGTAAATGATTGGAAGCGATTAACTTTGTCTTCGAGTAATTAACCTTTAATCCGTATTCATAGCAAGTATTAACAAACAATGACAGGAGATTTCTTAGCTACTCAGAGTTCGCAAATGCATCCATCATCTACATAGAATTGAAAAATTAGAGAGTTGTGTATGTTATTATCGTGTTATTGACCCAGAGTGTTTAGAGCATATTCTTGTTTGAAGGATTTATTCAGAATATCGTTCATTATTACAATAACATAGGTGATAGAATGCAATCTTGTTTCAGCCCTTTGTTGGCCTTAAATGATTGTGATTTTATGAATGGGGGACTTATGGATTCTAGCTTTCTCCAGAATAACCTTAAGCGCCAATAGTTAGTTTAGTCGTGTTTCTACTCTTCCTATACGATGTGATGACCATTGAGAGGTTCATATCGAAGATTGGTTTGATCCTGACTGCTATAATATACGTGAACATTTTGGGTATCCGGGATTAGTGCAATACCTTTGTAGTCCTTCAGGCTATTCGGGTTCTTATTTTTAGGGAAATTTAGTATTATCGAAGTCATCCATTCCTCTGGGAAATTGCCTGTATTCTATATCTCATTAAAACGGGGAAGCAATAGACTAGCTCTTAGATCAGCATCTATCAGAATTCCGCAAAGATACCATCGATTCAGACAGCTTTATGCGTTTTAATCTTTTATAATGGTATTGATTATATTTTTATTGCTTAGGTACCGATTGGGTGGTTTGAAAGGATAATCACATGTTGGTCGTGATCACCTCGTTCTATAAAGATTCATGTAATGGTCTTCATATAGCCAATTGTTCCTTGGGGTCCGTTATAATTTTATTGGTTTTCTCAATATTTTGATAATATATGTCTAGACCTTTGTTCCTTTTATAAGCAAAATCTTCATACTTGGGTAATATTTTTCTGGATGAAGTAGTGAGTTAGTTTTTAAAAATCGGCTCAAAACGAGCCGTTTAACAACACTAGTAACATTACCCAAAAACCGCTTTGAAAAAAAGAACGTTCTGCCTGGAAATGGCCTTATAGAAATATTTTTTTATTTTTGAAAAATAGGAATAAAGAGAAAACGGGAATTTGAATATTACACGTGATAAAATTTTATGATATAAAAACTAAAATAAGAATATCTTAAAAGTATCAAAAATCTTTAAAACTAATCATTTAAAAGGTTAGTGGCCATGGTAATTTTTATTAGAAAATATAAAATATTTAAAATATCGATGAATTAGTTCCATATAGCTATATACAATGGGACTAGACAGGTAGTTATTTTATAAAAAAAATTCAAGGTTAATATCTCTCTGTGAATCGATGGAAAAGTTTTGTTTTCTTAAGAATCTATATAAGAAACTTAGGACCTTATCACCATAATAACTATCTATGGAGGCAATGCATAAAAATATTGTTTACAATAGTACAATTATTAATTTTCCCTATATTAACAGTAAAAATTGAGAAAGTTTATGTTGACCGGATTTTATATAGGATCAGAATTGCGCCATCTCATCTGACCATTTTCATTGGCCCTTTTATTAGGAGTGATTTCTAGGGCTAAAAGAAAAATTGACAAATTAAAGTGCTTCGACAGAGTCTTGGTCAGACCTTGTTTTTTATTCAACTTAAGATACAGCTTTCGAACTAGAATACCCTATTTTGGTTTGTAAGTTTTTGACGGCATTGTTATTTTTCTTTTGTTTCATTTTTTGTTTGTCATTTTCTTACGTTTTAGGCTGTTTCGGCTGTTTCATACAGGACAGGATACACCCTTATATATTGAACAATATAAAAAGTTACGTTATTGAAATTAGTGAAACTTTTATCAATATGGATAATAAAAAATGAAATTTAATAATATATCACTCTTCCTGTGTAAGTAACCAGGGTTTATCTAATAGAATGCATGAATTGGCCTCTTTTATTTAAAAAGTATGAGAATGTAATGGATTAAAATTAATTACAAAATTAATTATATATATAAAAGAATAAACAAATCTTCAATATTCAAGCAATTTTATTATTATCATAAACTTCATTCTTTACGAAATCATAAAGAAATACTGCACCAAATTGAGCACTCACTTTAGCGTTTTGTAACACTGCTGCCGCCAAAACCTATTAAATAAATAAATGATGTAATTAATCGATCTCTTTTTAATTAATTTAATTTGGC
Organism: Gordionus sp. m RMFG-2023; assembly: GCF_954871325.1. Taxonomy (NCBI): domain Eukaryota; kingdom Metazoa; phylum Nematomorpha; class Gordioida; order Chordodea; family Parachordodidae; genus Gordionus; species Gordionus sp. m RMFG-2023. The sequence goes on from NC_088777.1 coordinate 7,704,521, forward strand.
TAATAATTTATGTTAAAAGTGAGACTTACCACTACAAAAAGTAGGAGTATTGAAGTGAAATATTTCATTCTTATCGCGAGTGTTGAGTTGGTTAATAATTGGCTAGATTTTTTTTTTTTTAAAAATGTTATAATATTCCTTAATAAACAAAAAATGTTAAATGCAATTTTTTAAGATAAATCGAAACCTTTTTAATAAAAATTTTTTTATCTTTAAAATTAATTTTATTTTTGAAAAATAGGAATAAAGATGATAACGGGAATTTAAATATGCCACATGATAAAATTACAGGATAACAACTAAAATAAGAATATCATAAAAGTATCAAAAATTTTTAAAAATAATAATCATTTTAAAAGGTTTAGTGACCATGGTAATTTTTATTAGGAAATATAAAATATATTCATTAAAATAATTTTTTCCAAATAATTTAAACCATGAATTAGTTCCATATAGCTATACGCAATGGTACTAGAGAGGTAGTTACTTTTAAAAAAAATTCAAAGGTTTATATCTTTCTGAGAATGGATGGAAACCTTTTTTTTCTTAAGAGCCTGTAAGAAACTTAGGGCATTATCGCCATAATAACCAGCTGTGTCAGAGACAAATGCATAAAAATACTGTTTAGAATTGTACAATTGTTAATTTTCCTTATATTCACATTAAAAATTGAGGGTGTTTATGTTGAATGACCAGATTTTATATAGGTGTATTTCTAAGCGATTAGAAAATAATATCTTTATGCAATCAGAATTGCGCCATATCAAAGAGGTAAATTAAATATATTTAAATTTGTAATGCTCAGAAATAAAAATCCTTAAACACTCAGAATAAATTCTTAGGCCGTGTCCTAGCCGGTTAAATAGCCAAAAAAAAGCAAAAGAAAAGTTTTTAGCAAAAAAAAACGAAAGAAAACAACCAAAAAAAAACGAGAAAAAAAATAAGAAAATTGCCAATACTTAAAATAAACCAAAATAGGGTGTGCTCGAATCAAATACTTTCTAATTAAGTATTCAAATTAAGCTGACCTATGACACGTCCTTAAGGTCTAATTAATGTTATGTTCGAGCGTTGCGTTATTACAGCTGATTCCTAATTTAAGATAAAGCTAAAATAGGGATAATTATTATATATAATATTTAAGAAAAATCATTACCTTTTTATCGAATTTGCTATTATTCTTATAATCGTATCGCCTATTTTTTTTATCAACGCATCGCAATTTATAAAATTATACCTATTTATTGTCTTAATTTTGTAATAACGCCGCGTTAAATAAATCAACCCTCGAACATAACGCCATTACTATAACCTAAAACCAACCTCTACATGAACGGGAGGGGGAGGGTTAGGAACAGTTTGCATCCTATTTTTATTGAGGGGAGTAGGATAAATTTATTTGGGAGGGGGGGGGGTATCTATTAAATTTTATGATAAAATAGGACAAAATATATTGTTATAAAAATTAATACTTTTATTGTAGACCTATTACAATACAATTATATTGCTGATCATCGACCAAATCTATATATTGCAAACAATCATAGACATAATTTTCCGAATAAAACTTTCCCCCATCCCTTTAAATGTAATTTAAAAGGGTTAGACATTCTCAGCAAACTCATATTCAGGCCAAACTATATGTTATAATAATGCTTTAATTGTAAATGGAGGGATATATTCACAATATTTTGATAGTTGATAGTAGAACTAAAATAATTTAAGTTATTCTTTTTAAAATTTATGAAAGTACCAGTATAATTAAAAGGGTTAATTAAAAATGAAAAAGATCGCCGCCGAAGGTGGTTAGAATTTTTTAGGGGGATAGGCATAGGTTTTTGAGTGGGGGGGGGCATCCAGAGAAAACCCTGTCATAGAGGCTGCTTAATAGTGCGCACAAATTGAGCGTTTCAAACGCTGGGTTTCAAGCGGAAATAATGCATTTCAAATGACCTCGTGCAAATTGGTAAAATTACAGTTTGGCGTTAGCAACCATTTTAAAAAACTCAAATAGGTTTGCTTTTTCATTACTTTTTATTATTATTTGGTTTGTAATATTATGTAAAATGTAATATAAATATCTAACTTATATCCTAAAAAGGAATATTTAGAAATTAAAGAAAAAGAACGCAGACGATAATATAATTTTCAAAAGACAAATCCTTTATTTTAAAAACTTATTTAAAATGTTGCGTTTGCAACGCAGCGTTAGAAACGCTCAATTTGTGCGCACTATAAAACGATCATAAAAAAATATTGAATGTTCAGAAATTTCTTAATGCCAAGATAAAAGACTTAATTTCCTAGAAAAAAAAATACTAAATTGTTCGGGTATAAAACTGAAACGTTAAGATTGAAAAAAAATGAATAGTTAGCTCAGAAAATGGTCTTCGGTTTAAAAAAAATATCTGTGAAGTACAATAAAAATTTTGAGATTAATTAAAATTAAGATATATACATTTTTTTAATAACGAAATCTATTTTAAATATAGCTGCTTTATATATTATCTTTTATTTGTAGTGAGATCCATTTTCCTATGATATAATATAAAAAATTAAATTTTTAGATATATTCAATAATAAAGAAATATACATTAATAGTTGAATTATCTTTTATCTCATAATAAATCGTTTAAATCTTTTAATATAATTATATTAAAGATATTAATAATTAAATTTTAAATTCCGCTAATATTAAATCCGCAAGTTGGCGTGTTAATACTATTATAAAAAAATATAATCATTTAAAAATGTTATATATCAGAATTTACTCCTGAAACATTAAAGATTCATTTTAATAAGCTGAATTATCATAATACGCATGGTGGAGGGCTATGTATAATATTTAAAACAAAATAATGCCGGTAAAGTATATTGTTAATATTACTATATAAAATATTATTATGTGTCAAATGATATTCAATAATACCAAGTTACTATTTAAATAAAATAATTTAAATATTATTTATCTTGATTTATCTAAATATTATAGTAAATGATTAATTTATATTTATATAATTAAAATCATATTTATATAAATATTTCACATGATGCCATTCATTCATTTACCTTTTTTTTACCTCAATAACAATAGATTTTTTTCTAGTCGTCATATATCTTAATATATTCAATCAGAAATGGATAATCACGTAAGAAAAATATTACATGGGTAGGTCCTTAAGAATCTAGATACAGATGTGAAAAAATTAATCTTAGATATAGATACTAGTATTTTTTTCAAAATATCAAAATCAAATTAGAATAGTTTATAAAATATAGTTTTTACTATTCATTTGTGAAGAACATAACATATTCATTTAGTAAGAATGAATATTTACAATAATTAATAAAATATTTAATGATGAGTTAATATATCAGGGATTTTAATATCAGTAATAGCCCATTCTTATAGATAGGGAAGGGAGACTAGTATTTTTAATGGGAGTTGAAATATTAATTTGTAAAAGAGTATTTTAAATAGATTTATTATTTTATAAGATAATCAAAATTTTCAAATAATTTAGTATTAGACCTTTGCCATTTTGGCATACATAGCATTTTACCAAGACTAAATAACCTTTCAATTGAAGCTGATGAAGATATTACAGTATTATATTTATAAAAAAATTTGCTTAATGGAAAAATAATAATTAAGCATTTATAATGTATTTCAACTTTCTCATAATATAATTTATAACATCCAGTTCAATGTTATTTGTATTATTGAACTCAGCAACACTTAAAGACCATTTTCATGGTCATTTAAACAATCAAATTATATTACTATAATGATTAACTTCACAAACCAAAATTTATAGAAAAAGAAATACATCGACGCTTAACCCACCAACAATTCTCATTAGATATTAGCCTACGTTAAAACCCCAAGTTATTATATCTCAGAATAGCAAATCAAAGTCTTTAGAAATCAACTGAAAATTTGAACAAATACACCTAACCCTCCCCCCTCTACATTCTTTCCTAAAAATCAATATATCATTTTACAAATAAAATATAACGCCATTTAAAATATCCGGAATCCCTTATCTAAATTATATTTTTCCCCTAAAAATGGTAAATTTTTATACATTTTTATGCTAGGTGTAAATAATCTACAAACATTATATGTTCGATAAAATTTTTCTGTGATATCTTATTCATTTATTGTAATAATGGCAATAAAAACAAATTGGCTATTTAGGAAAAATATCAATAGAAAGTATGCAAAAATTATTTAAAAAAATTAATTTATCTTATTTTACCCATTAAAATGTGATCATATGTAATTTATAAAAACCTATATTTGTTCTTGCAATTTTTTGAATGATAGATAAGATATGGAATTTAGCTTACTTTTTAAGTAATAATACAATATAATAAAACAAAAAATATTTTAAATTTTTTATAAAATAATAATACGCCATCTTGCGGATTTAATATTATTGGAAATTAAAATTTAATTATTAATATCTTTAATATAATTATATTAAAAGATTTAAACGTATTATGAGATAAAAGATAATTCAACTATTAATGTATATTTCTTTATTATTGAATATATCTAAAAATTTAATTTTTTATAAGTTATTTATATCATAGGAAAATGGATCTCACTACAAATAAAAGATAATATATAAAAAATTTTACCTAAGCATTTTAAATTTATTTTATAAAATAAAAATGAAAATGAAAATAAAAAAGATTTATTATTCAGATTTTAAATTATATTTTTATATAAGACAATATATAAGGTTTTATAATAGTATTTAATTTGTAATCTCAAAATCGAAATTCATCTAATATGTTATATAAAAATCATTATAAAAAAAACATTTAAAAAATAAATAAATATAATATTGGAGAATATGTTTGTGACGGTCTTATAAAAAGTATTGAGGTTAGGAAGGATAATCTTTTGGGATGAGACTGCCTATGAAGCTAATATAATTAGCCTTGTGTATTGCGATGGCGAGCCTTTGCCTTAAGAAGTAGCCCTCGCGGGGTTCACCGGTTAGTTGACGAATGTGGGAGCCGAGTTCCTTGAAAAAGGATAAGGCATATTTCCCAAAAGTAGTAAGGGTAGAAATAATGGGGATGAAAATATATTCTTGAGAGATTTCAGAATATTTCGCTATTTTGAGTGTCTCCTTTTTATCGAGTATATTGACTATTTGATTTGATGGAGCGAGTGGATCAATGCAAGAGTAGTCAGACCAGGAATTGACCGCGTTTCCAAGGAATTTGCGAAATTCCGTCAGGCCGTTTCCCATCAGATCTGAAAAGACCGGATGGTTCAAGAGAGGAGGGGATTTGAGCGGATCTAAGAGCTCTAAGGATGATAGAATTGCATAGATTATGTCTTACAATTCGACCTTTACATGAGCGACAATGAAGACTATGTCTACCATTGCCCAAAACTGCAGAACCGCAACCTGAACATATGTGGGGTTGGGTAATAAGACAAATCGGATACCGATCGCATGTGTGAGCTCGTTTTTATCCAATTTTAATTGCAGATTAACAGACGGAATGGCTTCGAGAAACTCATGACCTGAACAATTAAGCAGAGAAGAGAATAAGGGACGGCCAGATAATTGCATTCTGGAAAGGAGTGATTCAACGCAGTGAAAAAACAATCTATTTAGAATTAGAATACAATAATGTATATTCTTTATTTTTTAGTTAAAAATAGATTTACTTTTTGATATTTTTTAAAAATCACTAAAAAATAAAATGTTAAGCTATAAAAAATTATTTTCCCAGATGGAATTCAAAAAAAAAATATATTTATAATATTTATACTATAAATAACTTTATTTTACATCCGTATATTTTATTTATAAATATTTATCCTTATTAAAAAATAAAAACTATATTTTCATTCCCCCTTCCATCTGTTTTTTTCCAAAAAATTATTATGGAAATAAATCATTTGATAATAAATTATTTTAGTTTTATATTTTTGCTTATTTCACAAGTATAACTAAACAATATAAAAAAATTAAAAAACGTAAAATAGTTTTCACCATTTTTAAAAAATATACCGGTTCATTTAAATAACAGTGTTTTTACGAAAACACCTCTAAACGCTTCTACTCAATTTGTAAGCAATTTCACTCATTATTTTCAAATAAAATGAAATTAAAATACATGTGAAACCGGGGTTTATTTATTTACTCTTACATATCTTACACTTTTTTTTTGGATAAGGGGGCAGGCCTATCTTTAGCATAAGAGTTCTATATAGGCATAAATATCATAAGATAATTCAAAATTGAGTGCAAAATCGTCACAATCCTATTTTTAAAAAAAATTTATTCAATTAATATAATTATAAAAAAATGTTTCGAAATAAATTAGTCATTATTAGCAATTATCGCTATAATATCTTCGCGATAGTTGTTTCGCTATATTGTATTCGCGGTAATGTATTCGCTTTAAAGGTTTCGCGATAAAGGTTTCGCTATAAAATCTATTCGCGATAAATGACATTCGCGATAAACGACATTCACAATAAAAGCTTCGATGAAATGTATTTACTGGCTATAACATATTATTTAAGAATTATATTATAAATATGAAATACTTGCAAAAGACCAATCTTATATATTTCTTCAATTTTTAGGTATATAAAAATTAATTATACACTAATTTAAGTATTAATAACATATACACATTTTGACCAATTTTGAGAGAAATCGGTCCAATAGATAAAAAGTTAAAGGGTGATGGCCAGTCTTCAAACATGGCCATTATGGCACATTTCCCCTAATGGTTGAACAAAATTTTGACATGATTTGCCTATGTATGCAGAGCCTAAATAATGATTTCACAAATTTACACAAAATTGATATATATAATATAGATTTACTTTTTATAAAATAATAATATTCTTTAAATAAAATTCTTCATTATTTTTTTAAAAAATAATGGGTTTTTGTGCCGGGTCTGAACCCCGGGTCTGGACCCAGGGTCGAGCTCGGAGTTCATGCTCAGAGCTGGTTTAGTCGATATTTTCGACCCAAACCCCGGGTCTGGGCTCTACACAACCAACCAATTAAAAACACTAGCTTTCGCAGTTTAGTCAAACCCCTGCTTTAACGCTCCTTTTTGGAAAGTAACGATAGTGTGCTACTCTTAAAAAAATTGCGAAGAGGTAACTGTAGAGCACTACTTTTGAAAGTTAACGTTCAAAATACTGCCTTTTAAAAGGTATAAAACGCTATAAGTGTATAATAATATTTAGGTTAAAAGAAAAATGGTATGAACCATGGATCCGCGGGCACGAGTAAAATAGTAAAATTTGAAAAAATTTGGGTAGGCAAAGACCCGGGTCGAGTTTGAAAATGACAAAATAAAATATATATATAACCCGGGTCCGATTTAGAATTAAAACCTCTACGGGCCTCCGCTATAAATAATACATAATTTCTTTTTTACCTTCCTAGTTCCCGAGAAAAACAGAGTAAAATAATGGTATATGTCTTTTTTAAATTTTGAAAAATTAATTGTCCAAAATAGTTTTGAATGAAAATGGTTGCTTTATATACAAAATATATATATATGTGTTGGTAAATATAAGCAGCTAATAAAAAGTTTTTTTTATGCCAACTATGTATATTAGTTTTTTATAATAATTTTAATAATAACAACAAAAAAAAATCATAAATATTTACTTTTCGAAAAGTCGAGTTAGAAAGAGATGCTACTGATAGAAATGAAAAGAGCGCAGAGGAAGTCAATTTTACAAGGGGAATAATATATTCCTATTTGTCTGTGCAAAGGGTAAATGTATCGGATCACTTCCAGTTTAAGGTGTTTAGTTTAAATTTTTTTATTTTACGAAAAACATCTTGTTTGCGAAAATATTAAATATAAAAGTATATCTATTTTATTTTTTTCAATACGTAATTATAAATAAATGTGTAAAAGATATGTAGTGTTGTACAATTTGCTAAGCAAAGACTTTTTTTAAATAGCAATAAGATTAGTGAAGGTCACGGTCTTGTTTTCGGTCCAAATATATATATATATATGGCCCGATACAAGCGGATCAGGCCATGGTGCTCAAATAAAACCGGCCCAACCCGTGGTCCTAAATGAAAAGGCTGAATGATTGGTCTTTTAATTTTTTTTTTTAAATATATACGTTTTCCCGTAATAAATACTACAAATATTCATTTTAAAAGTAAAATCGCTTTTTTTTTGACACACTTATCGTTTTCATAGTACAGCAATTGCAAAATAACGAACTAAAAAAAGGAAAGTGAATCATAAAAACAAATAAGGTAACTCCTCTAGAATAGAATATATAAAATAAAATATACACAAAAAATTTTTATGAATTGAATAGTAAGGCAAACTTAAAAATTACTAAAAGACCGGCCAGGACTGCGGTCCTCGATAAAGATAGGACCGTCGACTTTCTAAATATGACCCATTTTTATTTTAGTCACTTCCCATATTCTATACATAATTTGCCCGTATCAGAACCACCCAGTTGGCTTCAGAAGTAAAAGAAATATTGTCCTTGTTAGATTCGAACCCAGATCGAGGTTTGTTAAGTGATTTCTCAATCAACGTCTATAGATAGCAACTGAGCCACAGGCGCTACTTGGAAATGATTTTTTTTTTTGTAGATAAGGGACGACGCTAATATTTTAATAAAACAGATAATAAAAATAAAATCTATAACGTTCAAAGGCTATAAATCATTACCCTAACTAAAGAGTGTTAAAAAAAATTCGGGTCGATTTAAAAAACGGCAAGATTTTAGCCAAAATAATATCGTGTAAGACTCAAGATTTTGACAAGTAAAAAGACGCAAACCTAACTGCCGTATATGATCAAAATAACGCTTACACATTTATTATTTTGGTTATAATCTTAATCGAGTCGTTTTTAAAATTCGACCCGTATCGGGCTTTTTAACAACACTAGCTTAAAAAGTATATTTATATATTTTAGTGTGTAAGATGGATGATTTGCATGTTTTTGTTTGTTGCTTTATTAAGCAGTAAATTTATCCAAAGCCAGATTAAATTTTGTTCTTGTAAAAAAAAAAGGAAAGGGGGGGGGGTATTGTAATAATATAATATAAGCACTAGATCCTTGCAGATAGGTATTCGATCTGACCAAACCCTGGTAGTTAGATTGCCGGGTCTATTTCTTATAATAAAATTTGGTTCGAACGAATCAAACTATTTATATCTCATTAACAAGAATAAAAAAAAAATTGGTTGTGTTCGATTCGAACAATTAGTAACAATAATTCATTCGAAAATATCTTGAAAAAAAAATAATTTTTTTTAAAATAATACATCTAATATTTAAACATAAATTTATTGTAATAATCTAGTGACAAAAAAACATGCAATTAAATTATTAACGAAATTAAAATGTGCATTAATTAATTTTATAAAAACCCCAATTTTTATGGCCAATAATTTATCGTATTAATAAAAAAATTTTTTGACTGTGCCAATCAATTTTTTTTTAACCGTACATTATATTTTTTAAACATAAAATTGTTATAATAATCTGGTGACAAAATAACTTGAAAAAAAATTAATTTTTTTTTAACCGTACATCTAATTTTTAAACATAAATTATTATAATAATCTGGTGACAAAAAAACATGCGATTAAATTATTAACGAAATTGAAATGCGTAATTAATTTTATAAATTCCCTAATTTTTATGGCCAATAATTTATCATATTTATAAAAAAAATTTTTGACTGTGCCAATCAATTTTTTTTTAACCGTACATTATAATTTTTAAACCGAAAATTGTTATAATAATCAAGTGACAAAAAAACTTGAAAAAAAATTAATTTTTTTTTTAACCGTACAAATCTAATTTTTAAACATAAATTATTATAAAAATCTGGTGACAAAACATGCAATTAAATTATTAACGAAATTAAAATGCGCATTAATTAATTTTATAAATACCCCAATTTTTATGGCCAATAATTTATCATATTAATAAAAAAAAAATTAGGACTGTGCCAATCAATTTTTTTTTAACCGTACATTATAATTTTTAAACCGAAAATTGTTATAATAATCAAGTGACAAAAAAACTTGAAAAAAAATTAATTTTTTTTTTAACCGTACAATCTAATTTTTAAACATAAATTATTATAAAAATCTGGTGACAAAAAAACATGCAATTAAATTATTAACGAAATTAAAATGCGCATTAATTAATTTTATAAATTCCCCAATTATGGCCAATAATTTATCATATTAATAAAAAAAAATTTAGGACTGTGCCAATCAATTTTTTCTTTAACCGTTTATCTAATTTTTAAACATAAAATTATTGTAATAATCTGGTGACAAAAAAACATGCAATTAAATAGGTCCGTGAAGTTGACGGAACGACTTGAGGATCGATTAGCAAAACCTATGCCAATATTTAGAGTCTTATTGATCCTAATTGATCTTCAAAGGTAAATGAGTTGTAAGCAAAATAAGGAAAATGTGAAATTTTGAAGGAGGAACGAGGATCATTTACCGATACTAATTCATTTGGCCTGATCCGAGTTTGGTAAGATGAAAATAATAAGGCCCTATTTATAAGTTATAACATTTAAATCAACACCGGATTTTAAGGAAAAGACTATTTTTTCGACCAGTTCCGGTCCGGGTTTCTAAGCTTCCAGTTGTCTAGATTGCAATATTATAATTAAATTATAGTTTTAAATTTAATTATAAATTCATTAAATTTAAAAGCAAATTATTACTAAAATAATCCATATTTCCTATAATTGTAATAAGATGGAAGTTAAAAAAAGGAAAAAAAAATAGTGGTTAAGTTGACAAAAAAAGTGAATTGAAGAAAGAAGACAGGGAAAATAATAAATAATTATTTTAAGAAATGAAAAAAAAAAATTAGAAGAAAAATTGACAAATGATGACAAAAATGGATATATTTAAAAAAAATAACAGAAAATTGAAAAAATTGATTGCAAAAAAATAAGAGCGAAAATATTAAAAATAACTAGAAGTAAAAGAAAAATGCCGAAAAACCAGGGATATAAACTCGAACCCGGACCCTGAAACCTCCTAAACCCTCGTATTTTAGCTGAACCCGAACCCGGACCCAGACCCTTTTTAAAAGTAGAGGGTCCAAGGGTTCTAGGTGTCATAAATATATTTTTAAAAAATAATATAATTTTGTAAAATTTTATTCACTTTTTTGTGGAATCATTTATTTTATCTTCACGTTTTTCTTTCAATTTTCTTCCTGAACTTCCATTTTATTTAGAGATTTGATATCATAAATTATTTTTCAGTGTAATAATATTTTATTATGTAAATTTATTAATATTCTATGTTATAGAAATATGTTGATTATTTTGAAAGTGAATTATTTTGTAGTACAAGAAATAATATTTTAATTTAAATGATAATGCACAACACGTTGGTCCTCAATTTGTATGATGCTAGAACGATTAAGTTTGAAAGATTTCTGTAATGATTTTATTATAGAAGCATGTGAAGTCATATTGTCGGAAGATGATTGATGCCAAATAAAGGACCTTACTAGTGTATTAGTTCCTTTAAATAACAATATTTAGATTACAATCAGAACAATTATGTTTATTAGATGCCGATTAGATTTAGAAAAATTTACAGCCCTTTTTATACGAAATATTAGAAAACATGCAGTGTTGTATACGCTTCTATACATTTAGACCCTCGATATCAAGTTTTATTGAGTATTGAGCAAAAACAAATGGCTAAAGACCATCTAAAGGATTTATGGCATAAGCAAAACTCCATTATTTACAATATATTGGAGGCTACGTCAATCCCTATTGGTTGTAGTGATAATAATAATGATGATAGCAACATTGATGATCTTGAAATTTTACTTTTAGATAGAGAAAAAAAAATCAAATTATCATCAGATAGAAAGGAGGATCAAAAAATGCTTGTATCTTTAATAGTAAAGTTCTCATAGGTTAAGAGAATAAATAAGAATATTTATATTTTAAAATTATGGGAAGAAAATTCTTCAATATATTCAGAATTATATATCTTATCTAGAATCTTCATGGCTGTACCGGCGACACTAGTACAATAATTTTGTAAAGATAATTATATATTTTAGGTAAGGGTAAAACGTGAATTAATATCTTTGAAATATACATTGTTTACTTTACGTGGAAATCTCAAGATGATATTTTAGAAGATATTATAACTGTGCGAGAATAAAACATTTAAAATATATATTATTTCATTTTAAAATTTTTCATTTGTAAATTATGAATATGTATATATTGAAGTATAATAATAAATGAATAAAAAATAATCTTATTTTGAATCATTATTTTTATGTTCCCTGTACCCGACCCTGGACCCGGATCCTTTCAAATTTAATTTATGTGCCCGAACCCGTATCCTTTTTTTTTGTCGAAGGGTTCACATCCCTGCAAAAAACTATATTACATCTCATATTTTAAAATTGACCTATTTAATCGCTCAAAATTAAAATTGAAACACTCCTCAAACGTGAGAATAATTAATGCTCAGAAAAGTTACACTGATATGTATTAGCTAATGGGATCTCGGTAATAGTTATGGTAAAAAATCTTAATATGGTCTTCGCTGAATGTAGAGTCACAACAATCGTTTATCTATAAAAGTCTTATTAGTTTATTAAATTTCAGATTCTATTGAATTAGAAAAAAATATTCAGAAAATTTTTTAGCAAAAATATTTGAGGATTAGTTATAATAAAATTGTGATTTCAACTTGAGAGATTTTTTATCTATAGAAATTGCAAAAGATTAATTATATATTAGAACTTTTTTAAAAAATATTTAGAATTAAAAATTTGATTCAACTATCTTCTTTAAAGAAAGGTTTTTTAATGAGCAATCAAAGCATCGTGATAATAAAATGAATTATACCTAGTCTTGACTACAAAGATTACACGCAATAAGGTCACTGGGGAGGGAGCGCAGTAATTAGTGCGCCATAATAAAAAAAATAATTTTGAATATATTAGCAAAACATCTTGAAAATCTATTTCAAAAATTTTTTGAGCCCTCAGAGATTGTAAAAGCTAGTGGACGCCCCCGATTACACATGCATAATAAAATGGATGCAGGACTGCTTGGTTAATAATAACAAATATGTGGATTAATTTTTTAAATGTGTGGTGTTTTAGTGTTGCTTAAAAACCAGATTCAGATCAATTTAAAAAAACGGTCCGAATAAGATTATAACCAAAATAACATTATGTAAGCATTAGAATTTTGCTCATAGCTGGCAGAAATGCTTGGACATCTATTTGCCAAATCTCGAAGCTTACATAATTTATTTTTGCTAATCGGGTGGTTTAGAAAATCGACCAAAATTGGGCTTTTAAGCAACATTAGTGTTTGGTAAAAAAAGGAGTATTTTTGAATTTCTGAAATTTTTGATTAGTGTTTGATAATAAACTATTTGAAACAAAGTTGGGAAAAATATTGTATCGTATTAAAGAACAAAGATAGCGCCAACGCAAGAATAAAAATGAATGTTAGAGACACTCATATTATTAGAAAAAATATTAATGTGGGAGAAAGGGAAATTATCGGCGGAATTTTAGTGCTGGAAGGGAAAAAGATGCAAATTTTTATGTGTGCCATGTTTTCCGTAATACAAACAGCACAGAAATAAATAAATGTGTAGTGACAAATTTTACTTTATTGAATTGAAATGATAGAGGGATGTATGTAACTAAGGAAAAAAGGGCTACTAGTGTAGAAAAGAACGTCTGCATTTATTTAGGCGAACAAAAAATTCAGGACAAATATGTTTAAATTTAATATTGAGGTTATATGGAGAGAACAGCATAATAGTGCGCTAATGTGAATTAAATTATTTAGAACCTTAATTTAAAATTAAGAGCGATAATTTTATTACTGACCAAAATGGATACGGCGGTGAATGTGTAGATAATATAAAATTGAAAAATGTTGAATATAGAAATAAAAAGAATAAATGCCAGGGTTATGTGAAAGTAGAGAAAAAAAATAGATATAATGGAGAATTAGTGGAACAAAATAGTATAACGCTTAGACCGTAAAAGGTCGGGAAAGTTTGTTTGAGGAATAATGGATGGTTAGTTGAGGAGAGAAGAGATTGCATGAATACGAGGAAAGTAAATTCATTTTGGGAAAATTTTAAATAATAGGAGAGAGAGTAAACTTTTTAGATGTGATCAGAGGGAATTGAGATTTTAATATTTATTTGGGAAACATAGAGGAGAGAACAAGTAAAAGAAGCATGTTTATCAGGGAGAAGAAGAGAAAAATATATTTTTTTTAAATAGAAGGGTTAGTAAATGAGACCAATGCCTGTGTTAGCAAAAGATAGTGTGAGGTGAGTGAATCGACTTATAGTAATAAATTGGGAGCGAGATAAAATAAAATGGTTAAATGAGTTGAATCAGGTGAAGCGAAATCGAGTCAATGTGGGGGAAAATCAAGAAGAAAGAGTTTTTATAAAAAAAGATCATGAGTTTCTTAAAAAGATGGTAAATTACGAATTGGGTATTATGATAAAGGAGGTGCTGAATTAAGAATATATTTTTATCAAGATTTTATGTTTATTGGCTATCCTTAAAAATGGCTAGGAACAGTTTCAAGTATTAAAAATAAAAACAAACATTATTTATAGTTTATAAATCGGGTATAATAAAGTATGGCACAGTTTTGAGTGGAAAAATATATGTAATAACATCTTTCTTTTTTAGTACCAATTATGTAAAAAAGTTTTTGATGGATAAAAAGGACAAATTGTGACAAACAATGTGGTGAGGCGTTTTAAGTAAAAAAAAGGAAAATAAGATTATGTAATCACAACAGGTAGCTCTTGAGATATAACAAACTACAATGTATTAGCAAAATCTCCAAGCATAATATTAATCTTAATAATCGACTCAAACACATTTTAATTATACCTAGTGTAGAATTGTATGAGTTATGATATTTAATTGGGTATTTAATAAGTTTTTAGCTTTTAAGCCAATTTTTAACTGGCTAAAAATATCGGTTAAACCGAGTTTATAGCAGAAACGATTATTTTATACTCGGTATTTTACTTAAAAATATAGCAGTTCAAATTTGAAAGAAACTAATATATAAAAACGCCTATGATGTTAGCGGATTTTTCCGTCTGTAGATTATCCGATATTAGGCCATTACCCAACTTTCGTTATTTATTATTGCCCTTTATTTAATTTTACCTTTTGAAGCTTGGTTACTTTTTTCAACCAACGAAAATGACTCTAGAAAGCACAATCTTATGGTTATTAATATAATAATATTTATTTTATTCCTTTATAGTGTAGACAACAGTGATTATATGCGCAATGGGGATTATATTCCAACTCGGGGATTAGCTCAACAAGATGCTATAAATATGATATGTCACTCTAAAATTAGATCAAATCCTGAAAATAATGTTGGGCTGATTACTATGGCTGAGTTAACTAAATTTTATGATATTTTATTTTAAATTTTTTCAGTAAACAAGTGCTAGTTACTTTAACCACCGACTCAGGAAAGATAATGAATCAGATGCATATGGTCCAACCTAATGGAATTATTGACTTTTTGACTAGCATTAAAATTGCACATGTATATAATCCTACTTTATTGTTTACATACTGTTAATTTTTAGCTGGCATTAAAACATAGACAAGGCAGAAATCACAAGATGCGTATTATAGTATTTATTGGAAGTCCTGTTGAGATAGAAGATAAAGAAGTAGTACTATTTCTATCAAATTTATTATTTCCATCTAGCTTGTTAAAATAGCAAAAAAACTAAAAAAAGAGAAAGTCAATGTGGATATTGTTAATTTTGGAGAAACTGATGTTAATACAGAAAAGCTGACTACATTTATAAACACCTTAAATGGCAAAGAAGGAACAGGGTTATTATAAATATTTTAAATTTTAATTCCAACTGGATATTTTTTTAAATTTATAGGTATCTGTTATATAGCTTTAGAATTTTACTTCTTTATATTACATCTTTTTCTAACCTTTTTTATATTAATTTTTCTAAATAAATCTGCCAAATTTCTTTCTATCCTATTCCTTTAAATATTTTTTTATTCAATGGCATAACGAATGGGGCCACCCTACAAACATAATAAATTATTTCTAAAGTTTTGGCAACCTTTATGCTTCAGCAAGACTTTCAAAATTAAATTTTTTACCCAGTTCAAATTTTTAATTCCTTGAATGACCAAAATATAATGTGGTTTTAAAAATCTTGATTAAGCTTGAAAAATTTTAAAAAATAAATAATTGGATAATTTGCAAAATTATTCAAAATAAAAAAATTAAGAATTCCAGGATGGTCCAAAAAATATAAAAAAATTTAAATTTGGGCCAGACTTAAAAATCAATTTTTTTTAAAATTCTGTCCAGGACTTTAATTTAAAAATCATGTCAGTGTTGGGTCTGAAGTATGATCTCTCCAGGTCTCTCTCCCTTCACCTCAAAATTTTTATATAACTTAACATTTGAAACATTTTTATAAGATAAATTTAAAAAACCATAATAATGTGTAATAAAAAATATTTGTCCTAAATCCTAAAGAAGTTCTAATTGCTATTTTGTTTTAATAAACAAATAGAAATATAATTTTCTATTTTATCCAATTTTTTAATTCTTAGGGTGGAGGGCAAAATCTATTTTGGTTAAATATAAATTGAGGGCAATAAAAAATAATTTATATATTTATTACATTTTTATTGTGCTTTTTTTTGCATATTTATCATTGATTTGTATATTTTCTATCATTTTGCATCATTTTAATGCTCTTTTAGGTTTATTAATATTTTTTATATAATTAAGAATCTCATATTTTTTTTTTGTTCTTTTACCACATTTTGTGTTGTTATGCCTTTATCATTTTTTTATGGTTTAATAAAATAAATTGCTTAGTTTAAAATTTGAGTTTAAATAAAATTTAGCTGTTATGATAATATATCATTTTAATGCATAAGTTATTTTAAGATAATTTATATGATAGAGGGATTTGATAATGCGTCTTTACCTTGGTTCTTCATAGTCAAATTAGATCGCTACATTATAATCATATTTTTTTGGTGAATGAGCAAGTTTACTTTTTTCACTGAATAACTTTCTGAGTTAGGTTATTTCATTATTCATGAGCATTTCTTGGATGTGTAAAAAGTGCACCTATGCCTATTATTTTTTTTTACTTCTATTTTTATAATAACAATATATATCCAAAATCCAATATTATATCAATTTTTACAAATATTATTTTTCCACTTTCACCCCCTAATTCTTTCTTCATCCCCCTTCCTCTGATCCCAACACAAACTCCAATTCCGAATCTGACATGCCAAACTCCAACCAGTCCAAAAATTCATGTTAAATATACTCCTCATTCCACGACTCCATCGCGTTTATTTCTCTGAACTCACCATGCACTGCTATCACCGAATCTTCACCGATGGCTGTCTCTCCCACGCTTCTCCTTCCGGTCTCTGCGCCCTACCCGACATCGGAATTGTCATTCCCCGTCTCTTCTTGTCTCCAATTGTCATTTTCCCCACCCGCATTGCTGGCCCATATCGGCGATACCCACTCATGCATTTCCCTTGCTGCCCTTGTATCACTTACAGGTCCTTGAACGTCACTCCTCGTGTAGCCACAATCCCTTGTCGCATTCGTATCTTGGAGACAGTTACTTCTCAAGTGGCCCATCCTGCCACACCGGAAACACTGGCGTCTCTCCATTGCTGGTTGGTGTCTGCGATATTCCCCACCCCTTCTTCTCATCCATGAGTCCGAGATCTACCGAGGTCTTACAATTAGCTGGATCTCGAAATCTTCTCATATTCACATTCGCTGCATCTTTATTCTAAAAATATAGGTAATGCACTCTAATTAATTCTATTTTTTACAAAATACGTTCTTATTTACTTTAAACAACAATTTTGTTAATTTAAGCAGGTGCTTTCGGTGTGGCAGGATGGGTCACTTGAGAAGTAACTGTCTCCAAGATACGAATGCGAAAAGGGATTGTGGCTACACGAGGAGTGACGTTCAAAGACCAGTAAGTGATACAAAGGCAGCGGGGGAAATGCCTGAGTGAGGCCAGCGATGCGGGTGGGGAAAACGATGACATTTGGAGACAAGAGGAGATGGGGAATGACAATCCGGATATCGGGGAGGGCGCAGAGACCGGAAGGAGAAGCGTGGGAGAGACAGCCATCGGTGAAGATTCGGTGATAGCAGTGCATGGTGAGTTCAGAGAAATAAACGCGATGGAGTCGTGGAATGAGGAGTATCTTTCACATGAATTTTTGGACTGGTTGGAGTTTGGCATGTCAGATTTGGAGTTGGAGTTTGTGTTCGGGCCGGAGGAAGGGGGATGAATAAAGAATTAGGGGGTGGACATGTGGTGAAAGTGAAAAAATAATATTTGTAAAAATTTATATATTAGATAATTGTTTTTTTTGGGGGGATATTATTATTACGATATATATATAGTTAAACTTGGTTACCTGTTTAGGAATTAATTAAGGGGTGGACGGATAGTGATGTAAGTAGAAATTTATATGGTCCTGATAAACGAAATTTCGATAGTAATCAAGAGTTACGACCGTATAGAGAGCCCAGAGAGAATTCTTGGGAAAGAAGATTGGAGATAAGACAAAATTTTGTGCCGCGAGAAAGAGGAGCAATGAGTTGTTGTAATTGTGGTAAACCATTATGCTTAGAGATTGCCTCGAGGAAAAATGTTTTGGTTGTGGGAAGTTGGGACATAGCTCCTTATTGTCCAGGTAAGCAAGAGAGATTAAGATGCGCGGGTTGTGGTCGATTTGAGCATGATAAGGAGGAATCTAATGTGAGCAATTTCAATAAAAGCGGTTTTTCCCAGAGAGAAATGGCTCCCAGTGCTTCATATGTGCGGACAATTGAGCGGGATAAAGTCAAAGGGGAGGAGAAAAATACGGAATGTTTTCAGTGCCGAAAGGGTGGTCATGTAGCGAGGTACTGTGAGAATTTGTGACTATATGATAGTGAAAAAATTGCAGTACAGGTCGGGGCGAGAAGGTTAATAGGGACAAAGGAGGGTTTCAATCAGCAGAAAACAAATAAGGAGGGATGCGTAAATATGCAACAAAAGGGGATAGTACACGATCCTTGTCATAGAGTAATGGGAATGCATAATAGGGGAAAAGCAAAAATATATGTATATCCATGTATTAGGGTCAAAGTTATGGAGTATATTAAAAAAAAATATATATATAGTCGTGATGAAAGGGAGAATATTATTTACTTGCCCATCTTAAAGGGAGTTAGCTTAAATGAAGGCGAGGGAGAAGGAAAGATGGTTCATTTGCCTCGGGGAAGTTTCTTAATATGCCTGTCATATTATTACTTTTTTTAATATATGAATGAATTCATAACCATCAAGGAGTCTTCAATATATTTTAGAATATACTAATAATAATTTTTTAGTTGTATATAGTAATAAGAAACCATAAATTTAATTTTTTTTATTTAATCACTTAAAATATAGAAGTAAAAAATTACTCCATTAGATAATCTATAATTTGCCAATAAAAGGCTTTTTAATTTTCTTTCTTAAAAAAGGTGTTTTTTTCATGTATTTCACATCCAATTTATGAACAGCCATCTTAATTTTTTATTTTTTTACAATAATAAAAATAATTATTACTTAATTCCCTCAACCACATCTATCTCAATGAGTTTTATAGATATTTGTCCCCCTGCAAACTTTGATTTTAAAATTATGGTATCTTCCGGTAAATATTAATTTCATCTATTTTCTTTCTCTTTTCCCATTGTTTTTTTAACAGAATTTCCTCAAATTTTTCTTATAAAAAATCAGATAATTTTGCTCCCATTTTTCAAGACTCACTCTTGTGACATCTTTTTACAGGGGTGGGGTGGCTGCAATTTAAATAATAAAAAAAATTTGATTTGTTATATTTTTGCTGAACCATAATTCGTTGAATGTTAATTAAACTCTATTTGAATAACTTAAAAAATTGTATAAGAAACCTACAGAAATGCCAATTATTGTTCCATCCCAGGTTTGTAAAAATATTAATTTAGCCAACCCAATCAAGGCTATTTAAAAAAAATTTAAACCGGCCTGGGTATATTTTTTTTATGGCCCATTATATCTGGGCTCAGCATTGATCTGGGCCTGCACATAACTTTTCCAGAAAGGGGTAAAATTTTTAATATAAATATAGGATACATATTTTGTAAAGAATGAAGTGTTGCTTATGCTATAATTTTTTGAGATAATCA
This sequence comes from Gordionus sp. m RMFG-2023, assembly GCF_954871325.1. Classification (NCBI taxonomy): domain Eukaryota; kingdom Metazoa; phylum Nematomorpha; class Gordioida; order Chordodea; family Parachordodidae; genus Gordionus; species Gordionus sp. m RMFG-2023. The sequence continues at coordinate 7,724,865 of NC_088777.1, forward strand.
TTAACCATAAGTTTTGCTCTACTCATTAGAACTTGATATTCGGGGTCTAAATATATAGAGGTATATACTACACTGTTTTGCAGATAGTTTTGCTCTTGAATTTTTATGTTTTCTAATTTTTTTTATATGAAAAAAGAATTATTAAATTTTTCTATTCCATATGCCATAAAAGATCAAACACCATTATTCTGATTTCAATCTTAGTGTTGTTATTTTTAAAGGTTTAATATGCTAATAAGGTCCTTTATTTGATTCCAATCATATTCATACTATATGACTACACATGTATGTAAATTAGAAATATCTCTAACTCAAAAGTATAAAAACCAGATTGTCCTAGTTTTTATAAAAGTTACAATATTTTTTTATATAGACGTCAATAATGCCTAATGTTGATTGGTCGAATAAAAAAGCAAAGTGATAATAAATATAATATATTCATGGATTTTTCGATATTATTTTGTAAATATCAATAGTTTTATGGATTTTTTGATATTTGAAAATAAAATTATATTTTGAAAAATAAAAATAAAAGAAATAGTTTGTGATTATTATTTGAAGAAAAAGATCTATTTAAGAATTTAGGTTAAGTTTTATTATTTTATTCTAATTAATTGAAAAATGAGTTTGAGTTTTAGTAATTTCTTTATTTATATTTACAGATTATAATTTTTTAAAATTTTATTCATTTGATATTTATTTTCATCGAATTTTCTCCTTCATCTCTCAGGTTACTTCCTTCCTCTCATTCATCACTTCCACACCATTTTGTACCATTTTTTTAAAAAAACTTACTTTGGCTGACCTTCTTAAAATACGTATCCGCAAATAATCTCTTCCTTTTCATCATCTCATTTTACTTCTCCTTTCCATTTTTATCTTTATAATCATACTTCGTTTCCCATATATTATCAATATGTTTTTTTTATTTGTAGATCCCATTTGGTTACCATACCTCCAGGTCCAGTTCTTTCCGAGGCACTCCTGACTTCCCCCATAATGGCGCGAGGGGACGATGGTGGAAACCTCAGCAACGCCATGATGACATCATCCTTTGGTGCCGGGGGATCCGGTGCCACTGGCGGATCTGGTCTTAGCGACTTTGAATTCGGAATTGATCCGAATTCCGACCCCGAATTAGCCCTGGTTAGTACTTACTACTTTTTATTGTTTATTTGTCCACTTGCAACCACTAAAAACTGGTTTTTTTTAAAAATAGCTTAATCACTCCATAGGATTTGTGGAATTAATTATATTTAAGAATTAAAAATTACTTCTTTTTTTTTACAAGTAGAGTTTTTTGAATGCTAAATAATGCATTTAAAATGGTATCGTGCAAATTGGTCAAATTTGAATTGAACCGTTATTTGCATATGAAACGCTCAATTTTTTAGAAAAAGCATGGACACTTATTTGGGAACGTGAAATGTTAAAATGCTTTAAAATAATAGGCGATTTAGTTTTGTCATATGTGGACCTTAATTTTTTTAAAAAAAAAAATCTAAACCCACCCAAATGTTATTTTTGTTTAGGCTAAACTCCAGTTTTTTTAAAAAATTATTTTTTATAATTTTGATCTTGTTTTGTAAGTGGTTTCAAAGGGAAGTTACTACAATATAAAAAGAGGAAGAAGGATTTAATGTTCCATCACGCGATTTTACAACTAGTTAATTTGATTTTTTTTAAAAATCAACTCCACACGGATTTTTTAGACAAGTCGGTAAAGGGTTTTGCAAATCTCACTTTTTTAGAAAGGAAGAAAATTTTATATTACGAACCGGACAAAGTTACTGGTTCTTATTTGTAAAAAGAACTTTAGATAGCATATGTCTGAAACGTCAATTATTCTTCATTTTCATTTTTGCCCTTCTCTATATCATACATATAATATCTTGTTTACTTATTCGAATCCTTTCACAAGGAATTGAATGTGAAATTATAAAAATTTAAAACCTTTTGGTAGGACTGTAGGCTACATCAATATTTAATATCGGATCAATGATGATATTTAAGTGATGAAAAATTTCCCCCGTTTGAGCCGATTTTTTAAAAAAGCTAACGGAATGTTTTAGCCGGAAGCTTAAGCCTCGAGATTTCGCTAATAGATATCCATGCCACTTATGAGCAAAATATTTAGGCTTGCTTAGATCTATCTTCTTAAAACCATCGAATGCAATTTTATTTTGTAGCATTAATTATAGCATTTGCTTTAATTGTGTTAAAATATAATTATTTTATTTAAATATAAAAAATATATATAATAAATTTGTTTAAATTAATTGTTAGCTATGAATACCATCTTCCTCTATAGTTCTATTATTTTTTATTGCCTTGCCATATTATTCTGTAAGTTACATGCTGGGCCCATATTTATTCTATTTACGAAAATATTTCATTTTTTTTAATATTTATTAACTGTTCGAGAGGGGTTGGTTTAAATTAAATGATATCAAAATTTATCTCTTCTCCTTTTATCCACGAGGTAAAATTTAGTAAATTTCATTTCTTTAACTTATACTTTTTTGAAAAAGGCTTTGAGAGTGTCGATGGAAGAGCAAAGAGCTCGACAACAAGCCGAGGTTAGGTCTAACCAACAGCAAAACGAAAATACAGAAGGAACCGGGTTGCTAACCATACACGAAAGTAATATGCCAATGAGCGATGCTTCCAATGAAAATTCTAACGCGCAAGGTTTTTTTAAAAATTTATTAAATGGCAGAATTGAAAAAATGGAAGGAGGAAGGAGATATGCGGAGAAGAATGAATGGGTAATCAAAATGTGAGGGGCTGGAGAAGAAGTAAAGAATGAAGTTTATAGTATACAGTATCACATTTTTGTATCTAGATACTTTAATAACTCTGATTCTAATGGTTATTTTAAAGTTTTACATAATCTTTAATCTTTTGTGTGGGCCTCGTAATATATTTTTTTCATAAAATATGTTTTATTATTTAAATCCGGGCATTTTTGGAGGTGGTTAGATATACCCTAACGTGATAAAAAAACACGTTTCAAGACTTGAGATTTTAGGTAATGATAAAGGTCCTATAAATATCCACCTTTCTGCCAAAAAAATGCCAAAAAAAACATTTTTTGAAAAATGTTACTTACGGGATCTTGCAGTTAGGGCCAGCTACGATATGATATGTGATTTACATTATTTTAAATCATTCATCTGAACATTTATGTCTCCAATAAACATTGATGTTATATCGATCGTATAATGTAATCATTTACTCCATGGATCTATTTTTTTAAACACACTTTTAATTTTGCTTATTTTTTTAGTCAAAATTTTTATTAAACTAATAAGAAAACATAGTTATATATATATATAATCCGCAATGTGGTGTTATTGTTATTTTAAAAGGAAACGCGTCAAATCTAAGAACTAATAATTTTTTTTTTCAAAATTTTTTTGGTACCGGAACTTAAAATCTCTTTCCTTTTTTAGTCAACTCAAAATGCATTTGCAAATTTATCCAAAAAAAAGAACAATTGAGTGAAGAAGAGATGCTATTGAACCAAGCTCTGGCTATGTCGATGGGCCTTAATCCTTCTACTGTCGTTATGCCAGCTTTGAAGGCCGATAAACATGGTACCGACGAAAACGATGTAGTCATGAGCGACGATCAACAAATAGCTTTAGCGCTCCAGATGTCACTTGAACCAGAACATAGTTTGTTTTTTTTGAAAATATTTATTTCTTATTTTTTTTTTTAGGTTTAGTTTGTCTATTAATGATTTGCATCGGGCCTAATTTTTTTTTTTTTTTAAATTAAAATTATTTATCTGCTTGGCCCAGCCCGAATTTATTTAAATATAGAAAAAATTTAATATAATCTTTTAATTGCAAAGATAATATTCTGCTCTTTGTTTCCTACAAAAATTTAAAAATATAATCCACTACTTTTGTAATATGATTTTTTTGAATAAATAAATTCTATAGTAATATAATTCTTATACATCGACCATAAAAATTAAAATATAATTGAGGGTAATATTTAAAATACAACAAATCCATTTTTTTTAAAAAAAATCTGAAAAAATGGGTATAGAACACTAATACTAAGTTGACGAAAAAAATACTGACAGAGAGCTTAATTTAAATAAAAATCAAATGTACAACTTATTAAATAGAATATGGAAAGCAATGGTTTTAAGGGTGATAATAAAAAATTTTTTAAAAAAGTATTTTATTAGGAGAGCATAAAAACTTTTGGGGAAGGGGCGGGCAGGACCTGAGCGTATAACCTACTATCATTGTAGTATTATATCATGATGCCAATTATCGTTAAATTGTCTTTATTATTTTCTTGATCGTAATCAAAGAAAATGATAATTTTTAGGTGTTCTATACTCTTTCACTTCTGATTTACAACTATCATATAATAATAATAATCTTTTAACTTATATAAGCTTATCTATGTCTTTTTTTAAAAAAAATTATATCAAAATCATTTATAATATTGTCATCACATTATCCCAATCTGAAAATATGGTGTCTTCATTGATAACTCAATGATTCATCAGGGATTATAAATTTTCTCCTTTCTATAATTTATATTCAACTCATATTCGGTTCAATACAAAACCCACATGTAGCCTTGGTTTTGAAGTGAAGCTTCTTGAACTTTAAAATCTATCCCTCTTTATTTAATTAAGGCTGCTTTATAATAAGCGCGATTCGTTCAAGCAATTTTTCGCTACTACTTTACATAATCAAGCCAATAAGAGGTGTGATTTAAAATTACTTGAGCGAAATGATGAAATCGTTACAGCTGTTTGCTAATATTTCAAAAACGAATGTTTCTTCTATAAATTCTAATATTTCAACAAGTAATATTAAGACCATGAATTTGCTGTGATTTTGTTAGCAATTGATTTCGCATCGCTTTGAGCGAATTGCGCTTACTATAAATGCAGCGAAGCGAAAGGTGCTTTATAATTTTAATAACAAAAAAAGATCCACAAATTAATAGCAGCCCCCTCCCCTCCACCACTTTCGCATCTAAATTAAAAAAAATAACTTAACAATGAAAGGCTATGCATCGAAATAAAACTTAGACAGACCACTCTTATTGTCCTTTTTAGCCAACAATCCCACCTGTCCATTTTTAGAAAAATGTAACCCGCTCTAAGTTTTTTTAAAATAATACGCACCCGCCCATTAGTCTAAAAAATATTGGCCGCCCGCCCATTATCTAAAAAAAATTTAATCCACAACCCGCCAATATAAAATTTAAATATTCACATATTTTTTTTCCAATTTTTTAAGCTACTAATAAAAAAAAATGATTCCGTTTCAGTGCTTCTACCCCTTACATAAAAGTTTTATATATTAAGAAATTATTATATTCAACATTAAAAAAAATATTCAATTTAAATGGGCGGATAAGAAATTTATTTGATCAAAATAAAAATATTTATGAAAAAAAATCTAAAATTAAATATTCATTGATATTATTTGTGATTATAATGCAAAAATAATAATGAATTCACATTTTCTAAATTCTAACACGTTATTCTTTGTTTTCCAATTGCCAAAATTTTGATAGTTTTGGTATATATATATTTTTTCTTTCCACAGGATATTTTTTAAAATTATATCCTTTTCCTCAATTAAGATCTTTAAATAAAAACTGAAACAATTAGTAATAAATTTAAAATATAAATCGTAACTAAACTAAGTAGTTGATATCTTGCTAAATTATACAAATCAAAAAATCAAACTACTTACTTTTGGATTTAAATATTTTGTTATCTTATTGGTTAGGCTGCTTTCCACTCTCATCCTCCCATCTGTTATGGTTTAATTTTGACGTGGATGCTATCTATTTTTAAACATTGAATTTATAATTTAATACCCTTTAGTTGAATTCTCTTTGCTTTTGGGGAAATAGGTAAAATCTTATTTTTATCCACATCGATGTTATATTCTTTTAACCCACACCCACCCATTTTTAAAAACAGTGGGCGGGTAGTCTAGTTTTGTTCCCTAACCATCCGTCTAATTAGAATTTATTAGCTGGTGAGCATTTTAAAAAAAACAGCGTACGTTGGAGTTCCCTTTTTGAATGATCCTTTTTTTTAGAGAAAATAATTTTGTAAAACTTATTATATAGCTGTTCAGGATGAAAATATGGATGTCGCGATGGAGAGTCCGCAGAGCTCCAAAGTTCAAGTTTTAAAACATGAAATCAATTTTAGCTTAATTATATTCCTTTCACTTTAAAAATATTTTTAGTGTTGTTAAATGGCTCGATTTAGGCCATTTTGATTTCGTTAATGGGTGACATTCCTGCTATCTATTAACGAAATCTCCAGGCTTGCATAGTATTTTTTGGGCTAAAATATTGTGTTAGCCGTTTTTTTTGTAAAATCGTGCCCTTTAACAACACTATACTCCTTTTAAATTATATTTTTAGCATATTTTGAGTTAAAATATATTAGCGTTATCTAAATCGGAAATTTTTTTGTAAATATATAGAAGTAATTAATATAATCCATTTGGATCAGGATAATTTTAACTTTTTTAAAAAAGATTTTAAACAATGATATTTTAGTCAAACTACAGAAATATTTATTACAGAAAAATATACCAGCGACTTCTGGGGATATAATCAAAAAAGGCGATGATAACGATACCACAAAGGATTCTAAAGAAAAAAAATAGAAAATTTTAATCGAAATCTATTTTTGTATACCCTTTTGATCCTTTTTTATAATTTATTTTATGATCTTTTAAAAAAAAATAAAAGTCGTTTTTTTTGTATATGATATAAATATTATGTTGAATTTATGTAATTTATTGAATAAATTATTTTCAAAAGTTAATCCTTATTAAAGAAATAGTCCTACACATGTCTAATATTTTACAAATTACCATTTAAATCTATGGCTTCTCTACCATAGGTTTTACTCCTGATTCAGGTTTTTTAAAGGTTCGAGTTCATTCACTGATTTGGGCTCGGGAAATAGTTGAGTTCTATCTATTCTGTTTTTTTAAACAAAAATGAGAAGAGAAGCAATTCTTTCCTACCTTCTATGGACGTATATTACTTACAGTCACCATTTTAATAAATTCCTAGAATGATTCATCATTTTATATTGATTTTAAAAAATTTAGAAATATTTGCTATAATAGTCTAATTTTGTCATAATTTTTGAGGATTTTATATTTTATTATTTTAAAAATAAATTCTAAAATTTTCATTATTTTAAATAAACCCTTCTCTCCATCAACAACATTTTTGTCATATACTGGTTTGAATTTCCATCAATTTTTCGTCAAGATTTTTTAAGAATAATAGTTTTCTCCAAAATTATAACAAATAGGTTTAAATCTTTTACTTAACCATTCCATCTTCTGTCAATCTTTGAATAATTTTATCTTAATATTTTCCATTTTAATATAAGCTTAGAAAAATTCATTTTAAATTGAAAAAAAATGGTTGATGTAACATTTTCAGAATTGTTAATAAAATTCTGGAAGAGGCAAGATATGCAAAAATCTCTGTTCAAGATCAATGGATCCATTGCTATGGTTAATCTCGTTGAATTTTTAACACATTCTTAAATTTCAAATTATTTTCATAATTTTAGTTTTTCGTCAATACCTTTTTCTAAAGGTCTGCAAAATTCCAAAGGATAGATCCGACACTTGGGTTGAAAAGAGTTATTGTAGTTAATTTTTATTTCGAGTTAAGATTTTTTTTTAGCTAGATTAGGTTTGTTTTGGAAATATTCTTATGATATAATCAGTAAGATATTGATAAATCATGGTTTGATTATATATTATTTAATATTTTGTCAATTTTATTTCTTATAACATACTAAATAAATTATGATAATTTTTTTTTACAATTTGATTTTTAAGTCAAGTTGGGTCGGGAATATGAAATTATTTTTATGTCCGAGTCGGGTGGGGTAAAATCAAAATCAGTTGAAGTCTGCCACAATAGAATTCCAAAGGAAAGGGATGCCAGAATTATTGCTCCCATAAAATGTTTTTCTTTCCATGGTCTGAGTCCAAAATATTGGTATGTTGCAGGTCCACTTCTTTTATCAGGTTAAAATTTTTTTAAAAAAATATTCCGTTATATCTGGACTTCCATTTTCCATCTGCATCTTTCCCTTTCGAAATATATACAATCTGGCTGCAATCTAGAAATTTATATAGCGTTCTAAGGTGTCTAATAATTTTGGTACATTCATCCTAAATTTATTATTTCTATTTAAATATTATTACATAAATACGGGACGAGTTATAAAAGTTATGTGGTCGATAAATATTCATTCTAGAAAAATGATTATCTGGTTTTAATAATAAATTTATACTAAATTTTTAGATTTTATTTTAAAATTGTTGTCCCTAAAACGGCATAGTGTTTACGCAAGTAACAAAGCAGGCCATGGCTATGAGTGTTTTGCTTCTAATTCGAATTTTTCACATTCATATCCTGATGGATGCAAAGACAAATCAAAATACTTTCTTAGGATAAAGGTCACATGCTGCTCGGCAGAGACTTTTATTCCATACATAGGGGGTATTAATGACGTAAGATTGCTATTGAAATTGGTGAGGAGTGTAAGTATGAAAACACTATCCTATCGTCATATGAATAAAACTGAAGGGAGGCAGTGGAATATTTTTAATTTAATAGGAGGGGGCTAGGGAATAAAATTAGGAAAGAAGCAGGGGAGGATATTTTAAATGTGCAAAGGGGGAGCATTTTTGATATGGGTAGTAAAATTTTAAGTTATAAAATTGTCATTGGCTAGGGCAAGTGTAAAATTCCTGGCCTAGAAGGGTTAATATATATTTTTTAAATAGCTTATAATCAGAGTTGGGCAGTACCGCGAATACTTGTATCTAAGATACAAGATCCTCTTGTATCTTGTACTCAGTATCTTATTTTTTTAATAAGATACTAGTATCTGTATCTAAGATCCTTTATTTTGAAAAGAATCTTGTATCTTTTTAATTCTCTTTAAAAATATACAGATTCTTTTTAATATTCATGTTTAAAACATTTACATAATGTAACTTTATTTTCTTCGTGAAATCTTGTATTATTTTCTTTATTTTTTCCCTCTATATTTTAAATATATTGATAACCAAAATTAGTTGGAGAGGTCACAAAGATAGATAGATTAAAAATAACAACACCAAAACTAAATAGGAGAAGGATATATTTTACATGTAATATTTTTTAATTTGTAGAATGTTTAACAATCATAGTAGTGAAGATGAAATTACAAGGATAGGTTCTCCTGAATCAAATCCGAATCTTAAAATTCTAGATGAAAAATTTAGTAATTTATGTGAAAAAGAACAAGGTACACCTGAATGTCAAAATTGCACAAGTAAAAAAGTTATTATAGATTCAACAAACTCCTTTACAAACTTTGTTAAACATATTAAAGTATATTATACATTTTTATTTTATAATTATTAACATAATAATACCTATACAGGGTTGCCATGTCTCCCCCCATCAGCGGGAGACTCCCACAATTTTTTAGTTTACACGCAGACATCTCTCTCCCGCAAAACTAGCGTAATTAGAAATCTCCTGTAAAAATCTACCGCATTTTTTTAATTTTTCCCGAATTTTTTTTTTAGTATTTTAACGGTTTTAATATATAAATAATAATTTTGAGAGACATTAATTGATTATTTTTATATTTTTAAAATAAATTTTAAATATTTATTCAAACATGTCTATTTTGTAAATTTCTTTCTATCCTGTTTTATTTTTATCCAATAATAAATCTTTCATTCATATAAGTCAGTACAGGAGAGTTATCTACATCGATTGCAATACAAAAATATTCTCAAAAATAATAAATAATACAGATGCAAATACATTTGTGGAAATCGTATACATCTATCATTTAGTTCAACATTCACAGAGTTATATCATCACAATGTGGGTCGAAGCTTTTTCTCATGATATTTAACGACTCCAATATAAGTGCAAACCTTACTTGTGGCAGAACAAAAATGTGCAAGGCTATCACAAGTGTTTTAGTACCTGAATCCTAGAGGTCAATTCTAGACGATTTGAAAGATGGGCATCCATATGCAATTCTAACAGATGCATTTAATAGGGAAATATTAAAACATTTTCCTCGATCCTTCGCTATTTCAACAAGAATAAGAACATTTCAATAAAACTATTAAAAATTTTTCCTCGGATATTGAAAAGTCCAAAAATGTAGCTAGCCACATAAAGGTAAATATAGCTGATTCAGGGTTACCAATGATTTGCATGTCAGCTTTCTGCGCTGATAATGCTTCTGTAAATTTTGGCTAAAATCAAAGTTACCGAATCGCAGCACAATAATGAATTATTGGCTGTATATGCCATATACTACATAATTCTAACAAGAAGGCAACGAATATACTATCTGAGGATGTCGAAATAATTGTGATGAAATGTTTTAACGAATTTAATTTATCAACTAAAAGAGTTAATGAATTAAAAGAGTTGATGAAGTGGTCTGACTTGGAATGGTGTGAGTTGTTGCGATATATACATATCAGATGTTGTCATTAATACCTGCCATCGATAGAATTTTAAAATTTTACAAACCTTAAAAAATATACTTCTTAAATAGAGATTTTAAAAGCTGTCCTAAAATTTTGAAAATTTTTTTCAAGTATGAAATGGCAGAAGCATATTTGGGATTCGTTTTACATGTAGGAAATCTACTTTATGCACTTAATATTCCTTTGCAATCAGAATACTCTTTATTAAAAAAGATTCACAAAATACAGCTATGTTCATCTCTATAGTTAAAAATTGATAATAAATTTTATGGCGCTATTGCTAAAAATATAAAATGTTCAAACAATAATCTAATTAATACATTTTTAAATGAAGCAGATATTTTTATTAAGACAATTTTAGAATATTTACAATCAAAATTTGATTTTAATAACTCTATTTACAAATGTATAAATATTATGACCTTGGAAGAGAAACCATTAATTGATGGTTTTTATAATTTAATAAATATATTAAAAATACCATAAGACATTGATATCTTGTTTGAGGAGATTGTAATTCTCTCTATTTTTTATGATTCGCCAAAATACTTAAAGTTAGATGGTCTAAAAGCAGAGGAAAAATGGGTAGAATTTTTTCGTAATAACGATAAATCTCCATGATTGGAAAAAAATATGCGAGTATATCTTCTCCTTACCTCATTCTAATGCCTCATCCGAGCGCATTTTTGGCCTGATGAGGACCACCTGGGAAAAAGAGAGAAATGATTACTTTAACAACATTAGAGGCCGAGCTAATGGTTAAACAAATATATAATATATCATGCCAGAAATTTTATAAATATCTCAATAACAACGGTAAACATTTAGTTCTATTATATAAATATATAATATAATTAAGTTTTAGGAAGTTATAAAATTTATTGTCAATTATTAATTGTAAAGATGAACACATCTTCAGCATAATTTTGTGAATCTTTATTAAGATTCTTCTGATTGCAACTACACATTAACAGCATGTAGTAGATTTCCTACATGTGAAATCATTTCTAAATATACCTCTGCCATTCATTATTGAAAAAAAATTTCAAAATTTTATAATCTTTATTTAAGAAATATTTTTTAAAGGTTTATAAAATTTTAAAATTCTATCGATGGCGGGTATTAGGAACATATCGCAACCAACATTGTGCTGACTCAATTCTGTAAATACACTCTGTTTTTACCAAATTCAATGAGGCATTATCAGATCAGAAAGCTGACATGCAATTTATTGATAATCTCGAATCTGCTATATTTACCATTATATGGTTAGTGATTTCTTGATTTTTCACTATTTGAGGGGGAAAAATTTAATAGTTTTTATTAAAATTAATTTTGTTGAATTAGCAGAGGATCTAGGGAGATATTTTAGTATTTCCCTTATTAGATGCATCTGTTAGAATTGCATATGTATGCCCATCTTTCAAATCGTCAAGATTTGACCTCCTGCATTTAAGTCATAAAACATTGATGATAGCCTTGCTCATTTTTGTTTTACAAGTATAGTTTTCATTTATATTAGAGTCGTTAAATATTATGGGGAAAAGATTCTACTAATATTGTGATGATAAGTATCTCTGTGAATGTTGTACTACAAGATAAGTGATTACAATTGCCACAATTGTAGTTGCATCTGTATTATTTCTTATTTTTGGAGTACCTTATTATGTATTTAAACGTGATACGTGATAATTAAGCGCCTATCCCTATAATGTTATACACACACACGGTAGATTTATAATTGCGTTAGTTTTGCGGGACATTCGCATAAAATTTTTTAATTGTAAAATTAAAATCGTTTTTTTAATATAAAAATTTATCTTGTTTACATTCTTTTATATTTAAAAAAGATCGTTGGTTTTTTTTAATTAACATATTTTAATTAATCAAGATGTTATTTTATTTTGAAAAATAGTTACCGACTTTGTATTTATAAACTAATTATAAAAATAATAGGCGGATAACTAAATCAATTCAAAATCACGGGCAAAGGCCGAATATTTTTTTTTAGCAATTTTTATATTTCTACCGCAATTTTCATTTTTCTCCCGCATCCAAATTCCTCTCGCAATTTGGATATTTTGACCTGGCAATCCTGTATCTATACTTAAGTCCCTCTTAGATAATTGTTATTAAAATTTTTAATGGAAGATGGTTGATTATAAAATTAAAATCATTTTGGATATATATATTTTTTTTGGAGGCCGATCCGATATTCCCGATATTAAATTTATATCGGTCGATTACCTATCCGATATCATATCTAATTTTGTATTCTGTAAAGATAGCAATGGTTTTAATTTTTAATATACTTTTTATTAGTATAACATCTATAATTTAACTATACCATAACTTATGCCATTTAAATATATTATAATGATCAGTTATAGTTTATATTCAATTCAATTGCAATTCTAAAAGTATATAAAATATTTTTATTCTTAAATCACTTTTATATAATAAGTAATAACATTAATCTATCTACATAATAAGTAATAAACAATTATATTATGAAATTTGAAAAAAATATTTAAAATAATATTTAACATGAATATATGGAAGATTTTTTATAAATACCAATATTTCCGATTTATCAGAGGTCAGCTTGCGGCGATAGTAACTGCCAATATCACCAGCTTCACTAAAAACAGATTCTGTAGTGATTATCGCACACTTCAGAATGCGCAAAAAAATAACAATATGGCAGAATGTTTATTAATTAATTATTATTTTCAGGGTTGTGCATTTGACCGATCAAATACGTATTGTTAAATATGGTCAAATTCAAATATATGTTTTTTTAAGTCAATATTAACTTTATTTTAAATATAATATAAAATGAATCTATAATATTAATCTTTAAATTCATTGTCATTCAATAACTAACGTTTAGCTCTCTGTAGCAGAGTCTTGCTCTGACTCATATTCAATATTATCATTTTCTATAATATTTTTTAATCAATTTTTGATGTCGAGATCTTTCGATTTCTATTTTCAAAAGAATTTTAACCCAAATCGAGCTATTTCTTTAAAAGAACTAGGAATTGTTAGTCTCTTAATGGGCATGATGGCAAAGTTTAATCTATTAACTTGAGGTCGGAATTGATTATTTCTTATGGAAATTACTGTTTTCCACATAATTTGCTATTAAACATGCTGATTTTGCTTCTGAAATTAATTATATCACTTAAAATATTTTGGTCATCGCAACCTTGTAAAATGCCTAATTCTTGAATTATATCATATACTTCATTGAATTCTCTACTAGTGAGATGCTCCTCTTTATATTGGGGACCCAAAAAATAAGCAACATTGTGATAACATGTATTTATATCGTTTCCTGTTTTAAACAGATTTTTAATTTTTTTTTCTTTTGATTTTTTAGAGCATTTGACCGTATTTGACCAGGTCAAATACTCCTCCAGTCAATTGACTGAATTTAACCGGTCAATTGACCGACTTGCCAACCCTGATTATTATTAAAAATACACATAAAAATAGATTTCGATTTTATTTATAAAAATTAGTGCTGTAAACGTTACTACAAAAAAGAAACGCGTTATCGTTACATCTGAAAAAAGGAACGCATTACCATTACTGACTTTTCAAAAAAGTAAAGGGCTACTCGTTACTTAAAAAAATTAAATATATACAAAAATAATATTTACCGACAATATATAATAAAATAAAACTATACAAAAAGAATATATAAGATCGTTTTATAAAAAAAAATATTAATATATTTAATTATAATATAAATAAAATTATACAAAAATAATATATTATAAGATAATATCTTTATGTAACAATTTTTTATTTATTTTTAACAATTAATTTCAAAATTTTGATCAGACAAACAAGAGCGCTTAGTGCTCAACACAGTTAAATAATGGGATGTTATATATAGTATTTTAATAATTAATAAAATCTATAATGAAATTCTCTGTAAATTGGATAAATCCTGACTACCCCACTATTTCATATATATATTATTTAAACAAAGTTTTTTAAAATCCCTATAATTTATTCCTTAAATTTATTAACAATTATAGTCAAACCAATAGCAATACTAAAACAAGAAATAGAAGATTTAAAAAACTCAATATTTGAACCAATACCAATATTTTGTTAATCTTGGGTTTTTAATGTTGGTTCCTAGCCCAATGCTGTAGTATAATTTAGTTGCTTATATTTAGGGCTGTGCCGATCCACTTATTTTTCACCGATTCCATCCGATATTGCTTCAAAACAGATCCGATATTGATACCGATTTGATATTTATATTGATTTTTCACACCCCCCATTTGAACAAAATGTAATAAAGAAATCAATATTTTTTATGCAAAAAATCAAATTATGCATTTAATTTATTTTTTTTATTTCTACAATTAAGACTATAATTAAAAAAACATATATTTGATAATATATCCATTTTATGTTGATATGAATTATAAAATTGTATTTAATATATTAAATTATAATATTAGATTTTTTTTGATAAATACGAGAGCCTCTAGATTTTCTGGCAATAAGCTTCTACGATATGGAGTATCTATATCCCCTGCCATACTGAAGGTAAACTCAGATGATTTCGCAGATAACGCATTTTGCAAAATTATTTTTGTCTTTTGTTAAATATTTCCATAATTCAAATACCATATTTAAAAAAATTCTTTTATTTAAAGTAAAATTAATAAAATTGGCGTTATTATTTAAAAAGATTTAAAATAATTAAAACTTTAGGTGTTCCTTTCTATTTTAATATAAATTTTTTTTTAAATACTATAAATCTATTTTAAAAAAGAATAAAATTTAGAGGGTGTTGTACATTTGCATTGTTTTAAAAAAAATTATTTAGAAAATATTATAATAATGTAAAATAAATATACATAACATAAAATAACAAAAAAAAGAAAATTAAAGAAACCGGATCGGTTTTTTACAGGTATGGGCCCGATCCGATATTTTTGGAAAAGCTAAATATCGCAGCCGATTTGATCCGATATTTAATATGTGCACGCTCTATTTATATTTTAATTCCATGATTAAGCTTTTCAAAATATTATGAATTCTATTATTAAAATAAAATTCATCTTTTTACCTTGAAATGCTTTTTTTAGTTTGAACTGCTGGACATTGAGGTTGAAATATTTGTGTTGGGATATAATTTACATTTACAAAGTGTAGGCTTGGTACCTTTAATTTTCTTTTTTGGTTTAAAATATATTTCAAATTGGGACTAGAGAAGGGTTAAATCATCTTCATCTGAAGAAGTACTATGGATATAGTACTCTCAAAATAAATTATAAGAATAATAATATCTTTATTACCATTTACTTTGAATTTTGATTGAATATTAATTTCGACAGAAAATTTAACAACTAGAATTTAAAATAAAAATGAAAGAAGTTGTTGATATGAATTAAAACTCGGCTTAAATTATTTATATTAAGAATTAAAAAATAAATAAAAATAATTTTATAATACAATAAAATAAGTTTTTCTTTTTTAAAATATTTTTTAAGAAAAAACATAAAGTAACGAGTAACGTTTTGCGTTACCGTTACTAAAAAAAAGAACACGTTGCCGTTACTCGTTACCACTAGAAGAAAGAAGCAAATGACGTTCCTTACAGCACTAAAAAATAAATGATTTTAGATATAACTTTTTTTAAAAATTTTACAACATTTTATTTTTGTTAAAAGCTATTTTGTATCGGATCAAATTTTATAATATTGGCCGATAACTGATATTTTAAAATGGGTGAAATCGGCCCGATCCGATAAAAAATATCAGTACATCACTAATATATTTTATATACAATTATTTTAGCAAGTTCTTATTAGAGGAAATATTTAAGTTACAATTGATATATAACATTAGATAATTTTAAAAGGCACTTAATAAAATAATTATATTATGGATAATTTTATTAGTTACCTTTATTTCTTTATGATATAAGTAAAATTACTTTACAGTATTTATTTACAAAATTTAATCAATTTAAAATGCATTAAAGAAAATTGTTATGTATTTAATAATTTTCATATTTTTTATATATGATTAATGATTTTGTAAGAAATATATAAAAAAAATTTGAAAAGCAACAGAGATTTAAATGATATTTATATATATGATATTACAAACGCAAGAATTAATAAGTCATATTAGAAAAAAACTAATTTAAAAAATACATAAATATCACAAACAAGTAATGATAAATACTTATTAAAGATAATGAATAAAATAAAACTAGTATATATTTTATTAGAGATGCCATATAGCCATATACTCCGAATATAAGCTATATTTAAAACAACATAGAAAATAACCTGCAAATTCTAATAAATCAATTGATTTGATTTAATTTTTTTTTCTTATTTGCAAATTTTCAACTCCCATTAAATATACTACTCTCCCTTCCCTGTTTAAGCTATTATGGGGCAAAAACGAATATTAAAATCCCTGGTTGTTATAATTAATTCATTAATAAATATTTTATTAATTATTGCAAATAGTCATTCTTATGTGTATGCTATGTTCTTCACAAATAAATAATAAAAACTGTATTTTATAAACTATTCTAATTTAATTGGTAATGATAATTTAAAAGTATCTTGTATTTAAGATACTCTAATTTAGTAAAAGATACAAGTATCTTTTATCTTGTATCTTTTTGATATTTTGAAAAAGATACTAGTATCTGTATCTAAGATTCATTTTTTTATTCTTTTTCTGGAGTACCTTCCCAACTCTGCTTATAATACACTACATTAAGTAAATTTTATTCATTATTAAATTGTAAAATATTAGAAATTATCTAATCTTTCTTTTTATGAGCTTTTAAACATGTTTTAGGAAAGATTTTGTTAGAAACGGATAAATTTCGCTTGAAATATATTGTGCCATTTTTAAATTTAAGTCAGTAAAAAAACTCTCTAATATCGACGCTTAGAGATTATAATATACAAAAATATTTTGATCCTTTCGAGAGCCAATATTTTAAAAGATTGCTTGCCATTTACTAGATAAGGCTTAGGTATCAATATTGGTTTGTCTGAAACTAGGATTTTAACTTTACTTTATAAATAATGCCCTCTTTTGAATACATGTATTAGGATGGGTCTTCATTCTCTCATTCCTATTCCCCTTAATTTTATATAATTATCACAATTTTATCTTTTTTAATACCCACATTAATACGTAATCTATATTATAAACAAAAATATATCCAATTTAAAATAAATTAAATTGAAATTTAATATATAGAACTTTAGCAAAAACATCTGAATTGTATTTTATTGCACGGTTCTTCCTTTAAAATGGTAAAATTTTATTTTATATTTTATTATATATAATATAAGGTAAACGTTCCTAAAGCTCGTAGGACATACTGCAAAAAATGCAAATGCCATTCTGTTCAAAAAATAACACAATATAAAAAAGGAAAGGAATGTGTACATTCTCAAGGTAAAATAATTAAATTAACATTTTGCTTTATATTAATATTAGGGTAAAAAAATATTTTGAATTACAATTACACTTATTGTTAAAATATAAAATTTTGATATTACCTCTATATAATCAAATTATATTAATTTTTAAGGGCGTAGACGTTATGATCGTAAACAAAAAGGGTATGGTGGACAATCTAAACCTATTTTTAGAAAAAAAGTTAGTATATTTCTAAATTTTTGAATTGCATATGTTCTTAGGCTAAAACTACAAAAAAAATTGTGTTAAGGATGGAATGCACTAAATGTAAGCATAAACATCAACTTACCATTAAACGCTGCAAACATTTTGAAATAGGGGGAGATAAAAAGAAAAAGGTTATAATATTATGACTTAATATTTAATGAATTGATTTTATAGGGACAAATGATTCAATTTTAGAGTGAAAGAAGAGTATTTAAAATAATTGAAAATTAAATTTATTATATACAATTATTACCATATTTTATAATATGCTAAATAATATAATTGTAGACAATATTTGATTTAAATATATTTTTTTCACTATAGTAAATATTAACAAATTATTTTGAATTAATGAATGTTTTTTATAATGTATATAAATTATAGGGTATTAAACTTCAAAAAATTCTAAGCTTATTTATTAATTTATAAATATTTTATATGTCAGTTTCATTGGTGATATTAATATGATCCAAAGATAGACATAGTTACAGTAAAATAATATAGCCACCTACAAACTTTAAAAAAATGAAACTAGCTACAATACACAGCCCTCTAAGCCAATGTTACTAATGCCAATTCAGTTATGTTTGCTGACTCCCCCCCCCCCTATCCAGTTAATGATCCAATGAATTTATACCTATATTAGAGTGGGACTTGATAACTAATTATTGCAATCATCTATATATCTTTACCTTTGAAAATTAAGGTGGTTATGCTGGTCCACATTTTTTTACTAATCTAATTAGACCATGCATTGAACCTGCCAGTTCAGACTTTTGTGAACTGGTCCAAATTTTATTTTTGAATAGGGTGGTGAAGCTGAATTTTATTAAATACAATTCTTTTAATATAATTAACTCCCTCAAATATGTGTAATCTTTCTTTATGGAAAGTCCTTTTAAAAATCGTAGTGCACAATATAATAAATTAGTTGTTAGATATCTGAAGCTTAATATGTTATACATTTCAATGTTAAAGGAAGAAACTTATGCATTAAAAGCTGAGACCTGGCCAACAAACCTTCCCACGTATTTAAAAAATTTTTACCCATTGGTTTTGGAATTTTTTACTCACCTGTCCATTATTTAAAATTTTCAACCTGCCTGTCCACCCATGATTTTGAATTTTTTTTTACCCTACTCTCCATTTTTTATTTTTAGCTCACGCTTGCCCTTTTATAAATTTTTCAAACATTAAAAAAATGATTTGGATATAAATATTTTATAATTTGAGAAAATACAATGATCCCTTGTTTTTTCTGGCAATTTGTTATTTTTCAACAAATCTTTTGAGTCCGTTTTTATTACCAGAAATATATTTAAGCATGATTAGAATACCTATCTTACGAATTGTAAATAATTTTGCTGTTAGCCTTTAAGCTACTTATAATTTATATAAAAAATCTATGGAATGATTATAAATTATACCCCAATCCCACCCTAGCAGCTATTCTATTAAAGCATTCATAATTCAATAATATATTAATAATTTTAGCT
Organism: Gordionus sp. m RMFG-2023; assembly: GCF_954871325.1. Classification (NCBI taxonomy): domain Eukaryota; kingdom Metazoa; phylum Nematomorpha; class Gordioida; order Chordodea; family Parachordodidae; genus Gordionus; species Gordionus sp. m RMFG-2023. Next base: position 7,744,621 of record NC_088777.1, read on the forward strand.
TTTATACACTAATTTGTGCTTATGGATATTTAAAGAAGAAATTAAGGTTATAACCCAATTTTGCGAAATTTTACCAATACATCAGTAACAGAAGAGTCTAGGGAAATTTGAAGATTGCTAAAGATTTGTTTTTTTATATCTAAAAACCATATTTTTATTTGCGATAAAAAAGTATCTAAAAATGGATATTTTATAATATTCTTTAGTTGAGTCAACATTTATATTTCATCTCAATAATTGCTTAGGTGCTAGACAAGGTTTAATTAGTGTTATATCATAAGATATAGTTTTCGATTTAACGTCTAGATAAATATGAAAATATTCATCTACATAAATTCTTATTGTATTTACCTGCTCATATACATTTTCCACCAAATTAATAATCTGAACCAGATTTAAATTTGGTTTTTGTAAATTCCTACAAAGTAGTTAGCTTTAGGAAACTAATTTATTAATGCAATTATCAGCAAAGCTAAGCTCTTATTGATATCAAAATTGCCGGTGAGGGGGGTACAATTTTTATTACCATAAAATGATATCCCCCCCTCCCCTATTACGCGCGGATGGGTAGGTATTCTAAACATGATAGAATACATTTCCGGTAAGGTGAAACCCAATTTTTAAATTTAGAAAACCGCGTTCAAAAAATGATTCAAATTTGAAAAAATAACACATTGCCGGACTCGCTCACATTATATTTATATATTAAACCTTATTATGTTATTTTTTAAAGGATAATAAAAATGACAATTGTCATATATGTTATTTTTCAACTTTTGAATAATTGGCGCAAACTTACAAACATATATTGTAAAGATGTTAAATTATAAATTCAAATGAAGATGTTTTTTTTAGGAAAAATGACAGTTGTAATTGTCACAACGACAAGATTGTCATTGTGCATCAAAACCTAAATATAAAAATAGAAAACAAATATATATATATAAAAAGGAAATTAATAATAATTAGGAATCACGAAATCATAAAATCAACTTTAATTCTTTATTCAAAATTATAATAGTAAAAATCATAAAAAATAAAATAAAATATAATTAAAAGTAAATTTTAGTTAAAATAATAATCCCCTTTTTCGCATCATAATTTCTCCATTATATATCCTTTTTCTTTAATCAACATTTACATAGTCTCACTAGCGAAGAATAAAAAGTTCTACATCCCACTTGTTAAAACTGTTAAAGTATGAAAAAATCTACAAATCTTACGCGTTTTTTTCTCATTTACATAGACGGGGATATTTTAATAAAACATTATTTTTGTTTACGATTTGCATAATGCATTTTTTTGTAAAGTAAAACTGCAACAGTAATAATAGGTATTTTTAAACATATTTGAATTTTTTTTAACGCGAACGGTTACAAACATATATTGCAAAGATGTTAAATTATAAATTCATAGATATTCGTTGAGAAAATGACAGTTGTCATAATCGGTATCTTTAAACATGTAAATTTTTTTGACGCAAATTTCAAAGAAGATGCACCAGAGAATAGGAAACTTCATGATTCGCAAATACGTTCAATTTTTATCTATGACGTTTTTTTTAGAAAATGTTCTAGTAAAAAATATATTTGTTACTTTTGAACGTTAGAAGATTGGTAAAATAATTTATTGTTAACATGTTAGATGTAGAAAACTAGCAATTGCATTCATTATTTTTTAAGATAATTTGGTAAAAATATATTGAGAACTTTATTTTAAAATTTAATTGCAGATGAAAATTTGTTTTTTTGTATTTTTTTTTAACAAAAAGCATTTACATTTTTTTTTTGATTTCAGTGATAAATATAATTAATACGTAAAGGTTATTCTAAAAGCCAGTAATTTTAATAAATTATTCAATGCACGGCCTGGCGCGGCCCGGTTTTAAATTTTTTTAGGCCCGGCCCGGATTTAAAAATATAAGGCCCGGCCCGGATATTTTTTTTAAAAAAAAATTTCAGGCCTGGCTCGGAATTTTTTAAAATTATGTAGTGGAAAAATTCCGCTCACAGCTTGCACTTGAAGCAGGAATTGCCAATACCCGTTTTGCCAATTTCGCTAAAATTGGAAATTCACTTTGATGAGCCGCCCACCACTCTAACAAATTATCCACCTTAAATGTTTCATCTATTTTTTTATTTATGTAAAAGAAGTGATATTCCTTTGATTGTTTTCGTAATTTAGATATGAATTTTAAAATTCCTTTATTTTCAATTTTCAAATAATAAATAATATAAAGTATTAAAAAAAACAAAAAAAGAACGGAGATGGTGTGAAGCAGGGAAACAAAAATGAAAAAGGGACGTAAGTGTTGTCTAGGATAGCTCTTTGGCTAGAAGACTACCATTGAAACTGATATAATAGAATCGCTATGGATAATCGTTGACGAAGAAAAAAACCCTCTCGAGGTTCTTCTGAGAGTTTGCTGATTTGTGATCCTAAGTTTTTGAAAAATGCTAAGGCGAGTTTGCCGAAGGTGCCAAGAGTGGTTGATATGATTGGGATGAAGCAATGATCGTTCATTATTTCTGTGTATTTAGAAGTTTTAAGTTGTTCCTTCTGGTCAAGGATGTTGATGGCGTGGTTGAATGGGGCCAAGGGGTCAATACAGGAATAGTCCCAAACCAAAAGTTGGCTTCTCCTCCATGGGATTTGAGAGATCCCGTCAGGACGTTTACCGTCATAGACCCTGTGGTTCTAGAGTGGAAGGAATTTGGGCGGATTCAGTGCATGTTGGATGATTGTATTACATTGCTTGTGTCTGATGAATCGTCCATTGCAGGAGCGACAATGTAAACTATGTCTACCCTTCGAGTGAACTGGCGAGTTGCACCCTGAGCAGATGTGAGGGTGAGTGATGGAACAATTTAGACAAATGCCTATGGCGTGGGTAAATTCATTGTTGGATAGTTGAAGCTGAAGATTGGTAGATGGGATGGCCTCAAGAAACTCATGTCCCGTACCATTGAGCAGGGAAGAGAATAGGGTGCGGTCGGTAGATTGCATGCTAGATAAGAGAGTTTCAACGCAGCGAGCAACTACTGGTGCATCCCAGTCTTTCTGTCTATGGGTTGTGGGGGGATGAGAATCAGCATTGATCCTTGTTTTCCAAATATCCATAGCCACGATTAAGGAAAGGTCTTCTTTTGAATTATGGGCGGTGGTTATTGGCTTTGTCAAGAGACGATATGAAAATGGTTATTGCTAAGTCAAGTGGAGATCTGATGCCGAGACCACCAAATTTGGTTGGAAGAGTTGCTTGGGCCCAAGCGGTTTCGTTGAATCTGATATTTACTATTTTTTCGGTTAAGTCCTTTATTCCTTTTTCGTTAGTTTGGAGAGGAATAGGATATTTAAAAATTGGTGTTGACCGAAGTGCGTAAAGAATCCTTGGTATAAAAAAGAAATTTTTTAGCAAAAAAACTCGTGTCCTCCTACAGGCGATCCAAGATGTGTTAATTCAACGCTTGATGTGAATTTGAAATCGTGAGTGTTCGGAGCATTAGAATTTAAATGTGAGAATTCAGATTTGCTCTGGTTAAGCGAAAGTCCAATGGCTGTGCCCATTTCTTTAATTATGTTAATTTCACTACAGGGACCACTCAAGATTCTATCATCAATATACCAAGAGTGGAGCGATAGAATACATGATGAGTTTATTGATTTTATCATGTCATTGATTCCGAGACTAAAGAGAAGGGATCCGAGAGGGTCACCCTGTTGGATATACCCTCGACAGAAAGTATCTTTTCTTTGTTGAATTGTAAGATTGTTGGTGATTGGTAGCAAGAGAAAAGAAATTTGGTGTAAGCGGGGAAATGGAAGCAAGTTGAATGTAGGAACGTGTTGCGCGAAAGAGTGTTGTAGGCGTTAGAGAAGTCAATTTTTAATAGGGATTCGTTTTTTGGGTTATTTTTAAGGTGAATTCTTGTTAAGTGCACAGCAGCTTCACACCCACCAGGTATTCCTACACCAAGTTGGTAGGGGCTTAGAATGTGTGCGGCATCGTGTTTGATTCTAGATGCGATTAATTTAGCGACCAATCTACGGTAAGTTGAACCAATGGCGATGGGCCGAATGTCCTTGTTTGGTTTTTGGAGTGCGATGAGTCTGGCACCGAAGAGTAAGCGGGTAATAAAGCTGGGTACGTCTCCATTTAGGATTTTGTTGACTAAGTTTGTGATTTTAGTGAGAATTGAAACCTGTGTAAAGATCACAGGAGAGGTAATGTCCTGTAAAAAAATAATCCCATTTAGACCATGAGCCGAATCCCGATGAAAAGATAGGATTGCTTTCCTTACTTCTTCCTGTGTGAAGTCTGCTGCACAATGGGAGTAGGGTTGAGGCAATATTGGCACAAAAGTTGTTGTGGGATGCTTTGATCGAAGCTTAATTAAGGTTTCTAAATTGGATTCCGCCAGAGTGTCATTGGTTGAAATGAGTTTGAGGGCCCCTTTGATATTAAGACTGTCAATTTTCTTCGAAATCAATGAGGCTTTTTGTTGAAGTGGGGTTATTTTTTTTTTGTTTTTGGGATGTCTGGAGATTTGGGACTCATGAAGATGAGTGTTGATGTTTAAACAGGCATCTTTTATTTGTTGAGTTAGTTAGCCATCACCCAATATTATATTAATCATAACTATAATATAATATAATTTTATAACCATTAACTCATAATGTAAAAATTTTTATAAAAATTATTAAGGCCCGGCCCGGGTTTAACAATCTTAGGCCCGGGCCGGGTTTAGGGCCGGGCCTGCAGGTCTCTGGTATATATCCTATCCTACAAATTTATGTGTGCGTAAAATTTATACGACAATTCCGATGTTAAGAAACCTCAATATCACTAGATTTCTCAGCATATTAATATTTATAAAAGAAATATGAAACTTACGATCGCTAGGAGTAACAGAACCGAAGTGAAGGATCTCATTCTTGCGTGTATTATGATTAATGTAGGAAAAAAAATAATATTTAAGTGTAAATTTTAACAAAAAAGAAATTTTAATGAAAAAGTTAATTTTTTGAAGTTCCTTTATAGCTTATTTTTTTTTCTTTTTTTAACGCAAATTTAAAAATATGAATAATGTTATATATTTTTTAAATAAAATAATAGGTAAATTCCATTAAACTTTATCATGAATTTTTTTTTTCATCATGATTTTTGGATATTCGAATATCAAATCGTTTTTGAATTTCTTTTTTAAAGTTAATTTCATGCAATTTATTTTAATGCCTTCATTTTTGAATAATATATTAACACATTTTATTCTCCACTCTTTTATAATAGTTAAAATGTTTGTTGACTTTTAAGAATTTTTTTTTAAAGATAAGGAAGGACAAGGAGTTTCAAAATAGTATTAAAAAAAACTAATCTCTATAACCTATGCTGGCTTTTAATTGAAGTCGTAATAATATTTTTTTTTTAAAAAGTATAACTAAATACCAAAAAAGTTCTAAAATTATTAATAATTATTACAAATTTTAGTTTAAAATTTATTTCCTGATGGAAATAAAAAATTTATTGGAACTTTTTTAGATTTTTCTATAAATCTGATTTAAATCGATAGTCTCACCTTTACATTACAGCACCATTTTAAACTCATGTTTCTAAATCCTTTAAAAAAAGGATAAATGAAGCTATTATTTTGATTGATATCTAGTAGACATGATGTTTTTGGAAACAATTTGATAGTAAAATTTGATCCCGCAATTTATTATTTAAACAAATCCATATATTTCTCTTTACTTTTCTCAGGCCAACTTATATTTTATCAATGCACCCCTTTTTTTTATCTTTATTAAATGCCATTATAAGCTTCTTTTTTTTAAAAAATGGTGAAATATTTAAGGGGCGAGGGATGGGGGTCGAATGTCTCTTTGACCCCTCTCTAAATACGCCAATTGCCATATGTCCAGATAGCCGCAAAAATGCTATTCGCGCCTAAGACGAATTTAAAACCGAAATTTTTAAAATTTTAGATTTAATTTATCAAAATGTTCGTGAGGTAAATTTTATGTGTACATTTTAAATATAACTGTTTTTTCGTTGTGTCGCTCAAGGGCTAAAACAAACAAATTGAAGTTTTTTTTTTAACTATTATATTATTGATTTGATTATATTTTTCTTGAAGTTTAAAGAAAAATCATATACGCATGCATACGAAATTTATCATTTTAATTCTAATCATAATTAGTATAGGTAAGTTATTTATAATTTTATATAACTTATCTTAAAATGTTAGAAATGGGATATAAACTTTTGCAATTAGAGAAGAAGAAAGGTGAGGAGATAAGGGAAGAACAATGAACGAATGAATTAGTGAGGTGAAGGATATCATATTTTTCAGAATTCGATTAAAATTGATTTTATTTTATTTTTTTTAAAACAAATGGATATACTATAATCATAACCTAACCACCCTGTAATGTCAGATCCTGTCCGGATCCCAGAAAAAATTTTAAAATTTCCTGTCCTAACAGATTTTCGAGTATTTTTCCTCTTCAAAGACCCCCTTCCCATGAAATCAATTTTTTTTTTATTGGAACTTTTGAAAAAGCACGACATTTTAAGGTAAGCGGAATAATTATCTGAATGGAACATAAAAGATTTTGGTGTTATGAGACTGTGTTTAATATCCGTAAATATGATTTGCAAACTTTATAAAAAAAGAAATATACCCCTTTTTTTAAAAAAAATATAAAAATAAAAAACAACGTGTCCTAAATATAATTCTAGAAAATTTCAAAAATGTATCATTTCAATTAAAATTTTTAAAACTTATTGAATTTAAAAAAAAAAGAAGGATATTTTGGACATAGCCCGCGAATATAAAAATAACATTAGGAAGAACATGAATAATTTAAAAGTTTGTCTGTACAGCCAGATCCGAAATTATAATGTTAAAAAACAATAACCGATCCGACCGACTCGAATTTAGTCGGATTTGTCTGCGGGTTTCTCTTATTATTCTACCTATAGTTCAAATTTCCTAACTAACTAACACTTAAGATAATAATATGTAAAAACAAATTTCGGGATTAATGATAAATTTTACCGGGGCCAAATTTAGAAATTAGTGTTGCTTTCTGAGCACCAAGCAGCTTGATCAATTTTTTGAATGTATTTTTCTTTGAAAAAAATAAATAAAATAATTAACAGATGAACACTTAGCTCAAATTTCTAACGGTTCCCCTGAATCCGACTTCTGCTCCTTCGCCAAAAATGCCCGGTATTGTAGAGAAATCTTCGACAATTTTTTGCAGTTCCAAGCCGAGAAATACAATTTACCTTACTTTTTAAAAGATTATTGCAAGTTTATAATAAAATAAAACTAAAACTTAAATATAAAGTTAAATATGAGATTAATTAAATAAAAAAAATGATATATATATATATATCTATAATTAAGTCAAAAATGAACATAGTCGGTAAATAGACAAACTTATATTTTGGTTTAGAAGTTTAGCAAATTCCGGGAATAGATTTTTATAACTCCAAATCTTTTATAGTGCGTTTTTTAAAAAAAAAAAAAATTAAAACTTAATTTTATCGGGGACCGTATTACAGCATGTTTAATAAAAGTGGACCTAATCTGCCCTCTACCCACAATTTCGCCAGAAATTCCTGTGCATTTGTTTAATTTATATATTTAAAAAAAAAAATTAATACAAATTAAGAAAAGTAACTTCAGAAGTTTTTTTACGATAAAAATTCATTTCGCAAATCTAATTCATATAGTGTTATAAAATAATATGATATTTCTTTTTTAAAAAAAGGGCGTGGGCCAATTTAGGATATTGCGTTATGAAGGCCAATGAAATATGCGGACTTTCTGAAGGAGACTCTGAAAGCAGAATAAGGGCAACTTTTTTAAACACTGCGCCCTCCGAATTCGCCTTCTGCAGATTTTACATAGAAACCTTGAAGTATACCTCTTTAAAATTACATCGCCAAATGGAGCTGGGGGATCAAAAGATACATATTTCAAGAAACATATGCGTAGTGATGCAGAATCTTTCCATTTAAGCCCATTTTTTTAAAAACGGCTAACTTAATATTTTAGATCTAAGCCTCGAGAATTCCCCACTAGATGTCCAATTATTTGTGCTATCTATGAGCAAAATATTCAGGCTTGCGTAGTATTTTTCTGGATAAAATACTGAGTTAGCCGTTTTTAAAAATCGGCTCGAATGGAGCGATTTTTCATACTAGAGCATAAATAAAAATGTTTTTTTTAAGGAGCTGAATCGTAACTCTTATAGGTTCGGTACAGGTCCCGATTCTAATATAAATAACGTGTTATTCAGTTCGGTTTGTAAAAATAGTAATATCGGTTAGGTTTGAACTTAAAAAAGGGTTTGATCTCCTTTATTTTACATGTCAACTTATCAGAATTATGTAAAGAGAAGCATTCCCTAAAATGTATAAAATTAAATATTTTCAAAGTTATTTCTTGTCAAATGTCTCTAAAAGAAAAAGAATATATTCCATGGTTGAGAACACTTTGCACTAACTTAACTTGGGATGATACCGGCGAATATAAATATACAAAAATATCTTAAAAATAATATGATACCTCTTAATCAACAAAATTAATTTAATAATTTTTTTTTAAAAATAGTTAAGTTCAAACCATTCCACCTACCTTTAAATGTTCTGTTCGAATCACAAATGTTTTAATGATTGAGGATTAAATTTAGGATATTATAATAATTCCCCCTTTAAAGGGTTCGGTTCTGGTATCCCTTTGTCTAATTATAATTTACAAATTTATCTTTTTTTTTGCTTTCGAAATTTAAAAATAAATTATTTTGTGTTAGTTATGTTTGTGTCTCGTTTCATATTTCTTTTATTTTTATAGTTTAGATTTAGTATAAGTAGGGGAAATGTGCCATAAATGGCCTTGTGTGAAGACTAACCACCACCGTTTAACTTTTTTTCTATTGGACCAATTTCTCTCAAAATTGGCCAAAATGTGTATATTTATGATATGTATACTTTACCTAAGTTCATTGCACATTTTTTTGTTTGGTGAAAAAATTACTAATTTAGATTACTGATATTTTATATAAATATTATCCTTAGGCATTTAGCATTATTCACACAAAATATTAGACTTTAAAAACTTTATTTAATAGACATATAAAGGCGCTTAATAATAATAGAGAGATGAGTATTGACTGGCCATGTATTGATTGGCCGCAATTAGCACATTCACACATTCATATTAAAATGAAAAGCTCTTGCAAAACAACATTTGATGAAATAAAATGATGAACAAGCTTAAGAATGTTTAGTAAAATGATAATTAAGATATTAATTTATATTATTATCATTAAATAGATGTGGTAATAAATTGAGATTTTAATACTAATTAAATTAGTGCATAATTAATTTTTTATATAACTAAAATATGTAGAACCATTAACATAGGTCTTTTACAAGTATTTCATATTGTAATATTTCATATTTATAATAAAATTCCTAAATAATATATTATGATCAGTTAACACATAGTATATGGCCAGTCAATACATAGTATGTATTGACTGGCCAGAAAAACAACTTTCACATAATCTCATTTAGCTCATAAAGTATTATACATAGAGCTTTGATTCAAATTTTATTTTAAAGATGAATATTTAGGCTCCACATTGATAAAAAATTTGTTTGGTTAAACATAAATTTTAATACCTTTTTTTCAAAAAAGCAAAAACATTGCCATTCATGGCACATTTCCCCTACTCTCTACTAGAGTCTTGCATGGCCGGTCCGTCAGCCCGGCCCTATAAAATATAAATGTTATATTTCCTATAATTAAATCATCAATGAATAGCTCAATTTTTAGATAAAACAATTAGCTCAATACCCAAGCCTAGGGTTTTTTGCAAAGACGGCAGAAGGGGTTTGGACATTTATTAACAAAATCATTGCGTACTATTATTTTGGTTTAATTTAAAATTGGCCAAAATCGAGCCGATTAAACAACGCTACGAATCAAAGTTATAGTTATTCCTTGAATATCTAAATTTAACACAATATAATAACATTTAAAGAAGAGAATAGATTAAATATTTAGGGTCTGAGATTTTTCTTTCCTATGTGGAAAGACGGGTCACGTGCCTGGCGGAGATTTAATATAAAACAATTCCTATCCACGGAACAAAAAAAAATTGATTTTTGCTGCTCCATTATTTTTTACGATTCTTAATTCAATTTTTGTTTACTCTGCCTATCACCTATAATTCTTAGTTAAGGCCAACTTTTTTTGAAAAAAAAAATGTATTTGAGATATTAATAAAATAAAAATAAACTATTTTTAAATTTAGATCAAACTATTTTTAAAATAAACTTTAAAAATAAAATATTATATAATGAGTGATATGTAGTAACATAGATTTGGAATTCACTTCAAATAATGATAAGCGGAAATACATTTCAACATGTATAAAGTAATTACCCAAACTTAATATAACAATTTTGACATATTAGAACTACTTTTTAAATTTATATATTTTTTATATGATATTTTTCATGGTTAGTTTAGCGAAAGTTGTCTGAAAATTAAGGTACTCTACACGCAACTGAAATTACATTTTAGGTAGGAATCAAAATCTCCAAGGCTTGCATAATGGGTTCGTTGTTTTTTTCTAAAAAATCGAGCTATTGATAATTTAATTATCTATTTTAATTCTATATATTACAAAGAAACATTTCCCAACTCCTGATTTTTCTTATAAATTGAGATCAGAAGAAAAACTAAATGTAACATTTATATTCAGGGTCGGGTTGGCGAACCGGCCTTGCAAGACTCTAATAGAGAGTACAATATTTAACTAAACTATAAAATATAGAAATATAATTAACACCCAAAACATAATTTATTTTTAAATTTCCAATTTGTAAATTAAAATTAGACAAAGGGATACCTGCGGCGAACCCTTTAAACAGGTATTAATTATTATCATAAATCCTTAATCGTTAAAAAAATTTTGTGACCCGAACCCAACATTTAAAAGTGGTTAAAATGGTTTAAAACTAACTATTTAAAAAAATTTAAATATTATTTTTAAGATACCTTTGTATATTGATATTCGCCCTGGGTTTTGCTATCCAAGTGTTAAGTTTAAAAGTCGTCGATTAAATTAATTTAAATATCGAGAGATCAATATCCTATAGATTCCATATCTCAGGATCAAAATAATTATAGATATAATCATATTTTCTTCTTAAATAGTATTGGGGAATCAAATATTAGTGCAAAAATTTTCTGCCCTCTTGTCTGGAGGTTAATCATGCCGCATTCATATTTTCGATATAATAAACAGCATTAAAATATAAAAAAATGATAGATACTTTTTAATTGATTAGAGTTTTTTTTTTGTAACTTTTATAGTATAATAGAGAAAATTTAGTTATGCGAATTTTAATGAGAGTTTGATTCGTTTAAAAAAATAAATAAATGACTTATATTAGCTCGGAATTAAAAATAGAAACGCTCATCAGCAATTTTTTTTATTCCTTGATTGGTAGAGACACGTTGGGTGTGCCCTGATTCGACTTATTACTAATCAGCCGGTTATATGGCTTCGACTAAACCACCCTAAAAAAATAAGAGAATATTCAAGAAGAACAATGCCACCAAACACTTAAAAACCCAAAATAGGATTTCCTAGAAATAAGTTTACTGAATTTCACAGATATTTTTTTTAAAATCTAAGACCATTTTCTGAGTAGTTCCATTCTATAATTTGAGCGTTTCAGTTTTATATCCCCCCCCCCCCCCCCTCCCCTCCGAGCAAATGCTATTTTTTTATTCTGAGCATTTAAGTTTTTATTTATCTGATCAATTAAGAAATAAATTTGATCATTCAGCAATTTTTTTTCTGAACCTTAAAAATATTTATTCAGAACATTAAGAAATTATTTTGAGTATTCAGGCTGTGTCCTCTAAAGAGTTTTTGAACCAGGACACCCTATTTTGGTTTGTTTCAAAATATTTGGTGGCATTATTATGTTTCGTATTTTATTCTCGTTTTTTTGAAAAAAAAATCTTCTTTTGCTTTCTTGGCTATTTAGCCAATACTTAAAAGACGGCTATTAAGATAGTTTTAAGCCGACCGACACGACCTTAGTATTTTTTTCTGAGAATTATTATTATTATTTTTTTTTCTTTCTTTCTTTCTTTCTTTTTTCCTTTCTTTCTTTTTTCCTTTCTTTCTTTTTTACTTTTTTAAATATTTATTCAGAGCTTTTGTGGATACTTTTTTTCCTGAACATTTCGGTTTCAATTTTGACCGATTAGATAGGAGGCAAAAAAAATATTAGAATTTTATTTCAAATTTTTTTATAATATATTTAGTGTCGTTGACAAAAAGTGTTCCAAGCAAGCCATAAATTGTTACTTGGTGTTCCAAGATACTGGCTCGAATAAATGCAGGTTTCAATTTTTAAGAGCTAAGTTAGCGGCTGATTTACTTTTCGTAAGCTATAATGTAGTAAGATATAACCTGTCAATCATTAAAAAAATTCTTATGGCCCAATTAAAGTAAATTGCCGTTATAACAGATTATTCATTAAAAAATTTTATTCGTTTATTTATTATCACATGACCTGCCACATTTGACAGGTTATTAATAATAAAAAAATCATTTTATTAAAAAACCGATCTAAACCCTAACCCCATATCTCTCAAAACCTTTGATCCTACTCCTTACTTCAGATACTTTTTTAATTTTAAATATATTTTTTTATCCAATTAAAAAATTTCCTTCAGTTGAGCGTTCCTGAGTTGAGTGAGCGATTATCAAAAGATAAAATTAATATAATTATTCGTTAAAATTTCAATTGCCTTCCATCTTTTTCTAAATTATTATTTATTTAACACCCAATTATCGTAAAAGTAAATGGGGAAACTTTGTGGAATGCGTTGACACACTACCCGAACATTGTTCAATAATCAGAATCAAAAAGGCACCTCTATTAAAGCGACTCGTGAATTCGGCTAATTTAATGGTAAAAAGAAAAAAATCGATTTGTTCATCAGAGAGTGTTTTTTAAACGCTTATTTATTTGAAATTTTATTCTCACAATACCAGTCTTTAGATTTTAAATAAGAGTATTTTGGAAAGCTTAATTTAATTAATTTTTTTTTAAAAAAATAATCTAATTTATATAATTATCAAATTAAAGATCATTATCTCGACCTTGAAAACAATTTTAAAATCTTTATGCATTTGAGGTGACCGGGTATATAGAGCCATAGGTGTTGAATGTTTATATAAAATTTTTAATCTAGATCAATTTGTGTCAAAATTGAGCTAAATATGTATTCCAAAAATCGGAACCACGAATACGTTCTTATAGAAAAGTGCAGGGTCCTAGTCCCGATTTTGGGTTCAGGAATTTTAAACTCTATTTTGCGGAAATTTGTTAACAGAGGAACTTAATAGAAAATTTTCTAAAAGAGGTCGAACCCGCCCCCGGACGTCTTTCAACAAAATCTTTATTTTATTTTTGTGAAATACGTGCATATTATTTAAATTAATAATATTTTATTCAGATATAATCAAAAAAAAAAATTGAAACAAAACTCCATTTATAAAATGCGTATTTGAATATAATAGAATGGAAATAAATTGGCCAAAGGACGATTAACCGATTTGCCTAATTATGATCGTAAAGTCACTTGATCGTAAATTCGTCCACTTTTCTGATTGGTCCATTTAATAGTTGTAAATTAAGATTATATCTTAAATATTGTTATAAATGGACATAAAAATTCGTATTAATAATGATGTCGCCCATTTTGACCGAGATGGACGAAAATACGATCAAAGGAGACCCTTCCGATTAGCCATATCAATATATATTTAAAAAAATGAGAATTCACATAAAATTAAAATTTTTTTAGGCTTTGCTTAAAATCTAAAGATTATGTTCATTAATCAATTTTATATTACGCTTTTGGTTAATTATGAATAAAGGTTATAAAGTTTTAAAATTTTTTCATTCATACAATTTTTACATGCATGTTAAGAAAAAAAAATTAAGGTAAACAAGGAGGAAAGCGCATCAAAATGATATAGGAGTGTATCGTTCCTTGCTATAATTTGAGGTGTATATTACGTCAACCCTCTTAATGACATTAATACTAGCATAGAAGTGTCTATTCATTAAAGAGAGTAGATACTTTTATCCATTTCTTGATGACCGGAATGCAATATAGTTAAAATCTTAGCCCGCCGCGATTTCTGCGCATAGCCGCATCTACTATAGACGATTCCTTTCCTATTTTTTTTAATAATTATTATTGCCGTTTCTACAGGAGTTTATGCTCGTCAGGCACAATGTTAACTGCCTTAACTCCTTAAATTTATTTTAAGATCTCCCCAGGTGAGAGGACCACCAACAAATGAGATCGAGTATGAGTTGACGCCTCCTTCCAACATTGGCTATAGTAGATGCGAATGGCCTACATTATAATAAACGAGTCGTCAGTCTTTAGTATTAATGTCATTGTTTTGAGGGATGGCCATTCAACACCCGGTATCCAAAAATAAATTAACCTCCATATGATTTAAATCTAAAGATTAGTATTCATTTTTATTTATCAACAATGAAAACGAGCATAGTTATGTTTTAATAACTCTAATTTACACTAATTACAATTATATAATAGAAATATATTTACTACTATATTTTATTTACATTATTTAAAACATTTGATAGGCCAAAATATTCTGCAGACGGAAGAAGTGAAATGGGGAAAATTCTTTTAAATCTTCAATAATTCAATTCACAATTCCAGATGGTACTAGAAGGATGCTTTTAAAATCTAGATATTTTATCATAATATATATTTTTTAATAAAAAGAAATTTATACTTGAAAATATTAATAAAAAATTATATATTTTTAAAATAAACTTCCGATTAAAATGGAGAATGTGTTTAGACTTTTGATCTCTTAATATTCTAATGAAAGTTCACAGGATCAGTTCCATCGAACAAATCAAATTTTTAATGATAATCTTATGAGTAGAAATATCCATATATGGATTTGAATAAGTCCAAATTACAATCAGAATTTTTTTTAAAAAGAGAATATCAGCCATTTTATATATATATACCGGAAGTGACATTTAAAAACTGCATAAGTTATTTAAAGAATTTAGTAAAAAAAAATTTTGATATTGAGACAACTAAAAAAAGGTGTCTAGACTAGATATCGACACAATTCCCCAACACAACAAACATTAGATAAGGGTAGCTCGAAAACTTTAACAATTTTACTTTATTGGCAGAATTAGTTAGATTAATTTAAAATATTTCTTCTTTAAGTGTAAATTAGTTGATAAACTTAACAATACTCTCAATACTGTGACAAAGAAGGGCATTAGTTAAAGATGACACTCTAATTTCTTGACTTTTAAGATTCTATAAATAAACGATAAAATTTGTGAAAATGTTGAAATATTTTGTTAAAATGAAATAACATAACTCACATTTTAAAAGAACACATTAGACAATAATGTCACGTTTCTAATGATTAATATAGTGGCAAATAAAATGGCCAATAAAATTCTTGAAGTATTGTGTTATAATAGTTACGAGGAGCGTCTATAAACATAATATAGCGATTTACTAAACAACAACCAAATTTTATTTTAAATGCAATAACGAACACACATATTTAATATATTAACTAGTGTTGTTAAACGACTCGATGAACCGATTTTTAAAAACGGCTAACTCAATATTTTAGCCAGGAAAAGATCATGATGAAGATTTCGCTCAATGATGTCACAGTGGTTTGGACATCTATTAAGAAAGTCTCGAGGCTTAGGGAAATATTTTTCTGGCTAAAATTGAGTTGGCCGTTTTTAAAAATTGACTCAAATCAAGACGTTTAAACCATCGGCGTCAGAAGAAAATTGATTTTCAGAAGCTAAGGGCAAAAATATTTTGAGTAACAGGTTTAAAACTATGGTTGCCTATATTTAATATTAATCAGAGACCTGCAGAGGTAACATTTTTACGGCCTGGCCCGGATTTTATAATTTTTCGGATTTTTTTAAAAATCTAAAATATTCGATTAAAAAAAATTAGCCCAGCACTGTTATATTCAAAAAAGCTAAAATACAGACCGACCCGGGTATGGGTTTAGATTCGGCAAATAATAGCAGTTGATACTGGTCGATGTTCGGTTCGTAATAACTCTTATTAATGGATCTCAAATTAAATATTATTTTATGACGAAAAATAAATAGCAGTTTAAAATTTGGATTCGTATTCACCCCATGAATGATATCGCGTTTTAATTTTATTATAAAGAATTACAAGGGTAAGACTTTTAACTTTATTTTGATCAAATTCATTAGTCATTTTCCTGTAAACCTCAATTTTGTAAGCATTTATTTAAATCAATGCAATGAATTCGTAAGGGTTCGTGGTCGCTTAATCTAGCGATACATCAACACGATATTTTACCTCAAGATTGTATATAGGTTGATCACAAATTTCATAAATAGATTTCAAGTTTTCAGACGTCAAATTTACACTATTGCTGGTATATCATTTTCTCCCAAACTCATCAGCAAGCACTATTGCTGTGATTACAGAATACTAGAAGTAATTCCTCTTATCAATATAAAAATTCATATATTTTTTTCTATAAGCGAAACCACGTTATTTAAGTCGATACTATCGCTTTTATATAATCTTGTTTACAAGATTCCCCTCTGCCAGTACATAGTAACAAATAACAAGAGTATCCCAAAAAGAGGGAAACCTTATAATCTTTCGAAGAAACTTCCAATGCTACACTTTAAATCTTTTATTCTGAAAGAAAGATTACTAGAGCCTTATAATTAAAAATATTACTAAGCAGATATCGGATAACTTTTGCACTTTCTAATTTCCATTTCCATCGAGCTTTTTTTTTAACCTAACAGACTCACAATGTAAAATGATTGGAACAATTTTTTTTAATTTGCCATTTGTTGGGAAGCAGGAAATATAATTAATATATACCAGAGACCTGAAGAGGTACCATTTGCACGGCCCGGCCAGTTTTAAATTTTTTAGGCCCGGCCCGGATTTAAAAATTTAAGGCCCGGCCCGGATATTTTTAAAAAAAAAAATTCAGGCCCGGCTCGGAATTTTTTAATTATATTCGACCTGGTATATACAAAAATTCACCTATGACGTATTTTACCATATTTTTCAGCGAGTATTATCGCTTATTATTTAAAAAATACATGTAAAAAGCTAATATTTTGAGAATATTATATTGAATTTATAAAAATTATAAAACTGTTATTTATAAAAATGGATATTTTGAGCAAATACTATATTTTATATTGCATTTATAAAAATAAAACTAATATTCATAAAAATGGTAATAATATTTGTCATATACTATATTTTATATTACATTTAAAAAAAATAAAACTAATATTTAATTTATAAAAATGGAAAATATTTTGAGAATATAATATATTGTATTTAATTTATAAAATAAAAATAAATCGCTATTTAAAAAAATGCATGTATAATAAATAGTATTTTGAAAATATTCTAATTGCACAATATTAATATAATTTATTTTATAATAAAAATTTTTAACTATAATATTGTAAAAAAAAATAATGAAAAATGTTGGATTAAAAACTTTCATGAGTCAAGGTAAAATATAATAATTGCAATAAATATTTGACAGTTTGCAAAGTAAAAAACCAGCATGATTGACGAAAACCTATACTCAAGAAAGATATTAAAAATTCACAAATTATCATGAAGATAGAGAAGCATATCTACCTTTTCAGGTTGAAGATTACTTCTTCTTTCTTCGAGAATTCTCCCAGCAGTGGAAAAATTCCGCTCACAGCTTGCACTTAAAGCAGGAATTGCCAATTTTGCTAAAATTGGAAATTCGCTTCGATGAGCCGCCCACCACTCTAACAAATTATCCACCTTAAATGTTTTATCTATTATTTATGTAATTATAATATTCATCATCGGGTATTGACATATTACCAGAATTACCATCGCCCCATTTGTCATAAAACGATTCAGTTTGTTTAACAACAGTCGTAATTTGAATGGTCGATGGTATTTCATTTACTTCCTGAGCCTCTTGTAATTTAATATAATCTTTTATATAGTTTTCCGGTATTTTGCGATCTGTCCCTGACTACATACGTAATTGCTTGAATTTGGGACAGAGAAAAAGAGAAATAAAATGATACTTGTGTAAAACAAATTTTTCAATTAAAAAATGCTTTATATTAAGTAAAATCAATTTTATTTCTCCTTTTCGCTTTGAAAGGTATTACAAACTTTAAGAAGTGATATTCCTTTATTTGATTGTTTTGGTAAAATATATTCTAAAAATTTAGATATGAATTATAAAAAAATATATTAATAATACTTGAATATTGGGGCTTATTTAAGATATTCCTTTATTTGATTGTTTTGGTAAAATATGTTGTAAAAATTTAGATATGAATTATAAAAAATATATTAATACTTTGAATAAATTTGCAGGAAATTAATAATTAGATCGATCTGTGGGTTGTTAGGTAGTGTTAACCATCACCCAATATTATATTAATCATAACTATAATATAATATAATCTTATAACCATTAACTCATAATGTAAAAATTTTTATAAAAAATATTAAGGCCCGGCCCGGGTTTAACAATCTTAGGCCCGGCCCGGATATATTTAAAAAAAAATTTTTTAGGCCCAGCCCGGCCCGGATATGTTTAAAAAATTTTTTTTAGGCCCGGCCCGGGTATATTTAAAAAATTTAAAATACGGGCAGGGCCTGCAGGTCTCTGATATATACTATGCAAACCCAAAAAAATGAATTTGCAACACCCGATGAATGTGCCATGTCACCAAACAAGTTGGGGTTATGACAACCGCAAGACCAAAACATGTTCTGAACGCCTTTTATTAGTAACCTCACACAAGAAAAAATATTAAGTAATTATATAGTATTCCTACCATCTACCTCTCCCGGCTTCCGTTTTATTTGACTTGTCTTTGCGAATGTTTAACGGATTATAATATAATTTAGGTATTTATATGAACGTTTTTGAACCGAGAAATAAAGAATTAGGATGTTTTTCAAATCGAAGTGTTTATAAATTTATTACATTTAAATTTAAAGAAACAATCTTATAAAGAAAACCTCCCGCTATTAATTACCAACGAGAGTTTAGTGTAATATAATAATATAAAGGGTTGGAAATGAGGTTATTTAAAAAAAATATTTGTTTAAAAGAGACTCAGGGCGGTCATCTTGACTGCCATCCCCTATGCACGGCTCTGTTATAAAACAACCCTAGATGGACAGTCAGTGACATGACTGATATTAACCTTTACGAGTATCATTGTAACCTTCAATTCTTACTTTAAAATATTTGAGGAAGTTAATTTGAGAATAGAAAACTGTCCCGATCTCGTTTCGAACCAGCACGGTGTCACGTCTTGTTTAAGGTCCCTAATATTTGATCACACCTGCCACTCCAAAAAAAAATTCATTTTTGTAATAATAATTTACGATTATCGTATTTTTAATTTAAAAAAAAACACATAAAAACGATTAACATCCGACTTATAAAACTATCTAAAATAAGAATAATTTTTATTTTTTAAAATATTAAGATGAGTTTGGTCGATATCAAAAAAAAATGTGACATTAATAACACAAAGATTTATTATGAATACCTGGTTTACATTAATTATTATATTATATTTACCCATAATAAAATTTGACATAACATATTTTTTTAAATAAAAACATATATAAATAATTGGACTAAATGGGATCATACAAATTAATCAAGTTTAAAAAAATATAAAACATTCTTCATTTGCAGAATAACTTTTGAAGAACATAATTCACAGTGTAAGATGCAGCAATGTCCAGGAACAAGATTCTAAGAACCACGTACTTGAACTGAATTATATAAAAAAAAATATCAGGTTAAAATGTTAAGATGTATAATCAGGCTTAAGAATAAATTATTCGTTAATTTTATGGGGAAAAAAATATTCTCCGTGTTATTTGGCAGAAAAAAATTCGATATTATTTATTAGTAAATAGGAATTTCGTTTTTTTTGCAATTGAGAATATTATACATAAAAATCAAGAAATAATTTAAGCTAAGATTATACATAAAAGAAACCCTACATAACATGGCTAATTCAACTATGAAATTTATTTCCTAATATCTTTATCCAAGCAGGGTAAAGACACCAGGGAGCATAGTGGGATGGGGTCAAAATATTGATAAAAATCATATATTGTATATTAGAGATCTGCAAAACCGCGGGTTAAAACTTTACGGACAAACGCGCAAAATATTTTTAAGGGCTAGGCCAGCCTAGAATTTTGTAACTTACGGTATGGTCGTTCCATGCTCTCTTATAGAGTTTGTATAATGTAAATAGTAGAGATACCGCCTCCTTGGTGATTATAACTGCTTTAAACCCGACATTAAATAAACTATAAAAAATAATAATATTTTTACTTCAGATGGCAATTCCACAATTTCTAAATACGCTGTAAATGCCGGAAATATGTTTAAGGTTAAGCAAAGCGTGCATAAGAGGGGAATGATGAGTGAGTACAACAAGGCTTTATTTTCGTACATGCTTTCCATGAATGGCTTACCCTGATGAAGGCGAAAAATTTTTTATATGAAATAATGCAATGTCCAAAGCTGATTGATTCATTATGTAAGCAATAAACGATAACTTAATAGATTGGAAAAAAAATATATAAAATTAAACAGAGTAATTGCTAGTCGCGTTTGAGTTTGGACGTATTCATACTATTTAGATACAAAGCACGTTACTTTAGAAAATAGTAACCGAGAGAGTTAACGTTATATGGCTACTTATTAAAAAAAAAATTAGTGTAAAATTTTAATTTTACCCGATAATTAATGACGAACGTGGAGACCTGCAAAGTTAGAGAAATTATGTAGACCGTTGTATTAATGAGATTAGGTTTGAAATCAGCTTCCAAATCGACGAATATCGCTTCTCTGAGTGTTAATATAATAAAATTTAAATATTTTAATTTTTGATCAGTAGGAAAGAAAAGATGTACAGGAGAGACCGGGATTATATGGCTAGATGGTTTCCTCTTTTAAGATAAAATAATAATTTTTCTGGATAGCCTCATCTTCAGACAACAAAATAAATTATCGTTTATAGTGTGGGCACCATTCAGGAATAATTACTTACTAGGGAAGAAAAAAAAACACCAAAAAATTATATAAAAAACCAGGGACCCGAACCGTTATTTATAACGGTTCAGTTTGGTTAAGGTTCAGTATGTAAGAAATTATAATGGTTACGTTTTGGTTACGGTTCTTAAGAATTTTTTTTATAAAGGTTCGGTTCAGCTAATTATAAAGGTTCATTACGGTTAGAAATTTTTCTTTTATTGAAGCAGCACCATCTTCTAATTTATTTTTATTATAAGCATCTATGAATTATATATATAAAAAAAATATATAAGATTCAAAATAACTCATTTTTAAATATATTATTTGAACGTATAAGTAATATATTTTCTATTATAAATGGATTCCTTTTTGTTCGTCGTGACGATAACACAAATTTTAGCCCCGAAAAGGCCCTTTCTACAGAAACTTGCGTTGCGGGAACCGCCAGTACTTTAAGAGCAAGTATATAATTCTGGATATTCAAATTATTTTCATTTCTAAAATATAAAATTGAACCAGTTTAACCCTTTTTTTATAAAGGTTCTTTTTACCTACAAAAAATAATTATGTCGGTTCGGTTACGGTTATGGTTTACTCCGGGTCCCTGTAAAAAAATGGTGGGAAAATAAAACAATGCCACCAATATTGAGGGAACAATGAAATATTTTTTAAAATCTAGCCATTTTTTATATTAAAAAAAACACTATTAAAATTTTATTTTTTCTAAAACATGCAAAAATATTATAAAATATTTCGCCAAGAGTTGAGCGAAAATGTTCCACAAACCATGGAGTTTATTTTCAAAAATAAGAAATAAATTTTATAACTAAAATTTTTATCAATTTTTTTGTTTTATTTAAAAAAAATTAACGATATATTAGATAAATTAAAAAAACGGGGTTTTTCATCCATTACCATTTACAAATTACCTCGAGAAAGATATCAAAATCGGGGTGAAATGGTAATATATTAAATTTAAACCACAGAAATACAAAATTTTCATTCTAAATGATATAATTAATTATAGATTTTGATATGCAACCAAAACCTATTTTTTTTTAAAAAAAAAATTTCCAGGAACCGGTTCTAATAAAGTGCAAGTATTGATATATGCCGCGAGTCATAATTATGGCAATTTGCTAAAGAACGATAATTTTTTTTTATTAAAATAATATAAAACCCATGTTTAAAATATATTACTTACCCTAAATCAGGTGCTCGATTCAGATAGGCTATATACTATACCATGTAGAAATATCTAGTTTCGCTATTCAAAATAAAACGATTCTTTAATATCATATAAAGATAATAATTAGACGTTATCTAGAATTTTTAAAATAAACACATAGAAAACTAAAAAGATTCGATGCTATACATTCATCACTCTCATTTTAGAGGATTCATTTGTTGTTCGCATTTCTTGAAAATTTTTTAAACATTACTTTTAACAGACTTTGGAATAGGAAAATTGAACTGTGTAAAATTTAGGAACCGAAAGCCATTTTTTTTTAAATTCTGCGAAATCAAGTAGAATTAGATCAGATTTGAAACTATGTAATTAATATGAGTTATAAATATTTTTAAAATAAGTATTCATAATGATTGTACGCATATGATCATTCCTGACATAATTAGAATGCGGGAAATTGAAGACAATAAGCACGTTGCATCTAATCTTCGCGCTTTTTATTGAATAACTTTGCATAATTGTACACTACGCAAATCTTAATACGTTTTATTCTATTGTAATTCATTATATAGAGATGCCATAATAAATTTCTGACAATTTTGTTTTTACCATTTAAGTGAATTGAAATATAAAGGGTCGTTGGTAAACAGTAAAAAAAAACGACTTTAACTTAAGTCTAAATAGCACCCATCGTACTAGTGTAAGAATCCCGCTTTTAAAAATTTACATACTAGTATAACGATGAGGCTATCCAATGCTATAATATTAGTTCAATCCCTTAAAATAAAATTTCAACGAAAAAAAGCAAGATTGCCTGCCATATAACCCGGTCTCCCCCTATTTTCAACAATTTCAAAACCTTAGCGTTGTTTTAGGTAAGTTTATATTCATTTAATTAAAAAAAAATTAAATAAAAATTAAAACAAAATTATGACTTGTGCCTCTATCAGCATCGAGTATGATACTATTAAAAAAAATCCATAGAATCTTCTTCCGGTATGTGAGATTAATTTAAATTAAAATTAATATTTAGAACAGAAATCAGCATGCCCCAAGTTTGTTAAAAAAAATTTTTTTTAGGCCCAGCCCGTAATATTTGCTGTCCAGCCATAATAGTTATCCTAGTCCACGAATTTAAAGTTTAAAAATATCTTGCACAAATTGCCTGGCCCGACTCGAAAAAATATTTTTCTTAAGTTGCCCGACTCTTTAGCCGATATCCGATCTAGAAGTAGTCTAAAATTTAAAAAAAAACAGATACTGTCCTCTGCATAAAAGCATAGGAAATAATAATTTAAGTTTAAAATACGTTATAGGAAGAGAAGTGCCATTTTAACAAAAAACAGTATAAGCATTCTAACGATTAAGTTAAACCATTATTGGCCCGCACGGAAAGGAATGAATCAGAGAAAAAATCAGTAGATTTTTCGATTTCGTGTGGATCTGACAACAGATTTCTACTTTTGATATTTACCTCTTACCCCAAATATTTCTCTTGAATTTTACTATTTTTAAATTATATAACTTTGAAAATTGAACTAAAATTTTGCCAGCCGATTTTCGGATATGGTCCATCTACCATATTATAATTTAACAACGGGTTAAA
Organism: Gordionus sp. m RMFG-2023; assembly: GCF_954871325.1. NCBI lineage: Eukaryota > Metazoa > Nematomorpha > Gordioida > Chordodea > Parachordodidae > Gordionus > Gordionus sp. m RMFG-2023. Next base: position 7,768,671 of record NC_088777.1, read on the forward strand.
AACGTATATAATAATTTTTCCCTAGATAAAAAGAACTACTATATAAATGGTATTGTTAAAATCATCTTAACTTTGGCCAACTCCAAAACGTATAGCCAGTTGTTAATTATTTTTGTCTCTATCTTCAAGTTGAGTCAAACTTAGAGATGCAACTCAGTTTTTTATACAAAAATTTGACTATGCTATATTGAGCGGACCAAAGCTAGAACACTACCAAAGATTTTTTAAAAAAAATTAAGGTTAACAGTAACACTTACACCAATAAGGGTGATTGCAAAAAATGCAAGTTTAAATTTTTTTTTTCTATTTCTAAATTTAAAAAAAAATAGACTTCAATTCTAAAAGCGGGGCAATACAATATAACGAAAGTGATAAAATAATCGATATCAACGAATGCTGGAACAGCTGATGCATAATGCCAGATCGGTAAAATTAAGTATTAAAGTATGATACTTGGGAGGCGAGAGTTTAACGGCCGAATCGAATAGGAATATCAAGCAATAGAAATGCACGAAGAATTGAGAGAATATGGTAGAGAGAGTGCAGATATTGAATATGTTAGGTAAAGGCTTTTCGATTGATAAACGCTTTAAGGGCTGATGATATTAATTTAAAATATTTTAGTTATTATTAAATATTTCAAATTTACAAACGAACGCTTTAATGAACGAAGTTGATATTTTTTGAAAAAAAAAATATTTTGACGAACGCATTCGTTTTAAGTTCGTTCAATTTTAGAAAATCTTTTTATCTTTATTCATTTATAAATAATTAATTTAATATTAATCCGGGTTCAGCTGTTTCCTTTATCACATTTGATTTTTTTTAACCAGCCACTATTTCTGTCCTATAGTATAAGTTTATTAATTTGAATATTATCATTTATGTTATAGATTAGGGTAAGCATGGATGTTGTGTTATGTTTCATCATCATCAATCTGATTCTGTAAATTCAGAATTAAAATGAATTAAAATTACCATAACCCAAATATATTAATAAATACTTTACATCCTAAATTAAATAAACTAATTCTATCCTTACCAAATTGTGTCCAAAAAGTATAATAAAAGTTTCAAAATTTTCAAGTTCAAATTTAAAAGAGATATTTGATTGTAATATTTATAATTTTATATAATATAACTATAAGTATCCTGTTAAAAATTTATTTCAGATTGTTGTATTTCATAGGCTTATAAAATTATTATGATTTTTTTTGAAATGTTTAAGCACTAATTAATTCTCGTTTTTATTTAATAATTTACATTTTTTTTTCCTGGACCATGTCAAATTTGAGACCATTTTACAAATTTCAAGGAACCAGAATCCATTTTAAAATTTCCAGTAAACAAATTCCAACTAGTTTATATATAAGTTACAGCTAATATACAAATTAGCTAATTAATTTTAAAAAAATTTGAGTATATTTTATCATTTTTTTTGAAAGAATTTGTTCATTTTACTCATCTTGGTGTTTGTTTGTTTCCTTCTTTTACTTTCTTTAAGAAAAGATCCCTTAAATCTTTCAAATTTGTTTTTAAAAACTTTACTTTATCTACATAAACAATTTATAATTGTAAGTAAGTTTCTTAAATTATTAAAAACAATAACTTTAGATCTGGATATGGAAAGAAAGCAAATGGCTAGTAGAAGACCCTGTATGGTGGCTTGAGTATCGCTAAATTTAACGCCCTGTAGGTATAGCACGCTCTGGGAATACGCTAAGATCAAAGAGTTAAGAGCTAAAATGGTGTACATTTGCAGGGTAGTAACTAATGTGCATCGTCCTTGCTTTATTATGTGACAAACTAATTTTTTTTAAAAAAATAATGAAATTATATAGCCATTTTGATCTAAAAAAATCCCGTTAACCCCCCCCCCCCTTTTATGAAGCTGCTGGATATGTCACTAAACTAAATCATCGTCATCGAGGGGTTTAAAATAGACCAATATACCCCTCACCATAAAGCCCCTAGGTTCAAGTAGTTTATTAATTTTCATTTTTATAAATGGGGTAATTTCTCTCGTTCCATAATGTATTATATATACCGCATTGGATGGAAGAATTTTTGGAGGTGAACGGTGCGGCGATGCTCGCGTCGCCGAGCTTAACGATATCCGGATCCATGCCTTCTTTCTCAATGTCTTGCAAAAGTTTTGCAAGTTTTTTCTTAAAAAATTAAATTAAATACCTCATTAAAAAAGGGATCTATGGCCACTTAGTTAGAGAGAATTAAATCTCTCACAAGACAAATATATTTTCATTAGTGAGAAATAGGTGCATTACTAGGAAGTAACGGCTTAAAATAGCTAATACAAAATGGCTAAAATAAGATCGTTATTTCTTTTAGTTTTTAAGAATTTTTTTAACACAAATATTTATATACTCTCTAAAGACAGCGCTACGGTCTAATTTATTCCAATTGAAGATGAAATTCAAACTTAACGATTATTTATAATTTCCTTGGTTTCCAACACTCACTTAACCCTTAATCAAACTTTTTGACTTTCTCCTTTTAGGAAGTATTATAAATCAAATTGGTTTACTTTAGCCTCCAATTTCTTGTTCAGAAGAGTATTAGCAGATGTGATAGAAGTATCGATGCTAGAATTATTGATTGGCGATGAACTGAATTTAGCATTTTTTATCCTTTTCTCGAGTAAATTTTTTTTCGACATGGTAGTGTTGCTATTACAATTTGGTGTAACTTTGGGATTTTTGTGAAGATTTTTATCAAGTTCGATCTCGTCTAATGAACCACCGTGAGATAATATGGAGACACCTGAGTTATATTTATGCGAAAATGTATTGTGATTTATTTATTCCTTTCTTTATTATTATTTTCATTCATTTCTTTCGCTTCCTTTATTTTAATTTTTTTTGTCATATAAAATTGTTTTTATTTTACATAAAAATATTACCCTCTTACCTATATGGGCGTGCTTAAGTGCTCCTACATCGTTGGTTCCATCTCCGCACATAAGAGTAACTTTGCCTGATCTGTTGTATGATGAGATCACTGCTTCCTATATATTATTATTACCCAATAAATTGTCGTAAATATGTAAAAATCTAAAACTGATAAAAGAGGAAAATTAAGTTATTTTTAAAGTGGAAAAATAAATCAGGCCAAAAACTTTCCTTCTCTTTATAATTCCGAATTAATATTTGCTAAAAAATATGTTTACCTTTTGGGTGGGCGTAAACCTGGAAAAAATCTTGGTCTTAAGCAAGATAAAATCCATCAGCTTATTACTCAGGTCTTTGTTTTTGTCAATCGAAGAAACATAAGAAAGGAGCCATTCAAAGGATTGTCCCGTTAGGCATAAATCTATTCTGTTATCCTTTATTTCATTGAGTGAATCATATTGCGCTCGGCGATTTGATTCAGAACTGGGGTGAATTTGGTGCAAGGATTGGAATGTTAATTTTCTAGGGCATAAACGAAGTATGTGGTTAGGATTGGAATTATGCAGTGGTTTCCATGTTAATAAATCATACCCTTTCATTAAAAAAAATTAAAATTAAATTTTTCACTAGAAATAATTGTAATATATTTCGCAAATTCTATTCTTTATGATAATTTTTTTTTAGGTGGATCTTAACGTCAACTACAAAAATTTTATATAATTTTTTTCGCTACCGTCCATTGCAGTATCGAAAGCGGGTATTTGTAACATGTAAATTTGTTTTGACGATACAATCCCTAATTCGTGACCAACATGGCAGGCCGTCAAATGGTTATCACCTGTTATCATTACGATCTATTTTTTTTTTACAAAATACTGTCCATTATTCTTCATTTTTGAATCAATTTTACTTTATGATTAGAATGTATCAATTCGTTAATGGCTTTTCCTGTGCTGGCTTTAAGAGGGCAAGACACAATCAAAAAACCCCTGAAAATCAATTCCTTTTCGAAGGTATCCTGGTTTAGTTCGAATTTAGTCGCGTTACTAGATTTTCCGGTATCGAAAAGCTCCGCAGGCAATATGCGGCTGCCCAAGGCAAGAACTCTTCCGCCTTTGTTAGCGAATTTTAGGTATGTTTGGTCGTAATCCTCAGGTGCGTTGATAAACTTGATTTTAATTTATTTTTTTTGGCCATTTAATTTTAATCGAATGGTTGGTTATAAAATGAGTAAGCACCTTTACTAACTGTAAAAAAAAATCTGAAATGCCAGTCACGCAAAAGTGAATCGATTTAAAGAAGACACTTAACTTTATTTAGTTCATACACGCATTCATATGTATAATATATTGATGATATATGAAAACAAATGGCTAAAAAGAAAATATTTTCTTTCATTACTATTTATCGGGCTGTTGAAAGCATAGCGGTACAATTTCCGGTTTTTAGTTTTAAATTGTAAAACCGGTTAGTTCAATACCGGTTATAACTCGGTCCCTTTCGATTTATAAATTCGTATCGGTTTATTTCCGATTTCCATCTGCCTAAAAAAATCATGGAATTTACCTTACTGATGACTACTATTCCGAATGAAAGAGCAAAATAACAACCAACCAAATAGAAACTATGAAAATTAAGAACTTTGAGAATTGGATTAATCGGCTCTTCCATTATGGTAAAAGAAAATCGTGATCGACTCAAAAACTTATTATTTTTTAACCAAGTTAAAAGCTTAAAATAAACGAATCGACCTATCCACGTACATTGATATCAGCCAAAAATTATTGCGCATGGAAAAAGAAAAAAATTAATAAAAAAACCAAATCATGACACCCAATGACATATAATAATAGCTAGACTGACTATTTCTTTAAAAGTGTACATCAAATAGTTGGGAACGCCATTTTGATTACCCATAACATATCATTATTAAAAAATTTAAACGAGGCCAATTTATTCCTATGTCTGATGCAAACTTTATTAAAGAATTGCCTGATCGTCGTGATAATAAGGAAGCAAGCTGATTTAATAGTAGATTTTAACATGAGAATAATTACTACATGGGTTACCAAAATGGCCGGCCCAGCTGACTTGCATTCAAAGACGCTTTCAAATGCATTATTATGAAAGCATCGACAGATAGGTATTATTATATGTCATTGGAAACCGTCACTCTAAGAAAATTATTCCCACCCCAATGACACGTATTATTCAATTTATAATCGTTGAAATTTGGGATAGACGTTTTTTTTAAAAAAAAATATTACAAAAATTAGATTAATAAAACTATGCTACCCATTTTTCTTAAATCTACAATGTTTATGTTGGAGGCAATGTTGTTATTTTTTTAACTTTAAAAATCAGGTTCTACAATAAATGTATTCCATTATGTTTGGAGTACCCACCCTATTTTCAAACGATTTTGTAACGAAACTATGAATTTTATATAATTTATATTAGTGTTTTCCCACCGATTTTCCATATAAATTATAAATTGAATCAAAGGTTATGGCAAAATTTGTCTACAATTCGTGAGATAGGTATTCCAAACATGCTACAATCCATTTCCGGTATAAACAGATTTTTAAATCTTAAAAAAAAGCTGTCAAAAATTGATTTAAAAGTTGGAATTGCTGAAAAAAACACATGTTGACGTACAGGGAGTAGTATAAAAAATTACTTAATGCATCTAGTTACGATACTTTCTCCCATTATATATAGATTTTTATATTAAAATATTTGGCAAACTACTTATTAAAATTATGATTAATAATAAAATGCCTTTAATTCAAATCCTTATTCTGTCGATATTATGTTTTTTTTAAAAAAAGGTATATATTATTCCATTCCCCCCCTCTTCATCAGAAATATAAGAATTTTTCGATATGAATTTGAAAAAAAACCATAGGTTTAAGCACTTCCGGAGCTCCTTTAATGACCACCTGGTAAATGAACTTGTTCACATTGAACATGTCCTTGTAACTGATAATGACCGACATTCGTTTCAGAGCACTAAGGAAGTGAAATCTGTGCAATATTTTGAGAGGTGACCATGTTAATTCATGAACGGTCTTGTTTACTCCAATCACTACATCGTCTAAAAAAAATGGGTGCAAATGTTTAAAATTTTTTCATCTTCTTTTTTTCTTCATTTCATTTCTTTAAAGAAAAGTTACATTTTAAACATGGTCTTTGGGGCAGCTGAATTTGTTATTTCATGTGCCGAAATGTGCATGTGGAACTTATTTTATCAGGGCTGTGTCGGTTAACAGATTTCATTCGATATTATTAAAAACCGATCCGATAATCGATACTTAAATTGATTTTATTTGCCATTCATTTTAAATTCAATGTCATAAAAAAAAAATTAATATTTTCTATTCAAAAAAAAGCTAGCTTCCACACTACTCAATTCTCAAAAAGTTAATTATCTCATTTAAAATATTGGCAATGTTTATGGCTTGAATGTTCGATTTAGATAATATTTAAAAATGGCCATTAACATATTTATGCAAGCCTCGAAATATTGATGTTAGATGTCTAAACCTTTCTGCCAACTGTGGGCAAATCCCAAGCTTGGATAATTTACTTATCGGATAAAACATTGAGTTATCCGTTTTTCAAAAAATATCGGCTATATCCAATCCGTATAACAACACCAGCTTAATGTGACTTGTTAGATATTTTAAAACCTTTTCTTGTTTACCAGATATAACAAAACAATTCCATTTTTTTTATTTATATTAAACATTACAAATAAATTCAAATTTCAGTTAATTTTTACGAATTTATTATTCATATGAAATTATATATAAAATAAAGATACATTAAAAAAATATAAAATATCAGATTAAATCGAATCGGCTTTTTTAAAAATATCGGCAAGGTCCGATTTATTTTAAAAATGCTAGATATCGGTCCCGATTAGATATTTAATATGGAGACGAGCCAAAAAAAACACCATGCAAATTTATAATAATTTTATAAATTTTTTTTTAACAAAATGGCGCGCTATATAAAATTTTTTAATAAAATGGGCGGTCAGTTTATGCTCTTATTGCAAACCTCTGTTACATGTTTTGAATTTAGCTAAGGTAATAAAAAAAAATAGGAATTTTAAAACTGTGAAATTTAATAATATGGTTTATTTGTTTTATTTTACTCGGAATACATCTTTGGATTAGAATTAAGTTTATATATAATTTAAATATGGCGTCTATTAATTTAAATTTATCATTTTAATATAAGAATTAGTGGCTTAACATTACTTTCCCCTATTTTACTTATTCTTAAGAATATTATAGACAGCATCTTACCTCGTAAAGTATAATTATTTTACATATTTAAAAACAATGAGATTAATTTTTAATCCAAGCCGGCGATTCATTCATAAAAAGTGCACATATATTGAAGTCAGCTGTAGTCAATGTCATTGGCTGTAGTAGAGACCATTGAAGGTTTCGTCTAAATATCTTTTCAATGGCGGATTTTAATATATGTAACTCTTTAATGAATGAATCGCAGTTCAGGTTAGTATTAAATGCAGGTAAAATTCTTTGAATTCTCCAAACTTTTAGTCAAATTCCACCCCAATTCCTGCAAAATTGCCTTTTCCAAAGGATCCCCTATGATATTGATATCCCAGGTCAATCCATGAGTGCGTGGTAATCTAGGTCCCGATTCTAGCTGATCATCTTGTTCCCCTCTAGGCAAATTAATTAAAGAATGACAAGTACCTAGAACCATCTTAGTTATTCTGCTGCATTCCTCAAGAGGAACAAGACTGTTATCGCCAAATTTTTGGGTCATTATGGCACCACCTTGAGTTCCATCATCTGATTCGTTTAAAAAATAGTTTTAAATAAATTTTCATTTCCTTTAATTAGATTATATTTTTAAGTGAAAAATACAAAAAATTAAAAAAAACACATTACTTTCTTTATCAGAAATATATTCTACAACGCCATCTATAACAAAATCATCGGTTGTCAAGGTTCCAGTCTTGTCAAAACAACAGACATCAAGTTTACCGGCAAAAGGAATTCTAAATGGCTCGGTACAAAATATGCCTATACATGATTAAAAATTTTATTTATTTATTTATTTCTTTCTTTTATTCTATCTATCTATCTATCTATCTATCTATCTATCTATCTATCTATCTATCTATCTATCTATCTATCTATCTATCTATCTATCTATCCATCTATCTATCTATTCTATCTATCTATATCTATCTATCTATATCTATCTATCTATCTATCTATCTATCTATCTATCTATCTATCTATCTATCTATCTATCTATCTATCTATCTATCTATCTATCTATCCATCTATCTATCTATTCTATCTATCTATATCTATCTATCTATATCTATCTATCTATCAATCAATCTATCTAGCATTCCTTTCATCGAGAAATGATGATTGTAATAGAGTTCTTAATTATATATTTTTTTAAAAATTGTATATATATAAGAACAATTAACTAAACTCAATTTTGACAAGGCCAGAAGGGAGGAGTTAATGGCTAAGGAAAGTTCGATAGGTAATTCAGGTGGTACAACCGAAGTAATTATCAAAACGCATTCCAAAAGAAGCTTGTATCTATTTCGAGCTGGGTCTAAGGTACCTGGAATATAATTTACTTTTTAATTGGCCTGAATTATTTTCTTCTAATTTTCGTCATATTTCCTTATCTTATTGATTCCAAGTTCTTATATTTGACTCGGTTCCAAGAAATCTCGTTCTAATCTATGCAAATATATCTTTCCTATTTACCTTGAATCCACACGTATATTGAAGCGGCTATAGCGAAAACGAGCAAAAGTCCAATGAAACAACAAGTCTCCCAATTTTCCGATCCCCCGACAAACCCGCCCCTAAGCTTGACCCCTCCTAAAATAGTACTCAATAGCTTACCTTGGCTAGTTGAGAATCCGGTTCTTAAAACGTGTACCAAGCAACCGTTATCGGGACCTGCAAGATTGAATAAAAAATAATAATAAAAGAATAAACAAAATAAAATGAAGAAAATAGGGGCAAGGGGGAGGAGGGTGTAAAGAAAGCCTTCCTTTATTTATTTATTTCTTTGTTAGGGTTAAAGTTAAATTAGCTTAATTAGAAAATTTAGAAAATATCGGTAGAGCACTTCAATTCTCAAGCGAAGATATAAAGCAAAAGACTAAAATAACACTAATAATCTTAAAATGCTACTTAACATGATATAATAGTATATTATCATAAGTACTTATATGTGAAAAAAAATAAACTTTTCCATCCACTTTTATTTTTATTGGGGGGCGTAAGGGTTTGTATCACGTGAGTCCCACCATACAGTACCCTCAGTTTGGAGTCCTCGCTGGATAGATCCAAAATCTGATCGCCATTCTCATTTTCTATAGATTCCTTTGCATGACATATTTTTTATTAAAATTTTAATTATATTTATGTTTTTAAAAAAAAACCAAATAAAAAGCTAGTCAATGAGTATATATCACGGACCGGGCCGGGCTTGAAGACATTTTTTAAAAAATATCCGGGCCGGGCCTGAAAATTAAAACGTCGAACCGAGGCGAAAAATTTTTTAAAAAAAATCCGGGTAGAGCTGTGCAAATGGTACCTCTGCAGGTATCTGGTTTATATCGCTTAAAGTTCAAGAGAAATCTTATCTATCACTACTTATAAGTGTTAGGCTGAATTTATATATATATATTATTTTTAAATATTTAGGGCTCAGCCTTGGTTTGAAATTTTACATATTTTTTAGCCCGGCAATATTTTTATGTATTCATGAAGTGAGCCAGCAGGATTCTGTTTTTTATATAAAAATTAATTTTTAAAAAATTTCGACTAAACAGCCTAAAAAGCAGGGGTTCGAGCCAAATCTGAAGTTAAAAACCCGGGTTTTTAAAAAAAATTTGCGGAATGAACCGAACCTTTTTTTAAATTTCTAAAAACCCTAACCAAACCCGAAAATTTTTTGATCTCGGGTTCAGTGAATTTCATATTTAAAATCATATGTTAAGATATTTGTACAATTGTAAATAGAAAAATTAATAATTTAAATGAGATTTTTTAATATTTTTAATTTATTAAAATATAAAAGGTATTGATATTATTCAAAGATAATTATAAGATTTGTGCAAATAGGCATCTTGCTAATTTATAGAGTGCGATTAAAACCATACCCACTCTCATTTCATCTGATGATAATAATTCAGATGAAGTTATTGTATAAGATGATTTAGAGAAATTGATACAACTTAAAGAAAGGGAGGAGCAAATACTTAAAAAAAAGGCCAACGATTGCAGAGAAATGTAACGATAATTAATAGATTTAGCGATTTTTGGATTAGGAGGAAAATATTTTGCATTTTTTGGAGTCTGGTACGCTGCAGCCCCCTGATTTATATATTTTATTCAAAACCTTATTAGCTGCTCCTGCAACCCATCCTTTTCACATTTGAAATTCAATCTTTCAACGTAAAGATTGAGGATAAGCGAATAACTCTTGAAAGATATCATGCTAGTTACGTCTAAATAAGCATTTCAAAATTTATACTTGACTATACTTTACATTTTAAAATATATTTATAAATAAAATAAATTATCTGGAAAGAAAATTGGTTATATGAGGGTCATTCCACGTTAAATCAATCATGATTCGGCCGACCCCTTTTAAAATTGTTAAAAATTTCTGGAATTATTTATATAGGTAAAAAAAAATGAGAAAGCCGTTTATTTAACTCGCTAGCACACCTAGTTCTCGAGATATAGGGGCTCAAAGGTGCAAAAAAGTTCCACTTTGGAATCTGTAAAATTTTCAAAATGCTTATATCTTCAAAACTATTTATGGTAAAAAAATATATTAATATATCAAATTGTAGGTAAAAATAATCTCTAAAGAGCTATCAAAAAACAATAAAAATTGGCGCCAATTTGAGCTGTTAACTTCCGGTTTATCTATTTTGCATTACCTGTGTTTTCAAGCAAAAAAGGGAGTTTGTTTTCGAAATTTATTTATTGCTTTTTATTTAGACACCTTTGCTAATTATATATACGATGTCAAAACCTTGGCGACGCTATCGACTCCAAAAATCAAAGAAAAAGATAGAGGGCGCTTTATGAAATTACGGATTATGGTTAAAATGTTGCAGCTAACTTATCAATAACCGGATATTTTCACTTTTTATACTAAAAAATTTTGAATTTCTATTAAATATACTAATTAAACTGAGGGGCAAAGTGGGAAAATGCCCATTAAACACTTAATAATGAAACAAATTTCCAATAATAAATATCTTTCATGTAATTTTTTTAATATTTATTTTTATTAATATATAGAAATATAGATATAATCATATTCATTCCATAATTTCACATATATTTGAAACAAAATTTAGTTAGTCTAATTTTAATATTTGAATGAATACCTTTGAATTTAAGATATAAGCTCTCGTAAATTAATTAAAATATCTTTTTTGGACTTGAATCTTTTCACCATTTTTTATTATAAAAACAAAATCCCTTTTCCCAGGCATCGATCTACTATATTCATCATTGCTATAAAGGTTTTGACAACAGCAAAGCGCCGGGTTTAGGATTCGGTGTTGAAAAAAAACCCTTTTTCTTTTATTAAACCTTTTGATTTTCGCCATATATGAAATATTAAAATTCTTTTACAATTTTTCTTACTGTCCAATTTGATGGTAATAATGTTAATAATCTATATATTTATTTGTAATCGACAGTTGTGATAAATTGTTAAGGTTTCTATAATTTCATCGAAGTTTTCATAATTTGATGAAGATAATGGTATAATTTTAGTCGTTAAATTTTTTTTTACTCTAGATATTTTTTTCTACGAATATTTCTTTTCACATAAGCGTTTTCTTTTAATGAGAGATTCCCCATTTGATTGTAGGGATATATTAATATTATGAATAGCCTCTTGATTAATTATATGAAGGGGAGAATCAATATCTACATTCATTTGAAGTATAAGGAATGTTTGCTAATTTTGCCGACATGAAGAGCATATTAACATACTAAATTTCTTTGGGTCATCCAGGGTAGAATCTTTTTTAGATTCTTGCGATAAAAAGCATGTCTCTGTAGATTAAATGGATTGTAACATTTTAATATTTGGTACGTCCATTGTGATATAGAATAAAATTAATTGATCTGCACCTAGAATATATGTTTTTGCACTCTCCAAATCCCTAAAATAATAAGCTGCAGACGGGTTGAATTATTTAAAATTAATCTGAACGGACAAGTTAAAAATATTACGCAGAAAGAGAGATCTTTTTAAACAGTTTATTTTGTAAAATAATATACTAGTAAAATATAATCTATATATAATATGTCTAATAAAATATTCGTTTTTACTGCAGCTGTTATACATTATCGAGTTAATAAGTCATTCGCTATAGTATCAAAGTAGAGATCTAAAAAATGTAAAACTTTTAAGGATGGTAGGGGGGAGAGCAGATATGGGAAATTTTATCATATTTTTTATAAACGTATCAATATTTTCATTTTCCTTAAGAATAATATTTTTCAACCATTAGCGCAATCTATTTTTTCTTCAATTTTTGCTAAAAATGCCGAGGAATCGATAGCGTCGCCAAGGTTTTGACATAGTATATATTATAAAAGGTGTCTAAATAAAAAGCAAAATATTTTTTCCGAAAACAAACTCTTTTTTGCTTAAAAATAGACGTAAAGCAATATAGGTAAACCGGAAGTTAAAGACTCATATTGGCGCCAATTTTTATTATTTTTTTAACCTACAATTTGGTATATTATATATTGTTTTATTATAAATAGTTTTTGAGATATAAGCATTTTAAAAATTTTACAGATTCCAAAGTGGCTATTTTTTGCACTTTTCTGCCCATATATCTCGAACCAGGTGTGCTAATAAACGGTTTTCTCATTTATTTACCTATCTATATAATTCCAGAAATTCTTAACAATTTTAAAAGGGGTCGGCCGGCCTTTTTTGATTGATTTGACATGGAATGGCCCATGAGTGATACTACCAGTGTTCATACTTTAAAAAAAAGGTGCGGTATATTTGCTGTATCTAAGTGAATGAAAGAGCTGAAGGAAAATTTATTTTTCCGCAAGCAAAAAAAATTAATATTAGACTATAAGCAGGATTAAAAACAATGAAGAAAGAAAGCAGTAAAAGATAAACATAAATAAATGGGGGAAAAAAAGAAAGAAAATATTAGAAGGCATATAATATGTAAGTAAATAAATGCATTAAATCTATGGCTGTGCCGATCCACATATTTTTCACTGATTCGATATTTATATTTACGTCCCAACTTTGAACCAAATGTAATTAAAAAATCCATATTTTCTATGCAAAAAATCGAATTATGCATTTAATTTAATTTTAATATTTTTAATTCTACAAAGACTATAATTTTTAAATTTTTTTTAAAAAAATTATATTATATAGATAAAAAAATATATATATATTTAATAATGTATCCATTTTATTTTGAATAATATATATGTTGTATTCCATATTAAATCAACCAAAAAAAGTCGATTCTCAACCCGACCCCCTTCAATTTTTTTAAAAATGTGTATGTTGGTAATATATACTCTAACTAATAAAAATGTAAAATTTTACTTTTCAAATCGGCTTACTTCATGAGATATGGCCATCTTTAGAAACGCGAAAATTCCAAAATACAGTATATTTAATTTTAAATATCTCAAAAAGTAATTAAGCTGAAGGCATGATTTAAATTTTATTAAATAGCTTTAAAATAGCCCTTTAATATGATATAAAAATTATTTTATTAAGTCTATTACCAAAAATCGGAAATAGAAAACCGGAAATAGCTATAAAATAAAAATTGCTCTTTTTTTTTCTTTCAAATTTTTTTTACAAATAGACATTATACTTCTTAATATTTGTACAAAATTTTAGATTGGGACCATTACTGGGCCAATAGTTATTACGCTTTAAATATAAATAGTATGGCTTAAATCCTAAATTATACCAAATATATAGTAATTTACGAAACAAATAAAAAGAAAATTCCTTTATGATCGGGCAGATTATATTTTTTTTATAAATGTTTCGGACTGTGAGCCCACTAGTAGACATTATGTCATATTTAACATATAAGTTTAGCGATTTATTTTAGAGAGAAAATAATTGTAAAAATATTTATAACTTTATTTAGCTAATTATTTATATTACATGAATATCAAATGGAAAATTAATATTGTTATAAACATATTAAATTAAATAATATCATACATTAAATTATCTAATGAATTAAAATAACGTTTGACTTTCATTTTTTCCATTAACTTTCATTGATATAAAATTATTCATACCTGGCATAAGTCTGCTGTTTTCGTCAGAATTATAAAATTCTATTACTTTATTTGCAATGTCATCCGGAATTATTCTACTTGGTGTTATGATATTTGGGTTTGACAAAACACCCTTTTCTTCAACTAATTGTTTAGCTGTCCGGGTCATAAAATTTGTGGTTGAAAATTCCTTTTCAATTTTATCAAGAGTCCAAGATTTTGGTAAAACTGTTAAAATTTGTATTTTTTCATTGCGAGAACTTGTAGCAAATTTTTCTTTCAGTTGATTTATGATTTCGGCTTCATCTTTTTTTGCTTGATCCTGTAGATTTATTTTAAAAACTTTTTTAATTTTTCCCTGAATTTTCAAAAATTTATTTACAGGATATTTTTTTTCATTTAACCTTTTCTTTTTAATAGGTGTCTCCCCTAAAAATGGCAAAGTTTTATTTAAAGTTGAAATTGAAGTATTAAAATCTGTATAAGAGTCGGGATTATTGCATGGTTGATCAGGTTCAGAATCGCTAAATGTTTCATTAATAGTTGAGGTAGAAGGTAAGTTAGAAATAGAAGGTAATGTGATCGGGATCGTAGAAGTAAAAGGTCAGATCAGATTTGTTGAATATTTTTTTTTTCCGGCAAGAGCTACAAATTTTTTGATTAATTGATAAGCTAGAATTCATTTCTATCATCCATTGTAAAACATTTCTAAGATCGTAACGTACTGAATGAGATTTTATTATAAAGGGATTACAGCACTTTACTGGAATAGAAATATCTTTTCTAGACATTTAAATTTTTTTGGTAAGGAATAAAAGATAGCTATTAATTTTATATAATTATTTTAAATTAAAAATAAATTGGATAATGAATATTGATAATTTAATTTTCTTAGAAAAATGGCTTTATAAAATTAATCAATATAAATGACGGCTGTTGCTGTTGGAATTGAATTTGATTTTTATGATAATTATTTTATTTGATAATTAATTATAAGTAGAAAATAATCTTTATGAAAATATATTTCTGACGATCACAGAGATAATTTTTTATCCGGCAAAGAAAATAATCTACATAATTCACTCATAGAATATCATATTAAAGGGCTATTCTAGAGTTATTTAATAAAGTTTAAATTATACCTTTATCTTGATTACTTTTTGAGATATTTAAAATGAAATATGGTGTATTTTGAACTTTTCGCGTTTCTAAAGATGGCCATATCTCATGAAGTAAGCTGAGTTGAGAATTAAAATTTTATATTATTGCTAGTTAGTGTATATACTACCATCATGCAAATTTTAAAAAAAATCGAAGAGGGTCGGGTTGAATCTTCAGTTGATTTGATATGGAATACAACATATATATATATGTTGATATGATTTATAAAATTGTAATATTTAATATATAAAATTATAATATGTTAGATTTTTTAAAATAAATATGAGAGCTTTTAGATTTTTTGGAAATAAGCTTCTAAGATGTGGACTATCTATATCCACTGCCGTATTGTAGATAGACTCAAATGGGACACTTGTTGCAAGAGGCGCCAAAAATTTACAAGCAAGTTTTGACAAAGTTGGATACTTTTCAGTATTAATTCACCAATAGTCAAGTGGTTCCAAAGGGGATATAATATCAATGTTATTAGAGTTATCTAAATAAACACAGATATAAAACTAGCATTATTAAATTAGTGGGTTTTTCATACAAACCCAACCTCTTGTTGGGTTTGAAAAATAATCAGATACCACCCAAACAAATGGAATGCTAGATAAAATATGAAATATTATATCTTCTGATTCTTTTAACCTTGATTTCTTTCAAGTATGACAGATCATCTACATAACTATCGATTTCAATCATTTTATTTGTACTAGTTTCTCTTTGATTTCCCATTTAAATAAATAAAATTTAGTTGGTGTTGTGCATTTCCATCGTTTTAAAAAATAAATAAAAATCTATTGAAATATTATAAAAATAATGTAAAATAAATATATAAATATATATAACATAAAATAACAAAAAAAGTAAAAATATCGGATCGGATAAATTTTTAACAGGTATCGACCCGATCCGATATTTTCTGAAAACACTAAATATCGGTGCCGATCCGATCCGATATTTAATATCGGCACAGCCATAATTATATTAGAAACCTACTTTAGGTTGGGGCACTGATTCACCCGTTAACATCGATTCATCCACTATGCAAGTTCCCTTGAGAAGCAGCACGTCACATGGGACAACCTTATTTCTCGCTATAAAATAAAACAAACAAATGATTAAAAAAAGGGGAAATTTATCGGGACTTTAGTGTTATAATGCGCTTTCCTACGTTAACTAATAAGTTATCAATTTTTTTAAAATAAAGAAAATAAAAGAAAGAATGAATGAAAGTAGTGTTGTTAAAGCCAGATTCGTTTTTCAAAATATCATTATGTAAGCCTAAAGATTTTGCTCATAGCTGGCAGAATTGCTAGGACATCTATCTGCCAAATGTCCACATAATGCCACATAATATTATTGTAGCTAAAATCTTAATCGGGCCGTTTCGGGCTTTTTAACATCACAAAATGAAAGTCAATTTATTTTAGTAATCTATAATGAAATGCGTATCTTTAAAAAGACCAACTTATAATCAAATAATTTTTTTATAAATTAGAATAGTTCAAAATTGATCTCGGAAGAATGGAGGTGGAGTGGGGGGGGGTTAATATATTTATTAGAAAGGAGAAAATTAAGGCTATAAAGAAATAGATGAAGAAATATTATAACAAATAAATAACGTAATGGAAAAAAATAAATAATTTTTTTTACTTATGGAGCATATGTCACCGGGTAAAAGATTTTCGGAGGACATTAAGCGCCACCTTTTATTTCGGTATACCTGTGGTAAAAAAAAACATAAAATTCTTTCACATAATCATAAAATAAAACCCTTTATATTTTAAGACAGAGCGTGGTACCGGAAACCGATCAAATCTAATACCGGCTTTTAAATCCGAGAAACCGGTCAAATCTAAAATCGGCACTGAATAATTCCAGGAACTGAATAATTACAACTGATTTATATTGGCACTGTTCAAAATTTGCATGATTGTTTAAATTTCTTTTCAACTGTCTTAATAGTTAGTTTCTAATAACCCTTGGAACAAGTAAAACTTAAAGCTGAGTACTACTAGATCATCTTTTTATTCAGAATTCGAAATATCGAAAGGGGGGATGATGGGTGGGTGTTTTCGGGTCGAAAATGAGCGATATATTAAGATAAAATAAATAAGGAGCCAAACCAACCAACAAAAATAATTTTTAAACGTTATGCGGACGAGTAAGTTTGCAGGTCCAGACTGCTATTCTGGATAGAATAGAGAACTATAATTAAGTCGAGATAGGACACGGCCTAAGAACTGAAAGGATAAGATATATTTTTTTTGAAGTTTTACAGGAACGGGAACCTTTTTTTTTTTTAAAAAAAATCTAAAATAATTTAGAAATTAAGAACAAATTCGAGGTTATTTTATTTTAAAGATCAAAAAAAAATTTGTGACATTATCACGATAGTCTTTTTTTATCCATGAAAATCACAAAAAATTTATCCCAAAATTTTTTGGATTTAAAATTTTAAGGTAAAATTGCTAGAAAAATTCTGTTTGAGGGGTGTACAGATCCCACTTTTTGGAGATCGATCCGATACAATATTGCCTATATAAAATTTATATCGGCCGATTACCGATCCGATATTTTCGATTTTTTGTTCTTACGTATTTATTTTTTTAAAAATTATACCATAACATATGCCATTTAAAAAAATTTCTCCTATTTTATCAAATTTTAATAAAATTATCATTTATTTATCAATGCAAATGTAAAAGTAAAGTATGTAAATAATGATTTATATAGTAAAAATCGTTGCAATCATTCTTGATAAATTGGGCAGCTGTCTCATTTGGGCAAAAATCTTAGGTCCCACCCCCAATAGGCAGAAATTTGACAGATTTTACTTTATAACACGTTTTTTTTAAAAATAAATATTTTCTTTAAAATATCAATAAACTTTTTTTTTAATTATGACGCCATTTTATTAGATCTAATCGGTAAATTTAATAATATTGGCCAATAATCGATATTATAAAAAGCACGAAAAACCGGCCGGATATCCGATAAAAAGTATTTGAAAAAAATCTTGTTTATAAAAATCTCAATTTTTTTTTTATCTCGAGGAGCGATTTAAACGCTTTAAATGAATTTGGAATATACCTACAAAAATAAGAATCGAATATCGGAATAATTCGTTAGGTATTATCTGTTTGCCAAGGAGGGTGATTTTTAAAAATTTAAACAGCTGATTTTAACCTAAAATGAATTTCAGCAAATAATAGAAAGTACCTATCCTGTAAATTTAAGAAAAATTTTGCACACTGATTTGAACTAATTCTTGATTTAAATTATTTTTTATACAGAAAAATATAAAAAAACGGCAAAATTGTCAGAAATTAACAGGGCACGTATTCTAAATATGGAGGAAATTCATTAAATCGTAGGGTAAATAGTTGAAAAAATCGATTCTGAATAACTAGAAAAGGTCTTAGTATTAATCTTTATTCCAGTTCCAGATTGGTAAAATGGGGGAGGGGGGATTCACAAAAAGGAGAATATTTAACACCAATTAGAGTAAAAACTAAATGCAGGAAATATTGTTCCTGTAAAAACGTTAAATGTAAAAAATATAAAAGCTAGAAAATATTTTAATTAGTATATAAGATTTCTGTACATTGATTATGAAACTTTTGTTTCCCATTTTGCGTATTTCGGACATATTTTTGAGTTGTTGTTTAACAAGTGTAGCTTCAAATACCACTAGCATGAGTAAAGTGAACAAACTTTATTTGTATTTTAAGTATATATAAATTCATAAATATTTTTAAAAAGTAGTATTTAAAAAAATATTTGGGACTTCCTTTCTTAAATTATAAATAAAAGCCACTATACTAGCCTTATTAAAACTTAATAGGGCTCATCTTTTTTATAATTCCCAATAGCAAAAGAGAAAAGTAATTTCTATCTAAAATGAGCATAAAAATAGTAATTCTACCAATTTTGTTTTAATTCAAATAAAAATAAGTAACAATTTAGAAATAGTTTGATGATAGTTGAAATATAAAATTATTAACCTATAATAAAATTGGTCATATAAAGACCACAAACAAACACATAATACTTGAAACACAAAGAAAGGGGATGTTGATCTATCTTTCATCAATTCCATAAAATCAGGAATTTCTATATTCATTCTAATTTGTAAATTTTAATTAAATAAATTTAAATTATTATGAACTTATTTAATCCATAAACATGTTCCATGATATTGATATAATTATTATCTATTAAACCCTTAAAATCATCTGTTAAACCCTTATAATTATGATAATAATTATATTGTTCATATATTGGATATTTAATTGGTTGAAAAATTTGCTTGTCATCATCAAATATATATTTGACTTTTTGATACTCTATCCACATACTAAAATTTATATTTAACTTAAAATTTTTTTAAAAGTTATCTTTTTATTGTAAAAACTTTTTTATGGTTTATTTTAACCATTTCACAAGCACCAGTATTTGAGATTGGCATAACTTTGGCATATTGTGCTTCATATGGATTTTTCACCTTAATAGTGTTTTAATTTCAATTATTAATAGCATAATACTTGAGTACATAATAAGGATGACCTGATGTCTACAGACCACATACAAAATAAGAATGTTAATAAATTGATAAGTAATATGATGACATATATTATAAGCCCCAACTCATAATTTTGTTTAATTCCAAATTTCATCCATATAAAGGCAAACAAAACATAAATACAAAGAAAAGGTCCTACATATCCATAATATAAAGGAGGCTTATATATGTATAATAATATATTTTTAATATTTTCATCATCCTTAGAAATTAATGATTTAGTCATCTCTAGGTATGGATTTACTAACACTACTATTTATTAATAAAGATTAAGGGCAAATAAGCTAAAATGGCCGTCAAAATGGCCCCTATAAATTTGAAGCTATAGAATTTATCATTACAAATATAGAATTAAAAGCGTGACCATTTTATTTTAAATACATGATTAGTGTTTTATTTTGAGGAGTAAGTGAAATTAGTTATATTTAATATTTCATATTAGGGCCAGCATAATCATTTACATTGAAGGAAATTATAATTTTACACCAAATGGTAGTGATAAGGTCGGGGGTAATTGTTAAACGGCTCGATTTGAACCAATTTTTAAAAACGGCTAACTCAATATTTTAGCCAGAAAAATATTGCTTAAGCCTTGAGACTTTGCTAATAAATATATAAATCTTTGTGCTATTTATGACCAAAATCTTTAATCTTGCATAAACCTTTTCTGGCTATAATATTGAGTTAGCCGTTTTAAAAATCGGCTCAAATCGAGCCGTTTAACAATACTAACCGGGAGATGATAGATAAGGCATAGCGAATTGATAAATTTTATAAGGATGTAACAAGCAATGACCGAGTTAAAATATAAAGTTAATAACGAATATATCGTGTATATATACATTTTTCTTGTATTTTATTTTCACAAATTTGTTGATTCTTGAATATGATTTCTATCATTATTATAAGATGGTATAATTAGTAATAAAAATATATATTTGATAAAACCTTAATAGTTACTTGATAAAATATTACCTAATTTCTTATAATATAAATTATTTAGATTAGATTAATTTTGCAAATTTCAATTAACAGGTAGTTGAATTTAAACTTAATTCATATATACATTTAATATTTTTAAAAATCTTTATAGCTTTTTATACTTATCATAAATTTTCTTAAATTACTTTATTAATCTATTTAAAAAAAGCCCTAATTATGCCTTAGAATTGACTAAATTTGGATTAGCACCTAGTTTTTTAAAAAATTATATCTATATTAATATTTTTTTTAAATATTCTACTAGTTATTAACTTATACCTCCCTGGTAGATGATACACTAATTTTTTCGTCCATATTTAAAATTTGCAAACTTTTATCTTAAAGTTTTATTTAAATTAGTATGAAGATAAACAATGACATTATGAAGTCATATGATTATGTATTCAATTTTTTTTTATACTTTGTGTGTGTCCTTTTATATCGAATAGTTTTTATAATTTATTACATAATTCCAAAATAATTTTTTTTTAATTTTTTATAAATATATGAGATTTTTTTATATATCATTGTACGTGAATAAATATATCGGGGCATCATAAAAGATTTTATTATATTTGTTACATTAATCTAAAAAAATAACTAACTAAAAAATTATTATAAAAAATAAGGTATATATATTACAAAAACAATTTAAACAAAAGCAAGGTTACAGGCTAAAATAATCGTAAGTTTCCATCAACATATCAAATAAGGTTATATTCAAATAATACCAATTAAAATTATATAAAATGCCAATACAAATTTAAATATAAAAAAAATCAATTTCCATTATTTAACAATATGAATTATAAATTAAACCTAAACTACATAGTCATCTCTTATAGAATTCTAAATAACTTATTATATCTTTTTTTTGGTTTAACTTATTTTCTAACTTTTATTTTTATAACCTTTAGGTTTTTATTTTATTTTATCTAACTTAACATTTAAAAATTACCATTCTAATTATATATAAAGATCGAAAGAAGTTTTTCATATATAAACATTATTATTTTTTTTTGTGGGAATAAAGAAAAATTTTATAATCTATTTTCATATATAAATAAATTTTGAAAGCTAGTTAACCAAGGAATAACATGGTGCCCCGGATAAACTCGGTGGTACAGATTCTCTTTCACATATTTTTATGGCAAGACTAAATTTATTAAAATAAAAAAATCCAAAAAAAATAAAATTAACTTTATATATAAAAGGTAAATAATATAGTCCACTATTTAAAATAAAATGGCCCTAACTTATCGTCTTATGGTGAAATATCTCGTCTTGTGGATTGAATATGAAAATGAAATTTAAAAAATTACCATACAGGCTACACATAAAAGATAAAAACCCAAATTTTTTTTTAAAAAAAAAACATTCATAAAATATGTGACTACTATATAATATATATATAAGAAAAAAAAATTTTCTTATCATGTTCATATTTATAATTTATTACGTCCCCTTGCATGTCCATGAATGTGATTTTCTTGAGCGTACTGTAAGTACTCATGAAATAGAGTACTACAAGGTTCCCATTAGCACAGAACTATTCTCATGTTTCAAATTATTGGACAATATGTTTTAAATGCTTGGAGAAGACCATTTTTTAATCATTGCGTGCAGTCTTATCAAATTATAAATATTATATAAAAAAAAGTTATGCATTTTATGTAACAACATTTATCATAAATAAAAATAAATGAACGATATAAAAAATTGGAAATTTGATTTTGACAACCCTAGGGAAAACTTTTATTTTAAAATTTCCTAAAGAAAGTATTGTATCTGATTTATATTTTAAGAAGGATCACACACTTTTTTTAAATATTACGTTATCAGATTCTGCTAAGGTTAAATGATTTCTTAATGACATATCGGATGTGTATATTCTAAACTCAAAACTTTATGGGCTGATTTAGAATTCAGGGATTACGACAATGTAATTAAAAAATTAAGATACTTGGTCCCATTCTCTAATAAAAATGCCAGTATCGTTAAATTCAATATGGCCAGGCAGAAAAAAGTAAGAATGATCGTATAATTGAATAAAAGTATCCAGTATAGTGTGCACAGAGAGTTTCAAACGCTGCTATGCAAGCGCAAATTATGCATTTCAAATGGCATCCTGAAAATTGATATAAAATTACCGTTTGGCCTTAGCAACCATAAAACGCAAATAGGGTTGCTTTTCCGTTACTTTTTTTATTCTTCGCTTTGTAATATTATATAAAATATAATATAAATAACTTAATTATATCTTAAAAATGAATATTTAGAATTTAGAGAAATAAAGGCAGACAATAATATAATTTTTAAAGATAGATCCTTTTTTTAGAACTTATTTAAAATTTTTAATCGACGATATTAATGGCAACCTCAACTTAAACAAGGGGATGCATTGCTTTTTTTTTTTATTAAAAAGTACGGCAAAATGTAAACGCTCAATTTGTGGGCAGTAGTACTGACTATAATGTCAGATAACTTAAGAAAGAAAATCTTATTTTAGACGAAATGTTATTGATGGGAAGAAAATTTTGATAGACGATGAGATTACTAAAAACTTAAATAATAGTTCTAACGTTGATAGACATCGACAAAGTTATTAAATATTTAAGTGATGATAAAAAAAGTAATAGAATTATTAATGATAAGTCATAAGAATTCAAATTATTGAAATTACAATTTTAACAATAATTATACGCCTCGATTTTTAATTAATCAGAGACCTTTCAAAACAATTTTCCTAGATATAATTTTAGAAATGAGAATAATTACAATAGATTTAATCGTTTACAAACCATAAAAAATTTAATGATAATAAATACATCTGTAATTTTACAATAAAACTCGAAATTTTATAGCAGAAATAATACGTATGATAACGAAAAATTAAGTATCAAAATCTTTACAACAATAATAATTGCAATAAAATTGTAGAAGACCAGGTTGATACTACTAAAGGCAACGTTAACAATTTGACTGAGAACATTTACAATCATCATTTAATGGTAATTTTTTGAAGTTGAATAATATCACACAATGAAAATTGATAAGATTTATAATTATATAAATTTTTGCCCAACCCAAAATTATTCATTCAATATAATTCTACGTATTATAATTTATTCTTCAATTCTTATTTCAACATTCCTAATTAATTTATGATGAAACCTACGAAAGGCAAAAACAATAAGCAAACGAAAAGGATATTTATAAAAATTGACATTTAATATAATTCTACGTATTATAATTTATTCTTCAATTCTTATTTCAACATTCCTAATTAATTTATGATGAAACCTACGAAAGGCAAAAACAATAAGCAAACGAAAAGGATATTTATAAAAATTGAGGGAGAAGATAGGTTAAAAAGGTTATAAAGTTAAATTAATCAAATGCATCAATTAGCATTGGCTTTATTTATTTAATACTGATTATTATTACGATCACAAAATTATTTATAAAAGATTAATACAATCATAAAATTGTCGCAGTTTATCCGTAATAAGGATATCCACCATAACCATATCCACCATAACCTCCATATCCACCATAACCTCCATATCCACCATATCCTCCATAAATACCCGGGAAACCATATCCACCATACCCTCCATATCCACCATAGTACTGAGCACTCACTTTATCGCTTTGAAAAACCGTGACAGCCAAAACCTATGATGAATGTAAAATTGAATATATAAAACTGTAGATATATATAAAGCTTACTACCACTAGGAATAAAAGTATTGAAGCGAAAGATTTCATTTATAGTATATGAGTGAGTTGTATAGGGAAAAATTTGCTAATTTTTAAAAAAAATAAATTATTAATGAAATTTTGCTTAAAAAAAGTTATATGAATTGGGGTAAATTTGGAAGCACTTTTATACCTTTTTTTTTATATATAAGAAAGTGTGTATTGCATAATTGGAAAAATAAAAGTCGATTAAATTAGAATAATAAACCTTTTTTTTCTATGTATGTGCGAAATATGAATAACACGAAAATAGAATATATTTTTTAAAACATTTTAAATTAGATCATTTTATATTATCTCTATGGCATTTTTATGTTTTTGATACATAGCAAAATTTTCTAAAAATATTTGTCATAATATATTAGCATATGAATCTCGCCTAAAATCTGGATAATATTTGCATCCTCATCCTTTAATATATTCCTTCTCACGCGAAAAATGTTTTCCAAAAAATAATAATTGATTCCAATATATTTCTAATCACTAGTGCCTTTTTCTTCTCCCCCCCCCCCCCTCCTCCAGTGTTTGAAAAAAAATATTATTTACTAATATACCATTTAAAAGAAATAACATAAAATTATACTAATTCTTTGAATGGTTCATATTTTCCGACGATATTTAATTATTCTACAATAATGCTATAAATCCCCTACTCCCATGTCGGAATTAGTAGGTTATCTTCTTTATATAAATGTAGGGAAAAGTTAACAGCTTTGATTAAAATTTAAAAAAAAATACAGGAAAAAATATAATGAAAAATTGGTTTTTTATAGTTTTTTTTTAAGATATCATTATTAAAAATGGGGAAAAATAATATTTTTTTTAATTTAAAATCGGAATCTTCTAATCACCTGTTAAATCTGTCATCACAATTCTCTTCAAAATAATAGAATTATTGGCCTACTCATCGGTTAAATTTAAATTCATACTTACTCGGAAATATACAGCTAATTATTTATAAGTATATAAGGGAGACGGGGAATATGACTAGTCCGGGGTTATAGTGAGCCTTAGCTTGGACTTTTTTTTTTAAAAAAAAGGTATTAAATAAGAATTATTATTATTATTTATTTTTTACCACGAATGTATAATAAATATTTTTATAATGCAGAAAAAGTAATTTTAAAATTTTACCTTTTTTATCCCTATACACACCAATTTTAAAATATGTAATACTTTTAGTTCCTGCAACAGCCGCCCCATGGATAGGCTCATCTTTCCCCATGACACACCATTTCCTGTGAACTCATCCTTCCCCGTGTGACTCACTCATTCCCAGAAAGAAATTTATAAGATAAATAAAAAATTGTGAAATGGAACTTACATATTTTTATTGAGTTGATAGGACTCCCTATAATTCCGGTATCCCCAACGATTATTTGTTAACCTAAATTTATGGTTCAGATTTATTTATAAGTTATAATTACTGATAACACGTAGGTACCACCCTGTAGGGGAAAAGGGGGTTCAAATTATTTCTCATAAAAAATTTATTAATTTTATTAATAGCTTATTTATGTAAAAAAAAGATAACTTTTGTAGGAGTTGGGGAGGAGGGTATGATCAATTATTCTCTCATTAACCTCCATACCAGTACATTTGTTAACTATTACGCTCCTTTGAAAATTTTATAACATATTAAGTATTTATTTGGATAATATTTTACCACTTTTTAATTGTATTAAGTAACCCATCATGATCACTAATGAGTCAATAAATATGGATAGTAACTTATTCCAAAGGATAAAAGAAATCGATATTTTATATTTACAGGGTGAGTTATAAAAATGGACTTAGTTGGAAGTAGGGGGTGTTCCCCAAATTTTGAAACTTATAATTATCGTAGTGGCCTCTTAAATAATTATTATAAAACACTTTCAATACATAATACAATCTGGTAGGAAAATTGCACGCTTGATCTTTGGGCCAGTTCACGTTTGTAAAATTATCTGTAAAACCGAATTATCATTGTTTAATTTCTTTAATCAGTTTAAGATAATGTCGCAAATCAAAAGAGCGATTTGTCGCAATTGGGTATTTCGTTGGAATTCCGAATCCTAAACGTAGAGATATAAGATTTCGAATTTCAACGCATCATATTACCCATCAATAAGTAATATTCTAGATAAAAAAAATACAAGACAATTATTTTAAGTTTAGAAGACCTTATGTAGTATCCAAAAAACGACTCATCAAATGCTCATATTTAAATGTAGTATTATGTCGAGCACGACTAGCCACAGAGATTCGTATCGAGAAAATCTTGGGACCCCCACAAAAAAACCAAAAAATCTTATGGTCCCCTTCCCACAATCAAGGCTCCTGTATATGCACACGCTGCGGGGATTGTGGAAGTGTATAAAACGCTTCTGCAACTACGCCATTGTTTACTGGAGGACTAAAAAAAATTATAATAAAAAAGAAGAAATTAATTTTTTTTATGCGTAAGAAAGCAGGCAATATTATAATTTATCAAAGATTTAGAGCTTTCTTTATTCATCCTACCTAAAAAAAAATATAATATTCTAATTTTTTCTTAATAAAAGAATATGAGGCAAGAAAAGGTTTAATGCGATCCAAATTATTGTAATAATTCAAATTTTTCCTTATTTTTTTCAGAAGATAATATAAATTTTTTATTTTTTTTTATTATGCTTTTTCCCCAAAAAACGAAAGAGAAACCATTGTATAAAAGAGCTCAAAACTCATTCCAAAAATTATATAGCCATTATTTTTATTGCTAATATAAAAAAATTAAATCAAAAAACTAATTTAATTTTCTTTTTAAAATTCTAGTCAATTTTTACAAATAAAACTCACAAAGCAAAGATGAAATCTTTCACTTCAATACTTTTACTCCTCGCGGTTGTAAGTTTCACATTTTTTTTTTGAAATACTCTAAAACATTCGACATTATATATACATATATATATCTAATTAGGTTTTGGCTGTCACTGTGTTTCAAAGCTCTAAAGTGAGCGCTCAGTATGGATATGGTGGTTATGGTTATCCAGGATATGGTGGTTATGGTTACCCAGGATATGGTGGTTATGGTGGGTACGGCTATGGCGGGTATGGCGGATATGGATATGGTGGATATCCTTACTACGGATAGAAGAACAATTGGAAAAATTATGATATTTTTATAATTGTCTATTTTTTAAAAATGTATACCAAATAGCTAATGTTTCAACATTTGTTATTATAACCGCTAAATAAATATTGAGGGCGAAGTAGTAATAGCTCAATTTTACCAGTATATAATCATGATTCAATCAAATAAATAACCCCCCTCTGGCGAATGCAATGCAGCAAAAGCTTTATCGCGAATGCATTATCTTAACGAATGAGTTTGATAAAAATTACAATTTTATATTTATCGGCCTGACAGTTTTTGTTTTTTTGATTCAAAATGTATAGAAACGATTCTAAGCAATAAAATAGATTTTTCTAGGATTAAGGTATTTATTAATTGTTTAAATATGCGACAGGATAGGCTGAGACCTAAAATTTAACATAATGGATAGGCTAAAATAAATAAAGATTTTGTTTGTGGCTGATATCAATTAAATTTGAGAGGCGCTAAGAAAAATCTTATTTAAAACATTGAGCCAAATAGATAATTAATACTCGGAAATCATTTATATAAAACGTGCTTAAATCAGTGAGGGATTTAGTATTGACTTGATAAGCATATTTTGATAATAAATTTGTATAAAATCAAAAAGACAAGGCCAAAGCTTATCAGAACAGGATATGATACAATCAGTATATTAGGTAAAATCGAATTGATGTGATTAAAGACAATAAAATTATGCCATGAGAAGAAAAATTGGAATGAAGTTAATTCATAAATTCTGCAGGAAAAAGTAAAAAATTTGTCTAGAGCTTTAAAGAAACCACAATACTGGTTTTACAACCTTTTGAATCTTATAAACTTGAAAGAAAAATTGGTAAACAAATTGGCGTTTATTGTTAGGTGCCATACAAGAGAAAAAAAGGGATAGATTAATTACATTAATTATAATTATTATTTTAATAATTCTATGGATCTCAAAGTGTGCTTTGTTTTGCATTATAATTTATAATTACGAAAAAAATTTGAAAAAAAGAGGAGCTTCAGGCTGTAGATGAACATAATGGAAACACGTCTAGTCCATTTTAAAATAAATAAGGGGTTTTAAGTTATTTTTTGGCAAATATTAATATTTCAAATTTTCTAAAAAACGACTTATTCTAATTCTTAAAAAATATTGAATACTAAATTCCATATGTTTTTACTAAAATATAAAATTTCATAAGTATCAAGTGCTTTAGAGTTATAAAAACTCAAAAACGCTACATCAAATAAATAAAGAAACTGTAATTAGGCTAGTTCTCTGGTGTTTTGAAAAAGGTTTGAACTTGCTAAATGAGTTACAATAAATTAGAAAGTCTAAATAATTTCCTTAAAGAAATAGAGATCCGGTGGTAAAATATTATCGGCCAAGAACTTCCAAAAGGTAACAAATTTGTGGTTTCCGATATATTTTAAAATATTAGAAAGTATGTGGATAAGTAGCAAAGAATTTTAATATTTCCATTAATTATATCAATCATTTGCCAAATATAAATCACTATTGTATTTACCATAATACATTCGCTGTAATGCATTCGCGATATTAATTTTGCGTTAATGCATTCGCGCTAATACATTCTGTGATACATTCGCGGTATCACTCTATTACATTCGCTACGATGCATTCGCGATAATGTTTTCGCGATAATGCATTCGCGGTATTACATTCGCTGCAATGCATTCGCGATAATGCATTTAGCAGGAAAAGTTTCGTGGGATTAACGTGATACGCTCTCACGAACGACTTATGATAGTATATGCATAAAGATTTCGAATTTCAACGCATTATATACCCACCAATAAGTATATAACTAGATAAAAAAAAATAATTCATTTATTTTTTATTTTAACTTTAGAAGACTCTTTGATTAGCATCCAATTTATAAGGTAATAGAGAACTAATTACACATTGTCATTTTTGACGGTAATTAGGCAGAGGCATTTAAACGACTCATTCCAAAAGCTCAAAGTAGTAATATATCAAGCACCATATTTATCTAACCACCCAGATTCGTATCGAGAAAATCTTGGGACCCCCACAAAAAAAAACCAAAAAATCTTATGGTCCCCTTCCCACAATCAAGGCTCCTGTATATGCAAAGACACGATGCGGGGGCTGTGGAAGTGTATATACTTCTGCAACTACGCCATTGTTTCCTGGAGGATTAAAAAAAAATTATGTTAAAAAAGAATTAAAATTTTTTTTATGCGTAAGAAAGCAGTCAATATTATAATTTATCAAAGATTTTGAGCTTTTTCTTTATTTTTCCTTACCTCAAAAAAATATAATATTCTAATTTTTTCTTAATAAAAGAATATGAGGCAAGAAAAGGGTTAATGCGAGCCAAATTATTGTCATAATTCAAATTTTTCCATGTATTTTTCGGAAGATAATATTTTTTTTATTTTTTTTCTTTTATGCATATTTTTCTTCCAAAAAAATAGGGGAAAAAAATTGTATAAAAGAGCTCAGAATTTATTCCTAAAATTTATATAACCATTTTTTTTTGTTATTAAAAAAAATTAAATCAAAAAACCTTTTTTTGCTTTTTAAATTCTAGTCAATTTTTACAAACAAAACTCACTAAGCAAAGATGAAATCTTTCACTTCAATAATTTTACTCCTCGCGGTTGTAAGTTTCACATTTCCTTTTTTTTGCAATAGTAATTAAAAAATATTATAAATTATTATGATATTTTATTTAATTAGGTTTTGGCTATCACTGTGTTTCAAAGCTCTAAAGTGAGTGCTCAATATTATGGTGGATATGGTGGTATATGGTGGCATATGGTGGTTATGGTGGTTATGGTTACCCAGGATATGGTTTATGGCGGCTATGGCGGCGGATATGGATATGGCGGATATCCTTATTACGGATGATAGAATAATTGGGAAAATTATGATTAAAAATTTTTATATTCTCTCTTTTTTTTTAAATGTATACCAAATAAAAAGAATTTTGAAAACTTGTTTCCTGTTTTATTTCAATTTTTCCTGTTTTATTTCAATATCTGATTATGGAATTTAGCCACCGCGAAATTAATATTGAGGGCTAAAGCCAATAGGAATTCGTGAGCCATATAACTTATATTTCCGGCACCCAATATCTAAAAATTTTAATGGCTTGTAAGGTTCATTATTCCTAATAAAAGTTTTATAAATATTTTTTAACCCGCCCGCCACCTACCCGCTCAATGAAATATTTCCCCAATTGCGATCTACAATTTAATTTAGTACAGGCATAATTATAGGAAAGAAAAAATAAATGGATAAAGAGTGTAAGGAAATATAAGCTGAAGAATCTTCCAACATATTATGGTATTTGAAGCTAGGTGAAGTCAGAAAAAGACAGCAACCTAAAGTGGCATTGTGATAGTCAGATGTTTTTTTTAGCAAAAAAAAAGAGGGATTTTGTCATGCCACCTTAAATGAGCGAGATAAGTTGAAAGGTAAAAATACATAAAAATAAAACCGATTAAAGGTTAAAGAAACAAAATTTGGATCAAATAAATAACCCCACCCTCTTACTGATCAATTTGGGGAAAGTACAAGAGGAGGCCTATTTTTTTTATGTGTGAATAAGAATTTTAGAATAGGTTAATATTTATACAATAATACCATAGTAAAATCTAAAAAAAAAATATTTAGGAATAATGATTGGAATTAGATAATTTTACACAATTTATGAAATAATTTGCTAATTTTTAAATAATTACAAAATTCACTGTAAATGTATACGAAAGGGAAATAGAAATTTATATCCCCATTGATAAATATGAAGTAATATAAATTTGTTGCCACTAATTTCTCAATTTTATATATATATATAGAGAAAGAGATAGATAGATTGAGGAAAAAGAAATAGGGTTAAGAATTGCTTAAAATGAAATTTATCTTGAATGGGGGGAAAAAAATTAGCATGTTCTATTTTTTAAAAATAAATAATGATTTACATTATAATTTGCAAACATTCAAATTTTTCTTTTTCTTTTCCTTTTCCTTTTCCATTATTCATATTTTTATATTAAAAAATTTTTTCTTTTAAAACAAAAAGTATAAAAGGGTTTTAAAGCCCAATCTTAAAATATTATTTCTGTTTTCTTTTTTACTCAAAAAAAATTTAATAAATTCTAACGTAATCTCTTCCACTAAGTTCTTATTAACCAACTCAACTCAGACTAGCGATAAGAATGAAATCTTTCACTTCAATACTCCTACTCCTTGTGGTTGTAAGTTTCACTTTTATTTTTAAAAAAAAAGACTTTTATAAATTATTAGCATATTCCATTTTTTATTATTACAAAATAAATCAATTAAAAATGGATAAATTTTACGTTATTTAATAGGTTTTGGCGGCCGCAATGTTACAAAACGCCAAAGTGAGTGCTCAGTTTGATTATGGATCTCCAGGCTATGGGGGTTATGGTGACCCGGGATATGGTTTCTATGGTGGCTATCCTGGATTTGGGGGTTATGGTCCTGGATATCCTTTCTAAGCCAATGATTGAATATTGAAGATTTGTTTATTCTTATATATATATAATTATAAGAAATGTGATTAATTTAATCCATTACATTATCATACTTTTTAAATAAAAGAGGTCGATTCATGCATTCTATTTACTATTTAAATTTAGAGTTATAATCCCCTTTCTCCCGAACGAATTATGGTAGATGTCAATGGAGGTACTAGAGGAGGCTTATTGTTTAAAATTGAGAATTTCGATCATATTTTCTAAGTATAGAATTCGATTCGTAAATAATATTTTCAGATTATGTTAATATTTATGCAATAATAACCATAGTAAAATATATTTTAAAAAAAAATTAGGAATAATGATTGGAATTAGATAATTTTGCACAATTTTATGAAATAATTTTACTAATTTTTAAATATCACAATTCCCTTTAAATGTTATACCGCCCATTGATAACGAGAGAAATAGGGTTAAGAATTTCTTAAAATGAAACGAAATTTCTCATCTTGAATATAGGAATTAGCATTTTCAATTTTTTTTTTAAATAATAATGATTTAAATTATAATTGTAAAAATTCAAAATTTTCCTTTTCATCCCATTATGGCTTAGTTTTCGAATATTTTCTTTTTTTTTTAAAAAAAAAATTAAACTATAAAAGCATTTACTTTCTGTTTTTTTCGTAAAAAAAAATTAATCTATAGCGTAATTTTTATTGCTTAGTTCTTATTAACCAACTCAACTCACACTCGCGATAAGAATGAAATGTTTCACTTCAATACTCCTACTCCTTGTTACCCGCCTCGAGTTTTATATTTTTAGGCCCGGTCCGTTTGTTTTAAAAAAAATCTTCGGCCAACTCCCGAATTTTTTTTAAAAATATATTACATTTATTTTTAAAATTTTTATAGGTAATAATGGAGATTTAAAATGTTCGATTTTTAAATAGCCCGGCCCGGGTATATTTAAAATAATTAAAATACGCGCCTACAGATCTCTTAAATTAACGTATAATAAATAATTTATGATTTAATTTATATTATAAATCATGTAAAAATATAAAAATAAAATTAGAATTAAGTTAAAATATTTTGATAATATTTAGTCAGGCAAAAGCTGACTTATTATTTTCGTCATACATTTAAAAATCATTATTATATTTTTGCCTAAAAAGTACCTTAAAATTTTTTTAATATTAATTTTTTTCTTCTATTTTTAGTTTATTCACTTTTTTTCGAGTTGTAAGCTTCTTCAATATCTCCTCCCATTTTATGTTGTTCGAATTCATTTTTACCTTGCATTCATAGTTAGCGCCAATTAGCGGCCAAATATACGAAAACATGCATATTTTGTATAATTCGCCGCGAATTCGAGCTATCGTAACGAATAACGAACACGAATAGTAAATTACTTTTTGTTTGAGTGCGAATTTTTTTCTAATTCGCTTATTCAACAAATTAATTAATTGAGACGTTTTATTTTGAACAGATATTATTCCAATAATTTGATCGAATATTTGGATTATTTTTCATAAATATTATGAATATGTTTTTAAAATTAAATTTAATCATTTGTCATTTATATCGATATCTTTAACATTTTTATATGATTGTGATACATCAACTGCCCGTTTACTTTTTATTATTTTTAGTTGAAAGGAATTTGTGGTCAAAATGTCTAATTTTCTTTAGGGTTGTGCCAATATTAAATATAAAATAGGAACCGATATTTAGCGTTTTCAAAAATATCAGATCGGGTCGATACCCGTTAAAACCCGATGCGATCCTATATTTTAACTTCTTTTTTTTGTAATTTTATGTTATACATTTATATAATTTATTTTACCTGATTATTTATAATATTTCAATCTTTATTTCAGGGATCCAATTCGAAATGAATATCGGTTCGGTTCAGGTTCGGGTAAAAATAACTGTTCAAGATTCAGGTTTGGTTAGTAAAAAAATAAAAATATTGGTTCGGTTCGAACCTCTAAAAACCGGTTTGAACACTTTTGTATTCAAACCTACATTCGAATTATGTATAGGTTAGAATATTTTTTTTATTTCATCATTTAAAAAACACATACATAAAACCTTCATTTTTATTAATTGCACATTATAAAATAATATTTAATTTTATTAATATAAAAATAAATATCAACGATTAATTTTAATATGAACAATATTTTACTTTATTTAACTAAAATTTTTTTATTAAGCTACACAATTAATATATTTTCAAAATTCGTCACTCATTACAAATTACAAGGAGATATAAATTTAATTGTTGAAATACATCTTTCAACACTAACTTGGGTAGCCGGCGATGCCAAATGATATTATGATGTGTCATTTTTAATACTATTTGTAAATAATTTATATATTGGATTTAATTTTTCTCTAGGCATTATAATTTATAAGCTTAAAATATTTAGTTGTAAAATGGCAATATACTAAAATTTATAAAAATTTTGTCTGACACTTATCAATCAAATGTGATTGTTGATAATCTTTAAAACAATTAGAATATAATTAAAATTTTTGCAATATACTAGTAATAACTTACACATTATTTTATAAGCATAAAATCATGAGGCTCGAACCGGTTCAGTGACATTTTAGCGGTTCGGTTTAGGTTCGGCTAGAATTTTACCGGTTTAGGTTCGATAAAATATACCGGTTTTTAGCGGTTTAATGGTTTTGGCGCCTCCTGTAATAGGTGTCACATCTAATCTTGTATTTATTTTTGAAAAATTTAAAATATTATAATTTTATATAATAAATATTACAATTTTTAAATTCATACCAACATATATAAAATAAAAAGGATTGGATACGTTATTATATGTATATTTTTTTAAAATTATAACCTTAATTGTAGAAATAAAATTAAATGCATAATTCGATATTTTGCATAGTTAAATATACTTGGTTCAAAGGGGGATGATAAAAAAATCAATATAAATATCGGATCGGTTTTAAACCAATATCAGATCGGATAGGTGAAAATATGTGGATTGGCACAGTGATAAATTTTTTTTTATAAATATGATAAATTATTGGCCATAATTGGCCTGGTATTTAAAAAATTGAATTAATACGCATTTTAGCTTTCTTAATAATTTAATTGCATGTTTTTTGTCACCAGATTATTATAATAATTTTATGTTTAAAAATTAGATATACGGTTAAAAAAAACTTATTGGCACAGTTATAATTCTTTTTATTAATATGATAAATTATTGGCCACAATTGGCTTATCATTTATAAATTGAATTAATAAGCATTTTAATTTCGTTATTAATTTAATTGCATGTGTCACCAGATTATTATAATAATTTTATGTTTAAAAATTAGATATACGGTTAAAAAAAACTTAAATTCTTTTTATTAATATGATAAATTATTGGCCATAATTGGCTTATCATTTATAAATTGAATAAATAAGCATTTTAATTTCGTTATTAATTTAATTGACCAGATTATTATAATAATTTTATGTTTAAAAATTAGATGTAAGGTTAAAAAAAAATTGATTGGCACAGTCAAAAATTATTTTTTATATATATGATAAATTTTTGGCCATAAGACTGGCATTTATAAATTGAATTAATACGCATTTTAATTTTTTTAATAATTTAATTGCATGTTTTTTTGTCACCAGATTATTGTTTTAATATCCAATACAAATACCAAATTTTTTTATTATAGCTAATATGAGATGTAAACAGTTTGATTCGTTCAAATTTTATTATAAGATAATAGACCCGGCTGTCTAACTATCCGGGTTTGGTCAGATCGGATTCTTATCTGTAAGTATCAAGTGCTTATATTATATTATTACATTATTCCCCTCCCCCCAACCCCCTTCCTATACAACAAAATATATAAATATACTTTATTTTAAGCTACTTTTTAAAAATGGCATCTTCGATAGGAAAAAATTATTTTTTAACTGAGTTTTATTATTAGATTCTTTCAAAAAATCGAATACTTCCAACCCCCTCCCCCCCCCCCCTCCTTCCCCCTATCCCATATTCTAAAAATGATCATAAAATAAATTTCTAAAAAAAAATTCCCCAAGTCTAAGCTTACGTCCAAAGGGACATCGTTGAAAGTTAATATAATAATTTAAAAAAGAAAACGTACAAAGTTAAACAACCTTCATTCATATGGTATATAAAAGTTCATGGGATTGTGTGTTTTTTCAAATTTTGTTAAAATGACATTATGACATTTAAGACTATCCCCCCCCCCCCAACACCCCTTTTAAAAATTTTGTTTAACACTATTTATCTGTTTTATTAATATTAGGTGGCCTCATAATTTTTTCCTTATGAACAAAAAAAAAATTTGTTATATCCGAGTAACACCGGTGGCTCAGTTGCTATAGACGTTGATTGACAAATCACTTTACAAATCTCGATCTGGGTTCGATTCTAGCAAGGACAAT
Organism: Gordionus sp. m RMFG-2023; assembly: GCF_954871325.1. Classification (NCBI taxonomy): domain Eukaryota; kingdom Metazoa; phylum Nematomorpha; class Gordioida; order Chordodea; family Parachordodidae; genus Gordionus; species Gordionus sp. m RMFG-2023. Next base: position 7,805,476 of record NC_088777.1, read on the forward strand.
ATATTTTTTTCTTCTGAAGCCAACTGGGTGGTTCTGATACGGGCAAATTATGTATAGAATGTGGGAAGTGACTAAAATAAAAATGGGTCATATTTAGAAAGTCGACGGCCCTATCTTTTTCGAGGACCGCAGTCCTGGCCGGTCTTTTAGTAATTTTTAAGTTTGCCTTACTATTCAATTCATAAAAATTTTTTGTGTATATTTTATTTTATATATTCTATTCTAGAGGAGTTACCTTATTTGTTTTTATGATTCTCTTTCCTTTTTTTAGTTCGTTTTTATTTTGCAATTGCTGTACTATGAAAACTATAAGTGTGTCAAAAAAAAGCGATTTTACTTTTAAAATGAATATTTGTAATATTTATTATGGGAAAACGTATATATTTAAAAAAAACAAAAAAATTAAAAGACCAATCATTCAGCCTTTTCATTTAGGACCACGGGTTGGGCCGGTCTTTTATTTGACCACCATGGCCTGATCCGCTTGTATCGGGCCATATATATTTGGACCGAAAACAGGACCGTGACCTTCACTAATCTTATTGCTATTTAAAAAAAATTTAATCTTTGCTTAGCAAATTGTACATCACTACATATCTTTTACACATTTATTTATAATTACGTATTGAAAAAAATAAAATAGATATACTTTTATATTTAATATTTTCGCAATCAAAATGTTTTTCGTAAAATAAAAAAATCTGAACTAAACACCTACAACTGGAAGTGATCCGATACATTTACCCTTTGCACAGGCAAATAGGAATATATTATTCCCGTAAAATTGACTTCCTCTGCGCTCTTTTCATCTCTATCAGTGGCATCTCCTTCTATCTCGACTTTTCGGACCAAAAGTAAATATTCATGATTCTTTTTTGTTGTTATTATTAAAATTAATATAAAAAACTAATATACATAGTTGGCATAAAAAAACTTTTTATTAGCTAATTATATTTACCAACATATATATTTTGTATATAAAGCAACCATTTTCATTCAAAACTATTTTGGACAATTAATTTTTCAAAATTTAAAAAAGAAATATACCATTATTTTACTCTGTTTTTCTCGGGAACTAGGAAGGTAAAAAAGAAATTATGTATTATTTATAGCGGAGGCCAGTAGATGTTTTAATTTCAAATCGGACGCGGGTTATTTATATTTTTATCATTTTCAAACTCGACCCGGGTCTTTGCTGACCCGAATTTTTTTAAATTATTCTATTTTACTCTTACCCGCGGGTCCATGGTTTATACCCTTTTTCTTTTACCTAAATATTATTATACACTTATAGCTTTTATACATTTTAGAAGGCAGTAGGGGAGAAATGCCATAAATGGCCATGTTTGAAGACTGGCCACCACCCTTTAACTTTTTTTCTATTGGACCGATTTCTCTCAAAATTAGTCAAAATGTGTATATTTATGATATTTACCTTACCTAAGTTCATTTATTGAATAGAGCAATCCAATATAAAAATATTTTATAAAAACTGTTTTTGGTACCTCTTTCTGGAAAAATCACGTTACACATTTTTTTGTTTGGTGAAAAAATTACTAATTTAGATTACTGATATTTTATATAAATATTATCCTTAGGCATTTAGCATTATTCACACAAAAAATAAGACTTTAAAAGTTTTATTTAATAGACATATAGAGGCGCTTATTAATAATAATAGACAGGTGAGTATTGTCTGGCCAGGCATTGACTGGCCTAAATCATACATTCATATTGAAATTTTTGCAAACTAACAAAAGCATCCAAAACAAATAAAAATTTATTAATATTAGACAATCATTGTTCACATTGCTCACTAAGATCAATAGATTTTTGCAGAGACAATGGAATAATTCTGCTCACCCTACCACCACACTGCTCCCACAAGTTACAACCACTAGATAAATCAGTCTTTGGACCATTTAAATTTTTTTATAATAACAGCATTGACAATTGGATGAGAAACCATGTAGGCAAATCATTTACCATATATGAAATACCATCAATTATTAAAATGGAGCTTCCTAAAGCTACAACCCCCAAAAATATTCAGAATGGATCTTTAGCCTGTGGGATATATCCCTTCAACCCTGATATATTCTCTGAAGAATAGTTATTTAATATCTAATGATGATGATATGTCAGAATTATCCAATATTCCTCTGCCAGTGGGAAAATTAGCTTATTGTGATCCTGAAAATGATACAATAAATTCCACTCTTAGCCCTATGCCTACCACTTCTGATAATGAGTTATGCTTAACATCATGTCATCAGCCCAATAATAATTTGAATTCACAATCTATTCTACCACATCCAATTTTATATAGCAATAATATTATCAAAAAAGACAAGAGGAGAAAGAAATCAGAAATTTTAACCTCATCACCTTATAAAAAACATAAATTAACAAATATTAAAAAAAAACAATTAAAAAAAATCTAAAGAAAACTAATGATGAGTGGCTTTGCATAATATGCAAGAAGGCATATTCAAAGAGCAAGAAAGGTGAAGAGTGGATTAAATGCCTGCAATGTGAAGAATGGGCCCATACTCAATGTATTAATAACAATGATTTATTTGTTTGTTATGTATGTAAATAAAGATACTATAATTGTTTCATTTATAAATTAATAAAATGGCTTTCATTATTGTTGTGTTAAACATCTTGAATGATTAAATTATTAAAAATCACTTTAACATGTAGATAGTTAAGATAATAATTTATAAAATTATAGATAGTGATTAATTTTATATTGAAATAAGAATGTTTAACAAAAAGATAATTAAGATATTAATTTATAAAATATTATCATTAAATAGATGATGATAAATTTAGATGTTAATACTTATAATTAAATTTTTATTTCCTAAAAATTAAGAAATATTAACATGAAGTATTTCTAATTGTAATATTTCATATTTATAATAAAATTCTAAATAATATATTGTCTAACTAAGTTTATTAAACATAAATTTATAAATTGATGAATGATTAAATTATTAAAATAGTCTATAACATGTAGATAATTAAGATAATAATTTATAAAGTCATTAAATAGAGAGTGGTTAATTTTATATTGAAATTAAACTGTTTAACAAAAAGATAATTAAGTTATTAATTTATAAAGTATCATTAAATGGATGATGAAAAATTTAGATGCTTATACTTATTAAATTAGTGTATAATTAAATTTTTATATACCTAAAATGAAAAAATATATAAGATAGGTCTTTTGCAAGTATTTCATATTGTAATATTTCATATTTATAATAAAATTCTTAATTAATATATTATGGCCAGTTAACACATAGTATATGGCCAGTCAATACATAGTATATATTGACTGGCCAGAAAATAACTTTCACATAACCTCATCTAGCTCATAAACAATTATAGATAGAGCTTTAATTCAAATTTTATTTTAAAGATTAATAATTTGGCTACACATTGATATCAAATTTGTTTGGTTAAACCCTATTCTTAATACCTTTTTTTCAAAAAAGCAAAAACATGGCCATTCATGGCACTTCTCCCCTATTTTGGTTAAACTTTAATTTTCAAAAGTAGCGCTCTACAGCTACCTCTTCGCTATTTCTTTAAGAGTAGCTCGTTACTTTTCAAAAAAGGAGCGTTAAAGCAACTTAACTAAAAATAGCCTTCTTTACTTTTGCGCTACTTTTTATTTAAAAAAAAATTAAGTGAAAGATTATTTATTAAAAACATAAATATTTAGAAAAAATAAGAACTTTAAAATATTATACATCTATTTTGATTATTTTAATCTCAGAATTTTTATTGTACTTCACAATTTTTTTCTTAAAATCGAAGACCATTTTCTGAGTTATTCATTTTTTTTTAATCTAAACGTTTCAGTTTTATACCTGAACAATTTAGTATTTTTTTCTAGACAAATAAGTCTTTTATCTAGGTATTAAGAAATTTCTGAACATTCAGTATTTTTCTGATCGTTCAGGCAGCCCTGGATGATCCCCCCCATCAAAAACCTATGTCTACCCCCTTATAATTCTTACCACTTTCGGCGGCGATCTTTTCCCATTTTTAATTATACCTAGAGTTGTTAACGCTCCTTTTTAAAAGTAGCTAGCTCCCGCTCCCGCTCCCGCTCCCGCTCCCGCTCCCGCTCCGCTCCCGCTCCCTCTCCCGCTCCTACCTTCTTAAAAGGAGCTAGCTCTCGCTCCCGCTACTACACTTTTAAAAGGAGCTAGCTCTCGCTCCAAGTGGAGTGCCACTCCATAACCGCTCCTTTGATTTTCATTTTTTTTAGAAAGTATACGAAACAAAATCATATTTTTTTATCAAAAAGCTTTATTTATTATATTAAATGATCTATCAAAATATTTATAATCTTTTATTAGCTTTTAAAAGTAATAAATTATGTAAATTAGAATCTAACAAACATCCACGCCTCTCCTATCTCTTTTGCAATACTAAATAGGGGGCTCCACAGGAGCTATAGAGGAAAGCTGGGTATTGTATTTTATAAAGATATTTTTTAATTCAGGAAATTTATCAAAAATAGTAATTTTGATAACATTATTTAAAAAATTGTCCAATATATTATCTTTCTGTTGATCAATTTCATGGAATTCAAAAAAATCTTACAAATCATTTTGTATTTAAAAAAAAGATTTTTTACTTTTAGATACTTTTTTAGATTGAAGCTGCTCACTTTTGAAAATTAAATAGTTTTATTTAAACACAAAAGGCATTTTGTCCTTAAATTTGTTTAATCATTTGGATCAACATCTTTTTAGAAGTTTAAAATATTTTTTGTATGATGGAAATGGAAATTCGATTTCTTCATCTAAGATATCTAAATCCATAATATCTAAAACTATTTTTTATTATATATCTATGAAATGAATATTAATATGACTTACTAGATTTCCCAAAAAATCAATATAAAAACAAAAAACTTGATGTTTAATATTTAAAATGATTAGATGAAAAACCAATATAAAACTCGGCTAAACATTTAATAATGAATAAATTTAAATAAAATTTCATTTTTATTTAATTTTAATTAACAAATATTATTAATATTTAAAAAATAATTTAATTTATACATTAAATTTAAAAGAGAGGTGGAGCGGCGCTCCTCCACTCCAGCCCTAAAAGGAGCTAGCTCCCACTCCCGCTCCCCCAATTCCAGGAGCGCCACTCCTTAACAACTCTGATTATACACTTTTAATTATATTGGTACTTTCATAAATTTTAAAAAGAATAACTTAAAATATTTTAGTTCTATACCAACTATCAAAATGTTGTGAATATAAAAGAGTTTAGATCACAAATTCAATTAAAAAGTCCTTCATTTACAATTAATGCATTGTTATATAATATTGTTTGGCCTGAATATGAGTTTGCTGAGAATGTCTAAACCTTTTAAATAACATTTAAAGGGATGGCAGTATTTGGAAAATAATGTCTATGGTTTGCAATTAGTGTCTTAGGTCGGCTTAATTTGAATACTTAATTGCTTTTTAGTATTGATTCGAGTCCACCCTATTTTGGGTTATTTTAAGTATTGACTTTGTTATTTTTTTTCTTATTATTTTTTGATTGCTTTCTTTCGTTTTTTTTTTAAAAAACCTTTTCTTTTGCTTTTTTTTGGCTATTTAGACGGCTAGGACACGGCCTAAGGTATTATTCTGCATGTTTAAGGATTGTTTTTTTTTTCTGAGAATTTCAAGTTTTAATATATTTAATTTACATCTTTGAGATGGCGCAATTCTGATTGCATAAAGATATTATTTTCTAATCTCTACACCTATATACAATCCGGTCATTCAACATAAACACCCTTAATTTTCAATGTGAATATAGGGAAAATTAACAATTACTATATATAATTTTGTGATTAATTTAATCCACTATCATAATTTGCAAATAAAAGATATCGATTCATGCATTCTATTTCCTATTTAATTTGTATTTATAACAAAGCATAATATTTAAAATCATACGCTCTGGAAAATTATTATACAATTTTGAAGAAAAAAAAAATTCACGATTTACGATGTAATCAACAACCCCTTTATAAGCGTAACTAAAAAGAACGTGATTCGCACTTCATTTCCAAAGTTTTAAATATAATTCAAGATCTTAACCTCCTCTTGGGAAATTAATATTTTAAATTTTTTACCCTAGGGGTACCCATTCTCCATAACATCATGACTGTTAAATAAAAAACAATTCATTTAAACTTAATCAATTGAAATAATTGCCCCAAATTTGAAGTAAGTGGATTTAGTTTCAATATCAATAAATGATTAGAAGAAGGTTACTTACATACACGAGGAATGTATATTAGAACTAAATATTTCAATTTTTATTATCCATATTAATAAAATAATAATTTCTATAACAAAACCTTTTATACTGTTCAATTTATAAGGGTATATCCTGGCCTGTATTATGAAGTATAAGTTAGAAGATGCCAAACAAAAAAATTAAAATGAAATAAACAAAAATTAAAACAAAATAACGAAAGGTGAAAAAAATAACAATGCCGTTAAAAATTTAAAACAAACCAAAATAATAATCTTAGTTCGAAAGCTGTTAATCTTAAGTTGAATAAAAAAAATAAGTCGAACCAAGACAGAGTCTGAAACGCTTTAATTTGTCAATTTTTCTTTTAGCCCTATTCTTGATAAAAGGACAAATGACGACGATGCAATGGCGAAATTCTGATTGCATATAGATATTATTTTCCAATCGCTTAGGGTTACACCCATATATAATCCGGTCCAGGGCCGTAGCCATGAATTTTCAACTATGGGGCCACTATTTTTTTTTAAATAAAACAAATAATTAAGCATTCATATAAATTTTTTGCTATTTTTATTAAAAATTTATTAATGCAATATGAATACAAAGTAATACTCTAATATAATACGACGATTTTTATTTTTAAATTTTAAAATAAATGAATTAAAGAATAAAATTTTGTGTTATTTTTTTTTTCATAAGCCATCAATACTAAATTTTGCTTACGTTGATCTTTCATCGACTCTCTAGTGCTCTATAGAATTCTTTTTATTGTATAGAAAGAGGCCACACAAGAAGCCGTTTGTACCCTAATGATGATGGATGCTGAGTAGCATTTATATAAATCTTTAAATGCACCATGATATTTTTTTTATACATAATATTTAGGATATTTTTAAAATTATGTGTTTCTTTAACTTCTACTGCTAATAATCCTTTAACTATTTTCATTTCATGATGTAAGGTTTCCATATTTAAGTTTAATAATGATTCCTATCGGCTCATTTTATCCGTTATAAAATAATAGGGGGCAATGTATTAACATGATAGAAGATTATAGTCATCTTGTTTAAATACATCTAAAAAACGATCAACAAAAGTAATCAATAATTTCATAATAATTCCTTTTTAAAGAACTCAGTCTTTTTCACAATCAAATTGTAATTTGACTAAAAAATCTTGAAAATTTATAGGCGTTTTACGTACCCTTGATGATTTGTGGGGAGTGAGATTAAATTTTTCTAAAAGATTTTCAGCCTTAATTCTCATCAAATCAAAAGAATTATCGCTTCTTTTATATTTTAATTTATTGTTAGTAGAATTAATACAATTTTTAGCGTCCACTAGATTAGTACCTACTTACTGTAGATAATTATTAAGTGGATCGATCTAATGTTATTATATCTCATAAATTATAATGGCTAATATAACGTAATTTATATTAATGCTGTGAGATAAAAGACCAGAGGCTTTGACTGAATCATGAGTGAAAACCTCTGAATAAAGAGTTCTATTTGAAAAAGTAAGATAATATTTCACCAATAGCCTCAAAATTAACATAAATGATGCGATATGTATCTAAATGACCAGTCTAACTCTGGCCTAAAAGTCTCTTAATATGACCTGTATATTTACAGGATACTTTAAAATGTCTAAAAAATTATACAATACATTTGATAAATTAAAAAAATTAGAAATGATAACAATATTTTACCAATTTTGTACACAAGTTGTAGCATATTAAAGGAACTTGTTTATAAATTTTTTTTTAAGGATTTGCACTACACCACTTCGATCAGACATGACATTTGCACAATCATATACATGGCTTATATATGCGTTGAATTAATATTTAACTAGTCAAGTTGCTTTAAAATGCAATCAATAATGGTTTTCAGTAGAAAGACACTGTATAAAATAATAATTCCTATTAAATTTTCTTGAATTTCTCCAGAAAAAAATATAGAGAATAATTATGCTCAGGGTTTTCTCAATCTGATGCATTTTTTGCCTCATCAGCCTTAAGACAAAAAAAAGATATTTCAAGAACCATATCTTCCATAATAGATTAGATAATACTTCCTTTTAAGTCTGGGATGATGTATATTGGGCATTTTTGGGTATAATTTTATTTAACCCAAGATCTTTTTGAATGGTGTATAAAACATTGCTATAAATAGTCCAGAAGAATTAAATATGTTTTTATCTTTTGCAGCATCCGTAATTTTTGTTGAACTAATCCCACGAAAAGGTAGCTCCTGTATGCTAAGAAATAGTATCAAATCAAATATTGATTTAAGATAAATGATTATATCATTACTTTTATTTTAAAAAACTTCAATTGCACAGTTATAAAAAATAAAACAGAAATATTATTGGATAAAAATAGAACAGGATAGAAAGAAATTTACAAACTAGACATGTTTTAAAATTATAAAAATAATATATTAAAAAAAATTTTAATTTAGGGAGGGTGGGATGGAAAAATTTTTGGGATTTTTTAGGGTCAGTACCAAAAAAATTTTATTTGGGTGGGGGGTGGGCTGACCCTTGTGCCCCCTCCGCACGTGCTACAGCCCTGCCAGTCATTCAACATAAACACGCTCAAATTTTAATGTGAATATAGGGAAAATTAATTGTACATTTCTAAACAATATTTTTATGCATTGTCTCTCTGACACAGCTGTTTATTATGGAGATAAAGCCTCAAGTTTCTTATTGGTTCTTAAGAAAAATAACGTTTCCATCCATTCACAAAAGATTTTAATCTTTGAATTTTTTTTTTAAAATAACTACCTTTCTAGTCCCATAGCATATATCTATGTGGGACTAATTCATGATTTAAATCATTTTGGGAAAAAATTATTTTATATTTCATAATAAAAATTACCATAACCTTTTAAATGATTATTTTTCAAAAAATTTTTGAATGATATTTTTATTTTAGTTATTATCATGGAATTTTATCACATGTAATATTCAAATCGATATTCTTTATATTCTAATTTTTTAAAAATAAAATTAAAAAAATATTTCTATAAAAAGGTTTCTCTTTTTCTTAAAAAATCGCATTTAGCTTTTTTTATTATTAGGAAATTTATAACTTTTTAAAAAAAAATCTAGTCAATTATTTTCTAAACTCACACACTAAATAAGAATGAAATCTTTCATATCAATATTTTTACTCCTCGCGGTTGTAAGTGCATTTAAACATTTTTTTTAAAATTAGATTATCAAAATTCATTATTTATAACAAAATTCGATAGATAATTTTACTAAATATATTAAAAAATAAATAAAAAAAAGGTCTTGACTGTCATGGTGTTCCAAAGCGCTAAGGTGGATGCTCAATATGCGTATGGTGGATATGGAGGGTATGGTGGATACGGAGGGTATGGAGGTTTCCCTTATGGAGGATATGGTGGATATGGAGGCTATGGCGGATATGGTGGATATGGAGGATATGGTGGATATCCTATATTACGGATAAATATCAATGCTCTTTTGAGATGATTCTTGCTCATATTTTTTAAAGATATAAATGGATATCAATAGTTAATATCAAATAAAGCGAAAAGTTGTATGTTATATAAAATTGTGTGGTATTATTGAAATTGATAAATTCTACAATATTGTGGAGGGAACATTTTAATTTATTTAATTACATATTTTAAATATAAATCGGCGAATCTTTATAAAACATGGTTTGGGATCAAATAATTTAGGTGTCATATAAATTATAGTATATTTTTCACTAAATTTTTGCTAAAGTGAATGCTCAATTGCCGGGATATGGTTTATATGGTGGCTATACTGGATGTGGGGTTTATGGTCCTGGATATCCTTACTGAACCAATAATATTGAATGTATTGTGATTAATTTATTTTACATTTATCATACTTTTTAAATAAAAGAGGTTATTGGTATATTATGATAAATAAGCCATTTATAACAAATCAAATTCCAAATGTAGAAATTTAATTTCAAGATCTTAACCTCCTCTTAGAAAATATTTTAAATTTTTTTTCCCACTCCTCCAGGAAATTATTTTAATCAATATTCAATTCATTTAAATCAAATTATCAATTGAAATTTTTAACTGACCCAACTTTGATAAGCATATAATGGGAATTTAGTTTCGTCTCTTCTCTTCTCTTCTTCTTCTCTTCTCTTCTCTTCTCTTCTTCTTCTTCTTCTCTCTTCTTTTATCATCCAGATAAAAGTTTCACTAATACGAAACATATTATACTGCTCCTTATTACGAAACAGCCTAAAAAGTGATAAAATGAAAAAAACGAAATAAACAACAAAAAGGAGAAATAAAATACGAAAAATAACAATATGCCACCAACCACGTATAACAAACTAAAATAGGGTGTCCTAAATCAAAGCTGTTAATCCTAGACCAAATAAAAAGTAAGCCAAGAGTACCCATTCACCATAACTTCATGACTGTTAAATAAAAAACAATTCATTTAAACTTATTATATTGAAATAATTGCCCAAAATTTGAAGTAAGTGGATTTAGTTTGAATATCAATAAATGATTAGACGAACCCTGGTTACTTACATACACGAGGAATGTATATTAGAACTAAATATTTCAATTTTTTTATCCATATTAATAAAATACTAATTTAACTATATAAAAACTTTATTCGGTAAAAAAATTAAAACATACACTATTGAATTAAAAATATATATTAAAAACAAAAAAATCCATATAAAAACATATAATTAAAAGAAGGGAAATTAAGAAAAAAAAAATTAAAAAATTATTTAAAAAAAAAGAGGGATATCTAATTAGGTGTGGTCCACGGGGCTTAATGACCCATAAATGGATATACAGTTTGAACGGCAGATTTCGATTGAAATCCTTTGGCGGAGGTAGAAACCTTCTTTCGGATCACCTGTAATTAATCGTAACCATAGTTTTGAATAATTTTAAGGCTTAGGGTCCGAATGATCCACAGTGTCTGAGACTACCGGAGCGAATAAAATATTATTAAGGTGGCAATATTTATTTGTTTTTGTATTCTCCGCTTTTGATATGGAGTTGGCAGAAAAAGATCTGGCAAAACGATCAACGCAGGTATAGTCCCAAGCGAACCTTTTATACTGTTCAATTTATAAGGGTATATCCTGACCTGTATTATGAAGTGTAAGTAAGAAAATGACAAACAAAAAATTAAAATGAAATAAACAAAAATTAAAACAAAAAAACGAAAGGTGAAAAAAATAACAATGCCGCTAAAAACTTAAAACAAAAAAACACAATTTTAGTTCGAAAGCTGTTAATCTTAAGTTGAATAAAAAAAAACAAGTCGAACCCAGACATAGTCTGAAGCGCTTTAATTTGTCAATTTTTCTTTTAGCCCTATTCTTGATAAAAGGACAAATGACGAAGGTCCGATGCAATGGCGAAATTCTGATTGCATATAGATATTATTTTCCAATCGCTTAGGGTTACACCCATATATAATCCGGTCCAGGGCCGTAGCCATGAATTTTCAACTAGGGGGCCACTATTTTTTTTTAAATAAAACAAATAATTAAGCATTCATATAAATTTTTTGCTATTTTTATTAAAAATTTATTAATACAATATGAATACAAAGTAATACTCTAATATAATACGACGATTTTTATTTTTAAATTTTAAAATAAATGAATTAAAGAATAAAATTTGTGTTATTTTTTTTTTCATAAGCCATCAATACTAAATTTTGCTTACGTTGATCTTTCATCGACTCTCTAGTGCTCTATAGAATTCTTTTTATTGTATAGAAAGAGGCCACACAAGAAGCCGTTTGTACCCTAATGATGATGGATGCTGAGTAGCATTTATATAAATCTTTAAATGCACCATGATATTTTTTTTATACATAATATTTAGGATATTTTTAAAATTATGTGTTTCTTTAACTTCTACTGCTAATAATCCTTTAACTATTTTCATTTCATGATGTAAGGTTTCCATATTTAAGTTTAATAATGATTCCTATCGGCTCATTTTATCCGTTATAAAATAATAGGGGGCAATGTATTAACATGATAGAAGATTATAGTCATCTTGTTTAAATACATCTAAAAAACGATCAACAAAAGTAATCAATAATTTCATAATAATTCCTTTTTAAAGAACTCAGTCTTTTTCACAATCAAATTGTAATTTGACTAAAAAATCTTGAAAATTTATAGGCGTTTTACGTACCCTTGATGATTTGTGGGGAGTGAGATTAAATTTTTCTAAAAGATTTTCAGCCTTAATTCTCATCAAATCAAAAGAATTATCGCTTCTTTTATATTTTTAATTTATTGATAGTAGAATTAATACAATTTTTAGCGTCCACTAGATTAGTACCTACTTACTGTAGATAATTATTAAGTGGATCGATCTAATGTTATTATATCTCATAAATTATAATGGCTAATATAACGTAATTTATATTAACGCTATGAGATAAATGACCAGAGGCTTTGACTGAATCATGAGTGAAAACCTCTGAATAAAGAGTTCTATTTGAAAAGTAAGATAATATTTTACCAATAGCCTCAAAATTAACATAAATGATGCGATATGTATCTAAATGACCAGTCTAACTCTGGCCTAAAAGTCTCTTAATATGACCTGTATATTTACAGGATACTTTAAAATGTCTAAAAAATTATACAATACATTTGATAAATTAAAAAAATTAGAAATGATAACAATATTTTACCAATTTTGTACACAAGTTGTAGCATATTAAAGGAACTTGTTTATAAATTTTTTTTTAAGGATTTGCACTACACCACTTCGATCAGACATGACATTTGCACAATCATATACATGGCTTATATATGCGTTGAATTAATATTTAACTAGTCAAGTTGCTTTAAAATGCAATCAATAATGGTTTTCAGTAGAAAGACACTGTATAAAATAATAATTCCTATTAAATTTTCTTGAATTTCTCCAGAAAAAAATATAGATAATAATTATGCTCAGGGTTTTCTCAATGATGCATTTTTTGCCTCATCAGCCTTAAGACAATAAAAAGATATTTCAAGAACCATATCTTCCATAATAGATTAAATATTACTTCCTTTTAAGTCTGGGATGATGTATATTGGGCATTTTTGGGTTTAATTTTATTTAACCCAAGATCTTTTTGAATGGTGTATAAAACATTGCTATAAATAGTCCAGAAGAATTAAATATGTTTTTATCTTTTGCAGCATCCGTAATTTTTGTTGAACTAATCTCACGAAAAGGTAGCTCCTGTATGCTAAGAAATAGTATCAAATCAAATATTGATTTAAGATAAATGATTATATCATTACTTTTATTTTAAAAAACTTCAATTGCACAGTTATAAAAAATAAAACAGAAATATTATTGGATAAAAATAGAACAGGATAGAAAGAAATTTACAAGCTAGACATGTTTTAAAATTATAAAAATAATATATTTAAAAAAATTTTAATTTAGGGAGGGGGGATGGAAAAATTTTTGGGATTTTTAGGGTCAGTACCCAAAAAATTTTATTTGGGTGGGGGTGGGCTGACCCTTGTGCCCCCCCCTCCGCACGTGCTACAGCCCTGCCAGTCATTCAACATAAACACGCTCAAATTTTAATGTGAATATAGGGAAAATTAATTGTACATTTCTAAACATTATTTTTATGCATTGTCTCTCTGACACAGCTGTTTATTATGGAGATAAAGCCTCAAATTTCTTATTAGTTCTTAAGAAAAATAACCTTTCCATCCATTCACAAAAGATTTTAATCTTTTAATTTTTTTTAAAATAACTACGTTTCTAGTCCCATAGCATATATCTATATGTGACTAATTCATGATTTTTTGGAAAAAAATTATTTTATATTTCATAATAAAAATTACCATAACCTTTTGATTATTTAAAATTTTTGAATGATATTTTTATTTTAGTTATTATCATGGAATTTTGTCACATGTAATATTCAAATCGATATTCTTTTTATTCTAATTCTTTAAAAATAAAATTAAAAAAATATTTCTATAAAAAGGTTTCTCTTTTTCTTAAAAATCGCATTTAACTTTTTTTATTATTAGGAATTTTATAACTTTTTTAAAAAAAAAATCTAGTCAATTATTTTCTAAACTCACACACGAAATAAGAATGAAATCTTTCATATCAATACTTTTACTCCTCGCGGTTGTAAGTGCATTTAAACAATTTTTAAAAATTAGATTATCAAAATTTATTATATTTATCTATTGAATACAAACAAAATTCTATAGATAATTTTACTAAATATATTATAAAATAAATTAAAAAAAAGGTCCTGACTGTCATGGTGTTCCAAAGCGCTAAGGTGGATGCTCAATATGGGTATGGTGGATATGGAGGGTATGGTGGATACGGAGGGTATGGAGGTTTCCCTTATGGTGGATATGGTGGATATGGTGGATATGGAGGATATGGTGGATATGGTGGATATGGTGGATATGGAGGATATGGAGGATATGAGGATATCCTTATTACGGATAAATATCAATGCTATTTTGATGATTTTTGCTCATATTTTTTAAAGATATAAATGGATATCAATAGTTTAAATATCAAATAAAGCGAAAAGTTGTATGTTATATAAAATTGTGTGGTATTATTGAAATTGATAAATTCTACAATATTGCTGGACGGGTGTTTTATTTTGTATCTGCATCATTAGTTACAGTGAGTTTTTTTAGAAGAAAAATTGATATGCAACCATTTTAATTTATTTAGTTACATATTTTAAATAGAAATCGGCGAATCTTTAATAAAATAAAATTATGTAAAACATGGTTTGGGATAATTTCAGTGAAATAATTTAGGTGTCATATAAATTATAGGATATTATATTTTCACTAATTTTTGCTAAAGTGAATGCTCAATTGTTGAGGCTTTCCAGGCTCTGAGAGTTATGGTGACCCGGGATGTGGTTTATATGGTGGCTATACTGGATTTGGGATTTATGGTCCTGGATATCCTTACTGAACCAATAATATTGAATGTATGTTTTATACAATATTGTGATCAATTTATTTATAATACTTTTTAAATAAAGAGAGTTAATTCTCACGCAATTCTACTTACTTATAATTTGAAAGTTTTAAAAATTTCTCAATTGTATATTATGATAAATAAGCCATTTATAGCAAATCAAATTCCAAAAGTAGAAATATAATTTCAAGATCTTAACCTCCTCTTGGAAAATCAATATTTTAAATTTTTTTCCCACTCCCTTCTCCAGGAAACGATTTTAATTCAATCATTTAAATCGAATTATCAATGGAAATTATTAACTGGCCCAACTTTGAAATAAGCATATAATGGGAATTTAGTTTCGAGATCAATAAATGATTAGACACCTGGTTACTTACGCACACGAGGAAGGATATATTAGAACGTAAATTTCATTTTTTTATCATCCATCTTGATAAAAGTTTCACTAAAACGAAACAATGCTGCTCAATTTATAAGGGTGCATCCTGGTCTAACTTATCACGAAACGGCCTATTAAACAGCCCTAAAAAGTGAGAAAATGAAAAAAAAACAAAAAAAATGAAAAAACGAAATAAACAAAACAAAAAGGAGAAAAAATACGAAAATACAGTGCCACCAACCACTTATAACAAACTAAAATAGGGTGTTCTAGATCAAAAGCTGTTAATCCTAGACCAAATAAAAAGCAAGCCAAACCAGGACACTGTCTAAGCACTTTTCCAGCACCTTCACTCCCCCCCCCCCTGGTAGAAGTCACTGGTGTCACGTGATTTATAGTGTCCAGGAGACGATTTTTCTTTTAAATTTAATCAAAGTATATTTTTTAAAATTATTAAAATATAATAAAAAATGATTAAATAAAATATATATTTTTTTTATTATTTATTGATTTATCATGACAACAAATATAATTTTTATTTATTGGAATGTATAATTATATAATAATTTTTTTAAATTAGCAAGAATAAAAATATCCTCAAGGCATTCATTTTCTTAATAATATTTTTTAAAAAGAAATTATTAATTGGTATAATGTTTAGCAACGCTTGCGGCTATTTACTTTAGGTAGTGGAATTCAGTCGATAAGAAATTTAGAAATTAATTTCAGCAATATTTTATAAGAAATATTAGATGGAGGAATTAACAAAATCTGGAAGACAAATAAAATTTTTTAAGAAAAATCATTTTCTTAAGAACTAAACTAGATTAAAAGTATGAATCAATATTTTTTTTTAGCAAGAATAATAAAAATATTTTTTATGTAGCAATATTTTTATAGGCGAAATTTATGGAATAATAAAAATAAAATTACCTTAAGGGTTAAAATAATATTTTTAGATACTTTTACTAAGAAATTAAACTAAATGTTGTGATGTGAACAATATTATTTTTTTAAGAAGGAAATATTAAAAATTTTAAAAATATTAAAAAATTTTTTTTTTATAGGACTACGATAAATTTCCAGGAAAAAAATATTCTTAAGGCAATTAATATTTTTAACGGGACAGAGAAAAATTCCACTATATTCCTATAAATTATTTCAATAAATATTTCAATAAATATTTCTCAGAATTTAAAATTTGTTATATATATATAAGGCTGCAGAAGTTATTAATATCATAAAAATAGGACGATCAATTTTTAAACGATTAATCTAGTTGGTTAACAATATTTTAAATTTTTACTCAAAATTTTATAATTTTTGGTCAAAATTTTAAATTTATTGCTCAAAATTTTAAATTTATTGCTCAAAATTTTATTATTTTTGCTCAATAATTGTAATCATTTGAAGATATTTTTTACCCCCTCCCCCTACCATTTATTATAAACCAAAGAAACAAAAAGGCTCCTTATATAAATTAACCAAATATTTCTTTAAGCTTTTAAATAGAGACTTGATATGCCTAGCCAAAATTTTCAATTAATTTTATCGATATTAATATCAGCATTCGTGTCACTTGCTTCAATCATTCCAGAAGCATCAACTCAGGAGGATAGTAAGTCTTTCCCTTGAATTGAATAAATATTTTTAAAAAAACACACATTTCTATTTTATGATTATAGGGAGAGCTAGATACTTCAGTAGAACAGATGATTAACATAGTTTTTTTTTAAAATATACATAGAACTGCACAAAATTCTACATCTGCAGGGTCTGGGTGCTGAATATTAAAAGATTAAAATTTTTCTAAAAATAACAGGATTACTAAGGATTTCTTTCTTTCTTTCTTTCTTTCTTTCTTTCTTTCTTTCTTTCTTTCTTTCTTTCTTTCTTTCTTTCTTTCTTTCTTTCTTTCTTTCTTTCTTTCTTTCTTTCTTTCTTTCTTTCTTTCTTTCTTTCTTTCTTTCTTTCTTTCTTTCTTTCTTTCTTTCTTTCTTTCTTTCTTTCTTTCTTTCTTTCTTTCTTTCTTTCTTTCTTTCTTTCTTTCTTTCTTTCTTTCTTTCTTTCTTTCTTTCTTTCTTTCTTTCTTTCTTTCTTTCTTTCTTTCTTTCTTTCTTTCTTTCTTTCCCCCCCCCCCCCCCCCCCCCCCCCCCCCCTTTCTTTCTTTCTTTTTAAGACTAGGTTATATCATAATTTTAAATAAAAATCATATTGATGTTTTAACAAAATAAAAAAAAGAAAAGAAAAATAAATTTTATGGTTTTAAAACGTTCGCCCATTCAATGTATCTCTATTTTCTTTTGAGTTACTTTTACTTTTTATTATTCCATTATCCCGATAATTTTGCGAGTATTTTTAGTATTTTGAGCATTTGGCGCATAATGGCGATAAATTTAGTAACTTTCTACGAGTCGCATAGTCAAAACATAATTAAAAAACACTTTAAAATAAATTAAAATAAAAGTTTAAAATATCGATAAATCATAAAATAAAAATATATTACATTAAAAATTTATAAATTTTATGTAACAAGCAGAGTTGTTAACGCTCCTTTTTAAAAGTAGCTAGCTCCCGCTCCCGCTCCTACCTTCTTAAAAGGAGCTAGCCTCCCGCTACTACACTTTTAAAAGGAGCTAGCCCCCGCTCCAAGTAATGGAGTGCCGCTCCATAACCGCTCCTTTCATTTTTTTTTAGAAAGAATACGAAACAAAATCATATTTTTTTATCAAAAAGCATAATTTATTATATTAAAAGATCTATCAAAATATTTATAACCTTTTATTAACTTTTAAAAGTAATAAATTTTGTAAATTAGAATCTAACAACCATCCACGCCTCTCCCCTCTCTTTTGCAAAACTAAATAGGGAGCTCCACAGGAGCTATAGAGGAAAGCTGGGTATTGTATTTTATAAAGATATTTTTTTAATTCAGGAAATTTATCAAAAATAGTAATCTTGGGTATCCCAATTATTTAAAAAATGTTTGCCCAATATATTATCTTCCTGATGATCAATTTCATGGAATCCAAAAAAATCTTACAAATCATTTTGTATTTAAAAAAAAGAATTTTTACTTTTAGATGCTTTTTTAGATTGACATTGAAGCTGCTCACTTTTGAAAATTAAATAGTTTTATTTAAACAACAAAAGTCATTTTGCCCTTAAATTTGTTTGATCATTTGGATCAACATCTTTTAGAAGTTTAAAATATTTTTTGTATGATGGAAACGGAAATTCGATTTCTTCATCTATGATATCTAAATCCATAATATCGAAAACTATTTTTTATTATATATCTATGAAATGAATATTAATATGACTTATTTTCCAAAAAAATTTTCAATATGGAAAAACTTGATGTTTAATATTCAAAATGATTAGATGAAAAGACCAATATAAAACTCGGCTAAACATTTAATAATGAATAAATTTAAATAAAATAAAAATTGAATTTTAATTAACAAATATTATTAATATTTAAAAAATAATTTAATTTATACATTAAATTTAAAGGAGCGGTGAAGAGGCGCTCCTCCACTCCAGCTCTAAAAGGAGCTAGCTCCCGCTCCTCATGTTGTCTCACAAGCAGGTGCCTTCTCCGATCTCGAATGTCCCTGGCGCTCCACCTGGAGCGCGCGCTCCTCTGGAAACAGGTAGCACTTAACAGCTTTGGTAATAGGTAATATTTGAGGTGTAACCTAAAATATTTTTAGAGCTGAAATTTCGGGTTAGGGTTAAAATAAAATATTATTGGACAAAATGAAGATTTTTTCAATTAAGTTAAGGAAGGGAGGGGGTGGCGGCGTAGTTTTTTATATAATTTTTCTCTAGATTTTTACAAGTTTTACAATCGTTTATTGCGGGACAGACCCCATTCTGAATTTCTGTCCTCATCACTTCTAACAAATATATTTGATTAATATTTACTTTAATTCCATCCTTATTTATTACAATTTTTTTTCTTCTTTCATTAGTCATTTTTGTTCCTCTTTTAAGAGATATCGAGATCAGAGATCTTCATGGCCTAAATTCTTTGGTCAGATTTGGTCAAGGCCCGTAGTAAAAGTTTTTTTAGACCAGCACCTGACCCAAATATTTAAAATTACAAAGCCAGGTCCGAGCCCATGATAAGTATATAAAAAAGAATTCACAATCCCGATCCAAGCCCATACCCAAAAATTTAATTGATATTGTATTTGATGAATAAAAATAAAATAATATTTTAGTTGTTATTTAGGCTGGTTTTACGATATGGAAATGTATTATTATTAACAGATATATAATTAGCCACTGTTTCACAAAAGCTAAATTTAAATGAAATTTTTTTTTTGACACGTGGTCCAGCTTTCCCCATGAACTCTGATCAAAATATTAATAAATTCTTTTAAAGTATTATAGACTTATTATAAGTCATATTAAATTTCAAAACAAAAAAATATATCGCTTTGGCAAATTAGACACATATAAAATTTGAAAATAAATAAATAAGCTAGTGTATATATATATAAATATATACTTACAAATAGTGTTGTTAAATGGCTCAACATTTTTGAAAAGAACGGCTAACCCAATATTTCAGCCAAAAATATATTACGAAAGCCTGAAGATTGTGCTCACAGATGGTACAGGCTAGGTTTGGAACATCTATTCTATTTTTTTTTCTAAAAATCTTAGAGAAAAGGCTTTTGCCTACAGAAATACGAATCAAATCGAATATTTGTATTATTCGTATTTTCAAATCGAATATGTGCATTATTGGTATTTTCGGATCAAGTATTTGCATTATTCGTATTTATGAATCGAATATTTGCACTGTCTTTTTCGGATTGAATATTTGCATTATACGTATTTTCGGATCGAATAATACCTTATTCGTATTTGTACAGATAATTAGAAGATAATTCGATTCGAAAATTAAATTCTATTTAAAAAAAATTTTTTTTGTAATTGAAAAGAAAGATGGATTATTAAAAATTTTGAAAAAAAATTGATTTATATTTGTGTAAAAAAAAAAGTAAAAGAAAATAAAACGTCAGGTAAAGGAACATGTTAAAATATTAAAGATTAATTTATAATATTTTACGAATAATACTTAATAAATAGGAAATAATTCGCTAGTACTGATTACAAAATTCCTAGCAAATTTTAGTAAACTAAGATTGGGTATCATAATTGGGGGTTCCTAAATGGCGGGTTTTTGGCCCACGGCCCAAGCCCGCAAATTCTGGGCGCGGACGGGCTATCCAAAATATTTTAAACATTGGGTGGCTGGCAGGAGGGCTGAGTCTTCGATGGGCAGGTCGATTTTAGTATTTTAATGGCGAACTGAGTCATAACAGACTTCTGCTAATTGAAATATCATCTTTTTATTTCAAAATATTACACATTTTTTTTAAACTTTAATTAAAAAAATATACAATTAAATTAAATAAATTATGAATAAAAACCAGCCATTAAAATAATTTTTAAACAGTGGGAGAGCGGGCGGGCTAGATAAATTTTTTAGCTAAATAGGCGGAGCGGCATTTAAAAAATAAAGCTATGGTAATGACGGGAGGTTTAAAAAATAAAGCTATGGTAATGACGGGCAGTTTAAAAAATAAATCTTAAATCAACCGAGTGGGCGGGCTCGTTGGTTTGACTCGCCCACTGCTTACCTCTAATCATGATATGATAATTAGATTTAAACAGGACAAGTGATAATGTTACTAGCTATATATGTATTTTTAAAATTTTAAAAAGATCTGAAGAGTTTTGACATGAGTCAATTAACCTCCTGGATGAATCAAAGTGTGGATCCGTGCACAGATTTTTACGAATTCGCCTGCGGAGGTTACATCCAGAAAACTTCAATTCCAAGCGGTCATAATAAATGGAATCCATTTAATGCAATTTCAGAATCGATACTTTTAACTATAAAAGATATATTAGGTAATTAATCATCATCAGAGGGAACACCAATGGGTGGGGGTAGAGAAATAGTAATGTCAAAATTATCATGTGTTAGAATTAGTAATTAATTTCAGTTACTTGGTGACATTTTTTTAAAGTATAAGTTGTAATTTTGAAAGAAATTAGTTTTAAGAAGTGGCAGTTACATTTTTGAAAAGTTACAAGTTACATTTATAAAACTTATTTATAAATAGTGTTTGAGTTATATTTTCCCCAAAAAGCAGTTCAGCATAGGAGTTACTTGTTAATATTTAATTTAAACACCACAGCAAAAGTATAACCTTTAATAAAATATTCACTAGTTACATTAACACTAGTAGATATGTTACAGGATAAATGTATATTTTAATAAACTGGTGTATTATAATTTACGAAAGAAAATATATCTATACAATCATATAAATAAATAAAGAAAATCCTCATACAAAATACGAAGGAAGGGCCGAGAGACTGGCCAAAACATATTATGATTCTTGTATGGATAAGAGAAATATTAGAGAAAAATTGGGAGGAAAGCCGTTAACCGATCTATTAGACCTATATGGAGGTTGGGATGTGTTGAACGCGGATAACAAGCCTTCCCCTTTCATAGATGAATCTTCCAACTTAAAGAAAAGTTTTTTTTTTGAATTTGTAGTTTTTTCCTTTTTCTCAATGATACATTTATATAGAAAAAACAGTGAGAATAAAAGTTGTTGGAAGTTCAGGATTAGTTATTTTTATTTCAAGATTCTACTCCAAAAAAACATAATTTGCTTATCTTTCAAACATTTTCATTTTTATTTAATCCAAAATGTACTCATCGAACAAAATTAAACATGGCAAAACTATTGCCTAAATTTTATATTTTATATAATTGATTAAATTAAATTTAAAAAAAAAATTGAATATCTAGAAATAATATTGGAATATATTTTCCTTTCTTGATTTTACAACTTTGTTACCAATGTTTTACTTTTCTAAAATTATTTAAAAAAAAGATCCAGGTTTTTTTAGGTGGGAACCCTATTAGAGCCTAAGAAATATTTTTTAACAAAACATAGGTGGGGCAGATTGATCTTAGAGGAAACCGGGGTAAAGCGGTTAAAGTGGAAATGCAATTTTAGCTCTAATTATTTCTTATTTTTTAAAACTCTTGGAAATAAAGGCGAAGTTCAGTGGGTATTTATATTTTTTGTATAATTTTTTAGTTCATTTAAATATAAAATATCTTGCTTTAATATATATTTTGCCAAAACCAGCGTATTTTTTAAAAAAAACTCTTTAATGTAAATATTTTAAATGTGCTAATTTTGGAAAAATATCTTTATATGCAACTATGCCAATATTGTTATACTTTTCTCGAAGTAAGGTTGGATCAGTGTTAGGGTGAACCACTCTACCCCGGAGCTTAAGCGGAGAAAACACTCTTTACATAATTAAGATAGGTATATAATTTTTTTTTGTGAAAGGTAGGAATTGAATTCCAATTTCTGATTTGTTTTGTATTTACTTCTGTTTTTTATCTATATGAAGGGGTGGAAATGCGAAATACTGATCATTTTACCCCGGTCTTTTATTACAGTTATATATTGTTCATAATTACGTTTACCTTTGAAAAACTTTTTACCAAACACAACCAAAATTATTAAAATTAGCTTAAAATTTTTCTAAAAAATATTGGTAGGGGTCAAAGGATTTTAAAAAAAATCTAAAAATAATTAGAACACGATTTTTAACAGACATTTCCGATCAAATATAGTTGAATATAAATTTATATAAATATCAGGACAATATATATCTTCCTACCCACTTTATCAATTATTCATATTATTTTCTTAAATTTTTCCTTTCTATTTCTATTCAACTGAATGATTTGACTAAAATTGAATTTATTTATTCCCCCCCCCCCCCCCCCCCTCCCTATTCTCCTTCCGCATAGTCAGATACCCAAATGGCTTTCTCGGCAATTTCGGATTTATATTCTTTGACTTACATTCGTGTATAGACCCCAAAAACTCTTCCAAATACATACTCTGTATCTATCCAGGGGAACTCACCCTCCAATATGATGATGATTACTATGGCAATAGCACTATGAACCTTAAACGTTACGATGCTAATTTAAATTACATGATGAACATTGGAAATTTGCTGGTATCGAGTACTGTGGTGCCTAAATACTCTAAGCCAAAGGATATTAATCGAACTCGTCACACTTTGGGCAAACCACATAGTCAGACCAAGATAAATAATCAACTTAAAATCATAATGTCGGACGTGCTAGAATTTGAAGGGCTCTTATCTAGCGTTAAAAATAAATATATAATATTTATTTATTAATTTTTACTGAATATTCGCGCTAAATGATTAGGAATTGCGTAGCTTGAATTCGCGGTTGGCGCCAATTCTCGGTGAAGGAATAAAAAAATAGAGAATATTTTACGAATTTCGCCATGAATTCGCGCCAAAACTTATGAATTCATGGTTACATAAAAGTTGACGCATATTTATTCAATCCGAGTTGTTATAAAATCATGGCCAGGCTTCTAATTTTGAAATATTTTTGGCATAATTTAGTCCCACAAGTCTCAATTTATAATTCGTTATAATGCAAATGACACCACAAAATTGGTCATATATAATTTCCCATTTGAAAAAGATGTAATTCATTTCGAAATGTGTCTATTGATTTTGTGTAAGATATA
Organism: Gordionus sp. m RMFG-2023; assembly: GCF_954871325.1. Lineage (NCBI taxonomy): Eukaryota > Metazoa > Nematomorpha > Gordioida > Chordodea > Parachordodidae > Gordionus > Gordionus sp. m RMFG-2023. The sequence goes on from NC_088777.1 coordinate 7,829,808, forward strand.
ATTAGAAATTTTGAGTAAAATGTTGAGATAGAGGGAGTCGGTTTAGCGTGATAAAATTAAAAAAAGGTGTGAAGTTTATTTAAGTCAAAATATATCATTTTTTAAATGAAAATTTATTTATAGCGAATAACATAATTTAGAATTACATAAAATTATTTTATATATATTATAAATATATTTATTAATATATACAGATTACTCCATCTACGCTAGTTTTGGAAACTATTGACGAGTCCAATTACATCCTAATGTCCTTAAAAGAGTTGGATAAAAATTATGATTTCGTAAGTTAGGAATCTAGAAGATTATTTAATATTTGTTATAATATGTTTTAAAATATATGGGGAAAAAAACACACTCATTATGTTATGTAATAAAGATATTTAAAAATATAAAATACACAATTTTCAAAATTATTATACTTATAGTGACTCAAAAAAAGATATAACTCCAAATCGCTTTACATCCTTTTTTTTAAAAAATGAAATCTACTATTTTATTAACTTAATTAAATACACTAAAAAGTATACTTTGAAATATTATTTGAATATAATTATAGAATAAATTACATATAAAATGATTAAAGAAATATTGTACATTGTTTTGATCAATTCTTTCTATTACAAATCCCTATTCCACTGTTTTGCAGGCTTATTTTAAAAATAATCCTATCAAATTCGAATATATTTTTACAATATTAAGTTTCATATATTCATTATATAAAATACGAATAACTCTTTTTTAAAATCATAAAGATTTTCCAAAAAGTTACTTCTTTTTTTTAATGAGTTACCCAAAATATATAATATATTTGAGTTCCCAAAGGAGAACCATATAATATTGTTGTTTAATTTTTTTTTTCATCCAATTTTAAAATATGAGACCTTAAGGTTGAAAAAAAAGAGAAATACTAAGTGATCAGAAAAGAAAAGATAAATTTATAGTGGAAATTTAAATTCAAAATTTCTTTTTTTTCGCAAGATGAATTGGACGAGACATATAAATCAAATTTTCGAAGATTATAACATATCCATGCCAGCCGATCAAGTATTTTGGGTCAGATCCGTCTCTTACATGGAGAAGATGAATAGAATTATCAACCGTAGCTTAAATGAATTGACGATATCTAGGTATTACAAATGAAATAAAATGTATATCTAAATGTATATCTTATTTTTTATCTCTTACTCATTCACTTTAATATCTTTTCAGAGTTTTGCACGATTATATAATGTGGCACACTGTAAAACCCCTCACATCCTATTTGTCCAAAAAGTTCAGGGATGCTCGTGACCCAGTTCGAAAGGCGGATAATATAAAAAATTATGAAAACATGCCAGCTTGGAAGAGATGTTTAAAGAAATTTCCCACTTTTATGGAATTCCCACTAAGTTCCCTCTACCTGAAATCTAATTTTAATTCCTCAGATAAAATAAAGGCAATAGCGATAAATAAACATATACATATTATTTCATAAGTTTTTATATTTTATTCTTCTTTATTTCTTTATTTCTTTCTTTATTTCTTTCTTTCTTTCTTTCTTTCTTTCTTTCTTTCTTTCTTTCTTTCTTTCTTTCTTTCTTTCTTTCTTTCTTTCTTTCTTTCTTTCTTTCTTTCTTTCTTTCTTTCTTTCTTTCTTTCTTTCTTTCTTTCTTCTTCTTCTTCTTCTCTCTTCATCTACTTCATCATCATCATCATCATCATCATCATCATCATCATCATCATCATCATCATCATCATCATCATCATCATCATCATCTTCTTCTTCTTCTTCTTCTCTCTTCTCTCTTCTTCTTCTTCTTCTTCTTCTTCTTCCCCCCCCCCCCCCCCCCCCTCTCTCTTTTCATAAAATTATTTTATTAATTTTTTTGTTGTTGGACATTTAATATTTATCCTTTCAAGGTGAAAGGAATGATTGATTCGATGAAAGTGGCTTATAAAGAAACTTTTCAGAATCTTGATTGGATGGATGAAACTACGAAGAGTAGATCTATGGAAAAAGTTTTTTTTTATAAATATTCCCCTGAATAAATTTTTTTATTAGATTAAGTAATTCTGATAGTGTTGTTAAACGGATCTATTTGAATCGATTTTTAAAGGCTAAACTCATCTTTATTTTAGCCCCAAAATATATTGCTTGAAATCCTGGAGTTATCGCTAATAGATGTCTAATATCTTTTTGTATATACCATCTATGACTAAAATCTTTAGGTTTGCATAATATTTTTCTGGATAAAATATTGAGTTTGCCGTTTTCTAAGAATCGTTTTAAATTCTGGCAAATTTAGCAACACTTACTTCGAATGTACGATGAAGGAAAGACGTTTTAAATTTTTTTTTTTATATATAAATCAGAATAGAGCTCAGTCATAAGAATAATGCAAATATTATGGGTCTGGACCTGAGTTTAGATAAATTTCAGCCAATTATATAATAAACTTCTTTGTTTTAAATTTTTTAATTTATTTTAAAAATTAATCGATAAAATTATGAAGAAAATAAAATTTAATATATATATATTAATATTTCTTTTAAAAAGTTGATTATTAAAATTGTGCGATTTTCTTAATCCAGATTAATAGACATGAATTCATAATTTAAGCAAATTTAAGTCGTATCCCTTCATATAAAAACAGATATATCCCACATAACTTGTTCAAAATTATTTAACTGAGCCGGGGCAAAAAAAATTATTTTTAAATTAGATGGCTCAAGCCAGACCCGACCCCAAAACTTATGATATGCACATTAATCTTGAATTATTGTTGCAATTTATAAAAATACTCTCTTTAGGTAGATGCGATGGAAGCTAAAATTGGTTATCCGGAATACATTAAAAAACCTAATGAACTGGACAAGAATTACGAAGAAGTAAAACAAAATAAATATATATATTATAGCATTATGGAAAATATAATTAACAAAACACTTTGAAAACATTTGATTTAAGCTTTGTGAGATTAAACTTATTTAAGATTATAATATACTGCTATTTCAATTGTAATATGGAAGATAGGGGATTCTCGCAAACAATTTTAGCGGAATTCAATTGTAGTTGCTTAATTAATGATCAATTTAAACACAAATCTCCTTCTCTTCTCTTCTCTTCTCTTCTCTTCTCTTCTCTTCTCTTCTCTTCTCTTCTCTTCTCTTCTCTTCTCTTCTCTTCTCTTCTCTTCTCTTCTCTTCTCTTCTCTTCTCTTCTCTTCTCTTCTCTTCTCTTCTTCTCTTCTCTCTCTCTCTCTCCTTCTCTTCTCTTCTCTTCCTCTTCTCTTCTCTTCTCTTCTCTTCCTCTTCCTCTTCTCTTCTCTTCTCTTCTCTTCTCTTCGCGGCTCGTCTCTTCTCTTCTCTTCTCTTCTCTTCTCTTCTCTTCTCTTCTTTGGGTCGTTACACCTGTTGCAGTCTTTAAATACTCTCAGTGCCTTCTTATCTTAAATTAATATCAAAATGATATACAGTGAGTGATTTGAAAAGATACAAAATGATATATTACATTCTTTTTTTTCTGTTTAAAAGCTATATATGCAGGATGACACTTATTTTAAAAATCACATCAGTCAAGGAAGTATGAGTGGCTTACGAGAAATCAAAAAACTTTTCGCGCCAGTTGATAAGAAACAGTTTTATTATAAAAAAAATTAAAACTATTTTATTTTAGGAAGAGAAAAGTATTTTTCTTAAACGTCTTTTTTTTTACTAATTAATAAGTTTTCCTTCATATTGTATAGATTTTCTTAGGACCCTTTCGACAGGTTTTTCGGGGTCATACAGATCTTACCAAAAGAAATTTTTAGAGCAAATAAAGCTAAATTTTAAATAAAATTTTGTAGAGATCTACCAAATAAAATAACGATAATTCTATTTAAAAATCATTTTCTAACTTAATTTTGTTTATGATGTAATTCTCACTCTAAACAATTTGAATAACTTTTAATCTTTCTTTTCAATCGTAGTCGACTTTAAATATAGTTGTTTAAAAAAATATATTGATCATGGAAAGAAAGAAAGAAAGAAAGAAAGAAAGAAAGAAAGAAAGAAAGAAAGAAAGGAAATACAAATTTATTATAAATATTTTAATATAATAAATTACAATATTTATATATATATGATATAAACAGATGGATAGAGTCACCTCACACCTCTAACGCTTTTTACTCTTCTGCCACAAATGAAATAAGTAATATTTATTTTAAAAAAATTACATAGTAAATTCTGCTATAAAATTACAAAAAATAACGCTTATTTTCTGCCTGACCTCAATCAGATATTTTTGAAAATTTTGTGTATATAAATTAGTTTCTTATAATAACTTAGAAAAATTTTGGATCTCAAAATCGGTCAGGAGGTGGGATATGAGAATTTCATATGTGCAACACTTGATCAAATTATAGTATTTTTAAAATATGTCTCTGGAAAGTGTTGGAGCGAGAATATATCATTCAAATATTATGTTGTTAATTTAATATAGCTCTTTAAGACCCAAAAATGAAAACAAACCTGAAGTTAAAAACCCGGAAGTAATTTTAAGAAAAGATTTAAAAACATTTTCTCTAATATTTATTTAAAATAGATCAAGGCACGTATATATATATTTAGCATATTTGGAATTTTTTCTACAGGTTTTAAAGTTTTGATTATGTATAAAGTGAATTAAGGTTCAATTTTTATACCTCTCTTGTCTTAAATAACTTAAATAATTATTAAAGCTTAAGCATTCAAATTTGTTCAGGATTATTCAATATTCTATAATACATTTTTGTGAAAAAATATTTACTAAATTTGATTACAAAAATTTTCTATATATTTAGCAAAATCATATATAATTGTAACTTAGTTAAAGATATCGGGTCAGGCTAAAACTCTTGTTAATTTGTTATGGGATACATCATATCTTATTAAAGAAATTAAATATATTTTCTTTTTCTTTTATTATCAATATGATTTGTTCGTTCTTTGATTAAATAATTTTTTTTAAACAAATAAATCTTTCACACAAGTTTTTCCTGCTGGAATTTTGCGAAAACCGTTCTACGATAAAACTTATCCAGAGTATGAATCATTAATTTATTTTATTATAAATATCATAGCGCATGCGTAAACAGTTGGCAGCAAAATAGCGGGTATTGACCGGAACGAGAATCACGTCATATTATTTTTTTAAAAAAAGTAGTATCTGCTGCTCAGACATCGTACTTGTTACAGAAATTGTTTTATAAACTTTGACCTAGGGTTAGAATCTAAAAAGAATTGATTTTTTTTAAAATTAATCTGGAAGATAGTGGGCACAGTGGTATAATACTTTGCATATTTGAAATCGACCTCAAGATTCCATTAATATATGATATCAAAATAAAAACAGGTCCGATCACTTTTCTGATAAAAACAGTAGTAAGGCATATATCATTACCCACTTTAGTTTGCAGGCTAATATGTAATAATTATTAATTCATCATTTTTATATATATGTTAGCGGCAATGTGTTTTTTCCGGCAATGTGTTATTTTTTTAACTTTAAAGCAATTTTTAAGTGCGTTTTTTTAAATTTAAAAATCTGATTTTACCGGAAATAAATTCCAGCATGTTTGGAATACCTACCCTAAGAAATTCAGATAATTTTATCATGAGCTTTTGAACCTAATATAATTTATAATATTTCTTCCATAGATTTTTCATATAAACTATAATTAACTCAAAATTTAAAGGTAAAATTCTCTACAATTCATAAGATAGGTATTCCAAACATGGTGGAATTCATTTCCGGTAAAATCGATTTTTAAATTTAAAAAAACGCGCTAAAATATTGTTTTAAAGTTAAAAAAATAACACATTGCCGGAAAAAACATATTGCCGCTAACATATATATTTTTTTTTCTTTCTAATTTTAAATTATTCTACAGTTTATACACATGATTTCTATTTAAGAGAAATATTTTTACCTTACAATCTTTAGGTAAGCTCTAAGAGAATGCACTATCGTAATAGTAATAGTAATGGAATGGAGGATAGATGATGCCCTTATTTCACTTAGCTGTATTTCTTTCTTTCTTTTTTAACTCTTTTAATCCTTTCTACTACTTTAGTATCCAACTGATTGCACGATTTACCTGCTATATTGCTTATACTTTATATGTATATATGTATAATCGGGTTATTTACTAATGTATTAATAATTGTGAATTTTTATTTATGTTCATTTAGCTCTTATCAATTTGGAGCTATAGGTAGCGTTATAACCCACGAAATAGGGCACGGCTTTGATGATGAAGGTAAATATTTGTGTTTATTCTATATTTTTTTTATTAAATGATTTCCTAAGGAAAGATTGGAATGGAAATTGTGGAATATGGATAAGATGGCTTTTATTATTGACACATGCTAGATATAAATGCTCTTATTTCATTTTTATAGGCAGGAAATATGATAAAAATGGTAATTGGCATTTTTGGTGGACAAATAAATCGATAGAAGCCTTCGTAAATAAAACAGTTTGTTTCCTAGACCAATATTCCAATTATTCTATCAATGGCCATAAGGTATATCATTATCTATTATGAAGGGAAATTTTTTTATTAGATAGCATATATGACTAATATGTTTGGTAGTTTGTCAACTAGTATAATCTAGAAAATTAAAAATATTTGTAACTATTTATAACTGGCTATTCCTTTAATTTCTTTTGAAAAGATTATATCATTTTTTTTAAAAATATTGCTCTCATTTTATGATTACAATATTTATCCAAGTTGGACGGCAAACAAACATTAGCAGAAAATATGGCGGATAATGGAGGAGTTGCTATATCTTTGAAAGTAATATAATTATCAAAAATTGAATTATTGTTAAGCAAGAGAGGAAGGAAGGAAGGAAGATAGATAGAAAGAAAGAAAGATAGAAATAAAGATAGATAGAGAGATAGAAAGAAAGATAGAAAGAAAGATAGAAAGAAAGATAGAAAGATAGATAGAATAGAAAGAAAGATAGAAAGAAAGAAAGATAGAAAGAAAGAAAGAAAGAAAGAAAGATAGAAAGAAAGATAGAAAGAAAGAAAGATAGAAAGAAAGAAAGATAGAAAGAAAGAAAGATAGAAAGAAAGAAAGATAGAAAGAAAGAAAGAAAGAAAGAAAGAAAGAAAGAAAGAAAGAAAGAAAGAAAGAAAGAAAGAAAGAAAGAAAGAAAGAAAGAAAGAAAGAAAGAAAGAAAGAAAGAAAGAAAGAAAGAAAGAAAGAAAGAAAGAAAGAAAGAAAGAAAGAAAGAAAGAAAGAAAGAAAGAAAGAAAGAAAGATAGAAAGAAAGATAGAAAGAAAGAAGAAAGATTGAAGAAAGATAGAAAGAAAGAAAGAAAGATAGAAAGTTGAGAATAATTATTAAAAACCTATAATTTAATATAAAATATAAATTTTTTATTGTGCAATTCAAAATAAAATAGGCATTGAAGAGTTATCAGGCCAGGAAAAGGAGGGATGAATACGCTTTCAAATTCGATACAATCGAAGATCGACTATTTTTCCTTGCTTATGCTCAAGTTTAGTTATATGAATGTGTTATTAAAAAATAAATATATATATTTTTTAAAAATAATATATAAGAGTTGTTGTTCTAAGGATACGCCCGAAGCTCTATATGAAACAATTAAATCTGATTCTCACAGCCCTGATAAATACAGGTTTGTTTATTAACATATTATATTAAATTTATTATTCAAAATCCACTTTTACCCTTGCTAGAGCAAACATATAGCAGCCATTTGGATTCACTTTCTTTCTTTCTTATTTCGACATATAAATTCAATAAACTTTATGATTCACACTAAAAATTTATTATTAAAACAGAGTAAACGGAGTTCTATCCAACCTTAAACAGTTTTCAGAGGCATATAGCTGTTCCACTAAATCGGTCATGAATCCTCCTTATAAGTGTACCATCTGGTAATTAAAATCGAGTCTTGGAAAATAAAAATGGAAGAATATTTGAACAAAAAAGAGTCATTTAATATTATACAAACTATTTAAAGCAAATTAATTCTCACATTCACATATCATTATTTAATATTAACTTGACTATGATAACGGTCACTATCCGCTCCGGATTGGAGGTTTTTAAAAACCGATACTCGATGTATAAATAATGATTTTTTTTATATATTTATATGATTACATATATTATGACTTTCTCATTGGATTAATAAAATGACTTTCATTATTGGGGTGTTGTGTAATTTATAATGTCTAGGTTTATTAAACATCATAAATTTTAAATTGATGAATGATTTAAATTATCGAGATAAGCATTTTAAAGTGTAGATAATTTAAGATTATTATTTATAAAATCGTTAAATAATTAACTTTCACAACTTTCGAAGCTTTAATGAAAATAAATAAAATAAGCTTTTCTAAATATACAAAAATAAAAACATGACCAAACATAAATCTAAATTTTTTTATAAATTTGAAAAAATAAACATGTAATTTTCTCTGAAATAATTTATCAACTCAGTCGCAATGTACTTCATTATCTCGCCATTCAACACTGGCAGTAAAACTGCAAGATAGTAATGCATGGGTCCCCAGGAAATTTTCTAAGGGGGTTGCAGAAAAATTCATAGGTTAAAAATTAGAAATAAAATTTAAAAAATATTTTAGGTTTTTTAAGGCAAGCCATTATTTTTAATACAGTTATACTATATAGTGTTAGCGATATAAGTTAATTAATGAATATAAAATCCTAATTCATTTATTGGGTATACATAGTTTCAATTATATACTGTAGAAAATAGTATATTCTCAGAAATCTAACACTCTTGATTAAAGGACAAATGACGAAGGTAAGATGTGATGGCGCAATTTTGATTGCATAAAGAAAATTATTATCTAGCTTAGTACTACACCTATTTATAATTCGGTCATTCAACATAAACACCCTCATTTTTTAATGTAAATATAGGGAAAATTAATAATTGTACAATTTTAAACAATATTTTTTTGCATTGTCTCTGTCACAGCTGGTTATTATGACGATAATGCCCTAAGTTTCTTATATAGGTTCTTAAGAAAAAAAAACTACCCATTCACAGAAAGATTTTAGATAACTACCTGTCTAGTCCCATTGCATATAACTATATGGGACTATTCATGATTAAAATCATTTTTGAAAAATAATTTTTATATTTCATAATAAAAATTACCATGGTCACTAACCTTTTAAAAGATTATTTTTAAAAAAATTTTCATACTTTTATGATATTCTTATTTTAGTTGTTATCATGGAATTTTATCACGTGTAATATTCAAATTCCCGTTGTTCGCTTTATTCCTATTTTACGAAAATAAAATTAATTTTAAAAATAAAAAAATATTTCTATAAAAAGGTTTCTCTTTTTCTTAAATATCGCATTTAACTTTTATTGTTATTAGGAATTTTATATCTTATTTTAAAAAAAAAAATTTTCCAAACTCACACTCGAAATAAGAATGAAATCTTTCATATCAATACTTTTAATCCTCGCGGTTGTAAGTGCATTTATTTATAAATAAAATACAAACGAAAGTTCTTGAAAAATTAGAAATATATTATATAATAAATTAAAACAGGTCTTGGCTGTTATGGTGTTCCAAAGCGCTAAGGTAGATGCTCAATATGGGTATGGTGGATATGGAGGATATGGTGGATATGGAGGGTATGGCGGTTTCCCATATGGTGGTCTGTATGGAGGTTATGGAGGATATGGTGGTTATGGAGGATATGGTGGATATGGTGGATATCCTTATTACGGATAAATAGCAATGTTATGCTATTTAATTTAAAATTTTTTCTCACATTTTTTTAAAGATATATTGATATCGTTTAAATATCAAATAAAGCGAAAAGTTGTAGGCCATTGAAATTGTGTGATATTATTAAAATTGATAGTATTCTATTATAATGCGGAAGGTATTATTTTTTATCTGCATCATTAGTTGGAATTTTAATAATTATATGTCAAAAAATTGATGTATAGGAAAAATTTATTTATAGGTCATTACACATTTTAAATAGAAATCAGCGAATCATTAATAAAATATATTATGTAAAAACATGGTTTGGGATCATTTCAGTGAAATAATTTTGGTGACAATAAATTTTAGGAATATTTTCACCAATTTTTTAATAAATTTTATCTTTTCTGAAAATTTCTTTTGGTTTTAAGTTAAAACTTTACCTTTTGCTATGGTGACCCGGGATATGATATATATGGTGGCTATCCGGCCCTGGATATCTTTACTAAACCAATAATTGAATTAAATATAACAATATTGTAATAGATCTTAACCTCCTCTTGTAAAATCAATATTTTAAATTTTTTCCCAGGTCCCTTCTCCAGAAAATTTATGACTGTTAGATAAAAAGTTTGGAAACTATTTTATTTAAATCAATTTAATTCATTACTTAAAAATTAAATAATCAACTAAAGTTAATAACTGACCAAACTTTGAAATAAGTATAATATGGGAATTTAGTTTCGATATCAATAAATGATTTGACAAACCCTTACTTGTCACATAATATATTAGGACTTAAATTTCCATTTTTTTATCATCCATATTCGATAAAAAAGTTTTACTGGTGTCCTAGATCAAAGGCTGTCAATCCTAAGCTAAATAAAAAGTAAGTCAAACCAGGACACAGTCTAAACACTTTAATTTGTCAATTCTTCTTTTTGCTAAAGGAAAAAATGACGAAAATAAGATGAGATAGCGCAATTCTGATTGCATAAAGATATTATTTACTAATCGCTTAGGACTACATCTATATAATCCGGTCATTCACCATTAACACTCTCAATTTTTAATGTGAATATGGGGAAAATTAATAATTACACAATTCTAAACAATTTTTTTTTTGCATTGTCTCTGACACAGCTGGTTATCATGGCGATAATGCCCTAAGTTTCTTTTATTGGTTTCTTAAGAAAAAAAACGTTTCCTCTCATTCACAGAAAGATTTTAGCCTTTAAAAAAAAAATTTTTTTTTAAATAACTACCTGTCTAGTACCATTGCATATATCTATATAGGACTTATTCATGATTTAAATTATTTTGAGAAAAATTATTTTAATGATTATTTTATATTTCCTAATAAAAATTACCATCGTCACTAACCTTTTAAATGATCATTTTTTTAAAAAAATTTTGTTATTTTTATGATATTTTTATTTTAGTTGTTATAGTGGAATTTTATCATGTGTAATATTCAAATTCCCGTTATTCGCTTTATTCTTATTTTTCGAAAATAAAATTAATTTTAAAAATAAAAAAATTTCTATAAAAAGGTTTCTCTTTTTCTTAAAAATCGCATTTAACTTTTTTTGTCATTAGAAATTTTATAAATTTTTTAAAAAAAAAATCTAGTCAATTATTTTCTAAATTCACACAAGAAATAGGAATGAAATCTTTCATATCAATATTTTTACTCCTCGCTGTTGTAAGTGAATTAATGATAAAATAATAAGATTATTTATCTATTGAATACAATAAAAAATTGGATTTAAGTTTACTAAAAATATAAAATAAATAAATAGGTCTTGGCAGTCATGGTGTTCCAAAGCGCTAAGGTAAATGCCCAATATGGATATGGTTATGGAGGATATGGAGGGTATGGCGGTTTCCCATATGGTGGTGGGTATGGAGGTTATGGTGGATATGGAGGATATGGAGGATATCCTGGATATGGTGGATATGGTGGGTATCCTTATTACGGATAAATAGCAATGCTATTATGGGATGACGCCATTTAAATTGATTTTTAAATAAATGGATATCATTAAATAACAAATAAAGTGAAAAGGTATGACATAGAAATTGTGTAGTATTATTAAAATAATTTGTAGAATTTTATAATATTGCGGAAGGTATTTATCTATTAGCATCGTTAATCATCTGGTCTGTTTAGACCGTTATTTTAATAATTATCTAACCTGCAAGAATATGAAAAATTTATTGACCACCAGCATTAGCGGAAATAAAGCTACTTTCAGAAAGAGTATTAAATAATCATTTAAAGGCTATTACAATTCTTAAATAAAAATTAGTAAAATGAAATTCCTAAATTTTTTCTTAAAACATGGCATGGGATCATTTCAGCAAAATAATTTAGGTGATAATAAATTTTATTATTTTATTTTTTAATTACTAATTTTTTTTTGGTTGCCAGTTAAAACTTTAAAACAATATTAAATTTAAAAAAATTTTTTTGTTTGTTATACGTAAATGTGTATATATGAGATTTGCCATTTATTAATTGTAAGCTGCAGTGCCTATAACACTTAGATAAATTGTCTCATCAATTATTATATTATTACCCATTAATGTCATTTAATCGACGTATATATAGATATTTAAATGCATTTAATGCATATCGCCAATCCAATCTTTTTATTTTAAGTAGTCAAATAGTACAAAAAAAAAATTAAGATTCATAAATTTGCAGAATTTATTAAATAGTTCTAAATTATAAAAGTTATTGCTAGATTTTAAAAACCTTTTTAATAATTTTTCTTCATTTGAAAATGTGTTATATAGATTATAGATAATCGATTTTTGACTCGTCCAGTTTCTAAAATTTTTTTTTACTCTACTTAGAGATGAAAATCACCGTTCTGCACTTACTATTATTTAAGCCAAAGTTTGAATTTTCATAATTTTAAAAACTCTTTAAAACATTTCATTGCTTATATTAAAAAATCGCGCCGAAACACTATCTTTAATTTAGTATCCAGCCTGTCTTTCTTTCTTTCTTTCTTTCTTTCTTTAAGCCGAAAATTGAAGATAAGTTTCATTTGGATTTGTGTAATAATTTTTGGGGAAAATTTTCAATAAATATTTAGAATTAGCTAGCATATAACAATTCAAAGAATTTAATTTTTTAATTTATAGAACTGAAAATCAATAACATTGATTTATTATCTCTAATTTTAATTATTAAAATTTTATAAAATACTTACATTAATCAATCCGGATCAATTACTTCTCTGTTACGTTTAAATTTTTCCAAAAAACACCAAATTTTTTTTGTTTGATTTAACTGAATTTCTGAATCGTTAATACTTTTCACATGATAAAATTTATAGTTTATTGTAATTAAATAGTTATTTATATTCTTAGAAATTTGTTGAATATATAACAATATTGGAATATTTGTATTATATAATATATTAAAATAGCCACGAGATGATGTAAGAACAACAAATTATTGAACTAAATGGTATTTTTATTTTAACAACACTATTACAATTACAATTATTAGACATTTAAAATTAATTATGAAAACTTTAATTGGAGATCAATAAACTTTAAATTATGATAAATCATAAGACAGCAAAACCCTTATCAAATGGAAAAACTATTCATTCTATTATTATTCAAATCATACTAAAAATAATAATCTTTTTTAAAACGTTGTCTCAGAATTGTTATTATGTACCCAGCCAAATTTAGATGTCAATGTATAAAACAATAACTGCCAATTACAATGATATTCTTTTTAAATACGACCCTTATCAAATGGAAATACTGTTATAGGTTAATACATACTGAAATAATAATCTTTAACTATATGCCATGTGCCCAGGTATTAATAAACCTCGCTACCTTATTGATTTAAATCTTAACATTACACCAAGCACATCTTTACCACTTTTTTCAATTCCAATGATTTACATTTCATGCTAAACAAGTTTATAATATTTCGACCAGGGAAATAATACATAAAAAATTTAGCCTACTCCATATTTAAATTATCCCAAATAATATCCAACATTGGATCTAATATTTCACAGATCTCTAAAGCAGTTTATAAAATGATTATCCCTGCCTACACCATACTAAATTTATATATTTGCCTTTGATACCTTTCCTTATACAATATATATCCGGCATAAGTTATCATTCTAAATTTTAAATTTATGTCAAATTTTATCTCCCATTTTGATGACCCAAAAATTTTTCTATTTTATGATAACAGGATAGGCTTAAAAATCTAAATGCTTGATATATGTCGCTTATGCAATAAATCTACAAAGATAACCAAAGCTAGGAAATTTCAAATTTATGGTCCCCCATCCTCCAGGAGGTTCAGGATTACCAAGTATAACACTTACTGATCCTCCTCCATTTATTAAATTTAGCAAGCTCTCCATCACCTATTGTTGCTACTGACTCGCCTCTTAGTCAACAAACTCCTAACTTAATCATGGGCCAATGATTTTTTTATCCTACCCAACTATCCGACCATATCCCGTATACCACAGGGTTCTCGTAATTCTTTTGCAGAGTCCATCAAATTAACTCAAATTGGAAAAACCTACTAAGCTTTACCAATTTCACCCTTAAAATTCCTGTTAATAAAAATATTTTATTATCCAAACACATTAAAGATTAATCTCCCTTTTCAATCCTGATTCTATACCCCATACTTACCAATCCAATTCACTCCCCATGGCTCATAAGGCCAAAATTGTTTCAAATAAAATAAATAGCCTCAACATAAACTCAGCTCTTCGCGCCATGACTTTCATAGACTCTCTAGTTCACAACAACGACTACACTCATGCTTTGTTTCTAAAACACCGTATTTATGATTCAGAATTTGTTTACTCAAGCCAAAATAATCATTTAGCTTCTAATATCTTTCTTAGTTCATAAATTTATTTATTTTTTCTTACCCCCTTTTTTTTATAGAATACTTTTATTAGAAGATAACTAAAAGAAAATAATATAATTTAAAAAAAAATATAATATTGTTCCAATTAATGATCTGCATCGGGCCTAATTCTTTAAGCCCGGCCCAGCCCGAAATTTTTTTTAAAAAAGTTTTGCCGGCCCGAACCCAAATTTTTTTAAAAGTTTTACCGGCCCGGCCCAAACCCGAATTTTATTTTAAAAAAATTTACCGACCCGGACCGGCCCGAATATTTTTAAATATAAAAATTAATTTTTATAATTACTCAAAATAAAAGACATATGTTATATGTCGTTTAGTTTCAAAATCAAATATTTATATTTTTAAATAAAAATTTCAATATAAAATTGATAAATTTAGATATATTTTAAAAAATTTCCAAGGTCCGACCTGACCCAGCCCATTAAAAGGCCCGGCGCGAACCCCATTATTTAAAATGAAGCAGGCCCGAGCCCGCCCCGAAGCCCGTTTGGGCCGGGCCGAACTCGGGCCAGGTAAGGGCTGGGCCTAACTTTGCAGATCACTAGTTACAATTTCTTCTTTTTCAGGGTTTTTCTAATCCAAAAAAAATAATGTTATAAAAAATAAAATTCACAAAAATTATAATATTGATAAAAAAATAATATTGATTAAAAAAAATAATATTGGCAAAAAAAAATACAAATAAATTTACAACAAGCATGTTTATCACGCGCCCCCCATAAAACAAATGAAAACACAAAACTCAATTAACTCGAGAGAACCTCATTATTATGTTCTCTTACATATGTTCTCTTTTTTTTCAAAAAAAATATATTGTTGCGCGAAAAATATATCGCAGACAAATATTATTAAATATATTACTCAAAAAATATTAATTCATTCAATAAAATTCCTCTCACGGTCCTCGGAATAATTCTTCTAAGACCGATAGATACACTATTGGCCACTCTTCTTGTAATTCTCATTCATTATTCGAGAGTTGCGCTGGTTCTTATGATGGTCTTACCACCGCCGTTGGCCGCTCCGTTTATAATGCCACGGGTCGCTCCGCTTCCATTGCTCCACCAGTTGCTCGTAAACCATCTGCTCCCGTTATGGCCGGCAACCCAGTCCGGACGGGCCAGGCCTCTAATATCCTATACTCGTTATCCCTTTTGTCTCCTGATCTTAAAAAAATTCTTCTACCATAATTCCTTCTCGCATTAGCATGGCGGGGCCCGCGGGGGCATCGAGCCTGCAAATGACTTCGGGCTCCACAGAAAAAACATAACCTCACGTTCCTTACGGTGCATATACCCGAATGACTGGGTTCGGATAATTCGGACCAATAAACCACTTCGTTGATCATTTCCATGGGCGCCATTCGTCTACTTCGCGGGGGTCTAGGAATAGGTCGCGATGATAAAAAAGGTTTCCCTCCGTATCGACCCTGCTCTGGAAAATACCGAACGGTGATATAGTTCATATTAAATTGTCAAACAAATTGGTATGAGAGAAAGTTAATAAATCATGGAAATGAATAAAAATTGGTACAAGATCGTATCTTGTTGGAGAAAGAATAGAGGGGTGATGATAGTCGGAGAAACAGATAAATATGTTTTTGAAGAGTGTTATTGGAAAGAATAAAAGAAGAAGGAGTATCCAAATTTTTATAATTTTAGAATTCGCTCATAAAAGAAATTATCA
This sequence comes from Gordionus sp. m RMFG-2023, assembly GCF_954871325.1. Taxonomy (NCBI): domain Eukaryota; kingdom Metazoa; phylum Nematomorpha; class Gordioida; order Chordodea; family Parachordodidae; genus Gordionus; species Gordionus sp. m RMFG-2023. The sequence goes on from NC_088777.1 coordinate 7,846,188, forward strand.
ATTTATTTCCATAAATTTTAGTTTTAAAGAGAATTCTTTTTTTGTATTTATAAAAATTGTAAAAAAAAGGGACGAAAGTACTTATCAATATTTTTTTTATTATACCATTTTTTTTTAGAATGACGGGTATTCATGATGTATATACTGGGAAAATATCACCGTTCGTGATTTTCCAGGGCAGGGTCGATACGGAGGGAAACCTTTTGTATCCAGGATCGCGACCTATTCCTAGACCCCCGCGAAGTAGACGAATGGCGCCCATGGAAATGATCAACGAAGTGGTTCATGGGTCCGAATTACCCGAACCCAGTCATTCGGGTATACGCACCGTAAGGAACGTGAGGTTATGTTTTTTTCTGTGGAGCCCGAAGTCATTTGCAGGCTCGATGCCCCCGCGGGCCCCGCCATGCTAATGCGAGAAGGAATTATGGTAGAAGAAATTTTTTAAGATCAGGAGACGAAAGGGATAACGGGTATAGGATATTAGAGGCCTGGCCCGTCCGGACTGAGTTGCCGGCCATAACGGGAGCAGATGGTTTACGAGCAACTGGTGGAGCAATGGAAGCGGAGCGACCCGTGGCATTATAAACGGAGCGGCCAACGGCGGTGGTAAGACCATCATAAGAACCAGCGCAACTCTCGAATAATGAATGAGAATTACAAGAAGAGTGGCCAATAGTGTATCTATCGGTCTTAGAAGAATTATTCCGAGGACCGTGAGAGGAATTTTATTGAATGAATTAATATTTTTTTGAGTAATATATTTAATAATATTTGTCTGCGATATATTTTTCGCGCAACAATATATTTTTTTTGAAAAAAAAGAGAACATATGTAAGAGAACATAATAATGAGGTTCTCTCGAGTTAATTGAGTTTTGTGTTTTCATTTATTTTATGGAGGGCGTGTGATAAACATGCTTGTTGTAATTTATTTGTATTTTTTTTTTACCAATATTATTTTTTTTAATCAATATTATTTTTTTTTATCAATATTATAATTTTTGTCATTATTTTTTTTTTAACATTATTTTTTTGGGGTTATAAAAACGCTGAAAAAGAAGAAATTGGAACATTATTATATATTTTTTTAAAATTATATTATTTTCTTTTAGTTATATTCTAATAAAAATATTCTATAAAAAAAAGGGGGTAAGAAAAAATAAATAAATTTAAGAACTAGGAAAATATCAACATTGACGATACACTAAAGCAGTTAGATCTTTAAAAAAGAATCTTTTGGTGGCATTCGTGCCATCCAAGACATTTTAAAACCCAACATTGTATGTAAAGCTCTTTTATAGAATCTTAGGGGGTTATTAATTATAATTCTCAATGAGCCCATCACCTATTATTCCTAATTCTCTTTGGCGCTTGCCTAATAGCCCTCAAAAAATGGCAGAGGTATTGGCCCAATCGCTGTGGTCTTTCTTCCGAAGAACCGTCTTCAAGATCATTGCTTCCGAGTCAAGTCTCTTTCCTGTTTCCTGTCACCGCTACAATTAGGGTTCGGTGTTCCCGGAGTCACTTAACACAATAAAACGGCAACAATTTCTTCACATGTTCTACAATACTGTTACATCCTCAACAGTTATTCAGTCTTAATATTCCAAAATATAATAACAACATAATCAAATCTCAAGAGGGAATTCAACAGGGAGACCCTTTAGGCCCATCTCGTTTTTGCATCGCGATCCACAGGATATTCCAGGAAATTCAATCTAAATCTTTTGGTATCTAGATAATGGCATTGTCTCGGGCAACCTTATTATAGAGAATCTCTCACATCATACTCATCATAGAGAATCTCTCACATATTACAGGACTATCACTCAATCTCCTCAAATGTGAGATTTGCTTTCTAAATCCTAATCCATTCCTTCAGACATGACATACCACGTCATCAACATAGATGAGATCACACATCCTGGATCATATATATGAGGGGAAAAGGCCATCGAAACTTTAAACAAATCTTTTAGCAATTTATCCAAATAAAACACATTATTTAATTACCTCCCCACCTATCAATCTTTTTATTAATTAAAAATTACCTCAATATGCCTAAAATCCTCTACGCCCTGAGATCCTCTCCGATCTTTAAATGCAGAAACTTGCTCGTTTCTCATGAAACCCAGATCAAGGTCCTTCTTGAAAATATATTAAACTGTTAATTTTCCAATTCATCCTAGCTTCAGGCCACCCTACCTTACAAGTCCGGTGGCATTGGTGTCAATCCCCGATACAACTATATCCCTCTCAGCCTTCATCTCTTCTAGTGTTGTTAATTTACTTGGTCGTAAAATATACGACCCAATTTTGTGCTAATACTTGATATGAACTCGAACCCTGAGCACAAACCCGGGGATCAGACCCGGAGTCTGTGCTTGGGGTTCGTGCTCAGAACTAGTTTAGTCGATATTTTAGACCCAAATCTCGGGTCTGAGCACTATACAACCAACCAATTAACAACACTAATCTCTTCTCGCCTTGTTTCTTAATCTATTATAGATAATGGATCCATTCCTTCAGATTCAGACTTTTCTCAGGCCTTCACCGTCTTGGACAGCAATTGTCCATATACCCTTTGTCGTCCTGTCTCCAGCATTCAAAAAGAAGATGTTCCTCTGATCGCCCGTTCCATTGAATACCTAATTTCAAAATCCTTTGACGACAATCCCAATAATTTAGTATATGCAAACTCGGGTTATTAATGTTGGAAGCAATCCCCAGTTCCAATCATGGCCTCCTCTTGACTGGTGAACAGCTACACATTTCAATAACCCTCCGTTTTGGCTGTAATGCTGTAGTTCCCTCCATTTGTATAGACTTTGGGAAAACTTACAATCACTTGCACGGAAAGTTCTCTCATGGACGATAACCGCGTCATAAATCTATCAACAGCATTCTTCTAGCGGCCCTCAAAAGAGTTAATACTCCATTCACTCTCGAACCAGTGAGCCTTTCAAATGGAAATGCCATACGGATGGTAATTCCTCATTCCCTTTACTAATAATCTTGCTCTCGCTTGGGACTAAACCTGTGTCGATTTTGTTAAGTCCAACTTCTCTTTTTCTGCCATTGAAAAGGCTGAAATCTTTAAAAAAACAAATATGCTGGCCTTACCAACACCTTGTTCATAACAATTGTTTCCATTACCCTAGGCGTGTTTAAAAGTGATGCCCTCAATTTCATTAATATCAGTGAAAAAAATGAGACAGATCTCAGTGGACCCCAATAAAGGATTACCTTCTTCAGCAGATATCCCTGGAAATCTCAATTTTTTAAGTTTTCACTCTTCTATAAAGTGATATGTACCATTTTTCTCAGTTCTTTTTTAAACTTATATATTTTTTTAGATTCATTTATTAATATATATTTTTTTAATTATCTAGTGTATATATCCAATTTTAAAATAAATAAAAATATTTGACCTAAAAAAAATTATGAAATTTTTTATTTAAATAAAGTATATCATCCAAAAAAAGGATTAAAATAAAATAAAATTTATATATTTTTTTTTCTCTTTTATTTATTACAAAAATAAGAATTTTTTTTACTTGGTTATCATTTATTACACCCAAAATATATAGTATAGTATAATATTTTTTAAAAAAAGTTTTTAGAAAAAATAAGAAATTTTCAATATTCTTCTCCGCTTGTAAATTATATGTAGTAAAATAATATTTATCTTTTAGCGTAGCAAAAATAATATTAAATTTTTTTAATATATCTTAAAATTTATATAAACTTTCTTTATAATTATTAAAATTAGAAAGGAAGCAATGCTTCCCTTGCTTCACTGGACTCTTGTCACTGATATGAACACATTATTGAAGTAAACTGTTATGATTTTTTACACATTTTTAATATATTTCATTCATTCATTCATTACCACGCCAGAAATTGCACGAAGTGCAATTTCATCACCCACCAGGAGTTGAAGCGTGCATCATGTATTTTCACTAGTATATAGATCCCATACATGATGTCTACCCGTTTTATTATAGTGGACGGTACCACTATGTAGCCCGTTAGCAAAGTGAAGAAGGAAGAAGTACAATAATGGTGATGTATTAGTTCCGTTTCCGGCAGAATAGTGTTAAGGAAAAAATAAAAAATAATGTCATATAAAGAAAAATGTACCTGCGTCCTTAAGTGGTATTTAGTGAGCCAACAAAAAAATAACCCTTATATCTTGTTAAGTATTGAGAGTTTATGTTAAGTTTGCATGTAGAGTCTCTTCCTTGTTTGTTGTTCGGTGTGCCAAGATATTGTATGTCCCATAGATCTTATATGTTCTGTGCCAATGGTATTTGGGTTCGTCCGATTTATTGCGTTATTATTATAGCCAGTTTATCTTCCCATTGCCTGTTATACAGCTAATATTTTCGTAATTGTTATCGTTATCGTCGCCGATATCGTGTGTCCAGAAAGGAAGGTTGTGGGTTATTAGAGGAAGTTAGGTTATGTTGTTGTTGTTCAGGTTATTATCATTATCAAATACACTTGTTCCATTTATTGCAAGAACGTAAAGGTGAAAAACGGTTGCGATGTTAATTTAGGCCATATTTTAGCATGTATTGTAAATGTTCCTTTAGGTGTTTCTTGTTTTTGCTAAGTGCCATGAAATCTGCAAACGAGAGGTTAATCAGGTCCATATCTTTCAAACATTTCGCCAACCAATAGTATTTAGGGTTTTTCCTCCTACCGTCAGGGCACCATTTCAAGGACGAGAATATCATATTTTCCTGCGAGTGTCTTAAGCTATGGCCTAGTAATTCTAGTCTCCTCAAGGGTATGAGACGATTGATTGGTAGGATGTCGCATCTATTCCAGAGCGTTGTATTTGATGTGTTGTATGGGTAATACGTTTTGGTGATTCTTCTAAGGCATTTGTTTATAAAAGTTTGAATTGTGCTGATGTTACTTTTTGAGTCTTGCCAAGTCTCCAGGCCGTAGGTAAAAATGGGTACAATTAGGGATTTGAAGAGTCTTATTTTTAAATTAGTTGATATTTGGTTGGATGACCATAACTTCGACAGTTGATGATAGCGGAGTCTCGCATTCTTCGTTCTCGAATTCGTGTCTAAAAAGGTGAGGCCTAATGACGTTATCCTGGTTCCTAGGTATTTAAAATCAGACACTAATTCTATCGTATTACCCTCAAAGTTAAAGGGGTTTAAGTGACTCGCGTCAGTATTTGAGGTGATTAGTTTGGTTTTTGTGTAGTTTACTCTTAGACCATATCCATCACAGTTGTTGACAAATAATGATAAAATATTTCTTAATTTGTATTCTGAGTTGGCTAGAATACATACGTCGTCAGCATAACATAGAAAGTTTAAAGAGTTGTGCATATCATTGAGGTGTTGTTGCTCACTGTAATATGTGTTGAGTGCATATTCCTGTTTAAAAGATTTATTTAGGATATCATTCATTATTACATTAAAAATAATCGGTGAAAGGATGCATCCTTGTTTGAGGCCTCTATTTGCTTTAAAAGGTTGCGACTTCATATTTAAATGCTGAGGAACTACTCTATGATTGTCGTAAATTATCTTAATTAGCGCTATCAGATGTTTATCTATTCCAATGTTTTCCAGCAAGGGCCATATCTTATTCTGAATTATGGAGTCAAAGGCTTGACTTAAATCAATCATCAGGGCAAAAATGGGGGATTTATGCATTCTGGCCTTTTCCAGAATGACCGTAAGTGCCATGGTCAACTCCGTAGTATTTCTGCCCTTCCTGTATGATGTAATAGCATTAGAAAGGAATCTGTTAATGATTGGTTTAATCCTGACTGATATGATGTATGTGAACATTTTTAGTGTGACTGGAATTAGTGCAATACCTCTGTAATCTTTAAGGCAGTTTGGGGACTTATTTTTAGGGAAGTTTAGTATGATTGATGTCATCCATTCATCAGGAAACTTGCCCGTATTCCAAATCTCCCTAAAGAGGGGAAGTAGTAAGCTGGCACTTAGGTCTACCTCTATCTTCCAGAGTTCTGCAAAAATTCCATCCGTTCCAGCTGCTTTATGCATTTTTAGACATTTGATGGCACCGACTATATCAGACTTGTTCAAATTCTGATTGGGTGATTGGAAGGGGTAGTCACATCTAGGTCTAGGCCATCTCGTTTTGTAGAGGTTCATGTAGTGGTCTATCCATAAGTCTAATTGTTCCTTAGGGTCAGTTATAATCTTGTTGTTTAATTGTAGTCTTGGTAAAGGATTGGTTTTAAAGGTGGTTAGTAGTTTTAGAGATTGGAAGGCCTTATAAATATTATTATTATCAAAATTGAATTGGATAGAATTCGATAAGTTAGCAATGAACAGTCTTTTGTCAGCTCTTATGCGGTGGGTAATGAACCTCCTGTGATGTCTTGCGAATTGATGGTGGGATATATTTGTTGTAAGATTCTTAATTATTTGTATTGTTGAAGGGGTGAGCCACTCTCTGCGCTTGGTGCGTGGTCTTAAGCATGATGTTATACTACCTAATACATTCTGCTTAATGTCCTTCCAGGTCAGGTTTGGGTTTATCATGCCATTTGCTGAGTTTCTCCATGATGTTAATTTAGAGACGAACTCTTCTTTCACCTCTAAGTCATTTAGTTGTGCCAAGTCTTTTCTAGCAATGTATTTTACAGTGGTGAGACTGCTCTGTCTAGTGTGGTTTGGGAAGATACTGTTGTTAATTTTGAGTTCACAGCCCAGTGGATAATGATCAGTAAAAAGTGTAAGGTTAAGTTTACTGATTACCCTGATGTCTTTCACCCATTTGAAAATCTTAGTGGAAATTATAAAGAAATCTATCTGTGAGGTAGTGCCAAAGGAAGGGCTCTTGTAAGTCATGATGTGATGAGTTGGGTGATTGAAGAAAGTATTACCAATTTTCAAGTTGAAAAACTCGCAGATTTCTATTAACCTTTTACCGTTGGGGTTCGTGCTTTGTATTAATGTGGCGTTTCCAAGGCAGGAAGAGTTCTTAGATTTACCTACCGAAGCATTGAAGTCACCTGCTAGAATGATGCCATCCCGATGCGGTAGTTCCTTTAAGACATTCTCCAATTCCATATAGAAAACGCTATCATTGTGAGGCGCATATATATTAAGCAAATGGACTTTTTTGTATCCTAAGTTTAGGGTGAGGCAGCATATTCGGCTGGATATTGGGTTGAAGCTTACGAGTCTTACTAGTTTATTATGTATCATAAACGCCACCCCAGCCCATACGTGTTCTGCATTTGAGCTGCAATATAAGGTGTAATCTAATAGGTTCCTTACCTCAGTTACTTTAAGGTGCGTCTCCTGTAAAAAGAGGATATCGTAATGTTGGTCTTTCATAATTTGTCTTAGTATAGTTAGCTTCTCATTTAGGGATCTTATATTTAAAGAGATCATCTTAATATTGTGGTCCTTCATTGAAAACTTTATTAAAAATTTAATTATGATTACCGTGCCGATTCTGTAAGGGAGTGAAGGGATAAAAGTAAAAAAAGTAATATATATATCTATTCATTTCAATTATGTCATTCTGATGTAAGTATAGTTTATAAAGTTCCATTACTTATTTGTGTGCTACCTAGTGTTGTTAATTGGTTGGTTGTATAAAAAAACCAAAACCGGGGTTTGGGTCTAAACAAGAAAAAAACGACCAACCAGCCCTGAGCACAGACCCGGGGTTCAGACCTCATTAAGATAAATTAACCTTAATAATTATTAAACTTTATTAATTAATAAAGATAAAAAGTATAAATTGATATTATAAATTATACTATATTTTGACTTTAGAATAGGCACATCCCCCCCTCCCCCTTAAATGATACGAATATCCAAGTATTCTAATTATCTCAATTAAATTTAGGAGCTAATGTAACCTATAAAGCCCAAACCCAATTTTTTGAAAAAAAATATGGGTTTAGCACATCCTTACTATTATATAATATGCAACACTATCTACACTCTCATTGGAAACAGTTATAATTTTATTATTTTTTTTTAAAAAAATTTCGGAAGAAAAAGAAGCCTTTCAATAAATTTTTAAATATATTATTTACAATTCAATAAGTAAAAAATTATTTCACTTTTCTATGATAATATTAAACTCTTATGTCAATCAAAACCATATTCTTTGTATTATAATTATATAAAATATAATAACCATATTTTTAGAAATGTGTTCAAAAGATAATTGACGATATTGTAAAAGGGGAGGGCAATGCAATCCGTTTACCTATATATCTTAAGAAAAATTAAATCTTTTATAAAATAAATTTGGGTGAAAGTGACAAAAAGAAAAAATTATGGAGAGAAAATAAATAAGCGAAAATAATAACCTTTAATCCGGAGTGTTTACTGGGATCCGAGATTTAATATAAAAAGACCAAAATGTTGGAAGATGAGGTCACCTACAAAACTTAAAGAGAAAAAAAGAGAAAAAAGAAAAAAGAGAAAAAAATAAAAAGTGAAAAAGGTAAAGATTGTTTAATACAGAAAAACAAATAAAATTTAAAACTGTATAGAGAAAAATTACCTCCATATCTCTGTGCACATTTGGAAAACGAGTTGACATGGACATTATAATAGAAAGGATTTAAAAAATTGAGGGGAAATAAAATACAGCTAAGCGTATAAAAAATAAAGTAAACCTTTACAAAATTTTTATTTAATAGAAGACTATGGAAAGGAAATGATTACAATAATAATGGGGGAAACATTCAGGGTGGGATAACCTAATAACTTCACAATAACCATAATTAAAAATTATATTAAGCTCTAAATATATAAATACAAAATATTAATAACAATTTGTATAAGACATTGCCAAGAAGCAAGCAAGAGAAAAATTTAAATGTTAAGAAAGAGAGACGATGGCGCCCAATATTTGGAAAACTTTTATTTTAAGAGAAACAAAGGAATTAATATAACAAAGGCGCCTAGAAAGTTAAAAAATATGAAATATTGAAAATAAAATTTTATTTATTTGTTTTATTTTTAGCCAAGACAACTTGAGAAGTCGTTTGAAATTAAAGAAAAACATAAATACAATTTATAAATAGACAGAAAAAGTAAAATAGAAACATATTTGGGAGGGAGTCATAAAGTATTAGCAAGTGAAAGAAAGGGAAGCAAAAATTAATAAAATATATACGATATTCCAAGTCCAAATAATGTATATATAGTCTAATATATGTGATATAAAATAATATATACATAATACAATGTTAGCGTTGTGTTCGATTTATCCTATATAGGTGGAATTTAGGATAGTGATATTATAAGGAGAAATATCCGACCATCTACATTAAATAAGATATGAAAGTCTTACCAGTGAAGTTAAATGAGATATTTGATAGCAAGAGACTAAAATAAAAAGGTCAAATCAGCTAGCAAAAGTCGAGTATAAAAAGAAGGTAGAGACCAAACTAACCAAAAGTTTTACCTAAATAGGACATATGATAACGAAGAGTCCCACTTTACAAATTATTCTGAAGAATTTTAAGTCCCGACACTTTACAATTTGTTCTGAAGAAATTTTAAGTCCCGTAAAAAAATTTCATAATAAATTAATTGAAATTTACAAGAAAACGTAGTATTAAATACATTTTACCAAGAGGAAACGGGATTACACTAAGGACTTTGTTTGAAAAGGTAGAAATAAATACATTTTACCAAGAGGAAAAGGGATTACACTAAGGACTTTGTTTGGGAAATAGTAAGATGCCAAATATCCTTAATAATAATTGTTAAACTTTATTAATTAATAAAAGATAAAAAGTGTATTATAATTATATAAATATAATAACCATATTTTAAATAATGTGTTCAAAAGATAATTGACGATATTGTAAAAGGGGAGGGCAATGCCATCCGATTAGGTTATTATCTTATGTTATAATGTATTTAGAAACATAAGCATTAGAGTGAATAATGATTTATTCGTTATGTAATATTTAATAGTATCAGGGGTTAATTTTTATTAGAATGCAATATATATCCCACCAATTATCAACTTATAAGAAGAACGATTTCGGGGCATAGCTAGTTTTCAAGGTTCATGAAGTAAAACTTAATCGTTTATTTCTAAAATTCATTTCCTTAAATTATTTTTTTTCTCTTTTGCCTAACTTAGAGCATATATCCAAGACAGGGTGAGATACTAACTAATATATGCAACTGGAATTTAAGAGTTTTATCCTTATTAAAAAAGTTTGGGATGGAGTTATATCCAGGTATGGGATTTGGCACGAAACCCTCCTCTATGGTTTCCTAACCCGGTGGAAATCCGTTTGTGGTTCTAACTATGCTGTTATCTATTATAGTTGAGTGTCATACTACATAACGTATAAGTTACCAGATTAAAGTGAGGTTAATTATGACATTTATTTAGTCTTTTACCTATATCTTACAGAGAATCCGCCTTGTAAGAATAGCAATCACACACGATGATAAATAGAATATATATAAGAACTGTTTCAAAAACTATTTCAAAAAGATACAATTAATATATATATATAAATGGTATCTAAATTAAATGATTATAGTAATTAAATGATTATAGTAAATGATAATAGATTAAATGAGTATTTGAGTAAGCTTCGTATAGTAGTTAGGATAGGATAAAAGGTTTTTTTTTTCCTAATTTCCTTCCTTATCCCTCCTTATATCCTCTTATTCGGAAAATAATAACCCATTATTTTTATTTTTATTATTTTTCCTTTATTATTACTTCATAATGTGTTTGGAATTATACCTAGTTATAGGGCTACGCATCAATAGTTAGATTATGAAACCTAGTAAAAAACGGAAGCAAGATTACATATTGTGAAGTAAAAGAAATAAATATATGTTTCTCATATATATAAAAAACAAGGGAGAAACATAATGAGACAAGAAGGGAAAAATAATAAATCTTCTAACGAGAAGAAAGAAATATAATAAGGTAGGAGAAAACATATAAATTACATGAACAAAAGAACTTCGGCGTCTAAAAAGTTTTATATTTTTATTAAACAAAAAGTTTTCTAAAAAAATAATATAAGAAATAAAACTTCATTTATTATTATTTTATTTTTTTAAATTTGATAATAGCGTTATAGGAATTGACATTTTGTCTTTGATGCTATTAATATTTAAGGAGGATAAGAAAAGGGACCCGTTAGCATAGTTTTAAGGGGGAGATTAAGATTCATGATGTAAGGTTTGGTAAAAAAAAGAAAAAAAAAGAAAAGATTTTTCTGAACTTATATTTTGCTATTCCGTACAATATTTGAGCTAAATAGTTACGTGAAGGACTAAATTTCATAATAAATTGATTGAAATTTACAAGAAAACGTAGAATTAAATACATTTTACCAAGAGGAAAAGGGATTACACTAAGGACTTTGTTTGAAAAAGTAGAATTAATTACATTTTACCAAGCGGAAAAGGGATTAAACTAAGGACTTTGTTTGAGAAATAGTAAGATGCCAAATATAATTATGGGCGTAGGTAAGAAGTCAAGGACTACATTAAAACTAGTAAGATGTCGAAGGTTGCGACATAAGAAAACTGATGTCAAGGCCTAAGTCGATGTCAAGGACTACATAGAAGCGTGTAATATGGCGATCAACTAGTAATATGTCCATTCTCATAAATTTGATAGCTTTTTACAAGTTATATCTTAAATTCGAATACAAATTATTTGATATTCAATGGCATAGAATACTTTATTCTAAAAAAAATGCATTTATAAATTGGCATAAGATACTTTATTCTAAGGATTGCATTTATAAATTACTATTACGAAAATTTAAAACCATAAGGGCTGCTAAAATTTGATGGCATAGATTACTTTATTCTATAAATTATATTTATAAATTCCGTTAACAAAAATTAAAAAGCTATTAGGGGTTTCGGAAAGAATCATCATTATACCTATTGTACTAGTAATAATAAATTAAAAATATAAGAAAAAAAAATATTATTTATTTATTTATTTTCATTTAAACATAATCAAAGCAAAAATCCGGCTGCTTAAAAAAGATTTTGAAAAATAAAAATTTGGGAGGCGCCAGAAGAATTTAAGAGAAGTAATACAAATAGTAGAGAAAAATATATTAAGTAATAAGACATAATCTGAATTCGGAAAAATCTATAGTAATAAGACATAATCTGAATTCGGAAAATCTATATAATAACCAAAATTAAGATTATAATTATCCCAACCTAAAATACCTACCATCCAGCATCGGCACCGAAAATAACCTAAAGATAGAAATTTAATAAGAAAATATATGAAGAGGTAGATGAAAGCAAAATTTAGAAAGAGATTATAATAATATTGAGAAAAGGTTTGTTTCTATTTGAGTTAATATATTAATAGAAGAGCAAAGTAAATATTAACAAAATTAAGATTTACTTAATTACAAGTAACAAAATTAAGATTTATCTATTTACAAATCTTTAAGGGTAAAGACAAATTTATATTAGGATTTTCATAATATCATATATACATGCTATTAAAGTTTTCCAATCATATTATAGTTAACCAATTATATATTTATATATATGTGTAGATATAATCTAATCAATATGTAATATGTATAAATGTCAGTATAAAGTAATGTAGGAATGGAAGACAGATATGTTCAAAAAAATATAAGGTACCTTGATGTTTGAGCTCAATTTTATATATGATCATATAGGCATGAAGTTTTTATAAAGTATAATATAATATAGATATTATATTAAGGTACCAAAAATATAATCTAAGCTATGTGTTATGTGAAGTATGTATAAATGGAATTATAAATTGATACATAGAGAATGACTAATATATTCAAACAGGTACAGACCAATCTATATATAATATATAATCGGATAAAATTGGATAAACATAAAGTTAATTTATAAGGTAGGAATAACCAGAATTACTTTATGATATTATATAATTCTAACTAACATCTTCATGATATTATATAATTCTAACTAACATAATGCTATCGTTCATACACATAAAAAAATGTTTTATCTTTACTATAGGGGTAGGAATAGCAATTATTTTATATTATATTATTCTGACAAGCATACTGCTAGTATTCCAACATAGACTATTATATCTAAACTTTAGAGAAGTACAATATATTAACTTTAATGTGTTTATTTTTTGCAACAATAAATAATGTTCCAATTGTATGCTCGAGACGTTAAAAGTTAGAAACATTTATAGTTGAAAATTTACAAATGTATACTAAAATTCTAAGCAAGATATAGAAGTCCAATTTAATTAATATGTTCGTTAAACTAAAAGTTCTGTGAAGCTAGAAAATTTTGAAGTAATAGAAATTATGTTTAATAAGTACTTAATATGTATAGAGTAATAAATTTGCTAGATTAAAATAAACTTAACTTATGTGTGTGAAACTAATCAAGAAATAAGTAAATAAACATAAATATGAAAAATGAATAAAGTATATTAAAGAAATAAGTAATTATAAGAAATAAGTGAATACTAACCTGAGACATCAAGAAAAAAGTTTGATAACCTGGCTCTTGTTCCATCATATTCAAAAGAGTTGGACATTGTCTCCTGTTAATATCCCCTTTCATAATACTTGGTATTTAATATCAATCCATCAATCTATTTTCCAGACACATCCATTTGTAAAGATCATATCATTCCCATATATCTGACATCAAATTTTTCATTTTTAAATTTTTCGCAAAAATCCATATTTATAAATTAAATGACTCCAGCTCCAAATTTTTCATATTTTTACCATGCTTCAGAAAATCAATTTTTAAATATCAATTTTTTTAAAATTTTTCATAAAAATTTCAAAATCAGCTCCTTAAGTTTTATCATTTAAAAAATGAAAAAACCATATGATCTTTTAATATATTTACTTATGAGTAATGGCAATATAAAATTCAATTGATTAACCATTCATTCATATCACATGTTTTCAAATAAACCGAATTCACATAGAGATTTACGATAATAATTCTGATTTATTTAAAATATATATGTTGAGCCGTCTAGAATTTCTACATATGCTTATAAATAAACCAATTTCTTATAGAGGTTTAAGATAATAATTCTGATTTATTTCATATATTTATGTTTAGCTGCCTTATTTAGTTTGAAAAGCAACACAAATTCACCAAAAACTAGAATTTCGTATACGATATTAAATTTAATCTTTTAGAAATTATATTTAACAGATATTTATTAAATCATAGGCATTTATCTCAAAATATTGAACCACATAATATACAATTACATGATGACAATATATCAAGTTTTAATATATTAATTTTTTTTATTTATGATTAGAATAAATAATCACACATTAAATAACTGGTTTGGCATTTATTAAAATATTAAACAGAAGAGTATGATATAAGTTTAAAAATATTATTGCCTAGTAGCTGAATTTTTCATAATTTTGCATTTTTTTAAAAAAATTGATAAAAATATATTATAAATTGGGTTAATAATATCATGATGCATAAATTATAAAGTAAATACTACAGCTTACCTATTGTTTAGTGATCATCAATGCATTTCTTAATGATAACAGATGTGCCATATAATGATTAATCAATACAATTAAAAAGAATAAAATATTATTAGATCTATGCCAATTAATTTTATTTTTTCCCCTTTTAAAAAGTTAAACTATTTAAAAGGGGCCTGATAGATTTACATTCTGGAACAGTGTTTCATCATTAGGATCCATTATATTAACTATAGCCCCCTCCTTTTATTAAGTATTTAAAAATTAGATTGCAAGCCAATGAACAAATCCAAAAAGACACTAACAAATATATAAATATATACCTGTACTGGCCCAATATATATTTTTTAAAGCCTAAAGTTTTTTATTTTATGCCCAAGCCTGGCTAGAAATATAAAAGTAAAATTGCATTATTCTATCCTATTATTTAGAATTTTTTTATATACTATCAACTCTTCTGGAGCAATTAAAAATATATATGCCTGGCCATGCACAATTCTATAATATTTTATTAGGTTTGAGCATAACTTGTAGGGCTCTACCTAATATTTGTGAAATCTTTTTATAATTAGCAATCCTTATGTCTATTTTCAGATGATTCAATAATTAAAGATGTATCCAATAAAATCATAGCTTGTAACAAATTAACCCATTCAATTTATCCTATATTCGCAATCATATATCTTTACGGGGAACAATACAAAATAACCAATTATGATATTATCAGATGCCATGGGTTTTTACCTGCACAAATGGGTGAAGTTATAAAATTAGATAAAGTAAATTTGATTAAAGTGACATTATAATATCACCCAAACTAGGTTTTAGTCATGGGTGGGAAAGATTTTAGTTTATTTGGCAGGCCTTTCTTGCCTAGTGATATGATAAACATAACAGCAACAGTTATTGAAAGAGGCTTAACACACATGTATACAGATTTTAGACACTGGAAAAAACCATTTTCTAAAAGTAGAATGAGAAGTAAAATAAAATTTAACTAGTGAACATACATTATGCTTTATATCTATTATATAATTGAAATTATATATTAAGGCAAATTAAAGAGTTGTAAAAAATTTATCTACAAATAAAATAGAATGGATTAGAATAATATAAGCTGAAAATATCAAATTTAGCCAAGATAATATTACACAGGCTCTGAGATTTTGTTAATAGATGTCAGATGTCCCAACCTTTCTGCCATCCAGAGCAAAATCTTCAAGTTTGCGTAATATTTTTTAGTTAAATAATAGACTAGCCATTTTTAAAAACCATCTAACAACACTATTAATGAATGGCCATAATAATATTGTTAATGATTTTAATTACTACCTCTTTTATCAATTTTTAAAAAATTTTGATATAAATTTAAAGCATTCAGTTTTATAGAGATGTTTATTTAAAATTAAAAAATGAAATTTCTTTTGTAAGTGGTATAAATTATAAAATATAAATAAGTTTTGGGAAGAAAAATCAGGATTTGATATTTCATATAATATGCTATTTATCAAAATGATATCTTTTTTATCAGGGGTGCACTGTTACCACTTTTTTTAGCCCATACCAATACCATAGATTAAATTAAAAGTAAAATAGGGAAAAATCTTTATTATTATCAGTTTACAAATAGATAATAAATATTTTTTAAAATTAATAATTTAATAGACTAAATATGAAAATTTATTTTGTTTTTTTTTGGTTTTGTACACTGGCATTGGTTAAAATGTATAAATTTTAGGTCTGCAATGGGCGGGGTTTTAACTTCACCCATTAGGCGCGTTTAGGTAGGTTGGTTAATTTTAAAAATTGGTGGACAGGTGGACGAGTTAATTTATTTTAGAATAATGAGTAGGCGGGAGAATTTAAAATATTTGATATGCTAGATGAACAGTATGAGCTTATATTTATTAAATATTAAAATATCAAATAATTTTAAAATATTGGACGAATTAAACAATTTTTTTTAGATGAGTGAATAGGTGGGCAGATAAATTATTTTTGAACCATTGGATGGGCGATAGGGTTAAAATAAATTTTAAAAAGCTGGCGGGCTTTCAGGCTCCGCTAATTGCAGACCTAGCTTGAGTATCAATGAATTAAAGTTTTTAACTGAAATGTGTCACACTTAGTGATGCCAAACTGATTCCAATCTATTTTGGACAAGTTACAACTTTTGCATTCTTTATTTAATTGTACACAAAAAAAACAAGTAACGAGGTACAACCGAACGGTTCTAAGAATTAACAATCTATCATTGAATTATACTCCTGAACAGATGGCCGCACAAGAAAATTATCTTAATGAATGAAATGTTTTTTTTTATTCATGAAAGTTTGTATAATAAAATTATGTGATAAATTTATTTTAAAGTTGAAAATAGACATGTAAAAAAATATATCTATATCTAGGGGTGCCTCAGAACTTTTAAGTTACTGGATTTCCACGAATACTCAAAATTTAAAATTAAAACAATATTTTTTTATCAAATGGATCGCTTTAAGATATATATATTTTGAAAAATTTGAGAGGGAGGGGTGCGAGGGTTCGATCTATTAAATATTCCCATTTTAGAGAGACGACATTGTTATTTTATAGCCATATGCATCATTTTTAGAGATTTAGTATATAACGTTTTGGTCTTGAACAATATTTTTCCTGTCAACAAATCTATTCATTTCAAGGTTTATTTTTCTCTTTATAATTAAATTTAAATGGTTTCGCTTTAGAGTAGGCACTTCAATATAGGGGAAATTGAATATTATATTTTGCATTGTCTGAGCGATAAAGCACATCAATGCCATTTGACCCATGTATAATCTAATTTTTTTTTAAGATTTAAGAACATATAGCTATTCTTTCTAAATATAAGAAAAAAATTGTAATAAATAATGTGAGAATATGGCTACCGAAGGCGGTAATTTTTTAGAGAGTAGGTATGGGTCTTTGAAAGGGAAGAGTTTGCCTCAAATGATTATTCTCTCATGTCGCTGACTACCGAACACTGTGAATGTTCGAGAACTAAGATATATATATTAATGATATAAGTTATGTATAAAGTTGATTATATAAGGAGTGATATTATTTGTACCCGAATATTATGATTATATGTATGTATGGAATGAAGAAGAATGATTATATTAATAAAAATATTTATATTTAATAATTTTATTTAACACCAAATATCTGATCCCTTACCATAACTCTCACTAACCCAATATTTCAATTTAAAAATCGTGAATATACCTCAGGAATAATAAGTATGCCCCATTTTTAAAAATAATTCCACTCATAACTCCTTAATCTTTTTTAACCCCTCTCCCCGTTTCTCTAGACCTTAGAAAACAAGGTAATTAGAAAGATGGCGCGAATCGGGAGAGAGCTTTGATAGGAATAATGCAAAATAGTCGAGACTTATAGCCAAATAGATGGAGAGATAAATATCCTTCCCCAGTGTCTTCCTAGGAGAAAAAATGATTGAAAACAACATGTCTAGATTTAATCCACAACCCCCCTCCCCCATTTTGTTTACTCACTATTGTAGGAGCACACCTTATGAAAGATATCTAGAAGAAAATAGATTCTATGACTCCCCTCTCTGGTGCCATAATTTTTATTGCGCTTATAATTTTTTTTATTTATTGATTAGAAAAACTGATTAATGAAATAATAGGTACTAATTATGCCTTACGTATTGTTGATTGCTTCTATAATTTTCCTTCTAACATGATGTCAATCTTGTCAATTTATTTTTATTTTCCGAATAATATTTTTCTTTAAACTATATCTACTAAACGGGTTGAAGCACTAAAAAGTATGAAATACCTATTAATTATTGACATAAATATATCTTTATGTCTTTATACCTAAGGCTTGATATCATTTTGTATTTGGTTCGTGATTCAGCTAATATTATTTGTGGCTGGCGTGATCAAAGAATTAATAAGGCACTAAATATTCATGCAAGCCAGATAGTTATAACTTGCTTCTATTTTAACCTTTAGCATGATACTAATTTTGACAATTTTAATTTTTTTTTAACCAATAATCCTTTTTTTAAAATACCAAACAGAATAAAACAATAAAATGTTCTAATAAAGCCATAATTAATGGGTTGTATAAGCCAGATTTTTCAAAAATTTTCATCTTGTCAAATGAAAATTTATTTATATCACAATTCAAGAGATAAAATGAAATTGTTGGGAAAGATTATTCAGTTCTTATATGAACATATTCCTTATTTTACTAATTTCTATAATCATATGCAATTTAATTTGGAGATGGTTATCGCGGATAGGTGCTTTATCAGGATGTTATAAGTAATATTAAATGAACGAAATTATAAAATAACATGTAAAGCCATGAATTATTTGCACGATTAAATTTAAATTTGTAGAAATTATATATTTCCAAACACAACTCATCCGATTTTTTTTTATTTCCCACCACGAAAATGAGGAATAATAATTTCACAATCCACGGGTTGGTAGGTTGAGTTTTGCAGACCTTATAATCTTCGTAACCTAATATACTATGAGACCTAAAAAGCCCGTTCCGGGCAGGGCTGATTTAAGGCCTGGAAAAATATTTAACAGGTCGGGCAAGTAGTAAAAATTTTTTTGCCAGGTCGGTCTTTATATTATCAAAATGTAACCATCGAAGACGAGGAAACAAATAAAATAATTTGATAAATTTTAATTTATCGTGCGTGAATATTAAAAAAGTTTAAAATATATCATCATATTTTTATCGAAAAGAACATTTTAAGAAATTCTAAAAAAATTTCGATATTAATATAAAAACTTAACAAAGATAAACAAAGTTATGGCTCGATTCATCCAATTTTAAATTAAGATTTTAGCTAAATAAATATCAATAGCAGGTCTCTAGATTTTGTTAATAGATGTTCAAACCTTTATGCCATGGCCGTCACTAGGCTTTACAATCTCAGGGGGTTCAAAAAGCATTTTTTTCGGAGTGCACGAGCCCGTGTTTCCCCTCCCCTCGCCCCAATGACGTTTCTTTCTGTCATCTATCAGAAAACTCCAATCGGCTTGTTTTATATTTTAACAACACACCACGTTCCAATATGAATATAAAATCTTTGTTTATGTTTACCCCCTTTTTGTTATTTATTTAAAATATTATTAAATAATAATAAATAAAATATTTAAAAAATAATTATTTTAAAAAAAATTCCAAACGATTAAATGAGTTAGCGGTTTTATTTATAAAAAAAAATATAACATATTGTACAATTATAATTATACAATTGCTAAAATAAAATGAATTCAAATATAGAGGAAAATAAAGTAATTATTTTTTGATATATTTAAAATTTTAAATTTATAAATTACAAAAATTAACTTTTCATGTCCCGTTTTAATAATATAAATCTTTAATACTTTATTATGTCCTTTCTTCAATCTCTTAAACGGTTCAATTTTTAAAAATGGTTAACAATATTTTAGCCAAAAATACTATGCAAGCCCCGGAGATTTTGCTCATAGGTGACAGAGTTGACATCTATTAATGAAATCTCAAGGCTCATATTATTTTGGCGAAAATCTCAATTTAATTGGTTGAATTGAGCAGTAAGAATATTACGCTATTACCAAAGGACAAGGAAGGAAGAATTAGTACAATTCTTTTTTATAGCTTATCAAGACTTTGAAAATACGTTGGAATTTGGAACAGAGCGCTTTAACAGGTTACATTATGATTATTAAAATAAAGGGTCAGGGTTTAATTGTCCTTATTTCTAAACTGTTGTCGGCTAAGCACTCTTTATAACTCACTCTAATCAGCCTCAAAAAAAGACTAGTTAGATTTACTGGAATGGTAGCTTTTAGTTGTACCGAAAAAATGTACAACCTCGAATTCATAGCAGGGCCATTTAGCCGCGATAAATACAAAATACAGTAAATTCATATCGTATTTTTAGGTACATATCGCGCCATTGAAACCAAAAGCTAATTGTAGCGATTTTTAAAAATATAAGTTATCTTGTTTTATCGCATTATATTGATACCTTGAATACAGGCTTTGTAATTTTAACCCTTCACCACAAATGTGGAAAAAACTCCCTTAACTACAAAGGTGGGGTCTATTTTACCCCAAATTTTGATTAGCGAAATCTCAGAACATATTAAAAATTGAGATCAATTGAGTATATATTTAAAAAATATTGGAGATAATAAATACAAAATCTTAGATTAATATTTACTACCAAAAAAAGTTAGACAAATTTTCCTAAAGTTACTGAAATAAAATTTTCTTTTTGAGTACTTCCTTTAATTATGGTATTATCACTAAATAAAATTCAAAAAATGCAAATTTTATAAAAAAATATATCAAAAAAAATATTAATCATCAAATATCATGTAAAATTTTGAGATAACATTCGCGGCAAATTGTATGAATATGATCTTTACAAATAAATTTTGAACAAATTTAAGCAAATTAATGTTGTTTTTTTTATCTTTCACCCTTGGACACTCATAACTAAACTTCCCTTTTTATTGGAATATGTTTTTCATCAATTATGTTGAGAACGTCCCCTATGTTGTTACGTAATAGTCTACATATACAAGGGTTCTCGTATCTACTGGTCATAAATGGAGTTATCAGTTCCATAGCTAATAATTTTATAAATTTAGACCTTTTTATAGTCAACAAATTATTGGCTTTATAAACTATTAGGGCATTTATTATTGAAATATTTATCATAGTATAAAAAATGGTAAGTGGCCATCTATTTGATCTCCTAGATATGGAATATATTGAGCAAAGTTGATCCACTACATCAACTCCTGCTTTGGTTAAATTATAAAAAGTTATAATTTCTGGTTTTAACAATTCACCAGTTGTTACATCAATTTTATTACCTTTTTGGTATATATGAAACAATAGTAGTATTTTCTTTGAATCCAAATAAACTTGAATATTTCTCTTTTTTTATTAAAAAATAATGCAAGTAACTGCTTTTTATTTTTTTTAATAGTCCTTACAATTGTTAGGGAATGTGAAGATAATAAATAATTAGCTAATTCATAGCTAGTAAACCAATTGTCCATTGTAATATTTCTATTACTTTTTGAAATTGGTTGAATTAGTCTTTCAACTACATCAAATGGCTTGTTTGACAATTTATATGGCCCTTCTGGCTGATTGCCAGTATATAATTCTGTTTTTAATAAAGTTCTAGAACTAGAGCATATATTTTCAGACCATATTTTGATGGTTTATTTGGCATATATTGCCTAAATGAACATTTTCCTTTGAATGCAGGAAGTATTTCATCAATAATAACATATTGTCCAACAGAATAAGAATTATTGCAATTATCAATAAAAAGATCAAAAATTTCTCTAATATGTGTGGCTTTATCAAGTGCATTCCTTGTATTTCTTGTATTCATATCATCAAATCTAAGCACTTTCAATAGAAATTGGAATCTATTTATATTCATAGTATATCAAAATATATCAACACCAAATCCATACTTATTCCATAAATCTCTTATATTTTGATGACTGGATTTATAAACTCCGGCTATCATTAGCAAACCAACTAAGGCATTCAATTTATTTTCATCCATTTTGGCATGATAAACAGAGTCATCTTGGACTCAATCTTTTGATTTGTTTATTTTAAAACTAAATCTGTAATATTAGGTGAAATGAATAATTTGAGGCTTTCTAATGGTGATTTTGCATTTTTTGCATGAGATTTAACCCCTGGCAAACATGATATTATATTATGGGATCTTGTGCTTTTTTGTGCAGGGCATTCCATATTCCATTTAGTTTTTCCATCTTTACCTTCATATTTTTATATAATTTATTAAAGACTACCATATTTTACTGTAACAATATTTATAGCTATCTTCACACATATCACTATCTATATTGTCCTCCTGTCTCTGAGTTGTGATTGCTGTTAAAATAATCATCATCTGACTCAAAATCTACTTCACATATATAAATTTTATAAATATCATATATTAAATAGAAAATACTTCCAGAACTTGATGATATTAAATTTTCCATATGCTAATTTTATAGTATTTTGCTCCACAAGAAAAAAAAATAGTATAAAATTTTAAAATTTTGAGTAACAATATAACAATGAAAAATTTACAAATAAAATTTTTTTTTTCAATTTTATATATTAGTTTTTAATATACAATAATATTTATCAATAAAAAAAAATTGTGAAAAAAAAAATTACTTAAGTACAAAGGTGGGACCTATACTACCCCAAGCTCAACAAATTGCAAATATTTTAAAAAATATCAAATCAATTATCTTGAAATTTGGTAGATATATTCTTTATAATAAAATATTAAACTACTATAAAAACTAGGTCAAAATATCTTCAGGTTTTTTAATTACCAAGATTATAAAAGCCGTGGGGTATTATTTACCCCACCTTTGTAGTGAAGGGTTAAAATAAAATTTAAAATTACTCGATTGAAAAGATATTCAATGACTTTTTTCGAAGATATCAAACCTATGAATCAAGATAAAATAATTTTAAATTTTAATATTTTTTGAGAAAATAGATAAAACAGCCTGTATATAGTCTGTAAGAGCAAGTATGCTTACTTATATAATAAAAAATATTTAACTGATCTTTGATAGTTGTCAAAACGTTTGATGATAGTGCCATTATATTTGAAGATGTAATTATATTCAATCAATAGTCCTGTATTAATTAAACTTGGTATTGAGGATTGTAATTTATAATAACTTATTTTCTATGTTTTTATATAAAATTAATACTATATAGCTTTTTTAGTGACAATTCCTATGTATATATTTTATAATGAGTTTAGACTATATTAATAAATTTATTTTTATTAAAATATGTAACAATTTAACAAAAAAAAATATATAATCAAAATAAGGTAAAATTTAATAATTAAAATATATTTTAATAATATATAAAAATCTTTATAATAAAGGTTTGTGGTGTCAGCAAATTACCATTTAAAATGTAAAAACAATTTTTAAAAATATATATAAAATACAGGATTAGGTAACATTTTATTTATAGAAAATATAATATACACACAGGAAGGTAAATTCCACGTTCTTTCAAAATTCTTTGCTATTCTCTCAAAGCCAGTAAGAGTAGGTGGTGGCATATGAATCAATAAAGTTTGCTATATAGCTAAACATGTGGTCGTAATAATTTTTTGGATTGTTGAAATCACTATTTATACAAATAGGTTAAGCTAGGATAGTTATAGTAAGTGGCTAAATATCTAGATAAAAAATTTATTTAATTATACTCTTCCCTAAAACAAACCATGCGTTTTTCTTCTATGGTTAATAGGATATTTAATAAAATTTGGCTGTTGTGTAAACTGATTTTATGAGTATGTAATAAAAGTTCATTACAAATAAATAAATACTTTTATCATTCTCATATAATTGTAAAATTTAGCCTTATTTTTTAAGAGTTTAGGAAAGATGATGTAAAATTCACCCTCCTTTTATTAACATTTAGATTTTTTAATATTCTCTTCATCATTTTGTATAAAAATAATAATTTGATGGAAGCCATTATGATGATTAAAATCGCGTACAATAATTACCATATGATAAATTTGCAATATGAATGAAAATCGCTGCGACCGATCAGCTGATACGTCGCTGCGATTTCGCTCGAAAAGATCGCGATTGCGCTCACTAATTCAAGGTAATAATAACAAATAACATTTATTTAATGTACACACTTAAAACAACCAAAAATAGGGTTCCCTAGTTCAAAATCTATTTATCCTGAAACAGAAATAAGTTTTAAAAATGAGAGAAACCCGGGGTTTGGTTTATAGTTGGGTAATTACTATATTTTTAGACGGATATAATATTAGCTAAACCAAGCTTTTAGCCCAAAAATATCACTTTGACCTCTAAGTTTTTCTTAAAAAGATAGCATTGAATCAAGAAAAAACAGATTTTCCCAGCCCAATATATCTAAAAATTAAAATAGGTTCCTAAATTTATATATATAATTTTTTCCTAAATTCTCTACCCCGCTATTGGCTAATAAATACTCTTTATGGAGATCGATATCGCGCTCTTGTATTTTTGTGTTTTCACCCTAAATTTAGTCTTTTTCTTCCAACTGACTGCCAAGGTAAAATTGATTTACAGGTGTTGGCTTGGGGGTCACGATAGCGTTAACTTAGTTCTCCATTTATCCGATAATTGAGTTGATTTTTTAAATTTACATTTTAGAAGAAATATGTTCAGTGAGTTGTTGAGAATTATATTTAAAAAAAAGAATGCAAGAAAGTTTATTTTTCATAATCATTTAATAAAAATGATTAAATCATAATATTTTGAGTCTTTTGCTACATTCGACATATTTTATAAACTCTACTAGACACTACCCATCTCATCATTCCCGAAATGGGTCCCTTAAATAGGTGTACTAATTATACAGTAAATAATTTTTTAATATGATAATTGATTTATTTAAAAACTATTTTGCTAAATATCTTACTTTACATAATCATTTAGTGTTGATATTAACAGCTACATATGAGCCAATTTCTTATAATGGATATATTTTTTAAGATTTTAGCCAGAATATATACAATAGTTGTGCCTAAGCCTCGTAATTTTGTCTCAACTAATTGACTCATTTCACGCCATCTAAAAAAATTTAAATTTGCGTAATATTTTTATGAATAAAATATTGAGTTGGCGGTTTCTAAAAATCATCTCAAATCGAATTATGGTATTGGAAAAAACAGTAGAAATATGGAAGCGCATCTTGATTTTACCACCTTCTGTAAACAGGTTCGAATTACCATTTAATTTCTATTCTTGCAAATTTAATGAGATCTATGTTCTCGATTTTTCAAGTAACATCTAGAAAATAGTCCGAACTTTTTAAGGATTAGATTGATATGACACACCTCACCTAGAATCATTTTCACGGGTCGCATCCAGGTAACCTTCAGAATTTTATCCTTACTCATGAATATCTTAAAAGTCTATTCTAAAAATAAAAGTATAATTTTTCTTAGGACAACAATAACACAAAATATTTTATAAATTTTAAAAAAGTTGGAATTAAAATAATATTTATAAAAAAAACAATTTATCAGCAATATCATTTATTTATTCATTTAATCAATTATAACGAAACTTAAAACATTGACTTTTCACTAATAATATTATTGCTAAAAAAAACTAAAAGCTAATGATAAGGACGAGATTATTTACTCACAAGACTCAAAAAGGACCAAAAAAATTGTATTTGATAAAAAGCCAATGAGTTTACAATATGAAATCATTAAAAAATGCCATGCTAAAATATTGTATTAAAATCGAGGTTTAGCTATTGGGAGGGGGCGGGGGGGAGGGTAGCTACTTATTTAAAATCTCTACCTCCCCCCACCCCCATTTTTATATAGAAAAATTTGTATTTTTAAAGTTTTAAAATATATATATTTATACTCGAGATCAGTCTTGGTTGATATTTTTTGAAAAATTTTTCGGGCCCGGCCTATATTTTTTTTAAAAAATAATCTTTTACAATTTGCCTGACCCGTTATAATTATATAGGAGGAATAAATTTACTTAAATTCTAAGTTTTTAAAATTTTTTTCTATATTTTGGGATGGTTTTGCACAAGTTTTCCGACCCGGCCTTTAGGGCAGTGCCATGACAAGTCACAAAAATTTGATTCACAAACTATTAAAACTATCGAAAAAAAAGAAATGAGCTTTTTTTAAATATAAGAATAAAGATATGTCCAAAATATATTTCAAAAAATTTTATAAGATTTAACATTACGATATTAAAATTTTGAAAGTTTTGAAACTTTTTCAAATTATTTTTAAAAAAGTATTTTGGACATTGCATTTTAGCATAATTGAATGATAACATTTAATTTTATATAATATAAATCAATTGTATAGTTTGTCACAACCGGAGAAGATATTATGGTTAGAATCATTTAGAAAAATGGTAAAAGGTTAGTTTAGCCATATATGATATGATAACAATTTTTTATAATTTCTTTTTGTTAGAGAACAGTGGAAAATTTACTCTAAATTATGACGCTTTTAACGGATCGGGTATATTTACGTTTCAATTATACATTATCAAATGTCAAATAACTGAGAATGTTATGTTTTTTTAGTTATGGCTAGATCTGGGCGCCCCATTGAACTTTTGTTTGACATTTCTATGACACTGATTTAAAAATTATCGGCAATCGGCATGCCGGTACCAATATTTATATCAGCTGCAGAGCATTGTGACTATTTTTTAAAATATATTTTGTTGTAAAGTTATAATTAATATTAATAATGATAAATTCCATTAATTTTTAATAACTATATAATTATAAACTAATAATTATAACTTCATTACATTATATAATATAAAAATTCAAAATTTATAAATACTATTTTATTAATCCAATAATTTTTTTAGCAATTTTTTAAAAAGGGAACCTGATTTTTTAATAAATATTTCTGCAAAATTTAAATTTATTATCAATAAGAATGTATGATCTTAAAAAAAGATGTAATTTTTAACAGTGTGAATTCAGGTGGCTAAAGGTCTCTGATTCCATCTATTTCGACAGTGAGAATTGCTATCCCCTCATTCCATTGTGATTCTGCTCATTGTCCTGGTGGAATTCATCCTATATCTCTTCAGGACATTACCTATCTATGCAAAACTACCTCAATAATAACCAAGCTAACAAAGTTCTGAAATAAATTTAAAACTGGGAGGTACCAAGCTTTGCTTTACCCATTGCTCTTTGTAGCAGGAACATTGATTACAAAAACCCAATGAGGATATCAGGCCCATAGCTATCGTCTTAACCCTCCGGGGCTTAGTTTGCATAATGATTTAAGGTTAAAATATTATGTATTTCACATTTTGAATCCGTTCCAAATAGGCGTGGGCACAGCCGGAAGTTCGTAAGGCTGCCGAAAAAATTCAATGAGATAATGACTAAGATTGATCTCACGAATATTTTTAATATTCTGTCTCGGAAATCTTTAAATTCCTGGAGCACACTTTTCCCCAGATATAGCGATCGATTCATATAAAATTCATCTGTAGAAGGGATACAATTGGATCATATAATCATGCCAATCAATGTCTCATTTCCCTTAACCTTATTATATTTCATTCAACTAAACCTGATTCGAACCTAATACACACTTTTAAACTCTTTAATCAGGACGAACTAGCATACTATGAATCTCTAGTTAGAGGCAACAATCAACTCTTGACGACTCTTTGAAAGTGGGGGGAAAATATATTACTCTTACTTCTCTCTCATTAAATCGTTTTTCCTTTTGAAAAGTTTTAATATATCGCGAATTCTGTAATCTCTCAGTAGCATCTACACATGACAGGATTTTCACTGGATGCAAACCGCCAAAAACCTATGCCTACCCCCCTCCCTAAAAAATCTCGCCGTCTTCGGCTGTGATATTTCCACATTAATTACACATTTTTAATTATAATGGTACTCCCTTCATAAATTTTAAAAAGAATAACAAATTGAAATTATTTTAGCTCTACTACCAACTATCAAAATATTGTGAATATAAAAGAGTTATATTTAGAACACGAATTCAATTTAAAAACCCTCTCATTAATAATGAATACATTATTATTGTACATTGTTTGGCATGAATATAAGTTTGCTGAGAATGTCTAGGCATTATAAATTATATTAAAAAGGATAGCAGAAAGTTTTATTTGGAATATAATGTCTGATTGTATGAAATATATAGATTTGAACGAGGATTAGCAATATCATTGAATTATTTTAGGTCTATAAGAAAAATATTTTGCCCGTTTTCATTTAAAAATTTAATAGATAACCCCCCACCCCCAAAAAAAACATCTCCACCATCCCTAAAGGCACATACCCCTATCCCCCTCAAAAAATTGGATGCAAACTGTTCTAACCCCCCCCCCCCTCATATAGAGGCTGACTTTTAGGACTATCCCCTTTTAAAATATCCTACTCCATTAAACTTATACAAAATGGGAATCAAGGCACTTTGTTACTTATTAAAAATGAACAAACACTTGCCATATGCATCCATCTTAAATGTTCATTTAAACAACTGCATATATGCTCTAGTAGTTCTCCCGTGCGACTTGATTAGAAGGTAGTCTGCAGGGCCATTCTACAGAAGGCGCAATCAATATAGCACCATTCGTGCCTTAAACCCAAATTTGGAAATATCATAAGATCATATTTTTATACAAATCATCTTCACTACTCTAGCCACATATAGTGGCTTCGTATTAACCTTCCCTGAACCTCACACATCCGTAGATTTACCCAATGAAATCTGCGAAGGTTTCTATCTCAAACAAAAATAGCCACACAGGCAATTGCATCAGCTTCATCGGAATTCTTCCTATGGTCCAAATCGAAATATATATATATTATTTAAAAATCTTTCTTTCTTTTTTGAGTATGATCACACTAATGTTTGAGACATGGATTACTTAATCTTGTCACAATAAATTAAATAAAGAAAGTAAAAGAGTATTCATAATATTACTTGAAAAAAGATTGTTTGGATTTAAGACTTCAGATTTAGAAAATGTATTTTTGATTCAGAAAACAAAAAAACCGCAGAAACAATAGACACTACTTCATATTAGATCTGGAAGACATATGTCGAAGAATGTTTTATTTTAAAACAATCTGATAATGATGCATACACATGTAACCGAATGTAATGTTTTAAAATTAAATGTAATTAGTGGAAAATCTCTGAAATTCCTGAAATCTATTAAAGATACTGTGGTTTTTTAAAATCTTTTCATGTACTATAAAATAAGTTATATGTCGTAGCGAAATGGTAAATTGGATCATAGATTTCTCAATAATTGATCATCTCATTTTTATAAGTTAATAACCCCAATGTTGGACCCTAGATTTCAAAAGATAAATATTAGTAGAATGCGAGAGAGAGATGTCTATGAAGAGAATTATATGCCATAATTGGCGGATAAACATTCATCCAATACGCGGGAGAGAATCGATAATCTTTCTCAAAGATTTTAGAACAAAATGTTTGAGACGTTTGTAAAAAGTGAAAGAACTTGATATACTTTCAGTTTTAGCCAGAAAAATATTATATGCCTAGCTAAACTAACCCCCACCCCCAGCCAGTGAACTTATTTTTTTCAGTAGCTTGGCCTACCTTAAATTCAAATCTTGACTTGACTATAATTCAAATTTAAACCAAATATTTTATACATTTTAAATGATAGTTTTAATCGAAAAATTACGCCGTTTTCGATTGCTGATCGTTTTAAAGCAAAGCGTCACCATCGCTAATTTTATTGGTGCACAGTTCTAGTTATGGCGGAAGAAAACAAAAGAAGAAATTTTTGATATAATTTCAATTACCAACAAAAATATGCCTTTTCATTTGATTGATTTTTAAAGAAAAAATTAAATTTAAAGTTTAAACTAGTGTTGTTAAACGGCCCGATTAGAATTTTAGCAAGGGTTTCAAACGTCATCTATGAACAAAATCTTCTGGCTTACATAATATTATTTTGGAAAAATCGACTCAATTGGGCCGTATAACCCTAGTTTAAACCTTATTTTAATAAATTATAACGCGAGTTTCAGGTTTTTGAACAATTTTTTTTTGAAACATTAATTTATAAGAACTAATTAGGATCATACAATTTTCCGGAGCGCATTCCTAAAATCATTTTATTAATTCTCATAATATATATCCGTTTTATTACATCTGGGTATTAATCTAGCATGACACTCTCTAAAAGACTAACATTTTTGCATATTAATATGAATATGTATAACAAAATTATCCATTGAAATCGTAAACTTTTATCATCATATTATATTATAAAAGAAGAAAATTATTCAAAATAATATTTAAAAAAATGATTAAAAAAAAGTCTAAAAGATAGAGCATTGAGCAAAGATAAACATGGAAAATAATGAAATTCTTTTTTTTAAAAAAAAAAAGAATAATAAAAATTGAGAAGAATTTTTTTTAAAAAAAAATGAAAAAATTTGATAAAATAGAAAAAGAAGATAGCAAAAATTTAGAAAAAGTATGCTATAATCGTTTCTATGATGATACTTTGTTTGAAATGATATGACATATATTTTTTAAAAACTTTATGATACTTTGCAAGGTAAAATGCTAAATAATCGAAAAGGTTAAATATTATATTTACACATATTTTGATAAACATTATTTGTTAATAAATATATAAGGGTATATTAGATTGCCTCCAAATTTGTCCTCTTTTCCACATTGCATGAGGATTCAGGGGTTTGCATCGTTGATTCCACTCCCTGGTGAAATAGTGAAGACCAAAAATTTTGTCAAAAAATCTTTCTATATACCTGAAAACGTTACTTTGCTCATGTTTCGAGCTACTCTGGCTTATCAAATAAAAGGTGAACGAACTTACCAAAAGCGGAATTTGATAGACGAAAAATTTATTTATGATACGAATATAGCATTCCTTGGATCTGATGTTTATTCCCGTTTCCAGAAAGTGAATGAGAGGATAAAACTTGGATTGGTACAGAGCAATGATGATGGATGTGGTCACAATACATGACGATGTATTTAATGATTTGAAAAGTATGGTAGAATCAGAACCATATATGCAAACTGTCACGATTTGATTTTGAAAATCTTTTACGATATTTTTTTTTTCTTAAACAAAAATATTTAATTTATTAATCAAGAATAAAACTGTATTATTATTATATATAAATTAAACAAGGAATAGGAAAATAAAATCTCTGTCTAAAGATTTAATAAGTGCCACTTACATCTAAGTCCAAATCTTTTTTTTTGGTTAAAATTATAAAATAGTCACCAATGTTTTTTGGAAAGATGAATTTATAAAATATATATTTGATCTCACCACATGTTTTAATACAAACTGACCCTGATTCATAATTTAAAATAAGCAAGATACATTTGCACAGAAGATTACAAAACAAAAAAACAATCACTTAGGTTACTAATTAATTATTTTCTCTGATAAATATAATCGGGTAATGGTTAAAATACAGGTCATCTATGGAATTTTACGTTAGACTAAATATAACCGAATTATACAAAAATTTAAATCCCATCACTTCTTGGTAAATCCTTACAAGCGACTTTGAGTTTGATATTGCAGAAAGAATACACCTTAAGTTGATATTAAGGATAAAGTCTGGCGGGCACACCTGAAATCTAAAAATAATATATGGCACTTTTTACCTTTTTAAAAATATTAAAGGATGATAATAGTATTGTCCGCTGAGAATTATCAAATTTCTTGTCTGAGAATAATTTTTTATTAAAATAAAATGAAGTAAATTAATGATCATATATTGCCTCAAAATCGGCCTTATATATTCTACAATAAAATAAAATAATACAGCTCATCCTGAATCTTACAAATTATGCAATTCAAAGTCAAATGCTTACGCCGTTGTTACACGGCCAAATTATTACGTATTAAAAAAAACACTAATAAATTGCAACAAAATAAAAAACAACAACTCCAATTATAATAAATAGAATTTAAAAAATTTGTTTTAAAAAATTTTGTATTAAAAATACACTATATATTATAATTATATGATAAAGTAATATTATATGAATTCGTAAAATTTTAATATATATTACATTTATTTGGCCATGTCTAACCAACGGTCCATTTTTCTTTTCTGTAATCATAGGTATTCTAAATCGTAAAATATATTGAATTGCAGGAAATTAAAAATTTGGTTTCCTTCCAAAACAAAATAAAAAAAAGTTATTTGATGAAATTGGCAGAAAACATTGATATTATATCCTGCTCACAGTTAATAAAATTTTATCGAATTGATTATAGATTTAACAGATTTATTTCTAAAAAAAGGATTTCAGATAAATAGAAACACAGTATATATAACTAATGTCGTAGCGAGCAGGATATAGAATCCGTGGGATTTGAAATCTCCCAATATAAAATAATTTACTGAGGGCGATTTTAAAAATTAAATTAGACGAGATGGTATTTCAACATGATGATAATGATTTAAAATTTATATCTCACATAATAAGTCTACAACATGCTTTACAGCCAATGCCTAGTTAATATGGAATTGCATCCGCGTTAATTGTAATAAATACGCCATAATGTTTTTATGCTAATTATATTTGCAATAATGCACTTACTCGCAGTAATTTCATTTACAATTACCTTAATGACTTTGTGTATTTGTACTAATCAAATTTTTGTATTCAATGGTAAAATGAGAGCTCTTACCTGGATAATCATGGAATAGATCAAATGGAGAATTTAAGTAGGAAGGGAAAAGAAGAAGAAAGAATTCATTATATTTATTATTATTAGTTGTGTTTTGCATCTCATATGATTGAAGTTAATTTTCGAGGGGGGGGGGGGTAGGGCTTGCTATATTATGATTTTTATTTACTTTTCTTATATTTTTCTATAGTTAGTGTAATAATCTGAAAATAATACGTACATAGAAACAAAAAAATAACTAAACTAGGGGTGGATCACCCTAACCATAGAGCAATTTAATAAAAAAAATCAAATTCTATTATAATTTTATATCAACCATACTATATATGGTCACCTGTTTAATCTTAACTTTCTTTCTTTCTACCAACGGAGATTATAAAGTAGGGAATTTTATACATTATATTTTACGATTATTCAGCTCTTATATGCTAAGATAATATAAAAATCTATAGACTAAAAATACTTAAAAATAAATTATACAGTAAATTATTTTGAATATTTGTCAGTCAAAAAGGGAAAGGACTCTTATTAAGGTTCAGTATAACAATTCTGACTGATATTCAAAATTTTGCTGAAATTGTTCAAGAAAAATTAGCGAATAAAATAAAACAAAACAAAAAAATTTATTGAAATAGTTTTTAATTTTAAAAGAAATTCTTAAGGATAAATTCTTGCATCTTATTATTTTCTAAGGATGAAAATCTTTTACCTTTTTAATGGATAATTTAATCATTCGAAAAAATGTTCTCACCTAATTTATTAGTTATATTCTCGAATGATGGATACTATAAAATCGATTAATAATAATGCTTCAGCTTTTTCTGAAAGAGTATTTTTATATGATAGCTTTATTCATTCTAAGTTTGAGAATTTAAATGAGAACAGAAAACTAAAAGATAAGTTTATTTTTCTTGCATTTACATAATAGAAATCCTGTAAATTAAAAGGAAACATGTTAGATTTATTTAACAAATTTGTTTTTAATTATATTTTTATTCATTTTTCTTGTGACTCTTTATTAGATATTAATATAATATATGATTAATATAAATAATTATTATATATCATTAATAAAATAATATAATATATGATTAAAAGTAACAAAATATTTTCAAAATTTTGGTCATTAAGACATCCTCGTTTATCTGTAAAAACATTTTTAGCTATATTAAAAAGTCTTTCAACAGGGGCGCTGGAAGGGATCGTGGTGTTATATTTAATGAATAACATATTTATATCAGGATATTGTTTAAAAATACTAAAATCTCGTCATTCATTTTTGAAAAAACTATATAAAATTTTGATTATCAGAATTTAAATCATTAACAATCATATCTCCTGCTGTGGGATACTGAAAAAAATCGGATATTAAATTATTGGTTTTTTTTCACAGGTTTATGATTCTGATCCAAAATCCTGAGCATTAGTATAAAGATCTGAGAATGATATTGATGCAAGTGTTTCTTCATCTTCCAGATCATCAATGGATTCATTAATATTTTCAATTGGCTTGAAAACTCTATCATAAATAAGTAATATTATGTTTATATTTATATAAAATAAACCTAAAAGACTTAATAAAGTTTTGGCATTATTAGTAATGGTCTTTGAGATTTTATTTTGTATGCAATAATCCTTTGCTATATCTTGTAAGTTTTTGATATTTTATCATATGTATGACTACCAGTCATTCTTTTACAAGCCAACGCTACATTTTTTCTTTCCAAACTTGTTGGATCTATATAGTGTGCAGTGACTCCTATGTATGAACTAAAAATTAACATTTCTTAAAACTGCTCAAATAATTTGTTTGTAATTAAATTATTATACAAATTTAAATGTTAGCTATACCGGCGATAGGCACTCCAACAATCTGCTGTTGTACAAATTAACGATGGTTTTATTAGACTTTTAATGATTTCTTTCTTTTCATTCTCTGGGAGATTCTAGAAATCACTGTCTATCGGCAAATTATATTTTTTTTGTGGAGCTAATGTTTTGGAAGGATTTTCAACAATTGAAAATGGCTGAATGCTATCTATAATAAAATCAGTCAGTGGCGTCGCTAGGAGGGGGCGCAGGGGCTCGAGCCCCCTGAAAAATTTGAATAGCCTCCTGAAGCAAACATTTTTTTTAATGGCTCCTTAATATCTCCTGAAACTAAAAATAAATTTTTAATTTTGATTGGTCGTTTTCTTCTCCAAGAATTGTAGATTTGGTTAGGCCTATAAATTTTTCATTATTAGTCCATTCTATAAAACATTGTCTAAAAATGGTAACAGAGTGTTATATTAGTTTCTTGACCTTTTGTCAATGTAAGTTGCTAATTTTATAATATGTAGTTTTTAAAAACCATTATCATTTGAGGCATATGTATGAATTAATTAACCTTTTTTTATCACTTGTAATTCTTTAGACGCAATTTTTTTTTATATCAGCAGTCTAAAATATTTTATACTGTAATAAATAGATTTTGTATTAAAAAATAATATTTTTAGAAATGTCTTATATTGTTTTAATTTTGTTTGGGTTAAAGTCTGAGGTCTCTTGGAAAAAAAATCAATGGACATGAGCCTAGTCCAATAATAGATTTTTTCTCCTTCCTCTTTTTTATTTGGATTAAGAGTGTTTGATGTTTTCTCTTAAAATTTAAAATTGTAAACATTTATTTAGTATCTATACCCTTAAATGTTTTACAATTTTGCAAGTTGAGGTAATGCTAACTGAAATTTGCATATTTTTTGGTAGACATGGCAAACATTTTAATAACAGAGATTTGTTTTCTTTATTTTGAGATATTATTTTAAAATAGGGTTTATAAATTGGCCATGGAACAATGTCGTCATTTTCGTCATCTATATTAATCTTAAAAATTAATATAATAAAATAAAATACCAATTCCATTGCAATTAAAAATGGCAAATTCCTTGAGATGGATTGTAATATCAGAATTTGCTTGCTATTGATAACTCGGACATAATATTTAATTAATATTTATATATCCTTTTTTATATATAAGTTTTAATATTTTACATATATAACTATTTATGAAATAAAATAAATTTTACATTCAATTATTTTTATTTATAATATAAAAAAGGGTTAAATAGAAGTATATCAAAATGTATCTTAAAAAATATCTGAAAACAGATACAGATACCTCTAAAATAATATCTAGATACAGATACTTTTATCAAAAATATATCTAGATACAGATACCACATTTTAATATCTAGATACTTTAACAACCCTGCTGATTAAGTATACTATATTACTAGTTTAAAAAACGGTATGACTAAATACTGTCTTGCTAAAAAGCAATTAATCATAATCAATCATAATTTGATGATATAATATCTTTTAAAAAAAAATTTTTCAAAAACATTTTTTTTATTTTACATAAATCAATTTTTAATTAATTAAAAAATTGATATTATCAAATAATTTAAAATTCTATTTTTACTTAATATTTTTGGAAAAAAATTTTATTTACAAGCTTATTACAAATTAGATTTTATTTTTCAATTACAAAATTTAACAAATTTATATCCATAAGAGGGCGTTAAATACATAAATATGAAAATATATTCTTAGGAAACCAGAATAAATATTGGATAGCGCTTTTTTTGTATTTGGGTGTAAATACATGTGAAAAACCTAAAAAAAATTTAAAAAATACAGGTTTCTTTGAGATTTAATTAATGAGTAGGTTCAGAAGCGAAAAATAGTAGAAAGTTTGTAAGAAACATATTGCTGGCGTTATTGATCAAAATCTCTTCATTTTTGGTTTATACGTGTATATTTAGGTGTTAAACATTATCCTAAAAAATATTTTAAAAATATTATGATTTGACCGAATGCCGGGCTTAAAACCGACCAATTACTAAATATTTGATCGACCAAATTTGGTGTTATTATTATTTGGAAAATAATCATTTTTAGTTTATTTATCTATAAATACGTGCAAATATTTATCCCAAAAAATATTTTAAAAATATCGTGATTTGACAGAAAGCCGATTTGAAACCGGCCCAATGACTAAATACTGTCTTGCTGGCGTTATACATGGAAAATTCTTTATTTTTGGTTTATACGTGAACAATAACGTGTTAAGCATTATCCTAATTAATTTTTTGAAAATATTATGATTTGACCGAATGGCGAGCTCAAAACCGACAACTAACTAAATATTCGATCTACCAAATTTGGTAGTAATATTATTTGGAAGATGTTCATTTTTGGTTAATTTATCTATAAATACGTGCAAATCATTATCCCAAAAAATATTTTAAAAATATCGCGATTTGACCGATAACCGATTTGAAACCGAAATACTGTCTTGCTGGCGTTATACATAGTAAATCTCTTCATTTTTGGTTTATACGGGTATATTTAGGTGTTAAACATTATCCTAAAAAATATTTTGAAAATATTATGATTTGACCGAATGCCGAGCTTATAACCGACCAATTACTAAATATTCGATCAACCAAATTTGGTGTTAATATTATTTGGAAAATAATAATTTTTGGTTTATTTATCTATAAATACGTGCAAATCATTATTCCAAAAAATATTTTATAAATATCGTGATTTGACAGAAAACTGATTTGAAACCGGCCCAATGACTAAATACTGTCTTGCTAGCGTTATACATAAAAAATTCTTCATTTTTGGTTTATACGTGAACAATAACGTGTTAAGCATTATCCTATTTAATTTTTTGAAAATATTATGATTTGACCGAATGGCGAGCTCAAAACCGACAACTAACTATATGCTAATCAGTCATTTCAAAATCCTCTTATATACCAGATCTGAATATTAACTTATCATAAGATTTTTAATGAAATAGATAGATCTCCATGGTTAAGGAAAACATATAGATTGAGAAAAAATTTGTCAATGTTATACGTTATGAATGAAGCCCAAAAATCTCTAGACCCAAGCCTCAGACCTTGTTTGTAGTGACCGCAAAAATAGCACTACATAGCAAATCATGCTGTTTAAATTATAAAGTATGATCATTTAATTATACAGATGTACCATTGATGTAACAAGAGAGAGGGGAATGGGAATCCTCCATCATAAATTTTTTAATTTTCGTAAATATTCTTCATAAATTTTTTATAAATATGTATGTGTAACATTTTGAGGAAATTAGAAGGATTGAGAGATTAGAACCGTTGTCAGGTAAAGAAAGGTTAAAACTAAAATGATACTAAATCTTTATTAAATAATAAGATAAAAACATAATCAAAATAAATTAATATAAATTAAAATTAAAAATTAAAGATTAAAAAAATTAAATTCGGAAAATCATAATTTAATAATTTCTTTTTCGCATCATAATCTCTCCAATATATATCCTTTTTCTTTAATCAACATTTGCATAGTCTCAATTTGTACCGAGATTTAATTCTTTTTCTTGAGTAGATTTGAATATCTGGATAATTTTGTTTAAAAATAATTTGCCTGTCTGGCGTTTTTCTTAATCAAGTAAATTTGCATGTTACCACAATTACTACACCTTCCACTTAGATTAGACCCCCATTCTGCGAAAGACCAATAGTCGTGCATGTATTCGATTACTTCTTCTCACCGGTAGATTCTGTTTCTTGCCTTCGTCTGGTATTGATTGCATGCTTTTAAACGATTACCGATTGCTAGTCCATGATTATCGATACTCCATCTTAAATTCTCCTGTTAAATTATTTTAATCTTTTGCTTGTTTCTAACGTTCTTCTCTTGTAACTAATGATAGTGCTTTAATTCGGTCAACGATAGGCAATGATTGGTCTGCGATTAACGATTGTTTTCACGACTTCTTGTTTCTAAGATCATCGATTTTTTATCTTATACTAAAGTTTTGATAAGCAATTTGCGATAATTTGTCAACTATTAACGCATCCTGGTCTTGAGCCTTTGTTCTCCCTAGTCGCTTGTCAAGATATCCACGTTGCCTTAAGATCCCTTATACGATAATGATTTCTTGTATCTTTTGATCCAAAATAAAAATCCGATCTCTAATTGAGCTAGATTGCGGCATAAATTTTCTAATGACGAAAAGCCGTTTCTCTTTATAAAAATTTTGGTTAATCAACAACCTGATATTTTGCTAAATATTATCAACTTAAATAACAGTTAAACGTGCATCCTTAAAACTTTATAACGAATTTCTTTTAGCTACATTGATCACTTGTACGTATAACGATCTCTTGTGCCTAATTCTTTTTAGCTAAATGACTAATTCTATTCTTTTCCGAAATACGAACATTAATATTGATACCATTGTTTTATTGCTCTCATTCTTTGTCTTGTCGATAGTCATTTCATACATCCCCTTCCCCTTTATTTAGAATCTCTTTTCAGAGTTAATTAGACTGAATTATTGTAAAGGTCCGGTCTCCTCCTCTCTCCAACACCAATGTAACATTTACGCAGAATTTAGAAGGATTGAGAGATTAGAACCGTTGTCTGGTAAAGAAGGGTTAAAACTAAAATAATACTAAATATTTATTAAATAATAAGATAAAAACATAATCAAAATAAATTAATATAAATTAAAATTAAAGATTAAAAAAATTAAATTCGTAAAATCATAATTTAATCCTTTATTCAAAATTATAACATTATCAATTTAACAAAATTATAAAAGTAAAAATAAAAAATACAAAAAAGTTAATAATTATAAAAGATCATTTTGTAAAGTAAAAATTGGCCTTTTTATACTCTTTTCAATCTTCTTTATAACTAATATTCATAACTATTCAAATATATTTTATCACGCGTTATAATAATAAATCCAAAAGAATTCTTTATGCAAATTAAATAACAAATTTAACGAAGCTAAAATATACCACAAAATCCAACAGAATCATTTATGCAAATTAAATATAAAGTACGAATCTAAAACTTACAACACCTCCCTACTTAAATTAGACCCAACATTCTGCGAATACTCTATCTTCTTTCGATCTCGACTCAATCTTCTTAATCTTTGCTGTCTTCTAAGTTCTAACGAAGGCTGACTCTTGTCTAGTATTCTTAGTTTCGAACGACCGTTTGTATCCGATTGTCACTTGAAATTTTTGAATTTTGTCACCCTGTGAAACGATCAGCTTTTTATCTCTGTAAGCCACTGACGAACTTGATTTTTCCACTATCCACGATTGATGAACGATTATCGATGACATCCAGATCTTGACCACTTGTTCTACCTAGTTGCTTGTCAAGATATCCCCGTTGTTTTAAGATCTCTTATACGATAATGATCTCTTGTATCTTTTGATCCAAAATAAAAATCCGATCTCTAATTGAGCTCGATTGCGGCATAAATTTTCTAATGACGAAAAGCCGTTTCTCTTTATGAAGATTTTGGTTAATCAACAACCCGATATTTTGTTAAATATTATCAACTTAAATAACAGTTAACCGTATATCTTTAATAAAAATTTATAACGAATTTCTTTTAGCTACATCGATCACTTGTACGTATAACGATCTCTTGTGACGAATTCCTTTTAATTAAACGACTAATTCTATTCTTTTTCGAATTACGACCATTGATATTAACACTATGTTTCATTGACCTCATTCTTTGTCTTTGTGTCGATAGTCATTTCATACATCCCCTTCCCCCTTTATTTAGAATCTCTTTTCAGAGTTAATTAGACTGAATTATTGTAAAGTTCCGGTCTCCTCCGCTCTCCAACGCCAATGTAACATTTACGAAGAATTTAGAAGGATTGGGGGATTATAACCGTTGTCAAATAAAGAAAGGTTAAAACTAAAATGATACTAAATCTTTATTAAATAATAAGATAAAAATAAAATCAAAATAAATTAATATAAATTAAAATTAAAGATTATAAAAATTAAGTTCGTAAAATCATAATTTAATGCTTTATTCAAAATTATAACATTATCAAATTAACAAAATTATAAAAGTAAAAATAAAAAATACAAAAAAGTTAATAATTATAAAAAGATCATTTTGTATAGTAAAAATTGGCCTTTTTATACTCTTTTCAATCTTCTTTATAACTAATATTCATAACTATTCAAATATATTTTATCACGCGTTATAATAATAAATCCAAAAGAATTCTTTATGCAAATTAAATAACAAATTTAACGAAGCTAAAATATACCACAAAATCCAACAGAATCATTTATGCAAATTAAATATAAAGTACGAATCTAAAACTTACAACAGTATGCTTGGCCAAAATTATTTAAAAAAGGGACTGGTAAAATGGGTAGTATAAATAACACACACAAGAGTCTCTTCCCCTAACAATAATCCTGTATATGTCAGCTATAGAGGTCTGCAAAGTAATTTTTTCACAGTCAGAGCCCGAATTTAAAGTTTTAACCAGACCCGTACTCGATTAAATTTTTTTAAAATTTGAATGGGAATATTATAATAACCAAAAAACAATTTAATGCCTTAAATGAAAATTTATTTGACCGCCATAATATAATCATTACTTACATTAAGTTGTATTTTATTTAAATTGAAAATATAAACCTTTATTCAGTTTAAATATTAAAAAGATGAAATAAAATCGAATATAAAAATTATAATGATTATATAAAAATAATGTGCAAATGAACATATTATAAAGTATCAATATCATTATCAATAGTATCACAGTGAATAATTGTGATATATAAATAATAAGGACTCTACTTTGTCAGGTTTTAAACAAGTCCTCCTATCAAAGGCCCTACCAGCCGCTGAAAGCACTCTTTCACTACTAGCCGAGGAAGCAGGGACAGGCAGGAATTTAAGAGCCAAAATACTTCAATTGGGAAAGTTGTTTTGATGTCTTCCACCAATTTAAGATTTGGTAAATTATTATTGTAAATTTGAGGCTATTTAATTAAATTGTATATAGAATATGTTGTAAATTATGTAAAACTACAAAAATATGATAACAAAATAGTTTGTTAAAGGATGTTTAGTAAAATAATAATTGAAAATGACATGTTATTCTGGTAGACATTTTAGATGAAATATGTTAGACATAAAATGACATGTTATTTTAATTGACATTATGAATCAAGATGATTATTTAGGATAGTTATATGTCAGGCTTCAGGTCAGACACCTATTACAACTCAACCCGAAAATAAAAAGTCTTTTACCCGCGAAGACCTCTAGGCCACATATTATTTTGAGTCGCAAATTATTTATCATTTCATAAAATCAAAATATTCTAATTTATATTAATAATTACCTCCGACCTTGAAACATAAAGATGCTAATAAGAAGATTATTAAATAAGAACATTGATAAATTATAAAAATGTTTAAAATTAGTAAATTATATGATATGAATAGATTAAAAATGATGTTTAAATTTTTCGATCTTTAAAATAATTAAGATCATTTTATCTAATATATATAATCTCCATAATCACATGATGATCGTTTTCGTACGTAATGTATTTAAAATTTAAGGAGATTATATAGTTTGTTTTTTTTTAAATTTTTTTTTGCCATCCCCGGGATTCGAACTTGCGACTTCACGATTGGAAGGCAAACGTTCTTTCAATGCAGCCCCACTTTTTATTTGATAATTCTTCATATATATTTAATTTAAATTAACAATCATTTTTTGTTTTTTAAATTTTGCCGTTAATTTTCATTTATTATTGGATAAGAAAATTTTCAAATATGTTTATATATTATCTGATATTTTTATAGTTTTGTCTATATTTTTTATTTTTTGGGCTTTATTGTTAATAATTTTGAAAATTATTTTTAAAATTAGGGCATTTATTGATAATTATTTTTAAAATTTTGCCATTTATTTTATCCTATTATTTTGATTTACAATGTTATTTATATATTTTTTTTTAAGTTAGCTATATTATTTTATATAGATAAGAATAACAATGGAGAATAAAAATTCTCATATACCTCCAATTAAATCTCACAGGAAAAGGATCAAATTAAATAATATTAATATATCTATAATTATATCAAAATAAATTAATTACTCATTTACCTCCAACTAATCTCATTTCAAAAAAGGTATTTTATTTTTTAGAAAAAACAGTTAATACCTATTCTATAATCTAATATATATAATTTCCATAATCATAACGCGATCGTTTTCGTATCTCCCTAATGTATTTTAAATTTAGGAGACTATATAGTGTATTGTTAATTTTTTGCTCTCTACGAGAATCGAACTCGAGCTTCCCGTTTCAAAAGGCATATGCTTTACCGCATGCACTAACTTGTAAAATATTAATTTTATATATATTAAAGTTTCACGCATGCACAAGAGTAAAAGAGGTAAAATTGTTCAATGTATACTGTGAGCATGTATTAGAAATATCAAAATTTAAAAATGTGATGGAAATCATATTGAATAAAATTTAAAATAGAGGTGCTCTAAGATTTTTGAATTTTAAGGGTTATAAATTGGGCTGAAATTTTTTTTGCACACATAGCCAGCTGATCAAAAAACGTGTTGAAGGGTAATTATTTAGCTTCTGTGTATGGTATTAAATATACTTTATTAATAAATTTTATATAAATATTAAATTTTAAGAGTAAAAGAGGTAAAATTGTTGCAATGTTACTGTGAGCATGTATTGGAAATATCAAAATTTAAAATGGTTCGTTTAAAATTAAATTAGGATGAACATATTTTCAGAATGGTACTTTAATATGTATTCATGAATTTCATATAAATAACAGGAGCTCAAATTTACCCTTCATTTGATTATAATTTTGAAATTAGACAGATTTAATTCTTATAAGCCCCTTACATCAGACCTATTTTTCTGAATCAAATAAATTATTTGGGTTTTCCTGGGCTTGGGAAATATTTTTCACTATTAATATGGACTTGGACATAGCTTGATAAACATCTTTCATAATTATTATAGTCTAAGATTCCTGTAAATTTTTTAATTTTAAATATGGGCTAGAAATTGGCCTGAAAATTTCTTTTGAAAACATGGCAAGGCCTGATCAATAACCAAGACCCATGCAACTTTCATATTCTGATTGTATTTTTAAATGCATTGTGACTTTTTATATATTTTATTTCAGTCTTCAACTATCAAAATTATTATGGTCTTTTGCGGGTTTGAGAAAACCAAGTGCGAGGACCTGGCTTGGAAATTTTTTAATATTAGGCATAGGTGTAATATTTAACACAGAATATTTATATGACTCTCAGGTAAAACCTAATTTAAATATATTTTTATTCAAAAATATAGTATTCACTCTTAGTCTTAATGGGTTGGCCTTGGTTGGAGTGAG
The DNA here is from genome assembly GCF_954871325.1 of Gordionus sp. m RMFG-2023. Lineage (NCBI taxonomy): Eukaryota > Metazoa > Nematomorpha > Gordioida > Chordodea > Parachordodidae > Gordionus > Gordionus sp. m RMFG-2023. Next base: position 7,890,308 of record NC_088777.1, read on the forward strand.
CTAGGTTAAAATAGACTAAAAAATAGATATGGTTTTTAGAAATTTACTAATCTCCAGGCTTGGAAAATTACTATCGGTTGGCCAGGTTTGATAAATTTTTTTTTATAAAATTATTATGGGTTAGGCTGGGCTTGGAAAATATTTTTATAAATTATATTGGGCTAGGCTTGGGGAAAATTTTTCAAAATTATTGTGAGCTTCACTTGAGAATTTTTTTATTATTAATTATAGGTCAGACATTTGCCCAAAACAAATTATTTTGCAGGCCTGGGCTTGAACTGATCAAAAAACCAAGGCCCATGAAAATCCAAATTTTGATTGTTTATGATTATTTAAATATTTTATTTCAGTTCTCAACTACCAAAATTATTATGATCTTTCATTGGGCTTGGAAGAATTTTCATAATTAATATGGCTTTGGACTTTGCCTGGAAATTTTTTTTAATATTAATATTAGGAGTAATCAGTAATATTTAACAAATAATATTGGTATTATCAAGTAAATGTTTTAAATTTATTTTTACACAAACCATAGCACTTATTTTTAATGGATTATACCTGGCCTGAAGGGATGAGGGGGTAAGAATAAAAATTGGATATTATTTTCAAATAACAGATAACATTGATAAAAGTAAGAAGAAAATTTTCATTCTCCGTCATTTTTGACGGGCTCTTTACTAGTATTATATATATTTATTTTTAAAAATAAAATTCTTATTACATTATAAATGCGAATACAATTTTATTAATTGTTTTTTTGAATGTTTAAAAAGAAAATAAAATAAATAGTGAATTAAGTTTAAAAATTAATTTTACTATAACTTAAAAAATGCATTGGTAAGGTTAAATTTTTTTTAATGTAATTTATACCTTGTAGGTTGACTGTACTCCAAGTTTTTTTCCCTCAACCTTTGTTTGGTTACCTTGTTATCAAATAGAAAATTTATTTATGGAAAAAACTAACAAGTTAGGCCGGAAAAAAAACCCACTGATAAAAATTATTAATTTTAAAGCATTAAAGAATTTATGCATAAATGATGGTCATCAGCCATGCATTAATTTTCAGTATATCATTGTTGATATCATAAATAAAAATGTTGTCAAATTTTATATTTAAAGAAGAAAATGAAAGCTATCAGAAATAAAATGATTTTTTTTAATATCGTGATTTCATTAGGGTGTATAATAAAGAAAATTATAATATGATCGAAAATATCAAATAGATTTGGGGATAACCTATCTTATACTAAACTTTGTCAATATGAAAGAATGAAGAATCAATAAAATTTTATTTCCATAATATTCTTTCTTATCAGTCTGAGCTAGAGTTTTTATTTAAATTAATATTCTAATGATGAGGTCATTCAATGTTATATTTAGTTTGAGATTAAAATAAAATTATTAACTCAATAGGGCAAAATATTTAACAATAAAACGTAAGTCACCCACCACTTAGTAGATTCCTAAAATCTAAAAGTCTTTATTTAAAAAAAAAAAATTTAGTGAAAGGCATGATTATATTTGAATAACGTGAAAGGAACTTATAATTAAATAACCCCAAAGTAAACCGAGTTGGCCATAACAAAAGCCTTTATCATCTTATATAAAAATATAAAGGGTTTATATTCTTTATATTATATATCACTACCTTAAGAATGTAGATACTGCTATCTTTTAATAAGATGAATTTTATTTAACTTCTATTTTAGACTTAACAGTCCCCCTCCCTCTAGCTTCTAAAAAAGGAAAATTTATTAACAATATAATGTGGCCAATTTGAAGAAATTTTATAATTCTTTTCATTAAATTTTCGAAATTTTTGTTAAGTTATCATCTTTACTGGAACCCGTTTCAAAAAGAAATTTTGCACGCAACACATAAATGATTAAGATGATGCATTATATAAGAGCTATGAATATATACGATATATCTTGAGGATTGCTTTATTTCGATTACATGCACTATTTTATTTTCTAGATAAGAAAATAGATATATTGTTATAAAATAATCGAGCATTTTTTAACAGGCTGGTATTAAATTAGGTTCAAATATGAAAATATGATAAAATAATATAAAATATTAAGATATTTATAAATCATTAATATGAGGTTAAGTTGTTTTTAAAATAATCATTATTAAAAATGTACTAGACTTTATAGTTCAAATATAAAAAACTATTAAATTTTATCTTAAGGTGGTTGGATGAAATATATTAAACTAAAAATGTAACATATTTAGTTAATTTTTTCCCCATCTAAATAAATTATATAATACAAAATGATAGTTTATTATGTAAAATGAATATCGGTGGTATTGTATTATATAGTAAAATATTATTAGTTCAGGTTAAAATAAATCCTTCCATACTAGTTTTAATCCTTGTGGAAAAGTTTTATTTTAAAGATATTATATATTTTTTATTATGCTAAACGAGCTAGAGATGCGTAATTTCTGCGTAACAGCGCTTATGAGAGCGAGCGTTGCTAAACAAACGTTTGGTTATGATTAATAGGTTTTTAAATGTGAGATTTAAAAAGAGGAGGAGGCTTGTGGAAAATATGATTAGGTAATATGTTGTGCTTTCTAATATTATTATATTTTTATTTAGAATATCCCTAAAGATATTCATAAGCATATAATTTTTTTAATCTTTTCCATCGATAAATACTAGAAAGAAACCCTAAAATTTATGTATCCCACCCTCGATTTTGTGTTATAAATAAAAGGTCAAAGATTTCTTTTATAGAGCATTAATTTATATTATAGATATGTTGTATTCAATTTTAAATCAGCCAAGAAAAAATTAATTCTCAACCCGACCCCCTTCGATTTTTTTTAAAATTTGCATGATTATATATAATAAACTAACCAATAAAAATTTTAATTTCCAACTCTAGATTTCCTGAGGGCGATCCTTAAAACGCAAAAATACATTTCATTTAGTTTTTACCGGGAATTAATGTTCTTAAATATTGGATATTAAAATTGTACCTTATATTATATTAAAATTTAGTAGAAAAAGAGGTAAATTTGTAAATCATACCTCATAAAATATTCTTAATTTCTGATTTAAATATTGGGAAAAATATTATTACCCGCCTTTCTCGAAGGACATAATAATAACTAATAACACCAGAGCTCACGTTAGTCAGCATTGCTGTTCGCTCCCCTCCGCGTGAAGGTGGGAGATGGGTTTTAGGGGAGCAAAGAGATGAGCAAAGAATGAATAAAAGAAGGTAGAAATATAGGACAAAGAGACAAAAATGTGAAAAAAAATATATAATTTACAACCATATACGATAAGCGCGGAATCAACGCCGCGTGCCGGTATCGGTTTTAAATCGATAAACGATAAATCGCCAATAAAAGGGATGTTCCCAGTTTTGTTACCGGTAAAAATTCCAAAAATGGCTATTAATGTTTTATTTAAAAAATGAAGATCCAAACCGTAGCAAAAAACAGATAAATTACTTAAGTATAGGAAAATTAAGTATTTGAACTAAATTTGTAGTGTCTGTTTAATAATATAATTTGTAAGATATATATTTGTATTAAGTATTTAATAAAACGATGTTTTATTGCCATTTAAAATATTTATTAAATTTCTAAAATGCTTTCTTAATAATATAATTTTTATTACATATAGATATGTAATATATTCGTATTAAGTATTTAACACGATCTTAAGGACGAAATACCGTCTTACCCCGAAGCTCCTCTATTTGCAACCACTTTTACCTCAAGCGAGGTTAGAAAGGCTATTCTCTCCTTCAAACGCGATTCTTCACCGGGAGTTGATGGGTTTCGCCCAATATTCCTACAGGATCTAACCGCACCTTACATCACACAACAATGCGACGTTTTGGAAAAAATTACTCAACTCATCAACCGTATGCTTGCTGGAGGCTTACCACCCGCCATTATTCCACTCCTTTATGGAGCTAAACTCACCGCCCTCCATAAACCTAATAAAGATATTCGCCCTATCGCTATTGGGACCACTTGGCGCCGATTAACCGCAAAGCTAGTAGTGAGCAGAATATTGTTCACAGTATCCAATCACCTGTGCCCTAATCAATTAGGAGTCAACGTAAAAGGGGGATGTGAGGTATCCCTACGACCAGAATGTATCTACAAACAGACCCCAGTGACGATATCCTAATTAAAATAGATTTTTCAAACGCTTTTAACTCTCTAAAACGTTCAGCGTTTCTTAATCCCATCCTTACCCTTTACCCAGAATACTCGCAATTCATCTTCGATTGTTATGCTAGTCCATCGCATCTTCAATTTGGAGATAGATTGATTTTTTCTAGTAGTGGAATACAACAAGGTGACCCTCTAGGCTCCTTTTTATTCTGTCTGGGCATTAATAGCCTAATACAAGGCATAAATGACCAATGTAAACTAAACCTTCATAACTGGTATATCGACGATGGTATACTAGGAAGCTCACCCAGCGAAGTTATGAAGGCGGTCGAAATAATAAAATCCAGCGAGAGCAGTTTGGGACTGCGAATCAATCAAGACAAGAGCGAATATTGTCCTCTTCGAATCATCGACCTTAACTATGATCCTTCGTTCAATCATACACCATTGAACTTCTTAACACATCTTGGATCTCCAGTGGGTAAAGACGAGTCCTTTGTCAAGTTCTTCGCCGACACTCTACTAGAGATATCCCTTATGCGCGGTACACTATCTCGCCTCCCAGCCCACCAAGCGTTCTTTCTATTAAAGAACTACCTCCTAATCCCAAAAATTCTATATACACTCCGATCGTCACGTATCTTCCAATACGACGTCACCTCGCTGCACACGAGCTAGAGATTAAACACCTCACAGAGGATATACTCAATCTCAAATTCGGAGACCTATCTTGGCTACAAGCCACCTTGCCAACCAAATCCGGCGGCATTGGCATACGATCGCCTTCCCTACTCTCTGTTAGTGTGTTCATATCCTCTCGCCTGTCCTGCGAGCCCATCATACACGCACTCACAAAACATCCTGACCCTTTACTTCCCCAGGCAATAGATCTATGGAAATCTCTTTCATTAGTCGATCCTCCCTCATCGGCACTGCAGAAGGACTGGGATAAGCCTCTAGTTGGCAACTCCGTTGCATACCTTAAATCGAGGAGCCAACCCGAGGACCATTCTCTACTCTTCTCCATTTCCGCAGACAGCGGGTATGAATTTCTCGAAGCTTTTCCATCGCGAAACCTTGACCAGCTCCTAAGCAATGATGAGCTACGTCACGCCATCGGTCTAAGACTTAATTGTGATATGGTAATACCCTATCACTGCATTTGTCAAACGCCGGTCAACTCCAAAGGCCGTCACTCTTTACACTGCAAGCGCTGTAGAGGCAGATTCATTAGACATTCAAAATGCAATGATACTATTGCCAGGGCCCTAAAATCTGCCGGTATCCCATCAACCCTCGAACCTACTGGACTCTACAATTCTGATGGTAAGCGTCCCGATGGCTCTACCATGATCCCTAGGAAGAGAGGGGAATTCCTAACCTGGGATTTCTCATGCATCGATCCCCTTGCCCCTTCCAATATAAATAGAGATGCTCTAGTAGCCGCCGAGACGAATAAACTCGCTAAGTATTCGCCATCGCTTCCGGCCAATTACACATTCCTACCACTAATCGCCACGACTCTAACGTCGTTCGGCTCTCATGCCCTGGCCTTCTTTAAAGAGCTGGGGAAACGGATCTCTACTAGGACCGAAGATCCCAACGAGGGTTACTACCTACGCCAAAGATTAGCCCTCAATATAATAAAATCCAATTACCTCAGCTTCATATTCTCAATGACTGATACCCCCTAATCACAGAATCGGCGATGAGAAGAGCAATTAAGAACAAGAGAGGGATATTCAGATGGAAGTCAACAAAAGAACCAAACCCTAATCACAGAATCGGCGATGAGAAAAGCAATTAAGAACAAGAGAGGAATATTCAGATGGAAGAAGAAAAACTGAAGGGCAAACTATGAAAACTCATAATTCTTTTAAATCATTTGCTCAATTTATTATATTAATTTACTATATATTTATTTATATTATTTAAATATATTATTATTTATCCTTAAAAAATATACTAACAAATGTGATTATTTTTTAAATTGACATATTAATGAAATTTACTATTATATTGATCGTTATTATATCATACATTTTATATTAATAAAACATAATTAATTCTTAAAAAAAAAATAAAAAAAAATATAACTATTGAAGAAATTTTTTATTGCCAATGAAAAAAAATATATTGATTAAATTTAGTTAATTTTAAAAAATCAAATATAAATAAAGATTTTTATAACAAAATATAAAGCTTAAAGGGGCTGAACGGTAAGAAAGTTTGCCTTACGGTAAGAACTTACGGTAAGAACGTTTGCCTTTGAAATTAAGGCGCGAGTTCGAATCCCCGAGTAAGAAAATTTTTTTTTTTTTAAATTTAACATTACCGAGTTAATAAAAGCCCTCGATTTATTTAACATTAAGAAGATAGGAAAGTTGATAGAAAAAATAAATTAACGTTATGAAGATATGAAAGTTGATTTGATACCATAAAAAATTAACGTTATAAAGATAGGAAAACGTTCATTTCTTGAATACGGCTATTATATATATAGATATTAAAGCCATGATTTAGATTTTATTATATAGCTCAATAATAACCCTTTAATATGACAAAATATAAAATTTAATATAGTGAAAATCAGTTGATTATAAAGAACCGGAAATAGAAACACATTGCAACTTATTTTTTTCTTTCACATTATATTTATGGATAGATATTATATAGCCTTATATATATTAAAAATCTTATACTGGGTGAGTACTGGTCAAGAACTAAAATGGCGTTCTAAGTTAAATTAAAACTATAAAGGTATGCCTTAGAATGTGTCTTTATGGATTTTGAATTTCGAAAAAATTTGATTCAAAATATTGAATCTAATGATTTTACTATTTCTATAGATATTTTTTATAAAAATCTTTGCTGTTTATTTATATATCGAAATGTTGTAAAAGTAGCGCGGTACATTTTTGTAGCTTTAGCGCGCTACAAAAATTAGCGATAGCGGTAATTCGGTTCTTAATTTAATTTATATTTAATAATCTCTGCATTATAAATCTAGCTTTCATAATAAATTTAAAATGTGGAATCCCAGGAAAATGATTATAATATAAAATTTCCTATTGTAATATGTGCCCGAAAGTTTTAACATCAAACAATATACTAGTCGTTTCAACTAGGAAACATTTAAGAGTAATATATCAAACAAATTTAATTTCAATGTAAAGCCCGATCCTTTACCTTTAAAAAGTTTTTGGCTAGATAAGCTTATTTGAAAGTTGATTTTCTGGCCCAGTCCAAACAAATTAAAACAATAAATAATTAGTGTTAATATTTCCTTGTATCATCAGACTCATCTATTTAGATTAGAAAGTATAGACTAAATAATCGTTCAACACTAGCACGCAATGCAATATTAAATTCAATATGCATATATTTTATATAAGAAAATTCATCAAAAATATTTATTTGAGTATTTTTAGATTTAAAAATACGCCTAAAAGTATATTCAATAGCATTATTATTTTATTTCTAAACAAATTATCTATAGTACGTGCCGTTTTTGATCTGGCTAGTGTCAGTCTATGAAGCTTATTAATTCTAATAGTGTTAGCTTAGTGCTTCAATCAGTTTGATAAAGCAGTTTTAATTAGAAGTCATTAGCAAATAAGAAAAATTATATCATTGGCAACCGTCAAGTCAGAACGAACAATATAAAAGCACTTTTCATAAATTGGTTATTTTTTGATCTGAAATAAAGCTTTGCATACATCATTAAATTGAATTCCGTATAATTAAAAAAATTATCATCTACTTTATATCTTATTTTAAAAAACTAATAATATTTCTCTAAAATTTCAATAAAATGAACTTGGAAAATTTAATAAAAAAAATTTAGAGAAAATTGTATATAAAAATTTACCTAGCAAAATCGCCTATTAAAAAAGTAAAAATTCAAAACTTTCAATATTTTTAATCTTGAAGAGTAAGAAAAAATTCTGAGCATTTCAGAATATTTGTTAAAATATACTTATAATAGTATACATCGCCTTTTTGCAGAGAATTTTTTGAAGGAATTTATGGATTAAATTATCATTGGCTATGGTAATTGAGTGTGTTAATGGTAAATTCTAATAGAATATACAAGAAATTTGAATAATTTAAATAAATATAAAAGTTAATAACATTCTATTTATTATCTTCTGATATTTTAAATTTTTTATCTGCATATTTCAGTGATAACAAACCAATGGTTACACCATAAATCGATTTGTTTTTATTTATATATTCTTTTGAACCTTATTTAAATATTGTATATAATTATAATTTGAATATCATGTAATTTTTATAAAACCCTATAAAAGTATAATTTTTACAACAACCCCAATAAAGTTTTATCATAAATATTTATGTTGTTCCATTTCTATTACAAAAAGAACATAATCCATCTTGTGAATTTGAACAGCTATTTAAACAAAATTCGTTGATTTCTAAAAATAATAAAAAATTAATAAATCTTTTTTCATTTTATGTTACCATCTCTAGTAGAAGGATCATGTTGTAGTTCTTGCTGGTTTCGTAGAAACTGTTCAACCATAGTTTGACTCATCACTAATTGTATATCGGCATTTACTATAATCAAATATAAATAAATTAAGCTATGTTTATAAATTATTTAAGACTTTAATCAAAAATAACTCTTTTATTGAAATACAATTCAAAGTTTATCAAGACACACATTGATATCTGCGAAATCGAATTCTACAAAACTCATTTATACACAAGTTTAAAAATAACATCTAGGATATTTGCGAATGAAATTCATATATTAAGATTCTTGTTGAAATTGAGAAAAAATTTGCGGTAATGTATGCCCAAAAATCTATAAGCCCTCCCAAGGGCCAGGCTTAGTTTATAGCATCTACAAAAATACACGACATGGCATCACTCAGTTTAAATTGCAAAGTTCATATAATTGTATGGGTTTGGTGTAACAAGGGGAGAAACGGGAAATCCCACATATTAAATGTAAATATTCATAAATTTATATAAGCCTTCGGCCAAAATTATTCAAAATAGGGTCTATCTAAATTTATGGTAAAAAATCATATATATGTCGCTAAGCTTCTCCGTGATTCTGGTATTACTTGACCATCCTCGTAGTGACTATAAATGAGATTATACTTAGTATTTTAAGTTGCAAATTAGTTAAAAATCAGAATTTTTCAAAATTTATAATAATAATTATAATTACCTTCGACTTTGGAACATAAAGTAGCTAATAAGAAGATTATTAAATAAGTAATTAACATTTTTTTTAAAATGATAAATTACAAAATGTTTAAAATGAGTAAAAGAGAAAAATTTACTCTTTATTAATGACTAAAAATGGTGTTGAAAAAATTTTTCAATGGTAAACTAATAAACAACATTTAATGTTATGAAAATATTAATACTTTAATTAAAAAATGTATTGTTTGATAATGTTATTAATAGAATTTGAATATATACCTTTTAGGTTTTTCATATACCTTAATAACCTTCTCAATATCCCAATTTTTCTTAATGAAAATATTTTTCAAATTTAATAAAATATTAACACGCATGTTTATATTTTCGTCCTGGTTTTAGAAATATTTTAGCCAGAACAGTCTCAACCATAATACATGAATTCAAACTAAAAAAAATTCTCCTTCAACTTTTGTTTGGCTGGCTTCGCTGTCAAAAATTTAAAAAAAATCTAACAAGCTAAGCCTGAATAAAAAATGCAATTGATAAAAATTATAATTTTAAAGCATTAAAGAATTTACATATACAATCAATAATAATAATATTGTCAAATTTTATATTAAAAATAAAAGTGAACGTTATCAGAAATAAAATAATTTTATTTATAATTATCGTAATTTCATTAGGGTGTATATTAAAGAAAATTATAATATGATCGAAAATATCTATATCTTCAAGTAGATTTAGAGATAACCTACATTAAATTTTGTCAAGATGAAAGATTGAAGGATCAATAAAATTTTATTTACATAATATTCTTTCTTATCAGTCGGGCTCGAGTCTTTATTTTAATTAATATTCTAATGTTGAGATTAAAATAAAATTATTAACTCAATAGAACAAAATATTTGCTAATAAAACTTAGGACATCTGTTAGTAGATTCCATGTAAAAAGGACTTATAACTAAATCATAATTGCATAGTAAACCGAGTTGGCCATAAAATAAACCTTTATCATCTTAAGGCAGACCCAATTCTAACTTCACCCATGGGGAAAGGGGCCGACAAAAATTTTGGAGAGGCAGTTAAAAAAGCTTTTCCAACAACGAATATTGAAGTTATTTTAACACAAAATTGAAATATATGATTTTATTTAATAATAGATATAATAAAATACAATGATCAAAATATGTTTATAAAATTAAATGGATGATAAGAATTGACTTATATAGCTTAACTATATTGGAGAATTTGAATTAAATGTTATATGATTTCTTTTCTTAATATTTTAGAGATATTTGCTAGTAAAGTATGTAAGAAAGTTCAGTTACTACCCTTTTCAAAAGGAAATATTCCAGGCAAAGCATAAATGATTAAAATCCTTTATGTATGAAGATGAACTATGAATATATGAAGATACATCTTGATGAGTGTCTTATTTCTATTATATGCACTTTATTATTATCTAGATAATAAAATAAATATATTGTATATGATATATAATAATCAAGCATCTTTTCACAGGCTGGTATTAAATTAGGTTCAAATTTGAAAATATGGTAAAATAACATAAAATATTAAGATATTTATTAAACATTAATATGAGGTTAAGTTGCTTTAAAAATAATCAATATTAAAAATGAACTCTACCTACCTTATTGTTCAAATATAAAAAGCTATAAAATTATTATCTTAATATGGTTGGATTAAATATATTAATAAAAAAAACTAAAAATGGTCTATATATAGTTATTTTTTTTCAAATCTAAATAAAATATATAAAACAAAATTATAGTTTATTATGTAAATTGAATAGATGGTATCAGAAAAAATTTATTATAGAATTAATTTAATTGGACCTACTGTTCATTATGCCTATTTTCTTAAATTCTGTCTTACAGATATTACGATTCATAAGCGATGCGTTTTAGCATGAATAGTAATCAGAACAGAATATATTAAAATATTATTAGTTCAAGTTAAAACATACTATTTCTTACGAGTCGTAAACCATGTGAAAAAGTTTTATTCTACTACTGATATTATTTATTTATTACTGTCCACGCTAAACTCATGGCTAAAGATGCCTAATTTCTGAGGAACCCCTCTTATGAGGATGAGCGTTGTTGAAACAAGCGTAGGTTATAAATGATTCTTAGGTTTAAGTAATGTGCAATTTACAAAGAGGTAGGGGTGGGGGGTGGGATTAAGCCCTATTTTAGAAAATATTATTGGGTAATATGTTGTTCTTTCTAATGATAATAAAATTTTCTTTCCAATTTTATGGAATTTTAATCTAATAAACTCACCCTCCCCTCCTTTTTCCTATCTTCTTCTATTTATATAAAATCACCATCAGAAATTATTTCTTACTTTTGAAAAGTGCTTGAAAAAAAATGATAAATTGTAATTATTTCCCCAAAGATATTATTAAGCATATTTAATTTTTTACTATGTACATTTTCCCTTAATAAATACTAAGAGAGAAGCCCTAAAATTCATGGATTCCACCCTGGATGTTTTGTCATAAATAAATGATTTAAAACATTAGTTTGTATTATAGATATGTTGTATTCCATATTAAACCAGCAAAAAACTTAATTTTCAACCCATACCCCTTCGACATTTTAGAAAATTAGTATTATTGTAGTATATATATATATATACTAACTAATAAAAATATCAAATTTTAATTTCCAACTCTACTTACTGCCAGATAAGGCAGGGAAAGCGAAGGCAGGAAAGGGCAGAATAACAGACACTTAATAATAATATTTTTTGAAGGTCGAAGACCTGCAGGCCCGTGGTGGGCCATATTTTTATTTTTATAAAGGGTCGGGCCTAAATTTTTTTTTTTTAAATACCCAGGCCTAGGCGCATATTTTAAAACCAATTATTTTAAATCGTCACTATTGGCTATAAAAATTAAAATTCGGGCCGGGCTGTGAAAATGGTATCTTTGCAGGTCTCTGGCTAAAATATCAATCCACCAGTTTTTTGAAATCTGGGGAAATACAGACTTTAAACTGCCTCTTTGATAATAAGCCTAATAAATGAAAGGTTGTTTTTAATTCATCACGCAGTCTTACAAGTCAAAGATTTCCTAATATATTAAATTTTTTATATATTTTGACCATTATATTAATTAGCACTAGTGTTTGCAACGGTCGGGTGCGGTCCTTTTTAAAAAATGAGACCGGACCAATGGGCCGTTAAATCAAGTGAGACCAGACCGTGGGACCGTAGGTCCAGTCCCGTTTAAAAAAATGTTTTTTCTGTTAAACTATAAAAGTTTTATTCTGCATAAAATTTATTAAAAAAGAAATTAAATTACCAATATTTTAATTATATCATTAAATCATTTTGTTATTCAAAAAGATTAAAACAATAGCAATTTATTGAATATAATTTAAATAAATTTGATTAGCATATTTAATTAGTTTTGTGATAGATATTTGGTTATAAAATAAAATTTATATATAAAGGTTAATTATCATCTAAAAAATCAAAAATTGTAATTTTTATCCATCCAATACCAATACAGTATTTCGCTAATCTTGAGTTTTTATTTTGTTCCCAGCTCTAATCAAAACTATAAGTAGGTTAATTTGATGAAGTTTTTATTCATCTATTTAATTTTTTTAGCTCTCAATCAATTCATAGTAAACTTTTATCTTTTCTAATTGATCTTTGGTCAGATCGGGTCATCGGACCGTGTAGTAAGATCGGACCGTCCCGTCAGACCCAATAGTCAGATGAAATCGAACTGAACCGGACCACTGCAAACACTAATTAGCACTTGCACAAATGAAAGAACAACAGTGAAGCCAAGTTTTTATGAAAAACTATCCTAAGCCTTTAATGCTCGTTGCATACATTTAATATCTTATAACAGCATTTTTCTTCATATATTTACATTTTTAATTATTCATATTTGATAAATTTATTTTATCCAATTTTTTATAGTTACGTAAAAAAATTACGAAATTTTAAATGTAATATATTTATGATATTTTTGTTTTTTAATATTTAAAACTTTAAAAAAAAAGAAACAAATTCATAGCTAAGAGTGTGAATGTAAAGCAACATATCTTAATTTTTTTTTATAAAAACCCGGGAAGGGGAGCATATTTTAAAACCAATTAAAATCGCTACTATTAGCTATAAAAATAAATCTAGGCCGGGCTGTAAAAATGGTATCTTTGCAGGCCTCTGGCTAAAATATACATCTATTAGTTTTTTGTAATCTGGAGAACTACAGGCTTTAAACTACCATTTTGATAATTTTTTAAGTAATAAAGGATGTTCTTAATTCATTACGCAGTCTTGCAAATCAAAGATATTCTTAATATATTAAATTTTTTACATATTTTGACCATTACATTAATTAACACTTGGACAAATGAAAGAACAAAGTGAAGCCAAGTATTTACCTTGGGTTTAATGTTGGTTACATACATTTAAAATTTAATGAAATCATTTTTCTGCATAAATTTATGTTTTTATTATTCATATTTTATAAATTTACAGATTATTTTGGCATTATTAATAGTCAATTTTTTATAGTTACTTAAAAAATTTACGAAATTTTACATATAATATAATAACTTTATGATAATTTTTTTTTAATAGGCATTTAAAAATTAAAAAAAAAACAAATTCATAGCTACGAGTTTGATGTGAAAATGTGAAGAAATAAATATTAATTGATTCAAGATAATATACGATATTTTTACAAAAAAAACTCAGCATCCTATTTTAAAAGGATCTTAGAATGTTAGAAATAATTATCCTTCAAGCATTTTTATAATTTACCTAAAAGAAAAAAAAACATTTAATATATTTGAAATATTGTAATAAAATTCACTTTACATCTATATAAAAATAAAGTAAAAGGAAATATACAAATTGCCATTAGATATTAAAAAAAAATTCCCCGTTTTTGCTGTGACGAAAATTCTTCAAATATTTATTTTCTATGATTAAATTATATTTAATTTCCCGGATCTTTTCCTTCGAGGGTAAAATGAATGGTATATCCACATATTACAGGCTACTTTGGGTTTAAACATTGAAAATTATTGCCTAAACAAAAAAAAACAATCCAAAAATATATAGTTATTTTCGAATTTAAATGAGTAGACGATGACGATTTCTAAATAATGAGAAAATCGAATCTTAACACAACTTCTATTAAACCAGAGATAATGCACTATTTTTATTTAATTATAAAAGATAATATCTGGGAACGGGTAAAAATACAAATTAGTACTTTGTTGTCAATTCTTTTTAAAGTTTTTTTTAAAAATAGTTTTAATGAACTTGTTTTTGTCCTTATTATTTTATGACTATTACAGAAAAACGAATGAATAATATAATATGAGGGTAAAATGTTTATTCAATATAAAAAATTTTAAATATCGGCGAAGACATTTCGCTTTAATTCATGCAATAGCCTGAATATAGTTTAAAATTGACCCCTCTAAAAATATGAAGAATAAAAAAATGTATTGTTCGACATGTTTTAATATCATTTTCTATCCTTAATTTCCCAAAATTATCATAAAACAAGATAGTGGGGGGAGGGTAGGGGGCATCCTAATTAATCTTGCATGAGTTTAATACAAATTTTGACCCAATAAGCTTCATTATCTATAATAAAACATTCCAATTTTTACTTTATTTTATTACAATTTATAATATGTAATTAGGGGGATTTAACCGTTACATTTTTTAGGTAATTAATTCTTTTTCTTTCCTGATAGCCGTATATAATAGTTAAATATTTTCTCTATGTAATAGTAACCATTAAAATTTTATTGTAAGGTGCTAAACCTGATAATATGATTTGTTCTATATAAGTTTTATGACTTATTGGATTGTTATTTCGATAAAATATTTTTTAATAAAAATAAATTATTTATATAATAAATTAGGGGGCTAGTTAAAAGATTATACTTTTATTTTATCTTTAATTTGTAACATGACATTTCTCAATCAAAAAATAGGGGAAGATTATTAAAAAAAAATACCCACCCTTAGGGTATCTGTACTGTTGTCATTTCTGACAAAAAAAAAGGTAAGCGTAAAAAATATATAAATATATAAAAATAATACAAAATAGGTGATAAATATTTTTTTTATAAATTTTGTTAAACCAATTTTGTTTGAGATTTGATTTGTTCTTGCTAGATTACAACAAAAGCTCTAATGTGTCAAAAATATGTTCTGATTCTGGTGATTTTTCAATATCTTTACATCGAAATAGCTTCAGATAGCTGCCAACCAAGTAATATTCTACTTTTTAATATCCAGTTTTCACTAAAATAAATATCTTGGAGTAGTAAAATATATCGAATTTAAAAGAAAAAGGAACTAATTCTCAAATGCCGTATACAGACAGAACCTTTTTTTCAAAGCGGTATTTGAAAATGTTTTCATAGATAAATAATTTATCGAATTAACTTTTTTATAAATAATATTTTATAAAAGAAAACGTAACCACTCTGCGGGATTTCAGAAACCATTTAATAAAAAACAAACCACTTTGAAAAAAAATCTGTTTGGAAATGGCTAAAGAAGTTTCAATAAAATTTTGAAAAAAAACATCTTGATGCTTTTAAATTTAATTAAAATTAATTTAGGTGTTAGATAGAGAATACTATGACTGTCGGCAAAATTTTTGTAAAAATTTTCATAGTTAAAAATAATTATCTTATCGGAATTTGCAGAGCTCAATCAAACTAAAATTTATACATTGATAAACATTTAATATTTTTCCTCAATTGATTTCGGTAAAAGTAAATTTTTTATCATCAATTACGTAGATATAAATAATTCATGAGTAAAAATGTGACATTATTTGAATTTAAAAAATGTATAAAATTAAAATTTTTATTTTTTTATTTTTCTCCAATTCGAAATCATAAAAATTTTAAATAGCTAATAAGAGATATAAATTTTTTTACTCTAAATAGATATATTATTGAATGCTACCATATAATTAAATTTAAACTTCGAAACATTACTATTTTTATTTTTAAAATAAAATCATAAACCGTTAGAGAGGACGACGATAATTAACTTTATACTTTTCTTAATGGGGATATTATAATATTATAATAGTTATCTCGTTAATGTTACTTTAATTTTCTAAAAAATATTTAAATAAAATATATACTTAATAAAATCTCATACTTTCATTACATAAAAATAATTAATCCATTCTTATTCAAAATAAGAAAATTTTGATGCTCAAATATTAGATTAATCTTCAATTAATTAATAAAAAAAAATTAAAAATTTCTGGTAAAAAAAAATATTTTATACACCCAAATTATAATTAGAATTAGTCAAGAGTTTTTTATACCAAATTAATATTAATTAATTAATATATTATCAAATCGGAAAGTTTATGGTAATTTCGGTCCATGCAGCTGCAGCGATGGTATGCGTAAGAAAAGTTTGATTCGTTGCGAAGATAAGAATAATGGAGGAACGTGCGACTGCTCGGGCTTTGCTCATCACTATACAGAAGCTTGCACATGTATGTTATATATAAATATAGTTTTAAAACATCAATGCTTATTACGAATCCTTAATGATATCAAATAGTTTGAAGGTCTAATTAAAATATAAATTGATTAGAAAAACTCTTTTGACATCTCCCAATAAGTTAGTAAATGAATATGAGGAGGAAAGGAAGAAGTGGCCAAAAAGAGGGGAATTGTAATATATTTTAAATATTATTTAAAGCCAAAATATTTCGTAAACTATAATATAATTTATTTAAATTTTAGGTCATTATCCAATAGGTGGACCAAGTATACTAAAAATAAGTGTTAATAACAAAATAAAGAGGGGAATCATTCCCCTATTGTTTGCTTCGTTTATATTTTAAATTTTATTTTATCACTATTTTGTTTTTGTTTTATATTCTATTCATGTTTTACAATCTATCAATATTAATTAGTTAATTATATAGGAATTAAAGAATGAAATAAATTTACAAATCAAAAAAAATGACTTCTAATTAAATATAATAAAATATTCTTTTTTAATTTTAGATTATCCTGGAATTATACAAAGTAATACAAAAAATGAAATAAATTACAAATCAAAAAATGACTTCTAATTAAATATAATAAAATATTCTTTTTTAATTTTAGATCAGCCTAGAATTAGATTTGGTACTAAAAAAATGAAATAAATTTACAAATCAAAAAAATGACTTCTAAATTTTCTAATTAAACATTATAAAATTATTTTCAATATATCCTTTTTTAATTTTAGATAATCATCCTAGAATTATACAAAGTACTAAATAAAATGATGTTTGTGATGCATTATTTTATTCATAAATTTTAGATTATGATGATTGTTTAAGAAAGGACTGTAATAAATATCCTATTTATGATGATACTCCTAAAGTAGTATTCCTTGAACAACCAAGTAATACTGTAATTTGAGATTCAATTTATATATGTTTTCACATCCTTATTTATTTAATATAAGCCTTTTTTTTTAACTAATGCATTATCATGCTTATGACAAAAAGAATCTATTCAATATAACGTATCATGGAAAATAATATAATAAGAAAAACTGTCTGTCATGAGTCCTTAAAGTAGTATTTTTGATGTGGTTTTCCATCATAACCATAACTCCTAAAGCCATTATGAATTTAACAAATAATGATTAATATACTTATGAATGCAAATTTTATTCTGTATAAAATGGCAATTAAAACTAATTATAAATTCCTTATTGATCTTCAAAGGTTAACTCTAAAAAAAACTATCGTCATTCTTTATTTCATATATTAATTTTTTTTATTTATAAAATTTTTATTAGCAATATGAATAACTTTTATTCTAAGGTCATAATATGCCAAGGATAAGGTATTTTAAAATTTTAAAAAGAAAAAAAGAAAATATTTATTTCTTATATTTGGAATCAATTTAATATCCTCCCTTTTTCTTCTAGCCTCTTTTCCATTTAAAAATAAAAATAAGATATTCTTAGTTTTATAAGAGTTTTGGTAAGAGCACTATCTCCATCTAGACAATTATCATTATTTTTTTTCAAGATCAGATAAGCAAGTGTTTCTTTTATAATTATAAAAATTAAGCTTTATATGCATATACTATATATTATATCGAAAATATCTTAAAATTGCAATTAACAAGATTATAAAAATGATTTTAGATTATAAATTTAACTGTGTACCATAAAAATAGCTCGAATTAAATCTAAGAATATGCAAAAGAAGGAAGCTAAATTAAACCTAGAGCAATACAAGTTAGACATTAAAATAAAGCAATATTGTAGTCGCATCTCGGATTTTCAAGGGAATATATCTAAAGAGATTATCATTGGTGTGCCTTCAGTTCCCGACCTAAAAGGGCCGGCTGGGGAGGGGCATTTGTTTTAAATTATTCCCTCGATATATAAGAGGAGGGAAGGAAGAAGTGAGCCAATAAGAGAGGAAGAAAGTTGTTATAAATATTAGTTAAAGTCAAAATAATTCATGAACTATAACATATTTTAATTGTTTTATTCAATTTACTAAAAAAAAATTTAAAATTTATAGAATATGATAATTGTGGAGACAGGTGTGACAACGATTCTCCCACTTCAATAATCTTAATAGGTAATATAAGATTTAATTTATATATGCTTTCACATCCCTTTCACTTATTATACATTAATTCATATATAATAAAATATTTATTTCCTAAAAAATCTATTATACTACAAAGATATCTTTAGTTTTATAAGAATTTGAGTATATCATCATCATGACAATTATCAATATTTTTTTAAGATATCTGAGAAGTAGGTCTTTTATAATTATAAAAATTAAACATTGATGTGCACATGTATATTACTAATATATCAAAAATAACTTAAAATCGCATTTAATAATATTATGAAAACGAACTATTTTAAATAGATAATTATAACATAAAAATAGCTCAAATTAAACATAAACAATATGGGGAAGGAAGAAAGATGAAATTAAACCTACACTACAGGAGTAAAGTTAAAAGTTATAAATAAGGAAATATTATTAGCGTATATCTGATTTTTCCAAGTCGCATATCTCTATTGGTGTACCTTTGGTTCACTTTTCCAGGCCTAAGGTAATGGGTGTGGTTATTTACTAAATTTATTTTAAAGACTTACAAATTTACCAATGATATATATCTCGGCCCCTGTCCCCGCCACAATGAGTTATTCTTAAAAGAAATGACAATTTCAATGTCAATTTTGATTACTTGCTGTTATCTTAAAGTGTTTTTAAAAAAAACATCGCCATTATGATTTCTGGCCCGGTCGTGTTCCAGATTTATGATTTTACGAATAATTTATGTTTGTTTTATTGTAGCTGAGTAAAATATATGATAGAAATAAACCATGGACGAATAAGAAAAAATTAAACTTACTTATAAAACACTTTTTAATAAAACTTAAAATTTAAAAGATAAAAGAAAAATATAAAAGACATATAATAATTATATTTTTTGATTATTATTTCCGAGTTCGATGCTAAAAATTAAACTAAGCAACAGTAAGTTGATCTTCACTCATCACTTAAGATTAACTCTTACTATATCTGACTTAAGATAACTTATAAAATATTTGCTTAACGTGATTATTTTTATTTTACATATTATTACACTTCTTTTATTAGTATTCTTTTTAAAGTTTATTCTCAACAATTTTCAAATCATTTATTCTTTTCTCGCCTTTATTTTGTCATATAATTTTTCTTCATTTTTATTTAGGTGATGATGAGGGAGAAAAGGATCCATGTTTTGATTTTGACTCTAATGACCTTTACTCTATCCTTTTAAGTGAGTCACAATGATAATTTATTTTTTGGAAGATTAAATATTCGGGCTCAAAATTAATAAATAATTTTATTTTTGTATTTTTGTGGATCTCCCTATTATCGATTTCAATTCGAAAAAGTGTCAAAAATTAATTTTGAATATAAATATATTTTTTTCTTTTTTTAAAAATTGTTTCGTCTACTCAATATTTTGGTTATAAAATAAAATTAAAATTATTTATCTTTTTTTAAAGAAAAAATATAAAACCCTTAATTTCAATAATTTTTTAAATTATGTCACGCCATTTTACAGATATATAATTCAAAATAGAAATGGAAATAGAGTTAGAACACTATAATAATCTAAAGACGATATTATAACTTTTTTTTTCTGGGAAAGTCCAAGAAAATTTAATAAGAATTATTAGTTTACAGTGTCTCAGCTGAAAGTATTACTAATTACATTTTAAAGCAACTTAATGCGTGTAATATTAATTCAAAGAATATAATAAGCACGGCATATGATGTAGTGTTGTTAAACGGCTGGATTTGAGCAGATTTTTATAAACCGCTAACTCAAAATTTTGTCCAGAAAAATATTACTAAAGCCTGAAAATTTTTCTCATAGATGACATAAAGGTCTAGGCATTATTAGCAGTGTTGTTAAACGCTACTTTTAAAAGTAGCGCGCTATTAGCTACTTTTTACGCTACTTTGATTTTTTTTTAATATTTTTTTTTTACGTATTTCCACAAATAAAATATTGATATAAAAACATGACTATAATTTGTTACATATATATATATAATTTGTTACATATATATATAATTTGTTACATATATATATATAATTTATTTATTATTGCACTTTAATAATAATAACATTTCGGTACTATCATCCCCAAGTCTTGAGCGACGATCAGAAAGTATAAGCTTTGCCATACTAAATAATCGTTCAGCACTAGCACTTGAGGGCATACAGTATTAAATTTAATAAACAAACTTTTTATATGAAAAAAATCATCAAAAATATTTAAATTAGTATTTTTAGATTTAAAAAAAGCATCTAGAGGTTCAATAATATTATTATTTATTTCAAAAAAATCGTTTATGGAAGGCTGCGGTTTCGATCTTGCTATAATATCGTGGTTAGGGATGCCATTTTTTAACGTAACCATCAGCCTATCAAGTTGACCTTTAGATTCAGTCAAATTAATGTATGGCCAATTTAACTTGAAACTAGGATGATCTTGGTCCGTGGAGAAAAAGTGTTTATCATATTTATAAAAGAATCATTATCCACCAAGGATAATGGTTGAACTGTATCTATTATAAAGTTCATAATGACTTTGTCAGCAAATTTTTGGGTGTTGATGAATCCAAATTGGTTAATTTTGTTTGTATTAAATTTGATTTGGAAGTGAGTTTATCTTCTTCCATTACCCCAAAACTTTTGAGATATTTTTCAATCTCTTTATAATTTGAAGTGTGCACAGTCTAAAATTATAAAATACTTAGAATAAAAATTATGTAGGAGATAAGTATGCATAAAAATGATTGAAATAACTATTTTAAAATGTTTTAAATAATTTAGATAAAATTTATGAATATATAAAAAAAATGATTGGTTTTTGATTTTAATTTATTTTAAAAATTAAAGATTAGCCTACACATTGATATTAAATTTGTTTAATATATTACCTTTAAATGTTTTTTCAAATTAAAGCTGCTCGTATGATTTGAAGAGATAATTTTGCGGCACATCTTGCACCGAAACCGATATCCAATATTAATTTTTTCTTCAAGGTTAAAGTATTTCTTGAATGGAAAGGATCATCTATATTTTGCTCATTTTCCAAAGAAATTTCAATATCTTCAACAATCTCACACATAACAAGATTTATAATGCTTAATATAAAATGTAAAATGAAATATAAAATAAGATAAAAGCAAGGACATACCAATAACGGAATTTCAAAAAAATATATAATTTAATGAATGCGCGAAATATAAATTAAATACAGATTGCTATTTAACAACTGTTTATATCTAATATATAACAATAATTTATATTTTTAAATATAAATTTTAATTTCAAAATTAAATAAAATAAAAGGATTATAATTTTAGATTTTATAAAAAATATATTTTAATAATTTTTAGATGTATTTATTATGTAAAATTGAAAGTAGCGAAGTAGCAGCGAGCTACCGCTATCGCTATTTTTTAAAAAAAGTAGCGCGCTATAGCTACCGCTACTGAAAAAAGTAGCGCGTTATAGCTACCGCTACTGAAAAAAGTAGCGCGCTATTTTAACAACACTGATTATTAGCCATCTCGAAGTTTAGGTAATATTTTTTCTTGCTAAAATAATAAGTTAGCCGTTTTAAAAATCGGCTCAGCCATTTAACAACACTAATATGATTGTGCAAAAGTTATGTCTGGCTGAGGAGTTCAAACTCTATTTCAAAAAATTTAATAAAAAGGTTCCTTTTATATATTGCTACAACCACATGTCGCAACTTGTGGTTTAAATTGGTTTAATAATATATTATTTCTAATATTTTTTAATTTATACAATGCATTGTAAAATTTTTAAGGCGCTTTAACGTATCCTGTTAATATGCAGGCCATACTCTTAAGATGACCAGTGATGGGGTCATTTAGAAATATCTGGCATTATTTATGATAATTTTGAGGATATTGTTGAAGTTTTATTTTACTTTTCTAAAAGAACTCTTAATTCATAAGTCATGATTCAGTCGAAGCCTCTGGTCTTTTATCTCAATGCGTTAATATAAATTACGTTATATTAGTCATTATAAATTATAAGATATTAATAACATTAGATCCACTATATAAGTATCTACAGTTAGTAGGTACTTATCTATGGATGCTAAAAATGTATTGATTCCACGATCAATATAAAAAATAAATGAAAC
Organism: Gordionus sp. m RMFG-2023; assembly: GCF_954871325.1. NCBI lineage: Eukaryota > Metazoa > Nematomorpha > Gordioida > Chordodea > Parachordodidae > Gordionus > Gordionus sp. m RMFG-2023. The sequence continues at coordinate 7,913,413 of NC_088777.1, forward strand.
GATAATTCTATTGATTTGATTATAATTAAGGCTGAAAAACCTTTCAAAATTTAATCTCACTTCCCAAAAATATCAAGCGGTTGTAAAACGCCTATAAATTTTCAAGATTGTATAGTCGAGACCAAATTACAATTTGATTGTGAAATAGACTTCAATTGTTCTTAAAGGAATTATTATGAAATTATTAATTACTTTGTTGATCGTTTTTTAAATAGATTTACACAAGATCATTATAATCTTATATCATATTTTAATACATTGTCCGCTTTTGACCCTGATTATTTTATATCAGATAATATGGCCCCATTAGAATCATTATTAAACTCAAATATGGAAACGCTACATCATGAAATAAAAATAAAGGATTATTAGCTGCAGAAGTTAAAGAAATACATAATTTTGAAAATATCTTAAATATTATGTAAAAAAAAATATAATCATGCATTTAAAGAATTATATAAGTGCTACTCAGCAGCCATCATTATTAGGGTGGCCCCCTAGCTAAAAATTCCTGGCCACGGTCCTGATCCATTAGTTCGGTTTATCGTTTCAAGCGGGAAAATTTCCCCGAATATTACCATGTGACTTTATCTGATTATATAATAAAGCAACGAGGTAGGAAGAGACAACACAGAACTATAATCGAATATAGAAATGTATGGTAATAATAAAAGTTATACAATCAAAAATATCATAGAAAATTTACCGCCACATCAGGGTGAGTGAGTCAGCTATATCAAAATATATTAAATTAATGGGTTGGAGCCGGAATAGGGTTGGAAAAGAACCCGATAGGAGAAACGATCTAGATGTAATTTAAATTAGAAAGGAATATAGTGACAAGATGAAAAATATTTCTTTTAAAAATGTAATCTTCCTGAACGAGAGGATTTAATACCCCATGTTATTTGGCATTATGGGGTGGGCACTACTGTATACTCTAATTATAATTAAATACTAGTTAAATAAATTTATACATATCATTGAAGAGCAATCTTTATTTATCAGAAATGTACACTGTTGACCAGATTTGATGGAAAATATTTCCATATTTTTCAATTTATTTGAAGATGAAATTATTTGACTTGAAAAAAATATAATTCTTATCAATTTTTACAGGTTAAATAATTTTATTTATCAAAAAATGGAAATGTTTTGAATTAAATCTGCACAAAGACTTTATATAGTTTATTTAAGATAATAATAAATATAGTTTTGTATCATATTTATATACAGAAATTTTGGGAGTAGATCTAGATTTATGCAAAAGTTAGTGTTTTATTATTCATATAACATTATATAAATAATTTAATATCAATATACTTAATTATTTATTTTTAATCAAATATTATAAAATAATTTATATTTCAATCAAAAAAATTATGATAGAGAAATGTAAAGAGAATGTAATAGGTCAGTGTATATATAATTTATAAATATTATATATATTTTTTAATTTTTATCATTTATCTTCAATTATTCTATGGGCTCTTTTTCAAAATAGTCACATTATAAAATTTTAAATTATGAGTGTTAATAAGCGCCAATGTGAGCTATAATAACCACCAATGAGTATACTAATAAGTGCTAATACGTACTAATAAATGCCTATGAGTGCCAATAAGAACTTGGGATGTAACCCAAATTAGTGTTGTTAAACTAGCTAACTTTAGTCAACTCGAAAACAGTGTAGCCATGTATTGAATCAAAAATCTTCCAATCAATCTTCTAAGTTGAGACTCAACTTAGAAGCTTAATCATTTTTTAGGCTAAAAGCTTGACTAAGCCACAATAGAGATGGTAAAAGTTAGGTAATTTAACAACACTAACCCGAATCCGGGTTCAAGAATTTTTAATTCCCTTTAGTGGAAATTAACAGGAACTTAATCAAATGCGATTTCCTAACATGGATCCGAACTCGCCCCAGGTCCATATTACCCCGAATTTAATGAGTTGTCCTTAAATCGGTCTGTGTTTAATCTGTGGTTTTAAATTTCCCAATCAAACAATTTTTGCTGGCATGCTCTTAGGTCTTCTCTACTATCCACCATATGTTCATTTAGTAGTAGGAGCTTTTCATTAAAAATATGATGATCAAATACAATTTTTTTGCACTTTTCATCAACTTTTTATTTGGTTATTATATGTATTGAGACAAAAGTATACTCTTCCGAATTTTATGAAATTTATAGTATACATATATATATTCCTCAACTTCTAAGCTACCAAATTCATTTAGTCCGGGATTTTGGCTTTTGAATATTAGCTAGAGTCATTTAAGCTCATTCACTACCATTGAGACTTCTGTGTTTGTGGATCAAAAATTTCCCAGGACAACAACGACCCCACAAAATATTTCAAGTGGGTTTTTTGTCTGTCTGATATTTACCGATCAGGCCTAATGATCGTTTTAAGTATAAAAGGTAAGATGCCCTGATTTTTTAATTTTGTGGTCTAATGATATCCAATGATACTTAGTTCAATCTTATAAAATAAAATTTTATCGCAAAAGAGCATAACACCTATATAAATATTTTTAAAAAACCAACAATAATTGAAAATATTATTTTACATATTTTTATCATACAGGTTACAAAGTGTATAGAGTTTGCGGAAATAGTGAGTTCCTTATTATAAAATATATTCCACTCTATAATTTAAAAAAAAATAAAGCTAAAGTTCCGAAATTTTTTTCCCCTATTTTTATTCGTAATCATGCCAATAAGCGTATCCAAGATTTTTCTGATGGTGGATTATTGTATAATACCACCCCCCCCCCCTATTGAATTTATAGTTATTGCAGATCTTTAATTGGGTTGTATATTTTTAAAAGGAGGATTGATAATTTTTTTTGAAAATATTGAATTTATTTTATTCATTTCTTGTTGAGGTAGAGCTATGGGGGGAAGTGGGGGGGGGGGTATCAAGATTTATTTTATTAAAATAATATTTACAAAATAGTTAATTTTTAATTGAGGAAAATTTTTTCGCTTCCACCATCCTCCTAGGTTACGTTGATGATCATAAGATTGTTTTTGATAAATCCTTATATTAACAAACTTTTTTTTGTACATAAAGTGCATTAAAATAAAACTTATTTCATATTACTAATCGATTTTGATATGAAAGCCATAATGTTAAGCAAATTATGAGAAAAACAGTACATTTGTATTTTGATGAATTATTCTTTTCATTTATGATGAAAAGTTTTAAAACATATATTATATTTAGTTATTTGATAAGGCATGATTATGTAAAATAATATATACTATTTATCATTTAGGAAAGAAGAAAATGTGTGAATGGAATGATGAATGTTGCTATAAAGGGGGCAATTGCTGGAAAAATGCACCTAAGCCAATATTAACGTTGCAAGATAATTTGCATTTATAGTAATATAATATTTTAATTTAATTGACAAAGTGTTATCAAATTTCATGTATCAGAGTTAATTTATAATTTATATTTTATTCATTGATTTAGTTTAATTAAGAATTAAAATTTAAAACCATGTTCATATAAAAAAATTAACGATTATAAAAATTTTGATTAAAAAACAACTGAATAAAAATTTTAATAAAAAAAACTAATACATAAATGTAGATTGTAGTTGTTTATCTTTTATACCCGAGATACATTGGCGTACGCAGCGTGGGGGGGGGCAGGGGGACAAATCCCCCTCCAAAGCCAAAAAATGCAGATGCCGGATATATTTTTCTAAAATATTTTTGTTTAAAGTGTTGTGCAGATTTAATTTAAAACATTTCCATATTTTTTAATTCGTTTGTAAATAAAAATTTTAATTTGTAAAAATTAATAAGAATATATAAATATATTATTTTAACAACTTTTTACAAGTCAAATAATTTTATTTTCAAATAAAATAAATATGGAAATGTTTTGAATTAAATTTACACAGTACTATATTAATTTATATTTGTTAATATTTATTCCTATCTCATATTAAATATATATTTAATTATATTTATTATCACATCACTAAATTTATCAATTAATTTCGATTTCAAGTTTTCCGGCGTAATATTATCTTATTATTTTCAAACTTTTAGTGGCGTAATATCTGTCTACCATTTTTAAATTTCTAGTCAAATAGTAATTATTCTGAAATTGTCCAACAGGGAGAAAGAAATTGGAACCTTTTCCTACGAGATAGAGTCTCCGCCATCAAGCAGTAACAGCTTTTATGGAGTTAGAAGAGCCGATTATTTGCTATTACTGACATATCACAATGGCCTGAAAGAAATTTTTCCTTAGAAGCAAGAAAATTATTGGATTCAATGCTTATTCCAAATTTTTTTTCTCATTAATGTACAACTATTTTATGTATTACTTTTCAAAAACATGATGACTTGATTAAGAAGATGAGAATAGCGAAGAGCATTTTATTAGAACTCAAGGAAATTAGGGCTAATGTTTATGAAGAATTTCATATTTTATATGTTATTGTTAAGTCAAAAGCAGAGCTATACGTGTTTAATATTTGTCTCACTCGACTTGCAGCAAGGCAAGCTCATAGTTAAAACATTAATATAGGATCAGTAGAAGAGTATATTTTAGCTACAAATACATTTATAAACCAAATAAATGAATGGTTTTTAATTCATTATGCAGCACTTACCAATCTGCAAATATTATTTCCATAAAAGCCTTCCCAACCTTTTTCAGATGGTGATAGAAAAAAAATATTTGTTGGATTTTTATCATGAAGATGTTAAAATATCTTATGATGCTTTATTAGCTGAATAACTATGTTTATAAGATTAACTATGGTTGATACAGTCCCAAAAAATGCTATGGATGCTCTGCATTATTTCAAACACATTTTAGATTATATTCCCAATGTATTAAAAGGGTTTATATATATTAGCAACTCTTCCCAATAGTAAACTAATGAGAGAACATTCTCTTTTTTAAGAAGAATAACAGAGTCCTGCAGAGATGACCCGGATTTTTTTAAAGATTTTTACGGCTAAGCTCAATTTTCAGGCCCGGCCCGGCCTTTTTTAAAATAAAATTTTCAGGCCCGACCTGGATTTTTTAAAAATAAATTAATTTATTTTTGATTTTTATAGCTAATAATAACGATTTCAAATATAAAAAAAAAATTTCAACCCGGCCTAGAAGTTTTTTTTAAAAAATTTAGGCTCAGCCCGGGTTATTTTTAAGCCCGGGGCCAGGCCTGCAGGTCTCTGTAAAACATCAATTATCCTCTAAGCTTTTTGTGTAATAATTTATATTTCTAACATTTAAATTTTTTATACTTTATATATAAATTTTAAAGCTCAAAAAATTCAAATTTCTATTTTGGGTCATTTAAGTGATTCTTTACATATAATTTTTTTATAATTCACATTATTTTAAAATTGTGTATTAGAAATAGTTATTAGTCCTGATAAATTTATGCTTGATATTTTTAAAAAACAATAATATTTCTTTAAAAAATTTATTATCCCCCCCTTCCACCCCCCCCCCCCCCCTCAGACCAAATTCCTGCGTACGCTACTGCCGAGATATCAATACCTAAACTCTTCTCTTCTCTTCTCTTCTCTTCTCTTCTCTTCTCTTCTCTTCTCTTCTCTCTTCTCTTCTCTTCTCTTCTCTTCTCTTCTCTTCTCTTCTCTTCTCTTCTCTTCTCTTCTCTTCTCTTCTCTTCTCTTCTCTTCTCTTCTCTATATTAGCTGATACTATCGATGCTAAAAATATTAATGTAGCTTATTTATTGAAAAAAAAAATCAGATATAATTTATCAATAGTATTTTGCTTGGCATATTAATTAATTTATAAAATTAATAAATTAAATTAAAGGAAAAAAAATAAATAGGAAATAAAGTTTAACAACATCTTCTATCATTTTTTTATCGGTTTAAAAATTTTTATATTTCTTTTCTAAATTCTATAAATTCATAAAATATCTATGAAACTGTAAAATCGAATTTTAATTGTGCTTTTTGGCTAAAAAAAATTATATGATCCTATAATAGAGTTCCTCTAATAAATGCTTATATATATTATTTATTTTTAGTTATCAATCTAAAAAATGACGACTAGATCCAACAAAGTTTTAGGTAAATATATTATTTTATAACTAAACTTTTACCTATCACTTTTCTAAATTTTAGCTCTAATTCTATACCTAAATATGTTTTTTACCCTCTATCTTATCTGTTTATCACATCATAATCATTTAATAATTCTTCAAATACAACCACTTTAATTGTAAGACAAGAATTCATTATTGTCGAAGTATAATTTATTATTATACGGTCCTATACGTGGTCCTTTATACCTCGTAACTTGGTTCATATACATTTTTTTTAATTAGAAAAAATCGAAATAAATTAAAATATTTAATTTTCTAAAAAATATTTATTATGTGCATTAAATACATCATTTATAGCTACCATTTAATTTTTCAATATATTTTGTTAATTTTTGGTCCTCTGGGCGTTCTCCCTTAGTTCATTAACTGCTAGTCCATGATGTCATTGTTGGTCAATCTCAAGCTACTAAGTAAATTATGTTATGATGAGATTTGGATGTTGAATAATGTTTGGGATTTATAGTATCAAGAAAATAAATAAATTCAACTGCTACAGCTTAAATTGTTTAATCTTAATTTCTAATTTATAAGCTCTTCTTTGCTCTCCAAACTAGTGAGATACTAAAAGATTAGATTATAGAATAATTGCCTTTTTTTGTCTTACCGCTTAAATGTCAAAGTTTGTATATATACATAAGATAGACATGGAATTTGATTTATATAATGTCCGATCTTATTTTATTTGTAAAAGAATGCATAATTAGCTATCGCTGTTTTATTTACCATTATCTTAAGGCATTTTTGACTGTTCATAGGCTTACCAAAAATATTGCGAAAAGGGAGGGGCACTATTAAGTGTTTTCTCACCACAAATTTTATTGAAGATCCTTAGGTCCACTTATTATAGGCTTTTGGCAATGTTAAAATTTTATAAAAATATTTTGGGCGCTTATCTTTCTTTTTTTTTTGTAAAAATTTGAATTATAGTCGTTATTTTAACAAAGTCATTAACTTTTACTAATTTTTCTTTCAAATTCTTGTTTGTAATGATATATTGTATACATTTTTGTGGGAAGGGAGAGGAGTGTAGTGAAAATTTTTTATCTTAAAATTTACGGGAACAGTCAAACTTCAGAACAGGGGAATTCCCCTTGAACCCCCCCCCCCCCTTCACCTCCTGCGAAGCCTATGACACTTTTGCTCATATTTAATTCATGAACTACTTCCTCAAAAAAATTTATTTCTTATCTGTCTTTTTTTGTTTCGCTTTCGTGATATACTTGATTTAATATACTTGATTGTTTCTACTGTAAATATTACCTGATCCTATTAATTCCTAACTAATAATCTCTGTGAGTAGTATAGATAGTATTAATATTTGGAGATTTATGTCCGTTTGCTATATTTTAATATGCTTCGTAAAATATCGATTGAGGCAAAAATTTGGTTTGCAACTATGATTGCTACATTGACCTTGTGTATATGTATCACGGTCTTTTGGGCAACTGCAACTTCTGCAATTTTAATAATATTTGACTAGTAATTTTTATTTATAAAATTTCATTCTCATTTCTTCTTATTTGGACAAGACTAAATACAATTATAAATTATGACTTAAGAAATATACCCTTTTTAAAATATCAGTGTCAGCTATATTTTTATAACTTGTGTTTTTTTTTGAATCAATTTATGCTTAGTGTTTATCTTTATTAAAATGAAGGAAGGATGTTATATTTGCATATAAAATACACTAATTAAGTTTTATATTCTATTTTTATTTTTATTATTTAATAGGAATATTCGGAAAATCTAGTCAAGAATATATACACCTAAAATATTATAAATATTTATTTATTAAATATTAATAAAATCAAAATTGTCCTTTTTTAATCCTTTGAAATTTATTAAAATATAATGATTGAGTTTATAATTTGTCTGATATATATATATTTAATATGTTATTATAAATTGTTTTTATATAAATAAGGGTGAGAAGGGGGTAAGGAGTTGGGTGGGGTATGTGCTTACTTTGATAAGAATTAAAATTTTTTTTGATATTATGGAGAAGGTGAATGATCAATCTTTTAGAGGGGTAAGTAGTATATTTAGAGTTTTGAATAAATTTTTCAGTCTTGTTAACGCTCCTTTTTAAAAGTAGCGACTCCCGCTCCCGCTCCTACCTTCTCAAAAGGAGCGAACTCCCGCTCTCGCTACTACATATTAAAAGGAGCGCTCCCGCTCCAACTAATGGAGTGCCGCTCCATAACCGCTCCTTTGATTTTCATTTTTTTAGAAGGTACACGAAACAAAATCATATTTTTTTATCAAAACGTTTTATTTATATTATATGATATATCAAAATATTTATAATCTTTTATTAGCTTTTAAAAGTAATAAATTTTCTAAATTAGAATCTAACAAACACCCACGCTTCTCCCCTAAGACCTGTTTTGCGATACTAAACGCTCCACAGGAGCACTAGAGGGAAGCGGGGTATTGTATTTAATATAAATATTTTTTAATTCACGGAATTGTTCAAAAATAGTAATTTTGCTATCATTATTTAAAAAATATCTATCCAATATATTATTTGTTTCTTCTTCTATAATCTCTAATAAATCCATAATATCTAAAACTATTTTTTATTATATATCTATAAAATGAATATTAATATGACTTACAAGATTTTTCAAAAAATTTTCAATATAAAAAGGAAAAACTGATGTTTAATGTTTCAAATGATTAGATGACAAATCAATATAAAACTCGGCTCAACATTTAATAATGAATAAATTTAAATAAAATAAAATTTTATTTTCATTAAATTTTAATTAACAAATATTATTAATATTTAAAAAATAATATAATTTATATATTAAATTTAGGAGCTACTCCCGCTCCCGCTCCTCATTGCTTTTTTTGAAAAAATGTAGCGGCGCTCCGGAGCGCCGCTCCTTAACAAGACTGAAATTTTTTAAGAGAGTAGTAAAAGTGGGGAGGGGGGGGTTAATTGTCTTAGGAGAGTAAGTGGCTTGGAAAAAAGTTAGAGACACAGGATTTTAATTAAGAAATTTATAGAAGGATGAGACAGAATAGATGAACAAAAAATTACATATAAATGTAATCAAATAAAATTCATCTCTTTTCTATTTATATGTCTGCATAATTTATTTTCGTAAATTATCGGGAATCAAAATAGATGGCTCAAACCATTTTTACTTGGTCCACAAATTTCTCAAGTTAAACTTTTCTCAAATTTTATTAAGCAATTAATTTGAAATTTTATAACAAAAATTAAAAAATATACATGTGTTAATAAAATAATAGGGAAATAATCTATATGATAAATTATATTAATAGTTGGAGAACAAAATATTCGCATAATTACAATTTATAAAATCATAACAATGATTGAAGGGTTTTAAAACTGTGAAAATTATATTTAAATAAAAAGTTCTTATTTTTTTAAAGGCCTGCTCCCGGACCGATTAAAAAATATTGTAGGCCTGAGTCTGGCCCGAAATATTTTGAAATACATACACCCGAGCCATCGGGTTACGAAAATTTATGATCTAAATTAATATATTCAGTTGTAAAGGTATTCAAAGTAGTCTCGAATTATTCTTAAATTAATGATTATTTTCCCATGGTATATGAAGATAAATTAATTTTCGTTAAATGTACAAACCTTATTAAATCTTTAAAAAACAAATCGATGTCATTACATTATATGTGGATAAGGTGAATATGATTGGATAAGGGAATATGACTGATATATCGGGGTATAAATTGTAAGGTTTACCATGAATACTTTAGATCGAATAGCTTAGGTAGTGTGGGAGGAGGGGAGAGGGGAGTTAGAGAGTTTTTTTCCAATAATTTGTATTTTTTTATTAATTTAGTACATTATAAATCTTTTAGTATAATGTATTTAGTCAATCTCTCAATATTTTCTGCAAAGATATTGATTTTATTTTTTCAATTATGCCAGAATCTTAAATTGAAAGAAATATAACATGAAACACGCTTTAAGCATATAAAAATTTTCTAACCTGACATTGTTTAAGTCATCATTTGGAATCAGTGGTGTCTGATTCTAAAAATTCTTACTACTTATTAAGGTAAAAAATTTTTTGTTAATATTTATAGTTATATAGCAAATCCACCAATAAAATCAGTATGCTTTGGATAAAATATCTTGTATTTGGCATTCCTGATAATTAGAATGATACCTGATATAAGTTGGGTTTCTAACAGGCTTTGTACTGTAAAATTGTTCTGAAAATATTATGAAATCCTTTCTATGCATTTAAAATAAATCTAACTAATTTAATAAGAGTTCAATATAAGATATCCATCCGATTAGAAAACTATTTAATTCTTCTTAGATCTAGATTGTTTTTTATTAAAATTATCCGTTCTATCGGTATTCTTATCGATCAATTTTCCTAAAGCTGAAATTAACAAAGCCAATATTTCGTGTTTTTAATATTTGAAGATTATTTTCGGTAAGTTTTTTAAAATTTATTTTAAATTTCTTAAGGTTTATTTAATATTTTTAAAAGGATAACCTATAAAAATCGCTCAAAGCGACTAATCTCCCCGTTGATCGTAAAAAGACTAAGTTTGAATCAACACCCTTTTCAACTGATCGATGCTAATTCCTTTTCTGTTCCTCTTGTAAATTATGGATTCATTTATATAAGTATCAGTCAGACACTCTGCCTGGGAATATATTTCCCGAGAGATATAAAATGAAATTTATCTAAAATAAAATTTTCTCTTAAAAAGTATATTATATTTTGAATATTGAGTGTTTCATTGTTGCTTTTAATTCGATTGAATATCACCCAAAATAATGATCAGTTGAATAATTTTGAATAATATTTTACTATAAGTAATTTCTAAGAATAGAAAAATTGATAAAGGATGATAAATGAATAAATACAGTGAAGTAGACAAGGGGGGGGGGCGATTTTGGGTTTAACCCCCTCCCCCCATAACCCCCTAAAATTTTTTAATAGCGTAAAATTTTGTTTAAAAACGGTTTCAATTTAGAAATAACTTAAATGATTCCGCAGATGCTGAAAATCTTTTGCAGGTTATTGCGAAGTCATATCAATTCAATGAGTTTTTTTTATTAGTAAAATTCTACAAAAAAATTGGAGACTGTTAAAATATTAACAAATATCAGAGAAAATTAAGAAGAAAAATTTCATGACATATGCATATAGGAGATCGTTAATAAGTTTTAAAATTTTTAAACATGGAATAGTTTCTAGACAATTTAATCGCTTAAATATTGATGTACCTATGATTGAGGATTTTTACAAAATAAATATTTGTATTTGTGTGAACCTTTAAATGTATGTTATGACTGATTGATATTAATTTTTCGACTTTTCTCGTTTTTCAATAAATTTTTCCAATTGCTGACCAGACTCTTTCTGACGAGGGAGGGTAGTATCGAAAGACATCTTACTGCCACTTGATAAAGGGGTTGATTTGCACACAACTCGTTCCAACATATGAGTGGTTTGGTATGGATCGAGATCTCCATATGCCAGCTCCTTTATAGAAACCAGAAACCTGCATGATGGGCCAGGCTGTATTTTAATTTTTTTAAATATACTCGGGCCTGGTCGAGCCAGAAATTTTCTTTAAAAAAAAATATCCAGGCCGGGCCTGAAATTTTTTTTTAAGGGCCGGGCATTAAAAAAAGGGGCGGGCCGGGCCGAAGATAGAAACCTTGTTTTGAACGATATTTTGCTAAATCACCCATAATTTTTTCAATATCACAATAATTTGACCTGAAATAATATTTATTAAATTTAATTACACTAATAATTTGCGGTCTGTTTATTTCACACCATAATATCTAAGATCTAGTAGATTTGTTGTGCATAATGATATCAGCGATAAATTTCTTGTTTACTAATTTGCATCTTAACACTTTTCAAATCATTTTCATTAAAAAAAGGTGATAAACATATATTTAATATCCCAAAATATTTCTAGTAAGTCAGATATTACCGCTGTAGCCTATTTTACAATTTTAATTTAATTATAAATAAGTTCCAAAAAAGTCAGTATAGACTCTAATTTATCCCTAAATCTAACACTAACCCTAACCCTAACATTAACACTACCTTCTTTGTCCCCTTCTTTATTTGTCTATAAATAAAATGAAAATTGAAATTGCAATTTCTTGCAAAACTTCCTTATTTTTCAAAAAACTTTGTAACATTATAACAAAACCTCCCCATCTTGTCGGACTTGTAATTTTAAAGGAAGATTTATATCTCTTCAATATTTGCCTTTCTTTAAAATTTGCCAATTTTTACAATAAAATAAGGGAAAATTAAGGAAATTTCTTGGGAAAATATTTCCTTACCTTTATATCTCTAGTCTGAATTGTTGATTATACTTGAAACGCGATAGGATATTAAGAAAATTTCAGAGTTTTACTCTGATGATTTATAATGGTCATATGAGAAGTTACTTTGTGATGTCGAATTTTGGTATAAAAAAGCCTAAAATGCTTACAGGCCCTTTTAATGTGTAATTTCACTTTATATTCCTGTAATATCAAAACATTGTTTTTTTATTTTAGCTACCTTACCGATTAGTACATGTACCAATGAAAGGTCCTTGCAACTTTAAAAGGTTGAAAGCTTATTTAAAAAATAGTACCGGTGAAAACCGTTTAAATGGATTAGCCTTATTAAATATTTATAAGGAGATTATTCTAGATAAAAATTTGATTCTATATGAATTATCCAAATCTGTGAGAAAAGTAGACCTCACTTTATAAATTCAAATCATAAAATTTGAATATGATTATAATATGTTCTTAGCATAAGATTTTTATATGCAAAACTTATTTATAAATTCTTAGTAATAATATTTATATATTTTTTATATTATAATAATTTAATAAAAGTATTGCATTTACGATAAGAATTATTTATATTATATAATATAGTCATTTGTATTAATTACAATTGTTAAATTATATTTTTTTAAATGCCTTTATTTACAACAAGAATTACTTATATTTTATTATATTCATATAGGCCCTTCAATAGTCTTTGATCTCTAGCCATGAAATGATAAATAAATAATAAAACATCATCGCGTATATATGTATTAAATTTAGGAAATTAATTATGGGTCAGAGAACCTATCCTGACTCAGAATTTGTTATTTCATTTCAAAAAAAAATATTGTCATTCTTTTATAATTTTTAAAGCATAATTAAAATCATTTTATATTTGGAATTTAGAACTTTGTTCCGGGTTTAGCCAAATTTGAGAATTAAGATATCATATTTTATAAATAAATTTAAAAAAAATGACAGTTAGAAATAAACACATAAATATCTTGACAAATGACTCAAATCATTTTCGAAAAAAAGGAATATTAAAAAATATTATCCACCACCTCACCCCCCCCCCCCCCCCTCCTTTCATTCTATTTTAGTCTGTGTCCTCCTTTAGTGAGATAATACAATTAATCTTTTGGCTGGCAAATTATATTATAACGAAAATTGTTATTATAATATGATTTTTAATGATTTTATAGAATATAATCAGACAGATTCTGTAGAGTAGTTGAAGGATTATAAAAAAAATAATAAAAAAAACTCTAACATCCAAAATTTACAATTCCTGTGAAAATGGTTAGATAAATATTACATTAAAGTGGATTGATGTGATAGGTGCAAATTATAAAATTATTTTGGGGAAGTTAATGTTTTATCCTTAAAAGGGAATACAATCAATTAATACATTATAATGGGGAAGGGAGTAGATATATTGGGGAAGAAGTAAAATAACAATAATTTGTAATCAACATAATCTTGCACTTATATATGGGGAAATGGGGAGGGGTCAATATAGATATACATAATAGTTTTATACATTTATGAACTTGAAAAGCTATAAATTACACTATATACGAGCTAATTGATATTTAAGTAATATAATAATATTTCCCAATAATGGGCTAACTTTAAATATTATATTACAAAAGGCCTTATTAAACCAAATAAATATAATTAATCATATATCCTAAAATAGATTAACATTATATTTTACATTAAAACTTACCAATTAATAACACATTTATACTAAATAATGTAAAATAAAACAAACAATTTAAATGTAATTTTATAAAATTGGGAACCATATTGCAACAATAATTTGTTTTAAGAATACTTGAAATTGATGTTATTATAAACATTTTTTAAAAATAATTATATATTATTAAAATATATATTGTATATAATCCTCGGTAGTATAGTGGTAAGTATCCCCGCCTGTCACGCGGGAGACCCGGGTTCAATTCCCGGCCGGGGAGGTATATGCTATTTATTTATTGCACTAACCAACTAATTTTTTTACACTCAGTTTTTAAAATATATTCTTAATTCAAAGAATTTTAGGAATCCTCATAATTTTTTTGTATTTTATTATGCTCAAAAAGATTTTAGTTTGTTACAAAAGTCCGAAAATTATAGTAAGTATTTATACATTTAATATGAATATATTTCCAACAATTAAATTTTAAAATGAAAAACGGGCTTAAATGATTGGCATGTTATATTATATTTAATTTAACATCTCTCATTATCTAATTTCATATTTATTAATAAAAAAAATTATTATGCCACGAATATGCAAATAACGCAACTTGGATATCTACCACTTTTTTAAATTAAGAGTTTAGTAAATTTTCTTGTTAGATAATCTTATTTTGTCATTTCATTATTCCTTGGTACCAATATATTGTTGGTAGAATTTTGTATAATTTTCAAGAAATGAAAGTCTTTATTAGGTTTATCAGATGCCTCTTAACATCGCTTGGGACTCATGAATGTAAAATAAAGTATTTATGTTCTGATCTTATATTAACTTACTTAATAGGATATAAGAATTGAATAAAATAGAAATAAAATTAGTTTTTTCTAAAGAATGCTTCCCGGATTCCAAAAAGTGGAATAAGATATAATTTTTTGGCCGGAAAGGAATAGGACCAAAAATGCCTCTGTTCCAGGCTCCTTATTACTTCTAAAAATTTTGTATGATGATAATTAATCATAGTAAAATTTAATTTTAATGTTTTTTAAAAAATGGTTTTTAACCCCCCCCCCCCCTCCCTCTCAAAGAAGATTCATGGCTTATTAAAATGATATACTTTAAGTTTGAAATGATTATGCTTAAAAAAATTTAAAATATTGATATTATTGAATGAATAAATAAATGAATGAATGAACCCTGTTTAGCCTCCTTTTTGCCATGTTTAGCTATCTCGAGAGGATAACATTTGGCTATTCTGGTCAACGTAATCTCGCATTTATATTTAGGTTTTTCGACTTTGATATGATAAATCAGCTTCAATTTTTGCAAATCATTTCTCGATTCTGGTAACTTTCTATCTATAACCTCGTATTTTGTGCTATCCACTTTGGCCATTTGGTTCGTTAAAAAAATGATATAGCGTGACTTTAATATCGATTTCGTTAGGATTGAATCTTCTGCAAGTTATTCCATTTATCGTTTTTTTTAGTTAGGAATGGTTCATTGAAATAATATAAAATATTAATTAAATTAAGTTATGTATCATTTGCCTTTGCTTTCTTTCGCTATAACTAGACCTGTGTTCTGATGAAAAAATTGACTAAACCAGCATTTTACCTTTAAGAACTATAGGCGATGGTGCATAGCTATTTTCGATTTTTTCTTGGATAGACACCAAAATATAAATTTATTTGAAACAAATTTTTGCCAAATAACATAAAGATATCTCTTAAAAATTAACAATTTTATTAAATTATAATTATCATGTATATAAAATATTATTTTGCATATTGAGGATTTTTTTTTGGTTTAAAGTAGGTCTAGCTAACTTATAAAACACATTCACTTGGGAGTATTGCAGCCGAGACACATTACTATTCTGGTTAAAACTAAAGGTCTAAAAGGAAGTTCTAATTTTCTCTATTTCAATTGTCTGGAATATTTTTTTACCAGTGGTGTTAGAGGGGAAAATGACAGGGAGCATTCTTGTTCTAAATCTTTGAAAAGGAATATCGTTTTTACCAATCTCTTTTCTCCCTACTACTGATTACGTACCTATTTCATCATATCCCATTTCAGTAATATGTGGTATAAAGCAATTTAAAAAATTGGAACATAACTCCTACTTTTCTAATGGTTTTCATAAATGAAAAAACAGTTTAAGGTTCTTTTCATTCTTATTACCCTTAAAAAATAATTTTTAGAATCATATCATTTCTTAAGTAACTAATTCCTATACTGCAGTAATAATATTCTAAATAGCTATTACAAATCTTCTTATCCATAATTTGATGATAATTTACCAGCAAGGTGATCTTAAGGTATTTCTAGTTCATTTTTATGATTATTTAATTTCATTAATTAGTAGAATCTTGACGATGGTATTAATAGCTGATTATTCCAGTATGATCTCTTTTCTGACAATCATAAAAAAGCCTTCAACCAAATGTCCTAACTTAATTACTGTTTAATTTTTTTTGGAATGAAAAATAGTTATTGAAAGCTTTTTTTACTTATTTTTACAGAATAAACTTATATACCTCATTCTATTCGATATATGATGAACCCCAACCTGGGTTTCAATTTTGTCTGACCAATGGCCATTTTTTAAATAAATTTTTGTCGGATTCTGGTATATGCTTTCTGTTTATTCCCAATGTGGCATGTAATTCATGCATTGATTTCACAGAAATTTAGCATCGTCGCATATCAGTCTATCTGTCGCTTAAAGAGTGACAATTAAATTTTAAGACCTAATCAATTTCTTTCATATCTCTGATAACAGATATTTATGACTTGTGAATCTGATTACGTTTTATAATATGGTTAATTCATTGTAATCTTTAATTTAATTGCATTTTAATTAATATATTTAAAACAAATCGACAATTTGTTTAGAATAATTTGATTTAAGTATAAAATGCGAAAATAATAAGTAGAGAGAATTTCATTTATAATTCACATTTAATTTTCTCTAAAATTTACAAATTTCTCTAGATGTGGAAGGAATAACAATTTTTCTAGATTTAAGTTGTAAAAAACATAAACCTAATTCCTGAAAATATATTTTAAAAAATAAAATTTTAAATAGAATTTTTTTTATATTCACTTAAAAATGAATAAAAATTTTGTGAAAAAAAATTTTAACATGCAATTTCTATTATTTTATTTTATTTTATGATATTAAATTAAATGAAATAAATAATAAACACAATGTTTAATTATTACTTGTATAGTATTTTTACAAAGTTCTGGAAAAGGTTGATTACAGATAGATCTTATCAATTTCTGGATAAATCTCAAGCATCAATTTGATAATATTTATATATATATCATTATTAGTAAATAAAATAATTCACAATTTAATTTATAAAAAAAAATATAATCAATTTGAATAGTGTGGATTATTAAACTTATTTTAGCAGTTTAAAGAGTGAAAATAATTTAGTGTTTTTCGTTTTTCCTAAACTTAAAAAATGAAATTATCATATTAATTTTTTTCATCAATTTATATGATCTTATACATGTAATACTGTAACAAGTAATACTCAAATATATAACTAGAATTTATCTTTAAATACAGATTTCAATAATAACAAATTAATATATAAATTTTGTCATTAAAGTATTTAAAATAAAAATTATTTTTCCAGCTTTTTCTAGTTCAACTTGTTTTTAATTTATATTTGAACAAGGTCAAAAGAGGAAAACTTTATTCAGCCAAAGACGCTGATACACCAGAGAGCTAATTGTAGGATTATGTATTAGCACCAACAAAAATTCTATCTTAATATCTCTACAACTCAATCAAGAGATTTTAAAATGTGAGGTTAAAACATTTATTTAACGTTTCTGAGTTGGTTTAATATCAGTTGTGTCACTCATTATCGAAATCACCATATTATCGAAGATTTTTTTTTGCAATGCATTAGAGGATTCTGTGATTAACTGTAATGTATTAATTTAATAATATATTCTACACTTATATTTACTAGAGTTAAAATATTTCCAAAATCAGAATTTATACTAATAGTATATCGCATCTTCAACATGTTTTATTTCCATATCTATGTTTGTATTTTATAATAAGACCTATCCATAGGCAAAACCAGAAATTTGATAGGGTAGGGGAAGCATTATTAGGTGGGGTTTTTTTTAAATATAAATTTTATTGGTTATTGGGGGTCTTTAGATCTACCTATTGTAGGGTATATTCTATTTTTCATTCTTTTTATAAATGTTTTTTCCTAAAAATTTCGAATTATAGTCGTTAAAAGTAATTAACTTTTACTAATTTTTACCCTCAAATTCTTCTCATAGTGATATATTGTATATGCCGACAAATTTCTGATCTAGGTATATTAATTTTAAATTTGATTTTTCTTGCATTTGTAAAATATTCAAATTCTTTTATGTAATTAAATAAAAATATGAAAGCTTTCCTCTTTAATGAATATTGATATCATATCAATAATATGGTATAAAAATATAAATCAAGAATCCCCACGTTTAAAGCTTTGATCAATCATATCATTTTTTAAAAAAAAATCCGAATTCAATATAAAACAAATCGATTTATTCATATTTTTGTAGGTAGAATTAGATGATTATTAAAAATATAATTCATTGAAAACAACACTTCTAAAAGACCCGGAATAGAAGGTAATCTTGGAATCTTTATCTTTGGCAAACGAACAAAACAATAGTGTATTCCCAAAATATTATACTTTTTGTATTTTTATTTTCGGGAATTTATAGCCATGGTTCTGACTTTAATCAATATATATTTTCAAAAAAATGAATAAAGAAATATAAAAATAATTTATGTTTTATTATATCAGTTAAAACTGTTTTAAGGGCTGAGAACACGAACTCTCATAGTTTTATTGAGCTACCCCTTTTTATAAATTCATTGTTTTTCTTATTTATTTTCAATATATTATTTCTTGGAAAAATTTAATTAATATTTTATTATAAAAATTTTAATTTAATTTTTTTACATTTATCATTTGGCAATATTTTATATCATAAATAATATATATATTTTAGAAATATTTTTTATTGTTGTTTGTGTTTACATCTCAGCTATTCTTTTAGCTTTAAGTATATGTCCCGGTTTCAAATAAGGTGATATTTTCTTTTTAAGAGTGAGTGGTGACTAATTTTGTATAGTCATGATTTTTTTAAGTGTTAAACGAGAATTTTAAACATTACAAATAAAATATATATAATCACAGTTAAGAGGAAAATGATTTTATTTTGTAAGATATAATAATTTGGGGAACTCTTTTTTAAAACGAGGATTCAAAGCCTTGGTAATAATATAGAATGACACTTATTCGATGGAGTAATGGAATTCGGCTAGCTTGAGAATACTAGGCGTTGGCCGTTTCGAGCTTCTTTTACCTCCAACTATATATTTGAGCGGAAATCCAAAATATAAATAAATATAGACACATACCTAATCCCATTCTTTCTGACATGATTGGTAGAACTAGAATTGATGATTTTGTCAATTAGATAATCCTAAAAAAAGATTTTACTTCTTAAATCTCTAATAAAATTTTTATTAATATATATACAGTGCCCAATTGCATACAGTATAAGTATTTTAAATTTTGTAATTTAAAATACTAAATGTAGTGTGTATATAATATTGACTAGAAAATAATTTAAAAAACAAGTTTTTGTAACTTCTTATCAAATTATACAAAAAATTTATTAAATACTGTGATTATAATAGATTTTTAATTTTCGTGTGAAATTTGCCAATTCATCAGAATTTCTTTCGTTGGAACCAAATCTCTGTGGGTATTTAACAGAGCTAACCCATTTAGCCGAGATTCGAAAGTATTATCATAAATACGTTTTCAACCTTCTCAAGTTGGAAAAAGGTCCTTTCATTCGTACATGTTGTAATAGGCAAACATGGAAGAATCTAATACTTCTTAAAAAAATTGGAAATTGAGACATGGTTTCCTTACATAGATTAAAAGCATTAATAGCATGCTCAGGTAAAATAACCAAACGTAGTAAATATTTATACCACAATTAGAATTCATTGATTAAATTGATTTCAATATCAATATCATAGGAATAAAATTTTGCGAAATATTTAATCTTACCAATAGTGGCATCAGAAAATAATAGGTAATAAAATTTGAAGATTGCTAAAGACTTGTTTTTTTTATCTAAAAACCATACTTTTGTTTACGATAAAAAAAACCAAATCTAAATTTAGTTTTTTTAAATTTCTACAAATTAGTCAGCTATAGGAAAATAATTTATTAATGTAACTAGCAGAAAAGATAAACTCCGATTGATCCATTGAATTTAATAATGATATCGCTTCTAAAAACACATTACTTTACTCACAAGGAAAGGAAATTTAGTAAAATTTTTATAAAATAAGTTTTATGTTGGAAAATTGATGTTCAAATATTCTAAATTTTGACATCGGGGGGAGGGGGGAGGGGGTATTCATAAAATGAGTCAAATTTGCGATGGGGGAGAATTTCCCCTTCCACCCCCCCCCCCCCAATGGGTTTTCTCGTGGGTGTTATTTATAAATCATGATGTAAATTGTAGATTTTCAAGTTGATTTTAGTTAACTGTAAATTTTAGGGATATTTTTAAAATATGAAGACAGGTAGGAATATATAATAAAATTAATGTTGCAGTTTTACTTTACAAAAAAATGCATTATGCAAATCGTAAACAAAAATAATGTTTTATTAAAATATCCCCGTCTATGTAAATGAGAAAAAAACGCGTGAGATTTGTAGATTTTTTCATACTTTAACAGTTTTAACAAGTGATCTGTAGAACTTTTTATTCTTCGCTAGTGAGACTATGTAAATGTTGATTAAAGAAAAAGGATATATAATGGAGAAATTATGATGCGAAAAAGAGAATTATTATTTTAACTAAAATTTACTTTTAATTATATTTTATTTTATTTTATTTTATTTTATTTTATTATGATTGTTACTATTATAATTTTGAATAAAGAATTAAAGTTGATTTTATGATTTCGTAATTCCTAATTATTATTAATTTCCTTTTATATATATATATTTGTTTTCTATTTTTATATTTAGGTTTTGATGCACAATGACAAACTTTGTCGTTGTGACAATGGTGTTGGAGAGCGGAGGACACCGGCCCTTTACAACCTTCAGTCTGTGACCGGTGGGACAACAAGGAAATGTGTCAAACTGTATTCTAATACAAAAAAAAAATTCCAGAAGAACGTAAGAAAAATATGTAAATAAAGATGAAAAGGAAAAATTATGTTGTTAAGATTATGTTTATGTAGGAATATAAAATCTAAAATTAAAGACAAAGGTAACATTCATAGTAGATAAGATATAATTGTGTTTAGTTATTTAAAGGTGAAAATTAGGAATTTTATATTTAGAAGTTACTGGTAAACAAAAAACCATTGGAATTTTGAAACTAATAAAGACTATGATATTTTAGATTTTAGAATTATTATCAAGTGATCACTAGAAATAACTTTGACAAAGAAATAGAAACATAAATTGCGAAAGTAAATATTTAACTAATAGGTTGCTGAGATATAATAATTAAAAAATTCGGTGAATAAGATTAGAATATAATTTTATTGTTAGGAAATAGTTGATTAAATTCTTATTGAAGATTTACGTTTAACTTTTATGGGCTTCGAGAGATAAAACAGCCTCAAGGATTAATGTGAATTAGTATATTAGGTTGTAGATTAACCAAAAAATCTTCATAGAGAGAATCGGCTTTTCGTCATTAGAAAATTTATGCCGCAATCGAGCTCAATTTGAGATCGGATTTTTATTTTGAATCATGAATAAGATTTAAGAAGAATCATACAATATTATTCTAATAATACAAAAGGAAAAACATGCTTTAGAAATATACATATCAGTTTTCAACAACGGTTGTGCGAAAAATTATAATGATTAGATTTCATAAGTTCTTCAAAGACGTGGGGTGAAAACCATAGTGATTAGAAGTAAGAGGTTGTTCATAAACGTAAGTATGAAAACTTTTATGATTAGGTCATTGATTTCTCAACAACGTATGTATGAAAAGAGATTTATATATTTCAGCAGTTTTTTAAAGACTGAGTGTCAAAGAGTACATGAGGAAATAAATACACAATGATAATTTTTGTAAAAAAAAAAAAGATAGGTTTTGATATATATTTTAGAATAGGATTTTTAGATATAAATTTAGACATGGCTGAAAAGAAGATGAGATCAATAGCTAAATACAAGTAAATTTTTCAGGAAAATATGGGTCTAGGCTTCATTAAGGGGAGAGGGGTGATAGAATGTGATATATTTATATAATTTATTATATTTTGCTACGTATTATAAAATTTAAGATTTAGTATAATTTACGCCATTTATTAAAGGCAGAATTAGTTTAGAGGAGATAAATGTAGATATGTAAATAGATTATTTTAGGTAGAAGTAGATTAGATGTGATAACCCTATCTCAGCAAGGACAAACTGTCGTAGAAGACCCGAAAGTCTGAAAGATAGATACGATTACAAGAATTAGAGGCAACAACCAATCAATTACAAGAGAAAGGGGGAAAACAAGCAAATTGATAGAAAAGAGGGTCAAGACGTTATGCTGCAATCGTTAATCGCTGACCAATAATAGCCAATTATTCCGAGACTTTAGTCTTGATAAGAAAGCTACGATAAATTGTAAAAAAGATTAAGACAGACTAGCAAAAAACAAGAGAGGAAAGGAAACTGGATGTCATCGATAATCGTTATCAATCGTGGATAGTGGAAAACAGGCGTGTATCAAGTTCGTCAGTGGCTTACAGCGATAAAAAGCTGATCGTTTCACAGGGTGACAAGCGACAGATAGAATTCAAAAATTTCAAGCGACAAAGCCTTCGTTAGAACTTAGAAGACAGCAAAAATTAAGAAGAATAAGTCGAGATCGAAAAAAGATTGATTATTCGCAGATTGGTGGGTCTAACTTAAGTGGAAGGGTGTTGCAGTTTTACTTTACAAAAAAATGCATTATGCAAATCGTAAACAAAAATAATGTTTTATTAAAATATCCCCGTCTATGTAAATGAGAAAAAAACGCGTGAGATTTGTTTTTTTCATACTTTAACAGTTTTAACAAGTGGGATGTAGAACTTTTTATTCTTCGCTAGTGAGACTATGTAAATGTTGATTAAAGAAAAAGGATATATAATGGAGAAATTATGATGCGAAAAAGAGAATTATTATTTTAACTAAAATTTACTTTTAATTATATTTTATTTTATTTTATTTTATTTTATTATGATTGTTACTATTATAATTTTGAATAAAGAATTAAAGTTGATTTTATGATTTCGTAATTCCTAATTATTATTAATTTCCTTTTATATATATATATTTGTTTTCTATTTTTATATTTAGGTTTTGATGCACAATGACAATCTTGTCGTTGTGACAATTAATACAATAATTCACGATTAAAAAATTATATGTGTTTATTAAATTTTTAAACATGTTTCGCAATTTTCCTAATATTACATTTTAATTTTTTATTTTATTTTATTAATAATTTTTATCTTGTTAATTGGATGATTTAATGTTAATTTAAAGAGAGAAGGTTAAATTTTTACATATAATTTGCCTTGATATTAACTAGAAAAACAAAATTATATAGACCAATAATTTTGATAACCTTAGATTTTGACTTTTGATATATAAATAAAATTTGATTTTACTTAATTACCATTCCTGTGTGGTTTAATGGAACTTAAGCAATCCCTACAATTATAAATTCTTAAAATATAAAGCATATTTAATTTTACTTTTGCACTCTAAAAAAAATTAAAAACAATATTTTTCATCTTTTCCGAGTTGTGTATTTCCTCGATTATTGAAATTAATTAAAAATCTGGTTAATGGTATTTTTTTAAAATAATCAATAAAATAAATAACATTTCTATAAAATATATTCAGCGCACCAGTTGAACCTTATTTAGTGTAGTAAAAATGTTTTTACTGATATGCGAAGATTTAATATAAACTTTGAAAATGATTTAATGTTAAAAAAATTATAGAAGTTAATTCGTAAATATTTTATTTAATATACATGTCATTCTTTGCCAGGGCCCGTCAAAGAATGGCGTAACCAGAAATTTTCCCCTTTATTTTATGAGGTAAAGAAAAGTATGCTATGAGATGGTTCAGAATTTTGCATTATTTGATGTTGTATGTTAGTAAAGAATGTATTTAGTGTTTTCAACTATACTAAATTATTTAAATTAGTGAATGATATTTTTAATATCTTACAATTTCTCAAAATTATAACATGATCAAATAAAACATTTTTTTTAAAATACATTAGGATATTTGTAAATTATGATATAAAAAAAAGATAAATCTTGCTAAGTGAAGGTTCCGTAATTTTCTTCTATGATTATTTCACCTAAAAAATGCTCACCCAACAAAATTAAAATTTTTTAGATTATAAATTTTAAATGCGAATATTTAAAGGAAACTATATAGTTATAACAATATTTTATTGATCATATGTTGTTTAAGATACTATGAAATTTTTATCTTAAAAATAATATGATTTGCACAAGGGCGTCGCTGGCCTTTACAAGCCTCTTTTGCCCTGACTTCGGCCGGGTTTTATATTAATATATTATACTTTTTTAAAATTTGCTTACTCTGAACAATTATTCTGAATTTCATATTTTGTCAGCCCGTCAAGAATGACGGGGAATCAGAATTTTCTCCGTATGGATAAATAAATTTTACCTTCATTTGACGATGGATGAATTAGAATAGTAAAATGAGAGGAATAGATTTCTATAAATTTTTAGAGAAAAGTCCAAAGATATTATGGAAAATATGGAATAAAAAAAATATGATTTGTGTTATGATATTTATCAATTCTTTTAAGAAATTAATCACATCCAGACGCAATGGTTATTGCTCTCTCACTTCTTATAAAATCTACATTCATCTCAAAGAATGATTTAAATGCTTTTAAAACCTTCCTAAATACTCTTTTAAAAAAAGACCTGCCATCATATATTCGAATCAATTATGTGGGCAAATCAGATTATCTCTAACAATGTGGTGGTATCTACCCCATTGCAATGAGCTATTTAGAAGATCATTAGCAAAAATAATTGCCATTGGTCAAAACCCAGGGTATTAACTTATTAAGTATACATATCAATTAGGGTTTGGTGTTAAGGGAGAAAGCAAAATAGCTTCACATGCCATTTGTATTATATCCAAAATCCTTCTCCATATATGGCTACTATCAAAGTAGACTTTAAAAATGGTTTCAATAGCAAATTTCGTGAACATTTCATAAATTGTTTTTATACAAAATTTCTTGTTGATTCAAAATTCCTAGAACCGTAACATTAAAACTCCTTTCTTCAGCCCCCATGTCATAGATTCTGACTAAAGGAACCAGCAGGCGGACAAAGGTCCTCGTTTATTTTACCTTGGTATTACTTATCTCATCCATTATCTTAAATCTAAATTTGATTTGGATATAAATATTTGGTATGATGGAACAATCTTTGATGCTCTTCCTAAAATAATAGGTTTTCAATTTCTTGAAGCCAATTTTAAAAGACTCATTCTTTAATAAGTCCAAATTCGAAATCTATTTCCCTAATAGCAATAAAAAAACCCCTCATCTAGCAAAATTAAATTTTTTATTGAGTACATAAATAATAAAAATTAAAAAAATAAATAAGGAAATTAATATAATTTTAAAAAAAAGTATACAAAGTTGGATTAAGAAAAAAAAATACATAGCTGGAATTAGAACCCATAGCCATCCATTAGATACGTAAGCGACGCTCTTGCCGATTAGGCCCTCGACGCTTTTCAAAATTGACGATTTTATATATATATTATAAATTGTGACACAGTGACTATGACACGGTTTATATATATATTATAGGTGCATACAAAATAAACTAGCATATAAATAATTAAAACAATACAAGACATTTCTAAAAATAATATTTAATACAAAATCTATTTATTACAGTAGAATATTTTCGATTGCTGATATAAAATAACTTTGCGTCTAAAGAATTACAAGTGATAAAAAAGTTAATTAATTCATACATATGCCTCAATTGATAATGGTTTTTAAAAACCACAATATATAATATAATACTTAGCAACATACATTGACAAAAGACCATGAAACTAATATAACTATCTGTTACCATTTTAGACAATGTTTTATAGAATGGACTAATATTGAAAAATTAATAGGCCTAACCAAATCAACATGAAGAAGAGAATATAAACGACCAATCTAAATCATAAAACTATATGGTGGTTAGAGCTTCCTCTTAGATTACATGATGGAAGCTATATAAGTAATCGAGAAAATTATTGTGAGATATTAAATTTAAAAAATTATCTTCCCTTTTAATGATATATAAACGACTACACAGTTGACCATTATTGCTCATCTAAAATATGCAATCATATGCTCTCAGCAGCTGTAGTAATAATCTTAAATAATATAAGCAACACAAATAATAGATGCTGGTTAATTTGCAGTCATAGCCATGAAACTCACGATGTTAAATTTAGATAAATTGATAAAACAAACACTAAAAATCTTTATAAGAAATTTTGCAAATATATTGAAGCCTTATGTTATTTACACGGCAAGGATGCCATATTAGAAATGAAACATTTTGTAATTATAAAATAAGAACCAGAGTGAAAAGATGAAAGCAAATAAAATTTTATATATTATAGTCGCACCTCCTCATTTGGTATATTATATCATAAAATAATAGTAGTTTGTAATAATATCAAATATATACTCGTATTAAAAATTTAACTCAAAACTGTTTTTCCAATAATAAAAAAAGAGCTTTCCTAAAAACACATAAAATAAGAGGAGAAAAGATATCTAATTTATTACATCAATTGTGGGATGAATAATATTTTTAAATAAATAGATGGCGTTAATGAATTCAATGCAAATTGTTAAAAATATTTATTAATAAAAGCATTTCTTAGTAAAATTTATTAAAATATTAACTGTAGTATATTATATTGAACTCGGCTATTTACAATATTTTGTTAATTTTCAATTAATAAATGATTATATTTATTTAATTAAGGTTATATAATTTAAATAATAAAAGTCAATTAAGCTTCAACTATTAATGGCCAGACTCAGGCCTACAATTATTTTAATCCGTTATCAGGCCTTTAAAAAAATCTATAAGAAATTTTTCTTTAAATATAATTTTCTGCACAGTTTTAAAACTCTTGATTGCTATGATTTTATAAATTGTAATTAAGCGAATGAATATTTTGTTCCACAACTATTTATATAATTTATCATATTGTTAATTCCCTATTTATATAGAAACAATTTATAATAACATATTAAATGTATATATCAGACAAATTGTAAAATCAATCATTTTCAATAAATTTAAAGGATAAAAAAAAAGGATGATTTTGATTTTATTAATATTTAATTAATAAATATTTATTATATTTTAGATGTGTATATTCTTGATTAGGTTTGTCGAATTATACCTATTAAATAATATAATAAAAATAGAATATAAAATTTAATTAGTGTATTTTATATGCAAATATAACATCCTTCCTTCTTTTTAATAAAGATAAACTAAAAGTACTCAAAACAAACATAAGTTATAAAAAGGTAGCAGACACTGATATAAAAAGGGTATATTTCTTAAGTCATAATTTCAAATAATTGTACTTGTCCAAATAAGAAGAAATGAGAATGAAAATTTAAAAATAACTAGTAAAATATTATTAAAATTGCAGAAGTTGCAGCTGCCCAAAAGTTGATGTATATACACAAGGTCAATGTAAGCAGAGTTGCAAACCTACGATGTTTTACGAAGTTAATTAAAATATAGCAAACGAAGATAATTCTCACAATATTAATACTATCTATACCACTCACAGAGATTATTAGTTAGGAATTGATAGGATCAGCACTACAGTAAAAAGAATCAAGCACATGAAATCAAGTATATCACGAAAGCGAAACAAAAAAAGACAGATAAGATATAAAACTATTTTGAAGAAGTATTAGAAAAATATGAGCAAAGGTTTCATAAGCGTCGCAGGTGGAGGGTGGGGGTAAGGAGAATTCCCCTGGTGAAGTTTGTCTGTTCTTGTAAATTTTAAGGTATTTGTGGTGAGAAAACACTTAATAGTGCCCCTCCCTCTTCGCAAAATTTTTGGTACGCTATTGAACAGTCTGAAATGCCTAAAGATAGTGGTAAATAAAATAGCGATAGCTAATAATGCATTCTTTTACGAATAAAATTAGATCGGACATAATATAGAACATATTCCATGTTTATCTTATGTATATATAAACATTAGCATTTATGTGGTAAGACAAAAAAAAGGTAGTTTCTTATACTATAGTCTAATCTTTCAGTATATCTGACTAGTTTGGAGAGCAAAGCTGAGCTTATAAATTAGAATTAAAGATTAAACAATTTAAGCTGAAGCAGCTGAATTTATTTATTTTTATGATACTAACGATCCTAAATAATACTCATCATCCAAATCGTCTGATAAAATTTACTTAGTAGCTAGAGATTAAGCAATAATGATATGGACCAGCAGTTAATGAACTAAGGAAGAACAGAGCCCAGAGAATCAAAAATTAACAAAAAATATTGCCAGTTTTTGAAATGGTAGCTATAAATTATGTATTACATTACATTATAAATTTTTTTAGAATATTAAATATTTTAATTTATTTCGATTTTTTTAATTAAAAAAATATAGGGATATGAACCACACTTTTTTGGCAGCCATAGCTAATAGGGTGCTCCTTTTTTTTAAAGTAGCTAAGTAGCTTTTTAAAAATAGAATGAATGTAACTATAAACATGAAAATTTAAATATAATATCATATTTATTTATAATTTTTATGATTTACTATTTAATTTTGAATTGAAATATATTTTCAATTTGCAATTTTTAATTTCAATTTGTATTATAAACTTAAACCACATGTAAATTATTTAAAATGTCATCACATAAGGATATCCAAATCGTTGAAAGTGTGTCAGACGATGATATTAATGAAATGGAAGATACCTGTAAAGAAAATGTTGTTAATGGCAATATTACTCCCATTTCCAAGATTTGAAAAATATTTTAAAATTAATATAAAAACCAATTTGTTTAAAATGTAAAAAATATATCCTCAAATCAATCCAATAGCTAAAACACTTAAAGGTAATTGTCATTTTTAAATTCTAATAGTATTTATTTTCTAAGAATGTTCATGCCAATAGATAGTTTTAAGGAGATAGAAAAACATCTAAATAATTATAGGAGACTCTACATTGAAAAAGACTAATTCAATTCAAACCAAGATGATTAATAATGCACATGCCAATATTCCTCAGAAACTGGCTGATAAAGTTATTGTTAATTTTATAATTGATACTGTTCAGCCAATGTCCTTGATTGGTTATCCATCATTTACCATGATAATTGAAATTCTATCCCCTGGTACAATAATTTTATGTCGCCAGACACTAATGAATAAGATGACAAATGACTTTAAAGCGATGAAAGATGCTTTAATAGTAGAATTGTCAGATATATCATATATATCTACCACGGAAGATAGTTACACACATATCAGAAGGTAAAAACTATTTTATGTTTATAAATTGATTTGATATTTAATATTTTTAGAGCTTATTTGTGAATCACAGGCTCTAGAGCTTTAAAAAGTAGATCTCATTAGCCCTCAAAAGGATAATGGGATGCCAGACACACTTTGTATTTGCAAATAAAATTATTAAATCCACAAGTCTTTTAGGATTCATAATGTGACAGTATTGAGAGATTATTTAGTAAGGCGCTTATATTTTCTGATTCTCGCTTTAGACTAGGGGATGATAATATTGAAATGATTTTATTATTAAAATGACAAAATAAATAAAAAATGGATATTACCATAATTAGTTATTTTTATTACATAAATTTTTTTTGTAATCATAAATGTTGGTTTTTATTTACTAAATTACAATATTAGCAAAAAAATTAAATAAGTTTATTTCTAAATTTTTTTTTATAAAAGGAGTAAAAAGTAGCCAAAGCTACTTTTTAAAAATAGTAGCTAATGGCGCTCTACTTTATTTTGATGGGTAAAGATAGCGGTAGCGCGCTACTCTTAAATATAGTGTTTAACAACTCTGATATAAAACAAGTAACGAGGGACAAAGGACCACGTATAGGACCGTATAATAAAAAATTATGATTCCACAATAATCAATTCTTGTTCTTGTAATAATAAAGATTATGAGGAACACTAATAAAAATTAAAATGGAATATAATATGGAAAATTTTTTATATAAATGTTAATGGTAAAATTGATCTCCTGGTCTGCCCTCATTGATAGAATGGCGATAAAAACATATTTTTAATATAAATGAGTTGACATATGGCAAATTATTTTTGTCAAGTGTTGTAACATATCATGATTATGTATCAAAGGAATAAATTTAAGACATTAGATTAATTAGTTTTGTAATAATTTGAATTGGAATCACATACCGCTTGGATCTTTTTCGGTTTTCCCCATATACAAAGAATTTTTAAGATTATGATAGTTTTTAGAGTTAATGTAACTCCCTGTAACTCCCATGGAGGTCGCCCCTTCCCATACATATTACAAGCCATTTGGGCTCGATGCATTCAACTTTTACAGGCAATAAGCTTTTCCCTTATATCTCTAATGAACAAAAAACGCTGAATATGAAATTCGAGAAAAAGAAAAACATAAAAATGTTTTCTAATGATTAGATGCTCTAACATGTGCTATCCTGATTCTAGGTTTTTATTATTAATATAAAACTTACTATATTATGAAAAAAAAGTTTAAAATAATTAACATAACTAAGGTTGTCTTACAATTAAAGTGGATTATTTTGACCAATTATAAATGATTGGAATGTGATAGACAGATAGATAGATAGGTAGATAGATAGATAAGATAGAGGGTTAAAAAAACATATTTACGAATGAAATTAGAGCCAAAATTTAGAAAAGTGATAGGTTAAAATTTTGTTATAAAATAATATATTTACCTCATTTGCGTGAATCTAGATAAACTGAAAATAAATAATATAAATAATTAGAGGAACTCTTTTATAAGATGATAATATCATTTTTTTTAGCCAAAAGAGCGCAATTGTGATTACAAATTCGATTTTAAAGTTTCATAGATATTTTATGAATTTATAGAATTTAGAAAAGAAATATAAAAATTTCTAAACCGATAAATAAAATGATAGAAGATGTTGTTAATCTTTATTTCCTATTTATTTTTTTTCCTTTAATTTAATTTATGAATTTTATAAATTAATTATAATATGCCAACCAAGATAATATTGATAAATTATATCTGATTTTTTTTTCCAATAAATAAGCTACATTATTATTTTTAGCATCGATAGTATCAGCTAATATTGTCGGTTTAGGTATTGATATCTCGGGTATAAAATTGATAAACAACTACATTCTACATTATTTATATTATATATGTCTCCTACATTAAATTTAAATATTAGATCAATAGCTAAATCCTGTCTATTAATACAAATTTCAAAATTAAATATTTCGAAATTATAAATTTTTCGAAATCATAAAGTATTAAATTTCTAAAATTGTAAATTTAATTTTCCATTATAAATTCTTGGTTTTATGATCTTCCAGTAGCTTGGAATTACATATGCATCCATTTTTTGACGCCATTCAACAGAAATTCCTCAGCAATTTATGTAAATAAATAAATATTAAAACATCGCTAACGTATTTTTTATCCATTCGGTGTTTTCGTGAGAAATTCCTTAAATTTATCACATTATTAGGAAGAAAATTAAGCCAAATAAGTAGCAATAGTAATGAAGCCTTATATTTCAAACAAGCCATTACGATGGATATTCATCAAAATAATTGCATTTATATTCATGGTTTTATATAGCAATGCTAGTAAACCGATCTCTTAATTGTTTTTTAAAATTTAACTTTTATTCAGTTTATTTTTTTTATTAAAATTTTTATTCAGATGTTTTTTTTCAAAATTTTTATAATCGTTAATTGCTTTTTATATGACCATGGTTTTAAATTATTTAAACTAACTCAATGAATAAAAAAAATATTGATTTAACTCTGATATATGTAGATGAAATTTTATAACACTTTGCCTATTAAATTAGACTAAAATTATATTACTATAATTAGGCCTAGGTACATTTTCCAAGCATTTGCCCTTTTTATAGCAACAGTTAGGATCCCTCCATTTACAAATTCTCTTCTTTCCTAAATGATAAATAGTATATATTATTTTACATATTAATAATTAATGTCTTATGAGCAAATAACTAAATATAATATACGTTTAATACTTTTCATCATAAATGAAAAGAATAATTCAACAGAATACAAATGTACTGTTTTTCTCATAATTTGCTTAACATTATGGCTTCCATATCAAAATCAATTAGTAATATGAAATAAGTTTTATTATAATGATCACTTATGTACAAAAAAAAGTTTGTTAATATAAAGATTTATCAAAAACAATTATGATCATTAACGTAACCTAGGAGAATAATGGAAACGAAAAAATTTTCCTCATTAAAAATTAACTATTTTGTAAATATTATTTTAATAGAATAAATCTTGATACCCCCCCCCCCCCCATATTAGCTCTACCTCAACAAGAAATGAATAAAATAAATTTATGAAACAATATTTTCAAAAAAAATATCAATCCGCTTTTTAAAAATATACAACCCAATTAAAGATTTGCAAAAACTATAAATGGGGGGGGGGGGGTGGTATTATACAATAATCCTCCATCAGAAAAATCTTGGATACGCCTATTGGCTATGATTATGAATAAAATTAGGAAAAAAAATTTTCCGATTAGCTTAATTTTTTTTTAAATTATAGAGCGGAATATATTTTATAAGGAACTCACTATTTCCGCAAACTCTATACACTTTGTTATCTGTATGATAAAAATATGCAAAATAATATTTTCAATTTATTGATGGTTTTTAAAAAAATATTTATATGTAAGCGTTTTGCTATTTTGAGATTAAATTTTATTTTATAAGATTAAACTAATTGTATCATCATTAGACTACAAAATTAAAAAAACCAGGGCATCTTACCTTTTATACTAAAACGATCATTAGGCCTGATCGGTAAAAATATCAGACAAACAAAAAATCCACTTGAAATATTTTGTGGGGTCGTTGTTGCCCTGGGAAATTTTTGATCGACAAACACACAGTTTTCTGCCTTGAATTATAGCCTCAATGGTAGTGAGTGAGCTTAAATGACTGTAGCAAATATTCAAAAGCCAAAATCCCGGACTAAATGAATTTGGTAGCTTAGAAGTTGAGGAATATAGTTTCATAAAATTCGGAAGAGTATACTTAAGTCTCACGACAAATAATAATCAAATAAAAAGTTGACGAGAAAGTGCAAAAAAATTGTATTTTGATCATTATATTTTTAATGAAGAGCTCCAACTACCAAATGAACACATGATGGATAGTAGAGGAAACCTGAGAGCATGCGAGAATTAAATGACAAACGTTAATCAAATTAAACCTACTTGACAATATTGAGAAAATTTTCATTTGATTTTACTTATTTACTTTTGTACTATACGTAAAAATAATTTAGTATAAAGTTTTAGATAAAAATTTTGGGAAAGGATGAGCTACACCTAGTGTTGTTAAAAGGCTCGATTTGAGCCGATTCTTAAAAACGGCTAACTCAATATTTCACCCAGAAAAATTTTACACAAGCCTGAAAATTTTGCTCACAGATGGGACAAAAGTCTAGATATCTGTTAGCAAAATCTAAAGGCCTAGGCAATATTTTTATCGCAAAAATATTAAGCTAGCCCTTTAAAAATCGGCTCAAAACGAGCTGTTTAACGGAAAGATGAGTTATCCCACGGGGCGCCTTTGAGCTGAAAAATATTGATTGCGGCTAATTTATTAATACAAAATAAATCATAATGGAATTAATTTAAATTAGTAGAATTTATTGATAGTTTAAACGAATGGATTAAAATTACAATAGGATCCATGTGCCAAAAAAGATCATTTAAACTAAGGCCCATAAATATTTTATATGCATTTGTTAAATAATTGTATAATATAGTTTTTATGCTCTTTGAATATTCATCTTGATGTAGAACTTAAAATCTTGTTATTTCATTAATCTTGACTTATATCCTTTTACTGTTGCATAACCTGTTTG
This sequence comes from Gordionus sp. m RMFG-2023, assembly GCF_954871325.1. Lineage (NCBI taxonomy): Eukaryota > Metazoa > Nematomorpha > Gordioida > Chordodea > Parachordodidae > Gordionus > Gordionus sp. m RMFG-2023. The sequence continues at coordinate 7,947,897 of NC_088777.1, forward strand.
TTTTCTCCATAATGGCTAGTAAATATAGATTTTTATTAAATTTATTAGTGATTTCATCATTTATTAGTTGTTTCTTCTAATATGATTTCTTACCATAATCAAATTTTAATAAGCAAAAATATAAAAGTTTATGACCATCTGAAAAGTAAACTCAGACCCTCAATATCTCTAAAATTTAATTTTATGGTAGTTTGAACATATTTTTTGTTCAAATAGAGAATAATTTTATATAATAGGGTTTAATCTTTTATATAAGATAATTTATAAAAGTTACTCTCGTGGGTTTAAAATGTATTGTGTTATAAAATTATATGTAATTGGATATTAAAAAAATTATAGCCTCATATGCATTATGTATTTTTCTTTAAAATATTAACACTAGGAGAAAACCTCAAGGCTCATAAGAACCTCGGGCTCATATCCCCGATTTGGCGCTTATTAGTACTTTTTGGCATTTATTAACGCTTATTAGTACCGATTGGACCCAATTAATATCTAAAGTACTCATTTACACTTATTAGCGCTTAATACTACTCATACTCATTAACGCTTATTGGTATTTATTGGCACCACTTATTAGTATTTAATGGCGCTCATTGACATATATTAGTACGCATTAGCACTTATTAGTATTCACTGGCGTTTATTATTTCTCATATTGGCGCTTATTGGCCTATTTAAAATTGTTTATAATGTGTCTATTTTAAAAAAGAGCCCATAGAATAATGGAAGATAAATGATGAAAATTAAAAAAATATATAATATTTATAAATTATATATACACTAACCTTTTACATATACGGTACATTTCTCTATCATAATTTTTTTGATTAAAATAAAGTTTTAAATTAAAAATAAATTGTTTTGTAATACTTGATTTACAATGTTTTATATGAATAATAAAAGACTAACTTTTGCAATCTGATTTCAAACCTATATATAAATATAATACAAAACTATTTATATTTATCATTTTAAGTAAACAGTACAGTGTTGTGCAGATTTAATTCAAAACATTTCCATATTTTTTTAATTTGTTTTTAAATAAAATTATTTAACTTGTAAAAGTTTTTTGCAAGTCAAATAATTTTATTTTCAAATAAAGTGAAAAATATCGAAATATTTTTCCATCAAATCTAGTCAACACTGGACATTTCTGATAAATAAAAATGTAAATTTATTTATATTTACTAATTAAAATATAATAATTAGAGTTTACAGTAATAATATGATTTGTTGTAACACATTTCCATAATGTGAAAATACACTCTTATATGGTTAAAAAACTTTCCATAATTATTGTATAAAACATTTTGATATAATTTTAATAAAAAATTAATAATAATAAAAGTTTAATTAATACTAAAGATTAATATTTTTCAAAATGTGAAAAAGTTCGAATGGAGTTTTTTTTAATGGACATAAGTTTAAGTGGGATAATGAGAATTTTTTTTAAAAAAAATCTATAAAAATAAATTTTCTAAAATTTTTACAATAAATATTTTTTAAAAATACATTATAAATTTTTTAAAATTTAAAATATTATTTCACTATTTAATTTTACTTTTAGAAAGATTGGAATTCAGGATATGAAATTGGAAAATTTTATTGGTTTAAGATAATTTGATCGGAACTAATTTTTAAGAACTCCGAATTCTATCGGATTTATTTGTGGATAATTGGGTGGTAAAAATATGATATTTGGACAATTTTCACTTATTATCCTGGCTTGATGAATAGGAGCGTTATTCATAATAAGCAATGAATTCGATCTTAAAATTCTATATAATTCATCGAGGTATAGTTGGAATTTTATGGCAGTGAAGGCCCCAGTCAATTTTTTCAATTCACTTATTCCTATTGTACATAGAACGGATATATTTTTTTCCCTTTGGAGGCATCTAACAGATGAACTTTTTCCTCATGAGTGCCTACTCCATAATGTGAAATAATATGGGTATTAAATCCTGTCTCGTCAAGGAAGAATAATTTTCAAAAGAAATATTTTTCATGTTGTAACAATATTCCTTTCTAATTTGAAATCAAATCTGGTTTCTCCTATCGAGTTCTTTTCCAACCCTTTTCCGGCTCCAACCCATTAACTTAATACATTTTGATACAATTGACTCGCTCACCCTTGGATGTGGTGATAAATGTTCTATAATGTTTTTGTTGGTATAGCGTTATTATTATCAAACAATTCAGCTATATTCGATGGAAGTTCTGTGTTGTCTTTTTTCTTACGACCTCATTTTTTTATTATATAATCAGATAAAGGGTCGGGGTAATATTCAGGGAAGGTTTCAAAAAATTATTAGAAGTTTAAAATTAAAGTCGCAAATTTAAAAAATGATTTATTGGAAGTTTTAATTTAAGTTTTAAAAAAATTAGCGGAAAAAGGATGTGTAAACAAGTTTTTTCAATAATTATGGAAAGTTAATTAACCATATAAATAATGGAAATGTGTTACAACAAATCATATTTTTACTGTATTCACATTTAACCGACGTCTTTATTTGAACCGTAATTTTTTTTTTATTAGAATTGCGAAGTGCCGTGTTATTATTTAGTGTTAGATTCAAATTATTTTAGTTTATATATTCATTTTCAATTTGAAATTTGAAAATTCTTAAATTCATTTTAAATTTTCTATCTCCAAACCAAATTTTAACGTGTGCCTGACTGAAATTTTTTTAAAAAATTATTATTATATTTAAAAAGAAGTAAGCAAAAAACATATTTGTTTTTCTTTTTTAACACCAAGAATTCATAAAATATGGAAGACTTAAATGTTGTTAAAATTTTAGAAATTAATTATTATTTTAAATTCCAATATCCGCCTGGCACAAACTTTTTATGCTGAGTCCAACCCTTGACTCCGAGCGTGCCAAACGCCGTTTGGATCTTTTCTAATAGTCTAATAGTTATAATACCGTCTTTTGATTATTATAATGTTCTAACTCTATATCCATTTTTATTTTGAATTATATATTTGTAAAATTGGCATAACATAATTCAAAAAATTATTGAAACATTGGGTAATATTTTATTTTAACATTATTTTATAACCCAAATATTGATCAGGCTAAACATTTAGAAAATAAATAAAAATATATATTCAAAATTAATTTTTGACACGTTTTCTAATTGAAATCGATAATACAAGGAATCAAATTTTATTAATCCGTATATTTAAACATATTGTTTTAAAAAATAAATTATCATGTGACTTACTTAAAATGTTAGAGTGAAGGTTAGAGCCATTATAGTCAAAACCAAAACATGGATCCTTTTCTTTCTCATCTAAATAAAAATGAATAAAAATTATATGACAAAATAAAGGTGAGAAAAGAAGAATAAAAATGATTTGGAAATTGTTGATAATAAACTTTAAAAAAAAATACTAATAAAATTGAAGTATAATATGAATAATATAAATGATCTCGTTAAACAAATATTTTGTAAGTTATCTTATTAAGTCAGGTATAATAAGAGTCAATCTTAAGTTATTAGTGAAGATCAACCTCGGAAAAATAATCAAAAAATATAATTATTATATGTCTTTTATATTTTTCTTTTATCTTTTAAATTTTTAGTTTTATTAGAAAGTGTTTTACAAGTAAGTTTAAAACAATCCATAATTGACCCTATCCTTCCTTGGTTGTATTTCCATCATATATTTTACTCAATTACAATAAAACAATCATAAATTAATCGTAAAATGCAACACGACCGGGCCAGAAATCATAATGGTGATGTTTTTTTTTAAAAAACACTTTAAGATAACAGTGAGTAATAAAAATTGACATTGCAACATTGTCATTTCTTTTAAAGAATAACTCATTGTGGCGAGGACAGGGGCCGAAATATATTTCATTGGTAAATTTGTAAGTCTCTAAAATAATTATAGTAAATAACCGCACCCATCACCTTAGGCCTGGAAAAGTGAACCAAAGGTTCACCGGGGATATGCGACTTGGAAAAATCAGAGATACGCCAATAATATTCCCTTATTTATAACTTTTAACTTGCACACCTGTAGTGTAGGCTGAATTTCATCTTTCTTCCTTCCCCATATTGTTTAGGTTTAATTTGAGCTATTTTTATGTTACAATTTAGAATAATTCGTTTTCATAATATTATTATCTGCGATTTTAAGTTATTTTTGATATATTAGTAATACATGTGCACATCAATGTTTAATTTTTATAATATATCTTAAAAAAATATTGATAATTGTCATGATGATTATATACTCAAATTCTTATAAAACTAAAGATTCTATAGTATAATAGGAAATTTTGTTTTTTTTAAAAAGTCTAAAGTAATATCTATATATTACAATTTTATTATTTAATTGGATAATTATATTAAATAATGCGATTTTTTTTAAGAGTTCTAACTTTCATATTAATTATCACACTTAAAAATGACGCCTCACCTTCTAGCCTTTTGTTTTGGCAACTCACAATTGTTTGGTGATTGGGTTAAAGAAAAATTAATTGATAAAACATTTTGTATTCAACTGGAATATTATTATTACTACTTTAAGTACTCCCTTGTTTACAATTTTTCTAATTAAATTTTTTTGCCGTTACATTATATATAAAGACCCTTTCTGTCATATGCATTATAATATTAAACCAAATAACTGATTATATGAATTAATGTATAATAAGTGTAAGGGATGTGAAAACATATATAAATTAAATCTTATATTACCTATTAAGATTATTGAAGTGGGAGAATCGTTGTCACACCTGTCTCCACAATTATCATATTCTATAAATTCTGAAATTTTTTTTAGTAAATTGAATAAAACAATTAAAATATATTATAGTTCATGAATTATTTTGACTTTAACTAATATTTATAATAACTTTCTTCCTCTCTTATTGGCTCGCTTCTTCCTTCCCTCCTCTTATATAAGGAAAGATTTTAAAACAAATGCCCCTCCCCAGCCGGCCCTTCTAGGTCGGGAACCGAAGACACACCAATAATAATCTCTTTAGATATCTTCCCTATTGCTTTATTTTAATTTCTAACTTTTATTGCTCTAGTTTTAATTTAGCTTCCTTCTTTTGTATATTCTTAGATTTAATTCGAGCTATTTTTATGGGACACAGTTAAATTTATAATCTAAAATCATTTTTATAATCTTGTTAATTGCAATTTTAAGATATTTTTGATATTATATATAGTATATGCATATAAAACTTAATTTTTATAATTATAAAAGAAACACTTGCTTATCTGATATCTTGAAAAAAAATAATGATAATTGTCTAGATGGAGATAGTGCTCTTACCAAAACTCTTATAAAACTAAAGATATCTTATTTTAATTTTAAAATGGAAAAGAGGCTAGAAGAAAAAGGGAAGATATTAAATTGATTCCAAATATAGGAATTAATATTTTATTTTTTTTTAAAAATTTTAAAATACCTTATCCTTGGTATATTATGACCTTAGAATAAAATTAAAACCATATTGCTAATAAAAATTTTAGGAATTAAAAAAAAATTAATATATGAAATAAAGTATGTTGATAGTTTTTATATAGTTAACCTTTGAAGATCAATAAGGGATTCATTATTTATGATTAGTTTTACTTGCCATACAGAATAAAATTTGCATTAATATTTTAAACATTATTTGTTAAATATTACAAGTTTTGGATCATAATGGCTTTAGGAGTTATGGTTATGATGGAAAACCACATCGAAAATACTACTTTAAGGACTCATGACAGACAGTTTTTCTTATTATATTCCCTGATACGTTATATTGAACAGATTCTTTTTATCATAAGCATGATAATGCGCTAGTTAAAAAAAAATGCTTATATTAAATAAATAGGCATGCGAAAACATATATAAATTGAATCTCAAATTATAGTATTACTTGGTTGTTCAAGGAATACTACTTTAGGAGTATCATCATAAATAGGATATTTATTACAGTCCTTTCTTGAACAATCATCATAATCTAAAATTTATGAATAAATTAATTATTAATGCATTACAAACATCATTTTATTTAGTACTTGGTATAATTTTAATTTTAGGATGATAATCTAAAATTAAAAAAGAATATTTTATTATATTTAATTAGAAGTCATTTTTTGATTTGTAAATTTATTTCATTTTTTGTAGTACTTGGTATAATTCCAGGATAATCTAAAATTAAAAAATAATATATTGAAAATAATTTTATAATGTTTAATTAGAAGTCATTTTTTTGATTTGTAAATTTATTTCATTTTTTTATTACTTGGTATAATAGGATAATCTAAAATTAAAAAAGAATATATTGAAAATAATTTTTATTTTTAATTAGAATTTATTATTTTGATTTGTAAATTTATTTCATTTTTTTAGTACTTGGTCTAATTCTAGGATAATCTAAAATTAAAAAAGAATATATTGAAAATAATTTTTTTATTTTTAATTAGAAGTCATTATTTTGATTTGTAAATTTATTTCATTTTTTTAGTACTTCTAATTCTAGGATAATCTAAAATTAAAAAAGAATATATTGTAAATAATTTATTATGTTTAATTAGAAGTCATTTTGATTTTTAAATTTATTTATTTTTTTTAGTACTTGGTCTAATTCTAGGCTGATAATCTAAAAAAAATTTTTTTTATTATATTTAATTAGAAGTCATTTTTTGATTTGTAAATTTATTTCATTTTTTGTAGTACTTAGTCTAACAGGCTGATAAAAATTTAAAAATTTTTTTTTATCATTATTTGATTAGAAATCATATTTTTGATTTGTAAATTTATTTCAATTTTTAGTTTGGTCTATTTCTAGGCTGATAACATAAAAAAAATATATTGTAAATAATTATATTGTTTAATTAGGAAGTTATTTTCTGATATGTAAATTTATTTCATTTTTTTTAGTACTTAATATTCCAGGCTGATAAACTAAAATTAAAAAAAATTATTTGATTATATTAAATTAGACATCATTTTTTGATTTGTAAATTTATTTCATTTTTTGTAGTACCTGCTGGTCTATTTTCAGGCTGATAACCTAAATTAAAAAAAATATATTGCAAATAATTTTATTATGTTTAATTAGAAGTCATTTTTTAATTTGCAAATTTGTTTCATTTTTTTAGTACTTGGTGTAACAGGCTGAAAATCTAAAAAAAATATATTGCAATAATTTTATTGTTTAATTAGAAGTCATTTTCTGATATGTAAATTTATTTCATTTTTTTAGTACTTAATATTCCAGGCTGATAAACTAAAATTTAAAAAAATTATTTTATTATATTAAATTAAATTAGACGTCATTTTTTGATTTGTAAATTTATTTCATTTTTTGTAGTACCTGCTGGTCTATTTTCAGGCTGATAACCTAAAATTAAAAAAAATTTATTGCAAATAATTTTAATGTTTAATTAGAAGTCATTTTTTAATTTGCAAATTTATTTTATTTTTAGGCTGAAAACCTAAAAAAGATTTATTGCAAATAATTTTATTGTTTAATTAGAAGTCATTTTCTGTAAATTTATTTCATTTTTTAATTCTTATATAATTAACTAATTAATATTGATAGATTGTAAAACATGAATAAAATATAAAACAAAAACAAATATAAAATAGTGATAAAATAAAATTTAAAATATAAACGAAGCAAACAATAGGGGAATGATTGCCCTCTTTAATTTGTTATTAACACTTATTTTTAATATACTTGGTCCATTTATTGGAGAATCACCTAAAATTTCAATAAATTATATTATAGTTTACGAATTATTTTGGCTTTAACTAATATTTAAAATATCTTACAAATCCCCTCTTTTTGGCCACTTCTTCCTTTCCTCCTCATATCTATTTACTAACTTATTGGGAGATATCAAAAGAGTTTTTCTAATCAATTTATATTTTAATTAGACCTACAAACTATTTGATATCATTAAGGATTCGTAATAAGCATTGATGTTTTTAAATTATATTTATATATAATATACATGTGCAAGCTTCTGTATAGTGATTAGCAAAGCCCGAGCAGTCGCATATTCCTCCACTCATATCTTTGCAATTAATCAAGCTTTTCTTACGCATACCATCGCTGCAGCTGCATGGACCGAAATTACCATATTCTTTCCGATTTGATAATATTATAATTAATTAATATTATTTTGGTATAAAAAACTTTTGACTAATTCTACCTATAATTTGGGGTGTATTTAATCAAAATATTGTTTTATTTTACCAGAAATTTTTAATTTTTTTTAAAATTAATTAATTGAAGATTAATATAATTTCTTATAAGTATATATTTTAGCAAATTAAAGTAAATTCATTAACGAGATGAACTATTGTAATAATATAGTATCTCCATTGAGAAAAGTATAAAGATAATTATCATCGTCCTTAGCAGTTTATCCATTTTACACAGTGCTTAAAAGAGTTTAGGGGGGGACCAGGGCTATTTGGCGCAACTTATCAGATTATGGGATTTTATCAATGTTTTAGAAGTTTAAATTTAATTATATGGTAGCATTCTATAATATGTATATTTGGAGTAAAAAATTTTTTTATCTCTTATTAGCTATTTAAAATTTTTACGATTTCGAATTGGAGTAAAATAAAAAAATAAAATTTTTAATTTTATACATTTTTAAATTCAAATAATGTCACATTTTTACTACATGAATTATTTATATCCTATGTAATTGGTGATAGAAAATTTACTTTTACCGAAATCAATTTTGAGGAAAAATATTAAATATAAAAGAATGTTTATCAATGTATAAATTTTAGTTTGATTGAGCTGTATCTCATGGTAATTTGCAAATTCTGATAAGATAATTATTTTTAATTGAAAATTTTGACAAAAATTTTGCCGACCAGTCATAGTATTCTCTATCTAATACATAAATTATTTTTAATTAAATTTAGAACAAATTATTATAATTAATAATATATGAGCATCAAGATGTACTTTTTCAAAATTTAACTTTATTGAAACTTCTTTAGCCATTTCCAAACAGTTTTTTTTTCAAAGTGGTTTGTTTTTTATTAAAGATTAAATGGTTTCTGAAATCCCGAAGAGTGGTTACGTTTTTTTTTATAAAATATTATTTATAAAAAAGTTAATTCGAAAAATTATTTATCTATGAAAAAATTTTCCAAAAAATACCGCTTTGAAAAAAAAGTTCTATTTGGAATTGGCATTTGACAATATTTAAATTCGATACTTCAAGATATTTATTTTAATGAGAACTGGATATTAAAAAGTAGAATATTACTTGGTTCACAGCTATCTGAAGCTATTTCGATGTAAAGATATTGAAATATCAGCAGAATCAGAACATATTTTTGACACATTAGAGCTTTTGTTAAAATCTAGTAAAGAACAAAATCAAATCTAAAACAAAATTTGCAGAAACAAAAATTATTTTTAAATATATTTAATACCTATTTTGTATTCTTTTTTTATATATTTATATATTTTTTTAAAGCTTGTAAGAAATGATAACAATACAGATACCCCACGGGTGGGCTTTTTTAAAAAAAAATAATCTTCCTGTGTTTTATGAATGAGTTGTTCAAATAATTTTATTATTTTTATAAGGGCTATGTCATTTTACAAATTACCTTTTAATACAAGTATATGATCTTATATATAACATGACGTATTTTTCCCCCTAGTTTATTATATAAATAATTTATTTTTATTAAAAAAATATATCGAAATAACAATTCAATAAGTCATAAAAGTTACATAGAACAAATCATATTATCAGGTTTAGCAAGTTACACTGAAATTTTAATGATTACACTTACTTAGAGCAAATATTTAAATATTATATACGGTTATCCGATGGAAAAAAAAATTAATTACCTATTAAAATGTAACGGTTAAATGCTCCTCATTACATATTATAAATTGCGATAAAGTAAAGAGGTAAAAATCACCCTCTTGTTATATGATAATTTTGGGATATTAAAGATATAAAAGTATATTCTGTATTGCATGTTTTAAAATTGTCGGTTAAAGTGAAATAACCTCATCGATATTAAAAAAATTTTTTTACTCATTCGTTTTTCTGGGGACAAAAGCAAGTTCATTAAAACTATTTTTAAAAAAAAAATAAACTTTAAAAAGAATTTGGAAAAGGATAAAGTATAAAGTATACTCAAAGTAATGAAAACAAATTACTAATTCGTATTTTTGCCCATTCCTACATATCATTTTTTTATAACTAAATAAAAATAGTGTATTATCTCTGGCTTTAAGATTCGATTTTCTTATTAGAATTCGTCATTCATCTACTTATTTTAAATTCGAAAATAAATCTCATATTTTCGGGTTTTTTTTTTCCTTAGTCAATAATAAAATAAAGTATTAAGATTAGTGATCTGCATTGGGCCTAATTATTCAAGCCCGACCCGGCCCGAATTTTTTTTAAAATTTTTTGCCGGCCCGAATTCGAAATTTTTTTAAGAAAATTTATCGTCTGACCGGACCCAAACTTATTTAAATATAGTTTTTATCTCAAAATAAGAGATATATGTTATATTGCGTCTAGTCCTATAAATAAAAAATCAAATATTTTTATTTTACATAAAAAATTTATCAATATAAAATTGATAAATTTAAATATATTTAAAAAACAAGACCCGTTCCGACCCGGCCCGAATTTTATTTAAAAACGGGCTCGGACTCGGGTCGGGTACGGGCCGGGCCTACTTTTGCAAAATAAAATAATATTCACTTTAAAAAGAAAATTTTGTATCGATGAAAAATAATGGTTGCTTGAAGTGATTTTTTTTTTTGAAAATTTCAAATTTTAAACCCAATGTAGCCTGTTAATATGTGGATATACCATTCATTTCAAATGAAAAGACCCCACCTGGATAAGGGAGATTAAATATAAAATGTGCGCCAATTCAAGCGTGTAGGAACAAACTTGGATTCAAGTGGGCACTCATAAAATCCATTTATCTAGAGGATTTGAAACGTCACGTCCCGCTTATGAGAGGAAGGGGGAATTTCTCCTCCCCTCCATCGCAAATTTTACCGGTTTCGTAAATATCATATCAAGCTAATAAAAATTTGTCCCTTTTCACACCCCCCACACCCATACAATATTTCATTATATGGAAGAATTTAATCATAGAAAAAAAAATATTTGACGAATTTGTCAGAGCAAAAACAGAGAATATATTTTAATAATTTTAGGGCAATTTGTATATTTTTTAATGATTAATTATTTTTATTTTTTAAATTTTTATATCGTTAAAATTAATTTATTTTTCATATTTGAAATTTATAAAAAAAAAATTTCTTTAAAGTAGATTATAAAAATGCTTGAAGGATAATTATTTCTAACAAACATCCTTTTAAAATTATTATGATGTTTAATTATTTTTGTAAAAATATCATAAATTTTCTTGAATCAATAAATATATGTTGCTTCACATTCTCACACTCACACCCTTAGCTATGAATTTGCTTCTTTTTTTAAAAAAAATTTTAAAATATTTAAAAAAAATTATCATAAAGTTTTTATATTACATTTTAAAATTTCGTAATTTTTTTACGTGTCTAGAAAAAATTGTCTATTACTAATTCCTAAATAATTTGTAAATTTATCAAATATGAATAATTAAAAACATAAATTTATGTAGAAATTTGCTGTTATAAGATATTAAATGTATAACGAGCATTAAACCCAAGGCTTAGGAAAGTTTTCATAAAAACTTGGCTTCACTGTTGTTCTTTCATTTGTGCAAGTGCTAATTAGTGTTCAGTGGTCCGGTCAAGTTCGATCTCATCTGACTATTGGGTCCGACGGGACGGTCCGATCTTACTACACTTCCGATCGCCCAGTCTGACCGAAGACCGATTAGAAAAGGTAAAAGTTTGAATTGATTGACAGCTAAAAAATTTAAATAGATGAATTTCATCAAATTAACCTACTTATAGTTTTGATTAGAGCTGGGAACAAAATAAAAACTCAAGATCAACGAAATATTGTATTGGTATTGGATGGAAAAAAATTACAATTTTTGATTTTTTAAATGATAATTAAAATTTATATATAAATTTTATTTTATAACCAAATATCTATCACAAAATTAATTAAATATGCTAATCAAATTTATTTAAATTTTATTCAATAAATTGGTATTAGTTTAATATTTTTGTGTAAATAAAATAACAAAAATGATTTGATGATATAATTAAATTATTGGTAATTTGATTTCATTTTAATAAATTTTATGCAGAATAAAACTTTTATATAACAGAAACAACTTTTTTAAACGGGACTGGACCTACGGTCCCACGGTCTGGCATCACTTGACTTAATGGCCCATCGGTCCAGTCTCATTTTAAAAAAAGGACCGCACCGGACCGTTGCAAACACTAGTGCTAATTAATATAATGGCCAAAATATATAATAAATTGAATATATTAGGAAATCTTTGATTTGTAAAACTGTGTGATGAATCAAAACTTTCATTTATTAGGCTTATTATCAAAAGGCAGTTTAAAGTCTGTATTTCCCCAGATTTCAAAAAATTGATAGATTGATATAGAGACCTGCAAAGATACCATTTTCACAGCCCGGCCTGAATTTTTTTATGGCTAATAGTGACGATTTAAAATAATTGGTTTTAAAATATGCGCCTAGACCTGGGTATTTAAAAAAAATTTTAGGCCCGACCCTTTAATTAAAGTACCGCCCGTGTTTCGGGCCGGGCTTAGAGCATGACCTGCAGGGCTCCGATTTTAGCCAAAAAATATTATTTATAAACCTCGAGATTGGCTGAAGATTTAGCTCTTTTTGACTAAATCTCGAAACCAATATAATTGTGAAAAACCTTAATTTTGCCGTTTTTCTAAATAAGTTAATCCTCTTATTGAGTCTAGTAAAATTTTCTTTTGACTGATTACGTACCTGTTACATCTTATCCCATATCAGTAAGATGTATAAAACAATTTAAAAAATTGGAACATAACTCCTACTTTTCTAACGGTTTTCATGTGAATGAAAAAAACATTTTTAAGGTTCTTTTGTTTCTTATTACCATTTAAAAAAATCCTTTTCATATTAAAATATTTTAAATGTATTAATGCCATTAATGCAAACAGGAGCAATCATATCATTTCTTATGCAACGAATTCCTATACTACAGTAATAAAAATAGTTATCCCAAATCTTCATATTTATAATTTGAGCAAAATTCAGCAAGATGATCCTTAGGTCTTTCTAGTTTTTTTTATAATGATTTTAAAATTAAGGCAGAGTAAGAGAAAAATAAAATACTAATTTAATCCGTAATTAGTGGAATCTTGATGATGGTAATTATAGATGATTATTCCAGTTTTATCTCTTTACTGGCAGTTATAAAAATCGCCTTCAATCATATAATGTCCTAACTTAATTACTGTTCCAATTTTTTTGGAAAAATTAGTTATTGAAACTTTTTTACTTTTATTTATAAATAAACTTACAAATCTCATTCTATTCGATAGATAATTTAATAAACCCCGATCTGGGTTTAAATTTTACCTGCCCAAACGCCATTTTTTAGAAATTCTTTTGCTGGAATTGTACCGAACTTAGCAAATTATTCTGTCAGATCCAGAGCCCTAGATTATGCTTTCTGTTTATCCCCAATGTGGCATGTAATTACACATACAATTGATTACACAGAAATCTCGTATTGTCGTTTATCAGCCTTTGCAGCTAAAAGAGTGACAATTAAGTCCTAATCAATTACTTTCTTATCTCTGATAACAGATATTATGACTTGTGAACCTGATTATGTCTATTTTGGTCAATCCATTGTAATTTTTAAGTCGAATTAATTGCTTTTTTAATTAAAATATATATTTAAAACGAATCGACAATTTGTTTAAAATAATTCGATTTAAGTGGCAAATGCCAAAAATAATAAGTAGAGGGAATTTCATATATAATTCACATTTAATTTTCTCTAAAATACAAATTTCTCAGGATGTGGAGAAATAACAATTTTTTTAGATTTAAATTGTAAAAAAACATAAACCTAATTCCTCAAAATAGATTTTAAAAAATAAAATTTAATCGAATTTTTTTTATATAACTTAAAAATGAATTTTGTGAAAAAAAATTTTAACAGGCAATTTCTCTTATTTTATGATATTAAATTCAGAGACCTGCAGAGGTACCATTTGTATGGCCTGGCACGGCCCGGATTTTTTTTTCAAAAATTTTTTATGGCCCGGCCCGGTCCGGGTTTAAAAATTTTAGAGCCCGGCCCGGATATTAAAAAAAAATTTTTTGGGCCCGGTCCAGATTTTTTAGGCCCGGCTCCAAATTTTTTAAAATTATATTCGACCTGATATATATAAAAAATTCACCTATTCGGTATTTTAACATATTTTTTGGCGAGTATTATCATTTAATAAGTAAGCATATTAGCTAATGTTGTTAAACCACTCGTTTTGAGCTTATTTTTATAAACGGCTAACTCAATATTTTCGCCAAAAAAAATTGACTAAGCCTCAAAATTTTGATACTATATGTCTAGACCTTTGCCTTTCTAAAATTTTTAGGCTTGCGTAATATTTTTCTGGATAAAATACTGTGTTCGCCGTTTCTAAAAATCGGCTTAAAACTAGCCGTTTAACAACACTACATATTTCATATTTTATTTATATTTATATTTATATTTTATTCTAAACTGATATTTAGTATATTACAAATTGACACTATAAAAAATTTGTGTAAATAATATTATGAGAATATACTATATTAATTTTTTTTTTTATTTATAAAAAATTAAAACTGATATTTTAATTAATAAAAAATATAACATATTATATAAAAATGTATTTATTACCTATTATCCTTTGCGTATTTATACCATGGCAGGAAAACTATAATTATATTGTAATCAGGCCAGGTTCAATCCATTCAAACTAAGTGTAAATACTATGGTTTGAGTCAAAATATATTTAAAGCTTTTACTTAATATTCATTATTTGTTAAATATTACTGATCACCTATACCTAATATTTAATGTTAAAAAAAATTCCCAAGCAAGGTAAGCCATAATATTGAAAAAATTGTTCCAGCCCAATGAAAGATCATTAATTTTATTAGTTGAGAACTGAAATAAAATATTTAAAAAATCATAATGATTTAAAAACACAATCAAAATCAGATTTTCATGGGATTAAGGAAAAAAAAACATCTTTGCTGGGATTCGGAAAAAAAAGAGACCTTTGCTGGGATTCGAATCCTTAGCTATCAGATTTGTAAGCGACGCTCTTGGCGATTAGGCCACAGACAGTTTTCAAAATTCACGATTTTTTAAATATATATAATAAATTGTGACATTGTGACTGAGACAGTATGATAAGGCTTTTTGATAATTAATTGAAAACACTTTTAAAAGACCCGGAATAAAATGTAATCTTGGAATCTTTATCTTTGGTAAACGCATTTTTATTTACGGAATCGATAGCCATAATTCTGACTTTAATTAAAATATTTTGCCAAAAAAGTAATAAAGAAATATAAAAATAATTTTGTTTTGTTATATCATTTAAAACTGGTTGTGAGGGCTGAGAACCCGAATCCTAGTAGTTTTATTGAACTACCCCTTTTTATATATTCATTGCTTTTCTCATTTATCTTCATTATATTTTATTTTATCTTTTTATATAAAAATCTAAATTTATTTATTACATTCTTCATTTGGCAATAAATTATATCATAAGTAATATATATTTTACGAATATTTTTTATTGTTGTTTATATTACATCTGGGTTATTCTTTTAACTTTAAGGACATGTTCTGGTCTCAAACAAAGTGATATTTCTTTTAAAGAGTGAGTGACTGGTTTTGTATAGTCATGATTTTTTAAGTGTTGAACGAGAATTTTTAACATTAGAAATAAAATATATATTATCACAGGTAAGAAGAAATCTCAATGATTTTATTTTGCAAGATATATTTCGGAACTCTTTTTTAGAACGAGGATTCTCAGACTTAATAGATAATCCTATTAAGATTTTACTTCATAAAACTCTTAAAAATTTTTTTATTTATATATACATTGCCCAATTGAACTAATATACTATGTAGAGCCAAAGGGTTTTAAAGAAATTTCCTAGCAATACTGATCTATCACAGTCTTGAAACGATTGATTGCGAAAATTAATCTTACCGGATTAGCAGAAAAACGGTAAAGTGGTGGTAGCCCACTAACAGCTCGAACTATGGAAATTGTTGATTTTGTTGAAACATTCATATTGAGCCAAGAAGACCGACCTAGCATAAAAAAAACAATTCTTCAAGTGTCCCGATAAACTGGGATTTAGGGAGTTTCATTGAAGCAGATTATTCACAAAGAGCTGCCGCTGAAACTTTTAAATGAAACAAGCTCAGGAGCTAATCAAGGCGAATAAGATTTACCGTCTAGAAAATACCAAACAACTTCTACGAAAATACCCTCAGAAGTTAGTTCATTTCATGTGATTTACTGATGAAAAGCTGTTTACAGTAACTCCATCGGTAAATTTAAAATGGTAGGTAGTAAACTTGTGGTCTGCATTTGGCGGGTTTTCTGCCAACCCGCACACGCCCGTCCATCTAAGTGGGTAAGTTGGTGGGCAAAAATTTTTTTAAAAACACGCAGGCGGGCTGGTTTAAAAATTTTTAGGCTCTGGATGTCTGGGTGGGCGGGTTAAGAAATTTAAGCTATGGGCGGGCGGATTAAAAAATTTATCATTTAAGTAAATATTAATAAAAAATTGTTCTTATGAACTTTTATGGATATTAAAAATTAAAATGTCCTTTTTTGGTATTATCATTTTTTATTTATATTTTTTTCATAAATATTTTATCTTCAAATAAATTATCCATAATTTAAATTGAATATTTTTGCTTAATATAGTAATTTCCTAAATTATAAATTTTTTTGTAGAAGTATAATGCTAAAATATTTTTTATTAGATGCTTAAAAATTTAAAGAATGGCATAAATTAATTTTATAATAGCGGGCTTGGGTTAATATTTTTTATATATAATGGGCGAGTAAAAATTTTTAGACTAAGATGTGCGGCGGGTAAGGAATTTAGACTATGGGCGGGCGGGTATATATTTTTGAAAACTATGGGCCAGCTGAGCGGGAGGGTTAAGATTTATATAATCATTGGGTGGGCGGGCTTATGGTCCATAAACCCACAATGCAGATCTCTAGTGTATTTTGTAGCTCCATGAAAAAAAAAGTTTCAGCCAAACGATTGTTTCTTATTTTCAAATTTCTCTAAATCCTTCATGGTTTCAGTGAGGGCATCAAGTCTTGCCTGTAGAGCTCATCTTTATCGATCCAGTAGTCAAATTTACTGGTGCACACTATCGTCACATCCTACAAAATGAGCATTTATTACCTGCTATTAAAGAATTGTCAAGCAGTAAATTCTTCATCTTCTTCTCTTCTCTTCTCTTCTCTTCTCTTCTCTTCTCTTCTCTTCTCTTCTCTTCTCTTCTCTTCTCTTCTCTTCTCTTCTCTTCTCTTCTCTTCTCTTACCTTATCTGAAATATTGAACTTTTGAGAGATTTCTTTGATATGACTTTACAATTTTAACATAAGAATATTTCCAGAATTTTTATACATGCCACGCCTCTTGACTTGATTGTCTTTCAATGGTTTATCGTGTTTTATTGTAGTCCACAAATTATTTGCCGTGGTGCAGATAGATTGAGTCTTATAAATATTTTATAAGTGCTGAAATTAATTCTCGTACTTTTCTTCAATTTTTGATTGCGGGCACCCCCTTGATAAAATTTTAACTAATCTAATATTACTAAAAATGTCAAGAAAATAGTATTAATATTTGTTACATATTAGTAACTATATAATTTTTCAACGATATATTCGTATTGTATTAATATACTTTTTTATTTTAGACAATGAAGGTTTAAGGCAATCGTTTGGTATATAATAATTTGTAAATTATTGGATAACGTTATTTTATATAATATACATTTTTTCATGATTGATTTACCTTGGATATAAAAAGAGATCTTATATTATAAAATTTATCAGTTAACTTTTTATGAGAAAAATAATTTGTTTGAAATAACTTATTTAACATAGAATATTCTATTTATTGTCAAGACTTTTCTTCTCTTGTCAACAATACTTATCTTTATATAAATTCTATATAGCCTCCCATCATTGTAACAAGACTTAAATTATAAACCTTCTTGCAAAAAATGCTATCAATTTCATTTTGTGTAATTATTAGATTTATTTTAATTATTAATGGCATTAAATGAAACTTATATGCTGGATCGGATAAATTATTTTGTGGTGATGGGGAGCTAATTTATTCCCTCTTCTGTTTTGGATATAATTGGCACTTGAAAATTTCTAAATAGCTTCTTTAATTATTAATAATATTGATTCAAACAAAACAATGTACATTAAAAGTTTATAAAAATATAATGGAAACTTCCTAACAATATAATATCCTAATATAATTAATATTTCTAAATGATCCAAAGAAATTATCCATTAATTAAGATAAATGCAAGCAAAAATAAAAACAAAACGTATATATTATTAAATATAATTTTATTAGTAAATTATAAATAATTTAATAAGTTCAAGAAATTTTATACACATGTTTGTTAACACTTTATAGACTTTTAGTTTGTTAAGGGTTGGCATGGTTTATTTTTTTCACTTTAATCATTTTAAAAAATTTTCATCCAAAATTAAGTTTTGGAGATTCAAGGGAACGTCCGACAAATTAAAAATATATTATTCAATGGTGTTATATTCTATTCATTACATTAATAATAAAATGCACGCCTTGCCTTTTTTTTGGTGTTATCATTGCCGTATCCAGGAATTTCCTATTACTTTTGCACTCTAAAAAATTTAAAAACAATATTCTTCATTTCCGAGTTGTGTATTTCATCAATTATTTGAATTAAATAGAAATCAGCCTACTGGTTATTTTCAATAATCTTAATAAAATAAATAATATTTCTAATATACAACATGCCACTCTTTTCAACGCCCCAGTTGAACCATATTCAGTGTAGTAATATGCGGAGATTTGATATAAACTTTGAAAATGATTTACTGTTAGAAAATTTAATATTGAGGTTAATTCATAAATATTTTATTTAATATACATATCATTCTTTGCCGGGGCCCGTCAAAGAAAGGCAGGTTAACCACAAATTTTTCCCTTTATTTTATGAAGTAAAGAAAAGTATCCTATAAGGTGGTTCAGAAATTTTCCATTATTTTGATGTAGCATGTTAGTAAAAAATGTATTTAGTGTTTTCAACTATAATAAATTATTTAAAAGAGATTAGAGAATGATATTATTTTTTATTATCTTACAATTTCTCAAAATATGATCAAATAAAACGTTTTTTTCAAACATTTTTATTTATACATTAGGATATCTGTATTATTATATAAAAAGATAAATCTTGCTAAGTAAAGGTTCCATAATTTTTTTCTATGATTTTTTCACCTAGAAAATGCTCACCCAGCAAAATTACAATTTTTTAGATCATAAATATTAAATGCAAATATTTTAAAGAAAATAGTTATAACACTATATTATTGATCATGTAAAGAAATATGTCTAAGATACTATGAAACTTTTATCTTAAAAATAATATGATTTACAAATATCATCCAAATAATTTCTGCATAGTTGAAGTTCTTATACTTAAGATACTTTATCAACTTTTTGGTAAATTTCAGGTATTTATACTTTATTAATAAAAAAAAATTATGATCCACCTGCAGCAATAGAATGAGAGGCTATCTGTTAATTAATAAATAACCCAAATATAAGTGATCTTATAATATAAATTAAACCCTCTTCAAAATTATTATTAATATCCTCTTTTTTTTCATTTTTTTTTTCATTATTAACAGGATAATTTATTGATTTATTTTTATAATATTAAAATTAACATATCAAATATAAAATAAAATAAAACAACATTATATAAAAACAAATTCCCAAAAAACATGAATAATTATATTTTAAATTAGTGATTTGAAGGTTTTGTTTTTAAAAATAGAATTCTTTGCATATATATCGAAGATCCTCGTCCAGACGCCGTAGTCTGTAAGCTTGATTTTAAAAATGCTTTTAATTCTTTATCCAGAAAAGCATTTTTGAACATTTTTTATGTTCCCAGTTTATGCAAGATTTATTGAACAGTCTTATGGCTGTAGAACCCCTCTCAAATTCGGGGAATACACAATTCCTTCTGATGAAGGTATTCAACAAGGAGACCCTTTGGGCCCTCTGATCTTTAGTTTAGGTATACATAACCTAGTTCATTGTCTAAAATCCTCTTTTAATTTAGATTTAAACATATGGTATCTAGATGATGGTACCATTTGCGGACCTTCTAAAAATATTCTTGCAGCGATAGAATATATAGAGAAGAATTCTCTAAACATAGGCCTTACTCTAAATAAAGCTAAATCGGAAATATGCTTTTTAAATTCAAATACTCTCAAAGTCCAAGGGTTTAAAATCATTAAAAAAATGAAATTAATCTTCTAGGTTCACCTTTAAGCAGTTTTTCCAGCTGTGAGGTGTTCGTGGAAAAATTTTCGAAGGCTTATCAGGACTTGAAACTATTTTAAACGAAATTCCTTCACACCAGAGCTTTTTTCTTTTAAAAAAATATTTATTTTTACCAAAGATTTTACATATTTTTAGATCTTCTTCCTTTTTTTTAAATAATGAAATTATTAATCGTGTTCAGGAATTTTTAAAAGTTTATTAGAAAATATTTTAAATTTTAAATTGGAAGATTTTAATTGGGGTTTCTCACAATTACCCTCGAAAATGGGTGGTTTAGATTTATATCCTTTAAATCTTATATCTCTTTCCTCATTTTTGGCATCGCGTTTGATGAATAACGCCATGATATCTACTTTTATCTCTCCTAAAGATAACCTTTTAAACTCAGCCTTGACAGCCTGGGTATCTTTAGCTCCACCTGAAGCTTTCTTACCCACAATCTTAACACACCAATCTATTTTCGAACCTTTAATTAAAAAATTTTTCCCTCTTTGGAGTATATTCTACTATTACAGAATGCTGACTGTACTAGTGGTTATGAATGGTTGGAAGCATTACCAAGTCGTATCCTAGGTAACCTCTTATCAGATGAACAATTGAGTTGCCATAGGCCATCGACTTGGATGTAACATTGTTCAACCACATACATGCATCAAATGTAAAATTTTAGTTGACTCTAAAGGGAGACATGGTCTAAATTGTATATATAGTCAAGGCAGGCATGCAAGGCATGCAGCAATTAATTTAGCTATTAGCCGTTCTCTTACCAGGGCCCGAATACCAAACATCCTGGAGCCTACAAATTTATCGTTAGATGATGGCTTAAGACCTGATGGCTTAACTTCCGTGCCTTGGTCTTTAGGGAAATCCTTAATTTAGGGCTTCACATGCGTATCTTCTTTCCCCAAAAATTTAAATTCTAATCCGGTTGATATAGCCGAGAAAAAAAAACAATGAAATATTTCAAATTCACAAATTATATTTTTACACCGATCGTAATCTCTTCCCTTGGACATATGCCAAGCGGAACTTTAAAGTTTAAAAAAAATATAGAGGATAAGACAAGAGCCCTTACATCAGAACCAAAGGAATTCTATTTTTTAAAACAAAACCTTCAAATCACTATTTTAAAATATAATTAATATCCTTAAGTTTTGAAACCTTGACTTGAAGATAATTGTAAATATTCCTGATAATCAAATTTATGAAAATATTATATAAATATCTCGATAATTAAACGAAAAAAATTATTTTGATATTTTACGATGATTGATGTCAAACCTGCTGTTGACTTTTTAGGTGATTACGAAGTATTCCCATAAAATCAAGCATTTAAATATAAATGGTAAATGAGGAATCTGAATCAAGCGTAAGCGCAAATGAAGACGAAATTAATATGTTTGAAGATACGAAATGCTTATTATGTGATACAAACTTTTCAAATCCTTATAATTTATACAATCATTGTCATAGTCATCATCAATTTGATATTATTAGCATTATTAAAAAATATAACCTCGATACATTTGGTTATATAAAGCTAATAAATTTTCTACGTGAAATAATTCCAGTAAGCAATATATTTTTTACTTTGAATTTTATATGGTATTTAATTAGAAAGATACAAATGATGCTTATAATTATATTACAAATAAATCATGGGACTTTGAGAAATATATGACTCCTACAATAAAGGACGATTCACTTTTAATGCTAGGTAAAAATTAATTTTTTTTTAGCAATTTTTAAAAATTATGACAGATATTGAAGACATTATAGATATGAAATATTCACCTTCCAGTGTATCTGATGTTAATAATGTAGCACTCATTTTAAATGGTGACTTAGAAAAGGATAGAGGCCATAAACGGTTTAAAGAAAATAATGATAAAGACAAATCTAATGTGAAAAATGAGGAAATACTTGGATTAAAGTCCAAAATTGAATTTTTGGAAGGAACTTTAAAAGAGATGCATATAACTACAAATATTCTTAAGTTTTTGAAATGAAATTTTTTTTATTTTTAATTATTTTATATTTTTAGAGATAGATTAAAAGAAATTATTTGCACAAATGGTCAAAATGATGGTACATCAACACCTAACAAGACTGATATTCCTCCTTGCAATGAAAAATTATATTTTGACTCTTATTCTTATATAGAAATTCATGAAGAAATGTTAAAGGTATTTACACATTGTTATTTCCCAAGAATGAATTACCCCTTAAACTGGTAACAAATCTAGGAACACCATATTTACAAAAAGACTAAAGCCCCTTTATGTTTTTTTAAAATTACTTACTAATATATAACTCAATTGGGAACCACCCAGGGATATTTTGAGCAAAAATCTTAAAATATTATAAATTTAAAAAAATGAACTTAAAACAAATATATATAAAAACATATCATGATTTTTTAAAAAAATATGCACATATAAAAAGACAATTAAAAATTTGATATGGGTTTATTTATATTGTTATATGGAACCATGAGCAATAAGTTATATATGATGGTGATTATAATAGATACTTAAAAAATCTCTAGTGCTTTTTTTAAAAAAACTCAAATGAAATATAAGTTTATTCTCAAGATTTTAGAGAATATATAAGAAATATTTCCAATTTTTAAGCAATTTATAACCTATGACCTTATTAGAAGCAAGGTAATACAATAAATAATTTAAATAATTTTCACCAAAATCATAGAAAAATATAAAAATTATTATTAAATTAACTATAAACTGCAAAATTTTATATGAAAATATTTTTTAAAGAATTTTTGAATATTCTTTTATTCAAATATATTAAATCTAAAATATTCCAATTCGAATATATTTAATGAATATTCTTTGGAACACTAGTGCTAAAACTCACGATATTTAATCCTCACTGATTGTTAAAATTCTAATGTTAATTAATTATGCAAAAATATGGAAATTTAGGATAGAATTAGAACTGAAAGCTACAAAAATGCCATATTTTCCAAATATAAACCTTTAATCAATGATGACAATAGCATACCTCAAAATGTATTTCAGGACAAAATAGTTTTAGATATAGGTTGTGGAAGTGGAATATTATCTTTGTTTGCAGCCCAAGCGAATGCCCACAAAGTTATAGCTGTGGATCAATCTGATATTATCTATGAAGCTATGGATATTGCCAAGTTTTTTTTTAACATAAAAATATAATTTATATTTGATACAAGAACAAAACTTGCACATAATTATATTTATCAACTAAATTTATAAAGTAATAGAGGTTTAAAATTAAAAGACATTTGAATTGAAAAAAAGTAATATATTGCAAATTATTTAGGGAAAATGGGTTTGAGGAGAAGATAACATTTATAAAAGGCAAGATCGAAGACATCATTCTACCAGTTGAGGAAGTAAACGAATCTAAATATTATTGACTTGAAATTATTAATATAAATTTTTTTAAAAAAAATCATTAAATAATTCTTATATTATTAACGATGATCAAAAACATCTCTCCAATCCCTGCCAGTATAGGGGGGTTATCATATTTTGTTTAAGACCAAACACAGAACTGAGTTTAATTCATTTTGTTTATGACCAAACATAGAACTGAGTTTAATTCATTTTGTTTATATCTAAGTTTTTATTTCAAACTTTTCAAAACAGGCTTGTTTTAGTAGTATTTTAAGAATTAGTTTATTAAATATTATTTAGAAGTATTGTTGTTAAACGGGCTTAATTTATTAAAACGGCTAACCCAATATATTTAGCCAAAAATATAATGCAAGCCTGGAGATTGGATATCTATTCACTAAATTTTTAGGCTTGGCTAATATTATTTTAGCTACCATCTTAATTTATTAAAACGGCCAACCCAATATTTTTAGCCAAAAATATAATGCAAGCCAGGAGATTGGACATCTATTCACTAAATTTTTAGACTTGGCTAATATTATTTTAGCTACCATCTTAATTTATAAATTGCCAAATCGAGCTGTTTAACAACACTATTTTATGATCCAATCCCAAGAAAGTTTATTTCGTCCGATACGATATGATTCGAATTATTATTCCAAAGATCTGAATCTGAATGGAATTACAGGCTTTTTTTTGAATCAGGTTGAGGCTTTATATGTCTTAATCTCATATTATAAGATGGAATTTATATATTGTAGGTGGATATAATAGTATCTGAATGGATGGGGTATTTCCTTCTTTCCGAATCTATGATATCGAGCGTCATTTATGCTAGAGATAAATACCTCAAGAAAGATACGGGAATAAGTATAATAATTTTAAATATGCCGTGAAGCCTCTATATGGTGCGACGTCTGGCTCCAACACAAAGGGCTGTTAAATTTATGGTCATTGTAGAGAGCGATGTACGCCGTTGTAAGTAATTTTTAATAAGATTTTGCCATGAAGGGACCGATCTAAAGATGGCGGTGATCAGATGGCGGTCACCTATAGAGGTTTTATGCCATAATTGTACCATAATTTACGATATAATGATTGTAATTAATATTGGGGAAAATTTTTTAACGAGATTTGATTAATTTTTAAATTATATTTCTTATAAATATTCTCACATGTTAACTTAATTTTATATAATCTATTTTAAATAATAGTAGAGTATGCGCAAAGAAATTCATTACTAAAACGTTAATAGTTTTTTTTTTATTGGATAATTTCTTTTTTTCAGCAGAATTTTAGCCGGCTTAAAAGACAACTACTAAATTTTTTCAAGGGTAGAAAGCTAGCTATATATAGAAAATAATATATTACATCCCTTTAAATGAATGATAAATTTTATCAATATATAATAATTATCTTTTCTTCTAAAAATCAGTGTTACCCTCCAAACTCAATTTATATTTTCAACCCTTGACGGACATCACGAGTTGGGATAATAAATTCACCTTTTGGGACGATGTGTACGGTTTTAAAATGAGCTGTTTAAAGAAAATAAAGAGACGCGAAATCGATTTAGAGGTATTCAATAGCGCCGACGAAAAAGCCAAACTTTTAGCCGAGCCCACGATTGTTAAAGTTTAGTTTTTTTTTGGTTTCTTGGTTTTACAAACCGGTTTATGTAAATTGGTTCGGGAAGTGTCAAGAAGACGAGAAATACTGAATTAACTTAAGTGAGGGAGACGAAAAAGGAGTAATAAATGACATGGTAAGAAATAATTATTTTAAAAATTAAATCCATTTAATGATAGGTCTTATACAATTAGAACCAGGACGAACAATTCCTTTTAGAATTATATACGTCTTTATTCTGATGAACATAACTTTTAGACTGGAATCCAAAACGTTCTAACTGTTCATATGAACGTTTTTGGTTCTGGAATTTCCCGACATTTTTGAGAAATCGTTTTCCGGTTCAGGAGCGTTCTCTATCAAAGCATATGTAATTTTTTTAAATTATAAATCATTTTAACATCCAGTTTAAGGTATTTCTAGCAAGAAGATATAATAATTTTATATATTGTTGGTTGTTATTTATTTCTCCAGTATTTTATTCAATTATTGATGATTTTTTTTACTGAAATGTATATGAATTTTATGGCATGTATAAATTGAAAAAAACATAACTAAATATTTTTTAAAAATATAGGAGGTTTTGATTATCCACCTTTATTATTTGCACATTTGTTGCTAAATATATTCCTTCTATCTTCTATTTTTTTTGGTAGAAATAAAAGGTTTACAAATTATTAAAGAGCTACATTGCCTTAAGGCACGTCTGACTCTAAAATTTGTGTTAGAATACGACTGGTCAAGTTTGCACTAAGGCACTTTCGTTCTTACGTCCCGTCCACCCCATAAATCAGTCCCAAAATATTCCCTTCTTCAGAATGCGTTCTAAAGACGTCTCCATCTTAAAAGAAAAAAATTTGAACCGGGATGCACGAACCGTTCCTATTCACTTGTAGAGAAGTAATAGTATTGATAAATTAAATTTTAGCTTCTATCAAAAATCACACCCCATCTTCGTAGTTTTCTCCAAAAAAAATTAACTCTCCTCTCTAATATTTTGGCATGCGCTTGTAGATTGAGCTGAGTTAGTCCATACATAATATTAGGGACGAATCAAGTCATCACCTATTAATATGACGATTTTTTTTACACCTCAGTTGTATATTTATTAAATGATCCCCATTATTTGTTAAAACAGACTTTCGATATGTTAACAGCGACCACGGACATAGAGATAAAAGATTTTCCGTTCGCATTTGCTTTAAATGAATCGATTGTCGAAAATATGGTGACCTCGTTTATGCTTTACTTCGACGCTCAATTTTATCCCGATAACTATGGAATTTTAGAACCGGTTTCAAATATTATTAGATAAAGTTAACAGATTACATCCCTCTCACCTTTAAAAAAACACTCGTTTTTTTAAAATTTTATAATATTTTCTTGTGTGTGTTAGGTCGGAGGGATTGCCATTTCAATATAAATGACATAATTTTTTCTATTTTTATTTTTTTAAAAAAAATATTGTTTGTCTGTAAGTTATATATTAGAATCTATTAAAAAGATTTTAGTTAAGACTTAAACCGACTAACATTTTTTTTGGTCTGAATTTTTTTCGTCCATAAATTCATCTACTTATAATGCAGGTTACATTAAATTTATACAATGAGTCATCGGGATCTAGAAAATCCTGTCCGGAGAAGGAAATGTTTTCTTAGGCAAAATATTTATTTATGAGGAATGATTAATATATTCTATTACATAATAAGATACCACCTCTGAAAATATTTTTTTAAAGATGAAACTTAGATATAGGGAATTTATTTTGAAACTTGTTTTTTTATTTAGGTTTATTTTAGTACCGGACCTTTGCATCCGCCTACTCATTGGAAACAAACTTTATTGCACTTACCAGAAAAATACGATCTTAAAGGTTTGTAAATATTATAATTTAATAGATATAATACTTGTTATAACAAATTTTGAATTAATTTAAATCCTATAGTATAATTTATTTTCATTTGTTAGTAAATATTAAGCCTGTTTAAAAAACGATTTACTATTTGTATTGGTTTCGAATAATTTATTTTTGAAAAATAATATAATAATAATACATGCAAAAATATATTGACAGAATTTTTGTAAATTCATTTTATTGTACATATAATTTTAAATAGTAAAGGGATTATAATAATCTGACTATAATGAACACGTGATTAAATTATTAACTTAATTAAAATGTATATTAGTTTAATATATTTACTGTTTCTGTTTTTTTAGCAGTGAATCAGTTAAAACTAAAAACACCTTGTTAATCACATCACCTTTCATAATTGAAAGGCATCATTAAATTTTATTAAAAATAAATAATTATTCCAAAATCGAATGATTATAATTTATTTGAACAAAACGAATAAATACTACTATTCGATTCAAATTATTCGAAACAAATCGAATATTCAATTCGTCTTTTAATAGGCCTGGTAAATATTGATTAATATACTAAAATATTAATTTTTATAATATTTTTGTTGAATATTTGAACTTTTTTAAAAAATATATCTACTAGGGTTAATATTTTTATCTTACAGAATTTGGGGAAAATTAAATGACCTTATAGGTGATTCTGGTCTCAGAAAACGAATTCATAATATCCTAATTCTTTTCTTTCTCGATATAACATTTGCATGTTGTTTTGACTTTGAATGTAAAGTTGATTGAAAAATATTATTTTTGCGATTATTTACGAATAAAAAATATGAACGTTAAACTCTTTTATTAGTTCACTTTTTTTAAATTATAATTTATATATTTTTGATTACTTGTAATTATATATCAAATTATATAATTAAATAATAAATTTTATGCAAATTTAGATGCGGATAAAATAGAAGGCAAATTAAGCTTGACTCAAATACCACACAATAATAGAACATGGTGCATTGAAATTGATTTGGGACCTAACGAACATTATATTTTTGATCTATCTTAAAAACAATTATTGTTGAATTAAAGCATTTTATTATGCCTATTTAATGAATCAAATTCTTTAATAATATGTATATGAATTTTGATTGACTCAGAAATATTTTAACCATATTCATTTCATTACATCTCTAGCTTTAAGATACTTTTAAAATAAGGTTAAAGATGAATAAGAATACCTTCCTTTAGCTAAATTTAATATTTCATTCAATTCGTTCTTAAAATTAATTCAAAATATTAAAAAAAAATTTCTAAATATTTTTATATAACTATTTATGAGAAACCTGTTATCAGTATCTACTATTATCATTCAATATCTTAAAAAAAATGGCCATGCAAAATATATGTGGGATCTTTCGATAAGTTTCCTTGCAGCAATCCACATGTATTGTAGTTTTTTTGGATTATCAGCCAATGTGTTACATGAATCACAATTTTATACCTTGATATCATTGTACTAATAGCTGGCTAGTGATTTTACCTTGTTTGCTTCCATATATCCTTAATGTAACTCTCGCAACATTAATTTCCTCATATTGAATAGTACGATCACTTTGGACTAATTGTAATGGTAAGTTGATTAGTTAACCAGTATATTATTTTGAAATCGTATGCTTCCATAACAATTTAGTCTCATCAAGATCGAGGTGTTATCTTTAATAAACAGCGGTTTGCGATCTGTTATTATATATAACTTAATCCCGATGAGATTTTCCTGAAATCTTTTCATAGCAAAGATAATTAGTAAGGATTCTCTCACTATATTAGTTTAGTTGACCTGCCTTTAACAAAGACCTTGAAATAAAAGCACCTTCCTTGCTTAAATGGGCCTGCCGCCATAGCAATGGATAGGTCGGAGTGTAATGTTGGAAGGTTGACTGATGGGTAGTTTCAATTCTTTGAAATTTTTTTCGTTTGTTTCACATCTATATTTTTCTTTCTTAATAATTTTGTATAATAGGCCGACAAAGTTCTACAAAAATTTGCAGTTAGCTCGTCAAACCCAGTTAGTTCATCTTTGGAAGTTTCCTAGTGCATGTTCGTAATCGCTTTGATTTTATCCCTATTTGGATGTGTTCGGTCGGCATCTACCTGTCCTAACAATTTATCTTATAATTCATAAATTCGCCTTTGGTAAAATTTTTACCAAACTATGTGGTAGATTATCTCGAATAATCTATATTGTCAAAATGTGCTTCATCGTTATTACCGTTAATTAGTAAATCATTGATAAATAATGTCACATCTTTCAAATCGCTTTGATAAATGGAACATTAGATTGTTGAAGCGAAAGGTATCCCCCCTTCGTCAAAATAATTTAGAGGTTTCTAGAATCATGGTGTATCGAGATCAGCAGAAATTCCTGTTTGAAGTTAATCTTAGTACTTTTCCTTGAAAGTTTAGAGATTAGTTCGTTTATACTCGAGGGTTATTTAAACCCTTCGGGCAGGGTTTAAAATTTTAGCGAAGGTAGAACCATTATTTACATTTATTTATTTCTATAATTCATTACAATATATATCAGTTTTCATTGACATTTTATTCAGTTTATAATATAACCATAAGGTGCAATTTTAATTACAAATGGTGATATCTAACGAATAATTGTGTATATACATAATACATTAGGAAGTTAAACAACACCTATTATATTATTTGTAAATATATATTTATAATTATATCTAACTGACAAACATATCATATAATATGTAAATAAAATATTACAATAGATTACTACTTTACTACAAAAATGTCTAAAAGCGCATAATACCCTCGTTCTTGAACATACTGGCCCATCTGACTTCTTGGTTATATTTGTTCATGAAGTACTCATTTATTTCTTTAGTCATCATATCCACTTTGGAATAGGCTTCTGGGCGGGTTAATATTAGGCGTAGCGTCATATTTCAAATGTAACTTTATCAGAGTTTTCATACCTGATATATTTTTCAATTTTTTTTTACATCAACATTTTTGATATTTTATCGTCAACAGCGTTTCCTTAATTTTTGACTTTGTAAATAACATGACGCCAAATTCATCCTGCAAAATTTTTGTCACTGTTTATTATTGCTTCGAATACTCGAGTTTCCCCTATAACATTGGCTCATTTATGCTATATCAATGAAGTATTTTAGCTGATAATTTTAAGTTAGTTTTCTTATTGTTGTCCCTGCTGCCTTAGCTCTGCGTCGTGGAAGTATCGTGAATCTCATCCGATTTGCATCTCCGTGGTTACATTATTTACCAAATCCCGATCTACAATATTTATTTGGTTAAAATCTTAATCGGGTCGGGTCGTTTAGAAAAATCGGGCCTTTTAACAACCACTTTAATTAGTCGTCAACCTGAATAATGTTTACGTTGAAACTCTATAAATTATATTCTTTCGCTATATCTTTTTTATTTTTGTCTTCAATTTTCTCCATGCTAACGGTGTTTATTGTAAGTGAGCAAATATTTCTGTATTCTTTTGTTTTAATATTGATCGATGTAAGTCTGTGCTCTGTTGACTTTCCCATACTTTTGTTTATATGGCCTCTAGTTATTTAACTTGCGGTTGTTTCTTAAGTCAATTTGCCTAAAGCCGTTGTTTCTAAATTTATTATCTTATATATTATCTATTATACTCATCACTGTATCTTTGACCTTATCAATCGTTAGAGTACTGTTTAAATATGTTTTAAAAATATCTCTATCCTATGACTAGTAATAGAAAATATATACTAGACTAGATATGCTAATAAATGTATTCCATGAGGATGAATGATATATTTTCCATATGATTTTAAATTTAGGAATTTTTAAAATTCTTATAAACGAGTCATTTTTTTAATTGAATGCAAAGGTTGTTGTCTGAATCAAAAATAAATGTAGATGGTAACCGTAAAATTTCAGCATCATCTGATGAGGATGTTTATGATAATTATGATTTAAATGAATATCCTACTCATTTAAGTATTATGAATATTATAATCATGATTCATAAATATTTATACTAGGTAATAACAAATATAGTTCTGTTAGTGGCTCACATTATTTTGATGCAATATCACATAAATCATTTAAGGTAAATGGTTAAACTAGGATAATTTTTTAATAGCAAAGATTTTAAATATTGTTTTTTAAGCCAAATCATCATAGATTTACCATTATTAAACACTTCATTTATTATTATTTTTAAATAGTTTAATTTTTTATTAAATATTTTGCAACAAGCTTATATTATATAATTATATTTATAGTAAGGACATGTTATATTATATAACACAAAATATTTATATGATCTGTCAAATGAATATCTGACTACAGAAATTTTTTGATAATTAAATTTGATCTACATAATAAAATGTTTATTATTGTAGCATGTGCTTATTCTCAAAATAAATAATAGATTTTCAAAATAAATATATAAAATTATCAAAATATTTAAATGAAATTAAAAACATAATTAAACATGTATATAACCCCTATTTTTATTCATTCTGGGGAAAAAACACTAAAATAGATTCATTGGATTAACAGTTTTTTAGATTATTTACTCAAAATATTCTTTAGAAAATAATAATCTTTTAATATTATTTGACTAATTCCATATTTTATCTTATTAAAAAATTTTTAAAGAATAATCATGAACACTCAAAAATAGTTTCTATAAAATGAACAAATTTAATTTAAATTATTATATTTAAGTTAATATATTAAATAAATTTGATTTAAAAATATATTTCCATCAAAATATTGTTCGATTTATAATAAGACTGTAATTCATGACTTCAGAAATAATTTGTTTATTTAAAGAACAATTCATAATGATAATAAACATATATGCAAACAAAAATAATATTATTAATTAAAATTCTACAAATTCAACTATTTTTATAAAATACTTTTTCAGCAATATATTATTAATTAATAATAAATATGTATCTTATATTATAACTTATAATATAATTTATACAATTAATTATAATATTCTGATTTACTATATTTCCTTCCACTTAAAATGGGATGGTCATGTGAAATAATGATTAATCTTCTCCCACTGCTCTTTACTTATATTCCACAAATATAACAGCACTTCCTTGATTTCTGCCCTATTCTGTTGACAGTATATTCTAAAAATGGATTTCATCATATAAGGATAAACATTATTGTCATTGGTATCTCTAATTTGCCATTTTATTTGATAATGTCCTAATCTATTGAGAATTCGCTGCATCATTTGAAAAATCTGAGATTTTGCTTGTACTGTAATAGAAATAATCTAAGATATCACTGTCTTATACTGTATTATAGCCCATTCATGATCTATCAATGGCCTACAGTCTTTAGCTAGGCTCGATATTTGTCTTAATTCTTTTTGAAAATTTTCTATGGGCAATTGAATGTCCTAAATCTTAATTGATTGAATGTTGATAGAGTGTTTGGAATCATGATCAGTGTCTATGCCTGACACTGTAATCTCAATAACACCCCCACTAAACATTGTTATTTATTGGCCTATAACTCTATTTCATAATTATAGGCAGTCATTTTTTATGTTTACTAGGAAAATTACGCATTTCCCCAAAGATCGTTCTATAGATTTATAAGTTTTTGACAAGAATACGGTATTTAAACAAGAGTTTTAAAAGATTTGTCAACTTTATTAGGTTTCAACATAGAGAAATTAAGAATTTATCTCACCAAGGAGAAAATCGAGTATATCTTAGACTCTCCCACTCATATAAAGGACAAGATGGGAAATTGCACATTTAACTATCAGTAACATTTTTCTGGCAAGTCTTTATGGATTTGTCTCTCCGTTACATAGAATAGTAAGGATGAATAACCTTTGTGTCGAGACCCAAAGAAGATTGATAGAAATAAGAATGACCTCAGCAACGAGCTAGACACCATATACCTTATAATTAATTTTTATCTTAAAATGTAATGACTCAAGCTAGGATTTTGGGGCTATATTGATGCATGTAACTTAGAAACGAAACGAATAGCCTTCTCATCACGCGCGTTTTCTTCATTATTATCATAACTCCAGATTGCCGAAAAACATATCTATCACAAACATACATAGTGTTTAACAAAAATATTATTTTAAAATAAAATAATTATATCTCCGAACAGAATTTAACTGAATGCTCTCACACAAATATTTGCACAAAACAGCTTAATTTAAATAAAAAAATTCTAAATCGCGTATTTTAAATGCCAAAAAGTATTTTGCCAAATAATAGGGTTCGAATTTTATAAAAACAGGCTTGCATAGATACAAATTGCAACCAGCTATATGACCCGCTGCAAACCGACACCATTTAGCGCAGACTATAATATAAATTTATACAAAAAACTTAATTTTATCAAATTAAAATTGGAATTTTTATTATTACTAATTTTTTTTTTATAATCAATCATCCACATTATTTTAAATGGGCAAAATTTACTGTCTAATGGTTGCAGATCGCCGATTGGAAGTAAATCGCAGAATATTTTAGAAAGTAATCTGGGACTGAGTCTGATAAAAACTTTGAGGATTAATAATTTTCTCGCATATTAAGAATTTATAATGTTTCATTCATCAATTATATGGTCATAATAATATAATATTTTATAACGAGTATTTTTTGACATCCTTTTTAGGACTGTCAAAGTGATCATCCATTTTTTTGATTAAATCACATTTTTTTTATAAATTTGAATAAAGTTTTATAATATCATTTAAAAAAAAATAAGCCCCGAGATAAAATCATAAATTAAACACATTAATTTTTATAACGTAACATGTTTTTCTGTAAAATTTCAAAGACTTTTCTACCAATCAGCTTTTTGTATCGATAAAAAAAATTAGAAGAAATTAATAACTACAGAAAAGACAATGGTTATTCCTACCAGAGTTGTTAAAGTAGCCGGTTATCTTTTTTGGTAGCGATAGCTAATAGCGCGCTCCCATTTTTTAAGTATCGAAAAATATCTATCTCCTGGTTGGTACAACAATTTTTTGTCGCTAGACACTAATGATTAGGATATCAGATAACTTTGATGTGATGAAGATGTTATAATCGATGATGTTAAAGATCAACGTGATAGGCTTATGGTAAATCTGAATCTACCACACAACGATGCTTAGTTAGATTAGAACCACAAAAACGACTTCCACTGATAATTTTTTTGAAATAAATGATACTAATATAATTGAAAATCCTCTAGAGGCATTTTATAAATCTAAAAATACTCAAATGAGTATTTTTACAATTTTTCTTATATTAAAAATATGTAATAAATTTTTTTAATCGCGCGCTACTTTGGTATCGATAGCGGTAGCGCGCTACTTTTAAAAGTAGGGTTTAACAACTCTGATCCCAATTTTTTTTTCAATATAAATTTATATTGATTTAATAAACCTATATTAGAAAATTTTAGGCTCAAGTTTATTTAAAAAAATTGACCTTTACCTTTTATGACTATACTATGATACCAAGGTCTCTAACATAATTTATGATTAATCTTCATTTTTATCTGGTTTTCCCAATTAGGAAGGGTGCCATTATTTTTGGATTTGAACTCGCCGTTACGGAACAAAGTTTCATTAATGGCCCTTTTTTAAAATCGATTTGTCATGGAATGGCCTTTTACCGGAAATGCATTCTAGCATGTTGAGACCCTATAGGATTCTATATAATTTTGACTTTAATTTTTGGGCCATTTAAAATTTATATAAAAAATCCATGGAAAAACTACATATATAACTTATAAACAAAAAAAGAGAATTACAAAATTTTACCAACTGGCATAATTACCCATTTCGTATAAATCAAATTTTCTTTTAGATACTAACTGGTGAAAAAAAAATAATTGGTTTAGATCGTGATGCACTATGTAAGCATTTAAAAAGAAAAGATACCTTCTTTTTTAATGTGTCCTTGGTAATTAATTATCTTCAATTAATTTTCTTTTTTATATATAATATTTTTTTTGAAAAACAAATATAAGGTCGAGTAAAATGTATAGGTTTTAAATTATCCACATTTGCTCAGATCTAACACAAAATAATTTAAGATATAAAGAATGATCCTGATCTAAAACCTTAATGTTTGGTATTTCGGTGACAGTTAATGACCCTAATTTTTAAACCATACAAAAAATGCGAAATTATTCCAATACACATTCTTCCTTACATTCTCGCCCTATTTGCATATATATAATTAAAGAAGAAATTCGTGTTCAGAGAGGGAGGGGTACCATCGGCAAATATACTCCATTTTATATTCTTTTTATAGCCATTGTCTTGAGGGGGTTAGAGGTTAACTGGACGCCACCCTTAACACTGTAAATTGTCGTCATCCCAGACTGAACTTAATTATACCAAAGGGCCAAAAAGAGCCATCATATTGCTTCCTTAGAACCTATATGTCTTGACATGCGGATGAAAAAAGACCCGATGGTTTGACATTAGGGCCTTAGAGGGTCTAACCAGTCTTATTAAATTAAACGTGCAGTGCATATCATAAATGTTCCAAAACGGCTTTTCAGTTGCAATAATCGAGAAAAGGAGCAAACGTTTTAACCCTAAAAAATATTAGTTTTATTCATGAGGTAATCTCAAACTCTGGATAATTTTGGTGACGAAGTGTTTTTCTGTCAAAAAAAAGATGGGAAATAAAATCTCTACCCTTCTGAGAGATCACAAATAATTCTTCCATCCTCGCTAAAAATATCAAATCAAAAATTTTCATTTTTAATTATTTATCCCAAATCGCAAGTTGGATAATAAAATTTAATTAGTTTTTTTTACCAGTCTATTTATTAGTGTTATTTTTTATTTATAGTTAATTATATAATTATTAATATATATTTTTTGAAATCGATTTAAATAAAATACATAAAAAAAATTAATCTCTTTTTTTCTAAAAATAATATTGAATTGAAAATTTTATAATTTTAATTATAATAATTATTCACTTCATCAAATATTATCGTCTGCGTCTTTAATGGATGTTATTTCTAAGAAGAAATTTTTAAAATTAGAAGCTTGCCGATTAATTATTAGTGATTATTAATTATAATATAGTAAACTATATATATATATACACATTATTTTAAGAGTCATGGAATAGCTCTTATTATCTTTACTTAAGGTGATAGCTGACATCTGCAAATTTTAAATCGTCAATTATTATTCAAATTTAAGTTACTGATAATTTTGTCGTTTTTAGGGAATATTATAGCAGTTGAGTTACAATAACCACTAAAAACTTGTAACCTAATATAAAATAAATTACTACTCGAATTTTAGTTAATATCTTTATTTTAATATATTACCAATCAATATTTTTTTTCTCTTCAAATTTATAAAATCTTTCCTATCAACATCAGTTTAAAACTACTATGTACTAACAAGTATTAATTATTACCCGATTTTAAAATATTACTTTAAAATAGAGATTTACAAATAGCATTTTTTTTCTTCAAAATTCTTAAGTTCTTCTCACATGACCTTCCATCTCTAATTTAGGGAAGAATGATTTTAGATTTATTTTTGCCAAATTTGATACGATAACCTTAATTCCGACACCATTTGATTTCGATACTGCCAATAGAGGTTGCAAGGCTTGGGTTCGGACATTGAAAAGGACTCGGGTCGAGCTGTAAGATGGGTCCGACCCGACAAATAAATATTAAAAATACAAATACCTTTAATATTGCAAATGAATAAAAAACCGTGGTCCGATCCAAGTGCATCTTACGGCTCCGACTAAAGACTCGACCGTGTTCACTAAAATTGGGGGATCGAAAGTACCGCGTCTCACCTTTAGCGGCAATTTCGATTATTGTACATATCTAATTTTATCAAGACTTATATTTGGATAATTATTCTATTTTTTAGTCGATTAAAAAAACGGAGAAATCCAATTTTTAACCAAAAACGGTCACCTTTACCTTAGGATTTTTTTTTGTTAAAATATAGCTCAAATTTGAAAAAAAAACAGAAATGAATAAATTAAATCGCACCTCTATGTTCATCGGTCTTTCTTCGACGCGTAGATTAAGCCGATTTTTAGCCATTTCCCAACTATATTGGACCTCATAAAAGATTTCTTTTTGTTTGTGATTGGTCACTTTCAAAGAGTTAGCCATATTTATTTTAAATGACATTATTTTACATTATGAGACTGGATGCTACTTCCTTTTTCCGCTATAATTTTTTGTTTTTTAAATAAAAATTAAGCCGATTCGCACCCCGGGCAATTATATGGACGACAACAAAAGAAAGATCGACTATATCCTCGTTTACAAGGAACCCCTTATCTACGATGACGAAGAGATTAAGAAAGAACATAGGAGGTTGATTTTCGAGAAAAATTTGGTCAAAGAGGGCTTGCAGCTTGAGAAAACCGATGCTAGGGTAAATGGATTCAGAATCGCTTCGCGTCTAACCTCTATTTGATCATTTATATATATTATTTTTTAAGGGATTTGAAATGTCGGTCTTAGATCTGAAACCGGAACCGTTGAGGTTTCGGGCTGCATCAAAGATCGATCCTCTTTACACCCGCGGATTTTTAAATTATAAAAATTGAGATTTGTGTTATTCTCTCAATTAGATTTCCGAGAACAAGATAGTTTCATTTACGTAACGAATCGAATAATATATTTTTTTTTAAAAAAAATATTTATTTGATTTAGGAAAATTCCCAAGGATTAATTTATCTCAAAATTCACGCGCCGTTCGAAGTTCTTTGCAAATACGCTCAACTCATGAACATCAAGATGCCTATCAAAGTATACTACAAATATAATTATTTCCTTTTGAAATGATTAATTAAGCCAGTTATTAGAGATACGCCTATGACACTTTTTTTGCCGATACAGATACTGCTGAGTATCGGGTTGATACAACAGATACCTGGCGCAAATTTTGTTAATAAAAAACCTCGACGGATTTTAGTCAAACATATATTACTTTAAGTCTCGAGATTTCTACAAAAGGAGAATTAAAACATTCTGCCATGTTTTGGGGAAAATTTTGAGGGTTAGGTAATTGTATGAGTCAGAATTCAGATGTAACGCTTGAGGGGGCAATTTTTTTAAAAAATAATAAAAGTAAAAATTGGCCTATCTAACAAAATTTTTATGATTAAATTAATCAAAATATTTAGTGCTATTTTTAAAAGAAAGCATCGTCATCTGAGTATTATAGTGATCTTTATCCATTTTTTAAAATTGTTCAGGAGATTAATCAAGATAAACCGATTTCTTGTATTTTAAATAGGAAATCACGATGTAATAATCATTTTTACTGTGGGTATAAAGAATATTATACTGAATTCATTTATCAAAAATGTGGATATAGAACATTATGATACACAGCCTACGATATGTAGATATTTTTTTTTGTAATATTAAATTGCGTGGAAAAATTATTCAAACCAACTTTTACAAGGTTGAAATACTCTGGTATCGGTAAAAAAAATGAAACATATTGGCAACTATCAATACCGCGAGTAATGGCTCAGTACAAATTGAGCGGAAGCGTTTAGCGTTATTCTCCAAAAAAAATGGTTGCGTTATTTAATGCAAAAAAAAACGTTTACCAATTCGCGCGTTATTATTTAAAATATAATATTTGAGATAAAACGTTAAACGTAAACGCTTTCAATTTGAAAGCGCTTGATATTCATTTTATATAATATGCAATAAACTACGTTCCATCTTTCTGTCACTAATTTGATTTAAGCACGTCAAGTATTCAACGGACGAACTGAACTCCATGTCAAAAATTTACGATGTTTACACTCGACAAGTGCCGCAATCCTTTATTTTACATTTAAATGATAAAATATTTCCCTAATTTTTGAATAATAATTAAATCAAATTATAACCAACTTGTTTCTTTGTAATAAACATATTTGTTTATTGCGTTGTAATTAATTGTTGTTTATTACCCTAACTTTGGCTCATATACGGGATAGCCAAGCCTTTAGCCAAAAATTAAAAACCTACCTGAAACCTCTAGTTCGAGTCAACAACTTGAGTTGAGACCATTTTAGCAGGATAAAACATTTGGTCTTTTTGGAGTTGGCAAAAGTTATGTGATATTTAATAACACTAATTGTTGGCTTTTAACTTTAATATAAAAAAATGTTGTAAAAAATAAAATGTATATAAACTTTTTTTTAAAATTCAAACAATTCTTTCTCCTCTTCCGGTTGTCGCTGTAATGTGCTAATTAATTTTTTTATTTATTTTATAATTTAACGGAAATATTCATTATTTTATATACAGACCACTTTACTAAAGCGATTACATTTTGGTCAACTTAGAGTGTGTCCAAAACATCGAAAAATTAAATTCGCAAACTTTGGAAACTTTGATGGAAAATAATATAAATTAGCTATTTTAAATATAAAAATAAAAAAGATATCCAAAAGATAAATTCTAGGAAAATTTTATAAATTTCAAAGATTTAACTTACGATTTTAATCTAAAATTTTTAAAATTTGCCGAAGTTTTGAAACTTTTCGAATATTTATAAAAATGATTTTGGACACCGCCTTAAGAGTGATAATTAATTTAGTATTAGTATTATTGTATGTTACATTTAATTCGACCAAATAAGTCAAAATCGGCCAATACTTGTATTGACCGATTAATATCTAAAGTTAATGACGCTTATTACCCAGTATATCAATTAAAAATTAC
Organism: Gordionus sp. m RMFG-2023; assembly: GCF_954871325.1. Lineage (NCBI taxonomy): Eukaryota > Metazoa > Nematomorpha > Gordioida > Chordodea > Parachordodidae > Gordionus > Gordionus sp. m RMFG-2023. Next base: position 7,988,159 of record NC_088777.1, read on the forward strand.
CTAGAATTTAATGACCAAATTATCTAGGAAATTTTTAAGATAGCTATTCACCGAATATATTCTTTAGATTTTTGACATAACGCGTTTTTTTTTAATTTTAAATCATCTGATTTTTCTCAGGAAATATATTCCAGTATGTAGAATAGAACATATCTATATTTCAGAATTTTTTTGAATTGACAGATTACCCATCTTTCGTTGTAATATGATTCGAGCTAAGTGGGGTCAAGAGATAAGGAGTTGCTCATCATGAATAGATCGTCAAATTTAGAGGCTTTACTTCAAAGCCGAGAATAATTCTTTTGTTATTTGGCTATTTAACCATGAACTGTAAAAAACCCACGATGTATACATAATTAAGAGACTGGTGAACCTGATCCAGTTCATGAATCCTGCTCTGATCCGGCCCTTAAATGGTGCGATTTTTGAGATTTGGACCAGACCCTTAAAGTTCATAATAAAATAAGCCCAGTGGGGAAGGGTGGGATTTTTTAAAAAAAATGAATTTAAATTATATCAAGTCAACAAACAGTTGAAAAATTACGTCATGAATCATTTTACATATTCAAGCCGAATCCTACTAAAACATTGGCTTCTTTTTACACCTTAAAAGTGATCTTAAAATAGGAAATATATAGGAATCGATTGAACCAGCCGGATATTTTGGTTCCTGCACTCATTTAACATCCGGCATTGGTCCAATATCTGTCACCTTGCTAATATAGTTTATTAAAACATTACTCTAGAAATCCATTAAAAAAAAACTGAAAAAATTTTCAGAGTTCTATAATATAATATACCTATCATGTTCCAAAATGTAGTATAAAATGTTTTATATCATAATATCTTAGAAAGCTAGCATATCATTATAACTTAAAAACTTTCGACCCTTAACAAAGCTTATAAATTTTCACAAGATTTATTTATAAAGCTATAAATTTCCCATTTTACTAAATAAAATATGATATAAGCGCTGGCTTTCCAATTTAGATGTGATTATATTTATAACAATATATATACTTAATATCATTTATTCTTCTTTCCTTTTTTTTTATAGGAAGATAACTTTCTAATTCAAGTTAGCAAATTCTGGAAATATTTCCATAACCCATTCGCCTTATCCAAAAAATACAAACCCAAGGAAATGCATTATTTTACCTGTGTTTTTAATCAAGCCTACATGGACAGGTTCTAGCACTACATGATTCATGATTTAATATATTAGATTTTAAAATATCCCATTTCTTCCTCGCGGAAGAAAGAAAATGTCTTGAAACTAAGAATCTTCCTGTAATTTAGGGATTATTGAATTTTAATTAGACATGATGAGAATTCATAAATGTTGAATTTTCTTCAGATCTTGGCTGCGCCATAGCTCGAATATATATTTTTAATCAGCATGGACCCCATTTTTTTTGGTTTTTTTTTTAAAAAATGATAGATTTCGACATAAGAGAATATTAGTACCAAAATAATACATAATGCATTATTATTTTTTTAAATCTAAAAATTGAATTCTATTCAAACATCTGTTTAGAATTCTAAAAAGAGAGAAAAAAAAGGACGAGCTAAGGACGCGGCCTTAAAGTTATAGAGAAGAAATTTTTTTTAAAAAAGGTCAAAGTTATATAAACCCTAAAAAAAATGATTTTATCAAAATGAAATATATCAATAGAACGTTCGATTCATTATAGGAGTCGGTGTATTTTTGTGTAATCACGTGATAAATAATAATTGCCCAATCATAAAAATTTATAATTGTTAGTTAATCCGTTTGGTTTTTTTTTCTTCAAATTTTATTTGCGAATAAAATTATTTAAATCGTTAAAATTTACATAGATTCTATAACTGTAATATTTTACACCATTTGGACACCCCCCCCCACCCTCCCCCATACATGGTTTTTTAAAATATAATTTATTATATGAACTTTTTACCAATTTTTTTTTAAAAAATATATATTTATATTAAATCTAGATTTTTGATCGAAGATAAGGAAACATTTTTTGACAATGCCAAGAGGAGTAGAATCGTTCACGAAATGTTATCACGTTGCAAATTCGATATGCAAGCCGGAAAATTTGGTATTAATAAATATACTTTATACTTGTATAAATATGAACGTTTGATACAAAAAAAAATTATTACATATAAATGGAATTAATTGAGTTATCTGAACAATAAAACTTCAAATAATTTATTTTAAAGAGATAACCCATAAATTATAATGTTTTAAATTTAACCCCCCCCCCCTCCCCCCAATATTATAACTAGTTGTTTATTTTGGTGTTCAACTATAGTAAATATTTCAGGTTAGGCCTTATATTTAAAAATTACGTGCAGATTTAAAAAAAAAACCAGGTTAGGCCACACAACTTTATTATAGAAATGAAACAGGGCCGGACCTGGCAACCTTGTTAATTGAAATCAAGCGCTGGGCAAAGACTAAGTTCTCATCGCGCGGGGCCTGAGAATTTTGTCATTTGTAGACCACCGATATTGATTTAAATAAACTTATTTTAGATTCAATAAAAATTGAGAAATTTAATAAATTAAATAACTTAAATATAATATAAAATTTATTCAAAATGTTTAAAGTAAAGAAAAAAAAGAATATTAGTTTTAAAATAGTCAGCTCCAAGTTTCCTAACCTTAGCTGAAGTAACGTCGTGCCGCCATCATATTATATTATAAAACCTCAGGGAACAAGAGTTAAACTTACACCTAACCGATCTATGGTTTTGAAAAATTGAAACTAAATGTTAAAGATGTATTAAAGGTCGAATATGATACTTTTTCTGCTAAGTAAAATGCTATTTTAAGTCATATTGGTATCAATGACGTGCATAATACTTGATTAGCTATTCATTCATTTAATGCATTTGAAAGTGTCCATACATAGGAGTTTGCTATAACGCCATTTTGTAATCTGCACGTATATTAGATGAATAATATATGATAAATAAGACAAGTAATGGACGTGCAGACCTTAAAATATACGCTACATCTGACTTCTATATATGGGAAGGTTTAATTAATGAATCGCTAATCTATTAATATATATACATCATTGATTGGGATAGGGAATCCATTGGAGTTAAGAATCTCTGAATTCCAAATAATTTACTGAGGGGGGGGGGAATTTTTAAATTTAAAAGTCAGATTTGAACGATGTATGCCGACATATCATACAAACATTTTTCCTAGAAAATCTCCATCTCACATGAATCCACTAAATACTATTTAAAAAATAAATAAATATAGGTTTAAACAAACTAATATCCAGCGACACGTATATTAGTTCCTTTCCTTTGCACGATGGCCCATTTTTGGAACATCAATCAGATGCTATGGAGGATCGGTCTACCAATAATCATCACCTTCCTAAAAATGATAGACAGGTATTTAAAACTCCTTTTACTTTTTTTTGCCTGTTCCCATTTTGTAACTACCTAAAGCTCATCTTCTTGGTAGATTATCCCCCCCCCCCAACTTATTCACATTATCTAATCATTCATCTGACTATATTTTTAGAAAGTATCTTAGCTAGTATGATAAAACCTATCAAGTAGAAATTTTAGGGAATATCTTATCTAGTAATTGAGCTAATTCTCAATTCAAAAAAGTTATGAATCATTTGTTAGGGATTATTTAGTCTGATATTTAAAAAAATTATAAGTCAGGGTACATCTTATTTTTAAACAGTTGCGAATTCGCGCTAAATGTGAATGTAGGATTTCGAGGAAGTCATATAAGTTGTTAATGCAGGGAAACACCCTCAAAAGAAATAGGCTATTTAGATTTACGCGAATGATAACTATAATTTGTTTTATATTTACAGAAAGAATAATATAAATAACAAATAATATTTATTCAATGTATATACACCTAAAACAGACCAAAATAGAATGACCTATTCAAAATCTTCTTTAGCCTGAGGTAAATAGGAAATAAGTTTCATAAATAAGGTAAACCAGTACACGGCCTAAATATATTTTTCTTCTTCTTTTTAAAAAAATATTTATTTCAAAATGGGGATCATTTCATATATTAATGCATGCTTAAACAAAAATTGGATAAAATTTTAAGATATTGTACGAAATTTGGACGAAACCAAAAATGTTTTACAAAGAACAGCCGATCGGTTTGGTAAGGTAAATTAAATTTATTTTTTAAAAAAAACTCATTTTCCGACTTGATATCCTATTATTAGAGACCTGCAGGTCTGGACCGCAAAATAACGTTGGATTTAAGAATCCTGAGCAGGGCCTAATTTATAAATCCAGGGCGGGGTCAAATTTTTTAAAATAAATGCACCTATTTGGTTTCCAAAAATGAGATTCATTATTTCTTGCCTACGGCATCATAGTCTAATTTATTATTTATTTTGTTTTTCAAAGAATCGCAGGCTAATAATTAAAATTATTTTGGCTATGAGTTACATTTTAAAAAAATAGTATTTTGAAGGTATTATTTGCAATGGCGTGATTATATCTTATTATCTGATCATTTGGGCGCATGCTCAGAATATATTTTTATTTATATTTGTGGCTCAAAAAAGAGCTTTTCGCTTCAATTAGTAAATTTTTTTTAGGATTTGGGGAAAAACATGGCAAACAGCCATTAAAGGCGAACATAAGAATAAGAAAGGAGTGCTGAAAGCGCCATTTGTCTCTCATTCTAGCCACACATCTATTATAATTGTGTTGCCCATAATTGAATTAATATAAATCAGGAAATATTTCGGCGAGAAAATAGCCATATATTTTGCCTGGCTCGGATTTTACACCACGATGCTCATACCAGCTGCCCTCGTTGGCGTCTTGTGTTTCTTTTACGGACTATTAACCATCGATAATTACATTCCCACGTAAGTTTATAAAAACTATCTCTCATCATTCATTATTAATAATGTTTTTTTAATTAAAAAATTGCTTTTTTCAATTTTATTATAATTTAAAATCTTTCACAAATCATATATATAATATATATTTAAAACAAGTTATTGGAAACTCGAATAATTTTTGCGAAATACAGCGATTTAAATTGTTAAAATATTTTTTAAAAAAGAATCTCATTTTCCCTTTTAATTAAATTTCCTCTAAAAATTTTTTATAGAAATTGAAAATTTGAGGACATAAGAACCCATTTGTTGAAATAAAAATTTAAGAGATTATTATATTAAATTGAATAAGAAATATTTGGTTCAATTCATAAGTCCGATTTTTAACGATAGATTTTTAGTTTTAGGATTCTGCACATTTTACATGATTATGATTAAAAAGTGTATTTTTTTAAATTTTCATCTGTATTTAGATAAATTTGAAAAGTATCTTTTAATAACTCTGAATTTTACACAATTTCGCCAATTAAAAAAACTGATGTATGAGAATATATAATATATATATTTTAAAATATTTATTATTTAATATAGTATTTATATATTTATTTTTCCAAAAGTGAAGAACTCTGCGACAAGAACGGAGTCGGTAATTTAACGATGTGCCCATTATGCGATGAATTGTGTACTTTTTGGAAACTTTCTGATTCCTGCCTTTATTCCAAAGTTTTAAAAATATTGAAAAAATTAATCTAAAAAATAACCAAATAAAGAAAGAAAGGAAAACAATGAATATTTCTTTTTAAATTTAATATATTCATTTATTATTGTTTAGCTTACGTATTTGTTCGATAATCCGGCTACTATCGCGTTTGCAATCTTCATGTCTTTTTGGTGTAAGGGCGTTTAAAAATCATTTTAATTAACGCATTATATCTAGAGTTTGAAAAAAAATTTTACAGATTTTTTCGACCAAATTTTTGAGCAACAAATCTCTGAAGATCATAAAATGGAAGAATTTTTTTAAAGAATTTGTGATTTCAGAAAAAAATTTTATGCAAGGCTTGGAATTTTAGATAAAATTTTATCAAAAATCTTTGAAATTTTTATTTATTTTTGAGCAAATGTTAAACGCTGATTATATCTATTGGTAATTGCTTTATTTTTCAGCAGGCCTACTAAAACAAAACCACTCAATCTTTTAAGGTTTTTGTTTTGAAAATATGGCTTAACTCCGATAATGGGAGACATTGCTCACAGTCTAATAATAATCTTTTTACATGTATTAAGGAACCTTTGGGTTACTCATTTGCAGGCTTCATCCTATATTTTGAAGAAGAAGAAAAAAAATCATGTTCAAATTGGGTGGGATTTTATATTTTCTTACGATCTGGATTCTTAAATAAAAATTATTCTAATATGTGATATAAAATTTACTTAGCTACACTTTTCCTTGAACTATGGAAACGCAAGCAAAACGAATTGGCGTGGGACTGGGATACGAAGGATTTCGAGGAGGAGGAAATAGTTCGGCCGGAATACGAAACTCAAGTTAAAACGCTCAGGAAAAATCCTATCACAAACACCCTGGAGCCATATCTCCCACTTTACAGCAAAGCCCTAAGACTTATGGGAGCCGCTATCACCGTCTTAACTTTTGTAAGATTTTGATAACGCACTAGGATTAAAATTTTATAATAAAATAAATAAAGAAAGAAAAGGGGCATCGATTGAATTGATAATTTGTTTAAAAAAATTGTCTAAATGTTTAATCTATATTATCCAAATAGTTAGTAGTGGTGATCGGAGTGGTTTTCGGCATAATTCTATACAAACTCTCCATCGTTTCGGTGCTACATTCTCAAGGCGACAAAATTATTAGTCAAAACGCAAAATTAACCACAAATATTTCGTCGGCTATTCTCAACCTCTTGGCCATTCTTTTGCTCAATAAAGTTTGTAATATTATATAATGCACATACATACACATTACACATACATTATATACACTGCTAAAATCTTTTCAGTTTTATCTTAAAATCACCCGAACCACCTTAGGTTATAAAACTATGAGTTGTTTAATTTAAAAAAGAACATTTTATTTTTATTTTATAACTTTATAAACATGTGAGATGTGACATTTTGAAATAGAAAAAACAATCGAATTCTCGAAAATTTGATATCATCATTCAAGACGAAAGCTCTAAGAATGTTTAATAAATCTCTTTGTCGACTTATGAGGTTGAAATTTTTTTCAGTTCAGTTTATATTAAATTTTAGCCGATGAAACTATATATTACATATTTAATCATATTGAATAATGTAAAATGTATGTTAAAAAAAATCAATAGGTTTACTCAAAAATAGCAACCATTTTGACGGACTTAGGTATAAATTATTTTTATGGTTGTAATTATGGGGTTTGTTTCTTTTCTCTAAAAAAAAACTTAACTTCGATAATAATAAATCTCTTTGTCGACTTATAAAGTTGAGTCTTTTTTTAGTTCAATTTATTAAATTTTAACCGATGAAATTATATATTACATATTTAATCATTGTAATGTAAAACAGGAACCCAAACCTTTATTTATGACGGTTCAGTTTTGTTATTATTCAGTATTTATAAATTCATAATGGTTACAGTTCTTAAGATGAAATTTATAAAGGTTCGGTTTAGCTAGTAAAGGTTTATAAACGTTCATTGCGGTTATTTAAAAAAAATTTAAATTATTTTTATTGAACAATAAGATCGTATATGATTTTAATTATGAATATTATTATTTACTACAATTTTTGCCATCACTTAAGCTTAATATATTGTTTATTCATTTTTATTATAAATAATACATAAAAGTATATAAAAAAGAATTCATTAGTGTGTTTTTATCCATTTTAACCCTAGCATAGAATTTAATGACGGCTCAACAGAAATATTATGGCTAGATTTCGATATTGATGATAATAGATTGGGAGAGCTTTGATTTTTAAATAGTTAGGGATTTGTGTTCTTTAGAATGATGCCTTTGAATATGCCCTTCCAAAATTAGTTTCATGGTCATAAATATCATTTTGCATTTATCTATATTACAGACTGATTCAATTAAGAGAGAATATTATAAGTTAAAAAAGGAACGGACTGGGTTAACACTGATGTGGACCATTTAAAGGTTTTATAAAGGAAAATAAAATAAATTTTAATATATTATCAACATAAATACAAAAAAAATATGAGGTCAGAGCAAAATATTCTAAGATTTTGATATTTATAAACTAATTAGAATTTATTAGTTTAAAAATTTACAATTCTTCACATCTAGGAAATAATATAAAAAACAGAAGAACTTTGCTAATACTTGCACTTTAAGACAACACAAAATATATTTTTCATAATAAAGACTATAACATACTAATGCTTTAAAATAAACACAAATGCCAAAATTCTATAAATTATATATAAAATTAAAACCTTATAAATTTCTCTTTTTGAAATTTATATGGGAAAAATGACCCTTCTATCAAACTACTGATGGGTAAATGATGATACTGGAATATTAAAATAGAAAAAATAGCTCTTAGAAGCAGTTAAAAGAGTATGAAAATTAATACATACTTTTTATGGATATTAAACAAATATTTTGATAATTATAAAATTGATACCTTAAAACGATGCGGATATAATAAACTATGTAATACCACAAATAAATAAACAATTGTAAAATGATTGATTTTATTTTGGTTGAAACCGGTTGAAACCGGTTTCATCTCATTTATAAATGATGTTTACAGCGGTTTAGCTGTTTATTTCGGGTGCATGATGTAAAATATATGTTAAAAATAAATAGGTTCACTCAATAATTAGCAACCAATTTAACGGATTTAGGAATTTACATTTTATTATATTTGCCTATTCATCATTTATATCTATAATATTTTTAGTTATATTGCTTTGGTTACCTTTAAAACTTGTTTTTCAAAAGCTTTAAAACTTTAAGTAGACCTAATTGATAAAATTTACAAAATTTTACAAATATTGTTAGAGCCATATTTTTATTTTTCTATTTAAAAAAAAACCTTGGCAGGTTAAGTGTGATCATTACTGTTTTGAGTTAAATATGAGATATTATTTCCATCCTCGAGACCTAGCCTATCTCGAGTAGGGTCTAATATATTTTTTATCCAGCCCGGGTGATCGGGCCGGGCCGGGCCAATTAAATTTTTTTAATTATTATTAATTTTACCTTCAGAATGTCCCAGAACTAGGACGGATTACGAAGACAGTTATACCCTTAAAATGTTTCTCTTCCAATTCGTCAACTATTATTCGTCTCTCATATACATCGCTTTCTTCAAAGGAAGGTAAAATTTTATTTATTTTTTTTTTCCAGGAAAACTTTTGTATTAGGGCCCAACTATGTAATATGACTTAAATGGAATATATTAGCGACGACCGGCTAACCCCGGGGTAATCGAGATTTTTCCGGGTTAAAAGGCCCGGACCTTCGCGAAAATGATTTATAAGGGAAAAAATAATGATTAACTTTCTAAGTTTAAATTTTTTTCGATTATTAAATTCTGACCGGGCTCTTAAATTTATTTTTCACGAGTTCAAACAGTCATCGTATAAGTCATTCGAATACTCCCCTTAATAATTCTAGTTAGAATCACACATGCGAAATTATTTAATGGATGCTGACTAAGTGTTGACTAATAGATTATCCGGAAATTTAAATATAGGCAATTTATCCTACCCCACTCCCGTCCCGGAGTTTGAGGGCCTTTGGGTATATAAAATATTGTATTACTGGCCCAAAATTTTAATAAATTCGTTTACAATTTCGATCTTATTTTTTTTTTAAAGGATAATTTTGACTTGTCAATCCATTTTATATTATGAATTTTTGTTTTTTATTTACTACATTTTATATTATTGAATTTTCGTTTCTTTTATTTACTATATTTCTAAGACCTCACAAACATAAAACAAATAAGAATATGGATAAAATTTCGCGGAATATGATCAAAAAAAATTTCTTCTAATAAATTTTATTAAAATATTTTGTGGATCGATGCCCCTCCCCCTCCCCTCACTTTATACGTAATTTCCTTACCCCGAGCCTAACTGATACCAATATTAATAAACTTGTTAAAAATTCAAATTTTGGTACTGTACTCATAATTAAAATAATTTCCTTTTAAATTATGTTACATTTTGTTTGATTTTTTTTTATAGTTGTATTTTCTTCTTTTCCTTTACTAAAACAAAAATTTAATATTTCGAATATAGATATTCTGGAGATCCCGCTGGAGGAGGCAAGATTTTTGGCTTTAAGTTAGAACCGGTATAATTCATTTTTTGAAAAAAAAATTTCTCTCACCTTAATTATATTGTTTATTAATAAATAAGCCTTGTTTTGATCAGTTTTTAGGTGTAAATTTATTAGCTAATATTTCATGGTCGATATTTTTTTTAAAAAAAAAATAAGGAAAGAAATAAAAATCAAACAGATTTAAAGAATGGGGAAATGTAATTTTTTTAATATATCAATCATTTTGGAATATATTTGTACGTCAATGGTTCGATTTTTTATATTTATTTCTATGATTTACTATATTCTCGCAAGATAATACTAATAAAAAGCTAGAACCTGAGTGGTAAGTATTATGGGAGATTAGATTTCCCTCTCTTTAATTGCATCTCTCATTTATTTTTGTTGATGAAAGTTTAGAACAAGGTGGCGAAAGAAACATAACTGATAAAACTGAAGTTTATTTGGGGAAATTTAAACACAAATCTAGTAATTATATATATATAATATATTTTATTTTTAACATTTTTTTGCGAATTTATTTAAAAAATATACATTTATCGTTGAAATGATCAAATTTAGTGCGAACCTGCAGGTTGCATGGCCGAACTTTTCATCCAATTCGTAGTCATTATGATTGGGAAGCAAACATTGAACAATATTCAGGAATTATTTTTTCCGTAAAATCATTAGAAAATTTTATTCTATTGATAATTTTGTTTTCTCTTATAGGACTAATTAATAATTATAAAGATTATACTCTTATTTTTTTTACAATTTAATATTACGAATAAACGAAATTTAAGTAATTGTAATGGTTAAAAATTTTTATATTCGATGAATATGAATGAATGCTACCAGCTGGTTATCATAAGATTTCTAAATCTAATCCCATTTCCGCTAATCTTTCAAAAAAGCAATTTTGAAAAACATTCTTAAGATGAAAAGAGGAATAAAAATTTGGAAACGCTAGCATTTTTTTCTATAAAATTATATGTTATTTAAGCGAGATTTCTGGGTTACAGGGGGTTTACAGAAAATAATCCATGATTAGTTGCCATTCGAGCTCGTTCCAAAAATATAGTGGTTATTATCCCTTATATAAAATAATATATTTTTGAAACCCTAGCGTGATTATGAATTGGTGGCGACGACGTTCATTCCTACGGAGCCTATCTTCCCCCCTCCTCAAAAATCATAATGCAGACAATCATGTCGTAAACGAGAAGGGTGCTACTCCGATATCAGATAACCGGAAGGAAAGTCAAAATAATACTCGTATTAACCCTCTTATTAAATATATTTGGAAATAAAAAAAAATTGATTTTAGAGGTTATTCATTTATCTTTTTTGAGTCAATTTGGAGGTCAGCTCTTTGGGGATCAATTATTTACTATAAAAAATAACATTTTAAATGAAATTGGGTAGATAGAGTTAGAAAAGGAATAATGGTCTCGGTATGCAATCTCACCTAAAATATTTTCACATTTGAAAATTATAAGAATTTTTATTTTTTCACCAGATAAGCTAATAACTTTTATCAGAGGCCTACAGAGGTACCATTTGAACGGGTCCGGCTTGGATTTTTTTTTTCAAAAATAATTTTTGGTCCGCCCAGGGTTTTAATATATTATATTTTTTTTTATGAATTCTTATAGCTAATAATGGCAATTTAAAATATTTGGTATTAAAATGTCCCGGCCCGGATATTTTTTTAAAAAAATTTAGGCCTGCTAGACCCGCGTTTTTTCTAAAATATTTCCTAGGCCCAGCCCGACCCGGTTATACTTAAAGGATTAAGATTTAGACCTGCCCATAAATGAAAATACGATCCCCCGGATCTGCAGTTCTCTAATTTTTTTTTATAGCCGCTATTGAAGAATTTTTTTTTCCAGGCCTGCCCCAAAAAATTAAACTTAGGATATTCATTTTATTTTAACTTCTTGGGGCTTAAAATTAAAATATGATTTTATGGTTCTCATTTTTTTTTCCATTTATGGAAATATTTTTTTACAAGCCAGGTCTGGCAACTCCTACCCAAAAATATATACGGTCAGAGCCAAAAAAACGAAGCCGGAAAACCCTTAGTAAAAAAAATAAAAAATTTGTTATTTTTAGACCAAGAAGATAACGATTCAACGGATATATATGACAACGTTAACGCTACCGAAAAAAATGGAAAATCCGATAAAGATATACCTCAATATCAAGACGATTATAATTTGGAAGACACGGGTCCTATGGGGTTATTCGATGAATATTTGGAGATGGGTTTATTATTTTGCTATTTATCTATCCATTATAAGTTTGCGTTTAACAAGGTGGCTATGAATTAAGTGGAAATTCAGATCGATGACATTTTTTCCGCCATTAGGGAGAATTATTTGAGGAAAAAAAAATAGAATTAGCCGCTAAATTTAGATTTATAATGATTGAAAGCTAATTCAAGTTTAATTTAAAAAAATTCTACTTCCGGATTAGGATTGTTTAAAGTTATCTTTGAGAAGTAACTAGTTACAATCTTTAAAAATGTCACTGTTTCACTATTTCAAAAGTTACATTACAAAAAATAATTAACGAATATACTACAATAACGTAAGGTATACAATTTGGGTTTACTACAATGTTCGTGGCTGCTTTTCCCTTAGCTCCCCTTTTCTCGCTTCTGAATAATATTATTGAAATACGACTCGACGCTTTCAAATTTGTTACGCAATTCAGGAGGAGCATATCTTGTCGGGCCCAAGATATAGGTTTCATTCGAAAAAAAACTGTATATCATTCTATTTGCTAATTTGGTATCCTATATTATTTAACTTTTCCCATTTTTGTTACATATATTATTTATATTAAATACCTTCCTTTTTTTTAAATTAGGTGTTTGGTACGATATAATTAACGTTATTACAAAATTGTCCGTAATTACCAATGTAAGTTTTTTTTAAGATAAGTTATTATTTCTTTTTAGAGAATTATTGAATAGATAACTTGTTTGCCTATTGATTGGTATAAATCTGGGAAAAATATTTTTTTTAAACTTTCTTCTAGAGATCTTAGCCTGAAAAAGCCCGGCCTGTAATTAGAAAATTTTTTTGTTAGCTCTAACCAAAATTATTTTCAAAAATTAAGCTCTCCTAAGACTAAGGTAAACCCAGACCCCTTTGGAGGGGGGGGGGGTTGGGCCTTCAGCACTACTTTCTTCCATACTAATTACAATAAATACAAAAAAATTTGAGAGAGAGTAGCTAAATATTTAAACTCAGCCATGATTAAGGAATCGCATTGTTATTTTTAGGGTTTTAGTCATTAGAAATAATTTTTATTTTGTAAGTATGTCGGAGGGAAATTGAAAACATGAGAAGCTAATGAATTTTAAATGATGTATCATGTGATATTTCGACTTGCAAATCTATAATTTATTTTAGAAAATTCGGACCTTCCCGATTCATTATTTAAGTGATGCTATTTTCCTGTTAGTAGGCTGTCTTGTATGTCTTCTGATAATTTTTTTTGTATATTTATTTTAAATGGGAATAGTTTTTTCGTCTCAAACTTTTATCGCAGTTATAAAAGCCACCTTTTTACTTAAAATTTTTATTTCATCCATAATATTCTTAAAAAATCCTGGTTAAAATCTCTAACGTATGATTACCTCGACATTAACGGATAATTATTTTTCAAATTTTCGGCACTCCCCAAGGCCATGATTATAGCTTTCACTTCAGACTATATCCCCAAAATGGTTTACCAATACCATTTCTCGAAATACGACACGACATCTGAAAACAATCTCTTATACAACCAATCTAATTACAATCAATACACCCTCGTAGGTTATATGAATCAAAGTCTGTCCGTCTTTAATCTGTCCTACCTGAAGCCACCTTTAAGAAGTATCGACGGAATCTATAGTGGGAGTTACAGCGACGCGAACACGGAAAATATTTCCGTCTGTAGGTTTTTTTAAAAAAAATACCATATTTTTTTTTAATCATTGTCTGCAGTAATGCAAAATCGCTCCATCTGAACCGATTTTTAAAAACGACTGACTCAATATTTTAGCCAGAAACATATTGCCTAAGCCTCGAGATTTCGCTAATTGATCTCCAAACCTTTGTACAATCTATGAGCAAAATTTTCAGGCTTGTATAATATTTTTCTGGATAGAATGCTGAGTTAGCCCGTTTTTAGATTAGAAATCGGTTCAAATGGAACGATATTCCACCACAAATCATATTGGGATAATTTATGTAGATTTTGGATTTTTATTTTAAATAATTCTATACTAAAGATAATTTTTTTAATTTTCATAAATCGAGTTCATCGAAGAGGTATTCTAGCCCTATATAGAGTACACCTTTACTCTATGAATTTTTGGAAAATTTTCGCCCGCTAACTTTTTCGAATATTTTTGCTTATATGGAAATAGATAATCTATGTATAAATTTGATGAAGGTTTAGATGTTCAATATAATATTGTCTGAAATTATACTAAAAAGAGTTATTTATTTTTTAAGGAAAGGTTAAAATGATTTTTTTTTATGCTTAACAATTATAATTTACTAATATTCAACATGTTTTTAAGGAAAATTATAATTATAAATGAGGATATGCTCATTTTAAAAGGGCACTGAATAAAATTATTTTTCTAAAAATATATGCAATAAACATAAAAGACAATAAAAATTGGAACGGCATTTACAAAATTATTTTTAATAATGGATTAGCAAAATATCTAAAGTCGGTGCATATATCGATAGAAGGCTTTTGAATTTTTCTGATAAAAAAAATAATATTTTATTTTTATTTTAGGTACAGAGACTATAGAATTGCTGTTCCCCCTTTCAACATGAGCTACAAGTATTGGGTCATATTGGTTACAAGATTAGCTTTTGTTATCATTTTTGAGGTTTTTATATAAAATATATTGTATTTATTAAATAGTTTTTTTATAAGCGAAACAAAACTTATTACATTTTGGGCAATATATATAATATTTCTTAAAATCTTTAGTTTCATGTTATACTATTTTAAAAAAATATTTAGGTTAAGTCGGCGGGGCTTAATGATCCAATTATAGATATTACAATTAGATCGGCAAATTTCGATCGATGGATCACCTGTGATTAAACGTATCCTTTGCATCATTGTGAATAATTTTAGGGTTTGGGATCGAAGTGATCCACGGATGTCTGAAACTACTAGAGCGAACAATAGATTATTTAGATGGCTATATTAATTGGTCTTTGGGCTTTCTGCTCTAATAATAGAGTTGACAGAAAAAGATTTGGCAAAACGATCAGCACTATTATCCCAAGCGGGACATACGTTGGTTTCATGGGACCAGGGTTATTCCATAGGGTTTAGTTTGATTGTCAGGGCTAAGATTAGAGGATTTCAGCTTGGAAGTAAGCTTTATGGTCTCAAGGTTCTATTGATGGCATAGTGCCTAGGTAATCGGCCTTGAAAAGCTTAGGAATATTAAATCTGAGTTGGTTGGATTTTAGTAGATCAAACAGGTGTGTCTTATTTGAGAGCAAATTATTCTCTGGAATACTCACCCTACTGATATAAGTCTGATTTCTCCATTTGTTTTGTTTAAAGTTATCAAGCTAGTTCCAATTATGATGGACTGAATTATATCCCGAATATTATTGTAAAATATATGATTGTAATTTGATATAAAGGTATGAATCGTATTAAATCTTGTAGGTATATGGCTCGAGCGCCATCAATGCCTCCAGAAGAATCTTTTTTGAATGGCTTGATTGCATACAGATTTCTACCTCAGTTAATGGAACAGGATATCAGAGGGTGGAAAAATGATAGGCGTAAAATCTTGGGGATGTTTAAATTATAGCCCCCTAAGATTTTTCCCAATAGTGTCATTGAAATACCTAGGTTGATAGTTGCATATATATTAAATAGGTTTATTTTATTTTTAATAAGCTTAGATTTTTTTATCTGTCAAAGGTTTATTAAAAGAATGTATAGATTGTTTGGAAATATCAAAGTTAATATCATTTGAATTTAATGTTTTTTTTTATATTTAATGATAAAGGTAAGTTTGATGTAGGAAGGTTTAGATTAAATAAATGCTGAAAGATTAGATAAGGACAGGGCCACCATCGTAGATTTTATTGTATTTAGCGAAGGGTCACTGGTCGGTTTAGACCCCAGAAATAAGATTCAAAAAAGGACTCGGCGTTGTATTCACACCGAGTTTAGAAAGAAAACTAAATTGAATACAGTTAGTTTGTTGGCCAAATAAATGCCGCTCACCACTTTTCCCGAAACTGATCCGGGGGTTGATTCACTAACTAACTATATTCGGTACTATTTAATAAGTATTATATGTTTTGTTTTAAGCTAGAAAAATTGATTTGTTCGAATACTTTAATTTTTTTAACCTTCTCCCAAACATTACTATGTTAGTTCATGACAATTTAGAAGAGAATTAATTTTAAATAGTATTAAACTATCTCTTTGTTACTTGTTTTTTTTAAAAGATCCTTTTTATTTTGTTCTTACCCTTTAATCAAAACGTTTAAATGTAAAATACATGGGCTTATAATACTTATATTAGATATTGGGACGTATTTTTTTGATTGATTTTACCTGTTAATATATATAGAATTTTAATTTAAAACAAAAATATATATTTTTTTTTTAAATATAAGCAAATAATTAATCATTATTAGAAAAAAAACCACCCATCCAGATCAAATTGATTACTTAACACGACATTTAATTTTACCTCAAAATAAAAATACCCCTATCCAGGATCCCAATATTAATATATTTATCCACGCTTTAAAAATATTTATACGTCTGATCATTATAATATACCCTTTTTAGCATTTCGTGTTCGTTTTGACCGAGCTAATAGCCTACCTAATCCCCGATATGCCCTACATTCTCAAAGTTCATTTGGCTAGGCAAAGACTCTTACTCAGAGGAGCTTTGTACGAGTACGACCTCGATTCTCCGCTGATCAACCCAGAACCAGGTGTATCCAAATCTCGAGCCTCCGATAATGTCCACGAAAATGAGCGCGAGATAAATGCCGGAGGCTTGGACGTGAAAAATATTGAAAATATCGATCCGAAAAATCTGGAGGGCGCACGAGACAAAAAGATAACAATTAAAGCGGCTGACCTTGATCCGCAAGCACATTTTAGCGATTTCCAAAGTGGTCTTACGAACAAGAATACCACCCCCACCGATATTGCGCGAAAAAATCTAGCGATTCGAAAAAAGGTTATCGAAGAACTCGGCCAGGCTCTCTCGAAAGATTTACTCGAAAATAAAATATTAAAGGATCTCGACGAATTTCAAATTGGCAAGACGGCCAAATTTGACGAAAATAATCGTTCGACTCAAATAAATATGGACGATACGCTTGGCGCAATGCCAAAACAGAGAATATCAACATCTCCGATGAGGAGAGATGCCTCCGTTCCAAGGATAACCGGTAAAACGAGAGATTCTTTCGAAAAAAGTCTCATCAAAAGCACTAGAAATATTTGAAAAACGTCATCTAATATTAAATGGGAATTAAAATATTCCTTGTTTGATTTATTGATGGTCGTAAATTAAAAGATAATATATATACAATCATCATAACGACAAAATAAAAATGAAACTCATAGTAAAGAAAAAATAAATAAATCCCCCCCCCCCTCACACATATTCTGAAAATGAAATTCGTTTTGTTTGAAAAAAAGAAAAAATTAAGCATTATATACTAATTTTCTCTGCCCATGTAATAAAGTCTTCCAAACTAGATTATATTCTTAACTTCCCTTCCCTCCTCCCTTCATTCTATCGTTTTTATTAATATATATCAAAATCTTCTAGTTATTATTTAAGAATATAAAATAGATACCTATATATTATTAATTACCTTTTTGCGACGTAATATTCTTTTTTAGAGAAAAATATTTTATTTGTAGGATCTTTAGACAAGGTATTTTTAATATAAATATTGCGATATTTTTTTAAAAAAATATATTTTTTTTAAATTATTTATATAGCTCCATTTCACCACCTCACTTATTTTCGCATCATTTTATATATGAGAGGTTTTATTTATATAAATAAACAATATTTTTTTTTTACAACATTATAATATAATATTTTATAAAAATATAAGAGTATTGCGCCATTATCAAATTTATTCGTGCATTTGAAACGATTCAATTGGAAATTTACGATTATTTATGGATATTATAATTAATAAAAAATATCCTTGGTTGGGATAAGGGAAAATATTTTGTTATTAAGTTTATTCTTCGTTGTAGAAGTTTTTTGAACTGCTTGAATTTGAAGGCGCCATATTGGTGTATGCTTTTTGCAGTCTTTCTTATTTTAGCATAAGAAAGCATGTTTAAGATTTAAAATAATGGAAATATACTTAAAATTTTTGTGGGATAAAATATCAATACACAGGGAGGAATTATTTAAATTAATTTTAACTTTTGCTAAAATTAAAAATAGAATATAACCCATTTGAAATAGATTATAACTTATTGAAATAAAATACTTAGCAATTCACAATTCTTCTAAAAACCTTTTATATTTTAAAAATGTTTGCTACAGGTGGGGGAGAAATTCCCCCCCCCTCTCCTCCGCTGGCTGCGTACCTGGCATGGTTTCATTTTTAAAAGATGGTGCCCCGGTTACGGTGGTACGTTTTTCGTTTCTCTTTTTTAAAAATAAAATAAAGTAAATAATAAAAGTTTAAAAAAATATCCTTACCTTGAATTCTTTTGTAAAAATAAATAGTAAAGGAATTACTTATCAAATTCGTCGTTCGATATTGGAGATGATAAAAGGACAAATAAAATTTTTTGACTTTTCTTTTCGATAGTCAAAATTTTATCCAAATTTACAAAATTATAAAAGGTAAAAAAAAAATAAAATAAAATAAAATATATATATATAAATAAAAGAGTAATATGATAAAAAAATAGTTTTTCATCAAAATCTTTCAATTTCTACGTTAGGATGTTTTGTTTCAAAGCTTTTAACATACCGCACTGCATAATTATTGATAAGATGTTGAGGGAAATGGGAGGATGCAGTAGATTCTCTTATGTCCGAAATAACAGGACGAATGAAATTCACTTTTACTTTAAAACCCTCCGAGAGATGATCAATACTTATATGTCTCTTAATGGAAAGCCTTACGTTTTTGATGAAAATAAATTCATTTTTATATTTTGTGCAATTACGGAATATTAGAAATTAAATGTTAAATCTTAAATATCTTTGCAAACATTATACGCTTTATATATTTGACATACTACATTTATAGGGTATAGAAAATTTTCCCTATGTTACATTATTAAATAAAAATTTACGCGATGCTTAACAGACAGTCTATAGAATATTAATAAAAAAATTTTTAATTTTCCTTCATAACTTAAAGTAGTATGAAATTCTTTGTGACGAGTCAAGTCTAGATATTTATAGATAATTCAAATTAAAACTTAGTGGACTAAATCCTCTTTATAAATTAGAATTAAATTTTTCACAGACAAATTATATTGAAACTTAGTGGACTAAATCCTCTTTACGAATTTGAAT
Organism: Gordionus sp. m RMFG-2023; assembly: GCF_954871325.1. Classification (NCBI taxonomy): domain Eukaryota; kingdom Metazoa; phylum Nematomorpha; class Gordioida; order Chordodea; family Parachordodidae; genus Gordionus; species Gordionus sp. m RMFG-2023. The sequence continues at coordinate 8,007,896 of NC_088777.1, forward strand.
TAAAATTTTTATAGACAAACTATATTGAAACTTAATGGACCACATTCTCTTGATTAAAATTAAAATTTTGTATACAACTCAAATTTGAATTTTAATGGACTACATGCATATTTTGCTTTTACGATTTTAAAAATTGAAAGTTTACCTTATTTAAATAAAATTTTAACATGGATGATAAATTAATTCTTACACAGACTCAATATGTTCCTAAATTTCCCGTGTTATCAGGGAAATTGTCGGAAACTTATCATTAACTTAATTGAAACTTATTTTGAAGGACATATTGGGTCAGACTCATCTAAAGTTAGGACACTACTATGTGGCTTACCAATTGAGATTGTAGACCAAGTTACGTCGATATGTTCTAAAGCACAGTTAAAAGACTTTAATATTGTTTTTGGTAAATTGAAACTAATAATTCCAAGTGAGGACATGAATGTAAATATAAAGAACTTTAACTTAGCGGTACAAGGTGCCGAAGAGTCCTTCCATACTTTTTATTTTAGGATTTCAAAACTTCATAAAAAATGCGATTTTGATAACGATACGAGAATGATTGAGAAATTAATAACTTGTTCTTTAAATGATAATATCAGAAGGAAGTTAAATAAACATAAGCACGAAGGCTTAGATAAGATGATGAAATTAGGAGTTGAGTTAGATGGCAGTAATATCAAGCCGGAGATTAGCGATACAAATTATATAGATAAAAACGAAAATTTTATAAAATCTTAATAATTTTAGGCCAAGTGATATAAATAGCAGAAACTACCAAAACAGTAATTTCCGAAATAACGATAGTCACTCTAGAAATTTTAGTAATAATCAATCTTCAAACAACTACAATTCAAGCAATTTTGGTAGGAACAACGCTCGGCTAAGATTATAACTACAATTCAAACAATTACGGTAAGAACACCACTCGGCAAGATTACAATAACAATTCAAACAATTATGGTAGAGGTACTTGGCAAAACAACAACAATTCAAACTATTACGGAAGAAACTCCATGTGGCACAATAACAATAATGCAAACAATTATGATAAAAACAATGCCTGGCAAAACAACAACAATTCAAACTATTACGGAAGAAACTCTATGTGGCACAATAACAATAATGCAAACAATTATGATAGAAACAATGCCTGGCAAAACAACAACAATTCAAACTATAACGGAAGAAACTTCAGGTGGCACGATAATAGCAATTCAAACAATTATGATAGAAATAATGCCTGGCATAACAATAATAGAGATGGTGGAAACAATACATGGAAAAACTATAATCTAAGAAAACAAATACAATATCATGATCAGAGCCAAAGTAATGGCAACAATTGCAATATGAATATTGAAGAGATTGTGGAAAATAAAAATGATGTTACACAAAATAATAATGATAGTGATTTTAATATCAACAATTTAACAGAGCATAAACTCAATGACAATGCATTCATGGCTTCCTTAAAAATAAACGATGTTACCGTTACAATGCAAGTCGATACTGGATCTAAATTCACAATTATACCTCATGATATGGCTAAACAAATAGGTATTAAAGATCTTAAAAAGTCCACTCTACAACTCACAGCTTATGATGGAAACTTAATTAAAATTATTGGCGTCACTCATGTTAAAGTAACCTACGAAGGTATCACCAAACACTTGCATGCCGTGGTCGTTAAATCTAATAAAAATGCGTTATTGGGACGTATGTGGATTAATGCCTTTAGTAATATTTTGAACAAATTTATAGCAAACATTGATACCAACTATGAAGATGAAATAAAGAAATTAATAAAAGATTGCGAATCTAAACTGACTAAAAAACCGATCAACAAAGGGAATGTCAAGATATATCTACGTAATGACGCCAAACCGAAAATCATACCACCTAGACGGTTACCTTATTCAAAGATAGACGCTGTCACTAGAGAACTTACGAGATGGATAGGAGATGGAGTCATTGAGCCGGTAACAGATGTCCGATGGGCAAGTCCGATAACCGCTGTCTACAAGGATAATGGGAGCGTTAGGGTTTGCGCCGACTTCAAAGACACTGTCAACCCAGCCCTTGAGGACTTCAGATACCCACTTCCAAGAATAAATGATCTTATCGCTAAGCTTAAGGAAGGGAAGAAGTTCACCAAGATAGATTTCAAGGATGCGTTCCTACAAATTCCCATCGACGAAACCTGCAGAGACATATTAACTATATCTACACACAGGGGGTACTACCGGTTTACCAGACTTCCTTTTGGGTTAAAGACTTCATCTGCGATTTTTCAACAAATTATGGATCAAATTTTCGGTGACATGAAAGATGTCGTATTTTATATACGGGAAGTAGTGACGAAGTTCATTTCAACAACATAAAGAAGGTTTTTGAAAGAATACTATCTCATGGTTTAGTGCCTAATTTTGCAAAAAGCTTATTTTTCAAAAAAAGTCTAAGGTTCTTAGGACACGACATCGACGCCAAGGGGATCCACGCCAACCATGACAAGATCGAGGCGATCGTTAAAATGCCGGAACCAAAATCAGCCGCGGAATTGTCAACGTTTCTAGGTATGGCCGGGTACTACAGAAAATTTTTGAACAACTTCGCTGAAATAGCTGATCCTTTATACAAGATTGTTAACAAAGAAAAATGGGAGTGGAATTTGGAACACTCCAAAAGTTTTGATGATCTAAAGACATTGATTAGTCTTCCTCCAGCTTTGACGTACTTTAATCCTGAACTACCTATCGGAATTGCGACTGATGCATCTAAAAGAGGTTTAGGAGCTGTTTTGTTTCACACTGAAAAAGATGGCAAAGAAAAACCGATAGCTTTTGCATCAAGAACTTTAGCAAAATCCGAAACAAACTATACCAATATTGAGCGTGAAGCTCTGGCCATTATGTTTGCTATCAAGAGATTTCAAGAATACTTGATAGGGACTAAGTTCACTATTGTAATGGATCACAAGCCGCTAATCCATATTTTCACCAAAGGGCTCAAAGATAATAGCACCATGTCATTAAGGTTACAGAAGTGGAGTATAATTTTGGGGGGTTACGACTTTAACATCAGATATAAGCCTGGTAAATACAATGTTGTTCCCGATTGCCTCTCAAGACTACCACAAGTAATGGATGATGACGTTATTGATGATATCGCGATTATAAATGACTTTGGCGATATACCTCTTAGTTTTGACCGAATACGTGATGAAACGTCCAAAGATTTTGAATTATCTCAAGTTATGAGTGACATAAGAAATAATGTGCCTATCCAAAATAAAATTTATGGAAATATTGAATACGAACTAAGTATCATTAAAGATTGTCTGTACAAAAGCGACAAAATAATAATTCCGTCAAGTCTGAGAAAGAACATACTGAAGGCGTTACACGAAGGTCATTTGGGAGCAGGTAAAATTAAATCCTTAGCCAAAGATCGTATGTGGTGGTCTGGTATGGTCAACGACATTGATTTGGAAGTCAAAAGTTGCGATGATTGTAATATTTATCATGATAATCCAAAGAAAATACAAAATCCATGGGTAGCAGCAACTAAACCATTTGAAAGGATACACATAGATTATGCGGGTCCGTTTTTTACAAAGAATTGGTTGATAATCGTTGATGCTTACAGTAAATTTCCGGTTATAGTTCCGGTAAAGAGTATTACGACTGAATTCACGTTAAAGGAAATTTATAAAACTATTTCACTATTTGGTATACCTGAAACCATTGTTACAGATAATGGTACCAATTTCACGAGCAAAGATTTTGAAAAATTTTGCAGCAATTATGGTATAAAACATGTACTAACGTCGGCCTACCATCAGCAATCTAATGGACAAGCTGAACGTATGGTGAGAACATTTAAAGCTCATATGAAAAGAAACATAAAGATTGACTTAGAAACTGCGCTGGACAGATTTTTGTTCAACTATAGAAACACGCCGAATGACACTACGGGAGTTACACCGTCCAAGAGAATGTTTAATCGCGACATTAGAATAAAGTGAGATTTATTAAAACCTTTGGAGGATAAAGTTGGTGAAGTCTTCATGTCGTTACCACGAAATCGAACTTTTAATAGAAGAGACTATGTTTGGTATAAGAAACAGGGTGATGATACGTGGTGCAAAGGCAGCATCAAGCTTAAAGAGAGTAACACCATGTTTCAAGTTTATACTGATAAAGGGATAGTAAGAAGGCATCTTGATCAGTTAAGGAAAAGAGAATGTTACAACAGTTTAAAATATTATGAAATTGACCCTAAGAATTCCTCTAAGGGGGGAAGTGTGGACACGAAGAATGAGATTAAGATACCAATTACTAGACCAATAAGAATTAAAAATAAACCTGATTACTTAAAAGATTACGTGCTTAAAATTTAAAAATTAAACGCTTATAAAATATGAAACGCTAAAAAATATGAAACGCTAAAAAATGTAAAACGCAAAAAATGTAAAACGCAAAAAATATAAAACGCTAAAAATATAAAACGAATAAAACGCTAAAAGTATAAAACGCTATGATTAACTTAACACCTAAAAAATAATATAATAATCATTATGATTTATCATTCCTTATTCTGGATTAAAATTTTATTCCTTATTCCATAAATTATCATTCCTTATTACATATTTTATTGTTCCGAAATTCAAAATTTTATTCGTGCATATTATTCATATATTTGATTTGATCAACTATTCCAAATTACATATTCCGATTTATTCCAAATTCCAATATTCGACTGGATTAATTATGAAACATGATAATAACAATTTTGAGAAATGTGAACAACATACGATAAGGATATCAAGCCAACGATAACGTTCAACGATTTTATCAAACCTACGCGATTGATTCAAGCCTACAAAATACGTACAAACTCACGCGACTCTAATAAACGATTTTATCAAACCTACGTGATAGAATCAAGCCTACGAGAACATTTGAGACTTATGCGCTAACCAAGATAAAACCGAGTACAATCGAAACGGGAAAAAACTTCTAGGACAACAAGCTCTCGATGACTGCTGAGAAGAAGCTTTGTTCTTTGTAGAAGAGGGGGAATGTTGATTGATCATATATTTAAATAAATTTAAATAATTAATCTTAAATTTAAATAGTTAATCTTATATTATTAATTGATATGTTTGATATAATTTAACTATTTCAATTACCATAGTCGACTTTGGTTATTTTTAATATACTTATTATTCACTAAACGTGATTGTAAACATTTGTTATATTATATATTTTTCAATTAACTTTTATATATATATACTGATATATTTTTAGTTCTTTTAGATATAGAATAATAATAAAATATTTTAAAAAATAATTAATTTGAATAGCTTATTTCATCCGATTGTAAAAACCTTGCTACAAAAATTTCCTTATGGTTACAACAAAGCATGGGCACAGCCCAAAGTACCCCGTGGGCCTCCTCATCCGCCTACGACGAAAAGAAGGATGGGAAACCTGGTGGAACCACTATTCATGAAAATGAAACCTATGACGGCCATAAACGACCTGATAAAAAGTGGAGAAACCAGTTTACGGGTGATCGAGTTAGGGTCGCGACATGGAATGTTGGGAGTATGACGGGAAGAGCGGGAGAAGTCGTCGATGTATTGCACAGAAGACATATAGATGTGTGCTGCATACAGGAGACTAGATGGAAAGGAAATGAGACCAGAATGATTGGCAAGACTAGCGAAAAGTATAAATTCTTTTGGCAAGGAGGTAATGATGGTAAGGCTGGAGTTGAGGTATTGGTTGCGGAGAAATTGGTAGACAAAGTAGTCGAAGTGAGAAGGCTAGACAACCAGATAATGATTATCAAGATGATTATTGGTAGAAAGCTATATAATATGATCTCGGCATATGTTCCTCAGGTTGGAAGAAGTGAAGAAGAGAAAGATGTATTTTGGGACAGTCTATTGGGGGTGACATCGAGACTGGCAAATGAAGAGGGGATTATCCTGGCTGGCGATCTGAATGAACATGTGGGAGCGAGTAGTGAGGGTTATGAAGGAGTACATGGAGGGTTCAGTTACGGCATGAGAAATTTGGAAGGAGAGAGGATTTTAGAATTTAGTGATGCTATGGATATGATTGTTTGTAATACAATGTTTAAGAAAGAATCAGAGAAGCTGGTGACTTATAAGTCGGGTAGTACCAAAAGTGTTGTGGATTACTTGTTATTAAAGAGATGTGATCGATGTATAATAAAAATGTGAAAGTGATACCGGGAGAGGAATGTATAAATCAGCATCGACTAGTTGTAGGAGATCTCACTCTTAAAGGTGCCAGGGTCAATAAAAGAAAGTTTGTCCCAAGGCTGAAGGTTTGGAAATTGAAGGAGGAGAATGCTAGACGTCAATTCAATATGGCATTGGCGATTAGGGAGGCGGAGGTGGCACAAGCATCTGGGGTGAATGACAAGTGGGAAGCCATGAAGAAAGCTTGGGTAATGACAACTGAGGAGGTATGGACAAAAGGGCCGCCTAGACATAAGGAGACTTGGTGGTGGAGCCCGGAGGTAGCGAAAGCCGTGGATGAGAAACGGAGGTGTTTCAAAGTATGGTATAATAGCAAAGAAAATAGTGATAATGACATTTACAAGATGGCTAAAAGAAATGCTAAGAAATTAATAGCGAAGGCTCAAGAAGAAAAAAGACACGAGTTTGCTAAAGAAATGGAATGCGCTGATGGAATTGGAAATATGGTTAGAATGGCAAAACAGATGTCAAAAAAGAGGCAGGATGTGATAGGTGTAAAGGGTTTGAAAAATATGGAAGGAAAAATGACGATTGATAGTAGTGGTATTAAGAACACCTGGAAGATTTACATGAAAGGACTTTTGAATGAAGAAAATGAATGGAATAATAATATTAGTTGTGCAAAGGTAGAATCCAGGGTGTAAATTTGGCAAGGACGATATAAAGAGAGCAGTGAAAAAGATGAAGAAAGGGAAGGCATCGGGTTTAACGATGGTGGTATCAGAGATGTTTAAAGGTTCTGATGATTTAGGGATTGAATGGTTAATGAATTTAGTAAATCAGATTGTCACAGAAGGTACTATTCCCGAGGACTGGCGAAGAAGTATAATTATCCCAGTATACAAGGGGAAAGGTGATCCTTTAGATTGTGGGTCTTACAGAGCTATTAAACTCTTGGAACATGCAATGAAAGTATTTGAGAGAGTGTTAGAAAAGCGGATAAGGGAACAAATCAAAAATGATAAAATGCAGCTTGGTTTTACATCGGGAAAAGGCACGACAGATGCAATTTTTGTGGTGAGACAAATTCAGGAGAAGTATCTTACGAAGGAAAAGAAACTCTATTATGCGTTTGTTGATTTGGAGAAAGCATTTGATAGGGTGCCACGTGAGATTACAAGATGGGCCTTGAGAAAATCCGGTGTGGAGGAATGGTTAGTTACCGCAGTGATGGCAATGTATGTTGGAGCACAAACAGCAGTACGGACGGATTATGGTGATAGTGACAGCTTTGAGGTGAAGGTAGGACTTCATCAAGGATCAGTGCTGAGTCCATTATTATTTATCTTAGTAATGGATTGGTGGCTAGAGAAATGCGTGAAGGACTTCCCTGGGAGATATTATATGCAGATGACCTTGTATTAATGGCAAACAGTGAGGGAGAATTGAGGGATAAAGTTAGTAAATGGAAGATGACTATGGAAGCAAAGGGCCTGAAAATGAATGCATCAAAAACAAAGGTGATGATTGGTGGGGAAAATCTAAAGATAGAAGAATCAGGTAAGTGGCCTTGTGGTGTATGTGGGAAAGGAGTTGCTAGAAATTCTATCCAATCACCAGATGCCAGAAATGGGTACATAAAAGATGTAGCGGGAAAAAAGGCAGTTTGATGTTAGAAAGAATGACCTTTATTTGTAAAACATGCATGAAAGGGATACATAATAATGATAAACTAAAAAATGGTGGTCTGGATATTGGCAATGGGTTAACCCTAGAAAAAGTGGATAAGTTTTGTTATTTAGGTGATATGCTAAACACAGATGGTGGTGTAGATTCTGCTGTTGTTGCAAGGATCAGACAAGCTTGGAAGAAGTTCAGAGAGATGTCGTCTATTCTTACAAATAAAAAAGTTTCTCTGAAGTTAAAGGGGAAAGTTTACGTAAGCTGTGAGAGGAGTTGTATAGTTTATGGCGGTGAAACATGGGCAATGAAAGCAATTCACGAAGCTAAATTAGAAAGAACAGAGATGAGGATGGTTAGATGGATGTGTGGGGTATCTCTGAGAGAGAGAAAAACTAGCAAGGAATTGCGAGCAAGATTAGGTATAGAAATGATTGGTATGGTAATGCGACGAAATAGACTAAGATGGTTTGGGCATGTGGAACGTATGACAAGAGATGACTGGGTAAAGAGATGCACAATGATGGAAGTAGGAGGATCAAGACCTAGAGGAAGACCCAAGATGACGTGGACAAATGTGATAGCGGCGGATATGAGAAGCTTGAATCTTACAAGTATTGATGCTCAGGACCGTCAAAAATGGAAAAGAAAAATCAGAGGGAAAACTGGCCTACCCGGGTAAACCTGGAAATCGCCATAAAACGGAGAAGAAGAAGAACTGGTTATAGTTACATTTTTAAAGTAACTTGTAACCAGTTTTAGTTACGTTTTTTAATGTAACTTATAACTAGTTAAAGTTGAATTCTTAAAAATATCTAGTTACATTAGAAGTTACTTTAGAAAAAATTTTAATATAACTTCAGCTTTTTTAATATAATCCTGTTATTATATAAAATAAAGTGCGATTCACAAATTTTAATTAAAGGAATTTAAATAAAGAAATATTTGCATTAAAAAAATATTTTATTTTCCTAAATAATTCTAGTTTAATAAATTTATATTTGATTTTATTAACAAAAAACTATTTTCTTATCCAAAAATAAACTTCCCTAAAATAATAAACTTTCTAAAAGAACACTTGATGTAAATGAGACTTTATAATTAATAAACACTAATTTTAAATATAGGAAATCATCATATAAGGATAATGAATAATTTTAATATAAATATGATTTTAAAAAGTAATTTGAAAAGTAACAAGTTATTTTTGTTTTTATATTTACTTACTAGTCACTTTAACATATATTAATTATACTCTAAAAAATAATACAAGAATATATAGCAATTTTGACTTAATTTTATTATTATATTATTTTATTCCCTTTTGATAAACATTAAAAAATTTAAACACTGAAACAATTTTTCTTTTAGATATATCAATATCCATATTGTATAGCAAGTTGATGAAATAGAATAATATTTAAATTTATAAAAAAATTATTAACCCAAAAGTTGTCGTAAAAGTGGCATAAATGATTAACGTATAAGCTTATATAGTTTGAATGCTCAAGTGTAAAATTGTGCTGGGATCTCTGACAAACTAAAATATATTATTTTTAAATGGAAATATTCTTATTAAAAATTAAAAATGATTGTAAAAAATTTCTAAAAAATAATATATTTTAAATGTAAGCTTTATATTTTTTGCATAAAATATTGCTAATGTGTTATTTAAAACTTATATCAAAAGTAATTATAAATAAAATATTATTTTCTAGTGTAATCGTATAATTATACTTACCCCTTAATTTTATGCAGCTTTTACTTTATATTTTTAGGAAAATAAAAAAAAAATACCACAATTTCCATCCTGGAACGTAATCGGTTAAATAGGATATCAAATTTATAATCGATTATATTAGCCATCCTAGTCGAACTCATGATAATCCTGTTATTGACGTTCCTCTCTATTTTTCTAGTCGAGGGCTTAATGATTCCATCATAAGCGCTCATAAAGCCTTTTTTGACAAAGGTAGATGTTAGGGCTTGTAAATAATAAAAATAAATATTGAATTTGTATAATATCACACATTTAAAAATAATATATTCTAATCGACACTTAAATCACCATAAAATGTTAAATAGGGATAAGGATTTAAATTAATCGGAGATGGTTAACTGCTTTATTTTTTATAGCCAGCTTAAAAACGACAAACTTAGTTTTGTTTTGAACCAAGTACTATGACCTCATTCTCTATTTTTTTATGAAAAAATTTTGAATAGCGCTTATATTAATTAATTTGGGCCTTAGAGAATTTTCTTCGACATATGCCTGATAATTTCCAATTTTTAGTCAAACCCAAAGCCATGACAAGCATAACACAAAATTAACAAATATGGCGAAAACTTGTAACATTCATAAGATTGGTTCTTGATTGGGTTTTTGATATTACAATTAGAGTTGTCGTGACTCTATAAGGTATTAAACTAAAAAATGAAATATCCATTCTTTGAATAAGCTAAGACTTAATTTATATTATTACCTCGTCTTACATAGCAGATCTTAGAGCATTTTAAAAAATTGGAGGGGGGGGAGATTTATTTCAATCTAAATTGGTCAATTATTTTTTTATAAACATGGGCGTCATTAGCTTTTACAATCTTAAAGGGGGTGGGGCTCAAAAATTTTTTTAAAATTATTTTCAAAATGACCTTTTTTTAGCAATATTATCCAAAATTGCTTTCCTTTTTTTAACTACATTTTCAAAATTACATTTGGTATAAAAAAATAATTTTGAGGGGACCCTTCAAATTTTTCAGAAGACTACAGCGCCCATCACCTAGTGACGCTATTGAAAAGGGGTAGACTTTTCTATATTTTATGTCCTATAACTAGTCGGGCCAGGCAGGAAATTATGTGGAATTGAGGTTAATATAGTCTAGAGATAAATTAAATAAACTTTCAAAATATATCATCATGTATAAAATATTTGTTAAATAATATTTTGACCATTTTTGTAGACTTTACTTATATTCGATAATCTGAATACCCGAGCAGTAATAATCGTTTTGCAAGTATTACCTCCTTTCAAGGATATGCGTAATCTAGAGTTAGCTTTTATGCCTAGGTGAATTCGTAATTTATTAAGATATAATATATAAAATATTATCTTTTAATGTAACATCTATAAAATGATTAAAGAATGGATATTTATAAAAAATATATTATATTATTCATAAAGAAATATAATGAAAATACCTTATAATAAAATTTGATTTAGCAATAATTTGATGATCAAATAAAATAAAATAGTTAATTTATATATGATAAATCTTTGAAAATTTTTACTATGGTAGATAAAATTATTTTTGACCTGCTGTAAAGAATCCTGAGCGGCCTTTGAAGTAATTATTGTCTCTTTTCAAGCCGTTCAATTTGAAATAGCAATTTTGAGCTAAAACGTCAATATTTTGGTGTTATTAAATAATAAAGTGTTCATTTATTTTCATACCTTTGACAACACAAATCAGAGTAAAAATTACTGTTAGAAATTTTAGATACATTTTAATTTATGTTGAGTATATCTTATTTGGATAAAAATAAATTATAATTGAGTTCTTTTAGGTTAGGTAAATGACTAGTTATTGAATAAATAATATATTAATAAAATAGCACAATTCCTATCTAATAAAATAATAGTATATGCCAAAATAAAAAAAAAATTTGTTTAAAAAGATATATATATTTGCAATTTATACATTTTATTTGATTTAAGGTGGCCTAGGAAATGTTTATTTATATAAATACAGTCCCTGTATAATTTAGGCACCGTTGGGAACAAGATTTTTGCTTAACTTAGACAGTCGCCCAATTTATCAAAACTTTTAACTTTAAAAAAAAACGTTTTACCATCTGTTATATTTTAAGTTTAACAAATTAGATTATTTTCAGCCATTTTTTTTAATTTACCAAAATAATGAGTAAAATTTTATATGTAAACACAAACCAAAACAAAATAAGAATGCACTTATATATGCCATAATGGGATAAATCTCTCAATTTTAAATCAAATACTGAAAGCGATTTCAAAATTTTCTAATTTGACCGAAAATATATTCCAGAACGTATAGAGTACCAACAACGTGAATATCAGACAACTTTTCCGTTATTTTTTGAACTACACGTAATTTATCTTCATTTTTATATGGATTTCTCTTATAAATTTAAAATGTACAAAATTGAATGGCAAAAATTTTCTAAAATTCATAGGGTTGTTAGTTGCTCTACATATGCTTGAATACATTTATGGTCATATTAAACTTTTCAAATTTAAAAATTTCTCTATTATGTAAAATTGAGAGATAACGAGGATTATATATCATAATACGTATATATATATATCGTAATTTTTAAAGGGATGAGAACTATCCGGGATCTTACAGGGTTTTAAAGGGATCCCCTTAAGAATTCAATTTTTTAAAGGATAAAGAACTATACGGTATTATCACGTATGTATGAACCATGTAGAAGAATCTTATTTTAAAACGCGTACGCGAGTTTTGCTTTATTTTTTTTAAATTAATTGTTATTTATTAATTATAAATGTTAATTTTTTGGCCTTATGAAATAAGATATGTCTAATATAGGGTATCAAACAATAGCTAATCAAAAGATTTATTCAACTGGAGGTCAATCTCTCCCCCTTAATGAGCGGGTCTAGGTCTAGGAGGGTCAGGAATATTTTTATCAACACAAAATATCGATATGGGTATCAAATAATAGCAAATTTCAATATCTTACTGAAAGCCTTCATTCTTGGTCTTGATGGGTAAGACTTGGTCTGCGTGGGGGGGGGGGGAGGTATTTTTTTAAATGGGTATCAAATAAAAGGTAATTAAATTTTTTTTATTATAATAATAATAATCGCTCATAGAGGGCGGGTCTAGATCTTGGGGGGTCAGGAATATTTTTATCAACACAAAATATCGATATGGGTATCAAATAATAGCTAATTTCAATATCTTTTTATTGAAAGTATTTATTCTTGGTCTTGATGGGTAAGATTTGGTCTGAGTGGGGGGGGGGGTAGAGGGAGGTGGTGTAAAAAATATTTTTTTTTGATATTGGTATCAAATAAAAGGTAATTAAAAAATTTTTTTAAATAATAATAATCGCTCATAGAGGGCGGGTCTAGGTCTTAGGGGGTCAGGAATATTTTTATCAACACAAAATAGCGATATAGGTATCAAATAATAGCTAATTTTAATATCTTTTGACTGAAAGTCTTCATTCTTGGTCTTAAGACTTCGTCTGGGTGGGAGGGGGGATGTTTTGAGTGGGGAGGTGCAAAAAATTTTTTTTTTTGATATGGGTATCAAATATAAGGCAATTAAAAAATTTTTATTGTAATAATAATAATCGCTCATAGAGGGCGCATCTACGTCTTGGGGGGTCAGGAATATTTTTATCAAAATTTAAATGTCGATATAGATATCAAAATAGCTAATTTTAATATCTTTTGACTAAAAGTCTATATTCTTGGTCTGGAAGGGGGGGGGGTGGATGGAGAGGGTGGCGTGTAAAAAATATTTATTTTGATATGGATATCAAATAAAAGGTAATTAAAATATTTTTTTATTGTACGCTCATAGAGGGAAGATCTAGGTGTTGTGTGGTCAGGAATATTTTTATCAACTTAAAATGTCAATATGGGTATCAAATAATTGTAATTTTAATATCTTTTGTATGAAAGTCTTCATTCTTGGTTTTGATGGGTATGACTTGGTCTGGAAGGTGAATGAAGGGGGGGGGGGTAAAAAAAAATTTATTTTTGATATGGGTATTAAATAAAAGGTAATTAATATATTTGTTTATTTTAATAATAATAATCGCTCACAAAGGGCGCGTCTAAGTCTTGGGGGTCAGGAATATTTTTATCAACACAAAATATCGATAAGGATATCAAATAAAAGATAGTTTAAATATCTCTTGATTGTAATATTTATACTTTAAGTAGGTGTGAGGTCTTAGGTCGTCAGGAATATTTATATAAACACATTGTATTGATATAGGAATCAAATAAAAAGTATTTTAAATATCTTTTGTAGTGTAAAAAAAATAATTAGATTAAGTAGCTAGCAAATAATTTTATCATTAGGCTACAATGAGTTTTTAAAAAGCAATGACTATTTAAACCCTGCTTATAATAATATTATAGAAGTCTAAATATTTTGTATTTAACTTTTATTTAATACCCATGTTTATTTTTTGCGATAATAATAATATTCATTACATCTTAAGATGCCCGCTTAGCCTGATAAAATTAATATAAACAAAAGTTTTTAAAATACTATTTAATTGATACACATATAAATTTTTATTTTTAATCCCTCCCCCCTTTCCCATATCAAGTCCAACAGATAATAAATACTTTCAGTCAAAAGATGTGTATAATACCTTTTATTTGATTCCTATATCAATATTTTGTGTTTATATAAATATTCCTGACCACCTAAAATCTCCAGCTTACTTAAAGTATAATTATAGCAAGCAATATATATTTAAACTAGCTTCTATTTGATATCCTAATCGATATTTTGTTTTGATAAAAATATTCCTGACCACCCAAGACCTAGACCTGCCCTCTATGAGCGATTATTATTATTACTATAGAAAAATATTTTAATTACCTTTTATTTGATACCCATAATTTTTACAGCCCCCCTTCCCCCCTCAATCCACGGTTTCCCCCAGACAGGTCTTACCCATCAAGACCAAGAATGAAAACTTTCAGTCAAACCATATTAAAATTAGCTTTTATTTGATACCCATATCGATATTTAGTGTTGATAAAAATATTTCTGAAACCTAAGACCTAGACCCGCCCATTATGGGGGAGAGATTGACCTCCAGTTGAATAGATCTGATTAGCTATCGATTGATACCCTATATTAGAAATATCCTAATTCATAAGGCCAAAAAAACAACATTGAAAATTAATAAATAACAGTAAAATTAAAAAACGCAACGCGCGTAAAGCGCTTTTTAAAATAAGATTCCTCTTTATCACGATTAAAACGTGATAATACCGTATTATCATTCCATAATTTAAAACCCTAATTTTTTAGTTATACCTTTATCAATTTTTTAAAGGATAAAGAACTATACGGTGTATTATCACGTTTTAATCGTGATAAAGAGGAATCTTATTTTAAAAGCGTTTTCCACGAGTTTCGTTGCGTTTTTTAATTTTCAATGTTGTTTTTATGGCCTTTATGATATAAGATATGTCTATTATAGGGTATCAATCGATAGCTAATCAAAATATCTATTCAACTGAAGGTCAATCTCTGTCCCATAATAGGATGTCTGGGGAGGGGCATGGGGTTGGGGGGGGGGGGGGGTTGTGTAAAAAATAATTTTTTTTGATATGGATATCAATCGATAGCTAATCAAAAGATCTATTCAACTCGGGGTCAATGTCTGCCCCATAATATGCGGTTTAGGGGGTGGGGGTGTAAAAATTTTTATTTTTGATATGGGGATCAAATAAAAGCTAATTTTAATATGGTTTGACTGAAAGTCTTCATTCTTGGTCTTGATGGGTATTACTTGGTCTGGGGGGGGGGGTCAACATATTAACAAAATGTCTAGTTGGATAGAATTTACAGAAATAAAAGAGAATGAAGATAAATCAATTTTTTATATCATTTTTCGGTTCCAATCCTGAACTTGAAATATATAATATGCAGTGTTCTATATTAGCACGATATTTCATAGCTATTTTTTTTAGTATCGATATCTTTAGCGTGCAACATTTTTTTAAAAAGAGAGATAACGGTAGCTCGTTACTAAATAAATAGCAAAAATTATTATAACAATTTTATAATTAATTCTAAAATCATAATTTTTTAATTTTATATTATTTTAAAATTTAAATTTACATTTAAAAATATGCAAAATATATTTTTTATCAAAATTTAATCTCACTCCCCAAAAATCATCACGGGTACGTAAAACGCCTAAAAATTTCCAAGATTTTTTAGTTGATAGCAAACTAGAATTCGATTGTGAAAAAGACTCCAATTGGAGTTCTTTAAAAAGGATATATTATGAAATTATAGATAACTTTGTGGATCGTTTTTTAGACCGATTCACAGAAGATGATTTTAATCTTTTAATACATTGTTCCCCCTTGACCCTGATTATTTTTTATCAGATAAAATGGCCCCATTAAAATCCCTGTTTAACTTAAATATGGAAACACTGCATCATGAAATGAAGATAGTAAAAGGATTGCTAGCTTCGGAAGCTAAAGAAAATCATAATTTTGAAAACATCTTACATATTATGTATAAAAAAAATATAATCATGCATTTAAAGAATTATATAAATGCTACTCAGCAGCGATAATCATTGGGATATCAACGGCTTCTTGTGAGGCCTCGTTCTCTACATTAAAGAGAGTTTTATCGAGCAGTAGAGAGTCTATGAAGGATAAACGTAAACAAAATTTAGTATTAATGGCGTATGAAAAAAGAATAAAGCAGGATTTATCTTTTAGTTCATTTATATTAAAATTTAAAAATAAAAATCGCCATATTCTATTATAGTAATATTTTGTTTTGTATATGCATATTATAGTATTATTTTT
This sequence comes from Gordionus sp. m RMFG-2023, assembly GCF_954871325.1. NCBI lineage: Eukaryota > Metazoa > Nematomorpha > Gordioida > Chordodea > Parachordodidae > Gordionus > Gordionus sp. m RMFG-2023. Next base: position 8,024,402 of record NC_088777.1, read on the forward strand.
TTTTGTATATTCATATTATAGTATTATTTTGTTATTAAATTTTTAATAAAAATAGGAAAAAATTTCTATGAATGCTTAATTATTTGTTTGATTTTAAAAAAATAGTACCCCCCCCCCCCCCCAAGTTAGCATTTGGCCCCCCTAAGTGAAAATTCCTGGCTACGGCCCTGGTTTTAAATCAATTTGCAATTGCCAAAAAAGTTGCAACAATAAGAGGTGTCAATGTTTTAAAAATGGCATTAATTGTTCCACAAAATGTCACTTAAATATTATTTGTGTAAATAATAAATAATTGTTCATATATTTTAAATTAATTATCGAAATCAATAAAATATGTTGTTGATTATATGGCTTGAAAAAAAATATTATAATATAAATGATTAGCTTATAAAGAAGTGCAATAATTTATAACTGCAATAAGAAAAATTTATAATGTCATTTTAAAATTTGTGAATCGATGGTTTCAAATATAGCCGAAATTTTGAGATTTAAAAATATTTCAAATTAGATTAAGTTGCTAGCAAATAATTTTATCATTAGGCTAATGAGTTTATAAATAGCAATGACTATATTTAACCCCTGCTTATAATTGTATTTAATAATGAAGTCTAAATGTATTTAACTTTTATTTAATACCCATGTTTATGTTCTGCGTGAATAATAATATTCATTATATCTTAAGATGCCCGCTTAGCCTGATAAAATTAATATAATCAAAAGATTTTTTAATTACTATTTATTAGATACCCATAAAAATTCACTATCTTATGGCCAGTTGAAATATAGTATGTTTAGAGTTGGCCAGAAAATCAACTTTCACCTAAACTCATCTAACTCAAAAACTATTATAAATGCTCTCATTTTTTTTAAAGATTAAGAATTGAGCTATACATTGATATTAATTTTTGGTTGATATATTACCTTTAAATGTTTTCTCAAGTTGAAGCAACTAGTTTTGTTTGATGATAAAACCTCGGCCACATCTTACAGCAAAATTTATATATTATGTAAATTTTTTTTATCGAGATTAAAATAATTTGTGAATTAAGGAAAAGGAAATTCCATATCATCAACATTTTCAAGGGATATTCATTTGTCGATATGAACACCAAAATTATTTTCATTATCATTCCATACTGTCGACATTTAAAAAATTTTATTTTTTTGAAAAAGCCTTAATCATAATCAAAGCAAGAATTATCACTTCTTTTATTTTTTAATATATTGATAGTAGAATCAATACAATTTTTAGCATCCACTAAATTAGTACCTACTGATTGTAGATACTTATTTAGTGGATCTATTGTAATTAATATCTCATAAATTATGATGGCTAATATAATGTAATTTATATTAATACATTGAGATAAAAGACCAGAGGCTTCGACTGAATCATGAATTAAAACCTCGGAATTAAGAGTTCTATTAGAAAAGTAAAATAATACTTCACCAATAGCCTCAAAATTCTCATAAATAATACGAGATGTTTCTAAATGACCAGTCCATCTCTGGTCTAAAAGTCTCTTAAGAGTGTGGCCTGTATATTTACAGGATACGTTAAAACGCCTGAAAAATTATACAATGCATTTGATATATTAAAAAAATTAGAAATAATAACAATATTATTATACCAATTTTGAACCACAAGATGCAACTTGTGGTTGTAGCAATGTATAAAAGGAACATTTTTATTAATTTTTTTTTGAAGAAGTGTTTGCACTCCTCCATTTCGGCCAGACATAACGTTTGCACCATCATATGCCTGGCTTATTATATTAGCTGAATTAATATTTAGATCATTAAGTTGCTTTAAAATGCAATCTGTAATGCTTTCAGCAGAAAGACACTCTAAATTAATGATTCCTATTAAATTTTCTTGGATTTCTCCAGAAAAAATATAGCGAATTATTATGCTCAGATTTTCACAACCTGAAGCATCTTTTGTCTCATCGGCCTTAAGACAAAAAAAAGGCATCTCGCTTTTATTATATTTGTCTGAAATATGTTCAAGCACCATATCTGCCATAATGGATATTACTTCGTTTTGAATCTGTGGTGATGTATACTGGGCATTTTGGGGTATAAATTTCATAATTTTATTTAATTCAGGGTCTTTTTGGATGGTGTAGGAAAACATTGCTATAAATAGTTCAGAAGAATAAATTATGATTTCATCTTTTGCAGCATCCGTAATATTTGTTGAACCAGTCCCACGGAAAGGTAGCTCTTGTACGCTAAGAAACAGCATCAAATCAAATATGATTTAATATAATATTGATTACGATTAATTTGATCACCTCCCAACATTTTAGTTATTTCTGTACCATTGTTTATATTTTGATTTTTATCATGCCATATTGTAATTGAATTTAAATGAGCTTTTGAGCTCTCGTGTTTAAGCAGTCCCTTCTTGGCAGCTAACGCATTTTTCCAATTTCTGAATCCCGTTTGTCCAAATTCATCACTTGGATTACACAAGTATTTCCTACATGGAAAACAAAAGGCAGCGTCAGCTTCTACACTATACTCCAACCAGTCTCGGCCTCTATACCATGATTTTTGAAATGATCTTTGCCTTCCATGGATATCTTTTTTCGCGTAATTGTTTAATTTGATTTGATTTGGTTTATTCTGGCCAAGGTCACCAGGGATTTGAATTGAACCATTAGAGGACTTTTTTGACACTAAAAATATTATAATTAATAAATTGTAATGAGGGAAAGGGTCATAAATAATAATGGTCATCAGGATGGGCGAAGGAAGGGCATGCTGAAAATGAACAAACACAAAATTTATCTTGTATTTAAGATACAAGTTACTGTAGTGCCCAACCCTGATGAAGATTATCAGTAAAGTTGATCAGTAAAATTTCAGTATTAAAAACTAGAAAAAAGTCATAAACATTATATCTTTAAAGATTAACAAAAAAATATAATATTTTTATATTTATAAATCAATTACTAGTTGCTTCTTGACAATGAGAGACTGAGCTGCTAGATGAAGATGATTGAGTCTCTTCTTCGTTTTTATTTGTTTTAAAATCAAAATGTAATAATGAAACACCATAATCTCCTACTCCTATTCATATTGTCAAAATAGAAAAATTTGGGTTAAATTTTAAACTATTTACCATCTTCCTCCTCTTGATTTTCTAGATTAGCTTCATTCATATCTTGAAATATGAGTAAATATATTTATTTTAATAATTAAAATTATTATACAAAAATGATAATATTAATAATAAATGTCTTTCTCTTATCTTATATAAAATATATATATTATAAATAATAATATACAAATATTGCCCTATATAAATATCATATAAATCATGAAATAATAATATAAATTTATACTAACTATGAGAAGAATCAGTTTCTGAAATTTCTGATGTAGTATTACTAGTAGTTTGTAGAGGTGATGTTGCTTGAAATTTGTTTAACTTTAACTTAAAATAAGAGTTTATAATTGATTGTTTCTTCATAATTTTAAAATAAACGCTCTAAAATAAAATAACTGGTTATATATTATAATATTAATGTGATACCTATAGAGAATGTGATACACAACAAAAACAGATGAAAAAAAATGAATGAATTTAATATTGGGTAAAAATAAAAATAAAACAGGATAAAAAAAATTTTACAAACTAGATATGTTTGTAGAATAAATATTCAAAATTTATTTTAAAAATATAAAAATAATCAATTCTAAATAGACATGTTTTTTGAATATTTTTGAATAAATATTTAAAATTTATATTAAAAATATAAAAATAATCAATTCTAAAAAAAAATTCAAATTTGGGGGGGCCAGAAAAATTTCTGAGGGCCAGGTTTGGGGGCCAAAAATTTTTTTGGGGGAGCCGGGCCCCCCTGCTCCCCCCCCCCCCCGTGGCTACGGCCCTGTTTAAAACTACCATAAGAAGATGTACTTCTTGATGCTGTTATTATGGAGATCGTCTTATTAGGAATGGTAAAATTGGTCAATTTTATTGATTTATGAATGTTCGTTTTTAAAAATGGGGAATCATTTTTTCCCAAATTAGTTCCAACCCATAATTTCTCGCCCTCCATTTGTACAATTTCGGCCTCAATATTTTTGGAGCATAGATTAGATCTATCATTTTTATTTATTGGGATCAGTACGTGATCCCCAATGCAAAATTTTATCTTTTTAATTTTATTCTTATAAGCATTCTCTTGCTTCTTCTTATCTATTAAATATGAAATGAACGAAGGTAGTCTGGTTAAAATATTTTCGATGCTGGTGCCAATCGAGTTTGTAGTATAATTATCTTTCCATAATATTATATTTCCAATTTTATATTTTGTTCCCTCCGAAAAAATATATTCAATATTGTAAAAGGATTCGTAAGAATTTGCTTTCCTTATTTTGTAAGCAATCAGAACACCCACAGGTTTATCATACTTTTATTGTTATAAAGTACGTATAACGTATTGCAAGTCTCATTAGAAACTATGGTGAAATCTTGTTTAAAATAAAAAATATATAAAAATGAAGAGTTAAATTTGTAGAGTTGGTAACATCAGAAAAGGAATGATTTCTCAATCCATTGCCATTATATGATGAGCTTGGTATAGAATTTTGAATTAAACCTTTTAATTATAAGTTTAAAATATTTATTATCATTCAATTTTTACTCATTTCATCTGGATTAGACTCGATTAATAAGTTATCATTGAACGTTGAACTAAAATATATAAGTAAAATAATCATTTTTTATTTAGAGACTGGTTTTTACACCCCCACACCAAGTCATACCTATCAAGACCAAGAATAAAGACTTTCAGTCAAACCATATTAAAATTAGCTTTTATTTAATAACCATATCAAAAAAAAACTTTTTAAGACCCCCCCCCCCCGCACCCACACCGACTATTATTGGGCAGAGATTGACCTCCAGTTGAATAGATCTTTTGATTAGCTATCGAATGATACCCTATACTAGACATATCTTATATCATAAGGCTAAAAAAAACAAAATTGAAAATTAAAAAACGCAACGAAACTCGTGGAAAACGCTTTTAAAATAAAATTCCTCTTTATCACGATTAAAACGTGAAAACATTCCTTAATTTAAAACCCTAATTTTTTAGTTATCCCTTTAAATCTCGTGAAGATCCCGGATAGTCATGATCCCTTTAAAAATTACGACATATAAAAAATTATAACACGATGAAAAAATACCAACAAAACAAAACCTACTTTTCCTTAATAATATGTAAAAATAAAATTTTTTATTTTAAAAAGAGGACAAATTTAAATACAAGATTTTTGGACATCTTAAAAGAGAACATGGCAACTTATTTGGCCTTAACTTATTACATTTATTTTCTTGTTATTCGCTGTTTATTTTTTTCTTTTATTAAAGTTTTTTATTTTTTTTTCAAATGAATGATACATTTTATATTTTTATCAAAAATATTATTATAAAATATTTTTTTTTTCTGAAATCGATTTAACATTGATTTCAAATTTTATAATTTTAAATTAAATAATTTTTCACCTTCGTAAAATATTATCGCCGACATCTCTAATGGATATTATTCCTATGAAACTCTTAAAATTAAAAGTTAGCCGATTAATTACTCTAATTAGTAATATATATTATTTTGAAAGCTATTACATAATATCTCTCATATTTTTACTTAGGGTGCAAGCAGACTTTGCCTATTTTAAATCATCAATTATTTTTCGAATTTGAATTATTGATAATTTTATAGCCTTTAGGAAATATTTAACTACCAACTAGTAGCCTAATATTAATTATTACCCCCATTTACTAGTTAATATTTCTATTTTATAATTTTATTAAAAAAGAAGTTTCAAATTTAAATTATAAAGCTTTTTGCATCCATCCAAGCTTATAACTTCTGGGTACTAACTAGTATTAATTATTACTTGATTTTCTAGTTAATATCTCTATTTTGAAATATTATTTTTAAAAAAAAAGATTACAAATTCTATTTTCTTCTTCTTCAAAATTATAAAATGTTTCGCGGATAACCCTTCCATGTCTAATTTAGGGAAGAATGATTTCAGATTTTAATTGCAAAATCCAATACGATAACCTTTATGCCGACCACCTGATTTTAATAATGAGAATTTTTCGATTTTTTTTAGGACATCTCTTTGTTTTATAATATAGAATATTTTGTCAAATGCGTTTTCTTGTTTCAATTCATTATCAATTAGATCCATCGAAATGTATTTCAATTACAACAAAGTTCTTAATCATATTTTCAAATAAATACGTGTTTATTCTTTTAAAAGAAAGTAAATTTATTACACAGAAAATAAAATATCAAAATTTTAAGATATCAAAAAGAAAGACATTAAAATTTTTTGGTTATAAATATTTTCCAATTTTTGTATAAATTATTGAAAGGCATTTTTTTATATATATATAATTAATGAATAGAAAGAATCCAGCCTTACCTTTAGCTGGATTTTTTAAAAATCGGTGCCAATTCCTGTAGTATCGTACATCTCTATTTAGTCGGCTAAAAAACAGATAAATCCCAAAAACAATCGCCATTACCTCAAGGAGGTATTTTTTTTTGTTAAAAAAAATATAGCTCAACTCTGATAAACAGAAATAAATTTAAATCGCACCGCGTATTTAGGGTCCTTCTGCGACACCCTTCTATAGATTAAGCCGATTTTTAGCCATTACTCTAGCTATGTTGGACATTTTGCAGTTGTTTTTAGATTAATCGGATTATATAAGCTACTATGAAAAAATGTGTTTACCGAACAGGCCGATATCAAAGAGTGTGCCATATTTATTTTAAATGATATCATTATATATTAAATTATTCTGAGACTGGGGGCTAATTCCACTATTTTCTATAATTTTTTTTTACAATTAAAATTAAGTCGATTCGCACCCCGGGCACATATATGGACGATGGCAAGAGAAAGATTGACTATATACTCGTTTACAAGAAACCCCTTATCTACGCAGACGGAGAGATTAAGAAAGAACATAGGAGGTTGATTTTTGAGAAAAATTTGGTCAAGGAAGGCTTGCAGCTTGAGAAAACCGATGCTAGGGTAAATGGCTTTAGAATCATTTTGCGTCTAATCTCGATTTGATTATCAAAATTTAATTCTAAAGAGAGTTAAAATATCGGTCTTAGACCGAGTCGGGGCCTGTTAAGGTTTCGGAATGCATCAAAGATCGATAATTATTATAAAAAATTGGGTCTTAATGTTATTTCTCTCAACCTTATAAGTAACGAATCGAATAATTAACTTCGAAAAAAAAAAAATTATTCACTTCATCTAGGAAAATTCCCAGGGATTAATTTATCTCAAAATTCACGCGCCCTTCGAAATTCTTTGCAAGTACGCTCAACTCATGAACATCAAGATGCCTGTCAAGGTATACTACAAATATTAATTATTTCTTTAAAAAAAAAAATAAAGGCTATTAATTACCAGAGATGCGCTGATAACACTTATTATTTTTGACAATATACTTAATAAAACCTTAGAAAATATTATTTTAAATCTATTGTCGCAATCCAAAATCCTGATTTAGTCGTTTAAAAAAAAATAACATATCGAGGTTTTTAATAGGACTGTGCCGCCGATCCACAATTTTTTAACACATCTGATTCTATATTATTAAAAAAAATGATCCGATATTTATATCGATTTTTGAACCAATGTCTTAAAAAAACATTATTTTCTATCTTAAAAAAAACCAACTAACTTTCACGAATGATTAAGTTGTATTTTCCTTTTTTTTTATTCTCCAAAAATTAATAATCTAAGTTAAAATATTTGCAAAAACAGCTCCATTTAGCATAATTTTAAAAAGGGCGAAATCAAAATTTTAACTACCTAAGCCTATAACCTTTCCACCATCTTTGGGCATAATCAATTTTGGCCAAAATCCTGAGTTAAACGTTTTTAAACTAAATCGAGTTTAACAACAACTAGCTGAATGTGACTTGTTAGATCTTTTAAAATCCTTTTCTTGTTGCCGATAATATAACAAAAAATATTGTTTAAATTTTTAATTATTTTTACAAACAAAGTATTTAAGTTCCTTTCATTTAATTTATAATTATGAAATTATTTGTAAAACAAAAAAAAATATTTAGATGATTATATATACAATTATAAAATAACCAAAAACAATATAAATGAAAAACATATCGGATCGGATCGGTTAATTAAAAATAACGGGCCGATCCTATATTTTTTGAAAAGGCGAAATATCGGCTAAGCCTTAGTTTCACCTGATACTTATACAAAATAGAGACAATAACTTACTCATATTAACTTCAATTTTTATTTCTCTAAAAAAATGTATTATAAAGTTCTATTATTTTTACCTCCACAAAAGGGCTAAAATTAATTTAAACAAAGTACGGATAATTTGATTAATTTTTTTTTCCCCATAAAATTCTAATTATTGGTGAAAGAATATTGAATCAATTTTTTAAAGCATATTTTAATTTTAAAAGAATATAAAAATTAGAAGAATTTTTTAAAAAAAAATAAAATAAATGTTAGGAAAAATGGATGAAAATGATAAGAATTATTTTTTCTCTTTCTTAGGTCTTCGCTAGTGCAACTCGATTTGAGCCGATTTTTTTAAAAAAACGGATAGTAAATATTCAAATAAAGTAACCCATGACCGGAAAAAAACTTTATATTTTGTCCCAAAAAATATTGCCAAAGCCTTGAGATTTCGCTAATGGGTATCCAAACATTTGTGCCATCCAAACCTTTGTGCCATCCATGGAAAATAAATGTTCAGGCTTTAGCATAATATTTTTCTGGATAAAATATTCCGTTAGTCATTTTTAAAACTTGGTTCAAATCGAGCCGTTTAACAACGCAAGTCTTCGTTGGCAAATTAAAAATATTTGCAAAGATTTTAAACAATATAATCAGTAGATAAGTGTCTTAGCAAATATTCGTAACAATTTTTTTTAAGTTGTCTGCGAAGACCCCCCCCCCCTCCCCCCTTAAGAAGACGGCATACGGACTGGAAAATTAATAAGAATTTTGTTTTTTTTAAAAAAAATTTATTAAAAATGAAATGACCTAAAAAATGAACAATTTTTACGATAAATTATTTATAATATTTTAATATATTTTGCAAGAATAAAATATATTATAATGATTTTAGTGCAAAATTGTATTGAAAAATTATTCGACCGTCCTTTAGAGAGTTGAATAATTTGGCAACGGCAAAAAAAATATCGGCAGCTATCGATACCGCGATTGAGCGGTAGAGTTTAGGGTTTATTTTTAAAAATAAAAAAACTGTTTGTTTTTTTCAAATATAAATGAAATTTTTTTTTGAAATGTGAAAATCTTGTGTTTTTTTGTTACCAATTTACTTACACCATATAAAAAAAACATTATTTGATATAAAACGCTAAACAAAAATGTTCTCAATTTGTAAGCGCTTCATTTACTATTATATTAAAGTATCTTTATTTATTAATTTCATCTTAAATTAGCAAACAATGTTAAAATAAAAAATATATAGGAGCCGATAGAACCAGCCGGGTCTCTCGATCTCTGCACTAGTTTAACATCCGGCATCCGTCCAATATCCGGCACCTCGTTATTATATTTTATTGAAACATTATTCTAGAAATTCATTTTAAATAAAATTTAAAAAAAATTTCCGGGTACTATAATGATATATCTATCACGTTCCTAAGTCTAGTGTTAAATGTTATAAATCAGTATAACTCCAATGCTTTCGACAATAAATAAGCTTATTAATTTCACAAGATTTACTTATACTTGCTAAAGAAATTGTTGCTTATAAGCGCTGGCTCTTCAATTTAAAAGTGATCATATTTATAACACTCTATATATATATATACTCAATATCGTTTATAATTCTTTCTTTCTTTCTTTTTTTACAGGAAGATAACTTTCTAATTCAAGTTAGCAAATTCTGGAAATATTTCCATAACCCATTCGCTTTATCCAAAAAATACAAACCCAAAGAAATACGCTATTTTACGTGCGTTTTTAATCAAGACTACATAGACAGGTTTTCGCGCTCGCATGATTCGTGAATTTATTATATTCGATTTTAAAATTTCCCTTTCTAACTAGCTGAAGAAAGAAAATGTCTCCATGCTAAGATTTTCCTTTAAAATTTAATTGGACATGATAAAATTCCTCAGTCTAAATTTTGGATCTTCTTCAGATCTTGGCTGCGCCATAGCTAGAACATTTTTGTTTTTAATCAGCTAGGATCCCCATTTTTTTGGTTTTTTTTAAAAAAATGATGATAGATTTGGAGGTAAGATGATAATAATACCAAAATACATAATGCATTATTATTATTCTAAAAAGAAAGGGAAAAAAAGAGACGAACTAAAGACACGGCCTTTAAGTTATAGAGAAGACTTTTTCTTTTTAAAAATTATGTTAAAGTATAAAAAACGCCAAATTTCAAAAATGAAATTTATTTATAGAATGCTGGATGCATTCTAGGAGTCGGTGTATTTTTGTGTAATCACGTGATAATTAATAATTGCCCCCAATAATAAAACTTAGTTTAAGGTGAGAACCTTAACGCTACAAATTTCAGATAGTTTTATCGTGCATTTTTTTAAAAAAAAATTTATAATAAATATGATTTTTTTTAAAAATACTAAAATTTAAAAATGACACAAAGATTCGTGAGAAAATTGCTTAAAATTTATAGGGTTAAGTATTATACACAATACTAGAATGTATGTAAGATTAGAATTTTTTTTTACACGTAAAAGAAAAGCATTAAATAAATATTATGCCGGAAAATTACATACATTGGCGCTAAACACAAACCTTGTGACATTTAATTATATTACGATTCATAAAATTAATGATAAAAACGAGATGCGTAATCTAGGAAAAACATTTCATTTGAACCTTTCTAATTTTATCAGAATCTCTTCTATATACAATTAATTATACAGTGTTGTGCAGATTTGATGGAACATAATTTCCACATTTTAATATAAATCGTTAAAATTTACATCGAATCTTTAAAAGGATATAATATTTTGCCCTCCCCTTCCCAATAGATTTTATTATACATACTTTTTACCAATTTATAAAAAAAAAATTATTTACATTAATTGAGATTTTTGATAGAAGATAAGAACACCTTTTTTGACAATGCCAAAAGGAGTAAAATCGTTCACGAAATATTATCGCGTTGCAAATACGACATGCAAGCCAGGAATTTCGGTATAAATAAATATATTCTTAAATTTTAAGACTTGATAAAACAAAAAAATTTGCTTATAAATGGGATTAAATATGTTATATCTGAACAATAAAACTTCAAATAAAAAGTTTGAAGAAAATAAAACCGCAGAGAAAGAACAAAATTTACAAGCGATTTTATTTTAAATCTGACGGACCGGGAAATAAATTCGCGGGTCGGATCGGGAAAAAAGGATGGTCCGCTTAATAGAGCTTAGAGAATATGTGTGAAAAATTATTCTAAAGCCTAATTTTGTTAAAATGGTATATTTTTAATTTATTGGTTTATAATTTTAATGATGATAAATGATTATTATAAACAGGGGTCAAATTATTTATTGGCAGAAACAGGACATATTTTCTAATGTATTATACTTATTGATGATTTCTGATATTTTATAAAAGTGATAATCCATAAAATATAGTTTTTTTAAAAAAAATTTAACCACTCCTCAATATTATAACTATTTGTTTATTTTGGTGATAAACTACAAATATTTCAGGTTAGACCTAATATCTATAATAATGTGAGGATTTTTTTAAAAAAAAACCAAGCCAGACCTAGCAACTTTCGTAAAGAAATGAAAGCCTAGCAACCTCAGTGAATGAAATTGGGCTGGACAAGGACTAAGTTTTCATCGGGAGGGGCCTGAGTATTTGCCATTTGCAGACCACCGATATCGATTTAAATAAAACTTATTTTAACTTCAATAAAAATTGAGAAAATAGCTAAAATAAAATAAATTCAAAAATGTATAATGTGTAGAAAATAATTATCTTAGTTTTAAAAATAGTCGGCCAAGTTTCCTAAAGTGAAAATTGAGTAAGAAATCACCTCCGCGCTATGATCTTATATTATAAAACCTCATGGAACCAGAGTTAAACTTTTAAAAAAATTGTAACTAAATGTTAAATATGTACTAGAGGTATTTTTACAAAGTAAAATGTTTTTATTTGTCGCATTGAAATAAATGATGTATATATATTATTAGATTGGCGATTGATTCATATGCATTTGTGTCCATACATAGGAATATGCTATAACGCCATTTTTTAATTTGCACCGTCGATTAAAGTGACATTAATGTGCATTTATATAATGATTAATAAGATAATGGACCTGCATATCACAAAATGGCCTTATAGCTGACTCCTATGTATGGACAATGAAGCCAATCTATTAATATATATATACAAACATATCTTTGATTGGAATATGGAATCCATTGGGATTCGGAATCTCTCAATTTCAAATAATTTAACTGGGGGTACATTTTTAAATTTTAAAATTCAGATTGGAAATGTACATATCATCCAAACCTTTTTCTTAGAAAATTTAGAAGGTATTCATAATTTATACCAATTTTTATATAGATTTTTTAAAAAATATGGAAAGGTTTATGGGTGAAGAATTGTCTGATATTTATAGGACAACTTCTACATGAATGAAATTATTTTAAAATTATTTCTTAGTGAATGATATAAAATCGAGAGATTTAAAAACCCTGGATTCCTTTTCCTAATATATGGTGTGCAATGAAAATTGTAATAATATATTCAAAATATATAATTATCATGAATCCCTTTAAATACTATTTTTTAAAAAAAAATGAAGGCTTAGACAAATTAATATCCAGTGGTACGTATATAAGTTCCTTTCCTTTGCACGATGGCCCATTTTTGGAATATCATTCAGATGCTATAGAGGATCGCTCTACTAATAATCATCACCTTCCTAAAAATGATAGACAGGTATTATATTCATTTAAAAAGCCTGTTCCCATTTCGTGCGTGAAACCCCTCTGTCTTGGTAAATTATCTCCCCCCCCCCATCCACTTACTCCCATTATCTAATCAATCACCTGACTATATTTTTTAGAGATTATGATAGCGAGTATGACAAAACCTTTAGAGTGTCCTAGTTCATGATCTGCTTAGCCTGAGGTAAATAGGAAATAAGTTTCAAAAATAAGACCAACCAATTCAAGAGCCTAAAGAATTTTTTGCATTTTTTTTCTTCTTTTTTTTAAAAAAAAAAATTGATTTCGAAATTGTAATAATTATCGAAAATTAATGTATATTTTTTTTTATGAAATCTTAAGATATTGTACAAAATTTGGGCGAAGCCAAAAATGTTTTACAAAGAACAGCCGATCGGATTGATAAGGTAAATTAAATATATTTTTTTTAAAAAAACTCATTTTCCTACTTGATATCCTATTATTAGAGACCTGCAGGTCTGGACCGCAAAATAACTTGGGTTTAAGTATCTGAGCGGAGCCTAAAAAATTTATATAACCCGGGCGGGGTCAAATTTTTTAAAATAAATGTACGTAGATTTTCAAAAATGAGATTCATTTCATTTCTTACCTACGGCATAGCCTAATTTATTATTTATTTTGTTTTTCAAGGAATGGCAGGTTTATTTTTAAAATTATTTTGGCTATGAATTACATTAAGAAAAAGAATATAGTATTTTGAAGGTATTATTTACAATCGCGTCGCTATATAATATTATCTTGTCATTTAGGCGCATGCTCAGAATATATTGTTTCTACTTAAATCCATGGCTCAAAAAAGAGGTTTGAGCTCAAATAGTAAATCTTTTTTTTTAGGATTTGGGGATACATGTTAAAAAACCGTTATTAAAGGCCAGCATAAAATAAGAAAGGAGTGCCGAAGGCGCCATTGATTATACATTCTAGCCTCTATTATCGAATAGAATTTATCCTTATTTGAATAAATATAAATCAGGAAATATTTCGGCGAGAAAATAGCCATATATTTTGCCTGGCTCGGATTTTACACTATGATGCTCATACCAGCTGCACTTGTGGGCATCTTGTGGTTATTTTACGGACTTCTAACCATCGATAATTACATTCCCACGTAATTTTATAAATGCTATTTCTTATTCATTATTTATTAATAATAAAAAAAATACTTTTTACAATTTTATTATAATTTAAAATCCTTCACAATTCAAATATATATAAATTTAAAGCAAGTTATTGGAAACTAGAATAATTTCCTAGAAACACCGCGATTTGAATTAATTCCTATTATCCCTATTAATTAGTAGAGCTATCTTTTCCTCTATAATATTTAAGGAAATTCAAAACTTAGGGATATAAGGACCTATTTGTCGAAATTATTACGGTGATGAAATAAAAATTTAAGAGTTTATTATATCAAATTGAATAAGAAATGTTTGGTTCAATTCACTCACATTTTTAATTTTTGAATTCTGCACACGATTTAATTTAAAAGAGTATCTTTTAAAATTTTTATCTATATTTAGATACATTTGAATGGTATCTTACAATGTATGTATAATTTTTTTTTCAAAAGTAAAGAACTCTGCGACAAGAATGGAACCGGTAATATAACGATGTGTCCATTATGTGATGAATTTTGTACTTTTTGGAAACTTTCTGATTCCTGTCTTTATTCCAAAGTTTATAAAAAATTTATTTAATAAAATTTAAAAATATAACTTAAAAAAAGAAGAAATAAAGTAAGAAAAGAAAAAAAAATGAATGAATCTGCATAAATTTTAATATATTTTTATATTACTGTTTTAGCTTGCGTATTTGTTCGATAATCCTGCCACTATCGCGTTTGCAATCTTCATGTCTTTTTGGTGTAAGAGCGTTTAAAAATCATTTTAATTAACGCATTATATCCAGAGCTTAAAAATAAATTTCAATTTTTTTGCCCAAAATTTTGAGCAACAAATCTTTGAAAATCATAAAATAAAATATTTTTTTAAAGAAAATAATCAAATAATTATAAAAAATAAATTTGTTATTTTATAACGAAAGATATTTTATGCACAAAAATCGCAAAATATTTGCTTATTAAGATTTGGGATTTTAGGTAAAATATATCAAAAATCTTGTTTGAATCATTTTCAAAAATCTTTAAAATTTTTAATGTTAAACGCTGGTTATATTTATGTATAGTTTAGTAATTACTTTATTTTTTAGCTTAGCCGACCTAACATAATAAAACGACTTAACCTATTTTATCCCAAAAAAACTCATGACATCGAACTAAGAAGGTTTTATTTTGAAAATATAGCTTAATAATGAAAGACATCGCGTTCAGTCGAATAATAATCTATTACACGCATCTTCTCCTGTATTTTGAAAAAGGAAAAAAAAAAATTATGTTCAGGGTTTTTATAATTTCTTGTTTGGGATGGCCTAAATTAAAAATATGTAATATAAAATTTACTTAGCTACACTTTTCCTTGAGCTATGGAAACGCAAGCAAAACGAACTGGCTTGGGACTGGGATACCAAAGATTTTGAGGAAGAGGAAATAGTTCGGCCGGAATACGAAACTCAAGTTAAAACGCTCAGGAAAAATCCTATCACAAACACCCTGGAACCATATCTCCCACTTTACAGCAAAGCCCTAAGGCTTATGGGGACCGGTATCACCGTCTTAACCTTTGTAAGTTTTTGATAAAGCGCAAGGATGAAAAATTTATAATGAAAAAAAGTAAAGAAAGAAAGAAAGAAAGAAAGAAAGAAAGAAAGAAAGAAAGAAAGAAAGAAAGAAAGAAAGAAAGAAAGAAAGAAAGAAAGAAAGAAAGAAAGAAAGAAAGAAAGAAAGAAAGAAAGAAAGAAAGAAAGAAAGAAAGAAAGAAAGAAAGAAAGAAAGAAAGAAAGAAAGAAAGAAAGAAAGAAAGAAAAAGAAAAGAAAAGAAAAGAAAGAAAGAAAGAGAAAAGAGAAAAGAAAGAAAGAAAGAAAAGAAAAGAAAAGAAAAGAAAAGAAAAAGAAAAGAAAGAAAGAAAAGAAAAGAAAAGAAAAGAAAAGAAAAGAAAAGAAAAGAAAAGAAAAGAAGAAAAGAAAGAAAGAAAAGAAAAGAAAAGAAAAGAAAAGAAAAGAAAAGAAAAGAAAGAAAGAAAATAAAATATAGAATTCTTCTTAATAAAATTCTCTTATTTAATCAATATTATCTAAATAGTTAGTAATGGTGATGGGAGTAGTTTTCGCTATAATTATATACAAGCTATCCATCATTTCGGTACTTCATTCGCAAGGCGACAAAATTATTAGTCACAACGCCAAATTAACCACAAGTATATCGGCTGCCATTCTCAACCTCATAGCCATTATTTTGCTCAATAAAGTTTATAATATTATAGAGTGCAAATACATACATATTATATATACATTGTATTCACTGCTAAAATCTTTTCAGTTGGTAAATTCCCCCGGTTTAATTTTTAAAAAAAACATTTTTTTTAAATTTTATAACTTTTAAATATGTGAGATGTGGCATTTTGAAATATAAAATTAATCGAATTCTCGAAAATTTAAATTATTATGAAAAAATGAGTTTTAGATAGCAGTATTCAAGATTAAATCTATAAAAATGTTTATTAAATCTCTTTGTCGACTTATAAGGTTGAGTTTTTTTTTAGTTCAGTTTATATTAAATTTTAGCCGATGAAATAATATATTACATATTTAATCAAATTATAATGTAAAATGTATATGTTAAAAAAAAAATATAGGTTTACTCAAAAATAGCAATTATTCTGACTGACTTAGGTATAAATTATTTCGACTTTTCATTTATAATGAATGGTTGTAATTATGGGATTCGATTTTTCTTCCCCCTAAAGAAATATTCAATTTTATTAGTTGAGTGATTATGTATTACAAATTTGATCGAATTGTATTGTAAAATGTATGTTAAAATAAAAATACATTGCGTATTCATATTTATATCTATGTTTACAGTTATATTGTTAAGGTTGTCTCTAAAACTTTAACCCTAATCAGAATAAAAATTTGGAAAATTTTTGCAAATATTGTTAGGATCATATTTTTTTATTTTTCTATTTAAAAAAAAACTTTGGCAAATTCGGTGTGATCATTACTGTTTTGAGTTAAATGTGAGATATTATTTACATCCTCGAGATATCACATTTTCTACCTAGCCTATCTCGAGTAGGGCCTAATATGTTTTTGGTTCAGCCCGGGTTTAAAATAAAAAAAATTAATCAATTCCCGCAGACTTCGCTTTGGATCGGGCCGAGCCATTTACAAAAATTATTATTAATTTTACCTTAAAGAACGTCCTAGAACGAGGACGGATTACGAAGACAGTTATACCCTTAAAATGTTTCTCTTCCAATTCGTTAACTATTATTCGTCTCTCGTATACATCGCTTTCTTCAAAGGAAGGTAAAATTTTATTTATTTTTTTGCAAACTTTTGTATCAAAGCTGAACCAATAATGAACTAGAATTATACCCAAATTAGAATTTTAGTACAGATCGACTAATCCAGGGGTAATGTAATTAAGATTTTTTATAAATACCCCCCCCCCCCATAAAAGTTATCCTAGAACCGTCGTGAAATGATAAATTGTGAGGTAAAAAACAAATGGCCCGTATATAAATACTTATTGAGAGTTCAAAACCATTCGTTACTTCCATCATAATAATTCTATTTAGAATAGCAACCATATGATTTAAAAATGGATGCTGACTATAGTATGTTCACTATTTGATTATCTCCCATCTATCAGCCTGAAATGTCAATGCCAATTTATAGCACCACCCTCAGTCCCCGCTATATAGAATATATTATTGGCTCCAAATTTTAATAAATTCTAACAAAAATCCTTGATCTTATTATAACAACTAAGAAATATGGATAAATTTTAGGTACCACGATAAATTATCCCGCGGAAAAGATTTTATGGATCTAAGCACCACCCCCATCTACCCCCCCCCTCCTCCCCCCCACCCTTAAAAGTTTACATGATATTAATAAATTTGTTAAAGGTTCAAATTTGGTATACTCATAATTCGATTTTTTAAAAAAAATTATGTACAATTTTGTTTGAATTTTTATATTTTTTAAAGCTGCATTTTCCTTTCCTTTTACTAAAACCAAAATTTAATATTTCAAATATAGATATTCTGGAAATCCCGTTGAAGGAGGCAAGATTTTTGGGTTTAAGTTAGAAACGGTACGATGCATTTTTTTTCAATTATATAGCCTTTTCTCACCGTAATTATACCTTTTATTAATGAATAAGCTTTGTTTTGATCAGTTTTTGGGGGTAAATATAATAGCTAATATTTTATGGTCGATATTTGAACAAAAATAAGGAAAGAAATAGAAATCAAACAGATTGAAATTATAATTTTTTTTTAAATATCCTTTTGGAAATTAATTTGTACGTTTAATGGTTTGATTTTTTCAAATTTATTTCTATGGATTAATATATTCTCGTAAGATTACACTAATAAAAGCTAAAACTTGAGTGGAAAGGTAAGTATATTATGAGATCCGAGTTCTCTCTCATTTGTTGATGAACATTTAGATTAAGATGACGAAAGAAACATCGGTGATAAAACTGATGTTTATTTGGGGACATTCGAACATAAATTGGTTATTTTTGTCTCGAAATAATTTGTTTATATATAATATTTTCTTTTTTGCGAATTTATATTTTTTTTAAAAAAATTATCATTGAAATGATTAAATTTAGTGCGAACAGGCAGGTTGTATGGCCGAACTTTTCATCCAATTCGTAATCATTATGATTGGGAAGCAAGCGTTGAGAAATTGCCAGGAATTACTTTTTCCGTAAAATAATTATAAAATTTTATTCTATTGATAATTTTGTTTTCACTTTAAAAGCTAATATTATATATTAAAAAAAAGATTATATATATATACTCTTTTTTTTTACTTGAATTAAGAATTCAACAAAATTTAAGTAATTTTAATCGGTTTGACTAAACTACAAATGCTAAGGTAAACTGCAAATGCCAAGGTAAAGTGCAAATGCTTATGTGAAAATTTTGATATATATTCTATTAATTGGAGTAAGATTCATTTTCTTATGATATGTATAACTTATAAAAATTATATTATTAGATATAATCAATAAAAAATGAATAGATATTAATAGTTGTATTTCCTTTTATTAAATTCTTTAATAGAAATAAATTAAAAATAATTACAATTACAATTTTAAATTTCATTAATATTAAATTAGCAAGTTGGTGTTTTAAGAAAAAAAAATTAAAAATTTTCTTTGTTTTAGTATATTATAAAATCTATATATATATCAGAGACCTGCAGAGGCACCATTTGCACGGCCCGGCCCCGCCCGGTTTTAAATTTTTTAGGCCCGGCCCGGATATTTTTTTAAAAATTTTTTTACGGCCCGGCCCGGCCAGGCCCGGATAAATTAAAAAAAATTTTTTTACGGCCCGGCCCGGATTTAAAAATTTGAGTCCCGGCTCGGAATTTTTTTAAATTATATTCGACCTGGTAAATACAAAAATTCTCCCATGAGGTATTTTACCATATTTTTCGCGAGTATTGCTTATTATTTAAAAAATACATGAAAAAAGCTAATATTTTGAGAATATTATATTGAATTTATAAAAATCAGAGACCTGCAGAGGTACCATTTGCACCGCCCGGCCCGGTTTTAAATTTTTTAGGCCCGGCCCGGATATTTTTAAAAAAATTATTTACGGCCCGGCCCGGATTTAAAAATTTAAGGCCCGGCCCGGCCCAAATATTTTTAAAAAAAATTTTTACGGCCCGGCCCGGATTTAAAAATTTCAGGCCCAGCTCGGAATTATTTTAAAATTATATTCGACCTGGTATATACAAAAATTCACCTATGAGGTATTTTACCATATTTTTCAGCGAGTATTATCGCTTATTATTTAAAAAATACATGAAAAAGCTAATATTATGAGAATATTATATTGAATTTATAAAAATTATAAAACTGTTATTTATAAAAATGGATATTTTGAGCAAATACTATATTTTATATTTATAAAAATAAAACTAATATTCATAAAAATGGTAATAATATTTGTCATATACTATATTTTATATTACATTTAAAAAAAATAAAACTAATATTTAATTTATAAAAATGGAAAATATTTTGAGAATATAATATATTGTATTTAATTTACTATTTAATTTATAAAATAAAAATAAATCGCTATTTAAAAAAATTGCATGTATAATAAATAGTATTTTGAAAATATAATCTAATTGCACAATATTAATATAATTTATTTTATAATTTTTAAATATTTTATATTACATTTATAGGTTGGTTTTTCAGGTGTAAAAAAAAATTTATTAATTTTCATGGATTTACCATCACATTTATGTCTTTTTAGATGTGATGTACCATGTTTATAATTATAAGATAATATACTTGAACAATTCTTACATTGTACGTAGCCAATGTTTTTTTAATTTTCATCTATGATGATGTTAAATTTAGCCCATATTTCAGATTATAAATTATTATTTGTATTTCTAAAAGAATAAATATTATTTTTAATTTTATTAATTATATCATTAGTATTTTGTGCCATGATATTCCTTTATTTGATTGTTTTGGTAAATATTCAAAAAATTTAGATATGAATTATAAAAAATATATTATTAATACTTGAATATTGGGGCTTATTTAAGATATTCCTTTATTTGATTGTTTTGGTAAAATATGTTGTAAAAATTTAGATATGAATTATAAAAAAATATATTAACACTTTGTATAAATTTGCAGGAAATTAATAATTAGATCGATCTGTGGGTGTTAGGTGTGTTAACCATCACCCAATATTATATTAATCATATATATAATATAATATAATCTTATAACCATTAACTCATAATGTAAAAATTTTTATAAAAAATATTAAGGCCCGGCCCGGCCCGGGTTTAACAATCTTAGGCCCGGCCCGGATATATTTTAAAAAAAATTTTTAGGCCCGGCCCG
Source organism: Gordionus sp. m RMFG-2023 (assembly GCF_954871325.1). NCBI lineage: Eukaryota > Metazoa > Nematomorpha > Gordioida > Chordodea > Parachordodidae > Gordionus > Gordionus sp. m RMFG-2023. Next base: position 8,045,472 of record NC_088777.1, read on the forward strand.
GGTTTAACAATCTTAGGCCCGGCCCGGCCGGGGTATATTTAAAAAATTTAAAATACGGGCCGGGCCTGCAGGTCTCTGATATATATATTAGCCGTATTCAAGAAATGAACGTTTTCCTATCTTTATAACGTTAATTTTTTTTTGGTATCAACTTTCATATCTTCATAACGTTAATTTCTATCAACTTTCCTATCTTCTTAATGTTAAATAAATCGAGGGCTTTTATTATCTCGGTAATGTAAAATTTTTTTTTAAATTTATTTTTCTTACTCGGGGATTCGAATTCACGCCTTAATTTCAAAGGCAAACGTTCTTACAGTAAGGCAAACATTCTTATCGTTCAGCCCTTTTAAGCTTTATATTTTGTTATAAAAATCTTTATTTATATTTGATTTTTTAAAATTAACTAAATTTTATCAATATTTATTTTTTTTCATAGGATTACTAAGCTCTAATCTATTGGTTTAAATTTATTTTCTTTATTTTTTTTAATTATTCCATTTTTAATTACTTTATATCGACCATTTTATTTTTTAAATTTTTTAAAAATGGAATATTAAAAATAGCAAAGCATTTTCAACCACAAGTTTAATTTTTATTTAATATATTTTAACTATTTTAAGGAAACATTTAAATCAATGGTAGTTGTTAACAGTTATTTCAGGTAATCATGGTTTTTTTAAAATATTTTAAGAATAATCTTTTTTAAGAGGATGCGGAATGAGAATTTTCTCATTACTTTTATGGTCGTTGTTACCAGTTATTTCAAAATAATATCCAATTTTTATTCCTTATAACCCCCTTCTCTTTTCAGGCCAGGTCCGATCCATTAAATGTAATGCTTTGCTTTAAGCTAAAATATATTGAATACAAAAAATTCCCAAGCAAGGTCCAAGGCCATAATAATTTTGAAAAAAAAACCCCAAGCCCAACCAACGATATGAAAATTTTGGTAGTTGAGAACTGGAATAAAATATTTAAAAAATCTTAATGAATTTTAAAATACAATCAAAATCAGATTTTCCTGGGCTTAATTTTTTTGATCAGGCTAGCCCAGGCCTTAGAAAAATTTGTTTTAGGTCAATGTCTGACCCATAGTTAATAAAAAAAAATTCCCAAACGTCCAAGCTGAATTTCCAAAGCTCAGCCAACCTATTAAGACTAAATGCTATTTTTTGATTAAAAATATATTTTAATTGACTTTTACCAGAGTTCCCTATAAATATTCTGTGTTAAATATTATGATAACCCTCTTCTCTCTTTGGGCCTTCTAAATTATTAAATGTAATGCTTTGCTTTAAGCTAAAATATATTTAATATAAAAAATTCCCAAGCAAGGTCCAAGGCCATAATAATTTTGAAAAAAACCCCCAAGCCCAACCAACGATATGAAAATTTGTTAGTTGAGGACTGGAATAAAAAATTTAAAAAAGTCTTAATGAATTTAAAAATTCCCAATATTTAAATCAGAAATTAAGAATATTTTATGAGGTATGATTTACAAATTTACCTCTTTTTCTACTAAATTTTTATATAATATAAGGTACAATTTTAATATCCAATATTTAAGAACATAAATTCTAGTCATTCTTGAAGGGCTATTAGTGTTATTATAGATATAATCAATAATAAATGATTTCTTTTATCTCATAATAACTAGTTTAAATCTATTAATATAATAATTATCTTAAAAAAAGTATTATAATAACATTTTAAATTACAATAATATAAAATCCGCTAGCTGGCGTATTTAAATAATAATACGACAACTTGCGGATTTAATATTAATGAAATTTAAAATATAATTATAATTATTTTTAATTTAATTATACTAAATGATTTAAACTCTTTATTATGAGATAATTAATGTTTATTCATTTATTATTGAATATATCTAAGAATATAATTTTTTATAAGTTATTTATAGAATAAGAAAATGAACCTCGCTCCAATTAAGAGAGAATAAACAAAATTTTTTACCTATTTTTACCTAAGCATTTGCAGTTTACCTTAGCATTTGTAAAAATTTTTAAATTTTATAAGATAATGATTCAATTTATAGTTCTAAATCTAATTTAATTTCCTTCAATCTTCTAAGAAAGCTTATTTGAAAATCGTCCATTCCATCTGGTTATCGCTATTAATCACTTTGTTAAATTAATTTTTGGATTGTATTTTTTTTTAAATATAATAAGAGTAAAAGGGGACTCTTAAAGATAAATTCTCAGTAATGTAATTTCCACCAAAAATCAAGTTAGAACTAGAAATACTAAAAAATACGTAGATTGGCTAATTTTCGCTAAAATATACCATCAAAAACTTGAGGCACAGAAATTAGTTTTTGTACCATATATTTTAAAAGAATAATTATGGTTAGTTTTTCTCAAGGAAGGAAGGGGGGGGATGTGATATCGTAAACGTTAAGCGTGATTTATGGGATCTGGGAGGTTTACAAAAAATAATTTATGATTGGTGGCTATTTGAGCTTGATTTAAAAATCTAGTGGCTATTATCCTTTATATAAAATATTATATTTTTTTGAAACCCTAGCGTGATTATGAATTGGTGGCGTAGACGTTCATTCCTCCGGAGCCAATCATCTCCCCTCAAATCCCATAACGCGGACAATCATTTCGTAAACGATGATGGAACTAGTCCAGATAACCGGAACGAAAGTAAAATTTAAAAAAAGATACGATTTTGAAGAAAAAAAAATGATGATTGTGGTAGGGCTGGCTTAATTTCATTATATCAATCTGGTTAATCAACTGTTTTGAGATTAATATAATATAAAATAATATTTTCATTTATAAATGTAAATTGTAATAGTGTTAGAGAAGTTAATAAGGGTATCGTTTGTAATCTCACCTATATACTATATTTTTTCCAATTTAAAAATTGGATATTTTTTGGTTATTAGCCAGGACAATTTTTTTTTTAAACTTTAGTTTTATTTTTTCAGGAGATTAGCTAATAATTTTTCATCATTATTAACCGCCTATTGTTAGAATATATTTTTCAGAACTGCCCACCAATTTTAACTTCTTGGGGCTTATTAAAATTAAAATATGATTAAACTGAGAGGGAAAACCTGTATTAAAAAAATATATTGATTTATTAATCTTTAGAACAAGAAGATAACCATAACAACGTTAACGCGACCGATAAAAAAAATAGGAAATGCGATAAAGATATACCTCAATATCAAGACGATTATAATTTAGCAGACACTGCTCCTCTGAGATTATTCGATGAATATTTGGAGATGGGTTTATTATTTTTACTATTATTATTATACATTATAAATTTTGCGCTAACAAAGGTGGACTATGAATTAGGAATATATGTTTTAAAAAAAAAAAATTTTGATTTCAGTTCGATTTTGAAACATTTATTTTGAGAGGAAAAAAAATTAGAATTAGTCGCTTAAATTAAGATTTATTATCATTTGAAAACTAATCCAAGGTTTGTTTAAAGTTATTTTTGAGAAGTAACTAGTTAAAATACACTCTTTCAAAAGTTACATTACAAAAAAAAAAGAATAACGAATATACTAAAATAACGTAAGGTATACAATTTGGGTTTACGACAATGTTCGTGGCTGCTTTTCCCTTAGCTCCCCTTTTCTCGCTTCTGAATAAGATTATAGAAATACGACTCGACGCTTTCAAATTTGTTACGCAATTCAGGAGGGTCATATCTTGTAGGGCTCAGGATATAGGTTTCATTTTGAAACTTTTTATTATCTCATATCATATATGGATATAAATAAATTTAAATTATAGTTTCATATATTATTTATTATATTAAATACCTTTATTTTATTTTTAAATAAATAGGTGTTTGGTACGATATAATTAAGATTATTACAAAATTGTCCGTAATTACCAATGTAAGTTTTTTTTTAGATAAAATATTGTATCTTTTTTAAAGAATTATGTACTAGATAACTTGTTTGCATATTAATTGTAGTGTTATTAACCGGCTCGATTTAAGCCGATTTTTAAAAACGGTTAACTCTATATTTTAGTCAGAAATATATTGTCCAAGCCTCTAGATTTCGTTAATAGATGTTCAAACCTTTGTGCCACCTATGAGCAAAATCTCAAGGCTTGCATAATATTTTTCCTAACAAAATATTGAGTTAGCCGTTTTTAAAAATCGGCTCAAAATGAGCCATTTAACAACTGGTGTAAATTTATTTTTTTAAGAAAACCTTTCTTCCTTACCAATTACACAATCGATACAAAGAAACCTGAGAGAGGCCAAATATTTAAACCCAGGCCGGATTTAAGGAAGTTTCTATTCCAATTTTTAGGATTTTAATCATTATATAATTTTGGTTTTATTTTGTAAATGGTTTAGGAGGGGAATATGAAAGTTGAAGTTAACGAATGTTAAAATGATGTATCATATGATATTTCGACTAGAAAAATCTAAATTGTTTTAGAAAATTCGATCCCTCCCAATTCATAATTATTTATATATTTCGGTCCGGATATTTGAGATGAGGTTATTTTCCTGCCGTAGACTGGCTTGCATGTCTTCTGATAATTCTTTTCGATTTCTTAGTTATTTATTTTAAATGGGGATAGTTTTTCCTCAAACTTTTATCGCAGTTATAAAAGCCACCTTTTGATTTAAAATTTCATTTCATCACTGATATTCTTATAAATCCTGGTTTTTTCATAGATGACTATTATAAAAATTACGCGTATTTATTTTTCATTTTTTTTACCGTTATTTTTAAAAAATGTTCGGGCACTTCCCTAAGGCCATGATTATAGCTTTCACGTCCAACTTTATCCCCAAAATAGTTTACCAATACCATTTCTCGAAATACGACACGACATCTCAAAACAATTACTTATACAACCAATCTAATTACAATCAATATACTCTCGTAGGTTATATAAACCAAAGTCTATCCCTCTTTAATCTGTCCTACCTGAAGCCACCTTTTAGAAGTATCGACGGAATCTACAGCGGGAGTTACAGCGACGCGAACACGAAAAATATTTCCGTCTGTAGGTTTTTTTTTTAAAAAAAAATTACCATATAGATTTTTTTAAAAAAATTATTTTATGCCATATTGGGATATGGAATTCGTGGAGATTCAAAATCTTTTAATTTTAAATAACTCTAATAATGACGTTTTTTTTGAAAAATTCAATAAATCTGACTAAAAAATTCGAAGTTTTGAATGAGAGAGTAATTAATTTCCACTTCAAATTTAATTAATAATTATTAAGATCAAAAATTGAGGACAATAAATTAATTTATTAAGATATATAGCTACTCAATAGTCATTATAAAATAAAGAAAAAGAAAACTATAAATTATAAATTATAATAGTAAAATAAAACTATAAAATCAAAAATATAAAAGTAAAAATTATGAAACTTTTCTTTTCTTTTCTTAATTATTACATTTTTGATCTCACTATTTATACTACTACTTTAAACGCTAAAATTTACAAATCTATCTAACACTTCATTTTTTTACAATTCAATTTTGTTAACTCTAATTAACTAAAAAAAATTCATATTATATAAAAAATCTTTCAAATATAATGTAATCATTTAACATCTTTATCGAACAGTTACGACACTGAGTTCACTCTACCTTTATTGGATGAATTTTTAGAAAATTTTTCTCCACCAACTTTTGCGAACATTTTAATTTGTTATAAATTTAAAGAAGTTTTAAATGTTCTATAAAATTGTCTGATATTATACTAATTTATACCAATTTATACTAAAAAGAATTATTAATTTTTTTAGGAAACTAAATCAAATTAAACCCTATTAACAATAATTCGATTTTTATTAGGAAAGGTAGTATAATAAAATTAAAGATTTTTTCATGGTTATTAATTAAAACTTATTAAAAATTCGACATGTTTTTATTTGAGGAAAATTGTAATTATAAATGAGGAGATGCTTAATTCTTAAAAGGTCAATTGTGTAAAATGATTTTTCTAAAAAAAAAAAATTGCAATAAACCTTTAAGGCAGAAAAGTTTTTAGATGATGGATTGGCATATAAAGTCGGATATCGAGATTTTTTTTCTGAAGAAAATAAATAAAAATTTACATTTTATTTTAGGTACAGAGACTATAGAATTGCCGTTCCCCCTTTCAACTTGAGCTACAAGTATTGGGTCATATTAGTTTCAAGATTGGCTTTTGTTATCATTTTTGCGGTTTATATATAAAATAGATTTGTATTTATTAAATAGTTTTTTTTGTTTAAAGTGAAACAAAGGTTATTACATTTGTGACAATATATTAAATATTACTTAAAATCTTTAAGTTTCAGATTCAATATTAAAAAGATTACAATTACATAAAATTTTTATGAGGTCGATCCGATATAAAATTGATATCGGCCTATTACCAATCCAATATCATATTTGATTTTATTCTGTAAACATACTTATCATTTTAATTTTTTTATGCATACATCTAGTGTTGCAAAATTGTTCCATTGAGTCATTTAAAAACGGCATTACGCAAGTCTGAAGATTTTTTTTATAGATGACAAAGGTTTGGACATCTATTAGCGAAATCTCAAGACTTAGGCAATATTTTTTTGGCGAAAATATTGAGTTAGCCGTTTTTAAAATAGGCTCAAATGGAGGGATTTTGCATCGCTTCACTACGTCTACTCATCTCATATACCTTTCATCGTATAAGATCTATAATTTAACTATATCACAATATAAGTCATTTGAATATATTATAATGATCAGTTATAGTTTATATTCACGAATCTATAAGTAGATAAAATATTTTTATTGATAAATCGCTTATTTATATAATAACATTAATCTATTTATATAATAAGTAACAAACTAATATATTGAGAAATTTGAAATAATTTTTTTTTTTTAAATTAAGACATTTATCGAATTGTATCTGAAAATTTTATAATATTGACGGAACCCATATTCTAAGAAATATAAAATATCGGCCTGATCCGATCAGAAAAAAAATATCCATACATCCCTAATAATTATTAGAAAACACTTATCCAGTGCAAAACAATTATTTAACATAACATTTAACTTTATGTCACAATTATTAGAAAACTATTCCCTATCCTTTGGTTATTAAAATAAAATTACGATTTTTCCATCCCTTCCCCCACCCACCCGTAATATATTTATTCATCCTTTAAAATATTTATATGCTCATTATAATATGCCATTTTTAGTGTTTCGTGTTCGTTATAACCGAGCTAATAGCCCACCTAATCCCCGACATGCCATACATTCTCAAAGTTCATCTGGCAAGGCAAAGACTCCTACTCAGAGGAGCTTTGTACGAGTTCGACCTCGATTCTCCGCTGACCAACCCGGAGCCTGGGGTATCCAACTCTCGAGCCTCCGATAATGTCCACGAAAATGAGCGCGAGATAAATGCCGGAGGTTTGGACGTGAAAAATATTGAAAATATCGATCCAAAAAACCTGGAGGACGCACGAGACAAAAAGATGTTAATTAAACCGGCTGACCGTGATCTGCAAGCACATTTTAGCGATTACCAAAGTGGTCTTATGAAGAAGAATAACATCTCCACCGATATTGATAGAAAGAATCTGGCCATTCGAAAAAAGGTCATCGAAGAACTCGACCAGACTCTCTCAAAAGATTTACTCGAAAATAAAATATTAAAGGATCTCGACGAATTTAAAATTGTAAAGACCGCCAAATTTGACGTGAATATGGACGATACGCTTGGTTGGTCTAGCTTATAAGCGGCGGTACCCTAATGGTCGACATCTCCGACGAGGAGAGATGTCTCCGTTCCAAAGATAAGGAGTAAAACGAGGGATTCTTTCGAAAATAGTATCATCAAAAAGCAATAGAAATATTTAGGAAAATGTCACCCAAAAATTAAATGAGAATTAAAATATTCCTTTCTTTTTTATTTTATTGATTTTTGGAGAAAATATACAATCATTACAACCAACGACAAGAAAAAAAAAATTGAAACTCATAGTAAAATAAAATAAATTCCCCACATATTGCGAAAATGAAATTTGTTTAATTTGATTGAACTATGATTTTTTTTTTAAAAAAATTATGTATTATAATTCTCCGCCCATGTAATAAAGTCTTCCAAACTAGATTATTGACTTACTTTTTTTCCTTTAATTCTATCGTACAATTATTTCCCTTTATAATAAACCTTGCCAGATTGTTTTACTAAAATAAAAATTCCTATCTAAAATCGATACTTAGATTATTATTTTTTTTTTTATTTAATAACCTCTTTGATATGCAATATTCTTTTTTATAAGTAATAATTTTTTAATAATACCATCTTTAGACAAGATATTTTAATATGAATATCCCGTTGTTTTTTTTAAAAAATATCCTAACTTTTTACATTTAGCTCCCTCTCCTCAACCACCTCACTTATTTCCCTTATTTCTCATAACAAATTTTTAAAATATATATATTATTTTAAAAGAAAAATTTGTATAATTTTATGAGGTATAAATATTAGTCATGCACTTACCAAATCTATTTGTATAATTGAAACGATTCGATTGGAAATTGCACGATTATTTATTGTTACTATATTTGATTTTAAAATTAATAAAAATATCCTTGGTTAGGAAAAGGGCGAATATTTATGTTATTAGGTTCAGTTGTGGAAGTTTTTTTGCCAAACTTTGAATTGAGATGTAAAAAATAAATGATGTTTTTTTTTTCAAAATGTAAAAAAACTGGGGAAAACAAGCTAAAAAAAAATTAAATTTACAATTTAAAGAATATGATAATAATAATTTTGCTAATAAAATTTTGGTGAAGAATTGGTAAGATTGTATAATCAAATAATGATTCTAGTAATTAGGCTCGTGGGACTAAGAATGTTACTATGGTTCGAAAGATTCTGTATAAGGTAATGTTCCCCCACGATGATGGGTTATGTTTAAAAAAAAATTTTTTACCCGACCCGCCCGCTCACGCAAGACAGTATTTTGATCACGCCAGAAAAATTCATGGTTTTTTACATTTTTTTCTTCTCTATTTCTCAAAACTTTATTACTATCTTCTAACGCTTTTTTTTGAATTTATTCTTTCATAGTTTTTTTATTTCTTTAATTACAAAATAATTACCATTTATAAATCAAAATTTTTATAAAAAAATAGAAAGAATTTATTTTAATTGTGTTCGTCTTTGATCTAATAAGCGATTGGCTATAGAAAAAAAATCATCTTTCACTGGAAGCCGAACTTGCCCGGGCAAATTGAAATGAATTTCCCCTGCTTCCAAAATTTTAAAATATTTTTATTGCTTATTGTTTGCGAAGGATAATTCATCCTCACAACTTTCATCGGCAGATTTTGGCGCTTATCAGAATTAGAAGAATCTATAAATTCTCTAAATGTTTTATATACAATATGCTGTTTTTTATGTGTGCAAGACGTATTAGAAAAGCTAAAAATGATATTTGGCTTTGTCTTTTGCATAACATCATAGTTATTTTATATATATCTACCTTTTCATCGTCTGTTAAAAACTTAAGACTTTTGAAATTTGGATTTAGAATTAAACCTACCTTAGTATTGGTTGCACAATAAATCTTTCCTTTAAAAGTAATAATGTCCTATTACTTATGGTTTTTTTACTGTATCACCATCTGAAGGTTGACAAAAAATCTGATATTTCTCCATAAATAAACTCCATTTATAGTTGGATGAGAAAATATTTTTAATTTCGAAACTGATGATAATATGCCTCCGAATAAAATCTATTTTTCTTTTAATTATAATTATTATTTTTTATTAAAATTATTTAGTAAATCTGGCATTTATAGTAATGGATTTTGATTGCTTTAGAAATAAAGTCTTCTATTTCTTAAGCCTGATGTCTAAATAAGGAAAATTGAGAAACATCCCTGAGGCTTATCCAGCTGGGTAGTTGGATTCAAATGTTTCATAAATACCCATATTTCTAAAATACTTAAGCACGATGCTGCCACTTCAATTTTTTTTCTCATTTATATAGAAATAGTTTTATCATTGTTTAAGATGTTATAATTATTGGAAGGCGGTATTTTAATATGAGATTTAACAAATTTTTAAAGGTATAACACGATTCAAAGGTATAACGAAATCTTATTTTTGTATCTTTTAAATCTTACAAGCAAAAATACTTTAAATAGGAAAAAAAAAGTTATTAACAGATGGAATGAATGAATAACTATTATATACATTTTTAACATAACAGTATAGTATATTTATATTAAAATCATATTATTATAAATTTTTGACAAAATTGCATGACTTCATAAATCTAAATTTTTTTTTTAAAGAATGAAGATTTTATTTTAATTGAAAAACGCAATTTATAATAAAGGTAATATAAAATGAAAATATATTTTTAAAAAATAAAAAGAATGTATTTTAAAAAAAAATTATAAAAATTTTAGAATAAAAAATGAGCGTTTAAAAAAAAATGAGGAAGTGTATGCAGGTTATGGCACCATAAATTTATATTAAAATTTCAATTGAGATTCGTTGACATAGGTAAAAGCCTTCCTAAAGATCACCCAAAATTAAGCGCATTTTTTGGGTGAGTTCGAATAAATCCTGGGCTATGGATCCAAAAGCACCGATTGTGTCGGAGATGGATGTTAAAGTGATTAGAGATGTTAATATATTTATTTATTTAAATTTCCACTCTAACCAAAGAATTGAAATTAATGGATGGTGCAAACCGATCAAAGGATGTATAATCCCTGAGCGGGATTCTCTTGATCCATGAACTAGTGTCATTTTTATCAGGTGTGATATTTCCCCCTAGATTAGTTCTACAGGTTATAAATATGATGGAAGTCTCGAGCCATTCATAGCCTTTAATTGAAATGTCAAATTGATGATGGAGAATCACTATTTTAATTTATCGGGCACGAGAAATTAATACGTTGTGTTGGGGAGATGAGGAGCCTTTCAAAGTAGCGTTTGAATAAAGAAATTCAATGGAATGCAGTGAGGCAGGAAATCTAAAGCTTATATCATCATCACTTGAGAGACCAGCTTTCATCTAGCAACTAGGCGAGAATTTGAGGTTAAATATTGATTCAAGGGAGATTTTATTAAGTCCTAATCTAGTAACATGTCTTTGAGTTGGAAAAGAGGAGCAGAACGAAAGGCACGCAATTTTGTTGGAATGCAAAGAAATTCTTTAGGAGAATGAACGAATGATGAGATGGTAATAAGCTTATGATTTTCTGAAGTCGGTAAAATTTAATCAGGGAGTCTTCATTAAATTTATATATTGCTGCTTTCCCTCCAATAGGTGAGCCTATATGAGTATAGGTTGATTTCTTTACTTTAGAAAAGTTTCTTGGAATTAGATAAAAATTATTTTGCATATAAAATTGGCATTTTTTATGATTGAGTGTAAAACCAATAATTGGAGTGAGATCCGAAAGAAGATAGAATTAATATTATTAATTCATCGTATGGCCTACAACCTGTTTAAAATGGCATTGCTGGTGTCTATTGTTGTCTTTGATGTTGCTAACAGAAAATAGCATGGCCCAAGGGATCCTCTTGTTGTATTCTTTGTCGGGATTCTATGGTTGTTTCATGAAATTTCAAATAAGAGATATGGCCATGCCATAGCAGCAGATATATAAATGGAATATTCAGGGAATGTTTTGCCAAAGGAAGAAATGAAGTGTTCTCTCTTAAGAGATTTAAATGAAATATTAAATGCAATCTAAAAAAAATATTGTTAAATGGATGAAGCAAATAGCGTATAGTATGTGAAGCCTCACATCCTACAGGAATATTGAAACATAGATTCATAGCAATGGGAGGAATGCTTCTGTGAAGAATGCCCTATACTCTCAACACTTCCCTTTAACAATATATCTTATAAATTCAAAAGTCCTTTTATTCACAATGACAAAATAACAACTAAAAAAATATATAATGACATTTAGTATATATTAAATTTATTTCTTCTTTTTTTTAACTGCTACAACATGTCCACCCTTCACAGGCCCAGCGTCCCTCTCTCTCTGGTGGTATTGTATCGAATCGTCCATTTGAATTGTATCAACTTTCGGCACGCTTAGGAAACGTTCAGGGAATTTATCTAACCGTCTCCTTTTATGATGATTTATAGTATAATATCTCCTATACATTTCAATATAAAATAGAGGGAAAACATATTATCAATAATTACATTTACATCGTAGTATCCGTATTTATAATCTATGGAACATTAATATTGACAATGTAATATCAGCAAAATATAATAATTCATTCATTTTAAGACATTTAGGAACTAGAAGTTACAATATACATTATTCGGGGTCTGATTAATGAGAATTAGGAAACAATGATTTTACATACAATGCTGTAATGTGAACAAATAATCTAGGTATGAAATGCAATTTCACATGTAATTTTCCTTCTGTCATGTAAAAAAACTACATTTTTTATAAATATCTCCTAAAATAGATATAAAAATCCATTTTTAGGTATTAAAAATAATTGAGAAAATTTGCCGAGCAAAGATTTTAAATAAAATTACCAGAGTTGTTAAAGTATCTAGATACAAGTATCTAGATACTGTATCTAGATATAAAAATGTAGTATCTGTATCTGTATCTAGATAGATTTTTTAGAAAGATATCTGTATCTGTATCTAGATATTATTTTAGAGGTATCTGTATCTGTTTTTAGATACTTTTTCAGATACATTTTATATACCCCTTTTTTTATTATAAATAAAAATATTTGACTGTAAAATTTATTTTATTTCATATGAGCTTATGAAATAAATATATATATATATATATTATATATTAATATTTATTAATATTATAATAAAGAATTATATATACATAAAATATTAAAACTTATATATAAAAAATATATATAAATATTCATTAATTTAAATATTATGTCCGAGTTTATCAATAAACCATACAAATTTTAATATTACAATATGGAAATGGTAAATTTTATTTTATAACTAAATTTTTAAGTTTATATATTTATTTAGATCTATATCGATGAAGAAGAGGAAGCAACAACAAGTTCTATTGCTTTACCATGGCCAATTTATAGAGAATATTTTAAAATAATATCTCAAAACAAAGAAAACAATTCTCTAATGGTAAAATGTTTGCCGTGTCTACCTAAAAATACAAAAATATCCGTCAGTAAGACTTCAACGTGCAATATCTTGAAGCACATAAGGGTATAGATATTATATATTTAAAATTCTAATTTAAATTTTAAGAGAAAACATCCAACCTTGTTAACAAAAATAAAAAAGGGGAAGGAAAATAAAACTACCAAAGAAAATACTGGACAAGGCTCATCCTCCATCAATATTTTTGCTAAAAGACCTTTGACTTTAACTCAAGGCACTTTAGATGATTTAATTATTGCTTTTATTATAGATGGCATGCAGCCATTTTCAATTGTTGAAAATCCTTCTTTTAAAAAAATGATCAACACTTTGGCTCCACACAAAAATATAATTTGCCGACAGACAGTTGTTGGTAGAATTTCCCAAAGATGGGAAAATGAAAAGAAAGAAATAATTAAAAGTCTTATAGAACCATCATTAATATGCACAACAGCAGATTGTTGGAGTGCCTATCGCCGGTATAGTTAACATTTCAATTTGTATAATAATTAATTAAGAATAATTAATTCAGCAATTTTAATAAATTTTAATTTCTAGTTCATATATAGGAGTAACCGCTCATTATATAAATCCAATAAGTTTGGAAAGAAAAAATGTAGCGTTGGCTTGTAAAAGAATGACTGGTAGTCATACATATGATAAAATAGCAAAAAATTTACAAGATATAGCTAAGGATTATTGCATTCAAAATAAAATTTCAAAGACCATTACAGATAATGCCAAAAATTTTAAAAAATGTTTTAGGTTTATTTTATTATAAATAAATATAAACATAATATATGATTGATTACTTAATTTATTAAAGAGTTTTCAAGCCAATTGAAAATAATACAAGTGAATCAATTGATGATCTGGAAGATGAAGCAGTTGTGCCAATTTCTATATCAAATCTTTATAATACTGCACAGGATTCTGAATTATCAGAATCATTTAGTTTACCTCATCACCAATGTTGTGCCAGTCACACATTGAATCTTATAGCCACTGTGGATGCCAATAGAGCCATGCAGTGTAAACAATATCAGAGGGTAAAACTAATTTTAATTAAATAAGTAATATTTTCTTCATTAGATATATAGCACAACACTACTTAAATGCCAAAATATATGGAATAGGCAAAATAAGTCTCCTATTTCATCTGAGATTATTAAGGAATATATTGGTCGTTATTTTATATGTCCTAATATAACTAGATGGAACTCCACCTATAATGCCTTACAATTAATGTCAGAAATTATAAAAGATAAATCTGACAAAGTAGACAAGATATGTGATGGAATAAAACTACCTAGGTTTTTACCTAATGAATGTGATTTTATTCATGAATATTGTTTAGTAAGTTATAAATAATATTTATATATATAGCATTATTTTAAATTAGCTAATGAAGCCAATAGCTAATTCCCTTGATATTTTGCAGGGAGATAAGTATATGTACACAGCTTATTACTGTGCAACTATTTCACAACTTATTATCAAATTAAAGAATTTTAAAGAAATGAACCTGAGATTCTGTTTACCACTCTTAGATGCCTTACTTAAAGGGATTGAGGATAGGTAAATTAATATAATAAATTAAAAATATTTAATAATTCTAGGTTTATTGTGACCTTATTTGAAGATGATAATATTATAGCAACCATGCTCCACCCTTTTTTTAAACTTGATTGGACATGGTTGCAAATGGAAGAAAATCTTAATAAAAGAAAACAATTAATACAAAGATTAGCTGGTGAATTATCAAAGTCATCAACTGACTGCAAGCAAATAACCTGCCAAAAAAAACAAATAATTTAATTTCAGATTTTTTTCAGTACCCTACAGCAGATATAATTTCTAATAATGATTTAAATTTTGATAATCAACAAATTTTAAATAATTTTTTCAAAAATGAATGTAGAGATTTTAGCATTTTTAAAGAATACCCTGATATAAAATTGTTATTTATTAAATATAACACTACAATTCCTTCAAGCGCCCCTGTGGAAAGACTATTTAGTGTTGCTAAAAATGTCTTTACAGATAAACGAGGATGCCTAAATGATCAAAATTTTGAAAATGTTTTATTACTGAAATCTAATAATTATTTATAATTATTTAATCATATATTATCATATATTATATTAAAATCATTATTTTAGTTATATTCTGATAAATGTAATATCGCGTCAATAAATTTTTTAGCTCATTTCATGAATTTTCACAATATAATATTAATTTAGGTTTATGCAAACCTATAAGAGCATAATAAAAAATGTATCTGTATACAGATACATTTAAAAATTGTATCTGTATCTTGATAACTTTTTAGACGCTGTATCTGTATCTGTATCTAGATAACTTTTGAGACTATGTATCTGTATCTGTATCTAGATCCATTTAAAAAGTATCTTTTAACAACTCTGAAAATTACAAGAAATATGTATAGAAATAAATTTAATATTTTATAGGTAGGAAAAATATATAATACGTAATCCCGGCGATTAGTAAACATTATGATAAGGGTAAAATAAAATATTCTTCTCCTAGGAATTACTCAGTATCCTAAGAATACCATTTCTACTTAACCCTGCCATCACAATTAGCACGGATTCACGGAAATGTAGAATGCAAAGTAACAAAAATTGAGAATATAATGGGATATATGGTATACATGTAGAGAATTTTAATATAACATTCATAATATAATAAAATAATCTGAGTTTTTTTAAAAAAAAAAATACATGTTCATAATATACATAGTAAAATGTGATGTGCTATAAAATTATTACAAAGATAAAAAAAATGTAATGCACAAAATAAATTTACGAAAAAGAATTTACAAAAAAAACTTTCTCAAGAATTTATTCCATCTTAAGGCATACCCATCAACACATGGCTGACCTTATCCATAAAAATATTTTCCCTTTAATAAAAATCACAATAAACACAGTATAATACATGCAAATAAAAATTTTAATAAAATTTTATAATTTAAAAAAAAATAAATATTAAAAAGATTTCATAATCTTAAAAAAAAAAATTCAGTATCATAATTTCTACCAATATATTATATAAATCCATGCCAAATTTATATATATATCAAACTTATACTAATATATCATATAAATCCATCAGTGGCCGCTAGGGGGAGGGCGCAGGGGCTCGAGCCCACTGAAAAGTTTGAATAGCCCTTTGAAGCAAAGAAATTTTTTTTAATTGCTCCTTAATATCCCCTTGAACTAAAAATAAATTTTTTTAATTGCCTCTTAAACGATTTCTTTTATAATTCTATTGAGTAATATATAGATTTTTATTATTTAAAAATTAATAAAACTATAAATTTTTATTATATGAATTATATTTTAATAATTAGAATAGATTAATATATATAAATTATATGTTCACTCTGTCAGCTTGCGATCAAATTCTGTGTTAAAAATATATCATTATCACTCACTAAATATTAATTTAGCATTAGAGGTTGAAGCTTAACTTTTATTATTTAAATTATTTTATAACCTTAATTAAATAAATATAATCATTTATTAATTGAAAATTAACAAATTTAATATTGTAATTAGCCGAGTTCAAAATCACTAATAAACTACATTTTGATTTTTAAATTTAATTATCATGTCTCTTCCTAATAATATCAAGGTCCAAATCCAAATGAGTATAAGATATTTATTTATAAAAAGCAAGTAGTTAAATAGTTTATAATCCTTTATAATATATAATTATTTATAAAATATTAGGTAAAATGCCACTATTACAGAAGTATTTGACAGTTATATAATATATTGCAGTTAATAATTTTAAAATTTTAATAATAAATGCTTTTGATAATAAATATAAGTAACAATTTGCATTCAATTATTTAATTCCATCTATTTATTAAATATATTATTAAAAGTAAACTTCTTATTATTAATCCCACAATTTAGATATCTTTTCTTCTCTTTTTTTAAATATTTTTAGGTAAGCTATTTTTTTCTTCTTTGAAAAACAGTTTTGTGTTAAATTTTTAATACGAATATATTTTTGTTATTGTTACAATCTATTAAATTTTAAGATATAATATACCATCTAGAAGCGGTGCGACATTAATATATAAAATTTTAATTACTTTCATCATATCACTCTGTTCCTTATTTTGTTACAAAATGTTTCATTTCTAATACGGCATTCTTGCGGTGTAAATAACTCACAACTTCAATATATTTGCATAATTTCTTCTAAAAATTTTTACTATTTTTGTTTTATCAATTTATCTAACATAATAAATTCTGATATGGGTTACTATCGTGATTGTCATGGCTATAACTGCAGATTAATCAGCTTCTATTATTTGTGTCTCTATGTAATTTAAGATTATTACTATAGATGCTGAGAGCATATGATTGCATATTTTAGATAAGCAATAATGGTCAACTGTGTAGTCGTTTATATATCAATAAAAATGGAAGATAATCTTTTAGAAATTTAATATCTCACAAAAATTTTCTCGATTACTTATCTAGCTTCCATCATGTCATATAAGAGGAAGCTCTAGCCACCATATAGTTTTATGATTTAATTGGTCGTGTATATTTTCTTATTCAAGAATTGTTGATTTGGTTAGGCCTATAAATTTTTCCTTATTAGTCCATTCTATTAAACATTGTCCAAAATGGTAACAGAGAGTTATATTAGTTTCATGACCTTTTGTCAATGTAACTTGCTAGAATTATATAGCCTTATGTGGTTTTTAAAAACCATTATCAATTGAGGCATATGTATGAATTAGCTAATCTTTTTTATCACTTGTCATTCTTTACTCAAAATTTTTTTATATCAGCAATCGAAAATATTTTATACTGTAATAAATAGATTTTGTATTAAAACATATTATTTTTAGAAATGTCTTGTATTGTTTTAGTTATTTATATACTAGTTTATTTTGTATACAAAATATTATAAATGACAAAATATCAAATTCAGAATAATTGTCTAAAGTTAGCATACTTTAAAAATGTATAATATATTAATATAAAACCCGACCGAAGAGAGCAAAAGCCAGCCGAATACCCGCATATTGGGGTATGGAGTCGAAGCCCCCATAATTTTTTTTTAGTTGAGCCCTCTGAGATTGTAAAGGCTAGAGACGCCCCTGAAATTCATACCAAATATATATATATATATATCAAATTCATATTTAACCCATTTATCATATAAATCCATACAAATTATATATATCAATTCATATTTTGCTCTTTATATACCATATAAATTCATGCCAAATTTATATATATATATCAAATTCATACATTAAATCAAAAATAATTAAATATATCATATGTGTAATTCATATTACACCATATTTCATAAAAATGGTTAATTACTTCAAAATAAACAACATTAACTCACCCTCAATAGATCCCTTAATAATATATCATCCTTAATTGAAACTGGATTACATATACAATATAGTATTAATTAATAATAAAGTATCCCACATATGTTCATCCCTTTAAAAGCCCAAATGCATAATTATATAACAAATAATTTATTACAAAAATCCACTTCTATATATATTTTCATAAATCCCCAATATTTAAATATTCAGCAATCCTTTCTGTCCTGCATATCTTGAGGTCTAATTTTCCTATGACGGAATACCTATAACACCATTCAATGAGTCTTAAGGCCTACCAAATAATAAGATTATACCTATTGTCAAAATTGGATGTACAATATACATTTAGACATCTAATACCACAAATATTATTGTCTTAAATGGGCCAAAATGAATTAAATATCATTAACCCTTAACCAAAGTTTATTTTTAAGGTAATATATAAATTACTATCTTAAATTCATGATTTATTTTTATTTTCAGGCCTAATACTCATTACATACTTTCTATCCTGTTCTTAATTTGTTAAACATCTAAAATAAAATTCTAAAATCCCTTAATCTCATCTCTTTCTGACAACCTGTATAGTGGTTAATAATTGCATTATGTACCGAAACCCTTATGCTGCCTATCCTGGTTCACGGTCAACAACTGTGAAGAATACCCCTTACTCTCAACCCTTCCCTTTAACAATATATCTTATAAATCCAAAAGTCCTTTTATAAAATAACAACTAATATAAAAATATTAAACAAATACCAATAACTATCACATTACAAAATCGGTTCCAATAATTCAATCTATCTTCTTTGTTCTTTTTCAGCTGGCATCTCGTAATCTCCCCATTCTCTCTTCTTCCCCCAAGGAAAATTAATTGTTCATGTCATAAAAATGACTGACATTTAGTATATTTTATTAAATTTATTTCTTATTTTTTCTAACTGCTACAACAGCTTCCATTCTTTTTGGTTAGTGCAATAAGGCGAGCACCAAATAAGGGTAGAATGCATGGTAAAACAAGGTTATTAAGAAGTATGATTAAGCCTAATATTCTGTTATGGCAATAACATTGTTAGCCTTAAATTGCTCGGAAATCATCTAACCCTCTAGCAGCCGAGTTCTTTTTAAATGATTTAATAGCCTTGACAATTTCTAAACTTAAGAGTGGGTCAGGGGATATGGTGGTGGCAACTGTGATGGAAACGAATATGTATAAAATTTGGTATCAAGTGATATATAGAAAATTATTGGTTGAAAAAATAAGTCAAGTGGAAAATTTTTATTTTAAAAAATTAAAAATTTTCACCATTTTTATTTTATCGACATCATTTGTTTCTCAAACATCTTTTCGAATGAAATCGAAGAAAATGATATATTTAAGATACGTATATTAAATAAAAGATATAACACTCTGTTATTAATTTGGTTGCATATAATAATTTTTAATCTTTTGTTGATGTCGAATAATCTAGTCTAGGAAAAGCGTTAATATATTGTAATAATTAACAAATATTTTGACACGTTTTCTACCTTATTGATATTGTCACAAAACCAGTTAAATTAAACACATTTACATCAACTCTGTTATTTCAACCTATCAAAATTTAGTTTTAATCTGTAAAAGGTAATTGCGTTTTTTTATTTATAAAAATCCTTGATTATTAATTACTTTTATTTTTTCCCTATTTTTATTTATAAAAAAAAAATATTGAATATAAGGTTAATTTTTTTATAAAAAATAAAATATTGATTTGAAAAGTTATTATTTTAAATTATTTATAATCTATGCATTTATTTTTTTTATCATTCCATTTATCGATTCTATATTCTCATCTCTTAAAATGGATATTATTCTTAGAAAATTGTTAAAATTAAAAGTTTAATTCCTATTATATATAAAATATAATAATATAATCATTATAATTATTAAGTTATTATATAAACATAAATTTACGCATGCATTATTTTAAGAACTTTAGGTGACCACTGGTTACATTTGAGAAACCGTATTATAAAGTTGGAGAACTTGTCAAAAGAATTGGCCGATTCTTAAAATGCTAATAATCCCCCCCCCCCCAAATCCTTTATCATAAGTACTCTGCCTCTCTAATATGTTTTAACCGATTTAATTAAGAAGCCTTCCACCCAATATTTAAATAAAAAGTTTGTTTAAATTTTTTTTTAAAACTTAGGTAAAATCGAGTAAATAATAACCTACTATGACATTGATTGTATTAAGCCTGATCAATATTTAGTCTTAACCCTGCATTTAGAAAGAAAGAAAGAAAGAAAGAAAGAAAGAAAGAAAGAAAGAAAGAAAGAAAGAAAGAAAGAAAGAAAGAAAGAAAGAAAGAAAGAAAGAAAGAAAGATGAAAATTTTTTAATCTGCAAAAAAAATTAACAAAAAAAATTAAAGTCGACACACCTTCCGGGCATATATTTCGATGACAACACGAGAAAGATAGATTATATCCTCGTTTACAAGGAACCCCAAGCCTATGTTGACGACGAAATAAAGAAAGAACATAAAAGGTTGATTTTCGAGAAAAATTTGATCGACGAGGGCTTGCAATTCGAGAAAACCGATCCTAAGGTTAAGTACTTTAGAATCTAATTTGGAATTGATTATTTTATTTTATTTATTTATTAAAAAATGATTTTATAAATATCCGTCTTAAAATCTAGTATTGTTAAACGGTAACTATTTAGCCTTATTTTTAAATTAAGGGTTTTAGCGCTAAATAATATTAGTGATGCCTCGAGATTTCGCTAATAGACATCCAAATATTTCTACTATCTATAAGCCAAATCTTCAGACTTACGTTAAAATGTTTGGCTAAAATATTGGGTTAACCCTTTTTCTTTTTGAAAATAGAGCCTTTAACATAATTAACTTACATCTAAACTGGACAATAACCTCTTTATAAAATATAGCTAATATTTATAGTTATGCTTAAGCTAAGAACAAAAAAATAAATATTTATCTATTCTCTATTATTTATTTTTTTGAGATGATAAAAGATTATTTTTTTAAATAGAATAAATAAATATACTCTAAATTCTATTTTCTACCTTTATTGGGTTGGAATAAATTATTTGTTATCAAAAAATATCGGAATTTGAAATGCTCTTTGAAAATATAAAAAAAATCTAAGATTTTGTTGATCTCGGATTTTTTCAAATTGGGCAGAAATAAATTGATTTTTCAGATCTTTAAGTGTGCTCTAATAACCAATTATATAATTTACCAAACAAAATTTATAGTTAGGGAATAGTCTATATAAACTATAATTATAAAACCTTTATCGAATTAGCAATTTTTTTAAAAAAAAAATACTTTATAAATTTGCGCTAAATATATTGTTTATACTATGCGTTGGAGGATAGGCTTATCAGCCCAGCTCAGCTAAATATGTTTAGTTTGATTTTTCTTCCCAATAAGCTTTTTTTTAAAAACAATTGATGGGCTGGTCTTAGATCTAAAAGATAAATTGTTAGCATGGGGCAGAAATAAATTGATTTTCCAGACCTTTAAGTGTGCTCTAATACCCATGTTTAATTATATATTTTACCAAACAAAATTTATAGTTAGGGAATAGTCTATATAAACTGTGGTATAAAAACAAACCACTAATATATTATTCTCTCACTATAATTGGGTAATTACTAAATTTTCAGCCTTTGAGCCAATTTTAACGAGCTACAAAATTGGCTAAACCATGGCTTTGGCCGAAAATTATCACTTTGGCCTGGGGGTTTTTCTTAACAATAGCAGCCCAAATTTGAAAGAAACTAATATAAATAGAAACACCTTAATTTTAACCATTTTCTCCGGCAGGCCCTGAAGATTGAATATGAATTCGCCGACATTTAGCCTAGAGCTCAAAAAAAATATTAAATAAATAAGGTATATTAGTTATACAAAACAAAGAATTTATAATTCGTATTCATAAATTATCAAATATGGATGTATGGCCCGACCTTGTAAACAGTTAAAAAAATAAATGTGATAATTTTAATAATTATTTTTTACAATTTTACTGACCTAGGAAAATACTCAAGGAATAGTTTATGTCAAAATTCACGCGCCATTCGAAGTCCTTTGCAAGTATGCCCAACTCATGAACATCAAGATGCCTATCAAAGTAATAACAAATATTATTTTATTTCTTTTATCTTTATAATATTTTTTTGTCACCCAAATTTTTATTTTATTATTTTTACCGATAATTTATTTTAATTTTTCCTTAAATTCGTATCAAATCAATTGAACAAAACTATTATCGGGAAACGCTTTTTCGCAAATTTATTTTTACCGCGAATGTCGTTTATAAGGAAAATTTTGGAAGGTAATATAGTGAAAACAATTTCATATTTGGCTAGTTTATAAATGGGTTAAGAAAAAGTTTACAGTAGACTAGAATTTAATGCGCTTCGAAAAGCTTTTAAATTGAAAAACAAAGGAGTTAATTTGAAATGATTGGGTTTATAGAAACGAAATTAAATAATCCTAGAAAAGCAAAATTTCTACATGCTTAAATTAAAATGGACCAATTAAAATTACTTCATAATAATCAAAACTAAATGTTTGTGGTACTAATATTTTTTGCTAAATCTATATCGTACTCGGATTAATTAAAATATTTTTAGTATTTAGGGTCCCAAACCCACCCACTCACAAAAAAAATGGAAGAAAATAAAAATAGAGATAATACCGGGCAAAATTTTCTTAAAAATTACTCAAACCAATTAAGTTCTAATATTCACCCGATGTTTATCCGGTCCCATATAATCACATTTTTTTAAAAAATTTATTTTATTATTATATAACAGCTGTTATTCTTTCAACTTTAAATCATTTTTTGAGCGCGTTCTTTTAAATTTAAAAATATTCCATCATGTTTGCTTATTTTCCCAAAATTATGCTTAGAGAATAAACATCCTCGCAAAAAAAATAAGTAATACTAAATAAAAATATTTAAAAAAAATGATATATTTTTTGAATTGTGGGGAAAAAAAGGTAATATAACTAACTAGGGCAGTAATATAATTTCTTAAATGGGATGGCTTAAATATTAGAATTGTTTCTTTCGCGCTTTTTGAATATGGTTATTTACGCCAAATTTTTTTCTTTATTGTTTACAAATTTCTTTTACTCTATTTTTGTTTAATAACTTTATGAGAATCATTTTGCGATAAAATTTCCTGATTATTATAATTAATAATGAATGACGATAAAAAAAAACAAGTATATAATATATATAATATGCCTTGAAGAAGAAGAAGAATGTTTTATAATATAAATTATAGTGAAAAGGGGAATAATATTTTTAAACATCAATCGTGAGAATGATAAGGTAACTTTTAACCGAATTTATTGGCAAAAATGTCTATGAACTTACAAACGTGAATCGTGTAAGTTGAAATTTTGATACCGTAAAATAATTATTGTTCCTTTATTTCGGAGAAGGTAAAACCTTATATTATGGCCCAACTCAGGTAAATTGCCCTTACAACAGTTGATTTATTTAAATTTCTATTGGTCTATTTAATCACCTTATATTAATAAAAACCAGTTTTAATTCTTTAGTTCCTATTCCTTATTTCAGATATTTTTTTATAATTTAAATATACTTCATCTAATCAAAAAAAATCTCCTTCTATAAATAATATTTTAATATATCCTTTCCATATTCTTTTTTTATTCCACAGGAAGATAAATTTTTAGTTCAAGTTAACAAATTCTGGACGTTTCTCTATAACCCATTCGCTTTGCCAGAAAAATACAAACCCAAAGAAAGACATTATTTTACCTGCGTTTTTAATCAGAACTACATAAACAAGTTAATATTTTTGACACGATTCATGAATTATATAACTTTCCTAAGTTATATAGAAAATGTCAAACGAAGATAAGGAATATTCAATTTAATTTGATTCTAAAAATCGGTTTTTATACTGCTCATTAAAAAGAAAACTATTATTTTCAAACTTTTTACATCAAGTGAAAATAATCTTGAGTTTTCTCAATATCTTAAAGTTATAATGAGAAATTTAAAAGGTAAAAAATTCAAGTATTTCAAATAATGTTTTTTTAAATAAAATATAAACAGCCTTATTATAAATAAAAATAATAAAAAAACAAATTAATTTATTGGTTTTTTTTGCTGATAATAAAAATCACTTATCTAGATAATATTCTATGCTTGAATCCTGGAGTAGACTCGGCCCTAAATATGACCCTGTCTCTAGCTGAAATTAAAAACTCGAGCCTCCCAAATTATCTTTAAAAAAAAATTAAAATAGACATTTTTCTTTACATTCTTTCTTTCTTTCTTTCTTTCTTTCTTTCTTTCTTTCTTTCTTTCTTTCTTTCTTTTTTTCTTTCTTTCTTTCTTTCAGGGATTTTTATTTTTATTTAATAATTATAAAAATGAGTTTTATTTATATTTAAACCAACAAAACTTGGATTGGGTAAGGGGGGGGGGCTAAAATTAATATGATAACTCAGATCGGGCTTAAAAAATAATTTTAAATTAGTGCTGGGAAGGAAAGAAGAAAGAAATCCCTAAATTGTTCATGCGCTGTTTACGACCTAATCCGAGAAAAACATTTGATCCTCATCCTCATTTAAGAGAGAATTTCAATATAATATACCTTCTGGATTTATTATTTTTTATAAAAAGAATGGATGGTTTTTATAATTATTGTATACTTTATGAAGTGTTATTATCGATTATAATTTTTCTTCTAATATTTTACTATTTTAAAAATCATTTTTTTTATACCTTTAATAAAGATTTTTAATCGAAGATAGGGACACCTTTTTCGACAATGCTAAGAGGAGTAGGATTGTTCACGAAATGTTATCACGTTGCAAATACGACATGCAAGCCAGAAAATTTGGTAAATAATTTTACAAAAAATGCGGTATTTTTTGAGTTTATAAAAAATAAATTAGTGTTTTTTTATTATTAAAACGATAGTTATTTTTTAAAAATATATATATACATAAGAATCATACTAGGAAATGAGCTATTAAAATCCTGGCGACGCTGAGGGAATCAATGAGTCGCAACTTGCCAAATTTTGGGCAGTAGATTAGTCTTGAAAAAAAAATTATTACTAATATTTTTTTGAAAAAAAAACTCAAACTTTCATCAACTAAAAAGGACAGCCTTAAAAATAACTATAAAATATTTATTTTCCTCCAGACATTAAATGAAAAATAAATTCCTGGCTTGA
Source organism: Gordionus sp. m RMFG-2023 (assembly GCF_954871325.1). Classification (NCBI taxonomy): domain Eukaryota; kingdom Metazoa; phylum Nematomorpha; class Gordioida; order Chordodea; family Parachordodidae; genus Gordionus; species Gordionus sp. m RMFG-2023. Next base: position 8,071,286 of record NC_088777.1, read on the forward strand.
TACTAAATAGCCAAAAATAAAGTAAAAGAAAAATATTTTTTTAAAAAAAACAAAAAAAACGAGAATAATACGAAAATTAACAATGCCATATAGAAAACTAAATACATTTCAAGAATATTATACTATGAACCAATTGATTCCTACCATTTCATGATCATAACCCTTGAAATAAATTATTTTTTTTAGGCTTAGATAGATTAATATCCAGTGGTACATACATTGCTTCCTTTCCCTTGCACGATGGCCCCTTTTTGGAAAACCACTCGGATAGTAAAGATGATGAGTCTACCAATAATGATGATCTTCCTAAAAAACCCAACGATAGACAGGCTTATATTTATTATTATTTTCTGTTCTAAGGACCCTCCCCCCCCCTTATGGTGTATGAATTATAAACCCATCCCAGATGTAAATAAGTATATACGACTCGACTCCTAATTTTCCGCATACAAAATAAAAGATATAAAGCTGGAGAGAGAGGGGTAGGCTAATGGAAAATTCTTAAAGGCTTAGAAATCTCTCTCTGGTCCTGAAATGTTAGTCAGTGAGATAGATATTAGTTAAAGATTTTTTTTAACCCTAACTTTAAAGGGATTATTCTAACGATCGATTAAAATTTATAGAAAGGATTCGATTAATGAAGTTATTAAATAAAGATTAGGAATCAAATTATTAAAACTTTACAATATTCGGGAAATAAAATAAAAATGGCATTTACAATAATCTGGATAAATCCTCTTTTTTTTTCTCCATTCGTGATTATTTGTTAGAGTTTGAACATCAAAGCAAATGAAACCTCAACATGTGTCGTTCATATGAATGGTTAGGGGGGGGGGGGTTAGCAGAAATTTGCTTCATATATCATGAAAGACTCTTAAAAGGTGTAGAGACTAAAAATTATTAAGGGAGTAAGAGGGGGATACATTTTATCATGTTGCCTTCAAATTTTTCTCTCTAGTGCAGGCGCCTTCAAATAGAATTCAAAAGGTAGGGTTAAGGGGTCTTATGGGAATAGGGAATAAAAAATATTTTGAGAGTGGAGGGAGGGGGGAAGGTGACTTCAAGTTTTTTTTCTTCCATTAAGATGCGAAACCTATTAACTCTAGGCATAACTAATTGGAATAAACTACTTCCATCAAAAAAATGAAGCTTTTGGCAACTAAAATAATATTATCATTTAGGTAATGCCAGCCTCAATTGTTAAGATCAGATGTTTCTCGAGGTCTAATGAATCGTAGCATTCAAGAATACATTTTCCAAAATTTAAAGATTATATGAATTTTGGTGGGATCCTTTTAAATATCAATATTTTCTATTCGCAATTTTTATTATTCTTTCACCTGTGCCTGGATGGTCACTTTTGAAAAAAAGGGTAGTGGCCTAAGCTAACCATATGAGTTTCATAGAGGGCATATGATATCGATGTTACTATCTTATAGCCAAAAAACTCATATAATATAATTTTTTTTATAAAAAATTGGATAAAATTTATAGATATTGTACAAAATTTGGACAAAGCCCAAAATGTTTTACAAAGAACAGCCCATCGGATTGATAAGGTAAAACGATTATAAAAACAAAATTTTATTTAAATTTTGCGATAATAAAATGAGATGTTAAATTTTATTTTATTTTTATTTCTTGACTATGCGGTTGTTAAGCTCATTTAGTATTATTTTTTGTTTTGGCGCGATAGAAGCGATGGCACCACTAGATCTTATCATTTAGTCACTTGCTTACATTAGATATGGAGTGTCTATTTTTCCCTATTAAGTCGTGGATCATTAAATAAACCCTCGTTCGGTGTTAACTTTGATAAATTCTACGTAAGAATAAGAATTTAGTCTCTGCCTTTGACGACATTGTCATTATAAATTTATGGTTTTTCCTCAGATAATTAATAAAAAAAATAATTTTTAAACAGAAAATACTTTGGCGAAAAAATAGCCATATATTTTGCCTGGCTCGGATTTTACACCAAGATGCTCGTACCTGCTGCATTATTCGGGTTCTTGTGCTTCTTTTACGGACTTTTGACGATAGATAATTTTGTTCCCATGTAAGCTTATTAATGTTCCCTCTTTAAAAATATATTAAGGATTATTATTGGGTATTGTAAAAGGCGAAAAACTAATCAATTATCATTGATATTATAGTAGATATTACACACTTCGGTATATTTCGCCTCGTCATAATTCTTGGAATAATATATCTACGGGTTTCCCTATCTGTTATTAACTAATAAAACATTTTAGTATATTTTAACCTTATCTGATTTTATATTTATATAATTATTGGAGATTTTTTACAATTATTTGAAGATATAAACATATATAACTCTTATAAATTGTAATCGGCTTAACTAAAATTTGCAAATGATTCGACTTATAGGGGAAGCCGGGTCTATTATTATGCATAAAATAAAGGGCTATAAAATAAATAGACTAAGCTAATCTCTATATAGGCAGAATTTTATTTTTTTTAAAATTTATCCAGCCCGGTCACCAAATCAAACATTTTTTTTTTACTTGCTCCGACATGTTCGAATGCCTTACCTGTCAAATAGGATTTTTATATTTAAAAATTACTCCCAATCAATGATTTATAATTGAGAGATTAAGAATCACAATGAAAATATTAAATATGGGGCCTATAAATTTTATTGCGAACCTAGACCTAACCTCAAAATATTTAGAGCCATAAAGGTCTTTGATTCTAATACGACTTGTATAAAATATAATAGATATTAGTATTGTATACCCAAATAAGCTTCCTACAAATAAATAAATCTATAAATTTTATAAATATTCTACAAATAAATAAATAACCATATCTTGGTTATCCAAATGCTCTACATGAAATGATAAGATTTGAGGGAATCCCGAATTCGTATTTTATTTCTTATAGAAGCCCTAAAATTATCCGTTTTTTTATCGAAAAAACCCTACTTTGCGTCTAAAAATAAAAATTGACCCAAATTTTTTTTTCCCGCCCAAGTCGGTTCTAACCCCAACTTTCTGCGCCTCAGTTCAGAATCTGTAATTTCCACGGCTGCCATTTTATAAATATGATTCTAATTCAATATTTCATCTAGAATAATATTACGCAAGCCTGAAGATTTTGTTTGTAGAAGGAACAAAGGTTTGGACATCTATTAGCGAAATCTCGAGACTTAGGCAATATTTTTCTGGCTAAAATATTGAGTTAGCCGTTTTTAATAATCGGCTCAAAACGAGCCGTATAACAACACTAATAATGATAATGCATGGTAACCACTAATTAATTATCGGGGAAAAAAAATCACTTGGAAAGTAATTCCACCAGGAAAAAGAAATTCCCACAGAAAATAATTTCCCCCTTTGTTTTGATATATCAATTTTATATCCCAAAATTGAATAATCTAAACAGAAGAAAAAACTGAAAAAATACAATATTACCAACATTGAGGTAATAGAGACCTTGCTATTTTTTAATTTTTTTAATATTTATTAATCGAGTATTTTAAAAAAAACGAACTGTATAAAAAATACTAAAACGAACAACTGAATAAAAATTAAATAAAGAAAAACTATTAAGAGATCAGTTTATTTGTATAAAAATACTTTAAAATTTTTGAAATATAAAATTCTTAAGGTAGGGTAAAAAGTTCAATAAATAATGAAAATTCTTGGAAATTAGCAAAAAAAATAATTTTATATGTCTAAAAATATGCCACGATACATATCTCATTCTGTAATACGACGACTATATATTGCTGGAGAAATGGTAAAATATTGGAATTAATGAATGTAATTTTTGCTCAAAACACATTTTGCTCTCTGCCAGTAGCAGCAGATTAAAGAATCTTAATATAAACTGTGTAAAAATGATATAAGGCTAGAACAGAAAATTACAATTTACTTTTAATATAATGAGCGTGCACCAAACCCCTATCATCTTTGATCATAAAATTCAATACAACCAATTTATTTTTTAAAATGAAAGAATGACTTCATGAAAGTTTATTTGCATTGTATTGTCAAATTTATTGTGTTCTAAAATTTTATTTAAATCATTATGAAAATAAAAAAAATTGCAATAAAATTTTATTATTATAGCCATTATATCATAAAAACATGATTATACATATAGAACTAGGCGGGAAAAGAGAGTGTTTCAAAGAAACACTTATAGTTCCCTCTTAAGATTTCGAATTGTATCTTTTGTTTGAGGGACAGGGACTCGTTTTTCCCCCCTGTCCTTATTGAGATTTTTTTTCCCAATTGATTTAAGAATTTTTGGGATTGGGGATCTAGGTTCCCCAAAACGCTGAAAATTAGGGGGATAAAAATAAAAGAATTAATGAGGGATCTATATTTGTTGATTTTATTAGTTTCTTGGAGATCCAAGGGGTCAGAGTTTCTGTTAGCAGGGAAAGAGGTAACGCAAGAGACATCCCAGACAAGTCTTTTGCCACAGTGCCAAGATGTCAAAGACATGCCATCGGGACGCTTACCATCCTCATTTAGGAGACCTAACGGCTCCAAGCTATTGGGGAAACCGGCCGAAATCAAAGATTTGCCGATTAACCTATTTATGTTGTCGTGTCTCAAGAAACGGCCACTGACTTTGAGGCAAGAGAAACAATGCCTAGAGAATAGATCCACCTGCTTATTACATGCCGCACAGGTGTCAACAGAAGGGATAAGGCAACCTAGCCTATGACCAATGGCAATTTGGAACTCGTCGTTTGTGAGTAACGTTTCCTTTTTACCACTCGGAATCGCGTCTAGCCATTCATGGCCGTTAGAATTTTTTTTTGCGTTTCTGAGTAGTTGAAGGTTAGTTATATCGGCAAACGAATAAAGTTTTTCAAAAGCACATTGAAGCATGGGGCCCAGGAAGCTCTTTAGATGGCTGGAGACTAGCTGCCCGGATCCTTCAAGAACTAGAGTTAGCCAAGATTGTTTGGCAGAGGTTAAAAGGGGATCGTTCAACCCTATACACCCCGGAAAGCGGGCATAGAGGCAAAGGACCAATTAAAGTCGGAAAAGTTTAGGACTAAAAGCGATTCGATAAAATGTTTAAATTTTAAATCGAAGGACTTCAGAAGGTGATCATATTGGAAAGCAGGAGAAGATTTAAAGATATGTAAGAATTTAGGTAAGAACAAGCATTTTTTTGTGAGGAAAAAGAACTGATGCTTGGGGAGATGAGGAAGAATCTTAAGAGAGTGAAAGAGAGATTGGATCAGATTGTCAAAAAAATTTTGACAGAAGGAAGATGAGGAGCCGATAGGAGAACCCAAAAGACAGAGATCCTCGTGCAAGATAATTTTAAAATCAGGGGGAGGGATAAAAACCACGTTGTTAAGAGAGGAGATTTCGCATTTCTTCCTATTAAGGGAAAGGCCAATTTTAGAGGCTTCTATCTCAACGTACTCGATGGCCGACAAAACATTGGGTAAAGATCCGCCAAACGAGCCATCGTCGAGATACCATAGATTTAGATCTAAATTGAAATCTGGTTTCAAATTTTTTATAAAGTCCTGAATACCTAATGTAAAGAGCAAGGGACCTAGTGGATCACCTTGCTGGATCCCCTCTTCAGAGAATATGGAAAATTTTCCGAATTTAAGCAACGAGGGAAAACCGTAGCAAGAATTAAGAAAATTACAATATTTAGGAAAATGTTGTAGGAAGGAGGGTAGGAATGAGCTCCTATGAATGCTATTGAAGGCATTTCTGAAATCTAACTTACAGAAAACCTTTTCAGCCTCAGTATTTATAAAAATACGAGCTACATGTTAGGCCACTTCACATCCGCCCCTGACTCCAAATCCTAACTGAGCGGGAAAAAGGAGGGAACTGGCCTTAGAACGGATCCTATTGACTATGACCTTGGCTACTAATCTACGAAAAAACGATCCTATGGCTATTGGTCTAACACCACCATCCGGTTTGGTTAAGGAAACAAGACGAGCGCCAAAAAGGAGGGGCGGATTAATTTTTTTTATTTTTCCTCCAAAAAAACAATTCTTTTTATTCGACCCAGCCTTAAATAATTTTTTTTTAAATAGCCCGTTCGGACCTGGCCAATTTTAGAAGATCTCCAATATGTATCTTCTCTTTCTTTGAAAAATAAATTCTGGCTAAATAATTTTTATTTTTACACCTCGCCAACTGAGATGAGGATACACTGCTGCGTTTAATATAATCTTATATATATATATTATTATTTTTTAAAAAAGTAAAGAAATCTGCGACAAAAATGGAATTGGTAATTTAACCATGTGCCCATTGTGCGATGCGTGCACTTTTTGGAAACTTTACGACTCTTGCCTATATTCCAAAGTGAAATTATGCGACATTTTTTTTCCCTCGCAAATTTTTGTCTAATAAAAATTTTAATATTTATTAAATTTGATAAAAGTAAGCATTAGAAAAAAAAATAATATAATATTTCATTATAAAATTTTCCATCGATATATTTTAAAATTATTTATATAAAATTTAAAAAAATCATAGAATAAATAATTTAAAAAAATTTATTAATTTTAGCTTACGTATTTGTTCGATAATCCAGCAACTATCGCCTTTGCAGTCTTCATGTCTTTTTGGTGTAAGAAGCGTTATAAAAATTATTTTTACCACCTATTATATGCATTGATTGAATTGTCAAAAGTTCACTTATACAATAAAAACTTGATAACTTTAAATTATCATATTTGTTTTGAATGGTCAAAAGTTCACTTAATACAATAATTACTTGATAACTTTAAATTATCATAGCACATTTGTTTTGAATGGTCAATAATTAATTAACTACATGAATTAAATAAAATTACAATATCTATATAAAAATTTATAAACTAATCTACCCTAAGATGTAAAACCAGACCGTGCGCTAAGAATGTTTCTCTCATCGAGGGAATAATAATTATGAAGATTGAGATTCCATTTAATTAAATAAATAATCATGTTGATTTTTGTAACTTGTTTTGTTATGATTAATAAAAAATAAAAGCCAATATCTCGGTAATTTTAGTAATGGTTAAACGAGTCAATTTAGCCAAATTTTTTTAAAATTAATCAGCCAAAATAATGTTATGCAAGCCTCAATATTTTATTAAATAGATGTCCAAGCCTTTCTGCAATCTATGAGCAAAATTCCCAGGTAAGAGTAATATTTTGTGGCTAAAATATTGAGTTCGCCGTTTTTTAAAAAAATTGAGCCATTTTACAAAACTAATTTTGTGCATTATTAATAGCTTTTCTGAGAACAAATAAAAAAATTACTCATTTTCAGGCTTGCCTTATGTATAAAATATTACTGATGAAACTGGTTTGGCTTTTATATATTTACCCTTCCGGGACAAGCCATGTTTCAAAAAATTGATTTTAATTAATATAACATTAAAAATGATATGAATTTACATAGCCACATTTTTCCTTGAGCTATGGAAACGTAAGCAAAACGAATTATCCTGGGACTGGGATACGAAGGATTTTGAGGAGGAGGAAATAGTGCGACCGGAATATGAGAATCAAGTTAAAACGCTGAGGAAAAATCCCATCACAAATATGTTGGAGCCATATCTCCCACTTTATAGCAAAGCCATAAGGCTTATGGGGGCCGCTATCACTGTCTTAACTTTTGTAAGCGCTTTTGAAAAATGACAATAAGGTTGGAAGGAAGGAAGGAAGGAAGGAAGGAAGGAAGGAAGGAAGGAAGGAAGGAAGGAAGGAAGGAAGGAAGGAAGGAAGGAAGGAAGGAAGGAAGGAAGGAAGGAAGGAAGGAAGGAAGGAAGGAAGGAAGGAAGGAAGGAAGGAAGGAAGGAAGGAAGGAAGGAAGGAAGGAAGGAAGGAAGGAAGGAAGGAAGGAAGGAAGGAAGGAAGGAAGGAAGGAAGGAAGGAAGGAAGGAAGGAAGGAAGGAAGGAAGGAAGGAAGGAAGGAAGGAAGGAAGGAAGGAAGGAAGGAAGGAAGGAAGGAAGGAAGGAAGGAAGGAAGGAAGGAAGGAAGGAAGAAAGGAAGGAAGGAAGAAGGAAGGAAGGAAGGAAGGAAGGAAGGAAGGAAGGAAGGAAGGAAGGAAGGAAGGAAGGAAGGAAGGAAGGAAGGAAGGAAGGAAGGAAGGAAGGAAAGAAAGAAAGAAAGAAAGAAAGAAAGAAAGAAAGAAAGAAAGAAAGAAAGAAAGAAAGAAAGAAAGAAAGAAAGAAAGAAAGAAAGAAAGAAAAGAAGGAAGGAAAAGAAGGAAAGAAAATAAATAAATAAAGGTATATTCCTAGAAATTGAAAATTTTATTTTAAATTTAATATCTTAAAAAAAATAGTTAATCATGGTGGTCGGAATAGTTTTCGGTATTATCGTGTATAAGCTATCTATCCTTTCAGTACTTTATTCTAAAAGAGACAAGATTATTCGCCAAAATGCCAGATTAACCACAAATATAACTTCAGCCGCTATCAACCTTATAGCCATCCTTTTGCTCAATAAAGTTAGTTTTTTTCTAAAACTCAGTTTTACCGTAAATTAGCCTTCAAATTAGTAATTAATTTAATTCGTGTTTAATTTTAAAAACCTTATATGCCAAAGGCCTACAATAAGTGGACCTTTATATTTCCAATTACTTCTTTCCCCTTAGCAAAATCCTGCATACGCCTATTTTGCCTTTTTACTCTTCTTTTAGTGCCTGATTTAACAATATTACAATTACAAAAATGGGAAAAAAATAAGAAAAATTTTAAAATAAATAATCAGAAATGTAGGAAATATTTACTATTCATTTTCTTATAAAATATTATTATCAATTAAAATAGATAAACAATCATTAAATTTGTAAAACTATGCTGAATTATTAAAATTTTATGCTTAATAGTAATAAAGGTAATAAAAGAGTTTGAGATTTATTCCCTATGTTATAACCTTTTCTTTAAATATCAGGATAAACGCAATAGGCCACAAAAGCCGCGCCTTCAATGGCCCGCGGGTGTGCAATTTTTTAGGTCGCTACTCTATACACGACCATAGGCGTAGCCAGGATTTTCTAAGGGGGGGGGGAAATTAAAAATTACTGGGTGCTTCGCCCCAGACCCCCTTTTGGGTGGGCCTTTGCGCTTTTGCCTGGCCGTCGGCCGGGTTACCTTAGTTTATATATAGTCATACAAGATAGGAGGTTAATTTTAATAAAAAAAAATAAGCCTATATGATATTAGTTTATATAAAATACAATAAATTACTTGTATATACATTAATATAAAAGCATGGTAATAATTTATTCCAAACAAGTATAAGAAATTTATTTAGAAAATGTAATTAGGCATATAGTTGATATTCCTCTATTATATAGAATTTGTTACAAAATACTAGGTAAAATTCCATTTTACAGACATGCTTTACAATTAGAGAATTTATTACAGTTGATATTTTAACAAATTTTACTAATTAATACTCTTGATAATAAATAATGCAACATTTTGCATTCAATTATTTAACGCCATCTTATTTTAAAAAAAATATTAAAAATTCTTTATATTATTTATTTCACAATGTCTTTAAAAGATATTTTCTGATGTCCTTATCAATATTTTATAGTTTTAAAATATATAATTCGCTAGATTGGTAAAAATTACTTGATTGTCATATGATAATTGATAAAATTAGATATACTGTAAATCTAAGACATAAAATATTACACTGTTTGTATTTGCCTTTAATTTTTTAATTTAATTTATAATTTAATTTTATCAATAGTTTTATAATTATATTTTACTTTTATTAAGATAAATAAATTAAAATTACTCACTTTATAAAAAATTATATTTGATATATTATATTATTTAGTGATTTTATGGATCTACTATTAATAATTATAATACATTTAACTTTTGTCTTAAGACTTATCTTATATTCCATTTCTTAAAAAGCATTTTTGGTTCACTCTTTTTTATATATAAATGCTATTTTCCAAAAATTTATAAATTATGATGAATATTTTTATAAAAAAATATTAACTTTTACATCTTTCTTCCAAATTATTGTTTAAGTTATATGCATACATTTTTAGGGGTCAGGGAGTGGGGAGAGGACTAAGGGGGGTTATTTTTTATTAGCTTAAAATGATTTACACAAAAAGTGATATATTTCTAAAGAAAAGGGATTTTCCCTTTGCCCCCCCCGGCTACGCCTATGCACTAGACATAATACATTTCTAACTAATCAAATAATTATAAATGTTTTTAAAAAAAAAATTTTTTTTAAAGGTTTACTCAAAAATAGCAACCATTTTGACTAACATAGGTATTTTCACGTTATTTGAATTATATATAATATATGTTATATTTGCGATACCTTAAATAAATTGGATATATAATTGATTAAGTTATACCCCAGTACGATTAACTCATAACGCACCTTCTTTTCCTTGAAATAATGTCTATGAGGGAGAGAGTTGAATTTTAACTTTTTATACTTTTTTATTTATATTTTATATTTAAATTTTTTCTTCCCCCCCCCTTAATATTCGGTGTGTTAAAACAAATTATAAACCCCCCCCCCCCCAATTCCTCTAATTACAACAATCCCCCCTTCCCTTTACAAATTTTTCTAGATCTGCCCTTATTTCAGTTTGATTATAAACATTTTTATTTTAAATAAAAAGTTATTGCGTAAATATAATTGGTAAAAATAATTTCCCTGTTTGAGTGAGGCTTTGTATTTTCCATACTGGCTTGGATATTAAATTTTTGAGGCTCATTGCCTGTATTGGACCGGGCCGGCTTAGATCAGACCAGCCCTTTGTTTATATTTATATATATGTAATAAAATTGATTTTACGGGAAAAAATAATTTTCCAAGAATGTCCCCGAACGAGTACAGATTATGAAGACAGTTATACTATTAAGATGTTTCTTTTCCAATTCATCAACTACTACTCGTCTCTGATATACATTGCTTTTTTCAAAGGAAGGTAACGGTCGACATTTTTTTTTAAAACAACTTTATATTTAGGCCCGTACGGATTTCTGGTATAGGAGTCAATATTGACTTTTTAAAAGATATCTAATCGGATTATTTTAATATTAACCGATTTGATATCTATATTCGATTTACTAATTAGTTGGATTCATAACCCTTTTAAAGATATTTTTTTAAAGAAATATATAATAATTTATTTCATAAAATTCGAAATCTTTGTCGATTATTATAACCTAAAGTTCTACCTAGATGTTTAATGATCCTATAAATTGAGAATTTACAGAGGATTTCGAGTTACGATTATTTGTTATTCAACATTAATATTAAGATAATTATATTAATACAAAAAAAAGACATCTCAATTAGGTCGCATGATAATATATTGGATGCTTGCGTTTAAAAATTTCCACAATTTTTTGTACAATATTTTTAGTCATCTTTATAGATTACAGCTCGTAAGAATATTTTTCACGTTTCCGATTAATTTGCGTTGCTTAAATCCCAAAATTAAAAACGTTATATTTATTCTTTCTTTCTTTTCATCTTTCTTTCTTTTCATCTTTCTTTCTTTCTTTCTTTCTTTCTTTCTTTCTTTCTTTCTTTCTTTCTTTCTTTCTTTCTTTCTTTCTTTCTTTCTTTCTTTCTTTCTTTCTTTCTTTCTTTCTTTCTTTCTTTCTTTCTTTCTTTCTTTCTTTCTTTCTTTCTTTCTTTCTTTCTTTCTTTCTTTCTTTCTTTCTTTCTTTCTTTCTTTCTTTCTTTCTTTCTTTCTTTCTTTCTTTCTTTCTTTTTTAATATCATGAGCACATACCCTTAATTCTAGTCCTCAGTGCTTTTTTGTCATTTATCATGTTATGTTATATGTTAGATTTAGGTTCCGTACGTCTTCTACAATCACATCCACCATTTTATATTTTTCTGTCTCATCTATGTTTACCTTCAGCTTTTAATCTCCCTTTCATTTCTACATAACCAAATTAACGTTATTACCTATTTAATAAATACATATCTCACATGGTTCTACATTTAGATCTGTAAAAACTCATAACGTTTTCCTCTGCTTTTCTTTTGGCCCAAAATTTAATTCAAACCCAACTTAATCACTGATCAGCATTTTTTACACTTAAGGTTAAGTTTCATACCTTTTTCTAGTAAAAGTTTGTTCATAACTCTTCATCTTCCCCAGGAAATTCTAGTTCTTTTACATAAACCCCCATTTTATCTGCTATAACCTTGCAAAGTCGACCCCAAATATATGAAAGAATTGACCTCCTTAGCTTCCATTTCCAGGTGAGATTAACGAATATCTAAACATCATACAAGTCGCTTTTTTACTATTTACCGTTATCCCAAATTTCTCCATTCTTTTCTTAAACTTTTTAAGCTGCCTCTCCAATTATTTTTTTTTCATTAACACATATTTACACATAGTCTATAACTACAGTAATTGTATTAAATAATTATATAAATAAAAATGGGTAAAGCTGACCCTCGATGCAACGCAACATTAACATTCAAATCAATCTTTGCAGATTCCGTCACTGCTTAAATTATCACTTTATTAAATTCATTTATTTTATATTATGGTTTCGAAGTCTATTTTTTCAAACCCTCCATATTAAATCCATAGGAACTCGAGATCATAAGTCTTCTCTACGTTAACAATAAATTTATTTTTTTTAAATAAAGTGTTAACTATACTTAGAATTTTATTAATGAACCAATATGGTAATCTAAAGTCATTTTGTTTTGTAAATATTTCTTGTCCCATACCCTCGCAAAATTATTATGAGATCCGCAAAATTTAGGTAAAAGTTACAAGTCAAATCGGCAAGTGTAAAAAAAACAAGTATCGGCGCATCCCCTTAACCATCTATCATTTATTTTATTTTCCTTATCCATAACCCTTACTAAATTATTCATAATTTTTGTTAAAAGTTTAAAATTGGTCTGATAATATATTTAAATCACTAAATGATGATTTGAGTAAAATTCTGTAGAATTTTCTCTTTTCCGTTTAAAGTATTTTTTTTTTAAATTTTATTATTTTCAAAATAGATATGGAGATCCTACTGGAGACAACAAGATATTTGGATTTAGACAAGACCCGGTATAATAAGTATATATATATATATATTTTTTAAAAAGCCGTCACCCACCTAGTCGCTTTTTAAAAACGGCTAATTCTATATTTAAGCCAGAAAAAAAATGCTTAAGCCTCCAGAATTCTCTAATAGATGTCTAAACGTTTGTACCATCTATGAGAAAAATCTTCAGGGTTGCGTAATATTTTTCTGGATAAAATATTAGATTTTTTTTATAAAATTGCTCATCCATTTAAAATTACCCTTGGATTATTTCAATAATATTTGCTAATATTAATTAGGTTTATATTCATTATTCGATTATATATAATATTCATTTTTTCTTTTATATATCCATTATAGATATAAAAAAAATATATTTATTGCTTATAATGCTAAGAATTTAGAATCACTACTAGAACACTCTAACGGGCTAATATTTAATTCTAAGCCTCGAGCTCTGCTTATACTAATCTATTAGGAGGCTAAACATACATTTTATAAAATTTAGTAATCATGTTTCTTAGAGGGTTGGGGCAAACTTCGGTTGTTCTTTCATAATCTTTATAGGAGGGTTTGGCAAGGCCTTTTGTAGATGCTCGAGTTATATATTTTTTTTCCCTAAATGAAATTAGTGCGAACCAGCAGGATGTATGGCCGAGCTTTTTATCCAATTCGCAGTCATTATGATTGGGCAACAAATGTACGACACTATACAGGAAATATTTCTTCCGTAAAAACACTTTTTTTATAGATTACTCTATGAATCCTATAATCCTGCCAAATTAATATTGACACAGCCATTCATAATCCCCTCCCTCTCCTAATGTCGATCATGTTACCCCCTCCCCCAGAACCCTGGTTATAACTTGATTATTTTTATGAAGGTTCTATAAATCTAACTTCATTCAATTCCAGGTAAACCATTTTGAAAAAAAAACACCCCATCTAGTTATCGTTATTAAGCAATTAGGCCGTGTTAATTGCTTAGATTATTTTTAAATAGCAATCTGTTTGACAGGCTATTTATTTTCCTCTAAACAGCCTAATAAAAAAGAAGTTAGATTTTAATTATTGTCACTCATTTAATTTTATAAATAAAGGCTGCACATTTTAATATAGTAAACCAAGTTAACATACTATTATAAATATAATTTATTTACCTGGAAGGTAAGGTTTAAGAAATTGAGAGTTAGGTAGGTCTTAAAAATTTTAAATCATAAATACACCTAGGGGAGACTGGGGTTAGGTAAACCCCCGGGGCTTGACAAACCTCTCAATCTCATTTAAAAATTAAATAGACTAGGTTTAAATGTATTACTTTTATTAGTGTGCATCTTTAGGCAAACAATTTTATTAATAATTAATTATTTAAAATTTTGTAAATGAAATAATTTTGCTGTAAATTAATTTTAATTTTTATTAAGTTATATAATCATTAATTTTAATTTTCATTAAGATATATAATCATTTATATGGTTTAAAAGGATAAAATAATAACCCTAACTCAATTTTCCAAAAATGAAATTAGTTGGAACTAGGAATGTGAAGTAAAAAAAACAAAAAAAAAGATTGTTTTTTCACTCTTATAATTATCAAGTGATGAATAAATAATGACTAGATTGAAATGTTTGACAAAATTCAGGAATTGTTTTTATTTTTTGAGGGAAATGAGAGTGAATGATGGGAGAGGTAATCGCTAGTTTTCTATTTTTTAAATTAGTTTAGTTTATAGCTGGATTTTCAAGATTAGTAGTGTGAAGTTACGTCATATATTTTGCAATGAGTGGCCATTTTAACTTAGTTTTTATTTATTTTTTTGATTAAATCAATTAATTCAAAAATTTAATATGTTATACTTCATATCTAAAATACTATTCTACTTGAAATCCCTAGCGTAATATCAAATTGGTGGCGACGCCGTTCATTTAACAAAAGCTTATCATCCTCCCGTCTCAGGCTCCCAGACGCGGACAATAATCCCGCAAACGAAAATGACAACAGTGCGATATCAGATAATCTTAATGAAAGTGTTAAATATACGCGTAAGACTTCATATGTCGTAAAGGCAATATAATGTTTAAGGGGTGCATATATATTGCCAAATGATAACTCAGTTTAATTTAAACATAGCTGAGCGATATCGCACTATTATCGCGCTTATTATAAATAGGGCCTAAATACACTTATGAATAATAATAGTTTTTAAATTGCTTTGCTTTTTTTTTCATGTAGGTGTATATGAGCTGTGGTCAGCTGTTTTGTTGGTTTAATATTCAAATTTTATATATTTAAGGCATAGACTTGCAGTGGTTCTTAAGATTGACCAACATATATATGAGCGGGAGGAGGGATTATATCTAGTTTGCTTTCAATTTAAAGGGGGGGGGGGGGGTAGGAAGTAGGCATTTGCGGAGGTAGGCCAGGTTTAGATAAATTTATTGATGGATTATCAATTAAATTTTTAGATGAAAAGGGAATATGTTCCTGTAAAATATTATTTATATTTTTATAGATGCTTACATGTTATGTAAAGGATAATTTTAACTATTATCTTATTAAATTTATCATTAATATATCATAATATTTTCTTATTTTTAAATCTCTCCCGTATGTATTTTTAAAAAGTAAGAAACCGTTTTGCAGTGAGTACGACATATTCCTAATTCTGATTTTTTCCCCCCAATCAAAATTACTTATGGGCTGGACAAGAAAGGTGTATTAAATAGGTGCAAAAACTCTCATTAAGAAATCTTGACATGCAGGCCCTGATCTTAATAATGATAAATTTAAAAAAAATAACGATCCAGCTGGTGTGGCAAACAACGCTAATGCGAAGGATAAAATCAATGGAGAGCTCGACAAGGGCATACCCCAATATCAATACGATTACAATTTGGAAAACCCGGGTCCTATGGGATTGTTCAATGAATATTTGGAGATGGGTTTAATTTTTTTTGGCGGATTTTTTTTATCGGGAGAATATCTATTTTTTCTATAATAAAATTTTTAAATATTAAATTTAATCGTAAAATTTAGAATGAAGAAGAAGGGTAAAAAAATATTTAATAATTTTATTCAACACTTTTTCTTTCACAATCAAGGACTTATCCTTCAAATTTGTGTGAAAAAAATTTTTGTCGTTCTAGATCTAATCTTTATCTACATTTGATAGGAATCAAATTAGATTTTATTGGAATTATAAGTAAATGTTTTCAATCTGATTGTCATAAAATCACAAACGCAATCTTTAACCATATTTATTTTTTCCATTAAAAAATTGTGTTCATCCAAATACTATTATTATTATTTTTTAATGATTTAGGGGGTAGAGTGTTTAACCGAACCCAGCGTTGAAAATCTAATCGAGCACTATATAATTAAATATTTTTTTTGCTTTTGAATGAACCTCATCATGAGCCTGAATTTTATGATACGCAGCCCAGGTACTCAATAAAAATATTTTAGCACGGCTCGGCCCATATTTGATATTAAAAAAATATCCAAGCCCATAATAAGTTCTAAAAAAAATTTCCAAATTCTATATTTAATTTTAATTTAATGTATTTAATGTAAATATAATAATAATATTTCAGCGTGAAATATATTATAATTAGAAGAAGAAAATTTCAAGCTGGCAACTATGTTAAATAAGCTAAATTTAAATAATTTAAGCCCAAACCCATTAAAAAAAATTACAAAACCCAGGCCCGGGCTGCGGGCACATCCGGCACTTGACAGTGATGTAAAATTATGCTGTATTGGAATATGAATTCCATAGGAATTCTGAATCTTTTAATTTTAAATCAATTACTGATAGAGATTTTTAAATTTCGAAAATCAGATATGACCGGAAATGTATTCAGGAACTTATAGAGTACCAACACTGTGAATTTCTGACAAGCCATTAGTCTTTGAACTACACTCAATTTATCATCCTTTTTTTCGATTTTCCATATAAATTTTAATCCTATAATTTACAGGGTAGTTTTAACTCTACATATGATTGAATACATTTCTGGTTAAATAAAATTTTCTAAATTTAAAATTCAACTCTGATACAAAATTGAAGAGATTCCATATCCCAACACGACATATATAAAATAAGTAATATAAGAAAATGTTAAAATAAAAATTTTCTAAAAAACATAAAAGTTAGTGTTTTTAACGGCTCAAAAACTGCTACTCAATTTAGCCAGAAAAATATTTCCTAAGCCTCAAGATTGCACATCTTCAGGCTTGCCTAATATTATTCTGGTTGAAATATTGAGTTGGCCATTTTTAAAAATCGGCTCAAAACGAGCCGTTTTACAGCACTAATAAAAGTTAACATAATTGAAGTTAAACAACTAATATAAAGCGCTATATAACAACTTTAAAAGGTATACAATTTGGTTTCACGACAATGTTCGTAGCTGCTTTTCCCTTAGCTCCCCTTTTCTCGCTTATCAATAACATTATAGAGATTCGGCTCGACGCTTTCAAATTCGTTACTCAATTCAGGAGAAGCATAGCTCTTCGGGCCCAAGATATAGGTTTCATTTTAGACAACTCTGTCTTTGTCTAACCTTAATTAAGCCCCCCACTAAGTTTATGGGGATATTCCCCTAAACAAAATCCTTGCTATGCCTAAGTACGTATTAGAGGTCTGCTAAACCAAAAAGCCCGTCAAGTTGTTTTTTTAAATTTTTTTTTACCCACCCGCCTACTCACTTATAATTTTTTTTTTAATTACTCACCATTCCATTTATATTTTGTATAACCCACTTATGTTTAAAAATTATTTTAATGGCTGGTTTAGCTATTTATTTTTTTTATGTATTTATAATTAAACATATTTATTATCATATGAAACTCTCGCCTAAAAAATGTAATAATTCACTCGCCCACACTTGTATTACTTTAAAAATATTTTTAACCCACCCGCCACCCGCTCAATGCTGGAAATATTTTAAAAACCTTTAGGCGTGCTTTGGCGGGAGGGCTAAAAACCCGCCTATTGCAGACCTCTATACGCATCACTCAGCAAGGATGCCAATTTTTTATTTTTTAACCATTTAAATCATCTGTAAAGTCTTTAACGCCAAAGTGTGTAAATTAGCAGCTGTGAACAACGAATTATCAAGTTCAGTGAGCAATATATTTTTTTAAATTAAATGTTAGTTTATTATTGGAATATAGTAATTATTTGATGATATTAAAAAAATAAAATTTTGATGGTTAATAAATGAATTAAAATATATATATATTCTTCATTTTTTTAAAAAATTTAGGTGTTTGGTACGATATAATAAACGTCATTACTAAATTCGCCGTAATTACCAATGTAAGTTTTTACACGGTTGAATAAGATTTTATCGCGATAGTGGTTAGCGTGAATTGGTGTTGTTAAACGGCCCGATTTGGGTCGATTTTAAACTCGATCAAGATTTTAAAATAATATTACGTAAGCCTCGAGATCTGGCAAATAGAGGTCCGCTATCTATACGCAAAATCTCCAAACTTTCATAATATTATTTTGGCTAAAATATTGATCGGGCCGCTTAACAATACTAGCCTACGTAGATCCCTGATGTGATTTTTCGACTGGTTAATTGATATAAATTTTATCTATTTTTTAAAAATAATTTCAGCACAGGCCGAGCTTTTTATTTTCTTTGGGCCCGGTCCTAATTATTCAAAATATATTATTTTTCAGCCCGCGAGCTAGCCTGCTGGGATAAAATTTAATCGACTTATTACCCCCAGTTTTTAAAGGTACCTTTTATCTTTACAACCTCCATTTAAAATTTAAGAACCCTAAATTCCCTCGCAATATTCACCCTATAAATTTGTTTATTTTATTATTATTTTTCTAATTTCTACACTGCTTAAGGCCATGATTATAGCGTTTACTTCCGACTTTATCCCCATGATGGTTTACAAATACCATTTTTCGAAATATGACACCACAGCTCAAAACAATATTCTATACAACGAATCCAATTATAATAAATACACCCTCGTAGGTTACATGAACCAAAGTCTGTCCGTCTTTAATTTGTCCTTCCTTAAGCCACCTTTAAGAAGTATCGATGGAATCTTCAGTGGAAGTTATAGCTATGCCAACAAGGAAAATATTACCGTCTGTAGGTTTTTAATTCATTATTATTTTTTTATTTATCCAATATGTTTCCCTTTTTTTCTATAGAGACCTGCAGAGGTACTATTTGCACGGCCCGGCCCGAACTTTTTTAAACTACATAATATTTATTTATAATTTTTATAGTTAATAATGGCTATTTAAAATATTTGGTTCATCCCCGGAATTTAAAAAAAAAATCTTTAGGTCTGGCTCGGCCCGGGTATATTAACATTAAGGCCCGGCCCAGGCCGGGATTAGGGCCGGGACTGCATGTCTCTGGCATATATAAGCATATAAAATACCAAATTATAAGAAGAAATATAATAGGAAAATTAATGAACGAATAATATAAAAATATGAATTGTCAGGCTGTGTTCTGGTTCGACTTATTTTCGATATTTATTGCTGATAGGCTGAACAAGTTTTAAACTAGTATAGCCTTCCTGGTACGTTGCTACATTTTTCCAAAATTATCTGGAATGCCTCTATCTTCAAAACTTGGGAGAGAGAGAGGGAGCTCCTTTATGGATGGAGCGGACCTTCTCTTTTAAATTTATTAAATAAATTATTTAAAGAATAATCTTAATTAATGTATTTGTTGAATATAATAATGAAAATTAATATTTTTGAGCATAAAAGTTGCGAAATGGGTGAAAATTTTTAACTTGTGGATGTATACTGAATTAAAACAGCAGAAAGTTATGATTTTTATCACCACATTCATTCTGTTCCCGCGACAATATCAATTTATTTGTCACATATGATGCGAAGAAAGCTTTTATGAGATTTAAAATTAATATTCAAAAGTTCATTTCAAAATTATCAGTCTTTAAGGAATGATCAAAATATAATCATAAATGATAATATAATTAGAAAATTGGGGAGATATTTGCTATGTCCATACATAATATGAATCCATGGTATTCTTAAAAAAAATATTAAGCGAAAAACTTTAAGATCTTGATAATTTATGTGATAACATAGGACCTAATAATTTAATTCTCAGGAACGTTAATTTATCAGAGAATATCGCCAAATATAAATTAGATCCTTTTTTCGAATTGAATAACATGAAAGAAAGAAGAGAAGAAAGAGCCATTGGCAAAAACCTTGAAGATTCGTAAAGATAAAGGGTTTCTAGATGATTTAGCAGATTTCGGGTTTTTGTAAATCGCTGTAGAATCTATTATAACGCTGTTATGATAAAAGGTTTATATTATAAAAATATAAGTTTAAGGGCAGATGCGTGGTCCCTTGCCAAATACAAATTTTGAAAATTTATTACTGTTAAAAAGGCAAATATAAATTTTTTTTTTATGCATCATCATGATCTTTGACTTAAATATATAAATAAATAAAAAATATGATTTTATTTTGTGTACTTTATATTATAAAACTTAAAATCTCAGTAGCGAGAGTGCACTACTTTTAAAATCTCAGTAGCGGGAGCTAGCTCCTTATAAAATGATAGGAGCAAGAACTAGCACCTTTTAGAAAGGAGCCTTATTAACTTTGGTTTTAAGTGTTTGGTGGCATTGTTTTTTTTTGTTTTTTTGCTCTTACTTTTTAGAGCTATATAGCCGGCGCAGGCTTGTTTAGTAATAAGTCGAACCAAAACATAGCTTCCCAGCAAATAAATCAACCTACTAATAATTCAAATTTGTGAAGAAAAATAATATTATAAATAAAAATATTCTGATCCTAACCCAAAAAAAGTAACAAAGATAATAATAATTTCTCTAAAAAATCTGTACAAAAAAAATCAAAGAATCTTCAGTTTACCATCAGCATTTGCAAAATCTATATATGATCGGCATAATTATGAAACCAATTCACGTTAGGCATAAATCCATCTGGGCATAAATAATTGTACAGATTTTTTGCACATTTCGTTGAATTGAAAAAAAACAATATAATGAATTTTTATAGAAGTTTATTATATACATTCAGTTTATTTTTATATAATCAATTTTTAAAAAAATAGATTTTTAAACTGCTATTTTTTATTCAAAATATTATTCATTTTTTAAATGGTAATTTTATATGAATAAAACAATCGATTTAAATGATTTAATTAACGATTATTCATAATATAGCGATTTGTTGATTAAAAAAATATTATTTGAAATTTTAGATATCGAGACTATAGAATTGCCGTTCCGCCTTTCAATCTGAGCTACAAGTATTGGGTTATATTAGTTACCAGATTGGCCTTTATTATCATTTTTGAGGTTTAATATATAGAATTAAAAAAATATATATTATATTTATTTTTAAAAAAAAATCAACTCCCATCTCCACATAAATAATACACTATTATCATTAGAGTATAATCCCTCCTCCCGTAAGTAAATCTTGCATGCGCCTGTGCCCTAAATATATCCTGACATATACCATGACAACGTTTCGAAAGATGTAGAATATTTTTAATTTAGGATATCCTAGGAATAATTTAAGTAGTGGAAATTGTGAGGTAACTGCCTTTAGAGATTAAATATTCACAAAATTAACAACTGTTTTGAATAATTAAAATTGATTTGTCCAAGGCCCTTAATTTTTTTTTACTTCTCCCAACATATTATCTAGTTTAAGCTATTTATATCAATGAATAAAATAAAGAAACAGTGTTTTTAAATTTAATTTGACGAAATAAAATTTTTGGGTTTATTCAAAATTAATTTCCATTGGTATTGATGTATTAGAAAAGGTAACATATTAAGTTACATGGCATTTAAAACTAATAAATTTAAAATATAGCAAACAACCTAATATTTTATTTCAAAAAATAAAAAATTATTTAACATATAACATTTAAGTTACATATTGAAAAATTGTTTCATACCATTTTTTTTTCTCAGTTGTTTTAAATCGAGATATAAGGTTTCATTTATAGTAAGCTCTTCAAGCGATGCGACCACGTATCGCTAGTTATTTTTCAAAAGCCAGCAAATAATAAGTAAAATTTAAATCTATAGCATAAATCATTTCATCGCATCGCGCAGTCATAGAATTTTACCTATTATTTTCCAGCTTTTGAAAAATAATTACCATAAATGAGACCTTATACTATAGTATAGTAATTGCATCTATAATATTAGAGCGTTGTTTCCTCACGCTTTAATTGGTCCCGTATTGATAATTTTACCTCGAATATACATCCCACATTGAATTATTATAATTTTTCTTTCTTAAATAAATATAAAATCCCTTTTTAAGCATTTAGTGTTCCTCATGACCGAGATAATAGCTTACCTAATACCCGATATGCCCTATATTCTCAAAATACATTTGGCTAGGCAACGACTCTTACTCAGGGGAGCTTTGTACGAGTACGATATCAATTCTCCGCTGATTACCCCAGAACCAGATATACCCAATTCTCGAGCCGAAAGTGTTGCCAGAGAAAATGAACGGGAGATAAATGCTGGTGGTTTGGACGTAAAAAATATCGAAAATATCGATCCCAAAAACTTGGAGGGTGCGCGAGACAAAAGTGTAGTAGTCGAGAAGGTGTCTGACCATGATTCGCCAACTAATTTTAATGAATTTCAAAGCGGTACGATGAATGAGAATACTACCCCCGCCAATCTTGATCAAAAAAATGATGTAATTCGAATAAAAGCTGACGATGAACTCGGCGAGTCCCGCTCAAAAGATTTACTCGAAAATAAAATATCGAAAAATTTTGACGAATTCCGAATTGGCAAGACTGCCAAGTCTGAAGGAGAAAATCGTTCGTCGCGAAAGAGTATGGACGCTAAATATGGTTGGTCTCGCATCGTGTTATCTGGAAAGAGAAGATTTACATCTCCGATAGAGAGAGATGCTTCCATTCCAAAGATAACTTGGTTTTAGGCTATTTCCAAAATATCAAAAAAAATTGATTTACAACCTTTTGAAACTTTAATTAAAAATATAAATAAGCTATGACATTATTATACTAAATAATGGATACTATAATACACATTTTTAATTTTTGGTTAATATTGATATCAAACGCTACTTTATAACTATATAGAATGTTCCCAAAGCAAGCTTGTATTGACCACTTAAAAACGATATAGTTTTAGTATGATAAATCTAAAATTTATGAACCCTAAAAATTATACTATTATTTAGAAAGTACACCATAGATTAGTGGCAATAGATTTCAAATGGTCTAGATGGAAGCTTCTGTTTCGTAAGTCTGATTCTAAAATTAAATAGGGGGATTTATGAAACATGCCGGAGGCTTATTTATTTCAGTATAATTAGGATAGAAATGTCTTGTACAGAATTAAACCAAATCTTAAAAATATTTAGTTATAATACACAACATTCCAAATTGTTTATTTAATACTCATGTCATATGAATAGCTTTGGTATTATTTATTCAAAATTTTACAAAAAATCATAGTGACCCATAAATTATTTTATAATAAGGACTTTAAAAGTTTCATTGGATTTTAAATTTATCTGTTAGAATGACTATTATTGTTATTAATTTATATTTGTGGGTTGGTCGGACGTATTTGACAGCCGTTTCACAGTGGCATTATACACATTTATCATGAAGATCACTTTGGTAATCGTATGTGTTACTTGCTGAATATAAAAAAAAATAGGCCAATCGCGTATCCCGAAAAATAATAATTTTATTTATTTTTGCTATGTATCTATCGCAAAATTATAAAATAAATTTTAAAAAAAATAAGAAAAGTTCAGTAGGTGGGAAACTATTAATATTCATTTTCATGTCATACTTTGTAATAAATCAAATAAAGTAGATAAACATTATTAAGTTATCAAATTTATTGCTTAATATTTCATTCGAAGAATTTTTACAATATACAAGGGCCGGGCTTGAAAAATTTTTTTTAAAAAAAACCCGGGCTGGGCCTGAAAATTTTTATACAACATGAATTATTATATTCGTCAATTAGATATGGTTATAATGATTATATATAGTTATGATTAATATAATGTTTGGTGAAAGTTAACACTAGCTAACACTCATAGTATCTTATTACATAAAATTATAGTTTTCCTGCCATGGAATAAATACGCAAAGGATTAAATACATTATTATATAATATATGTTATATTATTTATTAATTAAAATATCCGTTTTATTTTTTTTATAAATACAAAATTAATATAATATATTCTCAAATATTATTTACACAAATTTTTTAAAGTATCAATTTATAATATACTAAATATCTGTTTAGAATAAAAATAAATAATAAACCGCTCGTTTTGAGCCGATTTTTAAACGGCTAACTCAGTTTTTTATCCAGAAAAATAATATGCAAGCCTGAAAATTTTGCTCATAGCAAGAGCAAAGGTCTAGATATATAGTATCGAAATTTCGAGGCTTAGTTAATATATTCTGGCGAAAATATTGAGTTAGCCGTTTTTAAAAATCGGCTCAAAACAAGCCGTTTAACAACATTAGCTAATACGCTTGCTTTTTAAATGATAATACTCGCCGAAAAATATTATAAAATACCAAAGAGGTGAATTTTTTGTATATACCAGGTTGAATATAATTGTAAAAAAATCCGGGCCGGGCCCAAAAAATTTTTTTTTAATATCCGGGCTGGATCGGGCCTAAAATTTTTAAACCCGGGCTGTGCCGGGGCGAATTTTTTTAATCCGGGCCAGGCCGTACAAATGGTACCTCTGCAGGTCTCTGATAAATATATTTAATTATTAACAATCTGTAAAAATTCTAAACTTTTTAAAGTAATAATAAAATATTTTATTACCTTTTTATTAAAGAAATGCAATCCTTGTGGTAATTATTCAAAAAAATCTGAATCACTGTTATCAGCCTAATATTTGAACATTAATTAAATCCGATTAATTGAAAACTGATAGCCTATAAAAATACAAGCATATATCAATAATAAAATTTTGATAATTACAAAGAATAGAAAAAAATATGGGAGATTTTATTATCTAAGTTATAATTTAGTTATGGTGGTACAAAAAATAAAAAAGGTATAATACATAATTTTAACAAAATGGGGAGTTCTTGTCAACAAAGAAAAAATTAGGCACAAGAACCAAACAAAAGATTTTATATATGAGTATACATAATACTTGTATTTTGTGTTAATGCAATTTGATGCAATCTACGAGGAAGAGACAACAGATGCAAGTTTCAGGCGTTGAAATCCTTAAAATGTGTATCATGACGGGAAAAGATATCTGCAAGCTATAGTTCAGGTCTTAAGCATCAACTACAAACATATTAGAAACTTGCAAAATTTAATTTTTGGTCCAAGCCCAGAGATGAAATCTCAAACTAAAAATATTTATTTTAATGTTATGCCTTATATTTAAATCAGAGACCATCAGAGGTTTCATTTGCACGGCCCGGCCCGGATTAAAAAAAAATTAGGCCCGGCCCGGATTTATTTTTCGAAAATTTTTTACGGCCCGGCACAGCCCGGATATTTAGAAAAAATTATTTTGGGCCCGGCCCGGATTTTTAAAAAAATATTTTTAGGCCTGGCTCGGAATTTTTTACAATTTTATTCAACCTGGTATATACAAATACCTCTGGTATTTTATCATATTTTTCGGTAAGTATTATCATTTAATAAGCAAGCATATTAGCTAATGTTGTTAAACGGCTTGTTTTGAGCCTATTTATAAAAACGACAAACTCAATATTTTCGCCAGAATATATTAACTAAGCCTCGAAATTTCGATACTATATGTCTAGACACCTTTGCTCTTGCTATGAGCAAAATTTTCAGGCTTGCATATTATTTTTCTGGATAAAAAACTGAGTTAGCCGTTTAAAAATCGGCTCAAAACGAGCGGTTTATTATTTATTTTTATTCTAAACAGATATTTAGTGTATTACAAATTGATACTTTAAAAAATTTGTGTAAATAATATTTGAGAATATACTATGTATTTATAAAAAAAATAAAATTGATTTTAATTAAGAAAAAATATAACATATATTATATAATAATGTATTTAAAATCCTTTGCGTATTTATTCCATGGTATGAAAACTATAATTTTATGTAATAGATACTATGAGTGTTAGCTAGTGTTAACTTTGACTAAACATATAACTATATATAATCATTATAACCATATCTAATTGACGATTATAATAATTCATGTTGTATAAATTTTTTTAAGAAAATACGGCCCGGCCCGGGTATTTTATTAAAAAAAATTTTCAGGCCCAGCCCGGCGCGAGTTTTTTTAAAAAAAAATTTTTCAGGACCGGCCCGAATATATTTTTAAAATTTAAAATACGGCCCGGCCTGGGCTCTGATATTTATACTTTTTCCTTATAAATAGTGAAAAAAAATTTAAGAAATTTTTTGTTTGTTGAAAGATTTACAAATACTCTAAACGTTAAATTTATAATAATTTTCTAATTCTTAAGCCAATATATTAAGATAATTAAAATTTCAATATATAAATTGGCAACAGATGCTAAAATTTTAAGGAAATTAACTAATTATACATTTTATACAATAAATATTTTTAGATTGAACATAATATATTTTTTAATCGAATTATAATGTTTTTTTTTAAAAAAAAGAGCCTTTGTTTTAGAACCTATAAATTTTTTATTTTTTGTTCCTTTAATTTTCGTTTCAATTAATTTTATTGTAAATGTCAAAAAATATTGATAATCATCTGCGATTGGAGAATATAATATATTTAATGGCCCATAGAATGAACAATTTATGGAGAGATATTCAGTGTGTTAATTTAATCAGGAATAGATTTGATCTTATGAAACAATACATGAATAAAAATGATATCTATATTGAATATAAGAGAAGTAACGGAAAGAACTTGCTTCATCTTGAAAAAAGAGAAATATTAAGGTTAAAATCTTACGCTTGCCTCATACCAAGTGTTAATGAATTAGATAATATAACAAAGGAGATTATGGGCGATTTCAGAAAAGAAAAGTTATCGTATAAAAATGAAAACTCAAAACAGGAATCGAATCAAAAAAATATGGATACTCTAGATGACTCTGGGAGTGAAATAAATTTTAGTATAAGTGGTAAGTTTAAAAATATATATATATATATGCACGGAATAAATACTATTTAAGAATAAATATTTTAAAAGACAGGCACTTTGATGTCTGCTAATTATTCCTATTCCAGTGCCGATAAAAACATTTTTAAAAAATTTAAAAAAATTGCAGATAATAATCATGACTCCAATGATGAGCCATATCCTAATGATTCGATTGATTTAAAGCAGTTATTTTCGAAGGAATCTGAATCTGATACGAAGACCAAAAAAATAAGGGACTATATTACACGAAAATTTAATTCATCAATGAGTAAACTAACAACGTTGGTCGGAGTCGATGAAATCAACAGAGATATTTATGATGTTTATGATCAGCACTCGATTTCCATCATTGAACCAAATGATGACCAATTATTACAACAACCTATTTATAAAAGCTGCAGTGTCTCATATAATCATCCCTTATATAAAGAAGTTTTTTGGGATTAAATATATCTGTAGCGTTTATGAAATGGAGATTTGTAATAATACGATATGCGATATATATTTTATTTTTTTATTTCGGGCAGATAAATTATTTTTAAATTTTGATATAATAATTTATAAATTCTTTAAATTTTATTATGCTAATTTATTAATCATTAAAATTTTACGCGAAATTAAAATATGCATTTTCATAAAAAAAAAAGATTGTTATAAATAGAATTTTCTTCGTTATATTATAATATTTTTTTGAAAGTTCGAATTTAAAATTAGTTCAGATTCTCAATAATCAAAAATGCCATCAAATGATTATTTTCACTTAGCCTAGAAATAGGCACGTCATAATTTCATGTTACTGCGTCTTATTGAATTTATAATAATTTCCGAACTTGGAAATATATGAAACCTATATTCATTTTTGAGTAGAATATATAAATCCCCCTTATAACTTTCCCCATCTTTTAGAGTTTTCCCTTTTGTGCAATTCCTGTTTCTAGAAGTTTTAAAAAAATATATTCTCGATTTTAACATTTTCCAGAATTTCATTATGAATTTCTATTCCTCTGTCCAGTGAAAATTGAAGCTTTGATGTAACATGTTTGATGTCAGATATCCCTACTTATTTCTTTTAAGATCCTGTTTCTTATATATGTTGGCTTTTTGTATTCCAATTACACAAAACAATGATAACTAATACGGGGTTTCTATGATAAATAAAATTATCACTATAAGACTGCCTGGGTATACTTATGTTTTATTGTGTTTAAAAAGATTTTTTAAAATTTGATATTTTACATTGGAAAGCTAAAACAGGTTCATTTTTCGGACAATTATTAATTTTTATAATACCTGAAGCTGGGGGAAGCGAATGCCAAAAGTTTCAAATCATTTATTTTATGAAAGCTATTTTTTTTCACTATTTCCTAATATATCTTTTACATTGATATCTATGATGCATGTGAATAGGTAATAGCAGCGACCAAAACCATTTTATAAATATATATATTAACACTACTCTCTACCTCTTTAATCCTAGGCACCCTTGGACAAAATAGCTTCCTACTCCTCTTCATTCTAGATCTTCTATCTCTGACACTTAAAAAATGGTGATGATTTCTCTGTAATACCAAATTTAAAATCGTAGTATTATCGCTCTACTTTTTCCTTAACAACAATGGTTATTTAATAATGTTAAGTAGCATCTAAGGTTATTTTGGACAAGTTGTTGTTTACTTCCTTGTTTGAATCGCCGCCACAAAATAATAATTTTATACTTAGATTAACCCATGATAGCAGACCTTATGAACTCTGTAAAAATGCATCTAGCCAATATCAGCATTTTGTTCCCCAGTATTGGCTTAGACAATTTTTAAGGCTAGGTAAGCCTATGATAATTATTTTGGCTAAGTCTAGCCTAAGTTGGTTAAGGCTATGCCTGAGCCGATTTAGTTTAGCTAAGGTTATGCCTGAGCCGATTTATAAAATAATGTTAGGATAAAATAATGTTAGGTTAAGGTTATGAATAATTTAAATAAGAATAATGTTTGCAAATACATCTGTGGATCATCTCATTTTAACGTTTTACTATTTATTTATTTTTTACCTTAGTTTTTTTATTTAGACTTTTTTAAATTTTATAATAACGCCTGAGATTTCCACATTTTTACAAATGATATTGACTCTTACATTAAAATCTTGAATCTCTTGAATCCCTTATTTGTAACTTTTCTTTTTTATAAAAAAAAATTTGAATATTAATTTTTAATTCATTTTTATATTTTAGCCGTTATTTATTTATTTTTTCTTAAATTTTCTTTATTATTCACGATTTTTTTTTAAATTTTCCTTTTATTTTATTAACTATTAAATCAATTATTTCATAAATGTATATTTAAATTCCCTTTTTTTTTAATTTTGAATTTATCGTCCCATATATTTCCAGAGTATTATTTGACCGATAATAGCCGATTTCTTTTTTGTTTCATTTCGATAGATTTATTGTCAATTTGTGCTAATTTATTTTATCAAGTTATACATTTATTTTATCATAGCTCCCTTTTCATTCTATCGGATTTTATCTTTATCATCTATTTTTCATTTTTATTCTGAATTTTGCTCTTCGCCACTTTAATATATGGACTAATGAAGATATTGATCAATATTTATTAGATAATAATCTATTATTAAATTAATGTTTGATAAAAGTTATAATAATTATTATTAGAATAAAACATTCTATTCTATTGAATTACACTAGCGTATTTATTTCGGACAAATGTGATAAATAAATGTAAATTGGAATATATATGCAATAAGATTTAGTAATCGGTAATATTTTTGAAAAATATTTCAGCCGATATTAAAAATTTTTGGCCTGGTGTATGGGAGGGGAATTTATGCCATTGGGTAGTAAGCAGTGTAAAGCGTAATCCCTTGAAATTTACAATTTGATTGAAATTCTTAATGGACGATATCTGCTACGCTCAAATTTCTTCTCGATAATTTTCGATTTACTTATGTTAAATTTTTAATATCCATACTTATTTTATAATTGTACTCTTATTTTTGATTAAGACAAACCAATTATGGGTGCTAGTCCTATATATTTATCTTTTTATATCTTTAGCAAATTTTTTTTAAACAAAGCAATAGAAATAAAATAATGACTACTTCTATTTTAGTATAAGTTATATAATGCCAATTGGTAGTAAAAGTTAAATCTGACAGTCATGTTAGCTAAGAAAATTTTGTGGTAGGTTTCATGCATTCTACTAAATGCTCATCTACGGTGCTAGCCATATGTTTTTTAAATAATGCCTCCTCCACCTACTAAAGAACCTATGGTCACTGGGATCTCGCCTAAAGAAGGTCCGCCAGGAACTAAAATAGCCATTAGAGGTGAAAATTTAGGCAATAATGCTAGAGATTTAATAGGTAATAAGAAATATTAATTTTTATAAAACTTAATATTATTAAAGCCCTAAGAATATGTCAAGTTGATTGTTTATTAACTGCTGAATGGATATCTAAAAATAAAATATTAGCTAGAACTGGGCCTTGTAAAGGGAAAGGTGATGTTATTGTTGTAACTATATCTGGCGGTGTTGGAACAAGTACAGTTCAGTTTAGAGGATTTTTTGAGCAAGCAGGTAATAATTTGATATACAAATTGTTACTATTGTTTTATTATATAAATTTAGGGCCATTACAAGAATCGGCAGTATGGGTAGATGAATCCAAATATTTTGTGCCGATAGGACTTCCAAAAAATCAACCACTTTCAAAATTAGAAATTACTAACTTTTTGGATGATCCACTTAATTTAGTAGCTGACATCAAAGGAAAAGATAAAATGTTTATATTTTTTTATTAATATATTAATTATGGTATTCACTGAAAATGAAGATAATTATATTTAAAAAAAAATATTCACATAACAATATATTTCTTTTCTTTGATATTTTGAACTTTTTTTAAACATGTTCCTCCTATTTTTTAGCCAAAAATATCCCATTGATGATATACAAGAATTGTATCCTGATAATTCAGGTAATCTTATGCAAGAAAATTTTTTACCATCATGGTACCTTTTGGAAAATCATCATTTTAACAGGTATATTATATTTTTGTTGCATGCATATCTGGAGCTTATCACAATTTTTAAAAGCTAGATTTTTTAGGCAAGGAGAACTTAATAAGTTTTTCTTATGAAAATGTACTAATTATGCACTTTTAAAATCTATTATTAAATAATATTCTTGTTAGGCCTATTCAAAAATGAATATCAGTTAAAGTGTGAATTTTCCTTTTTAATATTTTATACTAAAGTATATTGATATTGTATAAAAAAAATTATCACACATTATTAAGTTGAAGATTTTTCCTCATAATATGGTTTGTTAGCCCTAAAACTAATCAGAGGTAAGCTGATCCAGCATCTACATGAGTGGGAGGGGCAGAAACAGTTTGCATCCAAAATTTTTTGTGGGTGAGTAGGGGTAGGATTTAAGGGTGGTAGACTATGGCTAGGATAAATTTAATGGGTTGTTATCTATCAAATCTTTAAAAATGTATTGTTATATAAATTAACCAAACATCAACCAAATCTATATATGGCACACAATCATAGACATTGTTTTCCAAATAAAACTATTTTTGTATCATTTTTGTATTAAAAGGGTTAAAAATTCTATCAGTAAACTCATATTAGTGCAAACAATATACTACAGTGGTGTTGACTAGATTTAATGTAAAACATTTCCATTTTTTAAAATTTATTTGAAAATAAAAATTGGTATAATCAATAATGTGGGAATATCGGCACTGAAGGTGGTGAATTTTTTTAGAGGGGTAGACAGATTTTTATGGGCGTTTGCATCCAGTGAATATCCTGCATATCGATGCTGAGTTGATCTAATTATCAGATTAATATTAATCTGACCACTATGTTTTGATATTATTTCCTTTACCTACTATTTTTTCTCCAAAAATATTATACATAATGAAATTTATGAGTGTTTGAGTATATGTACTTTATTGATGAATTAGAGATCTGTAAAGTCAGCTTGAAAAGCCAGCCATTGGGATAGGTATGATCCAATTATAAATTTATAAAATGGCTGTTGTAGAAATAGATCAAAGAATATATTATATTAGATACATTTAAAAATTTAAAAAGTTAAATTTATAAAAAATAGCAAAAAATGTTTTTGTGGAAATTCATATAATATTTGTTATTCTTCAAATTTTCTAAACAAATATTTTTTTAGATTATATTTTAATTTAAAAAAGACTCAATATTGGTATTGGCAAAAAGATGTATTGGTTTGTGCAACCTCTGATATTTTTATATATTAATTTAGACAAGTGGGTAATATTGTAAGAAACCTTAATACCCCCATTTTATTAAATTTGAAAAGTAATTTAAAAAATTTTTAGAATATATTTAATATATTACTCGTTTTTAATTCTACTCCGAATCATTCTAATTATTCCAAACTAATCAAATATTTAATTTAATTGTAGCATATAAAATTTAAGTTTATTCTAAAAATTATAAATATCCTCTTGATCCTATACCATAAAAAAGGGAGTGATTCAGACTGATGGTTAGTGTTTTTAATAGGTTGGTTGCATAAAACCCAGGGCTTGGGTATAAAAATCGTACTAAACCAACTCTGAGCATGAACACCAAGCACAGACACGGGTTTCAGATCCAGGGCACAAACCCATATATTTTAAGTTGTTTTTCTTGACTTTATAAAAGCATGTATGGTTGATTGAGGTATCTATCGATAGCTAATTAAAGATCCATTAAATAGAAAGCAAGTCAAGTGCTTCCTCTCGATGGGTAAAGCAATTATTGGGCGGGATCTGAATAACTTGATCAGCGTTAAATATTGATATGATAATGGTTATCGAATAACAGTTGTAAGATTATATAATAATATTCAGATTCGCTCTACCATAATATAGTGCGGATCTAGATCTTATTGACAGGAATAATTTTAACTTTTAATTATATATAAATTCTATATGGGTATTATATTTTGAATACAATGTTGTCCTACTCAATAATCACCAATGTCAATGGGAATTGGGCCGGGAGGGTCAAGAAGGTTTACCTTTATTAGATATAAAATATTAGGTATCTTCTCCAGTAATTTGGTAAAATCTCGCATATCCTTATATTGTATTGCTAACTTTAACTTAACTCAGATTTAAATTTCTAATAAGTTTATTAAATCAAGATTATAATATAATATTAATACTGAAGTGGTGGGGCCTCAATTACGGGTAGTAGGAGACACCTCGCCAGTCTGTCCTTGTGAGCGTATGTGCCACGTAGTATGTTAACTTTAAAAAAAACTTAATTAAAAAAACTCGAGAATGAAACGAAAATTATTTAACATCAAACGGACAAGTATTTTATAAAAAAAATTCTATTTTATCATTGTAAAAAAATTAATTAATTATAAAAATTTATAAACTAAAATATAAGATCCACCAGGTAAACTTAATAATTAGTCTCTTTTATAAAAAGCGCAATTATAAATTAAAATAAAATTGCAAGTGAAAAAGAACGTTTTTGCGAAGAGGAGTTGTGTTAGCTTTTTGCTCCTTTCCCTTTAGCAGCTGAGAAATGCTGGCTAAATGGTTACCCTTTTATTTATTGATTTAGTCTGTACATTGTGAATATCTTTTAAGGGTCATATTTTCCCCTATTTTTGACATGAATTCTTGGATTAAACTTAGGTTTAAA
This sequence comes from Gordionus sp. m RMFG-2023, assembly GCF_954871325.1. Classification (NCBI taxonomy): domain Eukaryota; kingdom Metazoa; phylum Nematomorpha; class Gordioida; order Chordodea; family Parachordodidae; genus Gordionus; species Gordionus sp. m RMFG-2023. The sequence continues at coordinate 8,105,204 of NC_088777.1, forward strand.
TACTTTTCTACCGATTCCCTTTCTTCGAGAGAAAGTAATCTTTTTTTAGGAAGAGATTCAATTTTTTTAAAAAAAATCTATTTATACGATTTTTATAAATTTATTTTAACGTATAATTTTACTTAAATCATGATTTGTGTGTTTATCAACCATTGACACAATTTTTAGGAAGTATGTAGTTGTAGTGTCCTTGTGTTTAAGGCACACACTAAATTTAAATAAGCACATTTTACGGAATGTTGATATATTCCTTATATTTTTTGAGCATTATTTTTTGTATTAAGCCACCATATTTACTAATAATCCTTTTGATATTTAAGAAGATTTATGAGCTCTTCAGGGTGAGGAGCTATTAACAAGGTAAACCTTGCAATATATAAATTAACTAAGTTTAATTGCTCATATTCTTCAATCATGCTAGAAAATGAAGCATATCACATAAATATTGCTCCAGGATGTGTCATCTGTAAATAAAATATGAATATTTCACAATTTATTATATAAAGTTAAATATTCAGGTATTTTTAAAAAAAATATCTAATGGATTTATTTAACGTAGGATTTGGGTCTAAAAATCTGGCAAGCTCATTTAAAAATTAAGATTTTATTATTAATTATAAGTAGGATAAGGGATATTATCATAGACTATTTAAATCTAGAAATATAATAAGTTAAGAAAAATTATAACTTTAAAAGAGTTTTGTAATGCACTCTAGTTCCTAGTATCTACTTCGGCAGGTTTATTGATAAAATAATTAAGAAAAATTATTGCTTTTATGGTTGTTCTGAAATATTATTAGGTTTATTTTTAATAAAATGGAAGTATTAATTTTTAAACATAGCGGGTTATCATCTGAAAATGAATTGTCATGTGATAAAATGTATGATTATTAATAATATCGGGGTTAGTTCTAGCCACGGCCCTTTTATTATGGGTATTGATATATAAAATGGAACCTTATTAAAAACTTATTTTAAAAATATCATTTTGTTTTAGTTTAGGATTTTAAATTTAAATATAGATGGTCACTGAAACTTATATTCAAATTCTAACAATTTAAACGTAAATTTGTGCTAATAAATTTTTTTCATAGATAATAAATGGACTATAGTTTGATTTTTAAGTAGAAATTTTAATATAATTTTTAAAAATATAATTAAAAAAATTTAAAATTAAAAAAAATAATAATATGCCATCTTGCGGATTTAATATTATAGATTTAAATTTTAAAATATTAATTACTTTAAAGGTATTTAATAAAAATATTTAAACCCCTACCAGAATATAATTAAATATAGAAATTACTTTTTATAATTACTCAAAATAAAAGATAGGGGAGACTGGGGTTAGGTAAACCCCGGGGCTTGGCAAACCACTTAATCTCATTTTAAAATTAAATACACCAGAAGGTTAAAATTTTATCCTAATATAGTTTTCATTAGTATACATCTAGGACAAAATATATTTTGAAATAATTAATTACTAAAAATTTTATTTTTTCAAAAGATTTTTACATAACAGAATTTTAATTTTTATTAAAATATATAATCATTTATATGTAAATTAAATTTTATTACAAAGTTTAAATATTCTTCTATAATTTGGGTAAGTTTTATGAGTATTTATCAAATCTAGATATTATTTCAATCATGATTTGTCAATTTAGAGTTAGCGGGGTTTGCTAAACCATACACGTCAATTATGGCAATTAATAATGAAAAAAATTTCAAAATCTTGAAAAGGCAATTTCATGGCTGTTTATGTTTGGTATTTAGGATTTATGCTAAGAAATCTTAATCTCCTTAAAATTCATATTTTTTATGTCCAAAATGTTTATTAAATTAGCCAAAATTAAGTTTCAATTTTTATATATAATTAGCTTCAAATAAGTATTATGATATTTTGAACAATAAAACAATAAAATTATTCTATACATATCATTATTAATAAATAAAAATGCATTTCAATTTATTATGCCCTAAAAAACCCAATGGTTTAGGAAGCCCCTTGAAGTGGTTTGCCTCACCCCGCTATTGGGGCTTGTTGAACAAAATTTTCACTTTTACAAAAAATTAAATTTAAAAAAAATGATTTATATTCTTAAGATTATTTATAAGGCACCTTTATAGAGTATAGTTTTAGGTATCCAATCACATATTATTTTTTATATTATCTATAAAACAACAAGAGCTATAGCCAATTTTGTAAAAATTCGTTCGACTAACCCCAGTCTCCCCTATATGTTATATAGCGTGGCGTCTCTAGTTTCTATATAAAACTTTTCTTTTAACTATCACGTTGTCCACTTCAACTATTAATTCAAACTACAAATTAACTTGATAATTTAACTTTATTATTTAACCAAAAAATATTATAATTTTTAAAGCGAAGAAAATTAACTGTAAAAAAATTACAATTTCGCTTCCCTTTTATAGGGAAGCACAAATCATCACAAAATAATAAAAATTTCTCATATCTCTAACTAATTTTTGTATAAAAATAACATATCAAAAAAAATTTAAACACACTTTCAGAATGATTTCGCCAAATTTAATTATTATAATTTAAAAATAAAACGCGAATATATGTATAAACACGACTCATCATTAGTTTCAAAAATCATTGAATATATATTGACGTCTTCATTTCCCCAACAATTGACTCACTTATGACATTAACAATATGTATTCTTTTTTATAAACAAATTTAATTTCTCGTCCACATAATTTTCGATTACAGTGAAGTGAAACGAGTATTATTATTTTTAAATATACAATAAAGTAAGATTTTAATTGAAATTAAATGTGGATAAAAAATAAAGATTAAATTAAACGTCATGCATGTTTAAATATTAATAATAAATTATGTTTTAAATTTATATAGTGTTGTTAAACTGCTCATTTTGAGCCGATTTTTAAAAACGGCTAACTCACTATTTTAGCCAAAGAATTAGTACCTAAGGCTCCAGATTTCGCTAATAGATTTCTAGACCTTTGTGCCATCTATGAGCAAAATCTTCAGGCTTGAGTAATATTTTTCTGGATAAAATATTGAGTTAGCCGTTTTGAAAAATTGGCTTAAATCGAGCCGTTTAACACACTAATAATTTTGTGATGAAAAATGGCAGTCACATGCATTTTTTTTATATTTTTGAAGTTGCTTTATTTTTTTTTAAGTTATTTACTAAGATAATTAATTTTTTAAGAAAATATTTTTTTTATTAAATTTAACTTTAATTTTAAAAATAAAATTAAGTTTTTTTATATTTTGGAAGTCAAGTTTATTATTAATTTTTATTTTTTTATGAAAAGGATAAATTGAAGATTATATATATTTTGATTTCAGAATAGGCAAGAAAAAAGACGTTTGTTTGTAACCAACCCCCCCCCCCCCCAAATAAAAACGTTCCAAAAGTATTCTAAATATCCCAATTCGAGCTCAATCTTGCCAAATTTATAAGCTGATGTTATCAATTGTACTTATGTTATGTAACATACATTTCTAAAATTAGAAAAAAATATAGCAATGAAATTAAACAAATCCGGCATAAAGTTCAATTCTGAGCTAGGATGGTATAGCTGGAATTAATCGCTCGGCTAACCAACATAATAATTCATTTTAGTCCTATTTTTTTGGTATTTCTAAGCCCTAAGTGGTCTCGATTAAAATTTTTTAACCCTAAGCTGAGAACCATAGAAATTGTCATGTTTATATTTTTGGTAAATATTTTTTATAATAAACAAAGCTTAAATGAGATTTATTTATTTTTTACTTTTTATTGGGTGGGTCTGTGCTCGGGGTTCGTGCTCAGAGCTGGTTTGGTCAATTTTATAGACCCCCAACGGGTCTGGGTTTTGCACAACCAACCAATTAACAACACTACCCCTATTTATAGATTGGGTGATATATACTTATTAATTTATCATATTTTAATATTGAATATATCTATTAATTTAATTTTTATAACTTGTTTATATCATAAGAATAGAATCTAAACTCAATTAAATAGAGGATATAAAAAATTTTAGCCGGTGCAAACTTTTAATTAAATTCCTACCTAGATATTTTTATATTTAGTAATATTGACATTTATGACTTACATGTTAACATTTAATATAATTTTTTAGTTTTACTTGTAAATTTAAAATAAACAAAAATATAATTATAACATAGTTTTAGAGTATTGAGAGCATATTTTTTTTATATTCTAATTCTTATAAATTTATTTAACAGTTTGCTTCAAACATCAAAACGATTTGGTATGGCCTTAGCCACAATTGACTTTTTTATTTTTAAGAAAGACTATTGGCTTAATATGTGATAGTTAAACAAATTTTTTAACCTTTCTATTTAATGAGATATAATTTCATTGTTTAATTGATAAATTTTAATAATCAATTTTTAAAAAAAATTATTTTGCCATTACATCCACTATATTTTTAACGATTCCTACCATATTTTAACCTGCCTGCATTCATTCCCTTCCACGTGAAAAACTTCAACGAAATTCCATCTTAATAGATTGAATAAGATATACTTTACACATGCTGGAATACATTTCTAGTCAAATCAAATTTATTTTTAAATTTGAAAATCGCATTCCATAAAATATTAAAATTGAAAGGTTTCCGAATCTTGATGGATTCTATTATTCCAATATTGATTTAAATCGTATTCTAACACTAATATTCTTACATTTTTTTCACTTATAATGGGCTTTTCCACCTTGTTTTTAGCGTTTTGATTTATTCCCCAAACATCTTATAGTTTACAATGTTTAATTCAATTTATCACATTTCCCATTTTATTAACGGTTATATTTTTTTACGCCAGTTACGAAGAACTCAAAGCCGGTTTGGAATATCTCAAGGCAAATGTTAACCTCAAGACTGAAGGCCCCTACTCCTTCATAAAGACGAATCTCACCGCTTTCCTGGGTTGCTTAGATTCTTTAGAAAGTTTGTGATTATATATATAATAAAATAAATTTAAAAAACTTACACCTACATCGTAATCTTATTGATGAATGAATGACTTATAGTTGATGCTTTTTATAACAGTTTAATACTCTCTCTTCCCCATAATTAAATTAGGTAAAGGAAAATTGATTTTTAATATATATGTATATAGCTTTTTAGTCACATGGTGTTGAAAAGATACATATTTATTGGGAAAAGATACTTATGTATTGGAAAAAGACACCATGTGATTGCGATATATAATTTTATAAAAGTATTGAATAGTATCTAGATACTTGCCCATTCCTTGATAAAGCCATACTATTTTTCTAATCAAATTTATCAATAATATATTTTTTGGCCAAAATTATATTAAACCAATTTTTTCTTAAACAAAATTTAAATAGCGCTGAATCATAAAATGGAAGAAGACGCTCAAATTTTTTCCCCGCAAGCCTCTTACAAATTGTTCGATCAGCTGGAACACCAATTATCACGTTTTAAAATGTTTTTTTTTCTAAAAAATGCTTTATAGAATGAATAAACTTGCAATTAAATATCCAGAGATTACCACTTCTACATGTTGATCAGATCCTTATCCCTCCCCTTTCCCTAGGTCCATCTTTTCCTGACAAAATCGTATTAAAAATACATATCAAATTTTTTTGCCTGGATTATGTTAATTATAGAAGCAAACGAAAAGGCCAAATCACTCTTTTCCGACATCTTGGGTAATAAGGCCAAAGCTGATTCGACTCGAAACGCTTTAGCATTGATCAATAGGTTTAGAATCTGTTTCAATCTCCCCAGAGCTCTCACAAAATGGATAGCCAAAGGTTTGTTACACTATAAAATGTATTTTTTTTCTGTTCTAACCTTAATTTAAAAAAATTTATTTGAGATTTATAAGGTGCTTACTGTTGTGATTATTAGTGCTACCTATTTTTTTTTATTATGATTATGGATTTTAAGGAAAAATAAATAAAATGATATGTTTTTAACAATTATATAAAAAAAAATTGTGTTTAAATAAAATAAAATTAACGTTAAATAAAGGACATCTATGAAATTTATGATCTAATACAATGTTATTATGGGTAGTGGCCATCAACCCCAACTCTTTATAAAATAATTACACCAAAATGGTTTTAAAATAATAAGTTATAATCAAAAATATTTAAAAAAAACTTAATTTTTTTAAAGTCTATATCACGGAGGGTAGGGCCCATGTTTAGTTAAAATAATATTATATAGTAAGTCTAGAGATTTGGCAAAGATATCTAAACTTTTCTGCCATATACGAACGAAATCTCTAGGCTTTACATAATATTGTTTTGGCTAAAAGCTTAATCGGGTCGTTTTTAATAATTGACCCAAATGCGGTTTTTTGATCATTCTGATGGTATTGCCTCGTTTATGACGATGACGAAAAAGAGTGATACCGTAGCTTAAATTACATAATACTAAATTATACATCTATATTATTTTTTACGCATGAACGCCGCATCGCGTTACCATTATCACGGTTATGCCTATTCAAAAAAATTAAAATATTCGATTCCGAATACGATCATTTATTTAATTCGAATAAAACGAATTATTTGGAATATTTAATAAATTGCTTTTAATAAATCTAACATTTGCCATTTCTATTTGATAACCGGCTAATCTAACAGGTGATGTGATGTGATTATATAAAAGGATTAGCACAAATTTAAAAATATTTGAAGTGAAAATTGAAGTAATACTTAAATTTTTATTTGCCATATTTTGAATCGGTGGAATGGCACCTACCCAATTATTGAAAAAGGTTTATTGTTAAAGCATGCAAGTCGATGAAGTAATAACTAATATTATAAAGCTTCAAGAAAAGCAATTATCAGAGGTAAACTAAAATTTATAAGTGGGGAATAATATAATACTTTGTTAACATATAGGAGGAATAGGAGGATCTTATAAAAATTAAAGCTATCCTATTGCCTTTATAGGAAACTACAAATATGGTATGTGGGGGAGAATTATCTTACTTATAATTTGTTTATACCCTATTATATTCTAATTCTTGAACACCTAAAAAATGGATTTCTATAAATCTTTTAATTATGGTTAGCATATGATATTGGGCCATTATAATTTAACTACTGATGATGCAATAGAATATTTTAAATCAATATCTGCTGATTATGATATTGATATATCCAAGTTAATGGACAAATTTAAAGAGATTTATAACAGCTACATAATGATGAAATTTAAGAAAAGAGATTAGACCTTGTTTTAAAACAAAATAATCTGTGTGAAATTGATTTTTAACTGAGTGAGCCAAGATCAAAGAGTGATACTGTCCCACTAATGTGGTGGAAGGCAAATGCATGTCGTCCCCATACTCTCGAAAATGGTAAGGGATTACTTATCTATAGAAGGAACATCAACTGCTTGTGAAAGACTTTTCCCAGTTGGAACTAATTTGTTGTGAAAAAAACGCATGTCATATAAAGGAAGAAAATATAAAAAAAACTCTTTGCCTTAAAAATTAAAAATTAATTTAAATATACATTTTAATTTTGTTTATAACTTTATTACATATATTTTATCATCAGATTATTATGATAATTTATTTCTGTTTAAAATTAAATTTGTCAATATATTTGAGTATGATTTATTTTATTATGAAATAATCAAGCCAATATAGGTATAATTTATAAATATTGAGCGAAATAATGAAATCACCACCGCTTTTAACTTATATTTCAAAAAATATTATAGTTGTGATATCTGCTGTTATTTCGCTAGCGATTAATCTGGCATCGCTTAAGCGAATCGGGCATACCATAAATTCAGCGTAACCCTGAATTCATAGTTAGCGTGAATTCGCGACGAAGTATACATAATATTATGCATTTTTTATTCTTCGCCGCGAATTCGTGCTGTGAATTTAGGGTAAACGAGGAAAATTAGATGTTCATGGAATTAAAATCAAATTCTCTAAATTATGAAAATAAAGTAATAAACATGTTTTACCTTTATATATCATAGTAGGATGGATAAAATATTCTGGTCGTATCGCTATTCTTTATCTGATTCGTTATTTAATTTATATGTATTTTTTTAAATTTTATATAGGAGATTACGCAATGGCCATAAACGATTACAATCGTGCTAAATCTCTTTATTTTTACAATGTTCCCATCACTGGCTTAGTTCCCAACGTTCAAAATACTAGTGTCAGCAGTTCAGGGGGATTAGCGGACATACCTATATTTAAAAGAGGTTATTCCTTAAATTTATCTCTTAAAATATCTATTTAATAATATAAAATTTTAGTAATTTATCGTCTGCTTTTTTTTCATTCCTTTTTATAGTGCGCCCAAATTGAGCGTTTGCGTTTTACCGTACCTTTTTAATAAAAATAAACTTAGCGCATCCCTTGTTTAAATTGAGGTTGTCATTATTTTTGTATCGAAGAATTAAAACTTTAAATAAGTTATAAAAATTGGTTTTTGTAAATTAATTATACTATCGTCTGACTTTTCATCTAGTCAATTTCTAAATATTCCTTTTAAGATACGCTAATTTTTTTTTTACATTTTATATAACATTGCATTGCAAAATGAGTGAATGAAGAAGTATTTAAAAAAATCCAATTTGCATTTTATAAGTGTTTTCTAATGCCAAGTGATAATTTGATCAATTTGCACGACACCATTTGTAATAAATTACTTACCTTTGCAACGCAGCATTTGAAACGCTCAGTTTGTGCCCACTTACTATATCATATATTATTTTGTATCTATATCTAATCTAAATGATCATCTATTTTAAAAAAAATTTGATTTTTAAAAGTATTTGATATTGCCGATTCTAAAATGGACGGTCTCAAAAAATTGCTACGAAATAGGCTGTTCGATTACCCGTCTACTCTCGAGGAACAAAAAGATATTTTGAAGTTTAATAATAAAAACAAAGGAAGAAATTTTAATTTAGTTTGAAAAATGTAATGTATGTCCAATACGATCTAACGATCCTCGAGGGGCTACAAATTTAAAATGGGAGAAATATGATTAGGCCAAATATTTAATATTCTAAGAATCTTACAAAAGTGCTCATCTAGGAGATTTAAAAGACGATATTTTTTTTTTATTAAAAATTCTAACTTGTAATTTTTTGATTATTAAATTTAAAATAAATATATAGATACCTGTTGGAAATCGATACTAAAAATGATTCCGCTTGGGAAAGCATCACGAAAATGGCCTCCTGGCTAACTCTTTTGCTCATTGATTGCAAGGATAGGAATTTTAAGACATGTTTATTCAAAATATTATTATATATAACCCCCTCATTCATAGTTAGTGCGAATTTCGCGGCCAATTATATAAAAATACGCGGTGTATTCTCCTCCGTGAATTCGCGTTTACCGTGAATGCAGGGTAATGGTTTTGATATGCGAATTATAAAATGCTTATTTTTTAATTATTCAATTTTTAGTTTTGAACCAATCTCACGGTGCCACGAGTCGTAAAGTTAGTCAGATTCAACTGGGCAATCCAACAAGTTACAATTTAATATTTTATTCTATTATGGAGGAGGGAGGGGGGATTTAATGTTAGATAAAATTTAACGATGAGTCAATATTTAAATTTTTGTTTGCTGCCTGAAGATGTTTCATTTTCTTAGACACCCCCTCCTTAAAAATGGAACTTTATATGATCTATCCAGTAAAATTGCTACCAGCAATATATTAATTAATTATAATGAAGTATAAATTTTATTGATAATTTTTTTTTTTTGATAGGATCGGATATTTACACGAGTATAAATGCCAATAAATCGTCTTCGAATTTATTAAATCTGGCACCTTCGTTATGCGAAGCCAAAAGCGCGCCTAATCTACATTACAATCGTTTATTTTATATTTATAATTTTTTATTTGCCTTTTATAAGGGTGTGGCATGATCAAATCAAATTGGTTCAAATCACGATTTTAATTGATGTTTTGGTATAAAAATCATGATTTTGAGAATTAATTCTTAAATAAATATTAGATTTTTGTTTAAAAAAAACATTTTAATATACTTCGTTTGAAATAAATTTTCCTTACAGGTTTTAACTAAATAAATTACTAAATTTTAGCGTTACGAAATATTTTATACGTTGTGCTTTCGTTAATCCCGAAATTATTTTTTGAGTGTAACTTTTATAAAATCTTTTTTTTAATAATTTTAAAATTTAAAGGAAATATCAAAAATCAATTATAATAATTATATATGTTTTTTTAATATTAATGTTAGAATCATGCAGGGCTGACCCTATGGCCCTAAAAATTATAAAGTTATATTTCCTTCCCATTCTGCCTTTTTTTTGCCTGATTGAATATTAAATATATAAAAAAAAATTTAATAGGAAATATTTACTATTCATTTTCATTTAAATATTTAATAATAGATAGAATAAAAATAAGATAAACATTAAATTGTCAAAGTTATTGAATTTAATGACTAACATTATAATAGATTATAAAATATATTTCGAGTTTGAGATTTCTTTTTCATATATGTTTTGAAAATTCGGGTTGCATCAAGTCACTGGATGGGTGGGTCTGGCTTAGATCCCCCATAAAATTTACTTCAGTCTTGGGCGGGTTTGGGCTAAGAAAATTGGATTTTTTAGTCTCCGACTAAAAATACTTTAAGTGCAGTTTATGAATATTAGTTTCATTAAAATAATTTAACATTTTTAACATTAAAGAAAATTAATTAGATTATATACACAGGAATCAGAATGTATTAGATTATCATAATGGGTAAATGTTAAATATTTATAACATTGTGATATATTACATTTTAGTCAATTCAGTATTGCTAATTTAACAATGGTTTTAATTATAAATTTAACAAGAAAACAGATGTGATATAATGTCATGAATGCATGTTACCTTAATAACTTTACCTCTTTTCCTTTAGGTAGTATTTTTTTATTTTAAAATCGTAATTAAATTAAATAAATCCTTTTTTAAAAAATTTTTTTGTAAAAAACGATCACGATTTTTGCCAATCCTACTAAAAAGAAAATGAATATATGGATGAATGACAGGTGGATAACCAATATAATAGGAGTATAAATTAAGTTGAAATATAATATATATATTTGCTCCAGATACAGTTATATCTTTAATATTAATTTTTTTTCTCTTCTTTTAAACCTATTTATTCAAAGACGGTTCTAACACCAACCTTAACAACATAAATTCTACCCCTCTCATTTCTCTTTACATCGAAGAAATATCGTCTCTCATGACTCAGGGATTTTACGATTTTTGGCAACTTGGTCAAGCTTATTTCTCGGGCTTATTGTATTTTAATAAAGATGTAAATTTTACATACCTTAATTAATATCTTACCGAAATCTAAAACCGGATTATATGTACAAAGTCGGGCGGACTTTAAATATTTAATTGTTCTCATACATATCATAGTAGGTCTTAACCCCTCCCCCACATAATTTTTCTAGTTAATAGTTCGCCGAAACATTCTTAAGTCAATAATTTGATAATTAATTTTATAAAATAAAATATTTTTAACAAAAAATATATTTAACTTAATCAGCAAACCACCAGCGCTGACAAAGCCTTCAAAGCAGATCCCAACAAATTTTCTCGCTTTAAAGTACGATTTTTTAAACATTTAATTCTATACATAATATTATTTTAATGTATCTAAGTATAATTTTACTTTTGTAAATGTTATTTAAAATCATAATACCCAAGGTATTTTCTCATCTCTAATAATTTATACAAAAGTCTAATTTTACTACCAGAAACACACCCCTAATCAAACGTTAAAGGAAAATTTTTAATATCTCAATCAGTTGTTTCTTTGATCTCTTTAATAATTTATTTTTTAAATTTATTTTCATTTTTTTAAATTCAATAATTTCTCTTTATTTTATTCAATATTTTGTTTTCTTTATTTTGCCTCTTCTAGTACCTGACGAACGACATAGTGGCTCTATACTGCGATTTGGTCAGGGCAGTATTTCTTCCTTCCACTCTTGCCCTTAACCCGGTTCAAAGGCGAGAATCCGTACTTGGAGACTGGTCTGAATATGCTGGATACATTCTCACCGACGGCATTGGCTGGCTCAATTCTACCCTAAAGGATGTCAGGTTTTAATTATTTTCTGACCTTCTAAATAAAATAAATAAATTATATATATAAATTAATATAATTAGTCATATTCTTAAATATGCTATATTTTTTTAAAGACACTATATTTTACTCAGTGCACTATGCTTTTTTAATACAATCATGTTTTTATTATCAAAAAAACACGGTAAAAACTACCAATGAATATATTCCTTAAAAAACACATTAAATTTCATTTGTCCATGGTAAAATTCTGCTGGATTATTATTATCACAGTGTCACAACCTACCATTGTGACCCGCTCGTATCCAATGATGCTATTTTAGCTCGTTCCGAACCGGGCTTCTAGGTCTTGATTCTAATAGGCCTAAACTCAAATTATTCGTTATTCGATTCGCAAATACGAATATCTCAATTATTTGAATCGAATAATTTGTATCGACTCTTATTTTCTTAGAGCCTTATTTTCATAAATTACAAATATTTACAAATTTATTCTGTCCCCTCCCTCTCATTATTTTTTTTTACCTTCTAGAATTTGTCAATTATCCATTCTGAATTGGGAAAAAAGGGAAGAAATTGCCGGTTCCGTGGCTCAGATTCCCGAGGAATCGATTATTTGCGTCAAAAAATTGATTTGCGATTTGAGAATTTTCGCTATGATATCTCATTTTAAAGCCGGAGCTAAGGGTTTTTATTCATGCACGATTATATATGTCGTATTGGGATAATGGAATCCTTGGAAATTCGAAATCTCTTGATTTTAAGATCCGTTTAACCGGAAATGTATTCTAGCATGTGTAGAGTATTTAACCCTATAAATTTCAGCTATTTTCCGTCTTATACATTTATTTTTAAAATATATATGGAAAAATTCATACAAAAATTAATATAAATTAGATAGGAGTTCTAAAGTTCATGGCAAAATTGTTTGAAATTTACATTTTGTGTACTCGGTACATGCCGAAAAACAATTCCTCTCAAATCAGATTTTTAAAATTTAAAAATCGTTTTTAGTAAACTCATAAATTCCATATCCCAATACGACACACATATATATTTATTCTTTTCATAAAATATTGGAAACCATTTTTGTAAACTCTAAATTTATTTTAAAAAAATTAGTCAGTTAAGTTATTTACGAATTTGTTGATAAGTTTTAAATTATATTAACAACTTAGATAATTTTTTTTTCCAAGATAATAATAATGTTAACAATTGATTGACAAAATAAGAATGAACCCCCCCCCCCTTCTTGGATTATTTATTTTTAAAGAAGAAAGATTTTAGAACCAAATATTGCCTAAAGATGCTATAACTTTTTTTTTAAAAATAAATATTTTATTATTAAATTTTTTGTAATTTTAGTGCATAAAAAATCTCTCAAGATGAAATCAAAAATTTTAAATTAAAATGATAAAACTTCAATTTTTAAAGATTTTAAGTTCAAACTGCTTTAATCTTTATTCCATTTCCCCCCACCCAATGTTTTATTTAAAATTTTTTATTAATTAATTATTATTTTTTTTCTGTAACATACAAAAATTTAAAGAGATGAAAAGTTTGTGCCTTAAAGAGAATTGGAAAATCGAGAAGCGGGACAAAGGATATGGCTGCACCAAAATAGTTTTGAGATTATTTATTCAATTGTTTGATTTACTTATTATTACTTAATCAACAATGCAAATTTTGTTTATATTATCTTACATCTTTCAACCTTCCATCCATTAAGCTTATTTTTGCCGATTTTTTTTTTTTGACGTGAGAAAAATTTACTGCTGGTTATACATATAAATTTTTATTCATTTCAGATAAAACTTTTCGAGATTTTGGTTAAGGGCAAATGCGAGTCCGTTAAATGGTTAATCGATCCTTTATTGGGCGGGGAACCCGAATTATCTATCTTCGGGGCAGATAGAACCAATCAAAAAGAAGTTAATATTTATATAAAGCTATTTATGCCACTTTTTTTTTGCTTGTTTGTTTTAAATTTGCACAAACTATTAGTTTTTTTTTATGTATTTAAATGACGTTTAATTTTATATGTTTTTATTTTACAAATTGTAAAATCTTAAATTATAATTTTAAAATAAAATTGTTAAGAGTATTCACTTCAATGCATAACGAACACTTAAATACATGGCGTAATTTTTTTTTATCGATTAATTACATTGTCCTCAATTTATCGTAATCTGAGCTGATATAATAATAATCAATCATATTTGAACTTTCCACCGTGTGTGCCTAAATTTTATACATCCAATCTTGATATTTAAAAAAAAAGGTTACACTAGCTTGTACGGAGATGATCTTAGCCTTCGGCAATTCTCTGGAATACTTAGCCAGAGGTAGTTCTAAAGGTCGCGACTCTATAGTTCCTGAAAAGGAAAAAGAGAATATGGATAAATCTCGACGTTCTCTAAGATCTAAAATTACAAAGGTTTTTTTTGCAGAATGAAAAATACTGTTATCTAAAAAGTTAAAAAATTTCAATATTGTGTTATTTTATTATTTTCCTCATAGGGGGTGGGGGTGGGAATATAACATGGACAAACAAACATTGAATCGAAAGAATTCTATATAGATATACGCAATTAGTTTTTCTTTTAAATTTGAAAATACTTTTTTTTTAAATTTAGCTGCAGGTATTAATGCAGCCAAATATTGTTCACAATTTTGATCTCAAATATATTCCCAGGAGGGAATAATTTTTCTGGTAAACATGCCTTTTTTCCCAGCAAGTGAGTACTTTTATTCCCGTTAGAAAAGCAATGCCGAGGGGATTTCTCTGCTGAATACTTTGTTCAGATTTGATGAAATCCTGATTCTATTGCGTATTCTGTGAAATTTTCTAAAAGGTCAAGGACGAACCAATTACCATGATCGTTCTCGAAAATTGAGTCTAATTATGCACATATTTTATTATTTTGATCTATTATGATACGAATAGAATATGTTGCAGTCTCGCAGCTATCTTTTATTCAAAACCGAGATGATGAGGAATAAGCTTGGCACAAAGAACCGGTTTATCATTTTAGATTCTGCGAAATAAAGAGCCAATGGCGAAAGGGCGGTATCCGTTATCTCTTTTTTTAGTGCGATGAGATAGCACCAAAGAGAATAGGAATTTTACCGTGAAGAATTTTGTTTGGTTTCTTAGATTCTGGAGATATTGAGATATATAGATCGAGGCCCCCCGACGAGTCTTTGCTGATGAAATTTATTGCCTACGACTTCCTTTCCTGTAAAATCAACTGGAATAGATGAATAAGCGCCATAGCTATTGGTTATTTATTGTGGAAGATCGCCAAAATTTTAAATAATAGCATGAAGGTCTGCCAAGCTTATTTCTCATCATCTCGGGTTCAGAAAGAAAGGTAGCTGAAAGGTTCCAACTCATACTACTCGAATCCAACGCAACTGATTAAATTAAGGAAAAACGGTCAATCCCTGACTTTTTTGAAAATTTCCCAGAATACTCTAAATTTCGATTTAGCAGTTATTCGATTCCCAATTTATTTTTATAATACAATCAGGATATAATTAAAATGCACTAGGCGAAAAAGATATCGATGACTACCCATTGACTGGACCTATACTTACAAGGTTTTAGTTAATAAGCAAGAAAGAAATAATTTTGTAATCATTTAAATTAAATAGTATTATATACGTTTACATCTTTAATTATATTCCGAATCCACTATATCAATGGAAAAAAAACATGTGTAAAATAATATCCTCAAAGACGGTTAAGTTTTGGTCAATAATATGTAAAACAATTTTTGATATGATTAGGTTACCGTTGGATGGTTTATAATGATATATACTTTATAGAGGTCTGCAAAGGGGGCCGGACCCGTATTAACGTCTGAAAATTTTTTATTTGGGCCGGGAAATGAAATTATTGGGCTGGATTACCGATGAACTCTGATATATGATAGAAGTGAAAATCCATAAAGTGTAGCATTATTAAATTAACCACTCCCCGATATTATAATTAGTTATCTATTTGGTTTTCAACTACGTATATTTTGGGTTAGGTAGGACCTATATTTAAAAAATCCCGGTCGGGCAACCTTAGTGAAAAATTGGAAACGGGTCCGGCCGAGTAGAAATTTGGCCAGGCCGGACAAAACTATATTCCAACTGAGCCGTGCCCTAAAATTTTGCCATTTGCAGACCTCGAATACTTAAATGCAAATGTTATTTGTTATAAATGTCTCATGAATATTAATTAAAAGGATAAAAGGTTGCTATATTGCCTCAGCAATACAGAATACCTACTATGCACCTTAATCAAAACCGGTAATTTGACAGAAATCCTAAATCTCCATGGAATCCCTAACACGGATAATATTAAAAAAGTATGTACCCTTTTTTTGCATATATTTCTGACTTGAACATTTTTTCTTTTTTCTTATATTAAAAAAATGGAAAGTTATTTAACCCCCCCCCCTTCTCCCTATTTAGTAAGACTGAAAGAAGCATTAAAGTTACTCATATAGGCGATTGGTAGGTAGTGTTGTAATCGCCACAGGGTCGGGGATTTGAGCTGAGCTAAAATCTCGGAGAATGGTACCGTTAAATGCACTGTGCAGTATCGACAGTGAAGGTGATGTCCGAAACAATCAACGGGGTGGGAACATGTGCATGCAGGAAACAATCAACGGGGTAGGAACATGTGCATGCAGAGTTGACCAGTATTTTACAACCGAGACGGAGACCTATCGCCATGCGTAATTCTTCGTTTGTTAGAAGAAGTCCTAAGTTTGAGCTGGACATAGCTGTTTAACCATTCGTAACCCGATAAGGAGGGTAAAAGTTGTGGAACTCGCAGTTGTAGGAGAGAGAGATGGTCAACAGTTAGGATTCATCAACTAAAATGAGTGATAATAAATGTGTAAGAATTGATAGGGATCCCTTAGACGCAGCACTCGATATTAGATATTCAACGGAATGGCGTATTAAGGAAAGATCCCAGTCATGTTGCTTTCGTGATGTGGGGATTGGAACAGAAAGCGAATCTCTTTTCAGATTGTTAAGGCGTGAGGTGGGGGTCAATGGAGTTATTGTTAAGTGATAGGAAGCGGCAGCTTGATTCTGAGGCTAAAAAGGGAGCAAGGCTGAGTGGCGCAGGTGATCTTAGGTCAAGACCCCCAAATTCCGAAGGCAAGGAGGCCTGCATCCAAGAATTAGGGCCGAATTTTATATTGAGGATGCCTTCCAAAGAGTTTTTGATTGTTGATTTTATTTGGGTAAGAATTTCTGGGAATAAGAAAAGTGGGGCAGAGCGGAAGGCATGTTGGATTTTGGGAATAAAGAAAAAGTTTTTGAGAAGGAAGAAAGCTTGATGGGTAGAAAGGACTTTGAGGATTTTATGTAAAAGGTGGAAATTATGGAGAAATTTTTTTTTGAAATATTCGATTGCTTTATTGCCTCCTATTGGGGATCCAAGATGTGTGAACCTGGATAGATTAATGGGTGTAAAGTTATGAGGAGCGATAAAGATTTCATCTGGTGAATAAAAATCGCATTTGTTGTTATTAAGAGACAACACCTGTAAGGGGCCTATTTTTAGGAGGTCATCATGTGGACCAGCAAGGGTTTTGTCATCTAAATACCAAACATTGAGGGTCAAATTTGTCTTGCGATATATCATTTCAATGATCGACTGGATACTCAAGCAAAAAAGGGCGGGTCTAAGGGGATCACCCTGTTGAATGCCTTGCCTTGATTCAATTAATGTGTTATTGAATTTAAGGTAGGATGATTTGTTATAAGTGGCAAAAAGGTAGTGAGAATATTCGGGAAAAGCGTCGCAGAAAATGGGGAGAAAATGTTCCCATTTAAGAGAGTTAAAGACGTTTTTAAAATCCATTTTTAGTATAGTTTTTTGTGGAGTGAAGTTAGATACGCGTGGCATGGGAGGCCGCTTCACAACCGGAAGGTATGTTGAAGCCAATCTGATGGGTCACTCGGTGAGCTTGTTTTTAATGCGAGTACAATTAATTTAAGATATAATTCGACGGAAAATTGAGCCTACGGCGATTAGGCGGATGCCGCCATCTTTTTTGTTTAAGGCTATTAAGCGTGCACCGTGAATAAGAAGTTGTACTGAAGAAGATATGTTGTCGTTTATAATATGATTAAGAAGAGTTGTTATGTGTAAAAGATCAGTGTTGGTGGTTGTTGATTTGGTGAGGTCTTGAAGGTATATAGCTCTAAAATCTTTTGCATTAGTAACTTCTATGGCGGTTAGAGGAAGAGTAGGAATTAGGTAGTGGTGGTAGTTCACTAAAATCTTAGAGTATAGTATCCAAATTGTCAGGGGATATGGTGTCTTCGGACACTGCTAAATTTAAAACCGCTTTAAAATTACAGGCATTAATTTTACGATTGATAAGTTTAGCCTTTAAATCAGGGATGTTATAATTAAAGGTGGATATTGAAGAACAAGAGGCATTGCTGTTGGGGATTGGGTTGATTAACTGACACTTAATTTGTTTTGTTAAGTTGAACTTTGTCGACGGAGCCTTCAAGTGAGTAAAACAGAAGTCAAAAATTTTTTTTTCAGTTGTCAACATTTTTGATATTATTATTGAGTGATTAAATAGTGGCATTGCCTTTTTGCCTCTTATAACAAATCATCCTACCTTAAATTCAATAACACAATAATTGAATCAAGGCAAGGCATTCAACAGGGTGATCCCCTTGCACCCGCCCTTTTTTGCTTAAGTATCCAGTCGATCATTGAAATGATATATCGCAAGACAAATTTGACCCTCAATGTTTGGTATTTAGATGATGGAACCCTTGCTGGTCCACATGATGACCTCCTCAAAATAGCCCCCTTACAAGGTTGTCTCTTAATAACAACAAATGCGAATTTTATTCACCAGATGAAATCTTTACCGCTCCTCATAACTTCACACCCAATAATCTATCCGGGTTCACACATCTTGGATCCCCAATAGGAGGCAATAAAGCAATCGAATATTTTAAAACAAAATTTCTCCTTTTACATAAAATCCTCAAAGTCCTTTTCCCATCAAGCTTTCTTCCTTCTCAAAAACTTTTTCTTTATTCCCAAAATCCAACATGCCTTCCGCTCTGCCCCACTTTTCTTATTCCCAGAAATTCTTACCCAAATAGAATCAACAATCAAAAACTCTTTAGAAGACATCCTCAATATATAATTCAGCCCTAATTCTTGGATGCAGGCCTCCTTGCCTTCGAAATTTGGGGGTCTTGGCCTAAGATCACCTGCGCCACTCAGCCTTGTTACCTTTTTAGCCTCAGAATCAAGCTGCCGCTTAATTCCTATCACTTAACAATAACTCCGCTCTAGCAATTTGAAAAGAGAATTCGCTTTCTGTTCTAATCCCCACTCTCGGTTGTAAAATACTGGCCAACTCTGCATGCACTTTATGTTCCCACCCCGTTGATTGTTTCGGACATCACCTTCACTGTCGATTCTGCACAGTGCAGTTAACGGTACCATTCTCCGCGCTTTTAGCTCAGCTCAAATCCCCGACCCTGTGGCCTCTCAACTGAAAATAGTATCCGGCCAGATGGGCTTACCTTAATACCATGGAATAATTGAACTCCTTTAACAAAGGATTACACTTGCATCGACCGATTCGCTCCCTCTTAGTACTCATTCATGCGAGCGGCAAACTCTAAAATTAACAAATACATTTCCCTAACCATTTGTATCCGACACAACCGGTTTTTTCGGTAAAGATGCCCTAACCTTCTTCAAATCCCTTTGTAAAAAAATTCATGATCACTTGT
The DNA here is from genome assembly GCF_954871325.1 of Gordionus sp. m RMFG-2023. NCBI lineage: Eukaryota > Metazoa > Nematomorpha > Gordioida > Chordodea > Parachordodidae > Gordionus > Gordionus sp. m RMFG-2023. Next base: position 8,125,102 of record NC_088777.1, read on the forward strand.
GACCCACAGGTATCTTCGACAACGTGTATCTCTTGATATATGCAGATCTAATTTTATTGTCATATACGGCTCCATTTTTGACCTCCTCCTTCCCACCATATAATTTATTGTACTAATTATATACAATCTACATTTTGTATTTTAAAAATACTATTTACACATAAATATTGTGCTGTAAAAAAAATAAAAATCTTCTCTTTTTTACGAAATTCATTTATTAATTAAATTAGAGCCATTAATATTATAATAGTAATTAGTAACTAAATCTAGGTTAATTTTTAAAAAAAAAATAAAGAAGAAATATAGCATGACGGAAAAATAGGAAAGGAGGAGTAAATCTAGGAAAGCTCCTTAGAAAGAGGACTTTCTTTGAAGCTAATTTAGAATTAATAATAATTATTTTACAAAACTCGAACAGAATTTCTCTTTAAAAAGAATACGGTTCGGTTGGCGATCACAGGCTAACATTCTCGTATTGGGTTTGTAGTTATTAAAGCAAACAATGAGAGTGAGAATCATTCTCTTTATCATAAAAATATCCGTTCGATTTAAAGTTTATTGCGGTAGTTTACGATCGCATTGTAGACTTCGGATCATATTCAGCTTTTTTTAAACCATATCCCAACCCAAAATTTAAACATTTTAAAGTCCCGCTCGAATTTTTTTTTACTCTCGGTCTCATTTTTTTTCAAAAGTAACTTTTCATGTAACTAGTTACTTTTGAAATATAACTTTAGCTAGTTATAGGTTACTTTTTAACAAAACTAGTAATAATCTTAACAAATATACTGTATATGCCAGAAATTAACCCAATCCTTTCAAGAATTAGACGAAAATTTATTTATAAACTTCTGTGATACGATAAGTGAACCCATCGTCGAAAACATTATGACAAACATGAACGCGTTATCTTTCGATTGGAGAGAGTGCCCAGAACCCTCAGGTTTTGTTGATCCAAATATTATATATTTTTTTAAAAAAAAATATTTTCATTTATTAATGGAAGAGCTTATTATTTTATACCTAAAATTATTATTTTTATCATCATTATTTTTTCTTTTATTAATTTTGAAATTTCTTCCTTCCTTTCATTTTTTTAAATTAAAATTTTTATTTCCTTGAAAGATGATATACAAACTAATATGTCATCGAAACATTGGATACAATGAATTAATTTTTTCTTCTTCTATAAATGCAGATGACTAATTAATATTTTTTAGAATAAAGTTATATAATGTTTAAATTTAAATATATGTATTAATTATTTTTTTAAATTTAATTATTGTTCATTTCAATTTTTATATTCCAGCTAAAATCTCTTTTTTTTGTCAAAGTCAAAATTTTTGTTATCATTTTCATTAGCTATGAGTAAAATAATTTTTTTATGCGATTTTTGATTCATGTCTCATCTCCCACTTGATGATGACTTGTAAGTTATTATGGAGTGCTATTATTAAGGAATAACTAAATTGATAGAAAAAGAAAAGGTTTTTTTTTTATAATGTTTAATATCTGAGAGAGCTATTTAAGGAATGAAATCGAAAGCCCAATTATTTAATTTAAAAGGGAAGAAATGGAAGTAATGAATTTAAAGATTTAAAGTACCTTGGCATTTAAACCGTTTCAATTCCATTAATATATTATTATATCAATTAGAAGTGGTCTGCAAAACCCGTTCCTCTTTGACCCGGTAAGAATTTTTGCCCGGCCCGATTTTTTTGTACAAATTTTTAGCCTGAGGGCCGGGCTTTCTGGCGAGTTGGGCTTTGCACATCTCTAATATCAACTGAACATTATATCTCAAAATAATATTACTTCTTTTAAACCTTTTTTTACAAAAAACACCAATTTTCTTATTTTTGACCAAATTTATCTATTAAATTATATATTTATTTTAAACAGAAATCAAGACATACGCCCTTATTATCCTACAAAATTGTATCGAAGTTTATTCCGAGGTTCATTATAAATATAATAGCAGTTATCGTAACTCACTTTACAAATTTGATATCGTGTCCTAGATATATTAAAAATTTTATATCCTTTTTTTTTTAAAAAACTTTTTAAATATAAATTGTTAAGTGGATTTTATAACTTTATTTAACTCTGGAGTTCCCAGAAAGCGCATGGGCCAGGTAAGAACATTTCTGAGCCGGGCTAATGTTGACTCTAGCTTTAAAAAAAAGTAATCTAGCCGTTTGAAGGTTTTGGCCAATAATGTAAATCTTTTTTTTCCGAAGAAAAGCATATGATATGGAAGAAAAATGGAGATATCGATAGATATATAATTAATATATTTTAATAATAAAAAGAAGTTAAGGTGTACCAAAGTAGAAAAATATTAATAAAATATATCAATTAAGTTATCATCTAACATAATATAATAGGCCTAATTTAATAGGCCATACATGATACATTTAATAATCGGTTGACACATGAGTCTTAAATTAAAACTCTGGCTAATTGTTATACAAATTGAACAGACCAAATTTTTATTAAACCATATATTTATTATTATATATATTAATATTAACCATTTCTCATATCTGGCTTTTTAAACACACCCTTCTTTCGACCAGGTTTCAGAATAAAATAAACCAAATAGATTACTTTTTAGATAGAGTAGTGATTTACGAGTTAACAATGTTAATACGAATACTTTTTAACCCTTGAGCATTACATTTGGTGTGATAATTTCTTACTTATGGTCAACTTTCGAAAAACTTTCCTGGTTTGACATATTGCCCAAATACCTTGGGGTAAAATTGTTATGGGTTAAACGGCTAATATATTCCATCTGATTAAAGCTGTAAAAAGATATTTTTTAAATATTAACTTCTAACCTCATATAAAAAGATATTTTTGAGCAAAAAAAGGAACATTAATAAGTTTGTATGTTATTTCGAATTAAAATTTTAAAATAAAATGATGAATAGAAGCCAAAATTGCAATATTTTATTGTTTTCATTAAAATTTTCATTTTAAATAAGTAAAATTTTTTAAAAAATAGTAACAGAAGGCAAAAAGTGAGCCTTCTTTAATTTGTTTCTCGACAATTAAACAAGGGTTGCTTGTCATGTTTTGAAAAGTCGGATTGATTATTTTTGAAATTATCAAATTTTTTGACCATTTTATTTGAATTTAATAATAATTTTAGAATTTTCATTTTTTTTTAATCAGGTCAATTCCATATCTCCTTCACTTAATAATAGGGTTATGTGCAAATTGGTAGAGAATATTTTCGGCAAGCTATACGCCATTTATTCGAGTATCAATTTTAACAACGATAAAAGCCTTATACAAGTATATTATTTTTTTTAACCTCTGATGAGAAACATTATTTAAATATTTGTTTTTGCTGGCTCAAGAATGTCTTTTACTTTTTTTATTCAAAATCTCCATATAATTAAGATTATGTTAAAAAAAAATTTATATTATCTTAGAGTAAAAATTGAACAATTTTTGAATAAAAACTATGATAAAACAGCTATATAATAACAAAAAATGTCTTTATGGGAATATATACAAACTTATTCAATATTTGGTATTTATAGAAAGAAAATAAATATTAGAAAAGTTAAAAAAACGCATGAGAACTCATACAGATAATTATGCACCTTTTTAATCTTGTATTAAAAAAATAATATTTATTTTTTAAATTTTATAATATATATGAATTATGTATAATTAATATTATAAAAAGATTATATAATTCTAATATGCGCAAATATAATCCTAATTCAACAATTTGATTCTGAAAACAAAATATAAATTTTATAATCTTTATTTTCTAAAAATTTTAAAAAGGCAAAATTGGATGTCTCCTGTCTAGAACTAGCCCTCTCCGGTTATTTGAATTCCGAATCGAAAGAAACGCTGAATAAAATCTATTCTATTTTCTCCCGACTATCCGATTCCCCTTCTTATAAAGCTTATAAAAAGTCGTACAATTTATATATCTAGAGTATTTTTTTCTTTTTAACTTTCACTTTTTTGGTGGTAAGCTCCTTCAATATCTCTCTCTCCACTTTATGTTATTTATGCTATCTCTTTTATCTTTGTATAAAGGTAGAAAATAAAAGAAGATTGGTTTTGTTTTAAAAATCCCAATATTTTAGCCCAAAAAAAATATTATGCAAGCCTTGAGATCTTGCTTATAGTTGCCATTAAAGGTTTGGACATCTATAAACGAAATTTCGTGGCTTGAAAAATATTGGACGTTTTTAAAAATAGAACCGTTTAACAACGGGAGTGAAAGCATTAAAACAAGAAAAGGTAACGATTAAAAAAATAAGTTCCCGGAACAAAAGAAAGTAAATTAATGGAGTTGATTTGGAACGAAGTATACTTTGGAACATATCCGAACATTTTCTTTAAGAAAATAATATATCCTAAATAGAGGCAAGGTTACATTCACATTTTTTGTATTTTATATGATCTGATTGATAAACACCTTTTTGGGGCTCATTTGGGTGGAATGAATGACAAAATACAATTTTAAAAAAATCTTAATTTATATTATCTAAATAAAATTCTCAGTGAATCCATTGAATATCTCCAAATAGGCTCGGATTATTATGAAGCCAATTATCTTATTTCCTGCTCTCAAAAATGTATTTACCCTACATTAGGATATATATTTATTTTTAAAAATAAGAAGATATTTTCTGACATGTTCTAAAATATACCCCTTTCCAATTCAACTCCATTAATTTACTTTTCCGTTCCTGGAAATTGATTTTTTAAAACACTTTTCTGATATATAAATAACTTAGATGTAATGGTAAGTAAAATATGTTCGTTAAATAGTAATAATAATAAAATAAAATCTTTCTTTTTGGAATGTTCTAGAATACTTCTAAAAACCCTGAACAATACCTTCCTTTTTTTGAACTAAGGCGGTACGCAAAAAAAATGTCTTTCTTTCAGTTTCCTGAGAGTTTGTCTTATAATTAGTATTGTTAAACGAGTCGGATTTGGCTAGATTTTTTGGAGATTCATACATCGCAGAAAGGTTTGGACTTCTATTTGCCAAATCTCGAGGCTTACATAATATTATTTTGGCTAAAATCTTAATCTGGTCCTTTATTAAAAATCTTAGTTATCATTTATAACTTAAAATAAATGCTTCACTTTAATATTTTTTTTAGACGCTTGAACACCCTTCAAGAGACTTTCAAAAAGAAAAACAGGATGAGATTGGAGTGCCTTAAAAATGCTAACATTATTCAATTATAAAGCTTGAATATTTATACATGCGATTTTTTTTTAATAATGTTTTATATTTATTAGAAGATTACGTAATTCAAAATTTTGTTATTTATATAATTTATAATTTTTATATAGAATAAATTTTAAATAAAATAGATGAGATTTCTAAATAATAATAATCAATCTCAGCGCTTTTAGAGATATTATAATGAGTAAAAAAGATGACCATTGAGAATGCCAGACACTCGTGCCATGGGAGAGGGGGGGGAGTGACCTGAGGCGGATTTAGTGGAAAGTTTTCTTTAAAAAAGATGGCAACAAACAAAGTCTGTTATAAAAATAGGGGTATATTCCTAATATGGATTTTCCTGATTCGCTAATCAGGGTGTTCTAGAAATATCTGTTCACGAGAAAAGACGATTTGTATGATTAAAATTTTATTGGTGTTTAGTTTATACAAAAAAGGGGATATTGAGGGCATGTAATGAATTAGGTAGTAGACCTGTATAGTGTAAGCTAATCAAATATAATTTACATTAAAGAAGAAGATAACATAAAAAATGGGTGGAAAAAAATATAAAAAAGATCAAAAACTCAAAAATTTAGAAAATATTCAAAAGCAGACAAAAGTTCATAGAATACTTAACGGTAGGAGATACAAATTTGAACCAAAATTAAGTTTAAAAATCATAAAATACTCAACCATACTGTTATTAAGAAAATATAAAAGGAGCGAACCGAACTGTTATAAATATTTTAAGCGGTTCATAAAGGTTTTTTAGAATAGTTAATTTTAAATTATTAACCTAAATTTAAATTGTGATCTTTTCAAAATAAAATTTCTATTAAATCGCTAATCTTCATATCAATCAATAACAAGTTCATAGTTTTTACTTTATATACTCAATTTATTAGAGATTATGAAATTCTAGTTAATTAAATTAAATAAGTAATTATAGAAATATAAATTAAAAAAAATTTCTCTAGGATTTATATGTGAACCGTTATAAATTCTAAACCGTACCAAACTTATGAATTTCTGCGAAAATAAACCGAAATACAAAACATTTATAAAACATTAAACTAAAAACCGAATCACTACTTAAAGGTTCAAAGCCTTGGATTTACCCCTCACCCCAAAAATATATTTTGCTCCCTATCCCCTTCAAAGATGTATGGAAGAAATGGTTTCTATCTACCCCCCCCCCCCACCACAATTCTCGATGTAAACACTATCTCAAACATAATTGCCATTATCCTTTCTATCAATCGTTTCCAGCAGGTAAGATATGGTTTTATGATAGAACTCCCCCCATCTAATCTTCCTTCAGCATTTTATAGCAATAAATATACTTTTAACCTTGACGGGTAATCTTCTTTCCAATATCTAACACCATTATGTTGCCTTGTTATTTCTTCGCCTGTATAAATTTGAAGTCCTTGATTCTCCATAAATATCGTCTAATAAGTGTATAGTCCACTTGGCTCTAATGTAAGCTTACATAGTAAATAGGTTACTTTTCTGTTATTTAACATTTGTACCTATTCACCACTATTACCAATGTTGTAACGTAGATATCCGCACTTCTCCACAACTCTTTTAACAGGGCTTTAGTTATGAGAGCTGTGGCACGATTTATTTAAAAACTGAATGCATTGCATGTCGCTTGGGGGAAACGCCCTATCTTTTTTAACGAAGCCTTTGATAGAATCGGTCATTATAATTGAAAATTGTTTTTCCTGCGTTTAACCCGAAATAAACCCTCTTATTTTTAATCCGAGCTTAGGACAGGCATAAGAAGAGTTTAATATATAGTTACCTATACGTATAATATATTCTACTAGTGGAAATATAATATAGTTTTTCATTTTTAGTATTATCATAACAAATTCATTGACTTTTTATATTAAATTTAAAACGTAAAAATTTTTATCGTAATTTGGGACATAAATTTTTTTGAATTAAAAATTGATTGTATAATTTAATAACAATTTTGTCTTTTATATTTTGTTTAAAAAAAAAATTCGTCTCAGGGGAAATTTATATAGTTATCAAAGATTATACTTTTATTTCATCTTTTACCTAAGTCAAATGAAACCAATAAATGACTAAATTTTTGATTAAATTTAACAATGCATAAATCGAATTCTAATCATATTAGTTTTTTTTTATTTTTAAATAAATATTTTTTATACCATAAAAATCCATGAGCTTGTGATGAATTAACTTATTACAGATGAATTAATACTCATGAACAATATTTTAATCATTTCTTAGAAAATTTGGGGAAAATATTTATATATAATATAGACTCACATTTTGACTTTAATAATTCAACCTCAAACACAAAGTTTTGTTTATTATAAAATCTTAATATTTTAAAGTTTATCACGCACTTATTAAACCACTTTTGACAAAATATCGTACTTTTATATTATAATATTCATAAATTTGTTATTTTTCTTCTTCTATCAATATAAAGGTTTCAGCAATTATGGGATTTATATAAAGTAGTAATATATAAAAAAATGAATGATTGAACGCTAACTTTTTTTCTTCACATTGTTATGATTTGTGAATGTATGCGTGTGATTTAATAACTGGATTAAATATTCTGCCTCCTTACACAAATTTTCTTTTTTTTTTCATAACTATTATTAACTTATATAATAAAAAATTCTTTAGTTTAAAAACTCTTTAAAATAAAAAATTTAACACAGAAAGAGTATACAGAATATTTGTGAGATATATATTTTTTTTTTCCATATGCCGCTAAAGCTATTATAATAATTAAAATTTACTCTATTTTTTGTTTTGTTTAAAGTGTTATTATAATTAGTTATATTAGTTGAGGTTAATAATTTATTAGCGTAATTTTTTTAGTTTGCTGCAAAAAAAAAAAATTTATATTAAAGAAAAATCAATTAAAAGAACATAGTAAGAGCTTAAAATATTTATTTATTAATTTCTATCTATATTCTCATGACAATCTCATTTTCAAAAAATTTTTTTTAGACTAATTTGTTTTTGTTGATTGATCAAAAAAAAAGAATAGTTTTATATGCGTGTTTAAGGCATGGAAATGGATAAAAAAAAATTATGTATTATTTATAATAAGGCGATGGTGAAAAAACCCTTCACCAGAACTTTCAATAGTAAAAAGACTACATGGGGTAAACTCATAATCCTTTTTTATTTGAATGAGATTAAAGACATATGTTCGGTTTTCACCTATGTCGCTATGAGAGGTCTAGCAGAACAGCGAGACAGTTTATAGATAGGAGATTAGAAATTGGGGCATGTGAAAATATTTAGGTTCGGTTATTGAAGAACGATGTTTAACTTGAGAAAGTTGAAATTGATATAATGAAATTATGGTAGTGGCGTAAATACGGAGTGTAATTCTGGGCCTGGATATCCCCATAATCGAAAAATGTTTACACGACGCATATTTAATTTATAATATTATTTTTTTTCAAATATATAGGAATTTATGAATGATTATTTTCTTAAAACTTTTCTCATTTATTAATAATTTATTCCTTTATTTTAGATATCTCCAAAACCGATCTTCAAACGATAAATCTGTCTTCGATCTTTTGAATATTATGGAAAAAGATTATACCACACATATTTCAACATTTATTTGCTTCTTTCCAAAAATCTGGCTAAATAAAAATGAAAAATTTCTATTTGAAGATATAGGATATTGTATGAACCTTACCAACCACCCAAGATTTCGTTTGAATATTATTTTAAAAAATATCAATATTTTATTTATATACCTTTCTCAGATAGAGTTCAAATGCTGGTCATGTACCAAGATTTAGATAGAAAAAAAAATTAATTAATATTAATCTTTTATAAACCAATAAGTATTATAATTAGTATAAAGAGATTAGGCTAATTTTATATTGCAGATATTGAAGGTAGTCCATGAACTATTAAAATACTAATATAACCCTATTTTGGTACAATAATTTAAGCTTTATTTAGACTTCAAATTCAAAATTCCAATGAGGTGTTGAAAAACTTTAAATAATCTTTAAGCCTCTGAGGACAATCTTAAAAATTTGCTAATGATATTCGCTTGCCCTACCTTCTATCCCAATTGAGAGGCCATTTTATACATTAATGAGATTAAAAATCTATCGTGGTTTTCTGCTCAATCAAGAATTACTGGCGTAGCTTTTTAATATATACTTACCGAACATCATTCCCAGCTATGTAAATAGAATAGAAGAAATTGCTATAAGCCCATTAGAAATCGAAAATTTGACTTAGTGAAAACCGTTTTTTAGCCAAAAATTATAAAAATCACGTTTTAAGAAAAGTATATTAATGCTCATTAAAATGTAGACATGTTCCTTAAAGCCATAGCTATAAAATAAAATTTATCGGAAATTTATAGCATAACTAGAAAAGAAATCATTCAATAACGATTTATGCAATATATATGACCTTGGGGTAATTATGGGTTAAACGTATATCCTCTGATTTAAGCTGTGAGATAATTTTTAAATATTAACGTCTTAACCATATAAAAATATACTTTTGTGCAAAAAATAACATTAAGAAATAGTTTGTGCCCTATATGAAAAATATTTTATGAATAGTCCAAGCTTTAAGATTTTCATCATAGGTGAGCCATAGCTGTGCTCAAAAAAATATTTGAGAGAATTTGATTTTATGACTATATCCGGTTTCTTATTTACGGTTTTTGACATTTAATATTTTTTTAAATAAAATTTTACACCATTAGGCTATATAAAGAAATTTAAATGAAGCTCTTCTAACATAATTATATTCAAAGATATATAAAAATTAAAAAATGGGTTCACTTTGCCCAAAATGCCCCATTTTTACGACATTTAAAGACCCGTATCTCTCTTTTCTTAGTAATAAACAATATAAAAAAACCCTTGTAAAATATTTTGGAAAAATTTGAGAATCTTATTTATTTTGATGATTTTATATTTTGATCCATTTTGTCCAACAAATATTTCGGGATATTCTTCAGCTATGTCATCATTATGTTTGTTCTTATTAAATTGTCTTTCCACATAAAATCAAGTAGGTGCATAATAATTCTTTCCTTCTCTTTTCTATATTATTAAATTTTGTTAAAACTTCTACTGTATATTATAATTCTCGATTACATATTTGTATACACCTTTATACATCTTTTCACTTTTTAAAAAAGCTTTAACTAACTCTCTGTAAAAGAAAAAATAAACTTTTTTGATCTCTGGCCGTATATTATATATATTTTTTTCAATCGCTATATATCAATACTAATATTGAAAATATAAATAATATTTTTAAATATTTCACGCTTTAATATTAAATAAAAAGTCTTTGATTTTTCATTGTTTATTCTATATATTTTTATTTGATTTTTAATATACAATAAAAAGATTCTTTGTACAGTTATTTCACGACTTTAGCGTAATATTACAATAGATGATAATATAATACATTGGAAATATCAGAGAAGAAATTTAAAAGTACAACTTCTATTATATTATGTGGTTTTTATTATTAAAAAAAAAATTGGATTTTTTTTAAAATAAATTTTATTTATAATATATTTTTTTAAAATCTGTCAATAAAGAATAAAAAGTATCTTTCAATTGAAAATAATGTGTCATGTCAACAATACTTTACCGCAAATATCTCATTTAAGTTTTTTCATTCATAATATTATATTGAGAACCTATAAAAAATATTAAATTCTGGATAAACTGTAAAATTTTTGTATCAAATGAAAAAAGATAATAAGATATATTAAATCTCATTTAAACATTTTGAATTATGTTATCTTTCATTTTCCTTTTGACATAATGTGTTCGTAATTTATATTAATAATTAGATTAATAAATTTTTAATCGGAAATTTATTATTATTTCCACACAACGACCGATGAGATAGTTTTAGAATTATAAATTTATTCTACAAAAGGTAAAAATAAAATATATGTAATTATTATATTATAAAATACAAAAATAATTTAGTATATTCAAAAAATATTATCAAATAAATTTTAAAAAAATGCAGAAAAAGTTTAAGGAAAAAAATATCTTAAATTCAAAATAAAAAGATTTAAAATCCATGTGAGTTTTATATCTCAATATGACGTAAACTTTTTTTCTCTGAATCTTTTTTTCTGGTCCCATGGCTCGGACTGGATTTTTAAAAAATATATTACATTTATTTTTAATTTTTATGGCTAATGGCGATTTAAAACATTCGGTTTTAAAATATATGGCCAGACCCAGGTATTTTTTTAAAAAAAAATTTTTAGGCCTGGCCTGGCCCGACCCGATTTAAAAAAATTAGCCGAGCTGAGCCTGCAAATCTCTGATAAATGTCAAAGGCATTATAATATTTTTTTAAATTTTAGTTAACCTTTAATTTTTTAATATTTCTTCTTAAACTTTTCGATTTTTTTCTTCAATTTTCTATTTCTAAAGAATTAGTTTGTAGTTTTTTTTTTATTAAAATAAATATCCCAGAATTCTTAAGCATGAAAACAACTAATAATTGGAAGACAAAAGATTAGATCATTAGACTTTAAGAATGAAAATTTGACAATTCTCTTTAGAAGAAATTTTTTATTAATAATTTTAATAAAATAAAAATATAATTTCATTTTTATTTTTATTTATAAAATTGGGAAAAAAGCAACTTTAAAAAAAATATTATGGTAAAAGAATTCATTAGAGGATATTTTTTTGGTAATATCATTATAAATAAATAGTAATACTAATAACTAATAAGAATCCTATTTTTCATATATTTTTTTTATAACATCAATTTCATATATATCATTTAATTTTTTTGATATTATTATTATCATTAAAACATATTATCCAATAAAACTCCTCTAGGGGGTATATATAATCTGATCTAATGCATAGTATACTATATGACTTTTAAATAGCCAGTTAAAATCGTATAGTTGAAGCCAGTAATTAGTTACAAGTAATTAGTTTTAATGGTATAACTAATGACTATTCAAGTTAATTTTTAAAATATGTTAGGAGAGATCGAAGGGGCTATGTTTTTGCTCTTGGCATTATAAAAAACTTAAAGATTGATTTTAATCAAATAAATTTTTTGGTACTTATCATATTGTGATATTTTTTATTTTTCAGTTGGCATTATTATTTTCTTATTTTAAATGTGTTTTCATTTAAGTTCCTTAGATGAAAGTTAATAAATTGCAAATTTATCTTGTAAAATAATTTTTTTTTAAATTTAAGTGTGAGTTATATAAATGGTTTATGAAGTAACTTGTACAGTAGTGTAAGGGAGAAGGCGCAGAGGCTCAACCCCCCCCCCTCCCCATGAAAAATTTGAAGAGCCCCCTTAAAATTTAGAAATTTACTACTAAAAAAGGTAATTTTGGATAATGTTAGCCTAAAAAATGTAATTTTGGATAATGTTAGATAAAAAAAAGTAATTTTGGATGTTATCTAAGGCTGGGTCCTAAATATATTGAGGAAAACCTCCAAATTTATAAATTTTTGAAAAATAATAAAATTATGAAACATGTACAAAATCTTCAATTGTTTTTTTTTACAAAAAAATAATAATAAAATGAACAAAAAAACACAATTAAAAAACAAAAAAAACAAGAATAAAATACGAGAAAAATAACATACTTATAAATTCCAAAAATATATAAAATTTATTTTGAGGATTTAATATTCACATTATAATGCATCATATTAACATAATAACAATGAAATATAAGTATTAAAATATTAATAATTTTGCTAGATGGCTAGTCGCTCTCCGAATATTTGCCCTGTTTCCAAATAATAAGGCAGGTTAATATGGACGTTGTTATCTTCTAAATTTCTGTCTGGTCTACATGCAAGAATCATCTGACTTTCATTTTTAAAATATGATATATATTTCTAGATTCTTGAGGCAGTATTTTTTTTTAAATATCGGCTTACGCTCACCTCTAACTCTTTCCATCAGTGGATTCATCGCCTCCCGCCTCTCATCTGACTCACACATTAGCCAGCTTTCTCACTTTCCTGACCCATTATTAGCTGAAGCCCTGACCATTTGGGACAATTCCGTTGTCCCAAGCACTCCTCGACCCTCCTCCTGTTTACAGAGAGACTGGGATACTCCACTCAACGAAGGCTCCGTCTTACATAAAATCGAGCCTTCATGATGACGATCTCACAGTCTTTCACCAATTAAACCAAGGATCGGGTTACGAGTTTCTGGAAACTATACCCTCCAACAACCTCGACTTGTTGCTGACCGCTGACGAGCTAAGATTTGCCATTGGATTACGGCTCAATTGCGAAATTGTTCTACCGTACCAATGCAAACATTGCGAAACCAGCGTCGATCGCAAGGGCAGACATTGCCTCCATTGCCGCTTTTGCCGAGGCCGTTTTCCACGGCACACCAATAGCAATGACATCATATTGCGCGCTCTCAAATCCGCAGGCATTCCATCAAGACTTGAACCGACCGGCATTTTTAGATCCGACGGAAAACGTCCTGATGGAATGTCCTTTATTCCTTGGTCAATGGGCCAGCTACTAGTCTGGGACTTCACCTGCATTGACCCAAATGCACCATCCAACCACAACGTCGATGCTAGCAGAAACTCGTAAAACTATCAAATATAGTCCATAGACCCCTCTTTCTTATTCATACCTATCGCCTGCTCTACTCTTACCACCTTCGGTAGCAAAGCTCTAAGTTTTTTTAAAGAATTAGGCAAACGGATTCGGGAAAAAACCGATCAGCCTAAAGAGTCCCTTTTGTTACGACAAGGACTTGCTACCGCCATCATTCGCTCTAACTACCTAAGTTTCATCTCTTCCATTGAATAATCTCCTATGTCTATGCTCTCTCTCTCCCTTCTCTTTCCTAGTTTCCATTCTTTTATCCCTTACCCTCTTTCGCAAATTATATTTTTATATTTTTTTTACCTTTATTAATTTTACCATATAAAAAAATTTATTATTTGCTATAAACTTTTGATAACATATTATATCAGCAACTATTGAAATAAAGAGAGAATTTACCTGTCAAAAAAAAAAAAATTTTATATTGTGACATTATTTAATCTATATCTACGCACCAAATATTGTTGTTAAAGGGCTCGTAAAAACGGCTAACCCAATATTTCGGCCAAAAAATATTACACAAGCCTGGATATTTCTCCTATTGATGGCAGAAAGGTTCGAATATCTATGAGAGAAATATCCAGGCCTGGTCGTTTAAGTTTAACAACACTAAGATATTAAGCAAATATTTAGCAAATATCAATTTAAATGACCGAATTTCTTTTTTTATATTAACTTTAGACCATAATTGTCATAAGTTATTGTTTTTTTTTGTCTAAAACTTTTCTTTTGTACAAGTCCTGATTCTAGATTATACAATTTCAGAAAAATTGTTTCTTATAAAATTATAATAATAAACGAAATTCAAAAGATTTCTTATCTAATTTTTATTATTTTACAAAATTCAATATTATTTTATAAAATATTGCATAATGTTTTGTTTTGATATCTTTTAACATTTTAACAAAAAAAAAATTGAAATTATACTGTGTTTTATACTGAAGATTAGCATTTAGATTAAAAATAATTTTTTTTATGATATCGATAGTGCTTTATTTAAGGAAATCAAGAAACATTTTCCCTATAAAATATTTTACTAATTAAGTGGTATTTCAAATTGATACCAGTTAGAAAAAACCTTTTTTTTGGATTTTTAGACGTAAAATTTAAAAATATATAATATACAATTAGATTATATTGGACTTTCTGTAAAAACGCATCATATAAGTCTATATTTAATATAATATTCAATTTTATAATTAAAGAACTAAAAGAAAAAAAGAAATAAAAAATGGGCCGATCTTTGCCACTTTTGTGACAAAGTTAACATGTAATTAAGATATTTTTTTTACAATTTAACTATAAAACCATATTTTGTCATTTATACCTATATTAAAAACTTAAAAGTGCGGTGTTTGATATATATAATATTCAAAAAATATTCAATTAACATATTTAAGCTATATATTTTAAATAAGTGGAATGAACAATACAAATATATATTATATATATCTTTTAGGAATCAACTCACCTAATAAAATTTCAAATAAAACCATATAGTAATAAAAACGATTATCTTTTCGTTCTCTCTATAATGGACAATTATTTTTATAGTAGATCGATATTATTTTAAAGAATCAAATACTTATCTACTATACTATCTATACTATAACTATATACATTACAATTTTTCTCGAACATTTATGATTAAATTTTAAAATTATCTTAAATTTTATTTTATTATTTTGAATTTGATTGATTTTTAGTGAAAAAATATTTTAACTTAAATTTCATAGTTTATTTTTATTTATCATTTATATTATTATTTAAAAAAAACATTTTATTATAACTGAAAGGAAATGAAATCAAATTTTAAACGATATATCAGCTTAAAATTAACGATTAGGCTTTGGGTTTCATATTGTTTAAAATTTCCATGTTTTTTCCCTTTTAAAAATTTTTGATTTATTCTATTCTAAATATATTAAAAACAATTTTCCCTTGATAGATAGACTAGATATACAGTTATAGAGTGTTTGTATGTGTAATTAACAATGCCGGGTATATAATATCTATAAAATTTTCAATCCATTGACCACTATCCACCGTCATCTTTATGATTGCTATTTAATTAATTAAATATAAGATTGAGTTAAACTTCAAGTATGAAATAAAAAATTTCTACATATAAGTGATTAATTAATGTTTTAAGAAAAGAAAGATCTTCATTAGAGAACCATTCTATTAATATATTCATTTTTCTTTGAAAATTTTATCAGCAGAATCATGGATAAAGTATAAAAAGTTTGCAGTCAGGTAGAAGAACCAAGAAACTCCTACTCCCCTCTCTAGAATAAATCTTTGAGACTATGTTTATGTTGGTATTTTTTAAAGTTAAATCTTAGCAATTTTCAATAGAAATCTCTTATAGATTATAATTCTAATTTGTTAAAATGTTTAGAAATAATTATCATACTCGACAATATGCCTTTTTCAATTAATATTTCATATAATAAATAAATCTAATTAATTTAATTTTTTTTTTAAAAAAACCTGCTTTAAATGACCGTTTGAAGGCTTAAAATTTATCTAATGATATGATATGGTTTTAATTATCAATTATATTTTATACTCTTTTTATTTTATATCCTTGATAAATTTATTTGATCTGATCGTAATCTTATTAAAATTTAAAATAATTAATTTTTTAAAAAAAATAAAAATAATTTATTTTTTAAGTTATGAATTCTTAGATTTTTATAGTAATATATTTTTTATAAATATTTTAATCTCTATAAAAGAAAAAAGGATGAGAGGATTAAATAGATATTTTATATAAAAAATTTTAGAAAAATATATAAAATAAATTTTCGACCGACTTAAAACTTAGCAATAATTAGTCAGTGTATTAATTCGATATATAATATAAATATAAATATAGGAAATTTTGTACTTATATTTGACTTTATAATAAATCAAAGGATCATTTTGTCACAAATATCATATATATACTAAGCTTACTTAGTAAGTTACGTTTGAATTTAGAATTTTATTATATGATTAATGGAAATATATATATATATATATTAAGTAGTTAAAAAAACATATTTTAAATTTAGAAAAATTTGGGATTATGGAAGAGAGGAATGGAAAGATATATTATCCTGACTTGCTTCGCTAAAGTATTTTTAATCTCTTATTTTTTGCACAATATTATTGAAATCCGATCTAGGGGGTTTAAGGGCTGAAAGTTTACTTCTTCTCATGATAGTCGCCAGATATGTATTCCTAACTTCTTGAGGGAAGAAAGTTTCCGCCATTTCTATTCTCATCATATAATCTCATATATATGATATAGCTAAAATATATGGATAATTTACAAACTTGGCTAGTTTACTAAATATCTAGCTATTATACAAACCATTAAAGAATAATTTTAGCGGTATTTTTATAATCTCCTCCACGAATTCGCACTAACTGTGAATGCAGTGTTACTCCTTATCATTTTTGTAATTTTAATTATACTCCCAGAGAGTTGCTGTTCGATTTGCTATCAGAGTTTCTTATTTAACTTCGGGATCGAATTATTTTTTTTCCATAACATTTTGCTTAGTATCTAAAAGAAATTGGCATAAGTTTCCTTAATAGGAGGTTGTGATAGCAACGTGTTGTTTGTACATGAGCTGTAACATACATATTAAATTAAAAATCTATAGATACTTATATACAATATATAAGGCAATTAGATTCCCACTTTTAGTTGAAACCGTTTCTAATTTATTGATAGTTTTTTTACAGAACTAATCAAACTTCCGTAATATAATATTAAATCTTTTTATAATTAGATTAATGGATGAATGATTTAAAATCATCAAATAAAATATATTATTATAATTCTCATCAATATAAGTCATAAATTAGTTTAATAACATTTTACAATATACTATTTTGCCCTACCTGTAATTAATTCATAGATATGCACATATAGCTTATAATTATAATAAAAATGAATATATAAAAATTATCATAATTTAATTATTTCACCCGGTTAATTCATCATCTTTTTCCATTTTTATTTAATTTTTCTCATTTGTAATTTTTTTAATCATTAATTAAAATTTTTAAGATAAACATGATTTATCTTATTTTAAAAAAAACTCGCAAAAATAATATATATTTACCAAAGGTAGAAATGTTAAAAGTAAAATTCTAACAATAAAATAATAATCTCCTTGAATAAATTAGACTTACATTTTAACAAATTTTAATTTTCGATAAGAATAAAATTATAATTTTTATAAATCGTGAATTATGATGTATCACCATTTCATGAATGAGGACCAAGAAATAATCACCCCCTCAATTGTAAATTTTTTTTTAAAGAAAAATATATATAGTAAGTACATTAACAACATTTATGTGTAATTTAATTTTAAGGTATAAAAATGTAAAACATATTTTTTTTTTAAAAAAAACATTTTTACCTTATATTATAATAATTCTGCCACAATTCCGAAGCCCACTCATAATTATGATTGTATCGATGTTAAAAAAAATTCATAATTTATGACATCAACCAAAAAACTATTAATCTTCCTTTTTAAAAAATATTATGAATGACTATTTTATATTACAATGTTATAAACATGACATCAATTTTTTTTTTGTAAAAAATAATATAATAAATAGTTAAACACCTAAACACCTTTCAATGATTTTAGTATTTGTTGAATAAAATGCACAAAATTATGGTTAGATAGAAGAATAAATTCATCCTGTCAATAGTTAATTATTAAGCGTATAAAAAAAATTAACTTTTGAACTATTATAGATTATTATAATAGCGCAGGACATTTTAACACGGGAAGGTGAACTCAGGGTTTAATTTTATGGTCAACATAAATTAAGCTAGAGAGGGACAGCATCATTGAATTAGAACGATATAGCTCTATGATATCCGATTAGTTATCGGAGTTTTATTTTATATCCATGAAGGATTATACTTTATTAGATTTTGTTATTGACCCTAACTGAGTCATGTCTTCTTTTAAGTTTTATGGAGCGAATTACCCCTGGTGGATTAGTAGTTCCTACAACAAGGACATGGTGAGGGCGAAGTAAATGCTTCATTAACTTTGCAAAGTGTATATTCGAAGCAATTGTTTTCAAACTATAAACTGATAAGCAGATTTAATTTAAAACACTTCCATATTTTTTAATTCGTTTGTAAAATAAAATTTTTTAACTTCTAAAAATTGATAAGATATATAGATGTTATTTTAACAATTTTTTCGCAAATCAAATAATTTTATTTTCAAATTAATAGATAAATATGGAAATGCTTTGAAATATGCACAATACTTTATATGTCCTCATATTGTTAAAATTTTTATTTGTCTTTTATACATTAATGAAATAGTTTATGGTAAAAAAAAATCTAATTAAATTTCAAAATGAAACTTAAACATTCATTTCTTAATATCGAATAATACATTATCAGAGACTTCTGCTAAATAAATGATTGTCCAAGGAAAATAATTTTTATATGAACGATAACTTTCTTCTTATTTATGGGAGAGGGTAGTTTTTGTTTATACTTCTCTGACTTAAAAAATTTTGACCATTCTATTCTAGTGAAAAGTGAAAAGTATTTTTTTTTAAACTATTAACTTCATATAAATATTTATAATATTTATTAGGTTATAAATGTAAAGTAAAATTTATAGATTAATATTTTGTTTTCAAGAGAAAATATAATATAGAATTATATATATAATAATTAAAATTTGACTTTTTGAAAGTATGAAAAGAAAGACAAAATATCAAAAACTAAACTACACACTTAAAAATTTTTTAATACATAATATCATAAAAAGAGTTTAAAATAAATTATACAAGTAGAATAGACGAGTGTATAATTAGCTTAATTAGCATTTTTATTTATTTTTTATAATTTTTTAAAATTTAAATTTTTTTTTCGTGATGATTATCACTTAATGACGACAATTTTTTTTAATGATAATATTATTCATCTTCTATCTTTCCTTAAAATTTAAAATTTTATTATAATATTTTAATTTTATTTTTTACCTATTATATGAATGATATAAATTATATTATTTTTTTAAAAAAAATAAAATAGGGAAAAAGATGTTAGGAAAATAATTTTATGAATATTTTATATTTATGAATGAGATAGCTTATTGTATCAAACTTCTTTTTTTTTATAAAGGAGAAAAAAAGGTGTTTGGATAAATTCAATGTAATTTTTTTTTTAAAATATGAGGAAATATATTTGCACCGAAAAATTTAACGACAGTAAAAAAAAAATAATATCGGAAATTTCTGATATTTCTAATTTTATAAAAAATAATTTATCGGATATCAATAATTGATCCAATTTATCTTTTTGGCTAAAAAAAAATATTTTTTGAATCATATAAAAATGATTATAATTAAATTATATTAAATATAAAAAAAATACAAAAATTAATCCCGTTAATATATAACGTATTTGATCTTAAAATAAATTGTCCAAAAATTCTGTATTCCAAATTTGTTCGTTATTTACCTATTTATTCCTTTCAACAAAAAGAGATTATTTTTGTAAGTTATTTCCTTTATATCTATGAATGATTCTAAACTACTAAATGCCATTTTTTTTAAAAAAAATATACATTAATTAATTACATTTTTTTTGGAGAAAATAATTCGAATGTATAATATGGAGATTCATGTTATTACTATTAATATTAAAATACTTTTATACCGGATAGGAAATATAAATCTGATGATATGAGAATGCCATATCGGAATATTTTGTAAATAAGTCGCAGGTAGTGTTGTTAAACGGCTCCTTTTGATTTGAATTTTAAAAATGGCTAACTCAATATTTCATCTAAAATAATATTACGCAGGCCTGAAGATTTTGTTTGTAGGAATAAAGGTTTGGACATCTATTAGCGAGATCTCGAGGCTAAGGCAATATTTTTCTGACTAAAACATTGAGTTAGCCGTAATTCGGGCTCAAAACGAATCGTTTAACAACGCTACTCACAGGGGTTTAACAAATCTGAGGTTTCAAATGAAAATTTTAAAAATTAAATTAAAATTAATTTATTAGCGCGCTATTTTTTAATTTTTGAAAGATCGCATTTTACTGGAATCGTGTTTTAACATAAATGGATAAATTTCAAAAATATTTACCGTGAGTTTTTAAAAAAAAAAATTACACCCTTAATTTATATTGATTTTTTTTTATATACATTCTCTCTATAATTTATTATAATATACCTGAATTATACATGTTTAAAAAAAAATGACACTATAGGTAAACAATTTAAGTTTTAAAAAATTTGCTATAAAATCCGGATCAATAATGCATACACCTTAAACGACCCTTACCACCTCCTTCTTTTATGCTGAAGCAATATTATTGTAAAGCTATCGAATACTATTAAAATAACTCGATTCTTTGTTCAAGAAGACGATTCTAATTTTTATTTATTTTAAAAATTTTAATTTTGACTTCTTTAGATCATTGGTTTTTTTTTCCTCTAAATTTTTAAAGAATGAAATGATAGAATTATGCATTTTAATGCGAATTTTGTGATAATGAGAATAATTTTTTCCCAATAATTAATATAATGGCCCGGATTTTGTAAAATAAAATTTAGAGATTTTGGCTCTTTCGCGCTCCCTCTGGCTTTAGCCCGAGCTTACATATCTCTAATAGAGATTTAAAAAATAATAAGGATTTATCATTCATAATCTTCTGTATGCAGAAAATACTATATATAATATTCTATTTGAACTACAAATTGATATTCCTTGTGTTTCTTGAAACATATGTAAAAATTTTAAAAAAATACTCTAATATTTTATATAAACAAATCTTGGGATTTGAGTTAGGGTTCAAATCCTATCCGATTTAATTGCTCTATATTCTTTGAGCTCATAAAATCGAAACTTACAACTTGTCGAATTTTCCCTTTTTTACAGTTATTGATTGAATTTTTTTTTAAATATTTCAATTTTTTTTTAAAAAAAAGAAATAAATGAAATAAAAATTCACCGCAATTTTATTTGTTTAATCGTATGGAAAATAATTTTTTTAAAAAAATTTTTTCTTCTTTAGTTAAATGATAAAATGTTGAAAATGTAAATATTTGCTTTAGAAAGAAATAGTTATAAAGACAAAAAAAATTACATATATAATTACAATGAAATATTGTGAAAGTTTTCAAAAAAAAATATAATCTATTTTCATATTTTTCCATATTAATTAAATATAATTATTTTTGTATATTTTATGCTTTCAAGCTATTTCAAGAGTATTCTAGACAATTTTTCCCTATCAAGTTAAATGCACCAAGGTTTACCCTTACCTATATTGTACCAGCATGAAAATGGAGTTGTACTACCTAATCAAGATTTCTATGGTCAAAATCAACATTTATCGGAACAAATTCATAATTTGGATTTAAGCGATAGATTCTTGGATGATATAATCAATTACAATGCGAACGAACTATTATCAGACAGACACCTAAAAGTTAACGGGTAAACCTTTCATTAATTAATTGTTAAATATCTCGTTTTGATCATTTAAAACACACTTTCAATGAGTTTGTTATCAAATGTTATTTTTTATACCAAACCAAATTATATTACTTCATAACTTCCTTTTTTTTTACAAAAAGACAAAAAAATTATAGTTTATTTATACACCCCTATTAAATTATAATAAAATAAACTTTTAATTAAAAATTATTAATTCTATTAACCTGCAATTAAATTAAAATTTGATAGAATTGAAATTATTAACGAGATTATATTATTTTTTTAATGAATTTTGATATCACCTTTGCATTTAATTACAAATTTCAAATCAGAATTTTATTTCTTAAAATATTTGTAATGACATTATGGCTAGATTTTAAAAAAATGGCTAATCCAATATTTTAACAAAAAAAAGCGCAATCATAGTCTTAGGGAATGGTGATTCTAAGCATGTTTGGCGTACTAAATTATTTTTAAAAAAATATTTTCATGGTATACATAAGCTGCTAGCCAGTTATTTACGAAAAAAAATATACGCAATCTCATTGGTGATGTGGAAAATTTTATAATGATTTAATCAGTAATGATTTGATGACAAATTCCTATGCATTTATTTACATTTAAAAGAACTAACCCATTCATTCTAATTTCTGAGATAATATATTTCTCTAGATAAGTTTTTATTCTGGTTAGAAGAAAAAAAATTCTTTAATTTATATAACTGGTATAGAAAGAAAGAATACTGGTCAAAAATAATTTAATTACAACAGGAAAATACTATTTGATTAGTAAGGAATGATTACTTGTCATTTTACTGAATTTTAAAAAAAACTATCCAAAAGAGATTTATTTTATATAAGTCGAAACATTAGAATATCAAATTCATATTGTTCTGGTTTGAAACTGAAAGATAACCTAATTGATGAAATTTCTTATCAACATTCGCCCTAATTTCTATAAGCTCCTTGTATCATTTTTGCTATTTTTATGATAAATTTATATTTTTCTTTTTTTGACATAGCACTCACATTCTAATGCAAAAAAAATAAATATAATTTATCGAAGAGGAGGCCTTCTTATGAGGATTTTTTTTTCTCATTCTTTCTTTCTTTCTTTCTTTCTTTAGTGATGCTTAATAGCGAAATAAATGTAATCTCCTTTTTAGCTGTGTGGAGGATATATCCAAAATTAGTCTTATACATATAGTTTAGGATTCATTTGAGATATCAGGTGGGCATGGCACTAGAGTGACCGCTTTTTCCTAAAATTATATTTATATCCTCTTTTAGATTTAGACATATGATATTACATTAAAAAAATATATTCAATTTTATAGAAGTTGAATCGTTTATCATAATTTACCAAAATTTTCAAACAATTTATTTTATTAATATATAATATATAATATAATATACTTACTTAATATTATAAAATATTCAATTCCCAATCCCATGTATAAAATACTTAAATTTATAATAAAAAAGGAACATAAAACTTTTTTAAAAAAATCTTTTCAAAATGTATTTTTTTTAGAAGGGATTTCCTCCTGAAAATGTTTCAATCGCTTAAAATATATGAATAATTCATTAATCGCAGGGAAAAAAAAATATTCAAAATATTTGCAAAAAACTCATAAAAATAAAACTTAATGTTATTTCGATTATATTTGAAATGACATAAATTATATATGTATATTACAATAAAAAAAATTATAATAAAATAATTAGTGGTTATTATTATATATGCAATAATTATAGATTTTTTTGTTTTATTGTTGCAAAAAATGAGAATAGAAGATCTGATAAATTAAAGAAAACAGTGCAGCAGATAACACATTTACAGTAGTTTATTTTTCCTTCACACATTAGGTAAATGTACAAATAAATGGTTAATAATATCTGGCGTCTGTCATGGTATAGCAATTTACAAAAAAAACCATCAATTATTAAAATGCGATAATTATATCAAGTGAATCATGTGGCCGATTCCGACCTACCCCAGTGTACAAAATTACCAAGGTACTTATAAGACAAATAATTGATCCTTCCTGGATTCATTTAACCAGCCTATATATTGAAATCTCAATCAACATCTATAGCAACTGAGCCACATATGATACTCAATAGCAACAATTTTATATATATGTGTGTCGTATGAGGTTTCGGAATCCGTGGGAATTCGGAATCTCTCAATTTTAAATCAATTACTAAGGACGATTTTTGGATTTTAAAAGTATGATTTTACAGGAATTGTATTCCAGCATGTGTAGAGTATTTACCCTATAAATTTCAGCCATTTTCAGCGATAGACATTTTTTTTTTAATTTATATGAAAAATCCATACAAAAATTAATGTAAATTAGAAGTAGTTCTAAAGTTCATGGCAATATTGTTTGAAATTTACAGTTTGGGTGCTCTAGCCATACTAGAATACATTTCCGGTTAAATCGGACTTTAAAATTTTTTAAATCGCTCTCGGTAAAGGATTTTAAATCAAGAGATTCCGAGTCCCCACGGATTCCGAATCCCAATACGACATATAAATAATTTTATGACGTTATTTAATATTTTACCAAAAATATTTTAAAAAATCAATAACGTTCCAAACGCTATTCATCATAATCCCCCAAAGTGGGGGGAATTTTTTTTTAGAATAAATAGATAAATTTAAAAATAACAGAAAAATTATTATTTTTTCAAATTTATTTTTTAAAAAAAATCTCTTTTACTTAGATTTTATTTTAATGGAAATTAATATAAAATTTTCCGAAAGGTTTTAAGTGATTTAAAGGTTGGAAGAATATCTAACCCAAAACTGGAAGCATTTTAGTACCATTAGAAACCTATTTATTCAGGAACTTGATCCGAGTAAAAAAAAATTGTAAAAATTTTTCCCAACTTATCCGATACTTTTTTTCAGATAAACGAATCCCATCCATCCAAATTATTATTTTTTTAAAGAAAAAAAAGAAAATTGACCATAATCTCCTATCTAGAAAAAAACAAAATTTAAAAAAAAATATAAGACTAAGGATAAAACATAAAATAAGATTTTCAAGGAATGCAGAAAAATTGTAAGTGCTAAGTAGTATTGTTAAACGAAGCCTTGAGATTTCGCTAATTGATGATACAAACCTTCCTGCCACATATGAGTGAAAATCTTTAGGCTTGTGTTAGATTTTTCTGGATAAAATCGGCTCGAATCGAGTCATTTAACAACACTAATGCTAAGAGATATGAAAAGAAATTGGTATTGATAAGAATATCTATAAAAATATTTGAAAACTATATAAATATCGTTTATGAAAAAATAGATAAATAATTATACAAAATATAATGAGTTTATTAAAGTATATTTCAGATTAACTTGAAACAATCTTAACAAGTAGATTCCACCTTCGGCCTTTCCTATCATCTATATATTTTATTGAATATCTAAAGGTGACCCTTATATTATGAAAATTGTTTATATCTTAAGGATGAGTGATAACGTTAAGAATATTCCTCCAATGGCTTAATAAAAAAAAATGGCAGAAAAATTGAAATATCAAAAGACGAATGTTCCAGAAAAATATATCCGATTTTATTTCTATTCTAATAAAGAACACATTTCATTTTTGAATGCATCTTTCTTCTTTCTTTAAATTGATATTTGAGGGTGGAAGAAACTATTTAAACACACTCTGTATATGAAATGTTACAGAGGTAACCGGGGCATGTTGAGTACAGGGGAGCGTTAGCCCATTCCAATTATAATTTTCTATTACTTTATAAGTCCGAGGAAAATCAAACCCAATGTATAGATAATTAAGTGATACATGAAAGTTTTGAAAAATATTTAGTATTTTAATTTTTACAGAGAGAAATGTGTTTTAACATATTAAAAGTACGAAAAAATAATTTCAATCATATAAATAAAACTTTTAAAATCTTAAATGAATTTTAGGAAAGTTAAAACCATATTTCTTAATCTGACAACTTTTTTTAACACATAAATTAATATGATTCTGAATGATAAATATAAGTGGATTAGGTGGTTGGTCTTAGTATAGTTAGGTCTTATTAATTATTGCATATTTATATTTTTACTCTGATTAAAACAAGTGCAAATAATTTTCATTGAATATTTTTCAAGAAAATATTAATTTTTAATATAGCTAGATTCACTTTTTCTTCCTTATATTCTAATCATTTTACTATATTTCACCTTTATATTATTTAATTTGGATTTTTCGTACATCAATTTTTGTAAATAATTTATAATAGATATATACTTTAAATAATATTTTATTTTAATTTCTTATAAAAATTCCTATATTTCTATATTCTTAAATTCTCTAAATTATATATAATTTACTTAATCATTGCGTATTATATTACAATAAAATAACATGCTTTAAGTAGTGTTGTTAAAAAGCCCGATTAAAGTCGATTTTTATTAACGGCCGAATTACATCTTAGCAAAAATAATATTATATAAGCTTTGAGATTTCTCAAATAGATATCCAAACCTTTCTGTTATTTATGGGCAAAATCTCCAGGCTTACATATTTTGGTCATAATCTTAATCGGGCCATTTTAAAAAATTGACCTGAATCAGGTTTTTAACAACATTACTTTAAAGCCTTTAGTATTATAACGATATATAAAAAAAATTATATTTTATATTTTAACTTCTATTTCATGAGTGAACCAACTATCACATATAAGTGGCCCAACGTATCCAAAGTATAGCTGTCTTGGGCCAAAAAAAATTTACCCAGGTTCAATTTTCTAAAAATGTATTTAAACGGCCTCTACTCTTAGGAGTCAGAAGATGTTTTATTTATTCAGATTAGTCTAAATATTATTGAATTTATTCAGGTTTTAACGAAAATTGTCCCAACCATCCCCTAGTTTCTACGATACAAACATAAGTCAAATGGATCTTATTTTATATTCGATTAATTCTATCGATCTTGATAAAAAAAAATTATTGCAAAATTATTGTAATTCTTTCAACCCAACTGAAACGTAGAATGAAAGATGTTTATCTCGATAAGTTGTTATAATAATTTTAATAAAATATGGATCAAAAAATCGTAAAATATGCTCATAATTATAATTTGCTGTTTATAGATATTATTTGGAGATTTAATAGTTCGAAAAAAAAACAGTTTCGTTATCGTTCCATCAATACAAATAATCAGAGTTGTTAAAAGATACTTTTTAAATGGATCTAGATACAGATACAACGTCTAAATAATATCTAGATACAGATTATTTAATCAAAAATCTATCTAGATACAGATACCACATTTTTAAGTATCTAGATCCTTTAACAACTCTGCAAATTATACAATAAGATATTTTTTTAAAGTAAAATTTAATTTTTTTAAAAGTCCAAATCTTTAAAGGTTTCTTTTTGTTATCAATAATGGATTGTGATGCAACCAGCCTATATATAACTTAGGGGAAGTTATAATTACTTTATTGATTACCAAAGAATAAAGCTTAAGAAAGTAGCCTTGAGTTTAGCAGATTCAAGGTCGTAACTAAGGAGGTGACATTTGGTAGCTCTCCCTTTCATAATTTTTAGCCTCCCCCCCACCAGTAAAATATTTTTGATGTTGCATAGAAGTAAATCGTAATAAAATAAAATATTTATTGCTTAAATTAACTTTAAATATTACTTAAATTTAGAATTCCTAATTTATATTCTATTTTGCCTATTCGCCATAAAAATTACGAAAGATCGAAATACGCTATTTCCGGTCGACCGCTATCGTGCAGTTTCTGATAAAAATAGGCATAATTCTCTCTCCGATGATCCCCCCTCCTCTTCCCATAAGAAAATTTTCTAGTAACCGCCTGGACAATAAAATTTAACTTCTGTATAATATTGTGAAAAAAAAAGAAATTCTTTAAGATGTAAATGGACTGGAGACTGGACACACTCTGCCTGAAGCAAAAAATTATGTTTTATCCTCAACGACAAAAAAATAGAATTGCATAAACTAGTGCTGAAAATTTAAAAAAAAAATTGATTCTATTTTTTGTTATTGTTTTTTAGTTCAATTTTGGTTTTATTTAATGAAAAGCTTTTCCTTCACCAAGTTATAGGCTTAATTTGTGGTTGTTTTAGAACTGAAAATATAGAAATAATTTAGTAAATTAGCATTAAATTATTTGGAAAGACAAATATACACAATTTCGGATTGCCAAAAAAAAATGTAATGAAACTTTAAACTAAAGGGTTCTGCAAGTCCCTTCCAGAGACCGAAGGCGAACTAACCTCCTATATTATCAAAAATAAACCTTTCCTTATTTTATTCATAAAATAATGAAAGAATAATATAATTAGATAATTATCTATTCAAAATCAAATTACATATTATAAATAGTATATTTTTAAAAAAATAAAATTATTTCGCAATAAAACCTTGTTGAATTGATTATTTCACCTCTGCACTTAGCACCTATCTCAATAAAACAATAAAACTCCAAAAACCAATCTGATTTGTATTATACAAATAATTGGTCAACTTTATTGAGGTGTGTCTTTTTCTTTTATACCTTCTAAGAGGTATTTATTAATAATAATAAAGAAGGTTAAAAACAAAAAAAAGATAATTATCGTTGCCCCACCACACCTAATTTATGATGATGTATAATTATAATTAGAGATAAATATTTTTTTTTTCTCCTTAAGCAGCTGAAACAATATTTGAAATATATAATATTATAATTTATCTATTTAAACAGAAAAAACTTATATATTTTATATTAAACAATGACTTCTTCTTCTATCTATAAATATTATGTGTTTATTTTTTTAAATAAATTTTTTTTTGCACCTTTTTTTTGTATAAAATAAAAATGATAATTGATAATAATAAACGAAGGGAAAAATTATGTGTTTATCATTATTATATGAACTGTATTACCTAACTTTTGTTGATAAACTATACTTCAAATTCAATACAAGTTGCTAAAATTATTTAAAAAATTTTAAATTATAAACTTGACTTTTTTTTAATATAGAAAATATTTAATAATCTCATAATTGCTTTTTGTAAATTCATATGATTTTTTTTCTCTCTAAAATAAATGCTACTAAATCAGCTACTATTTGAGGTTTGGTTTTAAATAATTCCCATTTATTGCGACATGTAATCGTTTAAATTTATTTTTTTAAATCTTATATTAATTCAACGAAATTAAATAGATAAGTATTTAAAGTTAAAGGGGTATACAAATAATTGATAAAATATAAATACTAAGTATTTATTATATATCGAAAATATACACCAAAATCATAATCATTTCTCTTGTTAAAATGACGGTAAATCATATTTAAGGAACTAATTTAACGCCAGAAAATTATAAACAGGGGAGAACGTTATACTAAAATTTTAAATCGGGGTTCTAACGGTAAAATATATAACAATTAAAGATTCAATATTAAGAGAATGTTTACCTCTTCCATTAAAGAAAAAATTTCCAAAAAATTAAATGTTAAAAATATGCAATAAATAATAACTCGGCTAATTTTTGGGGATATAAAGACAAATATCCTTTAATTTGTTTAAATTGCCCAAACATGGCTTGTAACTTTGACTTTAAATAACCCTTAGCAATCAACGTAGTAAATTCTGAACCCGTTGTTAAAATACTACTTTTTTTCTTTCTAATTTACCCTATTATTTCATGAAAAGTTTTTAAACCTTTTAGGATCTCATCATACCCGGTCTAGTAATTTTTTTCTTCGTTTTTCATAAATTCCAAGAATATTCCAATTAGTGTTGTATTTTTAATAATAAGAGAAAACATAAAAATAAAAATTAATGAAAATTTTTTAAAAGGCATTCTTTAAACCCGGTCTGCTTTCATTATGTTTTTTTTTAAGGCTCGAGCCAAACTTGACCTATTCCTTATTGACGAAACCTGATCGGTTAGTTATTATTAAACTACCAGAAAAGTATCTTTTTTTGTAAGATCAAACAGTTAAAAAAATATGATACAACATTTTTGATAATTAAATCAATATTAGTTTGACTTCTATCTATAGATTTTTTTACAATTTTATCATTTTAAATCATATAAATGATATGTTTTTATTTAGAAAAATATTTATTTATTATTACCTAATGATGTTGTTTTATTTGATTACCTCTCCCCCACTCTTTTACCTTATTGATTTCAATGTTTTCCTAGCTCATAATTTAATGGGAATATGTAAAAGGAAACAAGACCTACAAATATAAAGAGGGAACTGTAATTGGTACCAGAATAAATTATTAAATTGTTTTTCTTCTTGTTTTTCATGTAAAAAAAAAAATCATTAATAAAAAAAATTTTTTACTAGCGTTCCTTTTCTTTTAAAAAATTTATTTTTTTTGTCATTCATCGGGAAAAATTTCTAAAAATAACCATTTATAATAATTTGATAATTAAATAATTGACTTCCTTCCTTCTCTAATAGAAGCTATAACAATTAAATAATGTGTATTTTTTAAAAAAATTAAAAACTAATTATAATGCATTATTATATATTTATATTTTTTATATTCTTCAGGTAAAAAAAAATGTAAGGTACATTTATAAAACTTGACGAGGTGTAAATAAAATGAAATGAATGGATAATGATATTATTACTATGATTCATATCATATGAAAGGTGTTTTATAATTCAAAAAAAATAAATTCAGCTTTTATGGCTATATTAAGCAACGAAATAATGAAAAAGAAATTACATAAAAATTATTACCTCTAATATTTATATTATATTTATATATAAGTGATGATTATAAATAAATAGAGATAATAATATAAAAATTATAATTTTATATTACATACATATACATATATAAGATTTTATAACAATTTTCATTGTCTTGTTATTGTTAAGTTAGTTAGTGAATACCGAGTAGCGACAACGAAAACATAATTATTCTTATGCCTTATTATTTTTATATTAATAAAATAAAACATCAATATTTTAAAAATATATTTATATTATAATCGCATTATATTTGTCTAGTTTATTAAAATATATATATTTTTATTATTATTATTTAAAATAAATAATTACTATTGTCTAAAATAAAGAGACGCACCCTCCCCCCCCCTTCTTTTCAACCCATCCCTTATCTAAGTTATAAAATTTACTGTCACTTTCATCTTTAATTTTCTTTTTGATTTTCAATGTTTGTTTGATTAAATTTTTTTTTATTATTTGTATTCAGAAAATTTATAATGCGTCTTAAAAAATATTTTTTAAAATAACTGAAATTATTATAACAGTATACATAGAATATTATTTTATCATAAACTAAAACATATTTTTTTTATACGTAATATTTATACACACTATTATTATAAAGAAAGTATTTAATGAATAAATTATTATTCCAAAAAAAAAATCACGAAATGGACATATTACAATTGAGATAAGTTTTATAAAATATATAAAAATCAATAAAAAATAAAATGATTTTTTTTCTTCTTAAACTTAAAAATATTATAAAAAATAATATAATTTTATTTCTCCCACCCATTAATACGAAAATTATATTTGGGGAATAAACAATGTCCGAACTAGAAGCTTTTCTAAAGGATAATTACTATTCTTCGATCCCAGAGTATTCTTATAGATATGATCCCAATATTCTATCAACGCGTTTAATAGCTACTGCCGATAAAAATTATAAGTATCACAAGTAAAATTAAACACATTTTATATTAAAACTATGTTTTATTTATATTATGATTGTGTTATCAAATGGGTTAAAGTTCTTACCATGGCCAGAAAGATATCTCACAGTCATTGTTGTTTAATAAGAGATTTGAGGGAATGTGTTTAGCGCTATATTATTATCAGAGCCATGTAGAGGTAAAGGCCCGGATTTTTTTCAAAAATATATATTTTCAAGCCCAGCCCGGATTTTTTTTAAAATATATTTTATTTATTTTAATTTTTATAGCTAAAGCTAATAATGACGATTTAAAATATATTGTTTTAAAATAGGCCCAGCCCGGGTATTAAATTTTTAGGCCTGGCCCGTGTAGATTAAAAAAATTAACATAAGGGCCAGCACATGTACTCGGACCGGGCTTAGAGTCGGGCATGGGTCTCTCATTATTAATATGATAAATGAACGTTTTTTAACTATATTGTTTGGAATTTGCTAATTGAATATGATATTAAGTGATTATTTTATAGACATTATATTTGACTTTAACAATTTTGGGATTATCAGAATATTTAATTAATGGTAGGTATCTTTACCAATAGATAACCTTTTTATTTTCTAAACCACTCTTGGTTGATCCCACATTATCATAGTTTATATAACATATAAAATAGATAACAATAAAATTTATTTAATAAATAGAATTATTCGTTATTTATTTGATTATATATTCCGAATATTAAATTATATTTCAGTAACATTTTCATATACTTGTAACAACTTTATTAAAAAATTTACACACATTGTATATAAAGATTTAATTATTAACATTTCCATATTTTTTTAATTCGTTTGTAAATAGAATTATTTGACTTTAAAAAATTTTTCAAATAAATTAAAAAGTATGGAAATGTTTTCCATCAATCAGGGTTTGAATTGAAAACTCCGGACTGAGGAGCCGCATGTGACCCGAAGGGTTTTTCTAACAAAACAAAGTTGTTTTTTATAAAAGTCATATCTTGAGAGAATGAAGCTATTAAGGATTTATATTATTTAAAATGATGATATGATAATTCTATATTTTGTGTGTAACCGATGCCATCTGAAATTTTGAATATATTATATTATTTTATAGTACATATATTATACACATTATATAATTGCGTTTTTCGGCGTTTTATTTATATAAATAATATGAAATAATTACGAAACCTATTTTGAATCAAAATCTGTGTTAATTTTAATGAATAAAATTAATTTTCATTTTCTTTAGAGGTTTCATTTTTATAATAAATAATATCTTTTTTTTCTGCATAAATTTGACCCTCAAGCAAGTTTTACATAAAAATATGTCTCGTGAGTATTTTACATACGATAATTCAAAATGATATATTTTGTTTCCACCTAATTAACAAGCATGCAGGTTGTCATTGCGCTTTATTAGTTACAAGATATTCTCAGTATGTGTCCAATACCTATTATCTAATATAAAATAACAGTTTTAAAAATTAACAATTTTCATGGATAATTTGTCTTGTTATACCTTAAACGAAGGCGCATTATGTCTGTAATATCAATTTATTTTTTAAACATTAACATCAATGTGACAATCGAAATTTTTTTCTTTTTTAACTTGTTCAATCTTTTTATTTCTGGCTTTCGATCTTATTATTAATTAAATTTTGATGATAATTAACAAAAGAATATATAAATTATTGAATCATCGATATTTTTTAACCACTCATCATCCGCTTTATCACCAATAAATCCTGATATATTTTCTATATAATAAAATAGATAAATTTTTTATATATATTCAAGTTAAGACTATAGTAGGGTAATTACTATATTTTTTACCGTTTAAGCCAATTTTTAGCCGGCTATAGCAGTTCAAATTTGGAACATTTATTAGAACCTTAGCCCAATTTTATTTTATCCAATGGGAATCTTTATAAATTGTTAACAAGAGCATTAAGTTCCTAATCTATCTTTAAAATTTTAATAAATTTTTTAGTCCTCATACTAAAAGCACGACAATAACAATACACATATATATATAAATATATACAGAATTACAACCCATACCTACGCCGATCCCATAGAATTGATGTTTCAAAATACCCAAAAACTTAGGCAATACGCCCAACAACAAAAAGAAAGAGAAGAGAAAAGTTCGATGATCAACCATCCTACTGGTCAGTATGCGGCAGCAGAAGAAAATGCCTATTACTTTTCGCCCCCGCTTAACAATGATAACACTTTGCCTATAGGAGTTAATCCATCCTACCAATATAAATCAACCAATCATCACATTCTGAACAACGCCAAAAATAAGTAATAATTTTTTTTAAATTTTGATATCAAAATTTAACTTAATAATTTTTTATTATAGTTTTAAAATAAAGATTTTAAAAAAACTTTATTTTAATTAATATAGTTTGGTAAAAGATATTTGTACAAACATTCACGAATTTTTAATAGATTAAAGAGAGGTATG
Source organism: Gordionus sp. m RMFG-2023 (assembly GCF_954871325.1). Lineage (NCBI taxonomy): Eukaryota > Metazoa > Nematomorpha > Gordioida > Chordodea > Parachordodidae > Gordionus > Gordionus sp. m RMFG-2023. The sequence continues at coordinate 8,159,652 of NC_088777.1, forward strand.
TCGCTGGAGTGTGATTGGAAGAAATTATCAATTATGTTATTCGTCAGTTCGATCTTGTGTCTTATATTTATCTCATATCTATTGGGTAACCATATATATAAGTTAATTTTTATTCTTCAATCATAATAAGTATAATTTAATTTAACTTAGATGGAAAAAATTTAACTAGACAACCATTTATTTTATAACCCTATATGTTGCAAGTCTTAGAGGGGAGTTTAAATTACCATTTTACAATCATTATTTACTGAATATTTTTTTTCATAATTCTTATATATAGCTTTCTCTTTCAAAGTACAATAATTATTTTTGTAAACTTTAAGAAGTGAATGAAACATCTAATTTTATTGGCCCAATTAGCTTAATCAGAAAAATTTTTCTATTCTTTTTTTTAGCGATTAGCATCGGCAAATTAAATTGGAATCTCCAGAAAAATGCGCGAGGAATTTTCAACTATTCCCTTTATCGCGACTATTATTATTATAATTCCAGAGAGAATTCAGCCGATTTTAATCTTAGAGCTACGACTGTTAATGCCTCAGAGTTTATAGCTTATAATCGTCAAATTTTGTCAAACGGTTCCCAAAATGAACAATTGTTCTTCGAATATTACCTCAAAAGCGAGATTCCTACACTAAAGCTTGATTCTTACAATGAGATATTGCTCAGACCTCGTCGCTTACACAGCTTTAGGGTAAACATTCCGGATGAAATCTATGACATTAATAATGATCTCAAAAAACGTAGACATGTCAAGGGAATCCAAAATAAACTGCCGACCAACCGATTGCACATGAATATAACGTTGAAAGATCCCAATAGCATGATTGGTAATAAATAAAAGGAATTATTTTTATTAAATCTCAGAGCCTCGTAAAATGAAATAGTGAAAACTGATTTTAAATTTATTTTTGATAGGCAATAAGCTGTTTGTGATCCAGTTGCATTTTAGCTATGGTATTTTTTTTTTGACTTTTCCTAATTAAGGAAAAATCAAAAAATATTCGTATATTATAGAGTACCTACAGTTTACCCATCAATCGCAATTATTGCCAATTCCAGGCGAAGTACACAAAATTCGTGGCGAATACAGAAAATTTTGTTGTATACTTTCCCGCAAGTCGCGTTAAGTGTGAATGCAGGGTAAACTGTTTCCAATGTTTTTATAATGATTAAATGAAAATCAAAAAATCAATATAAAGTAGAGAGATTTTTTTTTTATTACTAGTAGCTTTTGCGAAAAAAAAAACATATTTTTTTTGTCATACAAAATTTTTGAATTTATTTTTATTTCTTAGTTTGTCATAATTATTGAAAATTTACATAATGTTATAAAAGTTTTTTATTTCTTTTTTTTTCTTCTTCATATTACACAATTTTATTTATATCTTTTTTTTAGTTCCAATGTTTTGTTATCATCAAATAATTTTATTTACTGTCACTTTTGGCAATTTTTGGTTAGAGTTTAATTTACAATTTTATAATGGGAGGATATATTTAGTTTAAAAGGAATATTGAGGAATTGAATTAACTATCTTTTTTTGTAATCATCTTTCAATGATAAATAAAATATTGAATAATTTAATTTAAAAATAAAGTTCATAAAATATTAATCTAGGTAGATTTATATGTGTGGTTCGATAAACTTATGTGATATTTCTTTTTTATTCTTTTAATAAGAATAAAAGCAACAAATTTTGGGGTTTTAGAATAAATTTTCCTGCTTAAAAAAATAATATATAATTTTTTTTTGAATTCTTATTTTTATAAATTATATATATTAGGTGTATATATAAGGAAAAATGGCATGCCTAGTTATATCAGGTACGATCGATTAGAAATTCTTCACAACTTGATAGACGATAAAGAAATGTTTACTAAAACTTTGAAGCAGAGGCCATTCATTAATGATAAAGTTTAAAAAAATTTATTTTTTAAAATAACATTTAATAACAAATAATATAATTTATCAAACTTATCATCGCTTGGGCTTGGGTGCCGTTAAAAGAATTTTAAATTTTCATTATGATAGGAAAAAATATATTTAAAATGTTTTTTTTTTCCCTAACCCATGTTCGAAGTGGGTTTTTATTTTTAAAAAAAATTTCCACTTGTAAAGCGATATAGTATCAAAATGCAACTAAAGTCATAAAGATATCGTTTTTAACCTTTTATGCTTTGAAATGGAATGCATTATCATTTTTTAATAAAATTAATATAAATATCACCTGCAGAGGTATACCATTTTTCCAGCCCTAGTTTTATATTTTCAAACCCCCCCCCCCCGGGTTTTTCTAAATTATATTATATTTATTTTTAATTTTTTATAACTAATAATGACGATTTAAAATATTTGGTTTTAAAATATATGGCCCGGGCTGGGTAATTTAAAAGAAAAATTTTTATATCCGTCCCGGGTATGTTTAAATAAACAAATTTTAAGCCCGGCCCAGGTATATTTAAAAAAATTAAAATACGACCTGGTTTGGGTTTAGGGCCGGTCTGCGGTATCCGATAAGTATACTAGGTTTTAATAAGTATAAACAGGAAGATTTAAAATTTAAATATATAAAAACTCATTTATTATTTTAATCAAGGGGGAAACAACTCTCACAATTTTTCTAGACGACATGTACAACTCTAACCTCACTCAATTATATGTGGCCATTTATAACGATGATCCCAATTTTGACAAGAATGTCGGATTTATAATTTCAAATATTATAAATTTAAAGGATCAAAATATGATAAAGAAGTGTCCACTGGATTGTCACGATAAAGGACTTTGCCAAGATGGCCTGTGCCATTGCAACCAAGGATACTTTGGATGGGATTGCGGAAATGGTTAGAGAATTTCTTTATCAAAATTTATTAAAAAATGCACATTTTCGATAAATATAAAATAACTTGTTATAACTAATATATAAATAAATAGTTGTCATTTAACTTATTTTCTTAACTTAAACAGTAAATGTAATTACTAAATTATTAATTTAATATTATACAAGTGGATTACTGCAATCCCACAAATTGTTCTGGTAATGGTGCTTGCGCTTTAGTCTTGCCGGATAACGATTTGAAAGTTAGGAAATGTTTCTGCCTTCCAGGATTCACTGGACCAGGGTGCGAAATTAAGATTAGAAACATAGAACGGTCTAGCGAGATCAACTCCACAAGTCAGTCTACCTTTTATAAAAATAAAATTTTTCAATGTCTTAATTATTCAAAATCAAATTTAAAATATTTTACAACCATTTAAGATTTTATTAAATAAATGGTTATTAGCTAATATTTTCGTTGATCAAAATCACGTTCTCAAATAAAGCGTATCAACTGCATACGATATCCAATTTTTATTGGTCCGTTTGATAAAATGTGTTGATTTTACGCTCTCAGCTAAATTAAATGAATATATCAATTTAACTCTTTGAAGTCAAAAATCATATTTTTACCAGAGTTGTTAAACGCTATTTTTAAAAGTAGCGCGCTACCGCTATAGCTATTTGTCAAAAAAAGTAGCGCGCTACGACTTTCGCTATTTGTCAAAAAAAATAGCGCGCTATTAGCTACTTCTTTTTCTAAAAGTAGCTTTAGCTACTTTTTATAAAAAAAAATTTAGAAAAAAATGAAACAAATTTTTTTTTATTTTTTTTTTGCTTATAATGTAAATGTATAATAAATAATATATAAAAATCAACATTTATAAATATAAAAATATAGTTAGTTTAGTAGATTATAAAAAAATAAGCAATATAAATAAATATTTATTTTAATTTGTTGCATTTTAATAATATCCTTTCAATATTATCATCCCCAAGTCTAGAGCGACGATCAGAAAGTATAAGCTTTGCTTTACTAAATAATCTCTCGACACTAGCACTTGAGGGCAAGGGGGTATTTAATTTTATATATAAATTTTTAATATATGAAAAATTATCAAAAATATTCATTTCAATATTTTTTGATTGAAAAAAAAGATCAATTGGATTTTCTATTAAATCATCTTTAATTTCAAAAAAATTATTTGAGGATGTCTTCGTGGTAGATACTCGGCAATCTATGTTTGTTGGAGTAAGATTATTCAGCTTCGCCATTAGCCTATCGCAACCAAGGACAATGGCTGAACTGTGTCAATAATATAATCAACAATTACTTTATCAGCCAATTTTTGTGAAATATTGGCATGTTTATTATCAGTTAATTTGGTTTGGATAGTATTTGTCTTTTTGAATGAAGATTCTCCTATACCAAAATTTTTTATATGTTTCTCTATTTCCTTATAGCAAGTCTGATAAAATAAATAATATTATAATGTAAAAATAACAATTTGCCTTTAGGTGTTTCTTCAGGTTATCTTATAGCTACTCGATTGATTTGATGATATTTTTTTTTACATTTTAAGCACAGGAATTTGAATCCAGTTTTTGTTTTAATATTTATTTTAAAAAATTTTTCAAATCTAGGGAATGGGAAATCGTTATTAGAGCTATTAAGTACATTTTCTTCCATTGAATCTTCCATGTCTGAATCATTTTCAAGGATTTGGTTATCCATGGGCGATGCCATTTTAGATTATTAACACAGATTGAAAATATAAATTAAAAATTGAAAATGTATTTAAATTTCAAAATTAAATAATAAATTATAAAAATTATAATTAATTATGATATTATATTTAAATTTTCATGTTTATACTTACATTCATTATATTTTTTAAAAGTAGCGAAGTAGCGCGCTAAAAAATTAAATAATTTTAAAAAAAGTAGCGGCTATTAGCTATAGCTATCAAAAAAGATAGCGCGCTAGCGCGCTACTTTAACAACTCTGATTTTTACATGTATATATAATCCCCCCCCCTCTTATATAGGCAACAAAGAATGCATTAAAGAGTGCCGTGATGGAAAGTGCAAAAGTTGTGAAAAACTGAGTTGTCATTTGATGTGCGATAAGCATGGGATGTGTCACAATGGAGTGTGTCACTGCGATACTGGTTGGAACGGAAAACTTTGCTCTATTGGTGAGTTAAAATATTTTAACATTTATTATTGTTTTTTATTTGTTTATAATTTAAAGTAACGTTTTCTGATGTTAAAAATTTTTTAATTATAAATGGCCTCTCGATTGGAAAGATTTAAAATTAAAACATTCTCGGTTATCCTAGATGATGCAAAAAATTTAGTGCTGTAAATTAACATAAAAAAAGTAACGTTGTTAGCAGTGTTACCTTTTTCTAATAAAAGGAACTCCATTAGTTACCTTCTTCTAGGAGGAACGAGTAACGGTAACGCAAAACGTTACTAGTTATTATAGATTTTTTCATAAAAAATATGGGAAAACCATATTTTATTGTATTATAAAATTATTTCTTAAATTTTATAAATAATTTAAGCCATGTTTTTAAGTCAGCTCAACCACCAATAATATTTATTTGTATAATTTTATTTATATTATACTTAAGAAATTTATATACATAATTTGTAATTTTTCAAGTAACAAAACGCGTTCCTTTCTTCCTAAAGTAACTGTAACGCGTTCCTTTTTTTGATGTAACAAGTAATGCGATTCTTTTTTGAAGAGCTTACAGCACTAAAAAAATCTATTGTAAATTTAATCCTTATAATAACAAAAATGATTTTAGTATAAAAATAATTTTTTATTAAACTTAAATAACTATTTGATTTTCTTTTAGACGGGTGTCCAAATGAATGCAATAAAAATGGTATATGTTTATTCGATGCCCAAAATAACGAAATACCTAATAGTCAATCTTCTTTCTGGAAGTGCCATTGCAAATTTGGTTGGAGAGGTCGAGATTGTTTAGTTAAATATGAGACGATGTGCGATGATAATATAGATAATGATATGGGTAAAAATCAGAAAGATAAAAAATTTTATATTATATTTGAAAACTATAAATCATTGTAAAATAATACTTAATTTATGATCTATATATAACATATAGATAATCTTAAAGTTTTGGGTTTCTAATTTTTAATTAAAATGCGAATTCAAGAATATTAATATATTATTATGATAAATGTATTATTGCTCTATTTTTCGCAAGCCAAAAAACCTAGACTCTAGTTTTTGTCTGAGAACCGGCTGTTTAAATTTTTTAAAAAAAATATTGCTAAACTTTGAAGAAAGTTTAAATAAATTAACTCTCACCTTAATATTTAGCAGATTTTTGGAAAAATTCATAATATTTGAATTTTTTTTTAATTTTGATTCTTTAAGATGGCCTGGTGGATTGTCAAGATTCGGAATGTTGTAGAAGCAAGAACTGCAAGAACAGCATTTTATGTAAAACGGGACCCGATCCGATGGACGTTTTATTATCTAAGCAGACCTTGAAACCTGTCAATACATTTTATTCCCGAGTCAAGTTTTTGTTAGAAGAAAATAGTGTGCAAATACAAGCCTCAATACGAGCCTTTTCCGAAAAGTTTAGATAAATTTCATGCCATATATATATATATTTTTATATATAAATTTACCCGGTAAAGACTTATTTAAATTAAAATGTATCATTTTAAACTTATTTTAACATGTTCAAAATGAAAGAAAAATATTTGTAAAGTTTAAAATGATATTTTAAACGTTACCAGAAATGCTAGTTTACAAGTTTTTGAAATGATATACTTTGAGATAAAATACTATATTAGTATATTAGACCATTATTAAAAAAGTTTGATAAAAAATAATATTAAAAATATTACATCTGTATATACGAAATATATTTTTTAATAAATAATAATTTATAAATTTTTCCATATTTAGAAAAGTTAGCGTAGTGAAAGGTAGAATTGTGGATTCCTTTGATCAACCAGTCATAGGTGTTAGAATATCGATAGACTCAGAAATAAAATATGGTTACACCTTATCTCGAATGGATGGAGAGTAAAAAGAACTTCTTATTTTTTTAAAATTTTTGCTTTAGCTTATATATAACTTAGTTTATTTATTTAAATATATAATAAATTTTTGAAAAAAAGGTTCTTTGCCCTTTTTAAGCTTTAAATATAACAGTTTATTTATTTTTTTAAAATATATATCCATTATATCTATAATAAACAAACATTTACAAATAGGTTTGATTATTTAGTCAACGGGGCCGACGTTATAACACTTTCCTTTTACAAGGAACCATTCACTCGCAAAAAAATGACTCTTTACATTCCATACAACGAATTCTTCTTAATGAAGCATAATGTGGTACTGGAGATCAAAGATCTGCTTAATCTAAATAAAAAAATCGATGGAAAATGCTCACCCAGCTCTCATGTAAGTCCAGTTGCCTCTCCTTATATATATACGATCCCATCACCTTTAACTACTTCTATTAATACCGTGGACAATGACAAACCTACTTTAAATTTAAATATCGAACCCCTAACTGGCATAAACTTATTAGAACAGGTTAGAGAAAATAAATAATATTATAAAAATATTATATTTTATACATATAATAATACCATTATAATTACGAAAAATTAATTGAGATTTCTTTTTTTAAAAAAAATGGAAATGTTTAATCTTACAATAATATCATAAACAGAGTATGTGGCAAGCCTTTCCTTTACCGAAGACTCCAGTAAAATTAGTGTATTCCTCTAGAAAATCTCCCAATTATAAGAACGCTATTTATATACAAATTTTCGATGATCATCAATACATACCGGATAATCTAAAATTTGTACACATAAAGGTATGATATAAATTATTTTTTTTCTTAAAAAAAAACTTTATCCTAATTTAGTTTTATCTCTTCTCTAATAATTTTCTCTAAAATGTTTATACTATATATTTGTGCGGTGATGTTAATGTGAGTGTCGAAAAACTCCTTTCAACACTACATGGGAATCAAAATATATAATTATATTTAATAATAAGATATTAAATTTATTTTAAATAAAGAATGTATATAATGTATGCGCAGCCAGAATTTTCATAAGGTGGGAGAGGGGGGAATTTTGGGTAGCATTCCTTCCACATATTTTTTATTTGAGGGAAGATCTCTATATATTTACAGTAAAAAAAAATACAAATTCTAAAACTATATGAATAGCATTTAATTTTTTACCTTCCAACATTCTATAGAAATCCTAACAGTCTTTGTACGATCCTCTTCTTGGCGATTTGTAAAATAATGATTCAATAGTTTTTTTTTATAAAAATAAATATAATTAGATTGATATTCAAGGTTCTAGACACGAACATACGTTAGAACCTGAAGCCAACTTAAATTTCATTTACCTATGGGACAAAAAAAATATTTACAAGCAGACCGTGTATGGATTGGCTAAAGCTACAAGTAATGCATTTTTTAAAAACCTTTTAAACTTCGTGCTAGGGCCTAAAATTAAACAAAGCACAATTTATAATTATAAAATAATTAAAAGGATAACTATAGATATATATTCCTAATACAATTAATACATATTTTAAAAAAAAATTAATAGTTTACATAGGTTATGAATATGACTGCGATAGAATAATTTGGTCGTCATTTAAAAGGACTATTTTGGGACAGGATCTTCCTATATCGGAATTATTTGGAGAGGCTTGGAACTTAGATGTGCATCATAGATTTGATTATTATCAAAGTAAAAAAAAAATTGTCATTCTTTTATTTTAACATTTAAATCTTACAAAAAAAAATAGATATATTATACAAAGGAACCGGCCAAAACATATATCTTTTACGAGAATTTTCCGCCCCAAATGTTTATAAAAATTCTAAAAGACAAATTTACCACAATAATGAATACAAAATTTCGGATGCATTCCAAAAAAATTTTCTTCCTAAAAGTAAGAAATAATAAATAATTTGCATAAATCACATATTGATAACATAAAAATACATTTCCATAAACCCTTTTTATTTAAAGATCCGGGTTATTTATATCTATCATCACCTCTCGGCAATTCCAAAGATAATTTTGCAATCAATCCTACATATTACAATGCATTTTTAGCGGAAGGAAACGATATTTTCCGTTTAAAATTGTATATCCCATCCAATGAAGACCAAATTGACTTTCAAAACAGGCATCACCCTTTATATGAAGATAATATTAGCAAAACAGAATCCCAAATGCTTCCGAAAATTCTTGCCAAAATACCTATTTTGTCCTTAAATCTATCATCGTTCGATTCAAATATCATTAATACAAATAGTAATGTAAATTACAGAATGGTTATAAATCCTAAAAACGGGGATATTTATGTGTCATTAGCAGATGCATACAGAATTATTAAAATCAAAAACAGTTTCTTGCCTTCTCTGGATAGTTCTACTATCGGTAATAAATACATAGATAAAAATTGGGAAATAATCGCGGGAGATGGAACACCATGTTTAGATAGTATAATGAATTGTGGTGATAATATTGAAGCCAAGAACTCAAAGTTGCTTAAACCTTCAAGTAAATTATGAAAGAAATAGTATAAAATTCATATTGATTTAAGTAATAGGATAAACGGAATATTTATTAATAATTTTCCATTTTTTTTAAAATTCGAAATAGGTATGACATTGAATATAGCAGAAGGCATACTCTACTTTATGGACCGGAATAATCTGAGAGCATTGAAACTTAAGACAGGAATATTGTCAACTTTGATCAGTAATGATGCACAAAATTTTAAATGGAAAAACTACAATAATAGATTGCATTGCAATGAAAGCGCCTTATTTAAAGAGGTTCATAAATAAATCCTTATATAAACAACCTTTTATATTATTAAATAATATATATATAATATTAAATTTTAATTTATGCACATAGATATCATTCGATTCAATAATAGACATTATCTACAACATAGTGGAAGAAACTCTGTACGTCTTAAATAATTACGATTCCCTTTACAAATTAGACTTGATCAATAAAGTTGTTTTTCCAATTATAGTCCCCTCGGCAAACAATCGCGTAAATATAAAAGGAACTATAGGCGAAATTTGTTCGAATAAAATTGATAATTTATCCGAATCAAAATTGGAAGGAAGAATATGTGGAATTACTGTATCAAATAACGATGGAGATCTCCATTTTGCACTAACAAGCGAGTCACAAAATGATGATCGAGGAGGGGAATTAACAGTCTATAAAATGACACCTTCCTCATCCGAGGGCCCAGTAAAGATTGTATTTCGTAAAAAATATTCAAAAAATATTGACAATAGAATTCAAATGTCGTTCAATTCCGACAATTCCTACCTCTTTTTGACAGATGCGCAAAGTTCATCTTTACAAGCTATTCCTATTGGATTACTGTCCATCATTACCAGTTCTCCTGCCATAACATATTCCCAAACAAATACAAATAGAGATTTTTACTACTCTGATGAGTCAACACAAGAAATCATAACGGACAAAGTTGCCTATACTATTAACGATTATGATAAATATGAAACTTACAGTTTCGACCGGTTTGGAAATCATTTGGAGACTAAAGACTATACGAGCAAAGTGTTAAAGGTCAAATTTTCGTATGCTCCCAAAAATTCTATATTAGGCAAACTCGATGGTTTAGAATTGTATCAATCGACCAATTCCTATAAACATGAATATGTCAGTCTTAAATTCGTGCCAGCAGGGTCTAATGGGGCTCTTACAACGTATTACAACATTTACAATAACAATAAAATGATCAAATATATTGATATATACTTCTATTCTTCCGATCGTAACCCAATTAAGGCGTTAAATATGATAGAAGGTAATACTAGGCGAACCACGGTTCGATGCCAAATTGATAAAGAAGCTATTGATTCAAGCCTCATTTCGTCCCTTCATTGTAAAGAAGGGGTAGACAGTTTGGGAAAGGATATTATGAAAGCACAATTTAGTTATACTGAGCTAAATACAAAAGATGTAGGCAGAGCTAAATATCACAAAGTCAATTCGCTGAAGATGATAGAATCCGTGTCCATGAATGCGGGAGGTCACGGGTTTAGCAATAATCGAAAAACTGCGATCAAGGATTTGAATAGGTCTTATATGAAGCAAAGGATGAAATATAAAACATCAGATGATTATAAAATTAATCGTATCACGTACGATAAGTTTTCGGGCTATGTAACCTCAATTTCATTTTCCGCGACTAAAGGGAATATTACCAAATACCTTATCAATGCTGATAACTTACAAAAATTATCTCGAGTAACCGGATATCATATAAATATATACAAAGCTACGATACCGTTTGAAGATGATCTTAAAAAAGAAAACATGAAAAATGACGTTGAACAAACGGTTTTGCTAAATATATATCTTAGAGATCAATCAGCCACATTCGGTAATTCCTTTAAAATTATCATATATTATTTATAAAGGAGTTTATTTACAACCAAACAAAAATTTTAATTTATAGAAAGAAAAAAGTAAAATATAATAGGGAAACACTCGGTCGGTAAATAGGTATATACTTAAAAATTATTTGAATTTTTTTTAAATAAGAAGGATCTCTATAATGCATGGGACAAGATTCGATGTTGGCTAGGGTTTATCCTCCAAATTTTTAAAAATTAGTTTTTCAAATTTTGTTAGAAAAAATGATTATCTTATTTGTTTGATTTAACCCTAGAATAACTTAAAAAATGGGTCGCGCTTATATTTTTAAGTGGATTATTTACCGACCAAGTATACTGTAATAATACGTTTATTTTATATAACATTCGAGATTTAAAATATTTTAACTTATGAAATGTATTTATCTGATTTTTCAACTTGCATAAATTTATTAATAATTAAATTAATAAAAATTTTATCATTATCTTACATTTATAATATATTTATAATAAAAAATGTTTTTAGTCAACGTTCAGAACAAATCGCAAAAAACGTATGAAATAACGCATAATTATTCTTCCATATACAAAAGCTTGGATTTATGATAAGAAAATGTATTTTTTGTGGCATTTGCGTGTGACTATGAATGCACATTCGTGGCTAACCATTTAAGCATTCTTGATCCGAGATATATTTTTAGAAACAGCATTAAATAGGGCATTTAAATCCGTATAGCCTACTGATATGTGTTAAAAATTATATATAATAACTAGCTCAATCATGTATTTCTAAATAGTCAATTATACATTATTATTATCTGTAATATACTTAAAGTCTCTAAATAATTGGATGTAAATCTATTGAATTACGAATTAATTTATTATATAACTCTGTTTATAAATTTAAAATTTATATATAGATAATGCAATAATATATAAAATATTTTATGAATAAATAATTTTCAATCCTTAAAATTTAAAAATCTTAAGGGTTAGCAACAGGATGGTGATACTAAAAATAACATCTACTTATTCTTATTAAAAATGTCTTTTGTACCCCTTCACCTATAGATGCATAGGATGGGGAGGGACTAAGGAAAGGTTGATCATCTTCACCATAATGGCTAACATTTAAAGTGGCTTAGGCATCTTGAAATTGAAACGATAATAAGGAGTTCCATGTCAATAATAGTTTCTTTCCTATACTTTATATATGCTGGTAATAAAGACAAAATATCGCCGTGTTAAATCAAATTATAATTATCGTTATTTAAATTAATAAAATATTAGGTAAGGCGATAATTTAATAGGTTTTGCATTTTAAATCATTAATTCAGCGCGTTTTATTAAATTTAAAGATAGGATTTTGCGGAAATACATTCCAATATATGTAGAATTTTCACCCTATAAATTTCAGACAATTTTATCACTAACTTTTGAAGAAAACTTAATTAATCCTATTAAATTAAAATTTCTTCGTTTTAAAAAAATAATCTGAAATTTATAGGGTAGGTATTATACACCTATTGGAATGCATTTTAGCCAAAATCAGATTTTTAAATTAAAAATAACCCGCCAATTAATGATTTATAATGCAAAAAATAAAACAAATCCTATTAAACATCGCCTTACCAAATATTAAATCCATTAAGATATTAAAATAATAAAGAAAAAAGAATATGCAAATAATTATTCAAAAATTAATCAAATTATTTATATCTGATATATAAAAATCCCATCCTTTTATACCTTTTTCAAGTCACTTATGTGAACTTTTTTTAATAGCCAATCACATCGCTTAAGATTCGAAATTATAAGTATATTCAATACCAATCCGAAGGCTTAAAAATATCATTGTGGAGGATAATGTTAATATCCCTGGTTGGACTAAATTTTGATACTTGATTGCTTTTAGCATAGACTTAACAGCTTTTGAAACTAGGACCCTATTTTGGTTTGTTTTAAGTATTTGGTATTATATCATGGTATTTTATTCTCTTTTTTTCTAAAAAAAATTTTTTGTTATCTTTTAGGCTGCAATGTAATAAGTTTATCCAGGACAGGGCCTAAAAGATGTTTTCTATATTAAAAATGAACGCTATTTGATGGTTATCTGAAATTCGTTAATTATAAGATGTTTACAATAACATTAAATATATCAAAATATTTAAAGTTTTTTAAATTTCGATAAAATAAGACCTTCTAAAAAATCATAATTTAATTATTATATGGATTAATATGTTACAATGTCATTATAAATTCTCATTCAATATAAAATTAAATACAAATCTATAATTTCATTTAACACCCTGGTAGATGAGTTCCTTCTACAAATCACCTTTGATCCACCTCATGCCATTCTAACTACTTTCATAAACATTTTCTTAAAATGCTTCAATCATTAAATCAATTCCTATGCATTTTTTTTATTTAATTATGGTTGGAGTTTCTTTCAACATGTTTGAATTACCTACGTGTTAGGTAGGTAAACATTATGCCAAATTATATTTCTCTCCCTTTTACAAATATATTATACTTTGTCATCGACCTTAAATGGCCCACGGGATATCATTTATCCACTCCTTCCTCTTTCATAACTCAAATTCTTATAATTTTTATTTTTATCCTTGATATGTTTACCTTGCAGTTTGATATGTCTTTGCATCATGCAACATTCTCATTCATTTTTCTTTACGCATTCTTAACAAACTTTTTATTTTTCATCCAAATCTATTAATATTTAACATGTGTCCTCATTATCTATTATAATATTAAATCCCTCACAATCTTTTATGCTTCATTCAAATGAATATAATATTTTAATAGGTCACTATGCCCCAATCCTTTTTCTTTGGCCACTATCTCTCAATAAGGTGTATCAGCTATCATTCGTTATTAATATAAATCTTATTTATATATTTTAATCATTTTTGTTATATAATGATTCTCACCCATTGGCGCCCGACCTTATTGATGTGAGCAAAAAAAATTCCTTAAAATTTACTTAAACAAGACATAAACAACATATTTTAAATGGGACATCCATATTTAAATAAAATATAGTAAATTTGCAATTTATTTTAAATGATAAGAAATAAAAACAATCGCTAGAGATATTTTACATTTTATACATCCGATTCTGAAATAACCATTTATGAATTTCCTGCATCTTGGCTTAATAGTAGCTGATGGCCCTGTTTATCAAATATTATATTTGTGATTTGATGAAAATGTTTCAATTTTCTTCTTTCTTTCAATCTCTTAATTAGATCCACACTATCATTTTCCTTTCAAAGCATCATCAATTCTTACGCTTCTAAACTTTAAATATCAAATGACATAAGTTAATATTTTTATTTTATATGGCATCTATAGAGCAACCATGAATTTTCTACAAAATATGTGGAAGGAAACTCGCATATAAAAACGTTTCCATTTATGTCAATTCTGTATAGTTCAACCTGGAGATCAACTCCGCCCATAGCATCTTAGTCTTGATGGACAATAAGAAAATATTTATCATATGTTAACCCTCTCTTCTCATCTTATGGGATTTATACCAATATAAATGATGATATAGGGATAACCTATTTATTATCAACGTGTAAAAGTGAATTCCAATAAATTTTTATAGTATTTGTATTTGTTAATTTTCTAGATGATTAAAGAATTGTTCAATTTTGTTAATAATATCATTGTCTATAAGTTTTTTTACCCATAATTTGTTTCTTGGATGGGGAAATTTTTGTTTAATCAGTATTATATTTATATAGTTCATTATTTTGCCTATGGATTTTCTTTAACCCCACTGATAAAATATCTTAGGCCATATCTTAATAAACAGGTGTTGTAACATTTTCAAAGTCCTAATCATTCACAATATTTGTCTCAGAGATCTCTCCCTATAGTGTTATAAATGTTGAGGTCATCTGAAACAATTATTAAAAAGTGCATCATTGAAAAATAAATTATTAATGGTAAATAACCTATATTTAATATTTCCTATATTATGAATAGATCATATTTTCAATATTTCATAAAGTTTCTATTGTGGGAAAAGTTCCATAAGAAAATCCCAATGTTGCCAATTGGAAATCAAATAAATGTTTTATTACTGATTAATTTTTTTTTAAATTTAACATTAAATATACTAGTAATAATATATTATAAAAACATTATATAACTTTGTTTTTTTTGTATATTTATATATAATGGCTATCGATTTAAAAATATTAAAATTTTGGCGTCTAAAATAATTTAACTTGTATTTTGATATAATAATATATTGATTTTGACAGGATGTTAGTTTAAAAAAGCATCAATGTGCTTTTTAAATAAAAAATTAATTAGAAAAATTGATTGATCAAAAGTAATCGCTGAGCGCGAAAGGATTAGTCAATTATCTTGTCATCATTCTTCTATAAAATTTATTTACTGAAATTTCTATTCTTATATATTATAATTTCAAAATACTTTTCAAATTCTTTATTTTGGCTCCATTTTTTTTAAATGACATCTTTGATATTTGATTTGTTAATGTAATTCCTCACAGATTTTCAAAAAATCCAGTAAAATTTTTTATATAGTTTCAATAAGTTTAATAATTTCAAATTTCATAAATCACTATTTAATATAGTAATAATAAATTTCATAAACCAATTTTTCATATAGTTTTAATAGTTCAATAAATTTTCAAATTAAATTTTATAAGTCATCAAATAAATTCATATTACTCACAACCAAATTTGTTCACCAATTATAGCATTCTCATAAATGAATATGTATTTCCATAATACTAATCAAAAACATTTAAAAATAGTTATATACATAACTTACCAAATAATTTCATATATTAGTTCATCCATATAATACATCATTAATATTAATTCATCCAATTTTGTTCATCAAATAATGCATTCAAAAAATATAGGCATATACATTTAGAATTATCGTGTCGATTGCTCCATTTATAATATTTTCATATTGTAGATATTGTTAGTTATGTATTTATTATATTCATACCATAATGTTTATATATAATAAACAATTCATGTTATAAATCTCAAATAATTCAATGGATGATGGTTATAAATCCCTTTCGTGTTCATATAAACTTTGCACATCACTGTAAATAAACACAAAATTATAAGAGGTAATAATAGGATCGGGGCAAGAATCTTTTTCGATATTTTACTAAGAAATATCTGAACAAAAGATAAACTGAACAAATTATGGACCAATCATTTAGCCTAATTCCTCGCCATCAGAATATAACCTTTATCTTAATTTATTGGATATAATCTTATAAATACAACAATGGCATGTAAATAAATAAGCTGGGCACGGCCTACATTTTAGGTATTCCTCATCTTTGCGACTATTTTTTGCATCAAACTTTTATATTCATTCTAAATAATTTCTTTTTATATGGATTAGACCGTTAACATTTCAAAATTCATTTTTAACAGCTTTTATCAGAAAAAAAGATTTAACAGTTTTACCCTAGGGTGATATTTAATATATAATTAATTCTTGTATAATTTCAAATTACGTTACAAATATCCTTTTTAACAAATGTATAAAATTTTAAATTATTAGATATATATAGGGTTTTGCTAAAATATGTAAAACCAGAAATTTCCAAAAGATGAATTTAGGTTTACTTTAATATTTTTACACCGTCAACTCCTTTCCCCTCGCTATTCTCTATTTTCTTATATACACATTCTATAAACTTACATGGTAGATGTACCTGCAGTAAGTAACAAATTTGTTCAAAATTTGTATTGAATAGAACTAGTGTGTACGAGTAAGAACAAATTTGCCTATATATATCTTATATGGATATAGTTTTCTGAGGGGAATAGAAAAAATGAAATATGTGGGAACTAGATAGGTAATATTAAGTGAGTTGCATCTATCTATTTTGGTAACAAATTTAGTAAAGGATGTGGGTTAATAATTGATTTCATTTTAAAATACTCTTGTAATTTCGTTATTATTTTAAAATTGCCTTAATTTTATCCTAAATAAAACAAACTATTTTTTTAACCTAATTATTTATTGAAATACAAGAAGTATTAGCAAAATATATATAAAATTTACGTTTTACGATGCTTATACTATAACTATTATAATTGATTTCGTTCATATGACATAGGATTAATCAAATTTTCTAAAATAAAAAACATTAAACTATAATACCAAACAAATGAATAAATTCTTTGATTGTCATAATTGATAGTTAAATAATTTGAAGGAACATGAACTTTATAATATAAAACTGGACTTTAACTATGGTATTATGAAGATAGCTAGACTTAAGTTATTTATTTTCGGAAGAAATATTTAATATAATATCCTATAATTTTAATGTTAAATATTTTTAATATTATATGAATGAAGATGGACTAGAATACTCCTAAAATATTTATTTATTAGCGGAAATGTCAACAAGTATGTTATCAAATCCTATAATTTAAACACTAACGTTATTTTTAATTAAAAATGTGGAAAGGTTTGTTAATAAAATTTTATATATTTTATTTTGAATTAATTAATTATAATACATTTAAGTATATACTTTATACAAGCATTCTTTCTTTTTAGGACTAATTTACACCAACACGTTATGAAGATCGCTGTACCTACACAATCAAAAGTATTTTATATTGGAAATGTAGGTTTGTTAAAATAATATATATATGCTTTTATTCAATTTAATTAATTGTAATATTACACGAAGATAGCTCGACTTTGACTTGGCCATATCCATATGAATTTATTTAAAATCGAAAATCTAAACAGGTTTGTTAAATATACTTTTATCATTCTTTTTTTAAAGGTTAATTCACAGTAATGCTACTATGAAGATAGCTGGGCTTTAACACTCTAAGGTGATTTCTTCCTTAATAAAAATATGAAAGGTTTGCTAATAATATTACTTGTATCCAAAAATATTACGCAAGCCTGGAGATTTGATTTATTAATATAATACTAATATTCTTTTAATTTTTTTATAGATTTATTAATTTTATCGCTATATAAAATTAGCTCGTGTATAAGTGGCTATATGAATTATTTTTCATAAAAAATCTTGATAGGTTGTTAGTTAATAAATACTTTTTTTCTAACATTTTTTATATTTTTAGATTAAGTTACACTAACGCTGTAATGAAGATAGCTGATTTATTATTTTGCGTAAATATTTGTTAATATAATATTTATATTTTTAATTCGATTTTAGGTGAATTAATTTCATCACTGTATAAAGAAAGTTGGTCTTTAACAGTTAATATGAATTAACAATTTATTATTGGAAATGTGAAAGGTTTATTAATATAATATTCATGTCCTATATTTTTTAAGGTTAACCTTTAGAAGAATATCGGCGACTTTAACTCCCCATATGTGTTTATTTGTCTAAAATCTAGACAAGTTATTTAATATATATACTCTTATTCTAAGTTTCTATAAAGTTTAATTTACATTAACAATATTATGAAGATAGCTAGTGAAAATGTGAAGGGTTTTCTAATAATATTATTTATATCCTTTTAATGTTATTATTGGTAAATAATTTACACATTTATTAGGTTAACTCAACTTAACTACCTATATGAATTTATTTATTATCAAAAGTGCTGACAAGTTTGTTAATATATACTTTTATTCATTCATTTTGGGTTTCACATGCTGTTATGAAGATAGTTAGCAATCGAAAGATTTTTATTTTTGGAAATGTTTGAAGGTTCATTAAAATAATATTTATACGAATTTTTTTATTATCATCTTGACTTCTTTTTTATCTTAATGAACGTTATTATGAAAATGTTTGGACCTAAACTGATTAAAATTTTTATTATTGAAAATGTGAATATTTTGTTAATAAGAATTTATTTTATCGGACATGTGAACAAGATTGTTAATATATACTTTTATTCTAACATTATTTTATAGGTTAATTCACAACGCCATTATGAGGATAGTTGTACCAAACACTTTAAAATTATTAATTAATTGAAATGTGAAAGTTTTTAAATATTTATATCCTTTATTTCTTAGTAATTATTTTGAATTTAACGATATATGAAATTATTGCTGTCCATATAAATCTATTTATAAAAACTTTAAACAAGTTTGTTAAAATATATTTTTTTTCTAACTTATATTTCTTGGTTAATTTTTATTCAGAGTAACGCTATAATGAATTTAGCTGGTTGGAAACGCAAAATTATTTATTATTGAAAATGAAGGTTTGTTAATATAATATTTATACCCTTTAATTTTTATGAAGAAATCGTTATTACAATAATATTAAAATAGGTGGACATTCTATAAGAATTTCTTTATTTTCGGAAAAATAAACGAATTTGTTAATATAATATTTATTTTCTATAAATTTATTTTAATTTAATCTACTGCTATTATAATGATAGATGAACCTTAGCACTCTATATCAATTTATTTATTATTGGAAATGCCGATAAGTTATCTAATATATGTATGAATATTGTGAATTTTGTTTTAAGTGAAATGATTCAAACGATATTATGATTTATGACGGTAATAGCTCATAATGATTGATTTATAATGTGAGAAATCGATTAAACATTCGATTCAGTATAGGAGGAATTAAGTTTGTATTCTTACTACTAGGCGGCATTTGGAAACCAGGACCCCTAAATAATATTTAACACCCTCAAAACATAAAATTTATATTTTGTTTTTAATATGTCTTATGTGAATTGTAATTTTTGTAAAAACAAATATTCATCAATTAGGCTCATATTCAATAAATTATTATACAAATTAATTATATTTTCCTAATGACTAATCTACTATTATTAGCACATTAGGATAACAGAAATAATATGATAGAAACATGCAATTCTTAAAAAAAAATTAATGAGGTGATTTATGTTTAAATACTTTGACCTTTAGAATATATCAATAAGGTTTTTATAAAGTGATCAACAAGATAGAAAAAAAATATTAACAATAGGTTACTATTACATAGGAATAGGATATCTGTATTTTTAAAATTAATTTTGGATGTTTCTCCGAATGGCAAGTATGGTTGCTTCTATTGAAAGATTATATTAACAATTCTAATCGTATATGAAAGAAATTCTCAGCTACGTTTTTAGAATAAACACTTTGTTAGATTTATATAATGTTTTTGGATATTTATAACATGTAGTACGATATATTTAGGGGCCAAATTTTATAATTTTGAAATGTGTATTCAATCATGATGTGTTTACTAATGTTCTTATGTCAAAATATTAAAGATGTTCATTTTGAAAAAAAATTATATATATTTTTTAATCATTTTTGGCCTTGTATTTAATGTATGGTCAGGTTCTCTTTTTCCCTTTGATGTTTTGTTTATAGTACATATATGAACTTATTCATCAATGTCACTTATATTTTTATACTTAACCTATAATATAATTATATTTTTTTTAGTAATACTTTTTTCCCCCCAATTTAATTTTTTATAACCATTTTTAAATAGTACGTTTTTTAAAAACGGTTTTTAAGACTGATTTTATTAAAGGATTAAAATTAAAAATTTCTATTTTTACTTCTTCCCATGTTGGTTCAATAATGCATGCTATGAAATTTAGAGAGAAACAACAATGAATTTTTAACATGCCTATATCTAGATTTAAGGTATGTTTTAAATATATTATAATTTAATTAAAATTATATCTACCTTAATTAATAATTTTATTTTACTATATATATTTTTTATTTATTTTTATTATATAAATATCAAGTACTTCTGACCAAAGAAGAAAAAGTAGAGAGCATAATATTAAAATATGGCTTAACATGGAATTATTTGTTATAAGAGTGGAGGATTCTATTGAGTGAATCAACTTAGGTTAATGTATCTTCATATGTAGGGGATTTAGTAAAATGTCTACTTAAAAAAAGAAGATGGTAACATAAAATCTGTTACACAAATTGGAGAATATTAGAAATATTTTAGTCAATTTTTCTAAGGACCTAGGTTAAATAAGAATATTTTAGACTATTGGAGAAATCAGAGTAATAGATACTCAGAATTTGTAAATCGTCTGATATCATACTGGCAGTGGCTACCCAAGTTAGTGCGAAAAGATGTTTTTCAACAATTAACTTTATACTTTCACCTTATAAATATAATTTGAGAGACTAATATTGAAAATATATTAATTGTGGGACTTAATAAACAAAATTTAAGTAAATAAAGTTAAATAATGTTAATATTAAAATTAATCATAGATATCTATTTATTATATTTAGAAATTAAATATTATTTTATAATGTGCAATTAATAAAAATGAAGGTTCTATTTATGTTTTTTATTTTAATGATGAAATGAAAAAAATACCCAATACATTAATACGAATGTAGGTTTAAAATAGGGTATTTAAATCAGTTTTTAGAGGTTGAAACTGGGCCGATATTTTTATTTTTTCGAACCAAACCTGAACCTGAATCTAGGACCGTTATTTTTTATCCGAACCTGAAGCAAACAGATATTCGTTTTGGTGGATCCCTGTCGCCTGTGTGTATATTTATATTGTTCAAATCTCTTTTCTCATTTTATTATATATGTTCTACTTCATAGTTTAATGGTCTTTTATTTATAATATTACATTGTTTTGCTACTATGATTATTTTACCACCACCAACTAAATATCTTTAATTTTTATATAACTCTATTCCTAAAACCCCTACAGATTAAACATATGATTTTCATTTAAAATTAATAATCAAAACCGGAAAAAAAGAAAGAAAAAAAGAAAGAAAAAAATAATGATAACCCAATGTCCCAATATCATAAATTTAAAAATGTGTATTTTTTAAATATATAATTATTACATTATTTTAGGAATAATAGGATTATGGATATTTTTTGAAAATTGGAAAAATTTTCGGGTCGAATATTCGCTCTCTAGCTTAGAGTGAATCACAGAGTAAACTTTTATAACGTAATCAGCCATATGTTCGAATGGTACATTGAACGTAATTTGTTTGGTATCCTTTAAATTAAAAAGAATGTAGTTATTATCATAAAAAAATAAATAATATGATTTGAATATCAAAGTTAAGAAAAATGAATATACTAATTTAATGATCCAAAAATGTAAATACCTCGAGGGGAAAAAAATACCCATGTATTTATTAATAAATTAAATTTTATTATAATCTTAGTTATTTCGTGTAGTATCATTGCTAACCCTAGCCCAGATCAGGCTTTATATATCTAACTAATTTCAGTAAGATATAAATCCCAGACATCTATTACAAATAAACTAACTCTTCCCCGAGTTTTTGTTAATATATTGATATTGTTTCCTTATCCAATACATGTTATTTTTACCATTCCTCCATCTTTTATAGACATCTTAAAGGAGATTAAGAAATGGCCTATTTTCAGGGTTATATCCATTACCGTTTTTTCCTGAATTAATACTCTGAAGTCTCTTATTCCGTTTTTCAAACATTTCTAGCCGATATAGGCAAGTTAGTAGATCGTGGTCCACGTGTACATATTTTTATTATTATATTTGCATATTTCTTGTATTTGTCTACCCATTTCGAATATTAAATTAATTAAACGAACCCTAATCATACCACTTCATTTTTTTCCTGATAAAATAAATATTTTTTAGAAGAGAACATTAGCCACAATCTACCATCCCCGAAAAAATATATTATTAATTTTTAACCTTCTCCAAGTGCCTTCTTTCAACCATCCTATTGTTTTTTTCTACAATAAGCATGAAAAAATCAATCTCATTCCTAGGTATTGACGTATCAAGTTTCAAAGCCAAGGAATACGACATGTTTGGTAAATGTTTCATCAATGTTTGTAATTCAAAGGCCGGAATGGATGGGTAATGATCTATAGAAGGAGCAAAAACATATCGAAAACTTACAAATTTTTATTAAAATAATTGTACCGAATACTCTAAATGGGTTTGTTGGTCGTAGATTATCATCTAATAAATAATTATAAATTTTTGAGTTTTAAAAAAATTCAAATAATGATTTATATATTAAAATAAAAGATAGCGCTATACCACTTATCTATCTCTCCTGTCATTAATTTATAATTATGATGATCTAAATTATTCTACTAAAATAGAGTAAAAATATACTTGTAAAAAATTTTAAAGTTGAATAATTTTCCATATACGCATTATTAATTATGGTAAATATTCGAACAAAATAAAATTTATCTTCTTCCAGGCGAGGTACCGAGAATTGATTCTGGAAAAAATTATATAAATTATTTACAATGAAAAGAATATTATAATTTACCCCCTTTATTTTGTCTATAGCCACTAATGCAGCATTTCCATTTGTTATTCTCCAAACTTTATAAATAAATATGTGATATTTTTTAAGTAATTCTTTAGAGCCTCTTGGACTTTTAAAACTAACAAGCACTGAATATTGATTTGGGGCATTATTTTTAGTACTATTAGGATTTGTGTCGACACTAATTTTAACATTGCTCACTGCAAAGCGATGTACATCTGTAAATAAAAAAATTAAATTACCAATGTACAAGGGTCAAGGGAATCTATTAGACACAAGTTTTATATTCTCATTTTGTTTAAATTTTATAAACAAACACTGAGGATATATTAAAATTTTGTATTATCATTAAAAGAAAGAAAGAGTAACCAATTAAATGATAACCTAAGATCTTGCTTTTAAATTAATACTCTTAGATAATTTATAAGCTTACTTTTTTATGTAAATTTGTAATCTTAGTTAAAACTTGCGCTTGATTAACTGAAAAGGAGGAGAAATATAAATTTATTTAAATTCAACTATAAAAAATTACGATTAGAATAAGTTTTATTTTAAAATATCCTAAAGTCTCTGTTAAATTCAAATCCAAGCGATTAATCTTGAAATGAAAGGTTTGAAAAATATATATTAGTAGTATATTTAATTTACTAAATGCTTTGATATCAGGAAGGGATATTTGGCCTCCAGTTCTGACAATGTTTATTATAAATAAACCTAAAGCAATCAATATTTTCATTTTTTTTTAATTATAAAGAAACTAATAAATTTTTATTTTAAAATTTTTATAAAAATTTAAGAAATAAACTCTTATTCTTTCTTTTTTTAAAAAAATAAATCTGATAATATCATCGTATTTACGTTCCTAACGTGAATCGTATATAGTTAATATTCAAATATTTAATTAATAATAGCTAGCTGACCTAATTTATTGTTTATGCTCTCAAATAAATCTAGATAAAACGAGTTTAAAGCAATTTTTATCTTTAGTTATCAATTTAATTGTTTGTTGCCAGATAAATATTTGACAAATATTCGCCTGAATAAAAAAAATTGAGCAAACATGATCATTCCATGCCCTTATTTTTGGGAAAAGATCCCTTAAATTCTTTTACAATTTTAAATGCGCAGTTTGAAGGTCATTTCATTTTTTTTTATGATAGAAACTAATCTATACCTATTTCCTAAATATATGTGTCTTACATTACCCTTATCCCTAAATTACCTGGTAATGGTTCAAAATGTCAATATGTAGTAACTTAATAAAACGATTAAATTTTAATCAAAATTAAAATAATTATCTATTTTAAATATATTTTAACCTGTCTACGTTATAAAGTGTTAGCAAAAAAAGGAGTATATAGTTGAACAAAAATGTTCATTTTAACAACCCTGAAAAGCTATATTTAAAAAAAATAACAATTTAAAAAATATTTTGATGATATAATACCTATATTTATTTATTTTAGAGATTTGCGGCAAATATTTTCAATCCCAGTCAGTGTTTTAAATCATGTTTTACTGTGATAAAACTTATTTTTTTTATTATTTGAATAGTTCCACCCAGGCGCATGGCCAAAAAATTTCTAATAGGGGGGGGGGGAAGCAGGGAGAGGATAGTATTTTTTATATTAATGTGATATTTTTTAGAATATCAAAAATTTATTTAACACTTAATCTTCATATAATTTTTTATAACTTAACATATTTTAATAAATTAAAATTTTGAACACAAATAATAAAATTGAATAATACACAATATTTAAGAGTGGATATATAAACCGGTATGTAAATCACAATAAAATATAAAATGACCATTAAATTGAAATATCTTTAATAAATAGAAATTTAATCTTCTATTCATTCGCGTTATTTTAAGGTAAGTCTGTATTGAAATTAAATCTCTAATATATATTAAGTAAAACTAGTCCTGATAAAGGTAATCTCATTTATACTAATTTATATTGTTGCCAAGATACAATAATTTTAATATATTCGGGAAAAAACTCCAAAATATTTTCTATAGTATTCAATGCTTCCATAATATTTTCTGAGAGGATAATCTACTAAAAATTAATCTATTTACCAAGATTTAAATTCTGAAATCAATTGACCTTCAGATATATTTACATCCTATATATAAAAATTAGCTAAAATTTTAAATTTCTTTAATATCAAGATTTAATATATCTTCAGACAAATTTATAGGCAATAGTATTTTGTAAATTGGAAATAATCATTTGATGAATCACAAAGGGCTCATTAAGTTGAGTTAAAAATATATTCAAATATGGAATAAAAACAATTATTTTATATAGTATCAATTGAATCATCGTTAATTGGAACAATTTGTTTGTATAATCGGTGTTTACGGTTTAAAAATAATATATAATATTTCGTGGGTAAAAATATTAATTCACAACAAATACAACAGAAGTGTGAACCTGAATCTGGACCTAGAACATCTATGTTTTTGATGAACCAGAACCCAAATCAACCTCTTTTGAAGTTGAGGATTAAAGATATCGATAAAAATATTAAAATAATTTCTTAAAATGATAATAAAAATAATAATATTAAAATTAAAAATAAATATCATATTTCAAAGTTTAAAGCATTTTACAGATAACCAAATTAACAACTACATGTGCATTTTGAATTTTTATTATTTTTTGCCTAAAATGTTCTTTTTTTACATTCCTAAATCTAAAAAATAAAAAAAAACCTAAAAGAACCTCAATGGTGGAATAATATTACATAATATCATATGCAAAAATACTAATTTTCAATCAACACCTAAGCTTAATTTGAAGTCGAAATATTCAGAGTCTTCTCACAAAAATTTGAACCGCAAACCATTATAAGCCAATAAATACCTTCTAGTAGGAGTTGCAAATATTCCTGCACAACAATCATTAGTACAAGAACATTATTGTGGCTTTCTCAACTTACCTCCAAGATTTCTTTGATTCAATCAATGATGAAAATACTTATCTCAACCATATATAGTTCTAAATAGATATTGCTGCACAACAAGTACAAGAACATTATTGCGGCTTGCTCAACACTAACTTACCACCTAGATTTCTTTGATTCAATCAATGATGAAAATACTTACCTCAAACATATATAATTTTAAATAGATATTCCTGCACAACAATCATTAGTACAAGAACATTATTGTGGCTTGCTCAACTTACCACCAAGATTTCTTTGATTCAATCATTGATATTCCTGCACAAAAATCATTAATACAAGAACATTATTGTGGCTTGCTCATCACTAACTTACCACTAAGATTTCTTTGATTCAATCAATGATGAAAATACTTATATTAATTATATATAGATTTAAGTTAATTTATCTATTTGATCATTATATTATATTTAATTTTAAAAAAAAAATTTTTTTTTTAAAAATATTTTTAAACATTCCAAAATTCTACAACCATCTAAACCTCAAATTTTAATACATATTTTTCAAAAAATATAGATTTTAAGTTAGTTTGAATTATATTTTTTAAAATATAAATTTTTATTTATACCCAATTTTTTAAACCCTAATATTCATGAATCTTGATACAACAAAATTTAAAATTTAATTTTATAACTTTTATTAATTTTTTAAATAACATTTTTGGAATTTTAGAAATAAGTCATTTCATATATACCCCCTCCCCCCTCCTCTTTTTTTTTTCTAAAATGGGTATGTCAAGCATTTATAATGCCTGTCATAGAAATATAACCTACCCAAGCTATTTGTTTTTACATGGGCCCAGGTCAAAACCATGTATATATTCTGGTAAACCCCCTTCAAATGAAATTTTGTACAACAAAATTGAACAACCCCCATTGTAACTCAAAATTTTTATCCTGATTTTTATGATAATTTTTTAAAGTGGGAAAAGCCACCAACCTTAATCCACCTACCCCTTAAATCAAGGTCTTTAATTTCTAATTTTTTAACAACACTTATTTTGGAAGTTAATTCAAATTTAAATTCCCTTAAAGCTTGGGAGAATCTTTTAACCTTTCCTTTTAAAGTCTTAATTAAACCTACAGATAAAAATATAAAAAAAACTATTTTGCATGAATGTATAAAATATAAAATAGACCATTTTTATGACTTGGAAATGGAAAATTACGTTCCTGATGTAAGGGCTACATCTGATTTTGCCCATAAATGCAAAATTATATCAAAAAAAATAGACCAAGGGGACGTATGTGGAGCTCTTAAATTAGCTTCATCTAATGATAAATTGGCTCCATTTGATGAACATACTTTTACTTTATTAAAAGAATTGCACCCTCAGGGTTTTCCTGAAGATCTTCCCATCCCTATAAAATCTAATTTAATTGAAATAGGTGAGGAAGAACTAATTAAAACAGTTTTATCTTTTAATAAAAACTCTGCAGGGGGAATTGACGGTTTTCGCCCCTCTTATTTCTAATTTTTAATTAACCCTAAAAATCCTTATCAAGATTCATTTGTAAATTCATTGGTAAAACTTAGTGAAAATATATTGAACAATGATTTACCTAGTCAAGTTCACCAAATTCTTTTTGGCGCAAGATTAATTGCTTTTTCTAAGCCTGATGGTGGAGTTCGGCCAATTGCAATAGGGTCTTTTTTTAGGAGACTATTAGCTAAGATAATCGTTTAGCGCATCAAACCTGATGCTTCAAAAATGTTCCAAACATATCAACTAGGCTTTGGTTTTAAAGGGGGATGCGAAATAGCCGCTCACTCTCTTCGCATATATATCGAAGATCCTCCTCCAGACGCCGTATCTGAAAAATTCCCAGTTTATGCAAGATTTATTGAACAGTCTTATGTATGTAGAACCCCTCTCAAATTCGGGGAATATACAATTCCTTCTGACGAAGGTATTCAACAAGGAGACCCTTTGGGCCCTCTGATCTTTAGTTTAGGTAGTCTAAAATCCTCTTTTAATTTAGATTTAAACATATGGTATCTAGATGATGGTACCATTTGCGGACCTTCTAAAAATATTCTTGCAGCGATAGAATATATAGAGAAGAATTCTCTAAACATAGGCCTTACTCTAAATAAAGCTAAATCGGAAATATGCTTTTTAAATTCAAATACTCTCAAAGTCCAAGGGTTTAAAATCATTAAAAAAAGTGAAATTAATCTTCTAAGTTCACCTTTAAGCAGTTTTTTCAACTGTGAGGTGTTCGTGGAAAGATTTTTCGAAGGCTTATCAGGACTTGAAACTATTTTAAACGAAATTCCTTCACACCAGAGCTTTTTTCTTTATTTATTTTTACCAAAGATTTTACATATTTTTAGATCTTCTTCCTTTTTTTTAAATAATGAAATTATTAATCGTGTTCATGAATTTTTTAGAAGTTTATTAGAAAATATTTTAAATATTAAATTGGAAAATTTTAATTGGGGTTTCTCACAATTACCCTCGAAAATGGGTGGTTTAGATTTATATCCTTTAAATCTTATATCTCTTTCCTCATTTTTGGCATCGCGTTTGATGAATAACGCCATGATATCTTCTTTTATCTCTCCTAAAGATAACCTTTTAAACTCCTGGGTATCTTTAGCTCCACCTGAAGCTTTCTTACCAACTATCTTAACACACCAATCTATTTTCAAACCTATAATTAAAAAAATTTTTAAATAATCTCATCAAACCCCCCATTGGAGTATATTCAACTATTACAGAATGCTCACTGTACTAGTGGTTATGAATGGTTGGAAGCATTACCAAGTCGTAAAGGTAACCTCTTATCAGATGAACAATTAAGAGTTGCCATAGGCCATCGACTTGGATGTAACATTGTTCAGCCATATACATGCATCAAATGTAAAATATTAGTTGACTCCAAAGGGAGACATGGTCTAAATTGTATATATAGTCAAGGCAGGCATGCAAAGCATGCAGCAATTAATTTAGCTATTAGCCGTTCTCTTACCAGGGCCCGAATACCAAACATCCTGGAGCCTACAAATTTATCATTAGATGATGGCTTAAGACCAGGTGGCTTAACTTCCGGGCCTTGGTCTTTAGGGAAACCCTTAATTTGGGACTTCACATGCGTATCTTCTTTCCCAAAAAATTTAAATTCTAATTCGGTTGATATAGCCGAGAAAAAAAAACAATGAAATATTCCAAATTCACAAATTATATTTTTACACCGATCGTGATCTCTTCCCTTGGACATATGCCAAGCGGAACTTTAAAGTTCTTAAAAAATATAGGGGATAAGACAAGAGCCCTTACATCAGAACCAAAAGAATTCTATTTTTTAAAACAAAACCTTCAAATCACTATTTTAAAATATAATTACTCATGTTTTTTGGGAACTTGTAGTCCCACCTCCGTTTTTATATAATATTGTTTTAATTTATTTTAATTTTAATATTAATTTTATTTCTATATATATTTTTAATTTAAAAATAAATGACGTAAAAAAAAGTAATATTTTATTATAAATGAAAATTTAATATGCTATAACAATATAATAGAAATAGATTGCATATCTTGTTTTATATCAATTTCACATATTGGCAAAAACATATAATCAAGAAAGGAAAATAAAATCCAATATTTCAAAATATTCAATTTTAAAATCTAATTAAAATATATGCAATTAAGTAATTATAATAAAGTTGCCAATAGTTTTGGCATATTTAATTTTTGTTTGGTGAGATTTTTTTAGATTAAATAATATAAAAGATAAAAATGAATCTAAAATATATGATTTTTAAATCTTTTTCTGGTAAATTATGTTATATGGAGTAAAATAAAAAAATAAATTTTAGAATTTGGAATGTTGAAACATTCAAATTGTGAATCAATTGGAGACTCCATTTTTTACACCTTTAGTAATTTTCTATGATAACCTTTTGTTCAATTGGCTAATGTTATATTGTTAATTTTGAGATAATTTATTAAAATTAATATTATTAAATATTAGATCTCCCTATATTGACCAATTTTGAGCTGTTAAAGCAAATATTGGAATAACCCTTCTAAAAAAGAGGTATATATATATATATCAATTCAAAGCTAATTTATTTCATAAATATATAATCTTTAAAAATGAAGAAACAACGATCATTCCATTTTTGAGATTTGGGAAAAACTAAACTTTACGAGGCCAAGAGATCATGTCTAACTTGAGAATTACCGATTAGGAAAAAATATAAAATTTTGTTAATATTAAAATTTTTTATTTTTTTTATATATTAATATAACCGTTGTATAGTACATATAGAAAATTTGGGGAGTGTGAAATCGCTCTATTAAGTTTTTAGTTCTATTTTTAGAGTAGATACTACAATATTAGCTTTCACCATATTGATTTTTGATAATATTTTGAAAAATTTTAAAACTGTCAAAATAAATTTAGAAGATATTGACTCATTGAATTCCTTCAAAATTACCTTAAGGCAAATAGCCTAATATACAGAAACTCCGGATAAAATTTTATTTTAGGTTTATTAAATTTAACATATGAAGGTAACGCTTTAATTTTTCATATGAATTTATTTATTATCAAAAATCCGGACATGTTAGTTAATATATACTTTAATTCTAACTTTTTAAAAAGTTTATCAGATTAGCCCTATTATAAAGATAGCTGGACCTAAACACTCTAAATTTCTTCTTGATAATATAAGAGATTTTCTATTATGACTTATATTTTTTAATTTTATTATAGGTTTATAAAGTTTAACATAATGAAGGTTTCGCGACCTTAACTCTCCAAATGAATTTATTTATTATAGAAAATTCGGAGATGTTAGTTAATATACCTTAATTCTACATTTTTTAGAGGTTATTCCCATTACCGCTATTATGAAGATAGCTGGACCTAATCACTGAAAGGTTATTTCTTCTTGATATTGTGTGAGATTTACTTAAATTACTTATATCCTTTTAATTTTATTTTAGATTAATTAAATATAACATAAAAAGATAGATAATTCGAATTCAATAATTATTTATTATCAAAAATGTAAATATATTTGTTAATATATACTTTGCTGTTGTTAAACGGCTCGATTTGTAAAAACGGTTAACCAAATGTTTTAGTCATAAGTATTATGCAAGTCTGGAAATTTGCTCATTGTTGTCAGAAAGATTTGGATATCCATTGACAAAATTCCGAAACTTGCATTTCATTTTTTAACTATATTTTTGGGTTTGCCGTTTTTAAAAAAATATTTAACTACACTACTTTTATTTTAACACTCTTTTTAGGTTATACACCAATGCTGTTATGAAGATAGCTGGACCTATAAAGCCGATAGATATTTAATATTGGAAATGCGTTTAGGTTTTATAAAATTAATACTTATATCCTTTAATTTAATTTTAGGTTAATTAATTATAATATTAAAAATGTGGACAATTTTTTATTATATAGCTTTATTCTAGCATTTACATTGACGCTAATTTAAACATAACTTGACTGAAACTTTAAAGTTATATTTATTATTTGAAATGTAAAAAGGTTTGCTAAATAATAATATCCTTTTGATTTTATCTTGACTATCTAAATTATATAAACCTTTGTTGCCAAAGGGTAAATTATCTTTTTACCGTCCCCAAGCATGATTTTGTCATATGATATAACCAAGTTATTTTCTTTGTGTTTAATTATTTTAATGTAGTTTCATTTATAAAAAATTTTTTTTATTAAATTAGCATGAACTATTTAAGCTAGAATACAATTTGTTAAAAGCTGAATTAGTTCCAACAATCTCTTCCAAACATAGCATAGCTAATATTTTACCATTTGTTTTATTAGTAGAGATTTATGATGCTGATCGATCAATTTACTAAAAAGACGGGTTAACTCTGATTTAAAGAAAAGGATAAGAAAAAATAAATTATTTTCTATGGTTAATTCTCTTTTAACACTGAACCTCCAATTTTAATTGATCACATATGGTATTAATAGGTAATATGGATAAACCTTTTGGCAAAATTAGAGGTCTAAAAACAATTTTCTGTTATTAATATGTATATAATATTTAGATAATAGGTTTTAAAAAAATTTACAAGAAATTTTATTTACAAAAAATAAGTATATCAAAAATAATCCTTTACAAATAATTTATTTCTCCAAATTTATCACTTTGATGAGAGGATTTGAATGAATAAAAATATAATTAATAACGGCGGCATGTATATTGCAATCGAAAGGCTCATGTAGATAAATAGTAGGGCATAACTAAAAATATGCATATATAAAGTCATAAATAAAACAATAAGATATAACATTTTATATAAAATATGATTTTCAGCGCCAACTATTTATACAAAAAAATATCTACCATCTGTTTAAAAAATTTAGGGCTTTGCTAGTATCTAACTTAATAATTTCGAATTTTTGCCATGAGTTTTTATATTATAATTTATCTGAAAAAAAATATGTGAAAATTTCTGATACTTACAGGATTGGTACGATTATGAATATAATAAGATCTTTAGAAATTAAGAGGAAAAACCCATGCTATAAATGATTTAAGTTTTAAAGATTCTCTAAAACCTCAGATTGCTGACCCCTACATTCAACTTCATATATTCGCCAATTTTTACTTTATG
The DNA here is from genome assembly GCF_954871325.1 of Gordionus sp. m RMFG-2023. Lineage (NCBI taxonomy): Eukaryota > Metazoa > Nematomorpha > Gordioida > Chordodea > Parachordodidae > Gordionus > Gordionus sp. m RMFG-2023. Next base: position 8,192,864 of record NC_088777.1, read on the forward strand.
CATATCAAAATTTTGATACAAATAATGATATTCAATTAAAACCAAGTATTTTTTAAAAAATATTAAAATATAAAATTTTATATTATTTAAATTGAACTGTATTTTATTACTTCTGTGATACATAATACCTTAATAGATACTTCTTGGAAAGATATTTTCATACCAACAGGGCTAAGTTTGGCTTTTTATATTAATGAATTCGATTATTAATTTAATATATTAATAATTTTTATATCAATTATAACCAAAAATATTATAATGCTCATTACAATATTGTTGTGATAATTAGAATGGTATTATTTTTGTTTGCATTTAATTAAATAGTTTTGTTTATATAAATTTGAATATTTAAGGAAAATAGTTTTTTTATATATAAAGTTAAATATTTAGAGTTCATATAAAATTTGAATATGTATACGACGAGATTATATAAATTTTAGTAGTATAAATATAAATAAAAAATGTAATATTAAGAAGAAAAAGAATGGTAAACCTTTTTTTTATATAATTTTTTATTTGATTTTATATTTTTAGTTTGATTTTAAGTTTTAGTTTATTTATGTTATTTTAGATTTTGATTATATTTAATAAATGAAATTGGCATTTTCAATTCGTATTAATATTAATCTTCAACATCAAATATATATGCATTATATATAAACTTATCTTATATAAATTTACAACATAAAATTTAAAATGATATCTTTGGAAATATATTCAAAATAAAATATAAAAGCGATTACATTTTCATTTATCAATAATGGTTTATTTTATAAATAAATAAAAAGGTTTAATTTTTTTCCCTTTTTCTGCTTAATTCTTTGCATATAATATTTAAATGGCTCTTAAAAAACCTTAGGTAAAAAAAATATGTGATTCGATAATTAGATCATATAAGCTAGAAAATTCCAAATTTTTTGAGCTTAAATTTGTTTCAGGAAATAAGTGTTAGATCTTCTAGATCATTCCTTTTTATAAATGAAAGTCGTATAACACCTAATCGAAAGTGTTTTTAAAGAAATCATTCTTGTTAACAAAATGCCGAGAATATCTAATTGGACGCATATTTGTTATTTACACGGACCATAGACCGCTTGTACATCATGTCATGCAAATGGCCAAGATTTGAATTAGGAATGAAATTCTATTAATGAAAAACAGATTTCTGTAGAAACAAGTCAAAGGAGATTCGTAAAATTATAATTTGTATTTAGTGCTATTTTTTTAATCTAGTCTGAAAAAACACCATTAAAAATTATTTTGAAAAAAGAAATCAACGGGCGCTTATATAAAATAATCTTGAACAATGAAATGTCATTCTCCTTACAGATTAATCCCGTTTCGAATTGAGCTATGGTGATATTATGATCTTGTAATTATAAATAAGAATAAAAACTTTCATACTAATTATTTTTAAAACGAACCTTTAATTAACCATCGAGCACTATGGTTCTTTAGGTCTAGCCTTTATAAACGGCCATGATAAATGCTTAAAATATTAGGAGACATTAGACTAAAATTTTCACTCAATTAACCATGCCTTATTTTTTGATGGTACAATTATATTTCAACAAGATGGGATTGGATATACATCGAAATATAAATTGTCGTCTGATAAAAGGATCAGATCAATATTCTAAAATGTTAGCACCAGCTCTGATATAACTCCAATTGAAGCAATATAAAATATCAGAAAAAAAAACTATTTGAAATCTGGCATACTTTTTAAGAAGAATATAAATAACTAAAGAAGATATATGACATTACAAGGCAATCATGCAGGGATTTCATAAATTCAATGCATGATAGAATAATTGCTATTTTATAAAAACGAAATGGGATATAACCACACATTAAATTTAGATGGATGATTATTTTTGAATAATAAAAGCAAATGAATGTATTTTATGCATTTACTAAATAAATTTTATATTTTTATATTATTTAATATAAATTTTATAATTGAAAATATTTTAAATTTAATATAATCATCTTACGCTTAAAATAATATTGGCGAATATCTTATATATAACTTACTTAATAGTTTATTTTATAACTGAGATTTAAATTTACCATTGATCTCATTAACTATCTATAAAAATTTATAATGATAAAATTTTAATTTATACCAATTTAAATTCCTGTGTACTAATTGGATAATCGGATTCAAATTTATAGAAGTGGCGATAATCAGTTACATTTGCATGAATTAGTGTTGCATTCTTTTCGACTATAATAACACGCATAAATACATTATACTAATGTGGTTTAAATTTTACTAAAATTCTGAGTTGAATAATAAGTTATCCTTGCTTCATTTGGAAAAGAACTATAAAATATGAAATAGAAAGAAAAAAATATATAAATATCTTAGAAAAAGAATATCTCTTGAGATAAGTAGATCTAATATTATCTATCATCAGCTCTATGCCTGACAATATATCTTTTTAATCTTCCCTTTTAATATTGGAAAAAAATTATTTTTTTAAATATAATTAATTCCCCCCCCCCTCCCCATTAACCTGCAATTTTGATGAATAATCTGGTTTGAGCAAAGTTCCTTTAAAAAATAAATTATTGATAAATTTAGCTAAATTTTTATTTATATAATTAATATTTTTACTTGAAATTTGTTTTCATCAAAACCTGTTTAGCAAAGAAATATTTAAATCCTTGAATATGTTGACAACAATCCCAATTTAGGTCGATTAATATTTTAGCCAAAATAATATTTGTAAGCCTGGATATTTTGATCATTGATGAAAGAAAGGTTTGAACCTTCTCTTGCCAAATCTCGAGGCTCACATAATACTATTTTGCTTAATCGATTTAAAATCAACCCAAATCGGGCTTTTTTACAATTCTAATACAAATCTTTAAAAAAATACCATTTTTTTAAAAAATCAAATATTAGTTTCCATTATTTAAGTTACCTATCTTAAATATTAATATTAATTAATCATACCTAAAAAACTTAAATATATAACATTCTTTTTATGCTTTTTTTTGAGCCCTTATATACATTGGAATAAAATTTGCGCTAATTTAACCACCTGGGCGTATCTATAATTTGAATAAATGAGCGAATTATAGGGTAAATTTTCTATAACTTTAAATAGGCATATCCAGGATTTTAACAGGAGAGGGGGAGCACTATTAGATGAGTTTTTTTTCTCCATAAACTTTATTGGAGGTTTATAGGTCCAATTATAGTAGGCCTTTGGCTATATTAAATTTTTATAAAAATATTTTTGGGCTTTTAGTAGGAATGCTTAGATCCCAAAAGTTTTGAATTGTAGCCGTTATTTTTAAATGCTATTTTATATTAACTTTTTTTTATTTTTCTTTCAAATTCTTGTTTATAGTGATTAATGTATACATTCTAGGAAGAGAGGTGGGATGGGGGGGGGGGCTGTGTAGCAGGAAATTTATTACTAGCTTGAAAGCATATTTACAAAAACAGCAAATTTGCGATGGGGATTTCTCCTATTCTTTCCCTCACACCCTTGTTTACTCGCCTTACGCTCAAATAAACATGATTTCAAAATTATATAAAAATAATTTTGAAAGTTTTACAAAAGATTTGGATATGCTCTCCCACTTTATAGGCACCGAGAAATATATCGTATATACCATCCTTTAATTTATCTTTATCTGATATCTTAATTTTTCCGTCAATTTGAAATTTTATTTGGTTCGAGTTGTTATTAGTTTCTTCCAATCTTATAAATTCATGATTTTGTTCAGGGAATAACCATTTTGTGAGGTTAATATTCAACCGATAACCATGTTCATCCTTTGTCACGATAAAATGAGCTAAATAGATTTGATAAAATATAATTAATTATAGAAATCTTTTTATGAAAGATTATTAATTCTATAAATAAATGGGAAGGCGCGTTACGTTTGGCTAATTTTTAACAATGTGCAGTAAATTAAATTGATTTATATTTTCTAAACTGCGTTCCGATTGAATTGTTATCCTTTTTTTAGCTATAAATTTATAATTTCTAAATATAATTCATTAAAATTTTATGTTTGAGAAAAAAAGGTTAAATTATCGATATTTTCTGCATATTTTATCAGATTCTATCAACAGGATCTAAGGTTATGCACATTTAAAATTTAACAAGATGAATTCGAACTTTACAACATATAAAAAAAAAAATTTTTTATTATTCATTAAAGTATACATTCAAGCAGACGAAAATAAAAACAAATGGTTTTCAGTAAAGATGACTTGAACTTAATAAAAATTTTAAGATAAGGAATGTGGAGAGCCAAAAGATTTATGAAGAAATTTTCTTGCGGAAACTAATCTATCACTGCTTTGAATCAGTTGATTGCAAAAATTGATTCTCCCGGATCAGCAGAAAAACAGTATGGTGATGGTAGACCACATAGCTCATACGATGAAAAATGTTTATTCTTTTAAAATCATCGTATTGAACCAAGAAGACCAACCTGGCACCTACAGAACAGTTTTTACTCAGATATACTGATATTTCGCAAACTTCAATGCATTGAATTATCCACAAAGAACTGCAGTTGAAATGTTTAAAAAAAGAAACAAGCCCAGGACCTAAACAATGCGAATAAAATTGCTCGTCTGGTACGTACCAAACAATTAATACATATCATATGATGGATAAAAAGCAGCTTACACTAACTCAATCGGTAAATCTGAAAAATGGTAGGGTGTATATTTCAATAATCAAAAACAATTTGTAGTTCAACAATTGCTTAATCCCCAAAACAATCTAAATTGATGCAAAATATGATAAAGAAACAAATAAAGCAAAAACCATGCAAAATGATTATAAGCATGCAAAGTCATGCAAAAACATACAGAAATGTAAAGAGCACGTAAAATCGCATTTGTAAAATTTAAGCAATATACGATATAAATAATTATATCTAGTTTTAAAATAAAATTTACTGTATCTTAATGTAGGAATAACTTTCCAAGATTTTCGGATCCTATTATTTGATTCAAGAAGATATATACCCATCTGATTGTAATCTATATTGCTAATTTGATATTTATAAGAGTTATAAATCTTTCGAACACCATTTGGAGAAAACCATACAACATCATTATTAAAATTATCATGATTATACAAGGTGAGGGTCTTTCCAAAATTTATAACTTTTCTCACTGTTTTTAAAATACAATATATATTATAATATTATACATTAAATTTCTTTTCAATAATGATGTTATTTATGTAAGATGCATTAATGTTAATTTTTGTTCTCTAGTAGTATTGCTAAACGATTCAATTTGAGCCAATTTTTAAAAATGGCTAACTTATTATTTAAGCCGTAAAAATATTTCTTAAGCCTCGACGAGATTTTAATAATAAATGTCTTAATCTTGGTGACATCTAAGAACAAAATCTTTAGGTCTGCGTATTTTCTGGATAAAATATTGAGTTCGCCGTTTTTAAAAATCTACTCAAATGGAGCCTTTAATAAAATAATTTCTTAGGGTTAGAAAGATAGCTTATGATTAGTTTATTTAAAAAATTAACATACAGTAAATTTTTATTTATAAGCCTAGTTTAGTAAGTTGCTAATAAAGAAACACATAGGGTATTTTCGGGTGGGGAAGGGGGTATAAATCACATAAATATTAAAAATAATTTAGCCACTATCAGGATCTAACAAAGTTTTTGATATACCAACTGTCTTTAATTATATTTTATCTCAATTGAAATAGAAGCAAAGAGGATATGAAAAATTAAATGATAAGAGGCACCTAAAAATATTGGTATGGAATATGAATTACTCTATCATAGAACTAACTCCTGCAAAAAATCCTATTTATATAGATATGTAAGGTCTAATAATCCTAAAGGTCTAAAACTGAGGTAATTGGGTATATAATTGACTGACTAAATAGTGAATAGTAATGATATCCAATATCCCCTAAATAAATTTTGGCATATCATCGCGGGAATATTGAAGCAGGGTCTGGACCTAGGGTCTGAACCCCAAATGTCTAAACCATGGATCTGGACCCTGGGTCTGGATCACGGCTGTGTCCTCCGGGTTCGTGCTCAGGGCAGGGCTGAGCACCAAATTGGGTAGTAAATTTTAAGACCGAGCAAATTAACAGTATAATAGCCGAATTGGTAAAAGTCCCCAGTTTTAAATTACGACACAATAATTAATTTCGTTTGCTATGATGTTTGAAAACAAAAATACTATATATAAAATATCAAATGAGAATATAAAATTGGAAGAAGTGTCGGATAACAATCAAACTCATAGTAATAAATGGAAAATATTCATTAATTTATACGAAAAACTACTGCAAAGTTACAATTTTCATATTGTAAGATACACCGTTCTAATTTTTGCTTATGAATTTATATATCAATATTATCTGTTACTCAAGTTAGCTACAAGAATAACTTTCACAAAATAAAGCTAATAATATATTGAATTCTAGTATTGGAGAGGACAAATTAAAATTTCTACATAATTAGATGGAATGCAAACTATTGGGCTAGATTAAATTTGAGGATATCTTCGTTTAATTACGAAATATTTACCTTTATTATATAATTTATTCAAATATGTGCGATAAATAGTGTGATAAATATGATTTTATATGTCCAATTCAAAATAAAATATGTGTTTTATCGTGTTTCATTAAAATTGTAATAGGTACTATTTAATTTTTAATCCATCTTTAGATATTATTTCGTCAAAAATAATAAGAAATAAAAAATGGGGTGAGGGGGGGGGGGATCTTTAAGAAGGTAATATAAACGTGACGCAAAATGAGTATCAAGAGATAAAGTCCCCATATAAATTAGACCACTAAATATGTTTTCCCAAGAGGCCTCATCATCCTTGCCCCCGGGATCATTAGATTCCCTGTCTATTCTATAAGGTCTAAATTCGTATCCCCCCCCCAAAAAAAACACCCTGTCACCAATACATTTGAATAAGTATTTTATAGATTCCTACATTTATCAGAATATATAAAATAAATTTAAAAAGAAAGGATTGGTTTTGTATAACATTTTATACCTATTGGAATGAGTCGTATTATATTAATGACACCAGAATAACAGATATTGAATGTTATGGGCTCTATGAGGTTATTTATTCTCCATCTATTTTCACGTATATGTTTTATTAAATATAAATTATATTCTCCTTCATCGTTTTTCAAGTCAAAAAATTGAATGTTATTTTGATAAATTTGATCCATATTCAATGTCAAGGGGTTGAAAATTTTATTTGGATCGAAATATTTGTTTATTTTTTCTATTAAAAAAACATAAATATTTTTTAAAAAATTTCTATACAAAAAATTTGGAAAAGATTTACTTATAACCCTGAGATTAATTTTTTGAACTTCCTTATCATTGGCCACGTAATAGAAACCTGTTGTCATCGTTGCCAATTCATTAATCGTAATATTTTGATTATTTATTTCGTGGTTTAACTGAATAATTTGATCTCCATTATATATAGTTAAGGATGTAATATTGCTTGAAAAGTACAAAGTTATATCGAAGGCTTCTTTTTCCAAAACAGTTTTATCAATTGTATCTATGATTATGACATTTTTATCAAATAATTATACTATATATTCATTTTTTTACTTGTAAGAGTATAAAATTTAATGATTTTCGTGTAATTTGTACAAGTGATATTATATGAGCCCGCGAAATTTCTTGAATAATCGAGGAACAAATTATTAAGCGTGTATACCTGTAAATAATGATCCAAGTCCGAAGGCCCGATTTTACATTGTGACGGATGATTAACAAAAATTCTATCATTTTCTTTTAAAAAGTAAAAGTCTTTCATTTGATAAAAAGAAAGTATGGTTATATTATTATATTGATAGAATTAAATGTTAATACCTCGATATATCTCATTCCTGATTTCATTCATACATGGTTGATGAATGTTGACACCACCTTCATTAATTTGTCGTTGCAAAATTCTTTCATATATGCGTTCTGCATCTTGATATTTACATGAATTGTGAGTTAAAATTTTATAGAAGTATTATACCTTGAACTATAAGGCCAAATTCAATTATATGAATATTTTCAAAATATATATCATACAATCCCATATGATTCATATAGACTTCATCAATTTTAAAGACAATGGTTTTGTTATCAAAAACATGTGTAATTCCAGAATTAATAACGCGATTATTTAATTTAACAATTAACGATGACAATAAGTACTGGAATTCAAGAAGATAATCTAAGGCATCCCATTTATACTCAAAGGATTTACCATATTCAGTCCAAAATGACTGACGTTCACCTATATAATTGTGGTGAAAAAAATGTTTCAATTCTATTTTACCAAGAACTATAAGTCGAAGTTGTTCGATTGGATTATTCTTATTGGTCTCTGATAATAGAGTGTATAAACCACTATCATACTTCTTTAAGGAAATGATTTCTATAAATGCTATATCTTTGTCAATTTTCCAACCTATTTGAGATGGAATATCTTTCGTGTTGTTACCATTCTGATATCTCCAAAACAATTTCTCTTTTTCGACAGAAAGGGAATGATACAAATTTTTGCCCAATCTCACAACTTTAAGATCTAATTTTAAATATTTATTTAAATTAGAAAGGATTTACTGGTATTTTTAGTAGTATAACTATTTTTTTAGCCAATATTGTCTAAAGATATAATAATTATTTTATAATGACACTTTTTAAAAAAATTGGCCTTTATAAATTTTTAATTTAATTTGTCAACTTAATTATCAAATAAATTTTTTATTCTATTTTTATTTATAATGCATGATTACAAACAAATTATCTGTTGTGAATAGTTTCATAAGATTTTTTCCCACTAATGGACAATCAAATTGTAAAGTATATATTTTATCACCCCTCTTAAAATCATAATAATTTCTCAACCAGTGATAAACATTTTTTAGAAACTATAAATTATGATCTTAAACCTTCAAAAAGATGTCCACTATCTTAAACATTTTGCCATCCGTGGTTTTAATAGACACAAATGGAAGATCTTGAATAATGATATAATGTTAACAATAACCCTATTGATAACAACAATATTGATCCCATATATACCTTATAAAAAAATTTTTTTACCTTATTCTTGTATACTACCAAGTCTACTGCTATTACTCAAATTCCTAAAGGTGCTTGATTTCTGCTAGCTAGAGGTTTCTCTGTTTTCATCTCCTCCCTTTTGAAAAATTTCAATTGTGAAAAGGATACTCAGATTTTTTGAATGGCTTTAATACTTTCAAGGCGTCCTACAAATCTTTAACCTTTACTTAACAAATTTTAGATGCCGTCCTTCACTGATCCATACATTTCTGCGTAAATTTTAGTCCTCCAATTATCGAGAAAAAAACAAAATATTCCTTAATGATCAATGCCAACCTTATCTCTAAAAAAATTGATAATCTAAACATAGGTGCACTTAGGTTAGAATCAACTTATGATTCATTAGCTACCTTTTATGACACCTATATCAAGCTTTATGCCAAACATCCTAACTCCACCATCAATGTATCCACCAGTGGCTGTCCATGGTACTGATGAAATTCGTTCTAAACATAATCTATTGTTATCGCTCACTCTCCTATGCATGATTAATCATACACCAAATTAGCTCTCTAGAAATCTCGAATTCATTATGACTCTCCCTTACCTGCCACTTGCAAACAAAAGGAATGGGACATCCAGGTCATTTTCTACTGAGTCGAATATGGCATGCGTCCCCTTGATCATCCTCTTTTCATCATTGATAAATTGCTCAGGGCACTAATTCCTTGAAGCTATCCCTTCTCTTAATCTTCAATTGTAACTCACCAAAATGCTTACAATTTCAAACTAGTATTCGTCTCAATTTCTCAATTACCCAACTTCACAATTATTCTATTTGAGGTGCTCCTGTTGACTCTAAAGCATGACATAGCCTAAACTGCTAAACTGCAAAGGACGTATCCCTAGGTACAATCAATGCAATGCCATTATTCAACGTGTCCTTAAATCTTCGCAGATTTCATTGATATTTGAATCATCGGTCTTTTAAGATCTGATAGAAAACGTCCAGAAAGCAAAAATTAAATTCCTTGGAAAAGCAGTAATTTGATATCTGTATAGATCCTTTAATCCCTACAAATCTTATAAATTTTTGGAAATATCCAAAAAGCATATTTTAAGTTCTATAAACTCCTCTAATTTAGCTATGGTGGTCATGTCTTATCTTTCGTATCGCTAATATCTAATATTTAAAATATAATTTTATTATTATAAAATAAATTACTTGAAGTGTAATAATTGGAAACCGTCTTATCTTTCCTAATAAAATTTGATTCAAATTCTGCATAATTAACAAAGAACTTAGGAAAGATATTTACCTTAGACTAAGGTTCTCTATCACCAAACATAAATCGAATACATTAATTTCACTGGAAGCCTCCTTTCCAAGGAACCAACCTAACTTTTTCAATCCTTTTTACATATATTATTATTTTATTTAATGTACATTATTTTTGTATTTTATTATTATAATTATGGCATGATTCGAGATTTTAATTAAGCTATTTTATAAATAATAGTAATAAACTTCAATAATAAATTAATCATGTGTCATTATAATAATAAAAACTATCTCATCAATAAATTAATTCATTCAATGGTATAGCAGTGGTCTGAAACACTTATCCAGAAAGCTCGAAACAATAAATCAAATATAAATCTATAAACCTATCCATTGCACTTCTATGACCAATTTTGTATGATTCACAGATAATTCCAAAATTGATTCTCCATGACTTCGGTATAAAAATTGTCTTAATTTACAAGTTATGTGTGTCAGATTATATTTTGAAACGCTCACATTTATCTCGTTTCCTTGTTTAATATTTACATTCCCTAAATTATACGCATTTTTTACATGAAGTATAAATTCGCATATCACCATCCCTTTATAACATTTCACGTTAAAATCTGGGTTTTCTTTGTTATTAAAATGAATCATGAAAGTATATCAATATTTTAATTACTTGTGGTTATGTTTACGAGCTGAATTTCATAGTTACTTCGAATATAGAGTACTTGTTTTTCGAGAGTTTTATTAATTTTGAATCTTAATCTTACTTTTTTCCCATCTATGGCGTAAGATTTAATATGTTCATTGTTTATAAACGATATATTTTCAACATCATCTTGAAATGTCACAATTTGATAATAATCTTCATATATCACGGCTTTATGCACCTCTAAAAAAAATTAAAGATAATTTTTTATAAAAAAAAATATGTATTGGATAAAAACTTTTATAGTTTGAAGTTATTAACTCTTATCTTTAAAATTTGTAAAAAAAAAAACATTTCTATTTGAGATTTTTTAAATTTAATTAGTAATTACAATCATAAAATTGAAACAGGTTATTCAATTTATTACAACAAATCTAATATAATATTTTTCTTGTATCAGGTGTTTTAATTTTTGTAAATAATTTTTTTTTACTTATTGGGTTGTATCCAAAACATCAAAAAATTAAATTCGCAAACTTTCTAAACTTTATTGAAAATAAATATATAAACTATTTTTATATATAAAAGCAACCCAAAACTAGACTATTTCATTGAAATTTAAAATTTTGCAAAAGTTTTGAAACATTTAGAAATTTTTTTAAAGACCAGGATATTCTTTCTATAAAGTGAAACTATAATTATTTTATATCGTCATTCATTTTTAAAATTCTTTCCGATTAAAAAAATAGGCCCGGCCCATACCCGGCCCAAACGGGCGTCGGGTCGGGCCCGTTTTTTAAAGAAATCGGGTTCGGGCTGGATCGGACCTAATATTTTTTTTATAGTCGGGTTGGGCCTTAGAAAAATTTTTTAATATATCTAAATTTATCGATTTTATGTTTAATTTTTAATGTAAAATAAAAATATTTGAATTTATTCATAGAAACTAGACGCCATGTAACATAATTTTTATTTTGAGTAATTTTAAAAATTAATTTCTATAATTAAATAAATTCGGGCCCGGCCGGGTAGGTAGATTTTATTTCGGGTTCGGGCCGGGCTTAAAAAATTTGGCCCGATGCAGATCACTAATTGGTAGTGACTCGATTTGGGTAGAATTATTAAAACGGCTTAGATTAAGATTTCAGGCCAAAATAATATTATGTAAACCTAGAGATTTTCTTCATAGGTGGCAGAGAGGATTGAAACTCAATATGAATAAGGCGACAGTTTGAAGATGTTTTATTTTTTGTAATTTTGTGAAATTTAAATCATTTTTTGAACGCTTTTTAGCTAAACTTAAGATTCTATTTTACCTTACCTTATAAATTTCAACAAATTTATAATAAAATTTTGAATTTTATATTTGTAAAAATTAGGAAAAAAATGAATATAAATTAAAATTTCTTCAAAAATTTCTTCTAATTGTTTAAAATTTATAGTTTCTCTGAAGTGTCGTTCTACACATAATAGAAGGAGTGTATTTCCTGCAAAATCAGATGTTTAAATAAATAAAACAACAGCCTATCGCTATACCATTTTATAACATATAAAAAGATGATTCAAAAATTAAAGGCGTGACGTTAAAAAATTTACATTTCCTCATTAGTGATTCGACCGGGTATTCTATCTCTATCCCCATAGTTACGTCCACCACTTTGGTCATGTATTATAACTATATAGTGATTTCTTTCAACTAATAAAATATTTCAATAAATTTTCCAAAATTGAATATTTTTTAAAATAGGAGGTTGTTATTTTAGCTAAAATATTTATTTTATAAAAATGGATTTTAAACTGCCCAATTGATTTGAATGGTCAAATATTTACAAATGGTAAATTTTACCTCAATTATATTAATCAAATATATTTTAAAAAACAAATATTACTTAAGACGATGGCTATATCGATTAAATATATTTGATAATAATTCGCGTAAATTTTATATTCTCCAGCTTGTTCATACGAGAAATTCGAGAAAACTACTGTTAAATGAGTTACGTTTCGGAAAATTGATATGTCATTCATTCCTATGTATTCATCGTTGGAGTTTCTTATAATTAGATCACCTACATATAACTCTTGATTAATAGTAATATTAACCTTTCCAGGCCTCGCGAAAATGGACACTACATCCCAATATTAAAATGACATGAGATTATAAAAATAGGGGAAAAAAAATATATTATACCTTTTTTGATTAATTCAATGAATTTTATAACATTATAATTTACACTGATTTTATAAAGTCCTGGTGGCAAAATGGGAATTTTTAAGGAACTATCTTTTCTACAATTAACATCACAAGAAATATTTATCACTCTTCCAGACATATCTCGAAATCTCAGGGCATCATTTTCTTTGATTATTATATCGGTCAATTGAATATTCATACCTTCAGAAGACTCGTCATATAAATATTCTCCATTATTATAAATTTCAAAATTAAAATAAAATTATTATTTGTAACTATTTTAAAAAAAATTATTTTAGGCATAATATAATAAATAGAAGAATAGTTAAAAAAAAGTGTTGTTTTTTAATATTTTCCTGCTCAATATATAACTATATTAGAATTAGAGAGCTGCAAAGCCGGGCCAAAAAATGATAACAGGTAAGACAATTCGTAAAATTTGGGCCCGGCTCGGCAATCGAAAGCCTCTCAAATCTCTGATTTTACACAAAATTTTTATTGGTCTATTAATGGTAAGGTTTTAAATAAATTGTAACCTTTAATAAGAAGCCTTAAAGTAAAAGAGCCACTTAAATATTATTATTAAATCTACGGTACTGGGGATATATTAAAATACCTCATAAACCTATATATGGTATATATATAGAGTTAGGCCTGATATGAAATAAGATTTAGTTAATTTATATAAATTTGAGGTCTCTTCCTCATGCACATGTGTCTTTATCGTAATGACACTTAATCACGCCCACATTTAATAACACCGAGATTTGATCATTTGGTTACTTGACCACGTGACCACTCAATTACCGGTTAACACTTGGTCACATCCTCAAATTTAATTTTTTCAAAATTTTAATATAAAAAGAATTGAATTTTAAAAAGTGATAAAGAGTCACCAGGTTAAAACTGATTGGAAAAGTGTCCATGATCAAACATGAACTTATGAAAAGTGAAGTTAATGCAGTTATTACAAAAAAAAATTTTTATGCACTAATTTGTAAATCATCATCCGTATCAAAATGAAAAAAGTTAAATTAAATTTTGAATAAAAATAAAATAGGAAAACGAATTTTAAGAATATATTATAAATATTAATACAGTGTTGTAATGATTTAATGAAACATATTGACGATTAAATTAAAACCCATCCATATAAAATTATAATCGTTGCAAAAATAATTAAAATAACAAAAGGAATAATAAAAGAAATTTCAATAATGCTTTGTTTATATTTTAATTTTGCAAAGATTACAATTTTATATGAATGGGTTTTAATTTAATCGTCAATATGTTTCATTAAATTATCACAACACTGTAAATAGAAAAAATGAATTTTGAGAGCATAAAATATTTCTGCCAATGGGCCCCTTCCCTATCCCTAGGTCACAAAGGTGTCTGCGTGTTTTTTTTCACATATTACTTGAATATGTTTTTATTTATATATTATGCTATTTTACATATTTTTTTTAATAAAATTTTTAGTAAGAAAAAAAATTTGAAAATAAAGAAATAAAAAAAGTTACCTTGAGGCTTATAAATATCTAAAGATGCTAAGAAAAAATAAATAAATATTTAATCGATACAGAAATATTAGATTGTCTAAGTCTAACCATTTGTCTCGATCATCAAAATGACAGTGAGCAAGAGTTTCAAATAATTTTTCATTGTTTCTATTTAATTTAATATAATGATGAAAATTATTATTTTTTCTTAATAAATTAATATTGAGTCGGGTCTTGCCTAAATTTCCAAAAAATTTTTTTTACTAGTCAGACTAAAAGCTAATCAATTTTTTAAAAACTTAGAATTTCGCAAATTTATGTAGTTTTCCTTCATAAAAAAAATATTATGAACCTAAGATGACTTTGTACAAAATTTGATGGCCAAACTAGGCCTAAAAATTTGCGGTTCGGGCCTAAAAATCTTTTGAAAAGTTTTACTTGCCGGTTTAGGCCGTGAAGAGCCAATCGCTAAGACTCACACTCATCTATGTCTATAAAATTATTAGTATTATAGAAGTAAAACAACTCATTTCGCTAATTTGAGATAAGGATGAAATACATTTAGTTTTGCAAATAAAAATAATAGCAAAAGCAATAGAAAAATATTTTAATAATTTTAACATACCAATAAAAAATAAATAAAAAAAATAAATCCCCGTCATTTTTTAACATCACATTCGTTATATAGAAAGCAATTTAAATGGGTGGTTCATCTAAAGTGAAATCTACATACATATCATAAATCTATTTTAGGATTTTAGATAGAGAAAAATAATTGTTGGCATTAAACAATAAAGTTAGAAACCTTCAGAAATTCAAAATAAAACAAAATGTCGATAATTATCCAAATTCTATTATACATAATATTTTTCTAACAGTTTGTAAGATTATGTGAAAATAATGTACTGGCCCTTATAAATAGGTAATGGCTAAAATAATCGGCATTATCTATGGCAGCCTACGTCTACTGAGAAAAATAAAAATCCGATCATTTTAAGTTTAAAATATTAATTTTTAGAAGTTTAGAATTATGTACTATCAACTAAATTTCTCTATCGCAATATTGACAAACCTTAACAAACTCAACTTTTAATTTAAAAAAATCGGTAGTTGCTTGATAAAATATTTATCATGCAATTATTTGACTATATAACTTTGAAGAAGAAGAAAAATAAAATCAATAAAAAAAAGTTTTAATTTTATAAATTTTAATATATTTTCAACAAAATGTCCCAAAAAATAAAGTTAAAGAATAGTGTTTTGTTTTACCTTGTATGAATGGAGGATTTGAATTTTATATAAATTAAAAAAAATAAAAAAATGTAATGCCCAGGCCCACACCTTTTTTTTTCCTCTCCTTTTAACACCAATTAAAAATTAGCTACACCTTTGTTTACGTTAAAAAAAATGTCCAAGTACTTCGACCTTTAAAATATATAAATAAGGTTTTTATAAAGTAATTAACAAGATAGAAAAAAAAATATTCAGTGTCAAAACAAGGAAGTGGTTACTATTACGGAGGATATTTGTGTTTTTTTTAAATTAATTTTGGATGTTTTTTCAAAATGGCAAATATGGTTTTACTCTATTGAAAATCAATTGTTGAGATATTAGCTATAGATAGGAAGATTTTGGGAGGTTTTATCCTATATGCAAGAAATTCTCAGTTACGTTTTTAAGATAAGCATAATGTTTTTTGTTAGATTAATAATAATGTTTTTTTTGAATATTTTTAACCACTTACTACAAGGTCAAATTTTAAAATTCTAAAATGTGTTTACAAACATAATATGTACTAATAACCTTTCAGATGTTTTTAATATCTAAATATGATTCAAAAATTTAAATTCTTCTTTAAAAATATTTTCAAAAAGGGAAGAAGAAAAAGCAGTTCTCAATAATTTAAAAAAAAATTTTTATAAATATTTTTTATCATTTATGAACTTGTATTAATTGTATGGTCTGGTCCACTTTTTCTCTTATATATTTTGTTTATAATCGCTATACATATTTGACTTATTAAAAATCGATAGATTTGATAGCTCATCAATGTCACTCTCACTTATACTTTTATAAATATTTTGATACTTTTATTTCATAATATAATTAAATTTTCCCCCAATTTTATTTTTTCTAAGGCTATTCTTAAACAGAACGTTTTTTAAATAAAACGGTTTTTAAGTTTGATTTTATTAATAAATATTATATTACACCAAAAAACTAATTTGCCGAATTATTATTCTTTGCTTCTTTGCTTTAAATATAAAAAGGAATTGCTGGAAATATGCCTCAAAAATAGATTTGAAAAAAATGTTCTATCTATAATTGACCCAAGAATTTATTTTGGAAAGCAGGCGCGTACGCAGGAATTTGGTCTGGGGGGGGGGGGATAAATTTTTTTAAGAAATATTATTGTTTTTTAAAAATATCAAGCATAAATTTATTAGGACTAATAACTATTCCTAATACACAATTTTAAATTAATGAATTATAAAAAAAATTATATGTAAAGAATCACTTAAATGACCCAAAATAGAAATTTAAATTTTTTGAGCCTTTACAAAAAGTTTCTTAGGAATAATTGTATTTTGTATGTTATATATTTACAATGTGAAATCCAATCTTCGTTGGGATTGAGCTAATTTTTCAATTATCTCATCCTTGCTTGTGGTCAAATGCCTATGAATATTCAAAAGATCCAAACCTTTCATACTTTCACATGTTGTACTTCTTGGTATGTTTTTCAGAGACCTGCAGGCCCGGCCCCTGGACCAGACAGTATTTTAATTTTTTAAATATACCCGGGCTGGGCCTGAAATTTTTTTAAAAAAACACCTTGGCCGGACCTGAATATTTTTAAAAAAACTCTCAAGCCGGGCCTGAATTATTTCAAAAAAAACACCAGGCCGGGCTGTATTTTTAAAACAGCCTATATTTGAAATCGTTATTATTAGCTATAAAAATCAAAAATAAATATAATTTATTTTAAAAAAAATCCGGGCCGGGCCTGAAAATTTTATTTTAAAAAAAGCCGGGCCCGAGCCTGAAAATTTTAAAAAAAAAAGCCGAGCCTGCCTAAAAAATTTTTAAAAAAAAAGCCGGGCCGGGCCTGAAAATTTTTTAAAAAAAACCCAGGCCGGGCCGTAAAAAATCTTTAAAAATAATCCGGGTCGTGCCCTGCAAATGGTACTTCTGCAAGCCTCTGTTATTCTTCTTAAAAAAGAGATTGTTCTTTCATTAGTTTACTAATGGCAAGAGTTTATAAACCCTTTTAATACATTGGGAATTTAATCTAAAATATGTTTGAAATAATGCAGAGCATCCATAGCATTTTTTGGGACTATATCAACTATAGTTAATCTTATAAACATAGTTATTCAGCTAGTAAGGCATCATAAGATACTTCTTAAACATCTTCATAATAAAAATCTAACAAATATTTTTTTTTCTATCACCATCTGAAAAAGGTTGGGAAGGCTTTTATGGAAGTAATATTTGCAGATGTAAGTGCTGCATGATGAATTAAAAATTCATTTATTTTGGTTATAAATGTATCTGCATCTAAGATATACTCTTCTACTGATCCTATATTAATGTTTTAACTATGAGCTTGCTTTGCTACAAGTCGAGGGAGACAAATAAAATTTGGAATAAGCATTTAATCCAATAATTTTCTTGCTTCTGAGAAAATATTTCTTTCAGGCCATTGTGATATTTCAGTAATAGCAAATAATTGGCTTTTCTAACTCCTTAATAGCTGGTAGTGCTTGATGGAAGAGGCTCTATCTCGTTAGACAAGGTTGCAATTTCTTTTTCCCTGTTGGACCAGAAGTTTCAGAAATAATTATTATTTGACTAGAAATTTGAAAATGGTAGATAAATATTACGCCACTAAAAATTTGAAAATAATAAGTAAATATTACGCCGTAAAACTTGAAATCGAAATTAATTGATAAAATAACTTATGAATGTGATAATAAATGTAATAAAATATATATTTAATATATATTTAATATGAGATACGAATAAATATTAACAAATATAAATTAATATATACAATAATATTTTTGAAAAATATATCCGGCATCTGCATTTTTTGGCTTGGGGAGGGGGGGGGGGATTTATCCCCTTCTCCCCCCCCCTTGCTGCATACGCCAATGTTGGAAACTGATATAAATTTGTTCATATTTATTTTGTAATAAAAAAAAAATTATATTATATCATTCATAAAGAATATATTTATTTAAAAATAATTTAAAAAATATTTTTAAATAATAGTAATCTATGGTTGGTCAAAATAGCGCATTAAATTATTTAGTAGGCTTATTCGACCTCGATTGAAATTATAAATTGTATGCATTGTAAATTGAGACTTCAATGAAGATGAACAATATAAAATTGATAATTGTATTACTCAAATTTATTTAATAATAACATCTCTCCCTTTTATTTCTTTGTCTAAAAATTAGTTAAAACTATTGAACTATCCAATTCAACATTTCAAATATTTCAATAGTATAATAAGGTAGAGTTATATTTTTCACAAAAGAAGTGGAGTGACTCTATTGAGATATTTATTATTCAGATGGGTCTTAAAGTTTTTTTTTTATGTAGAAGAGTTATTTTTTCTATATTTAGGAATGTATATAAAATAATGTTTTTAAAGATTATAAACACAGAATTAAAATTTTATACTTTCCCCTTTTAAATGTTCTAAGATACCTAAATGTTTATATGATAAAAAAGAATTTATAAAGATTTTCAATTTTAACCTTTTTAATATATTGACAGGCGCGTAACCAATGGGGGGAAAGGGGGAAATTTCCCCCCCCATCGCAAATTTGACTATTTTCATAAATATCATTTTAAGCTAATAAAAATTTTACCCCCACCCCCCAGACCCCCCCCCCCCACAAATCAAAATTTTACAAATATTTGAATATCAATTTTCCAACATATTATTCAAAAATATTAATAAAATGTAAAAATATTTAGTCAAAGAGATTGAAATCAAACGATAATTTATAAATAAGGCTGAGCATGAAAAAAAGTAATGTGTCGTTAGCAGCGATAGCATTATTGAATTCAATTGATCAATCAGAGTTTATCATTGCTGCTAGTTGCATCAATAAATTATTTTTAGCTCACTACTTTGTAGAAATTTACAAAAACCAAATTTAGATTTGGTTCAAGTTATGGATTTGGCGGAAAATATACATGAACAGGTAGATACAATAAGAATGAATGTAGATAAATATTTTCATAATATTTATCTAGACGTTGAATCGAAGGCTAAATTTTATGATATAATACTAATTAAACCTCGTCTAGCACCTAGGCCATTTTTGAGATGAAAATAAATATTGGCTCAACTGAAGAATATTCTAAAATATCCATTTTCATCCCATTCTTAGATACTTTTTTATAGCAAATAAAAGTACGGGTTTTAGATAAAAAACAAGTCTTTAGCAATCTTCAAGTTTTATTACCCAAAGATCCTTCTTCATTTTCTAATGCCACTATTGGTAAAATTAAATATTTAGAAAATTTTTATTCCTATGAGATTGATACTGAAATAAATTTAATCAGTGAATTCGAATTGTGGTATAAATATTTATACGTTTAGCTATTTTACCTGAGCATGCTATTGATGCGCTCAATAGGTGTAAAGAAACCTTGGCTCAATTTCCTAATATTTCGAAGTTGTTTTATATTCTTGCATGTTTGCCTATTACAACATGTACGAATGAAAGGACTTTTTCCAACTTGAGAAGGTTGAAAACATATTTACGAAGTACTGAATCTCGGCTAAATGGGTTAGCTCTGTTAAATATACACAGAGATTTGGTTCCAAAGACAAACGAAATAATTAAAAATCTTGTATTTGATAAGAAGTTAAAAAAAACTTGTTAATTTAATTATTTTCTAGTCAATATTTTAAACTACTATTAGTATTTTCAATAAAAAAAATTATATTCTACTTATATTGTATGAGAATTTAAGCTGAGGCTAGTTTTTAAAGCAAATTTTATAAAAAAAATGACATTACACTTTACTTCAACTTTACATATAAATAAACCTTTACATTTAAAAAAACTTTATTAAATATAATATACCTAACTTGAAATAATAAAAAAAGAGGCTTGTAATATCCTATTTATAAGCACGAATTAGTAAATAATAGTTAAAAATAGAAATATAATTATTATTAAATTATTCATAATTTAATAGAATAGCTAAATAAGACCCGGCCGAAGGCCGGGGAAAGCTGGCCGAAGGCCAGGTAAAAAGGGTTTGGGGGCGAAGCCCCCAAAAAAAATTTCCCCCCTATAAGAAAATCCTGGATACGCCACTTTATATTGATAACATATTTATAAGTGAAAAATCAAAAAAGTTTTTTTAATTAAAAAAAGGGTATGTATGTAAATGTTTTTAAGGATTATAAATACATAATTATAATTTTATACTTTGCCCATTTAAATGTTCTTCGATATCTAAATGTTTACATGATAAAAATAAATTCAAAAAGATTTTTAATATTTAAAATATATTGTGAACATATTTGTAAGTGAAAAATCAATAAAGTTTTTTTTTAAATAAAAGAAGGGTTTGCATGGTTTACAAGCTTAACAATTTTGAGAAATAATAAATCATTTATATTAAATAAGTAGCAACGTGAAGGTAAAAATATTTGTTATTGATCTATATATATTTAATTTTCATATAATATTTAATAAAATTAAGATTTAATAATTTAATGATAAATTTCATGTATTAAATTTGAAGTTTCTCAATTTGTAAATAAGAATTTGATTATTATGTAGGGGCAAAATACATGGTATAACTTTAAAAAGTTTATACCCATTTAAAATTGATACGTTTTCTTTAATTATATACTTATTCCCTTCCTTTTGGCTTATAAAAATCTTATTTTCCATCTACAAAGATTCATTGTTAAGAATATTAAGTTAAGATGATTTGTTTTGATGATATCAGGGTCATCCTCTGCCTATGGTAGATTTCCTCATTGGGACTCACGATCCTGTGATCCATTCCCCTAATTCATTTTTAAAAAGATAGGACCTGAGAGCCTAATGAGGTTAAGGTATCATAATTATGGTTAGGAATATATATTAAGTAGGTAACGCTGACAAATATTTAGTGAGTTTACTCAATTCCGCATCCATAAGAATATCGCCGAGTTATATTGAATGGAGCATTAGAATCAATGCAAGAAAAATATCAGGGTAACAACTTACCTTTCTTCCAATGGGGCATGGTAGATACATCTGGATTGGAACTGTTATAATTGGCTCAAAGATCGGTGTGATACCGACAAATTTTTAAGCTTTAATCATAGTATTGTCGCCCTTTGATTGTTTATGGACTACTCTTACATTGCTTACAATATAGTAAGTAGCGATCTTTGAATTTGAAGGATGTTAAAAAGGCAAGGATGGACTATTATTATTTCGCAGTCAAACCTGAAACCGGTGCGTTAAACCAATAGTAGTTGGTCAAGATTTCTCAATGGAAAGCCTTCTAGAACCGTTCCTAGTGGAGATAGAAAAAGTAGAGAAAGACCTTCGGGATGGCTCCTCGTAAGCAGGGATTTGTTAATTTATCTCTCGCTCGGATGGGGTGGGGGAGGTTGAATTAAGAAAAGAGATTTTCAAAGATCTATTACTTGTGGACGCAAGGATTCTTAGTTAGCATACTTAATGATGGGATTCACACGATATAAGTCTTATTAGGCTTCATTTTTAGTAATAAACAAATTTATTTTTGAAGTTTCTTTATCCCCTTCAAACGTTAAACAAGATTCCATTATTATTAGTATTTATAAATAGTTTCTAATTAGTGAGGATTAGTATGATTTGGTATTTATGTCAAAATAAATAAAAAAATAATATTTAATGATCTACCGGTAAATTGCTTAACATAAGTTATTATTTCTGAATTGCCACGAGATGCTAACATGATTCAAAAATTATTTTTTTGGAATTGGCTTTTAATTAGCAAAAAATGGTAATAAGAAGTGACAAAGCTTCCATAGAAACAAGGGAAACATATTAAAAAAAATATATGAGGGAAGCAAATTTAATAATGATTATTTTTTTTAATAAATAAAGAGAAAATATTGGGAATATATTTTACGTTTAAAAAATAAGCCTTGAGAAAGCAAATAAAAAAATGCTTCCTTTTTTAATTTAAAATTATTTTTCATTTTTAAAAGTATTATTTTTGTTTAATAATTGTAATTATATTAATGAAAATTTATTAAGATTATAAGAGTTGTATAAAAAAATCTGTATCTATATCTATATCTATATACTATTTCAGAGGTATCTGTATCTGTTAAAGATACTTTAGATACATTTTGATACATATTTATTTAATACTTTTTTATCTAAAAAATAAAAAATTTAAGTGCAAATTTTATCTCATATGTATGAGCATATAATTTAAATAAATACATATTATAAAAATATTAAGATTAAAATATATATATATAATATTAAGACTAAAATATATATATAATATTGAAACTTATATATAAAAAAAAGATATAAATATTATTTTTCCCCATTTATACCTATAGATATCAATTTAAGATTGTAAAGGATATTTTTATCATGCAAAGGAATTTATTAATCCTTACTTAATCATGATGCCCATTAATTATAAGCTATACCATTGATGCATAAAATTATTAAGCATATAAATTTATTTAGAATGTTTTAAAATAATTTTATAGAAATTCCAATAACTTTCAATGAATAAATTATAAGTTTAATGTAAAAAAATTTATTTTTAATTTTAAATCTATTTTTGATTTTGATTGAAAAAAACAAAAAAACTTATTAAAAAATTTAAAATCTAGCAATAACTTTTATAATTCAGTATTTGTTCATTTTACTCAATAACAAAGACGAATTCTACTTATTTATAAAAAAATTTGATTGCTTCCCCAGTGGCCCCTACACTTTCTGAACGAATGACAGAATATTCCTTTGGAAAGTACCCCCTTGAAAAGTACCCCCTTGAAAAGTACCCCCTCCCCCCCTTGAAAAAATGATAATTATTTTATGCCCATTAATTTCAAAAATAATTTTATTGCATCAATTTTTAATTTATAATATAAATAAAATGCAAAAAATATATACTTTATAAATATTATTTTTAAATTAATAATTTAAATAAATTAGGGGAAGAGAAAGCGAAAGAATTTTTCATCAATATTTAATTGTTTAAATAAATTTTTTTCCCATTGATAATATGGTTAAATTATTGAGAAATGAATCTTTCATGGTAATACGAAGTCTTGTTTTAATTAATTTAATTTTATTCATGACTCTTTCGGCAGTACATGAGGTTGTAGAAATGGTTAATAAATATTTATATAAATTCTTAAATTAAAAAAAGCAGAAAAATTTAAAAGTAGACGATAAGGTAAAATAAATGAATAGTTTTTCCAATCTGAATCGTAAGTCCCTGAATTATCATCATCATCAGAAGAAGCTAAATAATGTATTGGTAAAAATATTTTAATTAAATAAATTTACAATTCTCAGAATCTGACAAATCTTTAGATTCTTGAACCTCTAGGTCATGATTAATAATTACATTCCCCATTTTGGCCATCTTATAAATATTTCTAAACTTCAACATTTCTTCGAAAATTTGAATTTAAATTGTAAAATTTACAGATATCATCGATAATTTTTCTGCCATAGTGATGTTTGATGTAAAAATTTCATCGAATCATCATTAAATCTTTCGTTAAACTGCATAATAATTAAATCGAGTGCAGCATAAAACACACCTATTTAAAGCTAAAAAAAATTCCTATATTTAATGATGAAAGTATATATACCTCTCCTTTTTGGATTGTAATGTTTGAAGTCTAGAACTTTCAAAATCAAAAGGTAGATTTATCTCCTTCATAAAATCTTGTGCCTTTGAAAAATATCCAAAAATTCAGTGTTATTATCTATTATATTAAAAAATAATTAAGACAATAATTTATATTATACTTCTAAAATTAATCAAGCAATCTTTTGCCAATTGAATTTAATTTATTGCAAACCCTATATCCTTCGAAATGATTTGCAATTTTGTATAAGCCAAACTTGTTATCAACAATATTTTATCCAAAACACAAAGTGATAAGATAAAATCAAAATTTTTCTATTCTAAAGACTATAGCACTAGCCATAGTGGAAGTGGCAGGATCTTCAGAATCCTTTAAATTTGTTAAAGCTCCCCTCAAGGCATCATAAAGTAGAAAAATATTTACACTAGCTTTATATGACGATAGCCAGCTTCTAAATAAAAAAACATTTTAAATCTAAATAAATAAGGTACTATTATCGAGTGGTATTCTTGATGCGAAATCGTTGCGATTTTTTCAGATCATTACACTGACATTTTTTGAGTACCTCATATTTACACTATTAAAATAGATATAAATCTCATTTAGTATTCCTAAAACATTTCTAAGTTCTTTAATTGATTGGCATAATTGAACAATGATTAAATTTAATCGATGCAATAATCCCAAATATAAGCTGCCTTTGGCGCCTCTGCTCTAATCATTGCCTGCACACCATTGATTCCACTCATGTTTGAGGCGCTATAACTTTGCCCAATTAGAAATTAAAGGGGTAAATTTATCGAGCCAAGTTTGGATATTATATTATGCTTAATATTGAGACCTGTGGTATTTCCCGTACAATATATGTCAATCAGTCTTTCAACAGGCTTCGGCGTCTCACTATTTTCAACATATTTTACTATCAAAGCTATTGCTTCTGATTTAGAAACATCATATGTGCCATCAACTATGATTGAAAGCACCTGTTAAATGTAATCTCATTTTGAATTTTTTTGTAACCATATTTTTCATGGTTTCAATGAGAATATTTTTGTTATTATATGATAATAGATTTGAATATAATTTCGTTTTTAATCCCTTATTATTTCTATACCTTTTCTTTCTTCATTTTGTTGTATATAATAAGGGCCATCATATTGCCTTCTTGTTTTCTGTTCCCCCAGAAGGTTTACGAGATATTAAATAATCTAAATATCTTATTATAATTCTTATGATAGAACGGTTATTATCTACACATTTTTTCTGGGGTGTTATAAATTTTAATATCTGAGAAAGCCTTCCATAAGCGGCCATCATATGTGCCTGTGAAGATTCATGCAGAATAATATCACGATTAAAATTCTGCCATTTATCTAGACCTTCACATGTCCATTTTGAATTTGTGTGTAGACCTCCAAATAAGAGACATGTTAAGCAAAAAACTTTATTCATTCTAATATTATAAGTAATCCAATTTCTAATCATCTCTTATATTATGAGATTTGCAATAGGCATATTTTAAAATTCGAAAAATAATTTATGACAAGAAATCTCGGATAACAACATAATTTACTAAACATCGACCAAAATTTCCGTCAATATATATTAAATTAAATATTAAGTTGGGGGGGGGGAGAGTCTTATTATTACATTTATAAACCAGAAATCACTTGATCATGATGGATGTAACAAAACAGTAAAAGAAATAAATAACAAAGAAAATTTTTAAAAAAGTACCCCCCACTCAAATTTAATGAAGCAGTTGCTTCGGAAATGTGCTTTCCTAGTAGTAAACTTGAAGCTTCGTCACTGGTAATAAGATTAGATTCTTAAGGATATATTTTAGTCAGTTTTTTTAAAAAATATTTTTATAATTAATCGGTAAATTATTTAAAATTTACTTTACTCTAATGTTTTCTGCCTCCACATAATATGCGAAAGATATTCGATTTTTTTAAACAGAACAGAGGTAAATAAGCTAGGCTACTTAAGGATTAGTAGTTTAAAGGATTTATATTTTGATTATCGATTTACCGTTTCTCCACTTATGAATAGATTAAATTATGCACTAGTAAAATACAAAGCGATAATTTTATTAGCACTTTTTTGAAAATAAATTTTAATTACACTTATATATCAAGGGATAGAGTTTTATTTATGTCAGCTAATATTGATTTGTTTATTTAGTGTATAATCTTCTAAATACATGGTTCTCTTAACTAACACAGTAAATATTTAAACCTATTATATAAAAATTCGATAAATATATATAAATAATTTATATTTTTAAAACATATATAATAAATTTGATTATATTAAAATATATTTAAGTTTAATATCATAACATTATTGATGTTTAGAAATTTATGTACATTGATTTATTTAAAAAATAGCAGAAGCCATTAAGTGACAATTATACCAGTAGATATATGTAAAAATATTTCTATTATATGTTAAATAACAGTCAGTCACATTTTTTTCAAATAAAAAAATTTTGGTAAGAGACCTAAATAGCAAGTATCATAATAGCCAAAAATGAGAATATTTACACTAATACTCATACAAATATTCACAAAAATGGCCGCCATATTTTGATATGATTCCAACTGTAGCTGATAACCTTAAAAATTATCTTAAATATAAACAACTTGAAATAAAAGTAATAAACCATTTTATATATTTATAATTTTTGTTTTCAGCAAACACAGAAGAAAAAGGAATATATATGCTACTAAGGGCATGAATATTTGGCCCATACAAGTGGTAAAAAGGCCGTTTACCTTACTTGTCGCAAAAGATGTGGTGGTAGAGCCAAATTAATGATTGGTCTCGATTTAATTATCACCATCCAACATTCTTTAGAATATCAAAACTTGGTAGCAGCCATAACTCCTAATGCAAATCAAGATATCCTTACAATAATTTTAACATTGATTTAAAGATTTAGCATTAGCATTAGCCCCTCCACCTTCAAGTTCAGTTGCCCTGGCCATTACACATCAAGGTATTTTTAGTATATTTTTATTAAAATTAATTTAAAATTATTAGCCCAAGTTTCAATAGCCCTTCAAACTTCTAATGCATATCAAGGTATTTATATATATCCATACAATAATTTTAACATTGATTTAAAGATTTAGCATTAGCCCCTCCACCTTCAAGTTCAGTTGCCCTACACATCAAGGTATTTTTGTATACTTTTATTAAAACTGTACTGTCAATTGTATAGTATCCATATAATGTATCAAGAAGTTATGATACCGATTATATATGCCCTCCTCCCCGATAAAAATAGAGGGACATATATTGAATTATTTCAAATTATCTTGCAATTTTGCTCGATGAAAAATATCCGATTCAAACCTCGATTTGGACAAACTGATTACGAGGCCGCAGCTATATCGGCGCTTAGGTTTGTTTTTCCCAATACATTGTATATTATAACTAAAAAAATTTAGGCTGTTTTTTTCACTATTCCCAGGCTCTTTGGCGTAAATGTCCGGCGCTGGGTTTAGTTAGCAGTTATTTGCATAATACTACTATTCATCAAGTTGTTAGACGAATGACCACTTTGTCATTTTGCAAAGAAGAACATATTTCCGAGGTACGGGCATCATGCCATGCTCTGTCTGCTGAATATCCTTTGCTCAAAAATTTTATGGATTTTACATGGCTCGGAGTTAATGCCATATTCCCCCGAAATATATGGACCAGGTAATTAAAACATTTAAATATTAACTTTACTTATAATCTTAGGTATCAAGTTGACGGCCGGCCCTAGAACTAACAACCACCTGGAGGGGTATCATCATGCCCTCAAGAGAAAAACAAACGTGGCTCATCCGAATATTTATTGTCTGATAAATATTTTAAAAAGACACCAACATTCGAGTGAGCTTAAGGTCTTACAAATTAATAGTGGGTTGAACGCGAGGAGAATAAATAAAAAATTCGATCAATTAAATATTAACATTGATATTCTAACTCGTATATACGAGCGTACAAATGAAATATATCCTTTTTTAGATAATGTTTCATATTTTATAAAACAACAATCATAACCCGTTATTTATATTTCTTTTATATATTTACATTTTTATTATTCTCTTGCTATATATTGTATACTTTATTTACATTTTTATAATTATTTTGTATAATAATGTAACTTTAATATAAAAATTTATAAATAATTTTTTTTCATGCATATAGCATACATATTTCAGTAATAAAAATACTTATTTAGTAGATGCTTTGACCTAAAATTGTTGCTTATAGAGGGCAATGACGTATAATAATACATAAACTGATGATTCATTCATTAAACCTTTCTTTAAAATGTATAGTAGTAACATTATGTAAATATATTTTTAACTGCTTGTAAAAATTTTGATAAAATACGAATCCTTTGGGTGAAAATTTTTATAAAAAGAAAGACCAAAGCATTTAAAAGAGTTTTTTATTCTGCCAAAATATTGTAAAAATTATAGAATCTTTATAAAATTCTAGTGACTCACAGGATTGTTTAACACGCATGTTCAAGTGGTGTCTTATGATTCTTTTCCGATTTGGGTTGATTTAAAAAAAATATTTTTTTGTGAGTGTTTATTTAATCTTCATTTTTCTAATAAATTATATCAGCGTCTACCTCTACATGAGAGAAAAAAACCCTAACTCCACCCGAAAAAGATTTTTTACTGCCTATCCCCAGGAAGCATACACTCTAATTCTGAAATAAAAATAATATATATTTATACTATTTCTAAAAAATTACTATTATTTTTACTACCTTAAAATTTACATGAGTGAAGCAAATTTAATATTATCTATTTTTTAAAATAAATAAGGAGAAAATCATGCGAATGTAATTTTACTTATAAATAATAAGTGTTGGGGAAGTAAATAAAAAAATGCCTATTTTTTAAATAAATAAAAGAGGTTGAGAATATTTTTATATTATATTTTTATCTGTGTCTAATAATTGCAAATTGTATTATTGAAAATTTATCAAAAATGATTTAGTTTAAGAATTTTTGATGTGAAGCAATGAATTATTAATAGGAAGATAAAAACCAAAAGGATTAATATGAAAAATATGAATGGCTCACTGGATGTGGATTTTCTATATCCTTATATTGTTGGTCGCCTATTATTCTTGAAGGAAAAATATGTTTGGATATGAATAATTTTTTAAAGGCAATTTTACAGCATGAAGAATCAACCGCTTATTTGAAGTCGATAATTCAATTAAAATCATTTGCCAAAAATTTAATTAAAAATATGATAGATTCCAGGTGCAAAATATGAAAACAAAGACGAATTCTGCTTATTTATAAATATTAATTTTTTGTATGGTTAGACTTATAAAAAGAAAAAATGATTTTCTATTACTTCCCTGGTAGTATTTAATGCTTCGTCACTGTCTGAAGATTTTGCGTATAGATGGCAAGAAGATTTGTTAGGTTACATAAAATTATTTTGAATAAAATCTTATGGGGCCATTTTAAAAAATCGAAAGCGGGCTTTTAACAACACTAAATTACTTAATAAAGAATTAAAATATTTATATATAATAATAATTAAATAGTATAGCCATAATTTACAAAATTGTAATATTTATTTTAGATTATATAATTAAAGTTTTATAATATATACTATAACTTTTTATATAATTAATCGTTTAAAATTTGTATAAAAATCAGTGACGAAGCGTCCATAGAAGCAAGGGAAGCAGGGAGGCATTGCTTCCCTTGAAATTTTTCTTATAAAATTTTTAAATAAACTTAATATAATCTTTTTACTATGCCAAATAAACTAAACTGAATTCGTTAAAAAAAATTAACATAATTTTTATAACTTAAAAATATTAATATAATTTTTATAACGTTAAAAAAATAATATTATTTTTAGTATATTAAGAAATACTATTATTTTTACTACGTTAAAAATGTTACTATTATTTTTACTACGTTAAAAAAAATATACATGAGGGAAGCAAATTTAATATTGCTTATTTTTTTTAATAAATAAAGAGAAAATCATGCCATGGTATTGTGTAATTTTACCATTAAAATATAAGTATTGGGGAAGCAAATTAAAAAATGCTTATTTTTTTAATAAATAAAAGGAAATTTTTTATTTAATATTTTTTTCCTTACTTTTTTAAAATAAAAAATTTTTCGTTTTTAAAATCCTTAATTAATGTTTAATAATTGTACAGGATGAGCCAAAATCCATTATTAAATCTATCTTTGATTTCGATTGAAAAAAAATTATTAAAATTTAAAATCTATTTTTATTATGCAGTACTTGATCATTTTACTCAAAAATAAGATGAATACCACTTATTTATAAATCTTAATGTTTTTATGGTTTGAGTTTGACTAAAATAAAAAAATTTTTTGATTGCTTCCCTATTAGTAAACTTGACGCTTCGTCACTGATAAAAATTATATGGGGATATATTTATAATTATATAGCAATAGTCTCATAATATTATAATGATTTTTATATTAATAATTTATAATTACATATTAATAATTAATAAAATTATTTATATATTAATAATTTAAACTTCTTTACATTTTCATCATTTAATATCTCGCTATTTTGATAATCGCTATTGGGTTTAGTTAGCTTATATTTGCATAACTTTGCCATTTTGCAAGGAAGAACATGTTCCTGAAGTACAATCATCATGCCATGCTCTGTCTGCCGTATATCATTATTTTGCTTTACCGTTTTAATAAATCAAATGAGAGATAAATGTTTTTCATTGTTTCCCTAGTTTGGTCACTGTTATAGCTATTCACCATAAGCTATGTTAAAGTAGCGTGCTACATTTTTTAAATAGCGATAGTTAGTTACTTTACTTTTATAAAAATAGTAGCTAATTAATAGCGCTGCCATTTATTTAGAGTAGCCATAGCTAAAAAAGAGGGGAAGCTTGAGAGGATATTGTAGAACAATCTCTGAAAATATTTAATACGTAACTTATTAGGTTAATTTTTAATATTTAATTATAATTTTTTATAGGAAAAAATTGTAGTATAGTTAGTTTTCATTTTTCTAATAATCTATGATTTGCTCCTTATCAACGTCTACATAGAGAAAAAAAAACTCTTACCTCCTACCCCTAAGTGATTTTTTATTCACTATTCATAAAGGCGATATGATGACATGTACCTTCTCCCCAGCATGTCGCTATTGCTTCTTATTAGTATTCTCCTTTATTTAATATAAATTTTAATATATAAATTTGTAATTATATTATAATACCCCCCCCCCCCTCATATAATATAGAAATGATTTAAATACAATTGCAATATACATGTTTATAATATCATATAATAAACATAATATTAATATGGATAAATTATAGTTAAAATTTATAAAAGATATATGTGTTTATTTATAATTTAAAACAATTTATATATTAATAATTTATAAAATACTATAATATTATTAGATAAAAATTATGCCTAATATATTTTATAATAACAGTTTTATAATATTAAAATGATTTATATATATAACAATTTATACAACACTATTAATATATAAAACTTATATATGTAATAATATAATTATATAATTAAAATAATATAATAAAATGATTTACATTTTAATAATTTATAAAATAATTTATATATTATTAGGCTTCTTAAGATTTTCATTCATTTAATTCTTTGCTATAGAGGTGGAACCAAAATTTTCATTCAGATGTATAATTTTAAGCTAATACAATTGCTAGAGAGTAATAAAAATTCAAGCTTAACCGGTTTCTGCTTCAATTCAATAATTGGAAAAGTTTTTTTATTAGGAAGCAGAAAATTATACATATTAAGTAATATTATTGAAAGACTTATTGACATAGAACCTTTTTTAGATAAAGACAATCCAAATATTCAGGAAAATGCAATAGAATTGATAAGATTTCAGGATGCCTTGGATTTTTCAAAATCTGAAATAAATTTGTTATCATTTGATTTTATCTTTAATTATGTAAACATATCCATCTATCTTTATCAAAGATTTTATTAAAATTTATAAGGATTCATTATGCCTAATTTATGGTGGAGAAATATCAAAAATATACATGATTTCTGGTTACATTTATAGAAACCATAGTTTAAAATGTGTTAAGGATTTTGAGAGTTATAATATCACTGCTTCATCATGGAGCTTGGATCAAGAAATTATAATATTGACCACTAATAAAGTACTTTTTTTCTAATAATATTTCCAACAAAACTTTTACTAATAGGATGAAATATTGGTATTAAATTCAGAATTTGATATAATTAAACAAATGATATTAAACCCTTCAAATATAGGAGCAAATGAACATGTGTCATTAGGATGGGGAAGTATGACAACTCAATTTAAGGGCTCTGCTATTACTAAGAAGAATGTAATTATCAATTTTTATAAAATTAATTAAAAATTTATAAATTTTTTGAATTTAAATCTGTAGCAAATATTAGTATATTAATTATATTATACAATTTTTATGTTTTTAAATTAATATAGCTTAAAGCAACTGCCAATACTTATGACAAATTGGAAAGTAACTCATCATGTATAATTTTTAATGAGCATGAAAATAAAGTACAAAATCCTACATGCAAAACTAATGATTTTAAAGAATTCAAAAATCCTTATATATCGTGGAATGTTCAAGAAAATCGATTTTTTGCTATCAGCACTTTTGATATAAGTCATAAAGGTAACAAAGATAGTGATGTTAACGGGATCAGAAAAATAAGAATATATGATAGAAACAATGAATGGAATATACATACTACAGTGGAGTATACACAAAATTTGATGAGGGTGATTTTTATATAAATATAAATTCTAAATTTTATAATTATAGTTTTTTTAATATCCTTTTATTTATGAATATAAATCAGAGACCTGCAGAGGTCACATTTGCAAGGCCTGGCCCTGATCTTTTTTCAAAAATTTTTTATGGCCTGGCCTGGGTTTAAAAATTTTAAGCCCGGCCCGGATATTTAAAAAAAAATTTTAAGCCCAGCTCGGAATTATTATATTCGACCTGGTATATACAAAAAATTCACCTATTTGGTATTTTATCTTTTTTGGCTAGTATTATCATTTAATAAGCAAGCATATTAACTAATGTTGTTAAACGGCTCATTTTGAGCCGATTTTTAAAAAGGGCTAACTCAATATTTTTGCCAGAAAAATATTGACTAAGCCTAGAAATTTCGATATTTTATGACTAGACCTTTGCTCCTTTTATGAACAAAATTTTTATGGATAAAATACTGTGTTAGCCGTTTTAAAAAATCGGCTCAAAACAAGCCGTTTAACAACACTACCATATTTTATTTTTTTATTCTAAACAGATATTTAGTATATTACAAATTGATACTATAAAAAATTTGTGTAGATAATATTTTGAGTATACTATATTAATTGTATTTAAAAAAATAATAAAACTGATATTTTAATTAATGAAAAATATAACATATATTATATTTATATAATAATGTATTTATTACCTATTATACTTTGCTTATTTATTCCATGGCAGGAAAACTATAATTATATTATGTAATAGAACTATGAGTGTTAGCTAGTGTTAACTTTCACCCAACATTATAATAATCATAACTATATATAATCATTATAACCATTCTAATTAACGAATATAATAATTCATGTTGTATAAAATTTTTTAAAAAATTTTACAACCCGACCCGACCCGTGTATTTTAAAAAAAAAATTTCAGGCCCAGCCCAGCCTGGGTATAAAAAAAATTTCAGCCTCGTGTCCAAGGACGGGCCTGCAAGTCTCTGATATAAATCTTAATAAAATTTTAAGTTAATTTTAAGGATTTGTACCCTAACAAATACTGACTTTATTTAGAGTTCATCGTTCTTAAAAAAATAATGGTTCAGTTTGCACTTTTAAGCCCTTTTGAACCCTTTCACATACATACACGCTAGAATGTATATAAAGAAGCACATTTAAAAATATATTCCCACTAAAACCCATTTATAAAACAGCCAAAGTTTATTTTATCATTATTGCACCTTAAAATCTACATAATATATAAATTATAAACAAATAAACAGTATTTATTAGCTAGTAATATAACAGTTATTCTTAGATTGACAACCTATACTGATTAACCAATAAAAGTTGATTGATAATAATCTTTAAAACCTGTAAGAATTCAAAATGTTTCACCAACATTCTTTGAGGTTCACTTTAGGTTCAGATGACCAAATTTTTATTGGTTCAACTTGGGTTTGATAAATAATGATGGTTCAGTTTTCATTATTTCATTTCCAAAATTAAGTTATAAAATAAAGATGCATAATGCTGATTCCAATATCATTCCTATATTTTTTATATGCCAAGATACTGTCAGTTCTTTGATTTTTATGCTTCATCTTATATTTAAATTTTGATGCCTTTTTTTGATTCAATAATTTGGTTGGTCCAGAAAATTTCTTTGAATCACAATAAAAATTGCATTCTTTTGTTGTATTATTCTTCATAAGAAAATTAATTCCACAAAAAATAAATATAGAGTTCTTGAGATCATTTTTAAAAAATTGGGCTTAGTAAAGACCCCACTTTACCTTGTTTAAATAATTTATTTTAAAAAACTTTTGGCTAATAATATTTATCATATATATACACATGTGATCATAAATTAATTATATAGAAATTGGCATTTCTTAAAATGTCACTTATCCTTGCTAATCCAATCCTGCATCTCTATTATAAATACTAGTGATTGGCTCGATTTGAACCATTTAAAAACGATTAACTCAATATTTAAGCCAGAAAAATCTTTTACTAAGCCTCGAGATTTCGTTAATAGATGTTCAAACCTTTGTGCCATGTATGAGCAAAATCTCCAGGATTGCGTAAATTTTTCTGAATAAAATATTGAGTTTGCAGTTTTTAAAATCGGTTCTAATCGAGCTCTTTAACAACTAATAAACACTATCATGTTGTTTCCGCCTACATAATATTAATTTAATATACATTTGATTTACTTAGTATTATAAAATGTGTAAAATGAAGGCAATATATTGAAACTATACTATATATCTCTCTTTTTTTAACTTAGGTTATATTTTTTATTCCCTAATTGCTTTCTGTTTTAAATAATAATTTAAGCCCATATGTTGGCGGCCCGATTATAGCGACCTATTAACAACTATATCCAAACCGGAAACACCCTATTTTAACTTGACATTTTTTGAAAATAATGGCCTAAAACTCGGGGGGTTTGATTTAAATCAATACCGATCATGCGAATTTAATTTTTTAAATGGCGCTGAAACAACATACAATTCTGTTGATAAAGGTGATGCTATCAGAGAAACTGGCGAAATTATTCTTAAAATTGGGTGGAACGTTTGTAAATATTCGGGTCAAGATCCCATCGTATTAGCTATCCTGATTGCCACTGAGATGAATCTCGTGAAAACTGATGGATTAGCACCTAACGGCGAAATATTATGTGGAGAAAATAGAGAAAGGGAAAATGAAGGAGGATATAGCGATACGAGAATCGAATTATGGACCAGCAAAAATTATCACTGGTATTTGAAGGGTGTACTTAGTCGCAAATACGATACAACCGTACCTATCAAAGGTGATGATAAAAGTAATTAAAAATTTTTATGCTTAATAGATGTCAAATTAAATTATCTCACTTTATTAACGTTCTCTCCCCTTTACTTTTTATTTCTTCTTCATATTATAAATAAATTGGATATGTATATGTAAGTATTTATGAGTAATATCGACTAACTTTATAAGCTAAAATAATATTTTCTTTTTAATCAAATTCTATGTTCATGATGTTTAAATTAATTTATAGGCGTATGTAATAACATTTAAGGATTAAATCGCTAATTAAAGCCTTTAGACTAGGTTCATAAGAACTTCGGGGGAGAGTTTTTTTATTAGTTCTAATGGAATTTTTCTAATTTACTGACACTCAATTTATTGGACGCCTGATGACTTTTACGAACGATTTTTTGGTGTCTGATTGTTAAAAAAATCATGGTAAAATTAACTATTGGTCATTCGCTTGTGATGATTAAGTGGATTTATTTAAAGTTGTTTTTTTGTGTTAACAAAAAAAAGGATGTTTTCTCTAAAAGAATACGATTAAGAAGTAATGGTTAAACCTTCCTATGTTTTAGAAAATATCTGGTGGTTTTATTGTGGCGCTTAAGATTTGATGGCAAAATGTACAAGAACGCTTGTGACTTAATTATTTTTTCCCTCATTATTTGAAAACTGAATGTGAGACTGTATTAAAAGATCAAGTTATCGGCAGTGTTCAAGATAAAAGTTAAAGATTTCAGAATCCTTAATTGTATTACCAACAATAATATTAAATATGAAGGAGTGATTCTATTTATTAATCATTTTTTTAAATAAAAATTAAATTTAAGAAAGGAGTTATAATTGTAATTATAAATATAACTAATTACATGCTTGAAAAATTGTAATTAATTATAATTATTAATTCCTTTTTTTAACGTCGATTTAATTACAACTAGCTACTAATTACAAAAAAGGGAATTATAAGTAGGTAATATACTGCCCATCTTTGTTTGCATATATTAGTGCATCGGGCCTAATTTTTCAAGGGCTCTCCAGTACACAAGGTACTGGAGAACCCTGAGGCCAGCAGGCCATTCTTTATTGCTATCTTTAATATACAGCATATGTATTATTACTATAAATGGCGAGTGTTATTATATAACGCGTTATAATACAATTATCATTATATCATACGATAACAATCCGCAGGATTTATTATATTTGTTTGCGAACTATAAGAGCCCCTTAGGGGAAAAACCAGAGGTACGTCCAACGGTTTACGCAAGAGTTAATAATAAATTGTTTAGTTAAAATTAAAAAATACAAAAAGTAAACAATTAACCTTGCGTAACCTATTTATAGGCATAGGATCTTATTTCTGAGGTCGGATGTATGGCTTTGACCCTAGGGAGAGGCTGGAACGGATAGATTATTATTATCACAATAATCGTTTCCAGCGGACCTATCGGCCCATGTTTTTGGCTATTGCCTAAGTTATTGTTAACAATCTTATTTATTATTTATATATATAAACGTAACTAAATTAATCATGTATATATGTATAATATTATATCAATGTGGTGGGGGGGGTGAGTGTTCCTCGAGGGTGATTTGTTCCTCGCAGGCTAACATCTCTTCAGTCTGAACCGTATCCTCATTGATTGATAATTCCAGGGTGTTATCGAAAATCCCGGGGTCAAAGTCCAGTTCACGGTTCAGACTGAAGAGATGTTAGCCTGCGAGGAACAAATCACCCCCGAGGAACACTCACCCTTCCCCCCACATTGATATAATATTATACACATGATTAATTTAGTTACGTTTATATATATAAATAATAAATAAGATTATTGTTAACAATAACTTAGGCAATAACCAAAAACATGGGCCGATAGGTCCGCTGGAAACGATTATTATGATAATAATAATCTATCCGTTCCAGCCTCTCCCTAGGGGGAAAAATCAGAGCCATACATCCGACTTCAGAAATAAGGTCCTATGCCTATAAATAGGTTACGCAAGGTTAATTGTTTACTTTTTTTAATTTTAATTAAACAATTTATTATTAACTCTTGCGTAAACCGTTGGACGTACCTCTGATTTTTCCCCTAGGTGGCTCTTATAGTTCGCAAACAAATATAACAAATCCTGCGGATTGTTAACGTATGATATAATGATAATTGTATTATAACGCGTTATATAATAACATTCGCCATTTTTAGTAATAATACATATGCTGTATATTATAGATGTAAATAGCAATAAGAATGGCCTGCTGGCTTCAGGGTTCTCCAGTACCTTGACCCACCCGAAATAAATTATTTGTCAGCTCGACCCAAATCTGTTTAAATTTAACGCCTTGTTACTTGCAAGATTTTAAAATATATCAATTTATTTGACAAAATGTAATATCATGTTTAAAAATATAGGCCAGGCCCGACCCAGCCCAAAACCGTAATTATTTTTAAAAAATAGATCCGGCCCGGCCCGAATTTTCAGATCTCTAATATATATCGCAAAAAATCTTAACTCTATTCTATGTTATAGAACATAATGATGAAAAAAAAAATCTAATTTAACATTTCTTTTATATCATATAAGAAAGGCTTTTCTTTATTGATAAGTTTTAAATATAAAACAAATATATGTGAACAAGATAAAAGTAAAAGTAAATAAAAACATATATAAATTGAAAATTATACCAAAACAAATTGAATCCCTAAATTATATTTAAAATTTTATATTTAAATATTTTTCCTTTAAAATATGGATTCTTTGGTTTCCAATGTTTGGATTCCGATTAGCCAATATTTTAAAAAAAAAATGAATGTATTGGCAAATTGTCTACTGATGGATGTGCCATTGTGTAAAGATGAAGTCAACCAGTGTTTCGTGTTTGTTTATTTCTTTGTGGTAATACATGTATAATTCCGAGATTTACTAATATCCCTCCGTATGTGAGCTCATCAGATCTTAGGCGCCATCATCTGGTGAAATTTAATGTAATGTTAGCATTTGCACAATATTTAGTCAAATTGTATGTATCATATTTTAAAATAAAGTTGATTACATACGCGATTTCATATGGGACACTGAGGAACCGCTTAGAATACATACCATAACTCGGCAAGGCATCTACAGCAGTTACACATGGGCCAGTCATTTCGATGTTCATTATTCTAGCGTCTGCGATAACAAGGGGCTAGAGTGAGCCATATATTTTTTTTACCTGTATTTTAAAAAGGTCGGATCAGCACCTAATAGGAAAAAGCACATGTTCATTATAAAAATGATGGCTTACGTATTAATCTATTCCCAGTGTGCCACATATTATTGAAGCATTTAAATGCGCCTTCATTTCACCGATTGCCAAATTTTTACGTAATAATGAATAAGAATGGAAGAAAGGAACGAAAAAGGAAAGGGAGATTTTTTTTTAAAAAAATGAATAAATTTTTTATCGATTATAAGGTCGGAAGTGATTAACATGTTAGTGATAGAGGGTTGCAAATTATTGGTCACCCCTATCAATTACATGATCATGCCGCTCCCGTATTACGCTTACTCCTTGGATTTCGATGCCCCAATCAATTACATCACTTATATGGACCCACAAAATAACCACAACGTATGCGAAGTGGTTGCTAAAAATTTTACAGAAAGGTCTATTTGCTCTAATTTGTTATTCGTTTTTCTCGTCGATTCTACGTTCCAAATCTTTCGCCTTGTGTCACGTGAGACCTACGATAACGGTTAAAATTATTTAATCATAAAATTTAAGTTGTTTTTGAATAGGCCTAAGTTTACTTGCACACACCTTTAGCCTCATTTATAGGAAACACGTTATGTTCCATGGTACGTTGTTTACAAAATTAAGCCAATAATATGATGATAACGCTATGATAAAATTTAAAAAACATATGTAGCGATGCGATGATAAAAAAAAATATGCGATACGATTATAAAAATATTTGCGCATTCAATAAAAAAGCATATGATATTTCTTAAATTTATATATATTTAGTTATTTTAAAAAAATATTAACGCGATCATCTGTGAGTTCGATAGCGTTAAATAACAACGCTTGAGCATAACGCCTTTACTATAAAAGAGGCCTAAAATTTTTAAAATATTTTTCCCGTTATATATAACCAATTTTTTTGATCTACACTTGAACGTTATAATGTAATTGAAAATCTTTTTTTTACAACAAAAAACGGCAAATATTATATTTAGAAACGTTACTACTCTCTGAACAGATGACTATATCTCCCCAAGCCAAGACGAATTTGCTCAGAAACAATGTCCCCATGTACATACCTCATGTAAAAGTATGCTCAATTAATAGTATAGGTTCTGCGATATATTCCGTCTCTAATATCTTAGCCCGGTATCGAAATCAAAATGATTTCGATCGTGAGAAAGATACCCAAAATATCACGTCACCCTTGAATATTTATCATTCTCTTCTTTTGCCAAATTTTTACCGACGAGGCAAAGATAATCCGATCCGCCTTGCGTTCGTCTACGTTTCCTCTATATACGTTTTGAATATTTCTGACGATCGGAATCATGATGATGGGTCACATCTTTCGATCGAATTCATTGGGAAAATAAATGACGAAAATATCATAGCTGGAATACATTGGGTATATGATCCTACGAAGACGCCCGAATTTCTCTTCGTAATTCAGGATGGAACCGGAAATTTGAGCAAATTTTATCACAAATTTGTTGACAACGTCGTCGTTAAACATACAGTGATTGAAAATGTAACAATTAATATTTTGATATTAATATTATTTTAATTTTAATAATAATTATCATTTATGAATACTACCTGTTTTACTTAAAACGACAATATTTTTGTCTATTATTTAGTATGTAACGGGGTAACGAATTTCAAAGATAGGAGGATGAAAAAATGTTGTAATCACCTGATTTTTTTAAATTTCTTTTGGATCGTTTCTCTTCCAATAATATTTATATTAATCGTAGTTTTGAGGATGTCAGGGTTTTTCGAGAAGAAACTTCAATTACTAATTCAATTCTCACAAATTTTATAATAGTGGCACACGGAGACCTTAAACAAGTGTTGCTAAAAAATATATTAAAAAAGAAACATGACTAACTGATTATTAATCATTATAAATTTATCAGAATTTGTGTGAATGAAATTGAAGGATTAGAATTACATTCATGTTATACTCAATTATTTATTTTTTTAAATGACACCATATAAAGGCCAAATTTACCTCTAGTGATTGCTAGATGTTTCTTCTGCAGTTAAAAGCAATTTTTCTCTTGATTTAATTTTTTTTTTAACTTATCTACTTTTTATTAATTTTTAGGGGGAGGATATTTCCGTACATGACAGAAGGACACTTTCAAAATTTCCAAGGTTATGCGAATCTTTTTCCGTTGTGGACTCTAACGGGAAATGCTTGGGGTTAAGTCAGAAGACGAAAAGTCTGTATTTCGATTCCCATGATAAGCTAGCTACGCAGAAACCCGTAGCCTCTCAGGTGGATTCTTATCTCGTTTTAAAGAACTCGATAACATTGGAGAGTGAGCAATATTGTGAATCAAAAAACTTTCAAGATGACACACATTTGGGAAAACAATCGAAGCAAGATAATGGGAAATTAGGGTCATTTTGGCTCTATTTCACCCGACATCAAGGTTTGATTAATGAATTGCATAGCAGCTTGTTAAGCCTTGGTGACGGTCAACTTTGTAAAAGTAAAAATGGTAATTATTTTTATTTAAGTTTATATTTGGTTCAATTCTGCTAATATTACTCATTTTGAAACATTCATTTTTCATTTGTTTTTTTTGTTTATATAAGATCATTTATAACAGAGTAGATCTTTAACATTTAGATAATTATAGGAGCATTTTTTTAATTTTCAAAAACCTTCGCCGGAATAGTATTCCTTGTATAGTGCCTCCTAACTCGTTTGATAATTACTATATTTTTAGCCGTTTAAGCCAATTTTTAGCCGAAGACTATCACTTTAGCCATGGGGGTTTTCTTAGAAATATAGCAGCTCGAAAGAAACTAATATAAATTAAATCGCCTAGATATTAACGGATATAGATTGAGGTGAATTAGCCGACATTTTGCTATTATCCCACATACTCCTAACCTAAAAATTTCAGACAATTTGAATGGAGGTAAGGGAGGGTATATACTTAGTAATAAAAAATTCAAGGAAAAATCGAATTAAATTATGAATAATTCAAAATTTGCTTAAATTTTATCCATACATATACATGGTGAAATAACAATTCTGGCCAAAACCAATCCTTTATACTTCAAAAAGATGCGCGATATGAATGATTTAAATTTTAAAGAAAAGATTCCTCCATGTTCTATTGCTATGCCGGATCGCATTTATCTTTTTAATAACCTACGACACATATATACTTTTTTTTCTCATACTATTATTATAATTTTATGAATTTGCGCATTCCTTATATTTGCCACTATATAAAATTGTTATTTTAGGTTTCGAAAATTCTAAAGATTACCGAACAGTATCTAATCATGTGCGTAAAAGCATAGAAGCTCATTCCACGCTTGTTTGCATTGCTAAAGAATCGAGTAGGATTCTGCTATTGGCTCCTAGGGGTAATTTTGAAGTGGTGTATTCGAAGTCTTTATTAATCGATGAAATAGAGTGCCTGCTTGGTAAAAAAATATATATATAATATGATATGATATATATGCCTTTGATTTTTGTAAATTTATTATTAGCGATAGTTTTGTTAATCTAAATCATACAAAAAAAAAATTTTTGAATTTGACATAGAGAGAAGTTTAATCTTAAATATCAAATAAATTTCAACCCATTATCCTTAGAGCTTAAACCACTTTATAAGTCGGGTGCAGTACATATTTCATTAGGGTACGATGTGGGAATTCAGTTTATGGAGTAAAATGAAAGTAAATTAAAATGAACGTAAATTAAATTGAAAGTAAATTAAAATGAAAGTAAATTAAAATGAAAGTAAAATTAAAATGAAATTAAATTGGAACTTAAAGTTTATATATAATTAAATCGAACGTAAAGTATATATATATATTCTTTACCTTTATTAATTATATATTTTCTTTGTCTCTTCACTAATTTATGAATCTTTATTAATTATATATTTTCTTTGTTTCTTCACTAATTTATGAATTTTTATTAATTATATATTTTCTTTGTTTCTTCAATAATTTATGCATCATAAAATTTTCTTCTTTTTAAACAAAAATAAA
Organism: Gordionus sp. m RMFG-2023; assembly: GCF_954871325.1. NCBI lineage: Eukaryota > Metazoa > Nematomorpha > Gordioida > Chordodea > Parachordodidae > Gordionus > Gordionus sp. m RMFG-2023. The sequence goes on from NC_088777.1 coordinate 8,236,331, forward strand.
ATAATGAATCTCCTTTTCTTTTGTTGCCACTGTATTTTTCTTTTTCCACAAAAATAAACAAAATATATGGATGGCTAACAACACGTTCTTAATATATATATATTATAATCATTTAAAATACAATGAATTTTTATCATTCTAATACAACAATATATATATATTAATTATAATCATTTAAAATATAATGAATCTTTATCATTCTAATACAACACGTCCACCCTATTAAGGTTTAGTGTATATAATCTCCTTCAATCTTCATCTTCTAATAATGTCATTTCTTCCATATGACTCAGGATATATCCAATCCCCAATTCATCTTTCATTTCACCCAATAATTCATCTTCTTCCTTCTTCTGTAGCCATATATCCTTATCTTGAGTCATACCAGGTAATGCCTTTTTCTCCGATCTTATATTCACCTTATTGGAAATTTCTGGACATTTATCCTTGACACCTAAAGGATACCTTTCAAATTGAAACTTCTTAGAATATGCTACTGTTTTAATTCCTTCGATTCCTAAATCTTTTCCCTTGACACTGAATCTTTAAATGTCCCCACTTTCTACAACGAAAACATTGACGCATCCGTCTTATATCAAATCTATTCGACAACATACATTCTTCTTCTTTTTCATCTTCCAACAGTTTCTCCCACTTTATCCTCGTGTTTCCATTCATTTGTTGCCTCCATTTATCCTCCTACTTTATCGACAATAGATAATAATTAATTGGTAATATCACATTTTTCATGATATGTGTCTTAAAATGCAGGTGTGATACGTTTGCCATCAAATCTTTAAAAAATGCAAAAATAAATATATACCTCTTCCCCCTCCCAGCTCTATGTATAAATTATTCTATACTTATTTTTGGGTTGTTGTAAATTAGCTATATTCTTTAAATTTTTATCTAGAGGTCTTACTTCCAAACCGTTTATGGTATGACCCAAATAAACTATTTCAGTTACTCCTAAGACACTTTTCTCTCTACTGGCCTTTAAACCCTTCTCAAATATTCTCCTAAAACCTCTTCTAACCTCTGATTATGTTGTTCTGGTGTTACACCCGTAATCAATACATCATCCATATTATAGAAAATCCCTTCTAAACCTTGAAAATCAGATGCCATTGTGTTGAAATATTGGAGCTGATACGCTGTGACCAAAAGCAATCGACAAAACGCAAATAAACCCTTAGATGTGATAATTGTAAATAATTTATGTATATCTTCCCTAAGAGATAATTGTAAATATGCTGTGGAAAAATCAATTTTAGAGAAATATTTACTTCCCTTTAAATTAGCTAAAATTTCTTCAATTCAAGGTAATGGATATTTAACTTCCACAACCCACGGATTGAGAGTGACCCGAAAGTCAGCGCAAAGCCTTAACTTTCCAAAGAATTAAAACAGTAGTATATTCTAAGAAGTTTCAATTTGAAAGGTATCCTTTAGGTGTCAAGGATAAATGTCCAGAAATTTCCAATAAGGTGAATATAAGATCGGAGAAAAAGGCATTACCTGGTATGACTCAAGATAAGGATATATGGCTACAGAAGAAGGAAGAAGTTGTGGGTGAAATGAAAGATGAATTGGGGATTGGATATATCCTGAGTCATATGGAAGAAATGACATTATTAGAAGATGAAGATTGAAGGAGATTATATACACTAAGCCTTAATAGGGTGGACGTGTTGTATTAGAATGATAAAGATTCATTATATTTTAAATGATTATAATTAATATATATATATTGTTGTATTAGAATGATAAAAATTCATTGTATTTTAAATGATTATAATATATATATATTACGAACCTGTTGTTAGCCATGTATTTTGTTTATTTTTGTGGGAAAATAAAAATACAGTGGCAACAAAAGAAAAGGAGATTCATTATTTTATTTTTGTTTAAAAAGAAGAAAATTTTATGATGCATAAATTATTGAAGAGACAAAGAAAATATATAATTAATAAAGATTCATAAATTAGTGAAGAAACAAAGAAAATATAAAATTAATAAAGATTCATAAATTAGTGAAGAAACAAAGAAAATATATAATTAATAAAGATTCATAAATTAGGGAAGAGACAAAGAAAAAATATAATTAATAAAGGTAAAGAATATATATATATATAAACTTTAAGTTCCAATTTACTTTCATTTTAATTTACGTTCATGTTAATTTACTTTCATTTTAATTTAATTTCAATTTAATTTACTTTCATTTTAATTTACTTTCATTTTAATATGGAGGAATTTTTAAAATTAAATTTATTTCATTTATATCGCACATTTATTCTAATCTTGAAAGGCTTGATGTTACAGGAATCGTATTTCATTCAAAATTTAAATAAAACGTGCCTTATAATAAATTTTGAAGATTTTTCCCGTAACTCCTAGTGCAATGGTAAGTCACACAAAATATTTCCTATACTCGACGTATTAATTAATTTTATTTACAGCTAAATTTCCGGTCCCCCTCTTTCGCCAAGCCTTCGAACGCGCAAAAAAACACCGATTACCATATGATCTCCTATTAACCTCCATACTCACTAAATACGAAGGTCACTATAGAAACACGACAGATATCGAACATCGCCATTTAAACCATCTAAAAAATATGGTAACTGGTATAGGTGGCGCTGAAGGGAAAAACGATAACGATTTGAGCCTGCTTTTGGCTAATCTCACATTCCAAAAATTACCCAATTCACGCTTTCATGGCGATCATCCCGCCCACGTTAACATGGATGATTATAAAAACGAGTTTTATTCTTCGGTGATTGACGTTATTACCCAAAGGAGGGAAGCGATATCTCGTGATTCGAATTTGAATGAGACGAAATGGACGACAATTCCTCCATATTTTCTATCGTTCCTGACCTCTTGCGCTAAAAAACAACCGCCAGATTTTAAAACCCCTCTTAAATACTTGAATAAATTTTCATCTTTGGACAGTGTTTCTAGCAGTAATGAACTAATAAAAATGTATTTAACAAATTTAAACCTTCCTGATCCCCCCCCCTCATAACTCCTCCCCGACATATTGAAGATATATTTTTTATAAGGGGCTTTTGGAAAAAAATTCAATATCCCTACCTTTCATCAATTTATTAAAGTAAATTTTTTACAGGTCTAAATCTTTCTTCCAAAGGAGTATCTCACTTACTATACTTTACGGACCCTGACACATTGTACAAATTGGCTCTTGCAACTTATGACCCCTGTCTTCCCACCTTAGTTTCGAAATACTTAGCCATCATTAATCCAGATAACACTCGGTTCAAGCCAACAAATTTTAGTTCGGAAGATCAAGAAGGAAATCCTTACAATCCCGAAACATTGAATGAACGCGGAGAATCGAAAGCGTCTAATATCGTTGACAATGCTTTTTACCGTAACAGCGTGATTGACACAACCTTGGAAAGAAAGGAAAGAGCCTTGGCTAACGTTATGCTTTCTGCTTTATATCGATTAGCCAAAATTTATCAAAAATATTTTGCCGAACAAATCGAAACATTAAATTTTAACAATATAGATACTGATTTCTTTTACGAAAATCCTATAAATTCCTTGACCCTCCTAACTCCCGGCTCGGAATCAATTTTCGACATTTTGTTGGCTGAACAAGCAGAAAATGACCCTGAACCAGTAAAATTTGTGACGAAATTTGTTCTAGACAACTTTAGTAGCCAATTTTTATCAAGGAAGTTGGGCGTTAAGGAAGTTTTGAGAATTTTTTTCTGGGAAAAACTTTGTTCTTTGGCGGTGTTAAGCGAGAAACCTAAGCTCAATCAAGCTCAAATACTCCATTATTCGCTTTGTTCATTGGTTACTTTTAAAGATCCCACCACTAACGCCAAAATAATCGGTTTAGAAAAAACGATCAGTGGACGAGACGAAAATGTTCATCTTAAAATTTCCGCAAGAAAATTGGCCGAGAATCTTCTTTACAAGAGCGGGGATTGGTTTGGAGCCGAATGCTTAGCGATATCCTCTCATTGTGGCAAATTTCAAAAAAACTCTAATCATGAAGGTTATTTTTTTTAATGTAAAAATATATATATTAAAATAATTTCTATCTGACAATTTAGTGATAAAATAATCAGAAGCGATTAAGTGAGAAAATTTATTTTACCGAAAAAAAGTAACAATATATTTATGAATTGAAGGCATTTAAATTAGGTAAATCATAATTTTTTAAGAGATAAATTAATGGGGTAGAATGGCAAAAAAATATTTGAGTTTTTTAAAATATATTCTATCCCCCCCCCCCCTCTTTCTTTAAAAATTAATTAATATTTATTTATCAGATATGAAACTCATAATTGACTCTTATCTGCAAAACAAACGGGACACCGAGGGATTGTTAAAACTCTGCGATATACTTTTATTGAAATTCCGTTCGCCCTTGAAATGTTTAAACCTTCTAGCACCATCTCTGTCATCTACCATGGAAGAAAAACGCGAATTTACTTACGAGATAGGTATTTGGAACAAAATCTTTTGGCTAATATTAGCCCTTAGATCCATCAGCCCTACATACGAAAAACGTTACGATCATTTAAATACTGGTAGCGATAATACGGAAGAAGAACGCGATGGGACTTTGTTTTCTTATAGGAAGTATTTGAACATTCTCTGCGATGCCGTTATAAATAGATGTACCTCTCAGAAAGATCTAACTCATAAAATATTTAAGTCATCGAACCAGCATGTGCCATCTTTACCTGACGAGATATCGGCGTTAGAAAAACGTTTTAAGTAAATCTAGATTGTTTAGTTATTGTTAAATTAAATGGTAAAAGGAGGGGGGGGGGTGTTTACGTTAAATATATTATCATTTTAGAATCATTAGTGTAAAGACACATATGATAGAAGTCAGCACCCGAATTAACCCATGGGAATGGCCCTTAATTTTTTTTAGGAAATAGACATAAAAATTTCTAATTTTAAGCTTTAGAATTTTTTTAGGAAGTTTCTGCCATCATGAATATTACACCAACACCAAATTACGACAGTGGTTGGATCACTCGGGCATACATTTCTACCACACTCGGGGGTATTGTATGGCCCAAGATAAGCGTTGAAATTGAAAGGGGGACAGTCACTTTTTTAAGCTAATTTTTATATCCTATTTCTTATTTATTTTGGTTTGTTTCTTTCATTTTTTTAATTGGACGAGGGGATTAAAATTGCCTGCACGTTGTAAATCATTTGTAGATCTTTAAAACTGATTCAAATACATCTATTTAAATTTTTATCATTATATCCATTACTTCACGCTTTCTCCCGGCATAACTCGTTAGAACCCTACTTCAACGCCTCAAAATCGTGATGGGAAACAAATTGTTATCCATTCCCGTGTTGGAAAATAATAAAGATGACATGTCTACGCCGTTTGACGACCTTTCTTCCACCACATCTTCCACTATATCAACAATGAGTAGTAACTCTAAGAATTCGAAGATGGGTTTGAAATTTTTTTAAAATATATCAGAAAAACTATATAAAAGGGTAAAAAATGATTGAAAAAAAACTCTTGCATTAAGAAAGAAAGAAATTTCCCAAAATTTAAACGATTTAATGTTATTTTCCTTACCATTCTTGTGAATCTAAATTTAAACTTAACATCTTTAGTTTGAATTCTTTTCTTTTGATCATTCGGGTTTAATTGTTGTAAAATAGCTTATTTAGCTAAAATAAGATTTTTCTTAAGCATTCCACTTTGGGTAAAAAAAAAGAATAAAATATAAAAATTAGCTTATAGTAGCATTTTTTTTTTAAAAAAAAGGATTCACATTTTCATTTAACGTGAAATATGTATTATATTTTCATACTATAAATATTGGAGACCTGCAGGTCCCGGGTCGGGGATATAAAAATTTTCTTTAAATACCCGGGCTCTATTTTAAAACAAAATATTTCAAATCACCATTATTATATAAAAATAAAAATTTATTGAATATGTTTTAAAAATATCCGAGCCTGGCAATGCAATCGGTACACCTGCAGATCTCTTATAAATATTAATATTGCTTAATTTATAAATGTAAAGGCTTTGTAAGTAAGGAATTCAGCAACAAAACCTTTGATAATAAACCTATGTGGGAAATGTTGGAAGAAAGTGGCGGTATGATTAAGCCCCCTTCTAAATATTCGACGGCATCCTCTGTCAAATCATCCCAACAAAAAGTTTGTTTATTTATTAGCTAATTATTTTAAATTTGGGCCATTCCATGCCAAATCGATCAAAAAAGGTCCATTTTCGACCGACCCCTTTTAAAATTGTTAAAAATTTCTGGAATTATTTAGAAGGGGAAATAAAAGAGAAAGCCGTTTATTTTAGCTCGCTAACCTGGTTCTTGAGATATAGGGGCCTATAGGTACAAAAAGGAGCCAATTTGGAATCTGGAAAATTTTTAAAATGCTTATATCTCAAGAACTATTTATAGTAAAAAATAATATAATATATCATATTGTAGGTAAAAAAATCTCTAAAGGACTATCAAAATAAAATATAAATTGGAGCCTATTTGAGTCTTTAACTTCCGGTTTACCTATAATGCTTTACCTGTATTTTTAAGCAAAAAAGGGAGTTTGTTTTCGAAATTTTTTAATTGCTTTTTATTTAGACACCTTTTATAAATATATACATGATGTCAAAACCTTGGCGACGCTATCGACTCTTCCAAAATATACATTTTTATCAAAAATCGTATAAAAAATAGATGGCGCTAATGTTTAAAAAAATATTATTTTTAAAAGCGATAAAATTTTCCAGTTCTGCTCCCCCCTCCCCCCACCATCCTTAATTTTTTTTTTACATATTTTAGATCTCTGCTTTACTACTATAATAGCGAATGACTTTTTGGTACGATAATGTATAACAGCTGCATTAAAAAAGAATTTATATTGGACATATAATCGACTATATTTTACGATAATTTTTTTAAAAAATTAAAAGTTTAAAACAATCTCTCTTTCTGTTTAATATAATTTTTTTCCCATTCAGATTAATTTTAAACAAGCCATATTCTAGGTTCAAATTAAATAAAATTTTATTCTATATAAAAGATGGATATACCAAATATTAAAATATCAAGATGTTGTAACCCATTAATTTACAAAAACATGCATAATATCGCAAGAATCTAAGAAAGATTCAACCTTGGGTGACCAAAAAAAATTTACCAATTAATTTAAATATGCTAATATGCTCTTCATGCCGACAAAAATTAGCAAAGCTTCCTTATAATGACGATGATATTGATTCTCCTCCTCATATAGTTAATCAAGAGGCAATTGAAAACATTAATATATCCCTACAATCAATCGGGGAATCTCCCATTAAAATAAAACGCTTACGTGAAAAGAAATATCCAAAGAAAAAAATATCTAGCGTGAAAAAAGTTTTAGCGACTAAATATCTTCATCAAATGATGAAAAATTCGATGAAATTCTCGATACCTTAAAAATCAATTTCCCACAGCTTTCGAAAACAAACAAATATAGATTAACATTATTACCATCAAATTGGCCAGTAAGAAGAATTATAGAAGAATTCAATATTTCATATCATATGGCGATAAAATCTAAAGGTTTAATAAAAGAAAAGGGGTTTTTTCAGCACCTAATCCTAAACCCGACAAAACAATAGATGCCGCCACCGTTGATATTGTCAAATCTTTTTATAACAATGATCAATATAGTAGATCGATGCCTGGGAAAAGGGATTTTGTAACCATAATAAAGAACAGTGAAAAGATTCAAGTCTAGAAAAGATTAATTTACGAGAGCTATATCTTAAATTTAAAGATATTCATTCAAATATTAAAATTGGATTCTCTAAATATTGTGATCTTCGTCCCGAGAATTGTGTATTTGTTGGCAGTAGTGGTACCCATTCAATGTGTGTTTTCTCCAATCATCAAAACACAAAATTAATACTGTTGAGTTTGCCCAAAATTACTTTAAATGAAGATTTAATTAAGATTACATATAAGGATATATTACCAAAAATAATTTGTAATCCAGCATTACCAAAATGTTTTTTTGGTGATTGTGCTCAATGCCCTGGATCTTCTAATTTAAAGGCCATGATAAGTGAAATATTATATTCAATTGATATCGAATATATTACCTACAAGCAATGGGTTACAACAGATCGTAGAGATCTTTTAACTATCACTTCATCAACCTTTAATTTTTTTAGAAACGCTTTTCGAAAAGCTAAATATTTTACTATTACACTCATTCATAACAAAGCATCAAATAATATTCATGAATTCTCTTAAAATTAATTTAAAGGAAGGAGAATATATCGTTTAGGCAGATTTTGCTGAAAATTATGCCTTTGTGGTTTAAGATGAAGTACAGGGGTTTCACTGGAATAAATCTCAAGTTACCATTCATCCTTTTGTCATTTATTACAAGTCACTTAATAATTTAAATCATTTAAGTTTCGTAATAATATCTGAATCTCTCGTTCATAATACAATTGCGGTTCATCTATTCCAAAAATATTTAGTTCAATACTTAACAAAGATATTTCAATGCCTGCCAAAAAAATTCTTCTATTTTTCAGATGGTATTGTAGGTAAAAAAAATCTCTAAAAGGCTATCAAAAAATAATAAAAATTAGCGCCAATTTGAATCTTTAACTTCCGGTTTATCTATAATGCTTTACCTGTATTTTTAAGCAAAAAAAGGAGTTTATTTTCGAAATTTTTTTATTGCTTTTTATTTAGACACCTTTTATAAATATATATACGATGTCAAAACTTTGGCGACGCTATCGACTCCAAAAATTTAAAAAAATAATAGATGGCGCTATATGAAATTACGGATTTTGGTTTAAATTTTGCTGCAAACTTATCAATAAACGGATATTTTCACTTTTTATACTAAAAATATTTTAAATTTCGATTAAATATACTAAATAAATTGAGGGGCAGTGTGGGTAAATGCCCATTAGACACTTAATAATGTAATATATTTCCAATAATAAAATCTTTCGTATAATTTTTTTATTATTCATTCATATTAATAATATAGAAATAGAGATAGACAATCATATTCATTCCATAATTTAAAATTTGTGAAATGTTATATTTAATATTTGCGATTGTGTTGAATTAGAATAAAATTTTGTTTCAATTTTATTCTGAGAAATTGGATAAGCATGAAATTTTTGCATCCCTGGTATAGTACGGGCTTTGTCGAATCTCTCTTTTAATTTGTTCTTTCTCATATTCATCTTCCATAATATAGGAGAACTCTATTCCTTAATAAAAAAATTATAATATATATATTAATAAATTATAAATCATATACCTTTTATATTTTCCTTATAATAGGCAAAAAACTCTTTAGGAGAAGTTATTTGTTCTGAAGTAGGTCTTTGTAAACTTGCTCTAGCCACTAAACGCTTGACGGTACCTCCGATCCCGTCACAAGCTGATTTGCCATGAGATGTAGCCCATAAATGCCACTCAGATTTTATCTCGAAATCATATTCATGGTGGCAAAAATTGATTAAATTTTTCCGATTTTTATATTGAGCTGCTGCTCCATCTGAAAAATAGAAGAATTTTTTTGGCAGGCATTGAAATTTCTTTGTTAAGTATTGAACTAAATATTTTTGGAATATATGAACCGCAATTGTATTATGAACGAGAGATTCAGATATTATTACGAAACTTAAATGATTTAAATTATTAAGTGACTTGTAATAAATGACAAAAGGATGAATGGTAACTTGAGATTTATTCCAGTGAAACCCCTGTACTTCATCTTGAACCACAAAGGCATAATTTTAAAATCTGCCTGCAAGATATATTCTCCTTCCTTTAAATTAATTTGAAGAGAATTCATGAATATTGTTTGCTGCTTTGTTATGAATGAGTGTAATAGTAAAATATTTAGCTTTTCGAAAAGCATTTCTAAAAAATTAAAGGTTGATGAAGTGATAGTTAAAAGATATCTACGATCTGTTGTTACCCATTGCTTGTAGGTAATATATTCGATATCAATTGAATATAATATTTCACTTATCATGGCCTTTAAATTAGAAGATCCAGGGCATTGAGCACAATCACCAAAAAAACATTTTGGTAATGCTGGATTACAAATTATTTTTGGTAATATATCCTTATATGTAATCTTAATTAAATCTTCATTTAAAGTAATTTTGGGCAAACTCAACAGCATTAATTTTGTGTTTTGATGAATGGAGCAAACACTATTGAATGGGTACCACTACTGCCAACAAATACACAATTCTCGGGACGAAGATCACAAAATTTAGAGAATCCAATTTTAATATTTGAATGAATATCTATAAATTTAAGATATAGCTCTCGTAAATTAATTAAAATTAATCTTTTTTGGACTTGAATCTTTTCACTGTTCTTTATTATGGTTACAAAATCCCTTTTCCCAGGCATCGATCTACTATATTGATCATTGTTATAAAAAGATTTGACATTATCAACGGTGGCGGTATCTATTGTTTTGCCGGGTTTAGGATTAGGTGTTGAAAAAAACCCCTTTTCTTTTATTAAACCTTTAGATTTTATCGCCATATGATATGAAATATTGAATTCTTCTATAATTCTTCTTACTGGCCAATTTGATGGTAATAATGTTAATCTATATTTGTTTGTTTTCGAAAGCTGTGGGAAATTGATTTTTAAGGTATCGAGAATTTCATCGAATTTTTCATCATTTGATGAAGATAATGGTATAATTTTAGTCGCTAAAACTTTTTTCACGCTAGATAATTTTTTTCTTTGGATATTTCTTTTCACGTAAGCGTTTTATTTTAATGGGAGATTCCCCAATTGATTGTAGGGATATATTAATGTTATCAATTGCCTCTTGATTAACTATATGAGGAGGAGAATCAATATCATTGTCATTATAAGGAAGCTTTGCTAATTTTTGTCGGCATGAAGAGCATATTTAAATTGATTGGTAAATTTTTTTTGGTCACCCAAGGTTGAATCTTTCTTAGATTCTTGCGATAATATGCATGTTTTTGTAAATTAAATGGGTTACAACATCTTGATATTTTAATATTTGGTATATCCATCTTTTATATAGAATAAAATTTTATTTAATTTGAACCTAGAATATGGCTTGTTTAAAATTAATCTGATCGGAAAAAAAATTATATTAAACAGAAAGAGAGATTGTTTTAAACTTTTAATTTTTTAAAATATTATTATCGTAAAATATAGTCGATAATATGTCCAATATAAATTCTTTTTTAATGCAGCTGTTATACATTATCGTACCAAAAAGTCATTCGCTATTATAGTAGTAAAGCAGAGATCTAAAATATGTAAAAAAAAATTAAGGATGGTGGGGGGGGGGGGGGAGCAGAACTGGAAAATTTTATCGCTTTTAGAAATAATATTTTTTTAAACATTAGTGCCATCTATTTTTTATACGATTTTTGATAAAAATGTATATTTTGGAAGAGTCGATAGCGTCGCCAAGGTTTTGACATCATACATATATTTATAAAAGGTGTCTAAATAAAAAACAATAATAAAATTTCGAAAACAAACTCCCTTTTTTGCTTAAAAATACAGGTAAAGCATTATAGGTAAACCGGAAGTTAAAGACTCAAATAGGCTCCAATTTATATTTTATTTTGATAGTCCTTTAGAGATTTTTTTACCTACAATATGATATATTATATTATTTTTTACTATAAATAGTTCTTGAGATATAAGCATTTTAAAAAATTTACAGATTCCAAATTGGCTCTTTTTTGTACCTATAGCCCCTATATCTCAAGAACCAGGTGTGCTAGCGAGCTAAAATAAACGGCTTTCTCTTTTATTTCCCCTTCTAAATAATTCCAGAAATTTTTAACAATTTTAAAAGGGGTCGGTCGAAAATGGGCCTTTTTTAATCGATTTGACATGGAATGGCCCATCTTTTTTTTTACAAAACCATTATTTATGCCTTTAAAAATTTTTTATTAAACTTATAAATACATAATATATTTTTGTTTTATCTCAATGATTTAAATATTTTCGATATAACTTTGAGTTATAAAAAAAAATATCTCTTTTGCCCTTAGTGACAATCAGCAATTTAGTTAATAGCCTGAGAGTGCGGTGGAAAACAATGCAAATGGTTCCCATTTTAAAACATTCAAATTAAATTATTAAGCTTCGATATTTTAATCATTTATTAAGTTAGCCTTAAATTTAAGAAATTTTAAGGATTTAATATTAAATAATAAAAAATTATAAAAAGAGTTTAGAAATTAAAACAAAATTGCCTTTAATACTATATAAGAGTATTTTTACATGCAAAAATATCAGGAAGCCTATTTGAAAAAAAGGTATCAAATTTTTATTTAGCTAATATGTAATAAACTTGTTTTTAAAACTATATATCTGCTAAAATATGCGTTTTTGCCTCCAAAAAAAATGTTTATATATCTTAAAAATCATTCAAATAAAAATGTATGAAACTTTAGAAACTTAATTGAACATAAAATAGGTCATTACGAAAACCTGATGAAAATATGATAGGTTTTTTGCAGCAACAATTTGAAAATATATGTATTGCTGATGTGCGTTTTTGCCTCCAAAAATGTTTATATATAAATCATTCAAATAAGAATGGACGAAACTTTGAAGAAATATGGCTGAACATGAAATAGGCCATTTAAGAAATCAGATGAAAATATAGGAATTTTATAATCGCAATTTAAATATATATCAGAGACATGCAGATGTACCATTCACGGCCCAGCCCGGATTTTTTAAAATATATTACATTTTTAATTTTTGTAGCTAATTATGGTGATTTAAAATATTCGTTTTTAAAATATTCAGTCCGGCTGGGTATTTTTTTTAAATAATTTTTCCCTACTCAGGTCCGGCCCGTATACCCTGGATTAGAGTCGGGCCTGCAGGTCTCTGATATATACCACTTAAAAAAATAATCTTATATATGATTTTTAAAAAAAAAAATAGAAATCAACCTCCCATATAGCTATCACATCATATAACATACCAAAGTTCGTCAAAAGAGCAACACTTCAGCCAGATTCAGCATTCGAGCATGTAGCTCTTGTTCGCGAACTTTTAAGAATAAGTTCACTCTTTAGAAACAGAATCAAAGATCAGAGTTCTCTGTTTCATATGGAAATAAACGAGCTAGCTAGAACGATTAAGCTAATCATTGAAGTCACGGACTATTGTTACATTGGCGATGAGAACGATGGAAACCCCATAGAAGATCATAAGCCGCTCCATAAAGAACCAAGCTTATTAAAAGATTCGGAATTAAACACATTAACTCGACCATCGCTTAAATCATTGAATATTAGGCATTCATATAGCGATCAAAAAGCCTGCCATCTTAATAGTAGTTTGACAAATTTGGGTAAAACACACCTCGATGCACAGCTAGGAGTCATAACTAATGGTTTCCAAAATAATTTATGGTACATTCTAACCCTAGATGGCGCCTTGGACTTGGATAAAAAGGATGCGCGAATTAATGATAATCAACAAATAAGCATTTATGACCCCATTTTACGATTGTTGAATTTTGTAAAAGCATCTGACATTATAAATGATGATCAAAATTTAATATTTCCTGACTCGAATATTACAAAAAGCGGTTTTCGAAAACGTACAATACACGATCACGTGAAAACTAATCGTTTAGATAATTATGATATAGGAAATGACAATAGATTAAATTATTCGGCTTTCGATAAAGCTAGACAGCAAATGCTCTATATATTTAAAACAGAATATTTGGAATTATGGTCACAAAAAATGCAATAAAAAAATTTTTTTTGAAATTAATTATTTTTTTGATTGAATATTTTGATCCCAAAAATAATTTTAAAAAAATCAAAATTTCTGGTGATAAAGAATTTTCAAAAACAAATAATATATTAATAAATTAGCCCTTAAAAGAAATTTTATAAAAATTTGATAATTTTATATTAAACAAGTTGAAACGCCTTTCAACGCTCATTTCTACAAACAATTTTGAAGAGTAATATCGAAGCGCGCATGCGCTCTAATACACACCGCATGATATTTAGTTATCAAAAATAAATAGTAAATAATACTGAAGAAAAAAAAACTAAAATAAAACATATCTATTGACTTGAAATATTATTATTATTTTGCAATGATTTGGTCAAAAATATGTGCAGGCTAATTAAAATAAATATCTAACATTGTTTAATTTTATCAATATTTTTGAGATTTGTTTACAAGTAAAGCATTTTTATTTACAAAAAAAACTAAAAAAGTAATCATATTCTTATTTCATTTGAGATAAGTTTTTTTAAAAACAATGTAATATAGAAAAAATAATTTATATGTCCTTCATTGTGGTAATAATATAATTTGTTTTATAAATTAAAATGGATTAGATTTTTAAGGTTCTTTTTCGGCATCACCAGAATCTTCTGCTTTTGGTTTGGCTTGATTGGCATCTGGCACCCATAATCCCGAATCAACGCATAATTTCATAAGTCGTTCGGCTTCGGCCCTTTCGATGGTAGGAAGAAATTTTTTTAGCAACTGTGTATCCTGTTTTTCGAAACATTCTTGCATTTCCTTAAAAAATAATTTGTATTTTTTTTTAAATGTATTAAACAAACCCTAAAAATAAATTATCATGTAATTAAGTTAAAGATTCAGTAAATAACTTTTTTTTAAAAAATTCCTCGTAATAATATTAATCTCAATTTTACAGCTAACGATGTGTCCTCGAATTGAATATAGAAAAAATATATAATTTTCCAATATTTTATTTCAAAAAATGTTTCAAAATTTTATTAAAATTATAAGCATGTTTATTTTTAAATTCTGTTTTTTTTAATATCCATTCTTCCAAAAAATTCTTATAAAAATAAGTGAGTCATAAATAAAATAGGATTAATTACGCGATTATTTTTAAAAAATCATCAGATCAGTTTTTAAATACTTGGGCTAATCTAATTTTTCTTCGAAATCACATATCGGTGTCGATCCGATATATTGGACGACCCTAGTCTGCAATCTATTAAAGCCAAGCGAATTATATTCTAATTTATTACAATTGACAACTATAATTTTCAGGAACGCTTCAAAAATCAAGAAATAATCTTTTTTGGTTGGATCGAACATGAAACACCGAAATGTGTTAAACTTATTTATTTTTGTTTATTAAACCTTGGGTAACTGCTCCATTACTTCTACCGGATCAAGCCCACCAGGTCCCAAACGCTTTTGTCTTTCTTCCTAATAAAATTGATATAAAATATAAACTATAAAGTATCATTACCACTTCAATAAAACCTAACTCAACAAGATCTGCAGAGGTACTATTTGCATGACCCGACCCAGGTTTATAAATAAAAAAAATCGCCCCAGGTTTGCCAATATGAAACCATCTAATGATTTTTAAATTATATTCTAAAATTAAAATATTTTTCATTTGATAACAAGTTCATTTTTTTTTATTTTTGTAATTTTGAATGTTCAATAGACCAAAAAGAAACATAACAATTAGTTTCCTAAAAAAATAATTTTATTAACCTAGTTCAGTAGAGGATTTAAGGGCAAATTAAAATTATAACGACTAGTAAACTAGAATGAATAACTAAATTAAGTTTTTTTCTAAAAAAAAAGACATATTATCGTGTGCAGTATTATAAACCTCTTCCAATTCTTTTATAGCCTTTTCTATCCTAATTCTAGCTCGATCTTTGACTCTTTGCTTGAAGGCTTCTAATTCATCGTTAAAGGTATCCATGTATTCTTTATCAGCCAACTTTATCCTAATTTTTATTTACATGTTTTTTTTGTTAGATTCTATCGCAGTTTATCAAACTCTTATAAATTATCATAAGCAAAGATTAGTGCAGAGCAAACTGATCCAATTCCCCCCTTCCCATATCCTTTCTCTATTTGCATCTTTTTAAAAAAAATATAGAATATATCGATCTTATTGGACCAGGTGAAAAGATAAATCTTCACAATTTAAGCAATTTATATCGTAAACAATTATTTATATATTAATAATATATATTTAAGGAAATATTTAAATAAATTCCAACTTGGTAAAGAAGGAACTCACAACCGCTTTTGGGTTGACCTCTAACTTCTTGGCCAGCTCAAGCAAATATTGCATGGTAATGGTTTGATGAGCAACGTGCGCCATCAATTCGTGTTTCTTTTTTTTTGAAAATTAAATAATATTTTTGAATTTTAAACAATGATTTGTTTATTACTCATATGCTTTCCTAGATTACGCAATTTAATTCGAGGTAAATATATAGTTTAAAAAAAAAAAATAAACAATTATTCCAAGGAGATGCCTTTAAAAGCAATTATAATTTTTTCTGGATTCACGCAATTTTAACGTTTACGAATGATATAGACCACAATAGAAGGCAATTATTTATTTCTTTTTATGAAAAATGAATCGTATCCTTTTTTAAAATGCAATTTCTTTTCAACCATGTTTATAGCTTTAAGTCGACACTTCAGTCAATATGTTTTTAAAGAACTATAAATAATTATTGCAAGAATTCATTATGAGAATAATTGCAAGAAAAAAAAAGCAAATCCTTATGTTATTTCTAATTTTCCATTTTAAAGGATAAGTTTTTACATTTAATTAAACAACTATTGAAGATATTTTTAGTGCTCCCCCTCTTATTATTCTTATCTTGGTTATAAAGTTTTGTTGGCTTCTATGCAAAAAGAAACAGGCACGACTCGATAATTACGTTAGTTCTTATCATTACGGGTCGTTGATCAAGGAGATAAATGGATTATTTTCATTTGAAAATTTTATTATTATATGCTGTGTTAATGTCAATCCTAAAATTATTCTGTTTTTTTTTGGTATAATAAATTATAAAAAAAATCATTTCACTAATTGTTAAAATAATAGGATATATAATGAAATATCTATAATAATTTCTACCCTGTTTAATAAAATATTGATTCTATTTGTTTAAACAGTTAAGATTCGGATGCAGTTTGTATATTATTAATTTTGGTTTATATATATATAATTAATTCAAGCTGACACTAGAAAATATTTTTAATTTACTTCTTCAACTTCTAGATCTATGCACCAAATGACAAAAAAATTGGATGTTTCTTCACAAACTAGCTCTGGATGTTCTGTTAGGTAAGCTTTAGTGTCATCCCATCTGTGCAGCAAACCCAACGTTTTTAATTCCTTCATATGTTCCTTGTTGAACTGAACCTAGTATGATTTAAAAAATGAAGAATAACAAATAAGGAATTCAAATATATTAAAAATGCATAGACGTAGCCAAAGGAGACAAAGGATTTCCCTTTTGAGAAATTTGTCTATTCTAGTAAATATCATTTTATACTAATAAAAAATGTTTCCCTGCACCCCCTTTTCCCCAAGTATACAAACGATAATTTGTATTTTTAAAAAAATGAAAAATCAAAACTATTATTTTTTAAAAGTGATACAAAGGGCTTACAATAAGGAGATCTTAACGTTCTGCAATAAAATTTAAGGGGAAAACGCAAATCTAATAATGTCCCTCCTTAGCAAAATTCTGAATAAGTATATGATATATTAAAATACTGCATAAATTAATTTGTAAATATTTAAGCTCTTAATATGACACATTACATCTTAAGCCTCATTTATAGTAAGGCAAGCCATTGCAATGTTTAAGTAAATTATGGCAGTATTTTTTTAGCGATAATCATTCCACATAATTATTATCACGCCTACTGTAAATGAGGCTTTTAGTGCTTCCAAATTGAGTGTTAGCGATTTATGATGCGATTCAAATGAAATATATAAAAACAACACAAAATGCAAAATTATTTTATATTTTAAACTTATATAGTCAAAATAAAAATCATTTAATTTAAAATATAGAATGCATTTTCATCATGTTTTTTTTTAAATTATATTCTTAAAGAGCAACAATAGAATCCTGCCAATCTAAATGATATCATTTGAAATATATTATCTTTGATTGGAGCTAGAGTTTGAAAAAAAAAAGATCATAAGAGATTGAAGAGTAAAATCATTTATTTAAAAATTTGTGATTCAAAAGATATATTTTAAATAACTTTTTTACAAAAAATAGACTTTTAGGTAAAATGATCCACAAACTTTGTTTTAACATTCTCAATAAAATTCTTTGGAAAAAAAAAATTTTCAGAGATCATATTGAAGAGCATTTCAAACTCTGGATTGAACATTGCATCAAATTCATTAAATTTGAAGGAACTATCTGCATCAAATTCATTAAATATGAAGGAACTATCATTCTTTATTTTATAACTTAAACCAAAAATAGAATTATAATGTATAAAAAACATCAATTAAAATAACAAATATGAATATATACTTAAGAAATAATCTCTTGTGCCCATTATTATCAGATCGGGCCGATATTTTATCTTTTTATAAATATCGTTTATCGCTGTTAATATAAAATTTTTCGATCCGATCCAATAAAATGGCATCTTAATTTTTTAAAAATTTATCATTTATCTCAAATTTTATATTTGTTTAAAAATATTTTATATACTTTTAGATTCATGAATAAAACTATAACTGATCATTATAATATATTTAAATGACTTATGCTATTTATGCTATTGTAGAGTTAAATTATAGATGTTATTAAGAAATGAGTAGATGTATGTTGTGATGCAAAATAGCTCCATTTGAGCCAATTTATAAAAACGGCTATAATATTTTAGCCAGAAAAATATCGCTTAAGCCTAGAGATTTTGCTAATAGTGCAAAACTTTGAACCATCTATGATTATGCTAAAATATTGCTTAAGCCTTGAAATTTTGCTAATAGTGCAAAAACCATCTAAGAGGAAAATCTTCTGTGTGTAATATTTTTTGGAATACATAATTCACCGTTTTATAAAATTGGATTAAATATAGCGATTTTGCAACTCTAGATGTATGAATTAAAAATTAAAACAATTAGTATGTTTACAGAATACAAAGTATGATATTGTATTGGTAATTGGCCGAATCAGATCGGCCTCCAAAAAAATGGTAGTACACCCCTATTTGAAACCCTACAATAATTAATTTGTAAAAATGATAATAACATTTATTGTTATTTATTATGTATACCCCCATGCATTGAGGAGGGGTGGAGGGTTTATTATATATTTACATTAGCTCTTGAGTAAAATAAAAATATAATTCCCATTAAAATAATTTATAACAAAAATATTTAGTTATGAAAATATATTAATCTTTAATTTCAATATGTTTGGAGTTGAGTATAAAATTTACAAAATATCCATTTTGTAAATTAAGGATATCCTTAATGTTAATAGTCAGTGTCATAATAAACAATGAAGACTTGCAAACTTTGTCCTAACAAATATCATGCAATTAACAAATGTATGTGGACACTACAAAAAAAGAAATTTGTAAAGATCATTGAAAAAAAATTATGTATGAATTGCACAAAAAACATTTTAATTATTTAATGTAACTTGGTGTTACTTTATGAATAATAAAAATATTGACTTGTTTTAGCTATTGACATTAAAGTTGTTAATCCTAATTTTTAAAATAGTTCATATTAATGTTCATTTAAGCAATATTCTAGGGTTAATTTGAAAAAAATTAGTAAATAAATCTGGCATTTGTTTGCAATAAAATGCATATTATACTCTCATTAAGTTTCTTAGTAGGTTTAAATGATTTAGTCTAAGATAAATACTTGAATTTTGGCCTTTTCATCTTCACTAAGAGAATTGTATTTATCTTCTTTTGGAATTGGTTTGTTAATAATTGTTTTGGTAAATCCTTCTTTACTTATTGTATCTACATTCCATGGGGCTAACTTTTCTTTTTTCTCTAACTCTTCACATTTTTGTTTTAGCATATGCCCCTCATCTTCAATATTCTTTAATTTTTTTGCTAAATCTTCCAGTAGATTTTTATTATTGTTTTCTTGGTCGTTTAATTGCTTGGCCTGTTTAATTTTAGAAAAATGCATTCATAATCAATAAATACTTATTACTTCTATGTCTTTCATTTTATCTTGTATTTCTAATTTTTTTTTATTATTTCTAATTAATGATTATTAGTTTGTAACAATAATAATAAATTTACTCTTTAACAGCTATACTATAATTTTCTTTTTCTTTTTCCGACTCTTCCATTCTTTGAACTCTTGCTTGATGTCTCCATCTAAATAAGCTAGGTGTATCTATATTGGGATGTGTATCATCTTCATCATCTGATATCTATTAAAAATATATACCAACAAGAGAATTAAAATCATATAACTAAATAATATTATAAATGAAACTAAGATAAATCATATTACTTCAATATCTTTCCATTTACTATAATCAATACTCGACATCTGAAGAGAAACTTTTTAAATTTTAATGAATGCGTCAAATAATATAAACTTTAAAGAAATTTTTTTATGAATTTTCTTAATCATGAACTTACGTATTTAACAGACATTTAAATTTAAATCGGCCATTGCCCTATCCTATAAAGTAATTATATATATTCACAATACTTGTGTATAGGCTTTTTATTTGCCCAATTCTCTTTATCTTAGCTTAGTCCTAAGACTATTGCACTTACAAGTAAGTGCGATTTACCCACAAACGTGTGAAGGGTTCCTCTTTTCTTTCCTCTATATGAAATATCTAGTTTAATGGATAATGAGGAAAACCTAGAATAGATTTGTTGCTACAACGTTTAGAGGGGAATGATCACTTAATTATTGCGATAGATCACAGCTGTCATATTAATCGATCTTTTAATAAGATCAAATACATATTTATCTTTTCAAAAAAAGGATCAAAATGCAGGATCTACTTCTTTTAAGGAACACGATCTTTTCTTATTTTATTGATACCGAAGAATTATAATAATAATTAGCCTTTAATAATAACTAATTCTAAATTATCTCCATGCCTTTCATCAACAACGTGTTTAGCTTTACTAAACAAGCATTTTAGTGGAGCGCTGGATACCAAAGGTGTGTTATATTGTTTTTTTTTTTTAATTTACATAAGTATTATAAATATCAATTGAATCTTCATTTAATTTTTATAAATATATTAAGGAACAACGTATTTTATTAATAATTTTTTACAAAGTATCAATTTTATCCCTACATTATTGAATAAGCATCTGCATGTGGTTAATCCTGTAAGTTTACTAATTGGGTAATTAATCTTTCTTTACCAAAAGATTAAATGGCAGATTAGTATAAAGCTAATTACTCATAAATTTTGTGAATTATGACTGCTAAAGTGCTATTTTTCTTAGTGTTGGAAATTTATATTAAAATATAACATTAAAATATGTTAATTAACATTATTATATAGAGTTGAGGTGGTCTAGATAAAATTTATGAGAAAAATATAAAATATGGCAGATGATGCTAAAATATGATTGAGATAGATTTTTTTTAAAAGAATAATATTTTGATTTCTTTTAAAAAATTTTATTTTAACTTATCCATTTTAGACTGGACTACATAATGCTATCTAGATAAATTATAAATTTGTCTATTTTTAATCTTACAAGGTTTGGACTTTTTAAAGTATATTTTTAAATAAAAGCTGAATTTCTGAATCAAGCGACATCTGTAAATATTTTACTACAATCAACGTCTGCTTAAGTGATGGGTGTAGACAGCGTCTACATGAGCGGGAGGGGTAGGAACAGTTTGCATCCTATTTTTTTGAGGGGGTAGGATGCTTTATTGGGGGTAGGATAAATTTTTTGAGGCTATAAAAGAACAAAATGAATTTCACCTTAATAAAATTTAAGTAAAAATTTGATCTATTAAATTTTGAGATGAAATAGGACAAAATTTATTGCTGTAAAAATTAAACTTATTTTATAGTATTATTATAATACAATTCATCCAAATCTATATATTGCAAACAATCATACACATTGTTTTCCAAATAAACTATCCTTTTAAATTAAAAGGTTTAGATATTTTAGCAAGCTCATAATGCCATAATAACTAATTCATTGTAAATAATGGAGGTTTTAATTAGATTTATTGTCTAAAAAATAAATTATTTATAATCACAAAATATAGATAGTTGGTAGTAGATATAGATTAATTTAAGTTATCCTTTATAAATTCTTTAAAAAGTGTATCAATAAATAAATAGATAAAAATAATGATAAATAGACACAGCCGCCGAAAGCGGCGAATTTTTAGGGGGGGGGGGGGTAGGCAAAGGTTTTGAAGGGGGTTTGCATCCAGTGAAAATCCTGTCATGTAGACACTGGGTGTAGAGGCCATTTGCCTACATTTAGTTCGTGGAGTAGGCATACGAAGTTGGATAGAGTAAAGTATAAATTAAATTATAATTAATTTATACTTTAAATATGAAAATAACGATAAAATTTTGTTAATTTTTTATTAAATATTTATTTCTCATTCATTCATATATTTTAGTATAGTTTGAAGTTATGCACGCTACCAATATTAAAAATACGGTTAGTAATAGAGCTGTACTGATATTAAATTATTAAATATTGGGAATACCATGGCGTCGTTATTAGACTTTTAGAAAAAATATCGGATGTTTTTTTTAAATTTTATCGATACCGATTTTATGCACATTTATATTTTTTATACATTGAACTAATTTCCCTACAATGTTTAATGTTTTTTTTTACATTTTTTATAGAAAGTAAAGTATATTAATAAACTAATATAAAAACTAATTCCATAAATATGATATTTTTTTGTCTATTGTTAATCCATTGATCATGTAAATTTATTTGATTAACTAATAAAAATATTTTATCTCATATTTATCCCTTTGATTATTTGATGGAATGCTCAAAGGTTTTCAACGTTGGAAATCTTTGCACCTAGGTATTTGGGGCAGGGACCCGAACCGTTATTTATAACGGTTCAGTTTGGTTACGCTTCAGTATGTAAAAAATTATAATGGTTAGGTTTTGGTAACGGTTCTTAAGAAAAAATTTACAAAGGTTCGGTTCAGCTAATTATAAAGGTTCTTAATGGTTCATTACGGTTAGAATTTTTTTTTTATTGAAGTAACACCATCGTCTAATTTATTTTTATTTTAAGCATTTATGAATTATATATAAAAAAAATATATAAAATTCTAAATTAATCATTTTTAGATATATTATAAGTAATATATTTTTTAATATAAATGGATTCATATTTGTTTTTTGTGACGATAACACAAATTTTAGCCCCGAACCGAAAAGTCCCTTTCTACAGAAACTTGTGTTACGGGAACCATAAGTACTATAAGAGCAAGTTTATATTATTCTGGATATTCAAATTTTTTTGATTTCTAAAATATAAAAACTGAACCGGTTTAACCTTTTTTTATAAAAACTTCTTCAAAAAATTATTATATCGGTTCGGTTACGGTTACGGTTCTGATATTTATAACGGTTAATAATGGTTTAACGTTTCGTTATGGTTCACTCCGGTGGGCATCGATTGCAAGTTTTCTATTAGAATCAGTTCAGCTGGTGATACAGATATAATTGCTAGACAACTCGATTTTATATTTGAAAACGTCTGACTCAATATTTTTGCCAAAATATTACTTAAGACTGGATTTCGCTATAGATGTTAAAGTCTTTGTGTAATCTATGACCAAAATCTTCATGCCTCTGTAATATTATTTTGGATAAAATATTGAATAAATCGGTTCAAATCAAGTTGCTTAACAACATTGGATATTGATAGCCCTCATATGTGAAACTTATTATCAGATAAACTTTAGGCTCATATCTTTATAAAGAACAATAACATATATTATGATTTTAATTATTTTATATTTCTTTATTTTATAATTAAATTGATATTGATATTCAATATGTTTTTACTTTTTATTCAAATGAAGATATACATATAGTTTGTTATATATAAAATTTAATATGAATATATATTTAGTGTGCATATAAATTTAAACCTATCTGTATTAAGACTAAAATGGTTAAGTGGAAATTCTGATCATCATTAGAACAAATAATATGGAAATATATATACATTTATTCGATAAGGGTCACAACATAATAAGAAAAGACACTATTTACTGTATATCTTATAAATATAATATTTCAAATTTAAAGACATATATTCAAAATTTTGAAGCTTTGAACCTTTTAAAAGCCGAGATTGAACATTCTGATGAAAACACTTTTTTAAGAAAATTTATTTTAATTATTCCATTTATAAAATTATGACAAAATAATTAATGTAAATATTGATATCGGATCGATATCGGTGCCATTTAAAATAAATAGTGGTAAATATTGGATAAATAATTGTGGATCGGTACAACCATAGTTTGTAAGAACTAGTTGATTATCACCAGCTAATGATTATTTGCTAGTCCTGGTCTTAATAATTATGTTGATGTTTAGAATTGCTTGAGGTTATAATAGTGGCACATTATGATTTTTTAAAATCACTGGGTTATTAGAGGATAATGTATAGGTAAATATCATAGCTGGAGGCCGTTTTTTTTGGGGGGGGGGGATAAGTTTGGAAGGGGCCTGCTACAAATTAATTTTCTATCATGCAGACCATGCCTACTTCATATTTTATTATTGTCAACATGTTCCTAATAATTTATTTATATTTATATATAAAAGTCAATCAATAAAAAAAGATTGTAATTGGTAAAAGGACACAGAAGAATATAATAAAAAAATTATTATTTCTTTCATAGTTAATTACAACATCGCCGGGGTGGCCTAAAACGCAGATGACAAGTCAAGATACAAAAAATCCAAGAGATTAGCTACAAAGGCGGTGGCTAGGGCCAAATCTATGGCATACGATGACATGTACGAAGATCTACATACCAAAGAAGGGCAAAATAAAATATACAGATTAGCCAAACAGCGAGAAAAGAACTCTAGGGATATAAACGGAGCTCCGAAAGTAATCAAAAATAAAGATGGGAAATTGATAATAAAGGAAAAAGAAATAATGAATAGATGGAAAGAATATTTTCAGGAGCTTCTCAACTTTAATTCCCACATATTGCATCTCGATGAACACTCCCCTTGTCAAAACCTTGTACAACCTATAACAGAACAAGAAATAATCACATGCCTCAAGCATATGAAAAACAACAAAGCTAGGGGTCCAGACGATATTCCAATAGAAAGCCTTAAAGCACTAGAAGATGATGGAATACATCTCCTCACAAATCTGTACAATAAAATACTTGGAAATGAAGAGGTTCTCCAAAAATGGAGGCAGAGCTATCTAGTTCCTATCTTCAAAAATAAAGGGGATCCACACAATTGTCAAAATTACAGGGGCATAAAACTAATGTCACACTGTCTAAAACTATACGAAAAAATAATAGAAAAAAGATTAAGAGATATAATCGAAATAGGAGAAACACGGTTTGGCTTTATGCCTGGAAGATCAACAACCGATGCTATCCATGAAATTAGGCAAATGAGTGAAAAATACAGGGAAAAGAACAAAAAGCTACACATGGTCTTTCTCGATCTAGAAAAGGCCTTCGATAGAATCCCAAGAAAACTTATCTGGTGGGCGCTACGCCACAAAAAAGTTCCCGAAAAATATATAAGAATAATACAGGATATGTATATGGGACATAAAACAATTGTCCGTAGCACAACAGGTACTTCAGAAGGCTTCACAATAGCCGAAGGAGTTCATCAAGGGTCGGCTCTCAGCCCACTTCTCTTCATTACAGTAATAGATGTATTAGCACAGTTTATACCTCAAACAGTCCAGTGGAATATGATATTTGCAGATGATATTGTGATACTTGCCGAATCCAAGGATGAAATGAAAGAAAGGTTAGTGAATTGGATAAATATCCTAGAAACGCACGGATTAAAAGTAAATAGAGAAAAGACGGAGTATATGGTGATAGGAGGAGATGAAACGGAGAGTATTGATATAAATGATTGGCAGATATCCGCAATTGAAAGCTGCAAATATTTGGGCTCCACTATACAAACAAACGGCTCAATAGAAAAAGAGATAAAGAATAAGATTAATCAAGGGTGGTTAAAGTGGAGATCTTTATCTGGAGTGCTATTTGACAAAAGAATCCCACACAAATTAAAGGGAAAAATCTACAGTTCCATAGTACAACCAACTATTCTATATAGTTCGGAAACATGGCCAACCAAAGAATCAGACGAGAGAAGTCTACAAACTATGGAGATGAGAATGCTGAGGATGATTGCTGCGGTAACAAGAAAGGATAAGGTGCGCAGTACAAGAATACTAAATAGTTTAAAGGTAGTGCCCATTAAGACTAAGTTAATGGTAAACAGACTTAGGTGGTATGGGCACACAATGAGAAGGCCTATGAACTACATAGGAAATAAAGTTGAAAGTTTGGAAGTGATGGGCAAACGTAAAAGAGGAAGGCCAAAACTTCAATGGGGCCATAAAGTTAAAGCCATATAAAAAAGTAAATAGATAAAAGAGATTGTATGAATAACATAAAGTGGAGAGAGATGTTGAAGGAGCTTACCACCAGAAAAGGTGAAAGCTAAAGAGAAAAAAAAAAGTTAATTACAACATCCTGACTATGTAAAAATTAAATTTCTATTTAAACAATATAAAGATTTTGTTAAAATTGGATTGTTTTTTACCTTTAGTTTTGTTAAGTTGGCTAAATCCTAACAGTCAAAAGAATTTGCTAAGCCTCATGACAAGTGTATATTTTTTCATGATTGAGTTATCCTTTAAGTATAAGTTTCAATCAAGGCTAAGATGATAGTTTTCAATAAAAATTTGGTTAAGAGTTTTATCAAAATTAAAATGGAACTATTTATAAGCTCTACTTGTTAGTGGTAAAACACTATATTTAAATGAAGCAGAAGCAACGGGGACTTATAAAAATTTATACAAAAATGAAAATAAAACCTCTTACTTCTCTATCCTCTAACTGGCTATAAACTAAATATGAAAAAGATTTTTGACTATTTGAGAAAAGGGATTTAAATTTAACATTTTTGGAAAATAAAATATTAAAATTTTTTAACTTAAAATTTGGAAAGGGGGCTAAAAACAAAATTAACAAATGGGCTTAGTCCTCTGTAGCTCCCCTGGTAATATACCCTTGGTCTAATTTATTCCATTTTGAATTTGATGTTCATGTTACAACATCAAATGAATCTTTTATAGTCTATAAAGGAGAAATTGTAAATATTTTAATTTGACTGATTTTCAAGATACATATATTGAATCTTCTCATTCTATCATTGTCTCATAGAATATGTGCTGATAAAGATCCTTGTGATTTTTTATTATAATTGCTATCAGATTATATCTTGAGAGGTAGCTCTCCTTTCCAATTGTATATGAATTGGAGATAATATATATTCCCTTTATTCCAATATATTTTTCGTGACATATGTTCATTTTTTTTGAGAAAGCTAAATTTTGCCTAGACATTCATTTTTTAATATTGTATTTTTTTTAAAAAAAGAAATAGAATTTCATTTTATATTTTTTTCGAATACAGGAATAGAGGTATATTGTTCACAAATAGCGCAACTTGAATATTATTAAATTATTACAAATATTGAAAAGTGTTATCAAAGAAAATAAATAAAATCTTCTTAAATATAGGGGGCTGATATTTTACAGGAAGTCTTCTTGATTGTAGGTAGCCGATATCTTAGAAATTCTCTTAATTGTAGGCACTGATATTTTACAAGAAGTCCTCTTAAGTTTAGTCATCTGATATTTTACAAGAAGTTTACTTAAGTTTAGGGAGCCGAAATTTTACAAGAAGTTCTCTTCCGATATTCTACATAGAGTCCTTTTAAGTGTAGGCAACAGATATTTTACAATAAGTACTCTTAAATGTAGGCGGCGATATATACGGTAGGTCCTATATAAGGCTCCGACAATTTTTTTTATGAGAGAGAAATTGATATTATATTTTTTTAAAAGGTTAAATAATTATATCACCGCATTTATAAAGGGTAACCATGAATCAATAGTAGAGGCTCTCATGAATGATTTAATATATTTTTTGAGATTTTTTTCATTGATAAGTCATGAACTAGGAAACGTTTAGTCAAATGGTTTTATATGTATCAAAATTACTGATTATTTTAAATAATAAGAGTTAGTCAATTTTGTCAAATTTCAGCATCAACCGCCGGAAGCGTATAATTATTATAAAGTATAGGAAACAAATGACAATGAGGTACCTTTATGGGGAATTCTATGACATTTATATAAACGATTAATTGTCAATGAACATAATAAGAGCTAATCCTTTTTCATGTGTTCAAAATGTGACAAATTAAATCCGATTAGTTGTATGGTGTCTGATGGAAATCGATTTGTGCTGGGTTGTAAGTAAAGATTTATAATAAAGGCTAATTAAAGAAGTGTACAAATGTAATAGCATCTTTAAAACTGATTCACATGCTTAGGTCCATCGACAAAAATAAGCAAAACAATTATGGTATCATGAATGCCTTGATTGTAATTTGTATTAATTACTTTTAAATTTAACCGAAAAGTTTCCTGTTTGGCATAACAGTTCACGATAAATTTATGCAAAGATCTTTGCATCATCTTTGCATCTCAAAACAATATTCTTATCACCCGACCATAGAGCGATAGGTATAGAACTCTCTTGCAGGTAGCATATTTATTATTAGAGTTTTTACAATAAATAGATTAATCGTATATAATATCGCCTTTAGGAAAAGTGAGAACATATTACAAGGGATCGTAAGAAAAGGTATCTCATTTATCCATTAAACCATAATTGTCTTTAATATAATGTTGACAAAATGTTCACAGTCGCTAAATAATAATATAGCCATTTATGATGTAGGTTATTACCATAATGCATATCGAGGCTGGGAGTGGATTTAAGATTTATAAATCTGTTAGGAAATATATTTATGATCATAGAAATTACTTTCATAAATTTCATAACAAATGAATTATAGATAAGCATAATTTCCTACAATTCCATTAAAATTAACGCTTAATGAAATGCATCGGATTATGGCTTATATTGTGCCTGTGCCTCATTTTCATATTATTTGGAAGAATAAATTTTAATGTTAGGAGGAGGGCACCTATTTGATTATGAATTTGTACATTAATTCTAAACAAATTATTACCTGAACGAGTTTCAGCTAAACTATCATATATATATCAGTTTTTTAAATATATTTTTTGTATGTCTAATTAATAGATACTTATAAATATGTTTTCATTTTTTAGAAGTCAAATAATGAACTATATTTTTGTTCCATTAAATTTTTTTATTGAGGTTAATATCATGTTAATAACCCTTTCATTTCTTTTTTTGGGTATAGGGATTTGTGGGTATAGTGAAGTTAAGTAATAAGTATATGAAATGAACATACGACTAGGTAATAATTTATAATTAGATTAATGTTCTAATGCACTACATTAGTGTTATTAAACGGCTTGTTTTGAGCCGATTTTTAGAAACGACTAACTCAATATTTCATCAAGAAAAATTTTACGCATGCCTGAGATTTTGTTCATAGAAGAAACAAAGGTAAAGACATATATTATGGAAATCTCGAGACGTAGGAAAATATTTTTCTGGCTAAAATAAACAATATTAAACATTTCCCCTTTTTTAATTTTTAAAATATTTGTAGAGCAAGTGAAAATATATTTTTATTATCTTTTTATCCACTTTTTTATAACATATTTATATCTTTTTTACAAAAGTAATATTTGAATAAATATAAAAAGGTTAAAACTAAAATGAAAATATAATCTTAAAATAAAACTAAAATATACGTTACGACTAAAATAAAGGTTACAATTTATTAAACTAAAATAAAGGTTACAATTTGTAAAACTAAAATTATATTATTCAATATTCTCCTTCTTCTAAAAAAGCCTTCACATAAGTTTAATTGTGATGTCATAGTTAGTTTGTTGTCCAAATGTTTCAATGTTTTGACCATCAAGTTGTTTCATAAGTCATAGTAATCGTTGGCTTGTCCCAATCGTTGGTTTGTTTAAATAGTGTCATATAACTTGCTTGTAATGCTCAGTCGTTATTATTATCGATTTTCAAAATTGTTATTATCATCAGTAAGTTGCGAATAATAAGAAATAATAGTTCATCAAGTTGGATATAAGAATAAATGAAAAATGATAAATCAATAAGATAGTTATATAATATTTTCAGCGTTTTTATTTTTTGCGTTTTAGTGTAAGTGTTTTAATATTTAATTTACTTTATGCATTTTAATATTTAATTTATTTTTATATTTTATATGTAGTCTTTTAAATAATCAGGTTTTTGTTTAATTCACATTGGCCTAGAAATCGGTGTTATATCATTTTTATCAGTAATTCTTATATTTTTGTCCTCACTTCCCTCCTTAAAAGAATACTTAGAGTCAAGTGTGTTAAAACAGTTTCTAATTCTTAATTGATCTAAATGTCTCCTAAAAATACCTTTATCTGTCTTAATTTGGAACATCATGTCACTTTTTTTGTATGTGATCATGCCTTTACACCATTTGTCATCACCTTGTACTTTGTACCTAACAATCTTACGTTAGAGGTTCTATTTCGTGGTAAAGTAACGTTTATTTTGTTCTCCTTCTCCTACAACGGTTTTAATAAGTCCCATTTAATTCTAATATCTCGATTGAACATTCTCTGAGATGGTGTAACTCCTGTAGTATCATTACGCGTATTTCTGTAATTAAATAAAAATTTGTCAAGTGCAATGTCTAAGTCAATTTTGATATTCCTTTTCATACGTGTTTTGAACGTTCTCACCATGCGTTCTACCTGGCCATTGGATTGCTGGTTATAGACAAATGTGAGCACATGTTTGATACCATTATTATTGCAAAATTTTTCAAGATCGTTACTCGTAAAGTTAGTGGCGTTATCAGTAACTATAGTTTCAGGTATTCCATATAGCGAAATAGTTTTAAAAATTTCTTTTAAAGTAATATCGGTCGTAATATTTTTAACAGGAACAATAATTGGAAATTTGCTGTAGGCATCGACTATTATCAACCAATTTCTTGTGAAGAACGGACCCGTATAATCTGTGTGTATCCTTTCAAACGGTTTGGTTGCCGAAACCCATGGTTTTTGTATCTTTTTAGGATTGTCATGATATACGTTATTTTGTCACAACCTTTCACTTCCATTTCTATGTCATTATTTATACCAGATCACCACATGTAATCTTTGGCTAAGGATATGATTTTTCCTGCTCCCAAGTGGCCTTCATGATATGACTGTAGTACATTTTTTTCATAGAAGATGGAATTATGATTCTGTTGTTTTGTAAAGTCAATCCTTAATTATACGTAATTCCGATTCAATGTTTTTATAGATATTGTTCATTATAGGTTTGTTCTTCTTAATATCATTTATGACTTGTTTTAATTCAATATCTTTCAAAGTTTCATCACGAATTTGATTAAAATATATAGGTAAATCCCCATATTCATTTATTATAGTGATATTTTCAACATTTCATCATGACATTCTTGTGGTAATCTCGAGAGACAATCAGGAACAACATTATATTTACCGGCTTTATACTTTATGTTAAAATCCTATCCTCCTAATGTTATATTCCACTTCTGGAGTCTTAAGGACATGTATTATCCTTAAGACCCTTGGTAAAGATGTGAACTAGAGGTTTATGGTCAGTAATAATTGTAAATTTTGTGCCAATTAAGTATTCCTGAACCTCTTTATAGCGAACCTAATAGCGAGAGCCTCACGCTCAATATTGGTATAATTCATTTCGGATTTTAATAAAGTTCTCGACACGAAAGCTATAGGTTTTTCTTTACCATTTTTTTCAGTATGAAATAAAACAGCTCCTAAACTACATTTAGATGCGTCAGTGGCTATCGCTATAGGTAATTCAGGGTTAAAATATTTCAAAGCAGGAGGAAGACTAATCAATTTCTTAAGATCATTAAAACTTTTAGAGTGTTCTAAGTTCCAAGCCCATTTTTCTTTGTTGACGATTTTATAGAGGATCGGCCATTTCTGCAAAATTGTTCAAAAATTTTCTATAGTAGCCTGCCATCCCCAGAAAAATTGATAATTCAGCAGCTGATTTTGGTTCTGGCATATTAATTATTGATTCAATTTTGTCGTTATTAGCATGAATCCCCTTGGCGTCAATATCAGACCCAGGAACCTCACTTTATTTTTAAAGAACGTACTTTTGTTGAAGTTAGGTATTAGCCCAAACGATGATATTCTATCAAACACTTTTTTTATGTTATTAAGGTGGGCTTCATCGTTTTTCCCAGTTATTAGTAAATCATCAATATAAAATATGACGTCATCCATGTCACCGAAGATTTAATCCATGATTTATTGGAAGATTTCAGATGAGGTCTTAAGCCCAAAAGGAAGTCTAGTAAATAGGTAATATCCCTTGTGCGTAGATATAGTTAAAATATTTCTAAAACTTTTATCAATCGGGACCTGTAAGAAAGCATTTTTAAAATCAATCTTCGTAAATATTTTTCCTTCTGAAAGTTTAGCTATTAGATCATTGATTCGTGGTAGAGGGTATCTGAAATCTTCTAGAGCTGGGTTTACAGTGTCCTTAAAATCAGCACAAAACCTAATGCTCCCATCATCTTTGTAGATGGCGGTAATAGGACTTGTCCATCGAACATCATTCATCGGCTCAATAATTTTATCAGGTATCCATTTTTTAAGTTCATTGATTACAAGTTCAATTTTTGAATAAGGAATACGTCTAGGCGGTATAATTCTACGCTATTTGGATTTGCACTCTTTAATCAATTTTTTTATTTCATCTTCGTAATTAGTATCAATATTTGCTGTAAATTTATTTAAAATATTTTTGAAAGCGTTGATCCATGTACGTCCCAAGCCCAAAAAGGCATTTTTTCTTGATTCAACGACTACCGCTTGTAAATATTTTGAGATACCTTCATAAGTGACTTTAACTTGTGTAATGCCGATTATCTTGATTAAATTTACGTCATAAGCGGTAAGTTGTAACTCGGATTTCTTAACATCTCTAATACCAAGTTTTTTAGCCAGACCATGAGGTATAAAAGAATGTTTGGAGCCTGTGTCGACTTGCATACTTGTAACAATATCGTTCACTGAGTAGTCATAAATACATTATCTTTATCATTAAGCATGTCCCCAGATAAGTTGTTAATTAAAATCGTTATCATCTTTGTTCTTTGTAGAGTCGATTTTCTCTTCAATAATCTCTTCAATAATCTCTTCAATATTCATATTGTAATCGTTGTTGTTGTATTTTATTTGCTTTCTCTGACTGTTGTCACTACCTCTATAATTATTTGAATTGTTGTTATAAGATTGGTAATTGTTACGATTTCCGTCACCGTATTGGATCAGTTTTCTTTGATTATTATCATGCCACGTATTATTTCTACCATAATTAGATTGATTATTATTGTTGTAGCGATAGTTGTTGTAGTTATAGTTATTATAATTATCTTGGTACCTAGAATAATTATTACCGTAATTCCTATCATAATATCTAAAATTATTATTATTGTCATAATTCCTATTTTATTATTGTTATTATCTCTATTATCATAATTATTTCTAAAATTATTTCTAAAATTATTATCAGGTCTAAAATAATTATTATTGTCATTTCTATTTCTATTGTTAAGGTTTTTATCTTTATCAGACTTTTTATCGTTATTCATATAACTTATATTATCAATATCTGGTTTATCATTAATACTATCTAATCTAGTTCCTAACTCCACCATTTCATTTAAAGTTAAATTAATATTTTTACAAAATTTATATTTTATTTTGTCATTTAAGGTAGAAGTAAGTAATTTTTCTTTTAAACGATTGTCGTCTGAAAAGTTACATTTTTTATGCAGCTTTGCGTGAGGTTCTCACTCGAATTCTGCTGTAAGTTGTATTTGTTTATTAAAATATTTTTATCTTGTACAGGTAAAAGGTAAGCTAATTACTTAATCACTATCTTAAGATCTAATATATCGGCATCTGAGCAAATTGATTTAATATTATCAAACACATCATCAGATAAATTAAAGTATTTATTTTAATGGAGTCCGGTAATGTGCTGGTCCAAAAATAACTTAACACCCTATCTAGATAAATCTCAGTAAGTGGTCCAATAAGTTTTGGAAATTTATAAAATATGAAATCTGGTTTAGTATCCATTTATTGTTAACTTTTGCAATATTTCATATAAGCATTTAAAATAAAAATGATACGTTATATTTTTATAAATATACACCGGAGTTGTATAAACTCCAAATCATTATAAACATAAAATTTTCCGTTTAGTTGTTCAAAATATCAAATCATCTCTTTGAGACTAAAAATTCAAAGATTTCTTCATCACTATTGGGTTCTCTTGAATATTGTATATCACAATCATAAGTAAATTCATAAAGTATATCATAAATTGACACATCGAAAGGTATATTAATCAATTTGAAGGAAAACATTGTGAAGTTCCATAATCTTAAGGTCGTGAGTTCAATCCTCACCAGGGGCACCATGTAGAACAAGTGAAAATATATTTTTATTATCTTTTTATCTTTTTTATAACATATTTATATCTTTTTTACAAAAGTAATATTTGAATAAATATAAAAAGATTAACTGAAATAAAACTAAAATGAAAATATTATCTTAAAATAAAACTAAAATATACGTTACGACTAAAATAAAGGTTATAATTTGTAAAACTAAAAATATATTATTCAACAATATTTAATTATTATTTGTCAGATATAATAAGAATTAATTTATATAAAAAATGTTCCAGTTCTAGCAAATTTGATTTTTTATAGCTATGTTTTGTATTATAAGACCATTTGATATTATCTTTTTGTCTAATAGTATAAGATTAAGAATAATTTGATTAAGAATAATGTTTCCAAATAGTTCTGTGGATCTCATTTTTTATTTTTACCTTTATTTATTTTTAATCAGGCTTTTTTTATATTTTATAGTAATCCAGAGATTTCTCCCTTTGTACAGATGAATTG
Organism: Gordionus sp. m RMFG-2023; assembly: GCF_954871325.1. Taxonomy (NCBI): domain Eukaryota; kingdom Metazoa; phylum Nematomorpha; class Gordioida; order Chordodea; family Parachordodidae; genus Gordionus; species Gordionus sp. m RMFG-2023. Next base: position 8,271,427 of record NC_088777.1, read on the forward strand.
TACTTCTAAATTAAAAGTTTGAATCTCTTGAATCCATTATTTGTAACTTTTCATTTTATTTTTTATTTATAAATTTTTATTTCATTATTAATTTATACTTTTATTTTAACAATTTATATATACGTTTTATTTATTATTATTTCTTTTTTTTAAATGTTTTTACGTTTTTCTTTCTTTATTATCATTTATAATTTATCAACTATTAAATCGGTTATTTCTTATTTTTCAATCTATCTTCATTTATAAATTTATTTTAATTACTTTTTTTATATTTTAAATTTATCTTCCCATGAATTTCCAGAATTAAATTAAACATTGTTTGATCGTTCATTTTGTAATTTCGTTAAATTTATTGTCAATTTGTGCCAATTTTATTTTATTAATTTTTCATTTTTATTATAGCTTCATTTTTATTCTATAAGATTTATTTATTATCATAATTCCTCTATTTTCATTTTTGCTTTAGGTTTTCCCTATATTTTCCATTTTAACTCAGATTTTTCGCCACTTTAGCATATGGAGTAATAATATATTGAACTAAATTATATTAGATAATAATTTATGATTAAATTATTGTTCTACAAAAGTTATATAAGTAATAATTAGAATAGAACAAATACATTACAATGATTAGAGAATCTAATTGAGAGGGAGAAAAAATCATTTGTTAATTTTAGCGAAAATTAAATCATTATATGCCAATGGGAGAAAAGTTTCCTATTTTTGGTGGGAAGAAATCTTCAACAATTATATGGAAAATATAATTTTGAAAAAATGGACGTAATATAGCAACATTTGACAACTGACATCTGTCACATATTTACTTTGATAAGTTACTGTAAACTTGTTAATTCTTTTACAATAAGCTTATGATATACATCATTCTTATGGAACATTTAACTGACTATTTTGCCAATTCCACTAGCTTTACAAATAAGATTAATGATATTGATAAATTACATCCTCGATTTGATTTGTACAAGAAAGGGAAGCATACTTTTGATCAAGATGAAAGAAGAAAAATATTCCTTGAAAAGCAAAAAAAGTTAATATTTAATAGATTAATACAGTTAAGATAATATCTTTTAAATAGCTTACATTTTGATTATTTGTCTCATGTGAGATCATTAGCTTCTATTAATTGCAAAAGAAAAATATGTTATACTGATAATTCAACTAATAATTTTTGGAATAAAAATTTAGATAAAAGATATGCCAATCAGGTAAATAGATATTTTATGGGAACTCTTACTAATTACTATTATATTTTAGTTAATGATAGCTGAATGGTTGGTTGAAAAGCCTTCTGATTTTGAAACTAATTGGTTTATGATACCATGTCCAGTTGGTAAAAGATGCATAGTCATATCAGCAAATGTAATTATTAACATATATTTATACTTATTAATTTTTAAATCTATAAAGTTTATCTGATATATTATATTTTTAACCTTATTTTATTTTTGACAAAAGAGACATATAGCTAGTACCCAAAATATGATTTATAATAATAAAGAAGATATCACACCAAATTAATAATGATAATTTTGACAAATAACATAAGATATTTAGCTATGTAAAAATATTGATTTGTATTTACAAATGAATCTTGGTTCCCGATCTGATTTAATTTCTTTTTAGCTAGGTTATGATAATCTGGATGAATCTAAAATATGTTTTAATTACTTTTAACATATTTTTGTATAATGATAATAATTTTAATCTCTTAATAATGATGAAATAATAATGATTTATCGAATGGATGGTTTGTGATAATAATATTTCCAGATGATATTAAAATATGTTTTAAATATATTTAACATATTTTTATATAATGATAATAATTTGATAATGATGAACTAATAGGACTTTATCAAATGGATGGGTTATGATTGATTGATGAAACAGTAATCTATTTTATTTATTATAATTATAAAAAATATCTATAAGGATTAAGGTCTGACTGGCTTTATGAAAATGATCAAATTTTAAAACCACTTATATATTTTAATCTACTTGATAATATTTTAAATAGCTATAAAATCACGTTTTTAAATTATTTATAATTGTTTGAATTTCTTTTGCAATTAGGAAATAACCATACATTATCAATCATCTATATATTTATCAGACCTGCAGGCCTGGCCCTAAGCCTGGCTTGTGTTTACGGGATGGACCGTATTTTAATTTTTTTTTACCAGGGCTTGGCCTAATATTTTTTTTTAAAAAATATTTGGACTGGGCCATATATTTTAAAACCCACCATTATTAGTGATAAAAATTAAAAATAAATGTAATATATTTTTAAAAAATACAGGTCTGATCTTAAAGCATATAGTACCTCTCCAGGTGTCTGATATTTATACTTGAGATCAGTCATAACTGGCTTGCTAAGATTTTATGGCTGACTTGTTAAAACTCCTTTAAAAAATATGCAACCATTATCAGCTTATATTGGCACTATGAGCAAATTTTCCCCTTGCCATAACACTGCCAATCTGGTTGAGCTATACTGCCAATCTGGCCTCTGATTTTTCCTATAGTGGCAATGCATGGCGTATAAATTTTCAAATATGTTCAGAAAATTACATAATATATTATATTTATCTTTAAATCAAATGTTAAAATTTATAATATTTAATTATATACAACATTTATTCACATGATATATTGAAATATTATATGAGCATACACTATTATTTTAATTATTTTTAAATGGATAATCCTCTATATATTTATGAAATCACAACTACACAATAAGACCAAAGCCCTGATGCTTGAATATACTTTGAGAACTTATCACTAAATTATCTTTAGTAGCGTCCCTGTTAAAAATAACTTAAAGAGATGGAATCTAGTTAAAAACAATTTATTTTCTCTATAATTTGTTTATATATATTTAAAATAATTTTTTACAAATATGATGCAGGCCCTAATGTTAGATAGATTTTAGATTAGTATATTCTAAGTATCATCTATGCCTAGGGTATGATTTCCATAATTTAAACTCTAGTTTGTTTACATAAATTTATCCTAACAATTTTATAAGAAAATTAGGAAATTATATCAGAACCCAGATATCAGCTGAACACTTTATGTTCATGCAATCATTCCCTATTGCCAAAATTTTAGTTATTGAAGATTTTGCAAAATGAGCAGATATTCATCACAACAAACTAATTACAATACTACAGATCAATTTTACATCCTGCTTGTTGACACATATTTATTATTTAAATAATTTTGCTGAAATAAAGTCAATTAACCTATGTGCTAGATAAAATAGAAAAACAATTCTTGAATTTTTTCATTACGATCGGTACTTACTTGAACTACATAGAACATTAAATTTAAGAATTTGATAGCATTTTTTTCCATACAAATGGATCTGTCACAAATTTAGGCCTCCTATTTCAAAGCAAAATAGATAATGCTCAAATAAAATTACTTGATATTTCTGATATTATTACCCTCAAAAAATAAAAAAGCTTAGTCAATATTTTCTATTACAGAATCATACTTCAGATAGTGTATATTTGACTTTATTTTTCTACATATTGTTACCAAGTTTGTTAATAACGAATGCTGATTTTTAAACAATTCCAAACCCTAACTATTTAGCACAATCTAGATCCAAGATTTTAAAAGTGGAAAATTATTTAAGATTATTTTAATTTCAACATCTATAAACTCCACATGAATACAAATCATAGCTCGAGATATGCTTATTACTGAGATTAAACTTTTACTTTCTCCTTATTCATTATTTTAAAAAAAATGAGCTGAAAAACCATTTTTTATTAAATGAAAATTGTTTTGATGATGCTAAAATAATCCACAAAGATGATGCTCTATTGAGGGGGGGGGGCTCCCAAAATTAACAAATTAAATTAGTTTTATATCAGAAACCAACATGCCTCATTATGAATATTTTATTGCTGGTTTAGTTAAATTCTAAAATACTTGTTAAAAGTGTCGATGACAATTACAATCAAACCAAACAAGACTTTATTTATATATAATATCAGTCATCATATTTTGTTTATTTTTTTTGAAAACATTTACCTGAGTATATAAAAATATAACTTACTAATTGTTATAATAATTTACTAATTGTTATAATAATTTACTAATTGTTATAATAATATAATGTACCACGCGTCGACGTCGTTTCTGTAGATGGTGGCGAAATTAGCACACCCTCGAACCCTTATAATTTTCATACATAAAAACCACTGCTGATCGCTACTAGTGGCCTGTAATAGACAAATTCTTTCGCCGACTTATAGGAAGAAACGCATTTTCCCAACCTAACTCAAACATAAAACTTAATTTCTTATGCCAAATTTTATCGGAAAATCTAAGTATTAAAAAAATGGTTTTTGTAGACCTCTGCTAGCTCCGGCTATTGTGGATATAATATGAAAAATTATAGTTAATCAATAAAAATTTGATTATAATTCAACTGAAGGATTATAAATTTAACAGTACATTGTGAACATGTTTTAAGAACTGATCTTTTCATATAACCGCCAAGTATAGTCTAGATAACTAGAGCTCAAGATCTAAATCTTTGGAGCGAGCAGGCATTTTGTATGGAACATAAATTTCAAATTATGAGGTATAATAAGAATTATTATGATAAAGAACATATTTATAATTTTTGACCCATTATAGTAGACGCATCGTTGGGGAAGGAAGCATTCTCATTTTCCATTTATATCTAAAAATTATTTCATGTAGCTCGAAACATGCCTATGAACTACTTTGAAAAAAAAACTTCAAGGGGTTCGTGTTATCAAAATCATTTCTTCACCTTAAATTGGCAATTTTAATACTGAATCAACTTGTGAAAAATAACTGTTAATTTTATAATATATTTGATATCGAAAGCGAAACGGACTATGAAAATTTTAAATCTTCTAGCTGCCGACGGAATTTAAATTTTGAAGGGAATTTTATTTGTAATAACTGAAATGTAGACATATAGATATATATATTAAAGTTTCTTTTTCGAAAATTAAAAAAAAAAAGAACAAAACGCGGTCCTATGACAAAAATGGTATCATTTTAGGTCGTGCATTTAATTCCATCCTTCCCGGCGGTTCGTCCGTTTGTCCTAGTCAATCTTTATATCACGACATAGACATGCCTTGCGATTTTCCTGATTCGAGCCAAGATTCAAGCTTACATAACTTCCCTAAATATTTCGGGAAAAAGGTTAAAACAAATATATTACGGCAAGAGTGAATCATCGAAATTTGTTGATAAAATATTTTGAGCGAAATTTATCCCCGTTCTAAATCGCTAAAACACAAATTAAAAATTCTTGCTTATATCTCGTAGAAAAATCTTTAAGTAAATTTGAAATTAATATTAAATTTGGAATATGAATGATTTGTTTGCGATTTTTTTAAAAACTCAATTTTATATTAGTGTTTACTACCCTAACATCTATTATTTCAAATTTACTTTAATTTTTTTTAGGAGATATAAGCGAGATTCCCAATTTTTAGCGATTTAGAACCTATCCGCAATAGTTTTACACTTACAACATATATATTTTTTGTAAATATGTTATAATCAGATCATCTATGATTTATGCGCATTTCTGAATCTCATTTTTTTGAAAATTCGCTCTTTTGATTACAAGTATTATCAATTTTTTTTTTTCATATCGTCTCAGAAGGTTGACATGGCGAAAAAGAATGAATGTTGCGTTTTGGATTGCATATGTGATACCAAGGCTAGAATCTACTATGTCTTAGATGTTATGGCTTGGGGTGGACAAGTGTTTTATGGATGCGAAGCCGATTTTCGATGTTTTTGGTTAAACGCCAAGTTTGATGAACTCTCTCAAGACCCAGATATTTACAAGTTAAAAAAAATCTCAACTTTTCATTTCAGGGATTAAATATTAATATTTGTCAATATTATAAATAGTATTTTTTAAATGTCATTTAAAGTTTAGCGATTAGCTTACTACTTTGAACATTTTTAAAACTTATAACTAGTAAAATTATTCATATATATAGCATTTTACCTCGCATGTATTTAGATACATTCTTGCAATGTATTGTATCTAGATACTTAATAACTCTGAAATTCTTTTAAAACCTTCTAAGAGTCATTTTAAATTTTAAGTAGGGCTGTGTCGATATATCTAGGAATTGCCACAAGATATTAAGGAAAAGTTAGGATCGACAAATAAAATGAGTCTATGTTGTGGATCGATTTTTAACAATTTTTTGCCGATCCGATCCAGAACAAATTCCTAATAGGTTAATTCTGACGCCTCCTTAGACTAATTTTGTTTTATAACAAGTTTTAATGTTATACCGATATTCCAAGATGTTTATACATAAAAAATTAGCTGCCAATCTAGTGCCAATCCTAAGATATACATATTTATAAACAGGTCATTTTAATATCGGAAAAAATATCAGCGCAGCCCTAATTTTAAGTTATATAGGTCACGCATAGTTTGAAATGATTCCATGATGATTGTGTTATATTAGTCTAGTTAGTAATAAAATGTTAATTTTTCCATTTGTTTTTTTTCCTTCATTCATAGGTATAAATTTCTTAATATCTGAGTATAAAATGTATTATCTTTAATAAATAAAAATAATAATTGAGGTATAAATTTGTCCGCCTCGAATCCTTTGGTCCGCCACTAATACCTGCTTTCATATCCCGTGAATTGAGCAATCACCAAAAATATATCTTCACCAGGCCAGATCTCGTAACAAACAACCAAAATCAAAATTTATTTCCAAATACCAACAAAGATTGTTGTAAGGATGTAATGGAGGAACGTATACAAAATGGTAATAGCGTAGAAACTAAAGAGCCCATACCCCGGAATTCTCTGATGGAATATGATATCGATAAAAATAAGCCTATTAACTTGGACGGCTTACTATTTTTCCATAAAGAATCATACTATGCAATACCTTTGCCATTGAAAGATGACGAAAAATTATCCGACGACAAAGTAGCAGAGAATATGGCTATCGATGATATGGAATTAGGAAATCCTCTTGTTGGATGGGTAAAATGTGACCAAGTTGAAATTTTGAATATTATAATTGAATTTAATGAATAATGATAGCTTATATATTTTTAACGGAAATTTGATTTTATAAAAATATGTAAAATACTTATAAATGAACAAATATATTATTTATAATTTACAAGTCTTTGTAAGTCACTAAAAATACTCATAATTTAACCTCATTTCATTTTTTTTTAAATTAAGGATATTGTAATAAATAATCTAATATTATGTGTCATTTATTTTATTTGTTTTGATGATGCGTTTTAAAAGAAGAAAGGAATTATAACACATTTGGGTCATTCCTTTACTAATCGGAGTAAAGGGAGTTATTTGCCATTGGTTTAGGTATGTTATGAGAAAAATTATAAATTTTATTTCTCTATCTCCTATTAGTTCCAGGGATATGAGCGTTTGAAATGTAAAAATGACCCCTTGCTCATTTTTACGATACACATAAAAATGTGGATTACTTGATAAATATAAATGATAAAAACTTAATGGTGTCATTAGATAGCCTTTACAGTTCTTCAATAAAATGTATCACTTCCGTAAAGATCTAAAGTTATTTTTATAAGAATACAATATAGCCAAAGGTCTACAATAAGTGGACCTAAAAACTTCAATTAAATTTATGGCGTAAAACCCCACCTAACCTCCCCCTATAGAAAAATTTTGGATACACTTATGATACACAGTAAGCAATTGTCATCAGTATTTTGATTTATAGATGCAGAAAATGGAGCCTTAATATAAAGGAACATTTTTAAAGAAATTTACCTGTTGAAAAAAGCATTGGAGAAAACTTAAATTTATATTTGTTTGAAATTCAAACGTGATATAAAAATCCTGCTATGTCAGGACTATGAGGAGCTAAAGAGGGAATAAAAATGGTCTCCAACATCTCGGGCATGGTTTATTTTTTTAAAAAAAAATTAGGTTCGGACTGGGTCAGGTCTAATATTTGAAAATAAATTCGGGCCGGGCTTTTTTTTTGAAATATAATATGCTAAAATTGTGAAATAAAATTGATATATTTTAAAATTTTTGCAAGAAACAACCCTCCAAATTTTTTTTGTTCGAATATTATTTTTTTACAATTAAAAAAAAAAATTAAATTTTATTATTTTATAGGAAACTAGGAGCCAGATACCTTTTATATTGGGTATAATAATACAACGTCTAATATCTATGAAAAAAATATGTATATATATAAAAGAATTACAAGTAAAATAAAAGGTAAAATAGTAAAGAGAATATTAATTTTAAATAAATTTAGGCTGGGTGGAGGGGACAAATAATTTTTTTATTTCGGGTCGGGCTGTTCGGGATAAATAAAAATTTTGCTCGGGGATTAGGCCAGGCAATTTTTTAATATTTAGGGTCGGGCTTGAAATATTAGGTTAGATACTTAATTATGAACAGCAGAATTTTAAATGTATTGCTATAACCATACTCAATAACTGCCGCTGCCAATTTGACCTATTTTTTTGCTACCATAAATGAAATCATATAATTTTTTTTTCATCTTTGGAAAATACAAAAAATAATTATAATAGATAATATTAATCAAAGATTGTCACCAGTAAGATATATATAAGATTGGAAAAGTTAAAAGCCTTAGAACCAATTCATTGCAATTTTGGATCTAATATGTTTTCTCGTACGAAGTTATTGCATATATCATTGAATTTATTTTTACAGTAATAATAGTATGGTTTAAAATTTTTGACAAAATTAATTTCGTAAGCAAATAAATGTAATTCATGAGAAAAATAATTGAATAAATATTTTAGTATTAGTTAAAAGATCCATAGTTTGCTTGCCTATAATTTAAATTAATAATGGTTGTCAATATTTAATAGGAATAAGGCACCTTTCTTATCACTTATCCATGAGCTAATAACACTTTGGAACTAGAATTGCATTTAGACCCTATAATTGTTTTAATTTTTTTTTTCAAAAGTTATATAAAAATAGGATTAAATGAATTAAATTAGATAAATAAGTATAATAATGCTAAATATGATTTATTTAGACTAGAGTTCTGGGCGAATTATCGACCCGACCTCCCTTGATTCAAATATTTTAACTCACCGCTCACCCATGTTTAAAAATTTATTCCTGCCAATTTATTTATAAAAATGGTATTTAGCTCACTTACCCGCTAAGCGTTTAAAAATTATTGGATTGTCTCCTTGTTTATTCTATTATAATATATTTTTGCTACTTAAACCAATATCATAAAATAATTTTTGATAAAAAAGACCCTTCCTGCTATCTCGCCCGCAAAATATTTCAAAATTCACCTCGTCAGTTGTTATTATCTAACCAGTCCATGCGCCCGCTTACCTAATGTTTAAATTTTCAGCCTATTTTTAATAAAAACATCTATCTATCCATGCGCTTTTAAAAAAAACGTCCACTCTTTAATACAATTATGGATTTCTCTGTAGAAGAGGAATCCTATCATTTTAATATATTATATTAATTATATGAAAAATGTGACCCATAAATATTATTGGGAGTTTTCCAGTTATGCCAATATTCTGATCATGCATATATTCATGTTAAGCCTATTTATAATATGAGGATCAAGTAAAATTATGTTTTACTTTTATTCTTATATTTATAAATAAATATAACATAGATATTCTTTTCAATACTTTTACAAATGGCCACAGGTATATTCAAAATCAATGTTCCATTTATTGCAGACTCACTTATATAATCTTGATTCTTTATCTATTTATAAAAATTGAGAATAAAGGTGTTGGTGAACGAATATCAAAGCCGGGTTAGACTGCTCCAGATCCCAAAATTATTTTCAAAATGAGTCTTCTGCTGCATTCATATCGAGTTTAGAACAGGGTTTAACAATAATCTTCAAATTAGATCAATCAAAATGAAGATTTATTTTAAAGAAGATCCAAAAAATTTTGTAATTTCATCAAGAAAAATTTTTTTATGCATAAAAATTACAAAAGATATTTTACAAAGAAATTTGAATTTAAGGTAACATTTGATCAAAAATCTTGTTTGAGCATTCTCAAAAAAATCTTTCGAGATCAAAATCTTTTAAGATTTTTTTCTTCTTGAGCAAATGTTAAACTCTGGTTTAGAAACCCAATGGAATGATAAATCAACTTGATTTCTATCAACTCGATCTGAATGCAGCAGACCCCTTTCAAAAAAAAATCTGGATTGTGAAGCTGTTTGAGCCCTTCCGGATGATCATCATTATGAAATAAGGATATTTAAAATTAAAAAATAAAGTTGAATCATACTCCTCCAAAGCTCAATTTTTTTTCAGATCTTTTGTCGAACCAAGCAAATATTCGTAATTTATCGTTTGTAACTTCTGAGTTCATCATGGTAATTTGCAATTTAATTCCATAAGAAACATCTATGGCGGTCATATTAATTTTAGTGTTCTTAATCCTTCATTTAAAAGGTTTTAAAAATGTTAATTATTTTTGGATAAAAATGCGAAATAATCAGTACAATAAGTTAGAGAATTAAATATTCACAAATTATCCAAAATGTTTAATGATATACTATTAAACAGAGGTGTTCGAATATCTAGATATAAGAATGTGGTGAATATATCTAGATACTTTATAAGTAGTATATGTATTTGTATAGAGATACACATTTATAAAAAGTATATATTTTAGAGGTGTCTGTATCTATATACGAGATACATTTTGATATAATCTTATTTTACTTTTTTATATTAAAAATAATGTTAGAATTTATATATCTGTATCTAGCTCCCTTTATTAATTATTTTTATTTTGATTAAAAAATAAGAAATAGATCCATGATTGCTAAACCTCAATAGAGGGTCCTTAAAAAAACGACCAGGTGCTATCAAAAAAGGAAAAGTGTTAAAAATAAAAGTGTCAAAATAGAATAAGGGTCAAAAATGGAAAAGCGTCAAAAAAGAAAGTGCCAAAAAAGGAAAATATTCGATAAAAAAATGATTCAATTTTTTAAAAAAAGGAAAAGGTTCTTTATTATAAAAGGAAATAAAATCGGAAAAAGTTTAATCAAGAAAAGGGTTACTTTAACAAATAAAAAGATACCATTAACAAAAAAGTATAATAATAGTAAAGATATAATTAGGAAAATAGCAACGGAATGACTAAAAGTTGATTATAGATAATAAAGAGATATCTATAATAATGTTATTCCAATTTTTATGATTTTTTTTCTTTTTAATTCAAATTATTTCTTCTCATTTTTTGGAAGGTAAAACCTGCAATACAGATGTTATTGAAAAAAATTACTTAGATAGGGAAGGCAATTCCTTGTCATCGAAAATTTCGTAAAGGTAAATCATTTTATATTTCCTTCCATCAAAAAAGTTATCACAAATATTGCTGGATACTATTATTAATTTTTTCATAAAAAAAAATTTTTAATTATAAATTATGTAACACATAGTGGGTTTATACCGCGAGCTTGTGTTAAATTCTTCACAATAAATGAGTTGGGACATGCTAAAAAGAAAATATTTGATCAAAAATTAGAATTGATTTAAAATTTTTAATTAAAAGTTAACTAATAATTAGTTACATTGAAAGTTACTTTATAAATAATTTATATAACACATCATATTTTAGGTATAATTTTTTAATTATACAAAATTTTTACAAATTTATAATCAAAGGAATTTAAATGAAAATTTGATTAAATTAAAAAAATAACGGGACTGAAAAACTATACCACATAATTACTTGTATTGAAAAAATATCACTTTGTAATATATATTTGCATCAAAAAATATATATAAATGACATTTTACTATATATTTATTTTATATAAATAACATAATATAATATTTATTTTTTATAAAAATTGAGCTTAACAATTATTTGACTTTAACAACAAACTTTTCCAAATTTGTGTCTAAAGATGTGCTAATTTTTCTTTAAATATAATAGATTAAACAAAAGTTCTATAGGAGTGGTTTTGTATAGTGAGACTTTATATTTAATAAAAAGTAATTTTGAATTTGAAGTATAATTATAAAGGTAATAAGTAAGATAAATATTATTCAACATAGCTATTATTTTAGTTATATTCCAAAAAATATAAATAGGATTAGTCACCAGTTACATTTACAGTTATTTTTTCTCAAAAATTTAATTTCTTTAACAATTCTAGAAAATACTATCATTTGAAGCTGTATTTCTAACCTACAACAAATGATATTCAAGAATTTATTTTGAATAAAATTTTTCAAAAATGTTTTCTTGAAAATATCAATTTTTTTTTACACAGATCAGTTCTATTATACTTATATTTAATAATTTTGCAAAATTAATTTAATTTTAGGTGCAAGACAACAATGTGTTATATTTCAAAAACACGCTACTAATTGTTAGAAAACCTGGCATATTAATTCTATCTCTTTCATCTTTTAGATCAGTTAAGCACATTAAATTTAATATCGTTGACTGCAATGTATAATTATTAAAACAATCTTGCGAATTTATCTTTCAATTTTTTTTTTAAGACCGCTTCAGAAATTAGTAATGATCTAAATCGTTTTGTTTAGACCCCTTCTCTTTAAATTACTGCCAAATAAAATGAAATATAAATGAATAAAATTATAATTATTGATCGTTTTTTAAAAAAAAAATATTACTAATAATTTCTAACTCCAAGCTCAAAAAATGTAATTAATTGCAATTGCAAATTCCAAAAATAAGGAGTGCCCAATCTTGGTAATTATATTTGCCAACTTATAAAGAAGATTTCGAGCCCCCCCCCCCCCCATTATTCTCCACAGCTATGCTGCAAATATTAAGAATATAACTTGATAATCTTTGAATATGTGCATAAAAAATATAACAAATTAAACGCGTATACCCATTCTCAAGGTTTCTTTATTACTTTTATTTATATCATAAGAGTCTCCTTTATTAATGATTACTTTGTCATTCTTTATGATACCTGTATTATATAAATATAATTTCGATTAAAGTTTTAGTGAAAAGGCTCTTATAAACTTATAAGCATGATTTATTTTTTTTTACATTATATTATCGATATCATTTTGGAATATTCTTGGCTCATCCTTAGTTTATTTTCTTATTCTAACTTTCAGAGTTATTTTTTTTTACTATACATTCAGATCCAGTATGATTCTGTTCCGATAAAATATGTATTTAAATGAGGATAGTGGGAATCCAGATTTTTTTAAAAAAATTAGGGGTATAGTTTTGATATTCTTTGGGATTTGATTATTAAAGTTTTTTTTTTTCAATAATACAAAAAAGAATAACGTTAATCAAATTATAATTCAAATAAAAACTGACTAGAATGATTATATTATTTATTGATTCTTTAAAGATTTTCGTTACCTCAAAACGTTTTGAATATAAAAAAAATATTTACAGAGTTTTAAAGGTATGACAATATTGTGTTTGGTGTAAGCTTTTAAACGAAATCCATTTTGAAATAGTAAGAAGGAATTATAGGCACTTTTGCCTATATGAAGTTTATTACTTCTTTGAACTATGTTCTATAGAAAAAAAATATAATATAACACTATATTTGAGATATATACAATTAATCCATTTTTCGATAAAAAACTTATTTTTGTAGGTGTTATGGCTCTGTTTTTTAAATCTAAGATCTCAATATATGTTTCATTGCTAGTGTTGGGAGCCGTTAATTTGATCTATAATTAAATATTATACCGTAAAAATAAAATGTAGATTTTGTGAGAAATAATTTTTATAAATATATTTTTTAAATTATCGTTAACTTTTACATCGCTTTTAATCAAGAAAGTGAATTCTTCATAGTTTTGATTTAAAAAATTCCACATTTCAATTGACTTTAAGTCAGATGTATTTGTATTAGTTAGGTAGTGACTGAATTTCAAAATCAAAGTTAAGCTTACCTGATTGTTTCCGAGGTTGTATCCCAGGTAAACTAGGGATTTTTTTGAAAGCCTTGATTTTAAATAAATTGTATAATAATATATTGAGTTATACGTTGCATTATTTTTAGAGGATTTGCAATAGAGGCAGCGTCTACATGATCAGGGGGAAGTAAGCAGGAGCATTCAGCTTACAAATTTTTTGAAGATGGGGAGGTATAGGTTATTGAGAGGGTGTTTTCTCCAGTGACTTCTCTCTCGTAGACATTGACTAGAGGTTACTCAACCTAAACTAGAAGGTGAAAATTTTTAAAAGGGTTCCTGGGACCGACCAATGAATATTTTTTAGTAAAATGATTTTGTAGTATTTACTCAGTTCATAATAATTTATTTTAGGGAAAGATATATATTTGCTTAATTCTAGGCTGAAAATTGTGTAGTTCCCATCCGGACAATTTGTACAAGTTGTCCTTTCAGATTTAGGGTCGTCACTTGGAGGTCCTTTACAATTTTTGTAAGAGTTTCTCCTGTCCCGCTACCTGGCCTATCACTATCATAAATAAGTTATGAATTTTGATAGCGGCGTCAACCAAAAAAGTTGAAATAAAAATGTACTACTTTTACTTGATTTAAATAAATTTTTTTAATAAAGAATGAATTATTTTATTTTCAATTTCCAAAAATTTTACTAAATTCCTGGGTTAAAATTTTTTTTTACACAAATTATCTAGCCAGGCCCGTTTAAAGAATTTGAAACTTCAGGACAGATCGTGCAGATCCTTCCTTTCTTTATTTAATAACACCCAATAAAATTCTGATATTATAAATAAATATTTTTTATATAATAATATATATAATAAATTATTAAAAGGGTTAAATATTTGTACTTAAATTTTGGAAAAACATTATCAATATATTTCATTCCTGTTATCCCATCAAGGTGTAAATTGTCACAGATACCAGGTGTTAGATCTGTAAAAAAGATTTTGATCATGTTATAATATACAATAATTTTTATTACCGTTATTAAAAATTCTCGTGTTATTTTGGAACCATATAAGATATTTTGATGGAATATCAAAACAATGCGTAGTTAGGAATGATACTATGATCAGGAAAAATATTTTGGTGTAATTGATCGGGAAGATAAAGTTATGTTTCATTATATCTTGCTCTTTTTTTTTGTAAATTAAAACACATATTTGCTATGCTATTATATTTAATGTATTAATTATAAAATCATTTATAACCTCTTCAAAATTTTCTCTATTTACCCTTTTATTTTTGGCTATGCATATATATAGAAAACTATTATAGTGTAGGTAATGGTTTTCGAATTAATTTATGTTTGGGACAAACATTGGTCACTATTTTATTGAAAATTAGTATGAAAATGTATAAAGATAATTTTTAACTAATTGATTTCTTAAAATGTGTTTAATTCATTTTTTTTAATCATCTTTAATAATTTTCTAGTTTATTATAAATGATGCCCAAGAGATTTCTAAATTCTCCAAAAATTTTAAAATATATCTCTACAAATTAACTGAATTCTCAAAGTGCACGATCAATTATATAAAATTGGTAGCATATTAAAACAACTACAACAATGGAAATATTAGTAAAATATTGACTCAGGCCATATTTATTTATAACTCATTTGTATAAATCATTAGTTTAAATTTAACATTAACACTAATCATCTTAAAAACCATGCATTCATAGAACACTCCAATAATGAAGAGATGTTATTTACAAAATATTTAGGTTATATAGATTATTATACCCTTTCCCCGATATTATCTGGTCCGAATTATAGGTTAAAGATTGTCCGATGGAATATAATATTTTAAAGTATCGAAAATATCATGAAAAATCTTATTAATATAAACAAAATTATAGTATAGGAAAAAAATTCTACCAGATGATTTCTAACTAAACGGGGGTTCTGAAACATGGCCAAGCAAAGAATAGTTTGCAGACAAAAAGGATAAGATACGAAATACAAACTAGGAGGTTTTAAAGTATCAGGTAAAAAAAAAGATTATGGTATATGGACATACCATGAGAAGGTCTAAAAACAGTATAGGAAGCAAGGTTAAGAGTCTAATGATGGGTAGGCGAAGAATACCAAAATTCCAAAGGGCCTAAAAAGTTAAATATCAATAAATATAAATTGAATAAATTGGATTGTATGAATAATATAAAATGGAAAGAGATATTTGAAAGAGCTAAACACCTGAAAAGGTGAAAGCTAAAAAGAAGAAAATATCAATTTTGTAAATTTTCTTATTTTTTTGAGAATTTTTTAATTTATTGTCTACCAAAATACATTAGAAGCACTAAAGTAAAATGTAAATTCATAATTAGTGCTTACTAAAATTTATTCAATATCATTTCGAACTTTCGAAAATATAACTCGATTCAAAATTAAATTTTAACTATTAACTTAAAAGAACAAATAATATCTATAAAGGTTGTAAAATCATAAGATCAAAAATATTTTGAAGGAAAAGACACCTTAATGTATTTAGATGTGATTGATTTTTTAATTGTGATTCAAAATTCGATAGTGATGCGTAAGACGTGACGTTATTATAATTTTTATTTCACTTATAATGCTTTTGTTTAATGAATGACTGGTATCTACCAAATGGGTTGATGTACTAAGATGCAATAAGTACTAAGGCCGTGTTCTGATTCTATTTATTACTAAATAGATATTTAGCTTTGTTGAAACAACTTAAAAAGTAAAAGAAAAAAAACAAACAAAACGAAACGAAACGAAAAAACGAAAAAACGGAAAAAAAAGAAAAAAAAAAGAAAAAAAAAGAAAAAAAAAAGAAAAAAAAAAGAAAAAAAAAAGAAAAAAAAAGAAAAAAAAGATAAACAAATATGGAAAATATGGAAAATAAGAATGCCACTAAATACATAAAACAAATCAAAACAGTGTTTCCTAGTTCAAAAGTGTTTATCCTAAATTATATACACTTCAGAATTCGTATATTTCCAAAATATTGGCTTACAGTTTTCGTTTTGTTTATAATTTGGTTTCTTTGAACCAGATATTTAGTGCTTCTATATTTTCCAGGCGCGATGTGTTTTTTTATATTTATTTTGCTAATAATTTTTTCTTTATAATCTAACAAACGGATTACTTAAGTGCTAGACATTGATACAGATAAAGAACTTCTGTTTATTTTAATCTTAAGATTGGCCAAAATATTTTTATAATATTTTATTCTTCTTTACTTGCTAAATACTGGCTAAAATAGACAATAAATAAGAACAAACGGATTTTCGAATTAGTGCTTACAATTGTTAGGCCCACTTCATAGAGATGATAAAAATGATATTACTTATAAATTAATGGTATATATAAAAAAATACCCAATTCGAATTATCCTTCGGGGTGATCCTATGAAGGCCTGACAAATGGAAGTTTGGGGGCAAAACCTAAATTATTTCTTATACACCCCCCCCCCCCCCTGCTTAAATTATGACTATTGCTACTATACCAGATGGTTTATTAAATTTTTTACATATATAAGAGCCAGAAACAACTGTGCTGGCTGGGTGATGTAATCTACATTTAATTTTGGGTTATGAATTAAGAATAATCATATATTAATCTCTTATTCTCATTTGGTAAGTTTTGATTGAGTTGGTTTTTGCCTTTGAATTACAGGTTACAAAATAATTAGGTAAGAAAATGAAGATTGGCGTAAACATGAATCCATGTATTTTTTTTTAAAGAAATACACCGAGAAAATGTTTATATTCGAATATCATAAATAACATTATTTCTTTATTTACTGAGTTATTTTATGAAAATAAAAGCCAAAAAAAAGACGATGAAGATAAAGGATAATTTAAATTAAGTAAAAAAATTTTATAATAACTGAAATATTTATAAAATTTAAATTCTCACTTAGGAAATCTTATGGAATAAATATTATACGTCTAATGATAGCAGGATATTAAATAATTATATTTAATTTTTATTTTTTAACAAATAATTATTTAAAATGTATAATTAATAAAAGTATACTATTATATTAATGTCTGCAATATGAAGAAACTACCACACCATCATATCTTTAGAATAATGAACTTTAAGTAAATTTAAATAAATTTATTTGATTAATATAATTTATAATTTTTATTAACTTCTCAAGGTAAATTTTTTAAGAGTAATTTGTTTGATTTCACTGTATGTAAAAAAAGATTTATTTTTTTTTATTTCGATAAAATTTTTATTTTTATTTAGAGTTTAATTTTTATTTTTAAAAATATGCGTGAGCCTAATTTTTACCATCTTTATTTTTTTTAAACTTAACTTAATGAAATTTAAATTTATGTATATCGCGTGTAAACCCCCTTATTGTAAACCCAGACATTATTAACTTTCACTTGAAATATGAATTCTTAAGGGGAAAGCTCTTTGACTTAGATGATCACTCTTTCGGTATCAAATTGAATTAAATATACTGAACCTTTGTCATCTCTTGTATACATGTTACAGTTTACAGCAAGCCTTAAGCATACATATCTATTATATCTGACCTAACTTTTTCTTTCCCTTTGGTGTTTTTTTGGAGGGGGGGGGGAATTTTTTTTAAAATAAAATTAATTGATATTCTGAGCTCTAAATTACGGATTCAGTATATTTATGAATAAAACTATAATGTAACCCTAATTTTTCCAGCTCTTCGAAATATAATGTATAATATTTCAGATTTATTTTCCTTTATATTTTGATAATTTAATAAAGGGAATAGGATTTGCAATCCGATAATTTTTTTAGCCAAAATTGCTGAAATTTAATATTTTTAAGGTAAAGAAGTAATGTTATATTTATAATTGTAAAGGTACATATCTAGCAATGCTAACATTTAAAAAGGTCACAACGCGATACTATACGATTACCTTTTTTTTCAAGAATATATTATATATATGGCTAACTCAAAAAAATAGGATTTTTCTGAATTTTCTTCCTATTTAAAAAAAAAAATATATTGGAATTTATTATTCTAAAACAATGCACACGTCGCGCATACAATAATAAGAATATGATAGATAAATTTATTCTTTATTAGAAAAATATTATTTAATAGGTAGAAATCTCGAACCTTTTTTATTTTGTAGATTAGCAATGGAGCTATTATGGACTGTCATTATTTTACCCCCGGATCCCAAAAATTTAAAATCCCTGACATATGACCGTTCAAAATATTGATGTTCGATAAATATTCCTCTAAAAGGGAGTCGAATATATTTAAAAATATTATACGTCATTTTATATAGGAAGTATTCCTCTCGCATCCAGTAGCTTAGGGAGTAGGATGACACCGACTTTTTTTTTGTTCAGAAATAAAAATAGATCAATTGTTTCGTCAATATATTTAAAACAAAAAAAAATTAAAGATAAAGGTGAACTATTTACATGATATCTAAAAAAAATACCTCGGGTAATTTATATATGAATTTGTAACTGAAAAATGATTTGCCCAAAAGTGGAAAAAATTGTGCCAACGATTCCATATCTAATCTATCTAATACATATTTTGAGGAAATTTTCTGAGATTTCTGAAGAATATATTTTCCAGCTAGAGCCCACCCGAAATTTTTGCAAATGTTATTTATCTATTTTGAAATCTTAAAAAAATGCAGAAAATTTATTATTTTTCCTTTACAAAAAATAAAATTTTTAAGGCACGTGACGGGTAATTATGTATAAATAAAATATGATTGCCGGGCCAAGCCGAAAAGTTTTTGTTGATAGACCGGTTTGAATGTATCACAACAGAGCTACATATACGCTCACAATTAATAATACAATCATTTTCTTGACCATATGACCTTTGTGTAAAACTTTGGCTAATGATAATGTACGTTAAAAACCCAATTTTATTAAACCATTTCTTAAATTGTAAATTAACCCAATTCTATCTGGCGACTCTTTAGCCATACCCTTACTTCGTTCAAGAAGTTGGTTTAAGAGGGAAAAAAATCTCAAAATTTTTTTTAATTAGAGTTCTTTCGCGATGTTATGTCGGGTTGTTTATGTTTAAAAATTACATTAAAGTTTGGGTTAAAAAATGTTCCAATTTCGGATATATAAAATATTGCTATTTCTCTGAATTGATAACTCACAATATTGTAAAAAAAAAATTATACTTTTATATACCGTTAAAGGTGTTGAATGAAATTAAATTATATTAATTAAAAGCGTTAAAAACAAAAATAAATTTCTAAAAGTAAAGTTTACTAACTTTAATAAAATAAAAATACACTGATAAGCAATATCTTTATGAATTGTTAAAGCTAGCGATAAAAACACGTTAATATTAACTGTTTATATTATTTTAACCTTCAAATTATTCTAACAAACAGATATTTTAGAGATATAAAAAAAAAATTTTATTCAAGTGTGTTGTCGAAACTTATTTTTTTTTATTTACATATTTCTTTTTTTTTTATTATCAAAAACATGTAAAAGAAAATAAAAATTTTACTAAAATATGTGAAAGTTTTGAAACTTTTCGAATTTTTAAAACAGGTTTAGGACGCAGCCTAATAAAAGTGAAAAATTTCAATTACAACTTTAATTAAACAATATTTTTTATGAAAGTATAATTTGAAATATATACATAATATCAATTTTGGAAACTAACCAGTTTCTTATGTGTAAATTGGTTATCAAGGGCCTACCCGAGAGTGGAACAATGGAAGATGAATTTAATATTCGCATACCTTAACTTATACATCAAGACAAGCCCGTTGTTTATATTGAATAAATAGATTGCTATACTTTATCTTTGCCCTTTGAAAAGTTTTCATAAGCGAAAAGTTCTTTATTTATTAAACAAACCTCGCCATATAAAGATAATGTTATTGTAAACACCCATCCAGAATCGATTAATCTAAACTTATTTTATCTGAATTTACCTTAACCTTTTCAGACGCATAGCCAGGAATTTTCTATCGGGGGGGGGGGGGGTTAATTTATTTAAATATCGAAATGATTTTTTTTTGGAACATTAAAATCTATTAGAACTAATCATCATATAAAATTTATAAGAACCATGATAATTTCGAGGACAAATATAATAAAATCGAATATAATACGGTTAATAGCTTATAAACCGGTATGTAAATCATAAAAAAATATAAAATTAAACATTTTATAATGATTTTAAAAAGCTAGTTAAAATATCGTTCATAAATGAAAATTTAATCTTCTATCCGATTGCGCCAATTTTAATAATTTGTTTTGTGTTGGGAATTAGATCTCGATGAGTAAAGCTAGTCTAATTAATCAATTTTAAGATGTTATACTTTTGATATAAATTTTTATTCTCTGTAATGAAGAAACTCTCATTTGTGCTTGTACAAAATTGGTATCATTGCCAAAATATACTGTAATTTTAATTATATTTGGAAATATTAAATATATTTTATAGTATGCAATGCTTTACTGGAGTATTAACTATAAAAATGAATATTTCATACCTTTAAATTCGGAAAATTAATTGGCCTTCCGATATATTTATATCCACTGAATAAAATTTAGGTAAATATTTAATTCAATATAGAGATTTGATATATGAGGAAACTATGAGATATATAATTTGTAAATTGGATAGAGACATTAGATAAAGCACAAACCGGTCATTGATTTGAGTCAAAATTAAATTCAAAAGTCGAATAAAAATGGTTATTTTATAATGATATTTTATTGAGTCCACGTTGATATTAGAACCATTTGTTTGTCGGTAAAGTCGAGGCTTGTGAACCTCAAAAGCATATAATTTCACTTTCACCTCAACAATAACACAAATCTCGAGAAATTCCTGGTAGATATTATCTCTTGGTCTTCTGAGTTGTAATATATAAATATTCTCAATCAAAACTTCAGTTAAATCCATTTTTTGAAAAATGTGCATAAAATAAATAATTTATTAATATATTCCAATGAAAAAAATCGGCAGTCATATTAAATCTAATAATGTATCAACTCAAAAATATGTTTCAGATGATTCTGATATTTATCCAAGGGCATAAAATAGGCTCTTCTAGATCCAAAAAATGTTGTATGTTAAAGAATCTATCTTGTCATGCAGGCTTTTTGCAGTTTCTTTTTTCCTGTAGCACAAAGAAGTCTCATAATTATATTCCGCAAATTCTGTCTATTTATATCTGAAAATTTTGTAACTATATAAATTTTCTAATTATAGTTATTAGTAGAGATAAATTAAATATAGAAATTTTTTTTAGTTGATAAAATTTTCTTATATCTATCAGTATTTAAGGTTTAAGAAAAGTAAAAAAATAAACTTTAAATTTTCGAGAAATAAAATATTAATATGCAATAAATAAATTTTATATAAATAAATTTTATTATTTAGATTAGAGTATAACCTTTGAAATAGAATACTTTGCAATTAGATCCATGAAGTTTATATTTTTTCAAAATATTCCTGCTATGGGGCGGGGGGATTTATCTCCCTCTCCCCCCTTCCTCCGCTGGCTTCTAAGCCCTTTTATAATATATTTTACTTAGGGGAGCCGCTGGGTACGCGCCTAAACCTTTTCTTTATACTTTAAATTTAAAAATCAATGATATTTATATTTTGAACTTTAAAAAAATAATACAAAAGCCTTTTTTAAATTTTAATAATACAAAATTTTAACTTATTTTATTGGTTGAATTAGTGTAAACATTGCAATCGAGAGCATAATTAGTATTCTAATGGTATTATCCTTTTTTTTAAAGAGTGTTTGAATTTTTATAAGCATTTAAAATTCGATAGATCAATTTGTTTGTTAAAAATAAAAGAAATCTCATATCCTAAAAAGAGTTTTTAAGGTTTCATGTATTTATTCTCTTAAATAAGCAATGAATGTTTAATAAGCATAAAACGTATCTGATTTCCTTTATAAAACTATTAAGTTTATAAATTGATATATAATGGGTAAAAAGACCCTAAAAATGTAAACAAGTTTAAAAACACGTTTCATAAACAACTAAAACTGATTTTTATTTCAAGTTAAGGGCCTTTTCTTAGAATAACGGTTCTTTAATTGTTGATAGAATCTTGGCGGTTGATAGACGGTATAATTCTTTTTAAATACATAATTAGAGACTTGACTAAGCTCGTGCTTTAAATATATTTTTAAAATTTACATTGAGGCTTATAAAAACATGTTTTCTCGTCTTGAAAATTTTCTTTGGGACTAAGAAGCAAAGTCGTATTTTTTTTATATTTCACTTTACAATTAAAATGCGCTTTAATTAATATTAAATAATTTTTCAAAAAAAAATTTCTAGTTGGGTTCAGTCTGAAATAAAATTAAACAAATTTTTATTTCCCGTGACCAAAAATAAAAAAATTTATTATTTGTCAGCCCGGCATGAATATATAAATAAATTTCATAATTTTTATTGTAAAAAAAAATATTTTACAAAATAAATAATATTGGCGCCTGGTTTCTTGCTAGAATCTTTAAAATCAATTTATTCCCATAAAATTGAGTCATACCATATTTAAAAATTTAAGCCCAACCTAGCCCGTCCCGATTTTTAAAAAAAATATTCCGACCCAGCTAGAACTCCAAATTTTTTTTAATACTCACGGGCCGGTCCTGTCAGAAACGCAGACCTGGGTCGGGCTATGGTTTGGTACGGGCTAATCTCCATATGTGTAAAATATTGATAATATATATGGTAAATTAGTAACTTGAAATTAAAATTAAAATTTAACTAAATGTGAAGATCTGGGGCAGATTTTGGCGAGGTGACTATTATCCATTTTTTTTAACTGGGATTTATTTCTAATAAAAAATATCCAACTATATTAAAAACATTAAAAACCACTAGTTTGTCTAAGGCCACTTGACAATATGAAGCTGGTTGACTTATTTTTAGTAAATTATAGGGCAGTTTCCGTGTATTTTCAATACATTGATTTAACACTTTTATATATAAAAAATTTAAAAATAAAGGAGCACTATAATACGCACAGCGAAATGGTAAAAGGCAGATATTTTTAAATATTAATTTTTACCTTAAAAGATTTGTGTAAAGAATAAAACTACGTTTAAAAATTTCGGGAAAATTGGCTTCATCCAATTTTTTAGCATTTCAATTTATTATGGACAATATAACCCCGATCTCTCCTATCCTTAAAAAACAGGAGGAATGATTATGCTTTAAAATTTGGTTTATTTAAGATTCCAAACATATGTTTTAAAAATTTGGTTAATAAGATATAGCAAACAAGCTTAAAAATGTTCATAAAATGTGAGTCTGGACTGGTTAATTTAATATTATTTTATTCCAAACACATTTATAATATATTGAAATTTTATCAATAAACGTTCGATTAATAAAAATAGATCCTTCTTATAAGATTTTAAATGTCATTGTTAATTAGTTCCAAATTGTAATCTTTTAATTCCTTTTCATTTCTATTTATTTGTTATAAAAACAAAATATGGATATATACATAAAAATATTTTTTTAAAAAATATTTTATTGCCTATCCGTTATTTAAAATATAATGATCAATATAATACCAACATTCCAAATATTATCCAAGATATTAAAATAAAAGTGGTTCGCTTCTGCTTAATCGTCTTGTATTGTCGTTAAAAAATTTTACATGGTTTTGGAGTTCAGCTATTGATGAGATAAGATCTGGGCTAGAGCCATTAATGTTAATGCCGTACATGTTATCCGTACTTTCAGTTATCAGCTCCGACATACAATAATCATGTTCGATGTCTTTCATTATTGCTGGTAATTTAGATAAAAATTTACCATCCATTTTAATATTAAAGATTCCACTTATTGCAGGGTATTTAGATGATTTATGAGTTATAGCTCTTGAAATTTTCTTTTTGCCCAATTGTAAAAAACTTATGATTTTATCAATGGGAGAGAATAAAAATATATAATTTTTATCGTCATTTATTATGCCTCGATTAGTAGTGGTAAGCGTTATATGATTTCTGTATTTCTCATTGAAGATCATGGAAAAGCACTTTATCTTGTTATCATAAGATAGTAAATCGCGTGGAGTAACGGCGCTATTTATAGAATAATTTCCTTGAATTTTGATAATGGGATATGATCGTCTTTTAACGTAGGGATCTCTGGCAAAATAAACTTGATAATTGAATCTTTCGTCGGGAATTAATATTTTACTAGCTTTATTGGCATCCTCTCCATTTGATGTACTTTTCCTGTACAAGGGTTTTAAAATGGGTTTCATTATCAAATCAGGTCTTCTTGATTGGCTTTGCGAAAATGTTTGTTTCTTTCGATACGAAATATTAACTAATCTATACCAAAAAGATCCATATTTGCATTGGATAGGTGATATAATTAGATTGCAGCAAATGTATATAAAAATCAGCAAGAATATAATCGCCCCAAAACCTCCTGAGACGAATGCAATGTTAATATAGGTTTCCTCTTTTAAGGAGTTGTTTCGTTCAGCAGCCTTAACAATGGAATTCTTTACGAATGTTAAATTGGATTTAAAGAAGTGACATAGAGCAGAATCATTACACTTTGTATTTTGCATTTTCGAATTTTGGTAAATATAATGAATATATTAAAAATTTCTTTTTTATTTATAAGAATATGAATAATTGATCATTTTCGATCATTAACCAAAAAAAATTTTTTTTTTCCACAAAGTTTATAAATATTTTATGAAATTTTAATGAATTATTGAAAAAAATATGCAATATATTTTTGTGATAAAGAGTGTATTTACATTATAAATTTTTCAATAGATAATAATACTCTATAAATTTTTTAGTTTTGTGTAAAACATAAATTTTTATATATATTTTTCTGAAAAATTATTATAGTATATCGATCCATAATATTTACTCAAAACACAGTGACAAATTTTTTTTATTTCTAGAGTAAGATTTTAACAATCCGGGTTAAATATTAACAAGTAAGGAGTTTGATTTCTAAGGCTAAGCCTAAAAAATAGAGCCAAAATATTATATTTTATATAATAAGCATTACATTACCATGTGATGAAAATATTTGCGCATATAAATTAGTAATAAAACCAAAAAAAACTGTATTAAGTTAAGTAGAAGAAGTCTCTAAAAAAAATCTACCAGACAAAAATCTTTATACATCCTATAAGAACTCTTTTTAAAAACCAAAATAAAACCTACAATATCAAATGGTATATACTTAACAATTATTTTATTACACATATAATTATCTTCCTTAGACTGTTTGACTGGCACTGCAATTTCTATATCTTCTTTTTCCTAATTTTTTTATCCTTTTGAGTTAGAACTTTTAGTTCCTACTTTAACTGAGTAATATGAAAATAATGGTATTTTAAAAGGTAAAAATAAGATAATTCCTTCAACATACCTACTTATTTTAAAATTTAAAAGTTAGTTTTTGAATGTAAATTTTAGGCTCTTATCTTTTCAAAAAATAACTGAAGAACTTGTTCTTGTAGAGAAAATCGATCGAGTCTAAATATTTGGAGGTGCGTAATAGGCGGTAGTCTATGAGTCGTCCGCGCCTCACAGTTCACAATTCTTTAAAACTTTTTAGACGAAAACTAGCTTTCCAATCAAGCTTTTCTAACTCATACATTCTCTACCAAAATAATTTTATGAGTTGCCGGGATTTTTTTTTTATAAAATTAAGATTTTTTTTTTTTAAAATAAAATATTTAGAAATAATAATTTATAAAATATTATTTTGTTTTAGAATTTTATTGATCCTTTAAAAATCTATATTATGAAGAGAATGAAGCATAAGAAAAATAAAATAAATTTATTTTGTAACAAAAAAAAACCTTGTTTTTTATGACCTATTAAATTGAAATAAAAATTTTAATTTGGGGGTTGACTTTACTCCTAAGCCCATTTTTCTAGACCTTCAGTCGTGTTGAAAGATAGTCAATTAGGCCTCCCGCTTTAGGTTGTGCCCCACCCCACCCCGCGGTGTTATTATTTTCTACAATGTCTGAATATCCTGCCAATCTCCCGCAAAATAGTTGAAATCTAAAACACCTAACAAAAAGCTATCAAAATCATAAAATGCCAATTATCTCTAAACAATTAAATTAGATAAAAAAAAATTAGCCTCCAGATTCTATCATATTTTATCAAATTTCTGCTAAGAAATAGATCCAACAGAATTTGAATATATCTTGCCCTGAGTTCGCGAAATTAAATTTCAAAGACCACGGCTAAATTAAATAAACCTTTCGGATGGATACCCATTTGCTAAAATGGCTGGTAATTAATAAATTTATAATATTAATTTAACAAAATAAGTTTCAAAAGTGCTAGAATTGTGATAGTTGAGTTGTAGGATATTTCCGCTTGAGGAATATTGTAGTAAGTGTGGTGACCTGGCAACACTGATAAAAGTATGTCTATGATCTCTATAGAAATAATACCTCCGATTAAATAACTTTAAAAAAACAATCAGAGAAACTTTATTAAAATTGAAGGGGGTGGGAAGTTGTGAAGATGCTATCGTCATTAAATTAAAATTGGAGAGAGATAGGAAATATAATAATTTAAAAAGGGGCAGAGGCCTGCCAATATGGGTAGAGTAATATGGTCATTGGCTTTGTAAGCGAGTGTAGAAGTATCTGCCTGACACAATACGATGCCATTTTTTCGGGTTTTCTCTTTCTTTTTTTTACCCTGATATAGTTTTTAATTTGCTTATAACTCGATTTTCCTTTTCTTAGTTGGTGAAACTTGTTGAATAAATAATAATTATTAGCACAAGTCAGATATTTATAGATATATTTTTGTTCTGACATTATACCACTTTTTTTTCTTATCTTGCCTATAATATTTTCCTTGAATCTATATATCAACGAATTGAGACATTCATTACGCAATACTTTATGGTTTGGTATATGTTTCAGAATAAATGCATTCAAAAATTTTGGCCAGCATCACGCTTAACTTCATTTTTAAAACTTGATTTTATAGTATTTATTTGTGGCTAGCAAAACTAAACAATATCGCAAACTAGATATTTATTGTTCATATTCCATTCTGGCTTGATGCCAATTTTAGGTTTTCTTATTTAACTAATTATTTTTCATTCTATATCTTCCTAACACTAATTAAGCATTAATTGATAAAAGTTTTCTGAATTGTCTTTTAAATAGATTGTTTAATATAAATTTGACCAAAATTTTATTTTTGCTCAAATTTTTATTTATTTATACTTTGCTTGGCACTAATGAAGCACTAAATTTTAGCATATATCTTAGATTTGCTATTATTTGGCTGACGTCAATGGAACTGATGATAACAAAAGTATTTCTCTGAAAATTTAAATATAATATATAGTTTAATAGTTTTTAACACTATTTTTATAATTTAAAAATAATTGTTTTTTTTAAAAAAAATATATATTATTATAAACCTAAAAATTCTTTGTTTCTCAATTTATATGTTAATGCAATGAGAACGTCTTTCAAAAATAATTCCTTTTAATTAACTTCCAGATTTATAAAAAGAATAGTTTAAATAAAATCATGGTCTATTTAATAAAAAATAAAGTAATGAATAAAAAAAAAGCTCATCTTAATTTTTACAATAATAAAAACCTTTTTGTTAATGTAAAACATAAAATTTTAATTTAAAAAATTATACGACAAAAACAAAAAGGAAGCATAAATTTAAAGTGTTTATAAAAATTTATAGTATAATTATAATAACGTATAATTTATCAACTTAAATTTTAACCATCACTAAATTCTGAATTTCGTATAATGATATAGATAAAAAATAATAAAGAACCTATAAAAGTTGTAATAATATTAAATATATTTTTACTTTAAAAAAAATAAAAGTTTGCAAAAATATTTCAAAAATTTTTGAAGATTTTTTTAAAAATAATTTGATCGGCAAAGATAAATGTTACACCATGACGGCAAAAAAAATTACGCTTTTTAAAAACGTTATTAAAAGCGAATGTTTTAACTATTTAAATGAAATTTGGAAATTATATAGATAACCTAATCAAGTTTTGTCACAGTAAATTTTTTTAAAGATTGTTCGATTGCTTAGCGTTAAAAAAGAAAAAGGCCTTAATAACGTAGTATTTTAACAATTATTTTATATTTTTTTATGAAGAGCTGACGATTTATTTTATAATTATCATAAAAACTATATATATATATACTATGGCTATGAAAAAAGACTAACTTAATATAATTAATATATGCTTTGAAGAAAACACTATAATTTTTTAACACAAATTCGCGAATTTATTGAAAATTAGTTTAGATTGAGCCATTTATATTAAAAATTTATTGTAAATAACTATATTTAAAAAAAATATAATTCAATTCTTGTACTGTATTTAAAAAATTAAATTTAACAATTATAATTAATACAAATGAATCAAAATATAAAGAATTCTTATTGCAAATGAATGCAATACTTTTATTAAAAATAGACAGGAATCTAAAGTGCAATTACACATGTGCAAAGTATTTTTTGGTCTCAAAGAGTATTCTATTCTACCAAGATTTTTATACCATCGATATCACAAAATAACTTATCATACGATCCTGATAAATCATCAGAATAAAACTCTGAGATTTTCTTAATCTTCTCGCGTTTCAAATATAATCAACAATTTAAACTCAACCGGCAGAAGAAAATAAAAGCTTGAAATAAAATTGTGATTAATAAATCTTTCCTTTAATTGAAATAAAAATATATCAATAAGGGGAATAAAAATTTTTATATTATAAAAATCTTCAATCATAGATGCATCAATATTTAAGCGATTGGACTGTCTAGAAACTACTCTAGATTTGAAAATTTAAATCAAAAATATATTAGATATCTCCTTTACTTTCTCGTATATCTCATAAAATTTTCATCCACATTATCTCAGATATTTGTTAATATTTCAACAATATCCTTTGCCCCTTAAATCAAATCAATTTTTTGTCTCATTTTGCTAAAATCATATGTTTAATTAAAATATACACATTGAATTTTAAAAATTATGGCTTCGTAATAGCTAGCAAAAGATTTTCAGCATCTACGGAGTCTTTTTCTTTGCTTGATATGGGATTCGAGCGCTGCAAAAATAATTTCATATAATTTGTTGAAATTTCTTACTGATTATTGTCTTTCAATAAATCTAGTTGGACAAAATCTTTTTACTTTTTTTTTTGATTATTCGAATCAATATTATCAAACGTTCGGATAAAAATCTGCCTCTTCTTGGGTGGTGTGAAAAGTCACAAACCTACGATATTGTTTCTAAATTTTGAAAAATATATAAGAATTATAAAAAGATATCTATAATACATAATAAAATCTAATAAATTCCAATTAAATTAAAATATTTTTATGTAAACTGTTCCGGATGTTTCGAATTTCGCATGCCTCATATATCATCAAATTTAGGCAATATGAACTACAGCGAACATATAGAACTGTGCTATAAAGTTCTCTAATTCTTGACTGCACCCCTTTAACGTGACCACTCATCGAGGGAGCTCCATCATTGGCCTCTCATTAAATTTAAATTTAAATCTAGGTCTTGAATGGATGCTAAAATTTCTTTAGCTATCGTCTTTGATTTAGTGTTATGTAAGTCAATAAATTGAACAAAGAGTTTCTTCATTTTGAAATCACCTGATTCCATAACTGGTATAGATAATTGCTCTTTGTTACCAACATCCGAAGTCCCATCTGCCAAAACACTAAAACATGATGATGCTTTCACTTTTGTAGAAATTTCTTTCAATATGAACTTATTGCATATGGCTATTATTTCATTTTGAATACTTGGACTAAGGTAGGTGGCATTTTTGCAGAGCTTTCAAAAAGCTTTATAAAGTTATCATTATTATTGCATAAAAGTTTCAACAATTCCTTGAAATTCCCTTCATTATCAGAAGAGTATGTAAGTGTTAAGGGACCAGCAGATATTCTATGAGCTCTTAATGATAGCCCTGCCTCCCTAACCAAATGATTGCATCAATTATTATAATTATTCTTGCTCTGTTGGTTTGTAAGAATATCAATTTTTATATATTCAATACATTAGATATTGATGTCTTTTGATTCATAGATGG
Source organism: Gordionus sp. m RMFG-2023 (assembly GCF_954871325.1). Taxonomy (NCBI): domain Eukaryota; kingdom Metazoa; phylum Nematomorpha; class Gordioida; order Chordodea; family Parachordodidae; genus Gordionus; species Gordionus sp. m RMFG-2023. The sequence goes on from NC_088777.1 coordinate 8,302,517, forward strand.
CTTTTAAAGCATCCTATATCTCACAAGAATTGAAATGGTAAATATTTTAGTTCACATAATTTTTCATATATATTTTTAAATCATGTGATAATTTAAAATCAAAATTTTTTTTATATTTCATTTTGATATCGTATATATTATTTTATTTCTAAATTGAAACCGTTTTTTAAATGAAATTATTCACAATATTAAAAAAAATTTCCCCGGAGGTTACAAGGCTGGGGGATACAAAGGGGGGACCCCCCCCTTGTCTACGCCACTGGCTCCATTTTTTTATTTGATTTTATATAACTTTCACTATATTATTGATTTTTGATGATATTTTGAAAAAATTTCTATCCAAAATTGTCAAATTACATTAGAAGATGTTGACGTTGTCACAAAATCCTTGCAAAAACATCTTATAAACAAAATGGCTTAATGTATTTTCTTCTTTCTTCAAAAAAATTTTTTTTATTTTTATTTTCCCTTTCGGTAATTACTAACTTTAAAAAATAAAATAGGATGTGAAATAGAAGATATTAATTTTTTTCCCTAACTTAGATCACAAATTTAATATTTAAATAATTAAATGGGGATTTACATTTTATTATTCAACTTATAATAAATAAAAATATTTGTATATTCTTCTCAAAATCGGGAAATGGTAATAAATGTAATTTTTATTTTTTAGTATTTAAAATTACTAAAATACTTTCTAAAATGTTAAAATAAATACTTTTAGTCTTTTAAATACAGCTATTCGCATTGCTTCCCAAAACTGATTTTTTTCTTCTTGCCCAATAATCAGCCCAAATCAAAATCGTAATTTACGATATCTTGGAAATAAAAATATCCGATCCCACTAGATAAAATTTGAGTCAAAAAGTCACTTAAGATTCAATTTTCTAAAATGGCTAACGAGCCCGATGTACATCTCTAATCGGAATTATTAACAACATTGTTGTTAGGATAAAAACAATATGTCTAATTTTAAGAATAATTAATGTAGAAACAGGCTCATTAATGATGATGATTATAATGATGGGTGATGATGGTGGTAATGATTTGACGAAGTTGTGTTAACTATATCATAAAAAAGATCTATGGAAAATAAGAACTAAGATTCTAACTCAACCAATATAAAAAAAATTATGATTTTGGTATAATTTTAAATCCCATTAGTATAATTGCATATACTTTTCTTTGTCTTGGGTAAAAACAGAAAATACCCATCTTCCAAATTTGCCACATACTAAAAAATGTTTCCACTATCCTTCTCAGAACATAATAGGACTCTAGAAAAAAAGTAAGATAACTCCGGATATGTAGAAGTTATTTAAGATGTTTACCTACTATTTTCCCTTCCCTCCTTCTCTTTCCTTTTCATACAAAAGAAATTGCGCGTCCTTTGGAGTTTAGCAACTGAGCCCTGATAACGGATAGGAAATCTATCAAATTTACTTAGGTCAATTTACCAAAAGGCTTTTAGATATAGGGTCCAGTTTAAAAATTTGATAATTGACAAAATCCGATCATCCTCCTAAAGGTCTCATAAATAGAAACCTAAAAGTCAACTCATTCTATGATCTATAATCAACCAAATTTTTCGTATGTATGGCCGAATAAAAATATGCCTATATTCCGAAAAAAATATTTACACACAAATAAAAAATGGGGCTACCCGTTCTACTACGACATAGAGACTTATTAGAGATCTGCAAAATTAGACCCGGCCCGAGTTTGGCCCGAATATAACTTATCGATTCAAGCGAGTCTTAGAGAAATATCCAATATCAATCTAATGATTTAATTATTATAGACCGTAATACCTTAAAATTTTCTACAAAAAAGGAAAAAATTTATACCAATATCTTAATATCAATTTATTTTATAGTTGTTGAGGTTATTTTTATTATAAAATACTATATTCATAATTTTAAGACAACGACAATAAATGTTTTGTTTTAAAGTAAAATGATTTTGAAAAAGGAAAATTAAATTATATATGGAAAAAAATCCTTACTCAAAAAAAATTATTGTAAAATAAATTTATTTTGTTCTTTCTCGAAGTTTTAGTTCAGATAAATTCGATTTATATATAAGAATATATTATTAATTTATCTATTTTTTTGGTATACCGGTGATTTGCCTATTTTCGCAATTTGATAGGATGCTTGTTTCATTTCAAAGCATTTAGAGGGTTGTAATGAATAACCAGCTTGTGACATTTTATAATTCAAACTCTTAATAGATGTATGACCCTTCCTTTATGCCCTCCCTCAGTACTCTTTGAATTTATTAATATTCATTGGCGCTTATTAGTACTCTTAGGCAAAAAACTTATAGACGAAATGGTTACTTATTGACGTTCCTTAGGAGAAAAAGTTATAAGCGAAACGTCTTGGGTGAAGATAGGTAAAAGTCTTAAGCGATATCTATAGGCGAAACGCACCCCAACCATTTTTTTACGCCTAGAAATAAATAGCTAAAGCTGATCATTATTTCAAATATCTTATTTTAAGCTCCTCATATCAATATTATGACTATTATTAGCAAAATGCACGATCATACATTTACTGGCACCCATTATCATAGCTCTATCTGCTCAATATTTAAGATGATTCAATATTGTTTTTAAACTATCGGGTGACTCATGAACCAAATCATCAGCAAAGAAGTCCTTTGAGTCTATTTTCAAAATTTTAACTCCATTGTCTCTAGAATCTTTTATCTCATTAAAGTAACAAGAATATTAAACAGAATAGGAGAAAGTAAACAATTATAACAATTATGTCTCAGCCTTAAAAAAGAGGAGCACCTTTTGGTGAGAGATTCCCCTATGCGCAGAATCATGGATTCAGAATTATCTTCAAATTTTCTGAATATATTATAAAAATAATAATTAACTACTGTTGTTAAACGACTCGATTTAGGTCGATTCTTAAAAATGGCCCGATTAAAATTTTAGCTAAAACAATATTGCAGCCTGGAGATTCTGCTTATAGATAGTAGAAAGATTTGAACCTCTATTTACAAAATCTCAAGGGCCGTGACAACATTTACATATACAAACTAATAACACTAATAAGCACAAAGGTTTTTTAAAAATATTGTAATTCAATATACGTGTATTCATGAAAAATTTGAATGGTATATTTCCAAACCAATGTTTTAGCCAACATAAAAGAATTTTTTGTGGTTAGAATGGATGACAGATTTTTTATTCTACAGATGTTACCCAAAGTTGAGGCCATAACCATAACAAGAAGTATATTATATATGAATATTTATTCCTTTTTTCGTTTAGCGGATCAGAGACCATCTTCATGTAGAATTTAGTAGACACCTCAATGCTTGAGTTCGATCGATAGTTTTATCGAGGTCTAGTGATTCTAGGGAGCATGGGTTGTGGCTCTTTTTAGGGCTTTGGAATGATGATGTTGATTGCTGAGTGACTTGGCTAGCGTTCTTTCGCTCATAGTGTAAAGGGTATGTCCAGTTTTCTCTGTCAGTGTTAAACAGAGAGAATATACAGAAGTGTCTATGCTGCAACCAATGGGGAGTCCGATAGACATTCTTAATTGTTCTAATGAAAGTCTGAGATTTTGGCTGAAGATTGCTTCTACAACCATTTATAGCTGCTAATTATATTTGCAAATTTAAAATTACCGATATCTTCAGGTTGTTGGTTTGAATAAAATTTGAATTTAGTCGATATTATTTAAAATCTTATTATAAATTTAAATAGACGTAATGTTAGAATGCTACTCAGTTTGGAAACACTATCTATAATTATTAATAAATATAACTTACTATTTTTAAACATGGAAATTTCAACAATTCGTTACAAAACTAAGCTTAAAATAGGAAAGTTTATTTTAAACTATATTTGTGCTTCTTCTATTCATCAATAGGATACAGCTATGTACCGACTATACCGACAAATTTGACTTATGTATTATACACATAAATTGATAGCAAATCTCTAAAAATAGATATCATTGTTTAGGAAAACTTTAATAAATGTATTCAAATTTACTATATTTTTTTGGACATCATATTTCATTTTTATATATATACATATAATTTATTATAAATATTGTAAAAATATATATATTCTTGTATATATTGCCATATAGATTTCATGTTTATACATCTCGTATTTTCTTAAAGTAAGCGATTGCCTGATTTCGAGTTATAACGAATACGAATTTTTTTTTCCTCTAGATTTCTAATTGCTTTTAAATTTTAACTGATACAAGAAAAATAGTTTGATTGTATAAATTCGAATTTAAAATTGCATATGGACGCAAATAGAGTTATAATGAGAAGTAGTCGAATATCGATTAACGAAACGATGGAAGGTGATGAAGAATAGACGGGACAAATATCTTTATTTATGTTTTTATGATAAGATTAAAATTATAACATACTTTTTTATAAATAGGTTATAAACTATAAAGCAAAATATAATTAAAACTACTATTTCTAGAAACTTCGATTCACCCTATTTTAAAGAAATGGCCTTGTCAAGATCTTAGCCAATAATATATTACGTAGACCTTGAGATTTAGCAGGTAGTCTAAAATCTTGATTTAGCTGTTTTTTTTAATCGGAAATTTGTTTTAATAACACTCATCAAAACCATTCTGTTCTCAAACATTATATATATTATTTATTTTTTTTAAATTTCAACCCTAAATTTATAAAAAAAAATATGTCATTATAGTTTAAATGAAGTTTTATAACTTCTCTTCCTCAAAATGTCAACTTATAGAGCTATTTCACGTTTCTGGAGTTACTAATGGCTATATTATTTCCTTTTTTTTAAAAAAAACTAATCAGATCATATTTAAAAAAATCAAACTCTAATCTTATGTTCGTACCAGAACTTTTATGTGTTAAGCCTCTGAATGAGTAAATGTTAAGATTTGAGTTTAGCTACGAGACTGAATATATATAGGCATAATACATATATAAAAAATAAGATATACCTCTAGATACAGCATGATATCTCATTATTCCATCAATTTCGGGATTTACATTGCGTTTACATATTCCTTGAGTATTTGAAATGAATAAAGTGTTTGTTGCCTTGTTCTCCTTGATTATCTATATTCGAATATATTTTTTTTACAGAAATAAACATTTAGAATTAATTTAAGTGGAAATATTTTCAAAATTTTGATAAAAATTTTTGATACTTATATCAATTTTTAACTTTTTTATTAATTTAATAAAAGCAATTTTATTAATATTTATCCGTACAAAGAACAATATTAAAATAGTAAATTTATATTAGTAATATATAATCGATTTTTATAAAGCATTATGAATCTTACGAAACAATTCAGGTATTTTGAATGGTATTCACTGGATATCAAGTAATGAAGATCATTTTCCTGCCAATGGGCATGACATTTGAATGAGCCTAAATAGATTTAAAAAATAAAATACATTTTTATTTTGAATAAATCATATGAAAGATACTAAAGCCCTACAAAAATTTTGATCATAATTTTTAATTTTTGATCTTAGTAGGGTTTTGATTTAAAATTTAATATGAGATGGATCGGATCTCGGAAATTATAAATCATCTTTTATATATATTCATTTCATAAAAAAACAGCAAATGATTTTATTTTCCTCCAGCGGTTATTATTTTGTCGCTCCTTGATAAATCATAACTTTAGTCTAATATTTTTATTTTGAAGCGGATAGGGCTTTATACCCAAAATAAGAGTTCGTTATTTAAACAGATTTAAAGCAAGGCTAGAAAGGATTGCTATTAATTATAAATACAAAAAATCGTACATTTGAAAAACCCCTTCTTAAGTTTAGAAAAATATAGATCTTCAAATTTAAAGATATTTTTAAAAATACGAGTTTTAAATCTAAATTCAATTATTAAAATATACTTATAGTTTGCATTTCTATACGAGAAGTGCAAATATGTTGTATATCGATGATGGACGGATTCTTGCAACCAACTTCAATCAATGACAATTTTCTGGCATCACAAGCATCTACATTTTTTAATTTTTGGGCCCTGGCGGTTACGATTTCGTACATACCATTAAAGGGGCATGGTGATGAATGGGATGGGGTTACTTCGGCTTTAATATTTATTTAAATGTTTTTTAAAATTAGATATTGTTTAATTTAATATATTCTAAGTTATTCAAATTAGCGATAATTGAATAATATGGAAAACTAATAGGCAAATCGTTATAAATTTACCTGCTAATGTTGAAAATCGTATAGACGCTTTTTGACGATCTTCGTCAAAGTATTCGCTCTGGCAAGCCAGTTCAGGTGATGGTGCTAAAATGCCTGTAAAAAAATTATTTTTTTATTATAAATATGATAACAAGTATTACTATTATACCTTCTTGTAGCTCTATGACATGTTCACTTCTTCTGTGAATATGCAGACATTTGTATCCATGAAAGCTGTGTTTTATGTATTTTAATAAAACATTTTGTTTGTAGCAATTACACAATTTAACAATTATTAGAATCATAATATGAACATTTTTTTTAAAATAATTACCATCCAAATATGGAATAAATGATCATCTTATGAAGGCTAGGTAAGAAATTGTTATCATCTATGGAAGAGTTCATTTCGCCGAATCGGCTATCGTCGATTATCAAATTTGGTTTTGGGCGTAAATCTTCAAAACAAGTCATCTTTTCGATTGGATAATTCCAATTTAAATCTTTTTTTTAAAATGAAAAATAATTATAATAGATATGATAATTTTCTATCGATTGATCATCCAAATATTAGGCTTATTAATAGATAAATAAACAGTTCAAAATCGAAGTTTGACATTTAATTTTCCTTTTAAATATATTAATCAAATACACGTATAACCATTTTTCAATTTTCAATAAATATCATCTGATTATGAAAAAAGGGCATATCTAAAAACGATTATTGTTGTAATTATTTTTTTAGCAAACTTTTATGGTAAAGTGATATTGTTTTAGATCTCGTCATGATATTTTGAAAATTCGATCTCCCACCGTGAGTCCTTGGGTAAAAATTATCATATATCATCCTATTCATGAGATCCGTATTTGGATTGGCTGAAATTTTAACTATTTTTGGTTCAAAGTACCCCGATTTATCCAATAAAGGCCATTTCTTATGATTATTGAAAAAAGCTGGGAAGTAGCAATTAGCCCGTTTTTCTATTGATTCCATATCTACGATAATATAATTTTTAGCAGAATATAAAAGCTTTTTCTTAAAAGGATTATATTTATATTATGTATATATAGATATATACATATACATAATATTTAAATAAAATTTGTCAATATGTTGTCAGTTGAGTATTATAATGTTCTATTTCCATTTATTTTTTTAAATTGTTCAGGAGAGAATTAAAGAAGGATTTCTCATTTTAACTAAAAAAATTAAAAATGTAATACTGCAAATAATTGATTATTTCCAATTAATTTTTTAACATTTTTATATGTGGATATATAAGAATATATTATTGAAGAATTTTATTTATTAAAAAAAAGAAGCATTTTGCCAAAAAAGTGGATATAGAACACAATATAATATTATTTTTTTCCTACTTAAAAAGTCTGATTTACTATTCTTGAGCTATAAGGTTCAAAATTTGTGAGACAATTATATCTTTAATATATTATTATTTAGGAATAGGAAATCATGTAGACTTAGCCTTAATATATTATTACAATGTAAAGACTATATAGAAAATGTATGCACGTTATAATACCGGAAGTTAGTTCGAACAAGTGAGGTCCATCTTTGGCCGAAAATATTCCAAAACACGTTGAATCATAAGACATGGATAAATGGTAACCATGTTCGTTCTTTTCATAAATCTATAATTTTTTGTAATGAAATATGAAATAATATTTAAAAAATAATAAAAAATATTTTTTGTCACACATTGCCTCATTTTTCGAAAATAGCCTTTTCTTTCTTTCTTATTTTTCTAAATTTTCTAAAATCATTAATATATATATTTAAATATAGAATCATCTCTTACGAAACAACGGTACTTGTCTTGAATAGCTTGTTGGGGTGTGGGATGGTCTTCTTTCTTTTTGGATTTAAAATATTTCGCAGTTTTGTCCCAAAATTCTACAGATCCAGCGAGGTAGTTCTTATTACCATCTTTCCATTCAGCCAAACAAGACAATTTGAAATCTGTTAATCAATATCAAAAAATGTTACTACTTTTAAGTCATAATATAAAGCTTAATATGGAACTTTACTTACGGGTTGAGCTATTTATATAATATTCCTACCTATGATATATTAATCCTTTTCATATTAAATACTCCTAGAGTATAATAACATCTATTATTTTCTTAAATTCTATACAATATAGTGGTTGGTTTCGGCAAAAAATCGCCAAGTATATTATAACTATATGTCTAGAGTTTTAGAAAATAAATTAAGATGGAACATTTCACTAAATTATCGGAGAGCCCTTGAATGACTATTTAATTAAAAATTGAAACAAAAATACCCTATGACATTCGAAAAATAAGTTATAATGTATGGATTAATTAATAATACACTAATAAGAATATTATCAAAAATTTATATTCAGGTATCGAAGAAATGACGCAACTATTGAGAAATATATTCAAAATATAGAGTAGCTAAAATAAGACCATAATAACTAGATGGAAAAATCACACTAGATGAAATCATGCTTATAAATACTCGATATATATATATATGTGATTTTTCATAATTGTCCTAAATTTATATAGTATAGTTGTCTACGGGAACCTTATAATTTTAAGTTAGCTGAAGTATATTATGCATTTAAAATATTGGGGGGGGGGGTGTAAAGTTTATCATATTAATGGTTCGTTACTCTGTGATTATAAGATAATTTATCAATTTCCTACCAAGCGATCCGATTACTATCTATTCACAAAAGTAATCTTGTTAATAGTTTCAAAAGGAGAATAGAATATTTATCAAAAAGTAAATAAACATTAGAAAAGTTAACTTAAAATTCCTTTTTGGCCATCTAAATCTGGGCACGATTGAAACCTGAAAAGTAATTGTGTAGGGTTCGTGCAACTATCTAAGGAATTGAAAGATTGTTTAACCCTTTTATCTCTCTCATTCACCGTGCTGTCACCACGACAGTCGCCATATTCACCCCTGTATTTGAATTTATACCTTTGGTGATGGAATGGGCATTTTATTTGGCTCGGATTACCTTATAAGAATTTTTTTTTAATATGCATAAAAATAAGTATTAATTACTGTGTGTTGTTATTATCACTTATCTAACAATAAGTTTTGATAATATTTATCTAAATCTAATAAAACATCAGTTAAACATTTCTAAAACAGTTTTAAAATAAAGTTGTTATACTTCGAAAAAGAGTGTATAAAAACGCATCTCCGCCTATTTGATCACATATAGCTTGCAATGTATCCTTGGGAACGCAAAAGCCTAATAAATTGATTTTAATAAATTTATTAATAAAAAATGATAATAAACGTTTAAAAAAAGTACACATAATAAAAATGTTCCAACTAAATTGTGATATAATATATTACACTTCTTCTATATTTTAATTTTATATAGTAATAGCTCCTTTTAAAATTTATATTATTTAAATTATATTTATAACTCACACTTAACATTTCTAGGCATAAACTTGTTAATCGATATTAATAAAGGTCCTAAAATTGTATGTATTATTTAATTTAGCCTAAACTGGTGTTAGGGATCTGTCAATATAGCAAAATGATGATCAACTGATCCTTCTTTATTATATATAACAGTGCCGAGCTCAGAGAGCCCTATTGTTTAAAAAAATATTAATCAGAGGATCAACTATTGTATAATACTCGAATTCTTTATTATTTTTTTCAAAAATTTTTACTTTCTTTAAATTGGAGAACGTTGTAGTGTTTTTCCGTGATAAATAGACACTGGTAACAATTTTGTTTCCTAATAAATAACGAAAATAAAGTTTGATTATGAAAACGTCAATAAATTATATTTTAACACAATTAACAACTCTTTATTGTTGGATTAGATTTTCACATGATATTTTTAATATGGTTAGTTTACACATTAATACAATATAATAGTAGTAAATCTATAAGCTAATCCTATTAAATTTGGGGAGTAATAAATCAAAAATTAATATTTTTTTTAAAAAAAAAAGTCCAACTTGAAATTATATATTTTCAAATTTGTAATCTAAATAATTTAAATCTGAAAATGGATAACTTTTATATATTCATAAAATATTAAGTGAGTTTGAATTAAAGAATTAATTCATATATATAAGTCCAATCATTACAAAATTTATTCTATAAATATTTGTAATAAAATCACTATAAAATCAAACAAATTTTTTATTAGACGATTAAAATTTAATATTCAAAAAATTTTATTCATATAAATTTTCAATAAAAAAAAATCGCAGTTTTCTATTTAGTAGAAAACAATTCTCTAAAGTAATAAAATACGAAATATTTATATTAAAAAAAACAAAAGCTTTGAACAAATTAAATTTTAATATACAAATTATTATGATATGAAAACTTAATTATAAATATATTTGGCAAATTGGTTTGAAAAAAAAGAAAGAATATTATTCGACTTGGTTAATGCAATTTAGACGATTAAATATTATTTATTACTTTTTAAGAGTAGCTTGCTTTACTTTTAAATATATCTAATTTTTTGGATAAAAAAAACATTTTTAAAATAAATCTGTGGCTTATGCTCTGCGAACGTAATATGAACAAAATCTCTTTTCTCGAAAGTTTTAAATTGGAATCCTGTAAATGCGCAATAGTTATATAGCTATCTAAGTAACATTTATATACGCTACATACAGAGATACATCGACAACACTTTTTGACTGATACAAATACCGATACTAATAAGATTTCGGCAGTTACTCCCGATATCAAATATTTTTTTTTACTATTATATTAGTGGTTTTTTTAAAATTTAATTTAAAGATTATTTAGAAGATTCTTGGGAAATTTGTTTGAAATATAGAGGGTAGATATATTGCACATTATACATGAATAAATTTCAGGCAAATTTTCAAAATAGAAAAATGTTTATGCGCTGTTTATTTTAAATTGGGAAAATAATTATTTTGTCAGAATTGTATTCTGGTTTGTGTAAAATGTGCCTAGGCCTGTATACACTTTTAGACAATTTAGGATAATGTATTGCCTGTAGTAACATTATCAATTAGTAGAAATCTATCGATTATTACAATATACTTATTATCGAGGATTTAATAAGTAACTCTATATTTATATAAAGTAAATCATACCCAAACTAGTAAATGAAGATGAGTATTAAAATTTATTTCTCAGTAACCTTTTTTTCTAATTATAAATTAAAGTAATCCAACTAGTATTATCGGCAAAGGGTTGTTACATTAGCATATTCTATTGATAAAAAAGAAAATAAGATACATATATAAATAAGAATTACATTCTTTGTCTTTAGTAAAATTATTTATTCATCATTCGTATTATAATTTCAATGTAATAATAGAAAAATAAAAAGTCACATTCGGCAAAAAAAGATATATACAAATTTATTAATACGATTCATTAATTAAAATTAGGACAAAAAAAGTGTCCTATTACAAAAAAAATATATTTTTTTATTATTTCTACATTAATTTATTAATATCTTTTTATTCTAGAAAAGATATCTTTATCTAGAAAGTATAAGTAACATAACACTCCGTATTCAAAAATAAAAGATGATTTTTCAAAAATGATAAAATATTTTAAAAAAACTACTAAGAACAGGTAAAAAATATAGTACAATGTATTGTAAAAACATGTTTTAGTTTTTTTAACAATAAAATATTAATATAATATATTATATAAATGGTTTACAATAGTTGCAAAAATACGGCAATATACAGATATTATTTTTTTCGTTATCCCAATCATTTATTGGTTATTTATTATGAAATAGATTGTTTTTATATCAAAAAAAAAATAAAAAACATTAATAACTTATAATGACAAATATACGTTATTGTAAATGTAACGTTGGAGGTAATATAATACAATTAACAAAATAAATGAATATACCAGTTCTCCTAGTAATGAAATTTAATATTTTATGCAAAAAAAGGGGGCATTAACAACCATTATATTATACTAACATATAGAATATATACTATTTTGCCACTTATTTAAGCGGATTATCATATCTATTATTTCTATGGCAACTAAAAAAAAAAATTTAACCGATTTTTTTTAAATCAAATTGCTCAGGCGCCTAATATACTTTATAACTTTAAAGCTTGGGAAAGTAAATTTAATTAAATATAAATTAAAAATATTTCCCTTTAAAAAGAAATGTAATAAATAATAATTATGAAAAAAAAAATGATTTCCTTATTTCGAAGAATTTTTTATAGATATTAATTTTCTTCATATCCTTCCTAGTGGGGACCGGGGTAAAACAATTGACGGGGTAGCAATTTTAACCTAATAAATTTTTCATTAAAGCTTAAATTTGGTGTGAAGATTTATATTTATATCTAATTTCTTACCCATGTTCTTTTTTTGAAATAGTTTACATATTAGACATATTTTGCCAAAAAACCGTTTTTTACTTAAATTATAACACTAGTTTATTTTGCTTTCAACAAAATATATTAAGGATCATAATTTAAATATTTGCATAGATGTTCCAGAGCTATAAAATAAAATTTATCTGAAGTTTATAGCTTTACTATAAGTCACGTGATAACATCGTGACGTTGTATGGGTAAAATGGTTAAGATCTTCCGTCTGATTAAAGTAAAAGACAATTTTCAATTATCAATGTTTATACCATATAAAAAGATATTTTTGAGGGGAAAAAAGGAACATTAATAAGTAGTTTGTGTGTTATTTGGAATAAAATTTTAAAAATAGTTCCAAAAGGGAAGAATAATTTAAATGTACTAAGTGCCTAAAATAGGTATAAATTCTTTTACATTCATATATTGTATTGATTAGTTTATACTCAAAAGTGATAGATCACAAAATTGCTATTCAAAAAAAAACCATAAAGTATGAAATATTTTATTTTACCCACTATACCTTGGTGCTAAACCTACCCTGGATATGGGCTAAAATTGCCAAAATAGCACTTCACATAATTAATCACAGCTCCTAAAGTATTATATAGAGAATACACCTCTTGTTTATTTTGTAGGTGAGAGATTTGGCTACATTAAATCTATATTTTGTTCAAAATTTTGGTGAAAACGTAAAGTATCAATCATTTTTACGCGATCTCCCCTACCAGAGTTTGAAGGAATTCTGGGAATAGGGACAAATATAGGAATCAGAACCGAAAACCTATTTTTAAAATTTTTGGAAACCGGAACCTCTCTTAAAATTTCCAGAGACTAGATAATTCATTTTAGGAAGGTTTATTTACTGTTAAATTTATATTAGTTTTGCTAAACGCATAGTGCTTTCATTTTTTGACTAAATTATAGCTAGCTTAACTTAGTTTTATTGGAAAACCATCATCTCAGCATCAGTTTTTTGGTCTTAAATAAAAATGTAAATCAATTTCGAAGAAAGCGTAAATATATTAAACTCGAGCCTCAATGCCTAGAGAATTTTCTTCAGCGGGCGTCTGTAGATTAAGCCAAACTCGCCTATTATTAGTTATATATGTACACGCAACTTGAATTATGATATATTAATTAATTAAGTCACATGAAAGAAACAAAAAAATAAAATATTTTTCTTTTCATAAAGTTAAAGGAAATATTTTCCTACAGTTTTTAAAGAAAAAAAAACGTTATTAATAACATTTATTCTAGAAAAATGGATAATTCAATTATATATTTTTTTTTGTCTTGTATTCTTTTTTTTTCCTCAAAATAAAAGATAATTATTTTTACAAAATTTTTTATAAATATATTTTATTTTTTTCTTTCCCATAGAACTTATAATGAAAATATAATTAAATTTAATAAAAAAATAATTTTTAGTTTTAAAAAAAAAAATGCCATCGTCTTTTGTCGCCGGGAAATGAATGATATATTAAATATATAAGTAAGAATCTCCTATTTTTAATATAAAAATTTGTATGTAATTTAATAAAAGTTAATTTAATAAAAGTTAATTTAATATAAATTTAATTATCACCCTAAATCTTTATGTATACAAATTGATTTTCAAATAATTTAAAAAACGTGGTTAGAATAAAAAAAGAAGATGGGAATATTTTCGGGTGGAGAATATACATATAAGGTTACTTTGGTATTTTTGATTTAGTTATATATGTCAAGAATTTGAAATTATAAACATATTTATACTTATTACTATATATATATCTAATTTTAATTATGAAAAAAACTTTTAGATATATTAAAGATTACCTACAGATTAAAATTTAATTGTAAGAACTGTGAATTTAATCACTTTCAGGATGGGTTGTTATATTGAAAAATAACGAAAACTGGAAGAAAAAGGGAATCATTAGACACGAACCATTTATAACTTTAAAGAAACCGAAACGTAGCATAATATGAAAAAAATAGCTCTTGTTTCGGGTCCCTGTATCATTAAAATGTTTTAAGTCTTAGCGCGAATCCAAGCAACATCTTTTTGTAATATCTTTTTAGCAATTAGTATTTTCAAAAATAGTCCTACATTTCTTAATTCCGCTGCGTGTCCTTAGACTATGATACAAATCGCTTATTATTTTTAAAGAATTCCTCCCCCATCATTTATCGTGGAAAAAAATCTATTAAACTTTATTCAAGTTATTCGAGTAAAAGAAAACCTATTAAAATCGATTTTGAAACCTATAAAATACTGAAATAAAATCATTGTTAAATTTTATCTGATACATTTAATCTTTAAAAGTTTAAACAAATATATCTTATTAAATATATTATAAAATTTATGTTACATGTTTTCAAAATTACATTATGTTATGGTTAGTTAATATATAGTATTTTATTATACTTATAGATATATGTAATAACATAATCTATGTATGTTTATGTTAAATTCAAAAAAAAACAAACTATATTTTTAATTTTAGTAATATTCATATTCTAAAGGAAGAAAAAATATATAATATATTTATTTAATTTTAAAATATCATTTTCAATTATAGAATGAATGCAAATTCATTCAAGTTGGAATCTAATTTATATTAAATAATTACTTACAGAATGATATATGGTTTTAATGACAAATTTATGAATAATACATATTATGCTTTTTTTATTCATCTTTAAGATATAATAAAGTTCAAGTATTTTTTTGTCGTAATAGTATTATCTATACATACAGGTATTATATATTTATTTTATATATATGTTATATGTATTAATGACTCAATGTTTTAAATTTAAAAATTTAGAGAAAAATGTTACATATTGGATCTTGTATTTTTATCTTAAAATATTTTTCTTATATAGTTTGCTTCCATAAATTATTAATTTTTAAGAAAACTGATAAGTTCGGTTCCTCACGATTATGTTTATATGAAAAATGTTATAAATGTAAATTTATGTTTGATCTGCAATCCTATTGTCTCAATACTATAATAAGAAGATTAGGCGTATGAATAATGTTATATTCATAACCTCTAAAGTATCCTTTTAAGCATGTAAAGTATCATTTCAAACCTTAATATTGTCTAAAACTCGATTTAGGCGCCCTTTTAAAAACGGCCAAATTAAGATTTTAGCCAAAGAATATTACCTATGTTTCGAGATGGATTTGATCTGCTTTTGATTAATTCCTGGAGCATAAATATTTTTTTGGGGCTAAAATTTTGATTTAGCCATTTTTTAAAAAGCGTTTAAATTTTTAATATATAAAATAAGCTTAGAATGATGCTTTTATTTTGTTTTAATTAAAATTATATGAATCGCCTACCCTATTACTATAAATATATTTTTTCTAAAACACTAACCCTTTTATGATGATGAAAATAACTTAAAAAATTAAAAATATGAAAAACTTACTCGTTGTACAAGAGGTATCTTTGTTTAACTTGGGCCAAGCATATGCCTTTGTCTAGTATTTCGTTATGATTTATAACTAAGTTATGAGCGAATGTTGTTTGAGACCAGCTACCGTGCCATCTCTGAGGAAAGATGCATGACTCTTTATAAAAAATAATTATAAATAGGAGTAAGCGATTAATAGCTTTATGATATTATGAAATTTAAATATTATGGACCGTGTCCTGATTCGCCTTATTCCTAAACAGTCGTCTATTTAGCCGTTTATATAGCTTCCTCTAAACAGCCTAAAAAAAGAAGGAGGCTATTTAGAATTACGTAGATAACCTTTCTTAGTAACTCTTTCCAAAACCAAAATATATATTAAATGTAAACACTTAAAAACCAAAATAGGGTATACTATCTAATTCACAATCTGCTTAGCCCGAGCTAAGCAGAAATATATTTCAAAAATAAGATAAACCCGGACATGGCTTTCTCCCTAACGAAAAACAAAAGAATGAATTAGCAATTTTTTTAAACTATCTTTTTATTTATTTCAGAATCTTAAAAAAGTTTACGCCTCGCCCCTTTTGTCCCCAAACTTAATTAATTTGTGCCTAGTCACGTCATTGAATTATGTCACTATACCTTCCTTTTTTTATAATATTCATTCAATTACCAACTAAAACTAAAAATACATGATATTTATAAATATTAATGGAGAATTATTAAACTCATTATTAAAATACATTGGTGCTAAGACTCCATAAATTATTTTATTTTTTGAGAATCACTAAGGTTATTTAATATGTAGATATATTAAAGTGTTTCTAAAACATTTATTGCACTTATTATAACAAAAAGAAAAATGCAAATTTAGCCATTTTATTTTTATGAACACTCCATAATTAAATTAACTTCTATTTTAAGCAGCTGCCCCCCCCCCTTTAAATATAAAGACCAGTTGTGCCTCTGACAAAATTTTTTATTCTTTCTAAACATTCCCTTTATTAAAAAAAATTATATAGATAAATATTATAATAAAATCCTGGATTAAGAAAAATTATATATTCTGCCACCTTATTCTAAAGAATGGGTATTGAAAAGGGAGTGATTGTCTTACCTCAATTGAAAATTGAAACCAACGTCTCAAATAATGGAACAAGGGAATTTTTTCTCCTTTGTGGCTAAATATTATTACAAAAGGGTTACCTTAACATGAGTTATTTATCTATATGACAAAATTTGATAAAATAAAGCAATAGCAAGAAAATTACCCGTTGCGATAATTGTTTCATTTTTGAGAAAAATACTTTTGAAAATCTAGAAAAATTAAACCAATTATCATTATTAGTTTTAAAAAAGTGCCTTATTTTTAAATAATATAAAAAGTTGGAAGCAATAAATTAACTAAAATCTATAGGATCTCTATGGCTTACCTTAGTAAGGCATTGCCTTAGAGCGGTACAAGGTGGCAAAAAATTGGAGGCGAATTGGTAATTTTTAAAAAAATCAGCTTATTCAATGAGAATGACAAAAATCATGCTGCAAATCTAAAGGCGCATCTCTTTATTATATTTAACTAATCTAAATTCTTGCCTAAGGCCGGTAGATATTTTAGGGATGGCATTGAGCTTATAATTATCATTAGATATGATAATATTGCGTTGCGATATTATTCTTAACACTCCATTCAAGTGAATAATTAAGGATAAAAAAAACTTAAAATTTATGATTAACAAAATCAGTCATTGTGATCAAATAGAAAAATTTATAGTTTAACTAACGATTATCATTATCGATATTTGATATTTAAAATTTTCTTCACATATGTCACACTGTGTGATCAGACAATAATTTTGTTGACGATTTGATTTTACCAAAATAAAATTATATAAAATTTTAACATTAAAATTTATTAATTACTTTAATTTAATGCAACTTACTTAGTAAAGGCATTATTATATAATATACTATACATAATTACGATATATATAGTATATTTGCTTTCTTTGTAATAATTATTTTTAAAAAACTACATTATACATATATACATGATATGTAATATATAATTCTTTTATGTAAATTATACACAAATTTAATTTGAACAAATTCACTTATGTAAATTAAATTTAAGTATGGTACTAAATCTATTATGTTCTATGTATCTATAAGAAATATGATATTTAATTTACATAAATATAATTCAAATATTATTTGTACAATTTTAAATTTCCATAAAATATGAGGGCATTTCTTTGTATATTTTTTTTAATATTAAAAATAATTCAATTTTAAAATATTTTATAATTTTGCCATTTCTCGGGTCAAACCTAGTTTTGTTTTTTTTTCAATTCAAAATTAATATACTAATTGCACCATGTTTTTAAAAATTTTTTTGACAATACTAAATAATTTATGAATTTTGCATTTTTTTAAAATCAAGTTCACGTTCAAGATGATTATATATAAATAACCGATAATATCGTAGTTTTAATTATCTAATAGATTTTTTTTTACAAGGCAGGACTGAAAGACACAAGAACGGTTTAGATCGAAAAAAACACTCTTTCTTTCCTTTTTTTCTTTTTTTCAATCAAAAATGACAAGTATATTTTTTGAGATAAAATATAAAGTTTTCCCTTGTCTTAATTATTACATTACAAGTATTTTGTTCCAAAAGAATAAATAAAATAATCTAACATTATATTTACCTTTTTTTAAAAAAAAAGGATTTTATAATCTGTTAATTTTGTAATAAAATTATTATTCCACCTTTTTTTTCAGAGATAATGGTTTATTTAAAAAGTTTTATAAATTATGTAAATTTTGTGAATATAGTTTGACTTTAAAAAGATTAATATATATTTTTTTTAAATTCCTTGTGTCGGCACAAACAGCTTTTCTTTAGGAAAATGATATAGATATACCTACATTTGATTTATAATTTATATTTTCACTTTTTATTTTAATATATTACATATATTAATTTTATATTTTTTTATAAAAAATGTAAAAAGAAGTAAATATTTTACAACCGCAACTAATAAAAGCCTGTGTTGTTTTAATAAAATTATTATTTTCCTTTTATTTAAATATTAAAAATATTTTTTTTATTATTATGGTTTTTTATATATATACTACTCTACCTGTTTTAAAAGGAATAAATTAACTCATAATTTTTTTTTTATTAAAAGGAAGAAAAGAAACATTTTTTTATATCAACTTTATAATATTTAATATTTATATTAGATGTTTTAAAGATATTACATAATATTTTTTTAAAGTTTTACTTTTATTTTACACTTTTATTTATTTTAGTAATGTATTTAGCACTAATGGACTTGTAAGAATTAAGTTACGAGTAAGGATAAGTATAATATAAACGTAATACTAAATAATATAAATAAAAAATTATAATA
Organism: Gordionus sp. m RMFG-2023; assembly: GCF_954871325.1. Lineage (NCBI taxonomy): Eukaryota > Metazoa > Nematomorpha > Gordioida > Chordodea > Parachordodidae > Gordionus > Gordionus sp. m RMFG-2023. Next base: position 8,321,920 of record NC_088777.1, read on the forward strand.
AAATAGATATTATAAATGTTGGAACTGATAAACTATATATTTTAATAACTGCTATGTTTTACTTTTACCGAATATTATAACCCTCTCTGTTATATATATAGCACCATTTCTTAAGCAAATTAAAATCCTTAAATGTAAGAAAAGTTTAAATCGAGAAACAATATTAATGATAAAATATAAGGGTCCAGAGATCAAATCGCTAAAAGCTTGAAAAAGTTATAAAATTAAATTTTATAATGAAGATAATAATAATATGCTCCAGGTTGATACTCTTTAAAATATTATTTAAATATTTTTTAATCGAAATATTTATTTAGCACTTAATAAGGGCTAAGTGATCAAATATAAAAAGAAATATAATATCATTGTTTGCAATTTTATCTCTCAAGATTCGATTCAATTATAGTTTAATTTTTGAGGTGTCTCCTAGATTAATAAGAGCTTATTATATTATAAAAGCTATAAGAGTCACCTCCCGCCTTTTTTGAAGCTTGCTTAAAAATAAAAACCTCTTATAATGCAATATATACCTTGATTTTCTTTATTTTTCAGAAAAATTCAAGCTGCCTTTCATTTATTTTTATATTATATTAAAAATAGGAATTTATTAAAGTAATCCCTTTATTTTTGTAACTTATATGGAATTAATTAAATTAAGAATTTGAATAAAATGCTTGATGTCCAAATAAATTTTTAGTTATCAAAAGAAATTGCAATTTAATTTAATTTAAAAAAAAAATGTGTGTTAAATAAATAGAGAGTCATACTAATTGTTTGAACTTTATCTTTATATAATAATAAGATAAAATCATATTTTGTCACGTTTTTTTTGTCTTCCAAAAGGAACATTATATTTTATCTCAATTTCATCCAAAATCATTAAATTTCATTCGTGAAAATAGATTATTTTTTGTCAAACAGTTTCTACATTTGGCAGGTGAGATGCGAAACTGATTATTTTTTTGAAAGCAATTATAACTTAATAAAAATGATTTTGACTTTACCAAAATGAATTTCAATTTTTAAAAAAAATATATTATAAGACCTATTTGACTCCTTCTTTTACTTAATGCGTTATCACGTTTATTTATCAAAAATATTTATTTTTTTTAGCTTTTTGTAACTATGTTTGGAAAATTTCATTTTTTTAAGATAAAATATTTGTTATATGATTTAGGGTAATTTTTTTAAAAAAAGATAAACATAATTAAGTTATTCATTATATATATTTTTTTATATTGTATTCAAAACAATTGTGACAAATTTAATTGAAATGTTTAAGACACCTTTTTAACGAAACTAAAAGGGTGCATGAGACGTCAATGTTTAAATTGTTAGTAAGTAAAACGATTACTCTATAGCAGCTATTACATCATGGCCTTATAAGTTTATTTAGAAAACGGCATTAAATCAGGAAAGGATAATCTAACCATTTTATTAGTAAAAAGAATAGAATTTTTAAAATATTAAAATAATTGATTAGGAATATAAAAATTATATGTAAATAATAATTCTATAATTTTTTTTTAGTAATATCGTTAGATTTCTCAAAATTGTAACATTTTCATTAAGCTGATATTAATGTTGTTAAACGGCTCGATTTTTAAAAAGGCTAACTCAATATTTTAGATGAAAAAAATATTGCATACGCTTAGGCAATTCTCTAATAGATGTCCAAACATTTGTGCCTTCTATGGCTAAAATTTTTAGGCTTGCGTAATATTTTTCTGGGTAAAAATAGATATCCGTTTAGCCGTTTAACAAAACAAGGGAATTTTTGTAGAAAATGATTTGGAAAAAAAGTAAGTTTAATAATTTAATATATTATTCTTTCTTACTAGCTAATATTTGAGAAGGTTCGTATAATCCGTAATTAGTTTCCCATAAAAGGTGGGAGAATTCGCAGATTTTTATCGATGATAACGAATAAATTATGAATATTAGGAAGGATTTATGATTATTTAAAAGTTTAAAAGGGTAAAAGTCGGAGTAATTCATCAAGAACACGCCAAAAATATTTTCAAAGAGGGCCATCACGATCATTAAATTATACATTTTTTTGTTTTATTAAAGCTCAATATCATCATTTTTTGAAATATAAAAATATGGACTAGGATTAAATTTTGATAGGTAAAAATATAGTATAAATAGTTTTTAAATAAATTTAGGCTTTATATTTTTAACATATTTTTTTTAATATTCGCAAATTATTTAACAATTATTTCATGTTAATTTTTATTATAAAAAAAAATTTATAATAAAATTATATTTTTATTGATATTATATTTGAGTTTCAATATAAAAATGCGATTAAGATATCATTATTTTATTAATATATTTTTTTAAATAATTATATAAAGGTAATAAAAAAAATAATATATTTGTGACAATTTTTCAAAAAAATATAAATAATAATAAAATTTAAAAATTACAAAATATTTTAGCAAAGATAATCATAATCGGCAAAAAAAATAAATGAAAGCACTAAAATATAAATCGTGGATATTCTGCTTTTTAATATTAAATATATTTTTTATTATTATATATACCTTTTCTTTATCAATTTTATATTAATTATATACAACTTTTTGAATATGACATGACATATGGTCAATTTTTATATGATATTGTTATTTTTATAACTAATTTATTTTTTGTTTTATGAACAAATTTTGTTTCCTTTTTAATTGTTTTATAGGTAAAATAAAATGGTATTATTACCTGTATGTAAAACTTTAATCATGTTTTATACCTTTGATTAGAAGACAATTAATAAACTTATAAAAATTAATCCCTTTTTTTAAAAAATTTTTTTAAAATATCTTTACAAAATAATTGATTTGTGTTGCTTATAATTTATTTTATTTTTTTTACCAGACTTATATATGTAAAAATTTAAACAATTACTATATGGCGTGTTATCCTTGTGCTTACATATCTTTGTCTTACATTTCTTTTAAAAGGAAATCCTAATTATATTTAGTAGTATTACTACATTATAAATAAGTCATTTTTGCTTTTAAAAAGTTCTTTCAATTAAATATTTGGAGGAACTAAAGCTATATATATTTAAAAAAACTAATATCTATTAGTTAATCTTAATAATGATTGAACATGAATTATCTATCTACATGAGAAAAAAAAAATCAAGTTTCATTAACTAGATTTATAGACATTATGAATAAATTAATATACAATAAACGATAAAATCGGAAACAGAGTCGGTGGACGTATAAAGAGGAGATGACAGATAGAAATATAAAATTCTACTTTTATATCTTATGTATTATACTTATAATATAACCTAAAAACATTTTATTGACCATAGGTTAATTTATATGAATATATTTTACATTTGTAGCATAATTTAATTGATTATAATATTTAATTTTTTTTTAAAAAAAACCTCAATATGCTAATTAGTGATCTGCATCGGGCCTAATTTTTCAAGCTCGGCCAGGCCCGATTTTTTTAAAAAAAGTTATGCCGGCCCTGCCCGAACCGAACCCGAAACATTTTCTAAAAAGTTTTGCCGGCCCGGCCCGAACCCGATTTTTTTTAAAAAAATCGATCTGCCCGGTCCGAACTTATTTAAATATAGAAATTAATTTTTATAATTACTCAAAACAAAAGACATATGTTATATGCCATCTAGTTTCATAAATAAAATAAAATATTTTATTTTACTTAAAAAATACAATATAAAATTGATAAATTTAAATATATTTTAAAAAATTTCCAAGGCCCGGTCCGACCCGGCCTGAATTTTATTTAAAAATATTAGGCCCGACCCGGCCCGAATTCGATTTTTTTAAGAAATTATGCCCGACGGGCCGGGTACGGGCCGGGCCTACTTTTGCAGATCTCATATACGAATATTAAATTGTTCGATTCGTTTTTAAATCAAATACTAACTATATTATAAAGAGTCATCTCAAAACCCTTCATTTTATTTGGAAAATATCAAAATTTAGGGAGTGAAATATAGTTACATAATAGATAATTATGTATGAATGTATGACAAATTTATTGTATTCTCTATATTATGTATTATTGCAATATATGTTTTTACCCTACATTTGGGCAAAATTTTTTTTAAAGTCATTTTTATATTAAAATTTAGATACTCTAGGATACATAAATTTAAACCAGCTTCTGTTACAAAACATATGTTTTTAATATCAAGATCAGGATTATATTATTAATACTCGATTTTGCAATAAATATAGACAGGGGCACGTTGGAACAGATAGGAACTTTTTATATCTATCACCGATATTTTTCCGTTTTGCAATTTTTAATTCAAAATCAATATGGCATAAGATATAATATTTTAAAAAAAATAAAGAACCATACTAATGTTTTATAGATGCTGCTTATTATATTCTTGCTTCTTTTCTTTATAAATGCATGATATATAAAAACATTCTCCTAGCGTATTAAAATCATTACTATTACTTGTTTCAACATATCATGCTTTCTATTTAACTAACTCTGCCATGCCAGCTTTTTTTTTAGCGGCAACAAGAATATTAAAAAACTCTAAAATTATTTTTTGTAAACTTATCGTTTACATCTGTAGAGGAGTTTGCTCAACCTTCGTTTGAGATATTAGTCGATCATTGTCTCAAAATTTTAAACACATTTTTATAAAATGTGTTATAATGTTCCCCAATCTCCTATAAGAATAGTATTAGTTTTTGAATATACCTAGAAACAAGTAAATGATTTCATTTGCCTCTTCTCAAATATGGATGAAAAATAATTTGAAATGACCAAATATACTTTAAAAAAAATTGTTATATAATTTTTTAAGATGAAATACATTATATATAAATAATATTACTATATGTCTTTTTAAATTATTTATTCCTTTCTTTTAATTAATTAGTTTTATTGATTTTTTTTTTCATGTTGGTCTTTATCTAAATTAACATCAGGATACCCATGGCATAATTAGGTTATTATCAAATTAAAAATATTAAATCACTTTAATAAAAAATAATCAGTTGAATTCATATTGAAAAGTATTTTATCTACAAATCCAGTGATATTTTTGCTACAGGCATTTTTATGGTTAAATTAGGATGGCAGTTATATTGCTATAATTCATAAAGAGAAAGTATATAAAATAAATGATAATATAAATGTATGCGGCGCATAACCAATGCCTCCCCCCCCCCCTTCCCCACATCTCAAATTTGCTTGTTTTTGTTAATATCCTTTAAGTTAATAATATACAATTATAAGGAAGTATTTGAAAAGAAAAACTAGTAAAAGTTAATAACTTTTTAAACTATAATTCAAAATTTTTTTATAAAAAAAGGATTTCAATTTTAAAAAAAGTGTAAACCCAAAATTATTTTTATAAAAATCTACAATAAGTGCACCTAAAGATATCCAATAAAATTCCTGGGGAAAAAATCGTCTAAAAGTGCCCTAACCCCTTAGCAAAATGCTGGATACGCCCATGGCGTGTGCCTCCCTTAAATATGAATTTCCATTAAGATGATTAATCTAGGAGAAACAAATATTTTTTCAAATAAATAATAGTTTATATAGAATAGTTTTAGGAGATTTGTTAATAATTTTTTAAAATTATAAACCGCATTACTTTAAATTATAATATGCATGAGAGAACGTGTCTTTTAATAATTCGGAATAACCCTCGAAAAAAAAATAAAGTTAAAACAAAACTGTGTTTTGACAATGACAATTAACATAATATTCCCCATGATTTTATTTGAAATTACAGATAAAATAGTGGATAGCGTGTCCCATCAACTGAAAAAATTATTGGAAAGTTATACAAGCCAGATATATTTTTTTTATCTTTCTCCTTAATGTTATCAAAATTATTAATCAAGTTCATGATCGAGGTCATGGAAACTTTCCGTTAAGTAGAGATATAATATTTAAAAAAAAAATTAATATTTTTCCTAGAGAAAGTTTATAGTTGATGGATATAGATAGATAAAAGAAAAGGTATGGGAGAACGGGGTTATTTGGGACATTTTTGATTTAGAAATGCCATAAAATTGTGAAAATAAGACTTGTCCCAAAAATAACTATATGATTGGGAATCCTCATCATTGGCTATAATTTCATTTTTCTCCGAACGAATTTAACGAGAATCATTTTTTGCCTTGATTTTCCCCAAGGGGGTTAATAATCATTGAGGCCATTCATTGTCCTAATGTTTCATATAGCTCTAATAGATACTTTGCCCTCGTGCATTTTAAAAATTTTGCTATAATCTTTATTAGTAATACATTTATGATTATTTTTCTTTATAAATTTTCACATTTTAAAAAATATAACAACTTTACTAAGTTTCAATGTACCAAAAAAGTTCCCTACATTTTTCAGTCAGATTAAATATTTAAAGAGTCAAATTATGAAATTTCAAAAAAAACCTGTTTAAGCATATTTATAATACACGAAATAGATGTGCATCACCTTGGGAAAGTCTCTTGGCTATTATTATATAAATATAAAATCGATATTAGTTACTCTCAACCAGATCTGAAGATATCTTGGTTTACAAATCATGATTAAAACTATTAGAAATTACATTATAAAACGATCTTAAATAATTTCCACCATGACAATTTAGAAATAAGCATTATGAATCAACGATTTACCACTAAGACAAGGTATTAACAAACGGTATTAATATAGGTATTAATTATGTAATAGTATATTAATTAATAGTTTTATGAATAGTAATATTTTATATATAATCTAATAATATTTGTAAAAAAGTTATGTCAGCTCAATTTTCTTTTTATATTATAGTAATATATATATTAGAATTTTGGGATAATAAAGAGCAAACCTCATATTTAGTCACCCCCCGCTATTTCAAAACGTGCAAAAATCTAAATATTATAAAATTTGGGCCATATTGTTACTGAATCTATCAATCATATATGTATCTTATTTATCTATAACATTGAATATTCATATTTCATGAATATACCATATTTTCTCACACCAGGGGACCAAATACTTTTAAAAAATATATATTAATTTGTAATAATATTTATTATATTTTTTTATAATTCAACATTTTTACAATAAAAGCACTTGTAAATTAAACCTTAGTTCTTGAAAAAAAAATTACAAAATAATAAATTTGTTGTCATTGCAATATTTTAATGTATAAAACATCTTATCCACCTGAAAAGAAAGATACATTAAAAAAGATAGTAAAAAAATTATGGTAAAACCAACCAGCTTGTTTTTTGAAGCACTTTTTAAAGTCAGATTTTTAAAAATACTGATAGAGTTCAAATTATTAGTTTGTGTTTTTTTTGTTACAAAAAAAAACAATATGGTCAAGAAATATAATTTTGCTATTTGATTTTTCGAATTAAAATAAAAAATAATATTAAAAATCGGTAAATAATTTTTCTGATTATTATATTATTTCAATTTAACTAGTAATTTGTTACAATTCTCAAATATACTTAAAAATCCTTTTTTTTAGTCCCCTGTGTCTGATATGTCGAGGTCTGATGACCACCGGGAAAAATTTATTTAGGCCGGACTAAGGGAAAAAATTATTAGGCTGGATTATTCTGATATTTGATAGAAGGGGTAATTTCATAAAGTGTATATTTTATTACCCAATATTAAATAAATAGTTTTTATTTTGGTGTTCAAATTCATATATTTCGGGTTAGGCCTTGTATTTAAAAAAAACGAGGCCAGGTAACCATAGTAAGCAAAAAAATTAAAACTTCAAAACTAAATTCCAACCGGACTTGGCCTTAAAATTTTGCCATTCGTAGACTTCTTGCGCCCACCCATCCCCCTCCTCTCACCATTTAAAAATTTTGTTTATAAAGCAATGAAGATTATTTATGATAGATATCGAGCTATAAGTAATAAGCATTGGCTGATTCTAGAGAGATTTGTAAATCCCAACCAATGGATCAGGAAATTGCAATTATTTTATATTTTCCGGGGGTTGGTTGAGTCAGGAAATTGTTTTATCTGGAGGGTCAAGTTTGAATAAATAAATTTTAGAAAATAATATTTTTCATTTTTTTTTTGATTTTGCGGGACTGGTTCGAATAAGATAGGGAATATGGAATAAATTTCGTGTTCGGGTTGGAATGGGAAGCTAATTTTTTTTCTTTTTAAATTTTCAAAAATCAGGTCAGAATGCTTTTTTTCTTAGCGGTTGCATAAAAAATTAGTCTATTATTTTAACTCTTGTGAGTAATTTTTACCATCTAATTAAAACTATTTTTAATATAAAATTATAAATGATAGTGAGAGTATTTTTGGGTATATTTTTCTAAGGTTGAAATATTAGCTATTTTGTAACCAATTTTAAAATTTATGAAATTTTCAGAAATTATACGTTCAATTTTTTTTAAAATATATATTTACTTTCTTTTATTGATAATATATAATTTTTACATACAAAATTTATCACTTAGTTTCTAACAATTACCTAATCCATATACACAACCTTCCCCGTGTGTGGCCCATATTATTCCGAAAATATTTTGACTTAAGTATGTGGACAAAATAATATATCTTTTATTAAAAAATTATCAATTAATTAGTATGGGTGGATACTAAAAAAAAATTGACGCACACTTTTTTCATGATTTTCCCGACATTTTGATAATATAACTTTTAAAAGAAGACATTTTAAATTAAATATCGATTAAGTAATAAAGTATCTTGTTATTCTAACTTTTTGAAGAAAAAAAAATTTTTTTTTTATGAGATGATAAATTATGTATTATATATAAAAAAAAGGAAGAGAATCTAATTAAATGACTGTCATTGTTAAAACAATGTTAGGAGAATCTATGACTTGTAAATGTCTTATAGTTATTTATTTTTATTTAAGCAAAGAAACATTTCTGAGATTGCATATTTTATGATTAATTTAAGATAGTTTAGAGTATTAGACAGAATTAGTGATGTCTTCCAATGAAACTTATAAAGTGAAAATTATTATCGTTTTAAAGAGGATTATTAAAAATTTAATACAAATAATTAGCGAAACTTTTGTCAACGCCTGGGGTTATTATAACATCTTAAAAACAGATATATAAGTAAATAAAAAAGAGAGTTTAAGAATAAAAAATTTATTCAAAGGTAACAAAAAATAACAAGTTACCTTTATCCAACTTAGCTTTGCCTATTTCATCTTTATCGTATACAGTGGTGGTGAATAATTTATCGTATTTAAGGGTATCAGATTTCCCTAGAACCCTTTTAAATGACTGATGCCTTGGTATTTTTATAAACGCGAAATCTTGGACGGGATAGGCGTATTTTGATGTAGTGTCTGTGACGCAATAAGGAATAGATATCAGAACGAAAACGATTTCGAAATTCATGGTCACCAAAATTATTATCGTTATTATTTTAGATCTTGGATTAATAGCGAACGTGGAAACTCAAATCTATACATATCTTCAACTTAGATTCATTAATATTTTGGTATTTTCTGGTTGAACTATAAGAATAAATTTTTATTTATTTTAAAAATTAAATTATAAATTTTTTTCAACTTATGTTATTATACATAAATAATATAAATTATCCAAAAAGTTTGTTATTCGTGAGTAATTTTGTAATACTGGCATTGTTTTAGAATGAGAAAAAAAAATAACAATATTCTAATCAATAATATTCATATAATCATTATGTTAATGTGTTTTTTAAGGATAATTTAAATAATTTAAATGTTTGGTATAAATTATAAAATTTTGTTCAGTTTAGCAATTTGCAATTATTTAAAGAAGGTATTTGGTGGAAATTAAGATAGCGTTCTTAGTTAAAAAAAAAATTATTTTTTATATTTTATTTTAATCGAGCCTACAGAAAAAATGATTATTTTCATAAGCGATGATATTTTCCTCATTAATATCACAATTTTTAAAGGGATTTATTTCAGGAATAATTTTAACTGAAAAGTTTAAATCAGAGACCCGAACCGTTATTTATAAAGGTTCGCTTCAGCTGATTGTGAAGGTTTATAATGGTTCATTACGGTTATAAAAATTTTTTTATTCTAGCAACACCATCGTATGATGATTTTAATTATGAATATTTATTAAAATTTTTGCCACACTAATTTATTTATATTATAAGCATCTATGAATTATATATATAAAAAAAATATAAGATTATGATTCATTTTTAAATATATTATTTGAATGTATAAGTAATATAATTTCTAATATAAATGGATTCATATTTGTTCGTTATGAAGATAATACAAATTTTAGCCCTGGAAAGGCCCTTTCTACAGAAACATGTGCGGGAACTGGAAGTACTATAAGAGCAAGTTTATATAATTCTGATTTTTAAATTCCAATTTTGATCATTTAATAATTAAAAATAATGACGGAGATATGGTAAAATATGTAATAACACCATAAGGAAAATAATGTAAAAAAAAAAGAGAATTATTTATTTTATTTTTATTTAAACCGGTTTAACCTTTTTTTTTATATAAAAGTTCTTTTTACTCCTTCATAAATTTTATATATCGGTTCGGTTACGGTTACGGTTCGGAAATTTAGAAAGGTTTATAACGGTTTCGCGGTTCGTTACGCTTCACTACGGGTCCCTGGTTCAAATTGCTTTTAAAGTATAAACATAATAAAAGTATTTAATATGTGCACTCGTTAGGACCCGGATTTTTAGTCACCCTAGTATTATTTTTGAATTTTTGTGCTCATTTAAAATCATTCTCGTATATATGACGTATTGGGATTTTGAATCCATGGGGATTCTGAATTTATTAATAGCAATTTTTAAATTTAGAAATGCTGACTTGACCGGACCACGTGAATTTTAGACAATTTTTTCCATTCATTTTTTATGTGGTAATTTTTTTCGATCTAAATGAAAGGATTTATATATAAAAATATGAAAATAAATTTAGTGTGATTCATATGTTATTGGTAGTTTAAACGGCTCGTTTACTAACTCTATATTTCACCCAGAAAAATTATTACGCAATTCCTAAAGATTTTTCTCCTTTATACTCTATACTTACTGGAATCCATTTCCGGTCTGATTAATATAAAATACGCTCGAAGTAATTTATTTAAAATTAGGAGATTCCAAATCCCTATGGAATAATTTTATAGTAAGAATAGAATTATGAAGATATTTTTTATTTTTAAATGAGAGAAAAAGGGAGGAGATGTCAGTAAATATTTAATGAAGAAAGATAGATAGATAGAAAGAAAGAAATGAAAGAAAGAAAGAAAGAAAGAAAGAAAGAAAGAAAGAAAGAAAGAAAGAAAGAAAGAAAGAAAGAAAGAAAAAAAACCATTCACAAACCCAAATTTCTTTTTTTAAGCACCTTTTAGTAACAACGAATATATACTTAGAGTATAATTAAATCAAATTAGCGAAGCCTTTAAGCTTAATAAAAAAAATTTAATACTAAAGGAATCATGGTAAAGATAAATCTTTGTTATTAAATTAAAATATTTTACCGTTTTGTTTCAAATTATACCTATTATAGTTGATAATATTATAAATTCTTTAAAAAAAATCATAATCTTATTTAAAAGATAAATAAGATTTAATTTTAATATTAGTGATAATATATAAGATTACTTTAAAACTGCATAAAATATTGCTATTAAAAAGGGAATAAAATTTTTATATTAATCTTATATAAATTCAATACCCCGACCTTACCTTTTAATTCCCCCCTTTACCTGATTCTTATCTATAATTATCAATATTTAATTTTGTTCCCCTCCCCCCACCCCCCACCCCTTTTCCTACTCCATTTCATAGATCTTAACTTCTTGTTCCATTTTACTTAATCTAAATTATCTTATTGATATTAAATATTATTTAATATATTATCAGGCCCACATCTCTATCTCTACACTACCCATATATTTCGCCTTAATTTCCTATAAATGTTTGCCCTTCTTAACTAATGTTAATCTCTTTATCAATATTAAATTTTATCTTATCATGTAAATCCTTATACTTCCAGCTTATAATACCTTGCACTACTTCATCCATCCTATTCTCTTACTCGCTTGCACCAAAATTTGAGCCTACATTTGATCTTTTTACCACCGCAATATCCCATTTTATTCTATCTCTCACCCAATTGGATATTAAAATATCGACTAACGATTCTTAAACATATTATTTTTCTAGAAAATATATCCCTTAGTGGTAAGAATTTTGGGTCTCGAGTGAATCAAATGTAAAATAGAAGGAGCGTTTTTAGCACTACAATACCAAATATGTTATGGGATCCTATTTTTTAGGAGTCAGCACTTCCGCAATATAAAGCTGCAGCTATCTATAATCAAAACTTGATCTATAAATTATTTCGATAATTTATTTTTGGCTATTTATATTTAGAATTTTAATCATGAATTGAAAATAGTGCTTCCAAATTGAGGATTTTACAACATTTTGTTGAAACGTAAATAATATATATTACAAATGCATTATTTAAATTGGCGCGATTTGATTGTTGAGTTAAATAAGGAATAGTCTATAGTCTAGGAGGGAAGGAATGCTGCAATATAAAAAAACTATTTAGCGTGCCTTTTTCTATCATGTAAAAAATGATTAGAGGGGAAGTAGTAACGGCATATCTATTCTAAAAATTTAAAATTCCATAGTATTTTACCATTTCTTAATGCATTTTGATATTGGCTATAGCCACACCAGAGAGTTCTCGAGTTTGAGATTTCTATTGGATAACCATAAATGATAGCAAACCAAAAATAGAACGTTGCCAAAGATCGTTTACAAAAAATTATGATAATTTTGAACTTTTTTACACATTCAAAATGTTATTTCTTGCCTATATAGTAATATTAATTCCATATCTTAAGGTAAAAGGTGTATATCATAGGCATAGCCAAGGGGAAATGTAAGGACGTTTCCTCATTCTAAAATGCCTGTTTTGGTAGTATCATCTTAAACTATAAAAAAACTTTCCCACACCCCCCTAACCCTCTCTTCCCCCCAAAATAATAATAAGTCACATAGGCGAAGCCGGAGGTGGGGGGGGGGAGGGAAATTCCCCTTTTCGGAGTGTTTTAAGCTAATAAAAGAATAAAAATTAGTAAAAGTCAATTAATTTTCTCAAATAATTACTATAATTCAAATTTTTTAGAAAAAAGACGTTTTTATATTTTTTAAAAAAAGTGAAAAAATCAAAACTATTATTTAAAAAAATTGTTACAAAGCCAAAGGCCAGCAATAGGAAAATCTAAAAGATCTCCAGTAAAATTGATAGGGAAAAAATTAATCTAATGGTGCCCCTCCCCCTAACTAAAATCCTGGCTACGCCTATGATATGTCACTCACTATAAATAAAGATTTTGAATAAAACCAAGTAAAGGTTAATCATTTTTTTAAAATAATGTCTCATGTTAAAACACATTTTAAGCAAATTTTTAATATAATGATGATTAACGTCAACAGGCCTTCTTTCACTAATAGAATTATTCTAAAAGTTCGTCGTTGACGGCAACCACAAGAAAAGTGGGTTGTTTAATTCAAATTTTTACAAAAGAAAATTCGTTGACATTTTTGCTTTTTTAGAGTATTAGCATATCTCCACCGCAAATGTAAGAATTAAATCATTGAATAAGATTGGGGGAAAATATAGCCTATATTTGCTAATTACGATTTTATGCTTTTTTTATATTATTAATTATTATATTTATAAGTAAATAGCAGTAGCAATATGAAAATCAATTCCACAATAAGGTATAAATAGTTTTATATGCCTTTATATTATATGCGAAATCTAACAAATTTTAATTTATGCAAAATTTATTTTATCAGGCTATTTTCGGATAAAAATTTATAAGGGCCTTTTTCAAATCAAATACATGCTAATGTGTTGTAGCCCGAATTATGAATATCTCTAATTATTAGATTGCATATTAGATAAAGGTTTAATTGCCAAATGAATATCTTATAAAGCGCTTTATTATTTTAAGCATATTATACAAAATATTATATGGCTCATTACTTATGATATATTTATTAGTATTTCTATCAAAAAATCGGTATATTTAAAAAGTCCTGCATTCTAATTAATTTGAAAACTTATATACTGTTGCTATTTTAATAATCTAATCTTTCATTACCATTGCAGAGTGTTAAAAGCCCGATTTGGATCGATTTTTCAAAACGACCCGATTAAGATATAATTATGAAATAATCGAGATTTGGCAAATAGATGTCCAAGCATTTCTGACAGTTATGAGCGAAATCTTAAGGCTTGCATAATGTTATATTGGTTATATCTTAATTGGGCCATTTTTTAAAATCGACTCGAATAGGGTTTTTTAACAACATTACCATTGCAATGTATGTTAATATTTTAAATAAACAATATAATACATAGTTATATATATTTGGGAGTTATACATAATACAACTAATAGGGAATTGTTTATTTAGAAGATCATCACATTAGTAGTGTGCATATTTGATTGAAAAATTTTCCATATTTTATAATTTATTTGCAATTAAAATTATCTAACTTGCAAAAATTGTCAAGAATATATATGAAAGCTATTTTAACAGTTTTTGCAAGTTTAAATTTTATTTGCAAAATAAATTTTAAAAAAAATATGGAAACTTTTTCCATCAAATCTGCACAACACTGTATATGAATATGATATTAAATTACAAAATCATCTTTTCTGTATATTGTGCAAAATAAAGTTTTTATTTTGACCTCCCTCCCTGCCAAATACCTTTATAAATGTTCCACATATTTTCCTCCTGTCAATGTTGACTAAAACGTAAAGCTCTGACTCTGCCGAAAACGAAATATTCATTACTCGATTCGAATAAAGCTTGTTGGATTATTTGAATTGAATAAGAATAATTTTAAAAAAATATCATTAATCGAATAATAACCTTATCATTTTCAAATCTAATTTGTACTATTCAAAATTAATTTTATATTATAAATATTAAAAATTAGTGTTGTTAAAAGGCTAGTTTTGAATAAATTTTTAAAAAGGGCTAACTCGATATTTCACCCATAAAAATATTATGCAAACCCTGAAGATTTTGTTCACAGAAGGAACAAAGGTCTAGACATATATTATCGAAATCTTGAGGTTTAGGCAATATATTTCTGGCTAAAATATTGAGTTAGCCGTTTTGAAAAATCGGCTCAAAATTAGCCTCGTTTAACAACACTATTGCAAATTATTCAAAAGTTATTAAGATGTTTACTAAAACATTTTATTTATATTTATTTTATTTTTAAAAAAAGTTTGTTTTCCAAGTCTATTTTATTCATCGTTTTTTATTTAAATTTTGGTATAATCCATTTTTTATATCTTTTTTTATCTTCGAATCGTAAGAGTCAAATAATAGTTATATTATTCGTATTTTCTAATTTAGCACGAATAACGACCAATACAATTATTCTATTCGTATTTTTATACTTATATAACTTGGGGGTAATCATATTTCACTCATTATAAAAATAAAAATATTCTTTAATAAAATTTTAAATATTATCAAAATTTAATTAAACTAAATGCTTGAAAATAAAAAGAGAAGAAGATAAATATTATATCTCATATTTTATGTGCCTTTTTTTTAAAGCAAAAAAAAAATAAAACTTAGGCTTTAATAAAAAATTAAAAAAATCGATACACATATTAGATATTACACTTACACACCTTTTTTTCAAAAAAATAAAGCAAAGCAGCAAAATTATAATTATCATTATAAAACCATACCTTACCATCCAATTTGTGTAGGAAAAAAATTATAAATATATTAATATTATATACATATACATTGCATAGTAAAATAGCCACCCTTCTCTTTCTATACCTTTAATTTAAAAAATAAAATTGCATTAAAATTTATGTTTTTTATTATTAGAAAAAAAACAACTCTTAGTTAGGGCCAAAATGTAAAAAAAAATAGAAATAAATTATAATTATCTCACCTTTATATTATCATGTTTAATACCCTGAATTTTAATTTGAAAAATTGAAAAAAGGGATATTATATAGAAATAGAGTATATATTATAAATAATTAATTATTTTTTTTTTGAAATTTTTTTTGTAACAAAAAAAAATATAATTTTAGACTTTACTGGGTTTTTTAAAAAAAAAATAAATTATAAGTTATTAATACTTTGTGAAAAATTATATATAATTGGACTATAATATAAATACCATTATAAAAGTTTATTTATACCACATTTAAACCATTATACGAGGATACGTTTTTTTAAAAAAAATTTTCAATATGAAGGTGCTAATAGTTGGAAAAAAGCAATTATGTGTAACTTTATTTCAAGAGTATCCAAAAAATACCAATTGAGTCGTTAAACTTAGAATAAAATTCATACGCTCTCTGGGGTAGGAACTAATAGTATTTTAGCGCAAGGCAGGACAAGACCTTTGTAAAAAAAACTGATGGGTCGGATTAGATAGAAAAAATTATTAGCATTGGATTGGATCTATTAAAGATTAGTTGTAGAGTTCTATTACCAAGAACTCGAACCGTTATATATATCGGGTTACTTAAGCTTTATAACGGTGAAGGTTCGGTTAAGCGCATGCTTCTTTATTTTACAAACTTGTCTTCGAACCGGTTTATTTTATATAACCGTTAGGTTTTTACAATTTTTGGCATATCGCTTCAGTTACGGTCAGGAAATTATAGCGATTATCACGGTTTTTCTTGGTTAAGTTTTCCGGGTGCCTGCTTATATTATCTAAGCCATAATGGAGATTAATCATAAAGAATTAGTGAAATTTATTCACAATTTAAAAAGAATGGAATAAAATTGCATTGCAACAGTATCCATCTACCCAAAAAGAACATTTACATGGGACAAAGACCCATAAATATTTTGTATTTATTAGATAATGTATAATATAGTTTATTTTTTTTTAATTAATGGTTATATCTTAAAGTAATATATATATTAATTTAAAAAAATATATAATAATTAATATTTGTATATATATTTATATACATATATAAAAAAAACATTTTAAAGAAATAAATAAATATAGTATTGGAGAATATGTTTGTGTCGGTGTTAAAAAAAAAAATTTAAAAAAAAATATATTGAGGTTAGGAAGGATAATCTTGTGGGGAGAGACTGCCTATGAAGCTAATATAATTAGCCTTGTGTATTGCGTTGGAGAGCCTTTGCCTTAAGAAGAAGCCCTCGCGGGGTTCACCAGTTAGTTGACGAATGTGGGAGCCGAGTTCCTTGAAAAAGGATAAGGCATATTTCCCAAAAGTAGTAAGGGTAGTGGAAATAATGGGGATGAAAATATATTCTTGAGAGATTTCGGAATATTTCGCTATTTTGAGTGTCTCCTTTTTCTCGAGTATATTGACTATTTGATTTGATGGAGCGAGTGGATCAATACAAGAATAGTCCCAGATCAGGAATTGACCGCGCTTCCAAGGAATTTGCGAAATTCCGTCAGGCCGTATCCCATCAGATCTGAAAAGACAAGAAGGTTCAAGAGTGGAGAGGATTTGAGCGGATCTAAGAGCTCTAAGGATGATAGAATTGCATTGATTATGTCTTACAATTCGACCTTTACATGAGCGACAATGAAGACTATGTCTTCCATTGCCCAAAACTGCGGAGCCGCAACCTGAACAAATGTGGGGTTGGGTAATAAGGCAATTTAAACGGATACCGATAGCATGTGTGAGCTCGTTTTTATTTAGTTGTAATTGCAGATTAATAGACGGAATGGCCTCGAGATACTCATGGCCTGAACCATTAAGCAAAGAAGAGAATAAGGGACGGTCTGATAATTGCATTCTGGAAAGGAGTGATTCAACGCAGAGTGCAATAATAGGCCTATCCCAGTCCTTTTGCTTATTAGATTCAGGAAGAGGGTGATCCGCAGAAATTCGTGTCCTCCATTCGATGATTACATCATTAAAAGAAGAGTCGGGTTTTAAAGAATTGGGATTTATTATGTTTTTAGTTAGTAGGCAACTGGATATAAAGGCCGTTAAGGCGAGATCAGATGGAGATCTGAGGCCCAGACCTCCCATGTGGGTAAAGAAGCTTGTGTCCAAGCAATTTCATGGAATTTAAGATTTAGAATGTTTTCGATAAGGATTTTGATCCCATTATCATAAACTCCAAGTGGAATGGGGAATTTAAATATGGCAGTTGAGCGAAGTGCGTAAAGAATACAGGGAATATTGAAAAAATTTTTCACCAGGAAAAAGGCTTTATGAGAAGGAAGAAGGGAAAATAAATCTGCCATCTCTAATAAAGTATCCAAAGTGGACTGAAGAAAGAAAGAAATAGCAGAGTTACCACCAACAGGGGCTCCCAGATGATAGAGACCGTCAAGAGTCGTTAGTTTGAATTTGTTAGTATTAGGTTCGATTGTATTGATAGGAATAAATTCTGATTTCTCTGGATTAATGGAGAGTCCTATAGCTGATCCTGCCTCCTTGATGATGTTCACAGCTTTATTGACTTCAACATTGGATCCTCCAAGGATACCATCATCAATGTACCAGGAATGCAAGGATAATGAGCAGACCGAATTGATGGATTTAATGATGTCATTAATACTTAAACAAAAGAATAGGGAACCTAGGGGGTCTCCCTGCTGAATGCCCTCGACGGAAGGGATTTTAAAGGTATCAAACAGAAGAGTGGAGGGCTGTTGATAACACGAATAAAAAAACTTAGTGTAACTGGGAAAAAGATTACTTGAAGAACTCAAAAAGGAGTTCCGGGAGAGTGTGTTGTAAGCATTAGAGAAGTCAATTTATCAAGGATTTATTAGAAGGTAAATTTTCAAGATATAATCTGGACAAATGTACAACAGCTTCACAGCCACCAGGGATTCCTACACCAAGTTGGAAGGGACTTAGGAGACGTGAAGCATCATGCTTAATTCGAGATGATATCATCTTGGCTACTAATCGGCGAAAGGTAGAACCAATGGCAATGGGTCTGATATCATTATTAGGTTTTTGAAGTGCAATTAGCCTGGCACCAAAGAGGATAGGTGAAACGAAATTTGGAACCTCACCGTTTAAAATTTTGTTGCATAAGTTTGCTCTTTCTTGATTAAAAATATTCTTATTTCATTAATCTTGATCTAAACCTTTTTACTGTTAGATAACCTAAGTTTGTTTTCTCCATAATGGCTTAGCCAAGGAGGGATTTTCATCAAATATATTAAAGAATTCATTATTTGTTAGTTGTTTCTTTTTTCTAATATAATTTTTTTGTCATATTCATATTTCAATAAACAAAAATAAATTTTAAAAATAACGCTCAAAAAACTCATATGGACCTCTGAAAAGTAATCCCAGACCCTAAATATTTTTAAAATTTAATTTTATGGTATTTTAAACCTATCTTTTTTTTTCGAATGGAGAATAATTTTATATAGAATAGGGTTTAATCTTACTTATAAGATTGTTATTGGATAATTAAAACCTTTATTATTTTTGATAAATTGCAGCATTTTAAAAAGTTACATTTGAGGGAATAAATCATATTTGTGCAATAAAATTTTGATATATAATCCGATATTAAAATAAAATATAGCAGCCATGTTATACATATTTGTTCAAAAAAATTAAGCAGGTTGAGTACTCTAAAAAAAACCGAAGGTTTGCAAGAACCTCGGGCTCATAAGACCCCCGGTATCTTCTATTATTAATTTATTTTCAATATTAAACGCAATTATTCACTCAAAAGTTTGAGTATCTTGTCAATTTATGAACTATTTGTGGGGGTTCCAAATTCATAATCTTATTTATCATTTAAACTTTGTTTAAGATAAGTACTTGAACAAAAAAAATATTTGGTTTACACGTAGTATAATCACAATTTGTTAAGTTAGACCATATAAGACGAACTCAATTGGGAAACTTTCATTTATTATTTTCTTCGACGAAGCAAATTAAAAAAGAAAAGCAAGCGCCTTAATTTACCCCTATAAAACAATCTTTTTTTTTAAAAAAAAATTTCTTATTTTTAATTCTTATTCAAACCATTTAAATATAGAATAGGCCGCCACCTGCATTATGAAAGTCTAATTGATTTAATGGTCATACCTTAATAATAAATAAACTAATTCTGTTCCCAATAATTCACACATAAAAATAAATAATAATAATGTCAAATTTAATATAATTTATGCTAATACACTTTTTATAATAATTTATATATATATAACAAATTTTTTTAAAGATTTTGTAAAGATAGTCATAGAATTTTACAAATATCATAGTTAAATTTGTAAAAAAAGAATATAGAAAAAGATGGTTATTCACATATTAGTCAGGTGTCCACTCAAGGTATCGTCCATTTCTGTCATTTTCTTATCTTTTTTATATAACAAAGAATTACAGAAAATTATGCATTTTGACTGACCAATTGTCTAATCTTGTGATTTTTATTAAAATTGTATTCATTTCCCAAAAACAACGCTATACTGATGAGATCCTTGGGTTTTCGATGTTAATAAATAGGTGTAATAAGCCTAGCAAACATAGAATTTGAAATGGCATCTACTAAAATACAAATGCTATTTTATAATTACGGATCCTCACCATAACCCAAACCATACCATCGCCCATATCCAATAATAAAATAATCCCTATATAGAGGAAAATCTAGCTTGTTTTTGAAAGCGGTTTATTGGATGAGGTGGCCAGCCATTTAACATATAATTGAAATTACAACTTACCCATAAAAGAAAATACCTAATTATGCAAATCTAAATAATGATTATTTTTAAAAAAAAATTTTAAATTATACAATTAATTTTAGCCAAAGTATAAAAGTAATTGCACAATTAAAACAAATTAATTAATATAAAAATTATATTAAAGTTCCAAATCAATTTGATTATTTTAAACAATGTAAAAGTGATATGATACATTACAAAAGTATATTTTATTTACAAAAATAAAATTATAACTAATAAAAGTTATTATTATTTGGGATGAGGCTACCCATGAAGCTGATGTAATTAGCCTTGTGAATTGCTATGGCTAGCCTTTGCCTCAACAAGAATCCTTCATAGGGTTCATCATAAATTTGAGAATGTGAGAGTTTGGTCCCTTAAAAAACCGTAGGACGAGATTTCCAAACGTTGTAAGGGTGGCGGAAATAACATCCAAAATTTCAGAATGTTTAGCAATTTGAAATTGCTCCCAAGGATGATTAGGTTTGGTTGGAGGGAGTCAATGGGTCTCAATACAGGAATTGACCTTTAGGGGTTTTCCGGTCAGATCTGAAAAGGTCGGAAGGTTCTAGAATAGATGGTAAAACCTACCGATTTAAGATTTATTTTCAACGAAATGTTTTTTTTAGTTGTTAATAAATGTTTATTTACTATTATCTAAGCTGTTTAAAAATCGTTATTCGATCACACAATCAAATTAGCCCTATTTTAGGACAATTTTTTTTAATGAAAAAATGACTTGTTTTCTCTTCATATTAAATTTTGATTCAAAAATAAATGCTCTCAATTAATCAGAATTATTTTCTATAATATCGTACATTGATTTGGTAATAATAATAAGATGATGAGTTAAAAAAAAAAATTCGTGTGTGGACTTTTAAAATTCAAATTAATATTTAATTAGTGTTGAAGGAATATTTAAAATAAATGAAATTAGACAATTTCGATAGATATTTTTTTGTTACAAATAGAAGACCTTTTTGTTGTGTATAAATCTCCATTATTTGATAATTTAATTTAATGATTGTTTATATTATATAACTGTGATGTTTTTTTGTTAAAGGATATCAGATTTATCACCAGCCTATTACACATACATAAATAAGATATAATATTGATTTAAACAATTATTGATTATTTAATTATCTTAATGCAATCTCTATACATTATTAGTTTGTTTGGCCGAAATTTATATTTAGTTATAATATGTATGTTATATCGTTAAAACACTGCTAGGTTTATTCACTAAAATAAATTGTAAAGAAGAACGATTTTTTAAGAAACACCATGTCTTCTGGTAAAAACTGTAAGATATTTAAAGTTAAATTTGAATATATTTGTGCTACTTTATACTCCGACGATTTGAAGGCCTTTTTAGATTCTAAGTCTAACTTAATAGCTTAAACTAGTGATCTGCAATGGGTCTAATTTTTCAAACCCGTCTCGGCTCAAAATTTTTTTAAAAAAGTTCCCGAACTCGAATTTTTTTTTAAAAAGTTTTGCCGGCCCGGCCCGATTTTATTTAAATATAGAAATTAATTTTTATAATTAATCAAAATAAAAGACATATTATATGAAATCTAGTTTCTTTAAATAATAATCAAATATTTTTATTTCACTAAAAAATTCAATATAAAATTGATAAATTTAGATATTTTTAAAAAGAATTTCAAAGCCCGACCCGACCCGGCCCGATTTTTTTAAAAAAAAATTAGGGCCACTTTTGCAGATTTCTAGTTCAAACAATAAGATAGGATTCAATTTTAGGATGCATTCGTGGATGCGTTAACAGCCTATACAAGAGTTAAAAGCCTGAATATAATAGCACTCCTGTAATATAATTGGTAATATAATGCTAAAAAAAAGGTAGGCTAAATAAATCTTTTCGCCATTTTACTTTTGACGCATTTTGGATCAAAAATAATCCCATGCACTTATTAGTCATATTTGTTAAGGGGGTATATTTTTGGTAGAGATATTTGATAGATTTAAAAATCTATCACTACCTTTTGAACTAATATTTCATCCTGTCGGTTACCTTTAAAGTTTTTTTTGTTTAGCGGTCATGGTGAATTCCCAAAATAACTTACGATAGAACATTTTTTTTCTTTTAAATACCGAAACATCGCATCACTATATGGAGATTGTATCATCAGTTGCATTGGAATAAAGTGATTGAGAAGAGTAGTGAAGAAAAGAGAAGGCGTCCAAAGTCAAAAAATATTTCTAAAAAATAAATGATTTTCATATTTATATATTATGTGCCCAAACATTTCGTAAATTTCAATAATAAATTAATTTTTTTAAAAATAAAATTATGACTTTGGACGCACCCTTAATCAAAACAGAATGCTAAAATTATATATAAATACAATCTTCTATAAGTATGTAACATGCTTCCGATATTGCGAGGTTTAATTATTGAGCGGCACTAATATGCATAATGAACAGTCAGACATGGTTTGTGCTATAATTTAATGTAAAATTTTCAACGCCAAATTGAACGAACATTCATCGACCGGGTTGCAGATAAATCTTCCCACGTATTAAA
The DNA here is from genome assembly GCF_954871325.1 of Gordionus sp. m RMFG-2023. NCBI lineage: Eukaryota > Metazoa > Nematomorpha > Gordioida > Chordodea > Parachordodidae > Gordionus > Gordionus sp. m RMFG-2023. The sequence goes on from NC_088777.1 coordinate 8,345,210, forward strand.
CCTAAATTTATATTTTTCTAAAACTATTTACCGCCAATTCATAACAAATAGTTAAAACATAATCCGAATTTGGAAATATATCGGCCAAGGTACCATCTGATTGTCCGTCATTGTAGATAAAATTTAAATAAACTTCTTCAACTATCTTTGAATAATTAAATCATAACATATCAATATTATGGTATTTTTAATTGTTAGTTAGACTTAATTATTGACATCAAATCTTATATATTTCAAACAATTGTTAATGAACTTTCGAGTTATTTGTAATTTATATATAATAAAATTAAACAAATTGTCTGAAATATTATTCGAGCTGATTACGCACATAGCCTTATACATATAGATAATAAATCGTGATTATATATCTAATGGGTACTCTTATCTAATTTAATCACAATTAAATATTGGATATGTTGAAAAAATAATAATTCAGGTTACGGATATATAAATGATTGTTCAAATTGACCATAAGTAATTATATTATTAAACATATACTGTCAAATTTTTATTAATATTATAAATAAAAATAAAAAATATAAGCGTAAGCAGTTCAAAAATAATTCTTTTTAAAATTTAAACAAAAACGTTCTACAACATAAAACTTGGTAGAATACTAAATTGGTAAAATACTAATATATTTTTAATTAATAAATTTTTTATTATGTAACTATTAATTATACTTTTCTTTTCAGATAAAAAAATTACAATTATAATTTTATTAAAAGTTAGAAAAATAATGTATTTAAGTGGTGTTTGTTTTTAAAAAAAAATAAATAAAATCATATTTATATTTATGAAACAAAGTTCTGACATTTCTTCTTTAAAATCGATAAATTCGTTATTATTATGATACTACTTAGAAAAGTTGAGATACATTATTTGCTTATTTAATACATAATACTTATTTAATTAATATTTTCTACATGTATAAATATCTCAATTTTATAATGATAAATGATAAATGAGATTAATCTATTTTTTTGGCATACATTTCAACCCCTTCAAGTTATTATTACAAAATAGGGTGATATTAAAGGCGGTAATTATAAATTGTCACAGTATTATTAGTTGATTTATATTGCTTTTGGAATGGATTAATTGAAAATTATTCTATAGGATATTTAAATTTAATATGTCGATCATGCTAGATTTGAATAAATATTACTGTTATGCAATTAGCAACTAGATACATATACATAATGTGCATATAGTCTCAATGCTTTCGCTACCACCAAAGTTATAAGTTTTTATATTTTATTTATTATATAGGCTTATATTTTTTTTAAATTTTATATTTCTGTTTAAATATTTTAAAGTATTATAATGTGCATAAGACTAAGGGTATGGGGAAGAATATTTATTTTTAAAAAAAGAAAATGACTGTTTATAATAATAAATAAAGATCATTTAAAATTATGTTGAATTTGAGGTTTCTTGAATTCTCTAGCGAAAAAGTTTCATAAAATTGTTTATTTTATTTATTTATTTTTATCTATAGAGATCTCTAATATTCTTATATAATCTTAATATTTTATCTGTGTGTAATAAAAACTTAAAATACTTACATATATTATATTTTTATACCCCATCCTATAATAATATTTACATATAAGATTATTTATATTTTAAGCCACTCAATAAGTCTTGTTAATTTATTCTATTCTCAACAATGACATTAATATTTAGACGTTCATTAAATGAATTTGTTTCTATATTTAAATCAGCTGTTGGCGTTCATGCGTTCATATGTAATCGAAAAACAATTTAACAATATTCATATAAGAAAAATAGTTAAATAAAACGTAGGTGATATGAGGCTATATAATGGCGTCAACAGCTGTTTACAATGTAAATAGAAATTTTATTTAGGGGGGGGGGGGAGTTAGCCTCCAAGTTCTTCTTTTGCGGTCATTGACCCGATTATACCTTTGAAAATTTAGGTATTTAAAATTTTCTCGTATTATTTTATTTTATTTTGCTTTTTTAATTATATATAAGATCTTTGTATCATTCCCAATAAAGTTGGCCGAACAATTAGAAGTATTTCTAAAATATATGCTAATGCTTCGTACTTTATCAGTGCCTATGAGAGCTTTAACCAAAATAGTAGAGAGAAAAATTATTAGCAACATAATTTAACCAACCTTAAAATTAAAAGTGGACCGAAACCATTTATTCTAAAAAATTTTAAATTTTTAGCGCTTAATTTTATATTATTTTAATCCATTTGGCAAACAGTATGAAAAAAAGTTATTAGCAATAAGAAATATATGCAAAGCTTGCACTAACAGAATTGAAAAATTTGGAGGAACTAAATATCTGGTTAGAGCGAATATTTTGTGCTTTTCCAATACTTTTAAAATCCTCATCCAATTTTATGTTATAAATAAAAGAAATCACTAATTTTGAAACCTATACCAAATCATTAAGTGGTATTTAATTAGTAAACTGATTTCATGACAGAGCGAATAATATAGACTAACAAATTTGGGATAGATATTTCATATTTTGTGTCACTAAGTAGTACAACTTTTCTTTCGTCATACATCAAAAGTCGACCAAATATAAACACTTTTACCATCGCCATAGATTCCTACTTAAAGGTGGTTCTAACCTATGGAAGGCAAAGCTCAAACTTTCCCTCGCTATTTTCCAGACAACAAGAATTGGATTTTCTCTATTCAGAATTTCTTTGAATTCCTTTACTCGAAAATACTGTTTTGAAGAATTCTTCCTAGATATTTAACCCAGATACATGCCCGATGAATCAAAGCAATAATTTTCCTTCAAAAATCCGACGTTTCGGCTTGAAAACATCCCAGGCTTGGGTTGTTTCTTTACAACGAAGAACCTTACTTAAAGTAGGCGTTCATTTAGGCTGTGATATTGTCACACCCTTATCTTGCAAACTGCCAGCTCCCTATTGACAGTCTTGCCCATTATTCTTCTTTAATAAATGCTATCATTGCTACTCTCCGCTCAGTCAATAGTAATTGATGTTGTAACTCGTAGAACTTAACTTCGAACAATATTAGGCTGGATGCACTCAGTTCATGGAGTAATGGGTTCTCGCTAGCATGGGATTACACATGCATTGATCGTTGTTTTCCTTTAGCTCCATTTATATGGTTGGAGCGGAATTTAAAAAAAAATTAATAAATATCATAACATACCTAATATCACATTATCGTCGGGGTGGTCTAATGGGTTAGATGTCTGCTTGGAAACAGAAGGACGCAGAGGACGCAGGTTCAATTCTGGTAAGGAGCTAAAAAATTTCGGGTTTTTCTTCGATGATGTATTGCTTTAGACATATGATATGATAAATTTCTGAGCTGAGAAATGCCACCCCGGTTACGACAGGCTTGGACAGCCGGGTGCTAAGATACTTGTCCAATATACCAAAAAAGACGGCTAGCTGAACTCGTGGGTCAGATGATAACGATTTCTTGGCCAGTGCTAGGATGATGGGATGATGGTGACCTCGGGGGTCGCAAACTCAATGTCTACCAAGTTACAATGGACTTGATAACTATACTCCGGTGGGAGATCCATCGGGATTGAGACCAGTGGGAGATCAGGATTGGGATATCTGATTCAGTGTGAGGAATACTCAGGTGGGATATCTGGTCGATACTGATTTGATACACCGGTAGGAGATTAAGATACTTTGGCCTCGAAAATGATACACCGGTGATCGATACAAATGAAATTGGTCAGAAATACAATGATAAAAATAGATAGAGTAATAATATAATGATAAGTGAAGGAGCTTACCATCAGAAAAGGTGAAAGCTAAAAAAGAAAAAAAAACCTAATATCACATTAATCCTCATTGTTTCCGACACAATAAATGTTTTAGGATCTAGAACTCTAGTTTTTTTAAAGATACTCAGCCAAAAATTGGGCTTAATATTCAGATAACTTAGAAAAACTTGCTACTTCTACAACTCAATCCACTGTGCTATATCACCTAGCCCTCTTACGTTTTTTAATATTTATTTTTTTATAATATATTTAATTTTTTTTCTTTAAAAATATTTTATTTTGATATAGTTTATACTATTTTATGAATCGAAATCGTTTTTAAAGAAAGAAAAGGCGGTTCTAAATATCTAGTTTTCTTTAATATTTAGGGCTTTAATTTATTAACTATCAAAAGTATTTTCAAGATTGGCATCATGCTAGAATAAAAATTATCGGAGCACTGAATATTTGGGGTAGCCAAAATCTAAAGCCTGATTGGTATTTACTAATTCATCAATCAATTCCACCTAATAAGCAGAAACCAATTATGATTTATTTAACAAATATATAGATGTAATAAAGTTAAAATCTTGTTATATTTTTTTTTGTATCTTATCTCGTATTAAGAGGCAGTCCTAAGCGCGATGATTGCCAAACTTTTGGAAACACTAATTCCAAAGCTTAAGCTAATATGTAACGCTTAACGAGTATACTTTTTAGTTAGATACTTCAATCCATAGTAAACAGTAAAAATAAAAAAAGGTTATTAACACAACAATACTAATATTTTTAAAATTTATATCAAAATTCAAGATAAAATGAATTAAACACTAAAGCAATTATAACAAATAAAAAACGAATTACATTTATAAAAATTACTAACATTATTATAAAAAAATTAAATTATTTATCCTATTTCAATATATGAGTCCCTATCAGGGCTTCGAACCGTTACTGGCAGTTCGGTTCGGTTTGAAGTCCCGGTCAGGATAGTTGTTTCAACACCATCGCGAAAATATAAAAAATAATCTTTTAGAAAATGTCTTGATTAATAACTTGGATATAATTAATAAAAATGTTTATTAATAAAATGATATTTTTTAGGAGGTTCTGGAGAACGTTTCTAAACATAAATATATATATTTTTCGTGGGAACGGAAACAGAACTAGAACGGAAATATGTCTTTGTTCCGAGTCCCTTCTATAAAGTTACGACATTCATTCCTAACCAACTATTTAAAAGCACATTGATAAATGCCTCTATTTTTTTTTAGCAAAGGCCTGAGTTTCATGGAAGAAAACCACAACCAGTTATTGATTAAAAAATATTTTAAGTTTACAAGAATTCTCTATTATGTATTATAATTATATCTAATGGCCATATTATAATATTTAAATACTATAAATAATATAGCTCACTTTATAATGTTTAATGTATTTTTTTTGATCTTTCGGAAAAAGTTATATATAGGCATATAATATTAAAATAATAAGAGTTTGAAAAAGAAATCTTCAAAAATATTCTGAATATTATTTTTGACAAAAAATTTTGAGCAAAAAAATCTTTAAAAAATAACATTTTACAAAGGCTAAAATCTTTTTATGTGATTTCATCATGAAAGATTTTTAAATTTATTTATAAAAATTTTTTTTTAAAAATGGAATTTTAGGTAAAATTTGATCAATCTAAAAAATCTTCAGAGAGCAAAATCTTTGAAGATGTTTATTTTGAAGAGAATTTCAAACTCTAAAAAATAGTTAACTCTTACTTTTATCCAAAAAGAATGAAATTTTACCAAAATTTAGATATTTTATAGTAAAAAATTTTTTTTGTTATAAATATATTTTTTTAAAAAAAAATACCATTTTTTATTTTATAAATATAAAAATTTAATTTAAAAAATAATAATTCACTAATTTCGTTTTTCTTTTATAAAGCAATTTCTATTTTTTCCCATACATTCGATTATTTTTTTTTTAATCTTCCATTAATATGAGTTTACTTATTTTAAATAGTATACTTTAAAATTTATTATATTATAACATATAAGTCCTTTAAGTTTTCATATTTCTTTTGTATTAAAAAAAAAATTAATACAGTTATTAGCTTAAACTTAAATATTTTATATTTAGATTATTTTTGTATATTACTTATATTTTTAAATGTATTAAGCGTTAAATAAAAAATTTTATTTTTAAAAAAAATCTATAAAATTTTTTAAATTAAATTTAATTAAGAACGATGTAATAATTAATAGAAATATTATACACTATAACCCACTTATAATTTTTTTTTTCTTAGATATTTTGTTTCAAGTTCCAGAAATCTTTCAATTTTAGAAATATAAAAAGTGGGTTATATACTGTATAGGGGGTGAATGACATGAGAAATATATTTATGCATAGGCTTTAAGGGTTTCTTTCCCCTTTAGTAATTTAGTAATAATAATATGATTTAATTGGAATCGAACATGATGGGTAATATCCACATTTTGAATTTGCCGCAAACTTTTTAACTACACTCTTAATTATTGCATTAATTTTTCATATAAATTAAGAAAAATACACTAAATTCTATAAGGGAAATTATCGGAAACTTATTAGGCAGGTATATTCTAGTCTACACATGCTGAAATACATTTCCATCAAATCAGAATTTTCAAAAGTAAATTATCTTTGGTCAAATGTAGTGTTGTTAAAGTAACTACACTTACCGATAACTGGTTAAAAACAAAAATGTAACTAGTAACTATAAATAGTTACAAAATAACAAGTGATTATAATTAATTAAATTTGATAGAATGTAAGAATAAAAGTATAACTTGTTATTTTTCATTACTTTTTAAGGTATATTGGACCAATTTTTAAAAATAATTATGTAAGAATTTCTTTTTCAAACATAGTATAATTAGTGATTTAAATTTACAGTTTGCCTTATTTATATCAATGCTTTTGAGAAAGTTTATCTTAGGTAAGCTTATTTTAGGAGAAAAATAGCATACCTATTAAACGCCAACTTAGGAAATAGTTAATTAATAAAATCAAGTAAAAATTAATTAAGATAAAATTTTGATGAAAAATAAATATTTTATGTTTTTTATATTTTTTTCATATCTTTAAATGTAATTATTTTTTTATTCAAATATAATTTTATTTAAATTAATTAAAATGTGTATTGCAAAATTATAACGTATAATAAGAAAATTATATTAAGTTATATTTAAAAAAAAAAATTAAAAGTAATGTAAGTAACTGGTTACTTTTGAAATATCTTTAACTAGTCACAGGTTACCTTTTAGGAAATGTAGCTAGCAAAAGTGGCTATTTACATTAAAAAAAATGTAAATTTTAACCTTAACTATTTCTTTTTAAAAGTAACTTTAACAAGACTTTATCAAAAGATATTTTGTTTCAGGCGTATTGTTCTAGTTTCATCATAATTAATATTTATAATATAATATACAAAATTGAAGGAGATTTAAAAACTGGCATGAAGTTTTAAGCGGTGTCCTGTTCCAATATTTCTTTAAAAATTTTTAATATTAGAGTCCGAAAAAATTCTTCACTGGTAGGGGAGACCAGGTCTAGTCGGCGTAATATTTGTCAAAATAATCATAGCTAAAATAATGATCGTATAAGATCTTGCAAAATAACAATCACATTTGGCTATAAATATACACTTTTATATATTTTATATGTTTTTTTTCTCTAAAAAAGGTTTAGTAAAAGTGTTTTTTTAAACCTAGTAGCCCCAAACCGGTATTTAGTCGGATCTATGGAGCTAATAAAATCAAGTGGTTTATTAGGCTTATGAGACTCAAAAGAATTTTCTTCATATTTTCATATGGCTTTATTTATACAATATTCTATTTACTATAACAAATAAAATATTTTTATTGGCAGTTGACCTGCTCCAACCTTTAGTATTGAACCAATCTTCAAAATTATCAAAATTTTATAGTCCTGTTTACATATAATACAAACATCTTTTATTATGTAATATTTTAACTATGTATTTTTTTGATTTTTTATTCAGTTGTTTTAATAGAAGCTGCTAGAATGGGGATGAGGTAAGAATTTCAGCTATAATTTTTTAAATATCTTTTAAACAGATAAATCATAAAAAGTTTTACTTCATGAAATTAGTCCTGATCGTCAAATATTTTTTGTTTATTATCTTGACCTATCTTGGACATAGTGCCAGCCATAAAAAATTTGTACTAGGTATACTTAATAATAATAAACTTACTTAAAATTTTATTTAATTCTATATTTAAATGTATAACATTAATTGGATCTTATTATCCAAAATAAATGTCCTGATAACTTGTTCATATCTATTTAAATATAATAATTTGAATATTACAATAGATATATATATGAAAATCTTTGTTTGCTAGATATAATTCTTTTAAAATAATTGATCTTATTATGAGGCTAAAATTTATGTATGGTAAATAAATGTACATATCTGATTGATTAAATATAATTATGATTTAAATTTAATCAAATAATATGTCAATACAAAATAGTAAAAATTTTCCTATTTGGAATTTTAAAATAGAGTTTTAACTTACATATTGTCAATTTTGTCATATCTAAACTTATAATTTTTTTTAATACAACCTAATAATGTAAAGTGTAAATATTTTAATTTCTCGTCAAAAATATGTCATAACAAATAAAAATTTAAATGGCTAAATAATATAAATTATTTTCTTCCCCAAATATGGATATCACAGAATTCTATTTTAGAACAAAATTTTACTTTATAATACTGGTTTTAAAATAAAATACATTGAACCTACTAGCCCCTTGCGCTAAGTAGCCCTGGTCTCTCGTACAGGTTAAGGTTTGGCTCGAAACACTGCTTCGATCATTAAGAGTTCATTAAGACAATTAGTATATAATTCATAAATTTTTGACAAAAAAAATTAGTATCTCATCATATGGATCTAATTTTTTCCCAAAATACAATTATTTAAAACTTTGTAGATAAGTAAATGATTTGGTCTTAAAAAATCTAAATATTAAAATGAAATACAAACCACTTTCTCATAATTTTCACATTTAGATATATTAGACTTTATTTATTTAATTTTATTTATATTTTCCTAAATTTGACATTTCGAATCGAACTATTTGTTAGATAGTTTTAGACCTTTAATTTTGTATTATATTTTTATAATGTTAAAAAAAATGTCTATTCTACCGTAAATATCAATTAAATTCAACTTACTGAAAAAGTCATTTCAGTGATTCCTATACTTACTATTATATATATATAATCTTTTCGGCAAAAGTTTAAATTTTATTATTTTCAATATTTTATTTAACAGAATTTTTTTTTGAAGGATTAACAAATCTATAATATTAAATAAATAAAAAAAATATTAATTTATTTCCCCCCTGAAAAACTTTTGGATGACAGAAAAAAAAATTAAGTTTAGGTTGTTGAATTTTTTGTTTTTTTGAAAACCTATTTTATCAAATCAATATTTAGTTTTAAATTTTTCTGATGTCATATAATTTAATTTTGAATTAAATATAGCATTCGTGTTATTATAATAATAAGAGTCATTTAACCCTCAGCCAACAAAATAAAATGTGATTATGATCACCCTAAACAACATGGTTCCAATTGTTTAAAAAAAATATAGAGAATTAACATTTTTATTTCATAATGTCATATTGAGAGGATGGAATTCATTGGTATTTAGGAATCTCACAATTTATAACCATTTACTGACAACGATTCGATTTTAGATCTGAAAAATCTGATTTGATTAGAGATGTATCCCAACTTGAATAGAGTACCTACATCTGGAATTTTTCAAACAATTTTGCGATCGGGTGAGATACTTTTAATTTATATCAGTTTTTATAATTAATTTTCCATATAAATTTTTTTTTAAAAAACAACACACAAAAGTTTATGGTTAAAATTTGCTGAAAAGGGAATTTTGCACATACTAGAATATAATTTATGTCAAATCGAATTTTTAGAATTTTTAATCGCCCTCAGTATATGATTAAAAATTGAGAGATTTTAGAAATCCCCGTGCATTCCCTATTTAACATAATATTTATTTAAAGTAATTTACTCGGAACTCTTAAGAATCGATTTTTACAGGGATTTAAACCCTGGTATTTTTTTTTGACTATAATTTATTTGAGTTATTTTTTAATATATTATGTTAAAAAGTTTTATAAAAATAGAAAATAGATTCATCGGACCCTGTTGGTAGACTAAAGATTGCAAAATATATTTATTTTTTTCTCCCGATTTCGGTATTTTTCAAAGTTTATAGGTCTTTTGATTATAAGCCATTTGAATTAAAGGTATTTAATATGTTAAAGTTGGACATGAAATGAAGTTATAGATCTATAAAAAAATTTTTATCCTATAAATAGGTTTAAAAGATTATAGAAATTCCGCTGGAAATATTATGACTGGGTATGTTTTATTAACTAAAAATATTATAATAGAATGAAAGGTAATAAAGCGTATAAATTTCATCACATTTTTCTTTCAAGAATTTAATTATTTTAAAAATATTGATATAATTTCAACACCATTTAAAATGTGTTAAAGTACTCAAAAATTAGTTTATTTAGTTTTGCTAAATAATTTTTATATTTTAACATTAAAATATTTTATATTTGTTTGATTTAAATTTTAATGAGGAAAAACTTATACACTTAATATTGAATTTTAATAAAACAGTTGTTTTACGGAACCGAGCGAAATGCTAAATAATATGGATTTTAAAAATATATTAATTAAAAATGTTACAATTCCTGTTCTCAATGAATGAAGAATTTTTTTTGCCATAATGAAAACGTAGAAACTACATGATACCTTCTTTCAACAAAAATTTATTTATAAAAAAAAAACTAAAAAAATTGAAAATTTGTGCAGATCAATATGAAGATAAACTCTTTTATTCCATATTCAATATAAATCTATATAACAAGAGCCCTGTACACTCTAAGCTATTGCCCCAAATTAACCCGGGTATGCCTCCTCCCAACCCCATTCTAATGTAAGTTAGATTTTAAAAGTGACTTAAAATCTACAAGATTAATTTATGATCAATTAAAATAATAATCTAAAAATAACTAAATTAAGAAAGTTTATAATATAATACATTCTTAAGCTATAAATTGGCTAAATTTATACAAATCATAATTATATCGAAAATATATTTTTTTACTTTAAAAATTTATGTGATTGGCAAAAAATGGCCATTTGTTGAAGTTCTAATATAGGACTAAAAAAATTATTTTAATATTTTTATTTCTTATTTTTTTAAATTTCACGAATTAATATTTGTTGGAAGTAGACACGCAAATGTAACTCCTGATAGCGGCGGGTTTAGAATATATATTATATATGCAATTTTATGTAATTTGTTAATATATATATTGTTATATAGGTGATAACAGTGGTGAAAGATAAAGGTGTAGATTTTAATTTATAATAATTTTATTCTAAAACTAAAATGATACTAAAAATATATGTAAAATAAGGTATATATATATATGTATTATAAAAAAAACAATTTAAACGAAATACATAGTCAAAGGCTATAATAAAAATTTAAGTTAAATAAAAGTCAATCGATAAACATTCCCCTTCTTCTGAAAAGCTTTCCCACAATCCATCTGAGCTGTCATAGCAAGCTTGTCGTCCAAATGATTTATCATTTTGATTGTCAAGTTGTTGCATATGTCGTCTCAAACGTTGGCTTTTAAATCGTAAGCTTCATAACTCAGTGGTTATCATTATCAATTTTTTAAAATTGTTATTATCATTATTATCATCAAATAGGATATTGGGATATATGAATAATCAGAGAATTGGTCCAATTTTGGATGTTATGTGTTATAGCATTCTCTCTTTCTTAATTGGTCCAGGTGTTTCCTTGTAATACCTTTTTCTGTATAGACTTGGAACATAGTGTCGCTTTCCTTCAAATTAATTGTTTTGTCCCACGTGTCATTCCCTTGTACTTTATACCAAACAAAATCTCCTGTGTTGAAGGTTCTATTTCGTGGTAAAGTAACATTTATTTTATTCTTCTTCTTCTCCAACGGTCTCAATAAGTCCCATTTCACTCTAATATCACAGTTGAACATCCTCTTAGACGGTGTAACTCCTGTAGTGTCATTACGCGTATTTCTGTAATTAAATAAAAATTTGTCAAGTGCAATGTCTAAGTCAATTTTTATATTCCTTTTCATATGTGTTTTGAACGTTCTTACCATGCGCTCTACCTGGCCATTATATTGCTGATGATAAGCAGATGTGAGCACATGTTTGATACCATAATCACTGCAAAATTTTTCAAAATCGCTACTTGTGAAGTTAGTGCCGTTATCGGTAACTATAGTTTCGGGTATTCCACATAACGAAATAGTTTTAAAAATTTCTTTTAAAGTAATATCGGCCGTAATATTTTTAACAGGAACAATGATTGGAAACTTACTGTAAGCATCGACTATTGTCAACCAATTTCTTGTGAAGAACGGACCCACATAGTCTATGTGTATCCTTTCAAATGGCTTGGTTGCCGAAATCTAAGGTTTTTGCTTTTTAGGATTATCGTGATATATGTTACAATCGTCGCAACTTTTCACTTCCATATCTATATCATTATTTACCAGACCACCACATGTGATCTTTGGCTAAGGATTTGATTCTTCCTGCTCCCAAGTGACCATCATGTAATGATTGTAGTACATTTTTTCTCATAGAAGACGGAATTATGATTTTGTTGCTTTTGTAAAGACAATCCTTAATTATACTTAATTCCAATTCAATGTTTTTATAGATATCATTCTTTATAGGCCTGTTGTTCTTAATATCATTTATGACTTGTTTTAATTCGATATCTTTCAAAGTTTCATCACGAATTTGATTGAAATTGATAGGTAAATCCCCATAGTCATTTATTATAATGATATTTTCAACAACTTCGTCATGGCATTCTTATGGCAATCTCGAGAGGCAGTTAGGAACAACATTGTATTTACCTGCTTTATACTTTATGTTGAAGTAGTAACCCCCCAAAGTGATATTCCGTTTTTGCAACCTTAAGGACATTTCCGTTTTTGCAACCTTAAGGACATGGTACTATTGTCCTTGAGTCCCTTGGTAAAAATGTGGAGTAGGTTTATGATCCGTGATGATAGTAAATTTAGTCCCAACCAAATATTCTTGAAATCTTTTAATTGCGAACATTATGGCAAGAGCCTCACGCTCAATATTGGTGTAATTTATTTCGGATTTTGTTAAGGTTCTAGACGCAAAAGCAATGGGTTTTTCTTTGCCATCTTTCTCTGTGTGAAATAGTACAGCCCCTAATCCAGATTTGGATGCATCAGTCGCAATCCTAATAGGTAATTCCGGATTAAAATACGTCAGTGCTGGCGGGAGACTAATCAACTTCTTTAAATCATTAAAACTTCTGGAATGTTTTAAGTTCCATTTTCATCTTTCTTTGTTGACCATTTTGTACAACGGATCAGCAATATCAGCGAAGTTATTATTTTCTATAATAACCAGCCATTCCAAGAAATGTTGACAATTCAGCAGCTGATTTTGGTTCTGGCATATTAATTATTGCTACAATTTTATCATGGTTAGCATGAATCCCCTTGTCATCTATATCGTGACCCAGGAACCTAACTTTATTTTTAAAAAATAAACTTTTGGCGAAGTTAGGTACTTACCCGTATGATAATATTCTCTCAAAGACCTTTTTGATGTTGTTTAAATGTGCTTCATCGTTATTTCCAGTTATTAATAAGTCATCAATATAAAATATGACATCTTTCATATCACCGAAAATCTGATCCATGATTTGTTGGAATATAGCAGATAAAGTTTTCAACCCAAAAGGAAGTCTGGTAAATTGGTAGTATCCCATATGTGTAGATATAGTCAAAAATTTTATGCTATTTTTGATCGGAACTTGTAAAAAAGCATTTTTGAAATCGATTTTGGTAAATTTTTTTCCTTCTGAAAGTTTAACTATAAGATCATTTATACGTGGAAGTGGGTATCTAAAGTCTTCGAGAGCTGGGTTTATAGTGTCTTTAAAATCTGTGCAAAGCCTGATGCTCCCATCATCTTTGTATACGGCGGTTATAGGACTCGCCCATCGCACATCATTTACAGGCTCAATAATTTTTTCGTGCATCCATCTTTTCAGTTCTTCGCCCACAAGATCAATCTTTGAATACGGTATACGTCTTGGTGGTATTATTTTAGGTTGGGCGTCACATCTTAAATGTAATTTGACATTTACTTTGTTAATTGGTTCGCTAGTCAATTTGGATTCACAATCTTTAATAATTTTATTGATTTCGTCTTCATAATTGGTGTCGACATTTCCTATGAATTTATTTAAATTTATTTTTAAAGGCATTGATCCAGATTCTTCCTAACAATGCGTTCTTTCTCGACTCTACAACTACTGCTAGTAAATATTTAGTGCATCATAACTTACTTTAACCTGAGTTGTCCTGATAATTTTAATCAAGTTTCCGTCGTAGGCTGTAAGCCGCAAACTAGATTTCTTCATTTCTCTTATATATTTTTTTAGCCATATCATGAAGTATGATGGTATATTTTGATCCAGTGTCAACCTGCATAGTAGTAGTAATATTATTTAATTTCAAAGTTGTCATAAAAGCACTGTCATCACCTTTGTCTGTATTTTCAGCCAGTTTGTTGACATTGAAATTATTCTCATTATTATCTTTGGCAGTGTCAACTTTATTTTCCCCAACTTCTTCAATGTTCATATTACAATTATTGATATCGTAGAAGTTTTGATTATCATACTGGATTTGTTTTCTTTGATTAAAATCCTTCCACCGATTACGATCGTCATATTCGATTTGTTTTCTTTGGTTATCATTATTATGCCACCTGTTGTTTCCTTCATAACTTGAATTGTTGTTATCGGTAATTATTATGATTTTGATCGTCACATTAAATCTGCCTCCTCTGATTATAATTAAACCAGGCGTTGTTCCTACAATAGTTGTTGTTATAAGATTGATGATTATTATTATGAAAGTTTCTGTTGCTATACCGATAATTGTAATTTTGATAGTTACTATTATTTGATCATTTCTATAGTTGTTATTATTATAATTGTTATTGTTTCTAACTTTACTAAAATTCCTATTCCTGTTGTCGTTAACATTACTAAAATTGTTATCATCATGATTTCTATTCCTACTGTCAAAATTTTGCCTCGAATAATAATTCGGTCTATTATAGTAACTATTAATCTCACTCCTATTAGAAATACTTTGGATATCTAAATTCTTATCATTATTTGTATTATTGTCATTATTTTTATTAAATTTTTTATCCCTACTAAAAACATAATTAACATTGTCACTTTCTGATTTAATGTTAACACTATCTAATTTTTTTCCTATTTCAATCATTTCGTCTAATGTGTAGTTAATATTTTTATTTAATTTATTTTTTATATTGTCATTTACACTACTTTTTCTCAATTTTTCTTTAATGCGATCATCATTAATAAAATTACATTGTCTACTTAATTTGGACAATCTAAAAAACCAATCCAAAAACGATTCATTATTACCTTGTGAAGCAAGGTTAAACTTCTCAGTCAATATCCAAACATCTTGACTGAATAATAAAAATTTTAATTTTTTAATAATAATTTTATAATCTTTGATATCTTCCTTAGTACATAATGACTTAATTTTATCGTATATGTCATCAGATAAATTGCTCATCAATGTTTCAATTTTTACTGAGGATAAAATTGTTTGAGAGAAATAATCGTCAAGTCTTTTCAAGTATATGTCCGTCAAGGGTCCCTCCAACTTTGGGAACTTAACTTCCCTGTTGGAGGATATGCTAATTTTATCATCCATAATGCAGATTTTTATTTTAAAAAACTTATTTAAATTAGCAAAGATACATATTGTCACTATTATGAATTCAATTTTGTTTTTTTTATCCAAATTGCAAATTTTTACTTTAAAACTTTATTTACATTAGCATAAAGAAATTTTTTTTTTACCTTGTGTGTTTTATATATCGAATAATTTTTATAATTTATTCATAATTCCAAAAAAAATTTTTTATTTTTTATATTTATCGGGATATGCACAATATAATGAGAATTTTTTATATATCATTGTGAGTTATCATTCAAAACGGGGCACCATGTTATATAGGTGATAACAGTGGTGAAAGATAACGGTGGAGATTTTAATTTATAATAATTTTATTCTAAAACTAAAATGATACTAAAAATATATGTAAAATAAGGTATATATATATATATATATATGTATTATAAAAAAAACAATTTAAACGAAATACATAGTTAAAGGCTATAATAACAATTTAAGTTAAATAAAAGTCAATAAAACAAACCCATTATATATTTAAGTATAATACTATTTTCAAATATAATTTATTATAAATTATTGTAAATATAATAGTAAATCAGGAATTATAAATTAGGCAGGAAAGATTACTAATTTAGATATAATTAATTTTAGGAATCTGAATGGTGGCTTAGAATGACTTAAATAGAATTCTTCTATTGAGTCATCTTTTTTGGGCAGAGCATCACAAACTCCTTAAACTAAAAAATCGAAGAAAAAAAAATAAAGGTTTTTTTAATTGAATTTTTTTTTGAATTTGCTCAAGCAAGATTTTTGATCAAATTTTGTTCAAAATTCCAAATCTTTTATTATATAAAAATCGTTGTAAATTTTTTGAACATTCATGATAAAATAATAAATTTTTTTAAAAAATATTCATTTTTTTTTATTTTCAAAGTTTTTACTAAAAATTTAGGCCTTAATGATCTTCAAATGTTCATTGAAGAATTTTCCAAATAAACTCGTGTTTTGGGAGAGGAAAGTTTACCGGATTTTATATAAAATGGAGGGAGTGGTAAGATAAAAAAATGTAATAATCAGGGAAATCAACTTGTTTGGTGCTGATGTTAGAGAAAAGGGGTATTCATAGAAAATTCCTACCCAAAAGACAACATCTTAAAAGCTTTCTTGCTGGGGAAGGTGCAAGAAGAGCGTTTTTGCAGTAAAACAGTAGAGGAAAACAGGTGTAGAGAAAAGTAACTTTACATCACAGGCTGATACGACAACAAGATTCCCTTCATTGTTTATATTACCAGTTTGGTTTCTAGAAATTCATGAGTAGACACCTCAAATGATTTTCATATTGCTTAGAATATAACTGTCCCGGTAACCATCAGGCTGTTCCATTTTTTTCTCTTAAGAGATATGGATAAGGCAATTACTTCATCGGAGCACTTTATCTATATTATCTCGATATGTTGGGCTTAACCGGATTGTCTTGGAAAGTTGGTGGAGTAAAAATTAAGTTTATTAATCAAAGCGATAAAGCTGAATAAGTGATTGGATGCCTAAGCTACCATTTTTTTGTTAAATGTGCTATACGTTCCGTGGCTCTCACATATGAGATCATCACATGTGTATTAGAAAATTTAGTGTACATTAGATGTTATTTTGACTATCATAGACTGCAACCCCTAAAAGGTAAAATGGATCCAAGATAGTTGTGCCAATGCCTTGAGTTAATGTTGAAACTAAGTTGAAGCAGAGGGGTTAGCTTTGTAGAATCTTTAAATAACAAGAAAATTCGAAGATGAAAGTTTGAATAAAATGTGATCTATGAAAATGGTTAGAAGTTATTGGTAGAGATTGTGAAGATAAAGCATTTTATATTTTTTAATAATAAAGAATATATTTTGATATTTGATAGTTGTCAATCACTTTCATTTGTTATGTAATGAAAATATTAAAATAAAGTGAGCTGTTTATTAGGTTAATGCAATAAGAATAACTA
Source organism: Gordionus sp. m RMFG-2023 (assembly GCF_954871325.1). Lineage (NCBI taxonomy): Eukaryota > Metazoa > Nematomorpha > Gordioida > Chordodea > Parachordodidae > Gordionus > Gordionus sp. m RMFG-2023. The sequence goes on from NC_088777.1 coordinate 8,362,866, forward strand.
AATGTTTTTATATGGCGGAGAAAAGGCAAATATAAAATATTATCTAAATCATTTTTGTTCCATTGATAAGATGGTTAAGCTATTTAGAAATAGATCTTTTACTCATTACTTACTTAATGCACTTGGGTCAAAATCTTATAACAAATCAATATTCTATTCAGCGTCTACCAGGAAGGGGGGGGGGGGGGTAAGTACAGTTTGTTCCCAATTTTTTAAGAGATAGTAGACGCATATGGGAGTGGAGAGGCTAGGGGTAGGATAATAATATATTGCTATAAAATATTATTTAATACTTATATTATAGACCTACCAAATCCATATGTTGCATACAATCTTTTTCGTTATTTTTCAAATATAACTTATTTCTGGATAATTTTCTGCTAGATATTCTATCAGTATACTCATATTTAAGCGTAATAAAATGTTATAGTATGAGAGTTTTTTTAAAATATATTTAATTCATTGTTTCTAAAATATAACCCTTCAAACATTTACAATTTTGTGATAGTTTTATCTAAAATTTAATAATGCAAGGGTTAGTCTACTTCTTTATTGGTAGGGGCGGTGTGCAGCAGTACTAAGACGATATAAATTATTAAAATAATATAATATGTGGGCAATTGTGAATCTGAAACTTCTTTAGTATTTCTTATATTATAAATGACTCTACAAGTGTCGAAAGAGGGATAGCAGTAGAGCGTGTTTATGAGACTGATGCGAGTAACACCTTTAATAAAAAATAAATTAGTAGATATCTAGTTATTATTCTTGTAAAAGAATTTTTGGTATGCTTTTTGAAGGGGTTTTCAAGGGTATTGGAGTTTCTTAATGTTTTATGAATAAACTAATTATATTCAATTGTTATCATAATTATAGTAGTTTTATTAAAAAATAAAGTTCTTCCAGTTAAAACTATTAAAAAATTATAAAACTTTATGTGATTATGATATACTATATTTGTTATAGTCAAATCATGTAATCACTTAATATGATTATCTAAAATATTATAAGATAATTGTGTGAATTGATTTAAAATCTTTATAAAGAGGAGCTCAAAATATGCCATATTATAACTTATTTATGAGCTGAATAATGTATCGTTTAGCGATGTCACTCAAGCGATGAGTAATTCAAATCATGTTAAATTATTCAGTTACGATATCGTCTAGTGCTGATTTAGTCATCGTTTTAGTTATAACGCTTCGTGGTTATTATAAACGAGATGCAAGTTTGATCGTAGCACAATCCAGCAAATAATTTAAGATAAATTTTAATTAATATAATATTTTATTATGATTAATTTAGATGTACTAAAAGTAATTTTTTGTTTGATTTTCATTGACTTGGGTTCAGCGTCTACATGACAGGATTTTCACTGGATGCAAACCCCCTTCAAAAACCTTTGCCTACCCCCCTAAAAATTATCATTATTTTCACCTATTTATATATTATTGATTCTTTTCAAAGAATTTACAAAGGATAACTTAAATTAATCTATCTCTACTACCAACTATCGATATTTTGTGAATATAACGAATTTATATTTTAGATAATAAATTCAATTAAAACCTCCATTTTTACAATGAATTAATTATTATGGCATTATGAGCTTGCTAAAATATCTAAAAAACAACGTGTAAGATTGTTTGCAATATATAGATTTGGTCGATGAATTAATAATACTATAATAAAAGTATTAATTTTTACAGCAATAAATTTTATCATATTTCATCTCACAATTTAAAAGATAACCCCCCAAAAAATTTATCCTACTCCTATTAGAGCAGCTTACCCCCTACCCCCTCAAAAAAATCGGATGCAAACTGTTCCTATCCCTCCCGCTCATGTAGACGCTGCTTGGGTTTAAAAGAGGTTAATAGAATTAAAATATTCTCTAATGGTTTTCTACTAACTCTAATACTTGAAAGCATGCGCGTACGCAAGAATTTGGTGTGGGGGAGGGGGGGGATTAAAAATTTTTAAAATAAAATCATTGTTATTTAAAAATATCAAGCATAAATTTTTTTAGGACTAATAACTATTTCTAATACAGAATTTTAAATTAATGTGAATTATAAAAAATAAATATATAAACCGGCGGCATATAAAAAACTATAATATAAATGTGAATTATAAAATGTTAAGTAAATATAACCAGCATATAAATCAGAAATCACTATAAAATAAATGATCCAAAATAGAAATTTAAATTTGAGCCTTTAAAATTTATATATAAAGTATAAAAATTTAAATGTTGGAAATATAAATTATTACACAAGTTTCTTAGGAATAATTGTATTTTGTATGTAATAACTTAAAAAGTATTCATGAAAAAATATAATTAAAATATTAATTCGCACATAAAATAATTAAGAAGCATATTATAAATTTATATGTAAAATCCAATCTTCATTGAGATTGTGTTTATTGTTCAATTATCTCATCTGTGCTTGGCGTCAAATGCCTATGAATATTCAAAAGGGCCAAACCATTCAATATATTTTCAGAAGTTTAACTCCTTAGGTATGTTTTTATTCTTCTTAAAGAAGGGAATGTTCTCTCATTAGTTGCAGTACTAATGTGAAGTATTGTTAATACATATAATTTATTATACATTGGGAAAATAATCTTAAAAATGTTTGAAATGATACAAAGCATTCATAGCATTTTTTGGGACTATATCAACCATAGTTAATCTTTTATATAGTTGGCATTCAGCTAATAAGGCATCATAAGATACTTTAACATCTTCATGAAAAAAATCTGATAAATATTTTATTTTTTTTCTATAACTATCTGAAAAGGTTGGTAAGTCTTTTGTGGAAGTAATATCTGCAGACTGCTAAGTGCTGCCTGATGAATTAAAACCCGTTCTATTTGGGTTATAAATGTATCTAAGAGAGGGATAAAGACATTTATTTTATAATACTCTTCTACAGACCCTATATTAATGTTAGGACGATGAGCTTGCCTCGCTGCAAGTCAAGGGAGCAAATGTTAATCTCATATAGATCTGCTTATGACTCAAAAATAACATATAAAATATGAAATTCTTCAACAACATTAGCCCTAATTTCCCTGAGTTCTAATAAAATGCTCTCCGATATTAAATCAAGTCAATGTTATGTTTTTAAAAATACATAAAATAGTTTAATAATATATAAATGAGAAAAAAAGTAAGTATTGAAACCAATGATATGCTTGCTTCTGAGGATATATCTCCTTCAAGTGTGATTTTTCAGTAAGAGCATAATAATCAACTTTTCTAACTCTATAAAAGTTGTTTTGATCTCTTTGGACAAGCTTTTTGCAATGTCTTTCTCCTTGTTGGACAAGGAGTTTCAGAAATAATTCTGTTTACAGAATCTCCTAATGCTTGAAATTTTACAAGACCACGAAAATTACCTTCATTATAATTATTATTGAAATTCAAGCTTCCTGAATCCAAATGACCATGTAATTCTGGCTATGACGAAATTCGGAAACGTTGATAGTTGTAGTGATTAGCTATCAAATAAGAAGATAAATATCTAAATCAATCCTGATCATGTGGTTTTTCAAAGATGGAGTGATGGCTGGTGTTATGAATTTTATATATTAATTATTAAGATGTTGTTATCGGAATATATATGATTAATATTATTTGTATAAATGTTTATTTGATTGTAATAAGGAATTAAATGAATCCTAGTGATATATATTTATATGCTACAATAGTTAGCGCAATACCTCTTTATATAATCTTACTCAGGTAACAAATGTGGAATAAGATTGCCAGTTTGATTAGATTAAGAGATAACAAGATATTTGTGTAAGTTGCATATGCTAAGACTAGCTTCTATATAAATTCCGCACAGTATCTTTAAGAGCTGGGGGGGGGGGTGTAGCTGCAGTTGCCTCCAATTATTTTAAGGGGTAGAGGGTAAGCATTTAAGGGAGGCGGGAAAAATTTATTGTGGGTGATCTATTAAATTTTCAAAGGAAAAAGAGTAAAATATATTATTATGAAAATTAGTTAATACTTTTATGATGAACCGATTATAATACAAAAATATCGCTAACATCGACCAATTCTATACATTGCATACAATTGTTTTCAAATAAAAATATATCTGGATAATTTATTGCTATCTTTTTTAAATGTAATATAAAAGGGTTAGACATTCTATCGGCATACTCATATTCATGCCAATCAATTTACTTTAAAAATGCATTCATTTTTAATTTAATTTGTGTGAAAAAAATAACTCTTAAACACATTTTTTTTTATAGTTGGTAGTAGAGTAATTAATTTTAGTCTAAGATATATGAAAACATAGTTACTAGCAGAGTTGTACATTTGCTCAAAATAAAAAGATCTTCAAAGATCGATCGTAAAATTTGAAGATCTTTTAATTTTTAAAAATTTTGTGTAACGATCTTCAAAGATCTTCATGATATTTATTTTTTTACCCCTTTATTAAAAGCCCAGATGTTTTTCAATTTTATTAATATAATATTTCTTTTATGTTTTATACCTCTCCTCCTGCCTTGATGAAAATTGAAAAAAATCTGGGCTTTTAATAAAGGGGTAAAAAAATAAATATCATGAAGATTTTTGAAGATCGTTACACAAAATTTTTTAAAAATAAAAGATCTTCAAATTTTACGATCTTCAAAGATCTTGCTCAAATTTTTGAGCTAGATCTCGCTCAAAAATCTTCAAAGAAGATCTTTTGTACAACTCTGGTTACTAGTGTTGTTAAACGGCTCGATTTGAGTTGATTTTCAAAAAGGTTAGTTAGTTATTTTATTCAGAAAAATATTATGCAAGCCGAAAACTTTGCTCGAAGATGGTACAAGGATTTGGCCTGTTGAAATTACGTGGCTTAGGCTATAGTTTTTTGGCTAAAATATTGGGTTAGCCATTTTTAAAAATCGGCTCAAATCTAACCGTTTAACACTCTAGTAGTACCATTATAATTAAAAACATGTATTCATTAATGTGGGATTAGGAGGGTAGGTAAAGATTTATGATGAAAAGGGGGAGTAGGTGTAAATATCCTCTCATGTGGACGTTCTGCTTAATTTTGAAGGGGTTAGGGAATTAAAGAATTGGAGTAGAGGAAATTAAGGAAAATTTTAGGTATATTACCTCTACTTTCTCTCTCTCATACAGACATTGGTTAATGCTCAGCGGAGTTTGTAGATGATAGCACTTATATGAAGAAAATATATAAATAAAAGTGCATCAATTATTTTTAACTGGTAGCCCTCCCCCCTCAATAATAGATACCTTCCTCCTTTGAAAGCTAATCGTTAACCCCGCTCCCTCCCTCTGCATGAAGTCTCTCGGGTGACAAGGAGTCCTCTTGTATTCCTTTGTTTTCTTTTATATATATTGGATTATGTTTCTTTAGAAATAAAATAATATACGATTTTATAAAATATTACACGAATATCCCTTAATATACTAAAATTGAATTGATCTTTTAAGTCAAAATTTTTGTAAAACTATGTAAACTTTTTAACTTTAGAAACTTTCAATAAATTATAAAACCAAAATTTCCATATTAAAATTTTCAATTATGTTTAAATAACATTTTGAATGTAACGAAAATAACTTTATTGATTTTTATTTGGAAGTATTGTTAGGGCATTTTGTCTCTCTCTGTATGGGTGACTTTGCATTATACAGGAAAGTGGAGGGGGACTTGACTGACTCTTACCACAAACTATATAAGATATTTTTAAGTCCCCTTTTGAAGTCCTTTGGTCGGATTGCATTTTAAGTTTAATTATGGATATATCCATTCTTGAAAAAATTTTTCTCAAAATGTCAATTATAGTCATTATTTTAAAAATTTATTCACTTGTAATTCTTTTTTTGTGGATAATGATTTAATTCTTAAATATTAACTTTTAATGATCTTTATACCTACTGGAATAAAAATATAAAAATGATTTTTTTTTAAATAGCATGCTTTTATGAATTCCAATAGAACGGCACAGTGTGATATAATAATCATATTATATTGAATGTTATAAATATTCTATAAATAAATTCTATAATTGAAGATGAAAATGCACGATGAAAATTCCGGGCCTAAATTTACTGCCATGAAAAGGGGTGAACAAATTAAAAGATGGGAAGATTCAGACATTAACAAAGAGTCATCCCAAAGCCGGCAAGCAAATAAAATAAGGTTTTTAGATTCCACAATATTCTTAGCAGCTTGCTCAGCAGGAGATGTAGAAGAAGTTAAAAAATTACTTAAACGAGGAGTTGACATAAATACACCTAACATTGATGGCTTAACTGCTTTGCATCAGGTTTAAAATTTTTTTATTTAGATTTACTCTTAAAATATATAGCCTACTTAAATTATCTACATAATTATGTGAATCAAAGGTTTCCCTAAGGGTCAGTGGGGGTGGGGGGTTTCCCAAAGCTCAAAAATGCAGATTCACCTGAAGTAGAGGCATTATAATAAACTCAATTTTTCTTTGCATTAGAAGAATATATCCAAATTATTTAATTATACTAGTAAAGTGAATATTGATTTAGTTTACAAAAATACAAAATGTTAAGGGTAACTCATTAGCACTTGCACAAATGAATAAACATTTGTCTTTACGAAAAAAATATATCAGTACAACTTTATACATAGGAATATTACACCAAAAACCAAATACTGAAAAAAATAATATAAAATTGTCTTAAAATATTTCTTTGATTTCTAACATTTATATTTGAATTCTGTAACAGGCAGATTTTTAGCCTGGGCAAGTATAGGTGGGAAACATTGAGCAGGTTAGCTTGCATGTTATATTTAAAATAATAAGAAGTGGACTGGTGAATTTATATTTTTCTGACAAAGGAACAGAACGGATTTATATTTACTAATCATTATTTTTATCAAATATAAAAATATAATAATATTTTTAACTTTAAATAAAAATTCATTAAAATAAAAAAAAGAAAGAATTCCAACCAATAAAATAATTTTTACATTAGGTGGGTGGGTTAATTAAATTTTTTAGATTAAATGGTGGGCATGTAAATTTTAGAAAAAATAGCAGGCAGGCAATTAGGTTAAAATTTTAAAAATGATGGATGGTGGACATTTGTGTTAGACAGACCTTAAATCTATATATTAGAAATTAGGCCCTCTTTTTCCAATAAACAATTTTTATAAATTTATATAAATTTTAAATGCTCATCAGCACTCAATTATTTTATAGTGATTGATATAGTTACATAAATTAACTTCACTTTTAGCTAATACGTAAAAATAAAAATTTGAAATAAAAATTTTTACACAAAAATTTTAGATGTTCAATAATGATTCCAAAATGAAATTTTATATTTTCCCCACATAATTGCTAAATTTTTTATTATAAATTATTTTATATATTGCCTTAGTCGTGAAATTATTTTTTCCTAATAATAATAAACACCTCCTATCATTCATATTGGTTAAAATTAAAGGTGATATATTTCAATTGTATTTCTGTAAATATTTATTATAAGATAAATTTTGATGCAATTTTATAAATATTAATAGCCTTTTGCAAAAATATTAATATAATTAAAATAATTATCATTTAATTATTTTATAAATTATGTGATCAGAATTAGTGATCTACATTGTGCCTAATTTTTCAGCCCAGCTTAGCCTGAAATTTTTTTTAAAAAAATTTATACTGCCTAGACCGATCCCAAAGAAATTTTTTTTTATTCCCTAAAAGCCCAAAAATTTAATTATTTTATTGTAAAAAATATTAGCACCTTGTTTCTTGCAAGAGTTTTAAAATATATCAATTTATTTTAAAAAATCCCTGGCTCTAATTTTTTTTTAAAAAAAGATTTAGGCCCAATCCTGCCCAAACCAAAATTATTATTTTAAAATAGACTCAGACCAGGCATGGGCTAAGCCTTGATTCACAGATCTTTAGTCAGAATACATAAAATTTATAAATGGGAAATAAATTGAAAATAATGATATAATCAAGTAATCAATTTTTAAATATTATTATGAATAAAAATCATGATTTTTGCTAACCCTATCAATTTTATAAGTTTTTTTTGTAATATTAAAAATTATCCTTCCCCAAAGCAAATTCATGGCAAACACACTTACAGGAGAGACCTTTTGGATGCCCCCCCCCCATCCAATCATAAATTATATTTGACAACAAGCTGGCTTTTTGCAGGCCTTTGATTGGGTTACCATTTTTTAAAAATAATTTTAGTTTTAGACTTTTTTTTCAAAGTTACTTTTTAAAAATTTTGCTTATAATATACTACACTGGCAGGGTTTCTAGGTAAAACTTATTCGAATATGATAGATCTTCATATAGTAATTACGGATTTATTTTAATATTAATTATCATTTTGAAATTTATACAAATTAGTTAATATGTTATAGCTGTTAACCCATCCTTTTGCTGGTCATCAGATAACGAAATATAAGAGATAGAGGATTCAATAGAAAGAGAGGGAGATGAATTTCTTGATTTTAAAATATATTTCATTTATATAAAAATTTTCCGAAAAAATATGATAGAAATGGTAATTAAGTTGAGTGTGGTAAATTTCAAATTTTTTAAGATTGTTATATTCCACTAGCTAATGGTAGACCTGGCAATCCTGATGCTTAATAGGCATATCCAGGATATTGTTAAGGGAGGGGAAGACTATCATACTTGTTTTCTCCATAATTTTGTAGGTCTTTAGGTCCACTTACCAGACTTTTGGATATATTTTACATTTTAAAAAATAATTTTGGATTTTTACTTTTTTTTTATTATAATAAAAATGCTTATTTTCATGATAATTTTGATATAATAGTTATTATTTAAAAAATTTTTTTAACTTTTACTTATTTTATTATCAAATTATTGTTTATATAATGATATATTGTATTCATTTTTTTTCTTAACTTTAGTGCTGGGGAAGGGGATGTAGAGGGAGTTTCTTATTAGGCGAAATCGATATTTTATTATAACAAATTTTCGAAGGGGGTGGCGTCATCACGTCTCTTTTCTCTTTTGACATATTGTATTCCTTCTCTGCGAGAGGATGTGTGGAATAAAGGTGAATATTTTTTTATATCTTAAAATGATAATTATATAAATTTGCCAAGGGGCAGAAATTTCTGGCCCCTCATGATTATGCCTATATTAGACGATTTGGAGAATTTATAAATTATTTTACTATAACTTACATTATCATTCTTGATTAAATCTAATTAGTTTATATAAATATTTAACCATATAGATATAACAAACATATATATATATATTTGTTAAATCAATCATTTAAAATGTTATATAGCTTTGGAAAGTCCAAGATCTTTTGCCAATATTATTATAATTGCTTTATTGAACTAAATTGATTTTTTAAAAAATATATTTTGCCAATATTTCTAAATATATTTTCTATAAAACCAATATGTATAATTTAAAACATCTTGATTAATTTTAAATTAATTTAATGTCAAGACTTTTAATTAATAACTATAAAAATTTAATTGAATCATAGTTAATATATAAAAAAAAATATATCAATTTTACTGATACAAAACAGATATGTAAAATATTTCTTTCTTTTTTTTATCAAAAATTATATATTTTTATGTTTTAAAAAACATATTCCTTTTATTTTTAAATCTCTATTATATAATAAACTCAACATATGATATTTATTTTTTCTTTTTTTTATGATTTAATATTAATTTATTCAAATTTTATAAATCATAATATTTTTTAAATAATAGGAAAAGAAATAATAGCAATAATATCTTCTAAACTTAATTAGTTTTATTTTTACTTTTTTTAAAATTACTTTTTCATCTCTATCTCTATATCTCACTCTTATTTATGATTTCTTTTTCATTAGTTATATATATATATGTAATAATATCTTTGATATAAGGTCACATTTATCACTTAACCTATTTTTATAATATTTTTATAATATTTTTATAATAAATATATTAGAAATAATTTATATTTTTTTCTTATCATTTATATATTGTTTTTAATCACTTATTTTAATATATAAATATTTCTCAACAAGATTTTTGATTTATTTTATTTTATGCACAATAAATAGTTAACACATTGTTTATTAAATTTATATGAATCTTTTTTTTTCGTAAAATTTAAGAGTTTTTATAATGAGACTTTAATTATTCAAATTTGACATGCTATGTATTAGAAGGATGCGCCTATTGTTGTTAAACGGCTAAATTAAAAAAATTACGGGTAGGCCAATATTTTAGCCAAAAATATTATATAAGCCTTGAGATTTCGCTAATAGATGTCAAAACCTTTCTGCCTTCTATGAGCAAATTATCCAGGCTACCGGATTTTTTTTGGCTAAAATATTGATATACTATTTTTTTTATAAATCGAACCGTTTGATAAACAGATACTTTGTCTAATATCTCTACCTACTCATTTAAAACCAGAATCATATTTTGCAAAAGATGCCGGTTTTCTAAATATTTTTTTAAAAAGGGTTCTGTAGATTTTTTTTCCCTGTTCCTACAGTTTCGATTCTAAACTCATTAATATAACTATTTTTATAAAAAAAATTCCACTAGATTACCTTATTACAGAAATTGATTTGACTTAATTTTAATTTTAAGTTTATTTTTCTTTTTACCTATCGTCTCCTAAGAATTAGGTTATTCCATATCCACTTTTTGTTTTTACATAAATCGATATTTTATAATTATACTATTCTATCTACATAAAAAAGCAGAAATCTCTACAAAATTATAGCCAGTATGAGGCTTTACCATCATATTGAGAATAATAGGTAACCTATTTTTTTTTAATTACTCTCCTGGTAAATTACAAAGAGTGGAGATGGAATAATCTAATTGTCAGGCAGCGACATATATATATATATTTATATTACAATAATAAATTATAGCGGCATCATCATCCGGTGATATAGGTAAAAATGTAAAGTATTAAATAATTGACCTTGTTAGTTGTGCTTATTTTTTTTGTAGAATATATATAAAGAAAGTCTCTTGTAATGCATTATTTAAAATATAATCGTTAAAATAGAGAATTTGAAAGAAGCTGGGATTAAGATATAATTAATTTGCTAAAACTTTTTATAACTTGGAAAGGGAAGGGGGATCACCCATTACAATCAGCTGATTCATGAGCTCCTCCAAGGCTAAATATATTTTTAATATAGATTCGAAATAATGTTATTATCTTGCTAGTTACATTTTCGCAAAAAAAGAATTGTTGAGAAAGTAACTACCTTCATTTTAAATATTTATATGTAGGGGAGACCGGGGTAAAACGATAGGCATTTTGCATATTTACCATAAAAATTTTAAACAAGAGTCAAACACAACAAATTATAGATCAATGTGTAGCCCCATCTCTCTTCTACAAGATAAAAAAAAGTGTAGCCCTCTACCTATAATATTTTAGGAGCTATGATTAGTTATGTAAAACTACTCATTTTCGCCATTTTACCCTGGGTACAGGGTAAAATGGATAAGCACTAGGGTAAAGTGGTTAAAATAATATTTGACACATATTTATTGTTTTATTTAACAAATATTATAAATTTAAGATTTTTTTATGATTTTTATTTAAAAACTAATCGATACAATAAGGACATGTAAAATAATTATCATAATTAGCACATTTAGAATGTGCCCATTCAAGGCACATTGTACATTTTAGCCATTCATCGCCCTCGCGACTATTTTTATAGTTTTTATTACAAATAACACATAAACAATTATTTTTTGATATCTTTTTTTTTCTCTGAATTAATAATTTTTTTTAAGGTGTAGATGTTAATATTTCTGAATTCTTTTTTTTAGATATTTTATCCGATGAAATATTGAATAATTTTGGAATAGGTATTATAGATGAAGGATTGAATACTTTATTATAATTTTTTGAGCATGATGGTAACATATCATGATAAGGTTCATCATTATCATCTGGAACATTTTCGTTCAATAATATAGATAAATCACTATCATTATTTTGAGTCACTGTAAGATTTTGAGTCACTCTAATATTTTCATCATTATTTTCAAATTCAATATTTGAGTTAGCATTTGAATTATTACAGCAGATATAATCTTGTTCTGTAAATATATTTGGGTTTAAAGGAAATATGTCACATGCTAAGAATCCATTTAATATATTATTTGATGTCACTGCCCTTGGTATTTCATTTTTTAACACTCCTGGAATATCATAAATCTGAAATTGTTGCCCCACATGATTTTTAGATTGAGCATTATTAAAATTAAGAAATACAATATAATTTCAATTGAGCATTTTTATTAAAGTTACCAAATTAATAATATTTAGATTGAGCATTATTAAAATTATGAAATTCAATATAATTTCAATTGAGCATTTTTATTAAAGTTACCAAATTAATATTGATATTTAGATTGAGCATTATTAAAATTATGAAATACAATATAATTTCAATTGAGCATTTTTATTAAAGTTACCAAATTAATATTGATATTTTAAATTGAGTTATTAAAATTATGAAATACAATATAATACAAACAATATAATTTAATTACTTGTTTAGGCGTTAATCCCATAAATGACCTACTTGCTTCTAATATGTAGTCACACAATCTAGATTCTTCTTCATTTGTAAATATTTGTTTATGATGATCTGAACTTTTAATACCAATTTTACATCTCCTTCTCAACGTTGTATAAGGTATGTTAAATTTTTTAGCAGACAAATTTAATGAAGTATTATTTGTTATTTTATATTTTATGGCTTCATTTATTATATTTACATCTCTGTATATGGTTTTTCTTTTATAATTTCTCATTATTTGATTGGTACAATAAAAATTATAATAAATGAATTAATGAAAAATTAATGTGAATAATTTTATATTTTAACCGTTTTACCCATAACAGCTTTACCCCTAGGTGACATATATTATAAATATCGTTATTGCGTGACTTCTAATATAGCTAAAGATGTCAGATAAATTTTATTTTATAGCTAATACATTAAGGAACATGTGTGGCAAATTTTGAATCCTGAGGATATGTAAATTTTACTAAAAGCAAAATATACTAGAGAATGATTTTTATATTTTTTGGGTAAAAAACAGTTTTTTGACAAAATATATAAAACCAGGTAAGTTTTTTAAAAGATGAACATAGGTAAGAAATTAGATATAAAAATACATCTTCACACCAAATTTAAGGTCTTTATACTCAATGGTTAAAAAGTTATTCGCGTTAACATTGTTACCCCGTCAATCGCTTTACCCCGGTCTCCCCTATATTATATCTCATTCATTAGCTTTATCCGATGATTTCCCAAAATTTAAAATAGTTTTTATTAAATATAATAATGTCTCATTTACACCTAGCGTTTCAATAGAACGTTTGCTTAGTCTAAATGAGCCTATTTTTTGGATAGCACTCATTTTAGACACCAATTATGAAAATGATTAATTTGTCAAAGGCAAATAAAAATTTTATTAAGCCCAACTTTTTTTTGAAGAATACATATATGATGTTGTGTTATTTATATATATTTTTTTAAGGTGCTAATAAATTTTTTATTGTCATTATTATTTCATTTTTTCATTGCAAATAAATATTACATTGTCATATAGTGTTGTTATATCGCATAACTTTAGCCCACTCCAATAAAGCCAAGCTATTAGCCTAAAAAAAGACTGAAACCTAAGTTGAACCTAAACTTAAATATTGGAACTAATTCTTTAGGATAAAAACTATACAGAGTCATTTGGAATTAACACTCGTAAATTTATTATTTTGTATAATAAAAAAAATTTATATTAAAAATGATGAGTTATACAAAATAATTTATAAGTAACTTGCAATGTAACGAATTACATTTTAAGTATGCAACTAGTAACTGTAACTAGTTACTTTTTAAAAGTAACTGTTAACAATACTAATTCTATCAATGTTTAAATTTAAAATTTTCGCCATGGTTCTAATCCAATGGGAATTTTTTTTTAATGAAGCCATGCTTGATTTTGAAGTGTCATGTAGTATTAGCAATTATGATTAAGCCAAAGTTCGTTAAAATTTAAAATTTACCATAATATCAAAATGTCAATTAATAACTTCTTATTTGTATAATCGCAAAAAAATATTTTTGGAACTTTTTTACTTAAAAATAAAGAGTGATATAGGAGAAATGATTGTGCGCGCAAATTGAGCGTTTGCGTTTTAACGCATACCTTGTTTAAATTGACGCTGCCTTTTTATTAAAAATTGAAAATTTTAACTATTATCGACATTTTTAATTTTTCTCCATTTTAGATAAGTAAGTTTTTTTTTTGACATTTTATATAATTTTACAACAAACCTTTTTACGTTTTTTTATATGGTTGCTAACGTCAAACGATAATTTTACCAATTAGCGATGCCATTTGAAATGCATTATTTGCGTTTTAAAACGCTCAATTTGTGCCCGCTATAATACACTTCTTATATTTCTATCTATACTAATTTCGTATCGTGAATAATTTTCATTTTTTTTTCATCTGCTTTAAAATTTCAAAATTATTTCGATGAAACAAATGTAGACAAGAAGGAAATAACATGGAAAACTTTTAATTCATAGAAATAAAAATGGGGAAAAAGAATTGTCATGTTTCTAAAATATTAGTTTTTAAATGATAGTTGAGAAATTTTTTTATAATGTCGTTTTCTGAACAAAGACAATTGTATTTTAAAAAATAATATAATGCTATAGTTTTTGTTTGGAACATGCTTTCCTCTCAAATCATTGTTTAATTTAAAATTTTATGTCAACTGTCAAGTATACTTATAAATAATGTTAATAATGTATACATATATATTTGTATTGTTCTATTTATATTCATACAAGTTACTTACTTGATTTTAAGGTTGGCCAATAAAAAAAAAATTTGATTAAAATTGCCATTAAGTCACTGCGATTTAAAAAAATGAATGATTTTAAATCAATATTTTTAATTCGATTTAAATTTACTAAATTTGATCTAAATATAATGAATGATAATAATTTTGATAAGTCCAAAATTTAATTTTTTGAAAAATAAAAATAAAAAATACCAAATTGCTTAATTAGCATACTTAGATTAAAGAAAGAAAGAAGGAAGGAAAGAAAGAAAGATTTTTTTAAAAAAATTACCTGTTTTGATTTAATTTGACACAATTAACAAATGAATTTTGTATTTTTAATTTCAATACAAGTTATTTAAATATTCTGAATTCTAACATAATCGCAATGCCTATGCCCTTCGGATATTCGTATTCGAATTTAATTATTTATTGAAAAAAAACTTATTTTCCCGCATTCAGTGGCCTACACGACACGATTCACACTATTTTAGTTTAGTTATTAGTTTAGTTATTATTTCACCTTCAAAACATAATTTTATTTTAATTTTTATCAAGATAGAATAGAAATCGGTGTTTGTGTTATATAAATTTGCCATGATCCATGCTACTTTGGTCTCATTGGTTTGTTATATTTATAATATTTTTAGGGGTTTAAAGAGATAGGCCTAAAAAATATGCCATTCGTCCGTTTTATTCAACGAAATATCAAATTAGATCATTTATTTATCAGTATTTTTTATGCAACCATTTTCTGACATGGTGCAGCAAGGTGTTATTTTGAGATTTTAATCCATTACTTGCAATGTAAAATTATACTGAGATGTAAAAAGAACTACTTGATATTGTTATGAAAATCCCAATGTCCTAATCCCAACGAAGTTGGGCATAGTGTTTAAATATGGCTAAATCAAGATTTATGCCAAAAATTATATTACTTGATTCTTATTTAGCCAATGAAGAGCCAAACCTTTCCACCAGCTATGGGAAAAATCTTCAGGTAGCTATTTTAGGAGAGTTGTTTATTAATTAATTACAAAATAGTAATTCTTTTCGTTTTCTAACGTGTATTACTATCGTTTTTAACATAAAATCTAATAATTATATTTAATTTATATTAGATTGATGTATAGATTTTAAGTATATTAACAATTATCAAACTATTAAAGTAGAAAGTTATGATTTTGGGTAGTTCTCATGTATCAGTTTTTTCAACACCACTCCACAATATTATTACTCTACCAGATTGTTAAAATCTTTTTTCAAATATACCTTTGTGCCGATGCAATTTTTTTGAAGATAATTTTATTTTTTTTTATTATAATGTAAGGTGTGCTTAATCTTAATCCAAATTCTTTAAAAAACTCATATTTTGAAAATGTATCAAGCATTTTTTTTATTCAGTTTGATATTATTTATATATAATTAATTAAATGATTTTATAATTATTTTTAATCTTAAAGTTTTCATCAGCGAGGCGCATCCCCGTTTAACAGTCTCCGTTTAAGCGGGAGATAGTGTTATGTCAGAATAATCTTCAAATAATAATAAATTCCTGACAATCTTTTTTATTTAAAACTACTCAAAGTTTAAAGGGATTCAACATTTTAATCCTTATTCCTATCTTCCGAGGGAAATGAATGTTTGAGAAAATCAATTATTAAACTTTAGATTTTTTTGTGGGAAATTTGTCTTGTTTGCTTTAATTATAAAGTAATATACTTGGAGATAACCCTTTATCCATCATCCCAGTTCTTCCCCTTTTATTCTAATGACAACAGTATCTTAAAAACTCCCTACCCATCTTCAATTTCAATGATCATCTTGCATCATACCCTCCTCCCGTTTCGGGACATTTTAAAATGGGTTCCACTTCCGGTTTCTATAAACGTTAAAAGAGAGCTCCGATTCCCAAATTATTCCAAGGGTTCCGGTTCCAAGCTGAAAAAAAATTTGCCCGCCAAATTGCTAACTTTATTTATTATAAATAAATTACCTAATATTTTATTCTTTTTTTTTGTGTTCAAAACTTTAAAAATTAGAAGAAAAAAATAATTTGAATAAAAATGAATAGGAAATAACATTTTACATTATTTGAAAATATTTACGAATCAATTCTTTGTTTCCTTCTTTCTTTCTTCAACAAATTTAAATTTAGCCTTGATCATGCAATTATTACTCGCGTTACATGTGATATATTTTCCATCAATAACAACAAAAAAAAATCAGTTTTAAAAGAAGAATGTTTTAATTTATATAAAAAAAATTCTAATAATTTATATTATAAATAATAATAATAATAAGAACATTTTAAATTTCAGGACAAGGACATTTTTGATTTTCCTGTTTTAAAAATCCTCAAAATTGAAAGTATTTCCCAGCGGCATTCCATTACGGATCCGCCTTAAATTTGAAACTCTCATATATTCATGTAGTTTTGTAGTGATGTTTTTTTGGGAATACCTAAAAATGCTCCCTTTTTATTTTTTTATCTCTTCTAAAAACATTGCCAAAATCTTGAAATTAATTATAACAGGTCATTTTATAAAAGATAATGTTTAAAATTGTACGAATAATTTTTTTTTAAATATAATCCACACTTCAGGCATTATCAGATGGGCGGAATCGCCAGGAACCAATACAATTTTACGCCTATAACCTTTGGTCTAAACAGGCGGAGAATCTCTCTCCCCTCTCCGCAATTTTTTTAAAATATATAAATTGTCGGCTGAGTATTATAGTAGTCTATATCCACTTTTTACAATTTTACAGGGCAGCATGATTGAAAAAATATTTTTGTATTTTAAATAGGAGATCACAATATAATAATGCAAATAGAGGTTCGAAATTATATTTATAACATTTTTATTGGTGATTGTTTCATATAATTCCTATAAGCATGGTACCAGCATAGTCATAAAATTTGGCGCGCCGACTAGCTCTGGGTTAGGATTAGGAGGAATAGCTTTGACCATTGTCAATAGATGGGAATCACTAAAAATAAGCGAGGGCATACATGTTAATATAAAATCCATCTTTTATTTTATAGTTGTCCGGGGGGGGGGGTAGATGAGCCTTAAGGACTGGAGAAGTAGAGTCTAAAACAAAGAGGCACACAGCGAACGACCCATGTCAATATAAAATCTTTCCTTTATTTTTCAATGGTTGAAATTAATCAAACGTACAAATTTGTAAAAGGTTAAAATCTAAAATAATTATCATTTTAAATAATTAAAGTTAACTTAAATAAAATAGAGTAATAAAAATGCCTAACAAAATATCCCTCCATTTTATAGGTATCTATTATATATGCTCATATTCTTAGCCAATTATAACTTCGAAAAAAAGCGGGAACGTTATGTGTCCTGTTTCATCAACACTCCTTAGCTACACACAAATATTAATGTGGTAGAAAAAAACGGTTATACAAAATATCGGCCTTTGTTCAAAAAAATGAAAATAATTAAACTCGTACAAAGAGAGCGGGCAATTAAAAATTAGTTATATTTAAGATGATGTGTGCACAACAAGAATGAATTGATTTATCGAGAAAAAAAAACATTTTGCAAAAAGCGAACATAGAACAATATAATACTCAGCTATGAACTTTCCAATGCACCTATGTTTATAACAGATCCGACAAATTACCCCTTTCACCCCAACATGGCTCAAATTATTAGAAATGTTTGTATAGTTATATTGGCATATTTCGTAAAAATTTGTTTAAAATATATTATTAACATCAAGTAGCCCCCAATCTCTTTAAAAATTATTTTCATTTTGTACTATGTTTTTTTAAATAAATTTTAGAAGGTATATTAAATTTGTAATTTGTTTTTTTCATCTCACTAATTTTGTGACAGAAAATTGAAGATGATAAATTACCTTCTTTTTTTTTGCCTTTATATATTTATTTTTTTCAAAGTCTTATCTTAAAAAAAATAATTCTCAATAATAAACTTCCAACCAACAAAATACATACACCCAGATAGTGTTGTTAAAAGGCTCGTTTTGAACCGGTTTTTAAAAACGGCTAACTCAATATTTTAGTTAGAAAAATATGGCTTAAGCCGTGAGATTTCGATAATATATGTCTAAACCTTTGTTCCTTCTATGAACAAAATATTCTGGTTTCCGGAATATTTTTCTGGGTGAATATTGAGTTAGCCGTTTTTAAAAATCGACTCAAAACGAGCTCTTTAACAACACCTACACCTGGAGATCTATCAATATTATCATTATTTTTTTAAAAAAATATATTTATTTGTCTAATTTTAAATAATGATTTATGAAATATATATTTTTACAAAAAAATTGAAATTAAAAAGGTACGAAAAAAATAAAATTAGGAATTTGTGTTTTAGTAGCGCACTAATTGAAACGTTCGCGTTTTGCTCATCCCTTGTTTAAATTTAGGAAAGATTTCAAATTTTGTTATCAAAAAAATATGATACTGATTTGGAACAAAAAAAATTTTAACATTGCCATTTTTGGGTATTGGACACTGGTATAGGTTTAAATTGAAAATAGCGGTTTTTAACCAATTAAAAGAAGGGCAAGGGAGATAATAATTTTTTTAGGCTCTAAAAATTGATCAGATTCTCAGATGGTAGACGTCAATCAAAATAGTTTAAAATATAATATTTTGACATGTAGATCTTTAGGGCTAGGAATTCAAACTGGGGAAAAAATCAACCACCTATAAAATTATCGATAATAAATTTTTTTTTACACCTTTAAAATGTAACTCTGGGGTATAAATTTTAATCCTATTTTTTCTTGCTTTTATTAATTCAAATAATAAACAAATCGTTTTCTCCTAATTTCATGTTTTCGCGAAAAAAGTTTATTGACCTCCTCCTTTCCCTCCATTAAAATATTTCCATTAAAAGCGGAAATAGGAAATAGTTGACGATGTTTACATTACTCCCGAATCCGATTGATTAATTTTTTTTGCCATGTGACGTATCTATAAATCGGAATGAATACCCAAGTAATCTTACATCCATGGCCGCTCCAATATTTATTTTTTTCATTGTCGCCATTTTTTATATGTTGGATCTGGCAATGTAGTAAACCCATATTCTTAAAAAAAATACCCTCCGATCCGACATTACAAAATTGTTACACCCCTAATTATATCGTTTATTTTAAAAATTGATAATTTAAATCATTAGAAAAACTTGGAGATCATTAGGCTCCTGTTCAAGGTTTCTCCTTTTAAATCGAAAGGCGCGGATTATAAATCTTGCCGCTCGGCTAAATAAATCTTAAAAGACCTATTAAATATTTTAGCGGAGAATAGCCAGGTTCGCTGCCCATGAATATTTT
Organism: Gordionus sp. m RMFG-2023; assembly: GCF_954871325.1. Classification (NCBI taxonomy): domain Eukaryota; kingdom Metazoa; phylum Nematomorpha; class Gordioida; order Chordodea; family Parachordodidae; genus Gordionus; species Gordionus sp. m RMFG-2023. The sequence continues at coordinate 8,383,086 of NC_088777.1, forward strand.
TATGCAAATTTTCAGCCATCACCCCATATTTTGCACGAGTTGACTGGCCAATGACCAGATCTTTATAATGCATTATATCTATGTAATTATTTAATTTGGATAACATTCGATATTATAATTACCAAGAAGGTACAATCTTTGTAAATCGATTTTGTTTCTCGAAAAGTTAATTATAATGATAAAAGGTCGCCGGCATTATTTGTTCCTTCCCGAACGTTACTTATATATAAGAGAGAGATAATTAAATGATTTTATAACAAAAACAGAACATGATTGAGCTGCAAGATCCCATAAATATAGAACATTTTTAACCAGGGATCCGAAGCAAAAACATTTTCGTTCTGTAATTCCTGTTCCTTTAAAATTAAATATTCGTTTTTTTAATATCATTTTGGCTCCCTTTCCAATTTGCTTTAGGAAAAATTTTTTTGGAATCTCTGGTCTCTAGAAATATGTCACTTTTTACCTCTCATATGGGCCCTTAATTTAACTCAACATTAAAGAAAAAAACTCAAGATAAAATTTAATAATTTTCCCTCTTTTACATTGATTACAAATATAAATTTTTTTTAAATAGAAACACACAACTGGTTTCTTGATTGTGCAGAAACACAAAAAAAATAATTCAATGAATAGAAAAGGCACACCATTTAGAAAACAATTTTTCTGTAAAAAAACAAAAACTTGGCAAAGAAAATTTTTTTTAGACTATAGTTTTCCTTTCGATCGTTTACAAGTTTTTACAATAAATTTTTTTTAACAAAAATTATCTTAAAAAATCAGTAATAAAGGGAAGAGAAAATAAATAATAATCGAATTTACTATCATTATATATTTATTATACCGAGTAAACTTTTATTTTAAAATAAAATATATCATTTTATAGGGAATAAAAGATAACTTATCAAATTTTATTCATTATCTAATTAACATCAATCTAATTTACAATCTTTTATTATACTAATAAAAAAACTAAATTTAACCGAACGAAAAGAGAGACAAGACAATTATCATATTCATTATCCTAACATAAATTGAATTTTTATAATTTAAATTAATATTATTAATTAACCGCGGCATTGTTAAAAAAAAATTTATTTTTTATTGTTGTTTTTTAAAAAATTTGTTATAATAAATTATCAAAAAATATTTTTAATAAATTATCAAAAAATATTTTTAATCAATTATTTTATTGAAGAAAATTCATTTTTCCAATAAGAAAAGAATAATTCTGATAAAGAAAAACTTTAAAAAAAAATGAAAAATAAAATAATAGAAGAAGAAAAAAAAAGTCAACAAATGTGCAAAATTTTATTTTTCTCCCAAATAGCATATCTATTTCACAAATATTTACGAAATTAATTTATATTTTTTTTGCTTTAAATTTAACTCCGTCCAGATATAACAAACCTGGTTCGGATATTTTTTGAATTATCAAATCCGGCCCGACATTTTTATTTTTTAATCATTTTACGGCGCTGGCCCCGGAATTTTAAAAATTATCTTTATTTTGAATAATCTTGTGTAGTGTGTTGTAAATATTTCAAAAAGGGAATTTGAAATTACGAACAGTAAATAAATTTTCAAACACTCGAGTATATGACATGTACAGCATTTTCAGGGCTAGTTGATTCAGCGGGTGAGTTGTTGCACACTCCTTAACGGATTCCGGCTTTCATGGCCACCATCCTGTTGTTTATAATTAATAAACACCTTTAGTATTTTTTGTGAGCGTCATATCGGGCGCCTTAACCCAGCGTTTGGTTCATCCCACTTCGCCAGTTCTGCTTACCAAAAATAACCCACTAGGCGTTCGTATTCGATCGTACGCATCCGGGTTAGTAACGCTGACTTTCTAATGTAATTTTAAAAAATCAATCCTGGGGGCCGACCGGGTTTTGCAAAAATAATATTTCTAGACGGGCAGTCAGATGGCACAATTTGGCCACGATTCTCGCTGTGTTTACTCTTTCGACTAAAAAAAAATAAAGAGACAAATAAGCCAAAACATTCAATATGGCCTCTATTACGTTTAACTAAAATTTACACTCTGACTGAAATCTTGGCTGTTAGGAATGATATATAAGAGAGCAAAAAGTGAAGGTTCAGTTAATAGATAATTTTCATTTTCAGGACAGTAAAAGGCTGATTTTGAGGCATAAGGATGTATATATATTTTTATTAAATCACCACTAAATTTATTTCACAAAAAAATAATAACTTATGCCAAATTTTGTAAATACATTGATTTGGGTATAATTTATAATATAAAAATAATTTCAATAGCATCATTGTATGCATTAATATATCTTTCATTGAATTGTGATTATACATCTTCTTGAATGATAGCCTTCTAAAATAAATGACGAAATGAAAATAAAATGTTTCATGTATTTTATAAAGAATTGGAAGATAATTGTTTATTAATAGTACTTTCTTAGAAACTAAACATCTTAAATGATAGTTATAAACTAATAAATAAAAATATGTATTGCGTATGATATGTGTTCTACCTGGAGCTGGGAAATAATTGTTTTGGCTAGAACTTTCGTGACTACATTATCTTATATGATAGACTTGTAAAATAATAAATGTAAATATGTATTGTGCATCATTTATACTACCTGTAGCTGGAAGACTCTTGGCTATGACTTTCTTAAGTGACTACATCATCTTGTGTGATAGCTTGTAACATATTAATAAATGTAGATAATACATGCCTGTAATATTTTGTAAAAAAGATAAATTAATGTGATATTTAATGATTACTTTAACTCCTATAGTTGCAATGTAAATGCAATCTTTATTACAAAAAAAATAATATTAGAAGAGAATAATCTTCCATTACATGGTTTGTTAGGACATGCATAATATACTATATAGCGATTGTAATTTTTTTTAAAAAATGTTTAAGAATTTCTACAAAATCTTTTTCTTAAGCTATATTATAGAAACTTACATTTTTGTTAAAAAAAATTACGTTTTTTAGTTCTTTCCTTTTTCCCCCTCTCGGCAATATGTCAAAACGTATAAACATAAAAAAAATCAAAGATATGGGACGATAAGCACAATTCAATGTCTAATTTTGTACATTCTTTTCTTATATTTTTTGAGAAAATTGGAATAATCATTCTTATTTAAAACACTTTATTTATCCAACGTTTTCATAAACATTATTTTTAAAATCATAGTATTGTTAATAGTTCAACCCCAATTAACTAATCACATTCATAACATTTAGCCCTATGACATTAGAAAAATGTCAAACCTTTGACATCAACAAATTCCCCTTAATTACTAAATACTTATGTTGTTCTATTCAAAAATTTACCGGTATTTTTCAAAATTAACTGGCGAGAGTTACTTTTTTTTACAAATGGTAACTAGTTGCCGGTTTTGTAGCTGTTATTTTAACAGCACATCCTCTTCTGTCAAATGTCAAATTATATCTATGAGTAGCAGACCAAATTTTATGATTGTTGTCACTTCTATATATCTAATTGGGCATCTGGCACCGTCAAATAGCAGCAATACACAAAAATATCTAAAAATATGATTATAGATTGTCCTTAAAAGAGTTAAAATATCAAGAAGGTTCACAGGCTTTTTTAGAGGCTTAGGTTCGGGTGACAATTTTTTTTAACTGTTTCAGTTTAGGCCCGGTAAATAATGGTTAATACCGGTTTAACGAGGGAGATGTGCGTGATTTGACATAGATGCGCTAACGATATAATATTAGGATAATTTTACGAAGAAAGAAATAAAATAAACATTGTGTTTTTGTAAATTTTTAGGCTTGCATAGATGATAATATACTTATGGTAGAATTCCTAATCAAACATGGCGCAAACATTAACCAAGGTGACAATGAGGGCTGGACACCACTGCACGCTGCATCTTCGTGTGGCTTTTTGGAAATAGTACAGTGAGTTCACATATATAATATTTATACGTATATATTGCATGCATTCACAGCCCTGTAGCCAGAGCCTGTCCACCCGCACCCCCATTTTTAGACCTCTGGCCTAATTTGTTTCTAATGGCTTAAAGCTCCCAAATATACTTTGTCCCCACCCTCTCCACCCAACCCTTATCTGAATATTCCTGGCTACCTGGATGACCACCTGCACCCATCTATTAAATAGCTACAAGTTATTACTTTACTTAGGGACTTCTACCCCCCCCCCCCCTCAACCAATAATGATTTACCCCCTATCCCAACCAAATCAAAATGAAAGAAATAAAAACTACCTCACCCCCTTCAATATCTATAACCGTCTTGCGTCATACTCCCTTCTCTCATGGTAGAAGTCCTTGACCTTACATGTTTTCCTTAACGTGATTGCAGAATGTATCACATTATTTGTATCCAATATGCAATGGCATTTAATAACGATTCTCTCAATCGTAATAAATGGTAATATTTGAATAAATTATTATACAGAAAGTTGCGAATCATGGTCTAACAATTTAAGCCAAGATTTTTCCCTCGAAATTATTTCCAGGCGTCTTTGTCTCTAATATGATTTCCCTTAACCGGCAGCCAATATTTTTAAAAGGAAAATCAATATAAAAAAGTGTCATAATCTCGTTTTCCGAAAAAAAAATTAATAAAAAATTTTTTTTTATTTGGATAGATTATAACAAATAATTACACGCTCTCGTAAAGAATTTTTTTTTCTTTTTCTTAAAATCAAGGATTTTAAACGCAATTAAAATGAAAATTAGGCTGGTCGTTCGTGCGAAAATTATTTAAAATTTAACGTACTTATAGAGAGTGTAATAGGATAGATAGGCTTTCTAAAATGCGTTATAATAATTGAAGGACTCCAGTGATTTTTAAATTGTAAGAAAACTTTCTAATGTTCTGACCTCATCATTTGATTTAATATGATAAATATGCCTATTCTAAGAGGGAGAAGATGACCCTCACTGACCTTAAAAATCGGGCAGAAAAACTTTTGTCCAATACTAACGGACTCCCTTAAAATGTGGCTGAGGGGGGCCAAAGAAAAATTTATTTAATTTGTAAATAACCGCAACGGGACCACGTGATCATTTATAATGCTGTATTTCTTCTTATTGGCAGAAAATGTATATATAAAATTGATAAATAAAATCGCAATCGCGATGACAATTTTTTTTTTTTTTACGAAGGAAAAATGAAAGATTTATTAAAATTTTTAAACGGAACTTATTCCCTACTGAAAATGATTAATTCATGCGATAAATTTTTGCCAAATATTTTTTTTATATTAAAGAAATAAGGGGAAAATTTTGGTTAATATTTAAAAAAGCATAATTTTGATAGGATCATTTATTAATCGAAAATTCGGCCTATATCTAAGCTAAAATGGTCAAGATGAGAAGATGGTCACCTTTTCGGAAGTTTTCGGCGTAGTTTTACTAAAATGCTGGTGACTTATTTCCTTTGTTTTAAAAAGGGAACAATTCATCGCTTAAAATAAAACATGGCAAATGCTCAATAATTGGACAGGGTTTCGAACAGAACCCAATGCTTTAGAATCTGACAGATCTTCGAACCCACCCAACATTTTTGAGGGTTCGGCAATAATAAATTTTTTTTTATTTATTGACAATTTTCTGAATTGAATTAAAAAAGAAAGAATGATACGTTTTTTTTGTTTTAGTACTTTCCCTTTTTGCTATATTCCCTAACGTCTCGAAGTACCAATCTTATATTTTCCCTTTTTGAATTCGATAATAAATCACTTCTATTCCATAAGGGTAATTGTTTCGGTAATATGATACTTTATCTGCCGAGGTTATGGATAAATATTAAATTTTTTTTAGTGACTATCTTTTCCCTTAATAATAATTTAAAAAAAACCATAACTTTTCTGACCAAAATTCAAAATCGGTATTTCGATTTTGGATGTTTAGAGATCTCATCCTTAAAAATAAAAATATCGAAAAATTAACCTTGTGTTGTAAAAAATTTAAAGAAAAAAAATCTAACCAATCTTAATTTTGGCAGATAAAATATATTATACCAATTTATTTTGCTATAATATTAAAGGAAGAAAACCTCCAACTCCTACTTTAAATAAAATGTAGGAACTATTTACGCATTCAGTTAAAGAACCAAAATTTTTATAGTGCTAATAAAGCCGGAAAACTATATAATTTATTATTTTTGTTGATCAAAAAATTAAAAGTCTAAAAAGCTTGGAAAAGTGATAAAATTTAACTCTTTAAACATGAGGGTGTTGTAAATTTAAACACATTTGAAAGCGTTTTTTCTAAAAAAATCGAAACCTATTAAACTATCAGGGAGCGACTTTGCTGGATTGGTCCTGTAGAAAGACGTTAGATTTTATCCCCCCCCCCCTTCCCTCCATTTCCCAGGGTCTCAGGTTCTAAACAGAAAATTTTTTCCAGATAACTTTTCGTTTGCCTGAAAGAATTCGATATTTGACGCGGAGTCCCCTCCCTCACTCCCCAAGTTACAAAAAATAGACCAATCAAATGCTTATTTTAATTACATAACCTTATATAGTTATTTTAACTTGTAAATTATCATAGATAAAATGTTACATATTTATTCTTAAAATGGTATTATAAGATATTTGGTAAAATGCGGGGCCAATATCGCAGCTGTTAATAGCGACGGGGAGTTACCTATCGATATAACTGAATCCCTCGAAATCGAAAAATTTTTACAATCCGAAATCGACAGGAAAGGTTTTATTTGATTGATGTTGACATTTTTTCTAATATTTTTTGAATATTTTTTTTTTGGTTCAAGAATAAAGGAAGAGGAAATAAACATATGAATTAACCCTGGTAAGGTAAGTGTAGTTGTGTAATGTCTAAATGCCGGCTTGGCGGGTAAAATTTGAGCCGCTATATTTTCAAGAAAAGCCCCGAGATCAAAGTGATAATTGCCAATTTTTTTAGTCGGCTATTGGCTTAAACACCTAAAAAAATATAGTAATTACCCAACTCTACTAGTATTAATGATTACACCGATTTTATTTTTAAAAGTTTTAAAAAAAACATTTAAAGATGATTAAATTTTTATTTGTACCACCAATATAACGCAATTTTAATTACTCGCTACAGAGCATCGCCCTAAGAAAAGAAAGAACAGTTAAAAATGAAAGAAAGAGGGGAATAAAGAGGAACAAACCTCCGCAAATATTCCTTCATAAAATGATGCGGATAAAATAGAGAAAAAATTGATATACTAAAAAGCGAGAGGAGTTAATGATTACTTTACTTATGTATAATGAAAGTGAATACGTGGTAAAGTAGATAATATGAGGACGATCAACAATTATAAATCTAATTAAAAATGAAATTTCGTTTTCTAAATAATCGCGGCTTAAAGTTCTTTAATCTTATACAACTACGATTATTATGTATGTATTAAAATATAAGTATAATGATAATCAATTAATGGCCGGACCACACCTTATCTTTTGTATATATATTAAAGGACAATGAATTATAATTTATAATAATATAATTCGATACACCTCGATAATCGCTACGTGAAGTTAACTTGTTCGAAATTTAAGTTCTTTTTTTTCTTTTTTAAAGTTCCCTTAATTTAATATATTTATGAATTTCGAACAAAAAAAAATGTCTCTTTATAATTCCCTATTGTTGACCAATTTATCGAAAAAAGATTTTACATTGTATTTGCTTTAAAAATTTGTATTAATTCTGGGAGGAATATCAATCCATAGGGATACCTTTTAAAATATCAAAAATGTTTTGGGCTAGTTCAAAATTAAAAATTTCACTGTTGGCATTCAAAATAACATTTTTATTTATTTTGAAAGTTCTCTTAATTTTATATATTATGCTAACGAAATTGCGCGAAATATAATCGGAGAAACCAATTATTAATAAATATCAAAGTTTAATAGAATTCAGCTTTAATATAAAGGAGGATTATTTTGAAATGCTAATTAATTTGAATTGTATTGTTATAAATTATAGACCTTTTTTCTTTAACTCATAATTCCTAAACTATTTGAGATAATTTGAAAGAGGTTTAAACGAGATAAACCTATGAATAAGGATACCGATTTGAACGAGGGACACCACCGGGCTCAATTTGACTCAGAGTCGGCTCGACTCGGGTACCCGAGCCGGGCCATATTTTAATATTTTTAAATATACCCGGGCCAGGGCGGGCCTGATATTTTTTTTAAATAACCTGGCCAGGCCTGGCCTGATATTTTTTAAAAAAATACCCTGACCAGGCCTGGCCTAAAAAATTTCTTTTTCATCTATACTTTTTCTAAGTACCGTTTTACATTTACAAAATTTATATCAAATTTTTTTTTTCTTCTGATCTTTTTAAATAATTACAAAAACCCGCAGGCATAGTGATGAACGAAGCCCGTAACGAGGAGATTAACAAAATGACTCGAGACGCTAAACTTTGGATCAGGACCAACGTTATAAGAGACCGCCCTCACCCCAAGACCGGGGCCACTGCACTTCACGTGGCTTCCGCCAAGGGCTATACCAGCGTTATCGAGTAAACCCACTAAAAATCATGATATGTATTTTTGTATTTGCTATAAGAGAGCAAGGAGTAATGAGCCTTACGAATTTGAAAATATATGGACATTGTTAGAAACTAAAATTATACGAGGTTCTGTTGTTATTGAGTTAATTCACAAGAACATATACGAAACCTTGCGATCTTAAAATCAAACCCTACATTGTCGGCTGGCCTTTTCATTGATAATGAGAAGCTATATAAATTTATTATGAGGGGGGGGGATTTTTCATTTGTAACTTCACTGCCGAAGAAAGCTAGACGTAATTTAAGTGAAAGGTTTTTTAAAACAAAATCTCGCTAAAAGGGAATCACTCATTAAATCAAATAGAGTTATTATTATTTTTAAATTTTCTTAAAAATATATGAATATAAATAATAAATCAAGATTGCTCTTGGAAGCCGGCGTCAATATAGACGCTCGCGATTACGACGGATGGACTCCTCTTCATGCGGCCTGTCATTGGAATCAAAAGGAGGCTGTTAGAACGTTGTTAAACCACGGGGCAGATCCCGGGCTCAAAGATAATTCTGTAAATTTTATACTACTCGTTAGTGGAGTTAGAAAGAAAGGAAAGGTGGAATAAAGAAATGTATCGTTGAAAATCAAATAGAAATTTGCATTTTTATTAGCATATTTTTTTTAAGTTGGATTACGATCAAATTTTCATCTTTGGTTGTGAAAGGATACGAAAAATATGAAAACGATAATGATAGAGCTAGATAATATGGAAATCAAATTGTCCATTTATTATAACATACAAGAAATGATAATATAAACTTTTTTAGAAATTTTGATATCTATTTATTTAGAAGATAAATAATAATAAATTATTTTTTTTAAACCAAAGTCCTTAATACCTGCTGAAGTCGGTGACAACGCTATGGCTCGTTACATGGACGATATCAAAGTATTAAATAATTTGATAACAATTTAGAACAAAGTTTTTTTTAAAAAAAATAAAATGCAAATAAATCTGAATGTGAGAAAAAGGTAAAAGATGAAATGAAATGAAATAGACGGAAAAAAGGATTTTACTAGCGAAACAGCAAATTTTCTTTTTTTAAAAAAAAAAAATTAATGGTTCTAAAATTAAGATTAATTTAAATCACTGCTTATTTTTCGGTAGTTTAAGAAATTATAAGCCGGACAATCTATTCTATAGTATCCGTGGGTTCGAATTTTTAAAGAAAACCCGGATTTTTTTTTTAAAAAAAATCGCTTATTATGTTCCTAGAACTTTTATTTCAAATTTCAAAACATTTTGTTTTTTAATAATGAGCAGTCTTCCATATTGTGTTTATTTCGCTCAAAGGTATCGCTAGAATTGTCAGTTTGCCGGAGCTCACTGGGTGAACCAATTATTTATCTTTTTAGTTTTTGCTTCAAGATTTGTATTTTTTTAAAAAAAAAATCTTCTCGCGGTTCGCGCCCTCAATAGCCCCCATCCTCCACAATGACGCTTCTAACTTCTTAGTTCGCATTAAGCTACACTTAATATATATTTTTTAAAAACATCAATTTATTCTCTTTTCCACAATTCGAAAATATTTTCAGAAAAAGTGGTTGGCTATACTTGAGTTTAGAAAGCGAATGGAATCTAGCTGAAGCCTTACTCTGTATGATTTTAGGTTTTCCCGGATCATTATGATCCTCAAAGACTCGACTTAAGAAGATTTCGGATGGGACGGTTTGGACTTAAGAAACTTGAAAAATCACTTTTTGATTTGACCGGACCACAATTTTGATCACATTTATGAAATGTTTTTCCCTTTTTTGAACGAAGAAATGGTTCATTTTCAAGTAACCGTTGAAAAAAAAGAAAGAAATCGGTTTTATTTAAAATTTGGAGCTCCCTTTCCTCTTAAGCGACTTTAGATTACGCTAAAAAAATATAATAATTTTTTTCTTCCTTAACAGAATGAAAACAAACTATGCAAAGAAAAAATGACAACAATTTTAGCACCCACGAAAACGACCGTCAATATTACTCACAATATTCCCATTAAAAGGTTTCATTTTCATTACAAAAAAATGAATATTTGTAAAAAGAATCCTCCATTCTTACTCCTTCCTCATTCATTTTTTAAACTATATTATTTAAACTCTTCCTATCTCCCTACCTAAAGCAAACAAGCGCAACCCCTCGGTGCCGAGAGCGAAACTCATTCCACAACCGTGTCTCGGATGAGCGGAGTCGAAAAACTTCGATTGAATACCGAAGATCACGCTAGCGAACGTAACATAAATCTATCGGGCGGAGCCAACAATAAGAAATTTAAAGCGGAAGGTTAGTGTAATTAAATATTCTATAAATTTATTGAGGAATTTTACCATCGATCGTTCTGAAATTTCAACCTTACATCAAAATTATTTATATCTTCAATATTAAATGTCTACAAACAATATTTCCCCCCAATTCTCGCAAGGAGGGTCTAAGTCTAGTCATTTTTTTTAAAAAAAAGTAATTTTAATTGGCCTTATCGTCTTAGTTGGATTGCTTTTATATTAAGAATTCTCTTGACACCTGCCCAACGGTCTAGAAAAAATAAAAATATTATAAAACAAAATTATGCAGATAAGTAAACCATTATTTATTATTCTTAAAAATAAAACATCATATATTTCAAATAAATATCTAACCGATCTAGTACCTCACGAAGAGGAAACAGCTTCTTCCTCGTCAGCATCTTCGTCATCCTTAACTACCTCATCGTCATCAATCGAGTCTGGAAAAATAGCGGCGGGCGTCAAGAAATTAAGCCAAAGTTTTTTTTTGTTTTAAAAATAGAAAATTATTTATTGCCCGATTTATATTTATTATAAAGTGTATGGAATATATGCACGACATCTACTATCATATCTATAACTTTCGTGTCTATTGATGGGGTGGGAAAGAGTAATAAGGGGCAATACTTCGTAATCGCTTGGTTGCACTGCATCTATTTTCGAAAAGATATATTCTCACAAATATCTTCGTATTCACCACCTGTCTTTATTAGAAATGACATTGCTAACCTTGAAATTGAACTCTTCAGATCTTCCTTCAACACTTTCTGCAAATTCTTTTAATTCAATATAAAAACACAAAATTTTGAAGAAAAATAAACATACAACCTCGTTTGATAAACAATGATTTCTCATTTATTCTCGAATTGAAATCTTTAAAGAATTTTTCCATTTTTCTTATGCGTTTATTTAAACTACAGCGAAAAGAACACCCTGCTGGCACTTATATATGTCAATAATGCTGTGACATTAACTTTGCGATTATATCACTCATTTCTAATACTTTTTTGTTTATCAAATTAATTTATCAATTATTCAAATTGTATCATCGCATATTTTCTTAATATAAACATGATAATTTTTTGACTTTAGTATCATTTTCCTTCAACTTTAAAATGAAAATAATTTTTAAAAATATAAACTTTATTTATCAGAGTATTTTTTTTTATCGAACTCTGTTATTGATGAATTATTTCATGATTAATGAAACCAAACGCAAAGGACATCATTCTATTGAAAAAAGATTTGAAGAACATTTTTCAAGATTTTCAATGCCGTTTCTATTAATGACACGTGAATATGCTTAAGTTTGCAGAGATCCATTTTTTGAAAATGGATGGGAACAAAAATATGCCGAAAAGCAGTATCTATTGCATATATGTATGGATACCAATTGCACAATTCATTAATTTGATTATTATGGCATAAGATATAGGGTAATATTAATTGATAACTAATTATAGGGACTAGAGGTCTGCAATACTCTGCCCATCTTGCCGGGCCGGGTCACCTAAAAAATTGGGCCTGGCCGAGCAAAAATATTATTTGGCCGGATTATTGATAAATTCTGATATTTGATAGAAGTGATAATCCATAAAGTGTAACACATCCCAATTATTATAAATAGTTGTTTATTTTTATATATTTCGGGTTACTTGTATTTAAAAATAACAGGCTGAGGCAACCTCAACTTTAGTAAAATAAAATTGAAGCAAGGCCGGGTAAAAATTTGGCAGAGTCGGGCAAAGGCTGAATTCCCGGAGGACTGTGCCTGTTATTTTTAATCATTTTAAAAACTAAGTTAGCTTTTTTAAGTAACACAATCTAACTAATTTGAAAAATTAAAAAATGATTGTAAATAATGAAAAATTTGCAACAATTGTGTTAATAATAGAAAACATTCAAAAAACAATGTTTGTTTTTTTCCCTTTTTTCAAAAAAACATAGCAAATTTTTATTTAATTTTGAAGAAAAAAGTTTTTATGAGCACTAGAGAAAAATAAGAGATTTTGTTTATTTTTATAAAAAAAAATGAAGGGATTATTTATAAAATATTAGGAAGATATAAAATTATTAAAATCTTTGCTGAGGTTAGGCTCGGTCTGCATAAGTGACTCTAGCATAACATATAATACTTATCGAGACGGACGATTCATACATTATACATGTTAAACAAACATCGCTTTTTTACAAATCAGCTGGTAACTTGCCATTTTGTTTTTCCCATATAATAATTTTTATAAATATTTATTGATACACATTTTAAATGAATGAATCATCGATCTAAGTAGTTATTATGTCATTGGGCTCGACTGAGTTATATGCCTAAAGGGCCCTAGATTTTACTATCAACTTAATAGATAAAAAAAATTATATCATTATTATAAACAAAAATGGACAGCAAATATCGCGGCAAAAGACGTAGAAAAACCCGAAGTGGCGAAGGTTAAATACAGCATAACTGCTAAAACTACACCACAACCCACTGTACACGCCACGGAAGAAAAAATTACAAGTACCAAATTTTAATTCATACCTCCAAATGCTGGAAATTTTTTAAAATTATTATTTTGGGTAATTAAATTCTAAATGCTGTTTTTTGTTGTAGATACTATTTTCACCCCTTTTTATATCCTTATAGGTCAAGGGCTGAAATAACCTTTAAATATTGGGTACTGTAAATCTAAGAAATTTCACCTAAAGTCGATGAACTTTGAATCATAGCTTATAGAAATATGAGCATGATTTATTAGTATTTTTCTTTATCCTTGTTAATCTATTTGTCATATTTTTATAATTTGCCTTGTTTCTATATTGTAACAAATTGTTTTAAACAATTTTATAATCAATCCTTATCTTAACAAAAGTTACGAAGCCTAAAATGCTCACCACCATCAACAAAAAAGAAATCGGCAAACCTATCGCCAATAAAGAAACATCGGATTCAGGCTCAGAATCTGAGGATTCTAGTGAGGCCTCTACTTCCAACACCAGCTCTACGTCCTCGTCCCACCATTCCGACGACCACCTCAAAAAGGGAGAAAATAAGCTGAACAATGCAGTAAAATTAGCGGATAGTAGGATTGGAGTGGGAAATACTAAGGGTATTATTTACATCATTTTGCGTTTATAATGGGACACTTTGAAAATAAAAATTATTAAAATCTAGCACGCGTTAACATATAAAAACAAAGTATGTCGGTATAAATTTAGAATCAGATCGAATGTGAAAGCTTAATATATATGCTTTGGTTTAAATATTCCATCTTGTATTTTTCGCGATGCATACCAATGCCGTCCCCCAAAGTATATATGCAGCCTTACCCTGCATTCTCAGTTAACGCGAATTAGCGGCTAAGTATATAAGAGTGGTAACTGTGAATGCAGGGTAATTTCTTACAGTTAGAGTGAAATCGCGGCGGTGAATACAAAAATATAGCGTTTTATATATAGTTCGCGCTAATTATGAATGTAGGGTTAGGAGGAAACTCATTTTCCGTACTCAGCCCGAAAATAAGATTAATTTCATATTTCCAACCCTACCTGAAAAAAAGATAGTTTCAAACCCAACCCGAACTATTCGAATTTTACTACGGTCCCTCCCTACTTAAAAATAAAAAATATCCACACTTTTCCCACCCCAAGCTACGAATCGAGTCGTTGCGTTGAGGTTTGCAGACCCCTTATTCAAAGTAACGCTAAACATATTAAGATATGAAAAAGCGAGTCACATATTCTTTAGAAAAATCCTTGCCAGATAGTTGCCAAGGAAATGGCGAAGCTTTATAAGGCTAGCAATAATATGTGCCAACTAAGAACAGCCTCAAAAGAATCGTCATATCAAGTTGGTAAATTTTATTTATGGGTACCCAGTAGCTTAATTGGTGGGGGGGGCAATACCCTGAAAAATTTAAAGAGCCTCCTGAAGCCCATCGATGGCCTTTTTTTTAGTATTTATAAATTTCTTGATCTGTCGACATTTTTTTTCCTCTAGTAAGCAATAAACGGCTGTTTTGAACATTCTATTTATTAAATGCAGATTTACGAAAAGTGCTGTCACCAACTTAAAGTGGTCATCTTTATACAAATATTTGGGGTCATATGTTGTGGCGGAAAAGTTGATAATATGTTCATCTAACTTTACACTATTATAATAAAGGAAAAACAATGGATGAAATCCTATTGTCCAGTCATTACAAAAAATCGAATATATTTAAAATATAAGGAAAATTTAGAAAATAAACCTTTTAATGTTAAAATACATACGAAATCCGCTTCCCATATCAATATGAAGTATTTAAATAGTTGTTTATTGTTTACTAGAGAGAAAGAAACAATAACATACGAGAAATTTGTGGGAATTTTCAGAAAGAAGGCTGCCGAGAATTTATAATTATATCCGGAAGAGATTTACACGGTCAAGCAGGTAGCTATTTTTGGAGTCCAATCTATCCAAAAAAATGGAAAGTGGCTAATTTTTTTTAAGGAATTTCTTTTGTAAGTTAGCTCTCAGATGGCACATTAAATAGTTTTTCACTTTATCCAGTTTCGTAACTTCTGTGACTATTTGGCATGGATTTGTTAAAGGATTCGCGCTAAGTAATATTTTTCGGGGTTTAGTATTGCTTGAGGTCGTTTTTTAAAAAAAATTTTAGAATTAGCCATCACCAAATAAATGTGCATCCGTGTTATTTATATGATTTCCGGGAATATAGAAATAAGCATTTGTTCTGTTTTTGTTTACTTTAGGAAAGAATAATCGGCGATACTTTTTATTTTAATTATTATCATGTTATGAATGACATGAAGTATATTTTTCTAGCCAAATATACTAATTGTTTTTTTTTAAATAAATAATTTATAGAGAAATCAACCGTAACCTTTACAGGAACAAGCCCTGTAACTCAGCACCAAAAACCAAGCTCATTTGTAACTCCTCTACAGGCAAGTGACTTAAATTATACCATTTTTATTTTATAGTTTTATTTTTAAAGGTTTTTCTAATGAAACCCTTCTTGCAGTTTACTTTTTGGTTTTTTAAATATGTCGTAGGGGTTTAGCAAATTTAGGGCAAAGTTTTATTGACTCGGGTTTTTTTTAGCGAATGCATAAAATTTAAATCATTTATATAGAGCGCTATTTTAAAAATCGTAATTCTAATATGTATAGGAAAGTACCTATTAAATTTTAGACAATTTCAGTGAAAAAATTGAATATAAATATAGAGTAATTTAAAGGTTCGCTGAAAAATTATCTGAAATTCAAAGGGTAGGTACTTCTGAACTTTATTTAAAATCGAGGTTTTCCGCACTACAAATTTTGCTAAAACTCAGATTTGATAAGCCTCTATTGATATACATATATAGTATATATGTGCGAAATTATACTCCAAAATTACTTTTTAAAAATAAAAACTTTTGATTTATTTTTTAAAACTTATACAAACTGGAATACGAGGCCATGATTTTTTTAAAAAAAAATCAGGTAAATATCACGAATAATTTATAACTATTCGTTAAAATCAGACTCCGGCCAACACCGTCAAACCTCAACAACATACATTTACTCCTATGAACACCCGACTTTCTATATCTTCGTCTAGTAGTAGTAGCTCGTCTACTCACAACAACACAATGTTAGGCGGATTACTCACCAAGTATTCCCAACCTTCCATTATTCCTAAGTTACATTCTTATTTTATTAATCTTTTTTTTTTAAATTAAAATATTATGAGTCCATTTTAACTCCTTGCTTATTCGCTAATTTTGTTACCTTCTTGCAAATTGTTTGGAGGAATCTTATCACGACATCCTATTTTATTTTCCCCCAAAAAGTAATTGAAATTATAAAGCATTTGCTTTGATGCGATTAGTCGCATTTTTAGGAAAGGACATACTTTGTCATTCAATCTCAATTCATCAATATTATTTTAATACAAATTTTTAACAAGTAGCATAAACACTTTTTTAAAATCTTTTACATTTTAATTTGCATCTAAACGGGCCTGATTACATTTATTTTCACTATTAATTTAATAATATACTAAAAGAAGCATGCTACCATATATTTTTTCCCGCCAATTATATTACCGATAAAACACTAACAAAAAATTCCAATCCCCCCCACCCTATATTTATAGTGGCATGATTAATAACGAAAACAGTAACCCAACTAAAACGAGTCTGACTCAAAATCATTCTACTAATACCACTCAATCACTTAACACTTCTTGCTCCCCTGTTCTCTATAATAATCCCATTAATTCCTTCATTAAAAATTCTAACGACCATAAACCAACCGATAGTATGGGCAATCAAAACCCGAACAAAAGGACTTTGTACAGATTCGTGGGCGATGACAACAGTCCCAATCAAAGCGAAAGCACTATAAATTCGTTTAAGCGTAGCAATCTAGTATTGAATAAAGGCTTCACCACGAATAATAATAATTCGACGCAATGCAACAACGGTGACGAGAGCTCTAGCCCTTCAAGCCCCGAAAAGGCATTTAAGTTCTCGTTTCCGTCCCGCCAAACACTACCCTTCTCCGGATTTAAACACTCTAACAATGGAATAATAGAAGGAGAAAAACCGTTGAATGGTCATCTTACTGATCAATTTAGGACGAATGTCCTAGACGTTGGCCACCGCCCCCTTAACAGACCTACTTCTCTGAACCTCGTTAAAGAAGACATTACCATTAATGATAATAATATCGGTGGTAATATTAATACTGATAATCTCAACAATCTTAATTCCAGCGTAAGCCCCAAACTACTCGCGAAAACCTTTTATTTTCCCGACATCGCCAATCCCAAAAACCCTTCCCATAATCCTAATTCTTTGGACTCTAATAGATCAAACGAGCCAAATGATTCTCTAAACTCTCAATCCCAATACCTCACAATTTCTTGCGTCTCGCCCACTTCCCCCAATAATAATAGCACGGTCTCCCATTTCACTGCCTTGCTCAAGAAATATCAACAAAATTGCCACACAAATCCTCTAGGTAGTGTCGGCAACCAACTTAACAATAAAATGGTCAACGTTATCCCATGTAACACCAATGGTAATGCCAATCAACAATCCACCATCTTTAATGGTTCCAACCTTAACTCCGGTGGAACATTATCGAATAACGGAGATAGCGTTCAATTGAATCAAATCATCAACAAACTCAATCCTCATTACTATTTCCCGTTTTATGCTTTGCCCCATGGCGACAGGTTTTATTTATCGATTAATCTTTTTACAAAGAAAATAAAAACTCTATTTTTTTTTTTAATTTGCTTGACTTAATATTTTTAGTTAACGTGAGTGACTTGTGCATGTTGTAATATTTTTTTCCTTTTTATTTAAAATATATATAAAAATAGCATGTATAAAAAAAAATAACATTAAAATAAAATTAAAAAGTTGTATTGAAAAAGATAATTATGGATTTAACAATTGTAAAAGAGGTATAAATATTTAAAAAAAAAATTTGATTTGTATTTTTTTTCTAATATATAAAAATTCTTTCGCTTCTTCTCGGCGAAATGTCTTAAATTTACCGTCTGGATTTTTTTTTAAAACTTAAATGTTAAAGGTGAAAAAGAGCCGCTAGTTGATGCGACTATTGGAATGAAATTAGAATTATTTAGATCTTTATCTAACCCGAATGTTTTGCAAATTTATAATTTTTCATATAGTTATAGTTGACTAAAAATGTAAGTTCTTATAACACCAGATCACAATTTATTCAATGTATTACTACATGAAATAATTATATTTATCATTTAAGCATGCAAATTCCGAAATTGATATAGAAAACTTTCCTTTTTTAAACATCAAAACTAATAAATAGCTTTTTATCAGTCACCACTCAAAAGGTGGAAATGATTTTGTATTTAGAGTTCCAATTTGTATAATTGTTTTGTTTTTAATGATGGACTCTGACAAAAAGAGGCATTCTTCACGATACTTATATAACGTTGACACGCTTATCTTTTTAAATTATGTGTCGATCTATTATGCCATGACATGTCAATGAAAGGTGGTATATCTTTTGGTCCTTTTCGAACTTGTGCTTACTCAAGGACCTTTCGCTCTGATAAATTTCTTTTAAAAGATCGGTCATATCTGGTGAGAGGGCCCATTTGATAATTTTTTATCCAATTATTTCGAGATGGCGAAACAATTATTCGAGGCGGTGAAATGTAGCAGATGATAAAAAATATTTTAAGATGAAAACTAAAGTAGTGTCAATTTTATCTTCTACATTTCATTGTTTCATATATTTGGATCGCCATTTTGTTGCGATCTAAAGAAGCCTTCCCTGTCGAAAACGTTATATTTTGAAGTATAAGTCAATTGGATCTATATGCTCTTTTTTTAAAAAAAGAGATTCAATATTATTTTTAAAAAATAACCATAATAAATTATGATTCGTTCCCTCCTAGATCCACTGATATTATATCCAGATCCGAACGGTAATGATCTTACCCACACGACAATACGTTTCCAGTGTCTTCCATTGCTTACCCGATATTTTTTTTACTGCACTATAAAATATTTTCCCTTAGTTATAAATATATATTTTGGCCTTTATTTTTTTTATTGAATACTGTAATATATAAATTAGTATAGTGTCTATATATGTCATAAGGTTTTATAAAGATAAAAAAAACTTTTCCTCGTGAAATTTTTAAAAAGATTCTTTCCTTAGCCCCCCCCCCTCTCCTGGACCCAAATATTTTTTCGCCCTACATTTTTCCCCCCAAATTATTTCGACATTTTAACTTTGTAAAAATACGTCACTCCCCAGGAGAACACCATCTTCAGCTAACATAGGTCTACAGCAATCGTCATTGGCTTCGTCAGCATCTTCGGTCCTTTCCGACCAGGTTTCTTCTCAGAGAGAGGTTGCCTCCGAGGCTCAAAGAAAGGCTAGATCTAAACGGGCCCGAGAATCTAGAAGATCTACCCAAGTTTATATTCCATTTTTTTACTTTTAATTTACAAATTCTCATAATTTTTAAGCTCTGGATCATTCATGTTCGTCCTGAAACTTTTTGAATATCATTTTCTCGTTTTGACTCTGAATAGGATATTTTTGATGTAATTGGTTTTGTGCCTTAAAAATCTCATCTTTAAAATATTGTTTTTTTTAAAATCATTATTTTTTTTGTTCATTTATATATTCCCTTTTTTCGAATATAGCTTTTACGAAAATATTTTAATTATAGGGTGTCAGTGCCGAAGATATTAAAGCAGCCGAAAAGCAGTTAGAAGAAATCGATATAAGATCGAATTCTCCCGGTAACGAAAAACAAATTACAACCTCGAAAATAACCAAAGACGAAGTAAGTTTAACCACTTTAATTTGAATTCATGTTAGGGCGTAACTTAACAAAACTATTCAATAAACTATCTGTTTTCTGCTAAATATGTTCCTTTTTAAAATGACTTATGTACATATATCTAATTAAAAACAGAGGTAGCATTTACAAGGCTCAGTCGGAATTTAAAAAAAAATTCTTTTTATTAATTTTAAATTTTTATAGATAGTAATGGTTTTTTAAAATATTTGGCCAGGTCCGGCCCTGGTATTTAAAAAAAAATTCTAGTCCCGGCCCGCGTATGTTTAAAAAAAAATTAAAACGCCTACGGGTTTCTGACAATTTTATTTAAGAGTCAAAGTCCATTATATTATTCCTTTGATTTTTCATTTTTTAAAAACATAAACTGCAAGGTAAAATTCTATAAATAATAAAGAAAATTATAAAATTTTAGAATATCTTTACGTGCCAAATATGTTTCCTTTTTATAAATTTTATATTTACAACTTGCTTTTATTTTTAATCTCGAGAATATTTAAAAATGTATTATAAATGAACGTGCAAATGTTATTAATAGATGATAACACCACATTTTTCTAACTCCATTATTAATTTATTAAACGGGATTGTTGTGCTTGCCTTACAGGTTCAATTATTGATATTTGTTTTAATCATTTTACCTCGGGTATGGGGTAAAATGTCGAATGCTAAACTAATCCTTCATTATTGACAATTATTTTTTTTTCCAAGCCTTCACAAAAACTTCCGACTTCTTCCTCCTCCTCGATATTAAACATCGCTCAAAAAATGGAAGAAAAAACTGCCAGAGTATTTCCCTTACTCAAAAACAATGAAAGCAATATTAGCAACGACACCAATACGAGCAGTAGTCAAAGTAATGGTGGATCCAATAGTTCTACGAACAGAAGGCCCGTTAAAGGTAAATTTATAATGTGATAAAGTTATGGCTAATATCTCGTTTAAAAAATAATCAATCCAATTTTTATGCCCATAGCTAGCTATTTAAAGAATCACAAATTTTTGTGGTCATAAGTGAACTAGAGGTGTATCGATAACTTTTTGGAAGCTTACCCGATCCGATATTGAATTGATATCGGCCGATTATAGATCCGATATAACCAATCTAATTTTGTTCGTTCATATATAATTTAATTTTTCAATGTATCCATCTATTTTTTTTTATAGCATACCACCAGCTATGATTTATACCATAACTATAACATTAAAATACGCTACCATACAATTTTAATTAACCTTTTATTCAGTTTTTATTTATGAATGTATATGTATATTAATAAATAATATATATAGTAAAATCTTTGTAATCTTTTTTTTTCTTGCTCCAAAAAGTCCTTCTATCACGCAGAATGTAGGATCCCATCTAATCTAGTCTATCAATGTAAATTGTTAGAAATTTTTTTAAAAATAATTTATTTCGCTTAAAATTTAGAACATCCTTATAAAAATTTTATTATTATTTTTTAGACATATTTTCAATTACTTAGTTTTTTAAAAAAATATTAACTTCAATTAGTTAAGGATATTTATAACTTGAAGCAGTTGGGCAATAATTCTAATCCTCTATAACACGTAAATTAAATAATATATACTTAAAGAAACATTATTTATACACAACCTTAGTGTGTATTCTTTATGCCCTCTCACCAGCTTTTTCAAACAGATTAAAATCTAGAAGAACTCATGCATCTAACCCAATATTAGCTTAAATTTATTTATTGTTTTTGTTAAACCTCTCGTCTAATTTAAAAATATATCTTCCTAAGGGTTTATAAGCTTTAGATTATAATACTTCTTAGAGATCTGCTTTGGGCCGGGCTTGAAAATTAGTTCCTATGCAGATAAATACCTCTATTAACGCTTCTTTTGGCAATCTTATTTGTTTCTACTTTAGAGTCTATTTTTGAATTTTTGCCAATATTGATTTTTCGGATGAATATAATTGCTATCGTCTTATTTTGTAAGTAATTTATTTAAGAATTTTTTAAAAAAAAATAAAGTAAAAGTTTAAAATTATAAAATCTCCCCTCCCTCTTCTGTTTTAAAAGAAAAAATATTTTATACCAGATCACAGATATTGATTGGGAAAAAACCTTACTGGATTAATTATCACTTTTTTGGCAGTTCCTTTTAATTTCCATTTCTACACTTGTGTTCATTTCTTAATTATTTTTTTATGATGACATTTACTAACCAACAAGATTTAAATATTTTTCTTTTCTTAAACTGTCCCACTTCTATATAAATCGAGATGACTTTTCAACTAACACCAAACATACCTTAAATTAATTGAAATTAAAATAATTAAAAGTATCGGCCCATTCTGACCGATATCATGGTCATCGGTTGCATCTCTGATTTATACCGCCAACATCGGACCGAACCGGCCCGTTAAGATTCTTGAAACTATTTTTGTGCCAGGTGTCCTTCCGAACAGGCCCGTAATAATTTTTTACGAAGAAAAATCACATAAATTTGCCAAATTTTGACCCAATAAAAATAGTTGCACTAATTTCTCTCCGATTCCTACTTAAAGATTCTCCTACTGAATATTTTGTTTTCTAGATTACGAGGAAAGACGAAAAATTTTGGAGGAGCAAAGGCAGAAGGCTCTCGAGGAACGCAAAGCTGGAACAACGGCTAACAAAATGGAATTATCTGGTAAGCCTCCTCAAGTCTTCCCCACCAATGCAACCTCCAATAGTATTCCTCCTACCCTTGAAAGCAAACGTCACCTTAGGGAAAAGAGAAGGAGTACCGGCATATGTAGCTTTGTAAGTTTAAAAAATAATAATAGTGATCTCATTTGTTAGTAGAGATCTGCAATTCCCATTATACCGCCCAACGGGCCGTGTCGGGCAACCTTATTAAGAATCGGGCCGGACCGGGTGCTAATTTTGACGGAACAATATCCCAACCAAGCCAAGCCTGAAAAGTTTGCCATTCGCGGACCTCTACTAGTTTCACAATGAAACCTAAAGTGATTACATAACAGGAACTAAATCTTATAAAAAAGCATTCATAAGTATATTTTTATTCCCTAGCCCTGTAAAGTGGCAAAAAAAATTCACATTATGCCTCGACAAGTTCATTTTTTTAATATCTCCTTTCCTTAGTTTTTTTTCGATAAAGTTTATTTATAATAACTCAATTAAATGATACATCTTTCTAGTTAGGATTTGGATAAAAAAACAACAATTATGCACTTAATATTGTTAAAGACTTATTTCCGAATCAAATAATGAAATATTCTTATTCCATTCCTTAAAACGGGCCGAGTAATTTACTATTCATAATTGTAAAAATCGAAAAGAATAGTATTATTTGTCCGAATACGAACAATTTATATTCGAATCGAATATCGTTTTTTGAAAATCGATCCGGGGTTCGTAAGTTTTGGACCGGCTCTAAGTTTATCCCTTACATAACGAACTTCAACAATCGAACCGGTCCAAATACCGGTTTTCATCCGACCCGATCTGGACCGGACGTTAGGACATAATATTATATTAAATTTTTTTTTAATATGTATTATATAATTTATAGCGGCTATATATCTTTAATCTATTGAAAAATCCTAAACCGATTAATATATTTTCATTGTTTCTTAAATTTAGCGAAAAATGTTTTTAAAAGTTGTATAGATTATACTCTAAGTAAAATATCAGTCTTTCTAATATTTATATTATCTAGAACGTCGAAAAACAATCCGATCAACTGCCCGGAGATAATTCTAGGGACACCAAAGTGCATGAGGATTATTCTAAAGAAGAGGTAAACTAAAAAAACTAAATAATATTTTTTAAACAGAGTCAAACCTCCACGAGGTACATAAAAAATTTTTGATAAAAATTTCTGTTAGAATTTTGGCAGGGAGGGAATGTCCATTTTTAAAGGTTTGGCTGGTTTATATAATTATAAAATGTAAACCATTCTTCGTTATGATTTGATCTATAATAGTTTCTTTGATAATGACCTTGATATGTATTACGTTTTTTTATTTTATTGAATAATAATTTGAAGAAAAAAATAAATTCATTCGAGTTTGGTCCAATAATTTCATTTTTTATTTATTTATTGGTTTTAATTGTAAATTGTTTTAGAAGGTCATTTGTTTTCCTTTGAATGGCATTCATTCATTCATTCAATATTCTTTTAATGTAAAATAATACATTTTTTTCCCCCATTCTAATACCACCATTTTTTATATTTTCTGAAAATAAGACCGTTTTGTAAATGTATTCAAATTCGGATGTTAGTAAATAAAAATCTGATGATGCTTTGAATGTTTAATTTTTTTTAATCCTAATAAATTACTTATCTTAGGCCTCGTTTATAGTAATAACAGAATATTATTCATCGCTAAACGATAACCTAGCTATACAATTTAACATTCTGCATTCTGTGAATTACGCTTCGCGAGCGAAATCGCGATATTTCGAGCTTACTATAAACAAGGCCTTACCTTCTTTGGTCTTATATTACAAAAAAATATATACCATATTTTTGTTTTATCATTTGCCAAATTTCGTTTTTATTAAAACGGTGCCAAACTTCCTCGGAGAGGGTAATGATGTTAATTTTTTTTATACAATTGTAATTATTTTTTCTTGATAATAAAATCTTTTATTTATTCCTAAAATCAAATTATGAATTTTTAAGAAATATAAATAAAATGAATATTAGAAAAAGAAAAAAACAATTCTTAAATTTAAAACAAAAAAAAACAAATAGTTATCCATTGCTAAATCCGGCACCACATTCGAAATTTATAACCCTGTATTCACAGTTAGCGCAGTATACGAAAATAAGATGAAAAATATAATACCTAATCGAGCCCTGATACGAGCCGATTATTTTATTTAGTTTTTTCTATAAAAAATTGAAACAAAATTTATTTTTTTATCATTTTATATACGCAATTATAAAATATGATAATTTACACATAGCTATAAACAATAAATAATTATATTAATATATTGTGGAATAATGATCAACTTTTCATTACGATTAAGATTACTTAAGGTATTCCATTTTACACCTCAATTTAGCCGATTAAAAACGCTTAATCCAGATTTTTGGCTAAAAATATTACCTAAACCTCGAAATTTGTCCGAAAGACGAACCTCCTACCCAAAATTCGCGTGATTGTTTCTATTTATTTACACTAAGTTACTTTGGGAAATAATTCAATTGCATTCCCTTCCATAAGCATAATGAATTGAAGATAATGAGTTAGGTCTTTGTACTTACAGGTGTTCTAATTTATGATTGCTTCCTGGAACTTTAGTGGCAGAGAGGGGGTTGAGACCTTTATCCTGACATTATTGCTAGTTATTATTTTAGTGAATTGTCCTGATTAATTCGATGACAGATTTAAGTAAGTCTAGTTCTGCAACTATTACTTTTTATGGGTAGATAAAATTTGGCACACAAAGGTTCCTAACTTAAGGCCTTGTTAAATCACCTATCTTTAGCCAATCCTATCCTAAAAATATTGTCTCGGTCTTTGAATGAGGCTCAACTTGGAGATTTGAGTCATTTTGCAAAGCTAACAAGTTTGACTGCCACATTGGAACTGGTTAAAGTTTAATGATTTAGCAATACTATAAAGCTTAAATCGTGGTGCTCAGCAAATTGTTATTAAGGGTATTAGCCAGAGTTGGGCAGATCTTCAATTTTCTTGGTTAAGATTTTAAATCTGATGGTGGTTAAGTTTGATTATGTAATAGTATTTAATTTAGAGCTTTTATTAATATATTTTGAAAGTATTTTTTTTATATCATCTAACTCAACCCACTTCATTATATTTATCATCATTGAAACAAAATTTCCAAGGAGCCCCTCCCCCATGACCAAAATATAAGGCTGCCCATATATTGACTAAAAGGGCACCCCCCCCCCTATTTATTTCACCGCCGGAAATTTAGATGACTCTATTGCGACATACCATTCCACCACCGTTTATGATGAGAATTTTTCTTGCTTGGAGTGTGTATATGCAATCGTTTTCCAATGCAAGCAGGATTTTTAAAGGAGGGGGGGGGTTCATTAATTATATGAATCGGATGTCTAATTCTATCTAAATATAATGCGGCCGTAATGGATGTATAGACTTCGATAAGAAAAACCAGGATTGATAAAGATAAAAATGGTTTTTGCCGAAGTTCCTCAAAAATAGAATCATTTTATTTTAGTCTCTAATTTACATTTTGACCGATGAATAAATTCCTATGCTTCATTGTTGTAAAAAAATTTAATCCAATGAAACCCTCTATTTATAAATAAAATAAGGTTAAGTCATAAAAAATAGGCTTAAACTTTATAATTCTAAGCCATACAAATTAGCTTTAATCTCGATGTCAAAAGTGAAATATTTGGCTTAATTTCATGGGTTAAGCCAAGCGTCGATTTTCCCATCACTATTCCAATCTTAAAATGAAAGTAACGAAATACAAAAATTCTATTAGAAAGAAATAACGAAATACCAAAAATCTATATATAATTTTTTCCCTTTTTAAGTATTAATTATAGATCTTTTACCTCTTCACTTTTTAAATTAATTATAGATCTTTCTTCTTTAATTATTAATTAATGAATCTTTTTTTCTCAAATATTTCTTTTTTCATAAATTTCCATAAAAATAATAAGTGATAGTATATACATAAATTTCTCTTTTTTAAAACAAAAATAAACATCTTTTTCCTTTGTTGCCACTGTATCTTTCTTTCCACAAAAATAAACAAAAATACATCGCTAACAACAGGTTCGTAAATATATATATATAAATTAATTATAATCCTTTAAAATATAATGAATTTTTATCATCCTAATATAACAAAACTAAGGGATTTATCTGAAAGCATGAGAGTTTTAGTCAATTCTTAAACATATTAAGGATTTTTGTAATGGGGGGGGGGGCTATTATGTAGGGGATTTCCTCATAAATTTTATAGGAGATCTTTAGGTTAGCGATGCAAAATGGCTCCATTTAAGAGCCAATTTTTAAAAACGACTAACTCAGTATTTTATCCAGAAAATTATTACGCAAGCCTGAAGATTTATAGATGGAATATCTATTAGCAAGATTTTGAGGCTTAGTCCATATGTTTCTGAAATATTGAGTTAGCCGTTTTTAAACATCGGCTCAAAATGAAGCGCTTTTGCACCACTACTTTAGGTCCACTTATTATGGGTCTTTTGCTATATTAGATTTTTATACAAATAATTTTGTTTTCATTTTTTAATTCTTTGTGATATATTTTATGTATTATGAATTTTTAGTTGGGGGGGGGGGTGTGTAGGAGGGAAATTTTTATTAGCTTAAAAAGATATTTAATATAACAGGCAAATCTCCCCCCCCCCCTTTTGACTACGCCCCTGAGTCAATCAGATCTCAGACTATCTTCTGATGACAACTTGGATTGTTCAAGAATGTTTGTTATGTGAATCAAGTTAGGGATTTGAATCCCTGACATAAATGTCCCTTTTTATAAATTTTTTTCTAAATTGGATATTTGACCGGTGTATTTGTCCTATCGAGTAAATTCACTTAATAATTTTGTAAAATATTGAAAATTTTTTTTTAACCTATAAAATAGAACTAATTTAAATATCTCTAAAAATCTAGGAATTATGAAGAAACTAATTTCTTTTTTAGATGGTAAACGTATTTGAACTAGTTTAATTTTTTTTTAAAAAAAATGAACTTTTACCTTTTTTTTATGGATTTATTAACATTCTTATTTAAAAATTATATTATATGATTTATTTATGAAACATCTTCTTTTTTTTAATTATATAAAACAGATAACTTGGCACAAACTTGTCAAATTTTTTTTTCGTCAATTAATAATAATTTTTATAAAAATTAATCCAACTTTTTTTTTACTTATAAAAAATGAAATATGGTAAGCATTACAGATTAAAATAAATCAAAATTTACTCAACATGAAACGGCTAAGACATCGACCTTGATCTTGATTTAGATATCGTAAAAATATTTTCTAAAATTTTTGTGGGAGAAAAATTAGGAGATTTTGAATTTCTTTTGATCTATTCTTAAATCGAATCGAATTATTCGTTTGTAACGAAAAAGGAAGGAAGTAAGAAAGAAGGAAAAGGAAGGAAGAAGGAAAAAAGATCCACAATTCGCACTACGAATGAGTGGTACGTACGAACACGAGTAAAATTATCCTAATCATTCTAAGGAATCAAATACAAAAAGTCATATATTCGTTTTTTGAAATAGGCATGCTATTTAAGTTTTGGCTATTATTTTTATTTATGTTTCAAAAGTTTTAAAATTCTAGGTCGATGCTATTGCCAGACGGTTGACATGATATATAACTTTTTAAACTTATAAGCTTGTATTTGTTTTTTTTTCCTATTTATTTTTGTTTTATAAATAAAAACTTTTAAATCAATCAAGTTTAAATTGTAATTTTAATTAATTATACAAAACCGATATCAAAAATTTTTGCCATTTTTTTTTTAAAAAAAAACTTTAAATTGCATATGTTTTTTTAAAAAATAATATAAATATTTTTAAAAATTATTTATTGGCATTTTTAAAATATCATCCGTAAAAATTGATAATTTTTTTATTTTGTCGTTTTTTTTTATAAAAAAAAAATAAAAATAAAATAATGATTATTAAAGATGCAAAATTGCAAAATACCTTAATTTTTTTTTATAGCTTTTTCAAAAATATTCTTTAATTATAAGAATTTTTGACTTTGTGTAATAGAAACATCTTTCATTTTTTTTCTTTTTTTTTTGAAACCTGCATCATATCTTATTTTTTGCATGCATAAAATATCCACATCCTCTAACGATTACTCGACTCCTCTCTTAAGCTTGTCATATAAAAGTTCTAAGGAATTATTATCCTCGCCAGCCAGTTCGATCTCGTCCGTGTCTTCAATTTCGAAGAAAAGTTCTCTAAAACATTCGAAGGAGTCCAAAACGGTAAGGATTTTTTTTTTGTAAACAATTATTTTCTAGAAAGTTTGGTGTTTAGGTTTCCATGCTTGGTACATTTTTCTAATAAATTCTGTATAATAAACTTTTATAATTATTCTGCTTAGATGAAGATGAGGGAAGTATTATCTTGCGAATTTAATTTTTTTTTATCTGCCCATATCTGAAATTTGTTATATATTTTTAACAAGTGATCTTCCATCGGGTCTAATTTTTCAAGCCCGCCCGAATTTATTTAAAAAATATTAGGGACCTAGCCAGAACCCGCTATTTTTAATCCCATTCTGCCCTGCTCTATAGAAATTGTGTTGGACTCTGGCGACTTGGCTCTGTCTATTATCAATTTATTTTTCCGTCAGAGCAATATTCGATCTGAAATTCATCCCTCAAACTTGGAATCGAACGAGGATTGAAATAATCGCCTCAGATCAGGCTTGTAAAACTACGAGCCTTACCTACCTATTTTTAAAATAAGAATTTTTTTTTAACCACAAGCGGCAAATAATTTTCATAAAAAAACATGTTATAATGTCTAGGACTTTATATATAACATATAATTAAAATTATAATGGTAAATGATAACATCGTGAGTTATCATCGTATAATCTTTATTTGAATGGCTAATGTGGCTAGGAAGGTTATAAAACTGTCCGTCACTGCAAGTTATTTCGATCTAGATTCGATCCCTTGCTTGAGACAATTTTTTTTTCCTCATACGAAAAGCAACCTTCACTAGCGTCTAACTTATGAAAGAGGGTATGGTTAGGGGCACTCATAAGATGGTTTAGGGTTAAATTTAAACTTTTTTAGTAAGTTATATAATACTGAACGCCGTTATGTATAAATATCAATACCCAAATTCTATGATGCATGGAGCATGTTAGTTTAAAAAAGACCCAATTACTAAAGTATTTTTCAAAAGCTAACAAATAATAGGTGAAATTTATAATTATATAGCTATGTAATTCATTTCACCCTCATCCCGCCATCATTGTAAATTTAACTTCTTATTATTTGATTTTCTTTCGTAAAAATATCGCCCGAATGGCTTTGTTCGTAATATATTTTCCTAGGTTTTAAATAACTATAACTGGTTGATTTGATATTTGATCATATTTGTTACAATATATATGTTCCACAGACTGCTTTTAATTTATTGCTACATGACTAATTACTCTTTACATTTTTCTTTTTGAAATAAAAAAAACATTAAATTTTGAACTTTAAAATTTTTGACTCTTAGCAATTTATTAAATATTTATCATTTCAACATAGATTTCAAAAATATAAATAATGCTACATATTTTTTTTTAGCATACTTGCGTTAAAATTTTCATAAAAAAAATAATTGTCGTTTATTTTAATTGTTCTTATTATAGTTTATTTTAATTACATAATATTTAAATTAAACAGGAGGGCTGTGACTACGGGGGGTTGGTGGGGGTGTTGCACTCAACAAAATGACAATAATTTTAAAAAAATTGTCCGTATTTATCTAAATATACAAAAAAATATATAGGCATATCTTTGATTATAATCGCCCAATAATATTTAATTTTGGGGTTAAAATACTTGAAGGAATTCTTTTTTTTTTTTAAAAAAAAATAAAATATCAATTTGATCGTTTGCGACAAGTTGTCTCCAATTTCTACTGACAATTAAATTATTAATTTAAAAAGGACGATTCGGATTTTATCACAAATATTTTTTTTTAAAAATATATAGATTTATTCTAATTTGAATCACTATTCAAAAATAAAATTACAAAGTGAAAAGTGAATAATAAATAGTCTTTGTTAGATTTTTGATACACTCGGCTCAAATGTTAAATTAATTTTAAAAAAAAAATTTATAATTGTTTTTTTTTAATTTTCGTTACTAGCTACACTATTGGTTTAGGAGTGTATTTGAGTTAAAGTGAAAAATTAGCAAGAAGAAATTACAATTATATTTTAGATAAGATTCATTTAAAACTGATGTATATAGTGGTTAAGCTGTTCCATTCTTAAACCCGGCTAACCTAATATTTTAGCCAGGAATATTAGTTAAGCCTGGATATTTTGCTCGTAGAAAGTGGAACTGCTTAGACATCTTTTACGGAAATCTCTAGGCGTGTGCCTTTTTTTTTAGCTGTTTAATAACACTAGGTATATATAATTAGCCCGCGCTAAATTTTGCCTAAAAATTAGCTAGTCGTGGGTAACTAGTTATCTGTTAAATATAAAAATACTACAGTTATTACATTTTTATGCAAAATTGGATTCTCCCACTCCTGAGGGGTTACCGGGAGGGGGAGGTCCGTTATAACCTTTGTTATAAATTAACACTTCCATTTTTTAAAGTATGGCCTAATTTTTTGATAAGTTTTTATATAATTGGGCAATGTTATCAACCAAGTACTCCAAGGTTTTCCGATGACTGACTACCACTTGCTCAAAATTATTGAAGTTTGATAAAAAAAGAGGTTATCTTAGAAAAATAAGGGGTCGATGGAACAATCACTGTAGCAATTTTTTTTTAATATTGATTTCCCAACACCACCGCACTCTTTAAATACTTAAAATATATTTATTTATTTATACATTTTCTTTAAAATAGAGATGCGTTATATCTTATGCTTGAATGAATGTTTATTTATTTTTTTTTGTAGCGTCATCATGTGAAAAATTAGCGTGGCATATTTTATTATATTTTTTTTAAAAAAACTCTATCTCTCAATTATCCACCAATCTGAATCATCGTAACATAATGATAGTAATTTCCCCTCCCTTCCCCAAGGCGCAGATATCAAATTTTTTTTTCTTCTCATCAATGAAAAAATTACGCGTTTTTGTAAAATAAGTATTTAAAATAACTAACTAATTTTTTTTTAAATTGTTACAAAAAGAAATAAAGCTTTAAAAAAAATTGAATAAATTATTTATATTTTTTTTTACCGATACCAAAAACCCCGAAAATGATTTTAATATTTAAAAAAGGATTGTTTTGTTGGTTATTTTTTTTTTTTAAAAAAAAATCATTTTATAATATTTTATAAAAAAACAAATTTTTATATTTTATCAAAAGAACTTGGGTTGTTAAATTTCTAAATGTGACATTAATAAAATTCATGTTTTTAAAAATGATCATCAAGACAAATCCAGCAAATTATGAAGAATCTCATTCCGCCAATTATCATTCGCGTAATCGCGTAGTTTCTTCGACCACGGCCAAAACATCTACCGCTTCAAATATTAACGATAATACTGCGACCATTGATTACAAAAAGGTTCTATTTTTTAATAACCCAGTTTATTTTGCTATTATTATTTACAATTGCTATGATGTACAAATTTTGATATTATTTTAACAAAAATTACTATTTTTGAAATTATTTTAAAATACTTATTTTTATTATTTTTACAAAAATTTTATCAAATATTTCAAATAACTTATATATATATAATATAATTTATATACACATTAAGATGTGTAATTATTTGCTAACAATGCATTCCGCGCATACTTTAAATTTTCTATATATATATATAATGTTTAGATAATTTTTGAATTACTCATAAAAATATAAAGCACCTATAGTATTGATTAGGCCGATTCAAACACTAATACAAAATAGTAAATTAAGTATAAGAAATTTTGCCTAGTAACATATAGAAAATGTAATAAGCAACAAAAGCCTAATCTTTTATGCCTATTTATTATTATAAATACTCCCTATTATTATAACATAAATATTATTATATTTTTTAAATTTAGTTATACGATGAAACGAGGCTAGAAAACGTTAAACTTAAATCGAAAATAAAGGATTTAGAAAAAGAGCTGCAAACCTCCAAGGTCTCTTCATTATTTTTATAATATACATTATTTTTATTCGAGATGTGCCTCATCCGGTATCAGCCATGATCCGGGATTTTCCCTCTTTGAATTCGACTGGTTCTTGACCGGTAAAATGGTTCAAAAGTTCATGATCAGATTATTCGAAATTTATAGCATCGGTATTTTGCACATAGGAATACATTATTGGCTAAATTAGATTAAAACGAGTTAAGCAAAATGATTGTACTATTTACCGACTTTAAATGATTTATTTAGCAGACTTTTTAAAAAATTTTTACTAATATAATTCATCCAGAGATGTATTCCTGCATGCGTTGAATACTTTTTTTATAAGATATAACACGACGTGACTAAGGTCTCGTTTATGATAAACACTAAATACCATAATGGCTTCAAGTGACGCGTAATAATTATACTTCTAGCGATTAATTACGAATAGCTAGTTCGAGCTACATCGCGGATTTTGTACTTACTATAAACGACACCTAAGACATTGATTACGCCATTTGATTATCATATATACGCTTTAAGTTCCTTTTTCAAGTAGAAAAATAAAAACAATATGAAACATTTTTATGAAAATTTTCAGAACTTTATCATTAGGTTTCTTTAAAGTTTTTAAATGTTTTCGATGTACCCTAATCTGTGAAATTAACAAAATGGTTACAGACAGAGTTGTTAAAGTAGCGCGCTACTTAGTTACTTTTTAAAAATATAACTTTAAACACTAAAATTATAATTTAATTTTAAATTTTATTAAATTTAGAAATTAAAATTTATATTTTCTTAATATGTTAACCCAAATAATTTTCGAAGTAAATGGATATCGAGGTAATAAGTTTCATGTGAGATAGATTCAGATGAGAATATAAATGAAGTGGAAGTTACACAAGAAGAAAATGGAAATTTTGAAAACTTTAAGAAGTTTCCATTTCCGAAATTTCAAAAGTATTTTAAAATGTATGAAAAATCGGTTATAAATTCATATCTTTAGATTATAAAAAAAATTATATCTTTTAATAATACGAGCCAACACCCATTAAATTCATTTTTTAATTCAAAATTTGCAAATAAGTATTTTTGATAATTTTTCATATTGATAAAATAAAATACCCCATTAGTACTAATGTTGAGCGATTATTTAATAAGACTAAACTTATACTTATTGATCAGCGATCTAGACTTGGGGATGATAATAAATAATAAACTTCTAAATATTTATAATATAAATGTTGATTTTTTTATGTACACAAAATAAAATATAGTATAACCAAAAAATAAAAAAGATTTATTAATAAATTTTAAAAAGTGGCGGTAGCTAATAGCGCGCTTGGTTTTCACCGGTTTAAGTAGCGGTGGCGTGCTACCTTTTTTTTGGTAGATATCGGTAGCGGTAGCGCGCTCCTTTTAAAAAGAGTGCTTAACGAGACTGGTTACAGCACAAAAAATTCATCTTTAGATGAATGGAATGAAGAATACTGTCAATCAATTATATTTAATTTATATTTAAGTTTTTATTGGAATTTAAAAAATTTAACATCCGGTTTCGAACCCTCGGCAAAAAAACAATTTTAGGATCCGATTTATTATTAATTTGCTTGTTTATTCGAGAAAATTTAGGAATAACACAAAAAACAGAAGAGGACTTGATAATAATATTTATAAAATAGACAAAGTCAAATATTTGCAACAGACCAAATCTTTCTTTGTCTCACGTAAACAGTGAGAGGGCTTAAGGTTCAAGACAAACTCTTAAAAAGTGGCGTAAAATTTTTTAAATAAATTGCGTATATGTAAAAGTACATTCCGAACATTAGAATCGTAAAATAAAATAATGGTATCACAAAAATCAGTTTTATATATAATATAATCCAAATGCAAATGTACAATTCAGATATCAAGCACCATTGATTTATAAAACGGTTGTTATAGAAATAGATAGCCAGCCCTATTTATAAATGATGATAATAAATTCACAAAAAATTAAGCAAGTCATTTATGATATGATCCAATTCCAAATGCACAATGCAGATATCAAAATTGATTTATAAAACGTTTATTGTAGAAAAGATACCCATAGAGGAGAGATATAAGAGCCTTAATTGGCATTGGGAAAAAAAATTAGATGTAGCCAGAAGATTCGTATAAATATCGGGTCTGGGCAGACTTTTCATAAGGCCGGGCCTGACCTTTCTTAAATTTTTTAAGTAGTAAAAAAAAATTTCGGGACGGACCGGGCAACTAAAAACTATTGTAGGCGAGTACTTGAGGAATTTAGTGCAATTCAATATTGCTCTAGGATATGGAGGAAATTTTAAAATTTAAATCATTTATGGCGCTCATTTTTTTTAAAAAAGATTTAATCTTGGCCGAATTGTATTCCACTATGCATTTATTTTGAATCAATTTTAATTTGACTCGATTTTTCCATATATATTTTTTTATCTTTAATTAAATTTAAGGCAAAATTTTATGACAAAATTGTCCGAAATTTATAAGGTAAGTTATATTATACATATGGATGAATAGAGTTCTAGCAAAATTAATTTAAAAAAGGCGCCATAAATGTTTTAAATGTCAAAGATTCATCCGATTCTTACGACAATGATATTACAAGACTATTAAAGATATAATCGGGGAAAAAAAATATATATTTGTTAAGCGGTTATAAATTGGCCTGTCCTGCCCAAGATATAGATTTTCTTTTGGATTTGCCATCAAGAACGTTTTACCTTATTTCTCTTCTTTTTTTAAAAAAAAAAATTTAACACCGCAAATTATTGAAAAAAGAAAGAAATGGAAAGAATCAACATTTCAATATTCTAACATTTTAATTTTATGATTTTTACTATCTTTATAATATTATAAATCATGAAGGGTGATCGTAAAATTTTGGCTGAAATCAAACCATCGAGTGATTATAACAGTGACAATTCTTCTCAGTCTACCCTCTCGCGAAAAGTTAGTATAACATAAGTCTTTTTTTTTGGATATGAACAATATATTTTGAATCTTCAAGTATCGAACGTTACTATATAAATTAACCTCGTAGAGGTCTAATTGGCCAGGAGTATTTTTAGACCCTGTTTAGAGTTTGATCCATTCAAGAGCCCTGAAATTCAATCTCGAAATATTTTTAAAAAAATTTTTAGACCCGAGCTCGGCCCTGAAATTTTTAAAATGAAATATATCAATTTTAAAGCGCATTTCTTTTACGAAGATAAATAAATTATTTCATTTGGGCAAAATTTGAGAAAATATCTTTCGTTATTTTTTTTTTTTACTTAATCGATTGCAGGGCTATAATATACGGCCCAGCCCTAGTATTTTGTAAATATTTTGAGAATACGAGAAGTCAACAATAATTGTCGAAGTAATATGATTTCATCAGATTTTCTAACTAGCAATATCATTAAATTTTTTTTAATAAAAAGGTCTGGCTCGTGTGTCCCTTCTTATCTGGGTTTAGTTTTAAGCTTAACCCGGAATTCTAAGATCATCCAGATCTCTGACCATTTTTTTTTAAAATATGTATATTTATTTCATCCTTGACAAATGATTTTTAACCAGGAAAAACGAAATTTGGAAATCAAGATTAGCGAACTGGAAGAAGAACTCAAGGTAAATCGCGTAATATATTTACAAAAATCATAAATTTTTTTATTATTATAGAAAATGGAATCGTTGAAAGAAGTAAATCAAAGACTTAAACACGAAAACGGCGCTCTTATCAGAGTGATTAGCAAATTATCTAAATGATTCGTGCACCATTTGAAAAAAAAAATGATATCATAAATTACCACCACCTAAACCCCGACGTCGCAATCAATATTATAATAAATAAAACCAAAGAAATTTTTTTTTGAAGATATTTATAAACTTACTTATTGCAAATATATTATATAATATATATATCAAGAAAATCTCTTTTTTTAATCTATCTATAGCCCGGCTTCGCATTCGTTTTATCACTATGCGATAATTGTACATATTATTTCGGGTTTAAAGTACGAACTCGCATATTTTTTTTTTTAAAATATTTTAATTTATACAAATTTATTTTCTTTTTGGATAGTTTTTTTTTACCCCTTGAAAAATAATATATTCTAATAAATGTTTGATATAATATAATGATTACCTTTATCGGTATACTATATTTATAATGTCATCATTTCTTTCTTTTTTTTAAAAAAAAAACTATTCTTAAAACAAATGCTCCTTTTTAAGAATTAAATAAAGATATTTTAAGGAAAAGAAAAACTAGCTCGTTTGATGTTTAAAGTTGTTAACATTTTGGGAAAAGGCTGTTTTAGATGTAAAATATATCTGATCCGAAATGGTTCCTGAAAATAATATGAATTTAGGCTTGCCTTCTGGCGGTTTTTTACCCTGTTATATATATTACGTTCCTCTCATTTTAAATATGTTTATTTAACTTCAAATTTGTATGGAAGGAAAAGAGGGGGGAAGTTAATTTTATTATAAACAGTGGTTATTATTATTTTTTATATCTTGAATGCAAAAAAAAAACAAATTCTTATAAGATTTATTTTTTTTAATAAAAAAAGTTTACACAATATAAAAGAGTATTGAATATTTTTGGGCAATAAAATTTAAAAAATTAATTCGTTGTCATACTCATGTCATGGATCACGGACAGTGGAGAAAGATACCCAGACAGAGGTTCCCAGGACAAAAAGGCAGTACTTACAAAAAAATACCTTAAATTTTAAAAATATGTTTATATAATTTCTTTTTGGTAATTTTAAATATGTTACCTATTTTAGGCCGTATTTTGGTCCTACCTATTTCCAAATGGCTTGATGTTTAACCGGCTATATCTCTATTAAACACCCTATAAAGTAAGAGAAAACACCACCAACACTAGTTCAAAACTATTTAGCTTAGGCTAAGGTATAAAAAATAAATCGATCCAGGACCGCCTTAATTTTTTTTTTTGAAAATTGGGATATTTTTGTCTGATATCTTTTTATCCGTTGATATTTTTGTCCGGCTCTTTTTTGCAGGACATTTCTGTCCCTGATCCTTATCTTGAATACGTTAATAATTGAGTGAGTATCAAAATGAAAGGCTTCACGCGAATATTTATTATACCGCTCAGTAATTCATATATTAAACGTAAAAAAAAAATAAAGATGTATATTTCTCAATTTTTATTTCCCTTGTAAAGGCACGTTATTTACTTAAACCACACCAGCGTGATTTTCATGTAAGCGAACTGCTGCTGCATAATTTTTTTGACTATTACTGTATAAAGACATTATACTAATTTTTTGGGTGTTGGGGGATTTTTTTTAGACTTGAACCGATACTTATCAAGTGGCAAATTTTCTAGGGGAAACCGCCCACATCTCCTTTTTTTACTATGATATATTGCATAAATTTTACGTAATTCATATTTTAAGTTGCTTATTTGGCGGATCCCATTTAAAATGTAGAACATAGTTTTTAATTAAAAATAAAATTTACCTATACTTTTAAAAATCCAGGTTTGGGTTCAGTTAAAATACCATGGTTTCAGGTTCACCTTGATCTTATCATAGTCCTTTCCTTATCTTTATATAATTAATAACGAAAAATAACTAAACAAATTTTAAAAATTTAATAGCGACTTAATGGCATAGGGCGAGCATGTTTAACTATAAAAAAAGTCCCATATGAACTAATGTAATTCTCTACTTGGAAGGGGGCAATCTAGAGCCAGAGATGATATGAGTAGTAAGTTGGAAGCCTCGGCCGGAGATAAGTAATTGGTGAGGGAATTTGATCAGGAAAACGGTATCTCGACTATTCATTCTAATAGTAAAACATTAAAAATTATATTTTATCCATTTTTCTTCCATATCTAACCCCGATGGAAGAAGAAATAGCGTTTTTGTTTTAGTAAAGAGAAGGAAGAATAATAATATCAAAAAGGAATATGCATATATAATTTTTTCTATATGGCACTGCCTCATCATATAGGGATGGAAATTTCGTTATATAAACCCATGATTCCAATTTCTAATTGGAATTTAATGTTCACAAAACTGATACTATTTTATTTTATCTTGGATATTGTTCTTTAAATCTCCTTTGTACTATTCCTTTCGTAATTCCCCAAATATATTCGATTTGGTTAAGGTCAGACTTGATGAAAACATTCTATTTCCAATCCTTTATTTTATTATCTAGAAAGTATTTTTTGCCTATAATATATATAGCATGGGGTGCCGTCCTTATAAAGAAATTTCCCTGCTGAGAATTCCCTTTTTTTATTGGATAAGCTACCAAGACGAAGATATCTTCAGTTATAAAAATTTTTTCAATGTTATTAAAGAAACTGCTCACACTCTTTCCAATCACTTAACACCATATAATTGCACTTATGGTTTTATTCAGCTTCATTTCTCTTCTCATAACGAGACATTTATTAATTGTATTCTCTTAAATCTTTATCACTATATTTCCTGATTCCTATTTTTGAAAGCCTAGTTTCAATGTTTACGATGAGATATTTTCTCTTTTGTTCAAAGCTGTTTTTAGCTCTATATAAATAAATATAATGCAAAATAATTATTAACTAGCGTTTTTTGTCATACAAAATAAACACGATTAGTGAATCTTTATTACAAGTGAGAACCTTCCGGGGAACCATATTACGGTGGTTAATTTTTTTGGCATTCTGTTGGAAGATATTGAGGATCAATTAAGCCACTAAATATTTTCCCGAATTACAAAATGTTTGTTTTAATTTTAGATTTTAATAAAGTGCCAAAACCTCTATTTTGCCTATAACCTACGAGCGGCTAATTCAGCCGGTATACGGTTTAAATTTTGGAGGATCGCTTAACGGTCTACACAATGACATAGGTTTCAGAATTGGATCCTCACTTTCTTCGTAATTCCGTATAACTCGATGACGGCTATTAGTGATACGGATATTCGGTTTAGAGAATATTAAAGTACAAATTATTAATTAGTGAACAAGTTTCAGAATATGATCTTTCATATTTTCGGTTTTGCAAAGTGCTATAACACTTCTCTTAATTTGCCTATAACTCACTAACTTCTGTCGTCTGATCGGTAATTGATCCTTCAAAATTTTACGCTTCTCTTATTTTGCTTATTACTTACTAAACTTTATTTCCACCGATGTCTGGTTTGAAGATGAAGTAAAACTCTAAATATTGACTTAAATTTAAAAATTGGACCTGATTTGATGACCTCATATTTTTTAAAACTATTTAGCTGCAGGATTAAAGTTACGCTAAAGTGACCGTGACGAAAGGAATAAAAAGTAAATTGCTTTAAAAAGAGTATTTATTCAACTTCCATATCTCTGTTTGCACAATGAAGTTTAGAAGGCAATTGTAGACTTTAAAAATACCAAACTAATTCTTTGCCTTCCTTGAATGGTATAGGCTAAGTTTAGCTCTAAGGATTCTAGGGTAGATCAAAACGCCATTTTTTTGACAAGCTTAACTAATAATGTATTGTTTTATGTTGGATAGCTATCTCTTTACTTGAAATGGAGAGGATGGGACCTATTCTACTTATTTCTTTAAAAGTCAAGAATTTAAATATGGTAAATTTTATTCATCAGTCGACAAAGAATAACCAGCCAGTAGAAAGAAAGTGAAGGAAAGATAGAGATTTTCTTATATATGATGATCGCTTGATAATAGCCAAAAGGATAACAAAATGGTAAGCGTCCAGCATTGAATAAACCAATGATATAAATAAATAATTTTAGTACAATTTTAAGATTTTTTTATTATTATTGTAAACAATTTGTGATTGTCAATTTTTGATTTCAACTATTTTCGGAATTAAGAATTATTTTCATCATACACTTTTATTTAAGTTCATGAATAATTTATATAAATCATTTCTTTATTATTCTTATTGTATTTTTCAATAGGAAATGAAATGCTTTATTTTTTTTAAAAAAAAAATTATATAGTTCACTAAATATATTATCGAAATAATTTACTGTATTTAACATAATCTTAATACAATGTTCAACTATATAAATAACCATACAGATTTCATGGATTAGGTGTTTCGTAAGTTTTATCTAAACCCAAAATTACGATAATTACAAAAAATATTTATGGACTTCTGACTGGGATTAAAAACCTTTATAAAAAAATCTTAAAGGTGCCGCCGTGTTGAACTTTACACCAAATGATATTTATTTTAAAAAAATAATTGAAATTATACGAATATCAAAATCAATGTCATAAATTATTAATTTTAATATCGAAATTTTTTTTTAATTTTATACAAACCAAAAAAAAAGGCTTGAAATAATTTTATTTTAATAAACAATATTCTTATTTTTATAGAGTTTAAATTATGTATTATTATAGTATATAAAGGTTCTAAAATTAATTTCACTATTTTATTTGGCCAAATCAATTGGCCAAATAGGATTGAAAGTGAATGATGAAACTCTTGTCTTATTATTTCATTTATCTTTTTTTTTGAATCGGGACATTGAACAATGGAGCATCCTTAGCAACACCTATATCATTTCCCCAAGTTTATTTATTGATGTATTTCTGAAATTTAAAAAATAAAATAAAAGAAGATAGTGATATATATAACAAATTTTCCAAGGTTAGGGACAAAAAAATTCAAAAAGCTTCAATTTTATCTCGAGCCAATGATTCTTACCCCCCCCCCCCTCCCCCCAGTTGACTAAATTATAAAATAATTCAAGCTGATACTGACTACGTATGTATCGATATACGTTTGATAATTTGTCATTTTAATGCTTTTTTTGCCCCCCCCCCACCTTCCATGGAAGTCTATGTTGGTGTATTCCATATCTAATAGTCTTAATAAATTATTGTTCTGCTTGAGTCGACTCTTAAAACTAATTGGCTAAGTTTTAGGCCGACTTACTAGCACTATTCATGGCCGCTTCTACGTTAAAATATCATTAAAACTAAGTTTTATTATTATTCAACTATCAAACAAAAAAAATTAACAGGTTAAATCTTTGGCTTTGTCAGATACCAGACGGATTTTTTATTTTATAATTATATTTTTTAAACATTAATATCAATTTAAAAAGCGGATTTTAGAGTAATCTAATCTTATAAAAGGTTCTGTACGTAAATTATTTTCAATGTTTCACTAAGTGTTACTTAATATTTTGAAATCAAATTTAAAAAAAAAAAATTACTTAACAATCAATAATAATTGGTTTATTTAATGATTAATTGTAAATTATTGTAAATTTCTAAAAAAAACACATAAACGAGAAAGAAGTAACTCAATATAATAAATCACAACATAGATATTTATATATTTGTATATAATTTATACAATATAAAGACTAATCTAACAAAATATGAATATAAGTTAAGATAACCATCTGAATCCAATTGAAATCATACTAGGTTTTATTGATAATTTCTCTTTCTCTAACCACAAATTTGTATAGTAATCCAGAATTATTTATGAGTCGTTTTTGTGGGATTTCTTTGGAACGGAAATGAAAATAAATATATTCAAAATATTCAAACGAAAAAATTATACACTCAATATTTAATTAAAATATCTAATTAATCGACTCGAGTAATTATAAGGCATCAGATTATTTTATTAGCTTATCTAGAGGTAATAAATGCGAGTGATACGCTATTTATTTTATTTCTATACCTTTCGAATTTTTTTTTGAACCTTTTATCCATGCTCAACGTGATATATATCACGGTTATAAAGAAAAAAAATTCCAAATTATGTCCTGATTCCACCAACCAATCGATGTTCATTCGCGTGTAGGGCCTAATATTCTCCAAGTGCTGCCTAATCGCGACAGTTAGTAAACTGGGTACGTGGCATACTAAATAAAGGAAAAAGAATATCAAGCAAGATATATTTCTCAAGATATCATGCCTCCACATATCTTTTATTACTTTCCTTGACGATGATCTATTCTCGACTCCTTGCGAATTATTCTTACTTTCCACTATTGAGGTGCCAGTGAGATTAGACGAATTTCTGGGTGATATGCTTCTATTTTTCAAAAACTTCCAAAGTGATACAGTAATATAAATGCCAAAAAATAATATGAGTACCCCTGGGATGACGGATAAAAAGGTTTCTCTCATTATATCGTAGTAAAATATCCACATGGGTTCGTGGAGTTTTATTTTGTAATACAATCTGAACAGCGTTTTACCGTTGTGCTTTATGGCGTGCTCGAACACATGTTTCATCATAAATCGAGACTTGAAATTGGTGTCGGATTTGTGATATACACAGATGCATGAGCGCATGTCGTACCAAAAGTTGCTAGAGACACATATGAACATAGCCAGGATCCAAAATGGTATGGGTAAATATTTCAAAGTTTTGCAGCTTTGAAATCTGGCATACCTGAATGGTAAACTCAAGGACACGAACCGGTCCATCAAAAGCAAGAGAAACGAAAATATGCCAGCCTTCGAGGTAGATTTCATGAATATTAGTTGATAATGTGACACGAAATCCATCCATTCTCGATCCAACGAATAGATGGAATAATATATTACCCTGATCTTCTCGAACAGCCAAGTCATGTAAAAGGCGCAATACAGTAGACTGAAAGAGACCATATATTTCATAAAGGTATCCCCCAGTGTCCTCTTAGGCAGATTCTTGAGAAAAATTAACCCTACGGTGTTACCTAAAACGCCCATGATTAATAATATAGGAGCTATTATCAGCTTGTAAATCGTATCGTAATTCCAAACAAAAGAATGCGTAGAAAAAACGCAAAGAGGCAAATTAAAGGTGTCGTTTAAGGGTATTTGATTATTGGGTATCATTGACCTGGCTTGCCTCAATAAAAAACTTCTGTTTCCGTATGATTCCGAAAAATTTGTGGCTATCTGTATCATGATATTATTTTATTTTTATTTTTTTTAAAAAAAAGATGCTTTCTTAATGTGAATTATATATTAGTTTTACACATTTATTATTAAATAGTTAGTTTTAAAATTTTTTTTTTGTTAATCAAAAAATATAATTTCTAAAATTGAATAAACTTTGTATTATATTTTTAAAAAATTTTTTTTTAAATATTCGATAATGGGCAAAAAAAATAACAAATAAATGATTCAAATTAATTTCGTATAAGAGAAGAAAAATAAAATTAAAAATATTCGTTTTTTTTCTCTATTTATTTTAAATGTTTGAAAAAAAAAATTCTTTTATTAATTTTTATAATATATCGATAAAAAGATAATAGTTGATAATAAATTTACATAAAAATAATTAAAAAATAAAAATAATATAAGAAATTGATTATATTTAAAAAATAAATCTTCCCGCGCATAGGCGTAAAGAAGGACTGGTCGTGGTGACACCCCTTCTCCCTTCAGCAATTAGAGTGCTCTTATAATTATCATTTTAAGCTGATAAAAATGTTTTCCTACACCCTCCCTCCCCCAAGAAGTGAGTATTTAATTATTCTATGCTCTTTATAATCTAAAAGTCTGATTTTGCCAGAAATGTTTGGAATACTTACCCCATGAATTTCTGACAATTTTGCCACGAACCTTTGAACTTAATCTAATTTATATTAGGTTTTCTATATTTTTTTTTAATATAAATTATGAATGACTCAATGGTTAACGGCAAAATTAACTATAATTCTAAAGATAG
Organism: Gordionus sp. m RMFG-2023; assembly: GCF_954871325.1. Taxonomy (NCBI): domain Eukaryota; kingdom Metazoa; phylum Nematomorpha; class Gordioida; order Chordodea; family Parachordodidae; genus Gordionus; species Gordionus sp. m RMFG-2023. Next base: position 8,427,762 of record NC_088777.1, read on the forward strand.
GTATTCTAAACATGCTGAAATAAATTTTCGATAAAATTAGATTTTTAAATTCAAAAAAAAAACGTTCTTAAAAATGATTAAAATTAAAAAAAAAATTACACATTGTCGGAAAAAAACACATTGGCGCTAACATAATATAAAAAAGGTAAAATCCCTAAATGATTTTTTAATATATACAAGTGGACCTAAAGACCTCCGATAAAATTTTTGGAGAAAGGCTAACCTAATATCCCCCTCCCCTCCTTAATGGAATCCTAACTACGCCTATGCCCCTTATACTATGAAGTCATGCATTCACAGATATAGGAAAAATTTCTAGTCCTATTTTTCTGGCGTATCCGTCACCTTTCCTGTTGGCAAGTACTAATAAAATGGAATGAATATTGTTTAATGAGTATTTTTTTAGCCATTGAGTAAGATTTCGGGAAAATTCGATTTTAAGAATATATCTATGCATGTAAAATTCCACTCTAAGGGTACACCCTTCTCCGAAAAGACAAGGTATACCCTCCTGTCTTTTGTTGTCGGCGGGTTCAATGGGATGGAGCATGTTGACAGATTTTTAAGCACTGACGATTATGTTTCTTACAGGGTTCCATGTCAACTCAACGAAACTTTTATATCGAGTATTTACACTGAAGCGATTTTTGAAGCCATATTCGGAAATAATCTTATTCGGAAATACTCTTCCGTAAATTATCAAATATGGCGAATTTTCTATAAAATCCTTACCGTAAACTCTCCGCCACCTATTTTAAAATTTAAAATCTCATGGTCGCAAAAATGTTGTGAAAGGAAAATTCCAGCCTATGTTAAATTAACTTACAAGAAAATTATGATCTTACAAATAAATGAAAAGAAAGTATAATTTATTAATATTAATATATCAAATTTTTATAAAACCTGCCTATATAATAAGCAGAGCAGCTTAACATTAACATGGTTTCTTCTTCGAAACACAATGTTGAATTTGAAAAGGATATTGAAAGTAAAAATACTAAAAAGTAGTTTGGTAATTTTTCTTTTCCTTAAAATTTAGCTTATATTTTTTTTTAGTAGTTAATTTATGCAATTATTCCTCAATATCCGAAATAAAGTTAATAAAAAATTTTGGTATATATTATTTCTATATGAATAAATTGTTAAGAATTATTTTTAATGAAGACGCCTTGCCAATGCAAAATTTATGCCAATTTGATCTTTTTTTTTAAACTAATTCAATCTGATAAAATACATCTTCTATTTATAATAATAAAAGGTGTTATTTTAAAAATAAAAAAATTGGACATATAATCTAATTAAATTTTTTTCATAATTTTAAAATAAGTACTTTTTTAAAAATATATATTTTCAAGGTAAAACCATAAATACTCAATATATCGATGATTATCATCAATTATTTTATTGAAATAGATAAATAAAATTTGAATTATATAAATTAGATTCATTTTATTTCTTCAATTTTTATAAAAAGGATTCAATTAATACTATAATGTTTTCTTTTCCAATTCTTATTAATTTTTGACTCCCTTTCGTATATTTCCATTATTTATTTTTTTATCTCCATAGGCCCTAGTCTAGTGGCTAGCTAAATTTTTTTAAAAATTTGATCTCATAATTTCTTTACAAAGGTATAAAAAACAAAACTAATTAAATAAACGAGAACCGAATTAGGACGGTACAAGGAACATTGAATATTTTTTTAAATGTAACATGATAACAAATTTAATATATTATTGCAGTTTGCTTCACATAGCACTACTCTATTCCACGATTAATATTTATACAGTTTTATGAAGTGATTAGGATTATTAAAACTTTTTTTAAAATCATATAAAATTATTAATTAAAATTAATATTGTAATTTTTATTAAATATTGAATATAAATCTTATAGAAAATATATTAAAACTTATAACGTAATGATTGATTTATATTATAAAGATTAAATTTGTAAATTTGTAAATTAATTAAATTTATATATTTTATTCAAAAACAAAACTTGCAACGTATTTATTTATTTTGTTGGGGGGGGGGGGGGGGGGCAAGGTCGCGAAAATGCTGTTGTTCGTGGTCCCTGGCTTTTTTTCATAATAATAGTAAGGGAACAAATTATGTGCACAGTTTTATAACTTTAATCATAGTTTAATAATTATATTCATAGTTTAATAATAATATTCACAATTTAATAATTATATTCATAGTTTATTCATGGTTTAATAATTACATTCATAGTTTAATAATTATATTCACAGTTTAATAATCATATTCATAGTTTAATTTATGTTCACAGTTTATTAATTATATTTACAGTTTTTAAATTATTCTCACAGCTTTTCAAATATATTCTCATTATTTATTATTATAACAGTTTTTTAATTGAATTCGCAGTTTACTAATTATATTATACAATAAGTAACAGATACTAAGGGCTGCGGATCAGCGTGGAGTAGTCAATAAGTTTCTCTTAATTTTTACTCAACTACGCGGTTCTGACTAAGACCAGATAACAATCTAGTTTAAGAGTGTACATGTTGAATCTAATTTAGTGATTCCTTGTATTATTGACTTATAGAACTAGATTCAAAGAAAACGACATTAATAAATTTATAAATCTGACCTAACTTAAAAACCTTATTATTGTATTGCCCACACCCCATAAACAACTATATACACATTTTATACTCAGCTAATAGGTTAACATAGGTGCGTGTATTGTCCTAATAATTTCATTAACAATCACTATCACCTTACCTTTCGGTGAACGTAGTCTTTTGTAACTTAAATTCAAACCCCTTGACCAACTCTTGCGTAGGGCAGGAAATGGCTAATCGGCTTATTGTTAATTTTTATGAGATCCCATCTTCCTTAAATAAGCAGATATTCTACGCCCGTTATGCCAGAGAGCAGTAAAGTAATAGTATATGTATTCATATTTGTAAAAAAAACAACAATTTATATCATAATTCAATAAAGATTTGTAGTTTTTCCTTTGTTTAAACAAATATTGGAATTTTTTTGATATAGGCTTAAACTAAGGGAATTTTTTTTTTTAGAAAAATGAAGATATCAATGCCCTGAGTTCACAAATAATTGATAAATACATAATTCAAATAGAAAATATCGGCTAGAATCAAAAATTGAAACACTATACATTACAAAATTATGAAATTTCCTAATCAGTAATTGTTTTGTTTAATATCTTTCAAAAATCAATCATATTTAGTTTTTTTCAAATTTTTTTAAAATATAAATACCACTCTCTTTTAATTAAATTAGTAATGTGTTTCTAAATATTTTGTTAGTAAATGTGTTAATTTAATTGTTACATTATTTTAAATTTTTTTTTTATAAACCAAAAATATAAAAATCAAAAGGAAATGTTTTTAAACGTCAATATCTTAATTTCTTCATCAACTAAAATTTATTATTCTATCATTTATTTAATTATTCCATTTTGTTGAGCTTAAAAGGGTTTAAAAAAATTATTACCTTCCGTACTATTGATATTCATTATGAGATAAATATACAGTGTTATAGTCTGCAGGCCTGGTCCTAAGCCCGAACCGTGCCTTATTTTAAATTTTTTAAATATATCCAGACCGGGCTTAATATTTTAAAACCGAATAAATAAAATATATTTTAAATAAATCCGGGATTGGCCGGTTTTTTAAAAAAACATCCAGGCCTAGCTGGGCCTGAAAATATAAAACCCGGGCTGGGCCGAAATGAAATTAATTTTTAAAAATCCTAGCCGGGCAAATGGTACCTCTGTAGGTCTCTGAATCTATATTAATTGTTTCCTCCCAAAAAACTATTGAGTTCTAAAATAGGTTGTCGAATTATATGAATGGGGAGATCGAATGAATTTTAGTTGGCAACATTTTTATAGGCTAACTTGGGTAGCGACACTGTCAAGTGGCAATATATAAAATATAAATGACTCAATCAAACCGGTTTACAGAACTCTTCAGAAGTTCGGTTCATGTTCGGATGACATGATTTATAATGGGTCAGGTTCAGTTTGGGTTTAGTAAATAATAACGCCTAATACTGGTTTAACGATTCACGTTAGATATGGGTCCCTATAAGTTTACCTTCCACCCATCCATTCATTTAGTATATACCCCTCTTCAATTCCCTCCATTGCTACTAGCAATGGGTTAATGCAGAGGATAAAATTCTCTATAATATTTTATACAAGATCAAAACTTTTATATCCCCTTTATAATACCTTCCAAGTTATAAGTGTTGTTAAGTTTCAAGATTAGAGTCTAAACCTTTCTACTATCTATAAGCAAAATCGCCAGACTTTCGTAATGTTTTTTGGTTAAAATATTTGGATAACCTTATTTAAAATTCGAACTATTTAACAACACTATAATTTATAATCAATTAAGTAAGACTTACTTAAAGACTAAAGCCTTTTAAATAGATTACTCTTATCCGGATATAAAACATTGTTTACAGAGGAAGTATAATACAAAAATGGATTTGATGTGAAAAGAATTAGAAAAAATATATAATGATATTAAAAGTGTAGTATTCATATCGCTAGATTAAAAATTTTCAAAATTTTTTATTGTAGAAAATGTTCGGAAATAATAATATGTACCTTTAAAATAAATTTTAATTGAGGTTTTTATATACTTATAATTTTGATTTTAAAAAAATGAAGAGGAAGTATTATACCATTTAAATAAACAATATAGTGCAAATCAATCATTAATAGTTATTAAAAAACACTTACTGAAACATCTAACACTAACAAACTTTAATAATATCTAAACTAGAAATTCTGCAAGGCCTGTTGCAATCCGAGCCAGGATAGCTCTAATAAAAATATGAATTGCATAATTGTCATTCGTCCTTTCTTTTTGATTAAATATATTAATCATATATTTCCCTTTCTTACTGACGAAATATTATAAAAAACAAGAAAGTTTTTTAAAAATCTCAGTAGGCTAAGTCAAATGACAGAAAATGGCCGAAAATGGCCGAAAATTTTTTGTGAGAAAAATTTTTGCCAATCACATTTTAGATATAAAAAATAGAATGCGTCGAAAAAATATAAATCGAGGTGCTTAAATTATAGGGGTGGGACCAATTCCAAATATTATTGGTTTACAATACCAATACCAACCAATATATAATTAAATATTGGTATTGGTATTACAACTAATACCAATACCAATTATCTAAATATATTGGTTTGATATATTGTTTAAATACAATATTAACTAATACCAATCCCAATACCAATATTAAATATAGATAAATACACATATTATTTGGTTTTATGGATGATCATATCGTGGTATATTTTTTTATTTCTTTAAATTGCCTAAACTTATTACATCTGATATTTCTTAGTGCAATACTAACTTCTCTGTAATGTGATATCAATATTGGTGTTATTTATAATAGTTGGATGCTCATGCAGGATCCTTCTTAAAGACATAAAATTATTTTCCATTAATTAAATTTATATCAATCTTTTACACTGTATTTTATATGAATAAGAGTTATCGTTATTTTAGTGTACTCATTTTGCTAAATTTTTTGTGCAAAATAAAAAATTTCAAAATCAATACGTTTATTATTTGATGTTTTGGTTAGGTTTGTTTTTAAAAAAAATTTATGGATAAATCAAAATTTCTATACACACATCATCTAATAAATTCCTAGTTTAAAAAAATAATTTGAGTAAAATTTTAAGAGTTGGTTCTTAGCCCTGTTTTTATGGTAAAATGCTTCATGATATATTTTTCCCATTTATTTAAAACTATAAATTACGGGTTTTTTAAATAATTATTTCTATTCTTTTAATTAGTAAATTTGAATTTAAACAAATACCAATATAAACCAATGTTAATTTACTATATTTAAATGTTACATAATTTCTAGTAAATAGAAAGAAAAATAGATAAATAATCATAAAAATTTTCTGCTGAATTTGAAAGCAAATATCATCCATTTTTTTTTTGAATTGTTCAGGAAAGCTTTTTTAAAAAAACAGGACTTCTTGTATTATAAAATAGGGAATCACAGTGAATTAATTGCAAATAAATGATTATTTCATTTTAACATTTTTATTGTGAATATAAAAGAATATAGTAATGAAGAATTTATAAAAAAAATTTGCAAATAAATGAATATAGAAAACTATATATTACTCAATGACATTTTGAGATGTATTTTCTGATTCCATTTTTCATAAAAAGTGAACAAACGTCAGACCCAATCCTGAGGCTAAAATTGTTTGCCAGAGGCTGGGTTAGGCTGAAAAATATCGATTTTTCAGGACTCATCTTCTTATCAGCAATATAATTATATATAAATAGACATTTATTTTATATAATCATTCTCGAATTTTGGGCTATGTTTTGCTAGCTAAAATTTAAAATTTTAGTTATCTATCATATATAATACGTATGTATAATGGACCTATGCTTGTCCTAGCTTTCAAAAATGAAAACACTAAAATTTGATATCATAAAATTTACATCCAAAAATGAAACAGTTAGAAAAATACATAAAAAAATATATAAATGATTATACCTCATATAAAAATCAAACAAAGAAGAAAAAAAACATATTATTTATTATATTATTTATATATTGCTCTGCTTTTCATCTCTTCTCTCTAGCTGGCCACCATAAATATATGAGTTATTACATATAGGAGAGACTAGGGAAAGTCGGCGCAAGGGGCTTGTCGGATCAACAGATTTTATTTATAAACCAGACATGTTTAGAAATTCAAATTTAATTATGTAATAACATTGTATAATAAGTATTTTTGATGCAGGAAATATTTTATACCCCTAGGTTATTTAAAATTTTCCATGATAAAATGTGCTTTTTAGGTAAAAATCAAAATGTTTTAACACCACAATATTAGGTGGCATTAAAATATGAAGAGTTTAAAAATAATAAAATTGACATTATTTAATGTTTAAAACCCTCTTTCCGCCTTTCATAAAGTTTTATAACATATATCATGTTTAAATATATTTTTAAAAGGTATTAGTAATTATATTAGTAACTAGGGGCTAGTAGAATCAGTGCTAGTCGGATCAATCAAATTATGCTTACAAATATGATATATTATAATATATTTATATAATAATAGAAAATTAGTATTTATTAGCCACTATTATATATTTAAATTAATTCTATACGATAATACTAGAATTAGGAAAAAATAAAAAAAAATATCTTAAAAATTTTGCACATTTTCATAATTTATTATGTCATATTTTGTCGTTTTTATATAAATTATTATGTAAATGGTATATTTATATCAATATAACATTGTCCATGAAAGTAATGGAATAATAATATTAGTTATCCTATGAGAGACTTAATAAACTAATTGAATCTACAAACCCCGGATATTGGGGCTTGTTGACGCAAAAAGTCACTTTTACTAGAATCAATCTTGAAAAAAAAGTATAAAATAATTAAAAAATTTATCAATATATATTAGGTTAGGTAGATGTTTTGGGTTATCTTATAGTAATTTATAAATTCAAATATAATTATTTTCGGACCTATGATGATTTTAACAAAAATTGCGCCGACTAGCCCTGGTCTCCCCTAACAAAAAAAATTCTAGCCATAATAACCCGCAAGTAGCCAAAGGGATTTTATTTGTGAATTATCTAGATTATTCTACTCAACCTACTAAAGGAGGTGGAATTGATATATGCTCAGTTTCACTATTTTCCTTGCTCGTCTTATCTCTTATTGTTTAGGATGAGATGCCATATCAGCAAGTTAACTACATACTATCATGCCATTGCCATTTTTGAAAATCCTCATCCCTATTGGTTTAGTTAAAATCTATACCATTGTCATTTTTTTTTGACAGAGAAGCCAACCTGAAAACTTCTCTTTTCAACTTCCTAAAACTGTTCTGAATTATTAGAGGCCATCCCTTATAAATTAATCAACGCCAAATTGCTTGATTGCAAGATGGCTATACCATATTCAGGTACACTATTTTAATGAGCGTATTATTTTATAAATTAGGATCTTAATTATATGCTTAAACATTCTTATTATCTTAAAATAAATTTATCCAGACTCATCTATTTAATCCTATTCTTTATTTGCTTAAAATTGCCGGTATAAATTTTGTCTAATTTCATTAATTTTAAAAATATCTATGAATCTTTCTTTTGCAATCATAATAATTTAGGCTGTAGAATTGTCTTTTTCAATTTAGATATTTAAATATAAATTATTGTTCCATCTCGACTTTCTAAATATTAAATGCCAGCATTTGAAAGCCCTTTATCAAGATATAGAAGTCCGCTGGAACTCTAAATACAATATGTTCAATTCTGTTTATTCTCAAAATGAAGAAATTATAAAAGTTCTTCAAGAACATGGGGGATCGGAAAAGTATTATATTATAGACTTTCCGATCCTTCAGGAACTAGTCAAAATTCTTGAGAATTTTAACAGAGCTATTGTTGAGTTACAGTCGGACTCTTGTACACTTTTTAAAGTGGTAATTTGGTATTATGAACTTCTTGAAGTTTGTAATACCTTTCAAAGCGAAAAAGGAGAAATAAAATTGATTTTACTTAATATAAAGCATTTTTTAATTGGAAAATTTGTTTTACACAAGTATCATTTTATTTCTCTTTTTCTCTGTCCCAAATTCAAGCAATTACGTATGTTGTCAGGGACAGATCGCAAGATGACGGAAAACTATATAAAAGATTATATTAAATTACAAGAGGCTCAGGAAGTAAATGAAATACCATCGACCAGTCAAATTACGACTTTGTTAAACAAACTGAATCGTTTTATGACAAATGGGGCGATGGTAATTCTGGTAATATGTCAATACCCGATGATGAATATTATAATTACATAAATAAAAAAATAAAAAAATAGATGAAACATTTAAGGTGGATAATTTGTTAGAGTGGTGGGCGGCTCATCAAAGCGAATTTCCAATTTTAGCAAAATTGGCAAAACGGGTATTGGCAATTCCTGCTTCAAGTGCAAGCTGTGAGCGGAATTTTTCCACTACTGGGAAAATTCTTGAAGAAAGAAGAAATAATCTTCAACCTGAAAAGGTAGATATGCTTCTCTATCTTCATGATAATTTGTGAATTTTTAATATCTTTCTTGAGTATAGGGTTTCGTCAATCATGCTGGTTTTTTACTTTGCAAACTGTCAAATATTTATTGCATTTATTATATTTTACCTTGAGTCATGAAAGTTTTTAATCCAACATTTCATTATTTTTTTTACAATATTATTTATTACAATTATCTTCTTTTGTTAAAAATTTATATTATAAAATAAATATATTAATATTGTGCGATAAGATTATATTTTCAAAATACTATTTATTATACATGCATTTTTTTAAATAGCGATTTATTTTTATTTTAAAAATTAAATAGTAAATTAAATACAATATATTATATTCTCAAAATATTTTCCATTTTTATAAATTAAATATTAGTTTTATTTTTTTTAAATGCAATATAAAATATAGTATATGCTCAAAATATTATTACCATTTTTATGAATATTAGTTTTATTTTTATAAATGCAATATAAAATATAGTATATGCTCAAAATATCCATTTTTATAAATAACAGTTTTATAATTTTTATAAATTCAATATAATATTCTCAAAATATTAGCTTTTTTCATGTATTTTTTAAATAATAAGCGATAATACTCGCTGAAAAATATGGTAAAATACCTCATAGGTAAATTTTTGTATATACCAGGTCGAATATAATTTTAAAAAATTCCGAGCCGGAGATTTTTAAATATGGGCCGGGCCAATTTTTTTTAAAAAATATTCGGGCCGGGCCTAAAAAATTTAAAACCGGGCCGGGCCGTGCAAATGGTGCCTCTGCAGGTCTCTGACATATATTATTTTGTGACCTATAATATTAAAAAATAAATTAATCAAAATCAATGAGCTTGTGATCTCAGATAGAGGTATTATTACTACTCTTCAGTTTGCATTATTCTTCTCGAAACAGGATGGGGCATTAGCCTGAGCCTGCTTATCTATTGCGGGTTCTATTTCTTATCTGGGTGGAAGTGCATCCCACTATGCAAATCTAAGGTTAGGATTAGAGTTCTGCATTGTGCGGTTAGAATTTTAGAAAATGGTTAATAATAAAATTATTATATAAATAAGAAATTGATAGTGCTACTATTAATATCGACTTGAAAAATATATTTGTCAAAGTATTTATATATAAATACTTTTTTCAGGAATTTCATAGGTATTTAATTTATAATTTATATTTAAAAAACATTTTTATAAAACTTATTGGTAATTATATTCAAATACATTTTTGAAGTTTATTTATATTTAAATAGAATTTTAATTTATATTGAAAACATAAGTAAACGTTGATTCAACTCAAGCCAATGAGCTCTCGAGAACCAGGATTGAGACAGAGTTCCTAATAACCTGATCCAACCACACCATCTGAATATTCTTAGACTAGACTATGTTTCGCAAGAAATTGAACTAATCGGGGTAAGAATCGATAAATACGCCGCCATTACTTGGCCTAACCAGCTGAGAATCATTATTATTCGCTATCTCTATCGATTCATATTCATCATAAACCTACTGTGAACACCGCTTCAAAATTTGTAAACTCCCTGATTATGTTTAGGAGTCATTCCCATGTGACTATTGTATCATTGTCGTGGAAAATCGTTTTCCATTATCTGATAAAAAGCAATAGTGGGAAATTCATTCCGGGTACCCATTCCCATATTTGGAATGATGCTAGTTCGTGTTTTTTTTACCGTGGGATTTATTGTTCATAATAATTAGAGGTTTTTATTTGACTATAAAACTATTTTCTTAGTGCTCTTTTTTTTTAAATATAAGATTACTCAGAAGTGAGCCATTTATATTGAATGAATAAACAGCTAGCAATCAAAGATTGGTCGGCCAAGGCAAATTTCTTAAGTCGAATAATGTTGCATGCAATGTTTTATTTCTGAATATTTTTACAAAATAATAATATACAAAAAATCTTTTTAGGAATGGCAGCTGTCGTCAGATTATTTGAAAATTCGGTTAGTAGTTCGATTCCCGTCAGTATTTGTTTTTTTAGAACTAAACTCTTGAACGAGGTTAAGGTTATTATTAAACAGGTGATCAAATATGAAAATATTTTAAAAGTATAATAAAATTTGATTTTTTTATATTAAATTGCTCTATGGTGTGGGTGAAGCATCATCTTATCTTCGATCACTGGTCTAATTATTTGTTTTTTTTCTTTGTACGTATTATTTTCAAAAACTATAATGTAAGAAAAGTAAATAAAACGGTTAATATATAAAGACCCCCTCCCCTTTAAAGCTAACTTAAATTAATAATATGAGATGCAAGACACAACTAATAATAATAAATATAAGGAATTCTTTCTTCTTCTTGCCCGTTCCTACATAAATTTTCCATTTGATCCATTCCAAACTCATAAAATTTTTTTTTCTTTTTTCATCAATATTCTATAATCTTAGATCCAGCTCTTCTTCTCAATTAGTCTATATGTCTATTCCTTATCTTTTATTCTCTAATTTGATTCGCTCGAATACAACCGTTATTACAAATGCATTACTGTGAATACATTGTCGCGAATATAATTAGCAACAAAACCTTATTGTGTATTCATTACCATTGACGCGGATGCAATATCGAATACCGAACTAGGCATTAACTATAAAAGCTTGTTGTAGACATGGTATATATATATATATATGTTGTAACGAGATATGGATCCTCTGAGATTCTAAATCTTTAAATTTTAAATCACTTAATTTTAACATTTTAAAAATCCAAAGCCGGAAATATATTTCAGCATATGTAGAGTACCAACACTGTGAAAAATTTTGGTTAACCTTTTAATTATCCTTTACATTAATTATTACATAGGGTTTAAAAGTTAATGATAAAAATTGTCAAAAATTTATTAGGTTTTCAAATTTTAACAAACAAAATTCAAACTTTTATAACATGTAAACCATACACTTAAGCAGATAATAACAAAAAAAAATGATTTTTCAGTAAAGATGAACTGGGTTTAATTCAAAATTTGAGACTAGAAAAACATTGCGGAGATAATAGGGTTTTGATGGAATATTCTAATACAAACTGTTCTTTGCAGTCTTGAATAGATAGATTGCAAAAATTGATGCTAGTAGAGAAATGGTATAGTGCTGGTATACCAGGCACATATCATACTATGGAAATGTTGATTCTGTTAAAACGCTCGTATTGAGCTAAGAAGACCGAACTGCCATTTACAGAACAATTTTTCAAGTATCCTAAGAAACTGTTATTTCGAAAGCTTCAGTGCATCGGCTTATCCACAGAGCTACAACCAAAATGTTTAAAAAAGAATCAAATCCAGGATCTAACCGATACGAATAAGATTGCCCAACTGGTATGTACCAAACAGCATATAAGATACCCACAGAAGTTAACATTTGATATGACTCACGGATGATAAGCTATTTGAAATAACTCCACCTGTAAATCTGCAAAATGATAACGTGTTTTGCAATTTCAATAAGAAAAAACAAGTTGCAGATAATGGATTGCTAGTATAACAATTGACTCATATTAATTTTTAAGTGTATGTTTTTGTCTAATTGTAAAGTTTAATAAAAATAAATATTTACATGATGGAAAGTTCGAATTTAGTTTGTCCAACTTTGAATGTGTATAACATTAGACCTTGCTGAGAGAATTCAATGAAATTTGATTAATAATTTATCCCTCAATCAATCCATGAAATTTTATTGAATTACTGAATTGGGAGATATTGTTAAAACAAAAAGGGTATCAGTTATTTGGAACTAGTGTTGTTAAACGGCTCATTTTGAGCCGATTTTTAAAAACGGCTAACTCAATACTTCATCCAGAGAAATATTACGCAAGTCCGAAGATTTTGCTCATAGAAGGAACAAAGGCCTATACATATATTATCGAAATATAGGCAATATTTTTCAGGCTAAAATATTGAGCTCGCCGTTTTTAAAAATCGGCTCAAAACGAGCCGTTTAACAACACAATTTGGAACAGCGTGTTTATATATATATTTATTTATATTAGATCGTCTTGGGTTGATTCTTTTAAATATCAAAGTTTTGTTGGGTAAAGAATCATATTAGAAATTGGGTAAAATTAATATATAAATCAAAATAGGTATAGTATAAGATACAATCGCGTGATATGGTATAGAATAAGTAAATGATGACTATTGTTAAATCATCATACATGAATGTTTTTTTAGTGAAAAATTTTTGTTAGAAATTTTTTTTGGCTATATATACTTGCGGTAATGCTTTATGTAAATATCTTACGTATTTGCACTTTTTCAAAAATTTAGTCGAACTTATTGGAACCTCCAGGACCAAACCCTGTTTATAATGCCTGAACTTGGACCGGTATAGAACCCGGTAAGACATTTTGTTCAGAAATTTGTGAGCGTTTTGCTATCCTTATAATAATCATTATTCATGTATAACACTCTACCATATATTTTGTTAAAATAACTGTTATTAATTCTGGCTATTTTAACTGATTGGCTTGGTATCCTCTTATTTGCTCACTTCTAGGTAGGTTAGATTAAGGATTAATTTAGTGAGGTTATTTTACTCTCTATCTTATCATTATTTTTATATATCTTTATTCTTCGTTGCTATTTATCTTAAAGCGAACACGTTTTTATTCTACAAAAAAATGTCTCTCTAGATAAAGATAGGATATAAAACGATTGTAAAACCAGTTGAGCTTAAGATATGGACGTGTAGGCTCAAGGGAACAATTGATACACTAGATATAAAGATTTGGTTAAAATCTGTTACAAACTATATCATTAAAACTAATGGTAGATTGTGGTTGAAAATCGGTATAAAGCTGATAATTAGGGGGAATTATTGTCATTATTTTTCTTTCGTAAAATGTTATCTAGAGGCGGGTTAGAAAACTTGTGCAAAATTTATTTTACGGATCGAGCTAAGTAAAATTAAGGGCCGGGGTGAAATCTAGATAGATAATCTCTACGGGTCAGTTCGACTTCTGCTAGTAACTGCAAAATTTATTTTTGAATATAGCTCCCCTAATCCTAACCTTAATCGTTTTATCGAATTGCATACGCCATTGGGCATCAGTAGAATGAAGAATAATTATCATATTACAAACATTGGCGTACGCAGCGGGGGGGAGGGGAGGGCAGGGGGACAAATCCCCCCCCAAGCCAAAAAATGCAGATGCTGGATTATATTTTTCAAAAATATTGTTGTTAATATTAATTTATATTTGTTAATATTTATTACTATCTCATATATATAAAAATTTAATTACATTTATATATCACATTCATCTACTAAGTTATTTTATCAATTAATTTCGATTTCAAGTTTTCCTTGGCGTAATTTACCTGTTATTTAAAAATTTTAGTGGCGTAATATTTATCTAAATTTCTAGTTAAATAACAATTATCTCTGATACTCCTTGTCCAACAGGGAGAAAGAAATTGCAAGCTTTTCCAACGAGATCGAGTCTCCGCCATCAAGCAGTAACAGCTTTTATGGAGTTAGAAGAGCCGATTATTAATGCTATTACTGAAATATCATAATGGCTTGAAAGAAATATTTCCTCAGAAGCAAAATTATTGGATTCAATACTTATTCCAAATTTTTTTCCTCATTAGAATGTATTATTTAATTATACAACTTTATGTAATACTTTTCAAAAACATAACATTGACTTGATTAAGAAGATGAGAATAGCGGAGAGCATTTTATTAGAACTCAAGGAAATTTGATGAAGAATTTCATATTTTATATGTTATTGTTGAGTCAAAAGCAGAGGTATACGAGTTTAATATTTGTTCCCTCGACTTGCAGCAAGCAAGCTCATCGTCAAAACATTAATATAGGATCAGTAAAAGAGTATTATAAAACAAATGTCCCCTCTCCCAACCTTTTTCATAGCTAGAAAATAAATATAAATATTTGTTAGATTTTTATCATGAAGATGTTAAAATATCTTATGATGCCTTATTAGCTGAATAACTATGATTTAAAGATTAACAATGGTTGATACAGTCCCAAAAAATGCTATGGATGCTTTGCATTATTTCAAACACATTTTAGATAATACTCCCAATGTATTAAAATGGTTATATATATTAGCAGCTCTTTAGTAAACTAATGAGAGAACATTCTCTTTTTTAAGAAGAATAACAGAGCTTTGCAGAGGTACTATTTGCAGGACCAGGCCCAGATTTTATTTTAAAATTTTTTCCGGCCCGGATTTTTTTGAAAATAAAATTTTCAGGCCCGACCCGGGTGTTTTTTTATAAAAAAATTACGGGCTCCGCCCGTGTATATTTAAAAAAATTAAAATACGGTCCGGCTCGGGGGCTGGGCCTGCAAGTCTGTGAAAAACATACCTATGAAATACAAAATCTGAAAGTAGATTGAATGATTTGAATCTTTTGAATATTCATAGGCATTTAACGCCAAGCAAGGATAGATAATTGAAAAATTAGCTCAAAACATACAAAATACAATTATTCCTAAGAAACTTTTTGTGTATTAATTTATATTTCCAACATTTAAATTTTTTATACTTTATATATTTTAAAAGCTCAAAAAATTCAAATTTCAATTTTAGGTCATTTAAGTGATTCATATCGTGGGTTATATTCACTTTATATTTTATAATTCACATTTATTTTATAGTTTTTCAATGCCGGTTTTATATAATTTTTTTAATTCACATTAGTTTAAAATTGTGTATTAGAAAAGTTATTAGTCCTAATAAATTTATGCTTGGTATTTTTAATTAACAATAATATTTCTTAAAAAATTTTATTATCCCCCCCCCCCAGACCAAATTCCTGCGTACGCGCCTGATTACAAATAATTATGTATTATATAACCTCAAATTTTTAAAAAAATTTTTAATATACTTTTTTTAAAGAAGAAAAATTAAAAACTTTAAATAAAACACTCTTCTTTAGTTTTATTAAGAGAGCTAATTAATGAAAACAAAGAAGGATATATTACATCAATATATACTTTTTTTCGTAATTTATATAAAATGACAATAGAAAAATATTATCCTATTGATATTAATATTACTTATACGTTATAACAGAAATTGAGAAAGATAAATATAGTCACTTTTCCTTGAACTTTTTGAAAATTTTATTCAGAATCAGCAGCAAAGTGTGTTTGCTATTACTATCCAAATTGTTATCCAACTCACTGCTACGAGGTTCTCTACGAGTCACTACGTATTTACCAGACTTTCTAACCCTGAATGATATAGAACTCATACATTTTGTCACAAATTTCTCCCGCCTACGCTTTCCAGCAGGAATCTCGGTATCCGTATTCATTTGAAGACTGGCCATAGATATGTTGATATCTGAAAATCCGCTAGGGCATGGATTCGAATACGTATCGGATTTATTGTCATCGTAGCAATCGTATTGATTACAGGAAGAGGAGTGGGTAGATGCACTTCTTTCCAGTACAAATCTTGTGACGCTCGTGGTGTGGGATCCATTTGAGAATTCAAGATTTTTAAAAATACTATTAGGTGTTAATAGATTGGATAGGTCGATGTCGTTATTTTCTTTATAATTTTTGAATGATGTTTTTGTCAAATAAAAAAGACCCTTCATAATCAATCCCAGCAGAATTTTATTTTCCTCTCCCATCTTGGATAACTCCCATCTCGTCCTAGCCAATTCGCGTGTGATACTTTCAGTTTTCTTTGCGTATTTATTTTTCGAGAATATTAGCAATTTTTCCAGCAACATCAACCGAAAATTCAAAGTTTCCAATGATTTTTCCAAATGACGTCTTTCGGTATCGGTAAAGGGTGATTTGTGTTGAAATAATGGGTATTGTTGCATCTTTTCCCTTTTGTGCCTTTAAAATTCATAAATTATATTTGCATTATAATAAAGTAGAAATCAAAATAAAGAAGATTATTCTAATCTAAATCTAATCTATAATATAATTATATACTAGCTAAATAATTAATTAAATTATATTTTTCGGCTTCATATTATGGCTAATGTGTTTTGCAATAAGCATCTTTATAAAAAAAAAAAATTTAAATTGTCTTTTTTTTTATCAATATAATTCCAAACATGATGGGAAAGCATTTCCGGTAAAATACGAATTTAAATTTTTAAATTTTCTTTCTTTTCTTTCTTTTCTTTCTTCTTTATGCAGGTGTAAATAATCTAATTATTTAAACTAGGGTGCGCTAAAGTTTTAACATTATAAATCACTAAAATATATTCAATAAAATTTACTAGGATTGTTAAAACGGCTCAACAACCGATTTTTAAAAGCCGCTAACTCAATAATTTAATTAGAATAATATTGCCTAAGGCCTTGGGATTTCGCTAATGGATGTCCAAACCTTCGTTCCATCTATGAGCAAGATCTTCGGGCGTGCATAATACTTTTTCTTGATAAAATATCGAGTTTGTCATTCTTAAAAATCGGCGAAAATCAAGCCATTTTAGCTACAAAAAGATTTACCGTACTTTCAAACACCCCAATTTACTAATCATTCCTAATTAAAACACGTATTAGATAAATTTAAAAAAATATAAATTACCTAACTGCTTGTAAATTTGCAAGTAATGAGCGAATAAAGATATCGGATTTTTTACGAGGAAAGACAGTTTATTATGGAGTCTAAAAAAAAAATTTTTATACAGAAAATATATAAATCTAAAAACAAAATTTTAAAAGTATTATAATCTCACATTTTTTTTATAGGAAATATTATTTAAAGAAATTTCACTTTTTCTATCAATTTTTTTTTTAAAAAAGGCAAAATTAAATCACAAAAATTGAAAATGAAAATTTGATAATTACTATTATATATATATTTTTTTAAATATAATAAATGATAACAATAACATTTTCCTTTGTATTGTATATACTTTTTTTTTATTTAACAATTAATAAAAGGTCTCTTAATTTTTTTTTAAATATATTTTTTCAATTCACGATGAAATTCGTATATCGTATATACATAAACTAATATAATATTATCTAATATATTAAAGTAAAAATATAACCTTTGTAATCAAAAGGCAATTTTCCCAAATGTAACTAAAATAAGAAATGATTCACAAAAATACCAAATTTTCCCTTTTTTACAGAAAACACTTTATTAAAAGTTTTATTTTTTTTTTGATTTTGTTTACTTAGCAAAGTTCGATCATTCTAGCCACAAAACTCACCTTCACCTTAATATAATTTATATTTAAAATATAAAAATAGAAATATAGAAAAAAAGAAAAAATCTTTTTACTTTGATAAAGAATTACCGCTTAAGTTAAAAGTCCGATATTTATGGAAAGATTGCTTTCTTTATGTAATTGTTTTGAGGTTGATTTGATTTTTTAAATATATCAGGCTTTGTGGATGGCAATCAAAATATTTAGGTTAATGTTGGAACAAAACTATGAAAGATTCAATCTACAATGATAAAATTCAATCAAAAAGAAGGTTAGGTGGAGACATGGATAGAAATTTAAAGAAATATATATAATTTTTAAAAAGAGTTACGTATATTTATAAAGGATAAAAAGAAGGAGAAGAGAGGATTTGTTGGACAAAGATTTACAAAAAATTCTGCAGTGTATAAATATAATATTTAACAAAAATAGATGACATATTTTTATAAATATATGAATATAAACTAATTGATTTAAATTTTTTTTTTTAATTCTTAGTTATAAAAACAAAATGTACATAAGTAAGAGAAGAGGAGTTATGTTTAGTCAAAGTATCACTGTTTACAATTGTTTTGGAATATTTTGAATCTCTGATCTCAAAGTGACTAGACTCATTTACGTGTTTTATTTATGAGGTATGATGCTAGAGGGCCTAGAATCAATCATACAATTCAATGTTTGATCAGGCAGGCACACAAATATAACTAACCTCATTCTAATTAAGAACACATTACAGGAAAGAGTCTAAAGGATTCGGAAATTAAAAATAATTATCACTTTATATCTTTAATTTAAGACTCGTGTATTAACTCACTTGACAAATCCTTAGATTGTCAGAGGTTTAATATCAAAAATTGGCATCCATCACTCCCTGTCAACTTGCCAACGGTAGGATTTCAGTGTAAACCGAATAGAAAGAATTAGACTTTTTATATGAATCAGTAAACGGGTTAAATGAGAAAACTACAATATTATGAAATTTCTTAAATTCAAAGAAGAATGTTATAATAATATGGGCCTGTCTGCAAATAATAAAAATGATGAAAATAAATTTTAATCATTTTTTAATAATTGTAATTTTATCGTATCTTTTAAAATTCAGGGTTAAACCTTATCTGCCGTTAAATATAACCTCCCTATTCTTTTATTTTAACAATACATTGCAATTATTTTTAAAAAAAATATAATGTAAAATCTTTTTTCCATAACATTTTTTTTGTGAACGAAACTAAATTTTTAAGTTCTTGCATGTCAATATATTAGCGATTTAGTATATTTATGGTTAAAAAAAGAAAAGAAAAATGGACCCTTAGGTTAGACATGGCCAAATAAAAGTAAATATATATATTAAAATTTTACCAATTCATATAATATGACTTTATAATATAATACACAGTTTTTTATACAATTTTAAAACAATTTTTTAAAATTCTATTACAATCCTTCAATTTTTGTAAAAAGTAAAAGTGTCATATATATAATTTTATAGATTATACATATTTTATTAGGATTATCCCAATTAGCAATTAATAAATAATTAGAAATTCTACATTAAGATTTATATATTTCAACACCTTAAATCTATGAAATTGGGATTTTTTGAACCGCAGAACAGTATTAGATGACACCACAAATTTTGCTGTTTTTTTTTAAACTTTACTTTTAATAAATGTTGTTTTTTGAACGCTGCACCCTAAAATTATTGCTTACGAAAATTATATTTAAAAAAAACGGATTTAGACGTTTAAATTTTTCTGAATTTGGTCATATAATTACATTAGAATTTTTATATTCTATATAGAATTTTTATGTTTTTTTAAAAAAACTAATATTTTATTCCGATTTCACGTTACCAATAGGTGGGTAGTAAATAACCTTAAAATGCTAAGCTTTGACAATCGTTTTTTGCCCTCCTTAACCGCATTTCTCTACATAACGTGCTTATTCACATTCAAAAAATCAAACTCTTACTATTTCAAACGTTCAGGTTTGGTCAAAAACGACGAAGATGACGGGTAATATAATTTACATTTATAACGACATGTTGATATTATAAGGTAAAACATCAATGATTTTTATATTCTAAATATAGTATTTATAAAAATGGAAAGATATCAGGCAATAAAAATTGTTTAAAGGCCAAGGTTATAAAAAAAAAATTATTCCTATATTCCTTGAAATTGAAATAAGTAAAAATTAGTCTATCCTTTAAAAACAAATAATACAATCAATCTTAATTGATTTCATATTAGAAGAGCAGCCAATTGATCATAATGATATTAATAATCCCGGCCCCGCTATTATGATTGTTAAATGGCTCAAAATGAGTCGAATTTTTAAGAATGGCTAGATCAATACTTCATCCAGAAAAATATTACGCAGGCCTTATCATTTTGCTCATAGATGGCACAAAGGTTTGTACATTTATAAGCAAAATCTCAGGCTTGAGTAACATTCTTTTCTGGATACAATATATGAGTTAATCACAAAATAGAGGCTGTTTACCAACAACACTAGTCAGAGTATTTATTAAAGCGACTTTTACTTATATAATCTTTATGTATTCATGTGATCCCCTACTTGATCGTAATATACTTTTCATTTTTTAAAAAAATTTCATAGCTCCAATAATAAGTACCCAAGCTTCGCTATCAAATAAATAATTCCTCTAAATGATGAACTCATATAAGTCGCTTTGTAAATTATTCTAGTCATTCTTTAAAAAAAGCAACTTATTTTGAACCCTGCTGACTATTTTTATACACTTTTACTCTCCGTGACTAATAGTGTTATAAAAAATCTATTTATATTATTTACAAACGCTAAATAATTTAGGATATCTAAAAGGCACATACCCTCGGAGTCTGAAGAATGTCAATACGGATTGAAGCCTATGACCGAAGATGAATGGTTGTTTTATATGAGCGGTTTAATAGCTAGGGTAAAAAATGCCTTGATGGAAGCCGAAATGACTCTACACGATGTGGTAATATATATATTTTACATATATTTAATTCGTATGGTACATATATCCTTTATAAATCAATTAAATATTGTATTAAATCCTATAAATCAATTGTATTTTCCCCAACAACAAGAGTATAGTAAAAATATATATATATTTGGGAAATCTGGAAAGTCGATAATTCTTTAAGTATTAAAATATATAATTTAAGCCAAAAATAAAAAGTATCAGAAATATATCAATTTTTCGAAACTAATATAGATTAAATGTATCATGATAAGAATATCGGTATATATAAATATTTTAAAAAGTATCGCGGCCACTTCGATACCTATACAGTATCGTGATACTATAACAACCTTGTATAATTAATAGAAATTTGTTCTGACCTGGAGAATAAATTTGTCGAAATTTTAATAACCATATCTTTTATATTTATTAATATTACATCCTATGCCAAAAAATTGGCTAATTTTGCCGTTTATAATTAATCCTTTTGTAATTTAATCACATCACTAAATCTTACTATCAACGCCAATTCATGTTTGTTAATATTATATAGGAAAAAGATATAACAGTTCCCGATTTCGTAGATACAATTCATATATATGAACTAGATGACGTTTTCCGTTTTACAGAAGACCCTCCAAAAAAGGTGATTTTATTTATTAAAAAAAATGAATTGCCAATTAGATATGAGTAATTTTTTTAATTTATATTTATTAAATAATATGATCTAAGGAATATATGGGGAGACTGGAGCTAGTCAAACTATTTTTGTAAAATCGGCTATAACTCCTATGTTTTTTTAAGATATTTATAACTACATTCTAAAAGATTATTTTATAAAAAAATTTATGATTATTTTTGAAATTTTATTTTTTGTAAGTGAAAATTTTACCCGACATGCCCCAATAGCGGGGTTAGGCAAACCTCTTCAAGGGGCTGCCTAAACCATTCGTTTTTAGCCTATAATGAATTGTAATGCATTTTTATTTATTAACAATGATAAATATAGAATAAGTTTATTTGTTCAAAATATCAATATTTTTAAAATTGAAGCTAATTATATATAAAAATTGAAACTTAATTTTGGTTAATTTAATAAACATTTTGACATAAAAAATAACGTCCTTAAGGAGAGATTATGATTACTTAGCATAATATTAAATATAATGCCCAGCCATGAAAATTTCATTCCAATATTTTTTTTGATATTCATTGACATATGGTAGGCTAATATTTTTTATCTAAAAAACAAAATATAAAATAATAAAATTTATACCTTTTAAATTGAAAGACATAAAATTTTGTAAGTCTGGATTAGATAATTAGCCATGGTTCCTTCTTCTTCGTCTGTGAATATATTCTTTTGATTATTTTGGCCTACACTAGTGAGCCAGTTTATTGATATCTTATAATACTCCATGAAATTTCATCTAGGAATACTTAAAATAAAAATGCCAAAAAAATATTAGATTATATTAATTATAGCTTAAATTATACAAAAATAATATTTTAATTTCTTTTGCCATTATCATTTAGATTTTTAATACAAAATCTTGCTAAAAAATTTGATTATATTGTATAAAAATTACATAAAATTATTGTGATTTTATCTTAGAAATAAGATAGATAACTGCATTGACATTTACTTGTTAGTTGGCTAGTGGTCATGTTGATTTATAGTCTTCATATTTCATTTTAGCTTAATTACATTATAATATAAATTCATCAAATTTTAGTATATTTCTAGAAAATCATTAATATAAAATGAAGGAGCATATGTATTTTTTTGGGATTTGTATTTTCGCACCATATCAAATAATGTAATAATTACAAAAATATCATTCAAATGGATTAAAGTGCATGGTTTAGCAAGTCCTGCTAGCTCTAAATTGACTAATCATGATTAAAATGATATCTAGATAAAGTAAATACCCATAAAACTTAATCAAATTATAAAAGTGGATTAAAACTTAATAAAATATAAGTTATTATGAATGATTATATAACTTTATAAAAATTAAAATTCTGCATGTAAAAATCGTTTTTAATAATTAATTATTTCAAAAGATTTTTTGACTATATATGTATACTAAGAAATATTAGGAAAAAATTTAAACCTTATAGTTTATTTAATTTTAAAATAAGATTAAGTGGTTTGCCAAACCCCAGATTTTAACTAACCCCAGTCTCCTTTAATTTTTCTAATTTTAAATGGATTGTAAATTATATTATGCATACTATTTTTCTTCTTATGACAAGTATCACCATTTGATGATAAACTATTTCAACCTGGTTTAACATATTCTATTCAAACACATTATTCTATTGATCTTATTGCTCTTAATATCTATTTCTATCCAATTATTTAAATTTGGTCATTCTCTCACATTGCTTATCACTCATATTTCAATTCCTTCCTCTCAATTGATAAGTACCAAAGAACTTATCTTTATATTTTTCCCTTTAATATCGATATCATCAGCGTCTACATGACTGAAAATTGAGGGCAATCCCCCAACAATGCCCCTACCAGATCTAAAATATTTTCGGTCTCTTCGGTTGCTATATTTGGCAATCCGTTATATTATAGTAACTACATAATATTAATAACAAAACAATTCATAATACCAATAAAACCCTAATTAAAGCTCTTTCAGACATCATAATTTAGGATAGAAATAACAAATGACCATTATTTATACTAAATGTAATATAAAAATAGCCGTATGTATAAATTCAAACTGTACTAAAAATTTTATTTATAATTTAGTCAACCTTATAATCGAAATAAATAATCATTAATAAATTAGGAACTACCAGTTGTATTTGTCTCTAATCTACAAATGGCATTTATTTTTTCTTTACCCTACCACAGTGGCATAGTCAGAATATAGCCAAGGAGGAGTATCAACCCCCAAAATCTTACGCCACTGCCCAACCCAGCCTATAGATATCTACTACTACCCCCCCCCCCATTTAGTAAAATTGGAAGCAAATGGTTCCTACCACCCTCCTATTGTAGACACTGCATACCATCCTATTTCCGTTCCTATGATCTATTGTGAATGAATTTTTTTACATACTCTTACAGTTTAACAGCCTTGATAATTATTTCCCTTAACTACTATAAAAAACTCTTCCAATATTTGCTTAAAACCTTCTTTTTTTTGTAGACCTCACTTTCTAGATCAGTTCATCATAGTATAATCTAGTGATCATTGTCCTATCATCACCTTTATTACTAACTCAATGACAAGCACAAACCTTTTAAATTCATCACTTATTAAAATATGATTATAATTTTTATTACTTTTTTCATTTCAATAGGTGAAATCATTTCCCATCGATCTATAATTCCAAAATATGCCCTTGGTTAACTTTTAGTTTGTCGATATTTGTCATTTTAAATATTACGACCTGTGCAATCTTTAAGTCGATGTAGTATGTCATAAAATTTTGATAATGGTGCTCATATATTATTCTACATTACGTAAAATAATTTATACTATTTTTAAAACAGAAAATAGAAATGATGTATTCAATATTAAAGGCCTTTGTAACCTTAAAATCTCTTTGGAAAGTGAGCATGTTAACGAGGGATGAAAGTGTCAGCGAATTTGAATTGTCGAATCATTTTATTCATCACAGCCCTATAAAATCTAGAGATAAACCATACAATCTTATTGATAATAATAATAATAATAATACGATTCCAGTAAATGATCGAAACAATTCCAATGCCAAAACTGACAAAGTTAATGCCGTAAATAGTAAAGGTGTGAAAAAAATAATGCGCTACGACAAAACCAAGGTGAGGAGATCGACATCCTTTTTCTTGCATCAAACTTTTATGAATTTGGCCTATTTGATATGTTACATTAAGTCATCCCTAGTCGCTTCTGACAAAATGGTTAACGCTGATCTACCTTCGAATCTCATGAAATACGCTTATATAGAAGAGCGGAGTCAATCTAGTCTCAGGGATACATTACTCATGAAAAAATATATTAGTTTACTAAAATTCATAATGAGAGAAATGGTAGTAAAAAAACAGACATTGACATAATTTTACACACTCTTTCTCTCTCCCTCTTTAATAGTATGATCTTCTTTTTTTTTATAAGAAATTAATTATATATTTTTTATTGTAAATTTTTTTATTAAAAAAAAAATGCAATATGAGCCTATGAGCCAAAAAAAAATTATTATAGAAAGACTATATATGTATATGATTATTTTTAATTAAAAAAAACAACTTAGTTTTTCATTTTTAATCTGGCACTTGAAGGCTATTTCCAAAAATAAAACTCGTCTTAGTTTAATAAACGACCATAATTAAAAAAAAAATTATTATAAATTTTGAAAAGTCAGATTTGGTCCAGTATTTAAAGTGCCTTTACTTCCATCTCTCTGACCTGGTTTAAAGTCTCGATTTAAGAAGGTTTTGCTGTTAAAAGGAATTTGATAATATACGTTGAGTTCCCTAGCTGATTTAAAACTGACGTTTCATTTTTTTTTTCTGTAAGGAATATGATATCAATCTCGAAGTATTTTTTTGGTGAAATCAATAAGTTAAAAGTATTTACATATTATATCAAAAAACATATGTATGGCAGTTAAGTTAAGATAATAACTAAATAGCTATGTTCTGGTTGGGCCTATTTAAAAAAATAATAGTATTCAATTTTTATTTCAAATTCATGAATACGAACATTTTCCATCCAATAGAGGATTCGAATATAAAAATAGTAAGTGAATATTTATTGATTTATTCATAAATATTCAAATTTTTGATAAATAGTTGACCTATTCGTAAATACTTGAATTATATACATAAATATTCAAATTCTTAGAAAATATTTATAAAAATGTATTTATTTCTATATAATTAGTAATAAACGTAAATATTTAAATTATTCGTATACACTATGTTACAATTTAACTGATTCCAATTTTTTCTTAGCAAAATTCTATCAATAGGATCCAAAATTATGGACAAACTATATTCGAATTTTCCCAACATATAAATTTATTTTTTATTTATTATTGAACTTTCATCAACATTAAATTAAATTTGAGTCAAATGTTATTCTTCAAAGCTGATGTTCAAATTACCCGCCTGAATACAAATTCTAAGGCGATGATCTCACCATTCATTAATTGCACAATGACCAAAACAATTATATTCCTCCAGAAGTCACATTTTGAGGTGGTCAACATGATAAACACGTTCTTGATGAGTGTTCCATACCTTGTACTCGATCGTATTGAGATCAGGGCTATTGGGGGGGGGGGGCAAAGAGTAGATTAAATGAAATTTGGAGTTTCTCTATAAAGCAGATCAATAGTTTTTCTGGCTCGGTGAGCTGGAGCATAGTTTTGTTGGAATAGGAAGAATTCACTGCCCGACACTTTTTAATGTCAATATGCCCATTGAATAAAACGTTACGATAGTATGCGGCATTAATTTTTATCCTGATCGATAAAAATGAGCTCTGGGCAGCCTTTACTTAATACCTCTACTAAAACCATGACAGATTTAGAAATGAACAAGTAAGAAGCATTCGAATGACTGATTTTTTTCTTATTCTGAAAGGTACACCTTATCATTTTACATAATTATAGGTGGTGTTATTGTTAACAGCTTTTCCTTCCATGAACCATAAATGAACTACCTCCGAGGGTATTTTCCTAGATGTTGTTTGGGCATTCTCTTATTCGCATTGGTTAGGTTATGGGCTTATTTCTTTTTTAAACTGAATAATCAGATGCACTGGAGTTTGCGATATACCCGTTTCTCAGAATATTTGACGAATTGTTTTGTTGATGTTTATTCGACCTCATGGCTCAATACGACTGTTTCAATAGAATCAACATTCTCCATAGTAAGAGCTTTGCCTGATCTACCTCATATAGCATTTTTGCTGTACTGGTAGCATCAATTTTTTTCGTAATCAATCAATTCAAGGCTCCGACAGAACGATTTCTGTTAGGTCAAACACCTTCTGGCCCCATAATGCCTTTTTGCCATAAAATTTTAATTAATTAAACTCAGGTACCGTTAACAATTTTTTTTATATTATAGTCTGCTTAGATGAAAAGTTTAATGAAAAAATAAAAAATAAATTTTTACATGCTGAAAAGTTCGATTTTGTTTTTTCAACTTTTAATGGGAATATTCTTGGATCCTGATGATAGAATTTAATAAAATTTGGAGATTTATTTGATAAATTTATCCCTCTCTTAATTTATAAAATTTTACTGAATTAATGAATTAATAGATTATTGCTAAAAAAAATGGTATCAGTAACACATTATATATTCAAATTCTTAGCAAATATTTGTAAATATTTATTTATTCTTATATAAAAATTTTTAAAATATTCCTAAATATTGAAATTATTCGCATTAAATTATTATTAAATATTAAATTTATTTGATCCGAATTATTCGTATATTACATTTGGCTTCTAGAAATTTAATCTTACCAAGAGAGTAGTAATAAAGCGCAGCGCCGAATGTGTCTGTATATAAAAATCTTTATATAAATAACCGCGCATAAATATAACCTAGTTTGTTATTCTTTTCATCATTATTATAAACAAATAACTTAGTTATTTCTGAGTAGCACTTGTGGTTCATTCAATGATATAAGATAAGAAAGTGTTTTCAGCTTCGACCTGGATTTAAATCGAGGAAATATTGGGGATTTCTTTGAGTCTAACTACATATTTCTGGGCTACGGGGTATTCTATATTGCAGATCGAATGTTAGCAAATGAGTTAGGGTCAGTAATATATATAAAAAATAGATTTTTGGCATTTTAAATAAAATCTGAGGTTTAAATTGCCATAAATGTCCAGCTGTACCCTATACTTCTTTTTTCTTATTTACCATGGTTATTTTTTAAGAAAAAAGCGATATTTGGCTAATAAATGATTCTAACAGTTGCGTCACTAAATGGGGGCGCAGGGGCTCAAGCCCTCTGAAAAATTTGAATAGCCCCCTGAAGCAAAAAATTTTTTTTTAAATGACTCCTTAATATCCCCTTAAATTTAAAATAAATTTTTTCATTGCCTCCTGAATGATTTCTTATAAATTTAATTTTATTATTTAGAAATTAATAAGACTCTCTAAATTTTTATTAAATGAATACCATTTCAATTATTAGATTAGATTAATACATATAAATTATATTTTCAATGTGTAAGTTTGCAATCGAATTCTGTTAAAAATAGAATATCAATATCACTAACCAAATATTAATTTAGCTTTAATAGTTGAAACTTAATTTATTATTTAATTATTTTATAATCCTAATTAAATAAATATAATCATTTATTAATTGAAAATTAACAAATTTAATATTATAATTAGCCGAGTAAATAAACATAGTTTATAATCCTCTTTTATATATAATTGGTTATTATATATCAGGTAAAATGCCATATTTCCAGAAGTATTTGACGGTTATATAATATATTACAGTTAATATTAATAAATTTTACTAATAAATGCTTTTGATAATAAATATAAGAAACAATTTGCATTTCTTTAACGCCATATATTTATATAAAAATATTATTAACTTATTATTCATCCCACAATAGATGTAATATATTAGATATCTTTTCTTCTCTTTTTTTACATGTTTTTAGTAAAGCAATTTTTTTCTTCTTTGAAAAACATGACTTAATTTTTTAATATGAGTATATTTTTGATATTATTATAAACTACTATTATTTTATGATATCATATACCAACTATGGTGAAACAATAATATATAAAATCGTAATTGCTTTCATCATATCACTCTGGTTCTTATTAAAAAATATTTCATTTCTAATATGGTATCCTTGCCCTGTAAATAACTTAAGGCTTTAATATATTTGCATAATTTTTTCTAAAGATTTTAAGTGTTTTTGCTTTATTAATTTATCAAACATAATAAATTCTGATATGAGTTATCATCGTGAGTGTCATGGCAAGGACTGCAAATTAACCAGCATCTATTATTTGTGTGGCTATATAATTTAAGATTATTACTACAGCTGCTGAGATCAAATGATTGCATATTTTAGATAAGCAATATTTGTCAACTGAAGAGGAAGCTTTAACTACCATATAGTTTTATGATTTGGATTGGTCGTTTATATTCTTTTTTTCAAGAATTGTTGATTTGTTTAGACCTATAAATTTTTCCTTATTATTAGTCCATTTTATAAAAAATTGTCTAAAATGGTAGCAGAGATTTATATTAGTTTAATGACTTTTTCTCAATGCAAGTGGCTAAGAATTATGTATATTATATTATATTGTGGTTTTAAAAAACCATTATCAATTTATGAATTAACCTTTTTATCATTGTAATTCTTTAGACGCAAAATTTTTTATATCAGCAATCAAAAAATTCAATATTGTATTAAAAAATATTATTTATAGAAATTTCTTCTATTGTTTTCATTTTTACATGCTAGTTTATTTTGTATGCATAATATAATATATGAAAAATATGAAATTCGGAATAATTGTTCAGAAAACAAATTTTTAAAAAAGTATGATATATTAATATAAAACCCGGCCGAGGGCTGAACAAAAGCGGGTCGAAGGCCCGCAATAGGGGGTATGGGGTCGAAGCCCCAATAAAAAATTTTTAGTTGAGCCTCCTGAGATAGTAAAGGCTAGCGACGCCCTTGGATTCTAATCATATTTAAATTTATTTTAAAGGTTAATGCTCTTTATAGAAGTGATTCCTATAAATAATAAAAAAGGGTAATGATTAATATCGTTGAACGTTATTTATATTTTAAATCTGTTTTATTATAATATTAGATAGCGTGGATATTTTATGCTTATATACCAAAAAATTTGTATTTATGAGTAGTGTCTGTGGCTTAGTCGGTGTGTGCATGTATCATTAATCCATTCGAATCCAGCAAGGACCATATTTTTTCCATAACTTTGTATACCATTACTCTAATAAAATTAATGTTAATATATGCTCTTTTAGTCAACATCTTCGTTAGAAAAATAGACAATAGGCCCAAATTTACCCTCTATTCACCAAAATCTTTTTTACTAGTACTAACTAGGAGCCTACACCTACCTCCTTAAAAATAGAGAAGAAATGCCTCTTATCATCCCTTCCCCAATCCATGTCATGTAAATATATATTTCCGGAAAACTGAAATGAGGAATTTTAGTTAAAATTTATTTTATATAGTTAGAGCTACGCTTAGATAGAAATATTTCTTAGAGAAAATTGTTTAATCTGTTTTTTGGTAATCAATCAAATATGATTTTTTTAAAAATATTTAACAATGCGAAGAATGTTATTGCATTCAATATATTGGATAACAGTAATTATTAAAATATAAAATATTCATTTTATAAAGAGAAATTATAAAAAATGGAAATTTTATAATCTATCCAACATTGATTAAAACTCTTAGACTTGCCAAACTTTAAGTTAGGTTTTAATAACACGAATGTTAAAAAGTTTCTTTGCCTTTTTTGCTCTATGAAATTACTCAGGCAGACTTAAATACGCTGAAATAATATATACTATATAAGGGCAACAGTTTGAAATTCTAAGCCCGATGGAAAAGTCTATATTGATTAAAATAAATCTCGATCGAAATTGGTGGAAAAAAAATTGAAAAACGTAATTACTAAATTAAAATATTTATTTATAGAGAAAATCTAATGGATGTAAATATCCCGGGAAAATATAATTACGGAAATATCCCTCGAAACTTGAGGAAAAAATTGAAAAATAAAAGGAAGCCAAGAAAAAAATAGGGTAAATTTAAATTAAATATATAATGTGAAATATTAAATTTTTTTTCAGGCTCAAAAATAAATAGACTATTAAAATATCAATGTATACTAGTAGAAAGCCCGTCAAAAATGACAGGGATGAGTAAAAATTAGATGAGATTTTTATTCATTTTTTACGATAGATGTCATGCCAGGTTCAAGCTCACAATATTAGGAAGCAGCCAAGATTTTATAATTTTTAAAAAGTTTATCAAGCCCAGCTCAACCCTTAATAATTTGTATAAGATATTCCCAAGTCAGGTGCAAGCTAGTATTAATTTTGAGGTTCCAAGCCCAGTCCTGCCCATTATAATTTTGAAAATTTTTTCCCGCCTTGGAGATAGTTAAATTTTTAATATCATCACATGAACGGGAAATATCTGATTTACCAATTAGTCTAATATGGAAAAAAACATGTAAATTCCGTATTAAGGGAAACTGGAAAGGCCTGGGAAACCACTTATTAGAGAATCATGACAAATAAAATAAAAATAACCGACTTGTTGTTTTTCAGATAAATTTAATGTATGTCTTGCATTTCTGAAATTATTTGTCAAAGAATTTGCTAAGGGATATAAATTTTTTTATGTTAAGTAAAAAAAAAATGCTGTCTATTTAAATTACAAAAATGCCATTAAACACTAATGAAACTTATATGCAAATTATTTGTATATTTTTTAAGATATTTTTTTTTATTGACATATAAATTTAGGATAATTTTTTTAAAAAATAATGAGGATTATTTATGATGTATTTGATAAAATAAAGAGCAAATCCTTGTTGACATTTTAATTTTTGATGGAAAAAGCGACAAAATAAATCTGGGCGGTCGTCTGGAGAGGAAATAATTAATGTATAATTTTATATCATTTAGGGTTGTATATGAAAGTAATGACGGATTAACAAAGCAGTGACAAAACACATTACGTCCTGATAAAGATAATATGCCTATGCCTTGGGATACTGGTAAAAGAAGAACGCAAAACGATATTTCTTTCAATGTCAGCATTGGTATACCCCTCTAAAATAGAATTATGAATGACAATGTTAATTCAACCATAAAACGGTCGTAAGTATTGTTATAAAGGCCACGACAGAACTACTGCATATTTTTCCATTAATAAAGTTGATGAAGCTAGCCGTACTGTACATTCAAGTTTGCTCTAAATATTCATGAAAGTTTCTGAGAGAATCGGATAAAGTAATATTTATATTAACTCCTAGTGAAGTGAATGATAGTACAGAATTAAAGGTTTATATTTGTTAAAAAATAGGCGGAGGTGGCATAGGGATTGTGGTAGTGGTGATAGAAATATCATTTGGAGAACTGGGTGAATAAAATAAACATAGATATAAAACATAAGATAAAAAAAAAATAAATAAACCTCCAGATGAGTTCATTTCAAGCGTACCACACTCTAGAATAAGTAAGGCGTTTGTTTAATCGTCATTATTTTATTTTTATCTTTAATAATAGATTCATCATGTTTTGTAGCAATGTGAGGGATTAGGGTTAGCCTAGACAATTAAAGAAATCAGGCAAAAATATAAATAAACTATTGTTGAAATTAAACAAACATTAAAATAATGTAAAACCGGTAGATGGGTCAATATTAGATGCATATTTCTAGTAATTGGAGGGCTATCAAAAAATTTTTGGGGGACTTATCAAGCCTATTATGATATTCTAGAAGTTAAAAAATAACATGATGAATTAAATGTTATTAAGATTAAGGTTAATTAATTGTAAAGTAATTAAGAAATAAGATTAAAGGGGGGAAAAAGGGAGGTATAAATTATCATATTATAAAAATAATAAAAATTAAATTAAAGGAATTGAAAAGGTTTTGAGAAATAGTGGTTAATAGATAAGAAAGAGTTATTTATAAGGATTGGAGATTATAAATAGGTTAGGATAAGAATATTTAAATATTTGAATATACTTGGTTATCTACTTAATTATTGGTTATGAAAGAAAAATATGAGTATAAAAAATTGTAATGTAAGTACTGACAAAAATTGTGAGTATGTTCAAAATAAATATACAAGTTGAGTATCTTGTAGAGATTTCATTAAGTAATTGATAATATGATGAAAATTGATAAGGTAATCTAAAAAATAAAGAAAGGATTAAGTGAAATAAAAAGTTAACCTGAATCTTGAGAAATGAAGTAACATTGGAAATGTGAATTATTTTTTTTATTCACATCATTTATTTCATTCATATTTAGAAAGTTGGAATATTGTTTATATCAATTCAAAGACGATTTTTCAAATCTCTCAATCCATGTTAGGTATGTGTACACATCAATTCTCTAAATTCAATTCATCTGTTTGTATAAAATAAATATATACCGATGACATGACGTAGCAATGACATGACGTAGCGATGACATGACGTCACGATGACGTAGTGAGGACATCGGAAAATTATAATATAGATATGATCTAATTTCATATTTTTTATGGTCATATTCAGTTGAGGAGACTCCAGATTAGATCTTGAACATAAAGAATTAACATAAAATGGAATTACTCTTATGGGAAAAAGTTTTCTATGATTTTTAAAATTTCAATTCCAGAATAAATAAATATCTTCAATGTAAATAAATAATTATTTTTATTTTTTTATCTAAATTAATAATGCATATATATTATTAGATCGACAATTTATTGATTAAATAAAGATCTATTGTATATATATAGGAAAGTCAGCTGTAGCTCCATTATGTAATTTCAGGTCGACTAATTGTCTTATCGGTCATTATATTAAGTTATTTAATTGACGTGAAAACCACAAAATGGCGCTAAACTTTCTCCGATGCATATACTAATTATATGCATTTAAAACATGAGTCCAATCTAATAGTATATACACACTATTGTTTTAAGCATAACCTATATAATATTTTTACTTTTTTTCTTTTCTTTTTAGCTTTCCCCTTTTCTGGTGGTAAGATCCTTCAAGATCTCTCTAAACGTTATGTTATTCATGCTATCTCTTTTATCTAATTTATATTTCTTCATATTGGCTCAGAATTCACTTATAAATGCATAAACATAATTGTATGATATGACCCATAATATGATCTATCTGGAGGTCCAAGGTATATTCACTTGCAAACTACAAGCAAATCATTGTGCCATAGTAGACATTAAACATAGTAATAGTGTATATTATTCTGCTTTGTCTTCAATCCATTTATTTACTCCACATCAATTATAGTTTCGTACGCCTACAGAATTTTTATTTCAACCTAAACTTGCCAGCTGCCCGAATAATTATAAAACCATATGGAATAAATCGCAAACATAAAATATTTATTTAATGTTATGCATTGAATTTAAATATACACCATTAACTTGATAAATGAAAATATATTTAATTCTATTTACTATAATATAAAAATTAATATATAATATTTTCCGCCTCCTAATATTTTTTAAGAATATATTTTTCTAAATTCATTTTATAATTATGATGAAGGGGAAAATTTAAAGGAAATATAACTTTAGATCTCTTTTAGGCACGGGCAAGGTTGCCAGGTAAAAAGGATTCATTGTGGTAGATTTTTGGAAAAACCCCCTTTTCACGGCGTGGTTAAAAAGAAACAAATTCCTAGCCATTAGGAAATTAATTTTCTAATATTTATTTAAATATAGTAGAATATTTTTCTTACAATGATGATAGTTTATCATTGTAAAACTTATTATGACCGCTAATTATATAAAATCCTAACTTTCATTGGTTTTCATATAAAGCATAAGAGATTTAAGAACAGGGGATTCTGGATTCAATGGAAAGAGGTATTGTAAATATTTTTTTAGGCAATAAAAAATATTTTTTAAAAATTTTCAAAAACATGATTTTTGAATAAAATTCAGAATGTGGAAGTTTTTTGTGGTTTATTTCCGAAATATAAAAAATGTAGAATTATGGTAGTTACTTTGAGTGTAACAGATGTAGAGCTGACAACCCTGGCTATGGATAGAGCTCTAATTAATAAGAATGTTGCAGGATACGAGCATAATATATACCACGCCAACTTACATTTCCTCATGCCTGACATATCCAAGGATCTAGGGCATCTTATTACTTCATAGACCTATAATTAATATTTTTTCGCCATCGACAAAGACACACCATAAATATAATCAAAATTATATCCGCTGTATAATATATTCATTTTTGGTATTTCAGTAACTTATTAATATATATTACTCTTATTTCTTCTTATCATATTTATTTAGATTGGTTTATGTAGTAATACCAACTACTAATTATAAACAATACGACCACTGATTTATATTTCAATTTATTTTTAAAATCAAATTTTTTATTTTTATTTTTCGAATGTTCGATTCTATTTTTTAATATACAATATACATAATTAATCATTTATTAATTTATTACATTTCCTTCAAACAATTTAAAGTTAGATTTCTTCAATAAACCTCTTTGTAGGTTTACGGTTTCTTGATGAGCAACGTAATGTGGTATTTGTATTTGTGTTTGTATTTGCTTCATTCACTGGCACAACCATTTCTGTAACTTCCAAAGAACTTTCATGATTTGGGATAACTAAACGATTTCTTAACTGATCTGCATGCTTCCGTAATGTTTTCCCGGAAGATTCAACAATATAAGAATAAAGTCCTATTCTTTCTTTAATTACTCCCTCTCTCCAACCATTGGTATTTTCATTATTTAACCATATAGGTTGTGAGATTTCAAATTCTCTTTCCTTTGAATGTAAATCATGATGAAGGCTTTGTTTATCATTAGCCCTTACTATTTCGTGTTCGGCATTTGGTCGGATCCAATCCAGACTTGTTTTCAATTGCCTCCCAAACATAATTTTAGCAGGAGATCTCCCTGTGGAACTATGCTCTCCCAATCGGTAGGTTGTTAAAACCTGTGTCATAGCTTCTTCGGGATCGCTAATTGAATCTCTCGTTGCATAATACCGACCTTTCAAAGTTCGTACTGTACGTTCAGCTAATCCGTTAGTTTTTGGATGATAGGGTGCTGAACGTATATGACGTATGTTATTTAAATCACAATACCTACGGAATTCTCCTGATAAGAATTGTGGTCCTTTGTCTGACACACTGTACTTGGGTATTCCAAACCTAGCAAACCATTTATTTAGTCGTTTTATCATAGCATCAGCAGAGGTATTCTGCATTAGATCAACTTCTAACCATGGTCTATTTTTCTGGCATCCAGAACATATTTTGATAAAATTTTCTATATCAACATCACATCTGGGCCACCAACAATACAATCTAAAAATAGATTTCATTACATTTTCCCCAGGATGTCCCCAGTGAATCATTCCTAACACTGCATTTCTTAATTTATTAGGAATAACCAATCTCCCATTCCATTCTATAATATCACGATTGACAGAAAGCTCTTCCCGTCGATTATAAAAATTAACTATTTCTTTATCTTTATGACGATCAAAGTTTCGCCAACTTTGCTGAATATGTATTGCTACTTTTTTTAATATTAAATCTTGCTTCGACTCTTTTCGTAGAATATTTTCTGACAATTGCATATCATCTAAATTAATACTTCGAATATCCAAAGCATGTTTAGAATCTTGATTCTCTTCCGAAATTTCTTGGTGTTTATTAATCAAATCTCGAATTCTAGGATCTAGTGTTATGCAACATTTTTCTTTTTCAATATTGTTGACCAAATTGCGTACTTGTTTAATCATAACCTGACGAGGCATTTCTAAATTGAATGCTATAATCCATGGTAATCCGAAAAGAGGCACCCCAGTTGTATTCATTATTACCACTGGTAGAGTCCTTGTCTGTGATCCAATCCTAACATTGACTTGGGTCTCGCCCTTGACGTCTAACGGATGATCACCATATGCAGTCAATGGACTGGTTGGCCTAATTTTTGGTCGCCCAATACTTGTCCATATATCAATTCCTATCAATGACGCTTGTGCACCAGTGTCAAAATCAAATTCAACATCTAACCCATTTATCTCTGCAGTTAGTTTTGCTCGATTCTCTCGATTTTGTTGAATCTTCCAAATATTATGAATAGAATCACTTGATGACACTCTTATATAGTTTAAATTCTTTGATTTACAGCAAACTGCAAAATGACCAATTTTTTTACATTTATTACATGCCGCATTTGTAGCTGGACATCTCACTTTTCGGTTATGAATAAAACCACATTTATAACATTTAAGTTTATTATAATCTTTATCATTATTATTATTGTAGTTATTATTCTCTTTATCAAATGTATTATTATACTTGACTTTATTATAGCCTTTATCAATTGTAGTCGTCGTTTTTATTGGATGTTTATAATTATTATCATTATCATTTCTTTTGTTATTAACATTTATCTTATTAACAACTGGCATATTTTTATTTGCCATTTCTTTATCTGCTCGCTCAGAAGCTAATGCCAGATCAAGAATAAATTGAAAAGTCAGTACATTATTATCTCTATCAAGACCGTCGGGATAACATTATTATCTCTATCAAGACCGTCGGGATACAAAGCTCTAAGATCTCTTTCCAATCCCGGTATTTCCATGCCAACCATAAACTGATCACGTAAACGCTCTTCAATATCATTAAGATAATGACAACGCTTGCCAATTTTTCTAATTTTATCTGCAAATTCAGTTATGGTTTCAGTTGTTCTCCGTAATCTAACGAAATCAAATCTAGAAGCAAAAGCTGTTGACGTCGGTTTAAATAGTTTAAAACATATTGACTTAATTTCCTTAAAAGATAAAGTTTCGATCGAATCAGGATAACAAAAACGGTCCACCAACTCAATATTCTTATTGCCAAAAAATGTTAAAAATATATCTTTATATTGACATTCAGATGGGCTTACGTTTTTTAACCGAAAACTGGCTTCCCATTGAGAAAAATATCTGTGAATAGAAGTATCCAACTCGAATTTATCAAATTTAATCGTAGATAAATCCGCTATTTTTTTTGAATCTCCATTTAAGGAATTATTTTCTCCATTTAAGGAATTATTATCTCCATTTAAGGAATTATTTTCTCCATTTATCGTCGCCATTTGTAGTAATACCAACTACTAATTATAAACAATACGACCACTGATTTATATTTCAATTTATTTTAAAAATCAAATTTTTTATTTTTATTTTTCTAATGTTCGATTCTATTTTTTAATATACAATATACATAATTAATCATTTATTAATTTATTACAGTTTATAAATGCTTATGTTTACCTTTTTTGTATTCCTAATTTATTTATAGCGTATTAAAATATATTTAGATAAAAATAACCGATTTGTGAAACATGTTACACAAATATATCATAAAAAAATTATGAAATATGTAAATATTTCAATTAAATAAATTCTATATTTTTAAAAAATTATATTTTATCTTGTTTGTAATTTCAATCGAGATTTCATAAATTATTAGCATGTCAGATTATGTTGAATCAGAAGCTGAACTATCTTTAGATGAAGATGAATTAATTCATCCACAAATCATAGATAAAAATTTATTAAATGATGAGGATGATTCAGAAGAGGAGGAGGGTGAGGATTTGGACAAAGATTTAGAGGATTTAATAGGTTTTTAGAAAAATTTACGATATATTTTATTATCAATAATTGTTTTGGAATGAATAAATTAATCTTAAGACGATAATGAAGATATAGTTGATAATCATTCAGACCTTAGTAGCACAGATGGGGAGAATCTTGAACATAAAAAAAGGAAGAAGAAAAAAAATATTTCTGATGCAGAATTAGAAGAAGAAGACTATGAGCTGATTGAAGAAAATTTGGGAATAAAAGTAACTTATTGCATGTATATTAAATTGTTTCAGCATTTAAATAAAACCTTAATTGCTATAATTTTATATATAAGCTATATCAAAATTTTTTTAAAAAATATTATTGAATCAGCTCTTTAATAATCAAATTGTTATCAATAATGTTTAATTGTAATAGATTTTAAAAATA
Source organism: Gordionus sp. m RMFG-2023 (assembly GCF_954871325.1). NCBI lineage: Eukaryota > Metazoa > Nematomorpha > Gordioida > Chordodea > Parachordodidae > Gordionus > Gordionus sp. m RMFG-2023. The sequence continues at coordinate 8,466,867 of NC_088777.1, forward strand.
ATTTTTTCCTAGCCTGAATGTGCTCAATCTTTAACATTTATCTATTTACTATTATATGAAGATCATAAATTAGTATTAAGATACTGTTATTAAATCCTAATAATTTTTCTTTTATTTGACTGTTCCAATGCCTTAATATTTATCACTAAATTAGGTAAAAAGGAAAAAATTTAGAAGAATACGGATGGATAGTGGAGATGAAAGTACAGGCCATCACTCAGACAATGAAAAAGGGGCTAAAAAAAGTGACTCCAGAAAAATTATTGCCGAACAATTATTTCAGGTAATATAATACATTAGTTTTCAAATTTATCAATTAGGTATTCTTATTTTAAGCCAATATACTCATAATTATATTCATATTATTACTTATTATAATTTAACCAGATACCTGTAGGTAAGAATTTTAAGCCTGGCCAAGATTTGAAAAAAATCCATTTAAAAGCTTGACCCAGAATTTTTATATTTTTCAAGCCTGGTAGCCAGACCTGGAATTTTATTTTTAATAATTTTTTTTGGCTCAGTATCAAATTCTTAAATTTTTTAAATTTAAATAATTTTGTAGTGTTTTAAAGGGGAATTGAAAATATGCACAGTTAATGATATTAAATACACTATGATATGATTTCAACTGATTAATAGAAACAATTTAAATTTATTATATAAAAAGCTGGACTTAGATTTTTTTCCCTCGTTTGTGTTGGGTTCAGGGCTGGGCCTCTAAGTTTCTGATTTCAACAATTTATTCTTAAGATAATTTTTATTTCATTCTAAATATAATTTTTTCTCTCTTTTTAGTCTTAAATGCAATATGATTAATGCCAAAAATAGTAGTGACCAAGTAATATAAAGCTTGTTATAAAGATTTTTTCATCAGTATTAAACTATATAATTTGAACCCTCCATAAATTTATAAGTGGGCTGATCCATGACAAATTCACCAAGAAAATGAGATATACTTTGAAAAACAAATGAAACTTGAAATGATGTTATATAGAGCCCAACTTAAAAAAGATAAAAATTATGTATGATACTATAAGATCAAAAAACAATAGAAATATATTCATTTTTTTGTAATTTATAATAAAAACGAGTAAATGTTTATATATTATTAAAATCCTTGAAACATTTAGTATGAAGTGTGATTTGACATGTTTGGCATATATATTTTGAGTGCTGGCAATATCTGCATCTACGTCTTTTTCCATCTATAATTTTGGATAAATAATTTCCAGATGAATCAGTAAGGTTTTTGTTCTGTAATGCAAACTGGCTTGTGTGCCCTGTACTTAAATTTTTTTCCATTTTTTATTGGTGTTCAAAGGAATTAGTAACTTCTCGCCTAAATGCAAGCAATCTCTTCTTCCCATCTCAATTCATAAATTTTCCACGTATTTACCAAAGCTACATCGATAAAATTGTTGAATATTGGCCACCACCCTTTTTTTCTCTCTTTTTATTCTATAGTAGATATGGGATTATCACACAGATCAACTCCATCAATGTGTTTGTTATAAGCAGTGATCATATTTGGTTGAGGAATTTTTATTTTAAAAGATATTTTCTTGGAATACCTCGTCACCACTATATTATAATTCCAACAAACTATAAATATTTCGTTTAATTTTTCGAACCTATAATCATAATATCCTCTTTCTTTTTTGCTACAGCATTTATAGATTCAACTGGGCAATGCTACATTCTATTATCCCTCACAGTTCCAATTGTAAAATATCCCATTTGTTTTAAGTATGACAAAAGTTTTGGGGTATAGAAATTATCAAAATATATGATAATTTGGTTTTGTAAGGCCTAACTTTATAAAATCTATCATGTATATGTTTTTAGTATTGTCTGTCAAATGAATATTATATTTCAAATTTAGTAATTTTAATTGGGTCATTGTATTCCGGATTATTGGAATAGAAATATCACTATTATAGACAATACATCTTTTACTGTGGGAACGAATGATATCCAGTAAATAATAGAATTTCAATAAATCTCTTAATATCTGGGATGGTTATACATTATTAGACCTATTCATTTGTTTTGCATAAATATTACTTTGATCTACAATTATGGAATATAAGTCTTCGCCTAAAATTAAAAATATCTGATGGATTTTTATTATGCAAATTGTCTTAAAGTTTTATTTTATCTTCATTTTCTCCATTGAAAGGGATTGTAGAATATAACGTATCTGTTTTCTCCATTTTAAATGGCGAGAAATTACAGAATAGCTTCTTGTAGCAGATGGTTCTGGAATGTCGTCATCAATTGAATTATAAATCTCCAATTCACCGTATCGGAAGGTAAAACTCCGTCATTTGTTAAGTCATTTTAGAAACGATTCATTTAAAAATTTTAATAAAAAATTAAATATTTATTTTATAGAATCTTGATTTTTTAATTAGTCATCTATTATTTTGATAATTTTGATTGAATTGACAAAACATGTTCAGCAAAGAGGGTACAAATAATTTAAAATTTTTATGAATAATTTTAATTTACGAATATTTATGAACCGAATATTTGCGAATAATTTCATATAATTAGGTCGAGATAAAAAATTATAAAAGAAACATATTATTCGATTCTCAGGGGACTCAAAATTATTTTCAAAAGACCTTTTTTTGGGTATAAAAATTTTTTTCAAAACTATCAGGGGGCTCGAGCCACCTCCCCTCTCCCAACCTTAGTAATGGTAATAGTTTTAAGTATAATATAAAAAAATTATAATTCATTATGTTAAATTTGATTTGTTTGAATTTTTTAAAATAGGTTAATGGTGCATATATGCACCCAGGCGCCTAACCAATCCCATTTCAAATTTGACTGTTTTCATAAATATCATTTTAAGCTAATAAAAATTTTACCCTCCACTTCCTCCCCCCCCCCCCAATCAAAATTTTATAAATATTTGAATATCAATTTTCCAACATAAAACTTATTTTTTATAAATAATTTTATTAAAATTTCCTTTCCTTACACTAACATTATTACAAAAATATTAATAAAATGGAAAAATTTTAAGTCAAAGAGATTGAAATCAAATGGTAATTTAGTTTATTATTATATATAATTATTTTATTAAATTCAAAATTATTAGTAAGTTAGAATTAATAAGTATTTTTAATATTAATTATTAATAAATATCTATAATTTTTTTAAATATTTTATTTACTTCGATTTTGTAGAACAGAAGAAATAGAAATACAAAAGTTAAATAAGGCTGAGCATGAAAAAAAGTAATGTGTCTTCAGAAGCGATTACTAAAAAAACTTGTTTTTTAAATTATTTTCTAGTAAATATTTTATAGTTTTGTTAAACGCCTCGTTTTGAGCCGATTTTTAAAAACGGCTAACTCAGTTATTTATCCAGAAAGATATTATGCAAGCCTGAAAATTTTGCTCATAGAAGGAGCAAGGGTCTAGACATATAGTATCGAAATTTCGAGGTTTAGTTAATATTTTTCTGGCGAAAATATTGAGTTAGCCGTTTTTAAAAATCGGCTCAAAACGAGCCGTTTAACAACATTAATATTTTATACACACTACTATTTGTATTTTCAATAAAAAAATTATATTCTACTTATATTGTATGAGATTTTAAGCTGAGGCTAGTTTTAAAGCAAATTTTATAAAAAAATGACATTAAACTTTATTTCAACTTCACATTTAAAAAACTTTATTAAATATACAAAATAGGCTTGTAATATCCATTAGCACGAATTAGTAAATAATAGTTACAAATATAATTATTAAATTATGAATAATTTAATGGAATAGCTAAATTCCCCCCCTTCCCATAAGAAAATCCTGGATACGCCACTGTATGCACCAGTCAACTTTATATGGTTACCAATTAAAATTTTAATTATTTAAAATTTCAAAAATGATTGATAAATATTGATATATTTATAAAAAAAATATATACACTAGTTTTCATCGAAGTAATTTCATAATATGCTCGTGAGATCACCTAGAAGACTTTGCATTTTAGACCTCATAAATTCGCCATGTTTGTGGGCTTCAAAATAAATTTTTTTCTTATTTTTCTTTTCCAGTTTTGAGGTACAATGTCTAAACTATATAAAAACCTTTTTTATTATTTTTTAAAATAAAAACTACTATGTTTAAAAATGATATATAGGAAACGGTGTATATATGCACCGTTAACCAGTAATGGGTTAAATAATTATTAAAGTTATAGGCTCTAGCTCATTATATCCAGTGTTATGGGTTCCAATACTATTACAATCTAGTTTAAAAATCTCAAAGCTCGATAAATATTGTCCAAATGTATAAATTAAAATTATATATATAATTTTTTGGCCCTTAAGATTCACTCAAAAAAATATAAATAATTTCAAAAAATTCTTCAGTCAAAATATCCAGTATAAGAAAAAAGATATTTTGAACTAGCTCCACTTTAGAATCATTAAACTCACCAGATATGTTTATCACCAATATATTCAAGTAAGAATGAGAATGGGGGAAAAGTTATTTCATTTTTTTTGTAATTTTAGGAATTAAAAACTGAATATATAGGCCTTTCTAAACATTATTCAATCATTGTACAATAATAAATATAGTTATATATAACAGAGACCTATTGGGGTAGTGATGCAAAATGCCTCCATTTGTGCCGATTTTCAAAAACGGCTATTACCCAGGATGTAAGCCTCAAAATTTTGTTCATAGACTTAGACAATATTTTTCTGGCTAAAATATTGAGTTAACCGTTTTTAAAAGGTGGCTTAAATGGAACGATGTTGCTCAGGAAATTATAAAAAAAATTGAAATATTTGACTATTTTTCGTAAAAATTTATAATACATTTGATTATTTATAATGTAAAATGAAAAAAATTTACAATTATTTTTTAATGACAGTCTATATTTATTTTTCATTTTTTAATATGAGGTTTTTTTTTATTCCTAAAATTATGAAAAACAAAATAATTTTAAATTTTTTATTTCCTTCATTTTAATTTTTTATTTAAATATATTGGTAATAAGCATATCTACTAGCAAGTTTCGTTGTCTAAAAGTGAGGTATTATCTCATTATTGCCTCAAACGTAAATAATTTGCTAATAATATTTTTAAGGCTTCTTGAATAGTTAGAAAATTTTATTTATTAATTAGAACCATATATTTATGAAGTAATTTTGAAACCGATTTGTATTGGACCTTAAGAGTCTATAACTGGATTCATTTGAGGTAGAGCTTTAAAAATAGATTTTTATACAAATTTTACAACACATGTGTAACACCTCTAAGTTAATTTAATTTAAAAAAATCAGTCAAATTGATGTCCGATTGATATGGAGTCACCATTGTTTTAAAAATTGTTCTCATACTTTTTGAATTCAATATACTTCGAAAGGAAAATAGTGACGATGAACAAAATCCCAAAGAAACTTCTCCAAACCATCCCAAAACATTTTCTCGCAAAAATGGCAATCGTAATATTTCGCGTGACGAAGAATTCGGAATAGATGAGGCAGATTTAGCAGAAGCAGATGATTCGGAAATAGATGTAGACGAAGACGATATGGCTGATTTTATTGTTGATGACGCCGCAGAAAGGAGAAGGTAATTTTTGAAAAGACAATTTTTACTATTTTTCATGGCTTTACCATGTAACTTTTTTAGGATTTTAGACTATATTTATAAATGATTCTCACAGTCAAATGAAAATTTGCTTGAGATGAATAGATATCATGTGGATGAGTACTTAAAATTTTCTTCTATAAATTTTAAGTTTTTTATAAACGAATGCATTATAAATTTCATGGTTCGTGTTATAATACGCAATTTTATAATTATAATGTGAAGAACAATGGACGGTGGTCGCAGGCGCAACCAAGCTGGGCAGGATAAAAGAAGAGGAGGTGGTAAATCCTTGAATCACAAAAAATATGGAGCTGGAGGCTTCAATGGTAAGCCTTATATTTTATAACTTTTTGTGTATGACAATTTAAAAAAAATGGAAGAACTCTGGAACTATTCATTATGATTATAAAAATGTAATGTGAGAGTTTTATTTTTTTAGTACTCAACAATTAGCCAGGCATTCATTGCCTGAAATTCCATCACCTATACAGACTACTTTCCTTGTAATGAAAATGTTTTTGTTCAAAAACTGTTTTAGTATGGTTTATATTATATTATAAAATGAATATTCTTACCTATTTTCTATTAAATTTTTTTAAAAATCGATATATAAAAATGACGATTTAGACGATACTTTGCAACAAGCCCAAGACGTGTTTGGCTGTGATTTCGATTTTGGGGATTTTCCTGGGGGTAAAATCGAAGAAGAGGAACTGGAAGACGATTTGGAAGAAGGTGCGGATGGATATGATTCTGCAGAAGAATTTGATGGCTCTGACCTTGATCAACATGATAGCAACCAAAGGGGAAGACGAAAGAGGACCCAAAGGAAAAAAGGTTTTTTTACTATATAGGAAATGATCATTTTTATTAGTATTATGAAGTAATTTCTCTCCAAAAATTTTTTTATCATTGAGCACCTTATGAAATATGATATGTAAATTTTCTGAAAAGTTTAATATTCTTTCGAATCTAACTATTTTGACTAGTTCTCATTAGATAAAAATTAATTTATATTTCAAACTTTTCACATTTCATACACCAAAAAGAATAGCTGAAGCTGATGCACTACTATAATCCATGTTTGATAGTAATTTTTTTTTTGGTAATATTTTATAAAAAAGTTGTTTCATATAAATGGGTTTGGACATTTAACGTTGAGTTTTAAAAACATAACATAAATCTCAATAATACTCAACGTGATTTGATTTGAAGTGGGTAAATTTATTTGTCCTTAATCGAAATCAAAATAGTGAAGGTCATTGTCCGATTTTTGGTCCTCGCCAATGCACTTGTATAAGACCATTTAAAGGAGACCTATTTAAACCGTTCTACTAAATAAAAAAACTGGTTCAAAGTAACGGTTCGATTTTTGGTCCTGACCAATGCAATCGTATTGGAAGTAAAGACCAATCCAAACTGTAGTCCTAAATATAAAAACCTGTCCAAGGCCGGTCTTTTTATTTATTTTTTGTCATATTTGCAAAATAAAAAGAAACTAAAAATTAAACTAATATAACTCTTCTAGAAATAAAATTTACAAAAAATTATATTAATTGAAAAGTAAAGCAAACTTAAATATTAATAAAAGACAAGTCTGGTCCACAGATTATAATATTGTTATATACTAGAAATTAGTTAAATAGCATGAATATTATACTTCTCCACTGGCTTATCTGATTTTATGTTATTTTGGAAAAAGAGGGCGCATAATGAATTTAAATAGTCATACCTTCACCTGACTTGTTCAAGATTTGAGAAAAATATCTAAGTAATTCGGGAAGACTCATCATAGGACAAGATTCCTTTTCATAAATACCATGAAAAAAAGAAAATTTAAAAATATTATTAGAATCAAAGAACTGATATCACACCGTGGCAAACAATATGAAATTTAATAAAATTTTTAATTTTTTTTGTACCTTAATTTTGAAAAATAATGTATGTTTAAGTTGTAGTTGTACATATATTTATATTCACTCAATAAGATGTAGTAACATCGACCTCTCCTGCTTCCCGTTCACGCCTTCTACAAACGCTATATGAGCCTGCCGAGCTAGAAGCTCGTCACCTAACAGCACGGGATGCTGCTATACGTGCCTCGGATGTGCCAGAGCGATTTCTTACTCGTAGCGGAGGCGTTCGACGAACTGCTGCGGATGCTAACGAATTGGAAAGCGAGGCCGATTGGATATTCGAGCGAGCGTTTTCCTGCGGGCCCTTGTCTATTCAAGAAATACCAATGGGTGTTAATAGCGTTCCTAATGAGGTATATAGTATTAATATTAGGTTAAATAAAAGAAAAAAATAAGACAAGAAATAATGCAGGAAACTGGTAGATATTCAATAGATAGAAATTATATTTGGCCTAAAAGTAAATCTAAAACCTTTGATGGGTTTCTATTAACATAATAGATAATAATAATAGACTTTATAGTTGATCAAAGTGACATGCAAATTTGTTTGTTATTTATGATGCATATTGATAAAGAAAATAAATAAATGTTATAAAAAAAGATACATGGAAAAAATTAGAAATTGATTCATGAGATACCACAAATCATGATCTGAATATCTTAAGAAATAAAGTAAAACGAGAAAGAATAACAGGAAAACTAGATATATTAAGAAAGCTTATAAAATAATTGACCAGACTGCTAATTCTGGCAAATATAAACAAAAAAGTATAAAATCCATTACTCCATCCTTTTTTTCATCTCATTTCAGGATCCCATGAATAACCTGGATTACGATGAAAGAAATAATCCCACCAACCAACCCTCCTCATTATTAGCCAACAGCGACCAGGAATTTTATAAGTATTGTCAAGTCGGATTAGACATTAATTATCAACCCAAACCAGTGACTGCTATAGCCAAGATAAGGGAGGTCTTAAATTTTTTCCGCAATCAATCTCTCGAGGTGCCCTTTGTAGCTCATTATAGGAAGGAGTGTTATGAACCTGAACTTAACCTTAGCGATTTATGGAAGGTTGACAATACTCATTTATCTGCTAATTTCTTATTCCGTTTAACTCTTTCTTTCCATTTCATTCTTTTAATGCACTTGTTAGATAAATATATAGAGAAACCAATAACTAGGAATGAAAAGATTTTATTACTACTACAATTATGGAAATTTACCAATTTTATTTCCTTTTTTAAATATCACAATCAACTTAAATACAATTTAATACTAATATTTTGCTGGAAATTTTTTTTACAATCTTATAACCTTGCTCATTCTGTTAAATTGATAACCTTTTTAATTTTTTACAGGTAAATAAAATTTTATATGTAATTTCTGAGGGTTTCAGAATTTGGTTAAAATAATTTACAAGTATTTTTTTGTTCCTTTTTTTACATTTGAAATAAAAATCTAGTGTTTTTTATGTTTTTAGATATTGTTTTTTTTAAAAAAAGGTAAAATGCAAACATAGAATAGTTAATTAAAAAAAAATTAAAGGTTTTCCATATTGATTTGTATTAAAATATTTTATAATTTGAAAAAAAACACAGATTTATCACTGGGACGAAAGGTGGGTAGGTTTGAGGGACAAGAAAAACAATCTGCTAGCCTCCATGGAACAAATTATGTCCTTTTTGGAAGAAGTTAAATACACGTCCTCTGTTGTCAACCCATCCCAACCTATGAATCACGCCTCACTCTTGTCTATCACTTACGAGGGTAAGAAAAAGCCGATAAATAAAAAGAAATAAAGAATAAGGACTGAAAGAAAGGAAGGAAATTAGAGCAAAAGGGAAGAAATTTAATATTTCAAAACATTAGGCCTCCAATTTTATACCCTAAAATAATTTCTAAAATGAATGTTTAAAAAAAAATTTTTTTCCCCAGACCTGCCCATTATAACCGATATCGACTTAATCAAGGTTAAGGCTGCACAGACCATCGAAGAGGTCGAAGACTACAGACATTGGTTCGCGCTTTATTTTGGCCCTCTGATTGAACATATAAAGAAGCTTTCCTTGAATAAGCAAAAGAGAACTACAAAGGATAACGAACAAGAATCCTTAAATATATTCGAATCACTGGATACGGACGCAAACAAAGATAAAGATATAAGCGGTATAGTTTTTCTAATTATATATTAACAGGAGAAAGAAAGAAAGATATTTAAGGTAAAGAAAATTAAATGTTAATTAATAAATTTAAAATATGAATTTTATTTTTTATAAAATTGACAACTCTTCAAGGAAAATTGGAGATACAAATAATATCTCCTTTTTTTATTAATTGCTTTAAATTTATTCATTTCTTTTTATAATATAGTTTTTTTTGACAAAGCGCAGTAGATACATTTTAATACATGCCAAATGTTGATTATTTATTAAACATTTAATGTGTTTGTAAACGTTTGCAGATGACATCGAAGATATAATTCTAGAGAAAGATGGTTCAAGAGTTACAGAACACGTGCTCAAAAAGGTATGTCTTAATTAATTTATTAACCTCTAAAAATTATACAGCCCCCCCCCTTAAACGTGGCTCCCCCTGGATTCCTCACCCCCCCCCCCCCCCTCCCCCAATACCCAAATTTATAATTAAATATTCGCCACAAGATTTTCAAAGGCGTTTGTGACAGATATGGGTTTTTTTTTATAAAAAGTGGAATAATGATAAATACAAATATTATAAACTGGAGGCTTGCAAAGATCGAAATTTTAGGCCCAGCCAGAATCTTGTCAGGGGTTTTTTTTTGAAAGTTTTCTTAGCCTGTCTCTATGGCCCTTTTACCTCAAATTTCCATATTTTGAATAACTTTGCTACATATTTTATGAATTGTTACCGAGAAATAAATGATGCCCGAGTTCTGTAAAAAAAATAAATAAAATTTTTAAGTTTTGGCCGGGTAAGTATATTTTTTTTTGATTTATAAGCCTGGCCCATATTTGACAAAAAAAATGGGCAAGTTTTGGATCGATCTTGCAGGTTTCTGGTATAAACATGCGTAATTACCCAAATTTTATTATATGGCTTTTTTCCCATAAAATGAATAAACATTTCCTTACGACATTTGCATGATAAAGTCGAAGAAAAGAGACTTTTATTCCACTTGCCTGCGTATGGGTTTGGGTCGGGTTGTTACTTCACATTTTGGGATAGCTGCTTGGCAATTCGGTGAAAATTTGAGGGACAATTACCAAAAACATGAGGTCACCCAAACCAACTTGGAACTAACCAAAGCCTTCAGTGCGGAAACTCTTCTAACCACTCATTCCGAAATGATAATTAAAAGTTAGTTGTTTTATTTAACCTTAGGATACATGCTACTTTTTGTAATTTTTATCTATATAAGGAGGTTAAACACATTCTTAAATATGCTATTTAAAATAGAATTTAAATAAAATGATTAAAATTAACGTGAGAAATTTTTAAAAGGATATTTTTTTGTCCCTCATTTATGATAGAAGAAAAAGAAGAGGATATGACCGAAAACAATAACGAGATGCGAGAAATCCAAGTATTTCTAGCTCGAATGGCTCAAAGTTCGGATACAGACGTAGACATTGGCTTGAGCGAGGAAGATAAGTTAGTTCTTTAATACTGTTCGCTTGGCATAATTATAGTTTATAGATATGGAATAGAAAAATAGCAGCTAACTTCTTTTTGTTCTTGTTAAAAAGTTTAAATTGGGGTTGTGTATTTTATCGATCAAATACGATTTGGTCAATTGACTAATAGACCAGTCAAATTCAAATAATGTTTTTTAAGACAATATTGACTTTATTTTGTATATAAAAGTAAAATAAATCTGAAATATCAATTTTATAATATTGGTAAATTCATTGTTACTCTATAATTAATGTTTACTTTCCCTGGCAGAGTCTTGTTTTGATTCATATTCAATATTATCATTTTCTTTAATATTTTTAATCAATTTTCCGGTTGTTGAGGCCTTCAATCGATTTCTTTTTTACGTTTGAACACCAATTTGGGTCGAAATCTGATTGTTTCTTATAGAAGTTAGTAAAATGCCTAATTCTAGTGGTATATCACTACTTCAATAAATTAAATCCACTATTAGTAAGATGCTCTACTTGATATTGGAGATCCAATAGCAGCATTGTGATCACATGCATTTATATGATTTTTATTTTTTCAAACATATTTTTTTACATTTTCTTCACATTTTTTTGGAATATTTGACCAGAACCAAAACTTTCGGTAGAATTTGACCAGTTAATTGACCAACCTGCCAACCCTGGTTTAAGTAAAGCAAATATTTTCTTAATAAGCCTGTTTAATAGTGTGGGGAGAATTAAAAATAAATTCAAACATTTATACATTTTTTTAAAAACTTTATTTTATTAGGCTAACTAGCCGACTCATAATCGCTGCTCGTCGAATTATAGCCACGCGTATAGCCGCCGACCCCTCTGTTCGTCGCTCGGTCCGAACCGCATTTTTTGAACGGGCAAAAATTTCGGTCCACCCTGCCCCAGCCCTTCTTTCCTCTATCGCTTCCTTGACATCTGGCCCTGAATCAGAAACCGACCCCCTTTACGGCTGTCGGTATTTGAAAGGAAAACCGGTGCGGGATTTAATAGGCGATCAATTCTTGAGGATGGCTTGGGGACGGACTCAAGGATACATATCCATAGATTTAGGTTTTTTTTAACAATATATTTAATTGTGGTTTTTTGTAATTTAGGTTGTAAAGTTGAATATATTTTACTTGTAGCTGTGTTAACTACTTTTAACCCTACAAAAATAGTCAAAATTTCATTTAATGATAACTTAATTTTCACTATTAAGATTTATATAATTTCACTATGAATATTTATATTTATTCATTATTTCAGGTATATCAGTTTATCACAATAATTCAATCCAAATATCAACTTTTAGTTCAAAATAAAAATATATTTTACAATAATTTAATAATTCAATTAATGGCGAATCAATTTTTTTCTTTCTTTTAAATTATCCCTCCACGATTAAAATCAACAAAAATAATAACTCTGTTTTTTAATCAATATCTAAAATTTTTCTAAAATATAAAATTATTCAACTGATTGACATTTATCAATCATTTAAAAATAATATTTAAAATATATATGAAATATACGCAATATATATGAAATATACCTCACGTCCGCCTTACAAAAGACCAAGACGTGGAAAAAAAACGCGGAAAATTAAAACTTTTTACATATTTATACGTTCTCTTTTTCTTCCTTTAACATTTCTTCTTCTTCGGTCTCCATAGGATTGTATTTCTTTTTCAAGCCATTATTGTTGATCACTTTAGATATGGTTGTTCCCACTTTGATCGAATTCTGGCTTGTAGTTGATATTCCTCCCACTGTCCTAGCTTGTATACCATGTGATCTTTTAACTATTCCATCATAGTTATTAGGTGGCCACTGCCTATTTCCATATTGTTTACTTCTAGATGCAATCTCGTGTATTTTATTGTAGTTTTGGTAAGCTACCTCCGGCTGTACCCTATTATTTTTCCCACAAAAATAACTAGTTCCCGGAACTTCATCTGTGTCACTAAGATGATCCTCGCGTTCCTGATTTTGTAGCACATGAGTCGGAATATTGCAGTCCTTTATTTGATGTCCGAAACTTTGACAATGGAAGCATCTTTTGAATACATCAGATTTAGGTTTTTTTATTCCCAATTTCTTTTTTTTTTATTATCCTCACATAGATTATTTGTTCGTGCGTCTCAATTTTGTAACTCATTACAAGTTATAGATATTTATTTTTTATTTTAAATAAATACTCAAATTTATTTTAATACAATCAATTAATTTTCTCTTTTAAAATAAAATTACTATTTATTAATTATTTTTTTTAATAATTTTTTTTTAAAATACATAATTATTTATATATGGCCCCTATATAATTCAAATTAAAAGAAAAACAATTTTTACAAAAAACACCACTCGTGTTATTTTCTTAACAAAAATATGTTACTTTTCACTTTTCTTTCCCTAAAATAAGAAAATCACTAATTATTAATAATCATTTTTAATAATCTTTCTCTTTATTAACACATAAATTATTTACTATTACCCCTATGCCATTCAAATTAAAAGACAATTTTCACGAAAACACCATTCGTTTATTTTCTTTTAAAAAAAATATATTTTACTCTTCACTTTTCTTTCCCTAAAAGAAAAAAAAATCAAACATGTATGTTATTTTAAAATAACATAAAAAAAAATTATTTATAAAATAATTTATTCTTTGTTTGTCCCACAAGTGTACATTCCATTAAAATTCGATTTAAATCAAATTAGTGATAATCTTCTCTATATCACATTAACATGATATTAAACAAAATTTCTTTTAAAATGCGACTGATATTAGATTGATTTTAATAAATTACTTTTGGTTCACATAGCTTTATATTAATATTTAAAAAAATGATACATATATCAGATAATTCCAATTAAGTATTTTACTTTCAACAGCAGAAGTATTCTCTCTTCTCTAAGATGATATGTACCCTCTTTCTTTAAATATTTTTTCTCAGTTCTTCATTCATATATTTTTTTTAAATATATATATATACTTTTAATTATCTAGGGTATATTTCTCATTGTTTTTTTTATTTGTATAAATTTTACCACTAAAATTATTTAAGTTTACAAAGAGTTCTGTCCTAAAAAATTCTAGGAACCACAATTCCGTTTTTTATGGACTAATTTAATTCCCCTCTTTATTATATACCCTAATAAAATCGTTATGATGTACTCCCACAGTACCATCATCAAATCGTATGTTACATAATTTATTTCCAATATTATCTATCACACAACCTTTCTCCCACTTCTTTTTATGGTCAAAAAGTCTTCCCCAAATAATTTTCCCCACAGGAAATTTTACATTGATTTTTCCATAAGATACTATATTTTCAATCTCTTTTGACTTAAGAAAACCTAAGCATAATTTGGTTCTTCTACCCAAAAACAATTCAACAGGAGTAACCCCCTCCTTATTCCTTGAATTATTATAATATAACTGGGCTAACCAGACTTCATTTTTTTCTTGTTTAGATTTTCTTAACCAATTTTTCAATATTGCTACCATCCTTTCAGCCTGGCCATTTGAGCTAGGATGATAGGGTGGAGTAAGTATATGTTGTATTTTTAATTCATCACAGAATTGTTTAAAATTTTCACTTATGAAGGCTGGACCTCCATCAGACACTATTTTGTCCGGCAAATCAAATTTTGCAAATAATTCACTTAATTTATTATTAACAATTTTAGTTGTATACCCATGTACTTCAGTATATTCAATCCACTTTGAATATGAATCCACCACTAAAAAATATGATTTTTTATCCAAATCAAAAAAATCAATATGTATACCTTCCCACGGTTTCTTTGATTTTGGCCATACTTGTCCCATCTCTTTACGGGGCATAACGGCACAGGTATTACATGGAACACATTCCCTTGTATTTTTTTCTCTATCATTACCCATCCCAGGCCACCATACATATTCACAAGCCCAAGATTTCATTTTAACTTGACCCTGGTGTCCTGCATGTAATAAATTAATTATTTTAGCACGTAATTTCACCGGAATTACTGCCCTATTTCCCCTTATTACACAATCATCCACCACGGATAATTCTTTTTCATATCTTTGATAAATTTTATAATTATTTTTCATGGTTTTTTTCCCATTAAAAATAATTTTGTTTGTCTCAATACTTTATCTTTTAAAGTATATGATTTGAGATTTTCCCAAGTTGTAGGACCTCCTTTTAACATATACGATAGAGTTCGCACCAATGCATCAGTGACACAGATGAAGTTCCGGGAACTAGTTATTTTTGTGGGAAAAATAATAGGGTACAGCCGGAGGTAGCGTACCAAAACTACAATAAAATAAACGAGATAGAATCTAGAAGTAAACAATATGGAAATAGGCAGTGGCCATCTAATAATTATGATGGAATAGTTAAAAGATCACATGGTATACAAGCTAGGACAGTGGGAGGAATATCAACTACAAGCCAGAATTCGATCAAAGTGGGAACAACCATATCTAAAGTGATCAACAATAATGGCTTGAAAAAGAAATACAATCCTATGGAGACCGAAGAAGAAGAAATGTTAAAGGAAGAAAAAGAGAACGTATAAATATGTAAAAAGTTTTAATTTTCCGCGTTTTTTTTCCACGTCTTGGTCTTTTGTAAGGCGGACGTGAGGTATATTTCATATATATTTCGTATATTTCATATATATTTCGTATATTTCATATATATTTAAGATATTATTTTTAAATGATTGATAAATGTCAATCAGTTGAATAATTTTATATTTTAGAAAAATTTTAGATATTGATTAAAAAACAGAGTTATTATTTTTGTTGATTTTAATCGTGGAGGGATAATTTAAAAGAAAGAAAAAAATTGATTCGCCATTAATTGAATTATTAAATTATTGTAAAATATATTTTTATTTGTACTAAAAGTTGATATTTGGATTGAATTATTGTGAATAAACTGATATACCATAAATAATTGAATAAATATAAATATTCATAGTGAAATTATCTAAATCTTAATAGTGAAAATTAAGTTAATTGAGTAATATTTTAATATTTTTTTTCAAGTTTCCCTTAAGTTTATCCACGTAATATCAAAAAGTGACTAAAATATTACAATTCTTATAAAATTTTTGCTTACCACTATGCTTAAATATTTGAAAATATTTATTTATTTTAGCTCGAAATTTTTTAAATTCGTATTTTATCCTATTTCTAATTCTACTTTTAATTTTGAGATTCACGGAAAATTAGGAAAGTTATCTAGTAGAAATTTATAAAAAAACAAATGATTTACAATTGCTGGTTTTTAAATATTTAACCCGCCATATTACACGTTGGCATTTATCAATTATTAGGCATGACGGAAGAGGATCACTCAAGCTTTTTCGAAGAACTTCGCCCCCTAATTGAAAAAGATGAATTTGGTATAAACGCCAGGTCATGGAATGAGCAAAGGTCCTTGGCGCTCAATGAATGCCTCACCAAATTTCTATACCCAATATTTTCCCAGGAATTGGGAATGAAATTGCTAAGGGAATCGGCAGACAGTGTACTAAATAGTTATGCTTTTAAGTTAGTTTTTGAAATTTTTGCTTTTATAAAATATTTATCCTCACTTTTTAGGTCTTGTAGCGAATAATAAACTATTCATAGATGTTTCTGATCACATTAAAAGAGGTTTGAAGGTGTAAAAAGAATGGCAGCTATGATATAGTGATCAAATAGTCCTCTTTCTATATTTGCTAATTATTTTCTTGTTCTTGGAATCGTATACATTTTTTTTAAGTTATTTGTTTCCATCTATATTTTTCTATTCTTGAACTTTATAGCCTTCTTCATTATCTATACCTTTAAGTTTGTGAATTTTTTTTTAAGAAAAATTGCAAAGGAACAATTTATTTCATTTTATTTTACTTGCATTTTTCTCTCACTTTTTTTATGTCTATTGTTTCTGCTAGTATCTATATCAAACAGCTGATGGATAGGCTACTACTATGCTATATACCTATCCCTCCAAGCATGTACTCTAAAAAAATATTGTACTTATATAATTGCATATATAAAAATATTTCTTATATTTAATGACCTCCCAGGCTGTACTCGGCTCTCAAGGTAGGCCCCTATAAGATAGAGGGACCTCTGTTGGACGAACATCCCGATGAAGGTCCAAACGCTGGAAGGTATCACGCAAACGAAGTCCGGGTTCTGGGACTAGCATATTCGCTCAATAAAATTAACGGGGTGGAAGTAGGAGGGGTGGCGACCGTCGTCGACAGAGATGGTGCTCTAACTGCTACTCTGAGATTGCCGAATATACTTAAAAAGTTTTTAAAAAAAACAAACCCTTTATATGTGTGTTTTTTAAAATAAATATATTCAGACAGGACAAGACCTACAAAGTCAAATTTTTGAATCCTTTTTAAAATTTATAAATAAAGGTGCCTCCATCAAGATATCTTTAACTAATTTTTTAATTATATTAAAGTTATATATTTTTTTCATTATTCTTTCACTTCGGACGTTAATTTACATTCCATATCCATCAAACCTAATTATTAATCCGTGCACCCTTTGTTATAAACCTTTTAGCAAGAGATCGAACTTTTCTGCTCGTGATCGAACCCTGAAAGAAAGCGAGCTGGCCAAGTTACGTACATTTCTGGGTGAACATAGGCCTCACGTTATAGCGGTAGGTACTTGTGAATCTTCACGCCTTTGCTTGACCCTGAGAGAGGAATTAAAAGATATTTGTCTCGATCTCGAACAAACCCTCGAAAATTTTCCTCCAGTGGCGGTCGTGTTAGTTGAAGAAGATCTAGCTAATATAGTTCAACAGAAAAGTAATATATTTTTTTTAAATATTAGGAAATAAATCTCATTTTCAATTGCAACCTAAGCTTAAATATCTTGCAAATAAGTTGCTTAATCTATTTTTTAATACTCTAATTTAATAAACTTTTTTTAAAATTCAGTCTCCCCAAAAGAAAACATACCTAACAAATCCGCTGCCACTATGGCCGCTTCCCAATCCAAAGACCTGAGTTCCGACAGTATACTCAAACATTCCACAAACTCTTCCCTTCTCAAAAAGTCTGCCTCATTGGCCAGGCGCGTTCAAGACCCTCTATTAGAATTCGCTCAGCTTTTTCCTGATTCTAGTCCTTCGGCTAATTGCATGCAATCCAATGATATATTTTGTTTGAAATTAGAACCCCTTCAAGAATTGCTTACAGATTTTACCAACGTGAGGGCGTTTAGTAATAACGATTACGTAACCCCGCAAAATGAGGGTTCTAACGCCACCGAAATAGCTAGGAAACGTCTCGAAAGTTTGAATATTTAATTTTATTCTTCGAAGTTTATATTAGGATCAGTGATGAACTCAATATATAATTTTTCCGTATATTCAATATTCACATCAAGAAATAATTTTTTTTCTTCATTAAATATTAAAACTCATGCCAACACAGTTAATATCAAAGTCCTATATCTTAACCGAATCTTTAAAACTATTATTAAATATGTTCCACAAAAAGTTGAGATCGGCATACATAATGACCCTACAATTTTTCACATTTTCATCACCCATAATCATGCTATTTATTATTTCTGGGGTTTAATATGATATAAAAACCAGCCAAATAATCGCATCTTTTCTTATATATATTTATATTTACTAAGGAGTTTGGCCTATATTATTCAAGGATTAATAGTTTTTTAATTACATTGCCTTATAACAGATCTAGCTTTTACGACAACAAGCCCTACAACTACATCCGATAACTCGCTTTTCGCCTCCGACCTGCATCGGGCTGCTGTTCGTTGCTTCGTTGATCGTATCAACGAGACCGGGGTAGATTTAAACCGTCTCCTGATTCGAGCCCAGGCTCGAACCAGCTCTGAACTTTCCGAAGGGCTTACCCCCAGAGACTGGGCCAACTCTATAGTTCAGTTTGTGTCGGGGCTTGGGCCCAGAAAGGGTGCAGAACTTGTGAAAACGCTTGAGAAACGTCAACAATCTCTAAAATCTGCCGCAGGTTCAGTATTTTTATTTAGACATTGATTCCTAACACATATTATTTAATTTAAAAATTTGTTTGCAAGTAATAGTGGGATATAGTGGGGTGCATGTATTTTAATGTCATAAATAAAACTACTTTCAGTGATATGAACAAATTTTTTGGAATGATTATACTTTAATATTTATAAAAAAATTTTACCTTCTTTGTTCAGGTCTACATCAAGGGATAAGTTACAGTGGTTCAGGTCCTATAGCAGCTTTGCAAAATAGGACGCAACTTGTTACCATGTGTAGCATGGGGCCCAAAGTTTTCGTTAATTGCGCTGGGTTCATCAAAATTGACACGACCGCCTTATCTGCTGCTGAAGAGGAAGGCAGAAACGGTAAGAAACCTGATAAGTTAAAGTTACATACTCTGCTTACACATAATCTAATTTAGTTCTAAAAGCATACAAATCCATTTCTTAAATGACTAGTGCATGGTCTTTACACTTTTATAATGTATCTAAGGGTTTATCTCTGAAAAGAAACAATTATAGCATTTATAAAGTTGTAGTACCAATAATATTACATAGCTAGTTAAATATCCAATTTTTGTATAAATTAATTCCTCATTTCAATAATAAAAAGCCGGTTCAGACTATTATGTAGAAATTCTTGATTCAACCAGAATCCACCCTGAAACTTATGAATGGGCACGTAAGATGGCGGTCGATGCTTTGGAGTACGATGAAGACGAGGAAGAGAATGAAGAAGCTGAAGAGGAGAATGAGGAGGACGAAGAAGAATATGAACGAAAGAAAGGAAAGACTGGAAAGAAAAATAAGGTTATATATGAAATAAACTAATTAGTATTACTGAAAATGGAAACCATTATACAATTTTTTTTGGATAACCTATAAAGTTGATCCTTTTTTTGAAATAATAAGCTTAGCAATTTTTAAAAGTCAATTGAAAAATAATAACTAGTTCTATATTTTTAATCAATTCAATATGATCAATATTATGTAAAAAGATTTTAAAAGAAATAAATATGAGGATTTTTTTTACAAGATTTCGATTCATTAATTAAAACGTATTTCCTTTCAAATTTTTTCATAAAAAATAGAAAGCCACAAAGCCTCGAGGCCCACTCGATCCGGCTTCAGCCCTAGAAGAAATATTCGAATGCCCCGACAAGCTAAAAGATTTAGACCTAGACGCCTTCGCCGAAGAGTTAACCCGCCAGGGCTTTGGCAATAAAACAGCCACGTTGTACGATATACGATCTGAACTCACTAATCGGTTAATTAAAAAAAAACTTGTATGAGAAATTCGTGTAAAATGTTTAACAACTTTCAAAGAATTGAATTTGAATGACGTAAGCGAGGGATGCATATCCCCTAAAAAGAATATTTCAACCTCAATAAATCTATAGAGCCTTTTTATGGTCTTTCAATATTCTTTTATTTAAACGGGAGTGGTGGTCAGTTTTTTTAAGAATCGCTTATATTAAGTTTTGCGCAACCAATCATTGAGGCCTAATTCCAGCCCTCACGTGATTTTAGTAATTAATAATGGTCAGCAATTTTTGTATTAATGCATTAAAAAAAATTTCAGCTACAAAGACACTCGTATCCCTCCTATGGAGCCCACGCTGGAAGAAAGGTTCAACATGGTCACTAAGGAAACCCCCCAGACCTTTTACATAGGGAAACTCTTATCCGTGCGAGTTTTAGGCTTAGCCTACGTAAACCCCAAAAAGGCCCTGGAGAGATTATCAGGAAATTACGATGGAGGAAACAACGATAATTTCGATGTTAGTCGTAACTTCAACCCAGTTAGGAATGAGGAAACTGGCCTATGGACTTGCCCGATATGTTACAAAGCCGACTTTGGAGAGCTCAGCGAAGTTTGGCAGCATTTCGATTGTCAATACTGCCCTGGCCAACCCGTTGGCATTAAGTAATATGAAGGATCATTATAGCTTTTTATTTCAACATCTTCATTGTTTTATGTTTATTTCTTCTTTTATTTTCAGTTTTGCATTTATTATTTATATAAGCTTTTGCATTTTAATTTTAACCAGGGCATAGCGCCCGGTTAGCTCCATTCCGGTTATTTTTAAACAAATTTATATCGGTTCAGTTTAAAAATTCATACCGGTTATTTCCGGTTCGTTCTGGATTTTTATTGAAAGATTAATAACCCACGGATAATTAATCTAATAAAAAATATTTTGAAAACTTTTAAAAATCAAAGATTTCTACAAAAAGTTTAATGACAAATTTGTAGTTTGTAAAATTTATTTTTTAATCGAATTAGAGAGCATTTAGCGAAATGTATTTTATTAAAAAATAAATAATATTGTTTAATATGAAAATTAAAATAAAATTTAAACCCCTTTATGAATCAGTTTAAACAGGTTTCTAAGTATTTAATTAACGGTCAGGAAATTATAACTATTCACTGGTTTTATTAGTTGATTCGCCAGATTTTAATGCAACAAAACAAGGTTCCTTGCATCATCTAAAATAGCATAAATTGTATAGAGTGAATTTGAGATTAATTATCTTCTCCGTTTAATGCCCAGGTTTACCCGGGTAAACCCGTTTCCCCTCTGATTTTCCTTCTCCAAATTATATTACGGTATGTCATATTTAAATGTTAAACTTGACATTTTTATCGATAATTCTTTTTTATCCCTTCCTACTTTTTAAACTTATTTAAATTAATTATTTTTTTTATTTTGTAAGATTACATTTATTTGCATTTTATAACATAATATTGTGGTTGTCAAAAATCATGATTTTTTCAAAAAAAATTGATTTATTTGATAAAATCAAATTTTATAATGTTCCTGGAAGAAAATAACTTCTGAAGTTATTGATCGGCCATATGCATTCATTTTATTCATCATAATTTTATCTATATTATGTTAATTGCCCGTTTGCGATGATTTAATTCACCTAAGTAAATAATGTGTTATTAAAAAAATTAAATTTTACAAGTTAACATGACTAGATTATTTTAATTAATATTTTACATAAACTATTAATATTTATAAACCGCATCTTTTATTAATTAATTCTATTATCATCCAGGGACCGGAATATAGTCCAGCGATTAATATAAAATTATTTTAAAATTTAAGAGTTTTATAATATTAAAAATATACATTATACTAAAATGAGTAATAATTATTGTTATGTGAAGAAAGAAAACGGATATTTTTAACTGTATTTATAATTCAATAAATTAAAAATTTTATATTCTTTTTCAGCCAGAAATTTTCCTGGGACGTTTCTTTACATAATAATTTCCCAATCCGTTCCATGTCCCTGAAATCAACAAAATATAGAATAAATATTTATTAAATAGGACAAAAATACGGTTCCCACACTAAATCGCCAAGTTCAAAATAGCCAAATATTTTTGTACGTAATTTAAAACACCACAAGTAATATAATATTTTATATATAATACAACCCTAATATATCATGATACTAATATAATGTAATAAAAGGAATTATAATACAAATATAATATAATACTAATATAATGATATTATAATATAATAAAACACTAACATATAACATAGTGTAATACAATATAAAATTAAAATAATAATATAATACAAATATAATATAATATGATACTAATTATAATTTTAATATTATAATATAATAAAATACTAACATATAATATAGTCTAATATAATATAAAATATATAATAATATATAATAATATATAATACTAATATAATTAAAATATATGATATTATAATAATATATATAATTATAATATAATGATATTATAATATGAAAAAATAATATATAATATAATATATAATAATAATATAATCTAATATAATATAATTTGATACTAATAATGTAATACACTATAATAAATATAATAATATATAATACTAATATAATTAAAATATAATGATATTATAATAATATATATAATTATAATATAATGATATTATAATATGAAAAAATAACTAATATATAATATAATGTAATATAATATAAAATATATAATAAGAATATAATCTAATATAATATAATACTAATATGTAATACAGTATAATATTAATATAACGTTATATTATAATAT
Source organism: Gordionus sp. m RMFG-2023 (assembly GCF_954871325.1). Classification (NCBI taxonomy): domain Eukaryota; kingdom Metazoa; phylum Nematomorpha; class Gordioida; order Chordodea; family Parachordodidae; genus Gordionus; species Gordionus sp. m RMFG-2023. The sequence continues at coordinate 8,490,153 of NC_088777.1, forward strand.
AATAAAAATCCTAATATAAGTCTAATATAATATAAAATATATATAATAATATAATATAAAATGTATAATAATAATATAATATAAAATATATAATAAGAATATAATCTAATATAATATAATACTAATATGTAATATAATATAATACTAATATGTAATATAATATAATACTAATATGTAATACAGTATAATATTAATATAACGTTATATTATAATATAATATAAATCCTAATATAAGTCTAATATAATATAAAATATATATAATAATATAATATAAAATGTATAATAATAATATAATATAAAATATATAATAATAATATAATGTAATATAAAATATGTAATAATAATAAAATAAAATTATAATTAAAAATAAAAATAAAATTTTGTTTAATCAGGCGTCCTAGATTTTGAATCCTAATAGTTTATTTTTTAAGGTTTATATTGATTCATAAGTATATGGAACTCACTTTTCTTACTATAAGCTTCATGAATAAATTTTTTTATCTTAGTTAATTTAACTTTTACTCCTATAAATATCTGATATCTTAATATTTTATTTTTTTTAAATTTATATTGATTCATAAGTATAAGAAACTCACTTGTCTTATTGGAAACTTTATGAATAAATTTTTTTGTCGTAGTTAATTTAACTTTTACTCCTATAAATATCTGATATCTTAATATTATATTTTTTTAAGGTATATATTGATTCATAAGTATATGAAACTCACTTGTCTTACTGGAAACTTTATGAATAAATTTTTTATCATAGTTAATTTAACTTTTACTCCTATAAATATCTGATATCTTAATATTTTATTTTTTTTGAGGTTTTGTATACTTAGGTCTTTGTAAAAAAAAGTACTAATATTTATTATAATATCGGATTAAATAAATATAATAAAAAACAAAAGTAATAATGTACAATTTAATATATACGTATATTTTTGTAAAATATAAAAAAAGTAGTAATATTTTAAAATACAATTTAATATATACGTATAATTTTATAAAATATAAAAAAGTAGTAATATTTTAATGTACAATTTAATATATATTTATATTTTTGTAAAATATAAAAAGTAGTAGTAATATTTATTATATTATCGGATTAAATAAATATAATAAAAAAACAAAAGTAATAATGTACAATTTAATAAGTATAATTTTGTAAAAATATAAGAAAGTACTAATATTTATTATATTATATTAAATAAATATAATAAAAAAACAAAATTAATAATGTACAATTAAATATATGAGTAAAATTTACTCAGAATAACTTGAATATATATTATTCGATTGAAAATTTACCAAAAATGATATTTTGTCTAAAAAGGAAAACAAATTTAAGATTACTCTATCATACATAGACGTTAGATTGTCTATTTTATGATTTAATCTTTCATAAGTCCGATTTGCTCGCCAAACAATCGATCCATTATGAATTTGTAAGAGTTTAAATATCGTTCGAATTTTCGATCAATATTTTTATAAGAACGTACACTTTCGGGTGCACTGCTGGTTTTCCTTTTTAGAGCATGATGGAACCCCTCGAGGTGGTTATTTGTGCGGGGCCCATCTACATGATATCTAAAATAAATATTGAAAAATAATTATTTTAAGTTTTTATAACTTGTCCATATAGTATGGGGGAATAAGGCAGTTTCACCAAGCCACGTATGATCCATATACTCCATAAAACGAAGTAGGGATGGATTGTTAGTTGCCATTGAGTAGCAAGATAAACGAACCTCGGCCAAATGCTCCTCCTTGCAAAATGGTAAATTTGTCATCCGCCTAACAACTATATGGACATGGGACGTTCAGGTAGTCCCTAACTAAACCCAAAGCTTGACATTTCAGCCATAAAGCTTAAGAATAATGGAAGAAACATCCGAAATATTTTAAATTATAATTTACATATATTATAATTTAACCTTTGATCACTATATTCGGAAATACAAATCGAAGAGCAGATATAGCCGCTGCCTCAAAATCTGTTTGATCATTTGGAGGATTGAAATTGATGCCTTCCAGGGTACAAAAATTTCTGACTATATGAAATAGTTGAATATATGTCTCCCTTGATTTATCTGGAAGGAGAGCATGTATAACTGGTATCATGACGTTTTCATACATCACGTGTATGGTATAGAGCTGACAATATAATCTCGGAACTATGTAGAAAGTTCCGTCCATATATATTGTCGTAGCAGCTCCCAACAATTTTAACATATCCGTAGTCCCAATAAATTAACTATAGATGATTATGAAATTATGGATGCAGCATATGCTATGCTTGACATAAATCAAAATATTTATAGTAAAAACATAATATAATATATATATATATATGTTTAAAGGTCAATTTGTCAATGGTCAAAAGGGAAAACCTTTCCTTTTTTATCAAGATCATCTCTACCGGTTTCACTATGAAAGGGGGGATGTTGTTCATTACCGTTGCAGGAAACCAGGCTGTTCTGCAAAATGTAAATATGATCATATTTACATTTCATCAGGTGTACATGAACACCAACCTGATGTCGTTTGAGCTTCTCAAAACAAAAGAGGTTCTTGAAAGAACGATCCAAGATCCTACCGAAACAAGGATGAGGATTTATAAAAAAACTATCGATATTAGATGTTTAGAGACTACTCACATCGAAAATTATCCAGAGGCAATCCCCCCTTTCATATCAATTAGGGGTCATATTGACAGACTTCTAAAGAAATATAGGCATTCCATGCCTCATTCAATTGAGGATATAATATTAACGCCTGTATATGCAACCTCTACCAGATCTCAAAGATTTCACATCCCTACTGAATCTAATAGGATATTGGTCTTTGGGACTACGGATATGTTAAAATTGTTGGGAGCTGCTACGACAATATATATGGACGGAACTTTCTACATAGTTCCGAGATTATATTGTCAGCTCTATACCATACACGTGATGTATGAAAAATGATACCAGTTATATATGCTCTCCTTCCAGATAAATCAAGGGAGACATATATTCAACTATTTCATATAGTCAGAAATTTTTGTACCCTGGAAGGCATCAATTTCAATCCTCCAAATGGTCAAACAGATTTTGAGGCAGCGGCTATATCTGCTCTTCGATTTGTATTTCCGAATATAGTGATCAAAGGTTAAATTATAATATATGTAAATTATAATTTAAAATATTTCGGATGTTTCTTCCATTATTCTCAAGCTTTCGGAAATGTCAAGCTTTGGGTTTAGTTAGGGACTACCTGAACGACTCCCATGTCCATATAGTTGTTAGGCGGATGACAACTTTACCATTTTGTAAGGAGGAGCATTTGGCCGAGGTTCGTTTATCTTGCTACTCAATGGCAACTAACAATCCATCCCTACTTCGTTTTATGGAGTATATGGATCATACGTGGCTTGGTGAAACTGCCTTATTCCCCCATACTATATGGACAAGGTATAAAAACTTAAAATAATTATTTTTCAATATTTATTTTAGATATCATGTAGATGGGCCCTGCACAAATAACCACCTCGAGGGGTTCCATCATGCTCTAAAAAGGAAAACCAGCAGTGCACATCCGAAAGTGTACGTTCTTATAAAAATATTGATCGAAAATCAAAAATCGAACGATATTAAACTCTTACAAATTCATAATGGATCGATTGTTTGGCGAGCAAATCGGACTTATGAAAGATTAAATCATAAAATAGACAATCTAACGTCTATGTATGATAGAGTAATCTTAAATTTGTTTTCCTTTTTAGACAAAATATCATTTTTGGTAAATTTTCAATCAAATAATATATATTCAAGTTATTCTGATTAAATTTTACTTATATATTTAATTGTACATTATTAATTTTGTTTTTTTATTATATTTATTTAATACGATAATATAATAAATATTAGTACTTTCTTATATTTTTACAAAATTATACTCATTAAATTGTACATTATTACTTTTGTTTTTTTATTATATTTATTTAATCCTATAATATAATAAATATTACTACTACTTTTTATATTTTACAAAAATATAAATATATATTAAATTGTACATTAAAATATTACTACTTTTTTATATTTTATAAAAATATACGTATATATTAAATTGTACATTATTACTTTTGTTTTTTATTATATTTATTTAATCCGATATTATAATAAATATTAGTACTTTTTTTTACAAAGACCTAAGTATATAAAACCTTAAAAAAATAAAATATTAAGATATCAGATATTTATAGGAGTAAAAGTTAAATTATCTACGACAAAAAAATTTATTCATAAAGTTTCCAATAAGATAAGTGAGTTTTATATACTTATGAATCAATATAATCCTTAAAAAATAATAAAATATTAAGATATCAGATATTTATAGGAGTAAAAGTTAAATTAACTAAGATAAAAAAATTTATTTATGAAGCTTATAGTAAGAAAAGTGAGTTCCATATACTTATGAATCAATATAAACCTTAAAAAATAAACTATTAGGATGTCAAAATCTAGGACGCCTGATACATAATTTTATTTTATTTTTAATTATAATTTTATTTTATTATTATTACATATTTTATATTACATTATACTATTATTATATATTTTATATTATATTATTATTATACATTTTATATTATATTATATTATTATTTATATTTTATATTATATTAGACTTATATTAGGATTTTTATTATATTATAATATAACGTTATATTAATATTATACTGTATTACATATTAGTATTATATTTATTATAGTGTATTACATTATTAGTATCAAATTATATTATATTAGTATTATATTATTATTATATATTTTATATTGTATTAGACTATATTATATGTTAGTATTTTATTATATTATATTATAATATTAAAATTATAATTGGTATCATATTATATTATTATTTTAATTTTATATTGTATTACACTATGTTATATGTTAGTGTTTTATTATATTATAATATCATTATATTATAATTATATTATATTTGTATTATAATTCCTTTTATTACATTATATTAGTATCATGATATATTAGGGTTGTATTATATATAAAATATTATATTACTTGTGGTGTTTTAAATTACGTACAAAAATATTTGGCTATTTTGAACTTGGCGATTTATTGTGGGAACCTTAAATTGAGTCCATTATTTAAATTTTGGCGGTCATTTTTTGTAGATGTTTTGGCTATTATGAGCTCGGCGATTTAGTGGTTATACAAAAAATACTTAGTGATTTTTTGATATCTCCATTATTTTTATATAAAATTATTTATATAGGAGTTTGTTATGTCAAAAATAAATATTATCTAGGGATTTGTCTAACATAAAATTTTAATAATTAAAATGCGGAAATAATTTAAATCATGAATTTTATTCAGAAAATCATCGATTTAAAGTACCAATTTATATCGATTTTAATATAACATATATATATATATATATATATATGAAATAGGGTGCGATTGGAGAATGGCCTAAATGGATTCATCCACGTTAAAAACATATCCGACAAAATGGTCAAAAACCCTGAAGACAGAGTCAAGAATGGAATGTCTCTGTATGCTAGAATCCTTAAAATTGACATTGAGAGATTTTCGGTTTAGATTTAATTAATTAATTTAACTGACTAGTGATCACCTTATATACAATGATCGCTGGTCAATTATGATTGATTGATATCATCTTGAAATCTATTACAAAACCTTTCTTTCCTTTGATCGTTTTGGATATATGATAGTTTTTTAAACCAAATTTGGTATAACTTTTGTGAACTTTTTAAATTTGCCCTCCCCCAACCCGCCAAAATAGATATTTATAAATTATCATTTTTTTACAGGTTGAACTAACGTGCAAATCATCAGACTTAGCCGACATTAATAACGAATTCAAACCTCCCAAAGATTTGTATTATGACTACGATGAAGAAGCGGCAGACATTAAAAAAGCCACCAGCTTGGCCCAGCTTCAGAAAAACGAAGTACATTTTTTTAGATTTGTAACTTTAAAAAAACGTGATAATAGAACGTGACTAAAACCCTAGTAATTTTAGCACTCCTAATTTACAAGATCTAATTATGCATTAAAGATGGAGTCATTTTATTAACAATATCCAAAATGACGAAATTTTTTATTTAAATTCTCATATCGTTCTAGATAGTGATTAAAACTTCCCCAACTGAAAATGGTAATAATTTGATAATTTTTTTAAAAGGGAAAATCGAAAAACTCATCCGGCTACATTATATGCAAACGCGTTATATCTCATCCTAACTTCAAAAACGTCACATTTTCTCAGGCCCAAAGTTTGCTCGAAGCGATGCCCGCCGGGGAAGCTCTTATAAGGCCTAGTACATCTAAAGGCAGCGATCATCTAACCTTGACATGGAAAATCGTTGAGGGAATTTATCAACACATAGGTTCGTTAAAATAATTTTTTGTGGGCTAGATTTCTCTGTAAATTTTTCTTTTTTAGCTAAGCACACAAAACAGATATTATATTTTCGTAACTTGTAACGCTCAATCTTTAAAATATTGTTATAAATCAATTACATAACTAAAATATTAGATTGCTAATCGCCATTTTGGAATATTTTGAAACGGGTATTTTTGACTAAGATATATGCTTGAAAATCTTGCTAAGATCATTCCATGACAAATCGACCAAAAAACGAGATTTTTGATCACCATACCTGTAAAGGAATTAAATTTACTTCTTATTTTGTAGTGTTGTTAAAGTAGCGCGTTACTTTTTTTAGTAGCGGTAGTTTTAGCGCGTTATTTAAAAAAATATCGTTAGTAGTAGCTCGTTACTAATTTCGGTTTTATAATAAATGCCCACAAAATTGTTAAAATATATTTATAATTAATTCTATAATCATAATCTTTATATTCTTGAAATTTATATTATTTTAAATTTTCAACGCATATATACCAAGTCCGATTAATTTAAAGGTCAGTCAAATCGTTGATTGATTTAACATGGAATAGCCTTTCATCATATAATATTTTTCTTAGTAAATAATATATAAAGAGTTACTTTATGATGGCGATTAAACTTCGATTTTAATACTTTAAAATACCGTCCAACAAAACAACTGATTTTAAAAGGATTCTAGTTTAACGGCATTAAATTCATTGCTCTTAACGTTATTATCTTTAGCTTTATTCATAAAACAATCATTAATCCGAATTGTATAAAATTACAATCCACTAATGTTTCTTTGAATTCACAAATACAAATTCTTCTCATTTAAAAATAATAAAGATATCAAAGAAGAAGGAAAGGACAAACCTTTTACCCTTGGCAAATCTCTGTGGATAGGTAACGAAGAATTCGAGGATTTGGACGAGATCATTGCCCGTCACATAACCCCCATGGCTGCTCTAGCACGTGACTTAACTTCCCACAAGTATTATTATGAAGATCCTACAGCGACAGCTGCAACTGGTAAATATTGTTTTTTATTTCATGTTTTTTGTAATTTTTTAAAATTAAATCAGGCCCTATGTGTATCATTCAAAGAATTTTTTTTTATTTAGTGAAATTAATTCTAAATAATACACAACGACCCCTGAACCCCCTTGTTTTTTTGGTTATAATTAACCAATCAGTTAAATATTATGTTTGCATTCTTATTCATATTTGGCTAGTTTTTAATATATTCGCATTTTTTATATGTGGTGGAGCTATTTTAATTTCTTTCTAATTGGGAAGAGTATTTGTGTTAATTTTTTTATCAAATAAAATCATTGGTATTAATCAAGCTCATATAAAATTTAAAAGTATATAATTTAATCTCAATTTAAAATGATAATGATAGGCAATTTTAATCAGAATGGGGAAGAAAGTGAAGCAGAAGGAGGCGTTAAACGGTTGTTAGAATATTTGTTACGCGAGACCAAAAAGGGGGCCCCACTTCGTATACCATACGCTTTTGGACCCTCCAAGGATTATCCTGGTAAATAAATTAATCTTTAAAGACCACATATATGACGTTATGTGTTCAACAACTTGTATAAGGGAGATTATATCATATTAAATTTTTAAAATTCATAATATTTCAAAAAAGTATCATTTTTATACTTTACTTGTAGATATTCATTTTACATTATGCAAATTAATTCCATGTTTATTTAAAATTAAAGGCAAATTTCTTTTAGCCTACATGCCACGCACCAATCCCCATTACGAATACGTTACCATAACATCTCAAGGTTTAAGATATAGGAGTCGCATATTTGGTTCGCTGAATAGCTTGATTCATTGGTTTAAAGAACATTTTAGGGAGGCCCCTCCTTCCTATCAATACACTCGAGCCAACGATAATAATAATCTCAGAAACGATTACAACACTTCAGCAAACCAATATTTCCCTGAGGGCGGAAATAACACGAATGATTATAATACAGCCAGCAATTATACTCCATCTAATTGGTCCACTAATATTAGGAATTATTAAATATGGTATTTTGGGTGTTAGAAGTATGATATAACTAAATACTTTTTAATGTATTCGCTTACCAAATCAATTATATTTAAAATTAGGAATCTTGTAAATGTATTAATTATAATATTTCCACTTATATTATGAATTAAATTATTTATAAACGTTGTTTTTATATATTATATAATATATCAGCTCAAAAACAAACAAAATAACCAACTATATATTTATTTTATCAAATAGAAAATTAAATAGTGCATGTAATAGAATAACGTATTCCCTAAGATATATAGGAATATATTCATAGTTGGGCCATTCCATGTCAAATCGATCAAAAAAGGCACTTTTTCGGCCGAGCCCTTTGAAAATTGGAGCCCCTATATCTCGAGAACCAGGTGTGCTAGCGAGCTAAAATAAACGGCTTTCTCACTCTTTTACCTATCTAAATAATTCCAGAAATTTTAAACAAATTTAAAGGGGGTCGGCCGAATCGTGATCGATTTGACGTGGAATGGCTCAGTTAAAAAATGCATTTTAGTCATTTAGAGTCGAATATTTCCCATCGAAGCGGGTTCTAGTAACAAGTTGATAATTTTCTTTTATGCTTTACCATAAATTATTTCGAAAATTTAAAGAAAAGAAATCATAAAATTTACTTCAAATTCGCCATAGCGTTAAGTTTCAAATAAAATTTGATTCATTCAAAAATAAGAGTGCTTACATTCTTAAAGTTGTGTTGTACCTTTTAATTAAATATAAAGAAAATAGACCCTTTATATTTTTATATGAGGCTTTGATATCCCCCCCCCCCCTACTTTTTGAGATGATAAAGGTTATATCATCTTATGGCCAATTCGGTACTTTGCTATTATCATTTCGTTATAATTTTTTTTCGCTTTATTCAAATACGATCTTGCCACTAGTTTTTTTTAAAGATAATTTTATCTTTCAGGAATATACTAAGGGGTTGTAAGAGTTTTAGTGGTTAAAATTATTGTGCTCTATAGAGTTAACAACTTAAGAGAATATTAGGTAAATTCTATTTTATCGATTCTGCAATAGTTCATCTTGACAAAGTTGAATAATAAAAGGAAAAAAATTCTAAGACTCTAAATTTATACTTTGAAGATCGAGATATCTTTGATCATTTTAATTTTTTTTAATATACATCTTAATGAAATTAAGATAATTATATTTTTTAAAAAAATCATTTTATAACTTTCATTTCCTTTTTTAATATAAAATTTGATAATATTTTTATTATCGATTATAATATTGTTCTGGTAAAACCCATAAAATCTAAAGTAGAGACGATAGTACATACGTGTGTGGAAAATATTTACATTAAGAATATTACTAAGTTATTTGCGTACAACCTCAAGGTAAATTACTTAAAAAAATAATTTTAACCTTACCAAGCAATGCATTTTTTAAATCTAATTTAAAAAAATTTTTAATTTAATTTTTTATATTATATAATTTATTACATTTTCTTCTTAAACATACAAAAAACAATAAGTAGTAATATAAATTTAATTATTTTAAGATTAAAAAATTTCAACATCATTTTAAAATCCATTAATATTAATAAATTAGAAATTTTGTTTAATCTCATTTTAAACTTTATAATTTATCATATTTAAAAAAAATGTTGGTTTCTTTTTTAACAATTTTCTTATTAGCAACTTTATATTCCAAAGTTGAAGGTAATTATTATAATAAATTGAAAAAAATTTGATTTTTTGAAATAAATGATAACTAATTTGAGTGAATATATCAGGGATTCTAACCCGTCAAAATTTTTGCCCGGGTTAAGTTCAGGGAAATATTTTTGAACCCGGGTTCAGCTTGGGCTTAAGAATTTTTAAATTGATAAAAAAAAATATTTTATTATATCAAAATTAAAAAACTAGACATAAATTTTTTATTTTATTTATAGGCAAAATATAGTTAAAAATACAAAGCATAGTCATGTATAGATTTAAAAATTATTTAGATGTATTACTTTAAATTAACAATATCCAATATAATAACTTTGACTTGTAAATGGCGTAAATGAATTCAATTGTTTGAAATTTATTAACAATCCAATACGAATCTTTGAGAATAAATTTAAAAATGGAGTAAATGAATTAAGTTGTTTAAAATTTATTAACACTTCACTTAATTGAAAAATATTATAAAATATCAAGTAAATTATTATTTACAATTATACAAATATCTTATATTTTAAGCATTACACTGTTCCCAGGTTCGATTCGGTTTAGGGGTTTCGAAAATTTTATAAAAAGGGGTTTAGGTTCGGTTCGGGTTCAAATTTTTTCCCAAAAACCCGGGTTCGGTTCGAACCCCTAGAAAATTCTATAAGGCCTCATAACAACCGTGATGATGATAAAGCGATATAAGGATCATGGATAAAAGATAGAATAGCTTACTGGTGCCTTTTTGTTACTACAAATTTTACCAGACTTTTTGAATAATTTTTTGCCGGTGCATACATGGTTATTAAAAATTTATGAATAATATTTAGGAAAATTAATAAATTCAATATGGGGTATTGATTTCCCGTTTATTCACTTGTTACATCAATTGTACAGCTGTAAAATTACATGATTACACTTTGTAATTTAAGTAGCGTGATGCGATGTCGAGCTATTTTTGAAGGTGCTCTAAACGAGCCGTGAGGTTTGGGCTCAGATATTTTCAGGCTTCAAATATGTTATAATTTACCGAAAATCCTACATTGGCCAATATATATATATTGTTCATTTGCCATGGAAATCTATCAATTTCTGGAAGGATCTCAATATGAGAAGTTAGCATTCACAAATATCCTAGATAGTATTTAAGATGATTTTAAATAAAATGTTTATATGTTTTTTTTTGATAGTTTTGTATAAATGAGTATACGCGCTTATTGATAAATGCTCTTCTTTCAAATTTTTGATTTAAGCATAAAATAATTTACAAACTTGCTTAATTTATTTATATTTGATCATTAGGGAATGCTGATCCACAATTAGGAATGGGTCAAACTATTTATGAGCGGGTTCAACAACTCAGACGTTTAAGAACCTATGTTAGAGATGGTAATAGAAAATGAAAATGGATTATTAAATTATTTTACAAAAAAAAACAATTATTTTTAGAAGTCCGCACTTTTTGTTTGAATAACTGTCCAAATTCAAGAATGAATTGCTCAATTTGTGATAGAAATGCTACATAAATATTTATGATAATTTTATTATTATCATATGCATTTTTAGGGTTCTTATAAAAATTATACATTTAGGGTTGTTAAAAATTACACATTTATAATTGAATAAATCTATATTTAAATAAGGTTCAAATAAAAATATATAAATAAAAATTGACACCGTGCTCTGACTCTGCTAAGGGATACTACTATTAAAATAATCATAACTGAAATGTTTCTTATCCAAATTTTAAAAAAAATTATTATGTCAGAAGAATATCAATAAATACGATGTTTTACTAATTTTAATTTATTTGTATTAATCTAAATTCTTATACAATCTATGAAACATGATCTAATCTTTGTTCTAACAATGGTTTAAGTTAGGAGACATCTTATGCCTTTAAATAAATTTTATTAAAGAATAACTCAATATAATATTTTTAATATATTTCACCGGAAAACATTGCTAGAAATCCCTGCAACCATGGTTTTGGAAAACGTAGGCTTATAGATTTAGAAAAGGAATTAAAATGTAACCTTTAAAAAAAATAACCAGTAATGCCTAATTTTGCAATAAAAAGGGGTTTCTGTTATTTTTTTTCTTTACAAGGGAAAGACAAATAAAAATTATTTGAAAACAAAATTTCTAGTATATTTAACATGAAATGCAGGGTAGACGAACAAATATCAATTTGATAATAATCAAACTTTATTTTTTCCTTTTATTAATAAGTTGGACAAACTAATGAAATGTTTCTCGAATAATTAATAGATTATGATAATAAAACTTAACATTTTATTTAATTACTAGCTAATAACCCGTCAAGAATGACGGGGTAGAGGGGTAATTAGTACTAAATATGCTTTTTAGTATTAGGAGAAAAAGATATAAAATTGTTGCAATGTAAACCGTGAGCATTAAGGGTATTAGAAATATCAAAATATTTGTGATAGGAATCATATTGGGTAAAATTAAAAATATGGGCTCTTTGGTCTCAAAATTTTGTTTTGCAGACACAGCAGGCCTGATCAAAAAACCACGTCCCATGCAACTTACCCAATATTTTGCCATTTATTTATATTGTAATTTAATAATAATGTCTTAAATTTAATCTTATATTTAGAATAAAATTTAAATTTGTGATAGAAATCATATTGAATAAAATTTAAAATAGAGATGCTTGGGAATTTTTTAATTTTAAATATGGGGTAGACATTGACCTGAAATTTTTTTTTGCAGACATAGCTAGGCCTGATCAAAAAACGTCCCATGCAACTTTCATAAAATTTTGCCATTTATTTCTGTTGTAATTTAATAACAATGTTTTAAATTTAATTTTATATTCCATTTATTTCTATTGTAATTTAATAATATCTTAAATTTAATTTTATATTTAGAATAAAATTATAATTTGTGATAGAAATCATATTAGATAAAATTTAAAATATTGAAATTTTTTAATTTTAAATATGTACCAGACATTGGCCTGAAATTTTTTTTCTCAAACCTGGCCAACCCATAATAATTTTGTAATTTTTTCCCAAGCCTGGAGATAGGTAAATCTCTGAAAACTATATAGTTGGGAAAATTTTCTTAAGCCTGCCAAAGACCATAGTAATTTTGTTAGTTAAGAACTGAAATAAAATATATAAAAGTCATAATTCAATTAAAAATAAAATCAATGAAAGTTGCATTAACTTGGTTTTTTAATCAGGCCTGGTGATTTCTGTAAAAAAAATTTTCAGGCTAATGTCTAGCCTATATTTAAAATTAAAAAATTTTCAAGCATTTCTATTTTATATTTTACCCAATATGATTTATATCATAAATCTAAATTTTATTCTAAATATAAAATTAAATTTATAACATGTTAAGGATGTTGAAGCAATGTTATATTGATCTTGATTTTCAGTACTACTACACTTTGATATTGATGCAATAAGACTTTTCTCTTGTATTTTCTTGCTTCGACAAAGTTCCTGTCTCCGTCTGGCTTTCTCCTTATGCTGATAAATTATTAAAATTTGAAAATATATACCTATTAAATAGTTTGAATTTTAACTTATATACACTAAAAAAGTTATGCATAACTTATTTTGGTAAATTATCATTTTTAGCCCCCATAGAATGTCTAAATTTGAGACAAAAATTTACTGTTAAGGATCTTGAAACAACATTGCTCTTGATTTTCAGTACTACAATTTGATTGTTGATTTTCAGTACTACAATTTGATTGTTGATTTTCACTATCTTTTTGTTGAATGGCAGAAATCTGCAAATATAATATAATATATCAGTTATGTCTAAATTTGAAACAAAAATTTATTGTTAAGGATCTTGAAACAATAATACATTGCTTTTGATTTTCAGTACAATTTGATAGTTGATTTTCAGTATCTTTTTGTTGAATGGTATCTCGTGCAGGAATCTAAAAATATAATAAAATAGTAATTAAATCAAAATATATGAATATCTATTGTATAAGTTAGTTTCAGTTCAGTTGTTTGATTTATTAGTTATTGGTAATGGAAGATGAATAAATGTTTAATATGATTTTAAAAAGAATGTAAAAAATTTAAAAATATCAGAATACCAATTTAATAGTTTGAATTTTAAAGTAGCTAAAAATTTTGAATCGTATCTTCTATTTGATTAATTTTGTCAGATCAAGAAAAAAAATCATTTTGCCAGATTAAGAAAAAAAATCTTTGCCGGGATTCGAACCTAAGTCCATTAATCTATTAGATTTGTAAGCTGAAATATATAAACCCAGGGATTCGAACCGAACCCGAACCCGGAGAAGTGAACCCGGGTTTTTAGAAAAAACTCTAAACCCGAACCGAACCTGAACCCCATTTATAAAATTTTCAAAACCCCGAACCGAACCCAAGAATTTTATTTGAACCCGGGTTCAACCGGGTTCAGTGTATTATTTAAAATCATATATTAATATATGTAAATACAAATATTATATTTTCAATTTCCAATTAAATGAAGTGTTAATAAATTTTAAACAACTTAATTCATTTATGCCATTTTTAAATTTATTCTCGATTCCTATTGGAGTGTTAAAAAATTTTAAAAAATTGAATTAATTTACGCCATTTATTTTTAAATTTTTATCTTATTATTCTTAAAGATTATTAATTAGAAGAAAATGGTTAACAAATCAAAGTAAAAATTATTATATTGTTAATTTAAAAAATTCTAAACATCTAACTTAAAAATTGTTAAATATAGGGCAGTTTTTGTGAACTTATTAAAATGATTTTAAAATTTATATATGCTAATCATTTATTTTTGGTTCAGATTAATTTTTACAAGATATTAATGAAGTGCATATTATAAATTAAATTAAATTTATAAATATCTCTTTTTTAATTCTGAAATCATTGCTATTTAAAAAAATTGTTCTCTTTTTATAGATTTAAGATTAAAGATAAAGTCATATTTGATAAGCATTTTACCCTTAATACAATAGAAAAAAAATCAATATGTTCATATTGCAAAGTAAAAATGTCTGGTAATCTATTGTCAAATTTAGAAAGACACCTGGAAAGAAATCACAACAATGAATATTTAAATTATTTAAATGAAAAAACAAAATATCAGGAATTGTTATTGGCAAAAAAGCCTAAAATTAATATAGAAACCTTTTATCCAAAAAAGCATATAAGTATAAATATATCATCTAATGATTTGATGAGTTCTATACTAGAACTTGTCACTGTAAATGGCCGGCCTTTATCAATTATTGAAGATTCGGGATTTCAAAGAATTATAAATCCACTCCTATCTGGGCTCAATTTAGTTATAAACAAAGAAAATTTATCCAGATGTATTAATAAAACAGCCCAATCAATTAGAGACAAAATATCGAGATGTGGTAGAAGGAAAATTAATAAGTTTAAAAGTTGATGCAGTTCAACGATTAGATAGGTCAATTCTTGGTGTAAATATATCAATTTATATCAAAGTCCATTATAAATTTGAGGACTCTTGGAATTGTAGCTGAAAGAGAGATTTACAGGAGAATATATAAAAGAGAATATATTAAAAACTTTACTGAAATTTAAAATTAATATTGAACAAATATACACAATTACTTCTGATAATGGTTGTAATTTTTTAAGAGCTATAAAGCTCCTGCAACCTGAAACTGATTATGATATAAGGAGTTAATCAACAGATGAGGAAAATATGGATGTAAATGTATATAAATATGATATTGATGATATACAAAATACTTTTTTATCAACTATTATATCCTATCCGATTTATAGTGTACGGTGTGCAGCTCACACACTTCCGCTGGCATTTCAAGATGCTATAAAATTATCACCTATTGTGGAAACCATTGCAAAAGCTAGGAGCCTAAATTTAAAATTAAGACATCCCACTTACCAAAAGTTATTAAAAAATATGAAACTCCCTAAGCCTGTGTTAGATTGCCACAGATGGCATTCAACCCATGATATGTTAGAAAGGCTGATTTTACTAAACCAATATCGAAGATTTTTTTCAGAGCAATCTGATTATTTATTGACTGAAGATTGGAAAGAGATAATAACGATTGTTGAAATTTTAAAACCGCTAAAAATCGCAACCAAACAATTCCAATCTGAACAGTTAACACTGACAGATTTTTATGCAGCATGGTTAAGATGCTGCATCGAACTGGAAAAAAATCCAAACCATTTTGCTCAATTACTATATTCTTGTCTTAAGAACAGAGAAGAAAGGTTTATAAAGAACGAAATTCTCTTAGCTACCATATACATGGACCCAAGATACAAGGTTAATTAAAAGCTTAGTAAATTAATTATTTTAGATTTATATTAAATGTTATTTTATGGAATATTTAAATATTTATTTTATAATTCACATTTGTTTTATAGTTTTTCAATGCTGGTTATATATATAATTTTTTATAATTCACATAATTTAAAATTGCGTATATAAATTTATGTTTAATATTTTTAAATAACTACATAAATCCTTAAATATTACAGGTATTACTTAGTGATGATGATAAGATTTGTGCGAAAAGGCATCTTGTCAATTTATGGAGACGAATTAAAAGCTTAACAACGCCGATTTTATCTGATGATATTAGTTCCGATGAAGTTATTGAACAAGAAGATGATTTAGAGAAATTGATACAACTTAAAGAAAGGCAGGAGAAAATACTTAAAAGAGTGCCAACGATTGCTGAGAAAAGTATTGGAACAATAATTACTGGATTTAGCGATTATAAAAGATTAGATAAGAAGGAAAATATTTTGCATTTTTGGGAGTCTGCTAAGCTGGAACACCCTGAATTATATATTTTATCTAAAATCTTATTTGCTGTTCCTGCAACCCAAGTTAATTTTTCATATTTTCACATATAAATACATTTAACATAGGTTAGCGTTGAACGATCTTTTTCACATTTGAAATTCATTCTTTCACCACATAGATCGAGGATGAGTGAACAACTCTTGAAAGATATTATGCTAATACGTCTAAATAAAATTTTTAAAATTGATACATGACTATATGCTTTGTATTTTTAACTATATTTGCCTATAAATAAAATAAAAAATTTATTTTTTATATCAAATTTATGTCTAGTTTTTTATTATGATTTAAATATAGAATTTTTTTTATCAACTCAAAAATTCTTGAACCCGAACCAAACCTTGGTTCAAAAATATTTTCCTGAACCGAACCCGAACAGAACTCACCTTTTTTTTATACCCCGAACCCGAACCGAACCCGGGCAAAAATTTTGTCGGGTTCGCATCCCTGTATAAACCTTTTAAATTACATTTAAAAGGATAGCAGAAAGTTTTATTTGGAAAACAATGTTTATGATTCTTTGCTATATAGATTTGGTCGATGAATTGTATTATAATAATTCTATGATAAAAGTATTAATTTTACTGCAATAAATGTTGTCCTATTTCATCTCAAAATTTAATAGATAATCCCCCAAAAAATTTATCTTACCCACATTAAAACAGCCTACCCCTACCCCCCCCCCCCCACCCCCCACAAAAAAAATATGATGCAAACTGTTCCTACCCCTCCCATTCATGTAGACGCTGGATAGACTAGAAGATAGCCCGTCAAAAATGACATGGAATGAGAATTTTCTTCTTACCTTTATGATAGTTGTTACATCTTATTTGAAGATAATATCCAAATAATATTCTTTTACTCCCCCCCCCCCTTCAATCCAGGTTTAATCCATTAAAACTAAGTGTAAATACTCTGGTTTGGTAAAATTAAATTTAAAGCTTTTACTTGATAATACCAATATTATGTGTTAAATATTACTGATCATTTATACCTAATATTTAATATTAAAAAAATTCCCAGGCAAAATACAAAGCCATATAATTTTTAAAATTCTTCCAAGCCCAATGAATATAATAATTTTGGTAGTTGAGAACTGAAATAAAATATTTAAATAACCATAATGTTAAAAATACAATCAAAATCATATTTTCATGGGCCTAGGTTTATTGATCAGGCCGAGCCCAGGCCTGCAAAAAAATTCTTTTAGCCCAATGACTGACTCATAGTTAATAATAAAAAAATTCTCAAGCATTCTAGCTCATAATATTTTTGAAAAATTTTCCCCAAGCCAGGCCTAATATAAAATAGGAAAAATAAAAAGATATTCTAAGTTAACAAATAATAGGAGGTTAACTTTAATCATAGTTAAATTATATATAAGTTAAACAAAAAAGTTATACATTTAATCAAAAATGTTATAAGTTATGAAAAATATACATTCTACAAATAAATTATGAAGTTATGAGAAAATAAACAAAACTATGGAATGCATGTAGAAAGGCCAATTTCAGAAAAGATAAGAGATGCAAATATTTACTTATGCATAAAAATTACCTAATTAAGAGATATTAAGTTGTATAAAATTCAATGTGGAATGGATAAGGGTTTTAACATAAAACTCTCATCTGCAAGAATAAATTTTTTAGATTATAAAATACAAATGAATAAAAATTTATTTTAAAAGACTTTTTAATTGTACCAATAAATTAAAATTACTAAATATATACTCCATTAACATATTTTATAAAAATAATGGAAAATTTTAGAATAACCCTAAATAAATATAATTTTTTAAATAACACCTCATAAGATAGGAAAATTTCTGATTCATCCCTCATCAAATAAAAGAGAAAATTCTGATTCCCCATATAATGGTTTAAATTTAAATTGTACATAAATTCAAGAATTAAAAAAGTATTTAAATAAATCTCGAACTTGAATTGGTACTTGATGCATATAAAGTTCTAATGTTCCCTAAATATTAAGGAATAGGTATAATATTAGATGGTATTCAATGTATTTAATTATCTTGTGCAGGAAAATAGTTTGAATTTTAAAGTAGCTACAAACTTTGAATCGTATCTATTTGATTAATTTTGTCAGATTAAGAAAAAAAAATATTTTACCAGATTAAGTATAAAAAGAATTTGCAAGGATTCGAACCCAAGTCTAATAATCTATCTAGATTTGTAAGCGAAGTTCTTGCCCGATTGGGCCATAGGCACTTTTCATATTTAAAGATTTTTTAAATATATATTATAAAGTGTGATATAAAAAGTGGGACATGAAAAATGTGACATGAGAGCGTAACGCTATTTTTGTGACAAGGCTTTTATATATATTATAGATGTTGAAAAAGGTTAATAGTATATTTTTAAGGTGTGCTAAAAATAATGTCTCGGCAATATGAAAATAATTATAATTTTAAATTCTTGATATTAGTTAGCGTACATTATTTTGTAAATTTAAATAAATTAGCTGATTCAATTTAAAATTTATATATCAACATCTTTAAAATTCGCAATTAGAATATGTGTATAAGCTAAATCGTCAATAGAGAGACCCTTTCTAAATTCTTTAATAATTTTTTTTAAATTATATACACGAAAGTGAATTATAAGACATAATTGAAAACAAATTTGATGAATAAATTCGGAGACCTGCAGACCAGGCCCTAAGCCCGGGTATGTGGACGGGTCATATTTTAATTTTTAATATACCTGGGCCGGGCCTAAAATTCTTTTTTAAAAAAATACAGGCCATGTCAATCCGGGCCTAAGAATATAAAACCCGGGTCGGGTTGAAAATTAAAAAAATCCAGGTCGGTTTCAAATGGTACCTCTGCAGGTCTCTGATAAATCTATTACTTCTCATTTACAGGATTTGAATATTTTAAATATCGATTTTTAACTATTTTGGCCAAATATAATTTTAAAAAGTTTCAAAATAAAATTATGGCAAACATTTTTACTTGCGTTTGCATTTATTTGCATCATATTACTTTATTTAGATAGTGACTTAAAGAAAATCAAAAAAAAAAAGTTGGAGTTTCATCATTAATTTTATTGGGTATTATTGCAGGCCTTTGGCTATATATATTTTTTTTAAAGAATAATTTTGTCATCTTCTTTAAAATAGAAATACTTTTTTTCTAAAAATTTTCTATTTATGCATTATTTGAAAACATTAACATTTACTAATATTTTATTTAAATAATTGCTTATAGTGATATATTAAATATATTGGGAAGGTGGGGGGGGGGGGGGTATTATTTGAAAATGATATTTTACGAGAACAGGAAAAATTTTGAAGGAGAGGGTTTCCTTACCAACCCACCCCCCCCCCCTCACTCCTGGCTGCGCCTAAATTATTATAATTAAATAATTGGAGGTACAATTTAATTTTTTTTAAAATTATATTTTTAACTAAACGTTAAATTTTTTTGTTGGTTTTTTTTTAAATTTCAAATTTCTAATGAGTTTTAGCATATTACATTTCTAAGATTTATGAACTCCGACCTTTAATATAAGTTAGATATAATATCTTAATAGACGTTAAAATTTATAAAACAATGGGCAGGTAGGCGGAGAAGGGGGTAAAAAAATATTTTTTATAAAATAGGCGGTCAGACCGGTAAATTCTACATATTTTTTGGAGAACATGAGCGAAACAGACAGACCTAAATTTGTTAAAAGTAACTTTTTTTTATTTCATATTATTGCATATTTTATCATTTTAAGTAAAAATATATCAAAATAGAGCTGATCAATAAAGTAATTCTTAAGTTTTGGGCGGGCGAGGTCAAACAAAGGTTTTAGATATAGACACCCTATAGTAAGGTGGGCGAGCGAATTAAAACTCCGCTAATTACAGATCTGTACAAGAGAGTAATATAAAAATAAAATGGAAAAGATTTTTAATAAAAACAAATAATTGATAGATAACTTTGTGCTAATTGGTGTTCAAATTTGAAAAGAGAGTATGCTCTATTTATCCCAGGTGCGTATCCGGCTGGGGGGGGGTGAAAACCCATCCACCTTTAGCCTCTTCCCCTAAAGCCACATGCAAATTATTATTTAAAAAGCGTTCGCTATTAGTTAATTATTGATTTTATGACGTAATATACCTATTATAAATACACTTCATGAAATAAATAGCCGAATATCTTTAATAATATATGTGTTAACAATTTATTTGATTATAGTAATATTTTTTGCAATTCTTTTTTGAGAACTTGTAGAGATTAAGTTGACACCAATAAAAGCTAGATTTTAAAAAATAGGTTAGTTGAAGATGAGAAATTTCATAAATTACTTGATTGCTGAGTTCAAAGCTTAATTTGATATTCAATATTTGTCTTACCTCAACCCATTTGAAGAAAATGAAATTTAAAAACCTATAAATTTTTAAAAAGCTAGCGATTGATTGCTCTTAAAATAAGTAGATTGAATAAACATGGGCGAACATTTTCGTGATTTTAGCGTAGTGGAAAGATATCTAAGCACAAAAGAGCCAATAATTTAGTAAGAGTGTTAAAACGCTGGTTTGCGAGATTTGGTACGCCTAGTCAACTGGTGTATGATAATGGATTGCAATTAATTTTGGCTGAGTTTAAACATTTTTGTAAACAAGAAAATATTAAACTCATCCATGTAACGCCATACCATTCTAAATCCAATGGACACGTAGAACTTTTTAGGAAATATAACTTTTTAAAAGAAATGATGAATGAGCTAAGAGAAATAATGAGTAAAATCTTGCGATAATATAGAATGAGTGTTCACAGTGCTACCGGGAAATCTCCCAGGTTAATGTTAGGAAGAAATTTAAAAAATAATTTAGATTGGTTAAGATAAAATCTGATAAAGGAGATCGAAGGTAGTAAAAGAATGAACTAGGAATAACACGATAAGAATACAGAGCAAAGATGATTTCAAATGGGACAATCGGTTATGGATATGGAACATATATTCTAAAGAGGAATGGATTTATTAATCCAGAGTTATTAGGAAGCATGAGTAACGACCGAGAAGTGAGAGGAAATTATGGGTCCTGAAAAGGAAAAAGAAAGAGTGGGGTAAAATGACCTGAATAAGATGGAAGACATATGGGTCAGAACTCAATCGACTGGGTGAACCATCGGGAGTAATTACAATAGTCTATAATTTTAAAATTGTTAAAATATATTATTAAGTAATTATGGGGATAGGTTATATTTGATATTAAATTATCTACATGTTGTATATTATGATAAATATATAAGTTGTTTAATAATATTCAAAAAGTTTTTATCTTATAGGGTTAAAATAGTCATGTTACCTGTATTTAGAAGATGTAAGAGTAATAAAAAGTTTTTCAGTACATAATTTAAAATAAGAATAAATTAAAATCAAAAATTGCCATAAAAAATTCTACTTGTAAAATAAATTATAAACGGAAACTAGTTTTTTAATAAATTATTTTTTAAAATTATTTAATAACAAACATGATTATCATTTTGAGCATTCGATAATTATTTTTTCAAAAAAAAATATTTTCCTCCCCTTTGATTTTTATATTAAAATTGGAAACAAGGGCTTTAAGGGAGCAGAGCATAGTATTATTCAATTTCCTTTCCAACGTGTAAATATGGAAAAATATTTTTCGGTTCTATCTTATAAACTAATGCAATGTTAATTGAATAATAAATAAAGTGATAATGTTTTTAAATAAAACTATAATTTTTTTGCATCTTTTAAACTTTATTAGATTGTATTTCATCTTCCACTGCTGAAATAAATTCTATTTGTTTGTAGTTTGTACTTAAAACGCTTGTATTTAGTTTATTTTAAAAGATTTTTTTAAATAAATTTTTAAAAAAATAATAAACATTTAAAAATAAATGCCTGAAATAAGATTCGTTTTATATTTACTTAAATAATGACAGCCTAAATATTATTATTCATTTAATTCACTTAATTAACTTAAACTATATTAGCGATATCACGGTTTTTATATGATCGATGCAAGATGTGAATTAATTTATGATTCCGATTTAATAGTGTAATATGTAATAATTTCGTATGTATAATTAATATGATTTTATATGTGGAGTACAATTATTTTATGCGCAATTGCGCAAAGTATGTTTTATATTAATATATATATTTTAAAATGTGCAATGAGTATTATTCCAAATGTTCCATTTTTAATAAAATATACGATTATTATGACATAATAGTCTTTTCTTATTAAAATAGTAATAGCTACAAATATAATATAGTATTGTATTGAGATAGGTTCGAAATCGCGAAAAACAAAAATTGTTAAAAATTGAGAATCTCGCTTATATCCCTTACAGGAAAGAATTTATCAATATTAATTTTAATTTTACTTATAAAATTTTATAGGAGATATAAGCGAGATTCTCAATTTTTAGCGATTTAGAACAGGGACCATAGTATTTAGCCCATGGTATTAGACATGCTTGTTTAAATATAAAAAATAATATAATTACACAATACATAGTAAAGAAAATTTACCCGACCATAGGCCCGTAAAATATACTATAAGGGAGGAAAGCTACCCATAAATGAAAAAAAAAATCCCCACGAGGCATTACAAAATGGCGTCTATGGCCTTAACTCCAATAGTTTACTCCTATGTACACTTTTAAATGCATTTCATAAATGAATCCTCAATCTAGAATAGCATAGTTTATTATGTTATTGGCTTTTAATCATTGAAAATTATCCATTTGACTATTATAGACTATATTTATAAAACTAACTTTCCTCCAATAGAGGGAGTTAAAATTTTCGATTTATATAATATATCCTTTATGTGCATTTATTCATTTAGCAATGAAACCACCCAAACGAGCGAAAAACGGCACAATTGTACTAAAACATTCGAGATCTTGGAATAAATTTGATAATAAAAAATTATTTGAAGCTCTTGACAAGTTTTTTTTAAAAGGCCTTACCTTTTATATAAAATCGTACAGGTATGGTGAAGATTTAAAAGAAATTAAGAAAATTTTGCCTAAACGAAGTTTTGAAGAAGTAACATAATATTGATTAATACTCACTACTTATATTTTTAGATTTTTTTTCATATTAAATATTACAAGAATATATGCAAAAGTAAATAAAAATATACTATTAATCATCTAAGTTTTGTTAAGGGGCATATATATGGCAATGCAAAAAAGAAGCACCTTATATATTGGTAACTAAGTTTATTTTATGATTAATACAAGTTTAATTTAGACATGGATTGACACAATAAAAAATGTAACATCCTTAGCTTTGCCTTTTATTAATATTATAGATAAAGTATCATTTATTGGAAAGGTAAATTATTTCTCATATCAAATTTACCTTATTACTTTAAGTTTTAAAATAGATTGCAGATAATATAGCTGAAAATTATCAAATTCAAACAAAACAGTTACAAACTTTATCAGAATTAATTGACTTCAAAAATCTATACACATTTATAGCAGATATTTTTAATAGCAGAAAAATTGGAGAATTAAAACCTTATGGTATATTCTTTTGATACATAAAAATATTTTATTTCTTTTGACACTCATGCTTAAATTATTTATAATACTATTAAGGGTGGGAAAAAGTTATAATTAGCATATCATTGAAAATTTTTATAAATAATATTTGAATACTGTGGTACTAATATTAAATGTTGTGATATTTTCATTGTTTTTTAATTATGTAATATATTTTTATTTTGTACATTTTCAGATAATAATAAATGAATAAAGTTAACCAAAATGAAGTTATTTTTAATGTTTTAAAAATTTAAATTATTTTAAAGAATGAATAATTAAAAATGTAATATTATTTTTTTGTCATCTTATTTATAAGAAGAAAAGGATTTAAATATTTAAGGAGTCACATTTCATTAATAATGCATATATTTTTAAATGAGATAATTAACTTTTGGGGAATAATAAAAAACCAAATACCCTTAATCATTCATGATAATGCATATCTTAATATAGGTTCAGGAAAAGTGTATCTAAATATTTTCAGGGTAAAGATATAATTAAAATTTGTTACAATCATGTAAGGTTTGCATAATGTCAAAATTGAAAATCCTTTGTTAAAACTTAGATCTTGAATTGGACCAAACATTTTTTATTCAATTTGATATTATTTTATTTATTTATAAAAAATATCCACAATAAAATTATTTGTAAACATATTTTTAGCCACACTAAAACATCTTTCATCTGAAAAGGTAGTGTAGACTTCGTACATTAAACCTTATATAGACTAATAAGATCAGGCATATTGTCTATGTGTGAAAGATGTTGCTTGAAATTCAATCAATTGTGCTTGCTGTTGTATATAGGTTCACAAATGCAGAAGGCAAGCATGATGTTTGTTGAAAGTTTATAAATTGTGGATGGTAATATGACTGGCTTTTATATTAGAAATGCAAAAATTTTGAAAAAATAGGGAAGTTCTGCTACCTAGGCAATACTTAACATAGATGGAGTCAGTGGTGTCCAGGATGAGATATAATAAGAGGAAATTAAGTGAGATATCTTCAATTTTAACAGATAAAATGTCTAGCTTTTAAAGAAAAGGTTTATGCAAGCTAAGTGGTTGTTTGCTATATGCCAGTAAGACATGCACAATTAAGGGGACTCACTTGCACATGTTAGGTATCTCTGAGTAAGACAAACAAAGAACTGAGAGAAGTGGTTGAAATAGAAGCGATTGGTAATGGTGAGAATAAATAGACTGAAATGGTTTGGAAATGTTGAAGAAAGGCAAAGGGTGATTGGTTGTGAATGGGACAACACTCAGATGGTGACGAATGACAAGCTGGATTAAAGTGGTTCATAATGACATCAAAATAATAAGTTTGACATAAAGTGATGCCCATGACCAGGAGTTAGAAAATTATAAGAGAAAATGGCTTGCCTATATAAACCTGGAAAAAGGCCACTAAATGTTGAAGAAGAATTGTATAGACAATAACAATTTTTTTTTTCTTTAGATTTTCTGGCATTTGGTAACATAGATAAAATAAAAACAATATAAATATGCAGTATCAGTTATCAGACCTATTTTCAATGAATATAAGATCAGTAAAGAATTTATCGATCAGCACTGCCATGTATTTACCCCCCCCCAATCAAAAAAGTGATAATAGAATAATTAAATTTTTCAAAAAAAACATAAAAAAGAAGTGGAAACCCAAATAATTTTGTTTTTAGAAAATATGACCTAACCAAAAGTTTGCCCAATGGGGCTCTAGTGCCTCCAATAATATTCATGGGGAAAATGTACATCTAAAAGTTCCCCTTTACTAAGGAAAATTCTGAATATAATATTACTTTTGTTTATCTATCATTTTGAAATTGTAACTAAGAGCTTTGTAGCCATTCCATTTGTCTAAATAATTTCATTATAATAAATTTTATTCTTTTCTTTTATCCCATTTTTTAAAAATTCAGTAATAAAAAGAATCTGTCATTTTGATCTTAATGCTTTAAATTGTATTTACTTGTTGGGGGAAGAGGCTAGTTAAATTATATATAGGAAGAAAGTGTAATATTGTTTCTTTTGACAGTTTTGCTTACATGCAAATGAATCAATAAAATAAACCAAGAAATAAAGGAATTTTGGAAATTGGTGATGATATTTTACTTTCATCATTAATTTTAAAGCTTAAAAAGGTAAACAGATTGAAATTTGACGTTTTGATTATTTTCTCAAAAAAAATATGGGGGAAAAAAGTGACACTTTCCTATTTCTCCCAAAAATATATCATACATGGGATGTCCTAACTAGAGAATCGCAATGGTAATAAAAACAGGCATTTTTTCTATTTGGCCATTGTTTTTTATATAGCCAGTCTGCCTGCTTATTGGTTAAAAAAAATCACCTGTCAATTTGTTTAAAGCTGTTGATACCATCTGCCGGCCTGTTGTTTAAAAAAATTAATTTTTGAAAGCCTGCCATTAGTATTGTTAAACAGCTCGATTTTTAAAAACGGCTGACACAATATTTTATCTAATAAATATTATGCAACCCTCAAAGATGGCAAAAAGGTTTGGACATTAATTAACGAAATCTCCAGGCTTACATTATATTATTTCGGCTAAAATTTTAATTTAAAATTGGGTAAATCAAGCCGTATAACAATAATACCTGCTCATAAAATATTTTTACCCGCCCTTCCCTTTCACACATCGTTAAAGTTTTTACCTATCCCATCTATTGTACTTAACGCCAACTCAGGCCACATCTCTAGTCCCAGCCATATACTTTAAGGTGCCAAAAAATGATTCTATTTGGGGTCATTTTATTTATCACTTGTATACTATATTGCAATGGTCAATCTAGTCTCTAAAATCTTTGTTTTATCTTATAAAACGAAAATTTTAATAGCCATTTTCAATTTACCTACAATTTAATAAAATAATTTAAAATATTATTAATAAATAAATAATATGATGTTTAAAAATGAAGCACGAAATTTGATTAGACCGAATTTGCTACATCTGCTGTTTTTACCAGCCTCAATACGGCACCATTTTTATATTTTGATGGGTAAAAGAAGAATTTTGATCTTTAAATGTGTGCGCTAAGATTTTGTTGGTTTTGAAAAAAAAATGGGAAATAAATGATTTTGAAATAAAGCTCGAAAAGGTAGATTATTGATGTAGAAATTTTTTTTTTAGATGAAAAAGAAAAGAAAGGCTGTTGATTGTTAGTAAAATGGGTGCGCGCCCGACTATCATAAAGGGTAATGATGAAAAGGAAGATTTTTATAAAAATGCGCCCTCTAAATAGTTGATGAGGTAAATAGAAGATATCTTTTTAAGTGAGCATGCGCGATAGTTCATAAAGTGCATGCTGCTACCATTAAAGTACGTGATGATGCAAAAAGTTTGGTGAAAGAAAAAAAAAGAAGAGATTTCTTTAGGTAATAATTTTACGAAAATTGTTGAACGACGGATTAGAAATGGTTGTCCGAAAAAATAAATAGTATTATTTGTTAAATGGGTCACAAAGTGTTGAACAAAGGAAACAGTGCAAATCAGTATGGATACAAATAATCGTTAATGGTATACAAACTGTCGATGGAAGAAATAAATGGCAGGCAAAGGACTAGGCTTTGAAAGAAGCAAAATAAACCGAAGAATATCGATAATGGGAGACCCGCCATCATTGGAACAAATGAAGATCAGAAAAAATGGATTGTATAAAATTATTGTAGATTTGTGTGTCTTTCTCGTTTGGTTGATCTAATTACCCAGTTTGAAAAGGTGCTTTGGGCCTAATAGAGTGACAAGGTGTTGTGAGTAGATAAAATTTGAATATTAGAGATTAATAATATAAATGCGACTATAGCGAAGTTGTATGCAAATTTTTGTTTAAAATGTGTAAAGCAAATAATGCGCGACTGTTCGTGTATCTTTTCTCTGCATTATTTTTATTAAAATTGGAACTTGTTAATTTAAACAGAGATATATTATTATGTCAATATCTATTTGGCATCAGCTAAAAGTCTGGTATTGGTGCATTTTTTTGCTTTAAATCGAGCCACATTTTGGTAGCCAAGCTTTTAAAAAATTTGAAGATTACTTATAATATTGCATTGATATTCGGAATCTCTCCATTTTAAATCATTTACTGAGGGCCATTTTAAAAAATTTAATTTGACCCTAATGTGTATATATACATGTATAGAGTACCCGCACCATTGAATTAACGAACAATTTTGCCCTTAATTTTGGAAATACTCTTAATTTATTTATTACATACATATTTTCAAATAAATTTTCAAAAGCTTTATTGGCGAAAATTTTCTGAAATTCTTAAAATGCGTATTTTAAACATACTCGAGAATACGTTTCCGGTTAAATCGGTTTTAAAATCGCCCATGGTAAATTTAAAATTGAGAGATTCCTAACCCATGAATTTCATATTTCGAATACGACATTAGTATTACTCAATATGCCTATTTAATATATGATAAAAAAATATTTGGCCGTCGGTCTTAGGGCGGGCGCGTCCTTCCACGCATTATGAGGGAGGATTGAACCGGACAGTGAGTTCCCACTCTCTAATGGTAACCGTTAACGGGTTAACTAAATTTTTTTGGTTTATGTAGATCCAACCTGAAAACTACAAGTCTATTTATTTAAAACAATCTGTATATTTTTTTTTCCATTCTTTTACTTTATTATCCCATCTATAATCTTATATATAAATCTTAAGAATCTCAACTTTTGTTATCAATGATAATGGAAATAGAAGCCGAAGCCTCAGGACATAAATATTTGTGCCCTCAATTATTGTCGAGAGCACGTACAATGAAAGGATTATCCAATAACTATCCAAAATATTTTTTTATCGACCCTCTGGAAGTCATGCACGAGGCTTATAGAATTAAAAAGGATAGAGTTATCAATACCGGTTTAAACATTAATATATTCTATATATTTAGATATGGAATTACACTTCTTTTTTTTAGTGAAGTTAAAAAGAATACATAAAATTTATTATATTCATACACTTCTTTTTTTTTAGTGAAGTTAAAAAGAATACATAAAATTTATTATATTCAAATTTTTTTAAATTAATTTGAAATAAGATAAATTATAAGTTTTAAAAGAATGAGAGAATTCAGACTGAAAATCAAGAGAGCTGTTCTTTTTTTTTAAAGATGTAAATAATTGAACTGGCTTTTATTCTTGTAGAAAAAGACATTCAGCTACCGACTAATCCTGATATATCTATGATACTCTCTGAACAAGACATATCGTCAGCCCTAATCAAAATACACAATCAAACGGATCAACCCTATAATAATGATAATTCGAATGTTGCATTAGATATTGAAGATGAATCTCTTAATAGTATGGATTTTGACGCGCCCTGCACCTCACTCATGCCATACAAACATTACCAAAATAGAGGTTTTATTAACATGATTTAATAAAACATTTTATGGATTATTTCAATCTGCAAATTATATGGACTGGGTTTTCCTTTTTCCGGCAATATATTATTTTGACAGCTTTAAATCATTTTTTGACATATTATTAATATTTTACCTGAAATATATTCCAGCATGTGTATAATGCCTACTCTGGGTTTTTTAACTACTTTTTAATTTATATCTAATTTTTTTTGCATATTATGACTTAAAAATTAATAAAATTGTCTGAAGTATGTAAGGGGTATGTTTGTACAGTACTTCGGCAAAGAATGAATATATCTCTTAAAAGACCTACGATTAACTCTTTGAGCGCAGAATTTTATTTTTATCTATATAGATAAAAATTTCTGAAATATTTTTTAAAAATAAGTGGTATTATATTCATATCATCTCCCCCAGCCATATCAGGAGGCGTAACAATTTATAAAAAAATGATTAAATAAAAATAAAGTTTTGATTTGTAACCTTCATCTTATTTAATCATCAAAATTAACAATTTTATGGTTTTAAAAGGGGAAAAAATCTTATCTTTTTTAAAATTTTATCATTGGTAAATTTGAAAATAGTAAATGCCATACATTATTAACTCTTGTATCTCACGCTAATAGCAGAATAATGGTTTCAAACTTGATCATGCCCCTTAAAGGGTTAAATGTTTATCCAGACATAAATGGACAGTTACTCAAAAACATATTTTGAACTGATAGTTAATAAAATTAAACACAATAATTCTATTTGTAAAACCACTTTTCATAAAACTTTAACTCTCATCGCCAAACCTGACTTCATAAATTTTTTTTAAATACCATAAATTGGCCGGGCTTGACAAATAAAATCGTGGGCCGGACAACTTGTGCAAAAGTACTTAAGGCTGCATTCAAAGTGGAGGCGGATCCGTTTTTTACATCCGTTCCGTCAAAATTCAATCTCATTAAAAATGATATATACGTTCAAAGTGCGTCCGTTCCGATACCTTCAGTCTTAAAAACGGTTCCGGCAAATTTTGAAGTCAAAACATTTTGACTTTTTGATCAGGCAAATTTTATAGAGTATTATAACGTAATTTATAATTTTTTTAAATGAAAATCAATATATATCATTTTTAATGAGATTGACTTTTGACGGAAAGGATGTAAAAAAACGGATCCGCCTCCACTTTGAATGCAGCCTAAGAGACCGGGCTTTGTAGACCTCTAACTACAAATACTTTTTAAATAATATTTAAACCTATTTTTATTAGTTTAATAAGTAAAAATTATTTAATGATCCTTCCAAGACTTAAATATTATACTTTCATTCATTTATTTGATCTTATATTCGTAAATCTAACACCATGAAACAATATTCAAATATAGATATATAACTATTATAATATTTTTAAATGTAAATTTCAGAAATGACAAATTAAATGTATACTATTTTAATCATTAGAATATATTTTAAGAAAAAACTAATTTTTTAGTCCCCAAGCAACACATAGGCCAGACGAGGAAAATATTCTTTCTACAGAAACTGCTGCATCAGAATTTATTAAAGATTAGGATTAAATTTTTTAATAACCTCCTAACAAAAATTATATTTTAGAATCTATACCTCAAGATTTTAATATTATTACGGAAAGCGAAATCATTAATTTAATGTGATAGTCAATTGCTTGACACAATCTGGTATGGATGATTTTTTATGTGAACAAATTAATCCACCTTAGCGCACTTTCTCTATTCATCGCCGTTCTTAAAATTTGTTTCGCATAATGATTTTCGTTATTTTAAATTTACCCCATAAAAAGATACGATGGTCGTTTCTAAACTCTAAACTAATAACTCCTCATTATATCTCTCGTCGTTGAATGCAAAATTTATCATTATTCTTCACACATTGGTCGCAAAAAGAACTGTTACTCTCAGATATTTCTCCATTTGTATTTTATTTATATATTTCTCGTAAATCTCTATTTAAATTTGAAAAAAAGCGCTCAAAGTAGGATTTAAAAGTTGTATAAATAACACATTGACGCTAACAAACCAAAATTAATAAAAAAATATCGTATTGGGTTTTTTTAATTATCGGTGCCGATCCAATATTTTATATCGACACAGCCCTATTGCATGTTTATTCTGGTTTAGTTCATAAAACAGATTCGGGATGAACCTTTAAAAACCGGTTCAAATCTTTTCGCAAACAAGCATATTTAGATTTATATAAAATAATTTTTTTTAAAAAAATTATCACTATTTCTCTAAAAGATAATATTGATCTGTATACAGTTAAAATATTTTCAAGATTCGCTTTATATCTATCTATAAGAGAATACGACTTTATGTTTAACTTGGGTAGCTTACACTGTCAAATAGTAAAAATACAAAAATATTTTAAAATAATTACTGATATTGATTAATCATCTTTTAAAGAGTTAAGGTTCAATAAATAATAGTCTAATTTAAGTTCAGCTTTGGTTCGAATTTAATCCCTGAAATTAATCACCAAATTGTACAATGAATTAATTTTTAAACAATTTAAATTATTTATTTTTTTCATTATTTCACTAATCCTTTTTTATTCATTTTCTGAAAAAAAAATACCAACAGTTTTAAGTGCCAAATCAAAAGAAACCATTGACTCTGACATACAAAAATCGTTACCCATTACCGATATTTATTCATCTCCAATAATAGAAGACAATCCGCTTGACCTGAATCAATTACCTTATTTAAATTCCCTCGCCCAATTCAGTGAGTTGTTTTTGCGAAATAGATCTTACCAACCCAAACGTCGCACTATTAAACATAACGACGGAATTAAATTCGATCTCGATAAACTTATTGATTTGTTATATTTTCTTAACCCGTTTTGTTTGCCTACTTTGCAAATTACATCTGTCAAAGACGAAAAGAATGATGTAATCAAAAAATTTGGCAGGATAAATAGTAGCCGGGAAATCGCTCTCCCCCTTTCTAGTAATAGTGTTGCCACCTCCATTTTACAAATCAATTCAGATACCTCTGTAACCCTACGCAATTTAAAGTTCAATTCAGCTCCTATCCAAGCATCGGATAATTGCAAGGATCTTCCGATTAATAATTTACCAAAAACCTTTGATTTACAAACCCTACCCTCAAAACGCATTAAAATTTTGGGAATCATAAAAAAATTAAATACTTCAGATGGGAAAACCGATAATATGATGATCGATTTCATTGGATCCAATAACACGGTTGAAACTCATACATTAAAAAATCTTAGCAATTTGCAATTTAGAGATTATGGATGTTATTCTAAAAAGCAAAAAAAAATATAAATCCTATAATGAAACTATAATATAATTTATTTTATTTTTTTTCCTTTTATTTACCGAATCTATGTAGAATAACGCATATTATTTCACGTTTGTTAATAAGTAACTGATTGTAATTTAATATATTTTTTTAAACTAAATATAGTAATAGATTTCATTTAAAATACCTGTGATATCAGTTATTCTTTCCTCTTAGGCCTCGTCATATTCGATTCTTACTCTTAAATATGAGATAATATCTAAAATGGTGATTCTTTTTCAGCCCCTTCAGTTGCAAAAAAATTGCCGATAATTCTTTACTTTTGATGAAGTAAAAAAAGGATTTGTTATTAATTTAAAATATAATTAAAGAATCTCAAATATATTTTTTAAAAATAAGTGTCATCATATAACGAGGCCTGGCAATTTAAAAGAAATTATGATGAAAGGAAGTTCTGCATTGATTACATAATTTTTCTTATTTAAATATTTTAATTATAGAAATAAATCATTTTAAAAAATTTATTATAATTTATTTTATTTTTAAAAATGCCTTATTGGAGTAATTCCTGTTTCAAATATAAATAATTTAATAAATTGTAACATTAACTGAGTATTCAAAAATCCTTTTTTTTAGAAATATTTTGCTTGTTTTAATAAAGAGCCCTTGAGAATAAATATGATATTATTTTATAAGTGGTTTCCAGCTAGTATCATCGTGCGATCTGCTCCTAAGAAATTTTATAACCGTTTATTACAAAGTAACCTATAGATATTTTGACTTTCTTTTCAGTAGCCTTTTATTTTATGCGCAATTATATTTCTTCTAGGATTTATTGATTGGTTTTAAGTGTATAAAAACTATTTTTAAAGGCTGAGCAGAATTACATTCTAGCTTTTATATATCTTTAAAAATAAATGGATTATTTTTTATTAATAAGATTTATTTTAAATCATTGTTTTTAATATGTTAATTTGTCTATACTTTTGTGACTAAAAAAAATTTGTATAAAATTTAATAATAAATCTTGGAAATTTTTATACTTATAAAAAACCAATATAAAGTTTGACTTAATAGATATTTAAAATATCAGTTTGATAAGAAATATGACTACTTTATATTTAGGTTAACCATATATTTTTTTTCTATCTTTCCTCTCAGATTAAATAAGGTATTTAGTTTAATAATTAATTTTTTCATTGTGCAACTTTGGATGCATAATTCTTTAAATATATAGTTTTTTTTGATAAGATTGCCATTGACATGTTCAGGGTTGGACTGTATTGCTAATAGTTGCATTTGAAATACAAGTATTTATATTTTGGTATTTGAATAAATAAGAGATATCAAAAACGTTACTTTTAAAAGGAACCCGCTACCGCTACTTTGACCTGTCAAATCCATATAACGCGCTATTACTTACCAATACTTTTTTTAAAAATATTTTATTTATGTATATATATATATATATATATATAAATCAGCATTTATAAACATTTAAATGTATTAATTATAAAAGAATTTATAAAAAAAGGCTAAATAATATGATAATCATAGGCGTAGCCAAAGGGGGAGGACAAGGGGTAATCCCTTCCCCTTCAGAAATTTATCACTTTTTGTGAATATCATTTTAAGCTAATAAAAAATATCCCCCTTAGTTCACTCCCTGACCCCCAAAAATGTCTGCATATATCTTAAACAATAATTTGAAAGATAGAATGTAAAAGTTGATATTTTTTCCTAATGCCTATTTTTTTAAAGTAGCGCTTTATTAGATACAGCTACCAAAACAGATAGTGCGCTACTTTAACAACTCTGGTATTTGTATTTTAAATAACTAAACTATAAAAAGTATTTTTTATTTATACAATTTATTTCTAATATTAATTTTAGCTATCAATCACCTGTTATTTTCTATACTAATGTTGAAGCTGAGAAAATATATTACAATAGTAAAAAAAAATGCTCGAAGGAGAAGTTGCTGAATTGCTGAGAATCAATTTTTATAGCAAATTCTTTCACACTTAAAAATTTTTAACGGTCTATAAACAGGTAAAAAAAATTTAAAAATATTGTTTTTTGGATTTTAATATGCCACATCTATAAATCAAAATTCTATCGACATTTTTTAAGCATGGTTAAAATCTGATATATGAAAAAATATTTCGCTCTTTAGGGTTTCGAATGAAATTGACCTTTTTCCACATAAAAAAGAGTGGTAAATGTTATTGTGATAGTTCAATACCCATCCTAAAAAAAATTAAAATTTTAAAAAAATAATTTTCAATTGGCGTCTCTAAATATAAAAATTTGATGACTAAGTACATTGGGGGAAAAGCGTAATAGGCTCTACTTATTTGAAGGTTTTTCTACTTTTATTATATTCTAAAATAAAAGAAAAATACTTTATTTATTAAAATATCGCATATATTACCCATTAGGTTTCTAATCTAGTGTATATATAATACTAAGCCCACTAATGAAATACATAATTAAAAATTTTAAATTCTGTAATTTTATAAGAGTTTATTATTAATACTTGTTAAATGATGTTGATCCAATATTGACAGGTGACATACAATAAGTATGTGATAAGTTTCTATTTGATTAAATTTAATCTTTTGATGAGAAAATCATTAGAGGATTATAAGGATATATTTGTTGATGAAGATTATAAAATTTATATACAAGTTTTATTAAGTGTATCTATTTGTCCTGATTTTTGGGATGTTTTATATGTTGACAAAGGTTTTACATGTAGAATATATTGGTAATAATATTTGAGATACCTTTCCTATTAATAAGCTTACATATATTTTAAAGATTGACTATTAGAAATATTTGTATTAGAGATATATGATTAGGAATCATTGTTATAAATTTATGTTTAGAAATTTTTGTATATTTTTAATTCTATATTTTGTGTTTTATCTTTTATAAAGATGAATATTTCTGCCAATCATATTATAAATTTCAAAAGTACATCTGTATATTGGTAAATTCCCTGATTAATTGCTCGCATAAAAGATTATGGACTGATGATTATAAGGTTATTTTACCAAAGAATGTAACAGTTATAATTGAGAAGTTAGCCAAGATATTTTAATATTGCCAAACTTCTAGTATATTTTTATACTTTTGAATAATATTTTATATCATTTAGTCTTGTTTTAAAATTTAACTTCTCTTATAGAGAGTCTGAATTTACCTAATCTCATAAATATCATTTTAGTCTAATACCCCCCCCCCCCCCTTCCCCCAATAATAAAAAAGAAAAGTAAAAAAATAATTTGAAAGAAAAATAAATAAATTTTTTTTATATAATAACCATAATTCATAATTTTTAAAAATGAAATTTTTTAATAAAATAAAAATTTAAAAACCAAAATTATTTTTATAAAAATATAACACCCAAAGCCAATATGTGGACCTAAAAACTAATAAAATTTATGAGGACAAACCCACCTAATAACCCCTTTTTTTAATATTAGAGCAAATAGCCCACAAATTTATTTTTGTAAAATCATAAAAAATGTGATCAGATAATATATTGTTTAACTGGCCATAGCAAATTTACCTATTCCATAATATTTTTTTATATAAGAAAAAGAAAGTATTTAAATTATCATTTTTATCAAATTAGAAGAAAATGTAAGGTGACTAATCATATTATTTTAAATCAAGGATTTGAAATCTAATCCTGTAATATAGCACATTTTAATTAAGCATCATTTTTCAATAACCAATTTTTGTTTTAATTAGCATTGAATTTGTTTAGAAAAAACACTATACATGATTTATAAAGCTATATATAATTATAATATATGCACCTTTGGATAATAGATATTTGTTTTATGTTAACTCATTAAATTTTATGCTCAAAAATATGTTTTTATTACAAATATGTAGAGAAATGATGTAAGATTTTTGTTAATATTTAAACCCAATATGCAGTGTTTCAAACCAAAATTTGGGTGCAAAATTTAAGACTATTTAAAGACAAAGCCTTGCATTAAACCTATTTTTTCAGATCCAACCTGATCCAAGGAAAAATGTTTAAAAAAAATATTTTGTCCTACCAATCTGATATAAGAATTTTTTTTTATTGCAGTCTTGTAAAATGCGATATTTTAGCAAAATGAGGGAAAGTGCTGAAGGATAATGAACGATTTTATCATTAGGGAAACAATAAAATTTTATTAAGGTCAAAGAAAAGTCTGGGTTTTACTAAGTTCGAGAGAATATCTGTTCAAGTAAGACCATATTAAACTCGGATCATTCCATATAGGGTACTAAGCAAAACTCATTTTGTTATAAAAAAAACTCCAACCTTGTCCCAAAAACAAATTGTCGATAAATTGGTCCCTATTTATTCTGTGTTCTCATCTAACCAAACAATTTTAAAATTCTAAATCAGAATTCAGGTTCAAATTCCTGGTAATCGGATTAAATATCATACATTAGAGGTCCGCCCGCCCATCTAAGTTGGTGGGTGGGCAAAAAATTTTTAAGAACGGGAGGGTGGGTTAAAAAATTTTTTAAATATGAGCGGGTTGAAAAATTTAAACAATGGGCGGGCGTGTTAAAAAAATTAAAAATTCTTTAAGTAAATATTAATAAAAAAATTGATCTTATGAACTTTTTTGGATATTAAAAATTAAAATGACCTTTTTTGGTATAAAGTTTTTTTAAAAATAAATAAACTTTTTTGTATATTTATAACTACTTTGGTGGAAACGACAAGAAAGATATATGCCAAAGCTATCAAGATTATTAAGAAAAATATTGGCAATTCCTGCAACTAGTAAGAACTTATTTGAATTCAGAAAATATTGTTATTATTTTTGCATTATAATTTAATTACATATAATATCAATTTTATATTTATATTTTTTTAAAATATTTTATTTGATCAAATAAATCATTCATAATTTAAATTGAATATTTTTTTGCTTAATATAGTAATTTCCTAAATTATAAAACTTTTTGTAGAAGTGTAATGCTGAAATTTTTTGTTTATTAGATGCTTAAAAAATTTAAAGAATGGCCATAATTAAATTTTATAATAGCGGGTTTGGGTTAAAATTTTTTATAAATAATGGGTGGGCGGGTAAAAAATTTTAGACTAATGGACGGGCGGGCGGGTTAAATTGTTTTAAACATTGGGTGGGCGGGCTTATGGTCCAAGAACCCGCCCAATGCAGACCTCTATCATACATAATATATAAAATAAACTTAAAACTTCCTCTACAACCTATGTGTTTTTTAATCATAGTATCTTTTATCACCACGTTGAGCAGCAGTGACAAGTCTAACCATTTAATCAACATTTTTATAATATTTTACCTTAAATTTTAGATCATAATTTTAGATTTTTAGTATTCTCCTCTTTATAAATAAAAGACTAATTACCCGAATTCATGTTCAGGAATTTTAACTTCTATTTGGTCAGAATTTTAATAACAATAAACTAACCAAAACCGTTATTCTAAAAGATGCCCAAATTCGCCCCGCTTCAAAAATACTCTTAGTAAAAGTGGGTTGCCAATAAACCTATATAATTTGATATTTTAGATACACCATTTGTCGACTTGAGGTAGCTTACAATATTTATTATTTTTAAATTTAGACTTATTTAAAAAGATCCTTTGAGAAATCCGGTCCGTTAGCTCCGGTCTCTCCTATTTGCCCAATATAAATAAATTGATTAATTTTTGAATGATGATGCAGGGATTTGAAACGAATTTAAACAATATTATTTTATATTATGTAATGAATCCTAATATATCTTAAATTCTAGCTTTCTATAAGAATGTTAATTTGAATAATAAATGATAACTAAAAAATAAAATGATAAAATTTGCGAGGTAAATTTGAATATTTAAACGAATGCACGATATCAAAGTTATACCTTATGATTTAAGTTAACTAAATATTATAACATTATTATAATAGTTTTATAAAAATTTGAGCAAAATTATTTTTTTTAGAATATAATACAGACTTATCCAGACATAGAGTTCAACAATAATCCTGAAATCAAGAATTGTGTTGTAAGTCTCCATAACTTACTTTACTATTTTTTAATGAATATGAATATTGATTCCATTTTATCTTAATTCGGGAGTTAATAATATGTCACAATGAGCCAATAAATAATATAAATAAATCAAATAGATAGTTGATTACTCATTTATATAATGTAATAAATGATTATTCATAATCATTAATTATTTATAAAAAGGCTTGCAGCTTCAAAGATACTAACAAAACATTCCTTAAAATTAGATTTTTTGGTAAACCTTACGATGCCCAAACCCTCACCCAGTTAAGTCATGATATTCTTCTGGATAAAATTATAGATAAAAGCTTGATGGATAAAGAAGAGGATGACCAAATAGCTTTGTACGTATGCCCACCTTGTTCCGAGATGACTCAAATGTATCACCAAATATTCCATTGCCAGTATAAAATCTACCAAAAATGTAAATCTCAAGTAATGGGATTGGAATTTATTTTTTTTAAATATTTTTTCTCCCCAATTTATATCAATCATTCTTTTATCATTTTTCAAATGTCTTTTTTCTTAATGACAGATCATCGTGATTAGGGACAGGGAGCAGTACCAAAACAAACGGTTAACCCTGGAACAATTGATGGAATTGGCTTTCGATAAGAAAGGTTGGAAAGAAGCGGTAATATAAAAAAAAAATTTTCATGGGATTCTTAGATCCAAATCGGGATTCAAAATAATTTGATTTTGTTTTTTTTGTTTGGACGTTTTGCAAACGGGTCAGGTCATTTCCATTACAAGTTAGAATAAATTCCATTTTCGGAAAACGTCTTTGAAATCAAGTAAAATTTTGTAAATTGGCTAGATAATTGTTGTGAGGATTATTGTTATTGAAAAACTTATTGAGCGATTTTTACTTTTTTCAGGAAGTGTTTAAACATCCATATTCTTTATAGACTGGAAATATGGTTGGCCTGTTTAATTCCCCACAATTTTTAAATAGGACCAAGTATCGACTCTGGATTTGATCCTAATTATGGCAATGGCCTATATCATCGATACATCAAAAAAAATTTTTTAAAAAAAACTCTTTATCGTAGGATAAATGAACAAAAAATATACTCAATTTAATTTTTTTTAAAAAATTTATTTAATTTAAGAGGAGGATAAACTTGGCAAATTTATTTTCTTCACTTATTGTCCTTCTCCCAGTCCCATCTAGTTAACCATGTAAAAAAGATACTATGACACTATACGCTGAGGTCAAAATTTTTGGCTCTGGCACAAAACCCCAGCTCGGACCTGAAAATTTAAAAATATTTCAGACTGGGGATGTTTTTCTTGGTTAATCAAAGTGAAAAGATTATTAGAAGTTATCTGGACAAAACAATTGGTGAATAAAAAGATTTCGAGTTTATTAAATTTATCCTAGCAGTAATTCGAGATTCTTAACATAGCAATCATTTTTTTAATGATAATGAATGAATGAAATTTAAAAAAATATTTATTATTTGTTGACCTAATTGAATAATCCAAATTGATATTTGTAAATATTATTCGAATAAATACAATTATCGATTCGTAAAATAAGGCATTACTATACTTATCGGGATTATATTCCTTTAAAGGATTGTTACAGGCCTAAAAATATAAAAATTGTGACTTTTTAGATGAATTTATTTAATTTTATTTCGTTTTGAAAATTTTAATTTATGTGTTTTTCGAACTGGCTTGAAAATCACACTAATTTTAAGTAAAGATTTTTTTTTGTTAAAATTCATTTAGATAATCTCCGAAATACGTACCGTGTGGGATAACGCCTTGTATTATAGTGAACGATTTGTTGAACTGCAATCTAATTAACTTAAACCTTTAACCTAAGAAAACAACTTTTAATTAGGCTATTTTTTTATCGCTGAAGAAGAAGATTTACTAATAAACTATTTATTTATTTTTTTTATATTGCAGCATATATTCTTTGGCGAGGTGTAGTAAAAGGAGATTAATTGATTCATTTATAAATTATATTTTATTGTTACATTACTCTTCTAAATTTGTTATTTTTTAAAAAATTTTGTTATATTATAACTTGCTTCTTTTTTAAATGTCCATGACTTTTTTTTAAAAAAAAAATTTTGTTATATTGTAACTTCATGACATTTTTTTTAGAAAATATTTGCTATATATTTTTTCATTTGAAATATTCCTGATTTTTTGAGATAGCTTAGTTACTTAGTATTATAATCCGCTAAAAATTGTTTAATTGTTAAAAACCTTTGTTTAAATAAATATATTTTTTTATACTAATTATGTTAAATAATCCTTAATTGTTTTTAACAAAATTGTTCTTTTTTTTGTTATTGTTATCATTGTTTTTTTTAATAAAATGGAAATATTAGATTACCCGCATAAAAAAAGGAAGCACGGCAGTCCCTGAAGTGGGGGAAAATTTTGGTCCAAATTTTATTTTGATCATATAATCAGGATTTTTATCATATTTTAGAAAAATGTGTTTTTTTCTTCTTGGTTCATTTATCATAATTGTGTTTTGTTTATATGTACATTCATTTTCTGTAATATTATAATAGCTAAACTCCAGAAGCAATGCTTATCGGAAGAAAATTTATTTATTGACTGAAATAAATTTAAAAAAATTTCATAAATACTAAAATAAGGATAAGAAATAGGATTAAAGCTTAAAGAGATGTAGGATAGTGTAGACCAACTTCTTATAATTTTAATTACTAATAATATAAATTTTTGAAAAAATATGAAATATATTGATAATTTCACAACACCATTTATGCTAATATTCATTTTCCTTAATGCAACATATTTGGAAGCAATTATTTAAATCTTTACAAAAAACATTAAAAATGATCTCAAAATATTTACTCAATAAAAATTTATTAAACAGTGAATTTAAAAATATAGTAACTGAAAGATAAGATAAAAATTTGACCCTATTAATTATGGGTAGACAAATATGAGTAAAATGTATTATAATTTTTTTTATAACAATCAATCCCAAGGTCCTTTTCTATAAATTAATTTACACGGGACCAATATGCTTAAGGGAGATATCTAAGTGAATTTATTAAAGTAATTGAAGAAATTGGAAACACATAAATTTACATAATAAATAATATTTTAATGAAGAAACCTGGACATATGTGAGAAATATTCAATTATCTAATTAATTTGCTTTTAAAGGATCTAACAAATAAAATATTACCAATTTAAAATTTAGTAATAGAAGCCTAAATTATTATAAAATTTAACATTCTTTCACACATTTAAGGGAAAAGGACTTTAAGATAAGAATAGGATTGTTTCCTTAAAGTTTTCTAGCCCACCCAACTCTTTGGACCGTATAGTTTTCATATTAATAGATTTTACGGAAATACTATATTTTTATAGAAATAAGAGATTTAATTTTCTTGATCACGAAGTTTTTTAAATGATCTCGCGCATCTTTACAATTTTATAAATTCAGTTCTACAATAGAGAAAGTGGACAAATCATACTTATCTGACATTCCTCAAGAATTTATTATCAGGGAGATTTTTTACGGAACAAAATTATAGAGATCGAACAATTTATAAAAAACACCGCAAAATTTTTTTGTTGCCGAGACATTGACCCAAGATATAGCGGATTTAATTTTAAAGACAATGAAGTTGTTAAAAGATAAAATACAAAACGATTTTTTGGATACCTAAATTTTGATGTTGAATCGTTTTCACCTTAAAACGAAGATAACAAATAAAATAATTAAAATTAATTCATACTT
Organism: Gordionus sp. m RMFG-2023; assembly: GCF_954871325.1. Taxonomy (NCBI): domain Eukaryota; kingdom Metazoa; phylum Nematomorpha; class Gordioida; order Chordodea; family Parachordodidae; genus Gordionus; species Gordionus sp. m RMFG-2023. The sequence goes on from NC_088777.1 coordinate 8,533,202, forward strand.
GTTTAGATAATTTATTAAGTCTATATATTTTTAATAAAGCATGAAAAAAAAATCAATAATTGACCTGTAAAATAATTTTTTAAAGGAAATTTCTAATTTTTCGTCCAATTATAGTTTACCGGGAAATTTACATTCCTACTCATCGATGTTCTAAAAACTTTGGCGAAAATGGACTAGATAAATAATTACGGCTTCAAAGCAGAGGATATTCATATATATTAGTCAATACTTTTTGTATTGTTTAACTTTTAAATTTAAAAAAAATTTTATTGCAAAATATATTAATTTAATTATTAAAAAAAATGGGGTTTTACAACAATTTTAAAAAATTTGCATGCGCCACATTTCATTCTTCCATATTGAATATAATAGCTCAAATCAAAAAATGTTCATCTAAAGTAAATGTTTTAATTGGGTGGAATAAGGTAGGTTATGGATATGGTTAGGAAACTATAGCCCTTTATTACGGTTGAGTATTGGATTGTTCGAGAATGTATTAATTAATATGGCGCATGAGGTTTAAACTAACCTAACTTTTGTATTCTTTCTTTGCAAAATGTAATAATTTCATTAAATATAATTTTTTAAAAAAATAATATTGGAAAACAGGATGTAAAAATTAATTTTTGTAATCATAATATCACTGAAATTTTCATTTATCACATTTATCTCAAAGAATTGAAGTATAAAATAACTCACTAGATGCCCCATAAGCATAATTATAATATCTAAAGTCCGTTGAGATAAAATAAAATTTTCAAAAATGTAATACGACTGTTTTGCTTTTGTACATTCAATATATTGGGATTTTAATATAAATAAATACGATAAATAAATTAAAATACACTTGTATTTTTTTAAAAAAAAATTATTAGATATATTTGTATTTTATCTTGCAAATATGAATATGATATTTTTTAGTATTTCGTTATAAAAGTAGACCAATCGTATAAATAAAATTATAAATAAGAATATAACAATTAGAGAATTTCGTAAACAACTTATATACCAAAAACTCTTTGCCAAAAAAGTAAGAGAAAATATATGCTATATTATAAGGAAGAAAGATTTTTGAACTGAAAAAAAGGTTTAAGAAAAAAAAAATGGAATTGATGATAAGAGTATCAACATGCGCAATTGGATTTGTTAGATGCTTGATTAATATTCGTTCGACTTAAATCTTCAGTTTCAATTTGTCTATTAGTTTTGCTTCTCACACCGGAATCGGCGGCGTTTAGGTCCAAACTTTATAAATTTTTTCAAAAAAAGTAAACAACACGGTAACATAATAGAAATCAATGGAAAGGAAAAAAAACTTAATAAGAATACTATTTACCTTTAAATTAAAGCGACAAAATTTCAATTGATTTATCTCATTTTAAACACAAAAAAAATAAAATATAAATAATTTAACGATAAATTATAAAAAATTTATGTTGTAAGAAAAAAAAACCTTCCGTCTCTGACGTTAGCGTAAATCTTTTTAGCGCTCTCTAGAAACGCTTCTTCAACATTTTCACCACTAAAAAATATATTTACATATAAAAGGTTATCATCGGCAAAAGGTAAAAATTAGATATAGCATAGGTCTTAAAACTTAAAATTATATAATTATTACGTTTTTGCGCTTGTTTCGAGGAATAATAGACCTTTGTTAAAAAAAAAAAAATTATTTTTAATAAAATAGGAATAAAATTTTAGAGCCATCATTGATATAAATATTTGAAAGAAAAAATTGATACGCTCGATTTTTTTAATAATTACAATTTAGATTTAACTTAATGCTTCTAAGTAGGGCTGTGATTCCTCCTTCTAAAAAAGGAGTCAGGTTCAGTAAAATATCTCGGGTTCAGGGTTCGCCCTCTAGAAAAATAAAAACATAAGATTTAGTAAAAAATAAAAGAAACATTTTTTTTTAAATTTATTTTTTTACTATATTTAAATTTAACATTTCACCAAAAAATAATTGGTACCATAATTATAATGATACTACTATACAAGATAAAAATAATATTTCATTGGTTTTATTTAAAAAATTTTATAAGCGAATTATTAAGATATCTATCAAATCTATATCACTATCGATTTTTTTATGACCAACTTAGACAGTGCATTGCAACTTACATTTAATAAAACTATTTTTACTTTGTGATTTTGTTCTTTATTTTGGTCTTATTCTTACTTTTAATTTAATAATCCAACAAACAATAAATATGTTGGTAAAATCAAAAATTTATGTATAAAATGGAGAGTACTTCTAAAATATAATAAAATGATTTTCACAAAAAAGTTTAAAATATTTTTTTTTAAAAAAAGAAGTTTAATATTAAAATTTTTTTTTTAGAATCCTGAACCCTACGGGTTTGGAGTTAGGAGTAAAATATCGAGGGTTCGGGTTTACAGCCTTGCTTTTAATACAATATTAATTATCAAATTTTGATTAGTCAATACAAATCTAGCCAAATAATAAAATAACCAATCGTTATAATTGATTAACTGTCTCTCAATAAATATAAGAATTGGGAAAATTAAGGTGAATATTGATCATTACAATTTTGTTGGGCGAAAGTGGATGCCTCTTCGTAGGTGACTTCACGATTGGTTTGAGCTAAATCGCTCTTGTTACCGATCAATAATATTACCTGGGTATAATAACAATATTATTAAGACACGTTGATATTATTTTTGAACATGGCATCATCATAAAGGGATGTTCAGACCTCTCACAGTCCGAATTAAGGCACTAAATGGAATCTAGTCATTTTATCTGCCAAAATCGATGTGAATGCAGTCCGACCATGCTTATTTTTTTAAAAAAAAATTCGGACTGGGAAGCGGTCTAAACCTATACTGGTTGAATTTCATTGATGAAAAACCAGGTACTGAAATTAAATAAAGAACTATAGAACCTTGCATCGGACACATTTTATCAAGTTCGGCATGATCGGTGAGAATTTATATTTTGTCTGAACATTATTTTTTTTTTCAAAAATACTTCTATCATTACTAGAGATCATACCTAGGGTTGGTAAAAATAGTAATTTTTTTTAAAAAAATCAAAATAATCGCGATTTAAACCAAATAAAAATAATCCATATTTTTAACTAAAGAATTATGGCTTAAGATTGTAAAATATAGTTTTTTTAAAATTTCAATTTAATATCAAGGGTGCAAAAGTCAGGAAATTGTTGAAAAATTAAATATTGATATGTTGTAATTTGATAATTTTTTCAAATAAAGAGCTGATCAATGCAGTTAATATTACAAAAATGAGGGATGATTTGAAAAGAAATAATGAAAATTATATAACAATCTGTGGGTGTAATGCTCATTTTTTAAATCTACGATTTGGAAAGTAGTATCCGGGAACAAATAGTTAGTGTCGTAAGGTATTTCAAAATTAATCAATGTGCAAGTTTCAAACTGAAACAAGAGAGAGGGCGATTTCTTGTAACTGCACAAAATATTCGTTGGACTCAGTTGTAGCTAGTTTAGATGCCTTGGGCAAAATTATTTAAAATATGTGAAAGCAAATTAGAAAAAGATTGAAAATATCACAATCAAAAGAGCTGCTGAAGATATGATTGAAATCCTAAAACCAATTGCGAAATGTTAAAAATTTTTAGAAAGAAATAAATCAAATATTTCAGACATAGTTTATTATTTGGAAGAATTTGTAAAAGGTTTTCCCCGCCTTACATGCCATAAAAAAATAAGTAGTAATCAACTTTTATCCTTTGCTAAACAATACAATCAAGCTTTAATTCCTGTACACTTCAAATCCTACCTTTTAAATCTGAAATACGATTCAAATTTAACAAACCAATGAAATGGAAACGGCAATGGAATGTGGGAGGCTTCTGTATCCAGACATTGAGATTTTATTTATACTGGTAAAGTTTCAAGCGAGATCACATTTATTAAAATCATGCTAACTAGTAAATAAAGTAAACCCAATTGAAGGTGGGTGGCCCAAGGAAACTTGATGAAAGATGTAAATATTCTAAAAAATAATAAAGCAAATATTTACTGCATCTTCATCTGCTTCAGACGAGAGAGTATTCTCATTATTTGGAGTTGTTCACTCGAAGCTTAGGAATCGACAAGGAACAGAAAGGTAGGAAAATTAGTTTTTTTTATTTAAGCAATTAAATTCTAATACCAATCGACGATATAGATATTACTTGTGATTTTTAATAATATTTATTTCTTAATTTTACAAACTAATTGATTAATTTTTGTTATTATAAAGGAATAAAAAAATTTTTTTAAATGTGTGTAGATTTTGGTATTCATTTCGTTTTATTTAAATTTTGATTTAAATCATTCATTTTTTAAAAAAAAAAATCTTGATTTAAATCGGCCAACTTTGGTAATACCCGATATGATTATTTTTTAAATTTTGGGTTGGGGCAAAAAGAAGGAAAATCAGAGAGATTGAATCGAGATTAGAATAATTTTATTATATGTTTTTGAATTTAATTGATAAGTTTGAGGGATCTTACAATTAAATTCATTTTTGATTATTTTTTAATAACATAACTCATAAAAATAAATCAATTTTAATGGCAAATTTATTTATATTTTGATCCCGGGTTTCGAGTTGGATCGGGAAAATGCGTTTATTTTGTTCGAGATAGGTAAATATTTGCTTCTTGGAAATCTCAAGTCCTTAGCTAATATTTTAGAAATAGACCCTTTTCCCAATTCCGAAAAAAAGTATTAAAGATATGGACGTGAAAATGGTATAATTTTTCAGGAGGCAAAAAAAAATAAATATCCTTCGATATATTTTTAAGTCGCATTTAAAATTGTCAAAGAAATTGTAATGGAAAAAGATAGAAAGACAAAACTAGCCTTTGGCACGCAATTATTAATTTTTAGCCTATATATGTGACTAAAATGAATAAGAGTTTGTTTTGCAGCATAATAAAATTATAATTTTAGTACAAATAAATAATTTAATAACATAATTTACAACGCAAGAAAACGATAAAAACCTTTTTGAATGCTTGTACAAAAAAATATGAAATGCGTTTCAAACGTAAAGTGAAAGAAGCACCGAATGGTATACCTTTTAGAGCAAGATAAAACTAATCCATTAGGAAAAATAGTTAACCTAAAATTTTGTCATGCACCAAATCCGGCCGAAATATTAATATGAAGATCCTGCCCGAAAGAATGTCTTTCTGAGAATGGCCGATCGAGTTAGGTCGGATAAGGCAAATCCGTGCAAGTGTCTATAAGAACTTATTCACTGACTCGGCTAAATAATAACCTATTCTACATAATTTTACAAATATACAACTGCCCTAAGACTTTAAATTGAACGCATATACACTGATTAACATTCATTCGGTAAATTTAGCGATGAACGCGTTAATTATAATATGACGCGTTAATTATAAACGAAAAAAGAAAAACACTTGCACATATTCTGTAAGTTATTTTATTATTTTCTTAAAAATCATTAAACCGTATTAGGATTTGTTAGGTTTCTAGCGTCGGTGAGCCAATTGGTTAAATGTTCAAATGTGCTTCGCCTATTTTTAGTTAGTTATAAATTAAAAAATCAATATAAAAGGGTATGTAAACGATATTTTAAAAATTAATAAAATAAATAATATTAGTAATTAATTAATTTTGTGTTAAGCCTTAACACTAAAAAAAGACCAAATTTTGAAAACGTCATTGTGATAGAAATTATTTTTGGGGGTAATGCTTTGTTACTCCCTATTTTCAACCCCCCCCCTAAGGATATGGTGGTTGGTAATTTAATTCTCCCAAGTAGAAGATGAAATATGTTTTTTAAATATATAAAATGTAATGTATTCATAACCTAGTGATGTCGTAAACCATGAAAGCACCGGCAGCTCCCCTGTAATAACTCCTAGTCACTGCCCTAAATCTTTCCTGACCAGCTGTGTCCCAAATTTGGAGTTTTATTTTTTGACCACTAACCTCCAAGATTCTCGTTCCAAATTCCACTCCTATTGTGTGAGGACAATCTGACATAACTATAAAAAAAAACCAAATTAATTTTAAGTGGATCTATCAAAAAATTTCTATCACAAGTAGTGAAAGTCAAGGACAAGACCAAGCCATGATTAAAAGCTAAAAATAAAGATCGATATCACAAGACCAGATTTATTTTAAAATTCACTCCATTTATTTTATGGAGGACATAAAGTGATCATTTAATTAAGATGCCCACATAATGGTAAGGTTATATTTTGGTCAATCTATACATCTTATAGGGAGTTTAAATAAAAGAGCAAATGACCTTAACAATTTTAGACTTGATAATATTAAATGAAACCCTTTAAATTTAAAAAAATTATTTATAGTTTATCTACACAAGTTTTATTTATTTATATGTTGAAACAAGAGTTAATCCAATATGAGGAGATTCATGATTTAAAAATTTATCAATGTAGTAAAGATGGAAGATATTATATATATACTTTTTAGATCTAAAAAACTGGCAATAGAAAATTTCCATAGTTGTTAAAGGATCTAGATATAAAAATGTGGTATCTGTATCTAGATAGATTTTTGATTAAAATATCTGTATCTAGATATTATGTTAGACAATGTATCTGTATTTAGATCCATTTAAAATGTATCTTTTAACAACTTTGAAAATTTTATGTTATGAGAAATGTTGTAAGAAAATAAACTAATGAAAATAAAGATAAAAAATTTTAAATGCTTTATAATTCATAAGTCAAACTCTATTCATAAAACAAACATATATAAACATATATAAATAACTTCACTGAATAGGAAGCTTATCATTTTTTACAAGTAATTTATGCATTATAATTGATGGCTAATTTAAACCTTATTTTTTAACTTAATATAAAGATTAATTTTAATAAAATAATATAAAATAAAATGTAAACACATTATTCCAAAATAAATATACAATTATATAAAATTAAACATTTATAATTAAAAATACTATATTGTACTATATAAAATATTCCAAGGAGTTTTAAAAAAGCATAGAAATATTAATTACACTACAGAAAATTCATAATAAATGATTAAAAGCATTTTTATATTTTCTGATATATTAAAATTAGCTATATCAAAGTTTAAAAAATAAATTAAGAAATAATTAATTTATCTCAAAAAAATTAGACATGGTATAGGTTTCTATACATATACTGTTATAATAAATTTTATTTAGATTCTACAAAAATAAAACAATCTTCTGTATTTTAAATGTTTTTATAAAAATATTTAATATAAATATTAATTTATCAATAAATTACATTTTTTCTCTGTAAATTGATGCAAAAGACAAGATTTTCCAACACCCATATCCCCGATAATTATATATTTAAAGATATATGAATAATTATAGGGTATAGCTGTAGCCATTTCTAAAAAGATAATAGTATAATATAATCTTTATTATTTGATGGTTAAATAGGCTTACCTTTTTATGTTTTTATTAGAATTATTTAAAATACACCTGATCTGCTCTTTAAAAAAACTCGGCCTATTTAATATAATATAAATTATAAGTAATGCAAATGTTTATTTATTAAAAATATTTTGGTATATAGAAATTTAAAAAATAAAAATAAATAATAGCTATTAAGAAAGAAATCGAATAGAACTTGTGTTAAAATAACTTAATCAATAATTTTTTATAAATTTGGTTATAAAATATTGCTATATAATCGATTTAAAAAATTAAGTATCAAGAGAGGTTCTCAATCTAAATCGCTATCAAAAATCTCCATAATTGGGAATCTCGCTTACATCTCCTAAAATTTAAATTTAAAATTAATATGAATCGATGCTAGCGAAGTAAACACTTATTTAAATTGCGATCATACAAAAATAGATTATCATTACTCTCAGTAAACTAAATTGGGAATATGTATGATATTTCTTCCATATTTAGTAATCTTTTTAAAAACTCATTTTAAATACAAGTTGCTTCTCTAGTAGTATCTATTAATTCCTATTATTAATTTAAAAGATATAAGCAAGATTCCCAATTGTTCTAGCGATTTCTATTCCTCATGGGAATAAAATGATCCTTCAAGATAATAAATGAGATGAGATAGCTTTTTAATCCAATTATTCTTTACCACATACCAAAAATAATGACTCCGTAGTTCCCTATTTAAAGGAGTATTGACATCATCTTGATCAAGTTTAATATAAAACTTTATGACTTGTTGCGTTTCAATGGCATCTTATTTAACTTAGGCCAATTTATTTGTAGTCATAGATTACACCTTAATCTGAAAAATTGTTTTCCTTTTTCATAATATATCGTTTGGATTCTCTTTTAAAATCTCTAAGAATGTTTTAATTATTTCTAAAGAAAAAATTCATTTTACAAACAGATTGGAATTTTAAGTAATTTAAAGTGCCTTCACAAAAGAAGATTTGGATAGTGTTGTTAAATGGTTGGTTTTTTTCGACCACGATCCAGAGTCGAAGTCGTAAAAATTGGCCCAACCCAGAGCCAGGGTCGAAAAATCGACCACGACCCAGCCCGACCCAATGGGCCTGTTGAGCCGACCCAGGTTGGCATACTGAGTCGACTTGCTGGGTCGGCCTGCTGGGTTGGCTTGCTTGGTTGGCTTGCTGGGTCAATTTGTTGAATATATAGAAAATTAAACTAGTTTGTTTTAATCCGGGTTCATTGTTTTTGATATTAGAAAGATGTTTTTTTTAATTTATTTATAAGTAAATTATAACTTTTTATCTATCACATTGGTCATAGATCTGCCGAAAGTAAGCGAATGTGAATTATAAGGAGGCCCACCCTCCCTATAATTTTGCTGATTTTTTTTTCTCAGGGATACCAACACTTGTACAGATGTATATTTGAAAAATGAGTGGAATTACGCCCTATCCAATTTGTAGTTCTAGAGTGAGGTATAGTTATGGGTGTGAAGGAGAAAAAGGTAAGAAAATAAAAACTATATCTTCTAAATACAAAATAGCTATTAATTATTTAGTCAAAAAAATTTTAATTTTAGATATTGTATTTTAAACTAAATATTATGTAATCAGTAAAATACATATGACTTGATAGATTTTCCTTACGTTATATATTCTTAACTTAACTTTGTAATCGGAAAAAAATATATTTTACTTCTCATAGTTTTTTTCTAACATCAAATTTATATACCTTTATCATATTATTTGGGTCTAGAAGATAAGGTATTTGGTCATGATGATTATTAACCTTATACGGATGTATAAAATAACATTATCATAAAAAATAAAATTTTATGGGTAAGATATAGTTAATTTAGAAAACTAGAAAACATTAATTTAGAAATTAACAGTCAAGAGAGTAATAGATATATTTTATTTATTTGTTATAAAATATCTATAAATAATCAAAGAGGGTGTAACAAAATGCCTGAAAAATATCTTAAAAGAAAAAAAATATTTTGAAAAATAATAGTAAACAATATTTGAAAAAGGCAATAATAGTCTCATTATTATTTTTATCAGGTCTCCCTGTGCAATTGATATTTTTTTTTAAATTATAAAATGATGTGAAGTTTTATTTTGTTCCTATGTTTACATTTTCGTTCGAATAAAGAAAATTTTCTTTGCAGCCCGATTTATAAACCAACATATTTTTATTTTAAAATACAATATATTTATAAACCTTATAGGTTATTGCCACTCTCGTGTGGTATATTATTTTTTTATGTTATTTTTTTATGTTATTTTTTTATGTTATTTTTTTATGTTATTTTTTTATGTTATTTTTTTATGTTATTTTTTTATGTTATTTTTTTATGTTATTTTTTTATGTTATGTTATTTTTTTATGTTATTTTTTTATGTTATTTTTTTATGTTATTTTTTTATGTTATTTTTTTATGATATTATTTTATGATATTTTTTTTAATCAATTTTATATTTTTGCTTAAAAATTTAATTATAAAATTTAAGATATTTTTAGGAGAATTTTGCTTACAAATTTATTTTTTTTTTGTGGTAAAATATAGGAATTATTAATTCCGCATATTTAAGATATTTTTAGGAGAATTTTGTTTACAAATTTAATTTTTTTTGTGGTAAAATATAGGAATTATTAATTCCTATATTTAAGATTTTTTTAGGTAATTTTGTATTATGAATAAAATAGACCCCACCTTTGAAGTTTAATCTTTCTAGAAATCGGAATATAGTACGCAATTAAATATAGTATTAAAATCTATACACAAAATATAGTATTAAATACAATTTTATTCATTAAATTGAAATATATTATTGAAATTAATACAGTGATTTATAAAATGAATAAAAATGTCAAACCGATTTAACAATTTATATTTTCTAAAATATCTATATTCAAGAAGATATTCATGAATATTATCACGATCCCCATGTCTTTTGTAGTTTGCTTTTAGGTCCCGCCACAGCCTTTCGACTTTTTGGGTGTGGATTGATCTGTCATTAGGATCAACAAAATTTCGCTAATGATTGACCCGATAATGGAAATAATTGGCTTGTTCTAGCCTATTATATATAAGATAAATAGATTTAAATTTATTACCACTTTTGATTTACAGGAAAAATATATTTGAATACCCTAACTACGAGTCAGTCATTATCGTCGAATCTTGCATAACATTATTATCACACGCAGTGTGGTATCAAATATCTTAAATAAAAATTTGTAGAAAAAACAATTTTAAATATCTTAAATAAAAAATTAAATTTGTAAGCAAAATCTCCTAAAAATAACTTAAATATGCGGAATTATTAATTTTTCTATATTTTACCACAAAAAAAATTAAATAAGTAGGCAAAATTCTCCTAAAAATAACTTAAATATTTTACCACAAAAAAAAATTAAATTTGTAGGCAAACTCCTAAAAATAACTTAAATATACCACAAAAAAAAATAAATTTATAGGCAAAATTCTCCTAAATATAACTTAAATATGTGAAATTAATAATTCCTATATTTTACCACAATAAAAATTAAATTTGTAGGCAAAAATAAAAAATTGATTGCCATTTTGGCATACATAGCATTGTACCAAAACCAAATAGGTAAATTTTTTTATATATTATCTTTTATTTGTAGTGAGATCCATTTTCCTATGATATATATAACTTATTAAAAATTAAATTTTTAGATATATTCAATAATAAATATAGATTAATAGTTGAATTATCTTTTATCTCATAATAAATCGTTTAAATCTTTTAATATAATTATATTAAAGATATTAATAATTAAATTTTAAATTCCAATAATATTAAATCCGCAAGTTGGCGTCTATTATTATAAAATACTATTATAAAAAAATATAATCATTTAAAAATGTTATATATCAGAATTTACTCCTAAAACATTAAAGATTCATTTTAATAAACTGAATTATCATAATACGCATGGTGGAGGGCTATGTATAATATTTAAAACAAAATCATGCCGGTAAAGTATATTGTTAATATTACTATATAAAATATTATTTTGTGTCAAATGATATTGAATAATACCAAGTTACTATTTAAATAAAATAATTTAAATAATAATTTAAATATTATTTATCTTGATTTATCTAAATATTATAGTAAATGATTAATTTATATTTATATAATTAGAAACATATTTATATAAATATTTCACATGATGCCATTCATTCATTTACCTTTTTTTTACCTTAATAACAATAGATTTTTTTCTAGCGTCATATATCTTAATATATTCCAGAGACCTGCATAGGTACCATTTGCACATTTTTACGGCCCGGCCCGGATTTAAAAATTTAAGGCCCGGCCCGGATATTTTTAAAAAAAATTTTTTACGGCCCGGCCGGCCCGGATTTAAAAATTTAAGGCCCGGCTCGGAATTTTTTAAAATTAGATTCGACCTGGTATATACAAAAATTCACCTATGAGGTATTTTACCATATTTTTCAGCGAGTATTATCGCTTATTATTTAAAAAATATATGTAAAAGCTAATATTTTGAGAATATTATATTGAATTTATAAAAATTATAAAACTGTTATTTATAAAAATGGATATTTTGAGCATATATTATATTTTATATTGCATTTATAAAAATAAAACTAATATTCATAAAAATGGTAATAATATTTGTCATATAATATATTTTATATTACATTTTAAAAAAATAAAACTAATATTTAATTTATAAAAATGGAAAATATTTTGAGAATATAATATATTGTATTTAATTTACTATTTAATTTATAAAATAAAAATAAATCGCTATTTAAAAAAATGCATGTATAATAAATAGTATTTTGAAAATATAATCTAATTGCACAATATTAATATAATTTATTTTATAATATAAATTTATAACAAAAGAAGATAATTGTATTATATAATATTGTAAAAAAAAATAATGAAAAATATTGGATTAAAAACTTTCATGACTCAAGGTAAATATAATAAATGCAATAAATATTTGACAGTTTGCAAAGTAAAAAACCAGCATGATTGACGAAACCCTATACTCAAGAAAGATATTAAAAATTCACAAATTATCACGAAGAAAGAGAAGCATATCTACCTTTTCAGGATGAAGATTACTTCTTCTTTCTTCAAGAATTCTCCCAGTAGTGGAAAAATTCCGCTCACAGCTTGCACTTGAAGCAGGAATTGCCAATACCCGTTTTGCCAATTTTGCTAAAATTGGAAATTCGCTTTGATGAGCCGCCCACCACTCTAACAAATTATCCACCTTAAATGTTTCATCTATTTTTTTATTTATGTAATTATAATATTCATCATCGGGTATTGACATTTTACCAGAATTACCATCGCCCCATTTGTCATAAAACGATTCAGTTTGTTTAACAACAGTCCTAATTTGACTGGTCGATGGTATTTCATTTACTTCCTGAGCCTCTTGTAATTTAATATAATCTTTTATATAGTTTTCCGTCATTTTGCGATCTGTCCCTGACTACATACGTAATTGCTTGAATTTGGGACAGAGAAAAAGAGAAATAAAATGATACTTGTGTACGGGTTTAGGGCCGGGCCTGCAGGTCTCTGATATATTCAATCAGAAATGGATAATCACGTAAGAAAATATTTATATTACATGGGTAGGTTCTTAAGAATCTAGATACAGATGTGAAAAAATTAATCTTAGATACAGATACTAGTATTTTTTTCAAAATATCAAAATAAAATTAGAATAGTTTATAAAATATAGTTTTTACTATTTATTTGTGAAGAACATAACATATTCATTTAGTAAGAATGAATATTTACAATAATTAATAAAATATTTAATGATGAGTTAATATATCAGGTATTTTAATATCAGTAATAGCCCATTCTTATAGATAGGGAAGGGAGACTAATATTTTTAAGTTGAAATATTAATTTGTAAAAGAGTATTTATAATAGATATATTATTTTATAAGATAATCAAAATTTTCAAATAATTTATTAGACCTTTGCCATTTTGGCATACATAGCATGTACCAAAACCAAATAACCTTCCAATTGAATTTGATGAAGATATTACAGTATATTTATAAAAAAATGTTATTTGTATTATTGAAATCAGCAACACTTATTTCACCAAAAAAATAATTTTCTTTATTAGATATTAAATCTATTGATATTATAGTTTTGATTATATACTATGATACTACATTTAGGGCTTTTTGAAAGTATTCTTTAATTCATATCTTAAAATATTGGTGTGATATTCATATCAAAAAAAAGCCTCATTATATTCAAATTATTGGAAAATATTTTCTTAAATTTTGTACATACCATCTAAAGCATGAATTTTTAAGAAAACCTATGCTCCTTATAGCCACATATAAATAATATATTTTAAATATGTTTAACAAAATTTGTGTTTAGCCCTTTATCATTTTTATGTTTATACAGATTTTATATCCAGCCTTTTTAACTTTTATTTAAAAAAAATTTCCATTTAAAATTTTAAGATTAGGATTTGATTCATGGGAACTTATTTCCATAACTTAAAGTTCACAACCTTCTTCTTCACTACCATCCTGCAAATTAAAATATATTACATAAAATTGGTAATGATATTCTGTCGAGTTACATTTATACAGAGATCCAAACCGAAAAGAATATCGGTTCGGATAAATATAAAGGTTCAGGTTCAATTAAAAATAACGCTTCAGGTTCAGTTTTAATCCCTGCATTTATATATAAAATGTATTCTTTACTAATTTCGTTTGGGTTATTTTATATCCATTTATTATCTTAATATAAGTTTTAAATTTTTCAGTTAATTTTGGTCGTCGATATATTTAAAATATGGCGGAAAAGAATAAGGAAATTGATACAATATTCTTGAAGAAAATAAGATATATGCTGTGATATGTAAAATTTTAAATATGAATATTAAAAAGAATCTGTATCTTTTGCCAAGAAAATTAAAATGAAAAAGATGCAAGATTTTTTTCAGAATAAAGGATCTTAGATACAGATACTAGTATCTTATTAAAAATGTCAAATGTATCTTGTATTTTAGATACAAATATTTGTGGTACTGCACAACTCTGATTACAATTGATATTATGATCAATGATTGAGCAGTATAAAACAAATAATTATAAAGTGTTAACAGTCTAATTTTGTTGACCTTTATCTTTAAATGATCAGAAAGAATAAATATATTTAATTTTAATTATTAATCTTATTTCAAAAAGGCAATGATGGAGAAGATAGATGTGAAGCCATGCTCTTCATTGCTTAGATTACAGAATAATTTTTCAGTTAATTCAGCAGTAAATGAATTGAGCCTTATCAGTTAGATTACAATTTATCAACTATAATGATAATTTTTTAGTTGGGGAGGAAGACCTTATTTCTCAAAGGTTGTTAAAATCATTTCAGGGGCATCTTTTAGAAGATTATTCGCCTAGAAAAGTTATTGGGGATGGCAATTGTTTTTATCGTTTGTCTCTAGCAATTTTTGGTCATGAGGAGGAACATCTCTACATGAGACTCTTGACAGCAATTGAAATAATAATTAATAGAAAGTATTATGATATAGATGATAAATTTTACAGTAGTAATAAAACAATAAGTGATGAAAGAATTTCCACTACTGATTACAATCATATTTTAAATGATTCATTGATGGTAGGAGGCTGGGCACAAATAATGCATCTTTATGCATCAAGTGCAGCTTTGAAAAAGCATTTCAATCTTATTGTCCACCTTCTAATCGTGGGATGTATAGCGCCTATACCACACCAGTATATGGGCGGGCCGTAAGAAGAACAAGTTCAATTAACTTAGTTTTTATGTGGTCGAGTTTAAATTACCCCGATAAATTGGCGAATTTTAAACCAAATCATTTCTGTTACCTACAATCATTACCATCGAGTCCTCCACCAACTATTAGTCATTTGTTACCTAGAATTGATGTAGCACCATTTATATTTCCATTAATTGAAAATAATTCCCAACATATTTTTCCACCACCAATCGAATATCCGCCTATTATTAGCTATTTACCAACTATTTTATCTGATGATGATTTACTATTCGATTCTCCAATTTCTGTTGACAACGATTCTCCACCTATCTCACCTTCAATCAAATCCCTGTCTAGTATGAGTCATTTATCACATATTTCATCATTAGCAGACCATAATCCTCCACATATTTTTCAACCTCTAATCAATTCCCCATCTAGTATCGCTTGTTTATCACCCGTTTTGATGCCAGCTATCCTTAATGATTCACCATTCATATTTCCATCTTCAGTTAACAATAATTCTCCAACTATTACTAATTTATCATCAATTGTTAGTAGCAGCTTACCTTTTCTAGACACCGATATTATTATGAATATGTTATTGAATCCCATAAATATTCTAGAATCAATATCAACCGGTATCAAAAACAATGTTATATTTACAATAAGTAATAAAGAGAATATGATTTTGAAAGAAAGGGGTAAAAAAATTAGTATATAGCGATGATTGTGGCGCGTGGACTGGTACATCCACAGGTACAACAAAAAATTATTATAGTATAAATATCAATGATAATACAATTAGCAGTGGTCCTATGGTTACTAAGGATGGCTTATTTGGCAAGTCCACCACAAAACGATATAATCATATATTTATTGAAGCAAAACCACAACCAAATCCTCAGGATTTGGTAATTTTAAATCGTTATTATACAAAATTGAAAAATTGTGAAACGTATAAAAGAAGAATATGCCATTTAGTTAAATATTTAAACAGCTCAGTTCATCTTATTCAATCTATATTTATAGTTAAATACATAGGAACATATCCAGGGTTGTTTCCACATGGAAACAGCAGAAACTACTTAGGGGTTTTACCTACAATCATTACCATCGAGTCCTCCACCAATTATTAGTCATTTGTTACCTAGAATTGATGTAGCACCATTTATATTTCCATTAGTTGAAAATAATTCCCAACATATTTTTCCACCACCAATCGAATATCCGCCTATTATTAGCTATTTACCAACTATTTTATCTGATGATGATTTACTATTCGATTCTCCAATTTCTGTTGACAACGATTCTCCACCTATCTCACCTTCAATCAAATCCCTGTCTAGTATGAGTCATTTATCACATATTTCATCATCAGCAGACCATAATCCTCCACATATTTTTCAACCTCTAATCAATTCCCCATCTAGTATCGCTTGTTTATCACCCGTTTTGATGCCAGCTATCCTTAATGATTCACCATTCATATTTCCATCTTCAGTTAACAATAATTCTCCAACTATTACTAATTTATCATCAATTGTTAGTAGCAGCTTACCTTTTCTAGACACCGATATTATTATGAATATGTTATTGAATCCCATAAATATTCTAGAATCAATATCAACCGGTATCAAAAACAATGTTATATTTACAATAAGTAATAAAGAGAATATGATTTTGAAAGAAAGGGGTAAAAAAATTAGTATATAGCGATGATTGTGGCGCGTGGACTGGTACATCCACAGGTACAACAAAAAATTATTATAGTATAAATATCAATGATAATACAATTAGCAGTGGTCCTATGGTTACTAAGGATGGCTTATTTGGCAAGTCCACCACAAAACGATATAATCATATATTTATTGAAGCAAAACCACAACCAAATCCTCAGGATTTGGTAATTTTAAATCGTTATTATACAAAATTGAAAAATTGTGAAACGTATAAAAGAAGAATAAGCCATTTAGATAAATATTAAAACAGCTCAGTTCATCTTATTCAATCTATATTTATAGTTAAATACATAGGAACATATCCAGGGTTGTTTCCACATGGAAACAGCAGAAACTACTTAGGGGTTTATAGTGGTACCCTAGTATGTATAATGCGACAAATTAAGGAAAAGGTAGTGCATCAGCCTTCAAAAGACGAGTACCAAGATTTAATAGCTAATGAAGAAAATTATTTTACTCCCAGAGATATCAAACAAATTCGTAATATAAAATTTAACGAATTGCATAAAAATGATTCTTGTTATTTGAAAAATTTTTCTGACCAGATAAATGAATTACTAAAAAATATTCATAAATGTCCAATATTAAAAAAAATAGATATAAGCCCAGACAGAGTATGTTCGCTAATATTATATACTAGTTTAATGTTAGATAATATTAAATATATTTGTTCTCAAGATTTTCCTAGTATTATAGGTGTTGATAAAACTTTTAATTTAGGTCCCTTGTTTGTGACGACAACAGTTTTCAAGAATCGAGTGCTCATGTCTAAATATTCACAGGATCATCCTATATTATTTGGTCCTATATTTTTGCATGGCAGCTCTGATTATGAAACTTTTAACATTTTCTTTTCGCACTTGTAAGGCGTCTTCAAAAAATATAAAATAAATGTTGAAAATCTTATATTCGGCAGCGATGAGGAGCTAGGTTTAATAACTTCGTTAAGAAAGAATTTTAGTAATTCTACACATATATTTTGCACCTATCATATGAAAAAGAATCTAAACTTATTTTTACAGGATAAAGAGGGAATGGATTCAAGGACAAGGGAAGATATTGTAACTAAAATTTTTGGCAAAGGACATGTATTTTTATTAAGCGATAAAATCTTTGGAGAAAAGGTTGAAAAACTGCGAGATTATTGTAGAGATAAACAGTTTATGCCAGTTTAAAAAATATTTTATTTTTATATGTATATTTACCTTTAAAAAATAAGGTGATATCGTATTTTTATACTAACAATAACTGCGAATCTTTAAATAATGTGTTAAAAATAAAGTTTAACCGAGATTCTACAACACCTATGCATATGATGGTCAATAAAATTTATGAATTAAGTTTAGCACAAAAAAAAGATTTTGAAAGAGCCCTTCTTGGTATGGGAAATTAACAAAAAAGTATGATGTGACAAAAATTAGTCATGAATGGGACCAGATAAGTGACGATCAACGTAAAAAATGCTTAAATCACTTAGTACAAATAAACGAAAAAAAATTACCTCGACATGTGGTGGATTGACATTAATTCAACCTACAGGATCTAAAAAACCGTGTCAATCTAAAAGATCTAGATCAGATAGAATTAGAGCCTAGTTATTATAGTTCCTACATAAAAATTAACCAGTAGGCACTAATTTATTTCAGAATTAATTTATCCAAAGGCCCTTTTTAGGGCCATAACACTCAAAGGCCCTTTTTAGAGCCATAAAACCCAAAGGCCATTTTTAGGGCCATAACACCCAAAGGCCCTTTTTAGGGCCACTCAACCAAAAGTTAACTACAAAATCCAAAGACCCTTTTCATGGTCATTTAAACAATCAAATTATATTACTTTAACGATTAACTTAACAAAACAAAATTTGTAGAAAAAGAAATACATGGACGCTTAACCCACCAACAATTCTCATTAGATATTAGCCTACGTTAAAACCCCAAGTTATTATATCTCAGAATAGCAAACAAAGTCTTTCGAAATCAACTGAAAATTCGAACAAATACACCAATCCCCCCCCCCTCTCCATTCTTTAATTAAAACCAATATATCATTTTACAAATAAAATATAACGACATTTATAAAATTACCGGAATCCCTTATCTAAATTATATATTTCCCCTAAAAATGGTAAATCTTTATACATTATATACATTTTTATGCTAGGTGTAAAATAATCTTTTATAAACATTATATTTGCGATAAAATTTTTCTGTGATATCTTATTTATTAGAATGATATTATTGTATGTTAATATTGTAATTGGCAATAAAAACAAGGTGGCTATTTATAAAAAAGATCAATATCAAGAGTGTTGTAAACGAACGCGTTCATTGTTCGTTTTTGAAAAAAGGTGATGAACGGCGTTCCTTTTTTTTTGACGAACTTTGAACGTGAACGCGTTCCTTTTCTTTGATGAACGCGTTCAATTTTACGTTTGTTCAATTTTAAAAACACTTTTTATTTTTATTTATTTGAAAAATTAATATTAATCCGCATTTTTTTATATTTTTATTTATTTGAAAAATTAATATTAAAAAAGTCTTATATTTTTTAATCAGCTGTTTTTACTTTTTCCTCTTTCATATTGCAATTAACATACCATAACGTGCTACTGCTAGAGAAGATAAGATTAAAGTTTATTAATTACATGGATATAAATATTTCATCATCAAATTCTGAAAATCAAAATTCAATATTAGATGAATTAGAATTACCATGGCCCAAATATCAAAAATATTTCACTGTTTTAAAATCAAAAGGTAATTCAATAGTTTTTAGTATAGCTAACGCTGTATTAACTGCCAAGCGTTCATGCCTATCAGATGAAAATTTTGAAAAGCAATTATTATTAAAAATTAATAAGAAAAATTTTTTATAAATTTATTTTTTTATCGCTCTATTATATTGTATTTATAATTATATTATCAAAATAAAAATATTATTTTTTATCATGGCTAATATATTGTGTTGAAAAATATAAGGCATTTATTTATATTAAATTAAATTTAAAAAAAAATTTATCATAAAATTTTGAACGCATGAACGCGTTCATGAACTTGAACGCGTTCCTTTTTTTGAATTTGAACGTGAACGTGTTCGATTTTTGTCAATGAACGTTGAACGCGAACGCGTTCGATTTTTTT
This sequence comes from Gordionus sp. m RMFG-2023, assembly GCF_954871325.1. Lineage (NCBI taxonomy): Eukaryota > Metazoa > Nematomorpha > Gordioida > Chordodea > Parachordodidae > Gordionus > Gordionus sp. m RMFG-2023. Next base: position 8,553,330 of record NC_088777.1, read on the forward strand.
AAAAATGTTTACAGCACTAATATCAAGTATGCAAAAATTATTTAAAAAAATTAATTTATCTTACTTTAACTATTAAAATGTGATCATATGTAATTTATAAAAACCTATATTTGTTCTTGCAATTTTTCTAATGATAGATAATATATGGAATTTAGCCTACTTTTTATTTTAAGTAATAATACAATATTAGAATATAATAAAACAAAAAATAATTTTAAATTTTTTTATAAAATAATAATACGCAATCTTGCGGATTTAATATTATTAAAATTTATAATTTAATTATTAATATTTTTAATATAATTATATTAAAAGATTTAAACGATTTATTATGAGATAAAAGATAATTCAACTATTAATGTATATTTCTTTATTATTGAATATATCTAAAAATTTAATTTTTTATAAGTTATTTATATCATAGGAAAATGGATCTCACTAAAAATAAAAGATAATATATAAAAAATTTTACCTATGCAATCGCAGTTTGCTCAAACCCAAAAAATTATCATAAAAAAATAACATAAAAAAAATAACAAATTTTTAAAAATTGATTACTTTTAAAAATTATGGATCAGGATGACATTATTTTCATTCTTGGATGATTCCACAAACTTTGAATCATCACTATTGAATAGTCAATCTCAATTTGGTGAAGATCTTCAGGTAAATTAATATTTCTGTTAGCTAGGTTATAAAATCATATAAATGATAATTTTTTAAAGATATTAGATGAAAGTTTGATCCCGTTGAAATCTAGCAATGATCTTTGCAAAAAAATATTTGTGGAAACACCGAAGAAAGGGCATAGGAAAGGCTCCCTGTGTAATAGAACATATTGCATAAGTACATCAACAAGTAATTTTATTTTAATTTATAAAAGACGTAAAATTATTAGGCCGAAAATTTGTAACGAACGATGATTATAATTAATATATTTTTTTTACCTTGTTTAACCTTCGTTTTTAAGTAATAAGATTAGTATTGTTAAATAGCTGGGCCAAACCAACTTAGCCCTAAACTAGTCAGTTTTTGAGTCGAAAAATCGACTCAGACTCAAGTCAGCTCAGTAGTTGGCTCAAGCCGACTTTTGAGCAGAAATTTATTTATTTGTGAATAAGAATTTTAATATTATAATTATGTAGAAATAGTGTGCCATCTCTATTTTGAGGGAAAATTTAAGCTAGCTCGATAAGCAACATGAGTGAGCTAGGTAAATTTGTCCCATAACTCTTAGATAGCACTATACCCCTGGCCCGAACCCTATTTTTTAAAAAATAATTTCGATTAGGGCCTAATATATTTTTTTCGAACAGGGTCGGGCTTAAATTTTTATCTTGCGATATCATTAAATTTTGTCAAATAAATTGATATATTTAATTCTTGTTAGAAGCCAGGCGCTATTATTCTTTATAGAATATATTTTTTATTTTAAATATGGATATAACAAAAATTTAGAGAATATTTCATCATATATTTTTATTATTTAAAATAAATTTCAAAATGTAGATATTTTATACAGATTATAATATTAAAAATTTTTACTGTACTCTAAAAAAAAGTAATTTAACAATTACATAAAATATAAGTGATTCTTATGCAAATAATGATAAATATAAGACGATATTTTCAAATATAAATATACTCAGTACTTTGTATTTACCGGTCAAATGCGAAAATTCAAATAAATGTTTTTTTAAGTTAATATTAACTTTATTTTGAATATAATAGTAGAATGAATCGATATTATCAATTTTTTAAATTCATTGTAATTCAATAACTAACGTTTAGCTCTCGGTAGTGTTTTGATTCATATTCAATATTATCATTTTCTTTAATATTTTTAACGATTTTCCTGATGTCAAGATCTTCAATCGATTTCTATTTTAGTAAGAATATCCCAAATTAACCTATTTCTTTCTAAAAAAAAATAAAACTAGGAATTGGTAGTCTCTTAATTGGGCATGGTTGGCAAATGGAATTGATTATTTCTTACGGAAATTACTGATTACTATATAACTAATAAACATGTCGTTTATACTTCTGAAATTAATTATATCACTTAAAATAATTTAGTCACCACCACCTTCGGGGACCTAAAAATAATACATTATGATAATATGTATTTATATCATTTTTCTCTTTTTAAACATATTTTTAATATTTTTTTCTTCAGATTTTTTTTAGAGGGTTTGACCAGGTCAATTGATTGAATATGACTTGTCAATTGACCGACTTGCCAACCCTGATTAATTGCATAAATTTTATGAATTAATACAAAAATTATATAAATGTTATAATTAAGAATTCATTTTATGAAAAAATTTGATTATGAGGTTACTTTTCTTTGAGATTTGGATAATTCATTTAGAATCAAATTTTTATCTATAATAATCTCCTTATAAATATTTAATAGGGTTACATTTAAATGTTTTTTACCGGTGGTATCTCTAAAATAAGTTTTTAACCTTTTTAAAGTTGAAAAAGATCTTTCATTAGTGAAGATACGAATTGGTAGGGAAGCTAAAATAATTAATAATGTTTTGATATTTTAGGCAGGGAATCTAAAATGCAATTACACATGGAAAGAAGTTGCATAACATTTTTTGGTTTTAAAGAATACTCTATTCTGTCAAGATTTTTTTACCAAAATTCGATATCACAAAGTAACTATCATATGTGAGACTACTGAATCAGCGTAAAAGATTTTCTTACTATCCTCTCGTGTTTCAAATGTAATCAACAGTTAGACTCGACCGGCAAAAGAAAATAAAACTTTTTAATATAAAATTATGAATAGTATTCTTTTCTTTTCTTTAATTGAAATAAAAATTTATCAATAAGGGGAATGTTAATATGACCGACTAATACTAACCTTTAAATTGTTTTTTTTATGTTGATATAAATTGATTTTTTTTTATAAATTGATAGATTCATTTTTTTATATAAATTTTGATATACTAATATGAAAATTGTTATATAAAGCAGATTCTTTTTTAGTTTAAGAAAAATGTAAATTTTGTCGTTCCTGGTCTCCATATCTCATCAATTGTTTATTTTCTTCTGTTTTCCTGCCTCTTTGCCTTTCTACATGTTTCACGGTTGTATCATCTTCTGTTTTTTTCGTTTAAAGAAATATTTTCAACTTTAGCAATTATATTTTCTTTCAATTCTAATTCTTCAAAATCATCTCTTAAAGTAAGAACTTCTTCTAATGTAATGTTTTCTTTTAACGTAATTTTCTGCCTAATATTTTTGCTGATTGACGAAATTTTTACTTTTTCAATAACTCTACTATCACTTAGCAAACATTCATTTTTTAAAATGCATAATCTACTTACCCAATCGATGTAACTTTCGTTTTTACCTTGTACAGCTGCGTTAAATAATAATAAGTTGGAACTTGTAGATTTCCTCGGGTGTAATAACCTGAATTTTTCAATCAATATCGATGGATTGATGAAGTCGGTAGGTGAACATATCGATTTAAGCTTGATATATACCTCATCTGGTAGTCTTCTTGTAAAGGAACCTGCTTTTTCAATGTCCGAGATCTGAGTGTCCTTGAAGATGTCTTCGAATCCACTCAAAAAAAAGATCGCCATTGCCTGCGTATATTGGAAATTCAATATTTATATTAACATTATTATTGGGAATCTGTTTCATATTTATTTACGATTTCCTCGAATATGTAGCGGAGCTGCCACCATAAAGTATTTTAGAAAACTCGTATCATTACATCAAATATTCTAAAATACTTTAGGGAATAAAAATGTTTATTTTATAAAAATCCTTAATCGCAGATGCATCAATATTTAGGCGATTGGATTGTCTAGAAACTACTGTTTATATTTTAATTTCTATATTAAAAAATAAATTATTATGTAAAAAAAAATTTTAAAGCAAAAAAAATATATATGAGGCAGCTTGCATGGTACACAAATTCTAGATTATTTTATTATATTCTTTCTAAATAGTAAATATAAATATAAACTTTGGCTCAAAATGGCACTCGAGAAGTTCCAGTGCATGCTTGATCCAACTCCTGAGTGGACTTGAGCCTGAGCCAATTTTTACGACTCTAACTCAAGGTCTGAGCAGTAAAAACTCACCTTTTAACAACACTATCTAAAATTTTAGTTTTTTTGCAATTTCAAAAAATTTTAGTATTTTATTGTGTCATAATTAACATTTATTTCAAATAGGGTGTTAATTTTTTAAATATTTTTTATTTCAAAATATACAGAAATATCATAATACATTACTAATAAGCAGAGTTGTTAATGCTCCTTTTTAAAAGTAGCTAACTCCCGCTCCCGCTTCTACCTTCTCAAGAGGAGCTAGCTCCCGCTACCGCTACTACATTTTTAAAAGGAGCTAGCTCCCGCTTCAAGTAATGGAGTGCCACTCCATAACCGCTCCTTTGATTTTTATTTTTTTTAGAAGATATACGAAACAAAATCATATTATTTTATCAAAAATTTTTATTTATATTAAAATCTATCAAAATATTTATAACCTTTTATTAGCATTTAAAAGTAATAAATTTTTTAAATTAGAATCTAACAAACATTCATGCCTCTCCCCTAAGACCTCTTTTGCAATGCTAAATAGGCCCTCCTCAAGAGCACTAGAGGGAAGCGAGTTATTATATTTTATAAAGATATTTTTTAATTAAGGGAATTTTTCAAAAATAGTAATTTTGGTATCATTATTTAAAAAAATTTGTCCAATATATTAACTTCCTGATGGTCAATTTCATGGAATCCAAAAAAATCTTCTAAATCATTTTGTTAAAAGAAAGATTTTTTACTTTTAGATGCTTTTTTAGATTGAAGCTGCTCACTTTTGAAAATTAAATAGTTTTCAAACACAAAAGACATTTTGCCCTTATACCTGTTTGATCATTTTGGATTAAAAACTTTTAGAAGTTTAAAATATTTTTTGTATGATGGAAATGGAAATTCGATTTCTTCATTTATGTTCTCTAAATCCATAATATCTAAAATTATTTTTTGTTGAATATCTATAAAATAAATATTGACTTATAAGATTTTCCAAAAAATTTTCAATATAAAGAGGAAAAACTTGATATATAATATTTAAAATGATTAGATGATAAATCAATATAAAACTCGGCTAAACATTTAATAATGGATAAATTTAAATTAAATAAAATTTTATTTTTATTGAATTTTAATTAACAAATATTATTAATATTTATAAAATAATTTAATTTATACATTAAATTTAAAGGAGCGGTGGATCCATTCTATAAAATAACGTGCGAAGTAAGTTCTGCGTCAACATCTACAATTGGGATGTCAGCATTGTATCTGGATAATATTGTGAATTCGTTATCGCTTGCGGAATCACATAAAAATAGCATAATAAAAAATGCTGCAAATAAAATGAAGGATAAATGTTATATTTATACGAATATTTAACCACATTTGCAAATTATCTCATTTCTTGATCCAAGAATCAAAAAAACCTTTTTACCAATTTTCCTAAAGAACCTTGGCTATTATGAAAAATTTAAAAGAATATTTTATGACTACAATATATCGAAATCAATATATGAATTCGAAAAAGAGGAAAATAACGAATCAAATTTAATGTCTGTTAGTATTTTGAACGAGCTAAGAAGGTAAATATAAACACTTAATTTAGAATACTCATTATAAAACCTCCTAAATAACATTTTTAAAACTTAATAGGAGAGACTAAATTTAAATATTATGCTTACATTTAACAAAATTTATAACAGTTATTGGAGTTAATAAAAATATTTATTTAAAAAAATAAAGTCCTAAGAATTTATAAAATTAATAAAAACATATCGTTGCAAAATAGGCATTTTTAAAATAGGTTTGTTACAAGGTTTTACAAAAGATTCGACGATATAATAATTAGTTAATTTAAATATTTTATATTAAGGAATGCGTACATTATACCAAATCTAGCTATAGAATAAATCGAAGAATACCTAGCAGATCCGGTAGCTCAAACGCCGTTGATATAGTGGATTGGTGGTGTAGAAACTCGAAACGTTTTCCAAAGCTCTCGACAATGGCCAAAGATTACTTATCCCAACAATCTACGTCCGTAGCCAGCGAACGTATTTTTTCTAGGGCCGGCGCCACTATTACTAAGAAAAGGAATCGAATGTCAGCGACAACTTTGAAACAATGACTATGTGTGAATTCGTGGGATGTTAACATTTTAAATTTGCGCGAAGAATATTTTATGTAATTTATTTTATGAATATAAAATTTTTATTTTTTATTTATGAAAATAATAAAGATATTGAAAATGTGGCGTATTATATATTTTGTATTTGCAAATTTTTTGCTTATAAAATGTAAAATAGCCTATTTACGATAAATAAATAATTCTAAAGATATCTTATAAATTAAAAATTGTTATTATAATTTCCAAAAAGAAAGGGAGAGGGGTTCATAAATAAAAATAATTTAATTCCTAATTAGTAGCATCTCTTAAGATCTAAATGTTTCAAAATTTTGTCTATGATAATATTTTTAAGCACGAATATTATGCTTTTGGATAAGTCATTCACACAATTACCAAAGAAAAAAAAATCAATTTAAAATTATAATTTATAATGAAGCAGTGGTAGATAGTATTTATGGGGTAAGGACTGTAGTAATAGGAATTTATTATGATTTATGATTACATATTATAGATATTGATGATAAGTTTTTTATTGATTATATATATAGATATTTATGAATATAATAATTTGTAAGGTTCAATGCCTAACAGATATAAGGGAAACATTGTTATTTTTATGATGTAACTTCATATGAATGAATAATGGACGTCCGAGAATTGCATGTATGTAATTTAAATACACTAATATTACGAATGAATGGAACATATAAATTGGCGTATTATGGCTGAATCAACTCGTTATTTAAATAATATGTAAATATAATAAATGTTTGTAAAACTCATAAATTATAAAAAATAGTTCAAAATTTGTAATTATTTCCAAGATCTTAAATCAAATAATTATAATCTTGCGTTTCAAATTTCCCAAATTTGATGTAAAATATGTCAAGTAATTATATAAAAGAAATTTATCATATTTTAAAATTAGGGAAAATTCATTTATCCGAATGCCGTAAATTTAAAAATGGGATCCTTGCTGAACTTGTCCCGTCTTTTCTTATTAACTACCAATCTCCTGAATAGTTTCAAATGATATACTCATATTTTATACCCTCAACCCCAAGTTAAAAAAAAGAATAAAATAATAGCAGTATTAAAATTTTACGAGACCCTAAGGCTTAGAATATTTTTCTAATATCAAAAACTTTTTGCATGGCTCAAAACAAGTATATAATATTTTATTTATAGATTTTTATGCATGAAGTTAAAAAGTAATGAAATTAGAAATTACTTAATGAACCCAAAAGTTTTAAAACATCTTTCCAATATCAAATTTATATAAATAAACTTAAAACAAAGATCTAAAATATAATTTTTCGTCGTCGAATAAATTATAATGGCAGTGACACCATATTAATGTTCCAAAGGTTTAAAAAAATCTTTATAATATCATAAACTTTTTATTGGGTTCTAACATAAAGAAATAGTTTTTTTTATCATTTTACAATTCACACATAAAGTTTAGAAAAATGGCACTATAAATTTATATATAAACATAAAAGTTTTGAACATCTTTTCAATATTAAAAACTATTAACTAGGATAAAAACAAAGTTTTATAAAATTTTCATAATTTTTTCCTCGTGGACTAAATTATAATAACAGTGATAATTTCTTACTAAACCCAAAAGTTTTAGATCATTTTTTGGTATTAAAATTTTTACTAGGCTTAAGACAAATTTTTTTTTTTATAATTTTGTTCCTCGTGGTAAAATATAGTGGAAGTGACAATTTATTACTATATTCAAAATTTTTAGAACATCTCAGTGTTAATAACTTTAAACTACGCTTAAAATAAATTTAAAAAAAATTTTAACATTAATTTTTCCTAGTGGAGTAAAATATAATTGCCGTGCCCATTCATTACTAGACCGAAAGGTTCTTAAACATCTTTTAATACATAATATTCAAAGGTTTAAAACAACATCTTAAAAAAATGCATAATTTTTTCCCTCGTGGTAAAATATAGTGGAAGTGCCAATTTATTACTAGACTTAATAGAACATCTCTTTAGTATGAAAAACTTTAAACTACCCTTAAAATAAATTTTTTAAAAATTTTAACATATTTTTTCCTCTTGGAGTAAAATATAATGGCAGTGCCAATTTATTACTAGACTCAGAGGTATTAAAACATCTTTTTAGTATCAAAAACGCTTAACTTAACTTAAAACAACGTTTTAAAAAATTTCCTTCTTTCCTTGAGGAACACAATAAAATGGCAGTCCCAATTTATTATTAGACTTGATATTTTATAACATGTTTTTACCATAAATAAAAAACTTTTAACAAGTATTAAAACAACATTTAAAAAAAAATCATAAATTTTTTCCTCGTGGAGTAAAATATGATAGTGGCAACTTATTACTAGACCCAAAAGTTTATGGATATCTTTCCAGTATCAAAAACTTTTAATTAGGCTTTAATAAAATTTTAAAAAATTTTCATAATTATTTTTCCTCGTGGGGTAAAATATAATAATAGTGCCAATTTATTACTAACCCAAAAGTTTTAGGACATCTTTCTAATATCAAAAACCATAAATTAGGCCTAAATATTTTTTTAAATTTTCACATTTATTGTTTCCTCGTGGAGTATAATATAATGGCAGTGTTCATTTATTACTAGTCCCAAAGGTTTTAGAACATTATACTAGTATCTAAAACTTTTAACTAGGCTTAAGATATGATTTTATTTACAATTTATTTTTTCCTCATGGAATAAGATATAATAACAGTGACAATTTATTACTAGAACCAAAGATTTTTGAACATCTTTCTAATATCAAAAACATTGAACCCGGATTAAAACAAACTGGTTTAATTAATATATATTTTTTTGACCCAGTTAGCCAACCCAACAGGACGACCCAGCACGCGAACCCAGCATGCCGACCAGATGGGTCGGCTCATGAGACCTTATGGCGGGTCGGGTCTGATCTATGGCTAAATTGGTTTGCTCGGGTTAAGGGTCGTTTTTCTCGGCTCAAACCTTGCTGGGTTTTCGGCCAAGCCGACCCGATCGGGCAATTTAACAACACTAGATTTGGAGAATGCATATGTACTGTCCAGAAATTATTAAATATTTTAATGATTTACATAATACATTTTATCAATGTTTTATCTTTTAAAATAAATAAATATTTAATATGACTATTTATGTTTTTACTGGAGCCTCTATCTGACAAAATATTTTCTTCGGGGCAAATTCCCCCCCCCCTCTCCAACTTATATCTACCCGTCTAAATAAAAATCCACCGTCATCGGCTAATATTCTTCCGCTAATAATCACAAGTTTTTTCATTAAGTGCCGTATTTTCTTCATAATTATAAAAAAAATTACTTAAATTATCAAACTGCAAACTATAAAAAATTGTGAATCTAAAATAGTTTTAGATTATGAATTAAAAACCCTTTTCTCATCAACAATGCATTTATATATGTTTTTATCATATTCTAATAATAAGTTTAACATGCGCTAAAATAGAGAAATTACCCAGCAGAAGACATATATTATTTAATAATTAATGCACTTATGTATTTTAGCTTCCGACATTTAATTTCTCCATTTTCATAATAGGAAATATATATCATATAAATATATACATAAAATATTAGGAAGTTTATCGTACATAATTATTATACTCATCATACATTATAAAACATATAATAAAATATCCATATATATAATCATTAGTAACTGACAAATATAACACATAATATGTAAATAAAATATTACAATAAATTACTCTTTTACTACATGCACCACTTAAATATATATATATAAGGCTTCACCCTCTACCCCAGTTCAGGATTTTTTTAAAACTCAGCCAACTTCGGCCATACATGTAGGGTTCTATCTCCTAAAAATAATCCTAGATGAAATGGCTTATTAACAGATTTTAATTTAGATATTAATGTCCAAGCAGCGCTTTTAATAATTTAATATTGGGAACACTCAAGTAATTCAGCTGTAAATATAACTTTTTTCCGAGGATATGAGTAGATATTTGATTTAATAACTCTTAAAATCGCAGATTGATGAACAAGTCTATTCTAAATAATATTTTTGATTGATAATAACAATTATACTCGATTATAAATTAATTAAAAAGGATTAAAACTTGGATTATAGTAAAAATATTTATCTAATTCCAAAGGAATTTAATCAACTTAATAAATTTTAAAAAAATCAAACACATTGTCAACTTGCAGTAGTTGATTAGAATGGAAGATATATTTAAAAAATAATTATTAAATGTTAAAACACATGTCATAATACAAATGTGACACAAACAAGTTTTCCATTTTATTAATTAATTCCAAAAGTCACCTCGTAACGATTCATTCTTAGAAAATTTGAGCAAATATAAAATAAAAAAAAATCTATAAATGCAGTGCAGTTTATATGTATAATATTTTGAATATAAATTTTAAAAAATAATCTAAAAAGCAAATAAATAATTTTTTTCATGAGGCTGAGATTCGATAATCAACGTAGATTTGATATACTAATTTTTAAAAATGTATATAATTTTTATAAAAAATTATTTAAACGCGTATATAAAATTTCGCTTCAATCATAATTTTTAAAATATCGTATAATAAATAAGACTCACGCAAAAATGCAAAAGTTTCAATTCAAAAATATTTCTTTTTTTTTCGCGAAACTAAAATAATATGTACATACTATTATTTATCATCTTATTAATATCTAACATCAATAATAAAATGCAATAAACATAAAATGGTAAAAATAAATTACTTAGAAAATTATAAGATAACATGATTATCATGACTGTCGACGACGACTTCAATCAATCCAATATCTTTCGAATAAATAACATTCTCTCCCATAATATCTTCTATAACATCCAAATCCTGTCGCCTTAAATGCGTGTCTGAAGTGATAAAGTTATGGTCCGTTTTGTCGAAATTATTGACTAATTTGCCCAAGTTTTCACCTGTGTGGTGAAGTTGTTCTTCTTTGGGAGAATCTTTATAACGATTCGCGGTACATGTTTGAGGCGTGGACAGGTAGTTGTTAGCTTCGCCGCCATCTTCAATAAAACTGACGTCGGTAATGTTAACACTAGGTGTGTCATCTTGTTGGCCGTCACTCATTTTGACGTTACCCTGAACGTTTTCTTTATCGCTATGACAATTATCGTATGTATTAGTCCTATTACGATGAATTCCCTTTTTTGGGAGAGATAATCGAAATGATTTGGGAGTGCGAAGCGAATTTCCGGCATAAAACGTCTCCACAAAAGATTTTTTGTCGTCGTTGATATTTTTATCATCCGAAATTATGGGCAAAGCGAGATATTTTTGCAAATATCTCCCCAGGCACCTATACAAAAAGGCGTATTGATGCTCGTTTTGAATCATACCGGGCCGGAAGCGTCTCATTTCCTTGACGGATTCGAATATATCGATCTTGTTACAATCGGAATGAGATATCAATTGAATCATACGATCCAAGCAGATGAAAGCCCCGCTTCTACCCACTCCGGCACTATAGAAAGAGAAATGAAGAAAAAAAAACATATATGACTATATAATTTTAATATAAAGTGACTTTGTGAGGACGATTATGTTGAGGGAAAAGAAGGTTTACTCGGCATTTTATCTTTTCGTATTTATCAAGTTAGCCTTAAACTCCTCATAAATATATAATAAATTAAAAAATCAGTTAATATTGTGGGCTCAGACAATTTTAGAATGTAATTTGAACAAACTATATAAGCAGGTACCATGATATTGTATATCCTCATAAAGATGAGTTTCTCTGTTAAGTACCTATAAGGTTTTGCAATCTTTATCATCACAATATATAAGCTAGTGGTTGGAGATTCTCATTTCTTTAAAAAAAATTTTAAAAATATTTTATTAAAACCTGCAATGAACAGTAATCGGTCTTTTTCCGTATGGTATTTGACGGCGAAAACTAAGAATAAAATCTAAGACAGTGTCTGGGTCTTGAGGAATCCCAAAATCTGGCCAAGCTTTATAATAGAAATGTTTTACCAGTCTGAATTGCGAACCCTTCAATTTTGTATTTAAAAAAAAAAGGATTTTATATAGAAAAAATATATTTTATTCGTCATATATCTTCTAAAACTTCTTTAAAACGCCCGGAACAGAATATATGGAGTTGAGAAACAATAGATTTTGAATTTTAAACACAAAACAAAGATTATAACAAAAAAACTTAACCTTTTTTAATTTAATTAAAAAGAGGAAGTTAGTTCACAACGTCCTGCAAAACCGGCCCAAATTTTTTAAGATAGTTTTTTAAACTATAAATTTTTGGGTACGGTTTTTTTTGTAGGAGATACAGTTACAAGAATACCAAAATAAATCTAGATTATTTAGATAATATAATTATTTTAATTTTTTAAATCCAAAAATAGTACATGCAAAAAAATATTTCTTCAGGACTTTTCTATTTTTTGCCATAATTTACAGCCGGAAACGATCATTACAGCCTCGGGTTTTTACTTATTAGATAATATAGCCATACTTTGAAAAGGGTATATAAAATTAACTCGCGTCTACGCGTAGAGGATTTTCTTTGGCACGCGTCTATAGAATGAGGTACAGCACCAATTCATATTTAAATACATACCCTATCTGTCTTTTCCAGGAACCCCCAACAAAAAATTCAACAGATTTGAAACTAATAAATATCAAAAAAAAATATGAGACTGAGGAACCAGAGATAGCTTAATGCGGAAATCTTTAAATGTACAACTCAGGATTAGGAAAGAGAGAGAGAGTAAAAAAATAAATCATTTATATACAACCAAATTTAATGGATAAGGTAAAATTTAAGAAATCGTTCTATCTTACCAAAGTTATTTTGATATCAGTCTCGATCCAATGTTCGAAATGAATTTCATTTGAGATATCGACAAGTATATCGCCATACAACTTTTCTTCGCTATCACTAGTAGGCCAATACCTTACGCATTTGTCCTAAATCACAAATTTAATAAATATATATTTTTTTAAAATCTTCAGTTAAACTCGTTTGAATTCCGAAACAAAAAATCAACAGAATTGATCAAATAATTACTGTATGAGTGTTCCGATATTTTAATAAATAAAATCTATACCTCTAAAAAAAGAAACCAATAAATCTCTAACAAATCATCATCCTTTAAATAATGTCTGCGCAAGAATTATAGAATCCTACTCAAAAATTCAATTTTTTGGGGAAAAAATTTAATAAATCTCACCTTTCCGGATTCGTTGAAGCGAGTCAACATGAGTATCACGCGACAATTCTGTTCCCAAATCATTCGCCAAAAGTCGACTATAGTTCGGATGAGTGGGCCCTGAGTAGCGATATACTCTTGCTTCGAATTGAGACCCTTTTAGAATTTATAGTAATGTATATATCTTGTAAATGATATTTATATCCGAATTTTCGCATTTATTCATGCATTATACACAATACATTTTTTTTTTAAAAAAAAAACAGATCTTAATAGATCAGAAAATGGTCCTTTCAGAAGGTCCGTGAAGTTGGCCGAACAATTGAAGCACTAACGATGAATCATATGTCATTTTTTAGTGCTTGTTAGTGCTTCAATCCGTATAGTAGCTGAATTTAATGAAAAAAAGTTATAAGCAAAAATAAAAATTTGTGCCAACTTCACGCTTAAAAGTCGATTGGAAGCACTAACGATGAAACTAATATCATTCTTTAGTGCTTCGTTAGTAGAGGTTAGTGCTTCAATCAGTTCCGAAGCCGAATTTAAGAATAAAAAGTTATTAGCAATATAAAAACTATGACGTCACGATTTAGGCGTGAAGTTGGCCAAACTTTTGGAAGCACTAACGATGAAATTTATATCATTCTTTAGTGCTTCGTTAGTAGAGGTTAGTGCTTCAATCAGTTCCGTAGCCGAATTTAAGAATAAAAAGTTATTCACGAAAAAAACAAAAATAAACAAATAATGGCGACGTGCCAAAACAAAAACTAGAGTAGTACTAAACATCCGGTTTTCGCTATTATTTAGTGCTTATTTAGTATATTTAAATTCCGTAATTTATTTTATTAACCGTCATATGAAAAAATTGTAACACGCTAAATAAATTTTTAGAGGTCAAATTTCGGCTAGAAAATTATGAAAGCACTAACGATGAAACATATATCAATTTTTAGTGCTTGTTAGTGCTTCAATCCGTATAGTAGCCGAATTAAAGAAAAAAAAGTTATAAGCAGAAATAAAAATTTGTGCCAACTTCACGCTTAAAAGTCGATTGGAAGCACTAACGATGAAACTAATATCATTCTTTAGTGCTTCGTTAGTAGAGGTTAGTGTTTCAATCTATTTTGTAGCCGAATTTATGAATAAAAAGTTATTCACGAAAAAAACAAAAATAAACAAATATTGGCGACGTGCCAAAACAAAAACTATAGGTGTACTAAACATCCGGTTTTCGCCATTATTTAGTGCTTAATTAATGTATTTATATTCCATTATTAATTTACTTAACCGCCTTATAAAAAAAGTTATAAGGTAAATAAAAACTATGACGTCACGATTTAGGCGTGAAGTTGGCCGAACTTTTGGAAGCACTAACGATGAAACTTATATCATTCTTTAGTGCTTCGTTAGTAGAGGTTAGTGCTTCAATCAGTTCCGTAGCCGAATTTAAGAATAAAGTTATTCACGAAATAAACAAATAATGGCGACGTGCCAAAACAAACACAAACACTATAGGAGTTCTAAACATCCGGTTTTGGCCATTATTTAGTGCTTAATTAGTATTTTTAAATTCTGTAATTTATTTTGTTAACCGTCATATGAAAAAATTGTAACACGCAAAAGAAATTTTTAGAGGTCAAATTTCGGCTAGAAAATTATGAAAGCACTAACGATGAAACATATATCATTCTTTAGTGCTTCGTTAGTAGAGGTTAGTGCTTCAATCAGTTTTGTAGCTGAATTTAAGAATAAAAAGTTATTTGCGAAAAAAAAAATAATGGCGACGTGCCAAAACAAATAATGGCGACGTGCCAAAACAAAAACTATGATAGTACTAAACATCCGGTTTTCGCCATTATTTAGTGCTTAATTAGTATATTTATTATCCGTAATTTATTTTGTTAACCGTTATGAAAAAATTGTAACAAGCTTAAATAATTTTTAGAGGTCAAATTTCGGCTAGAAAATTATGAAATTTTTTAAATTTAGAAAATATAAATTTAAAATTTTTTTTTCTTCAAATATAGTTGAATATTTTATTTTGTGTATATAATAATCTATAATGACAAGTAAAAACACAATACATATAATAATAATTATAACATACATAATGTTAATTTTGTGAGAAAATATTATATTTTAAAATTGTATTCTCGTTTTAGTTTTGAGTATGAGTGTTCGGAAATTGGCATCTTTTATTTTTATATAAATAGAGAAAAGATAAAAATATATTTAAATTAATCCCGACAACCAAGTTCCAAAAAATCATGCATATGATTATAAAAGTTTGTAAAATTGTACGTATGTACCGATTTAATATCGAAGCAGTGGCGTATCAAGGATTTTCCTGTAGGGGGAGGGGGAATTTTTTCCTAATCTCCCTTAGCTGTACCTAGGCCAGCTTTCCCCCGGCCTTAGGCCGGGTCATATGTTTTAGCTATTTTATTAAATGATTTATAATTGTTTTACCTTTTTATTTATAATTTAAAGCCAAGATATAATAATGTGCTGTAACCATCTTGATGGATGATGCTAAGGTGAATTTATAAATTGCTTCAGTTTGTAATGCCAACTAAATTCAATTTTAAGGTTGGGATGGTAAGGTGGATTTATAATTGGGGAGATGTTACTTCTGATGTGTATAAAAAAAGATGGAGTTGCTTGATTAAGGTTATTTCAATTGGTCATTGATATAATAGATGAATAGTCAAATAGGTTTTGTTAGTTGGTATTATCTATTTAGTCTGTTGTTTTCTACTTAGAGAATATGAGGTCACATTATATTGGTAATTATAATTTGATTTTTAACTTTCATGAAAAATTTGCCAATTCTTCCAGAATATTTTGTTTTAATTGGTCAAGATGATTATACAGGAGAATAGAAATTAATACTTATTTTTAAAGCCATTTATGAACTGTTCATGAATATGGTAATTTTTCTGTTATATTGCTGGATTCAATTTTATGAGGTTGGGTGACATAATGATGATGTTAAGGTGAATTTGTGGTTGCTGTAGAAGATGTTACTTTATATCTCTATTGTTTCTCTTTAAAAAGAGTGTCAAATGTCATAAATGCTTGAAGATATAATAATGTGCTGTAACCATCTTGATGGATGATGCTAAGGTAAATTTATAAATTGCTTCAATTTGCAATGCCAACTAAATTCAATTTTAAGGTTGGGATGTTAAGGTGGATTTATAATTGGGGAGATGTTACTTTTTACTATATTAGGATTTCTTTAATTTTTGAATATCACTTACACTTTATTCTACTGCAGAATGTATGACTTATAAAGTAATGAAAAATTATAGTCAATTTAATATTAATAAAATAGTTTCTTGACTTTATAACGACTTTTGTTTTAAACTTTACATAGAAATGAATCAATAATATTCTTTGTTTTTTCGATTTTCAAAACCGTTAGGTGTTCTAAACGGTTAATCTTATTTTGAGGTAACAGAGGTAATTTATATATTTTTTCTTTGAGTAACGGTTAAATTTTTTTATGACATTTGACACTCTTTTTAAAGAGAAACAATAGAGATATAAAGTAACATCTTCTACAGCAACCACAAATTCACCTTAACATCATCATTATGTCACCCAACCTCATAAAATTGAATCCAGCAATATAACAGAATGTTGTAAAGGAAAACTAATTGGAATCTTAACAACAATTATGTACCAACAATAAATCCGGTCTATTTTCTCTATTAAATCAAACATGTCTATTCTTCAAGAGGATTCAATTCCAAAGAAAGGGATAATTTAACTTCAAACATTAATATTCAAAAGTCTTCTCAATCCACCCAATTTAGACTCAAGGATTGCCTCCCTTTTTTTTCACCAGAAGTTATCTTACTTTCTTCTTTTTTTTCAATACTTATTTTTAAAACTTATTAAACAACTTGTTTTTAAAAATAACTTTTAATCTTCAATTAGTTCAACACTTATAATATATCAATAAATTTACATATAGACTTTTTAATATTTAACATTATAACCAATTTAACACTTATTTTATACATTCACGAATTTCCATATTGATTCATCTTATAACATTTAAATATTCAATAAATTCACATATTTTTTTAAACAACATTTAGCTTTCAATTAATTTAACACTTATATATATATTTATTCTTTCTTTCATTCACAACTATAATCACATATTCTCTTTTTACATGCACATTTTTTCTTTGTACACATTTATTCCTCACAATTGAACCAAATTAATTTTTTTTTTCTTTTTACTTTTTCATTTATATACTCTTCAAGACTCAAATTCTCTCACATTCCTTTTTATATCCCCATTAATACAAAATAATATTTCTTCTCCCTTTCATAAACATACCCAAAATAATTTTTTTTTCTCCCCTTTTATATATTGTTTCTTTTTAACAACATTCAACATTTCAACTAATTTAACATTTACATATATATATATATTTTTATTCTTTCATAATCACAACTCTCTTTTTACATGCATAATATTTTTTTTTTTATTTGTACACATTTATTCCTCACAATTGAGCCAAATCTTTTCTTTTTTTTACTTTCTTATATATATATTCTTCAGGACTCAAATTATCTTACGTTCTTTGTAATATCCCCATAAATACAACATAATTTTTCTTTTCCATTTCATAAACATACCCTAAATAATTATCTTTTTTTCTCCCTTTTATATATGTTCCTCAGTCTTTCAATCTTTTATTTACTTTAACCATTACATTTATTAAAACAAATAACCAACCTCTATCAAACACCAACCAACCCCAACAACCTTTATGCCCATTCTTTCCTCTCATATTTAATAACCTTATTTTTACAACATCATTATTCTCTGCAGATTATTTCTTCCTAGTCTCTGTCACATCGCCATTCTCAACACAATTATTCACAACCTTTCTTTATCCACACAATGGAACGCTGCCCCACGTGTTCCAAAAACATAAAAATCACCAAATCCGGCCTTTTCACCAAGCACAAATCCAAAGGCAGTGCTTGTCCTGAGCCTGGAAAGCGTCCTTCCCCTCCTTTCCAAAATCCCCTCTCCATTTTTTCTACTCACAGTTATACTTCCACCTCATCCAATAACGCCCACATACCAACCACATCAGACACATTCATTTCCCTCCCACCTACCACTCACGTCGACATCATTAACTTTCTAAAATCCGACAAACCTCCCATTATTTCTAGAATTCCCAAAGGCTCTAGAATACAAGTAGCCAAAGCTCTCTCTACCTGTCTTCATTCACTATTAAATAACTTTTCCTCTCTAGATCATTGGCTCAAACTTTTTTCATTTTCTTTCACGACTCTCCAACCTCCCAATCCTGAGATTCACAAATCTTTAACCCAACAAATTAAAGACGCAACCATACACCCCCTCACCCTCACATCCACTTTTTCTCCTCATAATTCTAAAAAACTTTCCAGCCTCCAATTAAAGGCTAAGATAATTTCTAACAAAATAAACAATCTAAACATCAAATCTGCTCTCCGCTTACTAGCATCTGACGACTCAATTGCAACCAGTAATGAGGAGAGCTACAACAAACTTAAACTTAAGCACCCTCCTGGAGGTGACCTCATACCTCTCCTCCGCCCAACATATTTCCCACTAATTTCACCCCCGTCGAGGTGCGCAAAAATATCCTATCCTTTCATCACGACTCCTCGCCCAGGTATGATGGGCTTCGCCCCATCTTCCTCCAGGACCTTACATCCCCCCTCATAGTCAGCCAGGTCCCTATTTTACAGAATCTAACAACATTCTGCAACAAAATTGCACATGGACCTGTTCCCGAATCCATCAGGCCACTCCTGTTCGGCGCTAAATTAATCGCACTCGAAAAGCCGAACAAGGACATCCGGCCGATAGCGATCGGGACCGTATTCCGTCGCCTCGTTGCTAAACTCATAGCTTCCAAAATTAAGGACAACGCAGCCTTAATTTTAGCACCCCATCAACTCGGTATTGGCATCCAGGGAGGTTGCGAAATAGCCACACACGCTACTCGCATCCATCTCCAAACCAACCCTAGTGACGAAATCCTCGTCAAAATTGATTTTTCTAACGCCTTCAACTCCATTCGCCGTTCCCACTTTCTTCCACAAATATACCACTCATTTCCCACCTTCTCCCAATTTTTCCACTCCTGCTATTCCAAGCCATCTCATCTCCAATTCAACAACTACTTACTTTCATCATCTGAAGGGATCCAGCAAGGCGATCCTCTAGGCTCGATACTTTTCTGCATTGGAATCAACGAAATGGTCAAAAACATTTCTACCAACTGCAATCTTCCACTCCACACTTGGTACATCAACGACGGAATGTTCTGCGGCTCCCCTCACGAGGTCGCCAAGGCCCTCGCCATCATTAATACACATTCCGCCGCAATTGGACTTTCACTTAATGAACAAAAAACCGAGATCTGTCCACTTCATTGTTCCATCCCACCCATAACTTCCTTACAACCGAGCTATCATCCCTCACTCATCTCGGCTCACCTGTCGGTGGCTTGCAATCCATTAATCACTTCTTCTCTAACGCATCATCTAGCTTACTTCATTTCAAAAACATCTCTAAATTTCTCCCTCGCCATCAAGCATTTTTTCTCCTCAAAAACTTTTACTACATTCCTAAAATTCTTTACGCTCTTCGATCCACCTCAATCTTTAAATTTGCCGACTCACTAAAATCATTTGAAACTTCCGTCAAATCTCTTGCCGCAGAGATCCTTAATCTTCGCTTCAACCATAATTCATGGCTACAAGCATCACTTCCATGCAAGCTCGGGGGCATCGGCTTACGCTCACCTTTAACTCTTTCCATCAGTGGATTCGTCGCCTCCCGCCATCTCATCTGACTCACACATTAGCCAGCTTTCTCACTTTCCTGACCCATTATTAGCTGAAGCCCAGACCATTTGGGACAATTCCGTTGTCCCAAACACTCCTCGACCCTCCTCCTGTTTACAGAGAGACTGGGATACTCCACTCAACGAAGGCTCCGTCGCTTACCTAAAATCGAGCCTTCATGACGACGATCTCACAGTCTTTCACCAATTAAACCAAGGATCGGGTTACGAGTTTCTGGAAACTATACCCTCCAACAACCTCGACTTATTGCTGACCGCTGACGAGCTAAGATTTGCCATTGGATTACGGCTCAATTGCGAAATTGTTCTACCATACCAATGCAAACACTGCGAAACCAGCGTCGATCGCAAGGGCAGACATTGCCTCCATTGCCGCTTTTGCCGAGGCCGTTTTCCACGGCATACCAATTGCAATGACATCATATTGCGCGCTCTCAAATCCGCAGGCATTCCATCAAGACTTGAACCGACCGGCATTTTTAGATCCGACGGAAAACGTCCTGATGGAATGTCCTTGATTCCTTGGTCAAGGGGCCAGCTGCTAGTCTGGACTTCACCTGCATAGACCCAAATGCACCATCCAACCACAACGTCGATGCCCTCGCTCTAGCAGAAACTCGTAAAACTATCAAATATAGTTCCATAGACCCCTCTTTCTTATTCATACCTATCGCCTGCTCTACTCTTACCACCTTCGGTAGCAAAGCTCTAAGTTTTTTTAAAGAATTAGGCAAACGGATTCGGGAAAAAACCGATCAGCCTAAAGAGTCCCTTTTCTTACGACAAAGACTTGCTACCGCCATCATTCGCTCTAACTACCTAAGTTTCATCTCTTCCATTGAATAATCTCCTATGTCTATGCTCTCTCTCTCCCTTCTCTTTCCTAGTTTCCATTCTTTTATCCCTTACCCTCTTTCGCAAATTATATTTTTATATTTTTTTTACCTTTATTAATTTTACCATATAAAAAAATTTATTATTTACTATAAACTTTTGATAACATATTATATCAGCAACTATTGAAATAAAGAGAGAATTTACCCGTCAAAAAAAAAAATTAAGTTATTATTGTTAGATGAGAGTTTTTAATACCGACCTTATTTACCCCATTAACTAATCACATTCACTCCCCATATTTATTACACTTTTGATATAGATTTCGTATTTCAATTTTTTTAGAAAATTCACGAAATAAAAAAAAGAACACAAATAAATATTCTTAAATATAATTTAAATGGTATTTAGAATTTTCATTTTATTACTAAAATAATTAACCACACATGTGATTAATTAATCTAATCTATTATAAATATTTTATAATTTTTTTTACTGCCATTAAAATAATTTAAAAAAAATTTGTATTCTGAAATGTAACAAGTAAATTTATAAAATTTTGTTAATTATTATATAATGTTTTTTATTCATTTAATGACCATCAAGCCAATCGGCATTTAATAAAGAAATGATTTAAAATAATCTTCCATAATTTTTATATATTTAGGACGGTAGGGAAGGTAACATCTTGCAAATAACGGGGATAAATAAATGGTGGGGAATCAGGGATAGCAATATCTTAAAAAATGATTAGGAAAAAAAAATACAAGGTTTACCTCGAGAAATAATTGTTAGAGAAATATTTTAAATTTTAATATGTAGCTTAATAATAGTTCTTTAATATGACATACAAAGTAAAAATCGAAATCCCCGCAAATTCTTAATGTTTTATCAAATAAATATGATATAAATTGAGAACTGCTTATTGATATTGGGCAAGATTTGATCACACGCTTATTCCTTTTATTTTATTAATAATTTTTTTTTAATTAACATTTTTAATTTATTATAATCGACAATTCCAAAAATATTTTCAATATACAAACATGAAATTAATAATAACAAGGTTTAAAAAAAATCATAATCATTACTTCTAATCCTTTCCCAAAGGATGATCGGAATTTTTATTTTCATCATCGCTCTGCCCTAGCATGAGCTCTTCCATTCTTTGGACTTCCGATGATGTCCTTGAATGAGCTTGCTGTCTTATCCCACTTGTCGAGGCTTTATCACCTGTTTCCGACAAAGGAATCCTGATTGTGTTAGCCACCGACTCTTTTGGTAATCCCGCGAGGGCATTATCGGTTCTCCTAAATCTTCTTCTTGGCAAAGATGCATTTTCTCGACAATTGAATATTTTATGTCCCAGACGACCACACAAGAAGCACGTTGGAAGAGTACGTTCTTGTTGCCTAAATACCGCATTTCGTTCTAAATGAATACCTCCGGTACGAATAAACGGGGCACTGTAGAGTCGGGACACATTAGGTACATTTCGACTAGTGATAATCGGTTGAATAATAGGTATGTTAGGAATCTCTTGCTGTGACATCCACATTTCTAACCAGGAGTCTGCTAGTGGGTTACCTAGATTCGACTGGTTTACCTACATCGAGGCATAAAATATTACTATAAAAATGTTTCCCGCTATTAGATATTTTTTCACGATCCCCCCCCCCCCTTTAAAAAATCAAAATCTACTCTTAATAAAGTAGATTTATCCATCTTTCATTTTATACAAAACAATCGACTTTTAAGCGTGAAGTTAGCACAAATTTTTATTTTTGCTTATAACTTTTTTTACTTAAATTCGGCTACTATACGGATTGAAGCACTAACAAGCACTAACGAAGCACTAAAAAATGACATATGATTCATCGTTAGTGCTTCCAATTGTTCGGCCAACTAAGAGTAATTTGTGTGAAAAGAATTGATTTTTTTTGTATAAAATGAAAGATGGATAAATCTACTTTATTAAGAGTAGATTTTGATTTTTTAAAGGGGGGGGGGGGATCGTGAAAAAATATCTAATAGCGGGAAACATTTTTATAGTAATATTTTATGCCTCGATGTAGGTAAACCAGTCGAATCTAGGTAACCCACTAGCAGACTCCTGGTTAGAAATGTGGATGTCACAGCAAGAGATTCCTAACATACCTATTGTTCAACCAATTATCACTAGTCGAAATGTACCTAATGTGTCCCGACTCTACAGTGCCCCGTTTATTCGTACCGGAGGTATTCATTTAGAACGAAATGCGGTATTTAGGCAACAAGAACGTACTCTTCCAACGTGCTTCTTGTGTGGTCGTCTGGGACATAAAATATTCAATTGTCGAGAAAATGCATCTTTGCCAAGAAGAAGATTTAGAAGAACCGATAATGCCCTCGCGGGATTACCAAAAGAGTCGGTGGCTAACACAATCAGGATTCCTTTGTCGGAAACAGGTGATAAAGCCTCGACAAGTGGGATAAGACAGCAAGCTCATTCAAGGACATCATCGGAAGTCCAAAGAATGGAAGAGCTCATGCTAGGGCAGAGCGATGATGAAAATAAAAATTCCAATCATCCTTTGGGAAAGGATTAGAAGTAATGATTATGATTTTTTTTAAACCTTGTTATTATTAATTTCATGTTTGTATATTGAAAATATTTTTGGAATTGTCGATTATAATAAATTAAAAATGTTAATTAAAAAAAAATTATTAATAAAATAAAAGGAATAAGCGTGTGATCAAATCTTGCCCAATATCAATAAGCAGTTCTCAATTTATATCATATTTATTTGATAAAACATTAAGAATTTGCGGGGATTTCGATTTTTACTTTGTATGTCATATTAAAGAACTATTATTAAGCTACATATTAAAATTTAAAATATTTCTCTAACAATTATTTCTCGAGGTAAACCTTGTATTTTTTTTTCCTAATCATTTTTTAAGATATTGCTATCCCTGATTCCCCACCATTTATTTATCCCCGTTATTTGCAAGATGTTACCTTCCCTACCGTCCTAAATATATAAAAATTATGGAAGATTATTTTAAATCATTTCTTTATTAAATGCCGATTGGCTTGATGGTCATTAAATGAATAAAAAACATTATATAATAATTAACAAAATTTTATAAATTTACTTGTTACATTTCAGAATACAAATTTTTTTAAAATTATTTTAATGGCAGTAAAAAAAATTATAAAATAGTTATAATAGATTAGATTAATTAATCACATGTGTGGTTAATTATTTTAGTAATAAAATGAAAATTCTAAATACCATTTAAATTATATTTAAGAATATTTATTTGTGTTCTTTTTTTTATTTCGTGAATTTTCTAAAAAAATTGAAATACGAAATCTATATCAAAAGTGTAATAAATATGGGGAGTGATTGTGATTAGTTAATGGGGTAAATAATGTCGGTATTAAAAACTCTCATCTAACAATAATAACTTAATTTGGCTTTAAATTATAAATAAAAAGGTAAAACAATTATAAATCATTTAATAAAATAGCTAAAACATATGACCCGGCCGAAGGCCGGGTGAAAGCTGGCCTAGGTACAGCTAAGGGAGATTAGGAAAAAATTCTCCCTCCCCCTACAGGAAATACCTTGATACGCCATTGCTTCGATATTAAATCGGTACATACGTACAATTTTACAAACTTTTATAATCATATGCATGATTTTTTGGAACTTGGTTGTCGGGATTAATTTAAATATATTTTTATCTTTTCTCTATTTATATAAAAATAAAAGATGCCAATTTCCGAACACTCATACTCAAAACTAAAACGAAAATACAATTTTAAAATATAATATTTTCTCACAAAATTAACATTATGTATGTTATAATTATTATTATATGTATTGTGTTTTTACTTGTCATTATAGATTATTATATACACAAAATAAAATATTCAACTATATTTGAAGAAAAAAAAATTTTAAATTTATATTTTCTAAATTTAAAAAAAAAAAATTTTATTAATTGGTTTGGGATTTGTAAACTAAATTTTTTTATTGGGTTGTTGCTATTAAGTATTGATATGGCACTGCTGAATCAGGGTAACTGAATTCCTGCTGAATCAGGGTAACTGAATTCCTGCATATATTATGAATAATGAGATCTAAATGTAACTGAAATTTTTGGTAAAAATATTAAAATTTTTTCGAATAAAATAAAAATTTGTAAAAGGAAAAATTTGTATTTTGTTTATTTTGATAATAACTATATTCTTAAATTCGGCTACAAAACTGATTGAAGCACTAACCTTTACTAACGAAGCATTAAAGAATGATATAAGTTTCATCGTTAGTGCTTTCATAATTTTCTAGCCGAAATTTGACCTCTAAAAATTATTTTAGCGTGTTACAATTTTTTCATAACGGTTAACAAAATAAATTACGGATAATAAATATACTAATTAAGCACTAAATAATGGCGAAAACCGGATGTTTATTACTATCATAGTTTTTGTTTTGGCACGTCGCCATTATTTGTTTTTTTAGCAAATAAATTTTTATTCTTAAATTCGGCTTCGGAACTGATTGAAGCACTAACCTCTACTAACGAAGCACTAAAGAATGATATAAGTTTCATCGTTAGTGCTTCCAAAAGTTCGGCCAACTTCACGCCTAAATCGTGACGTCATAGTTTTTATTTTGCTAATAACTTTTTATTCTTAAATTCGGCTACGGAACTGATTGAAGCACTAACCTCTACTAACGAAGCACTAAAGAATGATATAAGTTTCATCGTTAGTGCTTTCATAATTTTCCAGCCGAAATTTGACCTCTAAAAATTTCTTTAGCGTGTTACAATTTTTTCATATGACGGTTAACAAAATAAATTACGGAATTTAAATACACTAATTAAGCACTAAATAATGGCGAAAACCGGATATTTAGTACTACTCTAGTTTTTGTATTGGCACGTCGCCATTATTTGTTTATTTTTGTTTTTTTCGTAAATAACTTTTTATT
Source organism: Gordionus sp. m RMFG-2023 (assembly GCF_954871325.1). Lineage (NCBI taxonomy): Eukaryota > Metazoa > Nematomorpha > Gordioida > Chordodea > Parachordodidae > Gordionus > Gordionus sp. m RMFG-2023. The sequence goes on from NC_088777.1 coordinate 8,579,463, forward strand.
CTTAAATTCGGCTATGGAACTGATTGAAGCACTAACCTCTACTAACGAAGCACTAAAGAATGATATAAGTTTCATCGTTAGTGCTTTCAAAAGTTCGGCCAACTTCACGCTTAAATCGTGATGTCATAATTTTTATTTACCTTATAACTTTTTTTTATAAGGCTAAAGTAAATTAATAATGGAATTTAAATACATTAATTAAGCACTAAATAATGGCGAAAACCGGATGTTTAGTACTCCTATAGTTTTTGTTTTGGCACGTCGCCAATATTTGTTTATTTTTGTTTTTTTCGTGAATAACTTTTTTTCATAAATTCGGCTACATGAAGCACTAACCTCTACTAACGAAGCACTAAAGAATGATAAGTTTCATCGTTAGTGCTTCCAATCGACTTTTAAGCGTGAAGTTGGCACAAATTTTTATTTTTGCTTATAACTTTTTTCCCTTAAATTCGGCTACTATACGGATTGAAGCACTAACAAGCACTAACGAAGCACTAAAAAATGACATATGATTCATCGTTAGTGCTTCCAATTGTTCGGCCAACTCCACGGACCTCCTTTCAGAATATGTTGCGCTTAAAATGCGATATATAGTGGGAGAAAAATTATTACTTTAAAAGGCACATATTACTATAACGAATTCCTGAAAAAGACTAGCTTATACGGGCTGGAACACATTTTAATCGTTAAAAAAAATATATATGTAAACGGAAAAAAAGAAAGAAGTTGATTTGATACCGGAATGTAATTGGAGTTGATATAATCGGAATCTTGACCTGTATCGGTGCTTTGTTTGAGCATGAGCGGAAGCAACTTGACGCGGGAATGGTCGTAAGGAAGTATGTTGGTGAACCTATTTTTGTTGGCGTTACATTTCAGGCTCGCGGCTATACAACTTTGGCCTTTTCCCACGTATCTCAACTCCTTAAAATTAAAAAAAATTTTTTGTGTGAATAAAATATACGATCATAATGTGTATTCAGTTTAAGTTAGTTACAGGGGATTCTCATTCTCATTCGCTAAAGCTAAATAAATAAATACTATGTCAAACTTCCTTAGAAAATTATGGTGTTCTTACATAAAAATTAATCTGAAGAGGAATGTATTCAAAAAATTGAGTGGCAAAATAAATTTTTATGGGTATTATTACAAAAAAAAATTGAAGGTTGGGGGGGGGATATAAAAATTTTGCTTTCCTTACAGAGGGCGACACTGCCAAACAACTTGCAAAAATTATTTTATATGTCTGCCCAATAAACCTCATGCGGCGATTCAGGCCACGCCGAACTCTTCGGCTGATCCCCGCAATACCTATTTGGTATGGCGGAAACGTAAATAAATTAAATTACCTCCTCCAAATTGAGACTCAAAATTAATAAATAATTATTGCAAATATAACAACTTCAATAATATCATTAGCGCGCAAAAATTATTATTGATTAAAAATATATAATACGAAACCTCGAATTCTTCAGCAAAACCGATATCTCCATCGGCAGAGAGTTCTTTTATTTTGGCCATAAAATCCTGGATTTTTATAGGTTCGTGTGTTGGCGATTGTCCGTTGCTAATAATAATTTTAAAAAAATATACATTATTGATTAATTATTATTAGTAATATAACCAAACGATTTTTTTTCAAAATTCAATGGAAAGAATTGATTTATAAAAAGTATGATATTAAATGGGCTTCGCAAAAGTACCCCGCTGACGTCCTCACTGCTTACGACAAAAAAGGAAAAATGTATTACTTTTATTAACGTAGTTAAACTGGTCAACTGAGTTGACTTAACCGAAACTCGAGTCAAGTTCGGCTACTATATTTTTTTTGCATTACAAGGAAAAGACATGTAAGAAAGTTTCAACTACTATATTTTGGACGATGTGGTAATGGAAAGAAATTCTAAGAACTCTAGGGCCTTTTACTCTAGAAATAAAATTTTTAAAAAAATTAAACGATTTTGTTTTGGCTTTATTTCTCTATTTTAATTCAAAATTGCCAGTATTTTTAAATAATACTTTTTCTCAGGATAAGAAAATCAGTATTTTATTAATTTTACCAGTATAAATATTAATATGTCAGTATAAGATTTTCAGTAAATATCAGAATTTTTATAGATTAACCAATAAATATATTTTTTAGCACTATTTAAATTGATTTGTCAGTGAACATATTTATTTTTTTCTTCATTATTTTAATTATATTCCTAGAAATATAAGATCATTATTTCAGTCATGCAAACAATTATTATCATGCTGAAAACAATAATAATCAATAATCATTGTTAATATCATAATAAAATATTGTTAAATTCCCCCTTTAAAAAAATGCTGATTTTATCTTTATCATTTTTAAAATAATTCTCAAAAGTTTTCGCATAAAAACCATAAGGTCCTCATCTTCATAAAATTCAAAATTCATGTCCTGTCGATTGCGCTAAGTTTTAATGGCCGAATATATTGCTAATATATAATATAGCGTTGTTAAACGGCTCGATTTCAACTGATTTTTAAAAACGGCTAACTCAAAATATTGCCTATGCCTCAAGATTTTGATAATAGATGCTCAAACGTGCCATCTACGAACAAAATTTTAAAACTCGAATGATAATTTTCTGTGTAAAATATTGAGTTAGCCGTTTTTAAAAATAAGCTCAAAACGAGTCGTTTTAACAATACCATGCTAAAATAACATAATTAACATTTCAGACGTACGCAGGAGTTCGTTGTGTGGAGAGGGTGGGGAGATTAAATTTATTTATAAAAATTATTCTAGGGGTCATTTAAGAATATTTTAAGCTTTATGTATTTGTCAAGATTAGTGACAAGTGTTGTTAATCGATTTGAGCCGATTTTTAAAATGGCTAACTCAATATTTTATCAAAAAAAATATAACGCATGCCAGGAGATTTTGCTCATATATGGAGCAAAGGATTGAGCATCTATTAGTGAAATCTCAAGGCTTAGGCAATATTTTCATGGCTAAAAATCTTGGGTTAGCCGTTTTTAAAAATCGAGCCATTTAACATCAACTACTAGTGACGTTAAAATATTGAAAATATCTAATAAACAAATTCAAATTAATTATAAAGTATTAAATGAATCGGCATAATAATCATAAAATTAATGTCTCGATAAAGAACTTTGTAAAAAAGTATTAAATTTTTTAGGCATATAAAATTTGATTTATATATTTTAAATTATATTTAAAAAAAAAATATTCTTAAGAATGATTGTATTTATATAAATTTCCAAAATATTCATCAAAAAAAAATACGGTGTATCTAAAAATTGCAAAAAATATATTTAAGAAGCATATTTATAAATTTATAATTTCAATATTCTTGGAATGAGCTAATTTTTCAGTAATTCCATCAGTACTTTGTGTTAACTAATTATGCATATTAAAAAGGGCTAACACACATCCAACTTATTTCTAGAGGTCTGTATTACTTATGAAGATTTTGCTCATAGATGACACAAAGGTTTGGACATCTATTAGCGAAATCTCGAGAATTAGACAATATTTGGTTCTTATAAATAGACTCAAATCGAACCATTTAATAAAGTAATATCTAAGGTATGTTTTAATTCTTGTTAAAGAAGGAAATATTCTTTCATTGGTAGAAAGTTATAAATTAATTTTTATGCATTAGGAAAATAGTCTTAGATATGTTATAAATTATCCAAAGCATTTATAGCATTTTTTGGAATATTTTTATCAACCATATTTAACCTTTTATACCATAGTTTGCAATAAGCTAGTAAAGCATCAGGGGATACTTTAACATCCCTCACAATAAAAATATACCATATATTTAATTTTTTTCTCTAACAAAGTTTGAAATAAGGATTCTGCGGTATTAATATTTTCAGATTTGTAAGTGTTGTCTGATTAATTAAGAACCTTTCATTCATTTTAGTTATAAAAATATCAATGAGAGGAAGAGATTTATTCTATGGCATTCTTCAACTGATCCTATAAATAGTGGAACGATGAGATTGCCTTGTTGCGAGTCGAGATAGATGAATATTCTTTTCATAGAGCTCTGCTTGACTCATCAACGACATTATAAAAATCGCCATCTACATTTGCCCTAATTTCCTTAAGTTACAATATAATGTTTTCAGCTATTCTCATAATTTCAATCACATCGATTTCATTTTTTTGAAATATTTTACTTAAGTTTTGCAGTGAAAAAGTTTCGAATGATTTGAGAAATTTTAAAATGATAGATAAATATAATGCCAAGGGAAAATTCGAAATCGATATTAATTCAAAGAATTAATTAGTAATTATTTATGCTGTGAATTTGATAAATAAATATAAATTGGAATATATATGCAATAAGAGGTAGTAATCAGTAATATTTTTGAAAGATATTTTAGCTAGAGATCTGCAAAGTTAGGCCCGACCCGCCAAGCTCGGGCCTAATTTTATTTAAAATAATCGGGTTCGGGCCGGGCCTAATATTTTTTTATAAAAATTCGGGCCGGGTTGGGTCGGATCTTGAAATTTTTTTTAAATATATCTAAATTTATCAATTTTATATTGAATTTTTTATGTAAAATAAAAATATTTTATTTTATTTATTGAAACTAAACGACATATAACATATGTCTTTTATTTTGAGTAATTACAAAAATTAATTTATATATTTAAATAAATTAGAACCGGGCCGGGCCGATAAAAAATTCGGGTTCGGGCCGGGCCGACAAAACTTTTATAAAAAAAATTTCGGGCCGGGCCGGGCTTGAAAAATTAGGCCAGATGCTGGTCACTAATTTTAACCGCTATCTAGATTTTTTGGCTTTGGGATGGGATTTGCCCCCCCCCCCGCTGCGTTTGCGCTTGACAAGATTATAATAGTCATAATAATATTAATACATATGAGTTATTGACAAGTAATCAGGCTTGGACATAGCTTCAAATAAATTTTACAAGAGTTTGGTGATAGAACAATATAAGAATCAAGCTCGAAAGCTAGGGTAATAAAAAATTTGTGAGATTTAAGAAATATATATATAGAGCAGAATAAAAATTGCTGAGTAAGTGTTAACAAAATGGACTTACAATTTTTTTTAAAGATGTTTTATCAAAAGAAGAAAAAAATATTAAGTAAGTCATTCCTTTTCTAGTATAAATGTTTCAAATTTTTATGATATTTCCTCATATCAAGCTCATTTCACTCCCTTAAAATCTTTTTACGGGGAAAAATAACTCAAAAGCAAATTGTATTTACAAAAAGTAGCTTTCAGCAGATTCGAAGCACAGAGTCGTGGGCGCTACAGAACACACAGGTTTGGCCCACATATGGTTTCCCGTTGTACCTCGATCATCCACATCCTCGTTATCGAGTCGGCTCTCACCGCAGAAATTATGGCTCTCCGAGGAAAAAGAGGTGTTGGTTCCTAGGTTAGAAAAGCCGACCCCATTATTTTTACGATCGTTGGCGAGGACTTTTGTTCGCCGGTTCATAGAGGTAGTTAACGATAAAAAACGATTTTTTATTTTAGCCAAGCATTTATTTCCGCTCCCTCCGCCCACTTCTTTATTATCATTAATGCAACACCTATTTCCGGAAATATTATCATTGGCGTGAGGAACCCTTCCGTTATTTGAATAAGGGGAAGTTAAATCGTCGAAGCCGCTACCGTTTTGCGCGTCAAATTCGAAGGAAGGGTTTTCGATATGATAGGAAATCCTTTCTTGTCGGCTGTTTCTGTTCAAGAAAGAACGTCGGACCGAATTCATATTTTGGCTGAGAAAGTTGTTGAGCCCGTTTTTACATTGAGCCGTAGAGCGAAAAGGTTCACCATCTTTCCCGTTTAAAAAGCAGCTGTTATTCTTGTTCTTGGAGTTAGAGATAAAATTCGTTTTGAAACTTAGTTCTGATTTTTTTTTTTAATATTAAATAAGTAAAATAAAATTAACGAAAATATGATTTTTTTTTTTAACTCCCCTATCAAAATTTGATTTACTTTTCATAAGCAATAATGTATTACTTACGAAAATTAGATGTAACATAAAATTGGAAATTGAAATAGTTGTAGCGCCCTTCCCATTAATAGGGATGAGTCACTTAGTTTAATTTAAAGCAACTCTAAGGAGGGTACATTCAAAGTTAAAAAAATTTTCAAGAAAAAATGTTTCTCTATTAATTTTTATTAAAATAAAATTTTGACAAAAGAAAAAGAGAGAAAAAAGATAAGTGATAACAACGAATAAATAGATAATACACAAAAAAAATAAAGAGAAAATTAAAAGTATGAAACCATTGATATCCCATTTTTTGAGAGCGATATAAGTCAGACCAACTGATATTAGAATCAAAATACCGGCGATCGTGCTAACGATAACAGTGATAGTTATCGATTGGCGGGCATTGACTTGATTGACAGGAGAAGAATACTTGACAGCTGAGAGAAGCAATTCTTGCTTTTTGATTTCTGAGGCTTTTTTAGTAGGGATATCTGGTGGTGAGCACATGGTAAAATTTATTAAAGTCTTTGAATTACATATATATATATATTATATAATAAGAAAAATAATTAATGATAAAGTTGGCGAAAATTTTAGGGTAAAGATATATAACTCAAAGCAAACAACGCCCCACTATACAATAACACCTCTCTCCAATTATATAATGATAACTATTTCTAGATTTTGATCGTCATAAAGGAAATAGCTTGGACTAATTTATGGTTTTTTTTCCTTTATAATTTCTATTTTGCAAGCTTGAGTCTAAAAATCTGTATCAAAATATTTAATGGATCCGAGTTATCACGCTTAAAGCGCTAAATATCCTAATTTTACAATCTATATTTTTTTTATTAGGCTGAAAAAGAAATATTATAAAGCGGGTTAAACTACAATGCATATGAGAGACCTGAAGGGCGAGCAGCGCAAATGGTACCTCTCTGATGTATATATAAAAAATTCTCTTTAAAAAATAGATATTATACAAAAAATTTAAATAACAAACGGAATAATTTATAAGAGCTCAAATTTGATTTTTAAAAAAAATGTTTAAAAATGGTTTAATGTGTAATTTTACCTCGAGGAGTAAATAAAATTGGGTCAGAATAGACGGTATCGGTATATAGATCAGGAGTGGTAAAAGCTCTAAGCTTGAATCGGTATTCGAAAACTAATTCATCGTCGCTATCAACATCGTGGTTATCGGGAATCATGTAAGGCGGTAACCCGTCACAATCGAATTCATTATCGAATTTTTCGTGCGAAGTGACGTCACTGTCACGAGACCTTGATAGCGTATTAAGTTTCCGATAATCGGTATGGTTTGTAGCTAATATGGAATACGAGGACGAATTGCATCGACTATACGGTCCTATATTACAAAATGAACGGGTTTTTGTTTGAAAATATAATCGTGAATATTGATTGGCCTCATAAAGCAAAGAACGAACTAAAATAGGTAGCCTAGCCGTTCCACTAGGTTCCAATTTTTTATAATCGGTTTCCGATACTTATTAATTCAAATATTTTTTTATTCTAAACGTTCCGAGAAAGCTATTTCATGAGAACCCGGAAGCTTCCAGAAGGTACTCTTTAAAAAAAAAATCATTTCTAGTTCAATTCCCCCGTTTTTCTAAAATATGACACTCTTTGGTTCTTAAAACTTTCAGCGTCCCTGAATACATCAAGGAATAACGTAAGACATCATATAAACTTTATATAAAATAATTTAATTTTCCCGATTTTTCTAATAAAAGAAGAATAAAAAGTTTAAACGTATTAACATTATCTGTCCAATGGAACAGGTAAGGCGTGTAATACGTAAACTTTTTATTTATTTTTTGAGTTTGGGCGTGCGCTCAGAATATTTTCTTAAAAGTCAAATCGCTTGATGAGATGAAAGGAACAAATTTATACATCTTTTTTCATAATGACAGTTACGACGACATTAATAAGTAACGTAACGGCGTTTACTTATTTTAAAAGCAACGTAACTACATTACTTATTTTAAAAGTAACGTGAGACCAAAATGTAATGACGTTACTATTTGAGTAACGACAAAAGCTCTACCTTATTTTATTCTTTCATTAGTTAAGATGACCATTTCTACATTTTTTTTATTGAACAAAAAAGTGCACAGAGTTAAAATATAAATTTATGTTTTATTATTTATTTATTATTATAATAAAAAGGTCTCACCTATAACGTAAAAGATCCAAATAGTCTCGGCCGACTTAAATGAATAATATGGTTCATCTCTCGAGATAACCTTTGGCGAAACTTTATCGTAAGATTTGATGACGGAAGATAAACTTATTATTTTGCGTTTAGTTCGATCTTTGAACCCATAAATCCTACCATTGTTTTTCAAATACCTCGTCAAATCGCCGATAGAGTTCAGCCTATACTCGAATCCAGAAGAGGTGGTCACATTTGAATCGTTAATTTGAGACGGAAAACTTTGAAAGCGAAGCAAGACAGCTATATCGATGATAGGACCGTGGATCTGAGAAAACCCGTGGGGCTTAAGCAAAGGGTGCTTGAAGGCAATCAGAAAGGTAGGTCCGCGAGACATGTCTTTCCAAGAGGATGTCAAGTCGTTACCGTGCACTCCACTTTTGGAACAAACTTCGCTGATATTCACAAAATCGAACGCGATAAGGTAAGCCAATAAACCGAGTGGCGTCAAATCTTTTTTAGAATTTTTAGGGGGAGTATCGAGGGATTCCCGAATTCCGCGTTGGTTTAGAGTATTATTATTTTGGAATCCAATTTCATTGGACAAAGGGGTGGTGATGATCGAATAATTATTCATATTATCCCCGCAAAAATGATTGTTGATTGAAAGGCCGATATGTTTGATATCAAATATTTCGGCCAAATGACGTATTGATTTTATAACGATGGGAGACGCATCGGATTGGGGGATTGGAGGTGCTAATATTAAAATACGATATAAATTTAAACCACCCAATTTTTTTCTAAGAAAAAAAAAATAGATAACGAAGTTTAAATTTACCCCATATGGGTGTAACTACATTCAAAGGGTTAAGTAAATAAGGTCCATCCCCCTTAGCAGTTTCCGCCTGAATATTTATCTCGTAATTAGTATTGGGAGAAATCAAATTTTCCAACACGAGCGGATATAAGTGAGTCGATGTAAACCGGTATGTTACAACCTCGGATTCGCCGGTTTTCTATAAATATTTTTTTTACACAATTTATATCAAACTTTTATGTTACATTTTAAAAAATAGTTAAACTTATAAGTGTGTAGAAGAAGTCGATTTTGAAAATTTATTGTATTTGAAAAAAATAACTTTAAAATTAAAACATGGGATACAAATTATAAAAAATTTGTGAATGGATAAAAAGAGAAAGGATACATTAATTTGATAGATATGACATTTTTCCGTGCATTATTATACTTTTATCAATAAATTTTTGGGTAGTAGATGGTACAAATAAATTATTTTTAAAAATATAACAAACCTTTTGGACGATTTTAATTCTGTAGCCGAGAATATTGCCCCCTAAAGGGTTGGGTGGATTCCAGGCCAGAGTCAATTCGTATGGTTTCACGTTGGTTATCTTTAGATCTGTCACTCGACCTGGTACTAAATATTAAATTCGGATTACAATTAATTATCCACCGGATTTATTCATGAATGCTTACCATCCTTCTTTCTATAACTCTCTCAGATGTTATAGTTTTATATTTCTTTCTTTTTTTTGTTTTTTTCCTTCTTTCTTTCTCTCCTTTCTTTAATATTATCATGACTCGAGATGTAATGTGGTATACAAACTAGAATCAAGCGTTTTCGCCTTGAGCACCAGAGGTTGGCTCATGAGACCGGCCTGACTTACGGTAACTATCTCTATAACGTAATTCGTGTAAGATTTCAAATGTTTCGCTCTGACTTCCAAAACCTCCTCGTTTTCTGCTTCCCTTGTAGTTATTATTTATATTGTGAATATTTATATTGTGAATATTTATATTCTATTTTTGTTGATTATAGATTAAAAAAAATATTTTCCTTAAAACTTCAGTAATAAATTATAAGTGTCTTAAGAATCTAGCAGATCAGAGCAGTGCTTCGTTTGCCCGGATCTTTATCACACTTTTTTAAATAGTAGTTGTGCAGGACAAAGACCGAACCCGTTTATTTCTATTGAGCTTTTCGGCTTGGCCCGTAATATTTTTTTATGAAAGGAAAGCGGCATGAATTTCGCTCAATTTTTCAGCTTTATATGTTTTTAAAGCTTCAGTTCGGCCTATCCTGCCGGACCGTCTCGCGGGTCACGCCGACCTCTTGTAGATAGTACTTATCTTTCTAATTCCAGAAAATTTATGATACATTTAGAGATAATTTATAAGAAAAGGCCATATATATATTTATAAAATGAAAGTTCAAAAGTTAGCGGTAAAATTGTCGTTCAAGGACAGTTAGTATATTTTTAAATATAAAATAAATTTACGTTATAAATATTTTAAATTTTAAAAATTTACTAAAATCTTAGATTTGCTAAATCCTACTGCACATATAGTAATAATATGATTTCTTGTAAAAATATTTTATATATTTGTAACAGGTTTCTTATAAAATTGTAGATATTTATCAAAATGCTATTTTTACTACGGTAGCTGAACAGCCTTATAAGAAAGTTGTTACAAATATATGTTTATATAGGAGACAATAAGATGTATACAAACCTTGATAATTATTGATCATATATTATTTTCCTTTTTATATTTTATTTTTAAGCTTATTGATTGTAGAAATTGTTAAAGATAACATAAAATATTGATAAACTATTTATTCCATTAATATTTTAGAAAAAAAAGTTACAATATAAATATAAAGGTGTTGTAAACTAACCTAAACCCCATTCCCCTATATAAATGGCCCCGATGTATTAATACGGGAAAAATTATTGGAATGGTTAAAAAAGTTTCAAAAAAGAAGGAAAAACAAGTTGTGAAAAAAAAACATTATGAAATGAATCATAGTATTACTGTACTTACGTTTTATAATAATTATGTTCAAATGCCCTCTGCTTATTATTTACCTAGCGATTCTATATTTTGTCTATAAAAGACACTTCCCTCTCCCCTACCCTTGTGAATAATTTTTAGAATTTAAAAAAAAAATTATACTTCAAAATAATATTAATTTTTAAAAAAATCTTTTATTTGCATCCTAAATATTTTACTGATAGGTTTCATGGGCGGAATCATCAATGTCATACCCGCTATCGTATTCGTTGTAAGTCCGGGAATAGACCGTGTACATCATAGTTCCGGTTATTCGGTTTTCGTGTGTACGGTTATAGCCAGATACAGGATTAATAACTGGTATCGATGTTGGTTTTTGGGTGGATGGTGACGGATAGATGTAAACGACAAAATACTCAAAATGGCCAGAATCAGGGATGAGCCATTTGATGACTAAACTGTTTTCTGAAGGATCTATAACGACTCGAGATGAATCTACCATTTGTGGCTCTAATATAATAAATAATATTTTTTTTAGACTTATCAAATTATGAGATTGCGGTTAAAAAAATTCAAAAGCTCAAATTCATGTATACCAATATTTTAAAAAAAAATTCAAATATTAACTAATATTAAAGCTCGTTTGAGAACATGTCGCTATTTTCCCGTTCGAAGCAACAACGGTTAAAACTGCGTTATAGCCCGAGCCCGAAATCAAACTATGCACCACTTTTTGAAACTCTAGTTTAGGGTCATTCTTTTTATCGGCAGTGTAATTCCTTTCAAGTTTCCTTATCACATCGACCTTGAGTATACCGGATGGATGTTTAGAGATGATTTTAATCTCGGATCTGAAAGATGAGGACTTGGGGTTTCTGGGAATCTTGCGAGAAGATTGAAATTTGTTAGTGGAATCACTGTAGGAGGTATCGATTGGAGTCAGTGTTATACTATTTATATAAATGATCATTACACAATACCCAAATTATTATGAGGAAATGTTATATTCGTTATTTTAAATTAAATGATATACCGATAGTATCGAAAATACCCCGAAACATTTTGAGCGATGGAGAAGGTAACTTGATCGGTTGTTGTTTTGAGAACAGTCAAGTTGGAGGAGCAAATAGGGGCTTGTATATTTTTGTAGAAATCAAATTATTTGGTGCAATATGCGAAAACCTACAAAATGATTACTTATCACTACTTTAATGTTAGTTTTAAAGTTTAAATTTAGTTAAAATAAAGTATTAAGTATACTAAATAATTTTATTAGATACTCTTTTGTAAAAAAAAAATATTACTAGTGATAATGTAGGTTGGCTGACTAAACGAAAGTACATTGGTATAGCCATGCGAAACCGAATACAACGAAATTCTGAAGATTTTAAAAATATATTATAAGTTAGTATTTCATTCTTGGCAATATTTATTATTATATTTTTTCTCAAATTATATCACCGAAATTGCGTCCATTTTGTTAATCTTTAAACCATAACTTATTAAACTCTAAATATAGATAACAAAAAAAATCGTTTTGTAAAGCGTGTTATATACTCATTTAATATTGGACATTTTTTTTAATGTTTAAAAAAAAATGCGAAATTATGAAATGTTAAATAAAAAAAACAATATTTTGAAAATATAATTACTTGTATTTAAGCCCGTTATAAAAATTAGGCAACAATGCCCCGATTCTTCGATTTTCGTTTGTCGAAAAATATAATGAAGGATTTACGATTAGAATATACAATTCGGTGTCGACAGTTTCGAAAACGAATTTCTCGGTCTCGAACGCTCCGTAAATGGCGGTGGACGTATCAACCGCGTGGTCGTGGCTTCGAACGAAAAAATTTATTTATTAGTTAAAATTAATCAGTTCATGATGTACGGTCAAATACCATAGATAATTAATAATAAATCTAGCTTTTTTTTAAAAAAAATAAAATCATTCCTTACTCATATATTATAAGATAAATTTGAGTAGTGACAAACAGTCAATCAAATTTTAAATTATATTTATTATAAAATGATAATAATAAGCGTGATATAAATAGTATTACGCTAACCCTTAGAGGAAATTATTGATCCTCTTACATTCATCCCCATTTTATTTTTATGGCAAGGATATCATTTTAAAAAAAAAGAATATCATATCGATTTTATGATCTCGAACCAACTCACAATTCCATATAGGACTATATAAATTTTCATTATTTAATATCTTATTATTATAGCTATCAGTGTAAAATGCCTATAATTTTTAATCTAATATTTATATAAAATTTTAAACTATTACCCCTAAACATTCAAATTTATTTTTGATAACAAATCCCCACTTTCCCTACTGCTATTTTATATTTCGTCCATCTAAGCGTTATCTCAAAAATCCCCCCCCCCCCCGTAAATACAAAATTTATTGCTGGTTTTACCCATAATTTGAGGTGTCCTTATAATATAAAAATTTGTTTAGAAAAAAAAGAAAAAAAAACATAAAAATAAAATATGTCCAAAACATAATTTTGAAAAATTATATAAAATTTAACATAAACAATTTCATTAAATTTTAAAATTTGCGAAAGTTATAAAACTTTATTTCCCGCTTTCCTTAAAATGTGAAAACTTTTTCATTAAATTTTAAAATTTGCGAAAGTTTTAAAACTTTCTTTCCCTCTTTCCTTAAAATGTCAAAACTCAGGCTATAATCCTTTCGGATTCAACTTCCAAAAAATAGTTCGGAATCGTTGAACAATCATATCCTATCGGTTATATAAAAAAAAATTTTTTCGGATCGCCAGGCCTAATGGTTCAATAGAGAGCTCTATTTTTCAAAAATGCATTCTTATTTTGCAAACAAAAATCTTTAGAGTATATTTTATCTATATCGATATTCACGAGAGCAAATAAACATTATAACATTCGATTATTAACAATCTTTGTTTTCAGTAAGATTTACCTAACATTAGACTTAGGAGCCGTCGGAAAGAGAGCTTGTTTGACTATCAAAAATCTATCAATTCTTGATTGTTGTTTTTTCAACTCCGGGTGACCTTTCATGTAATCGTCCTGGTCTATTTTCCAATTGAGAGATATATCGCTGAATGAATGATCCACTTCAAGAGATGATGAATTCTTAAGGCAACTTTCTTGTTGACTAACATCCGTAACCAATGAATCAAAATCGGTACATGAATAATGGTCTTTATTCCCTTCCGCGAGTGATGAAAAATCGATTAATCGAGCCGGGCCGATTTCAGACTCCGCATCAAATCGTGATTGAGAATAGAGGCAGGATAATGACGTTGTATAGTTAAAATCAGTATTGGATAAGGGAAAACATGTCGGATAATAAATCGGATCGGCTATATTTAAAACCGGGTTGATGTTAGATGAATCGAGGTTGGAGGGATTTATTGAGTAGAGGTTGTTTGAAGTGGGGATAGGGGCTGTATATATAAATATAAAAATACTAGTTGATATCAGAATTGTTGAAGTTTCTAGATACATAATATTGTATCTATATATTACCCAGATACATTTTAAGCTGTATTTGTATCTATTTGTAGATATAATTTGCCAGTCTTTATTATCTTAAAATTCTTTTTAATCCTTTTGTATTGAATTTATTAAATATCTCTGAGTTTATTTCTATCTAACCCTAGATAAACTTTGATAACGAAAATATTGTATAATTTTTATAAATATTAAAAAAATTTATATGCGGCAAATTTCAAACTTGATTGGACTGGCTTCAAATTTCAGAAAATTCAATGGAGTGGCACAGCTATTAATATGAATTTTTAAAGTTTCCAAATGAAATTAATGGCAAAAAAATATAGAAAGATTTAATATTACATGCTATTCAACAAAGATATGGATAATGGTATAAATTTTAACACCCATTTAACTTTGACAGATTATCCTAAAAATGGGTGTGGTGATTTTATTATACTTAATATTATCCTATTATTTTTATTAGTGCGACTGAAAATATGTTTAGGGATGCCTTTGTGATAAAAACTATGAGAATATTTTATTAATAAAAGCTAACAATAATATTTTATAATCATTAAGTGGTATATTTTATAATATAAACAAAATATCAAACTGAATAAAAAATGTTTTGTTCAACAAAATTAAGTTTTAATAATAGATTTTCAATTTTGGCGTTATGCACCTTAATTTATTATGATAAAAAATATCTTTATATCTTTGGTGGAAATGCATCTGCATCAAGATAAAATTTTCAGGCCATGTATTTGTATCTAAACTTATATTTAGGCCATGTATATGTATTTGTATATTAGAAAATTTGAAAAGCATTAGGTAGGATATGAAAATATGTATTTTTACCTATAACGAAAGACTTCAAATGAGATGGGGAGTAAACAATTCGCTGGTTCACCTGGACACCAGAACGGATATTGAGTTCATATCGAAATCCGGGTCTTAAATCGGTAATATCAACCGTGAAGGGGTGATTGGCATACAATGATGATTCATTGACATGATGACTAGCTATGTTAAATTCAAAAACTTTGAAGAAAAGCGGGTTCGACGAAAGAAACGAATAATTTGAATTGCATTCAATACTTTAAAATTGAAAATATAAAAATAAATAACTTACATTTGAAAATAAAAGTCACTTTAAAATATTATACACACTTTAGAGAACTTTAATAACCAAAATTAAATATTATTATCATAAAAAAAATATGTCGAAATCAACAAAAATTTGGAAATAATAACATTATAAAAATTTAAGACTAACAAAAAACAATAAAAATGTTGTTTGGTAAAAAATATTTTTATCATTTACGGTTAGGCCTTTATATTTCTTCATATTCATCCTCCTCAAAATATGAATTTCTTGATTATAATATAAGATGACTATCTTTCTTAGCCGTCTTTCTTTTTCTTCCTTCCTTTATTATTTTTTTTCTTTCTTTCTACATGAAAGGGACGAAGAGGAGAGGGAAGATGATGGTCCAATTCTCACAATAATAAATCGATAATTTCATTTTTTTTCTTATTCAAACCTAATATACAGCGTATCGTTGGAGGTAAATGGGCAACTGTCCGCAAAATACTGATTCAATAGAGCCCTGTAACTGGTTGGACCTATTTGAAACAAGGTTACATTGCTGGGTTTGATAGGAGCTTCATTTTACATAAAGTATATTAATATATATATTATTTTATTTTTTTTAGCAATATTGAAATTATATTTTCTCCCGCGTTTGATTGGGGAGGAGGTACTGTGGTGATTTTATAGATGTGAGGGCATATTATACTACCCTATCTTACCCTGAATTCATAATTAACGCGAATTCGCGGCGAGGTATATAAAAATTAATTTTTTCAAAAAATAAATAAAGGGGGTGTTGGTATATGAGAATATACTGATTAAAGAAGTCATTCTTAAATAAATGACGACAAAATATAAAATAAAGAAAGAAAGAAAAAAGGAAGATCTGTGATATCAAGAATATAATCTTTATTCCATTTCTAATCTAAATTTAGAAGAAATTCATTAATAGATAATTAAAATTTTTTTACAAACCAATGGCAAATGTGACGTATGGATCATGGAGGCTTTTGATCGTTTCATTCATCTCAGATCTAAATACGGTACTTAATGTGGCGTTGTATGAGCACGCGCTATCAAAAATAGAACCTACGGATAGAATGGTATAATTTCGAACATTTCTGGGAATTTTGAAGATATGGATGGGAACTGCAGTTGTTTGGCCATTCATGTACCATATTTTCAGCTAAATTAAAAAAAATTTAAAGATGGGTAAGAAAATATTATATATGAATTTAGTAATTTTATTAATAGGATTTTTAAAATAAATTATTTAAAAGGGGTTATAAAAAATAATTATAATAAAATGAGTTATTAATTACTTTATCCTATTATAAAAACCACTCTATCCAGTAAAAAAAATAAAATAACATCCTAGAATTTTCTGAAATAACAAATATTGTAAAAATTTTATAAAGTAAAGAATCGCTAAATCCAGACCGGGCTCAAAAGCCTCTTGAGATATTTTGAATTTTTTCAAAGATATTTTTGCAAATTTTAGATGAAATTACTCCTTTTTTGCCAAATGAACGTTTTCAAGTTTATAAAAGTTAACACAGCCTAACAAAATCCTCTTTTTTTACTTTCCATCATTGAAACAATTTTAATCTTCGAATTTTCCAAAGTTGTTAAAGTATTTAGATACAAAAATATGGTATCTATTTAGATGCTTTGTAAGATACATTTTGATATATTTTTATTTAACGCTTTTTATTAAAAATAAAAAAATACTTAAATGTAATATTCATTTTATTTCATATGAACATATAATTTAGATAGATATGTATTAAAAAATATTAAGACTAATATAAATAGAAAAATTTATATTATAAAACTTGTATATAAAAAAATATATATAAATTAAATATTTTTTTTTTCCTTTTGAATTTATTTATCTCAATTCAAGATTGTAAGTAAAGAATATTTCTCTCATGTAAAGGAATATATAAATTTTTGCTTAGCCATGTCCCCCATTAATTATTTTAAAACAATACCATTGATGCATACATAAAATTATTTAATGCAAAATAGCTATTCAGCTGACTTTTAATGAATAAATTATAAATTCAAGTAAAAAAAATTTTTTTTTTAAATAAATACTAGTGTTAAATGAGAATTAGTTCGAAAGAACGATATAAATGGGGATATTGATATTTCATTATTTTTTTTAAACTATTATTTTCTAATTAAATATGAACAAAATATAAATATGTTTGTTTAGGTATATTTTCTGCTCTCATAATAAGAGTTTCTGCAAAAAAACATCGAACCCTGTATATAAGTGTCCTAGTTTTATTGTAATTTTTATAATATTAATTCATTTGTTAATGTAAAATGTTAATCATGAAGATTGCAATTATAGAGAAAAAAAAGGATTTTATGATTATTATTTTTTTTCTCGGGAAAATTTCTTACAATATTATATTTTTATGCTTTTAGAATAAATAAAGAATTTGTATTAAAGTTTCAGAATATTATTCAGATCCGTTTATCAATTTCAGAATATTATTCAGATCTATTTATCAATTTCAGAGTATTATTCAGATCCGTTTATTCAGTTTTTTTTAATAAGTAAAATAAAAATTGTAACTGTCGTTTTTAGACGATGTATCTGTATCTAGATCAATTTGAAAAGTATGTTAACAACTCTGGAATTATTCACTAAAAAAATTAATTGAAAAAAGCATAAAATAGTAAAAGAAAGATTTTACCCCCTAGCTCCATTTCAATCAAAAAAAGGACTTTAATTAAATAATAAATAATAGAAAATGACATAATTTTGAATATAAATCTTGAAATAATAAAATGATTTTAAAAACAAAAAAATTCGCAAGATATATTCCCCCATCCCTTCCATAATGGAACTAATCTAAGACTTTATTTCCAATTTGTTGATGGGGGTTGGGGGGGGGGGGTTATTTCAAACCCTCACTCATCTAAGTGGCAATCAATTCTGAAAATAATATGAATCATCGTAAAAAAAATTTTTTAATGGATAAGTTATCATTATTACTTCGTAATAAGTGGAATTGGAGCAAGAATATTTTTTCTTATCGTAACTAAGTTGATGTAAGGCGCTAGGAATCCAAAAAAAAGTGAGACTCGCTGGCGCCATAGAGGATACGTCGGCCGGATCCCCGAGAGTCAACGAATCGACGCTAAATGGAGCTGATAATTATTATTATATTATATTATAATTTAAATTTAATATTATCAAGGTCATCTATTGACTTTAATTTGTAGGGAGAAAATAAATGGAATTTGAAAACATATTTTTAGAATAAAAAATTACAATTAGAACATTCATCAATCATCATCAATCCATTTTTAAAATCATCATAATACATTAAAAATATATAATTACGAGTGTAAATGGAAGTTGAATGAGCCTGAGTCAGGCTATTATTTTGATACACGTCGATATTTACGATGTATTTTGTACAGGCGTCCAATTCGTGCAACCGATATGATGTCTCTTGACTTTCAAAGAATAAATATAAAATATATATAATATAACTTGAAAATTACTATATTTTATTTTATTTAACTTTCTTTCTTTTAAGTTACTTTGAGTACGAAATGAATAATATCATTAAAATTATTATGAACTTTTTAAAGAAGCGGTTCTCAAGGTTTTTCCCGTCAGATGAAACGTTCAAGAAATAAAATAGCGACGTTGGATAATAGAACTGAGTGGTAGTTCCATTCCAATCCACGAGGAATGAAGTAGAGCTCAAATCACGAATTAATAAAGGGTCCGACGATGGGCGTTTATTATCGGTAATAGTGTCGAGAGTCATATTATCTGGTTTGGCCATTGGCCAATTGATTTTGTTCAGAACTTTCGAAAAGGAGTAAAATATAGGAAATAGAAAACGTTAAAATAATATGTTATTTATACTAAAGCTAATCACTCTTAATTCTTAATTTATTTTATTTCCTTTCTTTGTTTAATCCCTAACCCGGTAGCACAAATTCTTGAATTAAATATAATGAGTCAGACAATTAGTAGAAATTTTGTCAATTATTTTTGGGCTATAAATAGTAGTCTTTCGTAATCAATTGTTTCGATTTTTTAATTTGTAAGGGTGAAAATATTCAAATGGGAGTGATAGGAAAACATGGCGGCAAATATTTTAATCAAAAGGGGAGGGCAATTAATGTATAATTTTTGAACGGGCCAAATCGGATTCTAACTATAATTTTAAAGGTGCGGGTGTATTTTCCCTAACTCAATCAAGCTGTTGTCCTATGTATTAAAGACAATGTTTGATGATAATAAATATCAAAACGATGACATTCTTATTTAAAATTTCGGGTAAGATGCCTAATGATTGATAATAATAAAAAATAAATTAAATTGTGATTCTGAGAATTAGATAAAATTGGGAATAAATATTGGTTGGTGCGAGGTTTAGTGCAACGGGAAAATTTTTATTCCAAAATTTAATTTGATAAATTTTTTTAAAAAAAAAGAATAAAATGAATGAATGGCGAAACAAATAAAATAAAACGTAATATTAAAAACTTTTTCCAATATCGATATATGCCGTTTTAAGACTCGATTTGGTTTCCATTTTATCCCAAAACCCACTAACGGTTTGAACGATTATTTTATTTTCACTAGCGTTCCATTTTTCCCGAAATGATGTGAGATCTATTTAAAAAATAAACATCCATAGTTTTACATAATTGGCGAAAATCGGTTCATAAATGCGTGCGCAGAAAAAAAATCTACTAGGCCTTAAGGAATCACCACCCCCCCCCCCCGGTTTTCCCCATGGTTGAACTAACTTTTGTAATAAACCCTCGAAGCTCAGGTTTAGGCAAAAAATTCGCTTACACCGGTTGTAATCGGATAAAAATCGTTAGATTTTTCAACACTTATTATCAGAAGATAGCTGTTTGTAAATTCATTATTAACTAAACATAGATTTTTGGTTTTATTAATCTAAGACTAAATTCATGGTTGGACACAATTTCAGTCGATCAATTTACAAGATCTTTTAAATTGAGTAAATTTATATTGCTGCATATCGTGATTGGAGTTAAAGATTGAATATCATTAATAACTAAATATTGATCTCATCAAAAGATTTAATAAACTCGATTAGCTGTTAAAATCGCTCTGCATCGTGTCCACAACTAATAAAGCCTGAAAAGAATAATCGTCCAATAGAAAATTAGATAAATCAAGTGATTGTATCTACTTCCCTTCCCGGCATTTTAAAGTTCAAGGGTACTTTCCTTTAATTCAAAAGAAAGGAAATGAAACGTATACACAATCTATTCTATATCCTGGTAAAAAAAACCAAATGAAATTTATACCGTTATAAATATTTTAAAAATTTCGAAATAAAAATTAATAAAATCGTCGCTCGAAGCACAGTAAAACTTGTCTAATTTGAGCTTTTGCTAATTAGGGTAAAACTCCCTTAATTTGAAGAAAATTTTGAGTTCCAATCAAATTCCTATTAACTATTCTAAATCCTGATAAATTGGGCAACTGTATAAGTCAGGAATCTTAATCCCAATGGTGCCCAAATAGGTTTTACTGAATATTTAAAATAAAATAAAACTATAAGTACGAATGATCATAAAAAATATTTTTCGGTTGGAAACATCCATTTTAGATGATTAAATAAACACCATGATCACTAATCGAAAATAGAACCTCAAAAAATGATCAAATATTTCAACATTCGATTCGATCCAATCGAAATGAACAATAGAACGATATTAACAAAAGATCAAATCCCAATTTAAATAACCATAAAATTTAAAGGTTTTGTTGATTAAAAAAAATAATTAAAGAAAAATATACGATTATTTAAAATTCGATTCGAATAATCAATTATTCGCATTTAACGAATACCGGTTGGCAGCTGATTCCATTCCTAAGGTATGTTTGGATAACCGATTATTTGAAAGTTTATTTAAAAAAATAAAATCTTTTATCTCTAAAGTCAAAATGAGAGTTTGAAAAAAAAATTTTCAAAAATTTTTTACCTAAAAAAATGACAAATATTTTTCTATAATTTTTATGCATTAGAAAATCTTTCAAAACGAAACTAACAATAATAATTTTTCAAACTCTACACAAAATCAAATTTATATTTAAAATAAATTTTATTGGTCGACTCAAAATAGCATTAATTGTACAATGCAAGTAAATGTAATTTCGTGAACCATCTTTAGTGTGCCCATCATATATCTAAACCAGCGCGAAAATATTAAACACTTATTAATTATTTTCTAATTCTAACATGGCAAGTTAGGCTAACTATTAAAATAAATTAGAATCGGTTTTACCCTGCATTCACGGTTAGCGCGAAATTCGCGGCAAAGTATGCAAAATATGTTATATATAATAATTTTAACAGTCATTTTTGTAACTTAGCCGTGAATTTAACTATGAATGCAGGGTTACCGGTAAAAAATCATTAATAGAAATCCCCCCTTCTTCTTTTTTGTTAAAATTAGTGATCTGTATTGGGCCTAATTTTTCAAGCCCGGCCCGGCCCGAAACTTTTTTTAAAAAATTTTGCCGGCCAGGCCCGAACCCGAATTTTTTTTAAAAAAGTTTTGCCGGCCCGGCCCGTTTATTTAAATAGAGAAATTAATTTTTATGATTACTCAAAATAAAAGACATATGTTATATGTCGTTTAGTTTCAATAAATAAATTCAAATATTTTTATTTTACATAAAAAACTCAATAAAAAAATTGATAAATTTAGATATATTTAAAAAAATTTCCAAGGTCCTACCCGACCCGGCCCGAATTTTTTTAAAAAATATTAGGCCCGGCCCGGCCCAAACCCGATTATTTTTTAAAAAAATAGGCCCGAGCCCGGCCCGAAGCCAGTCCGGCCCGGCCTAACTTTGCAGATCTCTAGTTAAAATATCAATTGCCCGATTACTCGAACGATGACATTATTATGGCGCAACTAACCTATGTTGTGAGACAGGAGATGAGTGTCAGCTATAAAAGGAGGCCTCCCGGGAATCGTAATTTTAAAGGCATCAAAGAGGGACGGTTGTAACGGTGGCTCCCAATTAATAAGGAGATTTGAATCGTTGGTCAAGTTGTATGACGAGATCGTAGGTGCGATGGGCCCTAAATTCCGATTAATTTTTTAGGAAAAAAATTAAAAAATATTATTCATTCATTCATTTCCTCAAAATAACATTTATAGAAATCAAAGACCTGCATGGCCTACCGTAGCGGACCTTAAAATAATGCTAAATCAGGGTAGGGCTTAAAAATAAAATTCTAAACCTAAATTTCCTCTTCCTTTTATTTTTTTTTACAAAATACGTGGAACATTTATAATTCATTTACTGCTTTCATATCTTCAATTTCCACCCTTTGAAATAATTTACGAAATACGGAAAAGAATCATCTGAAATTCGACCTTTGCAAGATCTTTGATATAAATATTTTAAACTTAAACGAGACTCGAATACTATTAATTTATCTATTTCTCCATTTCCCGTTCCCTTTAAGGATTAAGGTTTCCGATAAAGATTACAAATTAAAATCAGATAAAATTTATTTATATTAAACATGTGTTAGGGATTATGGTACATTACTAAGAAAGAGATCATTATCATTTTAATTTAATAAATAATTTAAAGATAAATACAAAATTTTCATTTTTTTTAATTTAAGTTTATAAATTAAAATATATAAAATTCTAGAGTTATCACGTTAAATCTGCAGGCGTAACATTTCAAAAATAAATAAAATAATACAAAATGCATTAAGGATCTTATCTTTCTGACCTCTTCCTAAAACCCCGATTTTAGGTCACTCGCTTTGATTATTATATTGATCCATCTACATTTTAATGGGAAGGAATTTAGGTATATTTTTATATGACAGGGGAATTTTTTAAATAAACACATTTACCAACTTGTAGTTCACCTTAGGAGCCACAAATGAATTGGGTTACCCTCTGAAGTAGAGAGATATGCCGGTATTCTATTTATTCAGTCACCCCCCCCCTACTAATTGAAGGCGCTTATAAATACCCCGACTAAATCACAGCGAATATTGAAGAAAGGGCAATCAATCTATAAACAAAAAAGTGTTCTCGCTGTTGTGTTTTTATAAATCTATATTCATTTATAAGATTAAGCCTGCCATTTTATTAATTGTATTTTGTTTATATTTAATTAATTATTTGATTTTTGAAAAAAAAGGAGGGAGATTTCATTACATAAAATTCCTCGCTATATTTAATGAATAAGATGACCATCATGAAGTGTTATATTAATAATATTATGATCGTATAACCAATATCCATTACATTGTAATTTATAGCATTCATAATGAACATTGAAAATTGTATGATTATTATATTATTCGCGATCAGAAGACTTGAAATTAAAAAGATACTCGAAGTAATTTAGATTCTAAATTAAGGGTATCGCCATTAGCGGCAATCTACACTTATATATTTTTTTAAAAAAATAAATCTGTAATACAGTTAAAAACGGCATTAGCGTTTATGAAAATGTTACAGCGAAGGAAGGATTGAAAAATTTGGAATTATGTGAAAATATCGCAATGTTATCACTGCTACGAAATTATCACTGTTCATGATGCTATATACTGCTCTTTAGGATCAAAATGGTGGAGAAGAAGCCGCTATATTAGGCAGATATTTTTGGGAAGAAATTAAATTTCTGTAAAAATTATTTATCCGTGACTACTATATTATATATATGCTGCTTCACTGGTATTCTCCGGATAAAAAAAAATTAAATTTATAATATTATTCAACTTAGTAAATCTTTTTTTTTGAAGGAATTATTCCATTTCCATGTTATCTGCATGATAATTTTTATATAAATTATTATTATATTCTAATAGGAGAAATATAAAATTTGAGGTATTACAAGCGAATTGTAATAGCCGATGGAAATTACGATAAAATATTAAAATAATATTTTCTATTTTTATGCATTAAAAATGAAAATAAGCCAAAAAAAATCATTTTCGCCACTTTATTTTAGTCAAATTAAAATATTTTACTATAGGTGCCAAATTGTGATATCACATTTTTTAGTGTTGTTAAACGGGTAACCTTAATCAAAAATATTACTCAAGCATCAAGATTTTGTTAATAGATGTAGATGTTCAAACCTTTCTGCTATCTATGAGCAAAATCTCTAGGCTTTGTAATATTTTTTGGGCAAAATATTAAGTTATACGTTTTTTAGAAATCGAGCTGTTTAAGAACACTACACATAACCTAATAATTATTAATATAAAAAAATTGAGATTGTTGAGAATGTAAAGTTGATTTCTAATTCTAACGAATCGTTTTATATATATATATATATTAATCTTTGCAATAATAAAGATAATGTGAAAACTTTTATTTTATTTACCCTAGTAGAAACAAAAAAAAGTTGTGATAACGAATACTGCTTCTTTTAAAATCATTGCGTTTAGTATAGTAATAATGTGACACTCCTCGCCCTCCCCTATCTCACCTATTGAATATTTAAACTAAAAATTTCATAATAATTTAGATAATTTTTTACAAAAAAAACAATGAAACTTGTCATTTATATTTAAAAATCGCAAAAAAACATTTTTTTTTTTTAAAAATTTAAAAAACACAATTCATTTGTAATGTAATAGTATAACTAACAATAAATAAAAAGTGATTTCTTTCTCTTAACAATATCAAATTTAATAATTAATGATTCATTGTCAATGAGACAAGTGTCATCCATCCATTAGCACACGTTTTAATAAAATAAAACTAGTAAGTAAAAAAAATTTTTTAAATACGTCCTTGGAAAAGTGAAGTATAATATATATTTTTGCATTAGTGAAAATTGAATATATTCGGCTCTTTTGTTCACTAAAAACATCATAAGGAAAGTTCTGCTATTAAATCAATTGACAATGGTTAATGGAGGTTGCAGTCAATGACATTAATACTAACCTAAAGCGATGAATCATTTATTAAAAGCGTAGTATATGAAGCCAGCCAGTGGATGGACATATATTTGCCAAATCTCTTTACATAATATTATTTTTGTTAATCGGGTCGTTTATAGAAATTAACCCAAATCAGCGCTTTTTAACAACACTAAGCCTAACACTGCATTCAAAGTTAGCGCTATAGTTGTAAGCAAGAATAACGAATTATTTTATTCGATCCCTATACCCATATTCAATAAAAAATAGTATCTCGTGAAAGTCGTGGGATAAATTTTGAATCAAACCCCGTTTTAGATATAAAAAAAAATTAATATATTTAGGTTAATTACAATGGGCAATAAAACCATAATAATAATTATTTTATCTGACCAAAATAGGATTGGGAATTGTTCTTTAAGGCTAATTAATATATTTGGTATGAAATGTATCGAAAAGTTTTACCCTACCTTCCTCAAATCTTACCCCATACTATTTTTTTTTGTTTGAAATGGGGAAGGGGGGATGGATAATTCGTATTTAATAAAAAGCAGTATGATCAATTATTGTGATTATCATAAAAAGATTCTTCATTTCCCTTTCTAAAAAGAAGAAAATTAAAACTTTCAATTTCTATCTCTTTTATCCTAAGATACATAAAAACAAAAAACTTCAAATAAAGTTTACATTACTATATAAAATATAAAAAATTTATTAAAATATTTATTGTTAATTAGTTTTTATTAAAATTATCTATTATCTATCTATATATTTTTTTTTCTAAAATATTTAGGTCAACAAATATTTTCTTTTACAAAAAAATATTAAATATTATAAGTTTTCTTCCTTTACAATATATATTTTTTTTAGAAAATGAAATTAATATAGATAAAGTTCAAAAAGTATCTTTGTATAAGGTTTATTAGAAGGTGTGCTTCATCGGGTGGTAAAATTTCAAGATCTCCATTTTTTAGTGTGTCATGGTTGAAAGATAATATTATTCATATTAACCCCCTCTCCCACCACCACCCCCCTTGTTATCTAAGAAAAAAATGACTCGATTTCTTCAATTTCTGAGTGTATATTTATGAAAAATGTCCGTATTGGAATATGGAGTCTCTTTCGCGATATTTATATTTTCAAAAATCTGATTTGACCGGAAATGTATTCCAGCGCGTTCTAATTTTTAAATCATATCGATTTTTTATGTAAAATTAAAAATATATATGGCTAAAATTTTTAGGGGTATGTAACTCGACGCTAGTGTTGTTAAACGTCCGATTTTTTTTAAAAAAAACGACCCGAATAAGATTTCAGCCCAAAATAATACTAAGTAAACCTCGAAATTTGGTAAAATAGAAGTCTCCAAACCTTCCTGCAATCTATGAGGAGAATCTCCAGGATTACGTAATAATAAATCTGGCAGTTTATCGGATTTGTTTAAAATAGCCATCAGTAAATGGCTACCTCAATACGAACATGTATAATGCATCTCGAGAAATTTTGTTTTTTTATAAAAAAAACAAGAAACATTTTTATTGACCTATTAAATTATGTCTTCTAATTTAAATGTATCATTTCATTTAATCGTAATTCAATGGTGGCGCGTGGAAACAGGATATATTTCGTGTAGTACATTGTAAATTTTTTTTTTTACAAATCAATAATTTGAATAATAAATACAATATAATATGGCATTGCAATTCACCCGTAATGATCGCCTTACATAATATATTTTATATTGATTATATCATCATCATATCTATTATGAATTTGCGTAAATTATCTATGGTCTTTTAAATTAAGATTAATTTTTTAGGGACATTCTCCCATTTTTTTTAATAAAGGAAGATTATTCTTATCTTTAAGAATATGGTTACCTACTTATCACGTTGTGTTGGGCGATCCTATATATACCAAAAAATATTTGTAATTAAATTATTGAATCTTGCAAATTTTTTTAAGACATAATTAATAATTTCCTTCCAAATTGTGAATCTCACATTTACTTGTATAATATTTATTTAATCTATGGTTTATTTTATATTCCTGTAAACATTTTCACCCATAATTTTAATTATTAAAAAGTAGAATCAGATTCTGCTAGTCTTATAGTGCTTACAAGACGTTCGTTTTGCAGTATTTTTAATCATTTCAAATGTTATCCATATTATTGATAAATGTTTTAATTATGCGTTTTTTTTAATATTTGAAAATTACTACACCCATTTAATCAACGAAGCCATTTATAGAAGAAAAAAAAAGAAC
The DNA here is from genome assembly GCF_954871325.1 of Gordionus sp. m RMFG-2023. Lineage (NCBI taxonomy): Eukaryota > Metazoa > Nematomorpha > Gordioida > Chordodea > Parachordodidae > Gordionus > Gordionus sp. m RMFG-2023. The sequence continues at coordinate 8,607,240 of NC_088777.1, forward strand.
GTTAAACGCTTCTACTATCTAAACATTATTAAGGTAATTACTACCGATAGGTTTATTGTAATAAATTACCCATTCTCACCTTAACTCTAGCTAGCCGCTATTCCGAGGAAAACATTAAACATGTAAGTTTGATCATCCTTGGCTTAAGCCGCTCCTCCGAATAAGAAAGAAAGAAAGAAAGAAAGAAAGAAAGAAAGAAAGAAGAGAAAGAAAGAAAGAAAGAAGAAGAAAGAAAGAAAGAAAGTTTTTATTCTGCGGTAACTTATATTTTGACCAATCAAAGTTCATTTTTGCGAATTTTTAAAAAAAAGAGCTGTCTGAGCATTCGTACTTTCATAAACCTCTCCTTATAGTTTGTAGGTATCAGCAACTCGTCATTAAAATAGGGTGGGGGGAGGGAGTAACACAGGGTGGCACACATTTAGTCAAAATACATATTCCGTATCTATTAGAAAAAATTATAATTTTTTTATAAAACACTAAATTTTGGGATTTTTTATATAAAATGTTCATATAGCTTTTAATATGAGATTAATAACCTTTCTTAAAAAAATTGATAAAAGAAAAAATTATCCTTATCTTTTTTTTATTCTAATATTGAGTTTGTTTTTTATTTTTCAAAATATATTTTTAAATTTAAATAAAGATAAAAAGCTTTATCGTCTATTTAGTTTTGATTTATAAAATAAAAAGGCTTATCCCCCAGAATTAAATAATGTTCGAGTGTTTTAATCCATTCCGCCCATTTCATTTTTTTTAGAAAATTTTCCAGCTTTTAACTTTTCACCGGTCTTAACTTTAAGTGAGTTTATATAATGTAATCATATTATTTAATCATATTCACGACTAATTGAAGATTTTAGCCAAAAGTAAAATCATACTTGGAGATTTTTGTAACATATGATAGAAAGGTTTTGACATCTATTGGCAAAATTTCGAGGTTTCTAAAAATCGGATAAATAGAGCAATTTAGCAACACTATATAGGAGTTATTAAAAAATAAGTGCGATAGACATAACAACATTTTGGCCCAGTCGGTTCGGTTCAGATTCGGATAAAAATAACGGTTCAAGGTTAAGGTTCGGTTCGCCAAAAATAAAAATATCGATTAGGTTCGAACCTCTAAAAACCGGTTTGAACACTTTTGTATTCAAATCTACATTCGAATTATGTATTTTTTTTATTTCTTAATTAAAATAAAAAAACACATACATATAAAAACCTTCATTTTTATTAATTGCACATTATAAAATAATATTTAATATAAATATATATATATATATATATATATAAATAAATATCAATGATTAATTTTAATAAGAACAATTACTTAAAATTTTTTATTAAGCCGCACAATAATATATTTTCAAAATTCGTCTAACTCAAATTACATAAGGAGATAATATAAATTTAATTATTGAAAAACATCTTTCCACACTAGCTTGGGTAGCCGGCACTACCAGTATGATATCAGATTTGATGTGTCATTTCATTTATAATATTATATGTAAATAATTTATATATTAGATTTAATCTTTCTCTAGGCTTTATAATTTATAAGCTTAAAATATTTAAAAAATGTTGTAAAATGACAATATACTAAAATTTTTATGAAGTAAAAATTTTGCAATATACTAGTAATAACTTACACATAATTTTATAAGCATATGAGACTCAAACCGGTTCAAAGGCAGTTAGGTTCAGGTTTTCTAGAAATTCTTTTAGCGGTTTAAGTTCAATAAAAAATACCGGTTTTTATAGGTTTAATGGTTAGGTTCAGGATCCCTGTTAGCCTATGTCTAAATCTGATTTTTGATTCATATTCCTTAATATTACGAAATAGGTGTGTACAATCCTGTTTTTCAGATATCCCCCCCCCCTTTAAATTTATAGAAGTAAATAAATTAAGGGGTAATAAAAAAAATAAATTATTCACAATTATAATTACTTTTAAATTTTATTATAATCAGTTTTGGAAATAATTTTCAAGTTTTAAAAAAAATCAGGTTCGAGCTTAGACCTACGTGAATCCACGTTTAGAAATGAAACCCATTAAGAATGGTATCTGATAGGTTTTTTTTTGTAAATATATCCCACGTTTTCTTCAAATCCCTAATATAATCGACAATGTTTCGATATTAAAATAGATACAGTAATAAAGATAATAAATAATATATATTCATGGAAACTATAAAAAAAAATTAATAACATAATCGTTTTAATTTTTGATATATTATCAGAAGATGTAGAATAGAATAAAATAAAATAAGGGTCACTCAGAATAGGTAAAAAACTTGAAAACCAATTTTATAAATATATTTTATCGGCAAATCAAATTAAAAAGTTTATTTAAAATCGTATTATATTTAATATGTCGTATTAATATTTAATAGACATGAATCCATTAAAAAAAATTTAATATCCTTCAACCGAGAAATTTAAAATTACTGGTAAAATTAAAATATAAATAGTTTGATATATAATATTTAGGATAATAATTTTTTTTTTTAAAAAAAGTCGCCTGGCATTCCCAATTGTCACGTGATGTTTAGTAATTAGTTAAAGATCATTTTACGCCGATCTTAAAGTTAGGGAACCGAAGCTCGGTACGCCCCTAGCTTCGTGAAATAATATCATTATAAATATGCGGGATCGGAAACCTGGGGTTCTCTCACCTATCGAAACGTAGTGCCTAACAATTGCACCGGAAGGAAATGGGAAAAAATTAACTAAAGATTGATAAAGATGACGGTTAAAGTAAGAGGAGAAAAAAGGAGAAAAGTAAACAAAGAAAATGATATATTAATTTTATTAATTATAATAAAATGTTTAATTAAAATAATAATAAATATTACCAACACACGCTTATATTTTAGGGGAAAGATGAAAGGAAAAGAAAATTCTCAACAACAACAAAAAGGAAAATTGTTTTATAATTCATCTATTTCTATATTTTACAAAATATTTTAAAAAATTTGCCTTTTCAAATTTTATTATGTATTTTAATTATTATTATTTTTTTTTCAAGTAATTTTTTTTAAAAATCTCTCATTTCATTATTTTTTAAATTTGTAATTAATAAATTTTTAAAATTATTTTAGATCATTTTTATATATTTTTTTAAATTCATATTTTAATGCCTTATCTAGATCCAGAGTTCAGAGACCGTTGGCAATATTTAATTTTAAATGTTGATAATAGTTAAAGCTTAGCTCTTGCATATTCTATCAAGTAGCTAACGCTAATCCTTTTTTTTTATATATCAAAAGCCTGCTTTGGGCTCCGCTGACCCCAATAAATTAAAAATTACTATGAGTCGGAATTTTTAACATGATTCAAATGTATTATTTGTTAATAAAACGAACGTCATTTTTAACAAATTGAGCTTGAAAATGCATAAATTAAACAAAAGAGCAAATGAAGAACACATAGCGACGAATCAAAATTTGATCTAAGTTTTGGATCTGTACGATATAGGGTTATAATATAATACCCCAGGCAGAAAGTTTCATCCTGATAAATTTTCAAATATCATAAAGGTATAGGGTTGCATGAATGCAAAAGGTTTAGAATATATTTTCTTTATAAATAATATAATAGCTGGTATTTTAAATATCAAGATATCATCAACTACGTATACTGTTTCCACCTATTTAGTTATTAGGGCATGAAGCAAATTATATCTTACAGAAAGATGGAGCTCCTTGTCACATGCTAAATCTAGAAAACCTTACATGGATTATATACCATCATTCTCCAAATTCCAATCCTCTTGAAAATATAAGGGGTATACTCAAAAGAGAGTTTAGAAGACAGCAATTTAGAACAAAGGATTTGAAGAATAAATTAAAATTTAGAAATGAACCTAATTAATTCAATGCAGCAGCAATTATAAAGGCAAAAGTAGATATAACATTATTTTTATAGCTGAAATAGCGATACTTTAACCTCCTAGCAAGCCGTTAATTTTGAAAAGAGTTAAACATATTTTAATAATTTAAATATAATAATGTTTTGTATTATTGTTCATTATCATATCGCTAATTGTTTCATGATTATTTTTTGAATATAAGAATGTTAAAAAATAAGATTAGTCGTATATCAATGGACTATTATATAAACGATTGTGATGAGCGTATTTAACTTGCATTCATAGTTAGCGCAAATTCGTGGCGTACACAACGTATTTTGTATAATTCGCCGCGAACTATGAATGAGGGTTTAAGCTTTAGTAAACATTATTAGCTAAGTAAGACAAAGATCAGATTGCCATAATATGTAAGTAGTAAAAATTTTAATTATCAATGTAATTGAATATTGAACAAATAATATTTAAAAGAATTTTTTTTTAAATGTATGGATGAATCGCAAAGCAGATAAAATGCAAAAAAAAATCATAACAAATTAGAAAATATTTTTATTTATTATATAATATTATAGACAATCGATTTTTCGGTTTAGTAACATGACAATAATATAGTCGAGCTCTCAGAGCATTCATATTTTTTACAATTAGGAGATTTACATAATATAAAAAATTTTAACAGGCCAAAACCCATAGTTTTTAGACTAATATTCAACTTGGTCAATTTCGACGATCATTTTGAATATAACAATAAGCAAAATAATTAATTATTTTTTAATTACAATTTTTAAAAAAAATTTTTTTTTAAATATTTTATGGTATACAATATACATATTTAGATTTAATAATTTTATAGAAATCAATTATAGGTGTAGCCAAAAGGGGAAATAGCTTAAGAGTAAAAAAAATGTTCATAAAGAAATTTTTTTTTAATTGAACAAATTATATTTTTAAATCAATTTTAACTTCTAACGTATGAAAGAAAATATAGGGCTAGGGTTAGCCATAATGGTTAGTTTTTATACTAACAAAAATGAGTCTATACTTCTATTTAACAAAATTTCATTGTTTTTTAGTGAGTTATGACATAATTTTTAGACTTAAAACAGGTAATACAAATTATTTCCTTATTCAGGTGATCCAATTTTTTTGTTAAAACACATTTCAAATGTTAAAAAGTTTGTATAAAATTTAATATATTAAAAAATTACCTACATATAAATATTTGTACTTTCAATCTAAATTAGATAAAAATAATTGTGGGGGGGGGGGGGAGTGAGTAGGAGGCATTTCCCTTCCTTAAAAAATTACTAAATAAGTCTTTATTAACAATATTGTTTTTATATTTATCAGAAAATATAAGATTTGTTATATTAAAAAGAGAGCTGCAGGCATGGTCCTAAGCCCAACCTAAGTATATGGGTCAGGTTTTATTTTAATCCAGACCAGTCCATATAAAAAAATCTAGGCTGGGCTGTGCAAATGGTACCTTTTGCAGATCTTTGATAGTGAATAAAAAATAAATTAAAAAGAAAAATTAAACTCTTAACTTGTTCTAAAGGTAAATGGAGAAAAGGATTGAGGATAATCATAAAATGAGGATGGATGTGACTCTGTTTGAGAATTTTTTCCATCGTCTATAATAGTATAAGATGAAGTATGAGGAAGAGTTCTTTTAAGGCAAACTTTTCTGTAACAAGGATAAACAGCCATTTTATAAATTTGACCTGGAACTAAAGAGCTCAAATTTAGTTTCCAATGTCTTGTATCATCATTCTTGTAATCATTTTTGCTAATATTATCAAACATAGTTAATGAGATTGAACTATTTGGATAGTTATGTTCATTATTAAGGTGGCCCAATGATTTACTATAAAGGAATGAATGAAATGTAGGTTGATGCTGAGCATGATCATGATCAAGAGAAACATCAGGCACCCACCATTCAATAAGAAAAGACACGTGCTGCAAAATATTGGTTAGCAAAGATGATTTTAATTGTTCACCTTTATTCCTAGTCAATTGCAAGGAAACTATAATTTCCCAGCTATCATTTAAGCATTGATAATATGCTGCCAAGCCTTGCCAGGAACCATAATCCTTAAAAGATGTCATCGATGATATGATTAAGTGTTTTGAATCGATTTTCCATTGAGTTTCATTGAAAATTAATTGGTTAGAATAATTGAATACAGAATTTAAGGTTGTAGGAATTAGATCAAATATGTAAGTGAGATTAGGAGAATCAACTAGCTTTTCTCTAATTTGATGAGATGTGTGGTAAAACTTCATAAATGTTGGAGCAAAATAAGAGTTTAACAGAGAAAAAGCTTGTTTGCTCCCAGGGACTGGATAAAAATCAGTACGTAAATCACCAATCACTTGCACATTAGTTTCTGATAAATTATTATGTGAAACAGATTGGTTTAATAGCAAAAATGGAAGATTATATTTGATAGTAGTCATTTTCAAGTTGTAAATTGAATTTTTGGTAAAAGGTGGGTGATACCATTTTAGCTTGAGTGAGGGATTTAAGGAGTCCACCTCTAAATGCAAATCATAATTGTGATTCTGATGAGGCGTATTTTCTAGAGTATTAAATATTTAAAAATATTACTTGGAATATAAAAAATTTTTATAATTTTATTAATGTGAATTTAGTAATTAACTATTGGTGCTTGATTTATCTGGTAAGGATATAAACTCATGCATCATAAAAATTTTTAGAATATCAAATAATAATAATATTTTGCCAATGAAGGGAGTTATAAATTGTAAAAAAATTAAACATTGAAAAATTATTATAGTAGACAACAAAAAGTGGAAAATTGATGATTAATATTTTTTATTATATATACCTGTGTTATAAGAATAAATATATAATAAGAGGAATATATGTATATGTATACAGCTATATAATGTTTTAATTCTATCAATTAAAATCATAATGTAAAAAAATTTAAAATTTAATTTTCACATGTTTTAATGGATAAATGTTTTACTCGATGATTGCATCTGTATGGTTTTATAATAATTTATATTTTTATTTAATTTATCCTTTATGAAAATAAAATAATTACATAATTTAAAATTAAATTAGGAGACATTATTATTAAATATTATATTTTGATACATCTATATGATTAAAAAATGAGAATAAATAACTGATCTGATCTCATAGAAAATATCATCTGAAATTAGAACTTTATGAGATGTGATAGTGATTAGTGATTGCTAGATATTTATACATCTATTCACTATTTAGCCACTATGTTAGCTCTTAATTACAAATTTTTTAAATCACCTGTTTCAAGTCAGTTTTAAATTTTATCATAATCCATTTTATTTAAGGTAAACACATACCTATCATAATAATACCATTAAGAAGATATGGAGAAGCTTATTGATATAAAAACTAACATTATATTATGGGAAAAATACATCCTAATGCTAATAGGAAGTTAACTCTGTCCCATATTTTGAACCTATAAATGATGTTTCATAATAATTGGAAGATGTGGACAAGTTTATTAATACTATACTTTATCTTAGGTAAATTAATCTTAACGTTAGTGTGAGGTTAAGTATACTTTTACACTATAATGTGTATTTAGTTAAAATAGGAGTTCGTTTATAATACATATATGCTAAAATTTTTGTTTAATTAAATAATAAGTTATCTTTATTGTATCTCTAAACCATATAAAGGATATTTTTCTTTATAATCAAAAGATATGAAGCATAATATTTATTCTTTATTTCCATTGTTTTAAGAATACATATGGTTAGATGCAGTGACGTAGTGTCCATAGAAGCTAGGGAAGCATTGCTTCCCTTGAAATTTTTCTTACAAAATTTTTAAATAAACTTAATATAATCTTTGTACTATGCTAAATAAACTAAACTGACATTAAAAAAATTAATATAATTTTTATAACGTTAAAAAGATTAATATAATTTTTATAACGTTAAAAAATTAATATTATTTTTACTATATTAAGAAATACTATTATTTTTACTACTTTAAAAAAGTTACTATTATTGTTAAAAAATTTACTATCTTTTATACTATGTTTAAAAAAATATACATGAGGGAAGCAAATTTAATATTGCTTATTTTTTTTAATAAATAAAGAGAAAATCATGCCATGGTATTGTGTAATTTTACTATTAAAAAATAAGCATTGGGGAAGCAAATAAAAAAATGCTTATTTTTTTAATAAAAAAAAGAGAAGGAAATTATTTTATATAATATTTTTTTACTTAATTTTTTAAAATAAAAAATTTTTCGTTTTTAAAATCCAATTAATGTTTAATAATTGTAATTGTAATATTGAAAATTTATTAACATTATCATTTAGCTCAAGAAATTTTGATGCGAAAAATTGTTTTACAAAACAAAAAAATCAAAACTTGCATCCATAATTTTTCTATCGATAAATATGAAAAATATGAATGGCTCACTGGATGTGAATTTTCTAATTCTCTATATTGTTGATCATGCCTATTATTCCCAAAGGAAAATATTGTTTGGAATGATAAAGGATTTTTAAATATGAATGATTTTTCAAAGGCAATTAAACGGCAAAGAATCAACCGCTCATTAGCAGTCGATGTTTCAATTAAAAACATTTGGCCAAAATTGCATTAAAAATATGATAGATTCGATGCGCAAAATATCAATCGAACAACATAATTCTAAAGTCAAATCAAATAGAGAAATATTGAAAATATTTATCAACTTTATATGTTTTCTTGGAATTCAGGAGCTCGTTCCGTGGTGATGATGAATCTTCTAATTCAGTAAATAGAGGAAAATATATTGTAATAATTTATTTGCTCGCGGAAGAAAATTTACTATTGAAACATCATTTAGAAATAGTGCAGTTTTTATACTATCAAGCAATATTCAAAATGATTTGATTAATTCTATTTGATATGTCTTACACCAAAAAATATATTCGTCGATTGGTTAGATATTAGTAAATTCCAAATAATCATTTTCCAAAAATATTTATTAGATAATTTAAACGACACTTATTCTCAATTTTTTGACTTACACAAGCTGGAAACCGAATTAAAGGTAGTGTTTCGGGATGTTAAATTTAGAAAGAAAAAGAATGTTAATGAAATACTTGAATTTTTAATATGCACCGTTTGATGAAAAGTTTTGTTTTTTAAATTATGTGAATTCATCTTAACTTTGGCTTCGACAACAGCAAGTGCAGAATGGAGTTTTTCATATTTAAAAAGAATCAAATCTTATTGCAGAAACAGGATGAGCCAAAATCGTTATCGAATCTATCTTTGATTTCGATTGAAAAAAATTATTAAAAAATTTAAAATCTAGCGATAACCTTTATAATGCAGTACTTGATCATTTTACTCAAAAACAAAGACGAATACCACTTATTTATAAATCTTAATATTTTTATGGTTTGAGTTTGACTAAAATATAAATATTTTTTTGATTGCTTTCCTAGTAGTAAACTTGACGCTTCGTCACTGGTTAGAAGCATAACGGCAGGTTGTCTAAGAAAGTCTTTATTATTATTAAAAAAACATTATATTAAAATTATATAAAATTTTATATGCTGAAATATAATAAGGTATTATAATATTATTCAAAATAAAATATAACAAAATAAAATTATATTTTATAATGCGATATAACATTATAATGTTAAGTTATAAAATTATCTAAGGTTAATAAAGATACCATTTTTTATAAGAGAAAAATTAATTTTAAAAAATTTAAATAAAATTGAATCTTCAATTAGGTAATTTATTTATATATTTATATATCTTCAATTTCAATATCTTTGTTAAAATCAACGTTTAATTATTGAGTTTTAAATTCTTAGATGAAACACGGCAAAATATAATGCTGTAAAAAAAATTCTTACACTTTTATTAAAGACCTATTAAATACAATGTTACTAAACATTGACCATATCTATATATTGCATACAATCATAGTCATTATTTTTCAAATAAAAACTTACTTCTGGAAAGTATTTTGCTATCTTCTTAAATATAATTTAAAGGTCTATCAGTAAACTCATATTCATGCCATAAAATATACAATAATAACGCATTCATTTAAAATGAGTATTTTTGAAAATTTAATTTATCTTCTGTAAAATAACTATTTTACATTCACAATATAGTTGGTAGTATAGTGATAATTTAAATTATTCCATTTAAAATATAATAAGGGAGTACCATAAAAACGTGTAATTAATAATGTGTAAATATCGCCGCCGAAGGCGGATAAAATTTTTTAGGGGTGCAGGTAGGTTTTTGAGGGGTGGGGTGGGGCGGGTTTTGCTTCCATTACATATCCTGTCATGTAAAGGTTGGGGTTATATTATCATATGTATAGCTTATCAGCTTAATTATCAGAATTATTTCTTTATCATAATTTTTGCCCTTCACATATTTTACATATTATCATCATTTTTTTTTATATATTATATATCATAATCATATATTTTGCTCCTCGGCATATTTATTTGCTTATCGGCATGTTTTTTAGATTATATGATTTGATGCTGAAGTCATATCTCTTCTTCTTATGGTTAATTTGCAGTTGTCAAAAGTATCCATACCCATGTCAATTTCTCCAACGTTAGCCTTTACTCATTCCAAACATTAAAATCTTTGTTACTTTTGTTTTTAGCTTGCCATCTAAGTGTCCGTGTGTTTGAAAAGAAGGATTCCCTTTCACCTTGAATCCCCTTCACCCAAATTTAAAAAAACAGTTTTATAGTAACTAATCATCACCAATATAATTAATTAAAGATAATTTATAAGATTTAAGTTGTTACTTATTATTAAAATTTTATTTTATTTTCATAAATTCACTTTATTTTTTATATCAATTATGTTATAAATTACATAATTTAATGCTTTTTTAATATTAATATAGGTTTTTATATAAATGGTTTAATTTTTTTTTTTTTCAGCATATGTATAGTCACCATAAATAGCTATAGAAGCTTTCTGCCAGCATTTTTTATATCTATCTATTGGCTACTATATAATCCCTTAAAATATATATATTTAGTTTAAATAAGAATATTATACAGTTGGATAAAGGCATAATGTGGGTTATTGGGAAAAAAATACATTGAATATGAACTAAATTCGATAGTAGTATTAACATTTCAGCTCAAAATTCAAAAGTATTAACTTCATAGTTTTTTGATTGTTTTAAGCAAATATAGGTTTATATATTAAATACTGTTTCCACATTAGCCATTTACCTACACCAGTTGCATGTAACATGAGTATGCCCTATTGGCTAAAGTAACATTATTAAAATATATTTAAAAGATGTTCTCCGACATAAGGGTCTAAAATTAAGTTTTTTAATAAGGTTATATCTAAATTCTTAAGATATTTATTTTTAAATATAGGAAGCCTAATACTAAATCATCATTTAAAACATTTCGTGAATTATAATACAAATGGTTTATCAATAATTAAAATATACATCATAAACTTAATTATTCAATTATTGTATTTTTGTTTACAAATTATAATATATACCTGCATATCTGATCAATCTAAAGAAGATCCCATGTAAATCTCCTTGGTAAATAAATATAAAATGACTAGCCAATTTTGCGCTAAACAGGATCCATTTCATCAATTAAATTAAGTTTAGAAAGTCTATGCTCACCAGGCGCTATGGCATCGGAATTTTTTTTAGGGCGAGTGGCATATTCAAAAAGGCGTCAGCTACTTTATTAGTGTGGTTAGAGAATTAAATGTACATAGGATTGTGTTTAGTATATGTAGGTATCAGATGTACAAAATTGAGGGGGAGGGGAGAATAATTCCCCCACATCGCAAATTTCCTATTCTCATAAATATTATATTAAGCATATAAAAAATGTCCCCTCTCCTCTATCTCTTCTCCCTCAAGAATGTATAAAATATATTATTGTAAAAAAAAGAATTTGAAGGAAAAATCATTAAAAGTGACTTTTAAAAATAATGATTATAATTTAAAAATTCTAGAAAAAGCATTTTTATAAAAAAAAATAAGTGAAAACCCTACTTCTAAAATTATAATATAGCTAAAGACACCTACAATAAATGGACCTAACGACCTACAATAAAATTTATGGGGAAAAATACCCCCCCCCCCCCCCCTCCTAATTTAACATATCTTTGATACGCCTATGGTTGGCAATAGTTTATCAAATTTTTTAGTTAGGATGATAAATTTATCAAGGGCACTTTCCATTGAATTTTGCTACATAAGAAAAACATGTATATTGAACTAAAAATCAGTTTCAAGTGCCCTGAAATGTATTAGTCTAAGTTGACATAAGATTTCGCAGTCCTCAAAATTTGCTATCCAGTGTGCTATGCCATAAAAAAATAACAAAGAGAAATTAGGAAATATTGAAAACAAAATTTCCAATTAATATGCGAAATCGGCTGGACGCGACCAAAGTTTGATAAAATAAGAGCTGAGAGGTAAAATCTTATTCCTTTCTTCCATTGAGAAATCCTCACTCCATCACTTGTCAAATCTAAGATAGTTCTTACAAAGAAAAACTCACATATCTATACCTCAAAAATACTGGCAAATAATATTTAAAAAAAAAAAATTTATGCATAATGCTAAAAACCATAACAAAATTTTAGAGAGAAAATTTTAATTAACATCATTCAATTAGATAATGTAAAAAGCAATGTTACACCTGACTTTGAAATTTCAAATTGGCAAAAGAATATAATATATTTGTAAGTTTTCCTTTATTTTAAAAAGTATAAATTATTTTTTATTAATCTATAGCTATTATTTATTCCATAATGAATTTTATTACCTATATGATTACTGTCCAAATAATTTTAGCTGGTAAACCCGGATAAATATTTTCACATAAAATTGATAATTGAGAGCTTATTTTTTATTTTATATAAAATTGTTGGCTTTAGCTTTCTTAAAAAAAATTATTTTATGCCAAAAAATACTTTTTTTAAAAATACCATTTATATTGTATGATATGAATACTAATTTGCCTACCAAAAAAAAGATCCACCCAGTAAATCCACAGTGAAAATATTGCTTGTGGGATAGCAGACTTTGCAAGTCATCGAATCGGTCAGTTCTGGAGTCAAACAAGGTGAAACCAAATTATAAACTAAATATAAATTATGATTCACACTTTATTCATTAATTCATATTATTTTTTATCAATTATATAATTTTTTTGTCACAAACTTTAATTTACTGCTTTTTTAAATATTGATATAGGTTTGTAAAAAAATAGTTTAATTTAATTTTTTCACTAAGAAGTATAATCACCATAACTCGCTATGAAAGGTTTGCTACATCTATTTTAAAAATGTATAAATTGGCCACTATTTACTCTTCTAAAAATATATATATTTGGGTAAGGATAAAAATCTAATGTTGGTTATCGGGAAGAAAATATATATAATATGAACTTAAGTCTTATGGTAGTACTAACGTTTCGGCTCTAAATTCAAAAGTTTTAACTTTATAATTTTGTAATTGTTGACAAATTAATAGGCTAACATACGAAATACCTTTTCTACATTCGCTATTTACCTGTACCAGTTGCATATAGCATGCTTGTGCAATATTGGATAAAGTAACATTATTAAGATATATTTAGGAGGTAATCTACAACCAAATGATCTAAAATTGAGTTTTATTACTAAGGTTATATCTAAATTCTTCAGATATTTATTTTTAAAATACAGAAAGCCTAATATTAGAGCATTTAAAATCGTGAGTTATAATACAAATGGTTGTTTAACAAATATGAATAGTTAAAATATAAATCATAAACTTTACTAGGGCAACGTATAAAATCATAAGCAAATTATTTAATTATTGTTTTTTTCTTTACAAATTATAATATATACCTTCATACCTGAACAATCTAGAGAAGATTTCATGTAAATCTCCTTGGGAATAAAAGATAAAATGACTAGCCATATTTGCGCTAAACAGGATCCCAGTTCCTCTATTAAATTAAGTTTAGAAAGGCTATGCTCACCAGAAATCAAGGCATCGGAATTGTTTCTGTAGGGCTAATGGCATATTTATAAGGGCATCAGCTACTCTAATATTGTGGTTATAGTATAAAACATATATAGTGTTTTTAGCATAAATTGACAACAGGCGTACAATAAAGGGGGGAGGATAATAATTCCCCCACATCTAAAATTTGCTTGTTTTCGTAAATATCATTTTAAGCTAATAAAAATACCCTCCCCTACACCCCCTTCTCTCTCATTTCCTCTCCCTCAAATATGTATTCAATATATTACTGCAAAATCAGTAAAGGTTAATGACTATTTAATGACTATAATTTAAAATTTTTAGAAAAAGTATTTTTATAAAAAAATAAGCGAAAACCCTAAATTATTCTTATAAAAATATTATGTAGTCAAAGATCTACAATAAGTTGATCTTAAGACCAACAATAAAATTTTTGGAGAAAAAGAAATTCTACCCCCTTAGCAAATCCTGGATACGCCTATGGTGGACAATAAATTTGTCAAAATTTTTGGCGGTAGATAGATTTAACCTAACAAGGAACTTTCTATTGAATTTCGCTACATAAGCAAGTAGTTTATTGCACTAGTGCGCTGAAATTTATTAGTCTACATTGATATAACATTTAACGTCCCTCAAAATTAGCTATCCAGTGTGCTATACCAATAAATAAAATAACAAAGAGAAAATAAGAAATACTGAAAACAAAATTTCTAATTAAAATGCGCAATCGGCAAGACCCGATCAAAGTCCAGTCAAATAAAGGCTGAGAGGCAAAACCTTATCTTCTTCTCATTTAAATCCTCACTCAGCCTTGTTAAATCTAAGTTAGTTCTTACAAAGAAAAGCACATATCTATACTATACCTGAAAAACAAATAATATTTTTTATAAAAAATAAATTTATCCATAATGCTAAAAACTATTAACAAAATTTTAAAGGGAAAATTTTACTATTGTCAATCAAATATATAATGTAAAAAGCAACTTTTTACCTGTTATACTTTGAAATTTAAATTTGCCAAAAGGATATAATATATTTGTAAATTTTCCCTTATTTTAAAAATTTTAGATTTTTCTTGTTAATTTATAACAATTTATTATTTATTCCTTGATTTTAAGTTATTAAACCCGGAAAAAATATTTTCACATATTATAAATTGATAATTGATGGCTTATTTTATATTTTATTTAAAATTTTAACCTTAGCCTTCTTTAAAAAAAGTCATAGTTGCCAAAAAATAACTTTTGCCAAAAATACCATTTATATTGTATGAATACTAATTTGCTTAACATAAAAATAAGCCACTCTGTCCACCACCGTGAAAATTTATTTGGGATAGTCTTAGAAGTTACAAGCCATTGAATAGGTCAGTTCAAGTGGCGTTATAGAAGTTGCAACCAAATTATTAGCCAAATAATAACTATTCACACCTTAAGCATGAAGTCATCTAAACTTCTAGATTATATGAGATGAGTAATAGATTAGGATAAATTATAGCGGCTTAAACTACATTTATATCTACAGCTTGCAAAATTGATATACAAAAAGAATTCTAGAATAATTGATAAAATTGGCGAAAATATTTTGTTTAATATACAACAATTATTTTAGCGACAATTAAAGGTAAACGTTCATGATTTTTTAAATTGAAATAACTATCCTATTATAATTATTTAATTTGTGTAAAAAAAATACTTTATTATCAAGGCTAACCTTCCCCCCCCCCCTTCGTATATTTATCGAGGTTTTAGGTAAGGGCTAGTATATAAAATATTTTTTATCTTTCGTTCTGTTAGGATTTGCTAGAGGCATATATCAGAATTTGCCCATGATGGTAAAATAATTTACTATTTTTTTGCAAGAAAATTAAAATGTTTTTTATCATTATTTTTATCTGTTTCGTATTATATATCAGAGACCTGCAAGCCCTGTTCGGCCCAGCCCGCTTCGAGTTTTTTAAAAATACCCAGTCCCTAGGTAAAAAAAATTCTTTAAAAAAAATACCCGGGTTGGGCCTATTTTAAAACCAAATATTTTAAATCGTCTATTAGCTATAAAAATTAAAAATAAATAAATTATATTTTAAAAAATCTGGGCCGGGCAATGCAAATGGCACCTCTGCAGGTCTCTGATATATATATATTGCAAGGGAAAAAAGTTATTATAAAAATAAAAATGAAAATATAGAACTAAATATCTTGTTATTTAGTTTAAGGTTAACTCCATTTGATATAGGGAATCTAGGGGATCTTTAAAAATAATATATATTTTTTAAAATTAAAATTGGAGTAAAAAAAATTCATAAATATATCATCCATGTAATAGAATTCCCCGAATAAAATTTAAAAATTTTGAGAAAATCAACTAAATAAAAAAAATTTCCTGGAAAATATATTTTCGAAAAAGATTTCTCAAATAAAATTGCTAACCAAAATTATAAACACAAAAAGTAGTTAAAGTTAAACTAAATTTAACTTAATTTTTAAAACATTATCGATTAACTCTAAACCATATAATGTTTACCATTATGGTTTTATCCCGAATCAGTGAAATTTAAAAGCAACTGTTCATACCCCCTATCCTAAATTAAGAAAGGAAGGAAGAAAGTAAGGAAGGAAAGACAGACAGAAAAAAGAAAGAAGTTTCTGTGATATTAAACAAAATACTATCATAATTTTACAGTTATGCTGGATTTTTCATTTTTAAAGTATACTATTTTTTGAGACAGGCAGGCCTCCTTTTAAATAATCTAAATCTGAAATTCGCTCTAAAAATTCACCCCTCAAAGTTTCGAGGTTTCAAGTAATTAATAGAAAATTAAATAAACTTTTGTTTGCCTTTAAACATTTTTCTCAACTTTTTGATATTTATGGGAGAGAATTTAAAAAAACTTTTTCTCAATTAGCTGGAAAATAATTAGGATTCGTTTAATATGAATTTACTCATATTCTCAATTCCCTTTCATAAAATAGTTATCAATATGATTTTTTATATCACTATTGTATAAATAATATAAGGTAATCGTTTCATTTTCAACGTAGTCACTCATTAAGTTAGTGTCACATTTTCTTTCCAAAATGTCAAAAATCTAAATAACATTGCGAATGTGGATTAGCCGCAAAAGTTTATCTATGAAAGCAATTAGCTTTAATAAACATTCGTGGTAAAAGTTTCGCGAAAATCTGTTTTCTTTATGGTTTGCCAAATTTAAAATTGTATTAGAATTTGAACAAAAATCTTCAGAAATTTTTTGAGCAAATATTTTGAAGATTAATTTTAAAAATAAATTGTAATTTCAAACGAGAAATATTTTTTATGTATAGAAATTATAAAAGATTTAATTATATATTAAAAACTATTATAAAAAATATTTGAAACTTTTAGGTAAAATTTGATCAATTTATCCTTTAAAAAAATTTTTGCTCTTTAAAGATTAAAACAATGGAAATTTTAATAAATAAATAATTTATTTTTTGACCAATAAATTCATTGCAGTCGCCTACCCCACCCTTTTGTAATCATGAAATCATAATATACAATGAATTTTAAAATAATAATTATGACGGTTCCACGTCATTACAGTGAAATCATTACAGAGAATGTTACAGAGAAACCTTTATAGAGAAAACAATAATAGAGAATGCACTTATAGAGAAAACAATTATAGAGAAAGTCGTTTATAGAGAATTATTTTATAGAGAAAACAATTATAGAGAACGTCGTTTACAGAGAATGATTTTATAGAGAATGATTTTACAGAGAATATTTTTATAGAGAATGATTTTATAGAGAATGATTTTACAGAGAATGATTTTACAGAGAATGATTTTATAGAGAATGTATTTTATAGAGAATTATTTTATAAAAAATTTTATTTAAAGAATATGATTATTTTATAAAAAAAAATTATTTAAGAATATGATTATTTTATAAAAAAAAATAAATATGATTAATTTATAAAAAATGTTATAAATTTTTTTGTAAATTTATGTGCTCTGCATAGTCAAAGGGGAAAAAAATTATATGAAATATTATTAAATATTAAAATTACCTTATATAAGCGAATTATTGGGCAGTTTTTATTGTAAGGAAATTATTACAATCGGCAAAATATTAAGAGTTAAAATATAAAATTATAAAAACACTATTTTCGAATTTTAGAAAGTTTTTTTATAATCTTATATCGTGTTTAAATAAAATTTTAGAAGGTTACAATTATATTAGTATCAAGTGGATAGTAAATTCAGGGCAATCAGCTCTGTATAATATTATAATGTAAAAAAATATAAATTTATTATTTAAATATATTTATTAAGAGTAACTAGTTACTTTGGACAGTTACTTTGTATAAAATGTAGTCAGCTACAGTTAGGATTTTTGTAAATGTAACTAGTTATAGTTATCTTTTATCAAATCTACTTAATTTAACAACACTTATGTTATTTTAATTCTTCTTATAATATTATTTTTCCTAAAAATTTTAAATTATAGTTGTGAAACACGGATAATTCTTTCTTTAGTTAAAATATATTTGTCACCTTAATCGTACAATCAATGTGCTATATCATAATATTTTTATGGCATAATTGTTTGGTTATCAATTAAAAACAATCTATGTTATTTTATATAAACGGCTCTCTATCATTGTTTTTTCTATAAAAATTTTTCTATATAATTGTCTTTTTCTGTAAATTTTTTCACTTTTTTTTAAAAAATTATGGCTGAATTTATTTTAAGTAGTCGAAACAATCAGTTACTACTTCTTGATTTTTACCTCTTTCAAAAGGAAAAAACATCAAATCAAACAACCTATTGGAGATGTATTCAATTCCATGTGGATGAATGCAGTGGGCGCGCTCGAACTAAGAACGGAATACCTATATTCCACAATAAAAAACATAATCATGTACCAGACATTGCTGATATTGAAGCAAGAAAAGAGATGAATAAAATCAAACAAGAGGTTTCTAGTACCCAATCTCTGCCCAATAATATAATGGCCGATATATCTAGCAATATATCTATAGCCGCCATTGGGAAAATGCCTAGTTGTTCCTTAATTAAAAGGACAATTCAAAGAAAAAGACGCCAAGTAGGAAGAGCGCCTGCCGTTCCCTTAAGCCTGATTGACTTGGTCATACCTATTGAATATCAATTATCCAATAATGATGAACAATTTTTGTTATATGATAGTGGTCATCATGATCACCGATGCCTCATATTTTCGACCATAAAAAATTTAAAATTTTTATCAACATGTGATAAATGGTATGCAGATGGCACATTCAAGACATGTCCTCCTCTCTTCCAGCAAATATACACCATCCACGGGATGAAACATAAAACCATTATCCCAGCTATTTATGTCCTGATGACATCACGTCGCCAACAAGATTACCTTAATATTTTCAATCAAATAAATTTCCAAATTTTTTTAAATCCTAAATTCATCATGATCGACTTTGAAGCAGCCTTATCTGCTTTTAAACAGTCGTTTTTACTGACTGCTATCAGCGGGTGCCTCTTTCATATGTCGCAATGCATATGGCGCACTGTTCAAAAAAATTCATTAATTTGCAATGCATATAAAACGCAAACAAATTTTGCTATGTACATAAAAATGTTAATGTCACTGGCATATGTAACAGTGGAGGATGTAATTCATGGATTCGAGGAATTATGTACATCTGAATTCTATCAAGAAAATAGGGATATTCTCGCCCCCTTGATAGAATACTTTGAAGAGACTGGGATAAAGCCCTTAAATAATCCAGCATAGTTCTTGAATAAAAATCTTCAACAATTAGAAAAATCCTATTGGATCTTTCACGATATTGTTTCTTTGACAGCGGGGCCATTAATCCTAAAGAGTATTGTTCCAATTAGTAACAATTCGGACTATCTTCGTCTTTGAGAGCTAAAAATGGAAAAGTTTTTAATATAATATAATTACTAACTCTTTATAAATTTCAAGATCGTTGGATGATGGGAACTTATATGAGACGAAAAACTTTGATGCCAGCCTTCTACTGAATTATTGGTATTCGGTTCACCAGCTAGTGTTGATTCGTAGCAATTCCATAGAGAAATGCTAAATATTGGCGACCTCCTCTCCATAGCTATCATTTTTCCAATCCACGTCTCTTCAAAGTATTCTATCAAGGGGGCGAGAATATTTCTATTTTCTTGATAGAATTCAGAGGCACATAATTCCTCGAATCCATGAATTACATCCTCCACTGGTACATATGCCAGTGACATTAACATTTTTATGAACATAGCAAAATTTGTTTGCGTTTTATATGCATTGCAAATTAATGAATTTTTTTGAACAGTGCGCCATATGCATTGCGACATATGAAACAGGCACCCGCGGATCGCAGTCAGTAAAAACGACTGTATAAAAGCAGATAAGGCTGCTAATTCAAAGTCGATCATGATGAATTTAGGATTTAAAAAAATTTGGAAATTTATTTGATTAAAAATATTAAGGTAATCTTGTTGGCGACGTGATGCCATCAGGACATAAATAGCTGGGATAATGGTTTTATGTTTCATCCCGTGGATGGTGTATATTTGCTGGAAGAGAGGAGGACATGTCTTGAATGTGCCATCTGATACCATTTATCCAGGCGCGTACGCAGGAATTTGATCTGGGGGGGGGGGATAATAAATTTTTTTGAGAAATATTATTGTTTTTTAAAAATATCAAGCATAAATTTATTAGGACTAATAACTATTCCTAATACACAATTTTAAATTAATGTGAATTATAAAAAAATTATATGTAAAGAATCACTTAAATGACCCAAAATAGAAATTTGAATTTTTTGAGCCTTTACACAAAAAGTTTCTTAGGAATAATTGTATTTTGTATGTTATATATTTACAATGTAAAATCCAATCTTCGTTGGGATTGAGCTAATTTTTCAATTATCTCATCCTTGCTTGTCGCCAAATGCCTATGAATATTCAAAAGATCCAAACCTTTCAATCTACTTTCACATGTTGTACTTCTTGGTATGTTTTTCAGAGACCTGCTGGCCCGGCCCCTGGGCCGGACAATATTTAAATTTTTAAAATATACCCGGGCCGGGCCCGAAATTTTTTTAAAAAAACACCCTGGCCGGACCTGAATTTTTTTAAAAAAACACCCAAGCCGGGCCTAAATTATTTTTTTAAAGACACCCAGGCCGGGCTGTATTTTTTAAAACAGCCTATATTAGAAATCGTTATTATTAGCTATAAAAATCAAAAATAAATATAATTTATTTTTTTTTTAAACCGGGCCGGGCCTGAAAATTTTATTTTAAAAAAAGCATGGCCGAGCCTGAAAATTTTTAAAAATTGGGAATTTAATCTAAAATGTGTTTGAAATAATGCAGAGCATCCATAGCATTTTTTGGGACTATATCAACTATAGTTAATCTTATAAACATAGTTATTCAGCTAGTAGGGCATCATAAGATACTTTATCAATTTCATAATAAAAATCTAACAAATATTTTTTTTTCTATCACCATCTGAAAAAGGTTGGGAAGGCTTTTGTGGAAGTAATATTTGCAGATGTAAGTGCTGCATGATGAATTAAAAATTCATTTATTTGGGTTATAAATGTATCTGCATCTAAGATATACTCTTCTACAGATCATATATTAATGTTGTAACGATGAGCTTGCCTTGCTACAAGTCGAGGGAGACAAATATTAAACACGTATAGCTCTGCTTTTGACTCAACAATAAAATATGAAAATCTTCATCAACGCCCTAATTTCCTTTGTCATGTTTTTGAAAAGTAATACTTAAAATAGTTAAATAATACATTCTAATGAGAAATAAAATTTGGAATAAGCATTGAATCCAATAATTTTCTTGCTTCTGAGGAAATATTTCTTTCAGGCCATTGTGATATTTCAGTAATAACAAATAATTGGCCTAACTCCTTAATAGCTGTTAGTGCTTGATAGAAGAGGCTCTATCTCGTTGAGGTTGCAATTTCTTTTTCCCTGTTGGACCAGAAGTTTCAGAAATAATTATTATTTGACTAGAAATTTGAAAATGGTAGATAAATATTACGCCACTAAAAATTTGAAAATAATAAGTAAATATTAAGGCGGAAAATTTGAAATCGAAATTAATTGATAAAATAACTTATGAATGTGATAATAAATGTAATAAAATATATATTTAATATGAGATACGAATAAATATTAACAAATATAAATTAATATAAACAATAATATTTTTGAAAAATATATCGGCATCTGCATTTTTTGGCTTTGGGGGGGCGGGATTTGTCCCCCTCACCACCCCCCCCCCCGCTTCGTACGCCAATGCATTTATCACATGTTGATAAAAATTTTAAATTTTTTATGATCGAAAATATGAGGCATCGGTGATCATGATGACCACTATCATATAACAAAAATTGTTCATCATTATTGGATAATTGATATTCAATAGGTATGACCAAGTCAATCAGGCTTAAGGGAACGGCAGGCGCTCTTCCTACTTGGCGTCTTTTTCTTTGAATTGTCCTTTTAATTAAGGAACAATTAGGCATTTTCCCAATGGCGGCTATAGATATATTGCTAGATATATCGGCCATTATATTATTGGGCAGAGATTGGGTACTAGAAGCCTCTTGTTTGATTTTATTCATCTCTTTCTTGCTTCAATATCAGCAATGTCTGGTACATGATTATGTTTTTTATTGTGGAATATAGGTATTCCGTTCTTAGTTCGGGCACGCCCACTGCATTCATCCACATGGAATTGAATACAACTCCAATAGGTTGTTTGATTTGATGTTTTTTCCTTTTGAAAGAGGTAAAAATCAAGAAGTAGTAACTGATTGTTTCGACTACTTAAAATAAATTCAGCCATAATTTTTTAAAAAAAAGTGAAAAAATTTACAGAAAAAGACAATTATATAGAAAAAAATTTATAGAAAAAACAATGATAGAGAGCCGTTTATATAAAATAACATAGATTGTTTTCAATTGATAACCAAACAATTATGCCATAAAAATATTTTGATATAGCACATTGATTGTACGATTAAGGTGAAAAATATATTTTAACTAAAGAAAGAATTATCCGTGTTTCACAACTATAATTTAAAATTTTTAGGAAAAATAATATTATAAGAAGAATTAAAATAACATAAGTGTTGTTAAATTAAGTAGATTTGATACAAGATAACTATAACTAGTTACATTTACAAAAATCCTAACTATAGCTGACTACATTTTATACAAAGTAACTGTCCAAAGTAACTAGTTACTCTTAATAAATATATTTAAATAATAAATTTATATTTTTTTACATTATAATATTATACAGAGCTGATTGCCCTGAATTTACTATCCACTTGATACTAATATAATTGTAACCTTCTAAAATTTTATTTAAACACGATATAAGATTATAAAAAAACTTTCTAAAATTCGAAAATAGTGTTTTTATAATTTTATATTTTAACTCTTAATATTTTGCCGATTGTAATAATTTCCTTACAATAAAAACTGCCCAATAATTCGCTTATATAAGGTAATTTTAATATTTAATAATATTTCATATAATTTTTTTCCCCCTTTGACTATGCAGAGCACATAAATTTACAAAAAAATTTAAAACATTTTTAATAAATTAATCATATTTAAAAAAAAATTTTTATAAAATAATCATATTCTTTAAATAATTTTTTTTTATAAAATAATTCTCTTTTTATAAAATAATCATATTCTTTAAATAAAATTTATAAAATAATTCTCTATAAAATACATTCTCTATAAAATCATTCTCTATAAAATCATTCTCTATAAAAACATTCTCTGTAAAATCATTCTCTATAAAATCATTCTCTGTAAACGACATTCTCTATAATTGTTTTCTCTATAAAAATTTCTCTGTAAAATACATTCTCTATAAAATAATTCTCTATAAAATAATTCTCTATAAAATAATTCTCTATAAAATAATTCTCTATAAAATAATTCTCTATAAAATAATTCTCTATAAAATAATTCTCTATAAAATAATTCTCTATAAAATAATTCTCTATAAAATAATTCTCTATAAAATAATTCTCTATAAAATAATTCTCTATAAAATAATTCTCTATAAAATAATTCTCTATAAAATAATTCTCTATAAAATAATTCTCTATAAAATAATTCTCTATAAAATAATTCTCTATAAAATAATTCTCTATAAAATAATTCTCTATAAAATAATTCTCTATAAACGACATTCTCTATAATGATTTTCTCTGTAAAAGTTTCTCTATAATTGTTTTCTCTGTAAAAGTTTCTCTGTAATGACGCGATACCAATTATGACAATTATCTTATATTTCATCTTCACTGATTATATTATAACATGTTTAAATTATATGTATATTTAAAATAAACCCTATAATTGGACTGTGGTAGCAGTAAATAAAAAAACGGCGTCTACTAAATATAAAAGGTATTTTACTTATAATTAGACCCCCCCCTACCCCCCACCATTAGCCTACATGTACTAGCGGCTGAAGCTCTGACTTTTATAATTTAGTAGCGTTAGCAACAAAGTAGTCAATTAGGTTAGTGGCCTTTTTGGAACAAGTGAACACCAAAATAATATGGATTGGTTTACGTTAAATTTGGTAAACTTATAATTGAATATTTTTTTACCCTCAGGCGCTTAGGTTGCGCCATTGTTTTAGTAAATTAATAACTAATATTAACGTCATTTTTATACTTGAAAATAGAGAATGCCAAATGATATTATGAATTATAGCGTATTTCGGATGTATTCTGTATTTTAATTTTTTTGATATAATTTTGTTTGTTGTTCATTTCAAAAATGGGTTATTATAAGATTTTTAATTTATATTATGCTAATTTTATAAAAAAAATTAGTATCGAAAATGTATCTTGGATCTTTTATATATATTTTACTTTTTTAGTGAATCTATATCGGAATTTAAATTCCTGCTTAAGCCACCATATCAGTTACATGTCATAATTAGTTAGAAATGACTTATAATAAAGAGAATCTAATCGGAAACTTGAGAACAATAAGAGAGAGTCGACCCAAGGAGAATTTAAGACAAGAAACTATAAAACTATAACTAAATAATTTCTAAACCAAATATTGGCAAAATCCGTTTACTAAACACTTTGGTAAATATCTAATTAGTATAAAAGAAAATAGATTTTGATCAATTTTTTAAAAGAAATATATTTTTATAATATATACCAAAATTACCTTCTTTCTCAGGTATAAGCGATTTAAACTATTGTGAGCTTTTATTATCATAAACCGTTTCGGAAATATAAAAACTAACAAATTATAAGCACTTATAAGAAATTTGCAACATAAACAGGGAAAAAAATTAATAGCAAAATAAATCAGAATCAATTTTTTTTATAATTTCATTGTATAATATTTTAAAAAACACTTTATGTTATGGTAATAACCTTTTAATATTTATTGTTTTATATTTAAAAGTTTAATTTTTTTTTTAGAAATGCTTTATCAGGTTTCATAAACTCTCTTTTAAAATATCTATTACGTTAAAAGTCGATTTGCGTAATCAGATTTATTAGCCATGCAATATCACATCTTGCAAGATTTCCTTGAAAATAAATAAGGATAGATATTCTACACATGATTAAATATATTTTCCTAAAAACAAATAATACAAAAATTTCGAAAAAATATATGATTTAAAGTTGGAAATAACAGAAATGCTTTAAGAGTTTTTTTTTTAATCTTTAAAAATTTGATTTTGCAGGGCAGAATAATACATATTCTATAACTTACAGAAAATTCAAGTCTTTAGGTCAGATGCCTAAATGGTTCCAAAAATGTTTCACCAAAAAAATATGTTTATTTTTTTGGATATATACTACTAAATTTGGTTATGATATATATAATAGAAACCTGCAAAGGTAGGGCCGGGTCCTGCCTAGATTTTTTTATAGGAAAATTTTTGGCCAAGCCCGATTTTTAAAATATATTACACTTATTTTTAATTTTTATAGCTATTAATGGCTTTTTAAAATATTCGATTTTAAAATATGCAACACTACCCAGGTATTTTAGGTATTTTTAAAAAAATAATTTTAGGCCCGACACGGGTATTTTAAAAAAAAAATTTTTAAGCTCGGCCCGGGTATATTTAAATTTTTAAAAAATAAACAGAGCCGGGTCTGCAGGCCTCTGATATATTTAAGAAATCGTGAATTTCGAAAAGAATCTGTGACCGTCGAAAAGATTCCCTTGTCAATCCGATGGTTCTGAGTGTAAATTCAGGATTAATAATCCGTTTCATCTTTTAGGGGATGATATATAATAGATTCGATTCGACGAGATTAATATTTATTAAAAGTCTATTTAGAAAATTGATATACGTTGACTTGGCAACCAAAAATATGCTCTTGAGAATTTTTAAATGCAAATTCAAATTTTAGCACCTCAAATGTAACTTCTAAATTTTTTACATTTCTAGTAAATATTTTATATTATAAAAGTTGCTCTGAGATTAATATCAATTTTATCATTTATAAATACATTGCCAATATTTATGTCAATTTATTACCTTAAAATTGACTTTTGAATAAATGTGAAGATCCCAGGTAAGTTTTAACGTGGTGCGTATTAACCGTCCATTTTTAAGCAAGGATTTATTTTTAATGAAAACAATCCAGCTATATTTATAAGAAACCCAGAATTCGCGAGGTTATCTAGGGTCATAAATGATAATATAAAGATGTTAGTAAATTATATGATAATCTTAAGTGACAACAAGATAAAATAATATGGATGAAGTTGGGTTTTCAATTATTTACTTAGATTAACATTTTTATATAATTTTTTTTTAGAAAGGCTAAAAAGTAACCGTTTAATTGATAATTCTTTAAAAAAATTTTAATTAATTAAAAAAATTTGATAATTATACCTTAAATAAATATTTTGAAAATTTTACTTTGATAACTTCAGTTACTGGTTCCGGTTGCCAAACCCCAAAAAATTTTAATTTATTTACCTTTCTTTCTTTTTCCTTGATTACTTAAATAAAAATATGTGTGAAATAATCATGAAATTAATATCGGTTTCTTTAGTAAACAATGAACAAAGTGGATCTGCAGGAAATTTTGTTAAAATATTTATTTTGCTTATAATTTTAGTGATTAAATGATCTTCTACTATGATCATATTCATTCATAAATACGATTTTTTTCAAACTAAATTTTGTGGTTATTGATTTAATAAGAAGATAATGAAACCTAAATCCTCCATTATTGGCTATTTTTCCATAGGATATACTTCTGGTTTAAAAAACGGGGTCAGGTCTAGCCGGACAACTTTAGTGTAGAAATTATATGTATTTTAAAATGAATTTTTTTTTGAATGCACTAAAAATAAAAATTCTTCATAAATTTTTTTAAAAAAATCTTCAATTAAAGCATGTTTTTCCTTTTGTATTATTAGAATAATATTGTATGATTCTTCTTAAATCTCATTCATGATTCAAAATAAAAATCCGATCTCAAATTGAGCTCGATTGCGGCATTAAAGTTATATTCTAATCTTATTCACCGAATTTTTTAATTATTATATCTCAGCAACCTATTAGTTAAATATTAACTTTCGCAATTTATGTTTCTATTTCTTTGTCAAAGTTATTTCTAGTGATCACTTGATAATAATTCTAAAATCTAAAATATCATAGTCTTTATTAGTTTCAAAATTCCATTGGTTTTTAGTTTACCAGTAACTTCTAAATATAAAATTCCTAATTATCACCTTTAAATAACTAAACACAATTATCTCTATCTACCATGACTGTTACCTTTGTCTTTAATTTTAGATTTTATATCCTACATAAACATAATCTTAACAACATAATATTTCCTTTTCATCTTTATTTATATATTTTTCTTACGTTCTTCTGGAATTTTTTTTTTTGTATTAGAATACAGTTTGACCCATCTCCTTGTTGTCCCACCGGTCACAGACTGCAGGTTGTTAAGGGCCGATCTCCTCCGCTCTTCGGCACCATTGTCACAACGACATGGTTGTCATTGTGCATCAAAACCTAAATATAAAAATAGAAAACAAATATATATATATATAAAAGGAAATTAATAATAATTAGGAATTACGAAATCATAAAATCAACTTTAATTCTTTATTCAAAATTATAATAGTAAACATCATAAAAAAATAAAATAAAATTAAATTAAAAAATTAAAAGTAAATTTTAGTTAAAATAATAATCCTCTTTTTCGCATCATAATTTCTCCATTATATATCCTTTTTCTTTAATCAACATTTACATAGTCTCACTAGCGAAGAATAAAAAGTTCTACATCCCACTTGTTAAAACTGTTAAAGTATGAAAAAATCTACAAATCTCACGCGTTTTTTTCTCATTTACATAGACGGGGATATTTTAATAAAACATTATTTTTGTTTACGATTTGCATAATGCATTTTTTTGTAAAGTAAAACTGCAACATAAAATAGTTCTGGTTTCGGTTCCATACATTAAAAATTTTTACAAAACCATTAAACTATATTTCATAAAAATATCAATTATCCTAAATTCAATATATCAAATTAATAAATTCCCACAAAACAAATCTTTCTTTCTTTCTTTCTCTCTCTTTCTCATTTTCTTTCTTTATTCCTTAAGCCCGCCCACCCGTTCTATAAATTTAAAATTATCATCAAAAATAAATGAATGTCGAGATCATTCATTATTTGGAGGATTGCGTCGCATATTCAAAGAAATCTATTTGTTTATAATCTTTTTTAATACATATGTCCTTAATTAAATATTCAAAGATAAATGTTTATTATGTTATTAAAATAAATCATGATATTTTGAAACAATATAAAAAAATTTTAAGAAAATCAAATTAACCTTTAAAAAAAACCCAAATAATTTTTATTATTATTATTATTTAAAAGAAAATATAAAATTTAAATATTTTTTTTTCATTACCTGTAAACAACACTAAATGTTATTTATGAATAATAATAACATAAACTAAAGATTAAAATTAATTTTCATAATCAATAAAAGTAAATAATTTTTACCTATTCTACAAAAATATATATTATTTTGACTTATAGAATAATCTGTAAAATTTTTTATCAGATTTAATACCTATTTCGATTCCCAAATAAAATTCAAGTAAATCATATTGATTTTTAGAATCCACTCAAAATGGAAAAAAAATTATCTAGATTTTCTAATGTAAAATTTAATAGAATTTTCCTTATTTGAAACAATTATTTAATATCGATCAATTTTTTGGTATTAATTATCAATCTCGCCTATTATATTGTTTATCAAGATGAGCAAGGTTCTGTTGAATGGATTCAATGAGGGATCGGATAAGACGTTTAATGACAGTCATAACCAATCATTAACTAAAAGTTATAGTGTTGATGTTAGTATTTTACTACTATTTTATATCTTTTTTATGGTTGCTTTTTTTTTATTAAACAATATCATATTTTAATTTTACTGATTATTTTATAATGCAAATATTTGACTGACTAATCGTGGTATTAATTAAAATTTTTCGAAATGACTCTAATTTTTTTAAAAAAATATGAATTAATCATAATTGAGATCTGTAAAATCAACTGCTCCGATCTCCACCCGTAACCTGATAGAATTTTTCTTCTTAGGTCCAAGCGCGGGCTCTTACAATTTAATGAGGATCATCTATTTTATTTCTATTTATTATATAATGTGATATTAATATTAATATATAAAAAATTTTCTACATCATGATATTTTAAAAAAAAATTTTTTAAATTTATTTTATAATTGTTAGAGGCCGGCGTAGTCCGATCTGCCCCATATTCTGAAAATCCGAACCGCAAAATTTATTGGATAAATTGTTCAAGATATTTTTGCTGGGCAGGCCGGTCCGTTTTCCTTTATTAAAAAAAGTACTACATGTCACGCAGGGAAACTTGTACAATTCATACGAACTGGCAAAAATAATTACGGGTTCAGTCGATAAACTCGGCTGTGGTGCGCATGGACCTAATTTGCAATATTCAACCAGGCAAAAAAAAGGAAGAATATGATAAATATATATCTAATTTAATAGGTCACGGGCTCGGCCTAATTTTATTGATCCGACCGGGCTAACAGGCCGATTCAGCGGCTCTAAATCATATTATATGTAACAAATTTATACTCAACATAGTGCGGATATTCTAGTCACATTCGAACCCTAATAGGGGATGCGCTGTTTGAAGAGACATTTCATAAAGGGGACGATATATTTTCCTCCAATTCTCCACCCACTTCTCCCGAGGAAGATAATATAGACAATATAAATAGTGCTGCATTTGAGATGGTTCACCAGATAATTGAGGGCAAGCTTAAAAATGGCGATATTCCGAATGATCACAATTATTCAGATAGTAAATAATAAATGACTTTAATCTATTGCGTTAATATTTATTTTCCTAACATATTTTAAGCCGCATTTGATTTCAGCCCCGGCTGTACCAAATAGCCATTTTTTATTTTGGGGTAATTAAAACCGCTAGCGAAATTCTTAGTATTCCATTATCACTATTAATATTTTTTTTTGTACCATTATAAAATATTTGATTTGCTTAATATAAATGAATTTCGTTTTAGATTCAAAATTTCTTCATTAGTTTTTGATCGGTAAAAATAAAAAAATTGTACAGTAAAATAAAAAATAATGTTTTTTTTATTACTAATAATGAATCTTGTGTAATGATAAAGGTCGTGGAGATTCAACGACTGAAAAAATTTTTTGCATATTTCTCATACTGATTGAAAATCTGTCTTCCTCATGAGACATTCCCTAAACTAACCTTTGTAAGGAGAGTTTTATCCCGCGAAAATTTAAAGTACAATTTCTTACATTTTTTTTAAACCTTAATAAACATTGATGGTAAAAGAAAATTTTATAAGTCAAAAGAATTCGATTTAATTTATCTCTATACTAATAACTATGATTAGAACTAGAGTGTTTGAAATGTTTAGATATCCAAAGAATTTGATAATTATTTCTGATAATGACTGCTTTAGAAAAATGAGATTATTATAAATTTTTCATATAACTCCTTATAAAACCTTCTTGTGCTACAGGAAAAAAGAAATTCCAAATAGCTTGTATTATAAGATGAAGCCTTCGACATAAAGCTATTACAGAATTTTTTGTATCTATAATATCCTATTTTGTATACCCTTAATATCAGATTCTCCTAAAACACATTTATCTGAAGCTGATACATTATTAGATTTAATATGACTGCCGATTTCTTTCATTGTATTAATACACAACAATTTTATGCAATATTTTTCAAAAAATGATTTGCTTGAAGTTATGAGGATCACGAATATTATTATATTACAACTTAGAAGACTATGAGATAATATCGAGGAATTTTCGAGATTTATATGATTGTTGAGGTAATCGCGAAATTATATAATTTTGAGCTTCACAAGCTCGACTTTACCGACAAACAAATATTTCCAATATTAATGTGGACTCAATTGAGGTTTATTATAAAATAAGCATTTTTATTCCACTTGGATTAATTTTCACTCAAATCAAAGAATGATTTGTGATTTATTAAATGGCTCTATAAAACTCTCTGATCTGAGGACATATCAAATCTTGATATTGAAAAAAATATTGAGCTATGTTTTATTCAGAGGATATAAATTCATTTGAACGTCAATTATATCAGAATTTAAATGGTATGAAAGATTCATTTTTATAGATAATTCTCCAGGAAATACAATGGAAGCATTGCATACTTTAGAATATATTATATAGGTTTTCTAAATATATTAATAATAAACAAATGAAAATTATCCTGATTTATGTAATTTTGTAATAGAGTTATAAATAAATATTCTACTATAATTTTCTTTAAAGGTAAAATGAATTATCTTGTAAGAATTCAATATTTTTAAGATTTTCTATTGATATTTCGAATATTATGAATTATAAATTTCCGGGATTTAGTGAGCGTTCTAAATTTTGTTCCCAGGAATGTTTCCGAATAAATGTCTAAAATGATGAAAATTTTTGGTCTCTACATTGTTAGAGTTAACATCCCAAAAATGTAAGACTCTATTTTAAATCTCACGACATAAGGGTTTATTTAAGTTTGAAAACAAACATTTAGACTGAATCATTAAAAAATATATATTAAAAAAATTACACATTATATTTGACTATTAATAGGTAATCAAGGTAAAAAGTTGCATAATCAAGAGATCTATGATGACGAAGGAAGTAACATAACTTTCATAATACTTGGCATCCAAAATGAACTAACTCACGCCTTAAACGAATTGCTAACGGCTTCTAAGGTTAATTTTCACGAACCTTTCGTTATCAATATAAATATATATACCTTTAATGTGCTTGATCCTGCAAAATATCTATTACCTGATTAATATTTTTGGCCAATCCTTGTAATTAGTATATAAATAGTAAATAACTCAAAAGTTTCTGATTTCAGACCAAATTAAATTTAATGGATATATGTATTTTACACAACACACACTGGATCTTTTAGGCATAATCAAATTTTTCTAAGTTTTGAAAAAGGGCTCAGCGAAATAATTTGCTAATTTATAACTTAAAATTATTTATTTTGTTAATTTTTTTTAAATCTCGAATATTTGATTTAGAAGGAAATGCATTAGAGTTTGTATAAAATACTTACACTATAAAATTCTGACAATTTTTTTAAAATATTACAGATATTGAATGATTACACACTTTGCCGGTGACATATAAACAGGAATCAATTAATGAGAAATAGTTTTTATATAGTTCAAAATTACTATCATTATTCAATGGGTGCTAAATTTTAATTAAGTTATCTTATATATATTTTTTTTGATATATGTAATAATAGAAATACAAATACAATATAGTTCATGTTGACACTAGACTTAATAAAAGAGATGAAGATTTATTAGATGTAAAAGCTAATGGGAAAGGGAATGTAGATTACGATGATAACAGAAATATAAATTTAACTATGGATATCTTGGTAAAAATCAGATTTGGAGTAAAAGACAGAAGGCTATTAACTAGCGTCACAAAATTTTTAAAGGAAAAGTTTGAAGGCAAGATAAAGTTCATAGCTAGTATCGGTCAAAAAAATATAGTCAGAAAAAAATTAGCAGCGCCACTAGATGTATCAGATGAAATGGATTCAAAAAGTTTTTTTTTATAACATTTTTTTTTTATTATGTTACATATTTGTGGTTCACATTTTTTTTTTGATTACTCTCATTTTTAAAAAAATAAATTTAAATTTCTGTTATTTAAGAGGGAATTGAGGTGTTCGAGTAGATAGTATTGTGAATCAAATCTCTTTGAATCATAATCATATATTTTTTTATAAAATTTATTCGTATCAAAGTACTATCATAAAATATCTTAAGTATTATAAATAACATTTTTTCAAAATATATATATCTATCTCAAATTCAAAAACATCTTTTTAATCGATACAATAATAATGAGTAGAAAATAATAATCGATTATCGAAGTTGCGCAATATAAAATAAAATAAAATGTAATTTAAATTATGATATAAAATGAATTTAAGTTAAATAATAAAATAATTAAAGCAAAACTAAATTAAATATAAATCGTATAATATTTTTGTTATTGCCGTAAAACATTAAAACTAAAACAAAATCATTTAAATAAAACTAACACTTAAATTGAGACTTAAATTCGTCAAGGCCTCGACTTTTTGATATATACTTTCGGGTGGGTTATAAAAATTGCTTTATTGCTATCGCTTAACTTATTCATCTATCATTAATTTTTAAAATCGAATGTATATCGCGAGTTATCTCGATATCACCCTTGGTGCTAGACATAATCATATAGAGGAAATTTTAAATTAATTTTCTTTTTATAAAAATTTTTTTTACTAAATTTAATATATTTATATAATCTTTAAATAATTTATTTTATTATCCATTTTAGTATCTTTATCAAACAAAAATATTGTAACAAAACATTTATTTTTATTTTTTATAGATATCCTTTTACTTTATATTTCCTTTATTGATAAGTAAGAATCAGCTATTATTTATGTTCACCTTCAAAGAAAAAAGGAAGAAATCCGCTGCCATGATAATTAATATTTAATTTAAAGTATCGATGATATATTAAACAAGAGATACCATCTTCTCCTCGGAGCTGCCAAGGCAGCCACCATGTTATAGATAGGGGATTGAGGTGTTCGAATGGATAGTAAAACAAATTTTTTTAAATCATAATCAAATATTTTTCTATAAATTTATTAGTATCATAAAATATCATAAGTATCATAAATCACATTTCAAAATATATATCTATCTCAAATTCAAAAACATTTTTCTTTTATATTTATCAATAATTAGATATAAAAATAATAAGTAAATAATAATCAATCTAAGTTACGCAATAATAAAAAAAATGCGATTTAATAAACAATGATATTTAAGTCAATAAAATAATAAAAACAAAACTAAATATAATTATAAATATAAATATAAATCGTATAAAATTTTTGTTATTGCCGAAATACATTAAAATTAAAACAAATATCATTAAAATAAAACTAAAAACTTAATATAAACATATATAACACTTTTTTTCTTTATTCCATAACTATCTTTGATAAAATATCAATCGAATAACCAATAATTCGTTCATGGGCTTAGATTCATTTATATTAACGGTTAAACATGATATAAGCTAGAAAGAGGATACTTTATTTTTAATTATATGTTTATTATCTTTTTATAAATAAATAAAAAAAGAGGATATATGGGTACCGAAACATATATCGGATTTAGACTTGTGCAATCACATCTTAGTAAAATTCGAGCCTGAATTGCATTGCTCACATCCGGTTGGTTTCTAAACAATATTTTATTTTTATCATATAATTATTCTTATTATTGTATAGGAATATAATAATAAATAAGATAATATTAACCACATAAATTTATATGATAAAATTATCGTTTCCTTCCCTATGTTATAAAATTGTGATCATAATGATTTTTTAAAATAAATAAAAATCTTGATTATTTTGCAATATCTTTGCCATAAATGTATACAATTAACAAAAATAATAAAAAAATATTAAACTATTTAAAATTTAATTTAAGGTTAAATATATTTCACAAAAATTAGTTAAAAAGGTGTATTAAAATTTACAAATGAACTTAACAGTAATTGAAGTTAATTAATAAGATCTCAAGAGCTATGATAAAGTATCATGTGGATAGGAAAACCATTTAGTTTAATACTGTATTCATCAGCGTATTTAGGGGAAAAGATCAAACAAAATTTTTTATATTTATAAATATTATTAAAAAATATATGTAATTATAAGCATATCAAATATTGAAATAAAGTAGAAAAAATTTAAAATTATTTATATGTAAACATTTTCTCTAAATGCTTGATTGAACTAATAAATAGAAATATTTAAAAAAATAGAGATGTTGAGAATTGTCCTTCTGAAAAGTAATTATATAATAATATATTAGTATTGTTACAAATAAATTTCAATAGTTGTAGTTTATTATACTTTTACCTAGCAACATATGTCAATATTTAATAATTAATCTTTAAATCTTATATCGCCTAATTGCACATATTACAGGGCTTTGCTGATAAAGAATACAGAAACAGAAGGGGGAGTATCGTTAAAATGGCATTCGATTATAAATTGTAAATACTCGAATATTTTATTATAAAATATAAGATATTTTATATATTAAAATAATAGGAAATTAAGACTACTAATATCAAAGATGGTAAAACTAAAAGTATCAGTACAGTTTTAGGTCAGCTTTTGTTCATATCGATGTAAAATCTATTTAATATATTATTTAAAGTTTCTATTAATAATAACACTTATGTTTACTGATTAATTATATTTTATAGCACGGATGGCCCTATACCTAGGGTAAACTATACTCCGGGAGAAATCAAAACATGGTAAAAACATTCTCATTTAATTCAAATCAAACATATCGAAAATTCTATAAGTTCATTTAATCCTTTATGATTTTTTTTACAATTTTTATAGGTCGCTCATATACAAAAAATGCAAAGATTTGCACATGCACCACGCTTGCGAAGAATATAATAGAGTGTTTGAATTATTGGAAAACGAAGGTATTTTTCGGCCAACAGTTGTCCCACAATTAGAGGATCTATCCAATTTTTTGAAAAGTATACATTTTAGAAAATAACTTAATAATTTTTAATGGCATTTAATCCTAATCTATTAATTTATTTCCTATAAGACTTATAGTATACATTAAAATTTTTGTAAATTGAAACAAATATTAACCTAGAGAAATCGGGATTTCAATTGCGGCCAGCGGCTGGTTTACTTACGGCCAGAGATTTTCTAGCTAGTTTAGCTTTCAGAGTGTTTCAAGCCACTCAGTACATGAGACACACTTCTGCACCATGGCATACACCCGAACCGTTATTTATTACTTCTATTAATTTTCATTTTTCTTCTTCACTTTCCTTCATAAAATTAATAACTTTTTTAATTTTTATTTAAAGTTTAATCTAATTTATAATAATTTGTGGCCCTTTTTTTTATGCGAAACAAAATATTAATTTATCATCAAAAGTGACGTAATTCATGAAATTCTTGGTCACATACCTATGTTAGCAGATCCCGAATTTGCCCAACTATCGCAAGAAATAGGATTAGCATCTTTAGGTGCTAGTGATGAGGAAATCGTTAAATTGGCTACTGTAATTATATTTATAAGAATATATATATATCAATCATTGGATATTCTTCGAATACAAAAATTTTCTTTAAAAAAAAATTAAGCTCTATTGGTTTTCAGTGGAATTTGGTTTGTGCAAAGAGAATGGACAAATAAAAGCTTACGGAGCTGGACTGATGTCATCTTTCGGAGAATTAGAAGTTTGTTTACTTTTTTCCTAGAACAAAATAAATTTATCTTATATAGTTGTATTCGTTGATAAGTTGTATGTTAACTTTTTGATCGGTCAAATGCGACCATTCAAATACTGGTCAAATTAAAAATAATTATTTTCACCTTAGTTAGCAATGTTGGATATTATATTTTAATATATATAATAGATGTTAGGATTCGATTCCTTCTATTATTGATAATTTATTTTCGTTTAGTAAGAATCGCCAACGGAAACAACGGAGCTAATATACTTTCCATGTATATTTTTTTAAAATAATTCTGGAGATTGTTGTATAATCGATATCTATTTTTTGTGACAATGTTACCTCAAACAGATCACTTTATTTCTAAAGAAGGGATTTAAGGTACTAATTTTTTTTAAATGGCACCTTCTTTCAGGATCATATAAGTTAAAATAGAAGTTCCTAGTAATGGGCTTTATCAAAAATACACTATTTTTAAGATGATATATATTTTGTATCTAGTAAATGGCAGTATTGTAAGCAGCACTCACAATTGTATAATAGCGAATAATGCAATATTTGGACTGACAATCCTAATGCTAAATATTATCCATAGGCAAAAACTACAAAACCTAGGATAGAAAGATATTAAAATGGACTAGATAAAATTTACATTTCTCTCCTATACAATATATATTTTTCTCTTCTATAAGGTGTGAATTTAAAGGAAGAAAATATTATAGCCAAATGTTTATTAAGTATAAAAGAGACAATATTATTCTCAAAAATTAGCTTTTTCAATTTAAGAAAAATTTGCTAATGCAATTGCTCATTTATTATTAAATTTGGCTTGGTCCTTTGGCTTTCAAGCGAAACGGCATTTTGCTAGTATATTTTGCTTTTTCATTATTAAATTTTTTAACATTTGCCCATTTGTTATATTATTTAGCTATTTGCTATTAAATTTGATTCCATTTTGGGCTTTTAAGCGAAATGCCATTTTTCTAATTAGCAAGTACTTTTGCTCATTTACTATTAATTTTTCTAATTTACTATTACATTTGCTCATTCACGGGGTCTCGTTCATTGAATTGTAAAGCTGAGAATTATTATCTTTATAGAATCAGCTTCTTACGCAGGTAGTAACCCTTATTGGGATCCTCGATCCTAGAAATTCGAATTCCAACTATTTAAAAAGGTTAAGGTGTGAGAGCCGGACAACGTTGTCGTGACGATTATGGGCAGAGTTGGTAGGTATTGACGGCGAATATCTAGCGAGTTTATTAGCCTCAATATAAGAGCATTCCTATTTATATAGGAAGGGCCAGGAGGATCAATACACGAGGAGTTCCAGATTAAGAATTTCCCCTTTTGAAAGCGATTTGGTAGAACCATCAGAACGTTTACCATTGGAACTGTAAAGACCTATGTCTCGTGATGGAATGCCAGCAGATTTTAAGGCCCTGACTTAAGTATTATTGCAATTTGAATTGAATCTGCGTCTACAACGCTTATAGTTAAAAGAGTAATGTTTCACAGAGAATAAAATAGGGTATTACCATTTCAGAATTGAGTCTCAGACCACGGCATGACGTATCTCATTGTTTCTTAGTAGTTGATTAAGTTTTCTCAATGAGAAAGTTTCGAGAAATTCGTACCACTACCTGCAGAAATGGAGAAGAATAGAGATTGGTCCTCGTGTTGGCTCCTCGATTTAGGTATACAACGGAGTATAGGGTTATCCCAGCCCTTATGTCATGCTGATGAGGGAGGATCGACTCATGAGAGAGATTTGAAGAGATCTTACCCGCAGAAGCAAGGGGTCAGGATGTTTGTAACTGTGTGTATGATAGGCTCGCAGCAGGTGAGAGGATATGAAGGCGCTTATGGAAAGTAGCGAGGGCGATCTTATGTCAATATTGCCGGATTTAGTTGGTAAGGTAGCCTGTAACCAAGATAGATGCCCAAATTTAAGATTGAGTATTTCTTCTGTAAGGCATTTAATTCAAGCTAATGCGCAGTGAGGATGACATCATATTGAAAGATTTATGAGGATTGGAGTATATATTCTCGGAATTAGAAGGTAGTTCTTCAATATTAAATGTTTATTTGTAAAATAGTTTATTTAAGAGGTCAATTGACCTCTTGCCACACCGATGTTAGATCTCTATCCTTTCACATTTTGTAAATATATATTTCAATATTTAAAAAAAATATATATTTTAGCATTCTTTATCAAATAAGCCCAAGCTGCTTCCCTTTGAACCAGAAAAAACCGCTATTCAACCATATCAAGATGAAACATATCAAGACGTTTATTTTGTCACAGAAAGTTTTAAAGATGCTAAAGACCAATTATTGTAAGAATGAAAAATATTTGTTTACACCTATATTAGCTTTTTATTTATATACTAGAAGATAGACCTTCAAAAATGACGGGGAATGAGAATATTCTTCTTACTTTTATGATAGTTGTTACCTCTTATTTGAAAATAATATCCAATTATTATTCTTTTAATCCCCCCCCCCCTTCAGGCTAGGTTTAATCCATTAAAACTATGTGTAAATAGTATGGTTTGGTAAAATTAAATTTAAAGCTTTTACTTGACAATACCAATATTATTTGTTAAATATTACTGATCATTTATACCTAATATTTAATATTAAAAAAATTCCCAGGCAAAGTACAAAGCCATAATAATTTTGAAAAATTCTTCCAAGCCCAATGAATATAATAATTTTGGTAATTGAGAACTGAAATAAAATATTTAAATAATCATAATGTTAAAAATACAATCAAAATCAGATTTTCATTGGCATAGGTTTTTTTATCAGGCCGAGCCCAGGCTTGCAAAAAATTTTTTTTAGCCCAATGTCTGACTCATAGATAATAATAAAAAAATTCTCAAGCATTCTAGCTCATAATATTTTTCAAAAATTTTCCCCAAACCCAGCCTAATATAATTTATAAAATTATTTTTCAAACCCAGCCCAACCTATAAAAATTTTATAAAAAAATTTTCCCAAGCCTGGCCAACCCATAGTAATTTTCAAAATTTTCTACCAATCCGGGAGATAGGTAAATCTCTAAAAACCATATCTATTTTTTATTCTATTTTAACCCAGCTCACCCCTACTTCAGACAAAGGCCAACCCATTAAGACTGAGAATGAATACTATTTTTGAATAAAAATATATTTAAACTAGCTTTTACTTGAGGGCCATATAAATATTCTGTGTTAAATATTACACCTATGCCTAATATCAAAAAAATTCACAGGCCAGGTCCACGCACTTGGGAAAATTTTCTCAAAAAGCCATAATAATTTTGATAGTTGAGAACTGAAATAAAATATATAAAAAGTCACAATGCATTTAAAAATACAATCAGAATATAACAGTTGCATGGGCCTGGGTTATTGATCAAACCTGGCCATGTCTCCAAAAGAAAATTTCAGGCCTATTTCTAACCCATATTTAAAATTAAAAAATTTTCAGGAATCTAAGACTATATTAATTTTAAAAAATGTTTCTTAAGCTACTTCCAAGTATATATTAATGTGAAAAATATTTCCCAAACCCAGGAAAACCCAGAATAATTTATTTTTTCCTTGGATCCAGAAAAATAGGTGTTATGTAGGGGTTTATACGAATTAAATCTGTCTAATATGTATATATTTTTTTTGCCATTTATATTATTGGGAAAATTTTTCAAAATTAGGATCAAATGAAGGGGAAATATCTGATTTACCTATCATTCTACTGGTTAGCTCCTGGTATTTATATGAAAATCAAGAATACATATTAAAGTACCATGCTAAAAATATGTTCATCCTAATTTAAATTTTAAACAAACCACCACCCTTCCAAATGATTTATTACTTAGTTACAAAATATAAATTTAAGACATTGTTATTAAATTACAATAGAAAAAATAAAATGATATTCTAAGTTAACAAATAATAGGAGGTTAACTTTAATCATAGTTAAATTATATATAAGTAAAACAAAAAAGTTATACATTTAATCAAAAATGTTATAATAAGTTATGAAAAATCTACATTCTACTATTAAATTATGAAGTTATGAGAAAATATACAAAACTATGGAATGCATGTAGAGAGGCCAATTTCAGAAAAGATAAGAGAGATGCAAATATTTACTTATGCATAAAAATTACCTAATTAAGAGATATAAAGTTGTATAAAATTCAATGTGGAATGGATCCTTCTTAAAGGTTTTAACACAAAACTCTTATCTAGTAAGAATAAATTTTTAGATTATAAAATACAAATGAATAAAATACACATAAATTAAAATTACTAAATATATACTTTATTAACATATTTTATAAAAATAATGGAAAATTTTAGAACAACCCCAAATAATATAAATTTTTAAATAACACCTCATAAGATAGGAAAATTTCTGATTCATCCCTCATCAAATAAAAAGAAAATTCTGATTCCCAATATAATGGTTTATTTTAAATTATACATAAATTCAAGAATTAAAAAAGTATTTAAATAAATCTCGTACTTGAATTGGTACTTGATGCATATAAAGTTCTAATGATCCCTAAATATTCAGGAATAGGTATAATATTAGGTGTGTAATCAATGTATTAAATTATCTTGTGCAGGATAGTTTGAATTTTAAAGTTGCTAAAAACTTTGAATCGTATCTATTTGATTAATTTTGTCAGATTAAGAAAAATATATATTTTACCAGATTAAGAAAAAAGAATATTTACCGGGATTCGAACCCAACAATAATATATCTATTTGTAAGCGTAGTTCTTGCCCGTGGGTCACATATTATGCAAGTCTGAAGTTTTTGGTCATAGGTGGCACAAAGGCTTGGACATCTATTAGCAAAATCTCGAGGCTTATGCAATATTTTTCTGGCTAATATATTGAGCTAGCCGTTTTAAAAAATCCGCTCAAACTAACCGCTTAACAAAACAAGTGTATTCTTTTAATATTACAACTAAAATTTTATATAATCATTAATACACATTAAAAGAATTAAAAGGTTCACATAAAAATTATTTAAAAAAAGTATAAGTTTTAAGTAGGTTGGCTGCTTGTTAAACATATTTTTTTAATAAATGGGCGTGGGAATTTAGAAAAAACAACCATGAGTGGGTGGGCAAACGGATTAATTTTTTAGAAGGTAGGTGAGCAGGGTTAAAAACGCAATCATTGCATAACTATAGTGTAGGTACTTAATCAAAAGGGAATACATTTCAGGTCAAATCCGAGTATTCTAACCCTCTCATGAAATGCTTTTGAAATCCCTTCGGATTTCATATCCCTTTACGGCATATAATACAATTCTTGTTATTGAAAAATGTATATATTTATATATATATATTTATACATTTTTAAATAGGAAATATACAACGAAATTGCAAAGACCTTTCGAAATTGCTTATAACCCGTTCACTCAATGCATCATAAACTTGAATTCGGTGCGCAACATAAAATTATTATCCGATAGGTTGAATTACGATTCAAATAAGCTTGCCTCAGGGCTTAATAAATTACACACCAGTAACTATCTAAAATAAAACCCCACCACACCTCCCATAATCTCATTTTTTTTTGTCTTAAAAAATCTTAAATTTATTCAGATTTTTTTTCTATGCATCCTTTATTTATTACTAAGTAGGTAAAAAAATAATGACATTTTATAATACAGAATATTTTTTCTACAAATATGAAACTTATCAATGTTGTTTATTTCATGTAATATTGATGCGCTTTAAATGTAAAATATTAACAGTTGTTTTGGAAATAGCAAGTACATTATATAACTGAATTAATCGGTGATTTGATATTCTAGTCATTATGTAATCATTACATATATATTATTCAAAAAATATTATTAAACGGAAACTGCGTATTTTTTTATAAATAATTCTTAAAATATTTATAAATAGATTATATTATTATATCTATTTCTATCAACATAATTATAATAAATATTATATATAATATGTTAATTTCATTGAGGTTTAACTCGAAACCAATCTTATTCAATTAATTTATAGTTACCTTGCATTTTAACCAATAACTTAAGTTATAGTTCTTACTAAGTTTCAAAAATTATTGTTAATTATAAACAAGTTGTTATTAGATTATTGTTATTTTTTTAAAAAAATTTAGTTTTAAGTCCAGTAATTTCGTCCTAATAGGATTCATCCGATAAAGTTTTGAGCTGAGATTTGGGATATTACCATGGCACAACTTATAATTCTACGAATTTTTTTATATTATGCTTCTTTTTTTAAAAAAATGTACAAACAAATATTATAAGATATTTTAAAATTCGAATCTAGTCATCATTAACCCTCTTAAAGGTTAGTTGAGTAACTTCTGGAGACATTTTTGCACAAAAAAATATTATAATTTCTTGAATAAAAATAATGATTTATTATAAAAAAGTTGTTAATTTTTTCGGATCATTTTTTATTTAATAAAATAATTTTTTTTAAAATTTATTTCATAATATTATATATTTAGTAAATAAATTATTGATGATGTTTAAAATTATTTTTTATGTTTATATAGGATATTTTTCATAATCGGTTCCAGTCGGCTAGAAAACCCGAAATATCGGAGTATCAGCTAGGAAACCCTAAGTGTCGGGATATCGACCTTGATATCGTTATCTGCAAAAAAGGTTGTATCAGTGTATCTTATAAATTTAAACTGAATCTTTTACTAGCCTTAGTATTTATTTTAGTATAGAAACTTGAAAAGCTCTGAATTTTTCCATAATTTCTATAGGAATTCAAAATTTTGGATGAAGCTAAGAATTTTTATTGATTTTTTTCAGAATTTTTTGCTAGGACAATTTCGATTTTGATAAGTAAATTTTTTTTAATTTCAGAAGTTATTTTTGAAATAATCAGTAGGAGAACGAAATCACTCACAAATTATTTTTTGTTATTTTTTTAAAAAAATTCTCTATACGTGCCTTTTAGCCTATTTTTTGATAAGCCAGGAGCTTTAGGGATGGGGGTCAGATTTGTTTAACATATATATTACCTTGGGCATCAAACAAAAGTTAATGAAAAGGTTTTTAAACTGTTTAAACAATTATAATTCTTCCTGTAGGCCATATGGTGAGGGAAGAGGATTAAAACCCTTTGAAACCTAATATTTCGAATAAAGTCCAAAAATAAAAGCTAAAAAAGTATTCAATGACGGAATTGATAATAATTTGAGCCTTCAAATTAAGTCTAGATGGAGAGGGTGGGGGCCTGAAAACCTTTTCTAACATTAATATATTGACAGTTGTATAAAAGTTAATGGAAAAATTATTTTGAATGTTCTGTTAATCATCCCTTCAAGTCCTCGTTAATCTACTTTATTGAAATCGTGGGGGGGGGGGGGGGGGGGGGATAATAATTATAAAGACGTTTTTTGAAAAATATTATTAATATTAGAAACATAATTTACATATTTAGATTTCCAAATATCTTTATATATTATATAATATATTGTGTAGATCTAAAAAAAAGACTTTTTAAAAATAGACGACAAAAGACTAAAAAATTAAAAAAATTTACCGCAAAAAAAAATATTCGATAAAATATGTTTTAATTAAATCAAACATTTTTTTTTAATACAAATTTAATTATGTAAAAAAATTTTTTTTGTTATACCGCTATTTTTTTCTCCCTTTGATGTGGAAAATTTAGATATTTCAGTTCTACTTTTAGAGCTACCTAGCTAACGCTTCAAAATTCTTTTTATGTCTGATCTATTTTTAATACTTTTGATTTGACCTTGATTAAATATTCAGAATTTATTTGTTTACACTAAAAAGTTAATCAAGATCTTATACCATGTCCAAAAATTTAAACATATACCTTTTTTTTAAAAAAAGAAAAAACTCCATGTTATGATTTTAAAAAGGAA
The DNA here is from genome assembly GCF_954871325.1 of Gordionus sp. m RMFG-2023. Classification (NCBI taxonomy): domain Eukaryota; kingdom Metazoa; phylum Nematomorpha; class Gordioida; order Chordodea; family Parachordodidae; genus Gordionus; species Gordionus sp. m RMFG-2023. Next base: position 8,652,069 of record NC_088777.1, read on the forward strand.
AAACTGTAAAAATTGACATTTATGACATTTATCTGTAAACACCAATCAATAAATGCATTTAATAAATAATTGCTTCTATATAATAATTAAATAAGGGTTAAAATTTATATTTAAAATTAATTCAAATTTAATTATTTACCTATTCCAGGAAAAATATTTTCTATTTTAGTAATCTCGCTGTAAGGACCTTTTCAAATAAGTATTATTTGTTAAAATAAAATTTAATACATACTATATATATATACTATTCCACGATAAAATTGAAGTAAATCCTTGAATTTAATCTAACTTTTCTCTAACACGGTGGAAAGAGTGGGCGGGTGTAATTCATGCGTCAATAACAAGTCAACCAAGTAGTCATCATACATAGCAGTATCCATTTTGTAGTTGAATCCCTTTATATTTTAATCAGAAGGGCTTAATAGTTTGGGGGGAGTCTAGAGAATTCTGAACTATATATCTATTTGAACTAAGCAACACTAAAGTTAAAATACCTGGAATAAAAAAATTTATTGAAAATGCAATTTCAATTATAAATACTATATTTAATTATTACTAAATTTTTCTGTAAAATTATTCTCTTTTTTAATTACCTGTTCAGTTTTTTTTTATTCCTTTTCTCAAGATGAGCATAGATCTATTAAATGAATTTAATGACGAATCGAAAAGGACATATAATGGCAAACAAAATCTAGCATTAGAAAAGGATAGTCTTGATGTTAGTAATTTACTTTTATGTTATCTCTCTTACGTTTCTTTTTTTTTACTATTCATACAGTTATATATATTTTTAGTGAATTTCGGATCATTTAATTATCATTAAATCAACGATAATAAATATTTGACTGATTTTGACAAATAATACCAACCCTTTTTGTTTTAAAATTATTTGACTTATTTTCCCTCTGTTAAACAATGCTTTTTGAAATTAATATTCATATTACATAACAATATCCTACTTTAATTAGAACGGTAATTCTAGACCCATTGGGGCCCTAGTAGGTGAGGTGCTGCTCAACGAAACATTTTTCTCCAACTCTCAACTTACTTTGCCCGAGAAAGTTGCATCTGAGATAGGTCACAAAAAAATGGTTAAAAGGCTCAAAATTAATGGTAAAACTTTAAAAAAAATGATCTACTTTATTACCTTCTTACTAGTTATTTGGCACAAATACATATAAGCAGCAGAATATAGTGTCATATTCTTGAAACTGAATATATAATAAGAATTTTTAGTCCATTTCATCCACCTGAAATAAGTTTATAAAATGTTATTTTTAAACTTGGTTTTTTTTTTATATATACTTTCTGATAGTTTTACATTTTTGAAAAAATTGAATTTTCAAATTTAAAATATATTTTTTTGAAACCCTTAAATTTTCTCCAGATACATTTTTTTATAATGAAACTGTGAAGAAACAATAATCCAAATTTGTTGCATTTGTTTATAGTTAATAAAATTTGTCTTAAAATTTATTAATTAATTATAAACCTAGTAGTTTACTTGGCAATCAAATTTCTTTCTTTCTTTTTATAATAAAATCTTTTTTTTTAAAGAAGATATATGGATACCGAAGCATATATCGGATTTAGACTTGTGCAATCACATCTTGGTAAAATTCGAGCCAGAACTACATTGCTCACATCCGGTTGGTTAACATTCTGAATTGCGATAATTTGTCATTTTTATATGAATATATATATATGTAAGTTGTAAAATCATGTCAATAAAACAATGTACATCAAAATATAAAAAATAAGCTTTATATTATTAGAGACTTAATAAACCAACTGACTTTTAGAATTATCCTGTAAATACTGCTACGATTATTAAATTAAGTTTTGCAGATTTGTTCACTGAATAGATCTGGTCTTTCTGCGACTCTAAATTTTAAAAGATAGTATTAGTTTAGTTACTTTTTAAAATCAAACATTCATTTTGTTCAATATTATAAGTGATTAAATTTTATATTGTCAAATAACACATCACAGGGCTTTGCTGATAAAGAATACAGAAAAAGGAGGGCCAGTATCGTTAAAATGGCATTCGATTATAAATTGTAAAAATTTGAATATTAAATTTCCATGATAATAAGATTTTCAGAATTGTTAAAAAATATTATTCAAATGAATCCAAATAGAGTTGCAGATGTATCTGCTTGGTGATAGAGTTTTTTTATAAATTATTTAAGTATAGACACAATTTTCCGCAAGATACATTTTTATTATTATTATGTAAGATTCTATTATTAAAATTAAAATTTGGAGTGAGCTAAAAAAAATTGTTAAATTGATGTCTTATCTACATAACAAATATATAATTAAATAATAATTGTCAAACTTTAATAACACATATACAAAATATGTAATTAAATGATATAGATTTCTTAGGCGTTCAGTATTTTTCCGCAAGATGCATTTTTTATTATAATTATGTAAGGTGAGCATAAATCTTAATTTAGGATTCTATTGTTAAATTTGAGGTTAGCTAAAAAGAATTTTGAATTGATTTCTCATCTACATACAAAATATATTATTAAATGATAAATAATGGTTAGATTTCATAGGCATTCGCTTGAAAACTTTAATTGATCATCAACTAATATTAAGAATTTACTATTGTTGTCATTAATTGAGTAAAATTGATTTTTTCTAGTTTGTTTTTGAAATGAATTAACTAGGACATAACATAGAATGAATTTATTTCAAATATTATTATTTATAATATAAAAAAAACGTAAAATAATGTTATATCAAAATATAACTAAAAAGTATCTGAAAATAGATACAGATAAATAATATCTAGAATTAGTTTCTTTATATAATGTATCTATATATTATTACATTTTTGTTCTAGATACTTTAACAACTCTGTTATTTTTAAATAAATTCCAGAATACACTATATACTTACTATGTTATTAAATGAATAATAAATATTTGTATCGAACCCAGCCGAACCATGTAACTAAATCTAACAGTTATGATTTAACATAAGAATTTTTTTGAAACGAAAAGACTGATCAGTTTACTTTCGAACCGGGTTAAAATGGTTCATAACATTTTTGAAATTATATCTATATATTTTAAATAAATGACATAATTTAAATTATTATTTTTTAATTAAATTAGTATAAATTTATAGGTGATAAGGTTTCTTTTTAAAAATATTTTTTTATTAGATATTAGGTATCAACAAAATAATATGAGCAATTATTATTTTTTTTTAAATTTAAAAACATATAAAATCGGAGTGAATCGAAAAGAAATGGTGAAAATGAACGAACCTACGAAAATTCCTTTAGAAATAACTGGAATGAAACTAATCCATTTAAATATATCTAACTAAGAATCGGAATCAAACTGAAGAATTAAACTGTCGGTTCGAACCCCGATACCCTGATTTTAAACGTGGGAGTTAAAAATTTGCATAGTTTTGCAAATTTTTGTTTTAACAAATAAAATTAATATCCCACCGCCGTCACCTCCTTCTCCCAATGAATAAAACTTTTTGAAATAATAAGATGGTTTAAAATTCAATTTTTCTAAGAAATTCCTTCCTAGGATCCATCTCTAAAAGAAAATGATGCCTCTAAAATTGAAGCCAATGGCTATTCATTCTGTATCCTCCTTTTTTTGTTTTAAGAAAATTTTATTTCGCTTTCAGTTATCTTGCATCATGAACCCCCCCCCCCCCCTTTTTGTATAAGAAATTATATAATATATTATTTATAGTGAAGAAATCTAGTTTATATATCATTTTAAAAGTTTTCTGATTGATAGTAATAAATGGATTATATGTTTACATAATTTTTCTAGCATGGATGGTCCCATACCTAGGATTCAATATACACCGGAAGAAACAAAAACATGGTTTATAAACTTATATATAAAAAATTTTAAGCATTCTTATAATTTAATTTCAAAAAATCTATTTAGAAGATCCATTCATTTAATTATTTATGATTTTTTTTTATTTGACAATTTTCGTAGGTCACTCATATACAAAAAATGCAAAGATTTACACATGCATTACGCTTGTGAAGAATACAATAGACTCTTTGAATTATTAGAAAATGAAGGCATTTTTCTACCAACAGTTGTCCCTCAATTAGAGGATCTCTCCAATTTTTTGAAAAGTAGTTTTTTTTTATTTAAAAAATGCTAAACCCTAAATTCATATTTTGTTGAAAAAGTAATAATCAAGTTAAATTTTAAAAAGTAAGGAACTTATTGCTTTTTAATTATATTTAACCCTAATCTATTAATTTGCATCCTATAATATAAACATACGTGTGTATATTTAGAATTTTTTTTAAATTCTAAACTTAATTAACTAGGAAAATCGGGATTTCAATTGCGGCCAGCGGCTGGCTTACTAACGGCCAGAGATTTTCTTGCTAGTTTAGCTTTCAGAGTCTTTCAGGCCACTCAATACATGAGGCACACCTCTATGCCATGGCACACTCCTGAACCGTAATTTATTGTTTATATTTATTTTTACTTTCATTGTTAAAATGAATAACTTAACAAGTTTTAAATAAAATTAATTTTCCTATACATTAAAAGTGACGTAATTCACGAAATTCTAGGCCATATTCCTATGTTAGCAGATCCTGAATTTGCCCAACTATCTCAGGAATTAGGATTAGCTTCTTTAGGTGCTAGCGAGGAAGAAATTGATAAATTGGCTACCGTAAAAAAATAATAATATTTATAATGAAATAATATTTTAATAGGATATTTATCTAATTTTCTAAAATAAATATAAAGCTTTATTGGTTTTCGGTGGAATATGGTTTATGCAAAGAAAATGGAAAAATTAAAGCTTACGGAGCTGGATTGATGTCATCTTTTGGAGAATTAGAAGTTTTCAAATTTAATCATATAATGCATTTGAGAAGTGGGTTAATTTTTTCTGGTTATATAAGATCTCTCAAATACCAATCAAATTAGAGCCCCTAAAAACTAAATTTTCTTGTTTTGAACCTATTTAATAATTTTTTAAAATTAAGTTTTGAACATGGCCATACCAGGTTATTTTTACGAAGTTAAATGAAGTATAAATCCTGATTGATTTGATCGATAAATTTGTTCTTGCTCTCTATAGATTTGCAATCGCCCAATTCAGCGTAGTTCGTTTATCAATTTTACTTTTGAAAAATTCTTGAAATCATGGTATATTAAATGTATTCTTACCAATTTTACTTTTGCACATAAATTTCAATCTTGATATTTTTGTATAAATTTTATCGCAATACCAACTATTTTTTAAGGGAGAAGGGGACTAATTAAAAAGTTTGATAACATATTGGATATATTGGCAGCTTTTGACATATTTCTATTCTTAGTTATCTCATTTTTACTATAGGATTTTATTATATTAACTAAAATATGACTTAATGACCCCATCCCTCCTACTTAAAACAGTATTAGTAATCATCTTTATCCAATTCACTTTCATCTTCATATTAGAGATCTTATAAATATGCGCAGCATGCTTGCATAAATTTATAAATTATTATTAATTTATATTCATCATATTGGATCTAGAAATAATATAACAATTAGGGTTTCTTCATTTGAAATAGACCATAACCCTAAAATAATCAATTCTGATTAGTTTGCTATAATGATGAGACCTAACAAGGTAGAAATCGGTCTATAGTCACGAAATTGATATCATATATATACTTAAAATATTCTAATATCTATAAATTTAATTTAAGTAATAATTTAACATTATAATTAGATTTAATTCCTGTATATGTTGGTCTGCCAAATTATAAATTATAAAATAACCATTGTTTTATATTTTTAGAATAAAAATTTATTTTGCCATCTATTGTTCATAGTTGAAAAAATTGATTAATAAACATATTTTAATATAATTTAGATATTTATATAAAAATATTTCATAAATAATAACATTTTTAATGTATTTAACGTATCAATTGACCTCTTGCTGACAATTATTAAAATACTAGCTTCTTTATCCCCTGATCTCGTTTTTTAACATTTTATATTAACCTATTATTTTATTTTATTTATTTTAAAAATGATAGCATTCCATATCTAATAATCCCAAACTGCTTCCCTTTGAACCAGAAAAAATTGCTATTCAACCATACCAGGACATAACTTATCAAGATATTTATTTTGTTGCGGAAAGTTTTAAAGATTCTATAGACCAAATATTGTAAACGAAAATATTTATTTATTAATGAGCCTATCATAACTATAATATAACTCATTTTTTAAAAAAATATATAATAATGTTATTGTGAAACATAAAATATATGACATGCATTTTTATAGGAAATATACAATGAAATTTCAAAGACCTTTCGAAGTTGCTTATAACCCGTTCACTCAGTGCATCATAAAGGTGGGCAACGTAAAGTTGTTATCCGATCGGTTAAATTACGAGTCAAACAAGTTTGGTTCCTGGGCTTAACAAATTGCCTCTGATATAAATCTCACCAAACATCTCTAAATTCATTATTTTGTATTCTTAAATTAAAATCCGTAGAATATGACATCAGAATATTTATTATAACCCTAAAATAGACACTCTTACTTTTATAAAGCTCTTGCATTTTTTACATGGATATTTTTTAATGCATTCTTTATTTAATATATGGTTCTCTGCAAAAAATAATTTTGGTATTTTATAATACCGAGTGTTTCTTTATATAATAGATTGAGATTTATAATGTGTTATTAACATTTCTATTTATATATAACAATGAAAAATATTATATTTTAGTCATATCATATATCATTTATTATTCAAATATTGTAGAACTGAAGAGCAGCGGTTGAATATATGTAAAAGTATCGTCGATATCTGTCGACAAAAAATATATCTGATATCATATAGCCGATACAGTATAGCGATGCTTTACTCTTAATTAACCGAACTTCTAGAATTTATTAATTTTTTAATCCGAACCTTAAAATTTATTAAGGAGCTAATTGAACCTATAGAAATTTTTATAAACTGGTATTTACAGGTTTTTATTTTTCAGGAAACAAAATTAATATTCTTATTGTTGTTGTCTTATCTCTCTAGTATATTTATTTCGGGCATTATTTTTATTTTAAATTGTTTCTATTATGTATTGTTTCAACATACTATTATAATTATAATACACTAATAATTTGTAATAAAATCTATTGGCGAATGTAATAAAATTTATTCAATTTATCATTATATTATATACTTAAGATAACAAATTCTGTCCGCTTAATTTCAATTTTCTAATAGATAAAAATAAATCTAATTTGTTTTAAAAATGAAAGAGCTTAAATTTCGAGCGACCTGTTGAGCGCTTTTTATTAGAGAATAATATATGATATTTAAGATTAAGATCTAGCCTTCATTAGAATTGGGCTTAAATTTTTACAAACTGAAATGATACAATATAGATTATAATGATTTTTAATATAACTTTCATCTTATAAAAAATCTAAAAATATAATAGTTATTATTCATTTTTTCGATGTTAAAACATAGCTAAGTTCTTGGTTATTTTTAATCCAAGATTTTTAGAGGGAATTACTTCCAGAAGCTTGGGTGCCGAGCCCTAGTTCAGCACAGCAACGGAAGATTTTCAAATAATATAGATAATCATTGCTACCTTACAATTATCGAGGCATCCCACTCTTCTGCTTTGTGGGAAATGTGTGAGGATCTTTTTAAATTTCCCCAAATTGATTGAGATTTTTCAAGCAAAAGATCTACACCTTATGGGTATCTATAATTCAAGAGCTACCAGCCTACGATATGAAATCACAAATTGAAAAAGAAATTGATATATAGATTGCGCCGTTAGAAGGGATAACATTGAGCCAGGAGAGGTAGATTCAGATTTTCAACTCTCTAAACTTTATTTGATTATGAGTTTATAGGATTTCTTTGTAAACTATTTAAAGTATGTTCAATTTTTTTGAAAAGAAAGTAGGATTTATGGGCTGGTAACGAGTTAAAAAATTTTATATTGTTTTGATGCTGTATTTGTCAATAGGAAAATGATGAAGGGTAGCAGCCTTGATATATTCGAAACCAAAATGGTTTTGAATCATTGGGTTATTTAAGACATTTTTATTGTTTATGAGTTCAAAGCATTTGGTCTAGATTTCATATTTTTGACAGATTTTATTTTGAATAGCGAATATATGTATATAATAAATAATTATAGTAGAAAATATAAAACTATGAGCATAAACCCGGCCGATAGCGCGGGCCGAAAACCCTTCAAAGGAGGACATAGGGGTAAATAATTCAAAAGTTCTATGTTAATAATACTTATCATTATTCTTATCATATTATTTAGGAATATATAAAAATAGACTTTCCTCTAAAATAAAATAATATATACAATTATAACCAATAACCAAAACGATTTTATGCTATATATTATATGTTTATTCTAAATTTTAAAATTATTAACAACAAATGATTTTGATTATGATTATTATGATAAAGTTTTAATTTACAATTATATTTTTATAGATAAATATTTTGACATTGAATTAATTATACTAGGTTATATACTTATGAGTAAATAATCTTATTCATAAAGACTTTAGGCATTTTGATAGTTACTAATTTTGATAGTTACTAATCCAGGCAATGTATTTTGAGACATCGGTAAAGATAGAGAGTTGACCACAGGTTGGAATGTACCAGCTAGAAATACCTCTCAATTTCCAGGTATTGCCCGATTTGCAGACGTATGGTCCTCCAATATCACCCTTAAAATTATACGAATTTTAGAGGTTGTTACCTTAATTCAAACCTTACAAAAAGTGTTTGAAGCAAAAAAATTATATCTGAGAGAGATCCGCAAAGCCTGGCCTGGCCCATCCAAAAATCCTGTTGGCAGACCGGGCTAAAAAATTTAACGGACCTCATAGATCAATTCGTATAAAGAAAATGTCGAACCGAGCCGGATAATTTATACATAAAAAATCAGGCAGGCCAAATATTACTAATTTTTCTTTAAATTTTAATATAGCACTCTGGGTATTACAATTTTTATTAAATGCTATTTAATAAATTCAATCTCATTTTTTTGTACTTTAAGAGCTGGCCTATCTAAAATACGAAATCTATAAATAATAGACAAATTCACAAATAATTAAACAACTTATAAATAATATGATACAATTATAAATACACAATACAGATATCAACAATTGAATTATATAACGGTTGTTGTAGAAATAAATAACCATAGAGATTGGGAAAAATTAGATAAAGATATTTAAAAATTGGATGACCATAAAATTCCTACAGAAATATTTAACGGGAAGAGCAGACTTTTAGTAAAAATTAGAACAGGTAGGGCAACTTGTGTAAAATTTTTAACGGTTCGAAATGGTTCGGACTGACTTTATAGATGTATAATTAGCCGGTTAAATTATCTGTTGTATTATTCCTGTTAGAATAATTAGTTGTCAAATTTAATATAAGTTAATAATATTAGAAGAAAATAAATTGTCAACTGATAGTAATTGTTCCCAATTAAACAATATTTTTAAGGAAGCGGGGAGATTAAAATATTATTTAAAAATGTAAAATTACGTTGCAAATGCCTTTGTTTAGTCCTAGATCGGCAGAGTAACCGGCACAAAATGTATTGTTGGTTAGTGTTAGATTCGTAGATTGTAATCTGTCATCCATTACACATTCGGGTTCCGATATCGATGGAAGGCAAATTTCTTGAAGAGTTTGTCTAGGTGCTATGGAGGCATCTTCAATTACATTTTAATTGGTATTTTTTTTTAAAAAATAGCTTATATTATTAAAATAATTTTTCATGAGTATTGAATGGGGAAAAAATGCTTTTTTAAAGTAGAATGTTACTCCGTTGACTATTTTTTTTCTTCAATATTTGGAAAAAAACTTTTTTAAAATACAATCCTTACATACCTGCCCCGTTTACAAAAATAACTCCCGAAAAATTGCGGGATTATTTTGGAGTGATAACAGAGAATTGTTTAATATTTACTAAGTTAATTTTAGTTAGCACGAAAATGATGAGACAAGAGCAAAGTCCCAAGCATGAAGATCTTGGTCTGCTCATCAACCAATCCTCTTGGTTTAATTATTATTTTTTTTATTTAAAAAAAATTAGAAAAAGTTAAGGAATTTCGAAATATTTTAGATGCAATTTATGGTTCATCAATTTGCAATTTATAAATAAAATATATATATTTTTTTAATAAGAACATAAGAGATGTAATATCGTCGTGGGCTTGTAAATTGTTAATTAAGAAAAAATCGCAAATAATAATCAAAAGGTGAGAATAGCGAAAAGATACACTTTTTGAAGTATTTAAATAAAGGGATCGTAAAACCAAATTTAAGAAAAAAAAATTAATGAAAGTCGACTTACGACTTAAACCTTTCAAAAACCTCTCTACCAATTTATGGAGGAAAAAAACTCGCCTTCCAGACCCTTGATATTTGTTAAAAATGTATTTGATATATAAACTTCTAGTTATTCCCCAGCCAGTGGCATAGCATGGTTCTCCTGATATAACAGTTTCGTTGACCCTAGGTAGGCACACTGCTCTAATTTTATGGGAATATGTGAACGTATTATTCAAAACTAGAAGGGCTATGTTGGCATTAAGGGAAACATTTATTCCTAATCCACCTTGATAAGCAGGATGTATAATGACTTGATAGACATTCATTCGTATTCCTTCAAGTTCTGACACGTTTTGTGTACCTGCTCTCACAGTTAATTCATTAGGGGCACTGATATTGATTTTTTTTTCAAATATATTTATATATGAAAATTAAGAATCAGCTATTTTAAATATAAATAATTTTTTTTATAAATCTCTAGGCCTAAACCGGTTTTTTTTTCCAGTAGAAAAAAGTAGAGTATAAAAGTCTTTAGTGATTGTCCTCGTTAAATTTATTTTTGATAGATACAGTTTAGCGAGGCTAACCAGTTTTTTAATTAGGACACCCTATTTTGGTTTTCTTTTCAATATTTGGTAGCATTTTTATTTCACTTTTTTTTCCATTTATTTTTTTATTTTTTATTTTTTATTTTTTATTTTTTATTTTTTATTTTTTATTTTTTATTTTGTTTTTTTTATTTTATTTTGTTTTTTGTTTTTTTTTTCATTATTATTTTTTGTATTTTTCATATTTTTATTCGTTTTTTTTTATCTTTTATAGCCGTAGAACCAAGACGCACCCTTTAGACTTAGGTTGTATTAGCAAGCAGTTAAAATAGACTTTAAAAAATTTGAACAAAAATGGGTTTGTTGTGAAATAAAAATGATTTGTAATGTAAATTGGGCAATTATTTTGCTTTTCTAATTGCGGTAACTTCAAAGACTCCTTTTTTTCTTTAACGAATAAAATCGCCAATTTTAATTGCTTGCTAGAGGGACGTAAGCTTAGATCATTGTACTTATATTATGTATATAAAATATCTAAAATATTTTTATTGTTTATTTACCTTCCGAAAACACAGTTGGCACTTGTAAGTATAAGCCTAGGTCCAATTATGCTACCTCCACAAAATAAGTTAATATGCCTACTCGATTTGATATATACCTAGTAGGAACAATTACAAAATATTAACAACTTTATATATAAATATTCGATTTAACGGTCACCTTAATTCTTAATATGCGTAACTTTAAAGAGAAAAAAAAATTAAATTGACTTAAAAGATCTTTGCTGGAATTTGAAATTAAAGGGACAAAATTATAATGGTAAATGAACAAAGGAGAAAGAAGTACAGAATTCGAAAAAAGAATGTATTGTATGTAGTCTTGATAGAAGGAAAAATGATTAAATTTTGTTTTTTCTTTAATACGAATGCTTTGTTTTTAATAATAGAAATGCTTACAAATCAATTTTTTAAAAAGAGGATAGTTTCTTTTTTTCCAAATAATTTTGGATCCAAAAAAAATTATACCTGCCAAGGCCATGATTCAATTTTAGCTACAGAACTTCCAACAATTGATTGCGAAGAGGAGGTGCAGCTGGGTGCACTGGGATTGGCAAAAGAAGTTCCACATGAGGTTGTATTCCTAGGGTCACCTCCGGATCCAAATGAGCAGTAACAAGTAAAGGTATCATACCTGGAATCGTTTCCCATATTCTCATAAGCGTAGTCTTAATGGCATAAAAGGGGCATTAAATTTTATTATTAACTTTATGCTGTGACCTAAATATCAAAAAATATAATTAAACTTTCATAACTTTAAACGAAAAAAAAAACAAAAATAATCTATTTTTAATGTAAAAATAGTAACAAAATTCATTTTTCGGGATTTAAGAGAGTTTATTCCTTTTTTAAATTAGAGAAATTATAAAAATTTTATTAATTTTAGCTTTTTAATTTTTTTTAAAGTTGTAAAATTTTACGAAAATAAAAGTAAGATAAAAATAATTTATATTTTTCAAATTATTAATAGAAATTGACAGTTATATTTGGGAAGTATAAAAATAATTTGGTTAATTATAAATTTACAAATTTACAAAACTTATAAGATTTTTAAATGAAAGATTTTGGAACCCTTAAACTAATTTTATAAAGTTACGAAAGTTTTAAAATTTTGAGGTTTTTTCAAAAATGTTTTTTTTTATTTTGGGTGCGGTGCTTTAAAGATTTTTATTTTTCACACCATGAAATAAAATTATTATTTTGCCTAAAGTTATAACTTTAAAAATTATTGCCTAAATTTTTTTTTCTAAAAAGTCTAAGCAAAAATGTTGGATAATTTAGATAATTGGCTCGTTAAATATTCTCCCATTATATGTCGAGTAGAGAGTCAAAATCTTTCAATTATGAATCATTTATTTGTGACAACTTTTATAAAATGATTATTGAATTACGGTTAATAATATGAATTTAATTTTTAAAAAAAATTAAAATATAATACACTTAGCGTTATTAATTCTAATAACGTCCCCGTTTAGTAAGGTTTTTTCGTTTTAGTCATTTTAATTAGTTTCTAGTGTTGTTAAATAGATCGATTTGAGTAGAAATTTAAAAAATGCTAGCTCAATATTTTATCCAGAAAAATATTACGCAAACCTGAAGATTTTACTCAAAGGTTTCGACATCATTGGCAGAATCTCTAGGTTCAGGCAATATTTTATCTTTCTCGCTAAAATATTGAGTCAGCCGTTTTAAAAATACCATTTAACAAGACTAGTTTCTGGTCCCTTGAGGAACATTTATTAAACTCTATAAATAAATAAATATGATCATGTAGAATTTAATTTATTTTAAAATATATTTTTTTTAATCAATTAACTTCGGCTTGACTTCTTGAGTTCCATGAAACCATTGCTTCCAGTCATTTCGAATCCAGTTGCGATAGCCAACATTCCAAGATACATAAAGGAAAAAATTAGTGTCTTAAAATAAAACATTATACTTTATTTAAAATGATTTTAAAAAATGAAATTAATTTTTTTTTTGTAAAACTTAATAAAGATGTAGTCCCCTTATATACCTTTTAGATAATTTAAATCTTATTACATTCTGATAAATTTAATCTTTAATTTGGACGATAATACCCTAATACCAACTGATTAAATATCAATATATATATAGCAATTGAATAAAAATATATTTGGAGACAGTCCATTAAATTATATAAAGCTAAATTTGAAATATAAAAAAAAATATATGGTTTATAAAAAAAAAATATTGGCCTGATAAATAATTATAGATTATACCTCTTATAAACTTTGGTTATAAAAATAGAAACACCTGTTGGATTTCGTACAAAAAAAAATCAAAAAAATTATAAACATTTAACAATTTAACGAAATAGAATAATCTTGGCAAGGATTATCAAAATAAAATAGGAAGGCAAGAGGACGTTACTCTGGTTTTCACGTTAACGCGAATCCAAGTATATAAAAATACAACATATTTTGTAAACTTTGCCGCGAATTCGTGCTAGCTCTGAATGTAGGGTTATCAACGTTAAATATTAAATAGTTCAAAGAAAGATAATAGAAAAACAAAATTTAGTGTTGATGGCTTAATTATTTTATGATAAAACTTATTCTAATATTTAATTGCATGTTTATATTTCTTCTTTCTTTCTTTCTTTCTTTCTTTCTTTCTTTCTTTCTTTCTTTCTTTCTTTCTTTCTTTCTTTCTTTCTTTCTTTCTTTCTTTCTTTCTTTCTTTCTTTCTTTCTTTCTTTCTTTCTTTCTTCTACTTTCTTTCTTTCTTATAATATTTGTCAGAGACCTGCAAGCCCGGTCAGGAATCTGGCCATGAATTCAACCCTGTGCGAGCTCGAAACGGAATATTTATTTAAAACCCCGGGTGGACAGCATAAAAAAAATCTAATAAAATACAAATCCAGGCCCTAGGTTTTTTTAATTTATTTTCTTTACAACTAAATAAAGCAGTCTGGAACAAAAATAATATTTTATCTGGACCGAGCTTAAAAAAGGGGTGGGGAGTAAATCTGGGTCGGGTTTATCAAAAATTTATACTGAATTAATTTTAAAAAGAGTGCGCATATAAATTTGACTTAATATAATTAGAGTTTTAAAATTTGCCGATAGTTTCGTCGGCCCACAGGTCTAAATTTTTCCATTTTTATTAATATAATTGCCCATTTCTTATTATATTTTTAAAAATATAAATTAGTTATTGCTTACTTTTTTTTGTAAAATTTATTAAATTTTTATAACTTCTCGAACTTTAAAAAATTAATAAACTTTCGTAAATACGAAAAAATTATTTAGGCCATTATTTTGATTTTACAGTAGCTTATTTCTCTTTTTTCGTTAAAATTACGAAAGTTTATTAAATTTTATTTTTGATATTTGAGACCCAGCCTAATATTAAAAAAAAATATTCCCCTTCTGCTCCTAAGTGAAAAGTATTTTTGATTATTTATCACTTAATATGCCTATCAACTTTATTGAGTGGTACATCTTCTTAAGTTTAATCCTAAATTTATATCAACAGGAAGAATATAATAGTTTAATTACTATGCTTTATATAAGTAATCTTAAAGTGCCCACTAATCTTTCTGTTTGATACTACTAAATACTATAATTGTAGACTCATTATCAAGCGGTTTTTGAAAACTTTAGGTAAATCATTCTCTTCCAAACATCCATCGATTTATGGTGATGCAACTTAAATGGGGGAAGGCGGGGGGAGGGGGGGGGGGGGGGGTATCTCTTTTCCAAAAATTTTTCTATCCCTCTAATAAAATTTCTAAGGCGAAAAGAGCTACATGATAATACCTCTCCCTTTAAGAAGATCCTGGCATCGCTCATGACTCACAACCATATATACACTGGTGAAATTTTCACCTTTCAGAGGCATGAAGCCGTATTCTATGTGTAAGATCGTTCGAGATCTGAATACTACTTTTAGTACCATAATCGTTCGAGATTTGCATACTAAGTACGATCTCCACTTAGTGTAAAAGTAACAGCTCTTATAGCATAAGCGCATACCTAAATTAAACGCAAATCATAGGAGAACGGATTTTTACAGCATAGTTTTTACTTTATTGATTATCTCATGCTCTTAGGTCTATACCGCTATTATACCCGCTAGTCATCTGACATATAAACCATAACAAACCCAAAAAACTCGTAATTGATGTATGTTTTATAAGTTTGGTAACCCCGGTTCCTCTATGGTTTCTCTAGAATCGAGGAATCATTATCATTCTTTCCTCATCATGATCACATTGTTTCGATATTCTCCAATTGTCAATCAGTCTTTTAGCACCCCAATATGTATTTGGAATATCATGGAAAACATGAAAGTTCCAATGACATTCTATGGTACCTAAATAGACCTTCATAAGCTGTAAGTCAGGTATTCCTGAGATGATAACTCTAACACCATTTAGAAGTAATCATTAAAATCAATAACTGTATATTTCTTATCGAATTTGTTTCATCAATCTTTTTAGTTTATAATTATATAAGGTTAAAAAATTAACTAAATTACTTTTAAAAGACTCTTTTACTCTGCTGTAGAACTTTTCCAAATTTTTAAAAATGTTTGATCATACATTATCTTAATTCAGCTAATTATTACCACATACACTGCCACTTTGATGGTTAAATTTTGGTGATAAATATATCATGATAACCATCTCATTCACACAAAAAAATAACAAATAAAATGCATATAGCAATAATTTGTAATATGCTAGCTGTCAATATATTGTCATTTAATAAGTCAATTAAAATATTTATAAAAATATCGGTTCGGACTAAAGACCAGATAAAGGATCAAAACAAATCTAAGATTTTCAGGCCCGGATACTTGCTTCTCTTCTCTAATATATATTTAAAAATAGGAGAAAAAATAAATCATGCTTATTGATGTTCATGCCATTAAAAAAAATTTATTTCCCTGGAATTGGTTAAGAATATAGGAATTTTCCTTAAATAAAAAAAAAGTTTCAAAGAAAGAAATGTCATTATTTAGAAGAGTATAATGATGCTCATCCATGACATTGATCATGATTCAAAATTAGTAACGAACTGTTTTCGAAAATCGAGTATAAATTTTCTTTAAATTTAGATACACATTTATTATTGAATCTATAATTTATATAATTGATATCTATATAAATTTTATTTTAAGCATAATATTTAATTGTTTTTTTTAACTACATAACTGCAATGTAGATGTAATCATTGATTTATAATTTGAAATAAGCTATAATATGATTCGAATATATTTAAATTCATCATAGTTTTCCCATATCCTACTTAATAAGATATTGGCATTGGCGCCCTCTCCAACCAGAAAAGCATACGCATGCATAATTTTGATAAGATTTCAAGCTTAGATTATCAGCTACTTTCCAAAATTTGTTATAAATTTGCGTCGATCTATTCAAGCTATCATAGTCTGTTAGAGGTTGATTTAAGAATAAACGGTTGATACATCTTCCATTTCCATTGCAAACGCTAGTGCTACAAGCTTTTTAGGTTTGAATTATAAAAATATATGTATCCACTACACTGAATTGAGAGGGGATGATATCTAACTATTTTATCAAAAATTTTACTTTTTATATTTAGATTTTTTTAAAAAATATGTTCATGATTTACAAAAAAAATTTATTTATTCTTACTGAGAAGAAGAAAGCTAAAATGTTATTGTTTAGATATTGATAACTTACAGTTTGCATATTGTAACATCTTTATAGCAGTTGGACCTAGCGTGGTATTAACATATTGCGCCAATTGGGAACAGTTTCCAAAATCACTAAAATCTCCCCAAATAACCTATTCAATTATAACGTTTAAAAATAAATCTTCCATAAATAGAATAATTTCAAGTTTAGTTCATATTATTTTATAATTAAAGATTATCTTAATATTATAATTATAAAAATAAATTCGACAATTTTCTTATCCTAAATTTTTAAGTCTGAAGAAAAATGCTTATTATATTTGTTTTGTCGTAACGGGATACGGAATCTGGAATCATAAATCTACAATTTTTTTCTCGGAATCTGTTACATAAAAATTAAGATTTGAAAATAGGATTTAAAAGCCACGTTTAGCTGTTCACCCATTAGTCGTTATTTGATTTATAATCTTATCCAAAATTTCCATATATTTATCTTAAACGATTTTATTTCCTTCTAATTCATTTCAAAAATAACTATATATCGGATCTGGCTTTAAAAGATATTAATAAAAAGAATATTAAAATATTTAGACCATCTGATATCAAAATATTTTCGACCAATCAAAATAATACTATTCTCTTTTTTTTAATATTTAGACATTGACTATCAATAAATAAATAATTATTATAAACTATTCCTGATAAGCCAGTGTCTATCGCTTGTCCAATGCTATTTTCCATGTCAACTTGAGATAAATATGACGGGATTGGTTGCTGTTCGTATTGATATCGAATATAAGGATAAATCGCCATATTGTTTGTAATAGCATATTGGCTCATTCTCATAGCTTCATTCATTCCTACAATTTAAATTTGATTCAGAAAAAATTTATATAACATAATGTATTTACTTCCAGGACAGTAAATTATTAATTTATTAATCAAAAAAAAATGAAGAAAGAAAGAAAATATTTAAACTTTAAAAGGGAATGCTTCATTTTGTTTTTTTTTTGTAAATATTTTAATCGGCAATATCATATCTCGAGACTTAGCCCCTAGTTATTTTTTATGAAATGAATCGGTATTATTATACTTTTCAAAATGTAAATAGCCCTTAGATCAGGATCAGGTAGGACTTGAGTGTTTAAGTATAAATTGGGATAATATCCTAAACTATTCACGAATATCCAATTCCTTTGTTCATTTAGTCTTTGTTGCTTTTCGTCGCAAAAATATCCAGTATTAATGTCTCTTAATGTTTTTAAAATATATATTACTTATGTTTGTAGAGTTTGACTCAAATAAAATATTGGAAGATCATAAAATAAAAGATCATTATAAAAAAAAATGTGATTTCATCATGAATGATTTCTTATCCATAAAAATCACAAAAGTTTTACCTGTAAAAGATTTGGAATTATAGGTAAAGATTGATCATAGACCCTATTTTCACATTCTCAAAAAAATCTCCATTAAAATCTTAGAAATTTTTACTTTGAACTCAAACTCTAATTTTTTTTATTTATTGGCAAGCTATACAAAATTTTATCTCATTTTTAAAATTCAGAAATTAGAAAGTTCCATAATTTTCTTTTGCTGAAGCGAAAATTTCATTATTTACATACAGTAAATGAGAAAATATTATACTATATTTTTATATCTTTAAAATTATTTTAAGGATATTATATTTTAACTATATGGCCCATATAGGTTAAAACGCCGCAAGTCGCGACCCCGACCCAAAGCTCGGGTCGTTTTATTCGACTCCGACTCAATGTTTGGGTCGTTTTTTTCGACTTCGACCCAAGTCCAAGCCGAAAAAAACGACCTCGACCCAAAATATGGGTCGTTTTTTACGAATCCGACTCAAAATTTGGGTTGTATTTTTCGACTCAAACTTGAAATTTGGGTCGTATTTTTCGACTCAAACTTGAAGTTTGGGTCGTATTTTTCGACTCAAACTTGAAGTTAGGGTCGTATTTTTCGACTCCAACTTGAAGTTTGGGTCGTATTTTTCAACTCCAACTCAAAGTTTGGGTCGTTTTTCTGACTCAGACTCAAACATCGGGTCGTTTTATTCAATCCGACCCAAAATATGGATCGTTTTTTTAAAGACGCCTTAAAGTTAGGGTTGCTTTTTTTCACCTAACCAAATATCTAGATCATTTTTTTCGACTAAAAGTCAAATAACATTTAGTAGATATTAATATTATAGGCGGGAAAGTTTCTTAAAGCTTCTTTAAATTATAACGCTCTGGATTAACTATTCCATCATAGTTATTTTTTAAAATTTTTAAGTAAAGATGTACCATAGAAAAGAGCTATATGTTATGATGGTTATTTTTGAACTATTTTAAATGAAATAGATAAAAATATATATTGTAGACATGTTAAATCAAAATTTCAGTGAAGATGTACCATAGATAAGTGACAATTGTCATAATCGCCATTTTTGAACTTTTTTGAGTTTTTTTAAAGCAAATTGCTAAAAATATATATTCTGAACATGTTAAATTAAAAATTCAGTGAGGATGTATCATAGATAGGTGACAATTGTCATAATCGTTATTTTTGAACTTTTTTCAATTTTTTTAAAGGAAATAGCTAAAAATATATATTCTAAACATGTTAAATTTAAAATTCAGTGAGGATGTATCATAGATAGGTGACAATTGTCATAATCGCTATTTTTGAACTTTTTCAAATTTTTTTAAAGGAAATAGCTAAAAATATATATTCTAAACATGTTAAATTTAAAATTCAGTGAGGATGTATCATAGATAGGTGACAATTGTCATAATCGTTATTTTTGAACTTTTTTCACATTTTTTAAAGGAAATAGCTAAAAATATATATTCTAAACATGTTAAATTTAAAATTCAGTGAGGATGTATCATAGATAGGTGACAATTGTCATAATTGTTATTTTTGAACTTTTTTTAATTTTTTTAAAGGAAATAGCTAAAAATATATATTCTAAACATGTTAAATTTAAAATTCAGTGAGGATGTATCATAGATAGGTGACAATTGTCATAATCGCTATTTTTGAACTTTTTCAAATTTTTTTAAAGGAAATAGCTAAAAATATATATTCTAAACATGTTAAATTTAAAATTCAGTGAGGATGTATCATAGATAGGTGACAATTGTCATAATCGTTATTTTTGAACTTTTTTCACATTTTTTAAAGGAAATAGCTAAAAATATATATTCTAAACTGTTAAATTTAAAATTCAATGAGGATGTATCATAGATAGGTGACAATTGTCATAATTGTTATTTTTGAACTTTTTTTAATTTTTTTAAAGGAAATAGCTAAAAATATATATTCTAAACATGTTAAATTTAAAATTCAGTGAGGATGTATCATAGATAGGTGACAATTGTCATAATCGCTATTTTTGAACTTTTTCAAATTTTTTTAAAGGAAATAGCTAAAAATATATATTCTAAACATGTTAAATTAAAAATTCAGTGAGGATGTATCATAGATAGGTGACAATTGTCATATTCGTTATTTTTGAACCTTTTTTAATTTTTTTAAAGGAAATAGATAAAAATATATATTCTAAACATGTTAAATTTAAAATTCAGTGAGGATGTATCATAGATAGGTGACAATTGTCATAATCGTTATTTTTGAACTTTTTTCAATTTTTTTAAAGGAAATAGCTAAAAATATATATTCTAAACATGTTAAATTTAAAATTCAGTGAGGATGTATCATAAATAGGTGACAATTGTCATAATCGCTATTTTTGAACTTTTTTCAATTTTTTTAAAGCAAATAGCTAAAATATATATCCTAAACATGTTAAATTAAAAAATAAGTGAGGATGTATCATAAATAAGGGACAAAAAATGGTTATTATATATACGAGTAGTTAGGTACATAATAATTTTTAAGTGATAAAATGAGATGCTAATATATTTCTTGTAATTTTAATTTATAATAAAATTCTTAAATATGTTATTGTCATAGACTGGGTTAGAAAATCAACTATCACATAAACTCCTATGTTTTATTCATATTATATTTTTAAGTTTGAGGATATTAAAATATTTCCTCTTTGAAGTTACTAGTTAGGATAAAATTTACTTGGCACATCTTACAATGATATTTATACCTTGTTTTCTTTTTCGAGAATAAATTTTATGCGATATCTCATGAAGGAAATTACATATCATTGTACAGAGAATTAACTTTGTATATATTATCTGCACCCATATCTTTTATATCAATCTCTATCGATGACATTTTAAATTATATTGGAAACTAGATTGTGTAGATTTCTAAATATTAATTTAAAATAAGATGCTAGAATTAATTATAGATATATCTTAATAATTTGTATATGCATTTATTATTTAAAATCTCTCGTTTTAACCCTATTTAGCAAGAAAAATATTTACTAATCCTGAAAATTGGACAACTTTTATTAATAAAATTTATGTTACTCTTTAAAATTGAATTATATATTTAAAAACAAAAAATGAATAAAAAAAAATTAAAATTTAATTTGGCTACCCTCAAAAATAATAAAAAAAATTTGGAAAGTTAAAAAAAATGATTATTAATCATATCCCTATCCCTAACAATGAAGAAAAGAAAAAATCTCAACAAATTTGCCGTCTAGCTGGCACCACGCCAAGTAAAATAAAATATCTTTTTTAATTTTAGAATTTAAATAGTCACTTCACTTCCATATGGAATTTTTAAACTAATAAAACAATAAATTTTTTTTATAAGTATTTGCGATTCCGGATGCATTTTTTTAATAAAAAATATGAATTTTTTTAAATATCATTTAATGTAGGCGAGCCATATTTTTCAAAAATTTAGTGTTAAGTCGAGTTTTTTTAAGTCGTACTGTAATTCTGAGCGTTTTCCGTACTTTTGCATGATGGCTAAAGATTTTTTGTCGCAGCAAAGTACATCCGTTGAGAGCGAGCGTGTCTTTTCAAGAGGGGTGGACACCGTAACAAAGAAAAGAAATCGCATGGCCTCCGAAACACTTAAACAGGTTTATGTTTAAATTCATGGGATATCAATATCATGAATAATAAATTTTATACATAATTTTTATATCTATATCTATTGTTAAATTAAATTTTTTGTACATTAATAAATATATATAATTTAAATAAAAATATTTAAACTATAAATGTATCAAATATTTAAGATGTTTTGAGCTTAGTGTTCTTGTTTCAGGCTGTTGTTTTTTATGAATACTGGAGAATATTAGTGTTTTAATATTATTTGACTTTAAATTGATAACTAAAATAGTTTTTGATATTAAGATTTAGAATTTTGAACACTTGAGAAAAATTACACATTAAAATTAATACTGGGATTAACTTTGAACCATGTTATAAAGCGCTTACTTTTTTTCAGGCGTTAATTATTCACTATTTTATTAAGTAGAATATTATGAGAGCAATTTTTCTCATAGATTATATAAAGGTATAGATATCTATTATCAATTACAGAATTAGTTAATATTTTTCTTGCTAAATAGTCTTAAAACGAGAGATTTTAAATAATAAATGCATATACAAATTATTAAGATATATCTATAATTAATTCTAGCATCTTAATCTTTTAAATTAATATTTAGAAATCTACACAATCTAGTTTCCAATATAATTTAAAATGTCATCGATAGAGATTGATATAAAAGATATGGGTGCAGATAATATATACAAAGTTATTTCTCTGTACAATGATATGTAATTTCCTTCATGAGATATCGCATAAAATTTATTCTCGAAAAAAAAACAAGTATAAATATCATTGTAAGATGTGCCAAGTAAATTTTATCCTAACTAGTAACTTCAAAGAGGAAATATTTTTATATCCTCAAACTTAAAAATATAATATGAATAAAACATAGATGAGTTTATGTGATAGTTGATTTTCTAACCCAGTCTATGACAATAACATATTTAAGAATTTTATTATAAATTAAAATTACAAGAAATATATTAGCATCTCATTTTATCACTTAAGGATTATTATGTACCTAACTACTCGTATATATAATAAGCATTTTTTGTCCCTTATCTGTGATACATCCTCACTGATATTTTAATTTAACATGTTTAGGATATATTTTTTTAGCTATTTCCTTTAAAAAAATTTGAAAAAGTTCAAAAACAGCGATTATGACAATTGTCACCTATCTATGATACATCCTCACTGAATTTTTAATTTAACATGTTTAGAATATATATTATTAGCTATTTCTTTTAAAAAATTGAAAAAAGTTGAAAAATAGCGATTATGACAATTGTCACCTATCTATGATATATCCTCATTGAATTTTTAATTTAACATGTTTAGAATATATATTTTTAGCTATTTCCTTTAAAAAAATTGAAAAAAGTTCAAAAATAAAGATTATGACAATTGTCACCTATCTGTGATACATCCTCACTGATATTTTAATTTAACATGTTTAGGATATATTTTTTTAGCTATTTCCTTTAAAAAAATTTGAAAAAGTTCAAAAATAGCGATTATGACAATTGTCACCTATCTATTATACATCCTCACTGAATTTTTAATTTAACATGTTTAGAATATTAATTTTTAGCTATTTCCTTTAAAAAAATTGAAAAAAGTTCAAAAATAGCGATTATGACAATTGTCACCTATCTATGATACATCCTCACTGAATTTTTAATTTAACATGTTTAGAATATATATTTTTAGCTATTTCCTTTAAAAAATATGAAAAAAGTTCAAAAATAACGATTATGACAATTGTCACCTATCTATGATACATCCTCACTGAATTTTTAATTTAACATGTTTAGAATATATATTTTTAGCTATTTCCTTTAAAAAAATTGAAAAAAGTTCAAAAATAAAGATTATGACAATTGTCACCTATCTATGATACATCCTCACTGAATTTTAAATTTAACATGTTTAGAATATATATTTTTAGCTATTTCCTTTAAAAAAATTGAAAAAAGTTCAAAAATAAAGATTATGACAATTGTCACCTATCTATGATACATCCTCACAGAATTTTAAATTTAACATGTTTAGAATATATATTTTTAGCTCTTTCCTTTAAAAAAATTGAAAAAAGTTCAAAAATAAAGATTATGACAATTGTCACCTATCTATGATACATCCTCACTGAATTTTAAATTTAACATGTTTAGAATATATATTTTTAGCTATTTCCTTTAAAAAATTTGAAAAAGTTCAAAAATAGCGATTATGACAATTGTCACCTATCTATGATACATCCTCACTGAATTTTTAATTTAACATGTTTAGAATATATATTTTTAGCTATTTCCTTTAAAAAAATTGAAAAAAGTTCAAAAATAAAGATTATGACAATTGTCACCTATCATACATCCTCACTGAATTTTAAATTTAACATGTTTAGAATATATATTTTTAGCTATTTCCTTTAAAAAAATTGAAAAAAGTTCAAAAATAAAGATTATGACAATTGTCACCTATCTATGATACATCCTCACTGAATTTAAAATTTAACATGTTTAGAATATATATTTTTAGCTATTTACTTTAAAAAAATTGAAAAAGTTCAAAAATAGCGATTATGACAATTGTCACCTATCTATGTTACATCCTCACTGAATTTAAAATTTAACATGTTTAGAATATATATTTTTAGCTATTTCCTAAAAATTGAAAGTTCAAAATAGCGATTATGACAATTGTCACCTTATGATACATCCTCACTGAATTTTTAATTTAACATGTTTAGAATATATATTTTTAGCTCCTTTAAAAAATTGAAAAGTTCAAAAATAAAGATTATGACAATTGTCACCTATCATACATCCTCACTGAATTTTAAATTTAACATGTTTAGAATATATATTTTTAGCTATTTCTAAAAAATTGAAACAAAAATAAAGATTATGACAATTGTCACCTATCTATGATACATCCTCACTGAATTTTAAATTTAACATGTTTAGAATATATATTTTTAGCTATTTCCTTAAAAAAATTTGAAAAAGTTCAAAAATAGCGATTATGACAATTGTCACCTATATATGATATATCCTCACTGAATTTTAAATTTAACATGTTTAGAATATATATTTTTAGCTATTTCCTTTAAAAAAATTGAAAAAAGTTCAAAAATAACGATTATGACAATTGTCACCTATCTATGATACATCCTCACTGAATTTTTAATTTAACATGTTCAGAATATATATTTTTAGCAATTTGCTATAAAAAAACTCAAAAAAGTTCAAAAATGTCGATTATGACAATTGTCACTTATCTATGATACATCTTCACTGAAAATTTGATTTAACATGTCTACAATATATATTTTTATCTATTTCATTTAAAAAAGTTCAAAAATAACCATCATATTTTCTATAGTACATCTTTACTTAAAAATTTTAAAAAATAACTATGATGGAATAGTTAAATCAGAGCGTTATAATTTAAAGAAGCTTTAAGAAACTTTCCCGCCTATAATATTAATATCTACTAAATGTTATTTGACTTTTGGTCGAAAAAAATGATCTAGATATTTGAAAAGCAACCCTAACTTTAAGGCGTCTTTAAAAAAAACGATCCATATTTTGGGTCGGATTGAATAAAACGACCCGATGTTTGAGTCTGAGTCAGAAAAACGACCCAAACTTTGAGTTGGAGTCAAAAAATACGATCTAAACTTCAAGTTGGAGTCGAAAAATACGACCCAAACTTCTAGTTTGAGTCGAAAAATACGACCCAAACTTCAAGTTGGAGTCGAAAAATACGACCCAAACTTCAAGTTTGAGTCGAAAAATACGACCCAAATTTCAAGTTTGAGTCGAAAAATACAACCCAAATTTTGAGTCGGAGTCGTAAAAACGACCCATATTTTGGGTCGAGGTCGTTTTTTTTTGGCTTGGACTTGGGTCGGAGTCGAAAAAAAACGACCCATATTTTGGGTCGAAGTCGTTTTTTCGGCTTGAACTCGGGTCGAAGTAGTAAAAAACGACCAAAACTTTGAGTTGGAGTCGAAAAAAACGACCCAAAATTTGGGTGAGCTCTGTTCGAGCCGACTCGGCTAAGCCGATTAACAACACTATATATGGGTCATTTTTTAGTAATTACATAAATTATAACTAATACCTAACATATAAAGAGCTTATAATAATGTCATCGATAAACAAATATACATTATAATGAAATTTATAAGAAAGTTAATACAAATATGTAACCGTATGTTACAATCCCTATCGAATTAAAATAACAGGAAAAATGTATCAATTAAAAATATGTCTTAAATAAATCAGTGGAATTTCTAAAATATCCAATTTAAAACAGGAAACTGAACTGATAGCCTATACAAAAAAAATTTAATATATCGATAAGTTTATCTTGCTAAAATAATAGGAAATTAGTGAATATATACTTTAAATTTTTATTTAGGCAGTGTTGAAAACACTTCAATAAATTAATGTCGAAAACTTAGACTTTTATTGAAAAAAACTCAAAATAAGTCTTCTTAAAAAAAAAACAATATGCCAAAACATATTTTTGTAAAATTTTCAAAACTTTTTCATTAGATTTCCCATAAAGTTTTAAAACTTTTTTAAGTTATAACAATTTTGGAGTGTTTCGAAACAGGTTTTTATAATATTTAAAAATACCAAATAGAGGAAAATTTAAATACCAAAGTCTTCTTCATTTTAAATATAATAATTTATGATTCAAACATTATACCTCGCACACGGAGGATAATCATAGTAACCCCATTTGGCATATGGTCGCAACACATTCGCCTTTTGAAGAGTGCTTTCCATAAAAAGTCTTGTACCATTTTCAAAAGCTGCTTGAGCTCCAATGTCTATCAAAGTGGCATTCGTTACAGATGGGTTCTGACTTTTGAAGTAAGCTACAGACGCGTCCTTCATGTTTAAAATATAATGTCCATCAAATTGGTTTTTATTATATTTTGGAATAATATCCTTTTTTCCTTAAATAAAAATTGCGCTATGTCTTTTTTTAATAACTAAAATATTATATAGCATTAAAAGAAGATATATATTGCACACATTATTAGAATTTCACAATTTACATTATTTTTTTAATTAAAAATAATATCATTAAATTAAAATTTAAATCGAAAATAAAAAATAATTATAAGAGACCCCCATTTTAATTTTTTTTAAAATATACTCAGGCCTGGCCGAGCATAAAAAAATTTTATACCCGCCGGACCTAAGAAATTTTTTTTGAATACCCGGACCGGTCCGGGCTCTATATTTTAAAAATAAATTCGCCATTGTTGTCTATAAAAATTAAAAAATAAATATAATACAAAAAACATCTAGGCCCGAGGCAAGTCTGAAAAAACCCGAGCCGGGCCGAAATTTTTTTTAAAAAAAATCGGGTCGATATCTTATGCTGAGTCCGGTCTGGGTTAAAAAAAATTTCAGTCTAGTTCCCTATTTTTGGACCTAGTTTTAGAAAGATAAATTTTATGCCGCAGTGAGGGAAGTATTCTAAAGAATTCCCCAAAATAAATGTTGATAAATTTGGAGGTAAGATATAATAATCCCTTAATCCAATCTTAAAATTCCCATAAAAACTTGTTTAGGAGAGATCTTAAACATTGAATTTTCTCCTTCATCATGGGTGTCATTCCTATCTCTAATATAAGGTGACATCTGCTTTCGATCCCCTATTTTCATATGACTAGTGATCTTTATATACTCACGTTATTAATCCGAAAATCTAGTAATCCAAATAACCACATGCTCTCAATCTCTAGAGAGCCATGACAATTTATTACCTACCTCCAAAAGAGATTGTAACATACCTATGATTGCACTTTTTTGAATTTCCCTTATCGGACCCGCAATCACAGAATCCAACAAATTTTCTCTTCATCAACAATAAAAATGGAAATGAAGGCTTTATGATATCATAAGTCAAAACTTATTCACATATCTAGCCCCTGAAGAACTACTTCGAATAGCAACACGCATCTGTAGCTTATGCAGCTCCCATGTGGACAATAGCAGATATTACCTTCGAACACAGTAAGTTTTCCAATGTAAACGCGTATATCACCGAGATGTAAACCTTTTTATTTCTTAAAGCTTTTTCTTCGGCTCAATTTTTGGTACATTAAAACCAATGGGTCTTAATAATAACAGATGCAGTATGACGCCTACGCCCTGTGCCAAGAGAAAGTCTTTGATATGGGATTCTAGGTGCATTTGTCAAACCGAATGCTACATATACATAAATCCTTAATGAGACATCTAAGCAAAATGCTCTAATTTAGAACACTTACAATTGTTAGCATATTACTAAAATAGGGAACTTTGGAGAAGAGGCGAACAGTTTTTTAAAGATAATAGGTAAAAAAAATAAAATATCTATACGGGGTACCAAGAAAACATAAAATACTCATTGGATAGTACGAATAGTTTGTGTGGCTCTTGATCAAATTCCACATCGTAAAAGAAGATATTGATATCAATTTGAGACATAACCCCGATCGTATACGAAGCCATGTTATTATAAAGGACTGGTTTGTTTCATGCTGGTTTTTTGTCAAATATTTTCCTCTTGATTGACAATCGTTTTCTCATTAGAACTCACCAATGCCTTAGAAAAAAAAGCTTTCCCATACTTTTTCCAGATCTGCTAATAGATTTCTATCCAATTTTGCGATCATTTTCTGACAATACATCAATAAATATAATAAAATTTCAATTTTAACGAGAAAACTTTCAAGAAAAGTAGAATTATAACACAAACAAAACACCAAATAAATTACTCTTGAGGGCCTGGGTAAAATTTTAACGCAGTATTAATGATAAATCTATATTAAAATTACCCGATATTTTTGATAAACTCCAAAGTTGGTTAGACTCCACCAGGGCAAATATTTTTCGAAATCGATCACACCGAGTCCCTAGTGGAATGATTTAAATAATATAAAATGCTATCTAATATAAAAAAATTTGTCTACTAACTGCCATTATTAAAGGAATTATTATCTCTTATGAATTAACCCCCTGATTTCCTTATTGCCTTTTTAAAAATAATATACTTCAAGAATATGTTGAAACTTTGAAATCAAAAATCAAATGTAAAAAATATTTTTCAAACATTAAAATTTAAATCTGGCATTAATGTGTTTATGTTCATCTCTAATTGAGCAAGATGGTTAGAAATATTGCCCTTCTGCGGTATTCCTCCATTTAATTCAACAGTCGTATTCGTAGTTGCATTTAGGACTATGCTGGGCCAAGCGCCTGACTGAGTATCAAAAAAGAGAGATATTATTTGGCCCCTTAGAGTTTCATTGGAATTCGTCAGTATGCCATATGATGCCAAACGTAGATCGTTATTATATCTAAACAAAGATGAAATGTTTAAGAAATTGAATTATTCTCAACTTTCGACACTATAAATGGATTATGTTTTTATTTATATCCAAATGAGACAGGAACTATCCTCGTAATGGGTGGGGACAATTCTAGGTATTTGATCTTGAATCTCTAGTCCTCTTTAAAAATTTATAGGAACCTGAATGACATATTTTAAAATTCCAGGTGAAGAACAGATTCTAAAAAGTGCTCTAGGAGGGTCGGAACAAGGATCTTGAATCCAATGCAAAAAAATTTTTTAGTACCGGGTGAAAACTTTGATTCTTTCTCTTATTTTCTTTCTTTCTTTCTTTCTTTCTTTCTTTCTTTCTTTCTTTCTTTCTTTCTTTCTTTCTTTCTTTCTTTCTTTCTTTCTTTCTTTCTTTCTTTCTTTCTTTCTTTCTTTCTTTCTTTCTTTCTTTCTTTCTTTCTTTCTTTCTTTCTTTCTTTCTTTCTTTCTTTCTTTCTTTCTCTTCTTATTATAATTTCTTTTTTAAATATTCTCTTACCTAAATTTGCAAACTTGAGTCGGAGAATTCCAAACAATTTGAAAGGCACTTTCACATAAGATCCCAGAGAAACATTTCAACACTATCAGGATCGATACCCATAAATACATCTATTTTTTGTTTATTAAATATATTAAAGAATATTTTTGGTGATTATTTAGGGAAAAGTATTTTAAGGTGAAAATTTGATGAAAATTACCTTTGTATTTATAGTTACAATGATAGCCCTGACTTTTAAAACATTTTAATTATTAAAATTATGTTGCTATACCCAAAAAAAAAGTTTGATAATATGCAAGTGTTAAAAGCAAAAATAAATCCAATTATTCTTTTTAATTAACGCACATTGCGATCATAAAACCTTTAACACTTCTCTCATTTCATTTCTCATAATTTGTAAGTTGATAAATAGGTGTTTTATTTTTTTTAAATACGGATAACATTATAAAATTAAGGTGTGTTAAATTATTATTTTTATTGGTTATTTGAAGGGTAATAAAGTTATGAGTTGTGCAATACCCTTAAAATCCATCATTTATATGCTGCTTGACTTTTGTTTTATACTTAGGTGAAGAAAAATTTTAATGATTTCAAAGTGGATCATGTAAATTTAATTTAATTAAAATACTAAGAAGAACAAATATATTCATTTATGATTTAATATGATAGACAGATGTATACAATATATGCTAAAAGAGTCCAATAATATCAATAAAAGATTTTGGATTCATATTAAGATAAAACGAGAAAGCAATGTTGGATAAGATTGACCATAGATGTAGTCAGGATTTTGCCGGGGCAGGGGACACTATTAGGTGGGATTTCCTCATAAATTTTATTGGCGGGCTTTAGAGTTTTCTTATTGTAGAGTAGGTATTTGTCTAGGTTTTCGCTACTTAATTTTCATTAAATTATTTTTTTTCCATTTTGAATTATAGTCATTTGATATTCTATAAAATTTATTAACTTATACTTATTTTCATTTCAATATTGCCTAAATTTTTTAGGTAGAGATTGGTGGGAAAGTGTGGAGGAGGGATTATAAACCTAGAATGATATTTATGTAAACAACCAAATTTCTGAAGGAGAAAACGTCCTCAACCCCCTCCCACCTCTTCTGGCTAACCACTATGATCTAAACTTGTCCAGCCCACTTCTTTTGACTCTTTAGAGGAATGAGATTAGAAAAAAAATTTTATCCCTTCTTCACTTACTAATTCATTTGACGGTCACAAACCCGAAAACCCAATCCATATACCCATAGTTTGGGTTGGGTCAGAAAATGCTTAAGCCCTATTTGAAATTTTTTTTGATAGGTGTTAACAATATATTATGATTTTGATCGTAAATTATTTTATATTTTTCCTACATTATTGGAATTAGTTTTATGTTCTGGTTGGGTCGGGAATTCGATTTTTCAAAAAAATAATTTCGAGTTTGCCAGGGTCGAAAAAGTTGACTTTTTGCTGTTTCTAATCAGAAATGAAATACTATAAATTAAATAAAAGATGCAGTTAAAAATAAAATACATAAGATAGGCTAAAAGAAAAATGGTTGTTCAAATGGGCTATTGAAAAGAGAAAATCATATAGGAGTTTTAAGAAATTAGATGAATATAATGTATTAGTTCTAATAGTGTGTTTATTATAGATCAAAGTTCTAGATAAATATTAAATATTCTGTTGCTGTCACTAAAGTGGATTTTTATTGATTGAAATCCCTTAGCTGTTTGTGTTTTAAATTAAACAATCAAGATTAAAATTTATTAGGGTTTATATTCTAATAAAATTTAAATAAATATTTGGTTGATTATAAGAAAAAATGTTTATGATTTGTAAAATTGTTATAATTTAATATACGAATAAACCTTGAATATTTACAATTTTATATACTTTCAAAATAAATATATAGTGTTGGTGTCAAACTTATCATCACTTTTTGTCACATAATTAACACCATATAAATATTATAATTGGGGGGAAAAATTGATTTGATAAAATATTCTTTTTTATATAAAATTATATCGTTTACATAATAAAAAGTAATAAAATTCATACATTAATAAGCTAATGGGAGATGTAATCCTTTAAATTATCTGAATCCAAAATTTTCCATATTAAGGGTTATTTTTTTTAAGAAAAAGGATATTTAAAAGATACGATTTGTGTTAGTCCCAAAACCGTATTGTTCGAACCATAATTTGTTTATCATTCAAAAATAATTTTTTAGAGATTTTTTTTAAAAAAATAATTTATCCAAATGATGTACTCATCAGCATCTACATGAGTGTGAGGGGGGGGGGGGTAGATACAGTTTGCATCCAATTTTTTTTTGTGGGGGGGAGGGGGGGGGTGGTTAAGAATGAGGGAAGGTAAGGGCTTTATATATTGCTGTAAAAAATTATTTAATACTTTTATTATAGACCTATTATAATAATGTATAGATATTGCTAAATATGGACCAAATTATATATTGCATATACACTCTGGTCATTATTTTTTAAATAAATCCTATTTCTGGACTATTATCTGCTATCTTTTGTGATTTAATAGAATTCTATCAGCAAGCTCATATTCACGCCAAATAATATACTATAATTATAATCAGTGTAAATCAGGGAGTTTATAAATATTATTCATCTTCTAAATATAGATTCATTCTTTTTATAGTTGGTAATAGAGTATTGATAATTTTAAAATATATGAAGAGGTAATACCTTTATAATTAAAAACGTGAAGTTCATAATATTAAAATATAGCTTTCCAAGACGGTGAATTTTTTTTAAGGGGGTAAGTATAAGTTTTTTAAGGGGATTTGCTTTCAATGAAATCCTGTTAAGTATGTGCACAATATCGAATATGCTCGCTTTAGCATTCAAATGTTTATTTACCAAAAAAAAAGATGAGTTAAAATCTGTCACCATTTAAACCGTTAAATTGTAAATTTTTATTTTGTATATAATATACAAAATGAGTGTATAAATATTATGATATTTTTCCCTTTGTGTTACTATTCATATCTTCTTCTTCGTTATATTATTTAGCCAATGTTTCAGTGCGAGGATTATCTAGTAATTACCTGAAGAAACTTTATTTAAATCCAAAAAGAAATTGTTAGCAAAAACTAGTAAAATTTGAATTCTGTCTCCAAACGCTTTACCAATTTGTGGATTTATTTTTTCTATGCTTGCAGAGCTGCTATCATTGCTTCTCATTTATTTTCAACAATCTATTTATAAGATGAAGCTGTCTCCTTATGGTGCAACACAAAGGCATTTGACACTCCTCTTCCCACTTTAACCAAAGAGAGTGAGCCTATGATTGCAACATTGATTATATTAACACCAATTTGCAATCTGTCGACCATTCTTCTTTTTCTGTGTTGTACATTGGTGTTCAGGTCATAAATTCTTAAAAACTATCTCCTCTAAAAACCGTTGACTCAATGAATAAGAATTTAGTTTTACACTTGCTACTTATCTAAACATCAACTTAATCATCTCACACATATGTGCTATATATCATAAACAGGCTGATTTAAGCAGACCTTTCCTTCAATGCATCTGAAATAGCGTGCGATCTTCCCAGCACATTATATGCAACTCCCTTATTTTGCGTTTAAATTCAGCTGGGATTTCTTTAACACTGAACCCATTGGTATGTTTCTTAAACCTGATGGAATCACTAGGTTACTTTAGGAAGATGACAAATAAGACCTAATGAAAAACTGTGCCAACGAATTACCGAAACATAAGACCCAATAGAGAGAATATATCCAGCAAGAGTCTGCAATTTAGATCATTATATCAAATCCATTAGCTTATTAACATTCCCCTCTTAATTTTATTGTATATTTGAAATTTTTTTTATCGTGTTTAGTCATTAAATTAAATTTCTATTGCCTTGTTAACTCATTCCGCTAATGGTTTTGTTTCGTTTATATTTAAATTTTATTTATCATTATTTTATATTTTTATTGCATTCAACAATCGATAAGTATATTAGTTATTAAATATATTCGTTATTTGATGTGATAGATTAACTTAATAAATGTCGAAAATTTAGTTAGAACAACAATAAAACATGATTTAATATATTATAATTTTTTTAAAAAAATAATCATCTTTCAAACTTTTTGCTTAATAAGAAAGAGAGCTTCTTAATTAAAGCGAAGTTAAAGTCACGTTTGAGATTAGTCAAGTTATGAACTAACATTAACTTGAACTCAGTGGGCGAGCCCCTGTCATTCGGTGGATGTATAAAAGTTAAAATAAAATTATTAAATTATATAATTAAAATTCACACAAGCCTCATAGTCTGCTTCCAGAGAACCATGAAATATAATTCCCACTCTCCCCTCCCTAATTTTTATTAAATCTTATCTATTTCCTCTGCTTGAATTTTTGGATTGATCACAATAAGATTAATATCAGGTACAACCTTCAATACTCTTAAAGAAACATGACATAGACACTCTGGCAGGGTCTAAGGATCCAAGTCTCAAAAAATAGATTTTTTTATTTTGAAGAATCAGCTTAGCACTATATTAAGAAATATTTTTACGACTCGAGTTAACATCTTAAGTTAATGACTCAGAGTTCGTATATAAATGTGACTAATATAATTAAATTATTCATAGAATTCTATTTTTTACGAAAAAATATCCCCTCTACTCCCCTTCTTACTAAATAAACTTTTTGATTATTCAATCGCTTGATAAACCTACCGACTTTATCTAGTGTCGAATGTTTTTAATTTCATATCCAAAATGCTAATCATGATTACTTGATTTATATAGATAATTTTAAAATATGCCAATTAATACCTTGTATTAATCTGTTTGATACTACAAATACTATAATTGTGGACTGCCATATTTTATCATTTAATCCAACGGCTATTAGAAATCATCCACCGGTTTATGATCCATTTATAATCGGGCCTTCCTATATGGGAGAGGGGGCTTTCAAAAATGCCTGTTTTCGCCATAAATAGACACATACTGCCTTTACTTTACTTATTTTTTATAAACAATAATTTAAAATAAAGCATATTTAAAAAGGTGATAAAACAAAAGTATTTTTTGACCTAGAGCCCTCTAATAACTTTTTTAAGCAGAAAAGCAGGATAAAATAGTTTTCCCTCCCTTTCCCTCTCAAGAAAACTCTACGCCTGTGTCCTATGACAATATACAAATATGGAACCTCCACTTTTCGAATGCCAATTGGAGTCGTTTTTTAAGTTTTAAGTCTAAGATTGTTCGAGATTTGTATACCTCTATTGGAATAGCACCCTCTCAGGACTCTTATCATGCCAATGCTAGTGTTGTTAAACGGCTCGTTTTGAGCTAATTCTTAAAAAGGGCTAACTCATTATTTCATCCAGAAAAATATTATGCAAGCCTGAAGATCTTGCTTATAGTAGAAACAAAGTTTTAGACATATATTATCGAAATCTCGAGGCTTAGTCAATATTTTTCTGGTTAAAATATTGAGTTAGCCGTTTAAAAAATTGGCTCAAAACGAGCCGTTTAACAACACTAGCCAATGCATCAAAGAAGCCCAGATAAGCCTATCATCGGAATACGGAAGCAACGTATTTTAGAGCAGCAGAGTTTTATCATTATTTAATGTCTCATGCTCAGTACCACTATTGTACCCGCTAGTTCCTAATATATCAACCGCTCGTGATAAAGCAATAATCCAAAAAACTATCGTAATAAATGATCTTTTATATTTTCCATAGAATCGGAAGATCGTTAGCATTCTTTTCTCGCTATAATCACATTGTATTGATATCTCCTATTTTCAATCAATCTTTTAGAAGTCTATGTCGACATTCTACAATATCTGAAGTTAGAGTTCCAATTGAGCTATTCTTATACCGAAATATATAATTATATCGATGAAAAAAATCTAAACCTGCTCGTTAGAAATTAGTTAGTTGAACAAGGTTTTAGGGGGCTAAGAAATATACATTTATAGCGTTGTCATCATCTATTTGAGTGATTAAAAAATGTTACAAAATTAAAATTACTTTAAAAAGACTCATTTACTCTTTTATACTATTCCAAATTTCTGAAATTGGTTGAGTAATATTAATTATCTCAATTCAGATAATTATTTCCTCATACTTAGAATTCACACTAATGCTTATATTGTGTGATATGCATCATGATAAACAGTGTTGTTAAAGTATCTAGATACAAAAATGTGATATCTATATCTAGATAAAATTTTATAAAAATTTCCTGTATTTGGACACTTATTTAGAGATATCTGTATTTGTTTTATAAACTTTTTAAGATACATGCTGTTATACTTTTATTTAACGCTTTTTTATATCAAAACTAAAAATATTTGAATAAATTTATTTTATTTCATATGAGCACATAATTTATATTAATATATATTAAAAAAATATTAAGACTAATATAATAAAAAAATATATATTAAAACTGATATATTAAAAAAAATCTATAAATATTCATAACATATTATTTTGGGTTTTCTTATATCTATAAATATTCATAAAATATTATTTTTGGTTTTTTTATATCCACAAATATAAGTTCAAGATCGTAAAAGATATTTTTCTCATGTAAAGGATATTTTTCTCATGTAAAGGAATTTACAAGTCCTTGCTAAGTCATGATGCTTATTAAAAAATTTATAATTTTTTAAAATAATTTTATAAATATTCCGCGACAGTAAATTAATAAATTAGCAGGTTAATATAAAAAAAATTTTTTTTAATTAATGTTCGTTTTATATGAGAATTGGTTCGAAAGAATCATAAGAATAGCAGTATTTACATTTTTATTTTATTATTTATATGATGTTCGAATTGAATGAATACAAAATAAAAATATGGTGTTTAAGTATTTTGTGCCCTCATAATAAGAGTTTCTGTTAAGGCCAAACCCTATTACATTTGGAAAATTTATCTATATCTAGATACGTTTTTATCGGATAGATTCATTTTTAGGCGATGTATCTTTAAATCAACCTAGCTCCGTTTGAAAAATATTTTTACAACTCTGATGATAACTTTCTCATTCACATATACTTTTTTCTTTTTTTTTAATTTAAATAGAAATATTTTTATTTAATATAGTTTTCTCACATCAAATATAAAATAAAATAAAACAATATTATATAAAAACGGAGGTGGGACTACAAATTCCCAAAAAACATGCGTAATTATATTTTAAAATTGTGATTTAAAGGTTTTGTTTTAAAAAATAAAATTCTTTCTAGTTGTTTTAAAAGTAAAAAACTAAATACAAATGTAAAAATTATACTGTTTATAATTAATGTTTTGAAAGTCAAATATGTTCTTACTTGATACCTTTGTTCTTATTCTTTAACTTTTTCTTTTTTGTTTTCAAGAAATCTCAAATAATATTTTATTTATTTTTTTCACAAGACAAAAAAAAATGGATGAATGAATTTATTTTTCTTTTCTTCAACTATTTATACTTGAAAAAAAATAAAATAATATATAAGAAAAATATAATTCGATTTTTCTTTAACATCTTTTTTATACTAGATTACAAGAATGAATGCGCAAAAAAATCAAAGAAAATATTAATCACAAAATAAAAATTTAATTAATGAATGCGAAAAAACATCAAAAATATTAATCACAAATAATAACCCACTTATTAAACAAAGTGACTCCACGCTAACACGATACACATAAGACTAGTGAAGGCCACTGTTCAATCTCTGGTTCTGAACTACCATTACTTAAGGCCCTATCCAGACCAAACACTATTAAAAAGACCGGCTTAGACCCGAACCGTAAGAAAACTGAACTGGCCTTTTTATTTGTATTCCCTTTTCCATAGATTTTTTACATATAAATTATAAATGGCTCAAAGGTTAACCGGCAAAATTGCCTAAAATTCAATATATGAATATTCTAATGCTGGAACATATTTCCCGAAAAATCAGATTTTTAAGATTTTAAAAACGCGCTGAAAAAAAATGATTTGAGGTTTAAAGTTGAAAAAAACAACACAATAACGGAAATAAACACATTAAAAACCCAAAATATTTATTATTTATCATAAAGTGTTAAATATTTACGATTGTATATTAAAATTTTTCTTCAGGGTGTTAAATATTTGAATATTATAATTTAATTTAATTAAAAAGTGATTTGCTTTGGCACATTTCCAATTATAACTATTATTCAGTGTTAAAAATTTGGGACTGCAGAATATTATTGTTATTATAGAAAAGAGTGTTTAGATATTTGTAATAGTAGAAAAAGATAGTTGAATAGAAAATTAGAAAAGTTAAAAAAAATGTCACTTCTACACAGCCTCATCTTAATAACTCACATTGAAAGGTCATACTACAAATATAACTCGCTAGAACCATTTTAAACAATATATGAAAGAAGAAAATAATAAGAAAAAATCTTTAAGTATTAACCAAATTAAACATTCTTGAAGAAGGAAATGGGCACAATGTTGGTAAAATGGTTATATATGCTCACTGCTATTATAAACTCAATTGTCTTGGTCTCTTTCTGCTAATCAATACCTCAATCTACCAAATTTCACAGGTTTCGGCATTTGGGCTTTCTTTTCAAATTCTGTTATCCATTAAAAATATTTATTTATACAAATAAGAATAAGAAAAAAATGTAAATATATTGATGCCCTGAATTCTACACGGTAAGGATCTCATATAAAAACGATAAAGGAGGTGAAAGTGACCCTCTCGGCAATCATTTATTACCTATAAGATAAAGCCCTCGGTAATCTAATTAAAATAGAATTCGCTATCATTTATATTTTAAAAATTAGCAAAAATAAAAGATTCGGTGATATCAACAGTATTTGGCTGTTGTTAAACCCCTTGTTATTTCTCTATCCGATTTCAGAAATGATTAGTATTTTACTTTGAGAATCCATATTTAATTTACCAAAATTAATTTTCTTCTCGTTTTGATAAATCGTTACACCTTCTTTAATCTTTCATTTTACAATTCCAATTTAAAAAAGTTTCAAAGAGAGAGAACATGTCATTATTTTGATGATGTTTATCCATGAATTGATCATGATTCAAAAATAGTAACGAACTGTTTTCGAAAATCGAGGTTAAATTATAATATTCATCGTTTAAAAATTTGATAATTTATTTATTTTTGAATCGATACTATTTCAAGCGTGATATTAATAATTGTTTTTTTAAGCTACATAACTGCAATATAGATATAATCATTATTTATAATTCAAAATAAGCTATAATATAATTTGAAATTATTTAAATTCATCATTGGATTGTTTTTTCAAATTCTAATTGATAATATTTTGACATTGTTCCCCACTCCAACCAGAAAAGCATTGGCATGCATAATTTTGAATAGATTTCAGGCTTACATTATTAGTTAATTTCCAAAATTTATCATAAATTTGTGCCGACCTATTCAAGCTACCAGAGTCTTTTAGAGGTTGGTTTAAGAATAAACGTTTGATACATCTTCCATTTCCATTGCAAACGCTAGTGCTACAAGCTTTTTAGATTTGAATTTTAAAAAAAATATTTATCTACACTGATCTGAGGGTGGGTGATATCTAATAATTTCAGGAATCCAAACCGAACCTGAACCGAACCTTTAAACCGCTAAAAACCGGTATTTTTTATCGAACCTGAACCGAACCTAAACTGCTAAAAAAATTCTAGCTGAACCTAAAACGAACCGCTAAAATGCTTCTGAACCGCTTCAAGCCTTATGATTTTATTCTTATAAAATAATATGTAAGTTATTATTAGTATATTGAAAAAATTTCAATTATATCCGAATTATTTTAAAATTAATAAGTGTCGGTCATAATTTTTATAAACTTTAGTATATTGTTATTTTACAACATTTTTTAAATACTTTAAGCTTATAAATTATAATGCTTAGAGAAAAATTAAATCCAAAATATTATAAATGACACATCAAATCTGATATCATATTGGCAGTGTCGGCTCAAGTTAGTGTGGAAAGATGTTTTTCAACAATTAAATTTATACTATCTCCTTTAGATGTAATTTGAGTGAGACGAATTTTGAAAATGTATTAATTCCCCGGCTTAAAAAAAATTTAAGTAAAAAAAAGTAAAATATTGTTCATATTAAAATCAATTATTAATTATTGATTTTTATTTTTATTTTTATATTTATTAATTAAATATTATTTTATAATGTACAATTAATAAAAATGAAGGTTTTATACATGCGTTTTTTAAATTAATGATAAAATAAAAAAAATATTT
The DNA here is from genome assembly GCF_954871325.1 of Gordionus sp. m RMFG-2023. NCBI lineage: Eukaryota > Metazoa > Nematomorpha > Gordioida > Chordodea > Parachordodidae > Gordionus > Gordionus sp. m RMFG-2023. The sequence goes on from NC_088777.1 coordinate 8,692,385, forward strand.
TCCCTCTACATAATTCGAATGTAGGTTTGAATACAAAAGTGTTCAAACCGGTTTTTAGAGTTTCGAACCGAACCGATATTTACTTGAACCGTTATTTTTATCCGAACCTGAACCCGAACCGAACCGATATTCATTTCGGTTTGGATCCCTGAATAATTTTATCAAAACTTTACTTTTTATATTTAGATTTTTTTTTAAAATATGATCATGATTTTTGAAAATATGTTATTTATTCTTACTGAGAAGAAGATAGCAAAAATATTATTATTCTGATAATGATAACTTATACAGTTTGCATATTGTAACATCTTTATAGCAGTTGGACCCAGCGTACTATTAACATATTGCGCCAATTGAGAACAGTTTCCAAAATCACTAAAATCTCCCCAAATAATCTATTTCAATTATAACATTTAAAATAAATCTTCCATAAAATTGAATAATTTCAAGGGGTTTATCATTTTATTTCATATTTAAAAAATGCATTTATTATTATTAATATTATAATTGCAAAATAAATTCGAAAAAATATCTTATTAAATATGATCATAACGAGATATAAGGAATTCCTAAGGTACCTCCAATGTAAGGATTTTGGAATAATAAATCCTCACAATTTTTTCTGTCGGAATATGTTAAATAAAAATAGTTAGGATTTAAAATTACATTAAACGCGTCGTTTAACTGTAACCCAACCCGTTAATCGTTATTGATTTCCAAAAAAAAATCTTAAAAATATAATACAGCCTTCAAATCATTGAATGTAATGCAAAATAGCTCCATTTAAGCCAATTTTTTAAAACGGCTAACTCAGTATTTTATAGAAAAATATTTGGCAAACTTGAAGATTTTGCAGCACAAAAGTTTGGACATCTATTAATGAAATCTCGAGGCCTAGGCAATATTTTCTGGCTAAAATATAGAGTTAACCGTTTTAAAAGATCGGTTCAAATGGAGAGATTTTGCATTACTAATTAAATGTACAAATTGATAATTGTTATATAGTTTTAAAGAAAAAATATTATATTTAAAAAATGGTTCTTAAAATTTGAAGATAAATTAATAATATATATATATAATAATTTGTATCATCCTAATCTAAAAAATTATTTGTAAAATGTTGATTCAAATCTTTCAGCTTGCAACCAAATAAAAATATAATGATAATTTTTATATTTAATTTAACTATAAACATTATAAGGCCAGGGACATAAAGAGACTTTCCGGAACCCGCTGGAGAATTTATGGGAACGGATCCGGAACGTGTATTCCGAAACCTTTCCAGAACGGTTCCAGAACATTCCTAACAATATATATAAATTCCTCATTTTCTATAATTAAAAAAATTAAAAAAAATTAATCCATCTATCTAACAAGTGCATATATTAAGTTCTTTTTATTTATAATATTTTTTTTATGTAATAAATAATCGTCAATCAATACTAGCACTTTTGAAGAAGGACAAGAATACGATGAATTAGAAATGTTTCAATGGTCCATTGATAAAAAAAAAGAAAATCATTACAAAACTTACAAAAAAAAATGATATTCTATCAACTATAAAAAAATTTCAAGCGGATCGTCTAGATAAATCAAAGAATTTGCTAGATTACTGGGAATCCAGTAAAATAAAAAAAAATTCTATTCTATATGAATAGGCCCAAATCGTATTAGCATTCCCTTGAAATAAGGTAGTGTTGAACTTTATTTTCAAAACTCAATACTACCGCAAAGAAATAATATAGATGATAATCTTTTAAGATATATTAATGCTTCGATGTAATAATAATTGATTTCATTTAATGATAAGATTAATTAAAATGTGTAGATTTAAAAAATATATTTAGATATTTTTCTAGAAACGTTCCAATGGAATGGAATTGGAACGGAACAATTTTTTTGACCTGAATTAAAACGAAACGGGAAAGTAAATATGCCCTAGTTCCGGATCCCTGATTAGAGCTTTTTTAAATGTAAAATATTTTCATAAATTTGGGTTTAGACCGGATATCGATTTTTGATTGGTAAATCAGTGTTTTATCAGACCTTTTAGAGTAGTTTAAAACTGATAGTGCCAATTTTCTTTATTTCCCGAGAGAAAAAGTCAAAATTTTTAAATAACCTGATTTTGGGCTGGGTAAAAAGATTTAATTTGTTCAAGATAACTTTTTCTCCTCTTGGAGTAAGAAATGATTGTTACTATTTATTTCAAAATACTTTCATAGGTTTTAAAATGCTTATCTACACCTCCCCACCCCCCCCCCACCCCCTCCCAAACAAATAACTTTTATAGCCATAAAATATAAAAATTGTTTTTTATTTGGGTGAATAAACGAAAAAATGTTAATCAAAATTTTAAAAAATGATTTTTAGAAAAAGATGATGAAAATTAATCTATACTATTTTCTGAATAAAATAAATAATTTAAATATTTAAGGAGAAGGGAGTTGATAAGTAATATCTAGATCACCTGATATCAAAATCAAATCTACCAATATAAATGTAACTCTTTTTAATATTTAGAAACTGACTTCTTTTTTCTCTATTAGAAATCAATAAATAAATAGTTATTATGAACTATTCCTGATAAGCCAGTGTCTATAGCTTGTCCAATGCTATTTTCCATGTCAACTTGAGATAAATATGACGGAATTGGTTGTTGTTCATATTGATATCGAATATAAGGATAAATCGGCATATTGTTTGCAATTACAAATCGGCTCATTCTCATTGCTTCATTCATTCCTACAATTCAAATTTGATTTTAAAAAAAAATTATATAACATTATATATATTTCCTTCAAGAACTGTTATTTGTCTATATAAAAAAGACATTATACCACTGATGGACCCTTAGAACTTCACCAATATTAAGTCGATATTAGGTAGATAATAACATATCTCAAAGCTTAGCCCGATTTAAAATCTTGGCTATTTACCGGAGCCACGGGTCAGGTCTGTAACTGGGTATACTCAAGCCGGTCCGGTGTTAATTACATTCCATGAATAGTTATTATTATACTTTTCAAAATGTAAATAGCCCTTAGATCAGGGTCAGGTAGGATTTGACTGTTTAAGTATAAATTGGGATACAATCCTAAGCTATTCACGAATATCCAATTCTTTTGTTCGTTTAGTCTTTGCTGCTTTTCGTCGCAAAAATATCCAGTTGCAAGGTCTCTTGATGTTTTATAAAAAATATATATATAGTTTGATTCAAAAAGTATTTGATGATAACAAAATTGAAATTTTTTGAAATTTTTTTGCCAAATCTTACTATAGCGGCTACAAGAATAAATGTCTCATTTTTAAAATTTAGAGTGTTTAATTAAGTTCGATTTCGATCATGTTAATTTTGTTTTTGCTGAAACGAATTTCATTATTTATGGTAAATGAGTAAATTATCCGTTTTAATTATCTTACTAAATTTATAAATTTTTTTAAATTATTTTATTATATAATATGGCTTATATGTTGTTATTTTGAGGATTTGATATTTTAATTATATGAGTCATTGTTTAATTATTTAACATCGAGTACCCTAACGACGAAATCAAAGAGCCAGGAAAATATATAATCCTATATAAATAAGTGGAAATTTCTAGAATGTTCAACCTGAACCCGGAACTGGATTGACCGCTCATAAAAATAGAAATTGACATATCGATAAATTTATCATGGAGTCACAAGGAAAATTAGCGAATATATTTTTTTTATTTTTCTTTTGGAAATGTGTCCAGAACATCATATAATTTATTTCGAAGACTTTTTTTAATATAAAAAAATTAAAAATATGGCCAAAACATATTTTGTGAGATTTTCAAAACTTTATCATTTTATCATTAGGTTTCCCTTAAAGTTTTAAAACTTTTGAAATTTATAAAACTTTTTTGTAAATTTTCGAAGCAGGTTTTTATACTTCAACTTTAAGAAATATTATTTTAAAATACCAAGTAGATAAAAATTTAAAATTAGAGTGTTCTTCGTTTTAAATATAAATTATGATTTAGAAATTATACCTCGCACAGGAAGGATAACCGTAGTAACCCCATTTGGCATATGGTCGCAACGCAATCGCCTTTTTAAGAGTGCTCTCCATAAAAAGTCTTACACCATTTTCATAAGCTGCTTGAGCTCCCATGTCTATCAAAGTGGCATTCGTTATCGATGGGTTCTGACTTTTGAAGTAAGCTATCGACGCGTCCTTCATGTAAAAATATATGGTTAATCGATTCTAATCGAATCGCTTATATAATACCATAAAAATGTCTATTTATTTTAGTCAATATTTTTTCCTAAAGGTTGTGACCTAAATATTTTGAAAAAAAAACCAAAATTTATAAATTTTCGAAAATTAATAAAATTATGTAACATATCCAAAATCTTCCATTATTTATTTATTTTCAAAAAAAATATAAAAAACAAAAAAAACACAAAACGAGAATAAAATACAAAAATTAACATACTTTAATATTACTTAGTCTTACTAATTTTTCATAATACCCAAAATAAGTATATTTTGAAATTTTTTTTATTCTAATACGAATATTTTGAATATAACAATTTACATTAATTTTTTAATTAAAAATATTATCATTATTTAAATCGCTAAAATAAAAAGAAAGAATTTGTCATGATAAGACAAATAATTTAAGCAGAGTTCCAAAAAAAGAAATCATAACTGATGGCATTTCTATATAATTTATAAGGATTATTTTTATATGATAAATGGAACAAAGGTGCTGATGAGAATCTGTTTAATAAGGTATAAAGAAGTTTGCCTTCAAGTCAATTTTTAGAAAAAGTGCTTAATTATAAAATCTTCATAAATATACCTATTAAAATAACAATTAAAAGACTATTTAAAAAAGTGCCATTTATTTAGAATTTTTTTTTAAAATAAACTATAATTTCTTAGACAAAAACTTAATAGCCAATTTTAAAGTTCAATGTTTTACAAAAGATTTTTTTTAATAAAAAAAGCAAGGGAAATGTTATAGAGAATTCGGCAAAGTAAATTTTGTTAATAATTAGATGATAAAATATATAAATCTCCCTATCCACAGACAGGCTTGCTTGTCAATCTATGTCTCGGGTTAACATTAGATCAGGCACATCTCGCCTAGAGCCCCCTCCCAAGAGATTTTGACTTGCTTATAGTTTCATATTCTTGAGTTTATCTCGCAATCATAGGAATTAACAAGGTTTCTCTTTATTCACAATAAAAGCAGACATGTTGAGGTCATCCTAACTCAAAACCTAGTCATATACCTAGTTTCTGAAGCTTCGAATAATCAATGGAACTCTTAATATCTTCTGTAGCTCCCAGGTTAGTAGAAAAAAATATTAGCCTCTAGACTATAAATATTCCATTCTATTCATAAAGCTTTTTCTTTAATTCACATTCGGTACTTTAAAACCAACATATCTTAATAATAAAATTGGCGATATAACGTTTCACGTCAATCATCCCTTGGGATACATCTAAGTAAAGCTAATCTAGCAAACTTACAATTTTTACCATTCAACCACTTTAACCTTAGAAGAAGTGACCCGTTTTTAAAGAGAATAGGCAAAAAATTAAATATTCTTATCGATAATGTTATTAGATGGATCATGAGCCCATTAAAACGGCTAACTCAAAATTTATGCGAAAAATATTGCCAAAGCCTTTTCACTAATAGATGTCCAAACCCTAGTGCCATCTACGATCAAAATCTTTAGACTTGCGTAATATTTTTCTAGATAAAATAATAAATAAGCCGTTTTTAAAAATTGGCTCAAAACGAGCCATTTTCATTGAGTAGTGCGAATAGTTATAAGGCGTCTTGATCGAATTCTTCATTATAAAAGAGGATATCGATTATGAATGTGAGACATGTCACCCATGGAGCCGTGTTATTATAAAGGACGGCTTGTATTTTATGCAATTATCTTTCGTTCTTTGTGAAATATTTTTCTCTTGATTGACAATCTTACTCCCGGGAAACTCCCCAGTCCCTGGAAGAAAAAAAATTCCCTTTCTCTTAAAAGTTTTACTAAATCTGTTTTAAGATTAATATCAAATTTGCTATCATTTTCTGAAGTACGCACCCATAAATAAATAAAATTATAATTTTAATAGATTTTTAAGTTTGATCAGAATTATGTTAGTTTGAATTTTTCTTTTTATATTATCCAAAAAATAGAATTAACCCCATAAAGCACCAAATATAGCAGTGATCTGCAGGCCCGAAACGATACTGGAAGATTTTGAAAACACGTATTTAATGGAGAATTTAATACTAATTTACTGTTCATATTTTCAATTTCTCTTTTGAGCAATCTTCAAGATAAGATGATACAGCCAAAATGATTCCCAATAACAAAAATTTGAAAAATTTAGGGCTAGACCCTAAAATAATCAAAATAAAAATCCGAAACTTGTGCTGCTATGCTAAATTACCTAACTTTGACCATCCCTATTGTGGCTTAGTCAAGCTTTTAGCCTAAAAAAGTGAAAGGCTTCTAAATTGAGTCTCGACTTAAAGATCGACTAGAATATTTTTGGATAAAAATATGGCTAACTCTGCTTTATAGTTGACTAAAGTTAGGTAGTTTAACAACGCTATCCGAAACAAGCCAAGAGATTTCCGAAAAAATCGCAGCCTGGACTTAAAGATATTTCTTTCCCCAATTATGACATTGTCGTAATCAATAGGCGAATCAAATTTTTTAACATTTTTGAGTTTTCCACCTATGTTTAAACAAATAAGCCTCATCATTTTATAATTGTTCATAATTTTACTGCGTTATTTAATAAAATTACCCGATATTTTTGGTAAATTCCAAAGTTTGTTTGACTCCACCAGGGAAGATATTTTTCGAAATCGATCACACCGAGCCCCTGATGAAATAATTTAAATCACTTGAAACTTTATCTAATATGAGCAAATTTATCTATTAATTGGCATTATTAAAGGAACTATATACCTCCTATGAACTAATCACTGACTTCCTTATAATCTTTTTTTAAATAATAAATTTCAAGAAAATGTTTAAATTTTGAAATCAAAAATCAATGATAAAAAAAATATTTTTTAAACACTAAAATTTAAATCAGGCATTAATGTGTTTATGTTCGCCTCTAATTGAGCAAGATGCCTTGTAATATTGGCCTTCTGCGGTATTCCTCCATTTGTTTCAACAGTCATATTTGTAGTTATATTTAGGTCTAGGCTGGGCCAAACGCCTGCTTGAATATCTAAGAAGATAGATATTATTTGGCCCCTTAGAGTTTCATTGGAATTCGTCAGTATGCCATATGATCCCAAACGTAAATCGTTATTATATCTATACAAAATATGAAAAGTTAAGAAATTGAATTATTCTCAACTTCCGACACTATAAATGGTTCATGTATTTATTTAGTCGTATCCAAATGAAATAGGAACTCTCCTCGGAATGGGTGGCGACATAGGAGTCTGATCTTGAATCTCTAACCCTCTTTAAAAATATATAGGAACCAGAATGAGAATATATAAAATTACAGGTGACACACAGATTCTAAGAAAAGTGCTCTAGAAGGGTTGGAACCAGGATCTGGTATTCTCAGAACAGCGTCAAACTTTGGAATCAAAAACCCCCTTTTCAAAATTTTGGATCCCAAAACCCAAACCATAACCAATTTTTAAAAAATATTTTAGAAACGCAAAAATCCTTTTTAGTACCAGGTGCAAACTTTGATTCTTTCTCTTATTTTCTTTTTTTCTTATTATAATTTCTTTTTTTAAATATTCCCTTACCTATATTTGCACACTTGAGTCGGGGAATTCCAAACAATTTGAAAAGCACTTTCAGATAAGATCCGAGAAAAACATTTCAATACTATCAGGATTGATACCAATAGATACATTGTATTAAATATATTTAAAGTGTTAAAATATTTTTGATTATTTAAAGAAAAATATTTTAAAGTTGTAAAATATAATTTGATGAAATTTTCCTTCATATTTATAAGTTACAATGATAACCCTGACTTTTAAAAACATTTTATTTTTAACTATGTATATTATACCCAAAAAAAAAGAGTACAAAATAATATGCAAGTGTTAAAAGCAAAAATAAATCTAATGATTCTTTTTGATTATCGCACATTGCAATCATAAAACCTTTAACACTTTCATAATTTGTAGGTTGATAAATAGGTATTTTATTTTTAAATGATAACATTATCATATGAAAAAGTTATTTGAAGGGTAATAAGTTATGAGTTGTAACACCTTTGAAACCCATCATTTATAAATTACTTGTTTTTTTTATGCTAGGTGAAGAAAAATAAAAGGATAAAGTGGACCATATAAATTTATATTAATTAAAATACTAAGAACAAATATTTCATTTATGATTTATAAATCGAAGTATATTTTATACGCTAGAGTCCATATCAATAGAAGATATAAATTATTAATTCATATATTTTTATTACAATATTGTATAAATTTTTTAGATAGGGGGTTTGTGGGGAAGGGATTATTAGCTTAGAATGATATTTATGTAAACATTTCCGAAGGGGGACTTCTCCGCCCTTTTCCTGACAATGCCTATGACTAAGACATTGTTCAGGCCCCACTTCCTCTTACTCTTTAGATGAATGGGATTAGGAAATAAACTTAACTAAAAGGTTTTGCACTTCTTTACTTGTTAATTAATTTAACAATCCTAAAAAATTTATGTCTTGATCAAATATAAAAAAGCAGAAGTCTGTAAATCCCGATTTAACCCCAAAACCCGACCCAGTTATCAACCCATAGTTTAGGACTGATCAGGAAATAAGATTATTCTAATTTTCGGGATGTATCGGTTGAGATATAAAAAAATCGGGCAGGTCGGGTTAAGCCCTGTTTGACATACGATAAATTAAATAAAAGATGCAGTTAAAGATAAAATAGAGCATGATATGCTAAAAAATTTATTAGTATTTATTGTAAGGAGAAAAGCATACAAAATTTTTAAGGGATTAGATGAATATAGTGATTAGTGTCTAAATAGTGTGTTATTTATTTATTTTTCTAAAGAATCAAAGTTCTTGAAAGTATTATTTACCACTGTAATCATTAATCTAATAATAAATATTTCTTCTGTGGATGTCGCTATGAAAATGTTCGAAGAGTAATTTATTGCTATATGTTAACATTTATTTGGCTAAAAATCTTATTTATTTATATATAAGAAAAAAATAAGTTTATGATTTGTAAAATTATTATAACATTTTTCTATACTTTCAAAATGAATATAGTGTAAGGTGTCAAATCAAAATAAATCGCTGTTTATCACATAATGAACACCTAATAATAGTTATATTTGGGGGGGGGGGGGGGGATTAATTTGATAGAGTATTATTTTTTATATAAAATTACATCTTCATTATAATAAAATAGAAAAGGTTTAGTTAAGCTAATAGGAGATGTAATCATTTTGATCATCCGAATCCAAAGTTTGCCATATTCAGTGTTATCAGTGTAAATTTATATTTATAAAAATAGGATACTTAAAAAATGCAATTTTTGCCCATCTTAATCCGCAAACTGCACTGTGCGAATTATAATTTTTTTATGGCCTAAAATCATTAATATTTTAATGATTTTGTATTTAAAAATAATTTTAACCAAACGATTTAGAAACATATGGCAGCCCAGTATGAAAATGAACTTGAAGACTTTTTAAAAATATCCCAATTTAAGCATAAATTTTAAAAAATTCACAAAAAAAACGAACTTCCTTATTTTTCAAAATGATAGTCGTGATTCAGCAGCTTGGAATATGAACTAGTAAATATTTTTAGTGTACTGTAACAATCAAAAAAAACCAAATCATCGTTCATTAACAAAATATCGAATACTTTCCCTTTCAAATTTTCATTTACAAATAGAGAGGAATGAGTTCAAATTCGTCACATAAAATTAGATATTTCCTTTCATAAAATAAAATTCCGAAACGTTATCATATGGTAAGATATTTTTATTTGAATCGATTATTGGGAAAAAGTTTGAAATTTATGGTAATTTGAATATTATGTACTTCTTCTTCAGCTAGCTGCCTTAAAAATCACTAACTCAGATCATAGCTTCTCAATTAATTGGCGTTAATGAATGCATTTTATGAAATCATATCGATAGTGGAGTCCTTCGTGGGCCTTAATTTTTTCATCAGGTCAGGCCCAGACCAGCTGTAAAAAAAATTAAGCCTAGTCCCATATTTCATATTAGAAAAACTACCCAAGCCTAAGTAAGTCAAAAAAATTTCCAAACACGGCCTATAAAGCTCTCCGATCGATAGCCATAGTGTTTGGTTAAAAGTTTAAAAAAATCTTCAAAAATATTTTGAGAAATAATCTTTGAATTTTTAAAAATATTCATTCGCAACATTTTGAATTTATCGAAAAAAGAAACATTCTTTAAACAAATATAAATATGTCCAAAATATAATTCTAGAAAATTTTGAAAAATTTAACAAATTATTTTATTAAAATTTCTAAGCTTCTGAATGTTTTAAAACTTTTCCATTTTTTCAAAAAAAGATTTTGGACATAGTCTAAAGTGAAAACAGGCAGGCTAGAGTGTAACCTTCATATTTCTTTAAATAGGTTTTTCTGAAATACAACTGAAAAATATACATGAGATCACATTAAATTTTTTTTAGTGCAATCATTGCCAATATATAAAATTTTATAGTCAAGTATTGCTGAATTTTAATTTTTAATATTTTTTGCTTAAACCAAGAGGCCCCAGATTTTAACAAGAATTTGTTGAAATTCTTCACTTTTTTATTTTAAAATACTTTTTTATTTATTAAAATAACCTCAGGAAAACTCAATTAAAGTTAAAATTTATGAACGTGTTGAAGCACTCTACAACTCTAAGCCAATGGCAATATTACCACCATCCTTCCCCTCCCCTTAAATATTTTTTTAGCAAAAAAAGAAAAAAATGCAAATAATTAGCAAAAAATAAAAACATAACCATATCTCCTAACCACCCCTTTACACACCTATTTTATTTCGATATGATCTTCTGTCATACCCCCCCCCCTATATTAAACATCTCCATCCATATTTTTTTTTCAATTTTTATTACATTGTGTATATAGCAAATTGTTTATAATTACTATATATAAATATATCAAGTATATATATAAATATCTTTATTAAAATAAAACCCATTTCAATTATATCCATACAATAATCGCTATTTTGCGACTTATTACACTATATCTATAATACCATATTAATTATGTACATCTTAAACACAATCGATAATTATTATTTTGTTTTAAGGTAGTTGTGTGCTACAGGGATAAATCGTTGTCATTATAAGCTATCTGATCGTACGCTTCCGCCACTACACTTCGTCCGCCAAAATAACGCCCATTCAAGGCTTCCTTCGCTCTTAAAACGTCTAAAAGGCAAAATTTTGAATGTATATAAAAAGTTAGGATATTATGATTATTTATTCGCTACATTTTTCTTAAAACATAAACATAAGGAAATAATGTGTAGGCTTTTTTATTTTATAATAATTTTTAAAATTTTTGCATATGGACCATCGAATTATTTACCAACATCATGACTTTACCTTCGTGAGCCAAAAATTCGACAAATATTTTGACGATTATATCTGACTCGCCGGTTTCAGGATCCGAAACTCCGTACTCATCGATCTCTTGATGGATAAGCACTTTAGTAACCTTTCCGTATTTACTACATTCCTCCGTTACTTCTCCTTCCAGTAATGAATCTATATCTTCCGGGCCCACCATATTTTTGAGTACTAAAACTTTCGACTTGATAAAAAAAAAAATTTGAATGAATGTTACACATTATAATAAAAATCAAGGCGTATTATGTTTAAAAACATTTAAAAAATTTTTAAGTTATTAATTAAATTTTTTGTATTTTACCTCAATCCAATCTCCCCCCCCCCTTCCCCTCATATTTGTGAGTTCAAAATAAAATCAAATTTCCAGATATTCCCATAAAAATTCATTTAAATACTTTATAAATTGAAAACTCCTGATCATTCTCAGTTTTATAAAATCAATTTATTTTAAAAACCTCTGTTTTTTTCATGAGTTTTTGCATAACCATATGCCTTGCCTTACGCCCGCTTATGATTACATCTTCTGAATCGTCCAACTTTTGTCTTTTTTTGTTAATCTCCAAAAGATCTTGGGATTCATCGAAGGACTTTTTAGATTTGGCATCCTGAATAATTTTATCAGAAATCGAGTTGGAAATATTGGGTATTTTCAAGTTGGTCGAATTAAAAATACCTGCGATTTTCGAGGATGATTTTAGTTTTTAGATATAAAAAAATATATACATATTATTTTAAATGTCTTTTTTTCTTCCTTTCTGTAATGTTAGGTTGGCATGTATAAAAATATTTACATCTAAAATAATATAATTTACGCTGTAATGACCATTATAAATTTAAAAATCTGGGCCGGGCTATAGAAAGAAACCAAGATTAGAAAATAATTATTTTACAAAACCCTTACCTGGCTTAAATTTATATTATATCCATTAATAAGCTGTGAAATGTTTGCAAAAATCATACATCATGGATCCTCTAACTTTCATTAGAATTTATATTTTCAATTTATCAACAAGGCAATTTACAAAATATTACTAAAATGATTATAACAAAAAAAAATTTAAATTTGGTCGAGTGTGGTTTAAAAAATTAATCCGGCCGGACCGGGCCAAAATATTTGTTAAAAAATCCGGGCTGGGTTTGAAAATTTAAATTTTTTAAATATTCGGGTCAAGCTTAAAATTTCGACCTCTATAGGTCTCCGAATCATAATAAAACATCCTTGATATAAATCCCATTATACGAATAAATAAATGAATAAAACCGTTTGTTAGATTAGTCATTTGAGATAAGTGAGCATTATTTGACAGAATAGCATTAGTTAACTCTAAAGGAAGGAGTGGAGGTGGTGGAGGCTTTTTTTAAAAAAATATGTATATATATATATATATGTAGTTTTTATTTTTCTTATGTTGTTAAATGGCTCGATTTGAGCCGACTTTTTAAAAACATTGCCTAGGCCTCAAGCCGCTACTTTATGTCCAATGTGCCATCTGTGAGCAAAATCTTCAAGTTTGCATAATTTTTATCTGGATAAAATAGAGTTCGCCATTTTTAAAAATTGACTCAAATCGAGTCGTTTAATAACGTTAAATTTTGCATTGTTTTTTTTTAAAATCTGCCCTTCTTTAATTCTTTCTTTCTCATTTTCCCGTGATTTTAACATGAAATATGATAGATTATGATATTAATATTATCATATTTAATTGAAAGGACAAAATAAAATACAATAATAAATAACTATAGACAACTCGTTTATTACTAAATTTATGCTCATGAGACTAGGTATGACGATTCCTTTAACGATTTTACCCTCTTGGGCCGTTACTTGATCATTTTTAGCGGAATTCAATTCTGGAGTCTTGTTAGAACTTTCTTCGGTTTCCGCGCCAAGTGATTCGGATACGGCAAAATCGGGCGTACCGAATCCGGTACCAAACAAGAGGGCACTGGGAGATAAAGAAGGCGGTAAAACGCCAATAGATAATGGGGACACGCTGGAAGGAGGAGTGACAGCCTAATTGTGGATTTTTTAAGCAATTAAAATATTTCGGGTAATTGATGTTATTTTTTAAAAAAAACTAATAAATAAACGATGATTTACCTTGCCAACTCTCAGAAATTGGCCACCCAAATCGAAAAGATTCATGGATGTTATTGCATCTTCGCAAGCTTGTTTTGTCTCATATTCAATGTAACCATAACCCCTTTAAATACATTCAAAAGTTATCTGGTGGTAGTAATATGTAATTTGATCATTTTATTTTTTCCCCTTTTTTTTATTCCGTTTACTTTTATATCTATCATTTTTTAGCCTTTTATTCTTATTTCTTTTATAAATTAATTTACACCTCACTAATTTGGCAGTATTTAACGCCCATGATTCTAGGTTTTGCTCATCCTCCCAGATAGAATAAAAATCTTAGCTTCCATAAAATCACCCCCCCCCCTTACCCTCTTTTCGCCCAACAATAGTTCCATTTTGCAGTAATCAGTATTCATTATTCTTACGTCTATCTATGAGCATAGTTGAGTAAAAGTTAATTTTTTTGGCTAATATAAGCCTAGATTTTTTTGGCTAATACTAAAACCGATTTATTTTGGCTAAGAAAGTTTTAAAATGTCGAATATGACAATTGTCACCCTTCTAGATTAAATTATTACTCAATTTCCAATAAAACAGGATTTAAATTATTAATGACTTATTTTCATTAAAAAACATTGGAAAAGATTTATGACGAATACGAAAATTGTATTGAATTTCCACTAAAACAATTTTAATACCTAATTTCATTTTAAAAAATTGGAAAAGTTTTAAAATGATGAATATGACAATTATCACCCTTCTGAATTAAATTATTGTAAAATTTACAGTAAAGCAGAACGTACGCCAATCAAAATCAGCTTACATTCAGTAATAGCCAATAAACCGGCACAGACTTGGCCTTCGCCAAAAAATGGGCACAGAAATTGGCTCAGGTTTAGCCTTGGCGAAAAAAATAGGCTAGGCTAAGCCAATTATCCAACTATGTAAGCCAGCAAATATTCCATTGTCTATAAGGCTACAATAGAAATGATAACTCTTGTATATCTTTATCCCTTATCACCATACCCATCACCATCATCTAAAGATCTGTCAATCTGATGAAATAACCAATTTCTAGGAAAGAGAATTGATTTATTTTGCCTGATATTTAATCTGTATTGATCTCCCTTCCTCTTTTATTAATTCTTGCTTCGTAGATTTCTTAAAAGACTTGTGTAAACTAATTTTTGCCCCGAGGAGATCTTCAAATTTTTTTTAGCTCAATGCTCATTCTACGAATACTCCTATAACTTTTTAACACCCATGTACCTCACTCACCCTCTATTTTCCTTATCAATCACATCGTTATATTTCATTTATTTACTAATATACTGATTTCGCCTTACCAGCTTGGTTTTTTCTTTTTCTCCCTTTATTCAAGTTTTCACAACTTTTCCATATCATGCATAAAATTTTACCTTTTTGTAAATATCGTTATTTTCTTATCAAAGCCCATTTTTAATAAATTAGCAAATTCAAAATTTTAACAAATTTTATATAAATCATATTATAAATTTTTGAATTTTATATTAAAAAATTCTAGAATTATGTTTTGGCCATGTTTTTATCTTTATATTTAAAATATCTTATTTATTTGTTTTCATTAAAATTTCGAAAATGTGAATTTAATTATTTTGATGTTTCGAAAGAGTTCATTTTTCAAATTTATTATCTTAGGTTTAAATCCACTATAGGCAATTTTTGCATATTTATATTTATGCTTTTAATAAAAATTATTTTTCATTTTATAAAAAATTTCCTCAAATCTTAAAAAGGGTAAAATAAATTTTTGATGTCATTTTGGAAAATAACTATTTGGTAAGAAAGTTGCGAACTATTTATTTCTTGATAAAACGACAATATTTTTTTAACATATTTCAAGATATTTTAATGTGAATTTAATAAATCTTGATATATACTTGTGTTTAGTCGTCATAGGTATGGGGGCTAATTTGCAACATTTTATCGTTCCAAAGGCTTCAAATACACTGTATGTATAAAAAGTTAAATATGATTATTGTCATTTAGGGTTGGCATGATTTAATCAGGTTAATTTAATTCGCGATTTATTTAAATCATTCCCTCTGTTTGCATGTAATTTCAAAGATAAGTTTTATTAGTTATATTTTTAAATAAACAATTGATCATATATTATTTTTAAACAGCTTCTATTATATAATATTCACTATTCATTCAAACTAATCCCAAGCGATTACAAAATTGAGATCAGTAATAGGTAAATTTGTATGGATACTCCTATTAAAAATGATGATAATGATATACTTGTTACTTATTATAGTATCCAACATACTACTGAGATACAATTTGATGCAAATGATAAAAGATATGACTTCCTGGATAACATAAAAGTCCTTTCATAATATCTCCAACAATCTGGTCTTGCAATGTAATCTATTGATCATGAGGTGTTTCATAAATTCTTTCCGGACCACTTTTTCTAATGCCGACATACATTCAATTCTTAAATTAGTTGATGAAGGTTAAAATGTTAATTTTGAGATCTTTCACTCTTTTATGGCTAGGTTTGGAAAATTCGCGGGAATTTTTATTGCGGTTGACTTTCCCATAAGAATTTAGGGAATAAAAGGGGATTAACGGAAATTTATGGACATATTGCTTAATTAACCAAAATTTTCAATTAATTTTTATACTATATTTTTATTATTTTCAAGTAACAACAGATAAATTATAATGCAAATAACATAATAAGAATATGTATTAAATGTTTAATAAAATACATTGTCAAAACTTGCCCTTCATACTATCATCAACCCACAATCATCATTCTGATATTTCAATTTCTGATGAACTATTTTCTCCAAATGTCTATTGATTCTAGATTGAGTATTTGAGGAGAATTGTTGATTTATTAAGTATAAGCTATGCCGAACTGATACCAGCATTTCTACTTTTTATTTCTTAACTTAATGTGTGTGCTTCCAAATGACCATTAGGAAACTGTAGAGAATAATTTGATTGTACAGAGCCCTTCACTATGTTATTGGAGTAAGATATCTCACCCCATCCCAAATACCAGAGTTTCTATAAAGAACCATCTTTGGTTTCCAATAAGCAAAATCAGCATATTATTTTAAAAAAATTAGAAAAAGACTTTATTATTATTATCATCCCATGACCATTCTCAATATCATCATCAAGGTTATCACCCAATAAATCTGGTATCCAAGAAATTTAAAAAATGGATTTCTTTTGCAACAGAATTCTTTTCTCTTTTGAATAAATATTTTTATCCTTAACTTTTCTGTATATTACATATTGATATTATCAACAGATTTTTTAATATTAAACATTTAGGTATTGCAGAAAGTGTTGCTTTGTCAGATTCAAGTAACAATATTTCAGCATATATTGGTCCAATAATTCTAAACTTCCTTAATTTTTAAAATTATCAATCCAGAATTTTGGTTTTAATAGTTCTATCAAAAATATTATGGATTGCCATTTCTTGAAATTTAGCTAAACTCTTTATCATCATTATTGCACCATCCCATCGTGTCGGACTTGGCAATTTCAAGTGCTGGATAATAATTACCATGTTTCTTTTTTAGTTTTTGCAAAAATACTTCAAAAGATTGGGTTGGCAAACTTCACTAGCCTGGCTCAGAACATACAATGGCTACCTTCCGAGGAAAATCCGGCGGATGAGCCGTCGTGTACCTGGATGGCCCAACGAGAGCATCTGGACCTATTTGGCGACCGTATCCTCACCGGACAATTGACCTTACAACAAGAAGAAACCTCGCTCTTTGGTGAAGAATCTTCAATTAGCACTCCATCAATCATCTCAAACCTTCCTAGTATGCACAC
This sequence comes from Gordionus sp. m RMFG-2023, assembly GCF_954871325.1. NCBI lineage: Eukaryota > Metazoa > Nematomorpha > Gordioida > Chordodea > Parachordodidae > Gordionus > Gordionus sp. m RMFG-2023. The sequence goes on from NC_088777.1 coordinate 8,709,953, forward strand.
CACACTTTCTTACCACTGGGATGATATCTCGATAAACTCAGCAGATCTATTAATCAATTGAATCAAAATATTCCAAAAACAATATAACCTCAGAAAGAACGAATCCTCTCCTTTATTTATTTATATAAATAGCTTATTATATCGGTTAATATTCATTATTGTTTTCTTTTTACAATTGTGATATATAAAATTTTGATTCAATAAAGCCTTAGGGATGCCAAAGCCATAAAGGCCTAGGCATCCAGTTACATCCAACTTTCCCGCAAATAGGGGAAAGTTGAAAGGATGTAACGGCGAATTAATTTCTTTTATTAACGTTTCCACATTTCTATATATTATATTTTTTTAATTAATAAATTTATCCATGTGCAGCACACCCAATGCATTGCAAATGGGATTAGTTTTGATTATTCTTAATGATTTAAAAAATTGAGATTTTGAAAATATTTCCTTCCCCATTTAATATATTCCCAGGGAATATTCAAAAAAATTCCCGGAAATATTCCTTGGTTTAACAACCCTATGCATGCCACAATCATATTTTATATAACATGCTATTAGATGAGATCCCCATAAGCTTAGAATGGCTTCTATGCTTTCCAGGATAGTCATTAATATTATCATTTTTATCATAACTTCAAATTTTATCATGATAAGTGAAGTTATTAGTGAATGATAATATATTGATAAGGTTATCATTATCATCCTTTTTAACATTGTTTATAAGAGCCTTTGATATCGTTGGGAGTATTCATACTCCGAATTTAGTAATGTAAATGTATAGAAATTACTGATTGCAATTTTGTAATTGCTTGGAATTATATATTTTTTTTACATATTCTTAAAAGTGGTTTATTTCTCGTGACTTCTATAAATTATTGTACTCAATTTGTTGGAAAAATATATATAATACCTTTTGATATCATCACTATTCAAATCGGTATGGATGGAGGCCACGTAGAGTCTATTGAAATTTTTGCCTTCCTCCTTTATTTCTTCGATAATAGGTTGCGCTTGTGGCATATTACTCGGCCTTCCTACCTACATATATTTAGCGTTTTGAAGGGGAAATAATATAGGGTAAATTATTTTTAAAAAAACAAACAATTAAAATAAAATAAAATAACAATATGTTTTTTTATTTTTGCACAACCCTCAAAAAATAAATGACAATCAAATATATAATATATAACAAAACAGATTTAAAAAATACATACGGTAATTTTTTTGCATTTACAATTTTTATATAATTTAATTTTTTTATAAAATACATACGGTAATTTTTTTGCATTTACAATTTTTATATAACTTAATTTTTTTTATAAAATAGAGTTTAATATTTTTTTCAAATGTTTAATATACGACAAATTTTATCTAGTAATACAAATTCATTTACATAAAATCCTGATCCTGTTTTTATCTAATTCAAATTCAATACCAAATATTAAAAATAATTTCCATATGATCAATTCTTCCTCTGTAAGTGGTGATTCTATTACTGATCCAACATCGGCTATTCCAAGAAGAAAATATACTAACTGCCACCCTATTCGCCGCAACTAAACCCGATAGAAAATTTTTTTGGAGTGTTAAAAAACAAATATAGGTCGATCAATCCCCGACCAAATACTCGAAACGAAATAATTAATAATGTAACATCAATTCTTAATGAATTTACTATTCCTTTTGATTTTTCAAATTATTATAATAAAATGCATCAATTTTTGGAGATTGGTTATCGAGGACAACCAATGAATTAAGGTAAATTTATAAAAATATAATTTATATTGAAATATATTTTAAAGGAATTTAGAAAAAGGAGAATATATATATAAAGAAAAAACGAAAATTAAAATATCCAATTTTTAATGTATTTTTTAAATCTGCTTTGTTATATATTATATATTTGATTGCCATTTATTTTTTGAGGGTTGTGCAAAAATAAAAAAACATATTGTTATTTTATTTTTAATTGTTTGTTCTTTTTTAAAATAATTTACCCTATAAATTTATATCATCAATTTTGGGACTTTCTATTTAAAACCTATCTCTCATATTTTTTTTAATGGTCATAAATAAACTCTTCCCAATCCTTCTTATTCAAAATCCAGGGTGTCAAACCGTTAAGTATAACCCATTCGGTTCTTAATTTGAAATTTTAAACCAATATATCCATTTCAATTATTCTTAACAAATTGATATCGATTCATTCTAATTTAGAAATTCACATGTCTTCGATTTCTTTTAAAATTAGTTATAATTTATATTATTTTTTTATTGACCCCCAATACAAATATTTTTAAAAACTTTTAAAAATAAAATAAAACTAAGCAATAACAAAAATTAAGTAACAGAAATTTATACTATTCATTTTTTTTTTAATTGAATTAGTTAAAATTAATGAAATATATTCTATTAAATTTTACAATAAATAAGTTTTTTTAAATTATGCTAATCAAAAACCATTATGAACCGATTGAAACCGGTTCGAATGTCTTTATCTGAGACCTGCAGGCAGGGCCGGGTCATATTTCAATTTTTTAAATATACCTGGGCCAGGCTTAAAATATTTTTTTTTAAATAACCGGCCTTATATTCCCTTATTACCTACAAGAATTAAAAATAGATATAGTATATTTTTATCTGGGCCGGACCTAAAAAAATTTTTTAAAAAAATCCGGACCGGGCCTGAAAATATAAAACCCGGGCTGAGCCGATTTTTTTCTTTTCGGGGTTGTTCGTTAATGGTTAGGGCTCTGAAAAATATAACGGCTTTTTCCTTTTTTAAAAAATCTACTTCATTCTTCCTGTATTTACTTTCCCTTCGAAAATAAAATCAAAAAAAAGCTAAGAAAAAAAAACTTGCAAGTTAAAACTAAAAAGGATAAAAAAAGACTCTGAAAGAAAGGGGAAGTAAATAAGTGAAGTCGTGGTACATCCGTTTGTGGTAAAAGATCAGTGGTCCCAGGTAGCATAGCGGATGGCGTAGGTAGACAAATCCTTAGACAGACCTCGAGATTGAGTTTAGGTCATGGTAAATGTTATATTCAATTTTAACAAACAAATTAATTACTAACTTTCATTATAGATGTAAAAAAAATAAAAATTTATCTTTAAAATTTTTATTAATAGGGTAAAATAATATAGAAAGTTAAAACGTAAAATTTATAGGAATCTATCTTATTACATATAAAAATATATTTTAAAAAAATATAGGATCCTGTAAATATAAAATTTGGTCTCTTTTATAGGGGAAAATAAAAAAAACGCAATAATATATATTATTTGCTTTCGGACAATCATAAAAAAAGAATCATTTTTCCAATGATTTGTGCTAGTCATATCCTATAAAATTGAGGATAAAACCAACCCCCCCCCCTACTATCGGGATTCTAATTATACCCGACCGAACCATATAGTTTATAATTTATAATGAAAACCTTAGTAAAAAATTCAAAAGTATAAAAAAAAACTCGCGATTAAAAGAAAACATTAAAAGCTATATGCCTTTTTCCATGTATTTTAAAAAACTAAATAAAAAAACTGGACATAGAATAAAATAAGAAAAATAATAACCCAAATATAAAAAAACAATAAGCAACCTTAATATTTCTACCGCCCATCAGCACTCCGGTCATCTGTAATACGGCCAATTCTCCTGCCTCGGGTGTTTCGTATTCCAGGAAGGCGAACCCTTTGTGTCTCTGAGTCAATGGGTCGTAGCTCATGCTTATGCTACGGATAGGGCCGAAAGGGAGGAAGGCTGTTTTGATCGTTTCTTCTTTCACCTCAAAATTTATGCTGCCTATGTATATCCTTTTTAGTTATATTTTTTTGAATCGCAATGATATATAAATAACATAGATAGCACAATCCGTATTCCCCTAATGTTTTCCATCCAACACAAGGATAGGGATATAAAAAACGGTGGAAAAAATAACAAAATAAAAATTTCTTTTTTTAAAAAAAATATCAAAAAACGGGCAAAAAATAAAATTTTGAAACCTAACAAAATTAAATTTATAAAATTAATTTCCTTGTAAAAAAAATTTAATTTTCCTAGTTAGTAAAACTAAATTTAATAAAATGAGGTATATAATGAAAAATAACAAAATATTGGCATAATGTTTTTACGGACAAAGTCTAGTCAAAAGGATGTAGCAAAGTTTTGGACCAAAGAAATCGACCCAAAACTAACTCGAGTTGTAAACTCAGTTCTTAAACTCAAGTTACGAACTCGAGTCCTCGAGTCGTTATTTCCTAACACCAATTTACCCTTGAAATAATATTTTTTTTTAGTTTTACAATCATTTTACAAAGAATAGAAATTATAAATTAATTATTTAATTTTTAATGAATAGCAATAAAAATAAGCTAATTAAGGTTATCATAAACACTGGATATTAGAAGAATTTATCGTATTTATTTCAAATTCTTTTTTTTTTATAAAAAAAATACTAAATTAAAGTACCTGCACATCAACGCCAGAGCTTGCTGTCTTTGTATGTGATTTTTATGAAACACCAATTGCTGTAAAATATATTTGGGTTTTTTTTAAAAAAATATATATATTTTAAAATAATTTTTTAAAATTTATAAAATTTATAATAAAAAAAAAATATAGGGATTTTATAAAAAATATATATCTTTTTTTTCTCTCTCTTCTTTCTTATCAAACTTTCTTGTAAATAAATCAGGGACCCGGAGTGAACCGTAACGAACAGTTAAACCATTATAAACCGTTATAAATATCTGAATAATAACCGTAACCGAACCGATATAATTATTTTTTGAAAGAGTAAAAAGAACCTTTATAAAAAAAAATTAAACCGGTTTAAACCGGTTCAGTTTTTATATTTTAGAAATGAAAATAATTTGAATATCCTGAATTATATAAACTTGCTCTTATAGTACTGACGGTTCCCGCAACACAAGTTTCTGTAGAAAGGGCCTTTTCGGGACTAAAATTTATGTTATCGTCACAACGAGCAAAAAGAAATCCATTTATATTAGAAAATATATTACTTATACGTTCAAATAATATATTTAAAAATGAATTATTTTGAATCATATATATATTTTTTTATATATAATTCATAGATGCTTATAATAAAAATAAATTAGACGATGGTGCTACTTCAATAAAAAAAAATTTTCTAACCGTAATGAACCTTTATAATTAACTGAACCAAACCGAACCTTTATAAATTTTTTCTTTAGAACCGTAACCATTATATTTTTTACACACTGAACCGTAACCAAACTGAACCGTTATAAATAATGGTTCGGGTCCCTGAAATAGATTAATAAACTGTAAACCAAAATTTTACTACTTAATGGAATAAAAAAATTAGTATAAATTAATTTACGTTTTGTTGCTGAGAAGAGGCATTCTGCTTTAAAAGAGCCGTTTTAACGTTTTGTTCGGATGAGTACCTTTTAGATTTATTGATCATTTCTATCTGGGCCTCTCCCAACTTTTCCAAAACTTTGATTTTGCTAGTGGCAAATAGTGGGAGAGGTTCTTTTAAATGAATAAATATTTATTTAATCGATTTAGATTTTAATATATTTTATTTTCTAAAAAAAAATGTATGTTTCGATATTATCAATTATAAAATAGAGATTATTTAAAAAAATGACTTATTAAAGGTGGCAAAAAATTAATAAAATTTTCTAAAAAAGAAGTGGAGGGGAGTGGAGAATCCTAGGGAGTAGTGGACACTTAGAGAAAATAGATAAATGTTCCTTGATCGAGGTAAACCCCCCCCCTCATTAAGATATCCAATTTTTCTCCAAAAGATCCTTTTTTTATTGATCGGAAAGTTTCGTCTCCTAAAATTCCGAAGGTGTTGGCGATATTATGGCATGAAAACTAAAATCATGCAAGGACGGCCCGGCCCATCATCCTGGTCCAGCCCACATCATCAAAAACATATAGGACTGACCAGTGCCCTGAAAAATATCGTGTCCAGAAAGAAAGATCCTATTTCTTCATTTTTTACATGTTTGATTAGAATATCACAATTACAAGATGATTATTTTTTTTAGGCTGTGTCCTAAATATCAAAAATTGCAAAAAAATTATCTCGCGCAATTTGCGCCAATCTAACGAAAAAAATAATATAATCCATTTATAATGGAAAATTAAAATGTTGACCTTTCGATTTTGCGCAAAATCCAAAAAATCATTTAGGCCAACATTTTAATTTTCCATTTAAAATGTCTTATATTATTTTTTTCGTTAGATTCGCGCAAATTGCGCGAGATAATTTTTATGCAATTTTAGATATTCAGGACACAGCCTTAAATATAAGAAACATTTTTAAATCTGGAAAATATTAAATTCATTAAAATTACCAAAATTATTACCGATTATTTAAATTTTAAATTTAATGGTGCAACATTAAAATATAGAATTATACAGATATCTTGAGTTTGATATTCCTTCACTATTATCTTTTTTTAAATTGCGGGAGGGGCGGGTGGGCGAGCTTGTGCCAAAAAATCGATCTTGCAGGTCTCTAATGAAACATTCATTTTGAATATTAGAGTATTCGTTCTTTGAGGGAATTTTCCATGTGGATCAAAGCAAAGTGCAAGTTGCTGGACTTGGTTTAGAAATTGCTGCGAGATAAAAAAAAATCTGATCTAGATACAGTAAGATGGGTGTTACTATATTACACCGAGATATGCCCTGCTGAGAGAAATGAAAAATCTGAATTAATTTAGATGCAGAAACAGCTTCTCTTTAAGTGGTGGGCTGAACGTTTGAAGAGCAGTTTAAAATAATTTAAAAGAAATAATGGGGTCTAGAGTTGGGGATTGAAGATGTATAAGTTAAGGGGGGAGGGTATAGATTTAAATCTGATTCAACATGCAGATTTCACTCAATTTAAATCGATGAAGCAAATAGGCAAAAATGGCTTCTGATCCTGTCATATATCATCATATATATTATACAACCTGGTATAGAAAAACTAGACCTGAATATTTAAATATAGTCTGTTTTGTCATATATGCTTGAGTCGGATACGTTTTTTCAATTAAATTTTGTTAATCGGGTCAATTCAATCCATATTTTCAAAATTACATTTCAACAGGCTCAGGCGACTCCAGCGAGCTCTGAGAATAGAAAAAGAATCGTATAACATTAAATAATTATGCTATGTGTGCCTAGCCTTAGTACACACGCCTTAATGAATCTGACCATTAATCCTAAGAAATTAAATTAACAAAAAAAAACTACTGAATTTTTTAGTTGTTCAAATCTGATAAAGAACTGAGTCAAAATGACAACCATACTACTAAATTTAGGGGGTCAATGTTTTATAAGTACTTACATCTTAAACTTATATTTTTATACCATCATAACAAATTGTTGCCAATCTAAAATCGAAATAAGTTAGTCCCAATATTATAACAGGCTGCCTTTTCTTTTCAGGTCAGTGAAAATACATATATTTATAAAAGTTTTAAAAAGAATAAGCCTTATTTATAATTATCTAAACAAAAACAATTGGAAAAACTTCTTTTACTTTTGGATTTTGGAAATTTTCACACTTCTTATTTATTTTATAATAATATGCTAAGTGCTGCATTATCTAGAAGAAATCAACATACACTAATATTCTCTCAAGATGTGCTTCCTTTATCTACATTGATCCATGTAAAAAATAAAATTTATCTTTTACAACCTAATTATTCAAGATATCTTTTATAACATTATTCAGTTGTAATGTGTTCCAATATCTTTTTTACAGTGGCGTCGCTAGGGGGGAGCGCAGGTGCTCGAGCCCCTTGAAAAGTTTGAATATTCCCCTGAAGCAAAAAAAATTTTTTTAATGGCTCCTTAATATCCCCTTGAACTAAAAATAATTTTTTTAGACAGCCCCCTGAATGATTTTTTTTATAATTCCATTAAGTAATAGATAGAATTAATTTTATTATTTCGAAATTAATAAGACTATTTAAATTTTTATCAAATGAATACTATTTTATTTATTAAGATAAGATTATTAAATATAAATTATATTTTCACTATGTCAGCTTGCAATCAAATTCTGTATTAAAAATATAATATCAATAACTCACTAAATATTAATTTAGCTTTAACAGTTGAAGTTTAATTGACTTTTATTATTTAAATTATTATATAACCCTAATTAAATATATATAATCATATATTATTTGAATAACAAATTTAATATTGTAATTAGCCGAGTTCAAAATGACTATTCAACTGTATATTTATTTTTAAATTTAATTATCATGCCTATTCCTAAAAATATTTTCAAGGTCCAAATAAGTATAAGAGATTTCTTTATAAAAAGTAAATAAATAGAGATATAGTTTATAATCCTATATTATATACAGTTGTTAATTAAAATGCAACTTTTATAGACGTATTTGACAGTTATAAAATATATTACAGTTAATATTATAATAAATTTTACTAATAAATGGTTTTGATAATAAACATGGTAACAATTTGCATTCAAGTATTTAACGCCATCTATTTAGTTATAAAAATTTAATTAAACATTTTATTATTCATCCTGCAATAGATGTAATAAATTTGATATCTTTTCTTCTCTTTTTTTACGTGTTTTTAAAAAGCTATTTTTTTCTTTTTCGAAAAACAGTTTTGAGTTAAATTTTTAATACAAGTATATTTTTGATATTATTACAAATTACTATTATTTTAAGATATAATATACCAAGGTGGTGCGACAATATATAAAATCTTAATTGTTTCATCATGTCATTCTGGCCCTTATTTTATAGTTAGAAAATGTTTTATTTCTAATATTGCATTGCTGTGTAAATAACTCCAGGCTTCAATATATTTGCATAATTATTTTTTCCAAAGATTTAGTGTTTCTATTTTATCAATTTATCCAACATAATAAATTCTATTACTTGTGTTGCTATGTAATTTAAAATTATTACAACAACGACTGAGAGCATATGATTGCATATTTTAGATAAACAATAATGGTCAACTGTGCAGTCGTTTATATATCATTTAAAATGGAAGATAATCTTTAAGAAATTTAATATCTCACGATAATTTTCTTGATTACTTATCTAGCTTCCATTATGTCATCTAAAAGGAAGCTCTAACCACCATATAGTTTTATGATTTGGATTAATTCTTTACGCATCCTTCTTCAAAAATAGTTGATTTGGTATAGGTCTATAAAATTTTCCTTATAGTTTATTCTATAAAACATTGTCTAAAATGGTAACAAAGAGTTATATTAGTTTTATAACCTTTTGTCAATGTAAGTTGCTAATTATATTATTGCATTATGTGGTTTTTAAAAACCATTATCAATTGAGGCATATGTATGAATTAATTAATCTTTTTTATCACTTGTAATTCTTCAGACGCAAATTTTTTTTATATCAGCAATCGAAAATACTTTATATTGTAATAAATAGATTTTGTATTAATAAATATTATTTTTAGAAATGTGTTTGTTTTAATTATTTATATGCCAGTTTATTTTGTATGCATAATATAATGACAAAATATGAAATTCAGAATAATTGTTCAGAGTTAACAAATTTTAAAAAAGTATAATATATCAATATAAAACCCGGCAGAAGACCAGGTAAAAGTGGGCCGAAGGCCCACAAATTACAGGATATGGGGGTGAAGCCCCATAAAAATTTTTTAGTTGAGCCCCCTGAGATTTTAAAGGCTAGTGACGCCCCTACTTTTCCAGCAGAAGCATTAAAAATTTGTTTAAATAAATTTCAATAAAACTGCCCGATCAAAGCTGACATCTTAAGAATAATAAATTTGTGATATAATCAAAGAATTATGATTTATGCAGGGTGGTGAAATTCATGCCATTTAGTTAATATAATAACTTTTCAAAGTAAAAGTATCATCTTTGTTAAGCATAATTTGTAGAATATATAAAATTAATCAGATGTCATCATCACACTGGTAAAAGGGACTTTACAAACTTTGCAAGTGGTAGATGTCATAGTAAACCTTCCAAGTTCAGCTTATTAAAAAATAATAATAGTTGCTTGAAGTAATTTTAATAAAAAAGAACCAAATTGATTAGCTTAACTACAGATAGTTATCATGATTTTTAATAAAAATATAAGGAAATTAATAACAACTCAGTTAAATCCCATAAAAAAAAACTCTGCCAGCCAATCAAATGAAACATTTCATAAAGTTTAATTATATGTATATTCATTTATAAATATATTCTGTATATTTAGTAAAATGTTATACCAAGTAAAGAAATCATCATAACAATTAAATACTTAAATTTTACCCTATTTGAATAGTCAAATATCAATCAATTACCAAATTAAATTTGACCAGTCAAATACCCAATCTTAGAATAATCTATCAAAATTAAAAAATACTGAAAGAAATTCATATATTTTAAATTAAGCTAATCTTCTTGCTAGTAAATAAGATAGAAAGAATCATTATTAAAATTTGATAGCAATTAATATTGTATTGATGTCATATGTTTGATATATGATCATTTATATTTATATAAATATTCAATCTTAACCTATATACTCATAATTTTTGGCTTATAATATTTATTTTAAAAACAAATTATATATACTTGGTTTAGCCAGAGTTTTTAGAGCAATTGAACCAGCATCATTTATTTCTGCAGTTTCTTGAGATATTTTTTCATTATTTTTATTAATCAAATATTGTTTTTGTTGATTTAATAAGTTTTGTATCATTTGTGTTGTTCTTTTAGCACCTGGCCCTTCCAATACAGGACCTAATTGCTCTGCTTGCTTTTCTGAGTGTGTCATATCTGATATATAAATTTTTAATTTATGATTAGATAAATAGTGTTAAGTAAAATAGTTTTTATTTTTCTCTCTATTCATTAAACATTAAATATTTAAATTAATATATAGAAATATAATTCACCTAATACTAATGCAAGAATTAATATAATAATCATTTTAATTATATTGTAGAATTTATGTTAATTGGTGCAATAAAGTATATTCAAGTTTTTAACCTTGAAGTTTATAATATTATAGGGTGAGAGGTTGCCCAATATATTATTTACATAATTAATCTTATCTTGTTGCTGTAGGGTTAACTGATATAAGATAAAAAGAAAAATAGACAAAATTAAAAAAATTATTAAATCGTTTGATGAACAAAATTGAAATTGCTGCAGATCCATTTTTTGGATATCCCACATTTTCCAGACAAGCTTTGATATATTTAAACTCAAAAAATAGAAAAAAAACATACATGTATATTTATAATAAAATTTTATAATATAAATTTAATTATTTTATGAAAAATTATTTGTACTTATATCCATTGCTTCGATCCGCTAATATCACCAAAATGTTAGGCTATATTATCTTATTTTTCTGAGATTATTGTTAAATATGAATAAAATATAATTAACTGCAGCAGCTTATTTGAAACATAATCTTTTATAAAACTTAGAAAAGTTGTGAGTGAAAATAATGTGAAATGATTGATGTACACTGAGAAAATAAAATTTTTACATTTTTTGAAAATAATTTTATATATATAGGTTAAAATAAAATATGCTCTCTAATGTTTATTTTTTTAAAATTCTCATGTTTATCATAATACTAATAAAAAAAATCATAATTCTTTTACTTTATCTAACACATAAAAAAACTATCTTATTCATCAGACGCTTTTAGTAATTATGCCAAACGCAGGGGCGTCGCTAGCCTTTACAATCTTAGGGGGCTCAACTAAAAAGCCACCCATACCCCCAATTGGTTTTAAATTAATATATTATACTTTTTTCTAAACAATTATTCTGAATTTCATATTTTGTCATTTATTATTTTTGTATTAAACTAACTGAAGTGTTTTATTAAATAAAAAGTAAGTAAAAGTATATTTAATACAAAATATCACGTATATATATATCATGAATTCAATCCTTCAGGTTATATAATTTACAAACGAAAAGTTAATATTATATTCAATTTAAATTCAATTTATATTACAGTTCTCCCCACTATAAATTTAATTCATCGTGATAACGTAATGGGGGTTTCGAAACTCTTTTTTCAAGAGTTGTATTCTCATGTTCTGCCTTTTCCACTTCTTCGGTCAACGTAACGGGTATTTCCTTCTCTTGTGTATGTGCATCCCTCAATTGATCTGCATGCTTGTTTTTAACGATCCCCTCTGATTCCACATCGTACAATATTGCGTTTTTTCGTTGTAACACTTTTCCTTCATGCCACCCTGCTGTCCTTTTGTTTGCTATCCAAACTTTTTGCTGCTCTACAAACTTCCGAGGTTCAACACTTCTATCTTTGTAGTACTTTTGTTTCCATAGAGCGTTTTCCGTTCTTTCTCTCGTTGATAATTTCCACTGATCCAATGTCGTCCTAAGCGACCTTCCAAACATCATCTCGGCAGGAGATTTACCAAGTAGTTGCATTGGGAGTATTACGGTGAGTAATTAAAACAATTGCTAAATTTAACTGGTCCGGAGTTACACATCTCCTTCCAGCATAGAAACGCGTCTTTATCGTCCGTATATATCGTTCAGCCAAACCATTCGATTTGGGGCTATAAGGGGCCGATCTAAAATGTTTTATATTGTTTTTAAAAAGAAACGTTTTGAATTCAGATCCAGTAAACTGAGTACCGTTATATTAGACAATGTAGCGATGTAACCCAAATCTAGCGAAATAATTACGCAGATTATTTATTACACTCGCCGAATTAATATGTGTTAAAATTGCAACTTCAACCCATTTGGTAAAAGAGTCTACGCAAATTAACCAATATTTTCCAGATACGGGGCCTGTCAAATCAATGTGTAATCGTTCCCAAGGTCGGGTAAGAATGTTCCAATTGTATAATGGCACTTCTTTAGCTCCCGGCATTCCTTCTTGACAACTCTTACAACATTTAACAAAGTCTTCAACATCAGTGTCAAGATTTGTCCAAAACACGTAATATCTACACAATGATTTCATCCCCACTATCCCAGGATGTCCTCGATGAATCACATATAAAACCTCCTTTTTTAAAATATCTAGAATAATAATTCTATCATTATAAAATAATAATCCTTCTTCGAACGAAATATTATCTTTAATCGAAATATATTTTTTTACAATCTCCGAATAATTATTTATATTATTAATATACCAATGATTTTTTATTAATTTATTAATCTCTTTTAGGTTTATATCATTGCTCGTTTCACTTACGACTTTACTGCGTGTGAAAGATAAATCCTCTATTAAATTAATTTTTAATCCTCTGATTTCTTCTTCGAATTTTTTTGTAACTTCATTGGTTTTTGCTTTCTCTACCCTCAAACGGGACAGAGCATCGGCACATTTATTTTGATTACCTGGTCTATATATTATCTCATAATCATAATTTAATAGTTTCGTAGCCCACCGTATTAAACGGTTATTTGTTATTTTGTTAAGATCTCTTTTATCACCTAAAATATATTGTAATGGTTTATGATCAGTAACCAAGATAAAATGTCTTCCAAAAATATATTGATGAAACTTCTCGATAGCGAACATGATCGCCGAAGCCTCCCGATCAATTGTGGCATAATTCTTTTCAGCCGGCTAAAGTGTCCTCGATGCGTAAGCAATCGGTTTCTCCTGGCCAGTAAGAAATCGGTGTGCAATAACAGCTCCTAGACCATCTTCGGAAGCGTCACAAGAAATCACGACAGGAATATCGGCTGAATAAGGAATTATTGTATCTACTTTTGACAATATATTTTTAACTTTAGTAAATATTTCATTTTCTTTAGCTGACCAAAACCAACCAACATTTTTACTCGTTAGTCGGTGTAAAGGCGCACAAATAGAATGCAAATTTTTAATAAATGCCTCATGATAATTCACTATTCCAAGAAATGAACGTAGTTCTTTAACATTGGAAGGTGTTTTAAAATTTTTTATAGCGCTAATCTTATCTTCTGTAGGGTGAATTCCGAAACTGTCAATAACATGACCTAAATAAGTGACTGACTTTTCTCCGATTTTAATTTTATCGGTCGTCGTGATCAGTCCAGCCTTCTCAAATCTTCTTAATACTTCTTCCAAATTAACTACATGATCGGAATTATTCGCACCTGCAATAATTATGTCGTCTAAAAATACACTAACCATAGGAATTCCCTTTAATAGGTTTTTCATAAAGCGTTGGAATATTATCGGAGCGCTAGTCAAACCAAATGGAATTCTTTGGTATCGGTAATAACCGACATGTGACGAAATTACTAAAAGGTCCCTACATTCTGGACTAACTCCGAATTGTAAAAATGCATCTCTTAAATCTATTGTAGATTATATTTTACCACCCGCGATTTTATTTGTTAGGTCGACGAAAGTTGGTAGTAAATCGTTATCGATCGCTAGATATTTGTTGATTGTTAAACGAAAATCTCCGCATATCCGTACGGCACCGGATTTCTTTAAGATATTAACCGTTGGCGTAGCCCAAGTGATTGGAGTTATTGTTGGATCCACCTTCTCGATAACGCCTTTGTCTAAAAGTCTGTCCAACTCAGCTTCAGGTTCGACTCAGCGGAAAAGGAACTCTTCTTGCTGGTAATGCAATCGGTAACGTGTTCGGTTCTATTCGGATGACTGCCTTTTGCAGTTTGATTTCACCTAATTTTTTTTTAAAAACTTGAGGGAATTTTGAAACAATCGTATTTAAAGAGGGATATTCATATTCATATTTATTTTATTAATACGAACTTCTTCCGGTAGTTTTATATCAAATTCTCTAATGAAAGGCATCCCAAAAATAATGGAATTCTCCCCTTTAACTACCCAAATAAGTAAAAATTTCGAAATATTTTTTACTTTGACTTCTACGGTACATTTACCTAGTACTTCGATTTGGATATGATTATATCCCACTAATTTATAAGCCGGTGATAGTTGTGGTCTGCCAATACGATTCCAGGTGACCTCATCAATCACACTACATGCGGCGCCGGTATCAAACTCCATAGCTAGCTGCAACCCATTTATCTTCGCATCGATGGTAGCTTTATTTGAAAATGACAGGCGAGGTGTCCGTGGCAGAATCATTTGTATGGCATGGGTTCTACAATCTGCTATGTGGTTTGCCTTACCGCAACGAAAGCATATCACTTTCTTTTGAATAGAGTTAATTTTGATACTAGGTCTATAATTATTATTAGGAATATAATTGTTACTAAAGTGTTTATTATTATTGAATCTATTGACGTTAGTATAATTATTATTTCTAAAATAATTATTTTTCGAACCCTGTGTTGGCTTATTTTTAATTATTTTATTAACTTCAGTCTGGGTTTCATTTTCCAACAAAGACAGCGCGATCGCTAAACGCACGGTCTCTTCAAAAGTAATATTGCCTTCGATATACTTTGACCGAAGTTCTTTGTCCAACTCAGGTAAGCCTACTCCTAGGATAAATATATCTCTTAAAAGTTCATTAAAAGGCGGTTTAAAATTACAAAGAGAACAGACAGTTTTAACCCTAATTGAAAAGTCAATAATCGTCTCATTACATCTTTTTAGGGTAAAAAAAATTTTCCTATTTACGAAAATTCTAGAACTATCCTTGAACACCAAATTTAAGCTTTTTATTAAAGTATCATAATTTATCATCTCTAAATTTATTGGAAAGTGAAAGTTCTTAATTTTGATAAGATTGTCTGTTCCGATATAGGCTAAAAGCAGGTCTTTTTTTGTATTTAAATCTATAATATTTCTTATTTTATAAATTAACTCCAAGTTAAATAAGTAGTCCTGAATATTTACTTTTTCTTTGACGAATTCTGGAATATGGAATTTAATAGGAACTACTTCCATTGAGTGTTTAACTTTAATAGGGACTACTTCCATTGAATCTTCAACTTTAATAGGAGCTACTTCCATTGAGTCTTTTACTTTAAATTTAATAAATCAAATAAATCTTCTCTAAAAATATCGTCTCCAATGAAGTGTTTTATTAAATAAAAAGTAAGTAAAAGTATATTTAATACAAAATATCACTTATATATATATCATGAATTCAATCCTTCAGGTTATATAATTTACAAACGAAAAGTTAATATTATATTCAATTTAAATTCAATTTATATTATACTAACATATAAATAATAAAAACAATACAAGACATATCTAAAATTATTATTTTTTAATACAAAATTTATTTATTACAGTATAACATATTTTCGATGGTTGATATAAAAAATATTTATGTCTAAAGAATTATAAGTGATAAAGGTTAATTAATTCATACATATGCCTCAATTGATAATGGTTTTTAAAAACCACATAAGGCTATATAATTCTTAGCAATTTACATTGACAAAAGGTCATGAAACTAATATAACTCTCTGTTATCATTTTATTTCAATTTTAAATGATATATAAACGACTACACAGTTGATCATGATTGCATATTTTATTGCACATCTAAAATAAGCAATCATATGCTCTCAGCAGCTGTAGAAATAATCTTAAATTACATAGCCATACAAATAATAGATGCTGGTTAATTTACAGTCATAGCCATGACATCATGATAACCCATATCAGAATTTATTATGCTAGATAAATTGATGAAAAACACTAAAAATCTTAAGAAGAAATTATGCAAATATATTGAAGCCTTGAGTTATTTATACGACAAGGATGACATATTAGAAATGAAACATTTTGTTACTATAAAATAAGAACCAGAGTGATATCATGAAAGCAATTAAAATTTAATATATTGCTATATTATATCTTAAAATAATAGTAGTTTGTAATAATATCAAAAATATACTTGTATTAAAAATTTAACTCAAAAATATTTTTCAAAAAAGAAAAAAATTGCTCTCCTAAAAACACGAAAAGAGAAAAAATATATCAAATTTATTACATCTATTGTAAGATGAATAATAAAATGTTTAATTTTTAAAATTATTTATAACTAAATAGATAACGTTAAATACTTAAATGCAAATTGTTACTATATTTATTATCAAAAGCATTTATTATTAAAATTCATATTATATAACTGACAAATACGTCTATAAAACTGTCATTTTTTCTAATAATTTATAAACAACTGTATATAGAGGATTATAAACTATATGTCTACTTACTTACTTTTATAAAGAAATCTCTTATACTTATTTGGACCTTGAAAATATTTTTAGGAATAGATATGATAATAAAATTTAAAAATAAATATACAGTTGATTAGTCATTTTGAACTCGGCTAATTACAATATTAATTTTTTAAATTTTCAAATAATAAATGATTATCTATATTATAATTTTTCGATGTCCTCACTACGTCATCGTGACATCATGTCATCGCTACGTCACGTCATCGCTACGTCACGTCATCGCTACGTCAATGTAAATAAATTTTTTAAAAAACGTTAAATTTACATTTTAGATTACATCTGTTTTAGCTTTACCAATATCTGAAGATAATCCCACAATTCCTAGAGAGTTAATCCTAATATTGTATCCTATGCAAGTTCAGTGCATTATTATTTTTTATATTTATATTCTTTTATTTTATAAAATAGGCCCTATCTTAACCTCTTAATAGTTGAACAAATTTTAGTTAATCTATCATTGCCAAACAAAGAAACTGTTTTAGCTTTACCAATATCTAAAGATAATCCCACAATTCCTAGAAAGTTAATCCTAATATTGTTTCCTATGCAAGTAAAGTGCATTATTATTTTAAAATTTATATTTTGCTTAAACAGGCCCTTTTAATAGCTGAACAAATTTTGGTTAATCAATCATTGCCAAACAAAGAAACTGTTTTAGCTTTACCAATATCTGAAGATAATCCCACAATTCCTATAGAGTTAATCCTAATATTGTCTCTTATGCAGGGTCAGTGCATTATTATTTTTTTTATTTATTATCTTTTATTTTATAAAACAGGCCCTATCTTAACCTCTTAATAGCTGAACAAATTTTGGTTAATCTCTTATTGCCAAACAAATAAAATGTTTTAGCTTTAGTTATTCCTAATATTGTCTCCTATGCAGGTTCAGTGCATTATTATTTATTATATTTATATTCTTTTATTTTATAAAACAGACCCTATCTTAACCTCATAATAGTTGAACAAATTTTGGTTAATCTATCATTGCCAAACAAAGAAACTGTTTTAGCTTTACCAATATCTGAAGATAATCCTACAATTTCTAGAGAGTTAATCCTAATATTGTCTCCTATGCAAGTACAGTGCATTATTATTTTTATATTTATATTTTGCTTTTATTTTAGAAAACAGGCCCTATCTTAACCTCTTAATAGCTGAACAAATTTTAATTAATCTATCATTGCCAAACAAAGAAACTGTTTCAGCTTTACCAATATCTGAAGATAATTCCACAATTCCTAGAGAGTTATTCCTAATATTGTCTCCTATGCAGGTTCAATGCATTATTATTTTTTATATTTATATTTTGCTTTTATTTTAGAAAACAGGCCCTATCTTAACCTCTTAATAGCTGAACAAATTTTGGTAAAACAAATAAAGAGATGACTAAGCAAAATAAATATCCCCAAATAATCGAAGTCCTAATTTCTAAACAATAAGTTAGTAAAATATAATAATATTCATGCAATTATTGGATATCAATACAAATTATTCATATTATCATTAATATTTTATACATTTACTCAATAAAATAACAACAGTTTTTATAAATCCAATAATATGAGGTAAGATAGGCTTTCCCAGTTTCCCTTATTACGAATTCACATGTTTTTTTTGCCTATATAGCCGAATACTCCTACTTTTAATAGGGACCCCGGAGTTAACTCATAGACTAATTGGTAAGATATTTCCCCTTTATTATTTATAAATTTAATTCTAGGCTTGGGAAAATTTTTTCAAAATTATTATGGGGTTGGACTTGGCTTAAAAATTATTTCTCAAAATTATTGGCTTGATTCAAAATTACTAGGGATTGAGGTGGGCTTGAGAAAATCTTTTTTAATTATTAAGATCTTGGAAGCTTGGAAATTTTTTCCAAATATTGTGGGCTTGAACCTAAATTGGGATTTTTAAAGTTAAATGTTAGTCTTATGTTAATATACATTAAATATATCTATTTACCAAATATTACAAATTATTAATATTTTATAAAGAAATTAAATTTAACTTGTACGTCAGAGATTTTTTCTCCATAACTTAATTTTTGGAGTTATCTCCAATAATACGAGGTAATATTTTTTATTTCTTATAATAATATTAAGGCAGACCTTATTTTGTCATGATTCTCTAATAAGTGGTTTGCCCAGGCTTTCTCAGTTTCCCTTATTAAGAATTCACATGTTTTTTTTGCATATATAACTAGGAGTTAACTCATAGATTAATTGATAAATGAGAGATTTCTCTTTGATTGGTTTTATTTTTTAAATTATTCTTTTGTTTTTATTTTAGATAACAAACCATGTCTTAACCTCACTTAATGATTGTATAGGTGGTGATTTATCCGTCATTAATGAAAGAAAAAGATGGCAGGTCAATCAACAAAAGAAACGCTACAGGGATCGTGAATCCCAACAAAATATACTAACAACGCAAAATAAAGTTAGTCTATATATATATATATATATTAAAAATGCATAAATGTTCTTCATATATTTTTTTTATATTTTAGAATATATTTTAGCTTCTGATGATATTCCCACTATTTCTAGGGAGTTAAACCTAATATTGACTCCTCTGCAAGTTTAACGCATTATATTTTTAAAATTTTTTATTTGTTTTTATTTTAGATAACAAACTCTGCTTTATTTCCTGCTTATATTTGTTAAAATATTGATATATCTGCCATTAATAATCAACAAATACAAAATAAATGTTCAGAAAAAACATGAGAGGCTTGATAAGTCCCCAACTAGACAAATTTTATTTTTTGATGATAGCCTCCCAACTACTAAGAGATATGCATATAATATTGACCCCTTTACAGGTTCAGTACAGTATTTTAATGTTCGTTTTATTACAATAATAATGTTTATTTATATTTTTGCCTGATTTTCTTATTTTTTTAGGCTAACCCAACCTTGATCCCTCACTTTGCTACAAAACATGATATTTCTATTAAAGATAAGCAAAGAAAAAAATGGCGACTCAACAAACGCCTTACCCGTTCTAGAATTACATGTATGCAGGATAATAAGGACCTACACCTGATATTAACTCCACCACTCACCTATATTAGATATCGGATGATAGAAATATGCACCTTCTGTAATGCTAAAATGTGGAATGGAGAAAAATTGTCAAAAATCTCATGTAGAAATATTCAATTTTTTTTATTATAAATAATTTTATATATGATTTTATACCTATTTCAAAAAATCGATTATTTTTTTATAATTTAAATAAATTTATATTATTTTAACTACGTATTTTTAAGGCTATCCATTTTGTCGGGCCACTCAATATGCCCTTTTATCTCTGATGAATATTTTTTCTAACTACTTGAAAAATATACAAAGTACATTTTTAATATTTAACTAAATTAATAAAAAAAAATTAAGGATCCTACTTTTTTAAAAGAATACTATTTTGTCGGATCCATCATTGCTCTATTATCCCTGCTGATTATTTTGTATAACGCACAAAAAAATATACATAGTATATTATTTTAAATAATTTTATATATGATTTTATATCTATTCCAAAAAATCGATTATTTTTTTATAATTTAAATAAATTTATATTATTTTAACTACGTATTTTTAAGGCTATCCATTTTGTCGGGCCGCTCAATATGCCATTTTATCTCTGATGAATATTTGGTATAACAAACTGAAAAATATACAAAGTACATTTTTAATATTTAACTAAATAAATATAACAATTTT
The DNA here is from genome assembly GCF_954871325.1 of Gordionus sp. m RMFG-2023. Lineage (NCBI taxonomy): Eukaryota > Metazoa > Nematomorpha > Gordioida > Chordodea > Parachordodidae > Gordionus > Gordionus sp. m RMFG-2023. Next base: position 8,730,863 of record NC_088777.1, read on the forward strand.
TAAGGATCCTAATTTTTTAAAAGTTCACCATTTTGTCGGATCCACCATTGCTCCATTATCCCTGCTGAATATTTTGTATAATGCTCAAAAAAATATACATAGTACATTATTTTTATTATAAATAATTTTATATAGGATTTTATATCTATTCTAAAAAATCAAAATATATTACAATATTTATTTTTATTCAATTAAAATTACGTATTTATTCTTAAGGTTCCTACCTTTTTTAACAATACTCCTTTTTATTCTTTCAATAAAAAATACTAAACGGGGGTTTCTATTTTTATATTTATTCCAAAAAAAATACATATTATGGTATTTATATATTATTTAAATTGTTCTATACCTATTCACAAGGATCTTATTTTATTTTTTTAAGTTTGCCAATTGGTCTCTCCGAATGATACTTTATTTTATTCCGACCTTATAAAATTAACTTGAGAATAATTTTTTTTTTTACTTTAGAAAACTATCCCCATATTATTTCCTCTTTATAATTGTTCAAATATTGACATATCAGCCATTAATAATGAACAAATGCAAAATAAACCTTTAGAATATCATAATAGGCTTGATAAGTCCCCCAAAAACCAAAAAATATTTTGATGATAGCCCTCCAACTACTAGATATATGCATTTAATTGACCCATCTACTGGTTTACATTATTTTCACTAGTAGAAAGCCCGTCAAAAATGAGGGGGAATGTGATTTTTATTCATTTTTTTACTATAAATTTTGAGGTTCCAAGCCCATTCGTATCCAATATAATTATGAAAATTTTTTCCCACCTAGGAGTTAGTTAAATTTTTAATTGATTTATCATCACATGAAGGGGAATTATATGATTTACCAATAAGTTTAAGATATAAAAAAAACATGTAAATTCCGTGGGAAACTGGGAAGGCCTGGGCAAACCACTTATTAGAGAATCATTTCATGACAAACAAAATAAAAATAACCGACTCTTATACTTTTTGGTAATATGATCAATTATAATTATATATAAAAAATAAATTTTTGTTTATTATATAGGGTTATTGTAGCTTTTCGGATAAATTTAATGTATGTCTTGCATTTCTCAAATTATTTGTCTATATTTTATTTTAAATAAAAAAAAATACTATCTATTTAAATAAAAGTGCCATTAAACACTAATGAAATTTATATGCAAATTATATAAATATAAAATATAAGATAAAAAAATAAAAATAAAAATAAACCTCCAGAGGAGTTAATTTCAAGCGTAGTTTTTTAGTATTTTGGCTACCAGTAACTCTTGAACTGGCAAGGCGTTTGTTTATTCGTCACTATTTTCTTAGCTTATCAGTAATAGATTCATCAGGATTTGTAGCAATGTGAGGTAGGTTGGGTTAGCCTAGATAAATAAAGAAATCAGGTAAAAATATAAATAAACATTATTATTGAAATAAAACGAAGATTTTTTGGAATAGATATAAAATCATATATAAAATTATTTATAATTAAAATAATGTACTATGTATATTTTTTGTGCGTTATACAAAATAATCAGCAGGGATAATAGAGCAATGGTGGATCCGACAAAATGGTAAGCTTTTAAAAAAGTAGGATCCTTAAAAATTGTTATATTTTAGTTAAATTTTAAAAATTTACTTTGTATAATTTCCAATTAGACAAAATATTCATCAGAGATAAAAGGGCATATTGTGCGGCCCGACAAAAGGATGCTTAAATAATATAAAATTGTTTAAATTATAAAATAATATCATATTAAATAATGTTCATTCTTATTCGTATAAACCGGGATTAATCGGATATAACTGATATATATTATCAAATAATAATATATTTATTTAACATTATAAATATATGTCAATCAATTTATAGTTGATAATTAGAAAAATAATATAGATATTGATTGTTTATTACATATTTATGGAGATTGATAAATATCGCGGATGGATATGGAAAAAGATTGTAGTTCTTTGTTTTATAATTAAGAATTAGTTTTTACTTTTAAAAAAAAACTTGGTACTTGATATACTTTTCGACGGAATATATTTGAATAAAAACGATTAAAAAAAAGAGTTGTAATTTTGAATTAAATACTTATTTTAATGTTGTGTGATAGATAATATTGGGAATAAATTATGTAACATACGATTTGATGATGGTACTGTGGGAGTACGTCATAACGATTTTATTAGGGTATATAATAAAGAGGGGAATTAAATTAGTCCATAAAAAACGGAATTGTGGTTCCTATAATTTTTTAGGACAGAATTCTTAGGACAGAACTCTTTGTGTACTTAAATAATTTTAGTGGTAAAGTTTATACAAATAAAAAAAACAATGAGAAATATACCCTAGATAATTAAAAGTATATATATATATTAAAAAAAAATATGAATGAAGAACTGAGAAGAAATATTTAAAGAAAGAAGGTACATATCATCTTAGAGAAGAGTGAATACTTCTGCTGATGAAAGTAAAATACTTAATTGGAATTATCTGATATATGTATCATTTTTTTAAATATTAATATAAAGCTATGTGAGCCAAAAGAATATCACTAAATTTGATTTAAATTGAATTTTCGTGAAATGTACACTTGTGGGGACAAACAGAAAATAAATCATTTTATGTATAAGGGAATATTTTTTTTTATGTTATTTTAAAAGAAAAGAGGATAAAATTAAATAACATGTTTTATGCGTTTCTTTTAGGGAAGGAAAAGTGAAGAGTAAAATATTTTTTAAAAGAAAATAACACGAGTGGTGTTTTCGAAAAAATTGTTTCTCTTTTATTTGAATTGCATAGTGGTAATATGTAAATAATTGGTTAGGGTACCTTTTCAGGGGCAATTATTTTTGTAATACTAAATATAAAAATAAAATCATAAATTCAATATTAATTAATGAATAAAATTTAGATATAAATTGTAACTAATTAGGGGGTATATTGAGAATATGAAGCTGAGGTAATTGGATTTTATTATATTGAGGGCTAATCTTTGGCGTAGGTAGTAACCCTCGTTGGGATCTTCGGTCCTAGTAGAGATCCGTTTCCCCAGCTCTTTAAAGAAGGCAAGGGCGTGAGAGCCGAACGATGTTAGAGTCGTGGCGATTAGTGGTAGGAATGTGTAATTGGCCGGAAGCGATGGTGAATATTTAGCGAGTTTATTCGTCTCGGCGTCTACTAGAGCATCTCTATTTATATTGGAAGGGGCAAGGGGATCGATGCATGAGAAATCCCAGGTTAGAAATTCCCCCCTCTTCCAAGGGATCATGGTAGAGCCATCGGGACGCTTACCATCAGAATTGTAGAGTCCAGTGGGTTCTAGGGTTGAAGGGATACCGGCAGATTTTAGGGCCCTGGCAATAGTATCATTGCATTTTGAATGTCTAATGAATCTGCCTCTACAGCGCGTGCAGTGTAAAGAGTGACGGCCTTTGGAGTTGACCGGCGTTTGACAAAGGATGCAGTGATAGGGTATTACCATATCACAATTAAGTCTTAGACCGATGGCGTGACGTAGCTCATCATTGCTTAGGAGCTGGTCAAGGTTTCGCGATGGAAAAGCTTCGAGAAATTCTTACCCGCTGTCTGCGGAAATGGAGAAGAGTAGAGAATGGTCCTCGGGTTGGCTCCTCGATTTAAGGTATTCAACGGAGTTGCCAACTAGAGGCTTATCCCAGTCCTTCTGCAGTGTCGATGAGGGAGGATCGACTAATGAAAGAGATTTCCATAGATCAATTGCCTGGGGAAGTAAAGTCTCAGGATGTTTTGTGAGTGCGTGTATGATGGGCTCGCAGGACAGGCGAGAGGATATGAACGCACTAACAGAGAGTAGGGAAGGCGATCGTATGCCAATGCCGCCGGATTTGGTTGGCAAGGTAGCTTGTAGCCAAGATAGGTCTCCGAATTTGCCATTGAGTAGATCCTCTGTAAGGTGTTTAATCTCTAGCTCGTGTGCAGCGAGGTTGACGTCGTATTGGAAGATACGTGACGATCGGAGTGTATATAGAATTTTTGGGATTAGGAGGTAGTTCTTTAATAGAAAGAACGCTTGGTGGGCTGGGAGGCGAGATAGTGTACCGCGCGCATAAGGGATATCTCTAGTAGAGTGTCGGCGAAGAACTTGACAAAGGACTCGTCTTTACCCACTGGAGATCCGAGATGTGTTAAGAAGTTCAATGGTGTATGATTGAACATAGGATCATAGTTAAGGTCGATGATTCCAAGAGGACAATATTCGCTCTTGTCTTGATTGATTCGCAGTCCCAAACTGCTCTCGCTGGATTTTATTATTTCGACCGCCTTCATAACTTCGCTGGGTGAGCCGCCTAGTATACCATTGTCGATATACCAGTTATGAAGGTTTAGTTTACATTGGTCATTTATGCTTTGTATTAGGCTATTAATGCCCAGACTAGTGTTGTTAAACGGCTCAATTTGAGCCGATTTTTAAAAACGGCTAACTCAATATTTCATTCAGAATACTATTGCGCAAGCCTGAAGATTTTGTTTGTAGAAAAAACAGAGGTTTGGGCATCTATTAGTCAAATCTCGAGACTCAGGCAATATTTTTTCTGGCTGAAATATTGAGTTAGCCGTTTTTAAATATCGGCTCAAAACGAGCCGTTTAACAACACTAGCCCAGACTGAATAAGAAGGAGCCTAGAGGGTCACCTTGTTGAATTCCACTACTAGAAGGAATCAATCTATCTCCAAATTGAAGATGCGATGGACTAGCATAACAATCGAAGATGAATTGCGAGTATTCTGGGTAAAGAGTAAGGATGGGATTAAGAAACGCTGTACGTTTTAGAGAGTTAAAAGCGTTTGAAAAATCTATCTTAATTAGGATATCGTCACTGGGGTCTGTTTGTAGATACATTCTGGTCATGTGTAAGGATACCTCGCATCCCCCTTTTACGTTGACTCCTAATTGATTAGGGCACAGGTGATTAGATACTGTGAACAATATTCTGCTCACTACTAGCTTTGCGGTTAATCGGCGCCAAGTGGTTCCAATAGCGATAGGGTGAATATCTTTATTAGGTTTGTGGAGGGCGATGAGTTTAGCTCCATAAAGGAGTGGAATAATGGCGGGTGGTAAGCCTCCAGCAAGCATACGGTTGATGAGTTGAGTAATTTTTTCCAAAACGTCGCATTGTTGTGTGATGTAAGGTGCGGTTAGATCCTGTAGGAATATTGGGCGAAACCCATCAACCCCCGGTGAAGAATCGCGTTTGAAGGAGAGAATAGCCTTTCTAACCTCGCTTGAGGTAAAAGTGGTTGCAATTAGAGGAGCTTCGGGGTAAGACGGTATTTCGTCCTTAAGATCGTGTGGGTGGTGTTTTAGGAGAAGAGCTTGATAAGTTGTTTGATCGTAGGGAGCTAGCTTATTGTCAGATGTTGCCAGTCGTATGGCGGATTTAACATTCAGGTTATCCAGCTTTTTAGATATAAGCTTGGCCTTGGTGAGTAGGTCATTTTTGTGATTTTTATTTTTATCAGTGTCATCACCTTTAAAAGATGTGGAAAAGTGATTGATGGGTAAGGGGTAGATAGTAGCATCCTTGATTTGCTGTGTCAGAGATTTTTTACTGGCAGGATCAGGAACTTCAAGGTAGTAAAGGCAAATGACAGGGTGTCTAGCCAGTGTTTTATGGAAGAATAATTATTTATCAAGGAAGTCAAGTTCTTTGAGAGGTGTTTGGCAACTTGAAGTCTTGCTCCCTTAGGTATACGTGAAATCACAAATGGTTTTGGTGTGACTAGAAATATTTCTACATCTGTGGAGTCGGTTGGATTGAAAGTGAGAGCATTTTCGGGGGTTGAGGTGGGGACTATTGGGCTAGTAGGCACATCAGTCAACGTGGGAAGGGTAACTATAGGTTGTGCGAGGGCAAGGGCAGAAAAGGCATTTAGGGTTCGAGGGATAGCTGATGATAAGATGGGAAACCCAGATTGAGGACATTTTATCTTCTGGTTTCGATGAGATGGCAATAGCCCCAATTTGGTTACTTTAACGAGTTTATTACATAAAGGGCAGTTAGATTTGGTAGAAGCTGTGCTGAGGTCTGGTAAGCTCATGAATTAAAAATTTTTTATCAGTTTAAGAGTGAAAATGTTGGATATTATTTTTATCTTCAAATATGGGTTTCTTGTGGGTTGGTATATTAAGGAAGTTTAATGAGTTATTATTTTCTGTTGGCAATTATTTTATTTTTTGTAAAATATTCAGTTTCTCTTTCTGCTTTTATAGCAATATTAGCTTGCTTTAAAGGATTTGAATCAATAGTATAATTAGATAAGAGATTAAATGTCTTATCCTTTTCAAGTGTGAATATTGATTGTGTTTTGTGCATTTAAATAAAATGTTTGGATGACAATTTTATATTAGTCAATAGTTTTTGGTATAAATAAGGGTAAATTTTAAAGATTGGTAAGAATGATAGAATTGATAATGTAGAGTGTTTTGTTGGGAATAATATAAAAGAACTTGTTGGTTATTATACATAAATTACTAACATCTTAAATGTTCTATTATATGATATTCTAACTGATTAATATAATATATTGTATTTAATTTAATATTTAATTTAAAGTAATATTGTTTCCGATTATTTATCAGTAGTAAAACTCTTTTTTTTAAAAAAAAAAATTATTTTTGTTATTTTTTAATGTTATTTTTTGTTATTTTTTTATGCGATTTTTTGTTATTTTTTTATGCGAATTTTTTTATGTAATTTTTTTATGAAAACTATTGTTTTTATGTTATTTTTTTATGATTGGTTCATTTTCTTATTGGTTAATTTTCTATTTAAGATATTTTTAAATTAATATATCTTTTTTTATTTAAGATCATTTTAAAATAATTTTTTCTAAAATTTAAAATTCGTACAATTATTTAAAGGAAGTGATGGGGGCAAATAAGGGGGAAGGCTAGGGGTAAGGGGTAAAATTATTAGATTATGTACAATGCGGGTAGGTTTGGGGTTAAATTTTTGATAGATGAAACTTCGCTATTTAAAATTTATTTGGTTGATTCTTTATATACAAACTTAATATGATTTCTTCTAAACAAACTTAATACGATTCCTTCTATGCAAACTTAATATGATTCCCTCTATACAAACTTAATATGATTCCTTCTATACAAACTTAATATGATTCCTTCTATATAAACTTAATATGATTCCTTCTATACAAACTTAATATGATTCCTTCTATACAAACTTAATATGAATAATTTTTTCTAAAATTTGTATAAAGAATTTAATTTTTTTTAGTGATAACACTATAATTAAAGGAAGATTCCAAAAATAAATAAAATTTAAGCATAACAATCGAAATAATTTATTCATTAAATTGAAATATACTATTAAAATTTATACAATCATTAATAAAATGAATAAAAACATCAAAACGATTTAATAATCTATATTTTCGAAAATATCTATATTCAAGAAGATATTCATGAATATTATCCCGATCCCCATGTCTTTTATAATTTGCCTTTAGATCCCGCCACAGCCTCTCGACTTTTTGAGTGTGGATCGATCTGTCATTTGGATCAACAAAATTTTGCGAATGGTTGATCCGATAGTGGAAATAGTTTGAACTTTCTAGCCGATTATATCTAAGATAAATATATTTACATTTATCACCAAATTTGCTTTATTGAAAAAATATCATCACATACCCTAACCACGAGTCAGTTCCTAATCGTATAAATCTTGCATAACATTATCTTTAACCACACGATAGGAGGTATCTTGATCTCATGTTGTGGTGGCACTTAAAAATATCTCATTTGTTTCCAGACATATACCACCAATAATCCATATAGCCTCGGAAGTCAAATGCCGACCACGGTTATATTTAGCTTCCATACATGAGTTTCATCAATTTCAATAACGTGGCCAGGCCCCCCGATCTTTGAATGATTCGAGGCTATATGGAATCCACATACCTTTCGAAATTTTTTAAACCTATATAAGTGAAGTAAAAAACCATATTATACTTTAGATTACCATCTTGAAATTGCCTTCTTATCATAATCTAACTCTTTCGAAGCAGTTAAAATTTTATAACGGCCTAAAAATAATTTTGTTTAATATTTTTTAAAGAATTGGTACTTATGTACAAGTACACTAGTCTTAAAAATCTCCCAACATCATGAATTCCTTCAAAAATGGAATCTAAAAATTCGTCATTTATGATATATATATATTAATATTACCTTTCCATATTGAATACGATCTACGACACCTACTGCATCGATATCGTAAACTCTTATTGTTTTTTTCAACCCGCATTACGGAATTGCAACAGGTATGTTGTATTCCAGGCGGTATAAATTGATTATTTAGACAAAAATCATAAGCTTTCTCATCATTTTGAGTATAAACACCAACTTCAAAAATATTCATTTTAAAAAAAATGGAAGGAATTATATAATATATATTGGAACTAAAAAAAGGGAACCAAAAAAAGATTTATACCAAAAAAAAAATTAAAAATGGAAAGTTTCGTCTACCAAAAATCTTACCCCTAGCCTTCCCCCTTATTTACCCCCATCACTTCCTTTAAATAATTGTACGAATTTTAAATTTTAGAAAAAATTATTTTAAAATATCTTAAATAAAAAATTAACCAATAAGAAAATGAACCAATCATAAAATAAATAACATAAAAACAATAGCTTTCATAAAAAATTACATAAAAAAAAATCGCATAAAAAAATAACAAAAAAATAAAATAACATAAAAAAATAACAAAAATAATTGCCCCTGAAAAGGTACCCTAACCAAATAATTTATGTGATAAAAATGAGAAAAATTATTAAATTTGTTTTAAAAAGAAATATTAAAGTGTATTCCATGTTAACAGAATATTGTATATATGTCACAAAAATAAAATCAAAATTAAACAACATGTTTTGTGAATGGTTGATTTAGAGAAAGAAAAATATGTAAATATTGTATGTTATAAAATGGGGAGAAAATTATTTTTTGTATATAAATAAATTTTAAATTATATTTTTATTTTAAATAATTAAATTATTTTTGTGTATTAATTTTAAAAAAAATATATAATAAAATGAGTTATAAGATAGAAACTAGTGACCAGATTATATATGTAAAAATAGTTAAAAAAAAGAAAATGGGAATTAAAAAATCGAAATTTGAGGAATTTCAGCGGTGTTTCATATGTCAATCTTATGGACACCTCATAAAAAATTGTAATATTCCCATTCACATGTTACAAAGTCAAGAGAGGGAGGAACATCTTAGTGAAATAGATGAGACTCCAGGAACTAGTTATTTTTGTGGGAAAAATAACAGGATAAAGCCGGATGTTGCTTATCATTCACTTCCACAACCCATTTGTTAAGTGTTACTCGAAAATCTGCACATAATCTAAGTTTTCCATTAGATTTTTTAACAGGTACTAATGGGGTAGCCCATTCACTATATTCCACAGGAATAATAATACCATCATTAACCCATTTATCTAATTCTTCGTTGATATCCTTTTTCCACTCAAAAGGAACTCTACGACACGCTAAGAAAATAGGTGAAAATCCCTCTTTTAATTTTAAATCCACTGGATAATCATTTAGACATCCCAAAGTGTCTTCAAAATTTATATCATATTTTTCAACTAAAATAGGTATAGTATTTTCAACTCTATTTAATTCATTAATTTCATTATTAATTGTTTTATCATTATCAACTTCACTATTGATCTTATATTGATTTGAATCTATTATTAATTTTGCGGGATATTCACAAATATTATTATTAACTATAGATTCTTTCACTTCACTCATTAATTTATTCATTTCCCTTTCTTTAAGCTTTTCCCTGACTTCATTAGCCATTATTTTTCTTTTGGCATTATCTCTAGCCAATTCGCTATCAATTATAAATAAATCCCAATAATTATTTATAGGTCCAAGTTTCTTTATCCAATCCCAACCCATAATTGTCTCAACATTTTTTTTTACTATCCATAAATCTAAAATAATGCGAGTGTTATGGAAAAGAACATCCCACTTAGTTTTACCCAAAACTTGGATTTCAGATCCATTAAATTGTTTTATACACATATTTTGTCTCTCGACAATACCATTTGGCCAATATTTATAAAAATTTTGATTAGACATTATATATATACTTGCTCCAGTATCAAATAACATTTCAATAATATGTCCATCAATTTTCAAATTTATATGAGGACATGAACCTTGTTCAATTGTTCCCTCATCACTTAACTTTTCAATTACTTTCATTGGCTGAATAGTATTTATTATAATCAAATTTCCACTATAATTAATATTCATACCTAAATTCATCTCAGAATTTAAAGGTCTCTGAATCTCATTTATGTTTTTATTAAAAATCTCCCATGGATATTTCCCACTTGTTTGATTATAATAATCCTTTTTATTCAGATTATTGGTTAAAAATTTTTATTTCATCAAAATGACAATAAAAATTTCCCACATTACAACTCTTTTTATTTGAGTTAAATTTCAATGTATAATCATCATTCCCATAATGATTATCTATTTTATTATATATATCCACAAAATTTTTAATAAAACTATATATATCACATTCTTAAATATAATTTATCTATTTTTATATGACTCTCTTTCAAATCATATAGTCACTGTGATCCACTCACACTTTGAATACAATGTATTGCAATGTGTCCCATTTTTTCACATCTAAAACACATTCTATCATGGTCTGTATTGTATATTTCTGTTTTATCCATATTTGTACTAGGATTTTGTATATTTCGAACCACTGGATTTATCACTACCTATGTTCGTTGCTGAAATCCACTTTTGAAATTGGCTTCTTTCACCATGCAATTTCTTTTTATATGTCCTACAAAACCACATCTATGACACACTATGTCATTTTTTTCACTTGGTTTTGCAGTCACATTCTCATTAGTTTTTCGGTCTCTTGAATAAAAATTTTTACCGATATGTCCTTTTCTTCCACAAAGTTCACAACTTTCAATCACATTATTACTTTTAATTTTTAAGTTGGAAACTTCTCTGGACAAATTTATCATATTTTCTCTCATTTCTTTCACTTAAAATTAGAGATTCCTCGGTACTTTGTCTCAAAGTATTATTTGTTTTATTATTTTTCAAAATTTCTACTGGTTTCTCGATTAAAACCTCAGATATTTGCTTTTTAAATTCTATCATAAATGAATTTAATTTTTTATTTATATCCTCCGATATGTCAATATTTTGAGGAAAATTAAATACTTCACCCGTATATAATATTTTCTCTGATTGTTCTTCCGGTATAACAATTTTTTTACCATTTAATTTTTTTTAATTCTAATAAAATTAAATGTAAACTATTTTTGATATCCTCAGAAATATCTAAAGATTTATTACTATTCAGATCACCTAATTTAATTATTTTATTATTCACTGATTATAATATTTTCCGATTTCTATTATGTCTTATATTTTTTATTATATTTTTTTTCCAAATTATTTTTTTCTTTTTCATAATAATCAATTTCTGAAAAATCGATAATCAAAAATAATATTTATAATTCCGAGAAAAAATAAATTCCATGAAAAATATTGATAAATTTCAAAAATCGATAATCAAAAATAATATTGATAATTCCGAGAAAAAAAAATAAATAAATAAAAAAAATGATGAACATAACATCTCTCCTCTTAGAGAATGTCTGTTCTCTTCCGCATTTGATCTTGGTGTCTTCTCCATCGGCCCTTGGAGGTATCCACAACGTATATGCACCTCCCAGCACGAGCCACTATTGTTCCTTTTATCCATTTTACCTTGTCGTTGTACATTTTGGCCCACACCGGTTGTCCTATCCTAAATTGACCTCTCTGTTCCGTTTGTGTATCGTTTGATCGGCTTTCTTGGGTGGTCTCTTTAATCATCTCCAGATGATTTCGAACATTTCGTCCCAACATCAGTTTTGCTGGTGTCTGTCCCGTCGCTGCATGTTGCGTGTTCCTATAAGCTAATAAGAATTCGTTTAATCCTTCGTACTTGTTTGGGGTTGTATTTTTTTCCATAGCTGTTTTACCCGTTCGTACCATGCGTTCTGCTTCTCCGTTGGAGCTCGGATGGTATGGAGGTGTCAGCACATGGTTTATTCGTGTCAAGCAATATTCTTTAAGTGATAGCTGGTGAACTGGACCGTTGTCCGATACCAAGGATTCTGGATATCCCCATCTAGAAAATATTTCGCCCCCCATAGTTCTTTCAGATGTGGTGGTGGTCATTCCTTTTACCTCCACCCATTTGGTAAAGGTGTCTACCAATATGAGCCATATTGTGTTTTTGAACGGTCCTGCGAAATCTATGTGAACTCTTTGCCAAGGTCTTGTCGGTTTCTCCCAATGATGATCTTGCATTTTTGGAGGATTGTTTGCCCATGTGTTACATGATTTGCATTGACGACATAGTTCTTCTATTTCATGGTCGATTCCGGGCCACCATACATATTGTCTGGCTAAACTTTTCATTCTGACGATTCCTTGATGACCATTATGTAATTCGTTTAGTATTTTTTTTCGCAATTCTGTTGGAATTATTATTCTGTCTCCTTTGTATAAACATCCGTCCTTTTCCCATAAATTGTTTTTGCACATTTCGTATTGTCTTAGTACACTGTCATCTTTTGACTTGAATTGTGTTTTTATACTCTCCTTTACCTTTTTTAACATGTCGTCGTTTTTAAGTTTTTCCCGAATTTCGTCTATCGATATTGGATGTTCGTTTATAAAATATACTTCTTCATTATGGTCTTTGGTTTTGTTTTCCATTGGGCATCTTGAAAGTCCGTCTGCCACTTTGTTTTCCTTGCCAGCTTTATACTTTATTTCGCAATTGTACCCTCCTAATATTAGAGACCATTTGAGCAATCGTGGTGACTATATATTTGCCGAACTTTTGTTACCAAATATATATATAAGAGGTTTGTGATCGGTCCATATTGTAAAATTTTGTTTTTTTTTTTAATTTTTTTATTTTTCCCTAATAAGTGTTCACTGATCCTGGTCGGTCGGTACCATTAAAATAAGTATAACTTTAATTCAAAATTACAACTCTTTTTTTTTAATCGTTTTTATTCAAATATATTCCGTCGAAAAGTATATCAAGTACCAAGTTTTTTTTTAAAAGTAAAAACTAATTCTTAATTATAAAACAAAGAACTACAATCTTTTTCCATATCCATCCGCGATATTTATCAATCTCCATAAATATGTAATAAACAATCAATATCTATATTATTTTACTAATTATCAACTATAAATTGATTGACATATATTTATAATGTTAAATAAATGTATTATTATTTGATAATATATATCAATAACCTCATGTTATACCACATTGGTTGTAGTTCTTGTTTTATCATTGGTTATAATCTTTAATTTATGAGGAAAACAAACTCGAGACATAGCCACATATAGCTGTCTATGTGAAAAGAAATCAGCAGGGATAATAGAGCAATGGTTGATCAGACAAAATGGTATACTTTAAAAAAAATAGGATCCTTAAAAATTGTTATATTAATTTAGTTAAATATTAAAAATGAACTTTGTATAATTTTTAGTTTGTTAGACAAAATATTCATCGGAGATAAAAGGGCATGTGCGGAAAAGGATGCTTAAATAATATAAAATTGTTTAAATTATAAAATAATATCATACTAAGTAATGTTCATTCTTATTCGTATAAACCGGGATTAATCGGGTATAATGTCATGATATCACATTGGTTGTAGTTCTTGTTTTATCATTGGTTATAATCTTTAATTTATGAGGAGAACAAACTCGAGACATAGCCACATATAGCTGTCCATGTGAAAAAACAGGATGAGGTAAATAGATGGCAACTTTGTTCAACGTTTGTCCCTGAGCTTTATTAATTGTCATGACAAAAGCAGGTCTCACGGGAAATTGGCGGCGCTTAAAGAAAAATGGCAAGCCAGAATCTGTAGGAATTAAACTTATTCTAGAAATGAGAACTTTAGTACTGAGAAAACTACCAGAAACAAATTCCGCCTCAATTATATTTGATAGCAAAGAAGTTATAATCAATTTAGTCTCATTATTCAAACCAGAAGCAGAATTTAAGTTACACATTAATATTATAGGTACCCCGATTTTGAGTAAAATTTTTTGAGGTGGTATTCCTGATATACTTAAAGAGTTTAAAAATTCAGTCGGATAAAACGTCGCTTCATCCTCGGTTATCGTTTCATCAGCACTTATGTATGTAATTAAATCCCCCGGAATTTTGTTAATCAATTTAATATTTATAGAATCGACATCTACGTTTTTGGGGTCAGGATTCCCCGTCATTTTTGACGGGCTTTCTACTAGTATTTATTTAATTAGGGTTATATAATAATTTAAATAATAAAAGTCAATTAAGATTCAACTGTTAATGCTAAATTAATAGTTAATGAGTGATATTGATTATTTATAACACAGAATTTGATCGCAAGCTGACATAGTGAAAATATAATTTATATGTATTTAATCTAATAATTAAAATAGTATTCATTTAATAAAAATTTAGATAGTCTTATTAATTTTTAAATAATAAAATTAAATCTATATATTACTTAATGGAATTATAAAAGAAATTATTCAGGGAGCAATTAAAGAAATTTATTTTTAGTTCAAGGTTATTAAGGAGTCGTTAAAAAAAAATTAGCTTGAGGGGGCTATTCAAATTTTTCAGGGGGCTCGAGCCCCTGTGCACCAGCGACGCCACTGATTAAAAGGCTTATTTTGAACCAATTTAACAGCTAACTCAATATTTTAGCCAAATAAATATTGCCTAAGGCTCTAGATTTGTTAATAGATGTCTAGACCTTTGTACTATCTATGAGCAAAATCTTTAGGCTTGGGTTAATATTTTTCTGTGTAAATTTTTGAGTTAGCCGTTTTTAAAAATCGGCTCAAATCGAGCAGTTTAACAACACTAGCTTTTACCCCTCTAAACCAAATTAATTGATATGCTATCCCACTATACCTCTCTCTATATCAAAATTAGCAAAAATAATAATTGAAAATTTTTAAATTAAAATATTATACTTACCCCTTCAATAGCAATGTATTGGCCCTAAGTTGTAGGAGTTCGTGTTGCTATTTAGCTCTATTTGAATCGATTTAAAAACGGCCAGATTAAGATTTCAGTCAAAATAATGTTATGTAAACCTTGATAGAATAAATGTGTGGACCTCTATTTGCTCAATCTCGATGCTTACATAATATTATTTAGGAAGGATGTTTTTAAAAATCCACTATATTCCAACTTTTTAACACTAGTAGATGAGCCTGTTATTTAGATCCATCATAGGTATAGCCAGGCTTTCTTAGTTAATATATTCTCATAAAATATTATTGCAATATAGAAGATTAATTTTAATAAAAGATATTATCTTTATTTAAAATACAAGAAATTGGTTAAAAGATTATATCAATATATAAGCCTGGAAATATATTTTCTTAGTTTATATAAAATATAATAAATTACATATATATATAAATATACATTAATATCAAAATGTAGTAATAATTTATTCCAAACAAGTATAAGAAATTTCTTTATAAAAAGTAAATAGACATATAGTTGATATACAATATTAGGTAAACAGACATATTTGACAATTATAGAATATATTACAGTTAATAATTTAATAAACCTTATTAATCAATGTTTTTGATAATAAATATAAGCAACCATTTGCATTCAATTCTTTTACGCCATCTATTTATTTTAAATAAATAAATGATATCAAAAATAAATCAATGGATGTACCTTATTAGTGATACTGAAATATATAATTATTTTTTTCATTAACATTCTTTAAAAGATATTTCTGATGTCCTTATCAATATTCAATAGTCTTCTGTAAAATATAATTCCCTATTGGTAAAAATTATTTGATTGTCATACGATAAAATCACGTCTATGAGACCCATACACAGATAAAAAAAATCGAAGGATGCAGAAATGGGGTTAAAGAAAGGTAAAAGATTTTAGTAAAATATTAATATTTATAAAGAAAATCAAATCTAAATTAGAAAAAAATCTAATTTAAATAGAAATATAATATAGATTAGTAATAAAATATTATAAAAGTTAAAAATATTAGCAAATATTAATAATTAAAATAAAATAAAATAAGTAATTGGTAAAGATATCCATTGTTGGTGTCTTTATTTCTGAGGCAGAAGATTCAAATTTTAAGGAGGTTTGTTATTTATTTATATGTGGCTTTTATAACTCTAATATATATATATGTAAATATACTAACACATTATTTTTTTTGTTTGCTTAATAAGGATAACGCTTATTTCTTTTTCACAAATATATTTGAACGGTTTCAATATTAATTTAAGTTGTTACTTTTAGTAACCACGAGAGAGCAAATTTAAAAGAAGATGCCCTAGAATGATAAGATTTTTTCCGTCAATTTTAAGGAGGTTTGTTATTTATTTATATGCCGTTTTATAATTCTAGATATATATATATATATATGTAAATATACTAACACATTATTTTTTTTGTTTTCTTAATAAGGATAACTTTTATTTCTTTTTGACAAATATATTTGAACGGTTTCAATATTAATTTAAGTTGTTACTTTAAGTCACGAGAGAACATTTTAAAAAAGAAGATGCCCTAAAATCCTATTTTTTTCGTCAAAAAATATTTAACGTATATAAACTTATCTACCATTATTATGTTTCTTCCTTTATTTGGAAAATTTTTTTATAATTTATATTATATAATCATAATAACAATAATTAGTAAATTATTTTTTTTATAATAGATTTAAAACCTTGAAACCTATTTCTAAAAAAAAATTTTTGATCATCTAACTACCGCGAATATCGAGTGAGTACAAAATATTGACAATTTCTAATGCACAAATTAAAATATAATTAATTATAAAATACTACATATCTGCATATAAATTATTATAAAATAAATATCTCTAAAAAGAATTTATAAAACTTAGAAATTTTTTAGCATATCAAATTTGATATATAAATTTAAATTATATTTTTCTAAGAAGAGAGGAAATCAGGGTTGGCAGGTCAATTGACCGGTCAATTGAGAGAAGGAAAAATGTTATAGGTGAATAACTGTATTTATTTAATGAACTAATATGTATTTAAAGCATATTTATCTATCTAATTTATTTACAAATTATTTTAAAATATATTTGTATCATCTAGACATCGATTTAATTATAATTTTATATAAAATTTTCATATTAAAATTAAGAATTTTTCTCATTATTAATTTGATTGAATTTAAATATATAAATAAATATAAAAATTTAACTTAAGCATAGTTTGAGAAAATTGCTAATTGCCAATTTATATTACATTATGTACAATTATCCAAATAAGATGGGCATCATCAATAAAATATAATGAGCCAATATAAATATATGCAACAAAGCTCTGAAAGCAGCTGTTGAAGAAGTTGGATATTTGTCCGAGAGAATTTACCAATAATATATAATATATTAAATTATATATTTTATACAAAAATTTTAAAATTTTAAACTATTCATAAAATCATTTAGCTATCTTAACCTTGGCTCATGTAAAAAATGATATGCTTAATTTAGAAAACACATAATACAATCATCTTAAGTTTAATGAAGCATATGTCATAATACAAAAATTAGTCGTTTCATAAAGAGATGATCATCAAAATATTTTAAGTGATCATAAATTTCAGAAGTAAAAGCGGCGTATAGCCAAAATACCAGTAAAACAATCAGATTTTGGGCTCAAGTTGTTGTAATGGGCTTTGTTCACTTTTAATATTAAGAGAAATGTCTAAAAAATCAGATTGAAGATCTCGACAACCAGAAAATTGGTAGGAGTATATCATAAAAAATGTTAAAAAAAATAAGAATGAATATAAATTAGAACAAGGTTTTGCCATGGAGAGCGAAACATTAATTATATAATTTAAAAAATAATTTAATATACATACATTTTTTACTATTATATATAAAATAGAATTAATATTATCCTAAAAAACATTTATTTGAATTTGACCATATTGACCGTATTTGACCATATTTGATATTTGACCGGTCAAATGCACATCCCTGGAGGAAGTACATATTAATTACAAAAATATTCTTAATAATTATTGCATATATATAAATTTCCAAAATATTTTGTAAATAAAAATATGAGGTATCTAAAAATGGTAAAAAATATAATTAAAAAGCATTATAAATTAATAATGAAAATTTAATATTATGGGATTGAGTTATTTAATGATAATGATTTCATAAGTGATTGGTGTTATCTCCGTGTATATTAAGAAGGACTAAGACCCAACTAATCTATTTTCGGATATAGTACTTTTAGTAATATTGTTAAATAGGTTTTTAGCTTTTTTAAATGTTGCTACCAGAAAAAATATTATTTGGGCATCTATTTGAGAAATTTTTAATCTTAGGAAATAATTTTCTATTT
This sequence comes from Gordionus sp. m RMFG-2023, assembly GCF_954871325.1. Classification (NCBI taxonomy): domain Eukaryota; kingdom Metazoa; phylum Nematomorpha; class Gordioida; order Chordodea; family Parachordodidae; genus Gordionus; species Gordionus sp. m RMFG-2023. Next base: position 8,749,417 of record NC_088777.1, read on the forward strand.
TTAAAAATTAGATTAAATCAAGCCATTTAACAAAATTTATAAGTTATGATTTTCTTGTTAAAGAAGTAGGTTTATTCATTGCTAGACTAGTATATAATAATATTTATACCTTATAAAAATAGTCTTAGAAGTGTTTGAAATTATGCAAAGCATTTATATATTTTTTGGAACATTAACAATCCTATAAAACTTTTATATCATAGTTTTCATTCGGCTAGTATTACGTCATGAGTTATTTAACATCCTCAAAATAAAAATCTATCAAATATTTAATTTTTTCTCTAACAAGATTAGAAATAGATTTGGAAGGATTTTGCGGTAATATTATAGAGTTGCAAGTGCTGTATTATTTATTAAGAACCTTTCATTTATTTTAATTGTAAAAGTATCTAAGTGAGGGATAAAGGATTTATTTTTTGGTGTTCTTCGACTACCCTATACTAATACTGAAACGATGGTTTGCATTGCTGCTAGTCGAGGTAGATATTAAAAAACATTTACTTTTGACTCAACAATGACATAATTTATTGAATTTGTTATCTACATTTCGTCCCCTAATTTCCTAAATTTCTAATATAATGCTCTAAGCTATTCTAGATGTCATTTTTTTGAAATATTTTAATTTAGTTTTAGAGTAAAAAAGTTGTAAATAATTTAAGAAATTTTAAAATGTTAGATAAATATAAAGCCAAGTTAATTCATAGAATAATTTAGTAGCATATATATTTCTGAAGTTAATTTAATAAATAATTCAGGAATTTATGCAATAATATGTAGTATCAGTAATATTTCTAAAAAAATATTTTAGCCATCATATAGAGGTTTTGCTTTTTTTATGGGGGGGGATCTCTTTGCCCCTCCCCTGCCGCCAACGCGCCTTCATTTAGATCTAAATCTGTCTTGTCTTTTAAAGCCAAATTAGTCTTGCCACGATGTGGATTACAATTTTATAAATAGTCAATTTAATTTTAAATTTTAAAATGAAAAGCTTTATGTCAGATAGTGTTGTTTAAAAGCCAGATTCGGGTCGATTTTTCAAAACGGCCCGATTAAGATTATAACTAAAATAATATTATGTAAGCATTGAGATTTGGCAAGTAGATGTCCAAGCATTGCCAGCTATGTGCAAAATCTTTTGGATTACATAATGTTATTTTGGTTATAATCTTATTCGGGCCGTTTTTTATAAATCGACCCGAATAGGGCTTTTTAACAACATTAATGTCAGATTATAAATGCATTCTAAATTTTTTGAATCTTTATTATCAGTAAAATAAATTAGTGCCAGAACTATTAGCTGCCCTTGGAATATTTTATAAAATAATGTAAACTGAAGTCGATGAAGAATTGAAAAACGAGATTAATGTATATTCAATGTGATTAAGTTATTATTTAGTAAAGTTAATGATAACTCTTAAATAAAATATAATTTGGCTTAAAAAAAAATATAGAAATTTTACTATATGATAGAGTTTTGTTTGAATACGATAAACACCCTTCAAAAATTATTGCAAGCAATTATGTCAAATACTGTAATTCATTAAAACGTGTTTTAGTATGTCAGATATATAAAATATAAAAGTAAGTAATCAAAAATATGCAGATCAAAATTAATATTTATTTTAATATATTATTAATAGTCATCATATAAACATAATTCACCGGGGACAGGGAAGGAGGTTACCAATCCGGAAATGTGACAGTTATATACGACACAGTTTTCCCGACTTTTAGCCGGATTCAACCATTAGTATCTTTAATTTATATACTTATTTTATCTATCATTGTTATTTTAATATTGTTTATCTAATTATTAATTACAACTTCTAATAAAACTAATTAGAATTTTGCAGAGTTTTTGAAGCATCGCGATACTGTACTGTATCGGTGTTGGTTCAGAAACACTTGCTCATTTTGTATTACAATGTCCCGTCGTCATATAGTTAATTCCTATAAAATATAAAAAAAATCTGATTTTACATAATAAAAACATATTTTAATTCTTTATTTAATTAAATAAATTAAACAATTTAATTTCTTTTTTATGAATTTTCACTGGTTTCTTTTGAGTAAATATACCCATCTATATTATATTATATTTTATTCTTTATTTTTCTTTGCAAAATGTTTAAAAATATAAGATATATTTCGATTTCACATAAATTATAAAAAAAAAATTATAAATTGTTTATTATTTGAGTAAATTGATTTAATCAAATAATTTTTTTTAATCTTAATTAAATATAAATTCAAAATTATTTGATAAAAATTATTAAAATATAAAAAAAAACTGTTTTTTTATCGACAAAAGGTAACGATTTCACTATTTTAGATAACATTTCCCATATTTAGACAATTATTTTTAGTAAAATATTTCAGCGTACCAGTTAAACATTTATTTAGTATCGGTAAAAAAATTTACCGATATGGATTAGGGTGAGAGGGGAGGGGGAGTGTTGCCTTGTTAAAAACTTCTGAAATGTTATTAAAATCAAGTAAAATTGTGTTAATTTTTATTTGTATATTATATATATTGCTATTTTTAATAACAGATGTATTTGTTAAATAGGAATAAATTATCTCCAAATATGTATAGAAAACGTATTGATTTTTTATGTAATAGATCGTAAACAAAAGTGACTATGATCGTAGGACATATTTGCAAAAGAGAGAATTAAAAACATATAGAAGTTATGGAATCAGGATACAGTCACATGTCTGAATAAATGTAGAAAGAATGTATTCTCTTATAGTTTAAATATAAAAAATAGCTTAGAGTGGTCTTTTTAATGGTCTCATTTTAAAGATTTTTATCATATTTTAAATTTGTAAATATTCTTTCATATATAAAAATCAAGCAGAAATTTAAAGGCCTTCCAATATTCAATACCTGGTTGAGCCGTAAAAACTTTAAATATGATCAACAACATCTTAGTAAAATTTGATTATAGTAGTACTTTTTATTTTTATTATATTATTTTAATGGCATATTATTTCCTTCATATAAAAATTAAAACGCTCAGAATCTTTTTACTAATTGCTCAGAATTAAAGAATACTTTTTCCTTGATTTTACTCAAAAGCTTCATATATATTTATGAGCTATTCATTCAATAATCTGAACATTTTCGTTTCATACCCGAGCAATTAGTTATTTTTATCTGAGCATTAAGAAAAAATTTTGAGCATTCAATATCTTTTCTAAACCATAAGTTTTTATTCTGATAGCTTAGGGATTTTTTTTCTTAGCATTTTATTTTAATTCTGGGAGATTATATAGGAGCATTAAATTCAATAAATCACGTGCCACCCAACACAAATTTTATTCTTGGGCAAGCACGTAAAATAAATTTGAGTTTAAAAAAATATGAATTCAATTTAGATAATAGGTTTTATATCCTATTTATTTAAATTTGTATTCATATCTAATATTAAAATATACCTAATTATAGAATGCCAATCATTTATTATCACCCATTTCTTAAACTTATAGAATTGTCAATCCAAACGTTTCGCTTAAAATTGCGAACCTGAATCTTTGAAGATGTTACCATCTAAGGGATATTTTAAGACTTTAAATTGTCCCTTTTTCCAAAATGGACTTTGCGAAAAACCTTATTGTCATTTTAGACATTCCAGAACAGGTACAGATTTAACTTAATATAAATATTCCATGTTATATATTAATATTGACATATTTAAAATATTTCTTTATTAGATTTGTTGCCTATCATAACAACTAATGCTGGAAATTCTCTGCAAGCTTCTATGGCACGTAATATATTAGACATATCTAATAAACCAGAGTTTAATAACACAGATCTTCAGGATGCCAATGTAAACACACCTTTTACCATACCACATGAACCAGATTTTATAAATTACATGGCTGAAACTATTAAAAATGTTAAATCAGACACTCATGTTGGTGATCCAGATTTTTTAAATGGCCACAAATTTACAGAAAATGATTGTGATTTATCTGATGAAAATGATTCTAATTACATGAAAAATATATATGATTCTCATACATTATATCAACCATCATTCAAATATAATAAGAATGCTCCAGTTTATAATCCTACTCCTATTAGCCAATTAAAGAATATAAAACATGTTAATATCCCAGAAAACTCAATGGAAAATAAACTTAAAATTTTTACTAAAGAAGTGTTTAAGTCAGATAAACTTATTAATTTTACTATGGATTTTTTATCTAAACTAACTAAAGAAGAGCTAGATCATTTTAAAAAACAATATATTAATAAGGACAAGAATGATCATGAAATTCAAGATATAAATCAAAAAATCAATGGAACAGAAGTTGATAAATCTCTCTATACAATATTTTCAAATGATATAGAAATGTCTTCACTACCCATACCATCTCAAACAATTTCTGACCAAATTAATAACATCAAAACTCCTATAAAAAATAAAAATTCAAATTTTTTAAGTTCTTCATTTTTTACTAATCTTATCAATTCATCAGAAATGAAGCGATTTAAATCTGAGAAACAAGAAACTCAACATAATATAATTGATGAAAGTTCAAAAAAATGTGTTAAAAATAGTTTGCAAGAAGGTATAGATAAACATATACTTAATGAGGATAACATTGAACAAGATGACTTGATATCACCCATGTCTCCAGATCAATGTGATCCTGATTCTGGGGTACAATTTAATAGAAAAATCTATGGATCAAATAATCAGTCATCCAAAACAAAGAATACAAATAAAATCAAAGAGATCATACCAATTACTAAAGATTGTAAAAGGCTTTATCAGTTAGATGAAAAAACAAAAAGAATTATCCGTGCTGCATCTATCAAATGTCAAACTAACATTCACCTAACTAATTCCTCAGAAGCAAATGGTTCTAAAAATTTAAAAAAAGAATCTACAAATATAAAATATTCAAAAAATGAAGGTATATCATCAAGCCTTGTAAAATTGAATGAAAATGCAAGTGTTGTTGGTGAAATGAATGTGGATAAAGGTATAAAAAAAGAATGCATTAATAAGAAACAATCATTGCCTTTTAAAAGTATAGATATTGATATATTTTCCACTTCTACACCCAATTCAACTTCCCTGTCCAGATCCAAAACAAACTCATCAAATAAAAAAAATTGTCTCTCAACATCTGCTCCAAAAAAAGATCTAATAGCCCATCACAAAAACGTTGGTACAACTTTCAACAAGATGCACAATATTAGTTATAGTCTTAATAAAGAAAAAGAAACACCCAAAATTTCTGAAGATGAAATTGTAAGTGAACATGAAAGTGATTCTATGGTTTCAGTTTCTGATATGGATGATAACCTCTTTGGCTCTGATGATGAAACTGACAATATAACTAGTTCCTCTTGTTCACAACCTCCCAACAATACACATTTGGATTTTAATAAAGTTATTACTGGTAGTATTGAAAAATTATCACCTAGGAAGTACAATAAAGATGACATGAGAGATAAGCTAGAGCAGATCAAAAAGAATATTGAATTAGCCAAACAGGTTATAAACTATGTTAGAAAGAAAGGATTAATTAATGAATTGAATTTTTGCATGTAGGAATTTGATTATATAAACTTTTTGGCATTTATTAATTCTAATTTATTTGAATAAATTATCATTTTGATTACCAAAAACAATAAATTTATCTTAAAAAAAATAAAAAAATCACAGGGAACAATCAAACAAGACATGTATCAAAATGAAACAAAGGAACTCCTATTAAAAATAGAAGGCAAATCATCAAGTTTACTGAACCAGAAATCATCGAAGAATAATATTGTAGAAAACAATTTGTCCAAGACCAATTCACCCCTATATGACTCCACTAAAAATAAAAAACGGCTAGCTCATAAAGTTAATTATATTTTTTTGTTCATTATATCATAAAAATTCATATAAGATAAATTCTTTGGGTCTTTTGGTTCATTTTTTTTGTAAATATATTTTATATTACATAAAGGTTACCAACAATCCAGAGCAATCTAACAGTAAATCAATGTCTACCAAACTTCCCTTGGGCAAAAATAATACAAATTTATCTTTAAAACTAAATCCAAGTTATGTAATGTTGCAAAGGACTGCCTCAGTAAAACAAAATGTTAATCTCAAGAATGATGCCAATATTATTCAAACATCTGATAATATGGATGATGAGCAAAATATTGAAACAATCACTAAGAAGAGAATGTCACATATATTGCCCCAATATGTAACAATTTTCCCATTATTGATTTAATTATAGTGCAATCAGTTATATTTTATTTGAAATTTCTGCAAATAGATTTTATTAATTAAAAAAATTTCAAAAAAATATATGATTTAAAGGAAAATGACGTTAAAAAAATTCCCACCCTTGACAACCTAAATATACTGGATCAACCAAAATACATTGATAACTCAACATGTGATTTTGCTGCATCTAAAATATCTCTAACAGTTCGTCAAAGATATCTCAACATGTTTTATCGTGAGATATTAACTAAATATAAAGGTATAGATTAAGTTTATGCAACCTTATTTTTGTACAAAATTAAGTAAACTTCTTGCAATTAAAATTACTTTTCTCTATTTCACCCCTCTCTCCACATATTGTTTTTTGTGAAAATAATGGCAACCCAAAAAGATTGTTGGCCCTAAAATAAAATGGAGATATAACATTATAATAATCAAGTGTCTAGTACTATTTTTTTTATCATAGTTTGGAATCAAACAGCCATAGTTTATTACACAAGCTGAATGGGTAAAAAATTTTTTAATAAATAGTGATGTGTTAAACTAGGGCTGTGCCAATATTAAATATAGGATCGGCACCGATATTTAGCGTTTTCCAAAAATATTGGATCAGACCGATGCCTGTAAAAAACGATCCGATCTTTTTACTTTACTTTTTTTTGTTATTTTATGTATATATATTTTACATAATATTTTCTAAATAATTTTTTTTTAAACAATGCAAATGCACAACACCCTTTAAGTTTTATTTATTTTTTTAAAATAGATTTATAGTATTTTAAAGTTTTTTTTATAAAAATAGAAAGGAACACCCAATTTTGTTATTTATACTTTAAATAAAAGAATATTTTTAAATATTCTGAATTATGGAAATATTTTACAAAGGACATTAATTTTGCAAAATGCTTTATCTGCGGAATTCTAATTTCACGGGGAGTAATAATGAAAAATTCATTTAATATTACCAATATCCGTAAACTTTTTTTAATTATTGTAGAAATAAAAACATTAAATTAAATACATAATTCGATTTTTTGCATAAAAAATATTTATTTCTTAATTACATTTGGTTCAAAGGGAGGTGGTGAAAAATCAATATAAATATCGGATCGTTTTTGAACCAATTCGGAAAATATCGGATCGGATCGGTGGAAAATATGTGGATCGGCACAGACCAATGTTAAACCATCCCGATCAAGTCCAATACTAATATTATACTCTATTGATCTATTCATTAAGGCTTTCAATACAATTTGCGATAATTTGATACATAAATGATCAAAAAAATTAATGCTTAAGATCTTAAAATGCAAAAATTAATAAATTTTTTTAAAATATTAAATCTAATATGCTCTGCATATTTTAAAATAAAATTTTACATTTATAAATACCTATGACAAGGCAGCAGTAGATTTACTATAACGTTGAATTCTGCGAGCATATTTGTAGAATTGGACTTTATATTTTTATATGTTTGTAGTGAGAGGTAACAGGTAAGCAATTTATTGTTATTCCTTATTTTCTACAAACAATTTTAACAAAATTGAAATATTTTTAAAACATAATATATTACCAGATATTTTATCCAATTAATTATCTGAATTGTAAACTAAAAAAATATTAACCAATTTTAATATTTAATTTTATATAAGTGGCAATCGTAATCCTCAAGTCCCTGTACCAATGTTCTATACTTTCTATTTTTAAATTATTTTATTTCACTTAATTAAATTTATACATATAAACTCACTAAAAATATTATCGAAAAATAAAATAAGCAGAAAATGCATCTTCACATGAGATGGATGAACCAAATGAAGATAATGAAAATGTTAAGAGGGCGTTTGAAACCGAATCAGCCGTTTATTCAAAAGGCCTGACCTCGCGTTCTGCCTACTTCAACACTGCGGCTTCCACTATAAAACATTTGCGTAGCGTTTTGTCTAACAAAACCCATAACCATAAAAATATAAACCCGAAAAACAACCCTAAAAGACCTGCAATACACTCACCCATATTAACTGATAAAATGAAAAGTTTTGAGTCAATGTTTGCTTCAGCGCTTTGCCAATACATGGCTTCCCCAAAACAATTGGCGGAAAATGGGTACCCAGTTTTGATATTCAATGATGATAAAACGTCTAAAAATGTTATCAGGCCCATTGTCAGAGTTACACCAGTTGAGAGACCCAGCGTAAATATTTTCGCCAACCAATCAAAAGAACGCCGAAATACATGTAATGTTCATCTTAATTCTGACTCCCGTCAATCAATTGTCAGGAAGGGGCCGAAGATATCCATTCACAAAGATCCTGTTTCTACCGAGCAGAAAAATTCTGAAGGGGATTCAAAAATAATGCATACCTTTACTTGCTGCAGATGCGCCAAAGGATATTCCGTTTACGAAATACCAGGAGTAGATGGCGGTAATTGATTCTTAATTTATACCCTATTCTCAATCTCATAGTACCTTTATTCTTGAGCACCTAAGCGTAGCCAGGAATAGCCCCTCCCCCCTCCAGAAATTTATTCTCGTAAATGTCATTTTAAGCTAATAAAATTCCTCCTACACACCCCACTCTCTTAAAATAATGTATACAATATATCACTATGAAACAAGAATCTGAAAGAAATATTAGCCAAAGTTAATTTTTTTAATACGAAATTTTTAATAAGAAAAAACATTTTATAAAAAACGGAGAAAACCAAAATATTTTTTATAAAAATCGAATATAGCCAAAGACCGCATTAAAAAAAATCTAAAGACTTCCAATAAAATTTATGTGGGAAAACAATACATAAAAGTGCTCCCTTCCCTAGCAGAATCTTCTCTACGCCAATCGGCTTGAGCATGTTATTGTATTTAAAAGAAGAATGTTTATAAATTAATATTGAAGAAAGTTTTAAATAAATTAGCAGTAATCTTTAAAAAAAAACTACCGAAACTTCATATTTTATTTTGTTAATTCACATAAAATAATGGCAAAAATAAAAATAAATGAAAATATACATCGCCTATATTTTGAAAGCTTGGAAAACAATGCTTATCTCTAAGAGGCCAAATTAAATGGGTTTCCTTATTTCCTACATTAACATTCATTTAAACTATAATTTATAACAGGTAAAAGCTCTTTCATATACGTCAAGCCTAACGAGGAATGTTTGTACCATTGGGGCCGCCTCCGCAAAACTGGATCAGGTGGTGGAAAAAAGAATGCTGCCCCGATTTTAACCCGATTTTCTTGTTGCGGCGAACCGGGGTTGGACCCAGGTTGTACTTTGGCCTCTCGTCATGTCAATGACAAACCCCTCGGAATTTACAGGTCCTTCTGTGCGAATAATCAAATCTATTCAAATTCGTCTAAACGCCTCAAATCAGACGATTTAGATCGAAATTCAAGGCAATCCACATGGGTTAGTACCTCATTAGGGCCCGCAGTTCCATTATCGTTGGAGATTGGTGCAAAAAGCGACGAAAGTGAAAAAAGGAATAACATAAAATCCGATACTTTTAAAAATACTCGTGAGGAGAAGGAACAATCTAAGGTATACGGTTTGGATTGCGAGATGATTTACACACCCCTGGGTACTGAAGTTGCTCGGATTACGTTGGTGGGATATGAGAAGCCTTTAGAAAATTTTAGTAATATATTTATTCTACCGAAAATTTACTAGAGAAAAAGAAAAATTTATAGATTTTCAAATATTTCTCGAATGAATTCTATGATGAATATAAATACGACAGCTCATTTAACTTATCTTTTTTTTTAAATGCACTCCTAATTAGTTTTATAAATTAGATTTACTAAGCATAATGACTCTTAATTCTAAATAAGACAACAACTACCCACTAACAGAAAAAAATATAGGCACAATAGTTATAGTATAAATCATTGTAGTTTAACTCAAGGGGAAATGTTGTTACAACAACTTATTTATTTAAATTTATCTTCTTCTATTTATAATAATATGACCTATCAGATTTGACAAGTTATTAATAAAAACCCATTTTTAATATATCTTTTACAATAATCTATATACTTAAACCTTTAATTAACTCTAACTTCTTACTCTAACCTTTAATCCTATACTTCTTTACTTCATGTCTAATTTTAAATATTCTTATCCAATTTTAAAAAAATTCCCTTGTTAATCAGTCCTATAATTGAGCTATTATTAGTATAAATATAGCTCAAAGTAGCTCGGAAAAAAAATAAGCCATAGATACAAAAATTAGCCATGGCTTATCAAACATGCTACACTACCAGAGAGAGAAATTTTTTTTTTAATAAAAAGCTTAAAAATTTAATGTCCCTTGTACAATATTAGACAGAGTTGAATCGAAATAATCATAGAGATTCTTTATATCTCCTTAAATTTAAACAATATTAAAATGATTAATTTATATAGTAGGAATTTATTATAGATAATATAAAAAATATTTTTTAATAATTAAATATAACAATTTAAACTTATATGCAAAATTTCGGAGGCCCTTTAAAGCCCCATGCCTTAAGAAAAGGAAAATCGAAATTAGGGCCGCATCGATATTGAAATGACCAAATTATAAATATGTATATCTCAGAATTGGCAAGAGATTGGCAGCTAATTTTTTATGCATAAACATCTTGTAATATCGATATAACATCACGATTTGTCATAAAAAAAATTATTTCAAGGAAACATTTAGAATCGAACGATTTAATATTTGTTCAAAATTGGATTGGTTTAGCCGATCCAAAACATAGGGCCGATTTTATTTGCCGCCACCAACCCCTCATTGAAATTTTTTGCTTGATAACATACTTTTTTAAAGTATCTAAGATGGTTACATATTAAAAAATATCTGTCAATCTTGTGCCAATTCCAAAATAGATACATTTATAACCAGGTCTTTTTAATATCGGCTAAAATTGGGTCAAACTTAATCACAATCAATGCACAAGAGGGCAGCTTTCCCACTTTCTCCCCCGTTCGCTTGTTGCTAGGGCCTCTTTGTTAAAATGGCATACAATAAAATGTTGTGAATTAAAAGGAGATATATTTATTATTTATATTACAGACTAAAAAAATTGATTTAATCACACCAACCCTAGTAAAATGAGATTTTAAAAATTGTTATTAAAATCAATATGATTTATTAATCATGCCAACCCTATAATCAATCAAATATATTTTAGGGATAGTATAGGAAATTTATTTTTAATCTACCTTCTCAATTTTATTTAAAAATTACAAATTTTGTTATATATTTTTTCTTCACGAAAAGTTAAAAAAAATAAAATAAATTACAAACCTAAGAATTCTTCGCTCATCAAAAAAATCACGATTCGCAAGAGACGGTAATATACGACACCTACGTTAAACCCAGGAATGAACCGGTTATCGATTACAACACTCGGTTTAGCGGTATCCGATCCGAACATTTAAACCCATCGATTAATATAGATCGGTTAGTCACTTTCGATCAAGCTAGGATCGACCTCTGCCAATTTCTCGCCAATCCCGCTGAATCCCTCGAAAAGTTATAATTTACAATATCAATACAATGTATATGGATATAATAACCAGAAATAAGTACTATTTTTCCTCTCCTAAAATTTTAAAACGGCCCCTTACTTTCTTTAAAACCTTTTCAATATGCCCCCCATCCCGTTTGCATATTTATCGAAAGGATATTTTTTTTTTTTAAATTATATGTATATTTTTTAAATGTATAAACACAAAATCGACTATTAGAAATTCTCCTGCGAAATCATACGTTGTACTCGTCGGACACTCGCTTGAAAGCGATTTGGTGGCGCTCGAACTGGTGCACAATAACATTGTCGATACTGCTTTAGTATTTCCTCACAGACTCGGACTTCCTTTCAAAAGGGCTCTAAGGACGCTCAGCACAGAAATCCTCAAGAAAATCATTCAGGAAGATGGTTTTTTTAGAAATTATTTTAAATTTCTCTTTGTCAATATTAATTTTTTTTTACCTATTGACTCTCTTCTTAAGACTTTTATGACTTTTTAAAAAATATGAGTATTTTTTGGAAAGACAGCTGACAAGGTTAAGACTTATGCTAAGTATATAAAAACAAAATTAGGTAATCTTATTTATGAGGATTAAATGCTGCCCATTTTTTTTGTTAAATTTTAAAAAAAAGAAGATAATATCATCATTAATAAATGGCAATTAACATTACAATTATATCATCATAGGAAAGGTATAAACGGAAAAATCTTTTTGAATTTTTTAAAAATATATTCTCCATTTCAAATAAAATAGATTTGATAAATATCAATTTGGGTATATATGATCACATGACATGACATATCAGATGTGACAAGATTATCAATAAAAATAATTTAATTATATTAAAATAAAATATTGTTATTTAATGTACACTATTCTTTGAACATTTTCTCACATATTTGCTCGCATTTTAAATTTTGTCAGACTTAACCAATTAAATAAATTTCTTACCCTATGAACATTCCTATTTACTTCGAAAAAAAGATAATTTTAAAACTTTCAATACTTTATGGGAAAAATCTTTTTATATCCGTTGGCGCCTGTGATTTTTTATTAAGTTGACAACACCTACATCTAAAAAGAATTCGGCGACGTGATAAATGTTTTTGATTATTATTATTGAATTAATTATTTATATAAGAAAAATAATATCAAATGTATTTTTTTAAAGATATTTTTAATTTATTAAATGCGATATTATTTATTTTAAAAAAACATTTAATTTACAAATAACATACACTATAAAAATAACAATAATTTTAACATACCATTTTTTATTATAATTTAAGATATTTTGTCACTTTAACCAAATTTTTCTAGTATATATAAATGATCATCACATGGGAAAATGAAATATGCCTACACTTTGCATAACATTATAAAGATTCTCATCAGCAGGAATGAACATGATCTTAAATTATTTAACTCTGATTAGTTGGTTGAAGAACTTATAAAATAAAAAATTTTAACCCTCAAAAAGTTGAATTTATCCACATTTAATCTTTATTTAGAAGTATTATGAATAATTAGTTAATTATAAAGAAAATTATATTTCTGCAATAAAAATATGAGTAATCAATTTAACCATATTTTTTTATACTTCGGTATTACGTGCACTTTGAACCCTCGCTTTCAAAAACATAATAAATGAATATTTGAAAAATAATGTTACCCCAATACAATTTATATGCCAACATGCTGCGGCTCTGCTACCTACATGGACAATCTGCAGATTAGAAAAACGCAGAGGTGACTTCCGAATCATATTAAAATAATAACGATTAAACATTCATAACCAGAATTTGGAACAACAAGATCATTTGAATGATCTAGAAGGAGAATTTTATTTATTTTCGCCTCATACTTTAGAGATAACTGATCTTACTTTTTAAAATAACAGCATTGGATCTCATCACCATTGGAGCAACAGGACAATTTAAAATAATCTAGAAGAAAAATGTTATTCATTATTTTTGTTAGCTGATATCTTAAATTATATTATAAAAGTATTGGATATTCTCAAACTTTCAATTTTCACCGGAAAATCTACACACAAGAAGCGTGTATTTTCTATAACTGGGCTCGCATTCAACTAGAAGATCTTCATTACGCCCTTCAAATTTTTATATAATAATTTTTATACATGATAATTGTAACTCAAAGAAATCGTTAAATTGATGATATAATTTGATTTTATTATTATAAATACAAATTCAAAATTTGCACAATAAATTTTGTTTCAAAAAGTTGTTTCCAACAAAATTATTTTATGGCGGCGTTGACGCCGCCGTTAGACGATCGCTTAAAAAAAGAAACGCAGGCACCGATAAAACTATTTGCACACATGTTCAACTGCGGCCCAATTTTTTTGAGAAAAAGATATCCAAATTCTCAAAATTATATTTTTTGCGTTTTTAGAATATTTAGTTTAAAGCAAAAATCATAATTTACTTTTTTATATATATTTTTTTAAAATGTCTTAAAATTAAAAATAAAACATTTAATTAATCAATCATTTTACCCTTTCATAATATCTTTTTTACAAAAAAACGTTAATTAGATGATGGACATGATAGTAAAGAAGATGCTATGACTTGTTTAGAGCTGATGAAATGGAAGGTTAATAGGGATAATCCTAAAGCGTTTGCATGATTCCTTTTCTTCATTTACAGATTTTATCATATTATGTAAAAATGGCAAATTTCGAGTGATTAGACAAACAATATGATAGACGCTGCCCTCCTGCTTATTGTATTTAAATATCCTTTTTTTTTTATAAAATGAAAAATGACAAGATATTAAATTAATTTATATATAAAAACTAATAAATTTTTATAGAAAAAAATTTGTATTTTCGAAGGAATTTAATTTCTTTAGGATTGGGGGTTAGAAATCCCTCTCCATGATAAATTTTTTCCTAAAACTTAAAGGGAAATATATTTCATTATTAAATTTATTTAATTGTCACGAGAGACTGAACAAACGGTCACTAAAATGAGGCGCTCATTTTCTGAAGTTTTACTATATCATTCAGTCAATGATGCCTACAAAAAATACGAATCTGATATTTATACTATTCTTGTTACAATATAATTCTTTATTTTTATTCGTACGAAATAATAAAAACATTATTCGATTTGATTCGTCGAAAATTCGATTCGAAAATTAAATTCCATAAAACCTTTTTCAAAAATGAAAAATGTATTACTCAAATTTAAAAAAGTTATAAATGCGTCTGGAAAAAAAGTTAAGAAAAAGTTCTTCACGTAACATGTTAAAATCTCAAATATTTAGGAATAATTTCTAATACTTATAAATGGGATAGGTTCTGAATAGTTAAAAATTTGGGGTACTCGTTTATATCTCCTAGATTTTTTTTTATAAAAATTATATAATTGATGCTAGGGAAGTAAAAAAAATCGCTATAAAAATGGGGAAAATAACTTAAATCCAAATTTGTGAATCTTTAGAATTTCCCCCCATTTATAGCCATTTTTTTAAAGCCCTAGCACTTTTTATAATTAATTTTATTATAGCTTATAAAAAAAATTTGGGAGATTAAATTAAATTCCTAATTTTTACCGGGAACCTACAAATAATTTCTAATATTTGCAAATTATTCTGGATAATTATTCGACAGATAATATAATTTCCTAATTCATATTCGATTCAAATAGTAATTAATTCGTTTTTGGTATGATAACCACGGCTGTGAACCTAAATGATCTGAACATTCATGATTTTACTGAACCCAAACATTTTTTTAGAGTGCAGGCTGTGTCCTAATTCGACATAATTTTGATACTTAATTGCCTTTTAGTTTAGGATAAATAGCTTTTGATAGGACACCAAATTTTAGTTTGTTATGAGTTTGAAAAAAGATCATTTTTTAAAAAAAAAATGTATACAAGCCCTCCAAAAGTTTCTTTTTTGGATGTGTATTAACTGTTCATAATTTTTGTTTTAGATCTAAGTAGTGAGAAAATTGAATAGGAAATAACATAATTATTGAATAAAAATTATTATTCAGTTTAGTAATATGAAACATTTACAGTATATTATACATTTTTACAATAAATATATATGCTATGCTCAAATATACATAATTATGTATATTTTATTATAAAAGTGTCTACAACAAATTAAAACCACCTTATTCTAATAGCTCACCTAGTCCAGTACTTTTGATGTCTGGCAATCCATGGTCTGAGGTTCAAATCTTATTAGGCCATATATATTGTTTTTTTTTAAATTTATTTGATATAAAGTATTAAAATAATATGGGAATATATAATTTTTTAAAATTTAATTAGTACTGTTAATGTTAAATTACATTTATTATAGAAACAATTTAGTTAATCTTATATACACTTGTATTTATTTTTGGATAAAAATGTGGATATCTGTTTAACAAAATTTATTATATAAATATTATTAAATATATATTATTTGTTACAAAGACGTTTTACCAATGTGACACGTTCTTGGCCAACCCGATTCTTACCTATCCGTCCCAATTATTTTTTTGTTGAAATTTTTTCTTAATAATATATACATAATTTTTATTTATAATACAGTGTTGTGATGATTTAATGAAACATATTGACGATTTAATTAAAACACATGCATATATAATTATATTCGTTACAAATGTATAACAAAAGAAATTTCAATAATGCTTTGTCTATATTTTAATTATTTTTGCAAATATTATCATTTTATATGAATGGGTTTGAATTTAATCGTCAATATGTTTCATTAAATCATCACAACACTGTATTCATTCAGATTAAAAAAAAATTTGAAAGAAGATAGATTTTAAGCATAACATCAACTTAATGGCCATACTAGATTTCGAGCTCATAAGGTTTAGAAAGATATCAATAAAAAATTGAGCGTTGCTAAAGTTTGTATATTTCTTGTTCACATAAATTTTATTGTCTACTTAATAATTGTAATTTTATCGTCTGCTTTATTTGTATTTATATATTTTTGTTTATAACTAATGGGTTGTGCAGATCCACAAATTTTTTACCGATCCAATATTGCTAAAAAACGATCTTATATTTATATTGAATCTCATTTAAAATATTTGCACCTAGCCCAGGCTTAAGGTTTGTTTTCAATAAGTTTCGCTAAAATGTATTCACGGAAATAAATTCACGATATTGTCTTCGCTATGATGTTTCACTTCACGATATTATCTTCATTCTAATTCCTACGCAGTAAAAGTTTTGCTAGTGTTAAAGGCTTCGCTGAATTGACCTGATAATTTATGATATATTATCTAATTACAAATACACAATACAGATATCAAGCACAATAGATTAATAAAAAGGTTTTTGTAGAAATAGATAGCCATAAAGGAGATATAAAAGCCATAATTGACATTAAAAAAAAATTATATTAAAAATATGATGAGTGGAAAATATCTAACAAGCTGGGCATGATTTTTCATGAAAAAATTTATGTATTGTCCGGGCAAATTTTTAAATATATTACAATGGGCCAGCCAGGCCTGGCTAAATTGGACTTGATCAAAAAACTTGTGCAGAAATTCTTAACAGTTCGGGCCTTGCAAACCTCTAGTATCTATATCGAAACATTTTGATAAATTTCTTGTAATATTTTCGAGTTTATCTAGATTAAAACAAGACAAATTTATCTTACACAATGGAAAACCAGAAAAAAATCTAAGGGTTTAATTTTATATTTTCCTTACTATATAAATATTTTTGCCATCCATCCAAATTAAATTGGTTTTTTTTAAATATAGAAATCTCAATAATTTACTATATTTTAGAGATTATTCTATGATTTTTTATATATTACAACACAAAGCTACCTTCTAGTGAACCAGTAGGTTTTATTAATCTAGCTAAAAACATGTTTACATATAAATAGGGATGCCTTAGAAATTGTTAGATATTATATTATTAAAAAAGCACTAATATTATTTTCTAATCATTTAAGAAAAATTTTTCTTCACTTTACCTATGCAAATAGATACATTTTAAAAGTATTAATAATTTGAATTTACACGTTATATATAAATATATTTTAGTTCTATGCCTTGGTGTGTGATTTAAATTATTTTAGTTTTGTTTATATTCTATCGCCTAACAATTCGCCCTTTTTATTATTTTATCACTTAAGTTAGATTTTATTTACGTTTTGCCTAACTTAATAATTAATTATTATTTTATCGAATAATAATATAAATATATATAGTAAACATTTTTGTAATCGGACATTCATTTTATATATTCTTTTTTGATTTCGTGACATGAACATTTTGATGATGTATTATATGTTTGATACAGTGATATACTTCTATGTACTTTTGATTACCTGTCATGTATTATTGTTACGAATAAAATTATAAATAACAACTTCGGGATCACATTTTTAGCACACGTCTTTCTACAATAGAAAATAGATATTTATATAAATACACAATTTTCTAAAAATAATAATTATTTTTTAAAAAATTTATAATTTTTTTTCAGTAATTCAATTTGGATGGTATATCTCCCATGATTTTTTCTCCGTCTGGCGTTAAGGCAAAATTATGATCTACGATATTTGAAAGCGATTTTTCTATGAGTTTGTCGAGATCTTCCATGTTTGTCACGAAATTAACGCTTTTAGCCTTATATTTTACAAAATAAATAAATGTATTCATGATTAATAATAAAAGTAGAATATAATTGTGAATAAAATTCGAAAACATGTCTTGGGCTTACTTGTCTGTGATTGAGTATGAATAAATGTATTGTAAAGCTAATGAAAATAATAAAAATGATTATTGTAGGTGTTGGTTTCTCTGAGGGATGTTATAATCAAAGATTATATGAATGAAAAAATGATTAGGATAATCATTTTCATGAGCATCTTCAAATGAGAATAATCTATAAATGGGTTAAAAAAAACTGCCTCCCTCCACCTTTACATACTTGACTTTCGATATAAAATCTTTATGACTCTAAAAAGCATCGCCCGTTTATTAAAAGGTCTATAGTTAATAATGTCTCAAAGTAGTCTTTCAAGAATAGTAAAATTCGGCAATAAAAATTAAAGTTCTAAAATGTGATGGATTCTCATTGTGTTGAAGTAAAACAGGACCCTTCCAGTGTTGTTAAACGCTACTTTTAAAAGTAGCGCGCTATCGCTACCGCTTTCAAGTGAGTTAGTGCGCTATTAGCTACTTTTTACGCTATTTTGATTTTTTTTAAAAATATTTTTTACGAAACTTTATTTCCACAAATAAAATATTGGTATAAAAACATGACTATAATTTGTTACATATATATAATTTATTTATTATTACCCTTTAATAATAATATTTCGGTACTGTCATCCCCAGTCTAGAGCGACGATCAGAAAGTATAAGCTTTGCCATACTAAATAATCGTTCAGAACTAGCGCAACACAGTATTAAACTTAATATACACACTTTTTATATGAAAAAAATTATCAAAAATGAGTACTTTTAGATTTAAAAAGCATCTAGAGGTTCAATAATATTATTTATTTCAAAAAAATCGTCTATGGAAGGCCGCTGTTTCGATCTTTCTATAGTATTAGTATCGTGGTTAGGCATGACATTTTTTAACGTTACCATCAGCCTATCAAGTTGCCCTTTAGATTTCAGTTTTAGATTTTTAGACAATGTGTGGTCACTCCTAAATAAGTTCTAAAAATATGAATACCATATTATAAATCTGAAAATAAACATTTTTACCTTCTATTGCGAGTACAGCAATCTGATGTTGTACAGATGTAGGAGACATCTGATAGATTTAATATTAAAAATTCTTTCTTTCTATAAAGCTATCCAAAATTCTTGCCATCAATGTCTGCCGGCAAAATATCTTGGTACGTGGAGAAAAAGTGTTTATCATCTTTATAAAACCATTATCAATCAAGGATAATGGTTGAACAGTATCTATTATAAAGTTCATTATGACTTTGTCAACCAATTTTTGAGATACACCTGGTGTTGATGAATCCAAATTGCTTAATTTTGTTTGAATTAAATTTGATTTGGAAGTGGATGTATCTCCTTCCATTACCCCAAAACTTTTGAGATATTTTTTAATCTCTTTATAATTTGAGGTGTGAACAGTCTAAAATTATAACAGTAACACTTAGAATAAAAAATATGTAGGAGATAGTACATAAAAATGATTGAAATAACTATTTTAATGTTTTAAATAATTTAGATAAATTTGAATATATATAAAAAAATGATTGGTCTTTGATTTAAATTTATTTTAAAAATTAAGGATTAGCCTACACATTGATATTAAATTTGTTTAATATATTAGCTTTAAATGTTTTTTCAAATTAAAGCTGCTTGTATGATTTGAGGATAAAATTTTGCGACACATCTTGCATCGAAACCGATATCCAGTAGTAATTTTTTCTTCAAGATTAAATTATTTTTTGAATTTTGGGAAAGGATAATCTATATTTTTATCATTTTCCAAAGAAATTTTGCTATCTTCAACAATCTCACACATTTTTAATAACTAGATTTATAATGCTAACTAGATTTATAATGCTAACTAGATTTATAATGTATATTTTTAAATATAAATTTCAAAATTAAATTAAATAAAAGGATTATCATTTTTAGATTTAATAAAAAATATATTTTAATAATTTTTAAATTAGTAGCGAGCTACCGCTATCGTTATTTTCTAAAAAAAGTAGCCCGCTACTACCGCTACTGAAAAAAGTAGCGCGCTATTTTAACAACACTGCTCCCTTTATCATAAATTTTGAAACTTTAATTCCAATAGTTATTACGGCCAAAATAATTAAAAAATTTAATTTAAATAATATAAAAGTTATACCACTAATGGTGATATCTTGCTAATATTAAATTAAATTTACAATTTTTATATCATCATTTTGAGATCACACTCTGGATATTGATGGATTACCTTTAAATAAAATTTTTCATTCAAGACAAAAATTCTTTTGAGCTGTTCTTCCCACAGTATGAAAAAATTAATTATTTGTTTTCCAAATACTTTCTACAAAAATTTTCTCTCATATAAAAAAAACATTTTTGCATTTTTTCTGAAATGTTTATGTTAGTATTATGAGTTCTCTTTGCCAAATTACTATTTAACTTTAATTGTGCAAATTTTTCTGAATTATATGATTGCTGGAGTTTGTGGCGAAATAAAAAAAAATGAAATTTAAAAATGGTGAAAGCATATTTTTAATTTTCCTGCCTAGAAAAATAAATAAATCACTAACAGGCTAAGATTTTGGGAAAAATATAGGAATGCTTATAAAACATAAAGTAGGATTGTATTAGCAAAAAAATTTCTTTAAATTAAATAGCACAGGCCAAAAATTTAATATTCTACAAGTCAATGGTATAATTTAATTTTAAAATAAAAACTTGTAATTCTTCAATTTTCCTATCAGCATTTTCCAGCCTAATCAGGGTTTTATCTTTCTCTTCTAAGAATGTTTGAATTTCTTGTTCCTGTTTTTCCATCCATTCTTCTAACATTTTTTGTTCTCTATATTAATATTAATAATTTGCTTTAAGTTAGAAAGAGAATATGACTTGATAACAATATTAAATAAAAAGTAATTTGTGTATCTTTAAATTATATTAAAAATATCAAAAAAAAAATTTGTATTTAAAGCTTTATTCAAAAAAAAATTCTTAATTTATAATATTTATAAAGCCTTGACATATAACTTAAAAAACAATTGTGTAACCTTAATTTACTGATCCTTTCATTCTCTTTGTCATTTTCACAAATTAATCTGGTAATTTCTGTTTCCCTGATTTGTCTTTCCATGTCATCTTTGCCTCCTCTTAATTTTTTGTCATTTTCTATCATTTCAAAGTAATTTCTAGTAGTATATATTTAAAAAAGTGCATAAAAAAATTATGATAATATTTGTAATTAGAAAACATCTGTGAAACTTATATATTTGCATTTAAATGGAATTTTAAGGGTTATTCTTAAAAGGATATTAAAAATCATCGTCAATAAAAACTCAAATACTAAACCTAATTGATTTGACTTGAGTTCTATATTCAAATATATTATTCCATATCATTTTATTTTCTTTGTCTGTATATTGGGGAGGCATGTTAACACGAAATAATTTTGTCTTGCCAACCTTTCTAACCTTTCTCGCTATGAAACGTTTCTGTGTAATAAATAATATAAATTTTGTAAAATTGGATAAGTACTTGATGATTAATTTCATTTTTAAAATTTAGACATTTGAAAAAACTAAGCATCACTTGAGGTTTGGCTAAAATAAGAAGATTGACAACCTAAGATTTGTGAAAGTAATCTATTTCAAATAGGTTATTTTCTATTTTAAATATTAGCAAAAATTTAAAACTAATTCAAATATTTATTCCGTGTATATTAATATTTTATCTCACAAAATTTTAAAGTTTATTTTCATAAATTTTTTTAAACATTAAACACTGATGTTTACTTTTTCTCTGCTAATAACTATAATTATGTAAATTTCTAGAGTATTTGAAAAGTTCAGATAGAATAATAGAGAGAATTTAGTGGATATAATTATTTTTGAATGCAAAAAGGCTGTCCGATAAGATAGAGCCTTCGATATCAAGCTATTACAGAATTTTAAGATCAAAAGAGTCAATTTTGAGTTCTCTTAGAGAAATATCATGATTGGCTAAATCAGATATTCCATCTGAAGCAGGATTATCAATATGGAAAAAATTGCAAAAAGGCTGCCCGATAAGATGGAGCCTTCGAGATCAAGCTATTACAGAATTTTTAGATCAAAAGATTCAATTTTGAGTTCCCTTATAGAAATATCATTATGGGCTAAACAAGATATTCCATCTGAAGCAGGAATATCAATACGACGGATATTTTTTTGCATTGGAATATGTTAATAATTATTTTTTTAAACAACGGTTTTATGCAATAAAATAGATTTTGCTATAGTAAAAATTTAAATAAAAAAACTAGAAATGATATTAATCAAGACGAATATGACGATGAGATTCGCAAGCTTTGTTTCACCTAGATAAACAAATCGTTTCAATATTAACGTGGACTCATTGAGGATTACTATAAAATGACCGTTTTTATTCCACTGGAACAAGACTTACAATTGGTAATTCATCAAATGGCTCTATCAAATTTATGAATACTATATCTATAACTCCATCTTCTGATCTAAGCACATTAGGAAAAATTAAATTTTTGACTAAATTTTATATGGATGGTACAGCTATACTCCACAAGAAAAATTATTGAAAAGAGTATCTTCTTCAAAGTAAAATGTTTGCCAACTTTATAAAAATCTCTCTTTCCTATAATTTTTTTTATGTATTGTTTTAATATTTTCCTCATAGGTCATACGTAGTAACAGAATCGCCCTTTTTGCTAATTGAAGCAACAGAGCAAGGCTAAGATTCTCTCAAATCCCATCTAATTGCGTCAAGAAATTGAGTGTAAAATGAAAGAGACTCATTAACATTTTTTAGGCAGGGGGCAAGCTGCAGTTACCTGTGCACGTAAGAGGCAAAGCCCCTTACTTAAACCCCTATTGAAAATATAAAGGGAGATAGATAGAAGCCCATGCCTTAATAAATAAAAATAATGCTTATGGAAAGATATTGGCTAGGTTGAAATTAATTTTTATCATCATTGTGGATGTTGAAAGGAGATATCTGAAAAAAACAAGAAGATCGATTATTATCAATATCTGCTTATTTCACATTTGCAATTTCAAAGAGTATGGCCGTTTTTGTAAATCCCATATAATCCACTCTATTTAAAATTTTTAACATTTTTTAAACCATTATTTTGTCTCTGGATCTTAATATTTAATATGTTATTTGACGTTTTAGTATAATGCCGATTGGTGTTTTTTTATTTATTGGTTAATGAATAATGAATATTTTATTACTAATTTTTTTATAAGTGTTTTTTTGTTTATCCAATTAATTTGACTAAATAAAATTTTAAAAGGTAAAATTTTTTTTAAGATTTCATTTAGTTTTAATTATTAATGGCGATTTATAATTCAATAAATAATATTTTTTTTAAATCTGGGGATCGGAAAATTTTTTAAAGCTATTTATGGACCAAAAATGTTATAGAGGGTTCAGATTTAAGCAGAATAAAAATTTTTTGGGGTGGGTGGGTGCCCTGATGTCTACGGACCTGCTAGAGTGAAAACTTATTCACATACACAAAAGTTAAGCCATTTAAACCTCAACACCGAAACTATATAGCAACCCCTCCTCTATCAGACACAAACAATATGCAATTGATCTAAAAAAAACAGTTTGAATATTTTTGAATCCCTAAAATTTTTATCATCCAATAATACCTATTAACCCAACAGCTATTAAACATTTAGAGGGAGCAAGATCACCCTGATTACATACATTAATATCCCAACAATAGTTCCACTAACTCGACTGAATTAAAAATATTATACTCAACAAATTCCTCAATAAAATTTCTGAGGTGGCTGTTGGTTGTCCGCACATATTTTTCTAGCACTCGCTAAAATTTAATAACACGAATAGTTATAATAACTAAACTTTATTTAAGAAAATTGGAAAAAAAGTTTAATAATAATTTATTACAATTCGCTCCACCTTTATAGGGAAGCTCCTAATTGCAAAGAAAAATAATGTAAGGAATAACAAGTTAAAAATACATTTCTTTATAATTATAAAACCCAAAATCAAAATCACGCCAAAAAATCATAATTATCACTAAAAATAAAACTATATAAAATAAAAATGACCAAAAATCGTAATTCATAATGTTTTCACAAAAATCAAAAAATCAGAATCTCTTAAAAATATATAAAACTTTTCACGAAAAAAACATGAAAGTGGCCTTGATGGGATGCGGTCAATATACTTCTAGGACCTTTTCAGACACTCACTTTCCTCTTCAAACTCACTTCACACTAATCTAATCTTTTTTAAATAATGAAATGCAGTAACCCCAAAGAAACATTAAAACATAGATGGAGTACAAGTACGTGAGTTTTGCCCACAAACATGTGGTGAGCATATTTATCAGTTCTCTCAAATTAAACTTATTCCAGTTGGATGGAAATAAGGAATGCCTAAACAATAGAGGGCGGTGTGATTTAAATTTTGTATCATGTATTTATTTTTTTTGATTTTTTATCAAAGTTTATTATTATTTCATACTTTTAATAGTACATAACTAATTTCTTTTTCACCCATAGAAATTCCATGAGTAGTGTTATTAGATTTTTTATGACAAGATATAATAAATTTCTTTAATTTAAGTATTACCAGTGACATAGAAAAGTGGGGGGGGGGGGGGGGGGGGGGTAAAATTTAAAAAAAAAAAAATTTTCTTATTGCAAACAATTTTTTTTAAAAAATGGTTTCAATTTATAAATAAAATTACATACGATATGAAAATGAAATATATTCAAAAAAACAAATAAGAATTTTTAATTTTAAATGATAACATGGTTTAAAAATATATATTAAAAATTATATGTAAAATATTAAATAATAAAAAATATATATTGTAAATTTTTTCCCACATAGTTAATTTAGATATTTATAAATTTAATAATAAAATTTATATTGTTAAACTAATTAGATAGTTTTAAAAAATAAAAGAAAAATCATTTAATTTGGGAAATATAATGAGAAAGTAAAGGTGATCGCTAATATGTTTAGGATTAAAAATTTTAAACCTAGAGTAGTTTCTAGATAGTCCAATCCCTTAAATATTGATGCATCTAGTATTGAGGATTTTTATAAAATAAATATTTTTACTCCCCTTAGATACAATTTTATTTCAATTAAAGGAAAGATTTATTAGTCACAATTTTATTATAAACAGCTTTTATTTTCTTTTGCCGATTGAGTCTAAATACATTTGAAACGCGAGAGGATATTAAGAAAATCTCAGAGTTCTATTCTGATGAATTATCAGGATCGTATGATAAATTACTTTGTGATGTCGAATTTTGGTATAAAAATTTTGACAGAATAGAGTACTCTTTGAGACTAAAATATGCTTTGCAGGCCCTTTCCATGTATAATTGCACTTTAGATTCCCTGCCTAATATCAAAACATTGCTTTTTATATTAGCTACCTTACCGATTAGCACCTGCACTAATGAAAGGTCTTTTTCAACTTTGAAAATGTTAAAAACCTATTTAAGAAATAGCACCGGTGAAAGCCGTTTAAATGGATTCGCTATATTAAATATTTATAAGGAGATTATTCTAGATAAAATTTGATTCTAGAGGAATTAGTCAAATCTCAGAGAAAAGTAGACCTCTCTTTATAAATTCAAATTATAAAATTGCTATATTATTAGAATATGATTTTAGTCATAAAATTTTTATATTCAAAACGTAATTATAATGAATTCTTAGTCATAATATTTATATATTATACTATTTTTAATAAAAATAGTGCATTTGCACTAAGAATTAATGATCTGCATCGGGCCTAATTTTTCAAGCCCGGCCCTACCCGAAATTATTTTAAAACAGTTTTGCCGGCCCGAACCCGAAATTTTTTTAAAAAAGTTTGTGGGCCGAATTTATTTAAATATAGAAATTCATTTTTATAATTACTTATAAAAAAAGATATATGTTATATGGCGTCTAGTTTTTATAAATAAAAATCAAATATTTTTATTTTACATAAAAAATTTAACATAAAATCGATATATTTAGATATATATTAAAAAATTTCCAAGGCCCGACCCAAACCGGCCCGATTTTTTTAAAAAATATTAGGCCCGACTCAGCCCGATCCCGATTTTCCTACTTTTGTGGATCTCTTATAAGAATTATTTATGTTTTATTAATATACTCATTTGTATTCATTATATTATAATTGTTAAATTAGATTTTTTTAAAATACCGCACAAGAATTACTCATATTTTATTGTAATTCTATTATTTTTTAAATATAGTTATTTAGAATAAATTTTTAATATAATCTGTATAAAATTTATACATTTTTAAATTTATTTTATTGTATAAATAATAAATAAAATCTATATTTAAATTCTCTGCAAAATTTTTTTACATGCAAAAATTTAATTAAATAATTATTTTTAACATAGAATAAGATATATTGAGTGATCATAAAAAATGGGAGGTTGGGGAGAGGGCGATTTTATCTTCTTTCTACACCGAATGGATTGAATTAATTTACAATTGACTAAACATTGGTAAAATTTTCAGAATAATGCTTTCAATCGCGTATTAATCATAAATTTGGCCAAAATTTTGTTACTAATATTTTTTTCATTTATGCTGGCTACTATAGTAGTTAGACACCAATAAACAAAATTAGCAAATTTTTAAAATGCGGTTTGGGGGCTTAACCCCCCCCCCCCCACTCCCATGGATCAATCCTGGCTACGTCACTGAGTTATTTTTCTCGTATAGCATAAGAAAAATAGTAATTTTACTCAATTTGACAAATAAATTATAGATGGTCTAATTTTAAATCACACTTCTTGGATTTCTCATCAAATTAAATTATTATTTCATAATTCTAAGCAAAAAACATTTTCAACCTTAACCTATATAATTCTGAACTTCTCAAATTTATATCATACCGAGGGCGATAATTTAAAAAAATCTGATTTCACTGGAAATATATCCCAGTCGATTTAGACCATGGAATTCACTTCAAAATCACTACAAAAAGTGATCTCTAAAATCTGAAATTATTTATTTGACCGGAAATGCATTCCAACATGTAGAGTACGCTGTATATTTCAAACAATACAATTTTTCCATGAACTTTAGAACTATTCTTAATTCATGGTGAATAGGTTTATAGCGAAAAGTTATCCAAAGGGTAGATACTTTGGACATGCTGGAATACATTTCCTGGTAAATCGGATTAAAAAATTTTTTTTAAACCCTCCGTCGGAAAATAACTTAAAAATAGAGATACTATGAATTCCTACGGATTCAGTATCCCAATGAGGTAAAATCATTATAAAATGTGTGAATAATATACGAAATAAGAATAAAGACAGAAAATTAATTTATGAAATAAATTAAGATGTTATCTTTGTGTTTTTATTTGATTAGCTTTTGAGAGATACTGTCTTCTTTGGATTTATGACTTTTGTTAAACAGTTCCTTTAGAAAATATTAAATCTAATAGCACATTGTCTTTGAGTATGATGATTTAGAAATTTAATCCCAATAATTCTTAATTAACGATAACTCTTTATACGTTTTCTTTATTAATTTTCTAATTTGACATGAATAATTTTAAAAATATGATATAATTTTATAATATAAATGAATGAATGATAGAATCTTATGCAAATGAGCAAAAATTAGAAATTTGCCCACTTTTTAAAGGTTAACCGCTGCCCAATTTATAACGATATTATTTAATAGAGCTTAATAGGAATTTTATTGGAACTCAGAATTGTCGAATTAGGCCATTGTCCCGAATTGTAAAGAGCTCAGAATAGACAGTTAACTGTGTAACTAAATATTTTAAAAAAATCTGAGACTCTCCTTTCGTTTGTCCTCCATTTTTTGTTCCTCCTAAATTTTATCTATTATCATATTAAATGAGAAACGTGACAAACAAACTATATCTAATATTTCACCAAAATGTCAATAATGAAATAATAATAAAAAATACATAAATGAAATACCACCAAATAAAACATCCTTTTTTTTACGTATGGACTTGGGCCGAGCTTGATCAATAAATCCAGGCCCATGAACTGGTTGTTACAAATACAAATACATCTAAGTCCATCCCTTTTCTACCGTATTTTAATATTGGAGGTTAATATAATTATTATGATGAAAATGCAAATAGGAATGCTTGGCATGCTTGAAAAAGATTTTATTTTGCTGGTTAGGTTTTCAAGAGCGTATTTTAGTTTCCCTTCCCTTTAAAAAAATGAGTGTTTCAAAACTCTTCTCCATATTTTTTAAAAAATAAATGCCCATTACTTACACAATGGCACCAAATTATATTTTTATATGTGAATATTTGTAATAAACTATAAACGGAACAATCTTTTGAATGTATATAGATTTGAATTTTAAGATATTTAATAGGCGGAAAACATTTGACAAAGGGGAGTTTGGTATCTATGTTAAAAATTTCCCGCAAGGTCTTTGCTTCCCAATCAATCACTAATTCCATATTGCTTCTGGACATGATTTTGAACGAAAAACAAGAATCGGCCCATGGCACTTAGCATTTAGTATTTCATCCATAGATGTTGAGTTTTTATTTCTATGCTAATTTTTCTGGTAAATGGGAAATTTTTTTTAAAAAATATTTCTTTTTTACAGCTTCTGAAAGAATCTATAAAATATTATTTTTCAGTCACATAGATATCTTATAACGTTTTAATTATTTTGTAAATTTTTAATTTTAGCCCTAGGTAAACTTTTGAATCTACATAAAAGATCTGAAGTATCCCAACCTACCCCGGTCTTATTGAGGGCGATTTTTTAATTTGAAAAATTATTTCACCGATGTATTCTAGCGTTTCTAGGATTATTTTACCCTATAAATTTCAGACAATTTTTGCCATAAAGTAATCGCATTTTTAAATATTTATGAAAAATTTATATATAAAACGTATATGGATTAGAAGTGTTTCAACGGCTAAAGTCAAAATTATCTAAAATTATCAGCGTATATATAGTCTATACTAGTGATATGCATCGGACCTAATTTTTCAAGCCCGGCCAGACCCGAAATTTTTTTTGAAAAATTTGCCCGGCCTGCCCGAAGCCCGAATTTATTTAAATATAGAAATTAATTTTTATAATTACTCAAAATAAACGATATATGATATATGGCGTCTACTTTCTATAAAATAATCACATGTTTTTATTTTACATAAAAAAATTCAACATAAAATTGATAAATTTAGATATATTTTAAAAAATTTCTAAGGCCCAACCCGACCCGGCACAAAATTTCTTTAAAAATATTAGGCCCGGCCCGGGCCTACTTTTGCAGATCTCTAGTCTATACATTTTGTATTACATTTCCGGTCAAATTATATTTTTTAAAATTAAAAATGGCCTTTAGAAAATTATTTAAAATCGAGCGATTCCGAATTCCATATTCTAATACTACTATATATATATATTATTACTTTTTACAATAACCTAATAATACTCAAGCTCCTCCAGAGGAATTTAACCATATATTTCTCTATACCTATTTTACCTAAAAATACCTTAAATATTTGAGCTTTTACTATCTTTTGAACATTCCTTTACCTTTAGTTAACACTATTATAGTTACTGCTAACTTTATTTCAGAGTATATCTCCTGATTAACCCCATCTTCAATCCACCTAAGGTCGTTTATATCCTCCACCTCCATTAAATCTCTTTTCTCTGAGGATTCCTTTGAATTTAACTTGGAGGACCGTGTGGCACCTAACATTAACCCCATTATGCCTTCTTCGAAATTATCTTTCTTTATATCACCAACCTAGCTAACATGGCGGTATATATTTTTTTCTCATTTTTTTATCTATCATATGCTAAGCAGGATTATGGGTAATTTCCAAAAAAATAAGCATTATTTAAAAATATGTTTTCTTTTTAGGGCCCTCAAATTTTATAAACCTCGAAACCCTTCCTCGCCTGATGGTCCTCGGACCCTTGTACCGATAAATGTCCCTTTTCTACTTTTATTGTTCCGGCCTGTTATCCTTGTCAATATAGGCAGTCGTACCGTAAAAATTTAGGCTCACGCAAAAAATTAGGAGTGGCCCCTCTAATAATTAAAGGCCCATGTATCTAGATAGATAACCCCCCCCTCTTATATCACCCCTTGGTGTGTTTTTACGTATTGGCTAGTTAAAGTCAACATTGTGTAAAATTCCAATTTAAAAAAAACACACATATCAGCATTTTACATAATGCACTTAGTGTGTAAACTTAAATTTTTTTATATCATTATTTATATTTTCTAAGTTTTTACCATTTAATAAACTCTTCCAATTAAATTATATTATTGATCACGTGCTCTGCGTGAGAACCCAGTCGTGATGTCTACTTTTATTATAGTATAATATAATTTTTCACTTTGCTTCTATAAAAATTTTGCACCATTTTTTGGCCATGAAAGAAGGAAAACCAAATAAAAACAATTTTAAAAAAATGAGAAAATATAGAAAGTCAACATTTTCAAAAATATTTAAATTTTCTAAACATGTGTCATTTTGGTCATTATATGTTTTATTTTTTTAAATCATATTTAATTGTTTTATTAACCTAAAATTTAATTTTGATACATTAGTTTTTAAAATTTTAAAAAATGATTTATAACAATATTAATGTTTAAGTATTAAATCTATCTAAATTAAACAATAATTAATTTGTTGCCAGAATTTGTAAAATTTTGTTCCGATTCAAAAATAAGAAATTATACAAATGTCAAATAGAGTTATTATTTTGTGATAATGTGATTCTGCAGGGGCGTGGACAACAATTCGGATAGAAAGCTTTTTCATCAACATTAGTACAAGGTGACGAGAATGTTCCACACCTTAAAAAAACATTTTATAAATAGAGGAATTTAAAATATATCCTTCCTTTCTTCCTTCCTTCCTTCCTTCCTTCCTTCCTTCCTTCCTTCCTTCCTTCCTTCCTTCCTTCCTTCCTTCCTTCCTTCCTTCCTTCCTTCCTTCCTTCCTTCCTTCCTTCCTTCCTTCCTTCCTTCCTTCCTTCCTTCCTTCCTTCCTTCCTTCCTTCCTTCCTTCTACATATATTTAATGTTCTTGATTACGTTTGGCATTCCATAGTCATTTCAGGACCATTGGATGAGCACGTACATTTCATACAAGGTTTAGCAGATCTCCATCCTCCACCGGGGCTCAAAGTTAAATTTAAGTTTAGGGTACGCATCGTACAATTATCTGAATAAAACATGAATTATTCAATATTGATTTTTGCTAATTTTGATTAAATAAGAGTAAGGGTCGGGGTGGGGGTGGAAGTGTATTTAGAGGTAGGGAGGGAGGAATTTCAAAATAGTTTAAAATTTTAGATAGGGTAATATTGTCATTAGTTTTTTTTTTTTGGGGGGGGGGGATATAGAAGACCTTTTTTCCAGGGGAGGGCAAAAAATATTTATATAATGCGGTAAAATAATTGGGAATTTTTTTTTGTTCAAAAAATTTAGCACAATTATATGTAGGTTTTCTATTGGTTTAGTAATTTTACGTGATTAGGCACATTTCAAATTTTTTGCTTTTTGCATATAGAAAAGAGTTTCTATTTATTTTTTCTCTCTTTCAACATTTCATATAAAATATTCACATCTTCCTTAAATTTTCTATATAAAGGAATTGGATAATTTTGATACAGTTTTACTGGAACTCATTAAGGAGTTAGTAAATTTTCATCGAATCCTTATTTTTCAAATAATATATAAATTACTCTAATTAGTGTAAGGATCCTTACTTACCAATACCTCCGACGTCCATTAATATATGGATTTTTAAAAAATCCCTTCATTAAATAATATTTGATGTTTATATTATTAAATTTAACAAAAAAAACCTTTAAGATGTTACTTTTATTTTTATAACATTATACTTAATGCAGGGATTCAACCCGAACTCGAATCGATTCGTTAACCGTTATTCACTATTACTATTTACCGAACCTATATTTTTTTTTATCTAACTTTAAAGCTTCACTATGCGAAAAGAATGTCATTTTTATAAATGGGTAAAATAAAGGGTTATTGGCAAAATTTTATGCATCAAAACAAAGAACATTATCCGAAATAAATATCACGGATAAGGAATTTTATATAAAAATACATCTTCAGACCAAATTTACGGTTCTTATGCTTAAGAATAATTAAAGTTATTAGGGTTAATATTGTTTCCTAGTCAACAGCTTTTTCCAGTCACCCCTACAATTTAGAATATAAAATCTTAGGAAAAATAACTCATAATTCGAGAAGATTTCGTGACGTTTATCTTCTAATTATTTTTTCAAATTGGAAGAAAAAAATAGAAAATTATATCCTTATACCTCATCCTATTTCGATTAAATTACTTATGAATTTAGTGAACTAATTTATCCCTATATCCAAGAATTTAAATCGTAATTCATATAACCCACATGTGTTACGTATAACATATGATTCCAAAATTTAGTTCAATAGTGATTTTAGTTATACAACTTGGACGCTTACACACTTAAGGATTAATACGAAATTCATAACTAATTTAGTCGAACTAGGGTGAGGTATTAACAAAAGAAATGAGGAAATTTCATCTAAAATTAGCAGAAAGAAAATATCCAAAAAAACAATTTTTAATTTCTGATAGCCTTTTAAACTAACATTTTACATTAGAAATGGAAGTAGAAAAGAGAATTAATGAAGAATTGCTAAAATTGGCAAAATTCTAGACGTAAGCCATCGATTAAAATTTTATAATTTATTTATTTCGGCTTACTAATTTTAAAAGTCGTTGCACCGAAGTTTGCCCCTTGAACATTATGGGATGACCATATTGTGATACTTACCAATAACAAACTTATAAATAGAATAGATTGAATATTATTTAATTGAGACATCTCTGATGTTTAGTTATTTCTTATTATAAAATTAGTAAAAAACCGGTTAGTCTAAATATAATTTTAAAATGTTATCTTTCATAAAATATTTCAAATTATAAGAAAATGTATGAACAATTAATTTTCATTATTTATTTCAATTTTTTTCCGTCATTTTGTTAAGTTTTATTCATGTCCAAAAAAAAAATAGAATTAAAAACATTTACGTATAAAACAAAAACAATAATATAAAAAAATTTTTAAGAAAAAGATAATCGCTCAGCGAGGCATCCTGCCATTCGTGACCACCAATCCTATCATCTATTTGAAAGAGTCAAATATCTTCAAGAGATGAAGAGGAAAATAAATTAATGAGATTTTATATTAAGGATGGGAATATGTTTTTGTGCTTTACTATTGTAGGAAAAGCTGGTTATGAGAAACGTTGTCTTGCCACATTAGATGGGCTAGTTCTAGTAAATCATCGTTAGGAGAGGTAAAGCTTGATATCCAAAATTTTTTGTCAAGCGGTATATTAAATCGACCCCCCCCCCCAATTCTCTCAGGTAATTGAGTTATTCCAGCTAAAAGTAGATAAATTTAGGTTTAAAATTTTTACCAATTAAGAAAAAGTGATTCCATAGTCTCTATAAAAACTTTTAAGAGAAAAAAATAGAATGAGCGAAATAGTTATAGTTATTAGGGAATTTATAAACATTTGCGAATGATAAAGGCTCTGGTAGACTGGAAGTAAAATTCAAAATTTGCCCCATGTTAAAAATATTGTTAAAGATGGAAAACGATTCCTCAGGTGGAGAGATGTTTGGTAAAGGTGAACCCTAGGAATAGATTGCTGCAATTTTGTTATCCGGTAGGTCAATAAAATTGTTATCATGGAAGTAAATTTCGATTTATATTAAGAATAAGTCCAATATATTTAAAAATGGCTTCATGGATTTATTTAATGAAGTGGACCACAGATTTTTACATCAGGATGCAAAATATTTAGATCCAAATAGAATTTAAATTTAAGATCATGCATGAGATCATGAATATCATGGCAAAATAGGACTAAGTGTATCTTCATACTGGATTTCTTCATTGTTACTATGACATATGGGCAAAATAAAAGAGGAGTTTTAATACCAAATCTTGTCTCTAGGAATTTTAATCAGAAAATTTATGATAAAAATAAGAAATGTTTCCAGATATGCTATTATAACCATTTTTCTCCTTTAATAATCCATGTTAGGAGGAGAGGAAGATTTTGGATATAAGTACGAATGGCGTGTGAATCTATTTTGCATCCCCCATTAACACCGAATCCTATTAATACATACTTAATAAGTTAAGACTCTCGGTTTTGATGAGAGTCATAATTTTTTTGCTAATAATTTCCTAAATATAGAGCCAATTGCGATTGGGCGGATACCACCTTAGGAATTTTGAAGGGCAATAAGGTTGGGCCTATGAAGAATTCGGTATATTTGTGATGGGAAGCCTTTGCTTAAATTATTTTAAAAAGTTATAAGAGCATTTAAAAATAATTATTTGAGGTAGGTCTTAGATTTCATGTAAGTGAGAAGGGAGAAAACCATGGAGTTTAGGTACGAAATATTTGTTGAAGGAATTGATAGACTGAATTATTTTATCATTAGGTATGATAATTGGATGCGTCGGTGATATAAAAGGTAAAGATGTATATAAGACAGAAAGGTATAAAGGTTGCGTAAACATAATAAGGTGTCATTCTTTACTGAAGATTTGTTATGAATGGATGTTAATTTGAGATGGATTTATTTTTTTTTAATATTTTATTGCAACGATAAAGTAGATTATTATCATCATTATTGCTTCCTTTTTTTATCTGTAATCAGTCATGGAGAAGGAGTCAAAGGTTTCTAAATTATATTTATAGGTCAAATAGAGAAATATTTTTGGATTTGGGAAAGGTGAGACATTTATAAGGGAATGTTAGGAAATTATCCCCAAAATTAAATGTTAATAAACTCATTGTTTACTGAAAGTAGTATAATTATAAATTTTAACAGGATATAATTGCAACTTTGGGAAGGTGTTTTATAATACTTTTCCCATCTTTAAAAATCTATTTAAAAAGTTATCATTATCATGGATAATCTGGTTTTTGAATAAAATATTATTTTATCAGGTCTGGTTATACAATTTTCACATAGCTTTTGAGAAAATAAGGAATGAGGGTCATGTACCGAATACTCCTAATTTTAGTAGGGACCCCGTTAGTAACATGGATCCTGATGTCGAACCCGGCAAAAATATTAACCGGGTTCGCTTCAAGGTAAGAAAATAAGTGGATTCAGTTCGATTTCGGTTTAGGAGATTATTTTAGAACCTGGGTTTGGTTTCGAGTAGGTCGGGTTTAAGAATATTTCTATTGTATATAAGAATAAATTTATATATTTAAATCATAATTTTGAAAAAACTAGACATAAATTTGGTATAAAAAATAAAATTTTAAATTTATTTATAGGCAAAATATATTTTAAAATACAAAGCATAGTCAGGCATCATATAATTTTTATTTAGTAATAGTATTTCTAAGAGTTCACTCATCCTCTATTTTTATGTTGAAAGAATGAATTTCTTATGTGAAAAATATATTTCAACGCTAATCTATATTAAATACATTTATATATGCGATAAATTAACTTGGGTTGCAAGAAGAGCAAATAAGATTTTGGATAAAATATATAAATCAGGGTGCTGAGCTAGGCAGACTTCCAAAAATGTAAAATATTTTCGAACTATTATCATCTGTTAAAATGGACAAAGATATGTTTTTAATCCAACTCCGCGCAGTGGGGGGTCCTTCTTTTATTGTTTTACTACACCCATACATAACCAAGTGATTTCTGGATTATGATATTGGACTCGACCTCATGATTCCGTTAATAAATATTTAATTAAATAATAAGTAAGAGGTCTTATTAGATTTTAATAAAATCTGATCGATGTTTAGCAAATTAGGTTCTTACCCGAGATTTTTTGTCATAAAATTATTTTTCCAATTTCAAAATATTCCCAAAAATATTAACCAAAAAAATAGAAATGCTTAATTAATAATTATGAAATCTTGATTAAGATCGTCTTCACCGATTCTTTTAATACCCTATAATATAAGAGATGATAAATTCCTACTACTTCAGATACTGCCGAAAGGGTCATGAGTAAAATTAAATTAATTAAAGCAAGACTTAGTAGTACCATGAAAGATCCATTTCTTAATAATTTAACTATTTTATCAATGGAAAAAAATTTAAGCAATTAAATATTGATGAAATTATAAATTCTTTCGTTTTCCCTTCCCCTAATTTTTCTAAATTATTAATTTAAAAATAATATTTTCAAAGTATATATTTTTTTACATTTTATTTATATTATATATTAAAGATTGATGCAATAAAACTTATTTTTGAAATTTATGGGTGTCAAAAAAATAATTAACCATTTTTTCGAAAGGGGGGGGGGCACTTTTCAGGGGTGTATTCTGCTTCCGTTGCTCAGATAGGGGCCACTGACTCCGCGCAAACCTTATCATAATCACTAAGTAATATCTGTAATATTTAATGATTCTTACTGTTAATACTTAAATAAATTAAATATATTATAGAATCCCATTTAAATTATTAATTATTTATATACAATATATACAAATAAGCAAATATCTTAATATATGATTTTAAATATAAAGTTCCCTGAACCGATTGAACCCGTCAAAAAATTCCCCTGGTTTAGCTTGGGTTTTTAGAAAATATAAAAAAGGTTCAATTTTGGTTTGGGTTTAGTAATTTTTATAAAACGGGGGTTTCGGCTTTGATTTCGGTTCGAAAACCTGATTGAAAGGTCAAAAAATATGTAAATAATATAAATATATTTTTAGAAACTTATTTACTAAGCTTGATAAAAACCATGTGAACCCTTCGACAAAAAAAAAAGGTTCGGGTTCAGGAATAGGATTCTAAAAAGGGTTCGGATCCAGGGTCCAGATTTAGGTTATTTAGGTTTCAAAAATAAATCATACGTAAATTATTATGATAAGTAGTTATCGATTAAAAAAAATTCTTTTATATCAACTCAGTATAATTTTATAAATGTAACTAGAGTTTCAAAGGTTTTAAAAATATTGGATATATTTATTCTATAATACTAATATTATAAGATTATATTAGCAAATATATAGTAAATAAGTTGTTACATATTTTAATTTACCATTTTTTTTCACTTAAAAATTTAAAATACTTTAAAAGGTTTAGTTTGGTAGCAAATTCAGCTAACTAAAAATGGTTACACATCAAGATACCGATTTTATGAGGGTTTTTTTTTTGCAAAATCTAGCTATTCCCTACCAATCAATTCCACAAATAACCTTTCAAAAAAAACTTTTCCTTTCGTTACGAATTACAAAAGTGTAATTCAATTTTATTCAAATAACAATATCCACTTCATAACTAACTACCCCCTCTAATTTCAATGACGATCTTAAGTTATCTCTGTCTCGAGTAGAAGCCCCTTCTCTCTAATAAGCCGCTGCTGAAGCAACGCTATAGTGTCTTCGTGATAAAAGTTTGGTGAGAAAAAATTTTCTAAACGATAAACGACAATCGACGGTAAAAAAAATTGCGAAAAAATGTTTCGAACATTTACAATTGATTTATGTAGTAATATTGGCATTTGGTTACGTTTTTCAATATATTATATACTCACATTTGACATTTTAACATTAACAATGTGAATAAATCCTTTAATAAAAAAATTGGACGGGTAATGAAAAAATATAATTTATTTATATGGCCGAGTGGGCCTGCCATACGTTTCGCTTTGAGTTCCGCAATTTCGCAAAATGAATTTCGTCCCGCAAAGAATAACGCGACGTCCCGTAATTTGCTATATATTTTATTTATATTTTATGAAACTTCTGTTATTTTTTGTAAAAAATGTCTCTACAAGATGCTTCTCATTTCTATGATTTATAAAAAAAATTAGCTTTTATATATTTAATCTTGATTAAGTACGGGAAAAATTCTAAGCATTTCAGAATATTTATTAAAATTTATTTTTAATGATATAAAGAATATTTTCAACATTTAAGTGGGGGGGGGGGGGGGGGGTGACTAACTGGGATGAAAAAACTTAACTGAAACTGCCCCCCTTACTACTTATCCATAAGTGACAGACCATAAAGAAATAGGCTAATTTATTATTTATCACATATCGGATTGTTTTAATAGACAATAAATATATAAGATCCTTAAAACACTTTACTACTATGATTTAAGGAAGTGGGTAAATTATTATTGTAGTTTCACTTTTTCACGGTAATGACTTAACGTAAACATTATATTAATTTTGTTTTTCTTAAAATATGATTTTTGTTCTATAAAATATTCTTCGCGTTTCTTTTAAATATATATTTCTTTAAAAAAGAATAAGAATAAAAAATTTAAAAAATGCTGTTGTCCAATAAAAATATAGAAAAATTTAAATTGCAATAGTAGATTATAAAGATAAACTTCTCTTACAACAAAGATAAACTTCTTTTACAACAATAAATTACATCGCCACAGTAGATTATAGAAGAAACTTCTTTTACAATCACAAACTTCACTTACTACAGTATCTACACCCAAATATAAAAAAGCGTTAACCAATACTCATTCGGGTTTTTCTAATTTAATATTTATGCATTTAACGCCCTCTTTCGGAGATAAATATATAGAATTTTAAAATTGAAAATAAAATTTGAGTTTAGTTTCTGATGTCCTAAAGGTGTATATATTTGCAAAAATTGCAACACATAAATTTTTATCTGAGTAATAATATCATGATGTATATTTTATTTTTATATAATATTTTTTATTAACTGCTTTCACCAAAAACAATTTTTCTTTATATATCTTTTTTTAAACAATAAAAAAAAATAATTAATTGTGTGAAAATACAAATTGATATTAAAAAAAATGTAACGTTAAAATTATATAAAAAAATGTTATATAAAATTTTTACCGATTAAATTTAAATACAAAGTGAATAAAAAATATGTCACATTAAAATGATATATAAAAAAATGTTAACATAAAATTTTGACCGAAAGGGATAATCACTATTATTTACCAGTTTTCATCATATATTAATGAAAACTTTTTCCAGACCTCAGATTTGCCATTGTCATTTTCCCTTACTTCATATTAATAATTTCTTTTAATCTTTTCATTAATTTTTTTAATTTAACATCAATTAAAATTTTTTTAATAGATTTAGCAAAGTATATTTTATTTACTTGATAGAATATGATAAAAATAATGTATGTAATAATATCGTTTTAACTATGCAATACAGGCGCGTACGCAGGAATTTGGTCTGGGGAAGGGGGGGGGGATAATAAATTTTTTTGAGAAATATTAATGTTTTTTAAAAATATCAAGCATAAATTTATTAGGACTAATAACTATTCCTAATACACAATTTTAAATTAATGTGAATTATAAAAAAATTATATGTAAAGAATCACTTAAATGACCCAAAATAGAAATTTGAATTTTTTGAGCCTTTACACAAAAAGTTTCTTAGGAATAATTGTATTTTGTATGTTATATATTTACAATGTAAAATCCAATCTTCGTTGGAATTGAGCTAATTTTTCAATTATATCATCCTTGCTTGTCGTCAAATGCCTATGAATATTCAAAAAATCCAAAACTTCTTGGTATGTTTTTCAGAGACCTGCAGGCCCGGCTCCTGGGCCGGACAATATTTTATTTTTTTAATTATACCAAGGCCGGGCCCAAAATTTTTTTTAAAAAACACCCGGGCCGGACCTAAATTTTTTTAAAAAGACACCCAAGCCGGGCTGTATTTTTTAAAACAGCCTATATTTGAAATCGTTATTATTAGCTATAAAAATCAAAAATAAATATAATTTATTTTTAAAAAATCCAGGCCGGGCCTGAAAATTTTATTTTAAAAAAAAGCCGGGCCGAGCCTGTAAATTTTAAAAAAAGCCGAGCGGCCTAAAATAATTTTTAAAAATAGCGTAAAAAATCTTTAAAAAAAATCCGGGCCGTGCCCTGCAAATGGTACTTCTGCAGGCCTCTGTTATTCTTCTTAAAAAGAGAGTGTTCTCTCATTAGTTTACTAATGGGAAGAGTTTATAAACCCTTTTAATACATTGGGAATTTAATCTAAAATGTGTTTGAAATAATGCAGAGCATTCATAGCATTTTTTGGGACTATATCAACTATAGTTAATCTTATAAACATAGTTATTCAGCCAGTAAGGCATCATAAGATACTTAAACATCTTCATAATAAAAATCTAACAAATATTTTTTTTTTCTATCACCATCTGAAAAAGGTTGGGAAGGCTTTTGTGGAAGTAATATTTGCAGATGAAAGTGCTGCATGATATATTAAAAATTCATTTATTTGGGTTATAAATGTAACTGCATCTAAGAAAAACTCTTCTACTGATCCTATATTAATGTTTTAACGATGAGCTTGCCTTGCTGTCGAGGGAGACAAATATTAAACACGTATAGCTCTGCTTTTGACTCAACAATAAAATATAAAATATGAAATTCTTCATCAACATTAGCCCTAATTTCCTTGAGTTCTGATAAAATGCTCTCCGCTATTTCCAACTTCTTAATCAAATCATTGTCATGTTTTTGAAAAGTAATACTTAAAATAGTTGTATAAATAAATATTACATTCTAATGAGAAATAAAATTTGGAATTAGCATTGAATCCAATAATTTTCTTGCTTCTGAGGAAATATTTCTTTCAGGCCATGTGATATTTTAGTAATAGCAAATAATTGGCTTATCTAACTCCTTAAAAGATGTTACTGCTTGATGGCAGACTATCTCGTTGGACAAGGTTGCAATTTCTTTTTCCCTGTTGGACAAGAAGTTTCAGAATAATTATTATTTGACTATAAATTTGAAAATGGTAGATATTACGCCACTAAAAATTTGAAAATAATAAGTAACTATTATGCCGGAAAACTTTTATCGAAATTAATTTATAAAATAACTTAGTAGATAAATGTGATAATAAATGTAATATAATATATATATAATATGAGATAGGAATAAATATTAACAAATATAAATTAATATAAACAATAATATTTTTGAAAAATATATCCGGCATCTGCATTTTTTGGCTTGGGGGGGGGGGGGGGGGGATTTATCCCCCTGCCCCTCCCCGCTGCGTACGCCAATGATGCAATACAATTACTAAAATATATTCACACAAAATAGTTTGGTATATGGATGTTATGTAAATTATAAAATAATAATTAAAATGACATGTTATTTTGATTCACATTTTAAGGATAAAATTTCATAAATAAGAAATAATAAGGGTTATAATTGACATTATAAATACAAATAATTATTTCAGATATTTATATTAATATTTATTTTTCGGGTTAGGTTTCGGATTTGGGTCACCCTGCTCTTACAACCCGACCCGATCCCGAAAAATCTGTTATGCCCGAACCCGACCCTCTAATCAATATTACTACACGATAGCTCTGAAGGGAGCGATTTGAAATTATTTTTATTATGTATAACTTTTTTACTTTAATATTAATTTAAAAAAGATTTAAATTGTTGTGTATTTTAAATGATCTTATTTTATATAATATTTTTATTTATTTATTTTTAAAAAAATAAGGAATTAAAAAGATAAAATAAAAATTTTAAAAACACAAATTTCTTTATATCAGTTTACGATAACATAAATATGTGGTGGCTAACGTAAATATCATATTTATAATTTTTTTCCCTTTTTGGATTTCACCTTTTCGGGTAAAAAGCTCCTTCGATATCTCTTATTTTATTTATATTTAGTGATATTGGTTTTAACTTTGTTGGTTTTCCTTTCTTTCGTTTACCATTTATCTTATCCTTTTTTGATACCCCTGCTATCATTCTCATATCCATTGTCTGTAAGCTTCTCTCGTCTGATTCTTTGTTTGGATCTGGACAGTCCTGCACATAATGACGTTCCTGCATCTGAAAAAATTAAGACTAGTAAATTATTTTCCTCATTTTTTATTTCTTTTGGTAAGACAACATACCCATTGGCGTACGCAGCGAGGGGAAGGGGACAAGGGGACAAATCCCCCCCCCCCCCCAAAGCCGAAAAATGCAGATGCCGGATATATTTTTCAAAATATTATTGTTTATATTAATTTATATTTGTTAATATTTATTCGTATTTCATATTGAATATATTTTTAATTACATTTATTATCACATTTATCTGCTAAGTATTTTATCAATTAATTTCGATTTCAAGTTTTCTGGCGTAATATTTACTTATTATTTTCGAATTTTTAGTGGCGTAATATTTATCTACCATTTTCAAATTTATAGTCAAAT
The DNA here is from genome assembly GCF_954871325.1 of Gordionus sp. m RMFG-2023. Taxonomy (NCBI): domain Eukaryota; kingdom Metazoa; phylum Nematomorpha; class Gordioida; order Chordodea; family Parachordodidae; genus Gordionus; species Gordionus sp. m RMFG-2023. The sequence goes on from NC_088777.1 coordinate 8,792,227, forward strand.
AATAATTATTTCTGAAACTTCTTGTCCAATAGGGAAAAAGAAATTGCAACCTTGTCCAACGAGATAGAGTCTCTGCCATCAAGCAGTAACAGCTTTAAAGGAGCTAGAAGAGCCAATTATTTGCTATCACTGAAATATCACAATGGCCTGAAAGAAATATTTCCTCAGAAGCAAGAAAATTATTGGATTCAATGCTTATTCCAAATTTTATTTCACATTAGAATGTATTTTTAATTATACAACTATTTTAAGTATTACTTTTCAAAAACATGACATTGACTTGATTAAGAAGATGAGAATAGCGGAGAGCATTTTATCAGAAATCAAGGAAATTAGGGCTAATGTTGATGAAGAATTTCATATTTTATATTTTATTGTTGAGTCAAAAGCAGAGCTATACGTGTTTAATATTTGTTTCCCTCGATTTGTAGCAAGGCAAGCTCATCGTTAAAACATTAATATAAGATCAGTAGAAGAGTATATCTTAAATACAGATACATTTATAACCCAAATAAATGAATTTTTAATTCATCATGCAGAACTTACTAATCTGCAAATATTACTTCCACAAAAGCCTTCCCAACCTTTTTCAGATGGTGATAGAAAAAAAAATATTTGTTGGATTTTTATCATGAAGATGTTAAAGTATCTTATGATGCCTTACTAGCTGAATAATTATGTTTATAAGATTAACTATGGTTAGTATAGTCCCAAAAAATGCTATGGATGCTCTGCATTATTTCAAACACATTTTAGATTAAATTCCCAATGTATTAAAAGGGTTTATAAACTCTTCCCATTAGTAAACTAATGAGAGAACGTTCTCTTTTTTAAGAAGAATAACAGAGGCCTGCAGAAGTACCATATGCAGGGCACAGCCCGGATTTTTTTAAGGATTTTTTACGGATGGCCTGGGTTTTTTTAAAAAATTTTCAGGCGGCCCGGCTTTTTTTTAAATAAATTTTTTAGGCCCGGTCCGGATTTTTTTAAAATAAATTATATTTATTTTTAATTTTTATAGCTAATAATAACGATTTCAAATATAGGCTGTTTTAAAAAATACAGCCCGGATTGGGTGTTTTTTTAAAATAATTCAGACCCGGCTTGGGTGTTTTTTTTAAAAAAATTTCGGGCCCGGCCCGGGTATATTTAAAAAAATTAAAATACTGTCCGGCCCGGGGGCCGAGCCTGCAGGTTTCTGAAAAACATACCAAAAAGTACAACATTTGAAAGTAGATTGAAAGGTTTGGATCTTTTGAATATTCATAGGCATTTGACGACAAGCAAAGATGGGCTAATTGAAAAATTAGCTCAATCACAACGAAGATTGGATTTTACACTGTAAATATATAACATAGAAAATGCAATTATTCCTAAGAAACTTTTTGTATAAAATTCAAATTTCTATTTTGGGTCATTTAAGGGATTCTTTACATATAATTTTTTTATAATTCACATTAATTTAAAATTATGTATTAGAAATAGTTATTAGTCCTAATAAATTTATGCTTGATATTTAAAAAAAACAAAAATATTTCTTAAAAAATTTTATTACCCCCCCCCCCCAGACCAAATTCCTGCGTGCACGCCTGAACATACCCATTTTTAATATTCACTTCTGGTAACCCATATTTAACCAGTAGAAAACCAGTGACACCTCATTTTTCTCCTCTGAAACCACTGGTACCTGCTTGTTCTTCTCTGAACATCTATCCCAAGTATGTCCCTGTCTCCCACATATTTTTTTAAAAAACATTAATTTTCATACAATTTCCCCTATTTTATAGGTACATATATAATATTTTTCAACGCTGTAACCTATAATTCCATAGGAAATTGAATAGTAAAAATTGGACCTGAGAATAATTTTTGGAATATTTTTTTAAGAAAAAATTCAATATGATAAAACCAGGGATGTGAACCCGGCAAAATTTATACCCGGGTTCGGTTCGGGTTCGGTTTAGGGAAATATTTTTGAACGTCTGGTTCCGGGTTCAATTTGGGTTTAAGAATTTTTGAAATGATAAAAAAAAATATACTATATTTAAATCATAATTAAAAAACTAGACATAAATTTGATATAAAAATTTTTTTTTATTTTATTTGCAAAATATAGTTAAAAATACAAAGCATAGTCATATAGATTTTAAAAAATTTATTTAGACGTATTTCTATAAATTAACAATATCCAATATAATAATTTTTACTTGTTCATTTTCTTCTAATTAATAATCTTTGAGAATAAGTTAAAAATTAAAAATAAATGGCGTAAATGAATTTTATTGTTTAAAATTTATTAACAATCCAATAGGAATCTTTGAGAATAAATTTGAATAAATTTAAAAATGGAGTAAATGAATTAAGTTGTTTAAAACTTATTAACACTTCACTTAATTTGAAATTTGAAAATTATAAAATGTCAAGTAAATTATTAATATTTGTATTTACAATTATACAATAATCTTATTTTAATTTAAACAATACACTGAACCCGGTTGAACCTGGATTCAAATAAAATTCCCGGGTTCGGTTCGGGGTTTTGAAAATTTTATAAAAAGGGTTCAGGTTCGGTTCGGGTTCAAATTATTTTTTCAAAACGAATTTTCTTTTTAGGGTTCGGGTTCGGTTCGAACCCCTGGATAGAACTGTTTCAAACCTGTCTAATTTAGGCACCGTTGGAACCAAGATTTTTGCCCAACTTACACAGTTGCCAATTTTATCAAGACTTTTTACTTCTTTAAAATAAACATTTCGTCATCTGTTATATATTTAGCTTAACAAAAAGTAAGATTATATTCAACCATTTTCAAATAATTTTCATATTTTTCTTAATTCATCAAATCATGAGTAAAATAATATATGTATATGTCCGTATTCGAATATGGAATCCATGGGGGGTTCAGAATTTCTCAAATTTAACTATAATACTGAGGGAGAATTTTTAACTTTGAAAAATTAGATTAGACCGGAAATGGATTCCAGCGTGTAAAGAAAATTAACACTATGAATATCAGACAATTTTACTGTAAACTTTTGAATTACAATTAATTTTTATATCTATTTTTCATAGAAATTTAAAATTACACAAAAATAATTGCAAAAATTGTCTAAAATTTATAGGGTAGTCACTCTTAGTGTTGTTAAACGGCTAGATTTGAGCCGATTGGCTAACTCAATATATTATTCAGAAAAATATAACGCAAGCTTGAATATTTGGATCATAGATGGCACAAAAGTTTGGACATATAGTTGCGAAATCTCGAGGCAAAGGCAATATTATTTTGGCCAAAATATGGAGTTTGCCGCTTTTAAAATCGGCTCAAATCGAGCCGTTTAACAATACTAGTCACTTATAATGCTGAAATATATATCCGGTCAAAGACTTTCCAAATTTAAAACTCACACTCAATAAGTGATATAGAATTGAGAGATCATGAATCCCTATGGATTCCTTATCCCAATACGACATGTACATAAAGTTATACAAATTAGGAATGTATAAAATAAAATTCTTATAAATAAGAATAAAAATATAAAATTAATTTATGAAGTAAAATAAGATATTATTTTTATTTGTTTATCGATTCAATATGTTTTTGCAGGGCATCTGATAATGTCTTTTTTGGCTTTATGAATATTGCCAACAGTTTCTTTAGAAATATTAAATATTTTAGCATATTCTCCTTGAGTATAATGATTTAGAAATTTAGTGACTTAAATTTTTTTAATTAAATAACCCGTTATATTTGTTTTCTTTATTAATTTTGTTATTTGCTATGAATAGTTTTAAGGAGATGATAAGATTTTTATATATAGAGGTTTTACGCAAATAGACAAAAAATTAAAATCTGCCTATTTTTCAAAGTAGACATTTACCCCAATTTATCAAGGCAATTTCTCATTACCCAAATTAGAGAGGTTATATTTATATATTTTAAGGAAAATTATTTAAATAATTAATTAATTTACAATTCTTATTAAACTTCAATGTAGGTTATTTGTTGACAACACGAATTTATTAATATTATAGAATTAATTATTCAGTATAAAGATTCAAAATTGAATAATTATAATACTATAAAATAAAAACTATAATTATCAGGGTATAAACGAAAATATTAATATTGTATTTTTAAACAACTGTAGAATGTACTAGAGGACGAGGAGCCAATAATGTTATGATATTCATGATTCATGACAAGTAATTTACTCTTAAACTCGCTGGATTCTCTACCATGATCAAAATCATATGATGACAGCCCCTTTTACACTCGGCAGTATTGCAAGATAAATTATCGACAGTAGTGTTAATAAAGCCCGATTCGGATCAATTTTTAAAAATAGCCCGATTAAGATTTTAGCCAAAATAATATTATATAAGCCTGTAAGTTTCAGATGGCAGAAAGGTTTGGACCTCTATTAGCCAAATCTCGTGGCCTACATATTTTTATTTTGGTAAATACTTAATCGGGCCCTGTTTAAAAATCCACCCTAATCGGACTTTATAACGACACTCACTCAGAATTTTTTTAATTCTTTATTAGGAATATCTTTATCGGTTATTGTCGAACTCCAGCAATTGTTTTGTATTCATTTATTTAGAATCAATGGTCAATTTTTTTTATTTGCTTCTCCAAATAGCCCATCTAAGTTTCTAGGCCAATTTTCTCTTTGATTATAGAATATAATAGATAGAGTTTTAAAATAAAAAAAATAATTCTATTAAAATTTGTTCAAGTCATTTTACCCTCATTTTCAAAGCTATACATAAGATGGGACTGCATGATGCTTTCTATAGAATTATAAATTATATTTATAATCTTATTGGTTTTGAATATTTTTTAATGGTATATTTTTAAATAAAAGTGGAATTTTTGAATCAAGCGGCATCTTTAAATATTTACATAAAGCGTCTACATAAGGGGTAAGGGAATTTTTCTCCAACATTTTTGAAGGGGCAGACATTCAAAGAGGGATAAGGTAAAGTAAAATAAATACTATTCATAGATCAAAGAGAAAAATAACTGATTTATATAAATTTATCCATTTATTTCTCATTCATTTTCAAATAACATTTTAGATTTAAAGTTGTATATGCTTGTGGGTTAGAATACGGTTAGTAACAACTAATTAATTATCACTAAATTATGTTTATTTGTTACTCCTGGCCCAAATAATCATGAGGACTGTAAGTTTAATTCAAATTGTTTGGAGGTTATAAATGAGAGTTCATAATTTTTTTTTAAATATCTAAAAAATATATAAGAAGACGGGATTAGGAGAAACCTTTTTCTTTGTCATCTCATTTCAGGTCTAATTTTTATCGGTCTATATCGGATATCATCAATTATATAAGAGAATTATACTAAAGGTATAAAAAGAACAAATCCTCACCATATTTATAGGTACTAAAATATACAAAGATAACCTAATCTTATTCTGGGTTCAAAAAGATATCAAATTTTTACAATATGAATGCAATCTTTGTTCTCATTAAATAAAGTTGCCTACCTCTATAATCTAGTTTACACTATAAAGTGGTGGAGAGGGGGGGGGGGTATAATTATTTAAAAGAAATAAAAGTTTAATTGCTCATAAAAATTATATTCCCTTCTTAAATAAATGTAGTAGAAATTGTTAATTATTCAAAAAGCATGATAAACAATATGTTTGATTTATTACACAATATTTAAACATTTTGGAAGCAAAAAGGTGATAATTTCGTAAAATGGTTATAAAAGAAACTGTTGTGCATAGACGTACAAGATATACATTAGTATTCATAGACTTTATATTATATATTTTTTTATTTAATTTTATGATAAAATTACACTTTGTATTATATTTTACTTTGATTTTATGATATAATTTATATATAAGATTATGCTTTATATAATATTATTTTAGGATATTTTGAATAAGAAATATAACAAAATATAATAAGAAAATAACAGATCATTTAATATTACGAAATTTAGAATACTATATAATATAAATGAATTTAAATAAGTTTTGAATACAACATATTTAAAATCTATGTTATCAGATGACAATCAAGAAACATTCATTCACTATTTATGGACGAAGCTGACGAGCGCGATGTTGGAGATTTTTTTGAAATTCCTGAAAAAAAATATGAATATTTAGATCATCCTGCCGATGTTCAGCTTCACGCATGGGGTCAAACTCTTGAAGAGTGTTTTGAACAAGTATTAAAATTAAGATATGCATTATATCTTTAAGACAGCTATAGCAATGTTTGCATATATGACAGATATAGAAACAGTTAGTATTCAGACCACTTGGACAATCGAATGTGAAGCGAGTGACATAGAAAGCCTTCTATTTAATTATTTAAATGAATTTTTATACTATTTCTCAGCTGAGAATTTTTTGATAGCTCGAAAAGTCAAAATTTTAAATATTACAAAAGATAATGTAAATGATCAAAATTTTGATGGTGATGAAATACATTATAAATTAAAAGCTAAGGGATATGGCGAATCTTTTGATTTAGCTAAACATCCACAAGGCACTGAAGTTAAGGCAATAACTTACTCATGTTTACAAATTTTAAAACAAGATAATTTTTGTGAATGCTATGTCATCATTGATATTTGAAATAATTTTATTGATATTATTGTATATACTTATCTCAATTCAATAAATATGTTATAACCAAAGGCCTCCCCAAAATGATATAGAATTTGATATCTCCCAACATTGGAATTTACTGAAAAGTCTATAAAATTGGATAGGAAAATGTGTTACAAAATGTAGAGTGCCCATATAATAAATTTCAGATAATTTTGCCTAGAACTGTTAAAATACTCTTTTTCCTTATAAATTAAAAAATATACAAAAGTTCATGGCAAAAATTGCTTGAATTCTAAGGTAAGTGTTAAAAAGTCTGGGGTTTATTTTAAAAAATGGCCCAATTAAGATTACAACTAAAATAATATGAAGCATAAAGATTTTCCTCATAACTACCAATACTTGGATATCTATTTGCCAAATCTTGATATTTCATACATGCTCTAATACATGAAATTATATACAATTGAGAGATTTCAACCCATAGATTCTGTATCTCAATACCACATTTATCTATTTATTAAACAAGTGATTATTTAGAAATTTAAAATATTATATTGCAAGATTTAGAATAATTATACATAATATTTTGATCCAGTTAAAGCATCAAAAATATAGATCATTTGCATAATAAAACTTAATTCTGGATAATTTTCTGCTTTATTTTTACATGTAATTTTAAAGATAGAATATTATCAGACTCGAATTCATGCCAAATAAATTTTTATAATTAATGCATTCATCATAGAGGAAGGTTTATAATTTATACATTTTAACAAATAACTTTTTTTATATCACAATTTTTTTTAAATGGTTTATAGTGGAGTGTTGATTATTTATGTTATTCTTTTTAAAATTTATGAAGAGATTACTATTTAATAATTAATAACGTGGGAATGTCGCGTCATATTTTTTAGTCAGGTATGTATAAGTTGGAATGTTTAAAAAAGGTCGATTAAAACGATCCGATACATAATTTATCCAAAATAATATTATGCAAGCCTTGAGATTGTTGTAATATTCAAATGAGTTAAAGAAAAATGGATTAAAAAGATGTATTATTCAGATTAGATAAAGTTCAAGATTATTTAAGTTTGTTGTTTAAACACTATATAAATGAATAGTTAAGAAAAGTATAAATAATCGGGAATATTTTACTTGAATAATAATTATTATGAATTTGCGAACATATTTTTTTATTTTAGTTATGATTATGTCATTACAATTTATATTAATAAAGTATTAGTAGTTAATTTATTTATACTAATTATTTGTATTCTCTTTAATTCTCAACTACAACATTTGTTACCGAAACATTATGTTCTATGGGCATATTCAGTCTAATTAACTTTCATTATTTTACAATGATGTTGGAGAGTGGATGTGCCAGGGCAATTACAACAATTCAGTCTAATTAACTCTGAAAATAATTCTAAATAAAGGGGGAAGGAGATTTATGAAATGACTATCGACTCTAAGATAAAGAATGAGTGCAATGAAACAATGGTATCAATATCAATGGTCGTAATTCGGAAAAGAATATAATTAGTCGTTTAGTTAAACAGAATTCATCACAAGAGATCGTTATAGGTACAAGTGATCGTTTTATATAATATAAGGTTGTGGATTAACCGAAAATCTTCATAAAGAGAAACGGTTTTTCGTCATTAGAAATTTTATGCCGCAATCGAGCTCATGTAGAGATCGAATTTTTATTTGAGATCAAAAGATAAAAGAAATCTGCATCGTATAAGAGATCTTAAGATGAAGTTAATAATATATTGACAACGACTAGGTAGAACAAATGGTCAATACCAGGATGCATAGTTAATCGTTGACAAATTATCGCGTAAATTATAAAAAATGGAATACGCATAAATATAACATCCCCCCCCTTGAGAACTAACTTTCTACCGCGTTTTTCTTTCACCAATTTCCCGCACTAGCAACGCTGCGTTGTTATCTGACGTCTCCACTGCGATGGGACAGAATCTTAACTAATCTTAGAAAATTAAATAAATATAAAAATATGAATAAAACTAATAACATGATAAGAAATTTATATAACTTAAAAAAAATTTCCTTTTAAAAAAAATATATATAAAAATTTATATATAATATTATTTTTTTACCTTAGTCCAAATTTTTATGGAAAAGTATAAATTAGAATGGCATTCGATCTTCTAAAGCCTGGATATAATCAATACGGCACCACTGTTACAATTCCATATTTTAATTGTAATATATTTGTCGAAGACTTTAAGGGAGAGACTTTTAATAAAATCAAAATGAAACCTGTAATAAATAATAAGAAAAAGATTAATATAATTAATTAATTTAATAATAATTCTTACGAATTTTCTCACTAGAACGATTTACCTCGCTATCACTATTCCGTATTTTAAAAAATAACACTGAAACTTTAATAAATCGCAAAACCAAAAAACTTTTTTATTTAAAAATTTTATGTCTTTTAATATACATTTTTTTAATATGCAAAAAAAAATTAAAAGTACATTAAAGTTCATCAAATAATAATATATATATTCCAAAAACTAAATATTCAAATATCTCTAAATAATAATTTACAATCGTCGATACTCGATTAACAATATTCAAACAACTAATTATATAATAATATAATTCATATTCAAATTATCGCGTAATTATAAAAAATGGAATACGCATAAATATAACAGAGATTTAGCATAGAGGACGAAACCTAGCAAAATCTCAGGGCTTGCATAATATTATTTTTGCCAAAATCTTAATCGAACTGGACTTTTAACAACCCTAGGTATAAATTTTCGAGGGAAGTTGGCCTCCAGTGAATATTCTGTCATTTAGATGCTGAGCTTTATCATCGCAATTTTTTTATAAAATTATTTTTATAACCTTCTTAGACTATAATATTTGCTACTTTTGTGGATTAATAAAGAAAATAATTATAAATCAATTATAATAAAATAACATCATTTCATTTCAGAGTTGTTAAAAGATACTTTTTAAATGGATCTAGATACAGATACATGGTCTAAAATTTATCTAGATACAGATACAACTTCTAAAAAGTTATCTTGATACAGATACAATTTAAAATGTTAGGTACAAATACATTTTTTATTATACTCTTAGATAAGGTTTGAATAAACCTAAATTAGGATTCTATTGTGAAAATTTATGAAATGATCTAAAAAATATTGACTCGATATCACATTTATCAAAATATAACTAAAATATTGATTATTAATATAATATATGATTAATATAAATAATTAATATATATCATTAATAAAATAATATAATATATGATTAAATGAGTATAAATAATTATTAGTTTTCAGTAATAAAATATTTTCAAAATTTTATCTGTATAGGCATTTTTAGCTATACTAAAAAGTCTTTCAACAGGGACGCTGGAAGGGATTGTGGTGTTATATTTAATCAATAACATTTATTGTTTAAAAATACTAAAATCTCGGCATTCATTTTTGAAAAAACTATTTAAAATTTGTTGATTATCAGAATTTAAATCATTAACAATCATATCTCCTGCTGTGGGATACTGAAAAAAATCGGACATTAAATTATTGGTTTTTTTCACAGGTTAATTAGCACTCATTAGAAGACTTTGGTAATTCCTCTACTAATCTTTGTATTAATTGTTTTTTTTATTAAAATTTTCATCCATTTGCAACCATGTCCAATCTAGTTTAAAAAAAGGATGAAGCGTAGTTGCCAAAATATTTTCATCTTCAAAAATTGTCCCAATAAACCTAGAATTATTAAATACTGATTAATTTATTATTAATTTACCTATCTTCAATTCCTTTTAAACAAAATTTCAGGTTCATTTGTTTAAAATTTTTCAATTTAATAATGAGCTGGTAAATATGTTTACCGGCGATAGACACTCCAACAATCTGCTGTTGTGCATCTTTTCATTCCCCCATCTTTGGGAAATTCTAGCAAACACTGTCTGTCTGCAAATTATATTTTTTTGTGGAGTTAATGTTTTGGTCATTTTTATAAATGATGGATTTGCAACAATTGAAATGGCTGAATGCTATCTATAATAAAATCAGATATTAAATCATCTAAAATGGTTTGGGTTAAAGTCGGAGGTCTTTTGAAAAAAAAATCAATGGACGATGAGCCTAGTTCAATATTTTCTTTAATAGATTTTTTCTCCTTCCCCTTTTTTATTTGGATTAAGAGTGTTTGATGTTTTCTCTTAAAATTTAAAATTAAAATTGTAAACATTTATTTAGTATCTATACCCTTAAATGTTTTACAATGTTGCAAGTTGAGGTAATGCTAACTGAAATTTTCATATTTTTTGGACATGGCAAACATTTTACTAACAGAGATTTGTTTTCTTTATTTTGAGATATTATTTTAAAATATAGTATATAAATTGGCTATGGAATGTCGTCATTTTTGTCATCAATATTAATCTTAAAAATTAATATAATAGAATAAAATAAAATACCAATTCCATTGCAATTAAAAATGGCAAATTTCTTGAAATGGATTGTAATATCAGAATTTGCTTGTTATTGATAACTCGGACATAATATTTAATTAATATTTATAAATTCTATTTTATATATAAGTTTTAATATTTTACATATATATATAATTTTTTAATATATATATTAATATTAATTTATATGTTCATATGAAATAAAATAAATTTTACACTCAAGTATTTTTATTTATAATATAAAAAAGCGTTAAATAAAAGTATATCAAAATGTATCTAAATGATACAGATACCTCTAAAATAATATCTAGCTACAAATAGATACTTTAATTAGAAATCTATTTTGATACAGATACCACATTTTTATATCTAGATACTTTAACAACTCTGTTTCATTTGTTTTGAAGTGAATGTATAAATAAATATATTATAAATCTTATATCAAATCATATTGCCTTTTTATTTTTGAGTTTCATTTATAAAATTTTCATCATTTATTTCAATACTTTTTCCTGTTATTATTGAATGTAGTAAAATAAAAACATAATTAGAACTATTTGACTTTGAAATTGATTTTATATATTCTTGTTCATAAATTTTGTTCTAAGAAAGAGAGATTCATAATTATTATTTTTCTTCAGTATTTTCTATTTTTAGTTTGGATAAATTAAAAATTTACAATTAGTTATTAAGATTCAATATTTTTCAATTTTAAGAATACTATTTTATGTCTGATTTTATTGTGCTTTCTTTATTTGTAGTGGGTAGTTTAAACGGCTCATGAGTCGTTTAACAACACTAGTTGATTCTTAATAAAAAAAAAGTTACATTTGTAATTATATGTTTTTTAAATTTGTGAATTTGAGTTTGATTTTTAGGTAATTTTTATTTAAGCAATCTAATATCCATAATATAAAAAAACATTAAAGGAAAAAATAATAAATATTCCATGATAAAAATTTTAAAATTTGCAGTCAACGTATAGCCATACTTATACCGAAAAATAATTTATGTGATATTAAGCGCCTAGCCCTAAAGCGTTATATATACAACAGAGCAACGCTTGGTTTTCTATAAAAAAGCCCATAAGACTGGGATAAATGGTGAAAATAGTTAAGAGGACCATTCACATTTTTTGGACAGGGGGCGCAAGAGGCAAAGCCACTTACTTAAACGCCCATGAGAAATAAAAGGAGAGGTAAAAAGTCCATGCCCGATTAAGTAAGATTTGATTATAGAAGGGTTATGTTGGCAATGTTAATTTTACTTTTATTAGCCTTGCGAGAAACCTAAAAATAAACATGATTAAATAAACTAAAAACGGTAAAATACAATCACTTATTAATAAAACTAGTTTTTTATATCCAACTTTGAAGATAATAAAAATCCATTCCATATTCAACCTAAAAGCTATTGTTTATTATAACAAAAGCGTGATAAATATAATCTGGTGATTTGAATTAGCAACCCGAAATCTACAAAAATAATATTTATTTGATTGATAAAATAAATGAAAATTTAACTAAAATTGACCTAACCAGCTTATTTTTTAATTTCGAATTTGTTTTAAAAAATTAGGATTTCTTTAAAATATTTTATTTATATTATCTTTACACTACTTGAACCCTCATGCAGAACCAATTAATGCCAACCCGCTAGTGGGTTAGCATAATTTCTTAAAGAAAGTATGGAGCATTGCTTTTGATATAGCTAAACATCTATAAAGCCGCTAAAGTTGAAACAATAACTTATTAATGTTTGCAAATTTTAAAACAAGATATTTGTTAATGCTATGCTATGTCATCTGAATTAATGTATATTATCCTATAATCTAATGCATAATATAAAAATCAAACATATAATCTGATATCATCAAATATTAAAAATTAATTTTATTAAACATAAAGTGATATTATTTAGGAGATAGATTATTTGAATATAATGCTGATAATTATTCCACTATTTAAAATCAATTAATAATTACTAAAATTCTTTAAATTTTTGTTATTTTTGAAGCTTTAACAACTGGATTTGCTTTCGTGATTTCTTCTTTCCCCAATTTTTTATAATCAAATTTACAACCATGGATATTTGAATATCTATGAGTGCCACAATATTGCCCACCACATCTACAAGCGAACCCTATTGTTAAAAAATTTAAAAAGTATATTTTTCTAAGAAATTTTGATTTTATTGTAAATAGATATTAATATTTAATCATTGTTTATAAATTAATGAAGAAAAAAAAATATAAAATATACAATTGAATGATATTAAGATGTTATAATTGTGGCCAAACTACGTCCTAATTAAAGTGGCCTATAAAATTTAAATCAAACCGCTATTATTAATAATTTGAATAATTCAATTGATCTTCAACAATTTACTTTAGATTATTTACTACAATGTTTAGGAGAACCTATATTTAGCCAACTCCAAATGCTTTTCTAAGTGTTTGCACACCCCAAAAAATCTCAATCATAAAACTAATGCTCAACTTAAAGGCATAGGTATATATTTTTAGGTTAAAAGCTTGAAGGTGATTTTAACGAGTTATTTAAACATTTGTAAGAGGAGAGGAATATGTTCGATGAATTTTAGTAGTCCAGTGGTTTCGGGTTCTAGCATAACAATATTTTTTTTCTTTTTACCTTGATAAAATCATTCAAGGCTAACAGTGGCCCCTAAAACGGGGGGGGGGGGGGTCCGAAGCAACTTCTTCAGTAAATTTAAGTGAAGGTACTTTTTTTAAAATTTTCTTTATTATTTAATTCTTTTACTGTTCTGTTACATCCATCATGATCAAGTGATTTCTGGTTTATAAATGTAATAATAAGACCTCCCCCCCCCAACTTAATATTTAATTTAATATATATTGACGGAAATTTTGGTCAATGTTTAGTAAATTAGGTTGTTATTCCAGATTTCTTGTCATAAATTATTTTTCCAATTTTTAAATATGCCTAAAAACCAAAAAAAATACAAATGCCTAATTAAAAATTGCAAATCGCATAATATAAGAGATGATAAATGGGATCACATTAGAAAAAGACATGGTGGGCTTAATTTTAACGATATAAGGAAAAGCTTTGAAATAGTAGCTTTTAAGAATGTTACTTAAAGACAAATAGCAAAGTAATTTTTTTATTAAATATTTAATTATTTATACTTATCTTATTATAAAGGGTATTAAATCGCAATTTAAGAAAAAAGAAGTAAGAATTGGGAATTCAATGCTGTTGGTATAATAAATATTTTTAATTAATATAATTATCTTTTAAAAGTGTCCTAATAATAGAGAAAATGTGTTAGAAGAAAATATAGTATCTGATGATTATGATAATGATCATGAAATTAGTGAACCTGAGGTATTTAATTACTCTTATTTTTTATCTCTGCTATATTTTTTTATAAGCAGACACAGAGCAGAGATTTGATAAATTAGAACAAGAAATTCTTATTATCTCTCTACTGGTAATAAATATTAATTTAGCATTATTAAATTTTAATGAATACAACATATGCAGTTTAACGAAAGATTTAATGATGATTCGATGAAATTTTTACATCAAACATCATTTTTTACGCCAAAGGGAATGGCAGAAAAATCAATTATTAAAGAAGATATCGAGGATATCTGTGAATTTTACAATTTAAATTCAAGTCAAATTTTCGAAGAAATGTTGAAGTTTAGAAATATTTATAAGATGGCCAAAATGGGGAATGTAATTATTACCCATGACCTAGAGGTTCAAGATTCTATAAATTTGTCAGATTCTGAGAATTGTAAATTTATTTAATTAAATATTTTTACCAATACATTATTTAGCTTCTTCTGATGATGATGATAATTCAGGGACTTACGATTCAGATTGGAAAAACTATTCATTTATTTTACCTTATCGTCTACTTTTAAATTTTTCTGCTTTTCCTAATTTAAGAATTTATATAAATATTTATGAACCATTCCTACAACCTCATGTACTGCCGAAAGAGTCATGAGTAAAATTAAATTAATTAAAACAAGACTTCGTAGTACCATGAAAGATTCATTTCTCAAACCATATTATCAATGGAAAAAAATTTATTTAAACAATTAAATATTGATGAAATTATAAATTCTTTCGCTTTCTCTTCCCCTAATTTTTCTAAATTATTAATTTAAAAATAATATTTATAAAGTATATATTTTTTGCATTTTATTTATATTATATATTAAAAATTGATGCTAAAAATTATTTTTGAAATTTATGGGTGTCATAAAATATTTATAATTTTTTCGAGGGTGGGTGGTACTTTTCAGGGAGGTATTCTGCTTTATTCGCTCAGAAAGTGTAGGGGCCACTGAAGGCTAAAACTCAAACATAATCGATTTTAAAAAAATCCTTATAGTGCTTATACATTGTAAACTTTGCGTTATTTTTTAAATAACGGATTTAAAATTTTATTGTCCATAATATTGATATGTTTTATTTTGTGTTAAAAAAAGTTATATTTTACGTTTTTTGTTTTATTTATTTTAAAATAACCCATCAATAAACAACGAAGGAAGCCTTTCGAGAAAAAACAACGTTATACGTCTTTTCTAAATTTGTAATTGCTAGCTCTATTTTGTGCTTAAAAAAATGAACACAAAAAAAAGTTTGTCACGTAGAATCAATGGCTTCTATACCCCCTTATGCCTCTGAGAAATACCCCTAGAACATATATCCCCCAAATTTTATACCTTTGAGTTAAGATAGTTGTAAACAATACTATGTTACATTTAAAAATATGTGTTATTCCATATATGTAATATCTTTGAAAACTATAACCAAGGACATTAATACTATATCATCCTTAGACTGACGAATCTTTTATTAAAGTGTACATACATTTAACCCAGCTGTAGTTAATGTCATAGGCTGGATTAGTTGCGATTGAAAGACATTTTATCTAAATGTCTATCACATTGTATTGACTTTCAATGGTGAACTTCAATGAATGAATACATTTTTTATCTATATGAATGAATTGTCAATTTAACTTGTATTAATGTTAAACTATAACTTCTTTTTTTCGTCAAAGTTAAGAGTTGAATGTTTTTCCTAACATCATTAGTATATTCATCATTCCATTACTATAATAGGGACATTCATTTATTAAATACCATATTTTTTTGGTTAATATTTTTAAACATTATTTGAATTCGATGTGATCAAGCCTGCGACTACATAACAGGATATCCACTTGATGCAAACCTCCCTCAAAAATCTATGCCTACCTTCCTAAGAAATTTCTGCTTCCTTCGGCTGCGATATTCCCACATTATAAATTAATCTTTTCAATGATAATCGTACTCCCTTCATAACTTAAATGATTACTGTTCTATTGCCAACTATCAAAATATTGTATAAGTAAAAGAGTTAATTTTTGTAACATTCAATTACAATGAATGTATTATTATACAGGGTTATGCAGATTTAATTTAAAATATTTCCATATTTTTTAACGTTTTTAAATAATTGATGAGAATATATTAATATGTAATTTTAACAAAATTTTCAAGTCTAATATTTTTATTTTCAAATAAATTAAAAAGTATGGAAAAATTCCCATTAAATTTGGTCAAAATCAAAACTGTAGTATATTGTTTAGCATGAATATGAGTTGGATGATAAAATTTTTAATCCTTTTAAATTTCATTTAAAAGAATTTAAAAAAATGATCCAGAAATCGTTTTATTCGAAAAATAATGTCTATGATTGTGTGCAATATATAGATTTGGTTGATTTTTAGTGATATCGTATCATTATAATAGATCTTTAATAAACGTATTCATTTTTCAGCAATACATTTTGTCCTATTTCATCTAAAAATTTAATAAATAACCCCCCCCCCCCATCAAATTTATCCTACTCCTAATAACAAACCTTAAATCCTACTCCCCTCCAAGGAATTTGGATGCAAACTGTTCCTACCCCTCCCGCTCATGTAGAGACTGGAGCAATAGAACAAATTTCCGTCTAGAAATTTGTAGATTTTTTCTAACTAATAAAGTTAAAAGATTTGTAATATTTCGTTTGTAAATTTGTTTGAAATACGAAAATATATTATATTTATTCATTTTAAAATCTATTTCATAAATTTGTACACAAATAAAACTTTAAATAACATCCTTATGATGAGACATGGGATATTTTGGTATAGTTAGAAACAATTAATGCAAATGTATATACTCCCTCGCAAATTTAATGAGGCATTTGCTTCGTATCCCTGCTGTTGCTGGAGCCAATGCATAGAATAGTTATAATAACATAGAAATAAACCTAATTAATTCATAGAAAATTTTTTTTTGAATGTAGCTGGGAATAATTTTTTATATAAGATTTATAGTATCAGATAATTTAAAACCTTAAATGAGGGTAAACGTTAAAGGCGTTAAATCTGCATTTTGATTATAATATTAAAGACCACTAGTGATAAAAATTTTTAGACTCAGCCAAGATTTGAAATTTTTTATTGGTTATTTAATTATAAAATCATACCATCTAAACGACCGGGCCTTTCATATCTCTGGTATACAATATATAAATATATTATATAACTTTTTTGAATTTTAAATTTAACGAAAAAATCTAAAAGATTTGGCTTATAAAATATTTTTGAAACTCTTCATATCTGTATTTCACATTATTTCATAATAATAGTTTGCTAAACTAAAATAATAACGATTTGAATTTTTTTTAAATATATGAATTACCTAATAATCCAACTTTAGCTTTGCATATATCGCATTTACTACGTACCTTTTTAAGTTCTGACTTTTTACTCCCCGAGGACAAAAGTTCACTTGTTTCTATCAATCTACTATCCGAAGTGGATGTCTTGAGCCGTTTAGCAGAACTTGGAAATCCTGTCATGGATTCCGAAGAGTCAATGTGTCTAAAATTTTTCCTTGGTACTATATTGTTACCTAAACAAAATCAAACCATTTTTTAATTTAGTATTTTTTTTGTAAAAATCTAAGAAAATTATTTTTAAAAAAGACCCTTATCTTCAAATAATAGTATTAGTAATTGAATTTATTTTTACCTTCTAATCTCATATCGAGTTGTAAATTACAAGTATTTGAATAATTAAAATTAGCTGCACGTTTATTTTTGCTTGAAGAATTAGAGTATGTTGAATCATTGTCCTCCGCTGGCACCATTGATAATGCGGAATCACTCTAAATAATTATAATTATTATATTTTAAAATAAGTAAATCTGTTTAGCATGTTATCAAATCAATCTATTTCTAGATTTTAAAATAGATTAATTAGTTAAATCAAAATAAATTTTTACTATATTTGTAAAAATTAAAAAAGCATCTTGATTAAGACCCCTTCCCCCCGGTTTCATTCATAATTAAATATTTGTAGCGAGATATGCTTAGTTTTAAAGCGCAAGGGATGAACCAATCCCTGGCCATATTTTGAATTTTGAAACGTGGCATCATTCATTCAGGTTATTGAAACTCCCGGCCTTAAATATTAAGAGAAAGGTAATTTATGAGCTGCCTCCTTACCCACATAACTTTCTGACTCCCCTGATGAAATTTTTAAAGTTGATAATAGAACAGTATATAAATTATTCATATTATTAATCTGGTGTGTGAGACGTGTTGCATTATTTTCGAGCAGATATAAATCAACGATAGCCTTAACCCTGAATTCATAGTTAGCACGAAATCGTAGCGAGGTATACAAAATATGATGTATTTTTGAATTTTTTTTCCCGCTAATTCGCGCTAACTGTAAATGAGTGGTAACGGTTCTGATAAATTTATAAATTGCAGGGCGATAAGTGAAAATTGAATACACCGCTTATTTAATAAGACGACTTGATATATTTTTAAAATATGATTGATAAAGGAATAGGAAAAAGGTGATTCGGAACATTTCAATTTACCTGAAAAAAATTTTTGAATTTGAGAAATCTGATTTCACCGGTGTTTTTTGGATTATTTAGAGTATACACACCTACCTTAGAAGTTTCAGAAATTATTTACCATTATTGTTATTTTTAAAAAAATATATATGAAAATAACAATATCAGAGTTAAGAGAGTTAGTTATAAAAGTTCAAGTCAAAATTATATGAAATTCACAGTTTGGGCACTCTATAAACGAAAACATGTTAACCGGGCAGATTTTTTAAATTTAAAATTAACCCCTACTTAAATGATATAAAATTGAGACTAACCCTGCATTCACGGTTAGAATTCGCGGCTAAGTATATATAAATGCACAAAGGTAGCATATTTTGTATACTTTGCCGCATATTCGTGCTAACCATGAATGCAGGGTGACCCCTCGTTCACAGTTGGCGCGAATTCGCGGCCAAGAATACAAAAATATGGCATGCTTCTTCTAATGCGCCGAGAATTCGGGCTAACTGTGAATGAAATGAATTTGCATTTTAAAATAGTATCATATCATAAATATCTTTAAATTATTTCGAAAAAAGAACGAAATATTTCGATGTTGGAAAATGAGTGTGGAGACAAAAGAAAAAGTAATCCTAGTTTTGCAAAGCCTTTAAAGAAAATAGATTACAATAAATACTAAGTTTCTTGAAATTTCCATTTTTTTTACTATTCCAAGCCATGGTGTTATTTTAAATACATATATGATTTTCTATTTACGAGCGCTATCGACGAAGAATCGTCGGAGATGCTTTCATTGTTAACGTACATATCTTCAATAATGGCCGTTTCGCTAGGAATTGCTTTTTTTTTAAATTAAAAAGTCATCAAATAATAGATTTGAATAATAAATGAATTATAATTTAAATAGTACCATTTAAACCTACCTACATCCCTAGTCTGGGTGAATAAGTAAAAGTTTTAAAAAAAAGCTGTTTCCTATAAAATTAAAAAATTAAAATGGTCCCGGTTTCGAGAACTCTAGCTTCCGGTACAAAACACTGATCTTTGTTCATTAAAAGTAAATCAGATTTAGAGGTAACTTAGGAAATAATATAGCCATTTTTAAAAAAAAATAAATCCTCAGTAATTAAAAATAAAAGTAGAAGAAACAAAACCTAACTAACTCACGACCTAATAAAATAAAATGTAATTGTGATGTTTTTAAATGAAATTTTAGCATATTACACAAACTATCCTTGGAACTTGTGGAATGTGTAGTATCATTTGGAGTAGGCGGGTCTACTCGGAATATCTCGTACAATGAATAACTAGGTATCAACACTGGTTGCGAAGGTATGTATTCGATTTCACTAACTTCCGCCTTTAGTTCCACTTTTTCCGGGGATAATACCTTAACATCGTGTTTATTATTACCGACCTTTGAGTCATCCTCATCATTTGAAGTTGGCATAGTATTTATTTAAATATAATATCAATTTAAAAATAGACTTATTTTATATTTTATAAAAAAAAATTCGCCAAAAAACATTATTTAAAAAAAAATGATAATCATAGTAATGATGGGAGATAAAGTTTTACTTGACGTATTATTTTACTTTCGCAACTGCAACAATCAACTGATATATGATTTATAATTCATTAAACAAATATAATAATTATTTTCCATCTTTATCTCTTCTGTTTTGTTCATTTATTAAAAAAATATCTAATTTAATCGAGTTCAGATGAATTCTCGCTTGTCTCACCTTGTTGTGCTTTTAAGGAATATATAATTTTCCTTAGGGTTATATATAAAAAAGTTATTTTTTAAAAATAATGGCGAAAATTTTACATATGAATTTCTATTAAATATATTAAATTTGGATGTAAATATTTGAAAATTGAGGACGAAAGGTAGCAGAATGTCAAATGAAATTCACTATTATATAATTGATTTTAGCTGTATTTTTATTTGCTTGTTTTATTTCTATCTTATCATGGCGATGTTCACAAAATCTGCCCTGATACTATCTTCAAAAAAATGATTTCAGAATTAAAATTCTGGAAATCGATTGATGACATGTCACAAATTACAACCTGTAATGGTGCACGTAGCCTAAAAATTAATGTTGTTAAACGGGTCAATCCAACCGATTTTCAAAAGCGACCAAAATAATATAACCTATGCCTCAAAATTTCACAATAGGTTCAAAACCTTGCTGCCATTTATGAGCAAGATTTTTAGTTGGATAATACATTTTGGGTAGAATCTTGAGTTAGTATCTGGGCATATCACGCGAGTGAGAAGTTTCGCATTAATTCTTGGTTGAAGTTATGATAATTTAAATAATTGAAAAATTTAATCCTAGTTTAGATATTTTAATAGGGTAATGATTATTACAAAGTAAAAATTTTAATTTTATCTTAATTTTTTTTATCGAATTTATTAGAAGAAATACTAAATGCTCATAAATTTTTACTATTAAAATATTTTGTTTTAATATTAAAGTTATTCAAATAAATTGTTGAGTTTCATTAATCTATGTTGGTTGAGTTTTATTGCTTATGCTCTAGTGTTTAGTAGGTCATGGGTTGGTGGGGGGGGGAGTACATTTTTTAAATATAATATTTTGTTGAGTATCAAGTGAAAACTAATAAGTGAAATTGACTACATTGATGCTCGACACTTTATGTGATCAGGGTAGAGGTTGGGAGATAAAATTTCATCATAATATGTCAACATGGGTATTAAATGAAAGATAATAGAAAGCTAAATTGTTTATAATGGTATTTAGCAAGGTAGGGGGGGGGGGTAAATTTTCTATACATAATATCTTGACGTGGATATCAAATAAATAAAAAGATAAAGTGATTACATTGATACTTAACAATATGTAAATACGAAGTTCATTTTTTTGAAAGAAAATAATGAAACTTTCTTTTTATTTTTGACGAACTTTGACGCGAACACGTTCCTTTTTTTTGAAGAACATATTCATTTTTTACGTTCGTTCAATATTAGAAAATTTTCCTATATTTAATCATTTGAAAATGAAAAATATTAATTTTATATACTGGTAATAATTAATAAGAAAATTTTTTTAACAATAAATTTTTTTTTTTTCTTAAAACTTTTAGTTTAAAACACGGATAATATATCGCGTTAAAAAATATAGGTATTTATTTATATAATATTTAATATTAAATGAAATTTAAAATGTTTTGAACAAATGTGAACGCGTTTACGAACTTAAAGGCGTTCCTCTTTTTGAAGGTGACATGAACGCGTTAAACATTTTGGAAATGTTTACCGTACTAAATATATGTCACCAGGGGTAGGTAGTAATAGAGGGGGGGGGGCGAATAAATTTTTAAAACATAATTTTGTCATGGGTATCAAATAAAAGCTAATAAAAAGTTAAAGTGACTACATTAATGCTCAACTCTATAACAACAGGGTAGGTTTGAAGGAAGGGGGGGGGGGGGGGGGTTAAAATCTTCTACATATATCAATATAGGTATCAAATAAAGGCTAATAAAAAGATAAATTGATTACATGATACTCGACATTATATGTCATCGGGGTAAGTGTAATGAGGGGAGGGGTGGAATAATTTTTTTTTAAATAATATCTTATCATGGGTATCAAATGAATGCTAATAAAAAATAAAATGTTACTCCACACCACATGAGGGTACTTGTGGGATGAATAAATTTTTTATATATAATATTCAACAGGTTATTAAATGAAATTTAATCCAAAGATCAACTAATTACATTGATGCTAATCACTTCCAGGTGGGTGTTGGCGAGGGTGGGGGTAGTGTATAGTAAAATATCTTAACATGGGTATCAAATAAAAAATAAAAAGATTAATTGATTACATTAGTACTCATCCCTCCAGGTTGTAAATGGGCGGGGGGGGGGGGTCTGTTAAAAATTTATATCATTATGTCGGCTCGAGTATCAAGTAAAAGCGAATAAGATGATTAATTAATTACATTGATTTTCATCCCTCTACACCAGGGAGTGGGAGTTGGGGATGGTTTATAATTTTCTATATCTCAACATGTTTATCAAATAAAAGCTAATAAAAGAAGTCAATTGATTATATTGATACACATCAGAGTGGGTATAATATGGTTACAGTTAAATATATTCTATCATAATATATCGACATGGGTATCAAATAATAGCTAATAAGGAGATCGATTGATTATAAGAATGATTTTTAATCTACGTCTACAAGATAAGTGCAGTGGGGCTAAAGAAGTTTCCAGCATAATATCTTGAGAAAAATTAATTTATTATGAATAATTATAACTCTATTATTTGCGGTGGAATAAGCTAAAAAATGCTAACATAATATTTCAATATTGGTATCTTATAAAAGCTAAATAAAGATCTACTGATAACATTGTATTTTTTACTCATCACTATGTCTTTAAGGGCATTCTAACTTTCAAATATGTTTTGAATGTTAATTTTACCCTTTATTTATCCAAAACCATATTCACAAATCAAAAGATTCACTTTTAAAAATAAATCTTAGTAACCTAAGTCCTGCATCTCCTGTTCGAATTAGAAACCCCACCAAACCTGAACCTCGTGCTCGGAGATTGAAAACTTTTTCTCCAGCCCGACCCGAGGCCTCAAAATTGAATATTGAAAATATCTTCAATAATTATTTTGCTCCAAAGATGTGTCAATTTCACCTATTCTTTATGTAATTTTCATTTCTCAAATTAATAATTTACTGCGATTGATATTTTTATTGTGACTAGTAAAAACTCTATTACTTACATACATCATATGCTATCAAGTTACATAAAATATATATTATATTCTACATTGCCGATATAAAATCAGGAATATTGATCCGTTACAATAGTTATGTTTTTTTATTTTTTTTTATTTAAGGTAGCAGTATGTGAATAAATACATATAATTTTTAATATTTCCTTAGATATTATAATATTTAAACTCAAATTCAAAATATATTTTAATCTAGTTCGGATGCTGGAATAAAAAATTTGTGCTCGGGTTGGGCTCGGACAGAAAATTTTATTAAACTCGAGCTCGGGTCGGGCTTAAGCCGCGAAAAATCTATTGCTGAGCTATAGTTGTAACTAATAAATTTTATTATGAGGAACCGGCAAGAACTAACAAGGGAGAGGTTATGAGGTAATATCTCCATTGAAATTAGAGAGTGCAGGAAGTGGAAGAGCCCAATCTTTTTTAAAAATTTATAATGATACAAATTCTCAAATTCAATAGTATGTACCAAGAAAAAATATTATAAAATAATTAAATGACTAGTTCTGGAAAGCACACCTCCCCTTAAATCCAATACCATCCACCTAGATTCCCATTACTTTCCCCGGCAACATTCTCACATTATTAATTACACTTTTTTAATTATAATGGTACTCCCTTTATATATTAATTTTTAATACTCCTCAATCAGTCATCAAAAAATCGTGATTGTAAAAGATTCTTTATTTAGAGCATAAATAAATCAATAGGATATCGTAATAAAAGTAAAAATGTTTTAAATTTTCTCCTTAACTAGGATAAGGTTCCTAAATGTTAAGGTTAGGTATAAGTAGCACAACTCCTTCAAATATCAAATTCATAAGTAATTTATTTCTTTAATTATTGAATAATTTTTAAATCATTTTAAATTGGCCCTTAAGAAAATAAAGGAAATAACTATGACACTTTATTAAATACTACATATTTATAATATGCACAAAATAAACAAATTGTTATATTATTAATAATACTAGTAGAAAGCCCGTCAAAAATGACGGGGAATGAGATTTTTATTCATTTTTTACGATAGATGTCATGCCAGATCTAAGCTCACAATATTAGGAAGCATATAATTATTAAAAAGTTTATCCAGCCTAGCTCAACCCTTAATAATTTGTTAAAGATATTCCCATGTCAGGTGCAAGCTAATATAAATTTTGAGGTTCCAAGCCCAGTCGTATCTAATAATTTTGAAAATTTTTTCCCACCTCGGAGATAGTTAAATTTTTAATTGATTTATCATCACATGAAGGGGAATTATCTGATTTACCAATTAGTTTAAGATGTAAAAAAAACATGTGAATTCCGTATTAAGGGAAACTGGGAAGGCCTGGGCAAACCACTTATTAGAGAATCATGACAAATAAAATAAAAATAACCGACTCTTATACTTTTTGGTAATATGATCAATTATAATTATATATAAAAAATAAATTGTTGTTTGTATTTGATAAAATTAAGAGCAAATCCTTGTTGACATTTTTATTTTTGATGGAAAATCGACAAAATAAATCTGGAAGATTGTCTGGAAAGGAAATAATTAATGTATAATTTCATATCATTTAAAGTTGTAGATGAAAGTAATGACGGATTACCAAAGCAGTGTACAAAACACAATACGTCCTGATAAGGATGAGTCATATGCCTATGCCCTGGGATACTGGTAAAGGAAGAACGCAAAATAATATTTTTGTTAATGTCAGCATTGGTAGCCCCCTCTAAAATAGAATTATGAACGACAATGTTAACTCAACCATAAAAAGGTAGTAAGAATTGTTATAAAGGACACGACAGAACTACTGCATATTTTTCCATTAATAAAGTTGATGAAAATGGCCGTATTGCACATTCAGGTTTGAACATTCCTCTAAATAATCATTAAAGTTTCTCAGAGAATCGGATAAAGTAATATTTATAATAACTCCTAGTGAAGTGAATGATAGTACGGAATTGAATGCTTATATTTGTTAAAAAATAGGCAGAGGTGGCATAGGGATTGTGGTAGTGGTGATAAAAATTAGTGATCTGCATCGGGCCTAATTTTTCAAGCCCGGCCCGGCCCGAATTTTTTTATACAAGTTTAGCCAGCCCGGCCCGAACCCGAAATTTTTTTAAAAAAATTTATCCGCCCAGCCCGGCCCGAATTTATTTAAATATATAAATTAATATTTATAATTACTCAAAATAAAAGACATGTTATATGTCGTTTAGTTTCAATAAATAAAATCAAATATTTTTATTTTACATAAAAAATTCAATATAAAATTGATAAATTTAAATATATTTAAATAAATTTCTAAGGTCCGACCGACCCGGCCCGAATTTTTTTAAAAAATATTAGGCCCGGCCCGGACCCAATTATTTTAAATAAAATTAGGCCCGAGCCCGGGCCGGACTCGGGCCGGGCCTAACTTTGCAGATCTCTAATAGAAATATCATTTGGAGGCAACTGGGTGAAAATAAAATAAACATATAAATATGAAACATAAGATAAAAAAAATAAATAAACCTCCAGAGGAGTTAATTTCAAGCATAGTTTTTTTATTATTTTGGCTACCAGTAACTCTAGAACGGGCAAGGCGTTTGTTTATTCGTCATTATTTTATTTGCTTATCTTTAATAGATTCATCATGTTTTGTAGCAATGTGAGGGATTAAGGTTGGGTTAGCCTAGACAAATAAAGAAATCAGGCAAAAATATAAATAAACATTATTATTGAAATAAAACGAACATTAAAATTCTGTAAACCAGTAGATGGGTCAATATTAGATGCATATAGCTAGTAGTTGGTGGTAATCATCAACAAAATTGGGGGGGGGGGGGCCTATCAAACCTATTATGATATTCTAAAGGTATATTTTGCATTTGTGCATTATTAATTGCTGATATATAAATATTTGAACAATTTTAAAGAGGAAATAAGATGGGGATAGTTTTATAAAGTAAAAATAAAATAATTCTCAAGTTGAATTTATAAGGTAGGAATAAAATAAAATACCATTCGGAGAGACCAATTGGCAAACTTAAAAAAAAAATAGGATCCTTGTGAATAGGTATAGAATAATTTAAATAATATATATATACCGTAATATGTATTTTTTTTGGAATAAATATAAAAATAGAAAACCCCGTTTAGTATTTTTTATTGAAAGAATAAAAAGGAGTATTGTTAAAAAGGTAGGAACCTTAAGAATAAATATATAATTTTAATTGAATAAAAATAAATATTGTAATATATAATGATTTTTTACAATATATATAAATTCATATATAAAAATAATATACTATGTATATTTATTTGAGCATTATACAAAATAATCACAGGAATAATAGAGCAATGGTGGATCCGACAAGTAAGCTTTTAAAAAAGTAGGATCCTTAAAAATTGTTATATTAATTTAGTTAAATTTTAAAAATGTACTTTGTATAATTTTCAGTTAGACAAAATATTCATCAGAGATAAAAGGGTATATTGTGCGGCCCGAGAAAATGGATAGCCTTAAAAATACGTAGGATGCTTAAAATAATATAAATTTATTTAAATTATAAAAAAATATTCGAATTTTTGGAATAGATATTAAATCATATATAAAATTATTTATAATAAAAATAATGTACTATGTATATTTTTTTGTGCGTTATACAAAATATTCAGCAGGGATGGTTAACCTCTTTAGAAATAGAGGAAATATCATCCATCAGAAGCTAAAATAGATGTATTCTAAAATGAAAAATATAAGCATTTTTAGTATATATAGATGAATAACTTTATTTTGCATTTGGTAGATTTTATTGGGCTTCACTTCATATGACACAGTATAATTTTTTTGCTTGAATATGAGTTGAATAAGAATTAAATGATATTTATTTTTTGATAAGCCCAGCCTTCGGCTGGAGTGTGTAGCCTGAGGTAGGGAAATAAGAGAAAATTAAATGGACAGAAAATAGAGAAATTAAAAGGGAAAGGAAGGTAAAGATAAAGAAAAAGGAAATTAAAAAATGAAGATAGGAAAGGGAAATGATGAGAAAGGGGAAGATAATAAAAGAAATTAAAAGGGAAAAAAAGGAAAAGAGAATTTTAGTATTTTTTAAATTTTAAATTTTCCCATATTATTTGAGACTGTTGTTAAAATAATGAATGTTAGTGATATCTTTAGTAGGGATACATATGTTGTCGGCATAGCATAGTCAGTCTACATTTTGTATGTTCCTGAAAACTATTCTTTGAGTTAAAATATATATCTTTATAAAAATATTAACATAAGACTAACATTTAACATTAAAAAATCTCAATCTAAGTTAAGCCTACAATATCTGGAAAAAATATCCAAGCATCCAATATCTTAATAATTTAAAAAGATTTTCTCAAGCCCACCTCAATCCCTAATAATTTTGAAACCAAGCTAAGAGATATTAAATTTATAATTAATAAAGGGGAAATCTCTGATTTACCAATTAGTCTACGAGTAAAATATAATACTTTATAAAAATATCAACATAAGACTAAGATTTAACATTAAAAATCCCAATATAGGTTCAAGCCTACAATATTTGGAAAAAATTTCCAAGTATCCAAGATCTTAATAATTTTAAAAAAATTTCTCAAGCCTATTTCAATCCCTAATAATTTTTGAAAACCAAGCTAATATTAATTTTGAGAAATATTTTTTAAGCCCAGTCCAACCCATAATAATTTTGAAAAAAATTTCCCAAGCCTAGAGATATTAAATTTATTGAATTAACACAGTTATAATTTCTATATAAAATATTAATAATTTGTAATATTTAGTAAATAATGTATTACTTTGGCAATTGGTTTTAATATGGCCTCCTACAGTTGCACTAATTTTGAAAAAAAATCATGTGAATTGGTAATAAGGGAAACTGAGAAAGCCTGAACAAAGCACTTATTAGAGAATCATGACAAAATAAAGTCTGCCATGAAAAAAATTTCATAATTATATTGGATACGACTGGGCATGGAATCTCAAAATTAATATTAGCTTGCACCTGACATGGGAATATCTTTTACAAATTATTAAGGGTTGAGCTGGGCTTGATAAACTTTTTTATAATTATATGCTTCCTAATATTGTGAGCTTGGACCTGGCATGACACTATCGTAAAAAATGAATAAAAATCTCATTCCCCGTCATTTTTGATGGGCTTTCTTAATAATTTGTAATATTTAGTAAATAATGTATTACTTTCCTATATATAAGCATTGGTATAAACTCAAGACTTGATCAATGGACATGGGAATATCTTTTACAAATTATTAAGGGTTGAGCTGCGCTTGATAAACTTTTTTATAATTATATGCTTCTTAATTATGCTTCCTAATATTGTGCCTCCTACAGTTGCATTAATTTTGAAATAAATTTCACAAGACTAGAGATATAAAATATTAATAATTTGTAATATTTAGTAAATAATGTATTACTTTTTGGTTTTAATATGGCCTCCTACAGTTGCATAGAAAATTTAAGTTATAGGATCATCTGTTTGTATAAAATAAATAAACAAATAAAAAATAAAAAATAAAAAATAAAAAATAAATAAATACGTACCGATGACATGACGTAACGATGACATGACGTAGCAATGACATGATGTCACGATGACGTAGTGAGGACATCGGAAAATTATAATATAGATAATATAGATATCTGAAGCGAAGCATTTATTTTATATATGCAAAATAAAAGTACTACTTTTAAGATAGAAGACAACAAATTTTTATATTATGGAGAGAACATTTTATATATCTATGAAAATTATAATATAGTTAATTTTCTCCATAATTTGGAAAGGTTGCTTAGAAGTGAAGATTTTTAAATTGTTTTGGGTTTAAAATTACTTTTGGAGTTTTTCTTAATAAAGGTTTAATCTTTACTTTGCAAAATGTAAATTATTTATTTAGCTTGAATGCTTTAAAGATATAATTTAAGTTTGGATATTAAAGCTAGATAGTCTTTTGTAATTTAATCATGATGATTCAAAATTCCTGATATTACCTTATATAGTTCATAATATTAATGAGGGTAGCAAAGTATCATAAAAACAAATAACTAAAAGCAACTTTATTAGGATAATATATAATTATTATCAAAATATAAAAGATTTATTAATATTAATATAATAAAAAATTCATATTTTATCCAGAATATTTTGAATCATAAAAATTGCTTCTGAATATTTGATTTAGAACGAAGTCATTGCCTTCATATTATATTACAAATTTTACCATGCAGGCAGCGTCTACGTGACAGGATTTTCGCTGGATGCAAACCCCCTTCAAAAACGTTTGTCTACCCCCCTAAAAAAAATTAACACCTTCGACGGCGGTGTCTCCCTATTATTATTTTTATCTTTTAAATTTTTTGATACTCTTTTCAGAGAATTTATAAAGGATAACTTAAATTAATCTATCTCTACTATCAATTATCGATATTTTGTGAATATAAAGAATTAATTTTTTAGATAATAAATTCAATTAAAACCTCCATTATTTACAATGAATTAATTATTATGGCATTATGAGCTTGCTGATGATAGCAGAAAGTTTTATTTGGTAAACAATGTGTATGATTGTTTGCAATATATAGATTTGGTCGATGAATTGTATTATAATAATTCTATTATAAAAGTATTAATTTTTACAGCAATAAATTTTGTCCTATTTCATCTCAAAATTTAATAGATAACCTTCTAAAAAATTTATCTTACCACCATTAAAGCAGCCTACCCAGCGTCTACATGACAGGATTTTTACTGGATGCTAACCCCCTTCAAAAACCTTTGCCTACCCCCCTAAAATTCTCGCAGCCTTCGGCGGCAGTGTCTCTATTATTATTTTCCCCCTTTTAATTTATTGATACTCTTTTCAGAGAATTAATAAAGGATAACTTAAATTAATCTATCTTTACTACCAACTATCGATATTTTGTGAATATAAAGAATTTATTTTTTAGATAATAAATTCAATTAAAACCTCCTTTATTTACAATGAATTAATTATTATGGCATTATGATCTTGCTGAAATATCTAAACCTTTCAAATTACATTACAAAGGATAGCAGAAAGTTTTATTTGGAAAACAATGTGTATGATTGTTTGTAATATATAGATTTGGCGATAAATTGTATTATAATAATTCTAATATAAAAGTATTTATAGAAATAAATTTGTCCTATTTGATCTCAAAATTTAATAAATAATCCCCCAAAAAATTTATCATACCCCCATTAAAGCAGCCTACCCCTTCAAAAAAATAGGATGCAAACTGTTCCTACCCCTCCCGCTCATGTAGCCACTGAGCCTACCCCTTACCCCCATTAAAGCAGCCTATCCACTACACCCCCCCCCCTCAAAAAATAGGATGCGAACTGTTCCTACCCCTCCCGCTCATGTAGACGCTGCATGCAGGTCAATGACTTATGAAGAATCAACATGGCGTTAATGGCGTCTCCAGTTGATTTGCATTGATACATACTTCTATAAATAAATTGTCAGTCTAAGTATTATTTTATGTCATTGATATAAGTTAAAAAATTTATAGGAACTGTAAAAAAAATAAATTAACACCTTTGCAAGCTTTTTTGTAAAAGATTTAACTGTTGCGTTTTGTACATATCTATACTTATTTATAAGATGGACCTGCCATTTTTATGAAATGTATTTTGTTTATTAATTTATTTGAATGAAAAAACTAGGCAAAGTTTTATTTTTTTGGAATAATTTTACATTAATTATATTCATTATTATATTATACGCGATTTAAAATTGAAAATTTTAAAATAAAAAAAATGTATTCGAGATTATTAAATTTTAAATTAAGTGTATTGCCATTAGGGTACATTTATATTATTTTAAATTAAAATCTGGAAATAACCTAAAAATAAACTAAAGTTTGAATATTTATGAGACATATTGGCCAATAAACCCTGGCGCAACATGCATCTAATGATGCACCTGTTATAAGAGTACCGATGTTAAATCTATTTTATCTATGAGAATTTTATCTGATCTAAGCTTTTTAACATTATTATGATATATATTTTTTTATATTCAGATATGTTATGGTATTAAACGTTATAATGTTTAAAAAAACTTATCAGCTGGACATAATTAATATAAATAATGGCACTTTTAGGGGTGCAATAATAGACCAAGGGCTAATGTTGTTATAAAGCCCGAGTTGGGTCGATTTAAAAAAACAGACCGATTAAGATTTTAACCAAACTAATAATATGAAAGTCTTAAGATTTGGAAAATAGAGGTCCAGATCTTTATGCCATATATAAACAAAATCTCCAGTCTTACATAAATTTATATCATAATCGAGCCGTTTTAAGAAATCAACCCAACTCGGGCTCTTTAACAAAATCTAATGCCAGTCCAACGCACGTTTTTCATACAACCAGTCGCCTTATTTTTTCACCTTACCGCATAATAAATCAAGCCTTTGATGTATTCCATTAATAAAGGTGGATAGTAGTAATACATTGTAAAAAATGGGGTACTGAAGATATTGAACTATATTTTGTTTATTAAATAATTAAACTAATGTTGTACAAAATTTATAATAGTTATAATATTTATTAGGATAGAACATTTAACATTATTGTATAACATATATGATCTAGGTTTTAAATTTATTGTATATTCCTTGATAATTCATTTAGGTATTGCAGCTTCTCCAGATAACAGGGTTAGGGGTGTTATTTGGATAAATCATAAACATTTTTAATAAATCTACTGATTATAAAAAAAAGACTTTTTATTTGGCCAATATTATACATAACATACTCATATATATAATTTATTTCATCCTGTTTTTCTAGTTGTAAAATTTCTCTTTTATAAACAGCGGCTTTTTCAAAATATAAACAATGGAAATAATTCTGACCAGCGTACCTTTTGATATCACAGTCACAAATATAGATTTTATATGAGGAAAAGTACTGAAAGGAAAAACTTATCCTTATTGGAAGAGTCATTTTTTGACGAGGTTAATGATGAAGAGAAAGAAAAGTTAGCCAGACACAAAAACAAATTAATATCTATCAAGGAGACTGATCAAGTTGATTCAGAAGTAAACAATGAAAATCGCAGGTACTTTAGATACTTTTATAATGATGAATTATATGTTTTAAAAAGGAAATCAAATAAATTTAAAATGTCAAGTTCTCAAATTTCGGATCACTATGCTACTTGTGTTAAGTTATGTGCCGAAAATGTAATTCCAAATACTATTGTATAATTTAAAAAAAAAATTTATCAGAAAATTACCACACAAAATGCATTTAGTCTACATCTGATTGATTACATGGCCCAGATTGTTCAATCTCAATCCAGAGAAAATGATACTAATTTTCAAGTGAAATTACTTAGTCAAATATATAATATTTTTTATAATTTTGTATGACAATTTATTTAAGATTGCAACAAACATTGACACTTATTATAAATAGCTACTTTATCATAATTTATTTATCATTTATGTCTAATAAATAATGAAATGTTTTTAAGGTTGCAAGCAATACTATAGATGCAAGCTCTAAAATCTATTCTTATAGAGTTGATGGTTACTATAAAGAAACATTTAAGTTATTATCTATCCTTTGTTCCAAATCAGGTATAACTATAATACATCAATTTATAAGGGTTGTGAAACTTTCTAAATTTATTTTGGGCCCAACTCATTTGAAGAATATAGTTGTAAAAATAGCCTGGTTACACTCAAATAATCTATAGAATTCTTCTCAATTCAAAATTATTTTTTATGATTAAATCTTCTAAATGAATTGGGGCATTTGCCTTGACAATAATTTTAATATAATAAGGTATAGAAGGTATAAGTTTAAGGTAAAATTTTGTTCACACTTATATAATATAACATCCAAAAAATATGCATATCAGATAAATAAGTCCTTATGCTGGTTCTAGAAATGAAATTAGGAATAGTTCCTCCCAGTTTTGTTCAATTTTCCAACATCTATGAAACATATCTTGAATATGTAGTATTTCTTGAATGGATAGGACAAGGACCAAGAGTGTCTGTCCTAAGTCATGTGTTAATAAAGAAAGAATTGAATATAAATATTAGAGACCTGCAGGCCTAGTCCTAAGTCCTGGTAATGGGTGTGGCTGTATTTAATTTTTTTAAATAATCCTTGGCCAGACTTCAAATTTTAGGCCCAGGCTTAATGTATATTTTAAATCACATTATTAGCTATAGAAATTTAAAATAAATGTTATATAATTTTAAAATAATCCAGGCTGGGATGGGCTCAAATTTTTTTTAAAAAAAATATTTAGCCCAGGCCATGCAAATTTCTGCAGGTCCCTGATAAATATGATATATTTTTTTTTAAATCTATGATTCTACATCAAATGATTTATCCATTATTTTGATGTTGGATTGACTCATTTATCATTATTGGGGTAGATGTTATTAAGAAATTGATATATATATATCTAGATAAGATATTTGTTAGTTATATTTCATTGAGGGGAAGGAAGAAAGAATATATATAAATTTTTATATTAAGATGAAAAAGATCCAGATAATGGTGGAGACAACATTGATCCTGAAGGTAGAAATGATGAAAATGAAAAAGCTAAAACAAAAAAAAAAGTTTTATCCCAAACTTTTAACTTATTTTATTTTTTTATAATTTCCCTTTTAAATAATATCTCATTTATCAGAGATGTGTAGAGATCAAGTTTTTAAACCAGACCAGACCCACATTACCATATTCAAATCTGACTTGGACCATTAAAAAAAGTTCAGTCTGACCCTGGATGTTTAAAAATAATTTTGGCGGTTTTTAAAATTGTTTTAAAGGGAATTGGGAAATATAAAATATGAACAGTAGATGAATGTTAAATTGTCTAATATTTAATTTCCCAACAGATTAATTGATATCATTTGAATTTGTTTTTTTAATAGGCTTGACTGATAAATCCTGAACAGCAAATTATATTTATTCCTTCATCATGAAATATATATATATTTCAAAATAAACAATTTTTTACTTTTGATCTGAATGGTAAAAAAATTAATTTTATAATATGAAAAGGCAAAACTAAATTTATATCCAAACAATTTATAATTTTAAACAACAATAGCCCATTTTAAACTGTCTGCAGGTCTCTGACATTTATATATCAATTAAGCTAACAACTACTCTCCTACCCCCCTTATATGGATATTTATATTTTGATTCTGTTTGTCTAAATAAACTGTTTTTATTATTTTTTTTTATGTAGTTAGCCCCACTAATAGCCATCCTCAAAATTAATCATATATAAATTTAAAAACAAGAAACATTGTAAAACGATAAGATTTTTTGAAAACTTCAAAAAAGCGAGAAATAAGTGTAATT
The DNA here is from genome assembly GCF_954871325.1 of Gordionus sp. m RMFG-2023. Lineage (NCBI taxonomy): Eukaryota > Metazoa > Nematomorpha > Gordioida > Chordodea > Parachordodidae > Gordionus > Gordionus sp. m RMFG-2023. Next base: position 8,827,407 of record NC_088777.1, read on the forward strand.
ATAATATTTCTGGAAACCGGAAATCAAAATATCTATAAAACGTCAAAACCCGAAGAACAATGTAAAATCATAAGGGTTTCCTCAGACCAAAAAATCAAAACTGCTAATAAGTGGGAAAATAAATAAACATTGATATCTTAATTATTTAAAAAAAAAATTAAACCTAGATTCGAGTACGTGGTTCTAACATCGAGAAGAATTTAAAGAATATCAATCGAGTCAAATCCGAAAATATCAGATTCGTAAAAAAAATATATATATAAATTTTGATATTTCATTTATTCCTAATATTTTTGTTTTAACAAATAAATTATATTTACTAATCCTATTCTTAAAAATTGAAGAAATTCTTTCTTTCTTTCTTTCTTTTGCACAGTTAATACACTTAATCAGAAAAATAAGTGGTTAGTTGAGTGTTATACTGTTCTACCTATATCCACGCTTTTTGGTATATCTTCAGTATTGCATTCTTATATATTCACAATAAAAATATTAAATATAATTGAAGAATAATATCATTTATTTGCATTATTTTATTTGTGATTTAATATCTAAAATACAAAAAATCTTCTTTTTAAAAAAAAAGTGCTCTCCTGAACAATTTGAAAATTGGATATAAAACATTATAACACTCAGCCAATTACATATTGCCTGTTAGGTCTTACATTAACCACTTACAATACTCTGAATTAAATTATATATTTATTTAGGCTGATCAACTTTTTCAAAAAATATCATCTGGCTTTGACACTGGGAGCCCCAGAGGCCTATTCCTGCACAATACATTGGTGAAATCCATCGCTAGTTATGGGTTGCTATTTGATCACAGATACTTACATGATAACCCCGATAAAAATATTGAATTAGGTTTCAATTTTGATTTTTGGACATGTGGGTCTTATTATACCAATTAAAATCTCCAATAATTTTTATGAAATTCTTGTGATATTTAATCAGTATAAATAAATATCGTTATTAAATATGAAATTGGTCAATATTTATTGATCAGTAAAAAAAAAATTGATCAATAAAAAAAATAATTTAATGAGTAAAATAACAATAATTTTGTTCAAGTAAAAATATAATTTATTCAGTATCAGGTTTGAGTGTCCCAAGAAAAATAGTGTAACTTTTTACAAATTTCTCATACCAATTGATGCTCAGATGGTTAGAGATCTGACCCAATCTTGGAACAATTTTTCTGATATATTGGATAAGGTTAGGGGGCAGGTAATGTTTGTAGAGATAAGCTAAAAAGTGATGAAATCGATTAAATAGATAATTGATTAGCTAAATATAATAGAATAGATTTTATTATTATTAATATTCGTATCAACATATAACCTTGAATTCATAGCTAGCGCGATCACGATTTTGCCACAATAAATACATTAAATAGTAAATATCATATCGCATTCATAGTTACAGATCGCGCGTATATAGTCGCCATTTAACCAAAAGTTAATTGCAGCAATTTTTTTTAAATGCAAATTATTTTGTGTTTATCTTGTGATTTAGAAATATTGATTCTTTAAATACTGCTTTTGGCATAATAGCACAATTTTACATTTATGTGGTCTTACTACGAGGATATGCTTTTTCTGGTAGACATAGTAACTCCTTGTTTACAAAAATCTTCATTATATAAGACTGGAATACTCTTACCGCCAGTTTTAATGAAATGGCAGGGTAGATATATGAATGTAAAATATATCATTTGAATTGATATTATATTTATTATTTAGTTGATCTCATTAATGAAGATAATGTCAAAACATTTGATGATAGTGACAACATTTGAAAATGTAATTATTCTCAATAGTTCTGCATTAATTAAACTTGGTACTGAGAACTGTTGAATCTCATAGTTTTTATCCTGCCATTTCTTTAAACACTTCTATTAAATCTGGCCATAAAGAATATTCCAGCCTTATCTAATAAATATTTTTGTAAAAGGAGTTACTGTGTCTACCAGAAATGGAATAACCTGGTAGTAAGGCCATGATATAGGAAAATTAATTATGCTAGCAGACCCATTTCTGAGCTCGTTCATTTTGAGCCTTTCTCTTATTGTGCAATCTTTTAAAGTTTTCCACATAGATTTAAGCGTGGAGGCTGAAATGGTATACAAATATAATATATGTGCAAGCTAATTTGCTAATGTTTCCCATATTTTATATTATCAATATTTCGCTTTTTATTATATAAGGTAATTTTAGCTATTTTTTAAAAAAATATCATTTAAATCATAATTTTAACTTGATTGATTTTGAAATCTTCAAAAAAAGTAGCCATTCATTTCAAAAATACCCCTGTAAATGTAAAATAATTTATGTTATATTCTACCAATGGCAGTATTTTACGAATCAATATTCCAAGCGAATACAAAATGATTTGTATTTAAAAAATCTCTGCGATTATATTTTGGTTTAATGGCGACTCTAAAGTGCGATCATTAACCTGAATATGATATGATATTTACTGTATTTTGTATTTATCGCGACGAAATCGCTATTAAAGATCTGCAAATTATGGCCCAGCCCCTATTTTTTAAAAAATTTCGGGTCGAGATGGGCTTAAATGTTTAAATATGATATCATTTTCTCAAATAAATTGATATATTTTACAATTCTTGCAAGAAACAAGGCGCTAATATTTTTTTTAAAATAAAAAATATATAATTTTTCTGTATAAAATTGAATTCTTGGGCTGGGGAACAAATAATTTTTATTTTGGGTCGGTTTTTTCGGCACAAATACTGGATATAATAAAAAATAATAAGGGGGAAAAAATATACTATAAATCAATTAAAATATCTTGTAATAAAAATATTTATATTAAAAAACTGAAAAATAGATATGCTTACTGAAAATGTCTGATATATTATTTATACTCTCAATTTATACTGGAAAAAATATTTTTCGACCCATACTTTTTTTAAAAAACTTTACAGAAGAGTAGTGAAGGTCAGTAAAATTTGATCAAAAATATGAAGATAAAGTTATATATTTTTTTACAAATTCTGCCTTTAAGATATGATAAAAAACATATAAATCAATATCTTAAATACACTATTTTTAAAATTTTGTCAATTTTAGTGCGTAATTGAGCGTTTTTTTTTAAAAAATCAAACTGATATTTAAAAATTGTTATCAATTTGCGTGATACCATTTGAAATGCATTGTCTGCGTTTTGCATAACAAAACTAAAACTCTCAATTAGATCGCACTGTTAGGCCTTTTGTGGTGAGACTGACATCTTTTTTTAAAAAATATTAAATGATTTATTGTTATAACACTAAAGAAATTAGTCTAACGTCAAAAGATGGATTCAATCTCGGTCCTTTTGAACCCTTAGATAGGGAAAGCTTTCCCATCTCATATTTGGCCTTCTGGACCATTTCGGTTTCAAAGATCAGATGGTCTAGACTTTTGACCATATTTTTTAAAAAGCCGTTTTTTTTAACACTATTTATAATATGTATGATAATTCAGGGAATGCAGAGAAAGAACAAGCACCAGGAGAGGGGGAAGATCTCAATTCTGGAAACGAGGAAAATGAAAACTTGATGGAAGAGACAATTGGTTTGTAGATAAATTTAATAAATCTTTTTAAAATTGAAATTTTTATTAAAATATCATTTGATGAGATACTGAGCTTTTATGAGCTGACAGATAAGTGAATGCAATATAACAATTCTTATTTAATCTCGCTTAATCCTAATTAGTGGCTAAAACTAATTAGACCCTGGCTAATCATCCGTCAGTGTTATGTAAGATGAGCATAGCTTCAATTATTATTTAATCATATTTATTAAAATTATTTTATCTATATTTTTACATAATACATGACGGACATTTAGCCAAGCTCCATAGCCGATTCACCTAAAAAATGGCTAATTTTGAGTGGGTTAAATTAGCCGACTACTCAATTTTAGGTATATTGGCAAATTATAGTCTTACTAAAAATAACTTAGAAAAATTTTTTTTATAACATATTTTTGGAATGTAATCACAAAAATAACTGGTTTTTTTCAAGCCACCATTTTAAATGTTAAATAGTTATATATGCTCCTCGATATTTTTAGATACATTATGATTCCCAATTTTATTGTTTACAGTATTGTGATGATTTTATGAAACATGTTGACGATTAAATTAATACCCATCCAGATAAAAGTATTCTGCTTGAAAAAATAATTAAAACACATTTACACATTATTGAAAAATTTAATATAACCTTTCTTTTCCTTTAAAATTTGTTTTTATGACCGAGGTTTTTTTTTATAAAATTAATTTTTATCTATAAACTGGAAGACTTTTTGAATAAGTTAAAAAATACACAATTTTTTGGGGTAAAACTTAAGGTCAAATTATGATAATTTTTTAACTTTATTTTTTCATTGTTTATTTTATTTTCTATTAAATTTGCCCTTCTTATATTATAGTTTCTAAAATGACCTGTGAAATCTTTATTTAACTTGTATTTATTTTATTTATATAAAAGTTCAAAATATATTTAGTCTTCTATTTGAATTGCACATAATATAACGAAAAAATATATCTATATTATATAATAATCTAGTGTAATTATCTATTTGGATCAGATTCTCTCTTCAATATATTGTATCGTATGTGAGTAGAAGGCTGTGAAATCGAAATTAAGCAAAAGGCTAGTTATTGCCACGATTATATATATTCTCTTATTTGGTTTGGGATATATAGATCGATATTGATTTTCAAAACGTCAAAAAAAATTTCAATGGGGTTTAGTTGCGTGGAATAAGATGGAAGATATATTTTGATAACTTTGAGTTATTATATGGGCGCGATGAATAGTCACATTATTTATTATTATGAGTGAATTCAACGGAAAAATGGATGAAAATTCACCCAGGTAAGTTTTAAATCACATTGTTGTCCGTCTATAATTATGTATTTTTTGAGACCATTAATTTCTATGGTACACAAAACCAATATGCTTTTCCCCTTTGAAGAAGGGAGTTTGACGGATGACATCATATCCAGAGGTGCCCCTCCATAGTGGGAAATGACGTGTTAAGCCTGTTTCATCTAAATGGAATATATTTTGAAATGGCACCTTCATCATTTTTAAGCTATATTATTTACGAATATTTATAACATCTGGGGAATTCCGTCTATCGGGTTCTTTTCCAACCCTTTCCCAGTTCCATCCCATTGATTTAATGCTTCTAGATATTTTCGAAATACTCATTTTGAGATTAAGTGGTAAATTTTCTACTATATTTTTTATCTTCAATCCATTATTATGTTAAAGTAGCTGTTTAATTTTAGATATTAATCCCAATCATTCTTTTTGTTCCTCCCTCTTTGATTGACTATGTAATCGGCCAAAAGAGATCATCTTAGTATTTGGGGAAGGTAATCCGTTTTGAATCGGTATACTGAGGCAACGGATAAATTGCGGTCTTGCGCCATTGTTTCTATACTCGCCTGTTCATGTATAGGTTTACTGAGCTATTTTTTGGCTATGGCGATTTTTTCCTGACTCCAATTGCTATATTTCTTTTGTGTTTGAGTATAAGTATCAATTGTAGAAACATTTTTTTGACTGGGTAAAGAATCATTTGTTATATCAAATGAAACTGAACATTAAATATGATAATAAGATGGTTCTTCCTGTGAGGAAAAATATAAATAATATATTAAATGCTACAAACCTGTAGATGTAGAAAGATCCAAGATAAGAGAAATAAAATTATTCATTATAAATAAATTAAGAAAAGTTTTAAAAAAATAATTTAAGTATTAAAAAAAAATTTAAAGAAAAAATAGAGGATTGTTTTAAATTTTTTTAAATAAATTGCAAATGTGTTTTTTTGATATTTTTGCAAGCAAAATACTTTTATCTGGATAGTTTTTAATTTAATAGTCAACATGTTTCATAAAATTATTACAACATATAATATTTTATTCGCAGTACTGGTTTCTTAGTCTAGGGATGCATATTTTTGGGGAAGAACTAGCACCCATTTTTAGACACGAAATTTGAAAATTTTATGAAAAACACATGTTATTTTTATTTTTTGAGGTTTTTTCATTACAATTTTATTGCTTGAATTAAATTTGTATAACCCAAAATTATTTTGTATAATAAAATTATATTATATACTTAATCATGTAAAGTAACTTTTAGTATAACCAGTTGCAAGTCATATTTTTAAATAAAATTTATTAAGTAATTATAACCAGTTATTTTTTAAGGTAACTATTGTTGTGATTTTTAAAAACGGTAACACAATATTTTAGCCAAAAATAATACACAAGTCTGGAGATTTTGCTCATAGATGGCAGAGAGAGAGACTTGGATATCCAAAATCTCGAAGCTCGCCTAATTTTTTTTTGGCGAAAATATTGGATTAGCTTTTTTAAAAATCGAACCGTTTAACAACACTGTATAGTAAATTCACTAGTTTTACTCTTAATAGAGAGTGTGTCCATTCATTTACTTATCCTGATCATTGAGGCTATGTCAAGAGTGACATTTCATAGTATCTGATGTCTTGTCAAATTAGATTCGCATTTTACTTTTTAACCTTTTTTATTCGTACAAAGGTTTATATGGCATATTAATAAATGAGTAAGTAATTATTTTGCATAATTTTTTAAAGATATTTTTGTTAATCTATTTATATTAATTTATTTAATACCTAATAATGCGCACAGATTGATCGTTTGCGTTTTGTATATCTTTTTAAATTTAAAAAAAACGTAACTTATTCATTGTTTATGAGTTTACCTGCCTTTTTATCAGTATCGTCAATTCAAATGTTTAACTAAGTTATAAAAAAAGAATTAGTTTTTATAAATTATAGTAGGGAACATTCCATGATAAATCAACCACGATTCGGCCAATCTTTCGATTTTTTAAAAATTTGATATGCAATGATAGATTAATGTAATTAAGAGATACGTAAAAGGCCTAACATTTATAATTGTGGAAAAGAGGTCGTCCGAAACGATTTGTCATGTTATGGCCCAAATTCTTTTATTGATTTAAACCCCCATTGATTGTTATTTTATCTTACAGGATAAATAATCCTTAAAATAATATCAAATACCTCAAGGAAAACTCATTAAAAACTGATTTAATAAAATATTTAGACACTTTTCTAATCATTTTTATTGATTTTGAAAATGAGGCTGTCCGCTTCCCAGATTATTTTTATAAATATAAAGGGCGTTTTTATAGTAAATTTTTTATAGAAAATGAAGCATTATTTCCAAAAAAAAATTTTTGGCCGGAAATTGACGAAAATTAATTTTTTTAAAATTTAATAATATAATCAATTATGTAGTTTTTAAGATATGTATAATTGAATGAAGGGAGGTAATGATAAAAACATTAACCTTTCTTTGCTTAACCAAATAGAATGACCCATTATTGTCTGCCTTTTTATTTGACTAACTTCTACTAAATATTCCATTTTAAAAGATAAATTAAAAAATTTTTTTTATATAATATTAAATTTAATTTACATATATATATATATATTTAAAAACTAGGAATGGATTTGTAGTTCCCTCCCTTATTATTATTTTATATGAGTAACAAGGTTTTGTCGGCTTTCTTACCAAAAAACCCAAGTTCTTGAAGTGGTCGCAGACCAATTTACAAAATAAATGAATTAAAAAATATTTTAAAAGCGTTCTAAACGGTAATTTCACTTTGCACGATGCAATTTGAAATGCATTCTTTGCGTTTGCAACCCAGCATTAAAACGCTCAATCTGTGTGCACTAGTTATTAAATAGTTTTTGATTAGTCCTTTAGGTAAAAAGTTTTTTATTTATTTATGTTTACAAAAAAAATAATACAGACGAATATATTAGAAAAATCGATTATAACAAATATATAATTTGTTCTGCCACCCAGGATATTGGGTTTTCCAAAGATAACGAAGTTTATTATTACATTTATTTATTTATCCGCGTCCCATATTGGCTATCCTGGTTTTCATAATTAATTAGAGTAATAGATACAATCATCTAGATTCATTCATAATGATGCCATTTTAAAGCGTCGTTAAATGCAAATCAGCGGGAAACTATGTGACACGCCATTTTGGTGACTTATATAGGATTCAAATTTAACTATTTGAATTTTGTTCTGCCTAATACATATTTTCTTATGAGAATAGCTTTGGAATAATTGAGAAGTTAGGACATTTTTTACTTAAATTTTTTTATATATGTTATGCGTAATCAAAATGGCTTTCTCAGCTGTTTTTCATTGATGGGCACTTTTAATGAATGCATAGTCAATCTAGGTATTACTAGATGTCAATAGTTAGTACACTTCAAACCTTTCTAGAAAATAATATTTCTTTTCCCACCTTTTTTCAAATGGAACCTAAAAAACATTACATTGAAAACTTATTTTTTTTAAAAAAAAGTTAAACGTGTCTAGGATGTTTGACAAAATGCGAATTTCCGAATCTCGTAACGGCTATGATGGCGCTAAGGTGGGTCAATTCGGGTTAGAAAATGTATCCTATACCCTTTTAGATATGATGGAGGACAATAACAATATCGGGGAAGACCATGAGGTATAAAATTTGATTAAAAATGTATGAGGATTTTTAAATATGAAATTAAACTTGCCGCAATCATCAAATAAGTGCTATTGAGGTATATTATAAGTACACCATAAAGTGATATAATATTTAGATCATTTATAAGATCGTTCCATTGGAATGGACGCTGTTTTTAAATTGGCTGTGTAACATTTTATATAATACACAGTTATAAAAGATATATTGGATAAGTCATTAAATCACGAGAAAATTTTTTCGTGTGTTTTTTAATATTGTACAAAAAAACACGTGATTTCTTTTTATATATTATATAAATTTCATAAAAAATTTTTTTTTAGATAATTAAGGAATTTATTTGAATGAACATCAAATATTAAACATAAATTTAATATTTTAAATGTAAAAATTGTCATATATAAATTTATGTAATTTCAAAATTTAATTAATTTATTAAAATTAGACATGTCCAATATTTCTATAGCAATATTCCCAAATATATAAGTGACATCATTGTTTTCTCCCCGTTCGTGGAATGTTGACCTTTAGATCCATCCATACACGTTCTATTCGATGAGTTCATATGGATAGGATCGAATTTGGACTATTATATAATGAATATTGTTCATATCTTTTTAATTAAATTTGCATAGCTTGATATTTTTTAAAAATTAAATCTTCAGATTTATCAATATTTAGGGGAACCGTGATTATTTTAGAATTTAAAAGTAAAGCACCTACCACCGGGTATGACGAAATACTGCATTGCTAAATTGCATCTGCTAAAAAGGCAATTAATCAAAAAATTTTAAACATATGTTTTTATATTTCTTAATAAATTTTTTATTAAGTAAAAAAGTAAAGAGATTAATTATCTAACTATTATAAAAACCAATTTAGAACTGTATAATAAATATATATAAATTTAACATATTTTCGTCACAATTATCATTTAAAATTGACAGGCGACATCTGATTGATTTTCACACTCGTAATTTTTATATCTTCCAGGGTTTCAGAAATATTATTTCCCATATTTCCAATTCTATCTTTCTCCATACTCTTATTTTCCAAAATTTTATTTCCCCTGTTATTAAACATTTTGATTGCCTTTTTTTCCCATCATTTATTATATTGATTATCTTCTGACCCTTGATTTTCCTCTAAATTTACAATCTATATCTTCCAGAATTTTTAAAATATTATATATATATATATATATATACTAAATTATTTTTAAAACAAAACAGTAGAAGAGGTATAAAAAAGATATATTACCAGACATAGAGCCGAAGTGGAGATAAAATTAGATCTACATATCTCGAAAGAAACTAATAGATTTTTCTTTAGGATCTCCAGTGATTGTAGTTAACTTTTTATCTAAAGTTTTTAAAAATAGAATCTTTCTTTCCGAAATTCCCTGATGTGGAAAAACAAAGGGTAAAGGGTAAATTTTCTAATTGTGAATACTTGAATAATTTGATTTTTATAACGTGCTTATTTTTTAGAATTCGAATCTCACTTTAATTAATAGAGTATATATCGTCGCTTGAGAATTAAAATAATCATTTCCACTAATTTAACAGGAGAGAAATTTTAAAAAAATTTACATTTCTTATTGTTTTCAATAGGATTGTTAACCTAGTGTCTAGTTTAATTTGAGTTATTTTATAAATGTTTCTGATTTTTTTATTTAGATGGAATAGTATAATTAATCATAAAAAAATGATATCATCTTTAAAAAAGAAATTATTTTTGACAAAAAGTGGATATAGAATAATCTAATTCTTATGCGACGATATAATCAATTTTGATTTGTAAATGGAAATTGAGACAGTGCTTTCTAAAATTTAAAATAACTAGAGTTAAAATTTAAATAAGCAGGGATTTGAATCCAAACCCTGAACCCTGGTATTTTGGCTAAGCCCGGACTCTTTTTAAAAGAGGAGAGTTCTAAGAGTCAAAAAATTTCTTCCTTTCTTTTAAATATATGATAAATAAATTTTTTTTAAAAAAAATTAACCGGTCAATAATTTAATTTTTTTTTGTTTATGAAATCTCAAACTTTTAACTGTTCTTTGTATTTCAACAGTTTTATCATATTTAATTTTTTTTTCTTAAAAAAAATTCCAAAAATTATTCTCCCGTCTAAATTTTACTATCCCCTATGAATTATAGGTCACAGTGCAGAAAAATATTATGTGTATACCTATTATAAAATGGGGGAAATTGTTTGAAAATTAATATATAAAGAAGTTGGGAGATGGGGGGATACTTCGGATAGTTGTTGCAGAGAAAAACAAGTAGGTACCTGGTTTCAGAGAGAACAATAAGGCACCAGTGGGTTTCCACTGGTTAAATATGGGCTACCAGAAGCGAATATTAAAAATTGGTGTGATATTGTCATACCAAAAGAATTAGAAAATGGGGGAAATAATGCACTAGTGATAACGTATTTCAGATTCAGGAACGTCATTATGTGCAGGACTGTCCAGTCCCAAGCAAAGAATCAGACGAGAGAAGTTTACAGATAACGGTGATGAGAATGATAGCAGGGGTAAAGGGTTAGATAAAAAATACAAATATATTGGGTGGGTAAACGAGAGGGAAGAAGACCAAATCCAATGGATCACCAAGCTTAAAACCAATATCACTAAATATAAATTGAATAGAATAAGAGATATCGAAGAAGCTTATCACCCGAAAATTTGAAAGTCAAAAAGGAAAAAAATAATTCCAAATATGATATTTACGTTATCCACCTTACGTTACTGTAAACTGATATATAGAAATTTACCTTCACCCTCATCTTGGCGGGAGAGTGGCAACGTCTTTTGGCGGCAAATGGAGGTCTAAAAGGTTCCCTGTGATCTGGGTCTAGAATAGGATCACCGTCTCCTCGACGGGGTGTAAAAACCACTTAAAGAGGTTGATGTCAGGAAGGGCATCCGATTGTAAAAACCATGCTACAAAAATTTCCCTATGGTTACAACAAAGCATGGGCGGGGTACAGCCCAAAGTACCCCGTGGGCCTCCTCATCCGCCTACGACAAAAAGAAGGATGGGAAACCTGGTGGAACCACTATTCATGAAAATGAAACCTATGACGGCCATAAACGACCTAATAAAAAGTGGAGAAACCAGTTTACGGGTGATCGAGTTAGGGTCGCGATATGGAATGTTGGGAGTATGACGGGAAGAGCGGGAGAAGTCGTCGATGTATTGCACAGAAGACATATAGATGTGTGTTGCATACAGGAGACTAGATGGAAAGGAAATTGGACCAGAATGATTGGCAAGACTAGCGAAAAGTATAAATTCTTTTGGCAAGGAGGTAATGATGGTAAGGCTGGAGTTGGGGTATTGATTGCGGAGAAATTGGTAGACAAAGTAGTCGAAGTGAGAAAGCTAGACAACCAGATAATGGTTATCAAGATGATTATTGGTAGAAAGCTATATAATATGATCTCGGCATATGTTCCTCAGGTTGGAAGAAGTGAAGAAGAGAAAGATGTATTTTGGGACAGTCTATTGGGGGTGACATCGAGACTGGCAAATGAAGAGGGGATTATCCTGGCTGGCGATCTGAATGGACATGTGGGAGCGAGTAGTGAGGGTTATGAAGGAGTACATGGAGGGTTCAGTTACGGCATGAGAAATTTGGAAGGAGAGAGGATTTTAGAATTTAGTGATGCTATGGATATGATTGTTTGTAATACAATGTTTAAGAAAGAATCAGAGAAGCTGGTGACTTATAAGTCGGGTAGTACCAAAAGTGTTGTGGATTACTTGTTATTAAGGAGATGTGATCGATGTATAATAAAAAATGTGAAAGTGATACCGGGAGAGGAATGTATAAATCAGCATCGACTAGTTGTAGGAGATCTCACTCTTAAAGGTGCCAGGGTCACTAAAAGAAAGTTTGTCCCAAGGCTGAAGGTTTGGAAATTGGAGAATGCTAGACGTCAATTCAATATGGCATTGGCGATTAGGGAGGCGGAGGTGGCACAAGCATCTGGGGTGAATGACAAGTGGGAAGCCATGAAGAAAGCTTGGGTAATGACAACTGAGGAGGTATGTGGATGGACAAAAGGGCCGCCTAGACATAAGGAGACTTGGTGGTGGAGCCCAGAGGTAGCGAAAGCCGTGGATGAGAAACGGAGGTGTTTCAAAGTATGGTATAATAGCAAAGAAAATAGTGATAATGATATTTACAAGATGGCTAAAAGAAATGCTAAGAAATTAATAGCGAAGGCTCAAGAAGAAAAAAGACACGAGTTTGCTAAAGAAATGAAATGCGCTGATGGAATTGGAAATATGGTTAGAATGGCAAAACAGATGTCAAAAAAGAGGCAGGATGTGATAGGTGTAAAGTGTTTGAAAAATATGGAAGGAAAAATGACGATTGATAGTAGTGGTATTAAGAACACCTGGAAGATTTACATGAAAGGACTTTTGAATGAAGAAAATGAATGGAATAATAATATTAGTTGTGCAAAGGTAGAAGGTCCAGGGTGTAAATTTGGCAAGGACAAGATAAGGAGAGCAGTGAAAAAGATGAAGAAAGGGAAGGCATCGGGTTTAACGATGGTGGTATCAGAGATGTTTAAAGGTTCTGATGATTTAGGGATTGAATGGTTAATGAATTTAGCAAATCAGATTGTCACAGAAGGTACTATTCCCGAGGACTGGCGAAGAAGTATAATTATCCCAGTATACAAGGGGAAAGGTGATCCTTTAGATTGTGGGTCTTACAGAGCTATTAAACTCTTGGAACATGCAATGAAAGTATTTGAGAGAGTGTTAGAAAAGCGGATAAGGGAACAAATCAAAATTGATGAAATGCAGTTTGGTTTTACATCGGGAAAAGGCTCGACAGATGCAATTTTTGTGGTGAGACAAATTCAGGAGAAGTATCTTGCGAAGGAAAAGAAACTCTATTATGCGTTTGTTGATTTGGAGAAAGCATTTGATAGGGTGCCGCGTGAGATTACAAGATGGGCCTTGAGAAAATCCGGTGTGGAGGAATGGTTAGTTACCGCAGTGATGGCAATGTATGTTGGAGCACAAACAGCAGTACGGACGGATCATGGTGATAGTGACAGCTTTGAGGTGAAGGTAGGACTTCATCAAGGATCCGTGCTGAGTCCATTATTATTTATCTTAGTAATGGATGTGGTGGCTAGAGAAATGCGTGAAGGACTTCCCTGGGAGATATTATATGCAGATGACCTTGTATTAATGGCAAACAGTGAGGGAGAATTGAGGGATAAAGTTAGTAAATGGAAGATGACTATGGAAGCAAAGGGCCTGAAAATGAATGCATCAAAAACAAAGGTGATGATTGGTGGGGAAAATCTAAAGATAGAAGAATCAGGTAAGTGGCCTTGTGGTGTATGTGGGAAAGGAGTTGCTAGAAATTCTATCCAATGCACCAGATGCCAGAAATGGGTACATAAAAGATGTAGTGGGAAAAAAGGCAGTTTGATGTTAGAAAGAATGACCTTTATTTGTAAAACATGCATGAAAGGGATACATAATAATGATAACCTAAAAAATGGTGGTCTGGATATTGGCAATGGGTTAACCCTAGAAAAAGTGGATAAGTTTTGTTATTTAGGTGATATGCTAAACGCAGATGGTGGTGTAGATTCTGCTGTTGTTGCAAGGATCAGACAAGCTTGGAATAAGTTCAGAGAGATGTCATCTATTCTTACAAATAAAAAAGTTTCTCTGAAGTTAAAGGGGAAAGTTTACGTAAGCTGCGTGAGGAGTTGTTTAGTTTATTGCGGTGAAACATGGGCAATGAAAGCAATTCACGAAGCCAAATTAGAAAGAACAGAGATGAGGATGGTTAGATGGATGTGTGGGGTATCTCTAAGAGAGAGAAAAACTAGCAAGGAATTGCGAGCAAGATTAGGTATAGAAATGGTTGGTATGGTAATGCGACGAAATAGACTAAGATGGTTTGGGCATGTGGAACGTATGACAAGAGATGACTGGGTAAAGAGATGCACAATGATGGAAGTAGGAGGATCAAGACCTAGAGGAAGACCCAAGATGACGTGGACAAATGTGATAGCGGCGGATATGAGAAGCTTGAATCTTACAAGTATTGATGCTCAGGACCGTCAAAAATGGAAAAGAAAAATCAGAGGGAAAACTGGCCTACCCGGGTAAACCTGGAAATCGCCATAAAACGGAGAAGAAGAAATTTGTGTTTTTAAAATTTTTATTTTTTTTGATTCCTTATTTTTATAAATAAATAAAAATATATTAAATAAAATAATTTAAAATACACAACACTACAAATCTATTTTAAATTAATATTAAAGTAAAAAAATTATTTAATAAAATTTTTTTTATCAAATCGCCCCTTTCTGCACAATCGTTTAGTAATAATGATTAGAAAACTGCGAGGCTCGGGTATAACTCGGCATTAAAAAATTTGTGCTCGGATCGGGTTGTAAAAGCTGTTTCGACCCTAAGCCTGACCCTACCATAAAAATAAATATTAATATCCTAAATAATATTATAATTCATAATGTCAATTATAACCCATATCATTATTTATTTATCACATTTTATCCAAAATGTCAATCAGAATAACTAGTCATTTTCAATTACTATTTTATAATTTACATAACATCCATACACCAAACTATTTTATGTTGATTGTATCGCATAATTAAAGCGATATTATTACATACCATATTTTTATCATATTCTATCAAGTTAAATAAAATATATTTTACTAATATCTATTTAATTAAATATTTTTTTATTATTAAAATGTCTATTTTATTATATTATTATAAAAATATTTAAAAAAACTATTCTATTAACGGAGGTGGGACTTCAAGTTTCCCAAAAACATGAATAATTATATTTTGTTTTAAAAAATAAAATTTTCTGGATTCTGATGCAAGGGATCTTATTTTCTCGCCTATATTTTTAAAAATGCTTAAGTTCCGCATGAATATGTCCAAGGAAAGAGATAACGATTGGTAAAAAAAATAAAATTTGTTAATTTCAAATATTTAATTGTTTTTTTTCCGACTATATCTACCGGGTCAGAATTTAAATTTTTAAAAAATTAAGCATGTGAAGTCCCGAATTAAGGATTTACCTAAATACCAAGAAACAGAAGTTAAGCCATCTGGTCTTAGGACATCATATAATGATAAATTAGCAGGCTCCAGGATGTTTGGTATTCGGGACCACGTAAAAGAAAAGCTAATAACTGAATTAATTGCTGTGTCTTTCATGTGATACAATTAGAACCTGTCTCCCTTTGTAATCAACTAATATTTTACATTTTATGCATGTATGTAGTAACTATGTTATATCCAATTCTATGGTCTATGGCAACTCTTAATTGTTCATCGATAAGTGGTTACCTAGTTTACTACTTGGTAATGTTTCCAGACATTCATAATAACTAGTACAGTCAGCATTTTGTAATAGTTGAATATATTCTAAAAGGGGTGGGAGGGAGGGGGGCGTAGGGTTGATGAGAGTATTTTTAAAAAAAATTTAATCAAAGGTTCATTGATTAATGTGTTAAAATTGTGGGTGAAACTCAGGTAGAGCTAAAGATATCCAAAGTCTGATTAAAAGGTTATCTTTAAGAGTACTTTATCGTGCCGTATCTCCCTGATAGAATTAATATACTACTTTGCACGGAAATGATATATACTCAACAAACTTTATTAGTAATATAATATTTATAAGAATTTACAACCAAAGAATATCAATTAAAAAAAATTACTATTTTATAAAGA
This sequence comes from Gordionus sp. m RMFG-2023, assembly GCF_954871325.1. Taxonomy (NCBI): domain Eukaryota; kingdom Metazoa; phylum Nematomorpha; class Gordioida; order Chordodea; family Parachordodidae; genus Gordionus; species Gordionus sp. m RMFG-2023. The sequence goes on from NC_088777.1 coordinate 8,843,765, forward strand.
AAAAAAAATCAACTAAACTAATTACAATTTCGCTTCCCTTTTATAGAGAAGTGAATAATAATTTTAAAAAATAACCAAACTAAAAATAACTTTTTTTAAAAGAATAATTTATCATATCATAATGATTCTGCCATAACTAACTTTTAAAAATATATAAATAATTTATTAACGTGATTAAAAATATAATTAAATACAATATCACAATGATTCTGCCATAACTAACTTTTATAATCTAAAAATAAAATTAAAATATAATTAAATACAATTCATCATGATTTCCTAAAACAACTAATAATATATAACGACACAATCATCTCCCAAAGACTATGACTCATTTGGAACATTCCCTCCTTTTACCAACTCTTGGCGAATGCTTGTATTCTTTCTTCCCCACCCGCAGCTTTGGCACCTCATCAGACATTTCTTTAACACTGCTACCCGCTTCTTTTTTCCTTTTCACCACCCACTCCTCCCTGAGGTTGGTCATATCGCTCCCTTGGACACCATCTTCGGATGTGTCCCGCTTTTCCGCAGCCATAAAATAAATTCATATCTTCAGCATTCCTCCATCCATCCCTTGTTCGACTCACCGACCTCTCGCGTAGCGGTACTTGTGTCGCCTCAGGTTTCCCCTCGTTAGCCAATGTTCTCCATTCACTAGCTAGGGGTTCCGTTTCCTTGCTAATTATCGTAGTTCTAACCAGATGAGTCCCCAGATCGACATATCTACACATATATTTGAAATTAAATACCCTCATATCTTCCCCCCACCCGATTTTTTACACAAATCATTAAAAAAATAACCAAACTAAAAATAACTCTTTTTAAAATTATAATTTATCATATCATAATGATTCTGCCTGGTTATTTTTAAAAATTATTATTCACTTCCCTATAAAAGGGAAGATTGTAATTAGTTTAGTTGATTTTTTTTCTTTATAAAATCGTAATTTTAATTGATATTCTTTGGTTGTAAATTCTTGGAAATACTATTTTACTAATAAAGTTTCTCGAGGAGATACGGCACGACGTTAAAAAGATAAAAGAAGATATCATTGCGTTATTCATCAAACGCAATGCCAAAAATGAAGAAAGAGAAATAAATCTATACCATCCCTTTTCTAGGGTAATTGTGAGAAGCCCTCCAGTTATAATCTTTCAATTTTATATTTAAAATATTTTCTAATATACTTTTAATGATTTCATGAAAACGATTAACAATTTCATTATTTAAAACAAAGTAAGAAGATCTAAAAATATGTAAAATCTTTGGTAGGAATAGATAATTTTTTTCCCCCATAAACCCCTCACAGTTAGAAAAACTGCTTAAAAGTGATCCAAGAAGATTAATTTCACTTTATTTAAAAAAATTTAATTAAATATATTTCATATTAAAATAATTATTTTAATGGATGCCAAATTAAAAGAAATTGATGAAAGCAATTAATATGAATATGAAGTAGTGATCTGCATCAGGCCTAATTTTTTAAGCCCGGCCCGAACCCGAAATTTTTAAAAAAAGTTGTGCCAGTCCAGCCTGAACTCGAAATTTTTTTAAAAAATTTTATCGACCCAGCATGGCCCGAATTTATTTAAATATAGAAATTTATCATTATAATTACTCCAAATAAAAGACATATGTTATATGTCGTTTAGTTTCAATAAATAAATACATAAAATTGATAAATTTAGATATATTTTAAAAATATTCCAAGGTCCAACCCAACCCCGGCCCGAACCCGATTATTTTAAATTTGCAGATCTTGTGAAGTAAGAGAAAATGACAATGGTAAATCTGAGGTCTGGAAATTTTTTTTTATTTATATATGATGAAAAGAATATAAAAATTAATTATGTGATTTGCAATTTTTGCAAATTTATATATGTTTATAATTCTATAATATAATTAATTACATTTTGTTTTATAAATTGAAGATTTTTTTATGATAAAAGATCTTATAAGACATTATAGGGACATTTACAAATCTATTTATTTGATTCTTATTTAAGATTCAAAATATTTATGGATATAGTAAATTTAGAATAAATATCAGCCTTTAGGGTATATAATATCAAAAACCTTACTTTAATTTTATTTTTCATTTTAAAATTTAATAAATATATCTCCGAAAGAGGGCGCTAAATACATAAATAATAAATTAGGGAAACCGAATGAGTATTGGTTACCGCTTTTTTATTTTTGGGTGTAGATGCTATTGTAAAAGAAGTTTCTTTTTATAATCTACTATGGCGAGGTAAATTATTGTAAAAGAAGTTTATCTTTGTTGTAAGAGAAATTGTTGTAAAAGAAGTTTATCTTTTTTATAAGAGAAGTTCTTTATAATCTACTATTACAATGTAATTTTTTCTATATTTTAATTGGACAACAGCAATTTTTACACCTTTTATTCTTATTCTTTTTTAACGAAATATATATTTTTTTATTTAAAAAAACGTGAATAATATTTAATAGAACAAAAATAGTAATTCATATTTCAAGAAAAACGAAATCATTATATATTCCAAAACTTCCTTGACATATTGTTACAATAATACTTTCGAAAATATGTTATTACAACAGAAAAATTAGTAAAAAATGATAGGTTTCTTTGAAATTTAATTTTCGAGCAAGCTTAGAATCGAAAAATAAGAGCAAACTTGTAACGTATCAGAGTTAAACCTTTTCTCGAAGGAATTTTAGCCAATTCCGAGAAACAATTAGCGAAAACAATATAGCGATATTTTTCCGCGACAACCATAACCTCAATATTTTAGATCGACACTACATTTTAGCGGATGTTTGATCTTTCGTGTTTAAGTCAGGAAAACGGACATTTTGGGTAAATTTTTTAACCCAGTTAGTCACTCCCCCCCCCCCATCACGTAAATGTTTAAAATGTTCTTTATATCATTAATAATAAATTTTAATAAATATTCTGAAATGCTTATAATACTTAATTAATATTAAAAATATTGAAAACTAAGAATTTTTATAAATTATAGAAAAAAATTTTTATTAAATTTTCCGAATTAATTTTTTTTAACGATTTTTTTAAATCATTTGTGTTAATAATAAAAGGAAATCTCATTTTTTAAAAAAATCTTATTCTCTATAAAAATTTTGTTCTTTTATAGGAACCCCTAAATAAAACCTTAAAATGTAAACTATATATATTTTAAAAAAAAATTCATCGAGACTTTTGAATGCCCTCTATCTATTTACACAATTCACATTGATATAGCCTTCTGATATAAAAGTGACTTCATTTGAAGATCTTCATCACTCTGGCTTCATTACCTATTTCAATAAATAAATATAACTGCAAAATTATGATCATTAAAAAAAATTACAAAATTCTATTGGATAAGATAAATTTGTAATTCTTTATGAAGAAAGCCTCTAATAAATCAAATGAAAGAACGATTTTTTCTTCAAGACATATTAAAAATCCTCTCCAAGGCTGCATTTGAAAAGGAAATTGAAAATATATAATCACATATTTTTCCTAGTTTAAAAATTTTTATCCTTTTTGATAAGATAAATAAATTCTCAATATTTATGAATTTGAAATGTATAACAATTTTGCAAATATATCATTATATTTACATTTTTAAGTTTAAAGTTATTTACAATTCTTTCAAAATGTACTTTCAATGTCTTAACTCCGTTAGTCTTCGACGAATGATATAAAAATTATTGATGAATGTTTTTATTAAAGTCTTTCTATTAGTGGGAGGCATCTTGTAGAGACATTTTATACAAATAGTAACAGAATTTTTATAAAATATAAATGAAATATACAGCGGGGGTTTTTTCGATTCGTTGCGTTATTCTTTGCATGACGAAATTTATTTTGAGGGATTGCATCTTGCCTATGCAAGTCCACTCGACCATAAATAAATTATATTTTCAATTACCCGTGCAATTTTTTTATTGAAAGATTTATTTACATTGTTAATGTTATCATATCAAATGTGAGTATATAATATATTGAAAAGCTTAACCAAATAATATTTAAATTTAAAAAAAATTATGAACCTTTATTAACATTAAAAAAATATATATTACTACACAAACATAAATCAATTTTAAATGTTCCAAACACTTTTTCGCGATTTTTTTACCTTGCCGTTTATCGCGAAGGTTGGACAATTTTTTCCCACCAAACTTTTATAACGAAGAAACTATCGCGTTGCTTCGGGCTCATTCGAGTGAAGGGGCTTCTACTCGGGACAGATAACTTAAGGTCGTCATTGAAATTAGAGGGGGTAGTTAGTTATGAAGTGGCTATTTTTATTTGAATAAAATTGAATTACACTTTTGTAATTCGTAACGAAAAGAGAAGTTATTTTTGACACGTTATTCGTGGGATTGACGAGGTAATGAATAGCGGAACACATTTAACAGAATTTTGCAAAAAAAAATCCTCATAAAATCTGTATCTTGATGTGTGACCATTTTTAGTTAGCTGATTTTTCTACCACACTAAACCTTTTAAAGTATTTTGAATTTTTAAGTGAAAAAACATGACACATTATAAATAGCTACAGGGTTCATAGGACAAATTAGAAACTTATTTTCTTTATATTTGCTAATATAATCTTATAATATTAGTCTGGACGGATAGCTTTATATAATGTATTATAGAATAAATATATCTAATATTTTTAAAATTCTTTAATTTATTTTTAGGATATAAAAATATACTGAGTTGATATAAGAGAAATTTTTTTAATCGATAAGTAGATATCAATGGTTTATTTTTTAAACCTTAAATTTTATTATTTTAAATAGATATAAGAAATTTCATACTTGTCCCTGACAATACCCGAGGGCCTTTGATATTATAAAAGAACTCAAAATTATTTTATTAGCTTTCATTTGATACCATTGCCTCGATATTTTTTTAGGAAAGTTTTCACCCCCCCCCCCCTTCCCCATATTCCCATGACATAAACCTGAAGACAAAAGTAGATTAATTTTGACACACAAAAAATCATGCCTAAGATAAATGTACTTAATTTTTAAAAAAATAGTAAAAATTTCAGAACGATATTTTATATTTTTTGAAAAATCAAATTCTGAAAAATCAAAATTTTTACTCTGCAAAATCTAGTGGGAATTCAGTAAAAAGAATTTTTAGGTTGTTTTAATTCTGAGGTGAATAACGCCAGCAATGCAATAATAAGTTATCGGCGATTTTGGGTCGGCTATGTCAAATCATAATATTTTAATATTTTTTGGAATAATTTTTTGCAAGTATAAACCTAGAAAACAAAAATAATGGATAACCCACGCAAAACAGTATTTGGTCTTTGGCCGGTTTTGGGTTGGCAATCGATCAAATCACAATATTTTAATAATATTTTTTTGGATAATGTTTTCCACCTAAATATAAGCATAAAAAAAGTATAACAAAATACATTTCGAGCAAATGACATAAGTTTGCAATTATTTTTCGATTCAAGTTTACTCATAAATTAAATGTCAAAGAAACCTATTATTTTTATTTAATTTTCCACGTGTATCTGCACCCAAATGTAAAAAAAGCGCTAGCCAATTATAATTCAAATTATTAAAATTTTTATGTGTTTAACGCCCTCTTATGTACATATATTTATTAAATTTTAAAATTGCATATTAACATTTGAACCATATTAAATAAAAAAAATAGATTTATATATTGATAGACATTTAATCCATAATTTGATAGAAAATTGATTAAATAAATTTTTTTATAAATTTTATAATAAAATTTTGATTATTTTTTATATTTAGCAATGCAATATTTAATCATACCCCGTCTACCACCTTATAATTTACATATTTGTTATTTTTTATAAAATAAAAAAAATACACGAACAAAATATCCTCGTGATTTAATAGTGCGATCTTATCCCACACGATTTAACAGCTGAGAGATTTTGAAAATCTTTTATTGAGATCAATTTTTCTCAATAAAGATCAATAATTCTAATATTATTATAATTAATATTAATAAAGAAAAATTGGTCTCATAAACAAATTTACAGGGCTGTAAACCCTCCTCCTAAGAAAATGGTTTGGGTTCTGGTTCAGTGAAATATCTATGAATCAGGTTCAGGGTTCGTGTTCCAGAAAAATAAAGACTTATTAAATTTAGTAAAAATGACAAACATCAGCTTCCAAAATCGATATGCTAAAATTAAAATATCGATTTTTTGAGCCTAACTTTGAGAGTGCATTGCAAATTGTAATATTTAGTCTTTTGATTATTTTCTTTTTTTTTTGATCTCACTTTTAATTTATTAATTCAACAAACGAAAATAAATATTCCTAAGATATATATATATATTATTATCTATTATTTAAAAATAGTTATTAAATGTGCTGGCAAAATTTATTTTTTACTTGAAATGGAGTACTCTAAAATATATTTAAAAGTACTCCATGGTTTTAAATAATTTGCATGTTATTTAATATTTAATTTAAATTTAGTTTTATATGTTATTTTGAAAAGGGGTTTGGGTTCTAGTTCACCTACATTTAATCTATCAGCTGTTAAATCGTGTCGGTTCGGTCCCAAAAATAAACAAGAATTGTTTATTTTCTTTAAATCCACGTTTTATTGTTCATTTTATATTATAGCAAAATGGTAATCACAATTTATTGGATATCCCAGAAGTAGACGATTTAAATTTGGAAGGCGATAACGTTTCATTGCTCGAGGAAAATTTAGAACTATCTTTAAACAATATTAATTTTAACGAAAACCATAAAGATTCTCACAATATTATGGAAGATTTGAATAAAAGTAAGTTTTTAACGTTTAGATTTAAAATTGTTTCATGTGATAAGGCCATACCAGATGGTGAGTAAATGTTTAAAAAAGTAAGCCAAAAATCCAGGATTGAAAAATATCGTATCCAAGAAAACTTGAATTTTTTGGATCTGGGTTTTTTTTATATTAATGTATTTAATAAAAGTATTTTTTTCTAATATTCCTTTGTTTAAAATTTAATTTGAAATCAATAAACAAGTGATTACAACATAAAAAATATTATCTCTAGATGAATAAAATTGAATAATTTAGAGTAACATTAATTATATTTATTCTATTGCCCAAAGAAAAAACTGTAAATTTAAATGTATTTATTGAATTAAATTTAAATATATTTATTGAATAAAATTTAAATATATTTATTGAATTAAATTTAAACATATTTATTGAATTAAATTTAAATATATTTATTGAATTAAATTTAAATATATTTATTGAATTAAATTTAAATATATTTATTGAATTAAATTTAAATATATTTATTGAATTAAATTTAAATATATTTATTGAATTAAATTAAATTACATTAACTTAAATAGTGTGGGATAGTTTCAAATATTTTATTTTTAAGATCCTATACCAAGCTTGGCCGAGTAAATAAAAAAAGTATTATTGCTTCTTTCAAGAGGCATATTACTTTTTTTATAACTCATGCTTGCCAGAAATTCCTTTTCGGAATGCATAACCCAAATGGAGACGCGAAAATTCAATAAATACTTTAACCGATATTTTATCCCATAGGTTATCACCACTTTAGGGAATTTTGGTCCTGAAGCCATTAAATTTTTTTAGATTGTAAAATCTCATCAAAATCTAGAGATCCAAATGTATGTTTATATCCAAAACATAAAATTTTCAATTGGCATCTCCATTCATGGTTCAATTCCTGCCATGATTTAAAAAATCATTTTTGTTGTTATTTTTTAGGTATTTGCTTATTATTTATACATTCAAAAAAGATTGTTTATTTTTATTGGTTTATTTTTTTAACAATAATAATTGATTGGTTTATTTTTTACACATAATGAAATTTTTATAAATATTATTACTGTGTTTCAAACATCAAAAAATTTGATTCACAAACTTTCGAAACTTGAAAATGGAAATAAATAAATATAAATATAAACATTTACGATCAATAGAGCCCTATATAAATCAAATATAAATTTCCGATTATTATGAGAGAATATATGGTGATCATTACAAATCAACATGAGCTTCAACCCGACCCCCTCAGATTTTTTTCTAAAGTCAGCATATATTATAGCTACGGAAAAAATAAAATTTAACCTCCAACTCTAAACAGCGATTGAGATATGAGCTTCTTAAGTTCGAAAAATGATTGTTTGTTTCTTCATTTAATGGTTAATGAAATGCGTGAATAAGATATTTTATAAATAATATTTTTCTTGTTTGTCCAATTGATTTGGCAAATCAAAAGTTTAATATCTAGAATTTTTTATAAGAATTTTGTTTTTTCCATTTAGATTTAATTGTTTAGAGGGATTAATTCTATGACTGATACTTTTTATAAATTTATGGGGCTAAAATTTATCAAGGAGCCAAATGGAAGGGCATGCCCTAATGGCTACGGGCATAGTCTGTTCAGTGTGCGTATCACAATCCGATTCGAGTACCATGTTTTTTCCTAAAGCCATCTAGTTAGTTCCGTCTTTGGCTGAAAAGGGGGGGGGGGCGTGATATATAGCAGATCGGACTCTGTTACTTTCCGTTAATATATAATAAAAATAAATGGGTCTTATAGGTCCATCCCTCACAAAAATATTATTTTTAAAATGTTTATCAAAATATTCTATATGCTGACACATTCTACCGAGTTAACCCTAAAAAAAGTAATCATCTAGTGATCACCTCTATAGAGGTTTTACTATTATGCTAAATTATTAACGATCTTTAATTTATATATTTTTTTAAATCATAATAATAAATATTATAGGTTCTACGAGAATATTCGGAAAATCGAGCCTAGTTTTAGGAAAGATATCGTAAATACATTTTTTTAAAATTATGTTTATATTTACCATTTCCTCCTCTATCTGCACAATTTGTTAATTTTGTTTTTTTCGAGAACAAATATGTATTACCTTATTTGTGAATAAAAAATAAGTAAAATATACACTTCTTATTTTTTTTAAAAAAAATTTTCTAGAAAAAAAAATGACCTTCAACGATTAAAGAATCCCCTATTTGTTTTACTTAATACTGTGTTATATTAAGGTTTTATCTTATAGTTTGATCAATTATAAACAGTTATGGGAGTTCCAAAGACTAAATTTTAAAATGGATTACGTGTATAGTATGAAAGTTATGAACAACGTGAATTCGATTAAAATTAATTAAAGAAATTTTGTAAAAAAATAAATTATAGGAGAATATTTTCCTGGAAAATTTCTAATTGATTTAGTTGCCACGATAAACAGGATCATTATCTATATAAAAAATTATTTAAAAAAAATTAATCAGAGAATGGGATTCAGAAAATTTAGCTCAGATGCTAATGTCGCAACAAAATCTAGACTATACTCGATTCAATGCCAACTCTATAGATGCAAGACTTTTAAGACCTAGAAGTTAAATTTCTTATTTTAAAATATATTTTTATTACTAGTGTTGCTAAATAGGCTCGAGTGGAGTCCATTTTAAAAACGGCTAACTTAATATTTTATCCAGAAAAATATTACGCAAACTTGAAGATTTTACTCATAGATTGACCCAAAGGTTTGGACATTTATTAGCCAAAATTTCAAGCCTTAAGCAATATTTTTATGGCTAAATATTGAATTTAGCCGTTTTTAGAAATCGACTCCAGTCGAGCTTATAAACAAGGACTAATTATTACCTTACTGTTACTTTTTTTGTTGCATGATAAGAAATCGCCGGTATTCTTATGAACCCAATATTTAAAAACAGATACATATAAACTAACAATCAAACAGAAATGATATCAAATTAATATTTAGATTGGACAAACAATTGATATCCCAATTAATACCTTAAATTATATTGCATTTTTTTAAAAACAAAAATCTTTTAAAGTTCCCGCTTTTACTCAAAATTCTACCGATAACAATACGAAATCTTTTAAACAAAGGAAGCAGAAACGACTTTTGCACAAGATATTTTTTGAGACAATGCGTGGTGAAATTTTACCCAATGTTCAAAATGGTGTGTGTGTGTTGTAATTATTTATTTTTGTTCGATTAACTGTGATTAAGATAAGGTTAAAGAAAACAAGAAACAAATGGGGGAAAGGGTGGGGGAGTCGGAGTAAAATGAAAATTGACATTTATTTTTTTTATACGAAGATTTTCCAATAAAAAAATAGAAAAAATTATTCTTGATTGTTGGTAAGGTAAAAGGGAAATAATAATAAGTACATTGTTATAATAAACAAAACATTAATATGACAATAATATAACCGATCTATTTTAATTTTTTTTAAAAAACTCCAAGAAAGGCTTACAGCTGACGGCGTTAAGTTACCAGCTCAATATGACTTGTGCACCGAAACGTTCGAACTGAGCTACAAACCAGTTACCCGCAAAAACGATAACCAACTTACGAAACAGAGTTTGAATAAAATGATAAAGAAAGCCCAATTATTAAGGCGGCAAGAAATATCAAAATATACTGATAAAAATGAATCCAAATTCGATAAAATAAATGAACGGATAGATGCCGAGCAGGAACTGTTTGGTATACATGCGCTGCCTTATTTTAAGGTTCGGTTATTTTTATTATTATATTAAAAGGATACAAACTTTGTTAGGTGTTTGTTGTCAAAAATGGGCTTTAAATTTAATTATGAAAATTTTAAATTCATTTTTTCTATTTAAATATTACCCCCCCCCCCTTCCCTCAATAAAGTAACACTATTACTAATATATATATTTTTATTATAAATTATTTTACATAGCACTCATTTATAATATATATATCTTAACTTCATATTTGATATATCTATTTTTTTAATATATATTTCCAGATAACTATGAATAATAATGCTATCCGATTGGTTCGAAAACATCTTGATAACAATATAAACAATAATTTAACTCGTGAAAATACCTATTTTCAAAACGAATCGATAAAAAGGAAAAGCGAAATATCCACAAATACTCCATCCAACCTTCAAAATAATGTTAATTTTAAAAATACCGAAAATTTGGGAGATATCTTACTAAGCGTTCATACTCTATCTTACATGTCATTTAATGGGAAAGGTAATCAATATTCCATAATGGATAATAAATTTTCTAAATAAGAAAAGCAATATAGATCAAAGCCTAGAACCGAACGCCTAAGAGCCAGAAATATGCCTGACTCTTACTAAAATTTCAGGAAACTAGAATCTATTTCTAAAATTTCCTAGAACTAAAACCGATTCTAAGTGCAACTAATTTGCATAAAATATATGTAAGAAATAGCTCTAGGCAATGGATTTTATCTATCTATTTTATATCTTTTGTAATTCTTTATAATCAAGGTTATCTTTAATATATAAACAATGGGATTAGTACAAATTTAAAATTATGATATGTATTGTATGTAAAATATAAGTGTCAGGCCTGTACGCCGCAGGGAAGTGGAAGAGGACATCCCTCTCCAGCTAAAAACTTATATGCTGGCTTTTGCAACTCACATTTTTATATGCTTATCTTGTATCTTTTATTTTCCTATATTTATATTTCTTATTAACTTATATTTTCAAGGTAATTTTCTTATTCTAATTTTTTCTAAGTCTTATTATTATTTTTTTACAAGGACGTTTTCTTATTTTATTTTAACTTAGATTTTTTTCTTATAAACTCTTTTTTTATATATATTTTATTTTTTATTTATTTTTCTCGTTATTTGATAGTGGATATTTTTTTTGTTTATAATATAACGATCGCGAAAAATTATGAGATGGACTTTTACCCTTTGTTTTAAGAGAAAAATTAAAATATATATATAAGTTTACTAAGAAAAAATCAAGTTAAAATAAAATAGAAAACTGCCTCGTAAAAAGAAAATTACGGAAATATAAAGCTAATAATGGCTATTTAAAATATACAACCCGGCTCGGGTATTTTTTTTAAAGATAATTATAGGCCCGGCCTGGGTATTTAAAAAAATTTTTAGGACTGGCCCGGGTACATTTAAAAAAAAATTAACATATATTTTTTTTTTAATATAAAGACTTATTATTTTACTAAATCTAATCAAAACATAGAAATAAATCCAAATTTCTTTTCAAAAAAAAAATTGGAATTCGTGCATATTTATTTTTTAAAACACGTTCTGAAAGAATTAGAAAAACAGCGTCAATCAGAACTATTCTGTGCATCTCCTACAAAGCAGCAACCACAAGCCAACAGCTCAAGATTGAATCTATCTGGTGTAGAAAATCACAACCATTCCTTTATGAACGATTATAATGAAAACACCACTTTAGTTGAGGATGTTCCCAATAGAACTACCACCATGCTGAATGGGGAAATTATCAATAACGATACCTACTTGGGGACCCAATTTTTGCAACCAACTAGAAAAGTAAAATGTGTTCTCTCGCTTGTTATCATATATATTTTATTGTTATAATGTTTTCTATATAGAGTCAAAGCTGACAAATCTGTTCTATAAAAATTGTGAATAGTCTAAAAGTTTAATATTGATTCATAATTTTTTTTTAAGTAATAACTCATTCGTGTTATAATATGTGTATTTTTGATTTTGTTTCATTCCATTTTCTTATATACACTATTCACATAGTATATTTTTACATTAATAATTGAATTAGTTGATAATTGATAATCAGTTGGTATAAACCTAATATCGGTAAAATATGATTAGTCTCTAAAACACCAAACTTAAATTAGATAATATAAATTATTATTTTCTTATCTACTCTCCTCTTTAACCTCCCCCCCCCCACCTACCAAATTTAAATACATTATATAGTCAGTAATAAATGCTTTTCTTTAAGTTACCATAACCATACATTGTGCATTAGTTGTAAAGTGCTGCAAGACAGACATACAAGCCTACCTTAACATCGCCAATAAAATAAAAGCCCAGCTTTTGGCCACAAAAAAATGTTTATCATTATATTTCCTACCCAAATTCTTACCTTTTGCCTGATCGTGAATATCACAATTATAAAATATATTTTAAGAAAAATTTTTAAAAAATGCTTTTGTTTAAAATAAATCAAGAGGTAGGGAAATATTTGCTATTCATTTTTTTTAAATAAATAGAATAAAAGTCATTTTATTATCAAATTTATTGCTGAATATTTTGCATAACCATTATTAAAATAAAGAATCCAATAAATATTTTGAGCCTTGGGATTTCTAAATTTGGGGCACTGCAGGCTGCGCTTACATCTAAAAAATTATTTACCACAAGGCCAGGGTGGGCTTGAGCCAAGGAAAAATTGATTTTACACGTTTCTAACACCGCTTTTAGACCCCGTTAAATAAAATTAATATAATTTTTTTCATCAGTTATAACTTTAAAAAAAAAAAATTAACACTTAAACCATGTCCTTAATTTTTTAGCTTCCTATAAACAGAATAGAAAGAACTAGGCTATTTAGATTTTGTACACACTTAAAACACAATAGGGTCTCCTAGTTTAAAGTCTGAATAAACTGTTTCATAAATAAGATAAACCAGGACATGGCCTTAGTTTTTTGTTCTGTTTAGAGTAAACTATAGACGCCTACCAGATTTTCTGTACCGAAATAAGACGAATCATGATACGACCTTATTGTGCTTATTAATTATTTTAATCTATTAATAAGTAATCTACAATGGTTTAAAAAAACTAATACCGATATATCGGATCAGCTGATTCCAATAATTCCAGAAAAACTCCAGGCCAAGACTTAAAAAAAATGTTTGCATTCCTACTTTTTTTAAAAAAATCAAAGTCATATGGGCTGGTTAATATTTTTGCCTTTTAAGGGTGATGGAAACCTTGTATAAAAAACTAGGGCTTGGATACATTAATATTCCTGATGATTTATTAATTTTTTTGATAGATCGAAAACTTGCACATCCATTTCGAAAAGCGGAACAAAGTTACGGATATAAGGAATTTAAAAAAACAGATCTGGGATATTTTGTCACTTAATTTTGGGTCCAATCCAGTCACACAACAAAAATATACGAATCTTTATGACACAGAAATCGAGCGTCCATCTTCTCCGGTAAAATTAAAATTATATTTTGGATAGGAAAATAAATGACACGAAATAAGAAAGGGAATAACAATTAAAGGAAATTGTAAAATGTGAATGTTTTAAGAGATTTTTGGAGCACCCATTTGGCTGATTTACTAAAAGAACGATTGGATAAAATAATCTTGATTTATCAAATCTCAAAGCCTTTCAATTATGCTAGATCACTAATTATTAATGCTGTATACGTTGCTTAAAAAAGGAAAATCTTACTAAAATAAATTTTTTAAACATATTTAAAAGAAAAAATATTAAGTATCATTTTGAGTTACTAAAGTGTTTTATTAAATAAGTAAAATAAGTAAAGTAAGTAAAAGTATCTTTTATACAAAATATCACTATATATATATAATGAATTCAATCCTTCAGGTTATTTAATTTACAAAAAAAAGTTAATATTATATTCAATTTACAATTACATTTATATTACAGTTCTCCCCACTATAAATTTAATTCATCGTGATAACGTAGTGGGGGTTTCGAAACTCTTTTTTCAAGAGTTGTATTCTCATGTTCTGCCTTTTCCACTTCTTCGGTCAACGTAACGGGTATTTCCTTCTCTTGTGTATGTGCATCCCTCAATTGATCTGCATGCTTGTTTTTAACGATCCCCTCTGATTCCACATCGTACAATATTGCGCTTTTTCGTTGTAACACTTTTCCTTCATGCCACCCTGCTGTCCTTTCGTTTGCTATCCATACTTTTTGCTGCTCTTCAAACTCCCGAGGTTCAACACTTCTATCTTTGTAGTACTTTTGTTTCCATAGAGCGTTTTCCGTCCTTTCTCTCGTTGATAATTTCCACTGATCTAATGTCGTCCTAAACGACCTTCCAAACATCATCTCGGCAGGGGATTTACCAGTAGTTGCATTGGGAGTATTACGGTGAGTAATTAAAACATTCGCTAAATTTAACTGGTCCGGAGTCCCACATCTCCTTCCAGCATAGAAACGCGTCTTTATCGTCCGTATATATCGTTCAGCCAAACCATTCGATTTGGGGCTATAAGGGGCCGATCTAAAATGTTTTATATTGTTTTTAAAAAGAAACATTTTGAATTCAGATCCAGTAAACTGAGTAGCGTTATCTGAGACAATGTAAGGAGGTAAACTAAATCTAGCGAAATAATTAAGCAGATTATTTATTAAACTCGTTGAATTAATATGTGTTAAAATTGCAACTTCAACCCATTTGGTAAAAGCGTCTACGCAAATTAACCAATACTTTCCAGATACGGGGCCTGTCAAATCAATGTGTAATCGTTCCCAAGGTCGGGTAGGAATGTTCCAATTGTATAATGGCACTTCTTTAGCTCCCGGCCTTCCTTCTTGACAACTCTTACAACATTTAACAAAGTCTTCAACATCAGTATCGAGATTTGTCCAAAAAACGTAATATCTACACAATGATTTCATCCCCACTATCCCAGGATGTCCTCGATGAATCACATATAAAACCTCCTTTTTTAAAATATCTGGAATAATAATTCTATCATTATTAAATAATAATCCTTCTTCGAACGAAATATTATCTTTAATCGAAATATATTTTTTTACAATCTCCGAATAATTATTTATATTATCAATATACCAATGATTTTTTATTAATTTAATAATCTCTTTTAGGTTTATATCATTGCTCGTTTCACTTACGACTTTACTGCGAGTGAAAGATAAATCTTCTATTAAATTAATTTTTAATCCTCTGATTTCTTCTTCGAATTTTTTTGTAACTTCATTGGTTTTTGCTTTCTCTACCCCCAAACGGGACAGAGCATCGGCACATTTATTTTGATTACCTGGTCTATATATTATCTCATAATCATAATTTAATAGCTTCGTCGCCCACCATATTAGGTTATTTGTTATTTTGTTAAGATCTCTTTTATCACCTAAAATATATTGTAATGGTTTATGATCAGTAACCAAGATAAAATGTCTTCCAAAAATATATTGATGAAACTTCTCGATAGCGAACATGATCGCCGAAGCCTCCCGATCAATTGTGGCATAATTCTTTTCAGCCGGCGAAAGTGTCCTCGATGCGTAAGCAATCGGTTTCTCCTGGCCAGTAAGAAATCGGTGTGCAATAACAGCTCCTAGACCATCTTCGGAAGCGTCACAAGAAATCACGACAGGGATATCGGCTGAATAAGGAATTATTGTATCTTCTTTTGACAATATATTTTTAACTTTAGTAAATATTTCATTTTCTTTAGCTGACCAAAACCAACCAACATTTTTACTCGTTAGTCAATGTAAAGGCGCACAAATAGAATGCAAATTTTTTAAAAATACCTCATGATAATTCACTATTCCAAGAAATGAATGTAGTTCTTTAACATTGGAAGGTGTTTTAAAATTTTTTATAGCGCTAATCTTATCTTCTGTAGGGTGAATTTCGAAACTGTCAATAACATGACCTAAATAAGTGACTGACTTTTCTCCGATTTTAATTTTATCGGTCGTCGTGGTCAGTCCAGCCTTCTCAAATCTTCTTAATACTTCTTCCAAATTAACTATGTGATCGGAATTATTCTCACCTGCAATAATTATGTCGTCTAAAAATACACTAACCACAGGAATTCCCTTTAATAGGTTTTTCATAAAGCGTTGGAATATTATCGGAGCGCTAGTCAAACCAAATGGAATTCTTTGGTATCGGTAATAACCGACATGTGTCGAAATTACTAAAAGGTCCCTACATTCTGGACTAACTCCGAATTGTAAAAATGCATCTCTTAAATCTATTGTTGAAAATATTTTACCACCCGCGATCTTATTTGTTAGGTCGACGAAAGTTGGTAGTAAATCGTTATCGATCGCTAGATATTTGTTGATTGTTAAACGAAAATCTCCGCATATCCGTACGGCACCGGATTTCTTTAAGATATTAACCGTTGGCGTAGCCCAAGTGATTGGAGTTATTGTTGGATCCACCTTCTCGATAACGCCTTCGTCTAAAAGTCTGTCCAACTCAGCTTCAATGGTTCGACGCAACGGAAAAGGAACTCTTCTTGCTGGTAATGCAATCGGTAACGTGTTCGGTTCTATTCGGATGACTGCCTTTTGCAGTTTGATTTCACCTAATTTTTTTTTAAAAACTTGAGGGAATTTTGAAGCAATCGTATTTAAAGAGGGAACTTTCATATTTATTTTATTAATACGAACTTCTTCCGGTAGTTTTATATCAAATTCTCTAACGAAAGGCATCCCAAAAATAAGGGAATTCTCCCCTTTAACTACCCAAATAAGTAAAAATTTCGAAATATTTTTTACTTTGACTTCTACGGTACATTTACCTAGTACTTCGATTTGGATATGATTATATCCCACTAATTTATAAGCCGGTGATAGTTGTGGTCTGCCAATACGATTCCAGGTGACTTCATCAATCACACTACACGCGGCGCCGGTATCAAACTCCATAGCTAGCTGCAACCCATTTATCTTCGCATCGATTGTTGCTTTATTTGAAAATGACAGGCGAGGTGTCCGTGGCAGAATCATTTGTATGGCATGGGTTCTACAATCTTTTGCTATGTGGTTTGCCTTACCGCAACGAAAGCATATCACTTTCTTTTGAATAGAGTTAGGTTTGATACTAGGTCTATAATTATTATTAGGAATATAATTATTACTAAAGTGTTTATTATTATTGAATCTATTGACGTTTGTATAATTATTATTTCTAAAATAATTATTTTTCGAACCCTGTGTTGGCTTATTTTTAATTATTTTATTAACTTCAGTCTGGGTTTCATTTTCCAACGAAGACAGCGCGATCGCTAAACGCACGGTCTCTTCAAAAGTAATATTGCCTTCTATATACTTTGACCGAAGTTCTTTGTCCAACTCAGGTAAGCCTACTCCTAGGATAAATATATCTCTTAAAAGTTCATCAAAAGGCGGTTTAAAATTACAAAAAGAACAGACAGTTTTAACCCTAATTGAAAAGTCAATAATCGTCTCACTGCATCTTTTTAACGTAAAAAAATTTTCCTATTTACGAAAATGCTCGAACTATCCTTGAACACCAAATTTAAGCTTTTTATTAAAGTATCATAATTTATCATCTCTAAATTTATTGGAAAGTGAAAGTTCTTAATTTTGATATGATTTTCTGTTCCGATATAGGCTAAAAGCAGGTCTTTTTCTGTATTTAAATATATAATATTTCTTACTTTATAAATTAACTCCAAGTTAAATAAGTAGTCCTGAATATTTACTTTTTCTTTGACGAATTCTGGAATATGGAATTTAATAGGAACTACTTCCATTGAGTCTTTAACTTTAATAGGAACTACTTCCATTGAATCTTCAACTTTAATAGGAGCTACTTCCATTGAGTCTTTTACTTTAAATTTAATAAATCAAATAAATCTTCTCTAAAAATTCGTCGCCAATGAAGTGTTTTATTAAATAAGTAAAGTAAGTAAAAGTATCTTATATACAAAATATCACGTATATATATCAGAGACCTGCAGGCCCGGGCAGGGCCGGGCCGTATTTTAAATTTTTTAAATATACCCGGGCCGGGCCTAAAAAATTTTTTTTTTAAATATATCCGGGCCGGGCCTAAGATTGTTAAACCCGGAGCCGGGCCTTAATATTTTTTATAAAAATTTTTACATTATGAGTTAATGGTTATAAGATTATATTATAATATAGTTATGATTAATATAATATTGGGTGATGGTTAACACACCTAACACCCATAGATCGATCTAATTATTAATTTCCTGCAAATTTATTCAAAGTATTAATATATATTTTTATAATTCATATCTAAATTTTTACAATATATTTTACCAAAACAATCAAATAAAGGAATATCTTAAATAAGCCCCAATATTCAAGTATTAATAATATATTTTTTATAATTCATATCTAAATTTTTAGAATATTTACCAAAACAATCAATAAAGGAATATCATGGCACAAAATAATGATATAATTAATAAAATTAAAAATAATATTTATTCTTTTAGAAATACAAATAATAATTTAAAATCTGAAATATGGGCTAAATTTAACATCATCATAGATGAAAATAAAAAAAACATTGGCTACGTACAATGTAAGAATTGTTCAAGTATATTATCTTATAATTATAAACATGGTACATCACATGTAAAAAGACATAAATGTGATGGTAAATCCATGAAAATTAATAAAAAAATTTTACACCTGAAAAACCAACCTATAAATGTAATATAAAATATTTAAAAATTATAAAATAAACTATATTAATATTGTGCAATTAGATTATATTTTCAAAATACTATTTATTATACATGCATTTTTTTAAATAGCGATTTATTTTTATTTTATAAATTAAATAGTAAATTAAATACAATATATTATATTCTCAAAATATTTTCCATTTTTATAAATTAAATATTAGTTTTATTTTTTTTAAATGCAATATAAAATATAATATATGCTCAAAATATTATTACCATTTTTATGAATATTAGTTTTATTTTTATAAATGCAAAAAATATAGTATATGCTCAAAATATCCATTTTTATAAATAACAGTTTTATAATTTTTATAAATTCAATATAATATTCTCAAAATATTAGCTTTTTTCATGTATTTTTTAAATAATAAGCGATAATACTCGCTGAAAAATATGGTAAAATACCTCATAGGTGAATTTTTGTATATACCAGGTCGAATATAGTTTTAAAAAATTTCGAGCCGGGCCTTAAATTTTTAAATCCGGGCCGGGCCTTAAATCTTTAAATCCGGGCCGGGCCGTAAAAAATTTTTTAAAAAAATATCCGGGCCGGGCCTAAATAATTTAAAACCGGGCCGGGCCGTGCAAATGGTGCCTCTGCAGGTCTCTGATATATATATAATGAATTCAATCCTTCAGGTTATGTAATTTACAAACGAAAAGTTAATATTATATTCAATTTAAATTCAATTTATATTACAGTTACCGTTACTTAAAAAAAAAGAAACTTAGTCGAATGGCGGTTAATAACGACGTTACTTTACAATACTACTAATTATATATCATTTTATAGTCCTGGAGAGTCTCCGTAATTAAAAAAAATAAGCCAAAAATTTAAAATCTCTGATAAAACTTAATGATTAACAGACTGAATATTAATTATTTACATAGCTTTTCTCTCTTACCTTTATTTCTAAGGTCTAAGGCGACATTTTACACAAATACTTATAAAGATTTGAAAAGCACATTTTATCAGATTGCAGCCTAAAAGTTATCAAACAAAATGTTTTTCTAGAACTCCAGCAATTATATTGAAATCTATTTTTAACTAGATAAATTTCAACCAATGGAATCACTCTGTGTGGGTCACGATTTTAATAATTCGTTTATCAGGTGTTTTTTCTCGGGATTATGTAGTAATCTTAAATTAAAAAAAAATATAATAAATTTAAAATTTTACCAAATGGATATAGAAAAAATATTAATAATTTTGCCTGAATTTTTTTTTTGCATGAAATAATTTTTTTTAAATAATAATAATATATTTTTAGAAATAAATTCTTAAAAATGGTTTGGGTTCACAGCCTCGTGAAATATTACCCATATTGATTTTTAAATGGCATCAAAACATAACATTATAAATGATATATATAACATACATCTTCAGATTTTATTTTCTCAATTCGACAAAATCAATGGCCATGAGCATGACAATAACATCACAAATTCAATTTCTTTAACCAAACTAAGGAAAACAATAAATACGACATCTCTAACAAATGGAAATGTCAGGCAACAGGAAGTTAACAGTAACTCAGTCTCCAACCCTATTCTAGTCCTGTCTCTATTGTTTTTGGCAAACGAAAAGGTTTTTTTTATTTTTTTTAAAAAATGAAAACAAATTGATTACAGATTCATGTCTGATGAATGTTTTGCTCCATCTTCATTATAGGATTTAAAATTAATTGATATTTTAACGCTATCCTTTTGTAAAAAGAAAAAAATTACAATATAACAATCAAGTGGCGTACTTAAATTCATGCAAAATTTGGTAAGGAAAATAATTCTAAGCATCTACGTGAAATGAAAAAAAAATTATATTATAGAAATTTAAAACAATATGAAGGATAGTTTAGTAAATATAATTGAGAGAAATGAAGGAATTTGGATATTAATTTGTATTACAGGGCTTCCCATTCAAAAAAGGAAAATTGCAATTCATAAAAGGAAAAGTGTCAATCATAAAGAAAAGGTCCCATCAAAAAAGGAAAGATCCGATCAAGAAAGTAAAATTATCTATCAAAAAAGGAAAAGTCCCAAAGGCTTAGGATATTTTTCTTCTCATTTTTAATAATTCTTCTTTTTCTTTCTAAAAATAATTTCTTTATTTTTCTTCACTTCTTTATTTTTATGTCATTTTTAACAATTTTTTGATGATTTTCTTCTCTTTATTTATATATTTATTTTTTAAATTTACATAATTTTTATTTCTCTTTGGCAATCAAATTTTTTTTATTAATATTTTTGGGCTCTAATAATTGGCGCGTTAAAGATAAAATTAGCTTGACAAATATAAAATTCTCTATCTCAAAAATGGAAAAAAATATAGTTTACCCTAAGGACTCATGTGCATGGAAGAAATTAATCAGGAACAGGAAGAAAATATATTAAAAAATTTGGTTTGCATTTTATCCTTTAAAAAGTTTTAAAAAAGATATGATGTAAAAATATCAATATACAATATCAAGGTTACTATCTAGATTTAGGTGTAAAGTTTTAAAGGAGTTTCACTATGTTCAGTTCAGTGTTGTTAAAATAGCTCGCTACTTTCAATTTTACAAAATAAATACATCTAAAAATTATTAAAATATTTTTTTTATTAAATCTAAAATTATAATCTTTTAATTTAATTTTGAAATTTATATTTAAAAATATACATTATAAATCTAGTTAGCATTATAAATCAAGTTATTAAAAATGTATGAGATTGTTGAAGATAACGAAATTTTTTTGGAAAATGAGAAAAATATAGATTATCCTTTCCCAAAATTCAAAAAATACTTCAATCTTGAAGAAAAAATTACTACTATCGGTTTCGATGCAAGAAAATTTTGCCAACTACTTGTAGAGTCTATGCTAAAAGGCATTGAGAAAAGATTAAAACCTTATTTTATTTTCTATTATACAATTATAAAAAATGAATGATTTATTGCTTGATTAGCCATAATTTAAATTGGCATAATTTACAACACAATCTATAATAATAGTATTAATATAAAATTCAATATATTATTAATTACCGTGTATAATAATTATATTTTTAAAATCTTTATTTACCATAATTTAATGCTATTTTAATATTTTTTTATAAATGACTCGAAATCTTAGATAAATTTAAATTTTGAAAATTAAAAAGTATTCTTCTAATTTTATAATTAATAAAATCGCTTTAATTAGATTTCCAGATCTGTATGTTCATCCTAGTTTCAAGTTAAATTGGCCATACATTAATTTGACTAATCTAAAGGGCAACTTGATAGGATGATGGTAACGTTAAAAAATGCCATGCCTAACCACGTTAATAATACTATAGCAAGATCGAAACCGCGACCTTTCATAGACGATTTTTTTGAAATAAATAATAATAAATTGAACCTCTAGATGCTTTTTTTAAATCATTTAAATATCTTTGATAATTTTTTTCATATAAAAAGTGTGTTTATTAAATTTAATACTGTGTTGCCCTCAAGTTCCAGTGCTGAACGATTATTTAGTATGGCAAAGCTTATACTTTCTGATTGTCGCTCTAGACTTGGGGATGACAGTACCAAATTGTTATTATTATAAGTGCAATATTAAATAAATTATATACAAATTATAGTCATGTTTTTATACCAATATTTAATTTGAAAGTTATATAAAAAATATTTTTAAAAAAAATCAAAATAGGGTTTGAAAACGATAGCGGTAGCGCACTACTTTTAAAAGTAGCGTTTAACAACACTGGTTCATTAGAGTAATACTGAATCAAAAATCGAGATTCACAAAGAATATGCTTATTGGTGTGGATGTAGCCTATTATGAAAGAAAAATTTATTTTTACCAGTGAGAGCAGTTTTCAATATCAATGAGATGGTTATTTGAATATTCATAATTAAGGTTATTATAAAGGTACAAGGGATAAAGACAATAAATTATATTATCATTGCTGCTCTAAGCGATATTTATATTCAAGGTTCTTGATAACCCTGCGATGCTATACATATTAGCCACTTTGTAAATGAAATTCCTTATCGTTTTCAAGAAAGTAATATGATGAATAAGATTTTTGTGAGGGATAATATTCCATTTCATCATAACCATACAATTAGCAAATTGATTGAAAGAAGAGGACATATAATAAAATATATACCACCTTAGCTCTTATCTTAATCCCATTGAAAATGTATTTTGTCACCAAATCCTAATATTAATTCATTTTATAGAGCATGGAGAGAGAGGAATATTTGAAGAGAATGCAAAGAATTATCTTGAAAATATGGAGGCCTATATTTCAAAATTTAGAAGGAGAAATTATTAATGATTAATATAAATTTTTGTTTCTTACTATATGTACATCATAATTGTAATGAAATAATTTGATTGCCAAAGAGAAATAAAAATTAAGTAAAAATTTAAAAAATATAAGGAGAAATAAATTGTGAAAAATAAGAGGGAAAATAAATAATTTATTTTTTAAAAGAAAAAAAAGAATTATCAAAAATGAGAAGAAAAATAAATTTATATAAGATAACAAATATTTAGAAGAATCTTTTAGGGGCAACAATCATCTTAAATAATGTTCAAATAAAATTTTTTTAAACTTATATTTATGAATTTCCTTTACAAAAAACAAGATTCTCAAACTTGAAAATAATTCAACCTTCTCAGATCTTACAATAACCTTGGATCAAGAATAGTCCCAAATACTCATTTTTTATATGTTAAATATGCAATATATATGATAATAGATATGTAGATTTGTATAAATTTTTGTCGCATTTATTATATGGTGAAGGAATAAAGTATTTATTTAGAAGAATATAAAAGTTAGATATTGCATAGTAAACATTTAACAAATTCTAAACCACAATCAATTTATAATACAATAAGACCCATTTATTTTTTAGTATATATTAATGGAAAATCACATGGTCTATTATTTAAAAAAATTGGAAATAAATTGAGCAATTATAGTGTTTTAATATTATGATAGGAATTATAACCATTAAAAAAAGTTAATAAGTTTATATTTTTTATTAAGAAATTTTGGCATGATTAATATTATTATGAACTTAAATATATGTTATTTAAATAAATTCTTCATTTTCACTATCATATGTAATAAGCTTGGTATCTATGTTTAATTCATTTAACAATTGGCTCATTGTCAATTTATTGCCTTCACGGGATTGATTTATTATTTGCAAAAGATTTTCTAATGCTGCATGTACAGAATTCTTCCATTTTATTGTTAATTCAGATAATTTTTCTGAATCAACCTAAATAAATTATATGAATTGGAGTTAAAATAAACTTGTTTTGTAGGATCATTTAGAGATATTTTTTCTAATCTTTTATATTTATCAAGAATTAATTTTTTTATATTAATTTCATTTTTCAAATTTTGTTCTCTAATTAAATCATTATTCTCTATCTCGTTATCATTTTGTAAATCCATGAATAATTTTAATTTTTTGAAAAGGCGCTGATTTTAAATCCCAACTTTAAAGTGTATGATATTGATAGTTTAGATCGTTTACTAAACAACAACTCTAAATTTTTTTAACCATTTTATATTTAAAATACTAACTGCTCAATATTTGGTCGCCAACCTGATAAACCTTACTCCATAATCGTATAATCTGAACCAAAGCTGCCATTTGAAAAACAATTTTTTTAAAATAAATAATTTACCAAACGTCAAATAATTTTCGTTAGAATTTTTGATAACGTAGTCTTCATTACTCAACCGAAAAAGAAATGTTAATGACTTGACCAAAATAATTTTTTTTAACTTATATATTCAACAAATAATCTAACTTTTTATAATTCACTAATAAACATCTTAGATATGTTATGATCTATCGACTAATCAAATCAGAAATTGACATATTAGTTGTTATGATCTATCGATTCTAATCAGGAATTGACATATTTATGAAATAGAAATGCTTTTACAGCGTTAAGATACAAATTTAGCACTTATTTTAAGACGATATTGGGAAAACATTTTATCGCTATTATCAAAATATAGTTTTGCACAACTTAGGGTATTACTGTCTCATAAAATTAGGTTATGTTGCATGCTACAAATCCTAAAAGTTATGCCACCTTTTAAATATTTTAAGACTGCTTTTTAATCTAGTTTCGACTAATTTTATTATACTCATTATAAAAAAATTTCTTAGTTACATTTTTTAAAAGTAAAATCTAAAAGGTGTTTTAGTTTTATTCAAAAATAGATTTCTTGAGCTACATATACAAGGGTGCCTGATATAAATAGAACTTTAAAAAGGCCAAACCAAATTTTTAAGCGAAATAATATCCTAGCCTCAATCGAGGTTAAAATTTAAAGGATAGCTAATTTTAATAAAGAATTTTTTTGAATGTTAGGATTTCGGCGATCTAACAACACTGCAGGCATCAAATAGTCCAATTTTAACAATATATTTAATAGGAAAAGCAGTTTGTTGGTTGTTTGGATAAATCGATAATATTGGTAGCAAACCCTTTACAAAATCTACCCCTATCTTCCACTACCACCCCCCCCCCCCAAATAAAATTGTTTTTCATAGATCTTCGGCTACGATATTTATCGGCTAATCATTCTCATAACACTGATATAAATTTATAAATGTCTTATGAGTCACATTTAAAAACTCCTAATTAAACTCTTTCGGACCTCATAATTATTTAGGTCAGGAATAAGAAATAATCATTGATTGGTGATTATCAACTAGAATTTATTAAGCGTATTATTAGCCACAAGCGTATATAACTTAAAACTGTATTAAAAGGTGAATGAATTAGAAAATAAATATATATTGAGGCATTTTTTTTTTGAGTTTCATAAATTTATTAAACTGGTGATATAAAATATTGGCAATTTCAAATAAACAAATTCAAATATAATTAAAAAATATATATAATAATGAATTCATCATAAAATAAATGTTCCGAAAAATTGTACAAAAGAATAAATTAAAAAAGATTTTAAATTTTAAATATAAAGTTTGATATTATTTGTAATGTTAAACAAGAGACATCTTGCGGATTAAATATTATAAAATTATATTTTTACAAATTATATAATTAAAATAATATATTAATCTTTTGTTGTTATTTAGATTTGTACTCATTAATTATACATAAATTAAATTATTTTGTATATATTTATATTGTTTATTTTTTAAATAGGAAATATTTTTTAAAAAAATGTGTATTGTTACTTAGTTTACAAGTTTACATTGATCTTGTTTATTCTTCCTTTACTTTTCCCATCAAAAAAAACTCTTAGCCTCCTCTCTCATGATGTGGGGAAATATTTACAAATACCGCTTGATTCGGAAATTCACTTTTATTTAAAAAATTTTCATTAAAAAAATACATAACTAGTAAGATTAAAATAGACTAATTAGAAATACTTTCCGATATATAATACTTTGTTCAAAATAAGAAGAAAAGGAAATTAAAATTAAAAGAATGGGATGGTCTTCGATAATATATAGATAGAAATATTCCTAATGAAAAATTTATAAAATCTTTAAGATACTTCATCCTACTCCATGTGAAGAGGGCGTTCATCTTATGTTTTAATCATGATAGATAAATGAACAATTTTAATAGTAAATAATTTGTGATTTAATGATCATAAATATTAATGGACCCTCGATATCGGAATGGATTTCAGATCCATGTATCAAAATATGGAAAATGAATCATCGTGGGTTGAAATCTTCTAAAAGAAAAATACAGCCCAAATAAAACGAAGAAATGAAAGAATTACGGAATTTTTTTAAAATTAATATTTTTTAATTTGTATAGATATTGGCAGAGTTGGGCAGGTCCTACAGATTCTTTATAAAAAAATGAATCTTAGATAACAGATACTAGTATCTTTTTCAAAATATCAAAGAGATACAAGATAATAGATAGTTGTATCTTTTACTAAATTAGAGTATCTTAAATACAAGATACTTTTAAATTATCATTACTAATTAAATTAGAATAGATTATAAAATACAGTTTTTATTATTTATTTGTGGAGAACATAGCATACACATATAAGAATGAATATTTGCAATAATTAATAAAATATTTATTGTTTAATTAATTATAATAACCAGCGATTTTAATATTAATTTTTGCCCATTAATAGCTTAAACAGGGAAGGGAGAGTAATATATTTATTGGGAGTTGAAAATGTGCAAATAATAAAAAAAAATTAAATCAAATGATTTATTAGAATTTGCAGGTTGTTTTCTGTGTTGTTTTAAATATAGATTATATTCGGAGTATATGAATAAATGGCATCTCTAAAAAAATATACTAGTTTTATTTTATTCATTATCTTTACTAAGTATTTATCATTACTTGTTTTGATATTTATGTGTTTTTTAAATTAGTTTTATTTTCTAATATGACTTATTAATTCTTGCATTTGTAATATCATATAATATATATAAATATCATTTAAATCTCTTTTCAAATTTTTTTTATATATTTCTTGCAAAATCATTAATTATATATAAAAAATATGAAAATAATGTACAACATTATATTATTTAATTATTAAATACATAACAATTTTCTTTAATGCATTTTAAATCGATTAAATTTTGTAAATAAATACTGTTATGTAATTTTATTTATATCGTAAATAAATAAAAGTAACTAATAAAGTACTATTCTACCTTATTATAATTATTTTATTAAGAGCCTTTTAAAATTATCTAATATTATATATCAATTGTAGCTTAAATATTTCCTCTAATAAGAACTTGCTAAAATCATTAAATATAAAATATATTAGGGATGTGCCGATATCGGATTGGATCGGGCCGATATTTTACCCATTTAAAAATATCTGTTATCGGTCAATATTATAAAATTTGATCTGATATAAAAATGGCTTCTTTAGCAAAAATAAAATGTTATAAAATTTAAAAAAATAGTTATATCTGAAATCATTTAAATTAAAATCCATTTATATGTATATTTTTTAAAAATGATAATTAATTTATAAACATTCTATTATATTGTTATTTTTTTGAGCATTCTGTTTATAAAAGTGTGCGATAATCTCTTCAGAATCTGTTTTTAGTGAAGCTGGTGATATTGACAGTTACTATCGCCACAAGCTGACCTCTGATAAATTGGAAATATTGGTTCTAAAAGAAATCTGTGCTATATTAATGTTAAATATTATTTTAAATATTTATTTCAAATTTCATATATATATTTGTTTATTACTTATTATGTATATAGATTAATGTTATTACTTATTATATAAAAGTGATTTAAGAATAAAAATATTTTATATACATTTAGAATTGCAATTGAATTGAATATAAACTATAACTGATCATTATAATATATTATGACATGAGTTATGGTATAGTTAAATTATAGATGTTATACTAATAAAAAGTGTATTAAAAATTAAAACCATTGGTATCTTTACAGAATATAAAATTAGATATGATATCGGATCGGTAATTGGTCGATATCAATTTAATATCGAGAATATCGTATCGGATTGACCTCTAAAAAGTGGTATCGGTACACCCCTTAAAAAATATATATCCAAAATAATTTTAATTTGATAATCAACCATCTTCTATAAAAAATTTTAATAACAATTATCTAAGAGGGACTTAAGTATAGGTAGACCTGTGCGCCGACAAAACTATTGGCGGTTGGCGCAATTTTCAAAAATCTAATCAACGGCCGGCGGCGCTCTGATTTTTAGCTGCCGTCAACAAAATCAGCGAAATCGGCACAGTCATAAATTTTTATAACATAAATTTTTTTAATTGCTAAATAATTTTTTTTTTTAAATAAGCAAATATATATACAAATATCTCGACATAATTTTTAATATTTATTTAATAGAAAACTCATTATAAATCCATAATCGATTTCGTAATTTTATAATTATCATGTATAAAAATAATTTTATTTAAATTTTCGGGACATAATGATGACCTCCTTGAATTTAACATCAATCCAGCGGTAGAGAAAACTCTTTCACCAGGTGTACTAATCGCTGGATTGCAAAGAATTTTTTAGGCGAGCCTGGAAAAATTGGGAAGTTTATTCTTCTTTTCTCTCCAAAATTTTAGAACGCCCACATTTTGTGAATGTCGTTTTCCAAAAATTGTGGCATTCTTGTTCTAAGTCACCTAACTTGGAATCATAATTCATATTTGTTGAATGTTTATTTGCTAATTTTGTCAAATAACTTTGAATTTAATAATGCCTCTTGATTCTCATTAGCTATATTCATTACCTGATTAATAATCTCTATAAATTTAAGATGTTTTATTATAAATTCTGAAACTGAACAATTTTGTTCTATTGAATACTTTGACACCACAATTGTCAATTTTTGAAATCTTGGGTCTAAAAGAGAAGCTAATACCTAGATAATTTTAAATAAAAAATAAAAGAATATTCTTATATATTATTACTTGCAGATTACAAACCGGAAATCGTAGCGCAAGTTTTTTTTAGCATATTTTCTTTAAATGAAATGATTTCAGAACTATCACTATCATTTACTATTATATGTGTTTCAATTTCACTTATAAAAAGTAACGCCAAGTTTAAAGTAAGCCTGTACTGAACTAATTAGGGAGAATTTTTCAAGAAGAAATAAATTTGTTAAAAATTTATTCTGGGTTGCAAAGCTACACAAAAACCGGATTAAAACAAATGAATATGCAATTATCCAATATTATTTAAATCATATATGTCTATGTGTAATAATATTTTTAGCATGGCTCTAAAATTCAACTATTATAAATCTTCCTCAGTAGCCAATGCTATTTCAATAGAACAAAAAAGACATAAAGGTAGATCTATTATTATAATAAATAATATATCTATAAATTTGATACCTTCAAAAATCTTTCATTCCTATATTATCAATTAATTAAAAAGGTAATAAGTCAGCACAACATAATAACATATAATTTATTGCTAGAAGCCATTTTTAGAGGTTTTAGAATTTGTCTGGAATTTTGGTTTGGATATAAAATATTTTTATAAACCTTGCGATTTTGATGAAGTATCTGCTTTAATATTATGTTCAGAAGTCAAGTGTTTTAACAAATTTCCTGCGCTAATGTTTATTGAAAAGTTTTGAATTTTATAGCTAGATTTATTTTACAAAAAATATAATTTAATTTAGTAAAGACTTTGGCTATATATGAGAAAATAAAAAAAAAATACTGTAAAAATGCTTATTTGAATTATCATTGTTTCCAATAGCCCTTTCTAAGCAACAACTGCAGTAAAATTTGTCAGAATTTATGGAAATTGTTTTGTTATCTCTTTTTAAGTGTAAGTAACCAAAAAATTTCCAGACTAAGGATTTTTTATTATCCAGAGTTAGGATAATACTTTTTTAGAATTTTTAGATTTTTGATTGATTGAATTCTATAATGACGTCAATATAATTATGATTTTAAAATAGTAGAAAATAAAAATTCATCAAAATCCTGATTGACATTAAAAAAATTACAATAGTTATGTTGACCAATTATTAGAATAAAAAGGTATAAAATATGAAAGTAATTTCTGCGCCGGCCCTGCGCCGCCGATATAAAAATCGGCGGCGCGCAGGCGTGATTTTTTTAAACGGCGGCGTTTTCGGCGTAATCAAAAAAGGTCAGTGGCCGGCCAACGGCCGGCCGGCGCACAGGTCTAAGTATAGGTATTATTATGTTAATAATTATAAAATTTTTAATTTCAATGGAAGGCTCAAAAAAAAATACAAAAAATAATTAAATTTTTATTTTATTTTTTATTAATACTTTAGAAACTAAACTATTTAACATTTTGTGTTCTTTATATATATTTTGAACTTTACAATTTTTTACATATTGAAATAATAAGTTTTTTTAAAAGGTTATATAAAAAAAGAATTTCGACAAGTTCGTCCTTATATTTTATAAAAAGTGAAAGAAAATTTACGAATAGGTCATTTAATTTATTTTACAAAAGTAAAAGAAAGAAAAATATAAAATTTTTTATATTCAAAAAATTATCTAATTAACAAAAATAAAAATGTATACTATACTTTAATATGTTTAACGAAGTTTGTAGAGGAGTTTGTTCAACCTTTAATAACTTTTTTACATGTGCAATTTTGACTCGGCTTGTACCTTGTCCTTTTTCACATAAATTACTTTATAAAATTTTCCATCTAGAATTTTAAATTTCGGATTTGATTCATGAGAACCTATCTCTATAATTTCATCTTAACTACTATAAATGTTAAATATTATACAAATTAAAAAATATTACATATAAAATATAACCTTTACTTATTTTGTTTTGAAGTTGTTATTTTTAATCTATCTATCTTTGTGATCTGTAAAAGTTCCAACTAAATTTGGTTAACAATATATTTAAAATATAGCAGGAAAAAATAAAGAAAATAATACAAGATTTTACGAAGAAAATAAAGTTACATTGTGTGATATGTAAATGCTTTAAACATAAAGAATCTGTGTCTGTATCTTTTTAAAGAAAATGAAAAAGATACAAGATTCTTTTCAAAATAAAGGATCTTAGATACAGATACTAGTATCTTATTAAAAATGTCAATAAGATACTGAGTACAAGATACAAAATCTTGTATCTTAGAGAGAAGTATTCGCGGTACTGCCCAACTCTGGATATTGGTCGTATTATATTTGAATGTTTTTAAAATATAATATAAATAAAGAACTTATTCATATTCGTACTTTAAAAAAAAAATCGATTTTATATATATCATATTTTTTGATATTTAAAAAATTGGTATACCAGCGCTTTGCCTATAGCCATTCCTAAAACTGCCAAAAGAGCAAATTGAATATCAAATACCCAAATTATATAATAAATAAGCAATTACATAAGTCAATTATAAAATTTATTAATATATGTACAAAAGTACTAATTAGCAAAAAGTCATTTCGCCTAAAAGAGCAAATCTAATAGCAAATATTCAAATTATATAGTAATTCAATAGAAAATTCCAAAATTATATAGTAAATATTTTAATAGTGAATTAAGTTTAATAATAAATTAGCAAAAGTAACAACAAATTATCAAAATGTCGTTTCGCCTAAAAGTGCCAAAAGAGCAAATTCCCAAATTATATAATTAATGAGTAAATTTTATAGGAAACAAGAAAATTTAATATAAATTAGCTAATTATCAAAATGCGTTTCCGCTAAGATCAAATGAATCAATTTAATAGCAAATATTCAAATTACATAATAAATGAATAGCAAATACTCAAACTATATAATAAAAGAGCAAATGTAATAACAAAATTGAAAATATAATAGTAAATTAGAAAATATAATAGCTAGCAAAATGCCTCTCGCCTAAAAATGCCAAGACATAATTTAATAAAAAAAAATTTAATAATAAATGAGCAAAAATACTATCTAATTAGCAAAATACAGTTTAGCCTAAAAATGAAAAAAGGACCTAATTAAATAGCAAATACTAACATTATATAATAAATCAGCAAATGTTATAGTAAATTTGATAGAGAATGACCAAAAATATACTAACAAATTATCAAAATGCCATTTGGCCAAAAAGTGCC
Organism: Gordionus sp. m RMFG-2023; assembly: GCF_954871325.1. Taxonomy (NCBI): domain Eukaryota; kingdom Metazoa; phylum Nematomorpha; class Gordioida; order Chordodea; family Parachordodidae; genus Gordionus; species Gordionus sp. m RMFG-2023. The sequence continues at coordinate 8,876,669 of NC_088777.1, forward strand.
AAAGGATAAGGACCTAATTTTTTAATAAATACTCAAATTATATACTAACAAATTATCAAAATGCCATTTGGCCAAAAAGTGCCAAAGGATAAGGACCTAATTTTTTAATAAATACTCAAATTATATAATAAGCAAATATAATAGTTAATTAGAAATTGTAATAGTAGATTACAAAATTTAATAATGAATGAGCATTAGCTAATTATCAAATTATCGTTTTGCATAGAAGTGTCGAAAAATAAAATTTAATAGACCATATTCAAATTATATAATAAATGAGAAAATATTTCATACTTTAATGCTTATTAGGCTAAATATGTATAAATAAAAAGCTTTTAAGAAAATACACCACTGAAAACCTGTATATATAACTAGTTAATATAGTTCTTTATTCGTTCAATCCAAAAATATAATTAGAAACTATTTACTTTAACAAGCTACTCATAACTTCTTCGGGTGTACATCTTAAATTTAATCCCTTTTAGAATTTTAATAGTTTAACGTAAAAAAGGAAAAAATTTCTTTAATAACATTTTTTTTATTCTAGTTTTTTCATAATCTGTTTGAGTCAGACCAATCTGACCACCAAGTCGAATGCTTTTGCATATTACTACGGCGCATGCCACTAGTTAGTTAAGCGCACGACAAATCGGCAACAAAATAATAATGATAAATAAAGGCGCAAAGTGAGCAAAACAATATGTCGCTTAGGCATCATGACAAATCAGGATGAAAGAAAATATTTAGCATATTAAATGTATTTCGGAAAATTTGCCATGGACTTATTGCAAGCCATAATTCCCGCAAATATTTGGTGTGAAAAAAAAATTAAGCATATCGATAATTTAATTCTTTATTAATAATACTGGATCTATATATAAGAAAAGCTCATTTCCACGGTAGGGTTATTCCAATTTTTTTTATTTACTCAAATAATCTTTAGTATTTAAAATAATATTATGTAACAAGCCTGGAACGATTCTTAACAAATTTTCTACAATATAAACAACAAACACCGAATATTTTTCAAATGTTAAAATATGTTTTTACATATTTTAAAAAATAACTCAAGAAATTTGATATAAACTATATGTAATTCATAGAAACCATAGTTTTTCGAGCTCCAATAGCATAAGCTTTACTAAGAAGAATATGGTCACTTGATTATTATAAATTATTCGAATTCTAACAGTACCCCAAATTGAGTTAAAGTTTTGCATAAGGGTAGCCCATATTTTAGAATAAAGTGGGGGGTTTAGAAGGAGCTACATCCTCTACCCTGTTTGGAGAGGCCGGACCTAAAAAAATTTTTATATCACCACGGCAAGGCTTAAATTTTTTCCCCTATAAACCATTAAAACCCAAATATTTCACAACTCGATGAGATTTAAAACCTTCGTGGAGCGGGCCGGCCCAAATTTTCCAGCGGGCCGAGGCCGAGTCTGAATCTTTTAAAGAAAAATTAATGGGCTTGGGCCAATTTTTTCATTTAAATATTGCTTATTTAAAACAGTTGCTAATTGAAAAAAATATTGCAATCTTTTCTTCTAATAACCACAAACAGTATAGCAAAAAAATTGATTGCCTAAAAATACCCTGAAAATTGTTTATTTTCATTGTATACAAAAAATTATATTTTTGGATATGGGCTTGTGCCGGGCTTTTGAAACTTATTATCGGCTTGATAATTTTTTTATAATATTAAATATGGCTATACAAATTTTTTTTTACTCCGGCACGGCGAGGCCTGATTAAAAAACCCAGACCCATGAAGGTTGTGGTGATTCTGAATCTCTCGATTTTAAATCATTTGCCGAGGGCGATTTTAAATATTTTTAAATCTGATTTCCGAAAAATGTGTTCCAGCATGTGTAGAGTACCTACCCTAAGAATTTTGTTTTGTTTATTTTTTTTAAATTTCTATGAAAAAAAATATATATAAATCGCTATAAATTAAGAGTTTCTAAAGTTCGCGGCAAAATTTTTTGAATTCACAGTGTGGGTATTCTATACATACTGAAATACATTTCAGGTCAAATAAGGTTTTTATAATTTTTAAAAGTGCTCTCAGCGAATAAATTAAAATCCAAAGATTCCGAATTCCCATAAATTCCATATCCCAATACGACAGTAAAATGCCGAATATATTTTTTAAAACCCAGACTGAAATATTTTTTTCAAATCCCGGGCCTTAATAAAGGGTAACACCCACGCCAGGCCTAAAAAATAATTATTTAAAATAATAAGGACCGGGCCATGCCCTTGGTAGATCTCGGACACATTTAATAATATTTTGTTTTCCATTTTTATTTTAATCATTTTTCAAAATTAATGTTAATTTATTTGACATTTAAAATATAATATTAAATATTCCAAAAGAATCACATGATTGTTGTTGTTCAATATGTTCCTGAATTTTTTTATTACTAACGAAATGTTTTGAAGTGTTAGGTACTATATAAAAAAAATATTTAGCTATTTTTCCCCCTTTTTAAAACATCCTTCAATCTTTATGGAAGGTAGAGTTATATATTTAAAGATATTTTAATAGAAATGAAACAAAATCTACTTCTCTTCATAACTAGACAGATACCATCGCGTTAAATTTTTAAAAAATAATCTTTCTTTTAAAAAATATACATCTAAATTGAGTTGTTACTAGATAAGAATAAATAAATCGCAAAAAGAGGGATATTAATTAGAATAATTTATTAAATAATATTTTAGTAGATACATTATAATACACATTGATTTTCGAAAGAAAGTAAAAAATAGAAACTCTACATGCATAAATTACAATTTTTTTAAATATGATGTATAAAACGTATAAAGATAATTGCAATAGGTTATGAGAATGGTCCAATATATATATATATATATCTACCGTGATTGACACTGGGTTTTTTCTTATAAAAGTGAAAAAGAATAAAATGTGCAAATGGGTATAATTATGTTGTCATTTTGGGATGTGTAACCTTCCAAAAAAGAATTCAAAATCAAAGAAATCGTTATTTTGATCCAAAAAGGTCCGGTGCCGATTATCGAAAATGGTTGAAGATAAGGTTCGACGTAGTCTTTATTCGAATTTCCAATGGGACAATATTTTATAGCTTTTTTAAATGGATTATGTCGGACGCTATATTTTTGACTAGAGTTACAGCCTATCCTACCTGATTGATTGGAATGAACGTCAAATTTCGGGAAGCCAGAAGCTTGCACCAAGCAATAAATGGCTATAGATTGAGCTAAAAAGGACACTAAACACCCCGTGACGCTTTTGCCCGTTCGATTAGTATTGAAAGGTAGATCCAAATGATAGCCTAGAATATTTTTCGAGGAGTTCATCTTTAAATCTCCATTAACTTTAGTATATTTTGTAGGTTGTTTATCTAACAAATTTGGCCTTTCATAAAAAGTTGATAGCCACTTCGCCTTAAGGTAGGAACAGTAAGATCCGGCTATAGCAGCTGCGGAATCGCCGATACCCACCGATATTATACCTGCCCAAGTGGGTATGCCCCATTTATTCTCTAGTGCTGATGCATTCTTCACTGACTCTGGAATTAGTATTAATAACATAGAACGCCGGTAATAGGATATCCAGAATGGTAAGCACATGCCCACCAGTAAATAAATGTGGGATAAAATTAAAGGGCTAGAAAGATCTTTCGTATCCCTAAATGATTCGAAACGTTCGTTAAAGGTTTTAAAAAGATTCGCGAAACGTCTAAAAATGGTGTTTTCGTCAGCAAGATCTATTGTCTTAATAGACTGTTTAGCTATGTAACGGAATAGTTCGAGTTCTAACAGTAGGGCAAAAGCAGCGGCCGAACATACACAAGTCAAAGCTGGGTTCATTAGTATCCCTGGAGCTATGATAAATATAGTTATAAGGTGAAAAAATTTTCTATTGATTATGAGTGTGAAAGAGTGATAAGCTTTCAACGTTTTATTCAATTCATCGGTATAGATTTTGCTATTCCTTGAAATCAGATGGGGTTCTTCATTGCAAAATTTGGATTTTGGTTTCAACAAACAGAAAATGAATGATATGATTACCAAAATAGTCCAATAAATGAGTAGCAATATCATCCTATAATGGTATAAAAAATTGTAGAATGTAAAAGAATATTTTGACGATGAGGTCGGTTTTATGAGACTCATCAAAAAATAGAATACACTATGACCAAAAAGATAGCGAAAACAAAGTAAGAATCCGATGGTTTGAGCAGAAAATATTATCATGAATTTTTTGAGAGTTATGTTTGCCCAATTTTTAATTTTAGGATAATCTTTGTTCAAATCATAATTCAATGAAACTAGAGTATTTTTATTGTTATTTAGATCAAGCATAAATGTAGTCATAATTAAGATGACTGGATGCAAAAGGACCCAGGCCATACATAGCAAATCTTCACTGGGGGCCAAAAATTTTGAAATAATATGTTGATTAAAATATAATTTCAAAAATAACTGAGTTGTCACATGATTCAGGCACAATGTCATGAAGGAATACAGCCCAGTTGTGAGCATCAAAAATTCACCATTGGTAAAACAAGATGTGAATAAGGTGAAAAAATTTCCATTCTTTTTTGACATTTCATTAAAATTATTAATATCAATTTTGAACAATATTTTCTCATTTGCATTGTTATCATTTTTATCTGTCTTTATTTTTTTGTTATATGTTAAAATTTTATATACAAACACAATTGTACAGATAATTACTAGTGTATTTATCAATACAACAATAGAAAAATAGGGAAGAAAATCTGGAGTGGTCCGGAATATGAGAAGTATATTTTTGCCAATAAAAAATGGTTTAAATACTTTGCTTTGCATAAACTTTATTATCTTTTTGCAAAAAATATCATATTGTTTTTTGTTGGTCATCACAAAATATAGTAATGCTGAGAGAAGAATTAATATACAAATTATTATAGGGATTATCATAAAAAATACTATAAATGATATTGCTACATATTTGATGCACCAAATTGCACTTGCCAGCATAAATGAAAAATGCCAAGACCTGAAGTATATAGTCATTATTGATATAAATTTTAAATTGGCTGCTATATCTCCTGTTTCTGTCTTCTTTTTAGACTTCTGATTACTACATATCGATAATAATTTAATGGTCCATAATTTGCAATTGTTTTTAAAATTCATGTAAGTATAACATATTTCAAATAAGGAATATAGTTTATACATTCCATATAAGGTTATAAGAGTAATTAGTAAGGTTTGGAGGGTGGTCATACATAAACTAAAAGTATTAAAAACTATGAAATATCTGTAAGTAAAACATTTTAAAAATAAATTATAATTTATGACTTTTATAAACCAAAGAGGATTAAATATTAACATAGGTAAACATATGCACCAAATACCTTTAGAATATTTATTATTTATATTTGATGCTGTATTTCGAGTTTTCCACATAAATGAAAAACTTATATATTTATATTTTAATAATATTTCAAAAAAAAATATAAAAGTTAAAATAAATAAGGTTAAAAATAAATAGATTGTTGAAAATATATTCTGTAAGTATAAAGGTTTTATATAACTATCAGTGAGATGATATTGATATTTTCTTTTTTCATACAGTTTATTAATAAATGAAAATACACATGGTTGAATAATTATTAAGGCAACTAGAATATGTTCTAAAGTTCAAATAAAAAAAATTAATAAGGATATACGCTAAATCATATATACCTAACATAGCCTTTTTTATGAGATTATCATATGTACGAGGCAATATGATAAGTAAAATAAAACCTAAAACTAAATAAAGTAAATTTGAAGAATATCGAAATCCTTAACAGGTTGTCGAAGTCCATCATCATCAAGAAAACTTGAAGGCAAAAGGTATTTTGACTTTTCGTTATTCGTCATTCTTCGACATTAAACTGGGCAATTTTTGGGCAGGTTGCAGTGGCTGGCTTCATGAACGATTATGTGCATTAAAAATATAGTAAAATAAGCTCATACTCGCTTTAGGAGAAATTTTTTTATTTGATAGGGTCTGGAAAGTTAAATTCAATTTTTACTGAATTAAAACCTAATAAGTTTGCAACTAAGTTAACGTGAGAGCTTAGTTCTGAGATGCGTTTTGTTTGGTATAATATTTTAAATATTTGATATATCATATCCATTGAATTCTTATTCCATCCTAAATAAATATATTATTTAACTTCTATGACCCTACAATAAATTCGTACAATCAAAATATATTTCAATTATGATCAAATTATGTGATTAGGTGCATCGCCCTATAAAGTGGAAAATTCAACAGATATATACTAGGTGTTCCTTTTTCCATCTAATTGGAATAAGTTAAATTAGGGCAAAATATATATGAGGATCCATTTACACCTTTGTGGGCAATTTGCACATAATTGTGCGTATAACAGTCTGAAAACTGTCATTTAAAAGTCCATTGGCTAAAAAAAGTTGAGTAAACCAAAAGCCTATATCCGAGAATCTTGTAAATATTTTTTACTTTATGGGGAAGGGATGATATAATTTTGAATGTCCATGTTAAATATGTAAATTGTCGAAATTCGATTTCACTCTTCTTTAGAGAGATAGGCACTTTTTTTAAAAAATAATTTTTTTTTCTCAGTTCGTTTTTTAATGTTTTTCTTTATAGATTTATACATATATTTTTTTTTAAATTTAATTTTAATATTTACTAATTTGTTTTTTAAATGTTAATTTTTATTAGTGTATATATAAATGTTCAATTTGATTTAAATCAATATTTTTTAATATTATTTATTTAATTGTATATATTTTAGATGTACAGCGTGACAGGACTGCCAATGAAGCAAAATCCTTAATTGGGTTCCCCTGAGATCTGTTTTTTTCCTATGATTTTAATTAAATTGAAGGCCTCATTTCTAAACATGACTAAGGTATTGGTAACTATTTGTATGAACACAGTGTTGGTGAGGCCAGCATATTTGTTTTTTTTAAAGATTTCTACCTTTTTAATGGTAGAAAATAAATAACTTTTTAATCTTTCTAATCCATTATACAAGAAAAATTATGTGTTATTCAACTCTAACTCTAGCTTCCCCCAAAAAGACTGAAACTCTCCAATAATTGCACATATCAGGAAAAATTATGTGTTATTCAACTCTAACTCTAGCTTCCCCCCAAAAGACTGAAACTCTCCAATTGCACATATCATTCATTTTCTCTTTCCAACCCGCAATCAAAGGAACTTACCAATTTCTTCTTTATCAATAAGCATAATCGATACGAATGTTATCACATTCTTAGACAAATTTCCAACTCCTGAAGGATCTCATTAGAGTTCCTACATAACTATGATATCGTCACACCACACTCAGGCAGCGTCTACATGAGCGGGAGGGGTAGGAACAGTTTGCATCCTATTTTTTTGAGGGGGTAGGCTGCTTTAATGGGGGTAGGATAAATTTCTATTAAATTTTGAGATGAAATAGGACAAAATTTATTGCTGTAAAAATTAAATACTTTTATTATAGTATTATTATAATACAATTCGTCGACCAAATCTATAAATTGCAAACAATCATACACATTGTTTTCCAAATAAACTATGGTTTAAATATTTCAGCAAGCTCATAATGACATAATAATTAATTCATTGCAAATAATGGAGGTTTTAATTGAATTTATTATCTAAAAAATAAATTCTTTATATTTACAAAATATCGATAGTTGGTAGTAGAGATAGATTAATTTAAGTAATCCTTTACAAATTCTTTGAAAAGAGTATCAATAAATAAATAAGTGAAAATAATGATAAAAAAACACCGCCACCAAAGCGGCGGGGATTTTTTAGTGGAGGGGGGGGGGAGGTAGGCAAATGTTTTTGAATGGGGGTTTGCATCCAGTGAAAATCCTGTCATGTAGACGTTGCACTCAGGGACTCTTCGAAATATTCATATTAACGATAAAGTACTCAACTCTCACGAAATTAACAATGACAACTTTCCTTCCATTTTCTTATTATATCTGTCAATAAATTACCAGACAGTGTACCGTTGAAAATTGACTTTATTAAATTTCGACTCCTATTATTTTACAACGGGTAGTCATTTTACAATAGTCGTAGCTGTTAAATGACTGCATTGAAATGAGTTGTTATATTCGTATCAAAATGGTAGGCATTTTTTTAATAAAAATAAATGTTTTGGATTAAAATGACTGCGATTAATTTTATTGCTAGTAATTAATTAGTCGCTTCAAACATTGGCGGTCATTTTTTCTATAAAAATTGTAATCAAAATTAAAATTCATTTTTAAATGTGAGCTATCAGCTTTAATTATGAACAAATAAATAGACAATAATTGATTTTTATTAGAATTAATTGAATTCAGTACATAACTTATAATTTTTATGAAAACTTACAAAACCTATATGTAAAAATCAATGATACTAAAAAATTTATTTTATACATGAATAATCATATTGATATATATTAGCGATATCATATATTTCCTTAAAAAACGCACAATAAAAAATTATTTATATGTGTAAAAAAGATAAAACAGGGTTTAGTGACAAGTTCTAATTTATTTTTATTGCAAAATTTGAGTTAAATAAAGATTTATTTTATTTTAGATTAATTGTCTTCAATTTAATTATAAAACAATAAAAATTTAAGGAAGGCAGGAATATTTAATACTTTATTTTTCTAAAATTCTTTATTATCAAAACTCAAAACATTTTTATTAAAATAATTCATTAAAACAAATTATAGTTTTACAAAATCTCTCTAAAAGTAGCTAAAAAAAATCACTGCCAACATAAAAATTTATAGAAGGCAGATGATTATATAACAAATTTGATAAATTTAATTCTTTTTCAATTCTTCATTAAAAACATTTAAAATTTTTTATTTTCTAAATCCTAATAAAATGGTCGGATTTATATACTTTTTATTTTACAATTATAACATTTTTTTACAAAAGTAAGAAAAGAACAAATTATTTTAAAGTTAAATATTAAAGTAAGAAAAGAACAAATTATTTTAAGATTCTTACATATAACATTTTTTATTACAAAAGTAAGAAAAGAATAATTTGTTTTAAGGTTAAATAAAATAAAATTATTTTAAAATAAGCGTAAGTTAAAATGACCTTAATATAAAAATATAAAGTTTTCTATATTTAACAAACATGGTATCACAAGCATGATATCACAAATAAGCATTAAGCTAGGCATAATATTATAAAATCATGTTTAAAAATATTAAATTACAAGATAAAACTCAGCAAACATCATGACATTAGGTGGGGTGCTCGGCTACATCTCTATTTTTTCCTAATTTAAGTCATTAGCTTGTGTGTGAGTAATAAGCACATGTGATATGCTGATCAACTTTGCATATATCAGAAAATTATTAATAACTTCATTGCAGAACACCATGCCCTGGTTATTGTTCTAAACCAATTAAATAAAATATAATATATAACACAAATATATTACTACATGACTTTCATATCTAACCAACAACACTAATATTGAATCTCATAAATAGGCAAAATAATCAACTACATACAATAATTAAATATTTAGTGTAAGAGGCCATATACATATATCTATGCCTATTCCTTTTTAAAATAGGAATACTAATTAATTTTGGACAATGGCGTAGCCATAATTTTCTCAAAAAAATCCTCCCATTTTTTATGAACATTCAATTGCTTATATCTTAAGCTATGTTAAAATTATTTTAAATATCATATAACAAAATTTTAGAGAGTATTTTATTTTATTATAGATTTTATTTTTTATATAAAAATACTTTAGCATAAATAACATGCCTTTATTTAATCATGTATTTATTTTTATTATTTAAAATAAATTTCAAAATGTAGATATTTTATACAGATTATAATATTAAAAATTTTATTGTATAAAAATTCTATTTTTTAAAAAAAGAGTAATTTAACAATTACATAAAATATAAATAATTCTTATGCAAATAATGGAATATAAAAAAATATGACGATATTATCAAAATATAATACACAGTGCTTTGATTAAAAATAGTATTAATAAATTTTATGAGTTAATTCAAAAATCATATAAATGTTATAACTAAGAATTCATTTTAAGAAAAAATTTGATTATAAATATCATGTTTTAAAACTAATATAATCATATTGCAATTTTTTGATTTGAATTTATAAAGAGAGATATATTTTTCCCCGAGATTTTTCTAATTCATCTAGAAGCATCTCAATACTAATAACATATATATACTTCCCCAAGTTTAGACCGGTGATCAGAAAAGATAAGCAATTACTATATAATCGCTCACAACACTAACACGCAATGCAGTATTAATACATATTTTTTAGATAAGAAAAAATTATTTATTTGAGTATCTTTAAATATAAAAAATGCATCTATAAAATTTTCAATTGTATTATTATTTACTTCAGAAAAATTGTCTCTAGTAGGTTTAGTTTTTGATCTGTCTAGGGTCAGTCTAAAATTATAATAGTAATAGTTAAAATAATAACTTATACGGAATAAGTGGATGGCCTATTTACCAACAACTGGCCAGGCCACTACCCTTTAATTAATTTCTCTCAAAATTTGTTAAAATGTGAAAGGATTGAAATAAGTTTATTTAGCATGTTTTGATAAATATATAAATAGAAGAGTAGTTAATTTTAAGCATGTTTAACACCCTATCATTAAATAGATGAGCCTGGATAAAATGAAATGTTAATATTTATTATTTATTGTAATTTTTTTTTGTAATATAATTCTTATATAATATCTTATGGCCAGTTGAAACATAGCATATTTGGACTGGGCCAGAAAATAAGTCACCTAAACTCATCTAACTCAAAAAGTATTGTAGATACAGCTTTGGTTCAATTATTTTAAAGATTAAAGAATGGGCTAAACATTGATATTAAATTTATTGGATATATATTACTTTTAAATGCTTCCTCGTTGATATTTGATGATAAAACCTTCCGATAAATCTTACAATAAAATTTATTTCCTGAATTTTTTATAGAGATTGAAATATTTGCGAATCCAGGAAAGCTAAATTTCATATTATAATCATTTTCCAGGGAAATTTTGTCGACTTGTTTTATACCAAAATTATCTTCAATATCCGACATTTTAAATTATTTTCAAAACGTGATTTATAATAAAAATTTTAAAATATAAATTTCAATTTCTAAATAAAATAAAAAGATTATGGTTTTACAATTAATTTTAAATATACTATAACAACGTTTATATATATTTAATATACTTTCTAAATTAATAGCTAATTACCAACATCGTTAATTTATTTGAAAATAAGGCGCCAATGCTACCTCTTGGATAAAGTAGCGCACTACTTTAACAACACTGCATATATAGTATTTTTAGTAAAAACTTAAATTAACCGATTAAGAAAGTAAACTAATAAAAAAAGAGCCTTATATTTATTTAATAATAAAATTAATGCCGTCTCAAAATTGGCTAATTAAGAAATAATATAACGAAAGACACATCCAATTTAATAATGATAAACTTTAAATTCTAAGTATTAAAATTAAAGCATAGTTAAAGGCAATAATATGCTAAAAGCTGTATAATAGATTATATAGAAGTAAAAACATTGCATATATATATTGTAATTATCTTGAATAATATAAATTAAATAATAAATTTGAATAAAGAGAATATATTTTAAAATAATTGTAACTCAAATGAAATAAAATTATATATTTAAATTATTATAAAATGGCTACGAGGTTGGGATAAATAAATTCTTAAATAAATTTTTCTCTTTTTCTTGCATGAACTTACCATAATTATATTAAATTTATGATATACAAGAATATATATTCCTGGTAGAAAATATATTTGCAGAAAAATCATAAAATAATATTAATATTAAGTTATAAAATATATTCGCCTCAACATGGGTTAATAACACGATTAGAATAAGAAATCACTTTTATCCTAAGAGAAAATAAAATATAAAGAATTAAAATCTGAATTCCAGTAAAAAATAATAATTTATACAACAAAAAGTGTGTTCTCTGTTAGTTTAAAATTTTATAGATTAAAGAAGAAAATAAAACTATACAAAATTAATTTTATAATTCCTATAAAAGAAAATTATCAACTTTGCTGTTTCAAGACAACAATCCGAATCGAACTGCGAAACCAGAGCGAACCGATAATCTTCAAGATTATATTAAATAAGTAATTATAAAAATATAAATTAAAAAGTTTTTTCTCTAAGATAAATATTAATGATTAATTATTTTAAAAAATCAAATTTATAAAAACGGGAACGAACCAAAAAGAACAGTTGTGAATTCGAAACCAAACCGGACAGATATGAATTTCTTTAAAAAAACGAAATAGAACAAAACCTTTATAAAATATTTAGCTAAAAACGGAAATGAACCGAGCAGCTATACTTAACGGTTCAAAGCCCTGATTGTTGGAATTAAATTACAATAACTAGAATATGAAGTCCAAACCAGGTAGACTGACTCTAAGATTGAAGAGGTTAATATGATCACATTTCAAGATATCGTAACACTATCAATGTCTATAAAGAATTAAACAATACTAAAGAATAAGAAAAATTAAACGGTGAGGAAAAAAGGATAATAAAACAATAATGTTTATATAATAATAGAAATTTAGAGATTATAAATTATCATAATAGAAATAAGTTTAATGATAATTACAAAAACAATTATAAGGATAACGGCCTGAGTAAGATATTAGCCAAAATAATTTTATATAATCCGCATTTTGGCAAATACATGTTAAACCTTACTGCCATCTATGAGCAAAATCTCCAGGTTTACATAATATTTTGTCTAAAATCTTAATCGGGCCGTTTTAAAAATAGACCCAAATCGAGTCGTTTAACAACACTAATGATAATAATAGAAAATACAATAATAAATAAATAAATATATGATAATAATAAGAAAATATTCTATAAAAATTATGGAAATGACTGACAGGGATCTAGTAATAATTAGAAAGGTAGATGTTTTAGATGTGGTAAAAGTTTACTACCAATACATGTCCACTTATAATGCAATATGATTTCAACACGGTAAAAGACGGCAATACCAAAAACTGTGCAACGTTAGTTTAGAAATATTACACGTTGACACAAAAAAACAAGCTACAATTGAAGTATGGATATATAAAAAATTCATCCCTTTAAATATGAAGGAGCTAAAAGCTTTTCTTGGCTTCCTTTCAACAAAAATATCTAAAAGATCTACATATAAATAAACTAAAGTAACAAGGTTCCATGGATTTGGACTGTGAAAGAATAAAATGTATTTCAGTATAAAATGCATATTAACTAACAAAGATACTTTAACCCCCTACAATACAGAAACGCTAGTAAGGGTAACAGTTGACGACTCAGAAAATGGGTTAGGGTGGTTATCATATAGTACCGATTGGGGGGAACTTTTTATTGCTCATGCGTTCCGAACTTTAGCAATCGCGGAAAAATCCTAGACTTCTATAGACCATGAAGCGGTCACCTTAATATTTTATACGTATAAAAGGAAATTTTATTTAAACAGACCATAAACCACTTTAAAGAATATTTAGTATAAATAGACCTAACGAAATTAAAATGATCGATTAGTGGGATAAAAACGTACATAGATCTTAAATTATATAATTAAATATCAAGCGGGAAACGATAAGTATATGCACTGTCCTTATGTGGAGCATACATCAAATCTAGAAACATCAAATGAAATCAAAATGACCAAAGCTGGACGATTTAACAATTGACAGAAAAACTGTGCATGGCACAAGAAAATAGTTTGTAAAGTTATATATAAACTCAAATAAAATAAAATTATGTTTTTGAATATATATCATAAATTTTGTCAAACTATCTGGATTGATTTAATTTTTTCTAAATTTAATTGCTTATTTTGTTTAATTAATTCTTTTGGCATTTGGCATTGAGATTGATTTACAATATATTAAAATTTTCTTCAGGATTTTAGCAAATGAGCGATCCACAATAAAAAGAATGATAAGTTTGGGTTGGAAAATCCTATGAGGTTGGGAAACAGGGATTTCAAAATTTCTATCTGAAGTATTTGTCAAAAGCGATATCCTATACATCCATCAATTCAATTTAGTATTTTTTACAAGCATTATTTTTACCTCTTATGATATATGCTTAAAATTATTCCAAATCTAGTTAAAAAAATAAATAATATAAGGATTAAAATGTATTTTCATAATAATAATGGTATGATTTTTTGACATAATTTTATAATAGGAATCTGCTCAAGCCAAAGTAAATCCGGGAAGCATTTTACATTTTTTAAAATAAATAAAATCCAAAGTCTGAGGCAAAAATTATACAGTAAAATAACCTTAGTCGGTAAAATAACCTAGTCGGCGAAAATCGGGGTTAAGATAAATATAAAAAATTAAAAGGTCTAAAAATGGAACAATTACCCATTTATATTAGACACGAGATTCTAAATTTTAGAGTATGAGACTAGAAAATTTTGGGAGATATATATTTTGCAATTGGGTTATTTTTTAAAAAAGATTATGCGTGTTTTTTTCTTTTTTTTATTTCTTAAAAAACTCAAATAAAAATTAATTTTTTAATTTTTGGGTTTGTTCCGCTTTATACTCGAGATTCATGCTTTAGGTTTGCTCGAACATTTTACTATGGATTTTGGAATCCGGTATGATAAGGATTTGTGCTCAGGGGTTGAGCTGGAGTAGTTTGTCCAGGTTTGTAATCGAGGTTTGTGCTCAGAGCGTGCCTGAACATCAAATCAGCTAATAATTTATATTAACAAACATTTTAACAAAATTAGGCACCCAGTTTCTTATTATACATCTATAATTTTACCCACCGGGAGGTTGATAATACAAAAAAGAATTTTAAATTTTAGTAAGAGAATATAATAAAAAAAATGAAATCTTTTAAAAGATATAACAATTACCATGAATGATAAAATGGTATTCGGCAATAAAGTTTAAATTTTACACGCAACTGAAACAAAAAATAAAAGCTTAATATAGAATGGCATCAGCAGCTTATAATAAATTGGTCACGATTATGAAACAATAAATAATTAATATAATCAGCCACTGGTGTTGGTAAAAAGCCTGATTTCAATTTCAAAACCGCCCGATTAAAATATTAGCCAAAATAATATTATGTACCTGGAGGCTTTGCTCATAGATTACAAAAAGGTTCGGACATCTATTTGTCAAATATCTAGGCCTATATAATATTAATTTAGACAAAATCATAATCGGATTGTTTTTAAAAATGGACCTAAATCGGGCTTTTTAACAATACTATTGGCCACAATTGCTCCAACAATATTGTTATAACATCGCCCTAGTCATAATATATTTGATTACTCGTAGAAACTTTGAATTTAATCATTTCTAGGATTTATATAAAAAGTGAGTTGAAATTATAAATAAAATAAAAACAAATATTTGTTTGTTATTATCATATTTTTCATAAGGAGAGCGTACGCACTCTACTTAATTGATTTAAAAAGTAAAAAAAATTATATGCAATATTCAGCGTCTACATGACAGGATCATTGGATGCAAACCTTTTTCAAAAACCTTTGCCTACCCCCCTAAATAATTCACGCCACCTTCGGCGCCGGTGTCTCTTTATTATTATTTTCACCTTTATAATTATATTAACACTCTTTCAGAGAATTTATAAGGATAACTTAAATTAATCTATCTCTACTACCAACTATCGATATTTTGTGAATATAAATAATTTTTTTTTTAGATAAAAAATTCAATTAAAACCTTATTTATAATGAATTAATTATTATGGCATTATGAGCTTGCTTCTAAACCTTTTAAATTAAAAAGGATAGCAGAAAGTTTTATTTGGAAAACAATGTGTATAATTGTTTGCAATATATAGATTTGGTCGATAATTGTATTATAATATTTCTATAACAAAAGTATTAATTTTTACAGCAATAAATTTTGCCTATTTCATCTCAAAATTTAATAGATAACCCCCCAAAAAATTTATCATGTCCCCATTAAAGCAGCCTACCCCCTCAAAAAAATAGGATGCAAACTATTCCTACCCCTCCCGCTCATGTAGACGCTGGCAATATTAAAGGTATAATAATAATATTATTCACTAAAATATGAACATTGATTAATATATTGCTTCAAATGAATATAACCATACAATAATAAAGTTGATATTTATTAATTAAAATTTCATACAAATATTTATGCTTAATTAAAGAATATCATAATACAATTTTTATATTACTTATTGAGAGACAATGAGATTGTTATAGTAAATTTTTTATTTTTTACATGACGTCCTCTTGAAGTTAATTTTCGGATTGATGTCTGAATTTAAATAATATTATTTTTGGTAAATTTGAAATTATTTTTTGTTTATATATATTAACAATTTGAATATATTAATCTTATTATCCAATAAATGTAATTATTTAGAAAGATGGCTATATGCAAATTTTTCTATAAATACAATGTTCAGAATCTTCCTAACATAAAGTAATATTAAGATTTTATTATATTTTTTTTCCAATATCCAAATTATTTAACCAGTTTCAATTAGCTATCTATACATTTTTATATTTAAATAATTTTTTTTATTAAATGGTTTTTTAAATGATTTATTATTTTTAGGTAGCTGTAGATATGTTAAATTTATTATTATTGAACACACACTTCATTCACATTATGAAAAGATATTATATCAATAATTTTTACAATCAATGTAGAGCTCATCCAATAATATGTATTCTTATTCATTCCCTTTTGCTCTTTAGTGAACAAATAACTTTGTAAATTACCTCCTTAATAACTTTCTTCATAAAATCCAAAGAATTATAATGTGCAAGATTGATGCTAATCAATAATAATTACAATCAAGATAACAAGAAAAACTTATTGGATAATAATACAAATTTTTGCAATGTTATAAATATAGATGGCTTCTCTAAAAATTATCCTCAGTATATTTTATCATCTGAACCCTCAACCATTATTTATAAACATTCAAACACACTGAATAATCTGACAACAAATTTAAACAATTTTGATCATTTTAGCAACAATATCCCCAATCATCTATTTGATAAGAATAGCTTAAATAATTGGGACCCCTTATTGAACATTGACAATAGTGGGATAGACAGAAGGCATACATCCTTCAATCAGGATCAATCGGTGAGAAGGATGGATGAATTCAGGAGACGGCATGAGGAATGTGCCATTAGACAGGAAACATTTCTAGAAGATTCCAACCTCAAAAGCAGGACAGAAAATGTCAGGCTCTACCAAGTTTATCTCGAAAACAATGCGGCTGATGCCAAAAAAGTTGGCACTAATAATTCCAATTCACAGACCAACAATCAAAATCAAGTATAAAAATATTTTTTTTATAAATTTTGTCTAGTTGGGTTTTCATGAGTTTCTTAATTTTTTTTTAATATATGACTACAGAGGCAAATTAGAAAACCATTCACAAATTTTTCAAACACATAGCTTAGAATAATTTAAGTTTTTTAAAAAGTTACACAACATCCATTTAGATTAATCCTCAATCAATGTATATACAGAATTTCATTGAAACTAAAAATAATTTACTTAAATTCTTTCTAGTTTATACTAAAAAATTCAATAATTTTCTTTTAATTTCACAGAATAAATACAAAATTCTTTAATACATTTTAATTAGTGTTAATATAAGTTGTAATTAAAATTATACACTATTTTCAAAATTTGTACCTAAAAGACATACTTGATTTTCTCCAAAATATAAGCTTCCTCAACCATTTTACACTAGTCTTATTTGAACAATCATTTTTAATATGGCAAATTATCATGTAAAGATAAGAAATGAGACATATATATTATTTTAAAAGTAACCATTTCTCATTACTTTTCAAATAATATAACAGGTTTTACTTTATTTTTTCACAGAAATTTACCTTTGATAACACTAATTATAATATAGTTTATTGTACTAATTGGCCATATATTTTACTAACTCTTTTTCCATAACTCATTGGATTTTAATCTGCAGCTTTAAAGTGAGTAACTGCTACTAACCAGATGTAGGCTTGACCAGTTTTACTTTTTTTTCTAATTCTTCACCAAGAGCATAATTTTCATTAAAATAAGGAAAACACAGAGGGTTACTATAAATTGGAGATATTTTACTAGTGTTTTAAACAGCTTGATTTAGGTTGATTTTTAGAAAAGGCCTGATTAAGGTTTTAGCTAAATGTGAGCCTCAAGATTTGGCAAATGGAGGTCCAAACCTTTCTGCCACTATGAGAAAATATGTAGCTTACGTAATATTATTTGGCTAAAATATTGATTGGGAGCCATTTATCAACACTCTATTGACTTAATGGAAAGAATTTATATTTTTTTTATCTTTTAAGGCTAATTATATTTTTTAAAAAACTATAAATAACCCAAAAATTTAAGCCTTTTTTAAAATAAGAGCCGATTTAAAAAAAAATAAACTGAAAATTTGTATTATTTATTTCAATTGTATTATTTTTTTTTAATAATTAAAATAAAATATATATCACCCTTTTTCAAATCTTATTTATTTATGACGAAATGAACTATATTTATTTTTCCTTTTTTTTAAAACATTGCTAGACAAGACAGACATTTTATTAAGTTTAACAGCGCAACTTGTCTAATTCGAGCGCCCATGAATGTCAAAAATTTGACGTAAATTTTAAAATTTTATTATTTTTTTCAAAGCCCGTTTTACTGGTAAGTAAAATATTAGCTCAACCCACTTATTAATGTAAACACTTGCAGCGATTAAAATAAACAAAATATAATATTACATTTATACCGTAGTATTATATGTAAAAAATTATTCGACATTAAAATTTTTAAAACTGACATTTTTATATTATCGTTTACTAATTCCATTCTTTCTTTTTCTGGGATCATTACAATGTTACAAACAACATAACTTAGCATTTGACCTTGTTTTTCAGGTCCTATCTGACTCGAAGAAAATAAATTATTTAAAAATTTTCTCCCACTTATCCAATCCTATATTTTGATTAACTGTTGAAAAATTGACGATATTTCAACAAAAGCGTAAGGTCCCTCCGTCCAACACGAGTTCGATCAAATCGGTCTATATTAGGTGAAATTGATATTAGTGAATATCGGAATATAGTGACATTTTACCTTGTGAAATAACTTTTCAAATGTGTCAAGTATCATCAAGGGCCGATCAATTTTTTAGTCCCCTCACGGATTTGATTTTTTTTAAGATAAGTCAAAATTTTTGTTTATTTTTTGCTTAAATAATTTTGGCTCTTTATTTTTAAACTCTCATGTTAACGCGATTCGCGGCATTGTACAAATTACGCTGTATTTTTGTATTCTCCGCCTAGAATTCGCGCTAACTGTAAATGCGGGGTAAAGGAAAATCGATAAATATGAGCGGCTAATTAATGTTAAACAGAGGAGTTTACAAGAACATGAAATACTTGTTTAAAAATAGTTTTATTTTAACCTGAACCCATTTTAAAATTTTCAGGTATCTGTCAGAAATTAGTTTAAATTATTAAAATATATGTGATTTAGTTTAAGATATATATACTTTAACAATAACCCGTCAATAATAACGGGGTTTGTAGTAATACCGACTACTAATTATAAACAATACAACTACTAATTTATATTTCAATTTATTTCTAACATCAAATTTATATTAATTAATTTTCGAATATTCTATTCTATTTTTATATATAATATCTATATATAATATTTTACTAATTTATTACATTTCCTTCAAACATTTTAAAGTTAGATTTCTTCAATAAACCTCTTTGTAAGTTTACGGTTTCTTGATGAACAACGTAATGTGGTATTTGTGTTTGTATTTGCTTCATTCACTGGCACAACCACTGTAACTTCCAAAGAACTTTCATGATTTGGGATAGTTTTTCTCCCTACTTTTATGTTAGTTGTATTTGAAAAAATATCTTTTTATTCTTTATAACCCCCCCCCCCCCTCTTTAGGCCAGGTCCCCAGGCCTGCAAAAAAATTTGTTTTAGGTTAATATATGATCCATAGTTGATAATAGAATTCCTAAGCGTCTAAGCAGTTAATAATTTTGAAAAATTTTTCCTAAGCCCAGTCCAATATAATTCATAGAAATATTTTCCAACAGCCCCACCCATAATAATTTTAAAAATTTTTTCTCAAACCTGGAGATAGGTAAATCTCTAAACACCATATTCATTTTTTATTCTTTTTAATCCCGCTCAATCCTGTTTCAGACCAAGACCAAATGATTAGGACTAATAGTGAATACTATTTTTTCAATAAAAATATATTTAAATTAACTTTTTGAGACACATATAAAAATGATGCCTAATATCTAATATAAAAAAATTCCCAACAGGTTCAAGCTCATAATCATATAATAATTTTGGTAGTTAAGAACTGAAATAAAATATGTAAAAGTCATAATTCATTTAAAAATACAATCAGAATATGAAAGTTGCATGGGCCTTGGTTTTTTGATCAGGCCTAGCTATGTCTGATTCAAGCATCTATATTTTAAATTTTATCCAATATGATTTCCATCACAAATTTAAATTTGATATTTCTAATACTCTTAATGCTCACTGTATTTGCAACAATTTTACCTCTTTTTCTCCTAAATTTTAATATTTTTATAAAATTTATTAATAAAATATATTTTGTACCATACACACAAACTAAATAATTACCCTTCAACACCGTCAGGTTATGGTAATAAACGGCAAAATTTTAAAAATATCAGCTATTAATTAATATATAATTAATATTTAAAATTTAATTATACTCAAGTTGATGCATGCGTAAAGCATACGCCTTTGAAACGGGAGGTTTGTGGTTCGACTCTCGTAGATAGCAAAAAATTAACATTACATTAGTCTCCTTAAATTTTTAATACATTAGGGAGATACGAAAACTATCGTGTTTTGATTATGGAGATTATATATATTAGATTATAGACTTATTATGCTAGAATTATTTAAAATTGTGTTATCTCTACCTTTTGCCTTAATTACGGCTATTAATTATGCCATTGAATTAATAAGATTCTGTCACATATTTTGGATTTTCCATATAAAACGAATTTATTCTTTAAAGAATCCTCTGTTCCACATCCTCACTTTATAATCTCTTAGGGTTTCATTCAATAAAATTGAAATCTGGAGAATGGTAAGAATTAAATATTATGATCCCTTATATTTTATGTGGATTTCGCTGTATGTTGAGAAAATTTTACTCTGGAATTTGCTTTATGTGTCCTAAAAAATAGATGGGAAAGGATGATATTGATATTAAAAAACATATCTTGTATTATTTAAAA
This sequence comes from Gordionus sp. m RMFG-2023, assembly GCF_954871325.1. Taxonomy (NCBI): domain Eukaryota; kingdom Metazoa; phylum Nematomorpha; class Gordioida; order Chordodea; family Parachordodidae; genus Gordionus; species Gordionus sp. m RMFG-2023. The sequence continues at coordinate 8,898,116 of NC_088777.1, forward strand.
ATAAGGTACATATCCTAGGCCTTTAGCATTCACGCTTATTATAATAACTGAAAGCTTAAAGATTCCTAAACCACTTAAGATGGTTGCTTTATACATTAGGTTATTTATTGTTTAAGTTATCGGGACTTGCCGGAGTCGCGCCAAATTTAAAAAAATCTCAAAATTTTAGAAACCAATCAGAATCTTTTATAAGTGCAAGTTCCAAATTATGATGTTTAAAAGATTACTTTACATAATTTTAAATAAAGATCGACCCGTATCGGAACTGATCGGTATTTTTTAAAATCATACTATTTTATTACTTACTACGGGTAGTATATGCAGCTCCTAGCTGACACATCCTATACATCATTCTTTACTAAAATTAACCGCTGTTATGTAAATGTATTATTCGCGGCCTAACCGGCCCCTGAAATTTTTACCCGTTTCGGCCCGTAATTATTTATGAAGGAAAACAAATTTGCCTAATTATCAGCTTTGAAATAAACATTTTCAAAACTTCGGCCCTACCCTATAAAAATAATATTTAAACAATTTTCCGGCCTGGCACGCTTAGGACCGAGCTGCCTCGACTCTAATCCAGTTCACTAATCGCTACCCTAAAGAAAAGATAGTGATGAAATATTATAAAAAGCGCTCCCAAATAAAAAATTGTGAGGTTGAACTTGCACTTAAAATACATTAACAAAAATGAAGAAAATAATAATAATACCTTTTACTATTAAGGTATTGGTTTTTTTATAATCCTTTATACTTATATAATAAATTGAAACCAATAAATACTCATTTTTAAAAATAAGTGTCTTTATTATTATATAATTTTAAAGTATACTATTTTTCCCTTCCCCTTCTCTTAAACTATCTTTTCCTTCTTTCCTTATTGTTTATAATATATGTTGTACAATAAATATATTATATAAATAAATAAATAACGATGGATGATGATGGGAAATATGTCAAGGTATATTTAATTACCAGAAAAGGGAATAATAATTTTATTATTTTTACGTTTATAATGATTATTTTATATGATATATATAGTGCTTAAATTAGACGGTTTGTTCAATATTTTAAGTTATAAATTATTACCAAAAAAATTTTACCACCATATATTTTTAATTTAAAAAAAAGGTATATAGTTACAGTTACCACATTATCAGATCCCTTTAGAACCCCTAAACCAAGTTGAGATCCCCCGATGACTAAAGTATAAAATGGACACGGAGTATGTATGTCTAAGAACATATCCCCCACCCCTCTGAAATTTTAATTACCTGTCCCTGAAAGAAAAAATGGTTGGCCTGAATTAATTTCTCCTTAAAAGTATATATTTTAGTTTCAGCCATACCAATCAAATTATAATTTTAAAATGTAGAGAACGCACTGGGTCCTGAATTTACCTAAATACCAGGTTCAGAAATGCTTTACCTGGGACGTGACTGCGTTTCATCTTGTTGACTTTTGATATTTTTTATTTACCGCAGTCAAAATCTCGAGCAATTTAAAAAAGCAACATTTATTGACTCATTTGTAGACACGCTAGAATGGGTATATTTGATGGACAGTTATATCTTATTACATTATTTTAAGAAAAGTAAATCGACTTAGACTTTGCAAATTGTAAGTATTGTGAACAAATATGACGTTTGATTACCCATTCTCCTCCTCTATTTTTTATCGAAGATCACTGGTCACCTTTAGGTGTCTAGTCTGCTATAAACTTTTAACACCGTCCTTTATGACACTCATATTTTTTCTCCTCTAAAAAAACAATAGTTACTTCTCTTAATTAAAGCAAAATTTTTGAATAAACCTTAGAAGAAAAAAATTGTTTTATAATTTTCCTTTTTTAATATAAAGCATTCAACCGTACCCCCCATCACTATTTTTATATTTATGTGTATATTTTTTTTGTGTGTTAAATTTTAAATAATAAAATATATTATTTCTTTATTTTCACGAATTCTTCTTACCTTACCTTACCTATTTATTTCTATATTAAATCAAGTAAAAAATAAATAAATAAATAATGTAATAAAGTATAAAATAATTATTTAATTTTAATCATTATTATTTTGTTGTGTTTGTATGTTGTATCTTTCACATCTTTCTTTTCTTCTTTCTTACCTTACATACCCTATCCCTTTCATACCTTTCTTCTTGTTTTATCTTTATTTTATTTATTTTTTTCCCCGTAATACTTACGTGATTATTATTTAGCCAATTATTCTTCATCTTCGGTTCCTTCCTTCACTAATAAAAAAATAAATAAATTCTTTCCTAATTGTTTTAAAAATGTTTGACAAGATAAACAAGATATTATTGAGCTTGGAACCTAATCCCCTAAAAGAAATATTTTAGCGGACTAAATATAACTAAATGAACTAACTGAAATTTCCTATTATACTTTGCGAAACAAAGCTTCTAGGGGTTGTCCTAGCTAGCTTTATACATAATAAGAATATTCAAAATTTTGATCACATTACATTTAAAACCAGCTTATATTTCTTTAAAATAAATAAATATATATTTTCCCGCGGCATTAAAAAATCAGAAATTTACATTACTACATCGAAAAACGCTGTCATTAGAAAGTGAACTAGGACAACAGCCTCTTATTTACTAATTTGATTTTATTAGACAAAAGTATCGCTAATTGTTGGCATTTTACGACGAGCCATAAATAAGTTGAAATATTATGACATATCAGAATCTTATCTTTTTATAGCAACATTTTTTTTAAAATTATTGTTATTTTTGGCATCCATTTAAAATTAAGGTCGCTTTTCAAGTTTAAAAAGTTATTCAAATTTGAGATACTATTATATCACGTATTACCTCCTTTGGGGTGTTTTTGGGACTATTTGACTTTCAACTCTTCGAGGGTTTGGATTGATGTGCTATACGCTAAAACAGCAGTTTGTATTTTTTTATGTTAATAAATTTAGGTAATTTTGTCCAATTTTTCGCACATTGGGATAATGACGGCCATTTTAGTTTAGCAGTTCAGTGTTTATTTATTAATAAATCTAGTGGTGTCGTATTCATAGGGAGGGGGATTAAGTTATAATCACTGATTTAGCGAAACCCATTTTGTTTAAGGCTGTAATAATACCCCCCCCCCCTCAAATGTGCTTGCTTTCAGTATCTTACGTTTTCCTTTTTTTCGATTTAACACATAGCAATAATTACAATATTTTTGGGGTTTGAAAAAAAAATTTGGTCTCCCCTCCCCTCCGTTTTTTTTTTGAAAAAACAATTTTCTTCTAATGGGGAGAGTTCGCGTTTGTTTTTCTTTAAAAAATTATTTTTAACCAAAATCTCAAGTTCATTGTATTATAATCATAATTACTAACCCCACGAGGAACTTCGAAATTTTTTTATAAATAAAATTCGAATTTTTTAGTGAAGATAATTTGGTAATAAAAAAAATATCTTTATATTTATCTGTCATTAACAAAATCAAAACTGTAAATGGATATTAAAAAGAAATATTAACCTATTCCTTAGAAAATAAATAGGGGATACCGGTTTAGAACTGCGAATATCGATCGACCTGAATTTTAAGAATTTGATTTTCGAGCTCGAACCGGAAACCATAAAGGTTTTTTAGGCCTTCCTCATAAAATAATCTTGTAACAAAATGCCCGGCCCAAAAAACTTGCGAAATTTCTAACCGTAAAAATTAGATGCACGTGCTCCCTGGGCCAAAATTATGGGTCGAGCTCAAATGACATAACTTGCTTAGATTGATGATCCATTCATTAAAATGCATTTTGAAAGGTCTTTGAATACAAATTACAAATCAGCTGGCTATAATTTTTTTTATTAGACGTCCATAATCTCTTTTTAAAAAAAATCGCTTTCAAAAGTTTTAAATAACAATTTTAGTGAAATTGTATGATTTTCTAGAATTATGTTTTAGAACTGTTTTTTATTTAAAATACCTTATTTATTTTTCTTTATAGAAAGTTTGTGAATAATTTTTTGATATTTTGGGTACGGCATTATAAATGAAACCTTTATTAAAAAAATTTTTTTTATAAAATATATGGGTAACTAAAATGGTATACAACGATAACCAGCTGATTTGTATCGATACGCATTTAAGTGAATGAATAGTAGGGCTGCACCGATCCACAATTTTTTCATCGATCGGATCCTATATTTGTCCATTATTTCAAACGGAACCGATATTTACTTTTATTTTTTATAATATAAGATTATGGAATAATAAAAATTTAAGCGTTTTAATCAGAATGTTCACTTTTCTTGGCTCTTAAAAAAATCATAATCTAAAAATATGTCTTATCTTTTATTTTGTAGAAAGACTTTTATTTATAAGATATATATAGTAAAGAATGTCTTATTTAATTAAGTTATAGCCCTTAGAGAATAATTATACATATAGTTCCTTATTAATTTTTTTTTGATGATGATCAGAAATTTCACTCATTTATTTTAGCCTTGATACAAATAAGTATAAATTTATAGGCTAGCACACTACACCACAATTAAATTTTTCAATAAAAAGTAAAAACAAATTAAATTACAAAATAATTGAAATTTTAATATTCGATGTTTTTCTTTATAAAGATAAGAGCTGAGTTTTATGTGATAATAAGTTTATCCTCCTAGGGCTATTATCTAGTGTTGTTTCGACTTGAGCCGAGTTTTATGTGATAATAAGTTTCTCCTCCTAGGGCTATTATCTAGTGTTGTTTCGACTTGAGCCGAATTTTAAAAACTTCATAACTCGATATTTTATAAATATTACGCAAGCAAAGATTTTGGTCATAAATGGCTCAAAGTTTTGGACATCTATTAGCGAAATCTCGAGGTCTACTAGAAAATTTTTTCTGGCTAAAATATTAAGTTATCCGTAAAAATCAGCTCAAATCGAGATGTTTAACAAAACTATATATATCATCAGCTGTGCTGAAGACTGATTCTGATGGAACACTTGTTGCAGGAGATGTCAAATACTATCGTGCAAGATTTTCCAAAGTTGGCCTTTAAGTATTAACCCACCAATAAACAAAGGATTGATCGAAGATAGAATATTTATATCTTTGTTAATTAATTAAATATAAATTCGCACGATTTTTAGGCATCGTGCAAATTGTTGAAATTATCGGCGTTAGCAGCCATTTAAAAAAAACGCAAACAGGTTTACTTTTTTCAATGCTTTTTTAAAATTCTTTGTAATATTATATAAAATGTAAATAAAATTAACTTACTTATAAAATGGAATATTTAAAAATTAAAGAAATTAATAGGCAGACGATAATATAATTTTCAAAGCAAATCCCTTTTTTTAAAATTTAGCTAAAATGTTGACTCGACGATATTGTTAAAAAAAGGTAAACTCAATTTAAATAAGGGATGCATTACATTTTTTTTAAATTAAAAAATAACGGCAAAACGCAAACGCTCTTTTGTGCCAACTATAAGACACTTTTTTGGGAGTTTCGGAGATTTATTACGAGAAAGGGAAATTTGTCAAAAAAAAATAAAAAAAAATATAGAAGACGCATGAAATCGGTATCTAGTAAATTTTTAAAAAATATCGGCGCCGATCCGATACCAACATTTAATATCGGTACCGCCCTAATGAATAGTCAGTCTATCATTATAATGTCATGGGATTGGTCGGGCTTCGAGTCTTGCCAAACTTTAATTGGAATAGCCCATTGGTCTATTATATTTCCCTTTTCTCAAATTTGAGTGTGTTAAACGACAATATCTGATCAGGCTCCAAATTTTTTTTTGCTATGTACCTCCTATGATCAAAAAACTGTCGGGCGAAACCAGGATCGAGATATAAAATGGTTGTTTTAAAATAAAATCTGAGCCAGGCGCCATAATGGGAAGTGTACTAAATTAGAAACGGCCCAGTAACTATTAAAGGGCTCTATTAAAGCCAAAATAATATCGCGCAAGCCTCGAGATTACGTTATCCAAACCTTTTTGACATCTGTGAGCAAAATCTCCAGGATTGCCTAATATTTTTTGGCTAAAATATTGGGTTTGTCGTTTTTCATGCCCCGCTTTTGCCTGTCCTTCTGCCTGATCTAATTTGTGATATCTTATTTTTTAAAAATATATATACTTATTGTTGATTGCGCTATGGTTGGTTTTTAAAAAAAACAATGAATCCGCTAATCAAATTTTAAAACTTGGTAAAAACTGAACTTATTGATTTAAAAAAATAATGAAAATATATATTTGTGATCTACAAAGCCTGGCCAGCGGGCCGGGGCGGACAATTTATACCTTAGGTAAGGCAAGGTTTTATAAATATATCTGATTTTTCGTAAAATTTTAACAGGCCTAGCCGGGTATTAAAATTATGATATATATTTTTTTAAATTCCAAACTAATATTTAGTTTTCGATTATTTATACTATTTTGAAAATAAATTACAATATTCTTATTTCTTTGTTATCTTAAAAACTGTCTTAACTAAATTACTAAATCGATAAATAAAATAGTAAATTCACAACAAATTAAACAAGTTATTTAATAGAGCCATGATGCCAATATTCAATACCAGATCGGGCCGATATTTTCAAAAGAGCCTATCTCACATTTTAATTGTTTTTGTTTTGTCCACATATGGTAGAGAGGTATCTATTGTCGAAATTTAGAGCACATATGATAATATTTTGACTGACCTTTTTTTAAAAAAAAAATATCAAAATCGAGACGTTTAACCCTGAATTCACAGTTAACGCGTTCGTGGCGAATTATACAATATAATATGCCTTGTTTTTGCATTTCTTCCCGCGAATTCGCGCTTAATGGGAATTCAGGGTAACAACACACATTTAACTTTAAACATTGCTCATATTTCAAATGAGAATATTAATTTTTGGAGAATAAAAAAACGAAATGCATTTAATCATTCATGAAAGTTAGTTGGTTTTTTTTGGATAAGAAATTGATTTTTTATGGTAAATAATAATTGATATAAATATCGTACCAGTATCGGTTATCGGATCGAAGAAAAATTTGTGGATCGTCATAACCCTATAATAAGCACGGATATCAACCGGTAGCTGTAAAGGAATATATAGCCATAGAGGAGAGATGTAAAGAGCCTTACTTGACACTGGGAAAAAATTAGTTATTATAGATATTAAAAATGCTACGGCAGGAATTTTACAGGGGTGGACTTATCTTAAAATTTCAATGAATCGGGCTGGGCAAATATTTTTTTAAAAAATATACGGGCTGATTATTTGTGCGAAAATTCTTAACGGGCCGAAACAGTGACCCATTTAATCTGGGAGACCTGGTAACCCTGCGTAACCGACAATTTATTTGAGTACTACCATCTATTGAGCTTTGTATCAATAAATAACCCTCCTTTCTTTTTTTGTCAGATATAAAAAAAATCAGTTTATGTATTTTATTCTCTATTTATTTATTTTCTTCGTACAAATTAAAACGCCACTGTCTTTTGATTTTTTTTAAGCGACATACATATATAATATATATTATTTTATTTGAAAAGAAAATATATTTTTTATATAAAAATTATTTATTTTTATACCGGTAAAAACAGGTGATACAAAATATTATATTATTTATTATTTAATAATGTTACCTGTGGAATGGAATAATCGACGCATAAATTTAAAAAAAAATAATGTAGCATATTTATTAATTAATTTAAAATGGGTCTGTTTTAATATTTTAGGTGATAGGTGGTCTAATATTCAATATTTATTTTATTATTACCTGTCCTAAATATATTGAACAAAGACATGTGATTGTCACTACTTTCATAAGTATTGTCTTCCTGTCCGGCATCTTTTTTCTCTTCGGAGCCGGAAATGATATTCCTTTTCCGCCCAGGTTCCAAACTCCACGTTTAACATTCTGTTGCTCTTCATATTTTTCAATTATCAAAGTAATTCAGGATAACGAAATTTTTTTTAAAAAAAAATTCGAACCTTTATAGGTCTCCATTATTTGTACAAAGGAATTGAGCGTGTCAATTCATTTTCAGAGCTTATTTATTTGGTTCAATATGCGCATTTAAAATTAAAAAGGAATTAATACCTTTATTTATTTATTTTTTTAAAAAAAAGAGAAGATGCGGCCTAATTAAAAATAAAATCAAACATAATCAGGAACACAAGTTACTAATACTTTGGGCGATAATATATAAGCCAAAGACGTGCAGAGGTAACCGTGGGCCCGGTTTTTAAAATTGTTATATTTATTTTTAATTTTTATAGCTAATAATGGCGATTTGAAATATTTAGTTTTATAATATTTAAAAAAATTTTTAGGCCCGACCCTGGTATTAAAAATTTTTTTTAGAACCAGTCCGGCCTGGGTACATTTAAGGGCCGAGCTTATGGTCGGGTATGCAGGTCTCTGGTATATATTCGACGAAACGATATTGGTTTTATCATTGTTTTGGAGTTACATATGTGGCTCAGACCCTAGAGACTTTAATTGTGGCGGCTCAGTGAGATACACAATATGGATTCGATTCCACCTGTTTTAAAATCAAGTTGCTCGAGCAGGTAACTTAAGGTTGGATAGATTGGTAGAAATGTTATGTACGGAAGTAGGGTTAATTTTAATATACTTATAAATGGGGTGGGTTTATTGTTAATTCGTTTAGTAAATTCCTATATTTGATATGCAATCCATGTTATCATTCCATACATACTTTCTTAAATAGTAAAGATTCTCAAAGAAAAAGATGACAATTTTGTTTATTATTTCTGCTGGTCCCAAAATCATGTAATTATTTTAAGTAAACTTCATCTTTATCTACATTACAAATACCTTCATCTTTATCTAAATTACAAATACCTTCATCTATATTAAAATATTCTCGATTTTAAAGTTTGGAATTTTGTGTTTTCTCGAAAAACGTAATATCATGGTTTTTTAAAATAGAATATTAAATAGTAAAAGTTTATTATTTTTATATGCAAGGATCATCGGAATTTTATAAAGGTCCAAAATATTCCTCATTTTTTAAATTATTTTGCCGTCCGCGGCGTTTATTTCTTTTGGACACCGGCCCATTTCCGATAAACTTGCAATCGAGTAATTTATATTTACCCGTTAAAAACCTTAAACTTCTAAAACACAATAATCTATTTTTAAAGCTTTTTACTTGATTTTGATATTTTTTGGTGGCTCACTTTGATATTTGTGTTAATGGCGGTGTTTGCAGAAATTTAAAGTGTTTTCCGTGGCATTTTATTGAAAAATATGTTTTTTAATGAAAATTTATGTTTTCTGAAATTCCAAAACAGATGTTGTTGATAAATTTTCCTCATTACGAAAAATTTATTTTTCCATAATCCAATAGATACAATACAACGATGTATGGAAAAAAAATAAAAGTAAAAATTTTGCTTTTTTAACAAATAAAATCATCCATTTTTTTCTACTTATTTACAATATTTTTCCTTCTCTCCCCCTCAAAAAAGAACACTTTAAAATCTTAAATACTGTTCAAGTTTATATTTATAACCAGATATTCATCGTTACAAATTTTTATCTACCGATACATTTACAGAATTATGCAATAATTATTAATTATTTATTTAAACTGCTTCTCGCTTCTGTCCTGTCCTTTTTAAAATTCTAAATAGCTGTCATATCGGAATAAATTGCCAAAAATACAATAAATACACCTTTAAAAGCATTTTTAATGGTATCACTTACCTTTTTATGTCAATATCTATCATTAAAAAAATAAAAAAAGGAGTCAAAGCTGCTTTTTTGAATAGAATCTTTTATTCAGAATACAATATAATGAAATTTAAAACAAGTAAATATAAATAAAAATTAACCTTTTTAAAAAAAAATTATCAGCAGGGAGATTTTTTTTCCTCATGCGTGAACTATGAATTGTTCATATTCTTTTTTACTTCACGGATTTAGAAAGACGCCAGCTAGACGAAATAATCTAAATAATAATAAAAAAAATATTTTATTATTATTCTGCAATTTGAATGTGATATGAAGATGTTATAATAGAAATTAAAATAGTAAGACTAATAATCGATAAATTATTAAATAACAATTTGAAATATATATTAATTTAATATATCTACTAAAGGTATCGGCTGATACCTTCCGATACTTTTGAGTCATCGATCACGTCTCAAGAAGAACCAGTGGCCTAAATTATTTAACCGGACCGACCACTCCCTTATAACTTCTATGGGTCTCTAATATTGGTTCCTGATACCTAAAATAAATTTTAAGTAAGCTATGATTCATGATCACCCGCCAAAAATTTTATGTTTTTTAAAGTTGCTAAATAGCGTTTAAAATATTTTCAATTTTGATAATCGTTTAAGTCTTGCATTGACTTGTCCCATATGATCGAACTCAGGTCGGTTGGACTCTGATAGAATATTTATCAGATTGGAACCTTGATTTTTAAATTTATTACGGAGATATAAGGAAAAATCTTGAGATCGGATCGCAATCGAATCTCTTAAAAAATTGTCGAATTTGGTGGAAGTGGTTGTTATCAGTAATGAATGTAGTAATAAGTATAATATAACTAGTAGGTGTTGTGTCAGTAACCTATAAATGTTCCTACCTGGTAAGAGTTTAGAAGATAATATAATAAGTAGTATCATTAATATGTGTGGTTCTTTTGCCATCAATTGTAAAAGCGATTATTGTATTCGTCATACTATTTATAATTTCCCGAGTTGTCGTTGTGGAAATAGGTCCTATACAGGGTTATAGCTCTAATTTATTATTGGCAAATTGTCTAACAACTTAAAATAAACGCTGTAAAAATATATTTTTTTTTATAACTAACGAAAAGTAAGAGTTAAAAAAATAGCCTTGGGATGGGACGTAGCCAAAATAAAAAAAATAAATTAATAATAAATTTATTTAAATCCACTTTATAAATTATTTATTTAAATTCTCAACTCTTAAAAATAAATAATAACTTGGGTATTACATATATAATAATTATATACCTTTCACGCTAGGTGAATGGATACATGAATATTGGCATCCATTATCCATCCTCTTGTTCTGTCCGTTTTTTTTATAATTTAAACTTATATGAATTTTTTTTTTTATTGGAAAAGTTTTTGTAATTTAAATAAAAGGTAAAATCTTTTCACATTTTGAGAAAAAAATAAAATATTTAAGAAGGATATTTATTGTTATTGTAAATATTTATCAGATGAAGGGGTTCCAAGGTATTTTAAAAAATTTGATTCCCTATTATTAATAATATGATTATTTAGGGATAAATAAACAATTTTTTTGACGCGACTTTTTTTTTCTTCTTGCCTTATTTATAGTAAAAGCGTTATGTTTTAAGCTGTGCGTTAATTACAAAATCGCCAATAAATAGGTATACTTTAGAAATATAGAGCGTTATCATGACAACGCTCGATTGTTTACGTATATCAAAAAATATTAACGCTCAATGTGTGTTAATACTAAAGAATTAGCTGCGATTTCGTTAGCGTTAAATAATGCAACGCTTGAACATAACGCGTTTACTATAAATTAGGCCTGAATTATATAATATATGTTCATGGGGAAAACAAATTTAAGACTGGTCCGCCTTTTAGCAAAATTTTTTAAACTTATAATCTGTAACTCATGTTTTTTTTGCCGGAATATATTTCGGCATGTACAAAGTATCTCTTCTCCACAAATCTCGTCAGATAATTTTATTCGGTTTATATTTTTTTTAAAAAATAAGAAACGCTAAATAGAATTCTTCAGTACTTGTACCCTTTCATATCTGCAAAAAAATGTTAAAATATAATTTTGAATAATTCTTTACTCATTATTACATCGTTATCTGCCATTAAAAATACTATAAATATTTTTTTTTAAAAAAATGGATTTAGAACCCTATAATACTAAACACGATATTATATAAATTGATAGTTTAAAAGTTCACCTCTAAATTATAAGGAATTCACGGGGTAGGTACTTTATACATGCTTGAACACGATTACCGAAAAAGAATCAGATCTTTTAAAATTAAAAACAAAACGCACGCTCTAAGCAAATTTTAGATATTTGTCACCACTAATTTATTAATTTTAAAGAAAAAAAGTGAAACGAGCTATTTTTAATGTGAAAATGGTGGTCTAAATCACTTTTTCGAATTTACTATATTTATTAATTTTTCGAAGTTAGAGAAATTAATAATATTTAATGAATTTTAGATTAAAGTTTATAAAGTTGTGAAATTTTGACGGCAAAAAATAATATTAATTTATATTTTTTAAATTATAATAAGAAATGGGCAATTTTACTAATCAAAATGGGAATTTAAATTAAATGGGAAGTATAAAATAATTTGGTAGGAATTATAACAAAACTGTTAAAAAAATTTAATGGAAGATTTTGGTCTTGCTTCATAAGTTTATAAAATTGCGAAAATTTATAAATTTTGAGGTTTTTTAAAATATATTTAAGTAATAACTTAAATAGTGGTAATTTTTTTAAATTACCCTTTTTTAAAGCATTTTTTTCTAAGCTGGGGTATTTTAAACCGATGTCTTTTTGTCCAGGACATTTATGTCACTGATTCCCCAATGACATATTACCCCATTTCATTGATTATCATACCTCTCTTATTTTTTTAGCTCATTTAAATTTACCTATGAAGTTGACGCACTCGGCTCGGAATCGTGTATCCCCACTTGTGATCCCGACGTGGCTGCGGATCCTACATCCCAAAAGATACCAGGTTGTTGCCGGCTCCGCGATATCTCTAGTGCTACTTTTGCCGGTCACGTGGAAGTCCTTTGCCAAATTTTCTTGAAGGACACCTAACGGAGTTCGGGCTCCTTTGATCGTGGCGGCGCACTGGCTACGAATGTGATCTTTTGTGTTGCAATTAAAACATCGTCTTTCCTCGATCCTTGGAATTGAGTTATATTTTCCTTCGGCCAACTAGAACGGATATTGATTCCATTATTCTTTGGTGGTTCATTATACTTATCAAAATATAAACCCATTTTTCCTCGTTGTAAGACAACCGCAAGAGGGAAAGGGAAAAAGGTGGTACTCAGGACCGAGGAAGAGAAGATGCTTTAATTGCAACGCAGAAGATCACATTCGTATCCAGTGCGCCGCCACGATCAAAGAAGCCCGAACTCCTTTAGGTGTCCTTCAAGATAATTCGGCGAAGGACTTCCACGTGACCGGCAAAAGGGTACACAGGAGATATCGCGGAGCCGGCAACAACCTGGCATCTTTTGGGATGTAGCATCCACAGCCACGTCGGGATCACAAGTGGGGATACACGATTCCGAGCCGAGTGCGTCAACTTCACAGAGCTCATGCGACTTGATGCAGAGGGCTGTCGCTGTCATTGACCCAGCTGCGCCCAGCACTTCCGCCACCTCATTTAAAGGGGGAATGAGTAACGCAATGGAACTATGGGAAAATCAGATGTTGCGGTAGGTGAAGTCTAGTACATTTTTTTCCCCCGTTTTGGTTATTACAGTGGTGTGATGATTTAATGACACATATTGAGGATTAGATTTAAACTCATTCATGTATAATTAAATTATATCTTTTGTTGTACATTTGTAAGGATTATAATTATTATATGCATGTGTTTAAATTATGTCGTTAATATGTTAAATTAAATACTCATAACACTGTAGGTGACCATTTATAATAACCTATAGCCCGAAAATGATATGATTTAAAATCCGGGCAATTATTTAAAAAATTCGAACCGGGCCGATTTAAAAAAAAAGAAGTTTAAATTCATAATCAGCTGGAAAATTATAATAATTGAACGTTTAGAATATCCATTTACTGCTCTTTCAATTTCCATTTGAATCCAACCAAAATTATTCAAATGAGCGAAATTTATCAAGAAAGTCATATCGGGCCGAAAATTATCAAAATTAAAAATCCGAGCCCGGCTATAAAAATAAAAGGTCAAGAGTTGAAAATTATATATTTTTTTTTGAAACATGGCTGGGCTTGAAATTTGGATTTAAGCAGATTTATTCTTTAAATTAATTATATTTGAATATTATTTTTTTTAAAAAAATAATAAGCAGATGATACTTAATTTTTAAAAATAAGCAGACGATATATAGTTAATTTCTAAAGATAAAAAAATCCTGATTTAAAATCGGCTAAATAGAGCCGTTTTGACACAATTTAAGATCCACTTTTTTGATAATATAACGGAATCCGCTGTCGCTTCCTGTATTCTATGTATCATACCCCGTAGCGCGGAACCACCTAATTGGCTCAGAAAAATAACCTAGACCTTGCTCGGTTCGAAACCAGATGGTTTATGAAGTGATTCCTCAATCAACGTCTATGACAACTTAGCCACAGACGCTACTCAGAAATAACCATTTTCCAATTGCTCTCCTTAGTATATGGCTATTATTTAATTGTAAGTGAATTTATCTGTTTTTCGGCTCAATCTATAGCAGAGTGCCGGTAAAAATTTGTTAAAATTAAGGATTAAGGCGTTTTGACTTATAATTTTCAAATTTGAACAGCTATCTTTTTTAAGAAACATCACGAGACCAATGATAGTTTTCGTCTAAAAATAGCCAACTATAGTCGTACCTTTGACAGATTCGGACATTTTAAAACTTCTAGTTTCCCTATTTCCGACTAATCATTTAAACTTAAAATCCCGATCGGTTTAGAAATAACCTTATCGATGAATACAAAGATTTGAGTCCAAGAGATTGATTTTTAATTTTTAAAAAAGCATTCTTAATTTTTAAGAATGCAAATCAAAATATTGGCAGTAAAAGTATTTAGAAAAATAATAATAAAATCGCATTTAAATTCAGGGTTAACTTCGGAATAATGCCTAATTTATTCAATTATTATTCTATGTAATTTATTATTTATTCCGTTTATTTTCTTTTTTAAAAAAAAAAAAAATTATACTCCATTATACTATCCAATTCCAAATCAATGTCGGACTTTAAAATATTTTTTCTACTCCCTCAAAATGGCGATTATGTTATTAAAATATTTTATCCAAAACTCTATAAATTTTTGAAATTAAATATATAATATTTTGGCTCTTATTATTTAACAATTTATTAATAATAAATATACAATTTTTTTATATTTTTATTAAATATTTTAATTATAATTTTTATTTACTATATTATATCGCAAAAATAAAATTTATCATTACTTTCCAATGAGAACGGGTCGATAATTTGTTATGAAAATAAAATAAAATGTTTGGTCATAAATAAATCTCTTAAAAATTTTTTATTTTGTTCGTTAACCTCCATTCATTCATTGCTCATTTTTTTTAAAATTTTTTTTATTTAACTCAATTTTCTTCACTTTTTGGGTTCGGTCGATCTATAGCTTTTTAACCAATAATTATGGAGATCATATTTACTTGGGTTGGTTAGGAATAGCTAAAATGATGACTCTAATATAGATTCGGACGTCCTAAATGATCAGGGGGCTTAGATTTACTCTCAGAATCATGAAAAAATTCCCTCTTTATCTTTATATTTTTTTTAAACTAAACTTCAATATAAAAGGGAAGGGTTTTAAAATTTCTTGACTTTGTGAATACTCCGAATTCAAGAACCAAAAAAAGGATAATAGAAAATATTTATTTTTCATTCAGAATTTGAGGTCTAAAGGCTCAATAAAAATTTGGGGCTTAGTGGAGTCTGAATTTGTGGGCGCTTTAAGGTATTTACAAAAAAAGTTCCTCCCTTCATTATATATGTTTGTGTCAAACATTGTTGATACCAGGAGTAGAACTAGATTTATTGGTATGTAATTATGGATGCATTGATCTTCAATTATTTATTTTTAACCATATCAGATATTAACTCCAAACCGATCCGATGTCTCGCGCTAAATTGCGCAATCTTTACCATCATTTAAAAATGTTTTTTGATAGTTTTTTTTTAGAAATTTATTTTACTATTAAATTAGAACTTGATCCATCTATTATTTTAAGCCCGCCAGAGTTATATTTATTTTAAAGGCATGCCAAGATTTTAATTTTGATCATTTTTTAATGGTCCCAATTATATCAGTTTCAATAATTTTGGATGGGGGCTAAAAAAAAATATGAGTAGTAGAGGAATGTTAATGATCCATTAATAATGATTTTCCAGCTGATTAATCGATATAATTAAAAGTTTATTTATATAAAAAAATTGTCTAGGAAATATTTTAACCAAAAAATATTACTCAAAATTGGAGAATTTTGCTCATAGATGACAGAGAGGTTTGAACATCTATTATCGAAATCTCGAGGCTCGCATAATATTTTTGGCTGAAATGTTGGGTTAGCCTTTATTAAAAATCGAGCCGTTTAACAACAATAAAATTGGCCCAGTTTCGGTTTTTATAATCATTTATTGTTCCCAAACCTGATTTGCGTTTTTCGGCCCGTGCAGGATTCGCATGTGGGGATCTGGATTATAAAAGAGGCTAATACATATAAAGTAATTTAATTTACCTACCCTACCCAATTGAATTTACTTTTTACTAGCTTCATTTTTTTTGGTTTTTTACTAAGATACTAATATACTTGAACATTTTGAAAAGACACTACTAATTAAGGTTTTTTCTTGTTGAATTAAGTTTTATTATAAAGATGTACCAATAATTTTTTTTTATATAATAATAAAATTAAATTAGCTTAAAATTCTATACCAAGAACATCTTTTATACGCATTTATTTCTCGTTTATTAAGACGAAATTCCAATTTGTCAATCATTATGTGACGTTAATTAACACATCAATCAGTTTTTAAACTATATTGCTTTTAAAATCGAAGTCATTTTCGTTATCTTTTTTCTCTTGTTCCAAAAATAAATTACTTTTTTCTTCTAAATCTTAAAGATAATTATTTATTTATTATATTATAATATATAATACATCACATACCTTGAGGTTGTTTTGTTTCCTAAAAAATTTTTATAAATGGAGTAAAAATAAAATAAAAATGATTATAATTAATATAATTTCATCCCATTACTTTTATTAACTAATAATATAATATTTGCAATGTAATAAAATCTTCTGACATTCCTTGCCAGAGCTTTCCCGCCTTTATTAGAATTTTGATTTCGGGGTCCAGAATGATGTTCTTGAGAAAGGTATATAAGCATTCTGGATAAAAAGACCCAGGGCATAATGCCCCAGCTTTCAAAAATTCTTTTTAAACTCTTATTAGGGTGATTATTTTTAAAATTACCTCTTTAAGTATATAAACAAATTTCGATAATTGGGATATTTTTGTCCGGTAGGTATTTTTTATCAAATGTATTTTTGTTCATGATACCGAAAATTCTATATTTACTCATCCTATCTCAATCAAATTATCCACGAATTTTCTCGCTAAATCTGCGAAATAATGTTTGACCCAAAATTAAACTAACTTTTAGCAATGTATTCTGGACATGTGCTTCATAATATTAAATTCGGCCAAATTTTTTTTAGCTAATTTTATTTAGCTAGGATAGGGGTGTAATAAAAACATTTCCTTTGCTTCTTTCCCTAATTATTGTTTATTTTTATTTTTTAAAAACTTAACCTTTCCTTTTTACTTGAAGTGTACGAAATTTGTTATAAATCATGATTTCAGACTTGTAAGGTATTCATTCTTAAATAGTTTGTTAATTGTTAGACCACCTATTTTTAGCTAACTCCGAAAAGACTAGCAAAATAAAATGATATATCCATCGGTTTATTTAGGGAAGACATTTGATATGACCATCTTAAATTTTTTGAAATATGTATTTTAACTAATAAATGAAATTTTATGAATAAAATTTATAAATATTATGTAATTTATTTCTTTGACCCCCCCCCCCCCCAATTTCACAAAAGATAAATAAATACGCCCTACTCTTAAAGCTTAAAATCATCAGAAAGAGAAATTATATATTATTAATTTGATCCTAATTAGGTAAAAGGTTCTATTCTGTTTCTCTGTAAATTTTACATGGTTTTTCGCTTGGCTCTTTTATTATCATTCATTTATTCCCTAGTATTTAGTTGAGTTGCGCGAAATGAAAAATATGTTCTACAAATTTTAAAGCCCATATATTGCATATTTTCTAAAATAAGATCTAAAGCCCCAACCATTCAGAAAAATTTTTGAAATTTTTTTTAAAAATAGATTGGTAAAATGCAATCTTCAAAAGATGAGTAGGTGACAAGAGATTTTTTGGTCCAACGACCTTTAAATTTTTTAAAAAATATTTAGGTTAATATAATAGATTTTGGCAGGAAATTTATTCATTGTTTTTTATCCTGATCCTTGATATGTTTATTTTAACTAAGTTTTTTTTAATAGCTTTAGTTCGCTATAAATATTTTAAGTTTAACTTTATTGGTCGTAAGGGTTTTATACTTTATGACTCTAGGCCAGACCACTATAAAAAATGAATACTAATTTTTTGTATGTTGACCAGAGACCTGCAGAGGTACTATTTACACAACCCGCCTATATTTAAAAAAATTAAAAAACTACCCTGAAACACAGGCTGAGCCTGCAGATCTCTGATGTGGACTAATAGGGATTTCCCCCCCCCCCTATTGCGATTTCAATGATCCAATTGCTTCGCACCCAGTACTGTTACAACACTATTCATACCCTCTTGATGTGACGGCACTGGAAGCGATCTCTAAACCCGACTAATGAATAGAGTCAAGTGATTTGATATTATGCTCGCATCTATGTATTGTTTTTACAATTTTAAATCCATCTTTTGAGCACGTTTTTCAAAATTGAAAAACTCTGATTTTGCCAGAAATATATTCTATCATGTTTTGGAATACCTATCTTATGAGTTGTAGACATTTTTGCTGTTTACCTTTTAGTCATTTATAATTTATATAAAAAAATATATGGAAAATTTAATATAAATTATATTAAGTTTAAAAGTTCATAGAAATTTGTCTGAAATTCATAGCGGTAGGTATTCCAAACATGACGGTATACATTTCGGTAAAATTAGATTTTTTAATTTTTATAAACGCGCTCAAAAAATAATTTAAGACAAAACACAACATATATATTTATATAAAATGGACGATAATATGCTTAAATGATACTTTTCATATATTACAAATTTAAAATAAAAAAAATAAAAATAGTACATAATACACTAATACCCTTATATCGTTTTTAAAAAAAAAACCCAGCCTAGCTAGACTGGGACTAAAAATTATATATAATTAAATGTAAGCTTTTATTATTATTTTTTTTTAAACATGATTTCTATTGCAATTTAAAATTTTTAACCTACGTATTTTTTCCAAGTAAATTATTACGTCAATTGATTAATTAAATGGTTTTTTTTTTAGATTTTAAAATTAAGTTTGATATAGTATGTAAGATTAAAATCAGGAATGCTCGTAACTGGGATTTTTTAAAATAATATAGTGGATGAACACATCTTGAATTAACCCTGCACTGCAATAGGAATTTAGAAATCCGCTCCACCCGCTAACTGGGCCTTAAATTTTGACGCCGGTAAATCTGGGAAATGTTTGTAGACCGAATGTTTTAATCCAAAATTATAGTTTTCACTTAAAAATGTGATTGGTCGGAGGGTGATTACCAAATCCGGCTGATATTTTTAAAATTAATTTATTTTAGAATAATTAAACTAATAGAAGGATAGGCTCTTTTTTTATAGCAAAACTAACACCCGAGAAATTGGTCGTTTGGTGATGATTATGAAAAAAAATATATACATTTAATTAAACTAATAAATATATTGTTATAAAATTATACAGAGTAGTTTTAAATTTTAATGTATAAAATATATAATATGCACGCGCACCTTATTAATTTATTTTAAATTTGGAAATTATTCGGAATTGTTACTATTAGCAGGCAAACGATAATAATTTTGAGTGTTCTTCCAAATGTTTTGGGAACAATTTTGCAGCGATCAATTTTTGGTTTCCTATAATTTAACATTACTCGATCAATCAGAAGAACGATAGATGGCCTTAGCCTAAGACTTAAATGACGTGATTTCGTTTGACGCTTCCTTGCAAGCAATTAAGTTTTCATAAGAAACAACCTCACAGATCTATTAAGTTTTTCAATAAAAATTTATTTACGATATCATACCGTCCAGCTGAGACCGGCCCACTCTCCGAATTTCTTTTTTTAAAATGTCTGTTGCCTTAACGTCAATTTTAGAAACTAAATGGGATAGCTTTATTTTTTATAGGTCCAGACTTTAAAAAATGGATCGTGAGCTTTCTAAACCGGTTCGGTTTGCACATATGTTTTAAATCTTAAACAATCATGTCCCAATTTTAAGAAATCTTTAATGCCGTGTTCTGGTTCGTCTTTTTTATAAACAGTCGTCTGTTTAGCTGTCCATATATCTTCCTCTAAACACCCTTAGATTTACTTGAAAGATAATTAATATATCAATAACAAATAATAATATTTGACCTTATTTTAAAAAAAACCTAGAAAAGGGTATATTTAAATCATCCTGAAATTTAATTAGATATTTATTTAGTCCCTTATAAAAAAAATCAGATGGATAGTTTCTTGTTTATCTTTCGATTTGCTTCTTTTTTTCTTCTTTTTCTTACGAATTGCCATTCAAATTAACTTCAAAAAAAAATGTATAAAATATATTCTAATCGTAATAATAATTGCTTGCGGATAAAAAAAAAGAGAGAAAGAAGTTATTGATTTTATATTTAGTTATTTATTAGACAAAGTATTGTATACATAACATTACTTAAAGTATTATTTACGTAGTAGTGCAAAAATCACTCCATTTGAGCCGATTTTTAGTTAACGTCTAACTCAGTATTTTATTCAGAAAAATTTGACGTAAACCTGGAGGGTAAGTGGAAAATAATTCACTTCAAAAAAAAACCCCAATAATAATTCTTAGAAAATAATTCTTCGGAATTGATTTTCTTAAAATTTTTAAATATTTTATATGAGGATTTTTATTTCGTGGATATATTTATAAGGAATTATTTCTCTTATTTTATTAATTTTGTAATTTTTAATATCTTAAAAAGCTGGGATTTTTTAATTATTTTCCTAGATTCAGCCTGGAGATTTTGTTCATAGACTGGCAAAGGTTTGGACATCTATTAGCGAAATCTGAGGCGTTGGCAATACTTTTATGGCTAAAATCTTGAGTTAGCCGGTTTTAAAAATCGGCTTAAATGGTACGATTTTGCATCGCTACATATTATATATAGCATTGATCTTATGTATAATATTAATTTATTTTATGCCTCTTAATTTTTTTTTATGATCTATTGTTGATTTTTTTAAAAAAGAATTTAAAAAAACGCACAAAATTATTTGACTCCTTTGTGGTCTGGAAGAAAAAATATCAGAGGGACGGGAGCGAACTAGCAACTTAGATATATATTTTTTTTAAATAATCAGTGATACATACTTTTTGATAACGCTATCTTAAAAAAAAATTAGATGGCGGCAAACTCTAATCTATTATTTAATCAACCTAGCACTACCTCCCTTTATTCTACTGTGTAGCTAGTTGAACTAGCCCTCCCCCCCCCCCCCCGAAATTTACTATTTATAAATTTCTATTTTTAAACAGTGAAGGGTGAAAACGAATATTAGATCACGTGTTCTATCCATTTTATACTATGAGATTATTTCATTTCTTCGTCAATATGAAATATTTATTAATTTACTCTCAAATCGATAATTTTAATGAAATTATAATAATTGTTTGAAAGTTAGATCCATAGTATTTCTTTCGTGGTTTGCAAAGTTTCTTCATAATTCTAAGATAAAGATCTTGATTGATAAAATCAATAACTACCAAAAGCCAATCATCATGCTTTATTATTTTGTGATATTTGTTTTGTAACGAATCGAACCGATTTATTATTTTAGCAAGTTTAATTTACTTTTATTTTTTTTTAAAAAAAATCAATAAATTAATATGCAGTTTAATTAATTGATTTAGAATTATTATTATTTTTTAAAAACCATGGTGATTATAATAAAATTTTAAAATTCGACACGCGATGTTATCTGAACTTCCTTGAAATCCCATCTTAGCGTTTAAACATTTATCACCATTATCGAATCAAAAATTGCCTATTCTCGCTGCTTCATTGAGGCCTTAACCAATTAAGATATGAATGAATTTTTAAGCTATGCTTTAATGAACATTACTCATTATGAGTTATGACTTGTCCCGATATTAATTTTTTTTAACCTCTTATAAGTAATATTGGGAAAGTAATTTTGGGGTTGGGGGGGGGGGGGTGTTAATAATAAAAAATAGGATAGAATATCATCTAATTTAGATTTATAAATATCAATTTTTTAAATAATAACTTCGGATATTTATTTTAATTTTTTATATTAGACCTATAACGTTTATCAATCTCAACCCACTTCCGCTCAATACTGGAATCCAGTTGATTCCGCCGATACTTACATGCCCGAAATGGTCAAGACAAAGCCACACAGTGGGTTACCTTCATCTTACTATTACAAACCCAACCCTCTTCTTCTGAGTGGTCATCCCCCCTTGAAGCCTTCACCCTCTACAACACAATTATCTTCTTTCTATAATAACAATAACAACTCTGCGCCTCAATACTACACAGAACCCTACAACTATGCTCCGGCGTATGGTTCTTCAGGTCCTTTGCCTTACACTCCACCATCTTCTTCATTCGATCATCGTAGCGCCTATCCGCCCCCTCGACAAGAGACTCCTTATGACTATTACAACAACAACCACTTGCAACATGTCGTGCAGAACCAATCTCAACGCCTCAATAATCCCGGAGGTACAGGTCTCGCCCTTAAACCAGAGAAGCAGCGCCCTCCTGTCCTTACCCCACACACAGGAAACGCCAGCAAAGAGGAAAAAGCCGCGGCTCGTAAACTATACAGACAAAATCTGAAGGCCTTGAAAGGAAACGCTGCAACTGCATCTTGTTCCCCACTCGATCCCGCCCGCAAACGTAAACAAGACCCCTCCGACCAGTCTCAGCCAACTAAAAAGAGAAAAAATAACAAACAGACTCCAGCTAACAAATCCGATCCATCTCACTTATCCAAAGCTTCCTCCGCATCGCTCAACAACGGTTGTGGTGGTTTACTCCATTCCATGCTTGACCACCCTCCACTAACTTCCTCTTTCACTTCAACACATCATGTCGAAAACGATCTCTATCCTGCCCGCCGAAACCCCAGATTCGATGATTCCTTCAACAACGCACAAAATAATGGTAACACCGGTAACAATATCCAAGCGTTCCTCGACACTTATCAGATCACAGAGGATTGTATAAATGAGGACGCCTTCCAGGACATTCTGCTCGGAACAGGTGGAGATGAACCTTCTGGACTAGGACCCTATCCCCTTGATCCCTCGTCCGCAGGCTTTATCAATAATGGCATAACGGCTAGATCATATCTCTCTGCTGCGGGTAGCGATAGACGTGCTCCATCTTATTATGATAGCAAGCGCCCATCTTCGCTCCTTGAGGAGCCACCAGAAGAGAATCACTTGGTAAAGATGAACAGGCTGGTCAACGCCGATGATAATGTGGATATGCGACCTCGTCAGATTCTCAATACCTCTACCACCAACTCTGCTACCAAAGGTCCAGCCAAAAAGACTAACGCAGGTCGTAAACGCCTTAACTCTAAATCCTTGTCTTCCTCCATCGTTAATGGTGATTCCTATGATCCCTCAAGGCACAACATCATTACTAAAATGAAAGATTCCGAAGAAAATACCGAATATGTAGAAAACAAATTCAATCCCTACAACATTGGATGCGGCGATACTACGAATCGATATCGCGCTCCTTTCGATTTCGAGAGGCCCACCCAGCACCAAGATTCCATACGATTTTATCCACAGCCGCATATGATGCAGCGAAATCTGAAACCTAACAATCTTAAGATTACGGTCGGTTACCCACCACCTTTTACTAACAATAGGGCTCAAGTTTATTTTGACCAAAATCCTACTGTCAACAATCCCCCGTTCCCCGTCATCAACAATAATGTAAGACAACAAGATCCTTACGCCTTTGCTTCAGGCCATCACCAAGGTAATCCATACATTCATGCAGATTATAGGCAACCTCACCCCTTCGATAACACGGAGTCCCCATCCGTTCAATCACACAATAATAAAGATGCTTCCCAGAACAATTACGGGCATAACAATAACTTTCACGGCGGTCACGTTCATCCCAACCATCCAGCTATTAATAATAAGGAGTGGCTTAATTACGGCCACAACAACTTTAATGCTCTTAACAATAGTAACATGAATATGCCCGCGCCCGGGAGTTTAAATAACTACAATCTCTCTTCTACTACCTGTATAAACGACAACAAAATGGTTCATCCGAGGGGGGCTCGATTTTTTTTGGACAAAAATTACGAACACGATCCAATCAATAAGAAAAACAACTTGGCCTCTTCGAACGTGAATCAACACCAATTTTACAACACCTTGCCGCACCACCCTTCCCCACCTTTGTTGGCCAATAACCCAGCGCCAGCTTTTACTCAACACCAACAAAATTCTCCGTATGCCAATCCTGGCCATTTGCACATCCCTTCTAGCCTTCCTAAGACCACTACCATTTACGTAACTGTTGAACCGCACAAATGGAACGCGAACTACAATAGAAACTCTAATAGTTTTATGGGTTCTTCTGGCAACAATAAAATGTACCAACCTCCCAATTTCGTGCCTCATCCAGCCGATGACAATATAATCAAGCCCAATAATCTTGGAACACCTATAGATCATATGCACATTAAAATGAGTTCTATACCTCCCTTGGACCAACAGATTTCAAGTATTAAAGAGGGGGGGTCAATGACGAAAAATTTTCAAGAGAACGTCTGCTTGACAGGTGCACTCAATGCTTCAGCCCTCAAACAACCATCCCGACCCTACAATTTACTCGAAAACTCTCTTTTCCCAGGAAACGTTGTTAATGTGAACGTTAGTTGTGCCACTCCTAACCTTATCCTTCACAAAGATCAGCCGGCGCCTCCGTTCAATATCCCCTCTCTGGTAGACGATCTAGACTCCCTTCTAGGTTCTTCTTCAAACAACGAAACCGAACATGCCGGAAGTCTGTTGGAGCATTCCTCCGGAATCGCGTCGTGCTCTTCTTCCCTTTCCAGCACGAGCACTAACGCAACCACAGAAGATTTGCTTCAACAACAGCTCATACATGAGCGATGTATTCTCCACGAATTCGCGGCTACCGCTGATTTCTTTAGCGCATAAATGGGGTGGAAACGCCGTCAATTTTACATCTACTTAAAAAAGAAAGATGTGGTGTTCTTTTATAAAACTTAGGCCTCAGCCATAACATATTATAATACTCTCTATCTTTAGTGATTTTTCTGTATCTTGGTATAGAGATGATATAATATATGACTTTAACGTCTTTATAATAGCGTTTGACGAATATGCAATCAATCGGTATATTAGTTTACCTCGATCAATTTTTATACAAGGATTTCTAACCACACTTCATGCGTCCTAACCATTTTAAGGATGTCGGTTAACTCCTCTAAGTGCTCAAAGCATTTGTCGACCATTTATCTCCCAATTTAATAAAAATCTCAGATCATTACACGATTTCGATTGGTGTATTATACATGTAAGTTAACTTGCGCGTGCTCAAGCCTACCAATCTGACTCAAACAACACACTAATATATCCCCAGCATTTCATTATTATTAAATCTACACTTTAAACTTATTGTTTTATGTTTTTATTTATAAATAATCAATATTTTTTATTTTCTTTCAATATTTAAGGGGGGGGGGAATTATTGCTAAGAGGGAATAATATGTAATGAAAGAATTCTTAGATTATAGATACGCAAATATCTATTTTCTTTAATTTTTGAATACATTAAAAATCAAGTATATCAAATTGATAATATATAAAAAATAATTATATTTTATTTTGATAACGGTTTTACATGTATTAATAAATTTATTTATTCTTCCTTATTTTTATAACAAATAAAAATATTTAAATAATCAATAATTTATTAGATCAATAATTTCACGATAGAAATTAACCAAATGTTTAGCATACTTATTTAATTAAATTTCTTGATCAACTTCGTATTAAACGCCTTCAAAAATAATGGAAAAATCTATAGTTCGATATTGGTTATAAAGGATCAATTTAAAATGTACTTTAACATGGAGGACATCATGTCCAAGCGATTTTGTCATTTCGCATATTTTAAAAATTGAATTATATGTGGAGAATTTATTATGTAGATAATTCATTATAAAATCTGACTATATTGTTTTATAAATAATTTTGCTTTTTATTCCAGTATAATATTTATCTTATTTTCCCTGCATATTTATTTATATTCTAAATTCATTATATAACACACTATAATTTATTTAGTTTAAATTTAAATACATTTTTTTTAAAGGTAATTTATAAAATTGTATTATATTTTTTTTTACATAATATTTATTTAAATCAATTATTTCTAATTTTTAGATATTATATTATAATAAATTTTTAAACAATAATATTTAAATTTTGCAGCATTAAATTTTCTCTTCAAAATATGAACAATAAAAGAAATGACCAATAATAATATTATTATTTTTTTATACACATTACAATTATAAAATATTAAATATAACCCTTTTTATACCTATAAAGATTTTTTTCAATCAACATAAATTCATTTTGTACATATATTTAAATTATCAATTGAAACATTGGTCTTAAAAACTAGATTGTATATTTATTTTTATTTGTTCATTATATAAAGATAAATAACATCGAATTATGTTATATTTCTCAATTTTTTTTTAAACCTTTAATTTCTAAATAATTGATATCTTTTTATTATATTAATTATGAATGTGAGGAAAACTATGATATACTATATGAACAATAAATAATAAAACAAATTTAAAAAAATATATATTAAATACAGGGATGGGATAAAAATTTCTCTGGAGGCTGTAAATTTTTAAAAATAAATTTGTTGTTTAAAATATTAATGGGCCAATATTATCTACTTTGTAGAATATTTTAACGGGGGGATGGGAGCGATACCCGCTGTCCCAGTGAAGCCGGCCCCTATGGGTTATGCTTAACCAAATTGAACATCCATAGTTTGGGTTCGGGGTTTTAAAATTCGAAACGGAATGTTCTGGACACGTTTCATAAACAGAACTTGGAGTATGTAACGGGAAAGTTCTCGGATCAAATAAGAATATTAAAAATTTAATTATATAACAATTCATCAAATATATTTTTTTTTCAATATCGTTATTTCTTTTATAATCTGGCTACTAGTATGCCATCTACTTTTCATAAAAATTATATTTTTTCTGTTTTAAATATATAAGATTAGAAATACATGATCTCCATAATTACGATAGTAAATAACCTAAACTTGACCAAATTTTATATTAAGATATTTCTTTATTTTATTAGGTAAGGCATTCATTCAACTATGTATATATATAAAATAAATATTTAACAATAATCATATAGGTTTGCATCAAATATTAAAAACAATAGTTCTTATAAAATCAGAGAAGTCTCGCACTCTATCACGATGTTCCTCGCAAATTTTTTTTAGACGAATTTAGATAACTCGCTTTTATATTGAGTTTTGATCAACGCGCGTTCGTTCGAGTTTTATTATTGCCAACTAGATTAGTAAAACGGTCACAAGTATGTTATTCATCTGATAATTCTGATTCGCGTTTCAGGTTTCTGGTAGAAATCGAGGCTCAATTGATCTATCTGGGACTGATAATTACCACTAGCGACCTCTCTTGATACTCCATTGGCATTATTTTTATCAAAATAATCGAGAATATCATTTTTATTTTTAGGACTAACTGATCTTAAGAATGTCATGGCATTGGCCATATCTCATAATGAAACAAGGGCTAAGTAGTGTTGTAAACGAACGCGTTAATTTTGAACGGGTTTGTTTTTTGAAAAAAATGATGAACGCGTTCCTTTTATTTTTGACGAACTTTGAACGTAAACGCGTTCCTTTTTTGACGAACGCATTCGAATTTAACGTTAGTTCAATTTTAAAAACAGTTTATTTATTTGAAAAATTTAAAATTACTCTAAATTTTTTAAGAAAAAAGTCATATATTTTTTAATCAGCTGATATCCCTTTTTCACATTTTAATTTTTTTTAACACTAGTTATTAATTTGAATATTATTGTTTATATTATAATTTAATAGATAAGCATAATGAATATTATTATTTCATCATCATCTGACTTAAAATTCAAAATTAGATGAATTACCATGGCCCCAAATATGATAAATATTTTACAGTAACATCCTATATTGAATTAGCTAATTCAATTACCAAATATGTAAAATATGCCCAAAGTATTATATCAGTTTTCAGGTTCCAATTTAAAACGACATATGATTGTAATATTAATTTATAACATAATACAACTAATTATAATCATTAAATTTGAAGAAAAATGCATTTAGGCTATTTGATTCCAAACAATAACGCTAGTTATTTTAAAAAGACGCTTTTAAATCGGATTAATAAAAGGTATTAAACCTATCACTATCAAATTATATATGTTTTTTTTAGTTATGTTCTTTCTGCAATTATATATCCAGTATCAAATTTCAATGGCCATGAATAAAACTTCCACAGGCGAACCTAATAAACTTATATCGTTATTGAAAACCCTAGAAATGATAATGCAAGAACTGTTAATTTCTAGATATTCTTGTTTTTTGACGAGGAAGTAGAGGATGGATCGGAGGAGGATAACTTTTCTCAATTTTTTGAAGCAAAGTACAACACAATAAATGTTTTTATTAATTCCCTGCTTTAAAAGATTTTTTATTAAATATAATACCGCGATCCCCTCATCTGTCCTTGTTTGCACGTTTTTAGTATAGCTAATGTATCATCTGCCAAGCGTTCCTGTCTATCAGATGAAAATTTTGAAAAACAATTGTTATTAAATTTTTTATAAATAAAAATATCCTTTTATTTCCTATATTATATTGTATTTATAATTTTATTATCAAAATAAAATTATATTATTTTTAACATGGCTAAAAGACCTAATCAATGCTCTAAATATAGAATTAATTAAACACACTAAAAATACACAAATAATTTTTTTATTAATAATTTTAAACAAAAACAATTAAAGAAATCTTAATATAGCAAAAAGTAACATCTCCCCATTATAAATCCACCTTAACATCCCAACCTTAAAATTGAATTTAGTTGGCATTACAAATTGAAGCAATTTATAAATTCACCTTAGCATCATCCATCAAGATGGTTACAGCACATTATTATATCTTCAAGCATTTATGACATTTGACACTCTTTTTAAAGAGAAACAATAGAGATATAAAGTAACATCTTCTACAGCAACCACAAATTCACCTTAACATCATCATTATGTCACCCAACCTCATAAAATTGAATCCAGCAATATAACAGAAAAATTACCATATTCATGGACAGTTCATAAATGGCTTTAAAAATAAGTATTAATTTCTATTCCCCTGTATAATCATCTTGACCAATTAAAACAAAATATTCTGGAAGAATTGGCAAATTTTTCATGAAAGTTAAAAATCAAATTATAATTACCAATATAATGTGACCTCATATTCTCTAAGTAGAAAACAACAGACTAAATAGATAATACCAACTAACAAAACCTATTTGACTATTCATCTATTATATCAATGACCAATTGAAATAACCTTAATCAAGCAACTCCATCTTTTTTTATACACATCAGAAGTAACATCTCCCCAATTATAAATCCACCTTACAATCCCAACCTTAAAATTGAATTTAGTTGGCATTACAAACTGAAGCAATTTATAAATTCACCTTAGCATCATCCATCAAGATGGTTACAGCACATTATTATATCTTCAAGCATTTATGACATTTGACACTCTTTTTAAAGAGAAACAATAGAGATATAAAGTAACATCTTCTACAGCAACCACAAATTCACCTCAACATCATCATTATGTCACCCAACCTCATAAAATTGAATCCAGCAATATAACAGAATGTTTTAAAGGAAAACTAATTGGAATCTTAACAACAATTATGTACCAACAATAAATCCGGTCCATTTTCTCTATTAAATCAAACATGTCTATTCTTCAAGAGGATTCAATTCCAAAGAAAGGGATAATTTAACTTCAAACATTAATATTCAAAAGTCTTCTCAATCCACCCAATTTAGACTCAAAGATTGCCTCCCTTTTTTTTCACCAGAAGTTATCTTACTTTCTTCTTTTTTTTTCAATACTTATTTTTAAAACATATTAAACAACTTGTTTTTAAAAATAACTTTTAATCTTCAATTAGTTCAACACTTATAACATATCAATAAATTTACATATAGACTTTTTAATATTTAGCATTATAACCAATTTAACACTTATTTTATACATTCACGAATTTCCATGATTCATCTTATAACATTTAAATATTCAATAAATTCACATATTTTTTTAAACAACATTTAGCTTTCAATTAATTTAACACTTATATATATATTTATTCTTTCTTTCATTCACAACTATAACCACATATTCTCTTTTTACATGCACATTTTTTCTTTGTACACATTTATTCCTCACAATTGAACCAAATTAATTTTTTTTTTCATTTTACTTTTTCATTTATATACTCTTCAAGACTCAAATTCTCTCACATTCCTTTTTATATCCCCATTAATACAAAATAATATTTCTTCTCCCTTTCATAAACATACCCAAAATAATTTTTTTTTCTTTTCTCCCCTTTTATATATTGTTTCTTTTTAACAACATTCAACATTTCAACTAATTTAACATTTACATATATATATATCTTTTTATTCTTTCATAATCACAACTCTCTTTTTACATGCATAATATTTTTTTTTTATTTGTACACATTTATTCCTCACAATTGAACCAAATCTTTTCTTTTTTTTTTACTTTCTTATATATATATTCTTCAAGACTCAAATTATCTTACGTTCCTTGTAATATCCCCATTAATACAACATAATTTTTCTTTTCCATTTCATAAACATACCCTAAATAATTATCTTTTTTTCTCCCTTTTATATATGTTCCTCAGTCTTTCAATCTTTTATTTACTTTAACCATTACATTTATTAAAACAAATAACCAACCTCTATCAAACACCAACCAATCCCAACAACCTTTATGCCCATTCTTTCCTCTCATATTTAATAACCTTATCTTTACAACATCATTATTCTCTGCAGATTATTTCTTCCTAGTCTCTGTCACATCCCCATTCTCAACACAATTATTCACAACCTTTCTTTATCCACACAATGGAACGCTGCCCCACGTGTTCCAAAAACATAAAAATCACCAAATCCGGCCTTTTCACCAAGCACAAATCCAAAGGCAGTGCTTGTCCTGAGTCTGGAAAGCGTCCTTCCCCTCCCTTCTAAAATCCCCTCTCCATTTTTTTTACTCACAGTTATACTTCCACCTCATCCAATAACGCCCACATACCAACCACATCAGACACATTCATTTCCCTCCCACCTACCACTTACGTCGACATCATTAACTTTCTAAAATCCGACAAACCTCCCATTATTTCTAGAATTCCCAAAGGCTCTAGAATACAAGTAGCCAAAGCTCTCTCTACCTGTCTTCATTCACTATTAAATAACTTTTCCTCTCTAGATCATTGGCTCAAACTTTTTTCATTTTCTTTCACGACTCTCCAACCTCCCAATCCTGAGATTCACAAATCTTTAACCCAACAAATTAAAGACGCAACCATACACCCCCTCACCCTCACATCCACCTTTTCTCCTCATAATTCTAAAAAACTTTCCAGCCTCCAATTAAAGGCTAAGATAATTTCTAACAAAATAAACAATCTAAACATCAAATCTTCTCTCCGCTTACTAGCATCTGACGACTCAATTGCAACCAGTAATGAGGAGAGCTACAACAAACTTAAACTTAAGCACCCTCCTGGAGGTGACCTCATACCTCCTCCTCCGCCCAACATATTTCCCACTAATTTCACCCCCGTCGAGGTGCGCAAAAGTATCCTATCCTTTCATCACACTCCTCGCCCGGGTATGATGGGCTTCGCCCCATCTTCCTCCAGGACCTTACATCCCCCCTCATAGTCAGCCAGGTCCCTATCTTACAGAATCTAACAACATTCTGCAACAAAATTGCACATGGACCTGTTCCCGAATCTCAGGCCACTCCTGTTCGGCGCTAAATTAATCGCACTCGAAAAGCCGAACAAGGACATCCGGCCGATAGCGATCGGGACCGTATTCCGTCGCCTCGTTGCTAAACTCATAGCTTCCAAAATTAAGGACAACGCAGCCTTAATTTTAGCACCCCATCAACTCGGTATTGGCATCCAGGGAGGTTGCGAAATAGCCACACACGCTACTCGCATCCATCTCCAAACCAACCCTAGTGACGAAATCCTCGTCAAAATTGATTTTTCTAACGCCTTCAACTCCATTCGCCGTTCCCACTTTCTTCCACAAATATACCACTCATTTCCCACCTTCTCCCAATTTTTCCACTCCTGCTATTCCAAGCCATCTCATCTCCAATTCAACAACTACTTACTTTCATCATCTGAAGGGATCCAGCAAGGCGATCCTCTAGGCTCGATACTTTTCTGCATTGGAATCAACGAAATGGTCAAAAACATTTCTACCAACTGCAATCTTCCACTCCACACTTGGTACATCGACGACGGAATG
Organism: Gordionus sp. m RMFG-2023; assembly: GCF_954871325.1. Taxonomy (NCBI): domain Eukaryota; kingdom Metazoa; phylum Nematomorpha; class Gordioida; order Chordodea; family Parachordodidae; genus Gordionus; species Gordionus sp. m RMFG-2023. The sequence goes on from NC_088777.1 coordinate 8,930,936, forward strand.
TTCTGCGGCTCCCCTCACGAGGTCGTCAAGGCCCTCGCCATCATTAATACACATTCCGCCGCAATTGGACTTTCACTTAATGAACAAAAAACCGAGATCTGTCCACTTCATTGTTCCATCCCATTCACCCATAACTTCCTTACAACCGAGCTATCATCCCTCACTCATCTCGGCTCACCTGTCGGTGGCTTGCAATCCATTAATCACTTCTTCTCTAACGCATCATCTAGCTTACTTCATTTCAAAAACATCTCTAAATTTCTCCCTCGCCATCAGGCTTTTTTTCTCCTCAAAAACTTTTACTACATTCCTAAAATTCTTTACGCTCTTCGATCCACCTCAATCTTTAAATTTCCCGACTCACTAAAATCTTTTGAAACTTCCGTCAAATCTCTTGCCGAAGAGATCCTTAATCTTCGCTTCAACCATAATTCATGGCTACAAGCATCACTTCCATGCAAGCTCGGAGGCATCGGCTTACGCTCACCTTTAACTCTTTCCATCAGTGGATTCATCGCCTCCCGCCTCTCATCTCACTCACACATTAGCCAGCTTTCTCACTTTCCTGACCCATTATTAGCTGAAGCCCAGACCATTTGGGACAATTCCGTTGTCCCAAACACTCCTCGACCCTCCTCCTGTTTACAGAGAGACTGGGATACTCCACTCAACGAAGGCTCCGTCGCTTACCTAAAATCGAGCCTTCATGACGACGATCTCACAGTCTTTCACCAATTAAACCAAGGATCGGGTTACGAGTTTCTGGAAACTATACCCTCCAACAACCTCGACTTATTGCTGACCGCTGACGAGCTAAGATTTGCCATTGGATTACGGCTCAATTGCGAAATTGTTCTACCATACCAAAGCAAACACTGCGAAACCAGCGTCGATCGCAAGGGCAGACATTGCCTCCATTGCCGCTTTTGACGAGGCCGTTTTCCACGGCACACCAATTGCAATGACATCATATTGCGCGCTCTCAAATCCGCAGGCATTCCATCAAGACTTGAACCGACCGGCATTTTTAGATCCGACGGAAAACGTCCTGATGGAATGTCTTTGATCCCTTGGTCAAGGGGCCAGTTACTAGTCTGGGACTTCACCTGCATAGACCCAAATGCACCATCCAACCACAACGTCGACGCCCTCGCTATAGCAGAAACTCGTAAAACTATCAAATATAGTTCCATAGACCCCTCTTTCTTATTCATACCTATCGCCTGCTCTACTCTTACCACCTTCGGTAGCAAAGCTCTAAGTTTTTTTAAAGAATTAGGCAAACGGATTCGGGAAAAAACCGATCAGCCTAAAGAGTCCCTTTTCTTACGACAAAGACTTGCTACCGCCATCATTCGCTCTAACTACCTAAGTTTCATCTCTTCCATTGAATAATCTCCTATGTCTATGCTCTCTCTCTCCCTTCTCTTTCCTAGTTTCCATTCTTTTATCCCTTACCCTCTTTCGCAAAATATATTTTTATATTTTTTTTACCTTTATTAATTTTACCATATAAAAAAAATTATTATTTACTATAAACTTTTGATAACATATTATATCAGCAAAAAATATATCGTGTTAAAAAAATATAAGACATTTATTTATATTAAATTAAATTAAAAAAAAATTTATCATAAAATTTAGAACAAACGTGAACGCGTTCTATTTTTGTCAATGAACGTTGAATGCCAACGCGTTCCGTTTTTTTAGAAATGTTTACACCACTAGGTAAGTCATTCTTCATGCCAAAAAAAAATATAAAATTTATATAATAAAAAATATATATTATATTATAATTACATGAAAAAAAAAATGTTTTATTTTATACAAAAATCATTTTGAAAAAAGGAAACATTTCACCCTAAAGATGAGTGAATACTTAAGAAAAGGTAAAATCTTTTGCTGGGATCACTTGTAGTAAGCCTTCTTTTTATGCCGATGTCTTTATATTAGAGCCTTTTTTTCGAACCTAGTGTGTTAGTGACTACTGATATAAAAACTGTTGGTGAGGTCAACGCAGGTATAGCCATAGCAAATTTTTTTGAATATAAAAGGTTTTTAGGAATTGTGAATTGTAAAGTTTTTTATTTCAAATATTATATTCTATTTTAAATTTCAGTTAAAAGGCAAGATTAATTTTAATATTTCTTCCCTCCACGAAAATTGAATGTATATTTTCTTGAATTTTTTTAAAACCTTAAATATTGATGGATACAATATAATTTTATCAACCAAAAAAATAATTAATTTATCTTTTCTATTATAATAACTATGATCATGCAACATTTCTAGAATGTATAAAATGTACAGATATCTAAAGAGACAGAATTTTCTGAATATAATAATTTGTTTCATGCTACATGAAGAAAAAATATGCCCGACAAGATGGAGCCCTCGACTTTAGGCTGCTGCTGCATTTATAGATCAAATGCTCTTGGAGAAATATTAGAATGACCTGAATGAGACACTTTATCTGAAGCATAGATTAATAGATTCACAGCCGATTTTTTTTCTCTATTAGAATTTGCTAATAAATTACTTCATTACAGAACAATTTTATGAAACGTTTTTCAAAATTATGATATGGATATAGTTTTATGAGAATCGCGATTATTATTATAACTTAGAAAACTATAAGATATTATCGGCAGATTTATACGATTTAAGTGATTGCTGAGGCAACAGCGAAATTATATGATAATGAGATTCGCAAACTTGATAAACAGAAACAAATGATTTCTTTAACGTGGACTATTACTTTAAAATAACCGTTGTTATTCCACTTTTGGATACATTTATTATTCAAATAAATGAACCATTTGTGTTACATTAAATGAGTTTATCCAATTTACCAAAACTATTATATACAAATTATTCGGAGGATTTATTAAATCTTGATGTTAAAAACTTAAATATTTATCTAAATTTTAGTCAGAGCTGAAGGCCTATTAATTTCAGAATTTAAAACTTGATATGAAGGATTCATTTTATTAGATAATCATCTATAAAACTAAAAGTGGGCGCGGGTCGCAAAATTATGCGTGACACAATTGGTCACGGCGTGAATGTGAATATATTATAAATTATTAGGGGTAAATTTCCAGTGAATCACATGAACTTTAATATTTAAAATTGTTTTTTTTTATGAATATTGCAATTGTATAATTATAATATAAATTAATTCTTTTTGAAAAAAGAATAATTTTTGAAAACATAAAAAACTTCCACATTTTATAAACAACATTTTCTCGTCTTATAAAATTTCAATTGAATGAAAAATTATAAATCAATTTGGTAATAAATAAATTTAATTTATTTTATTTTACTATATATATACTAATTATTTGCACTCAAATTATAATCAGTCAAAATATATAGGAAGATTAAACATCTTAATAACTTATTGTTTAAATTTTCTCATATTTACATACAAATCTAAAATACTAATATAATTGTAATTGTAATAGAAATAGAAATAACATTGCTTGTTTGATTTATTTATATTAGAGAACAAATATTTTAATTTATTAATATTTTATTACTCAATATAATTAAATTTTTTAAAATTAATAAGTTAACTTATCAATATTTTATAAGTTAATATTTAAATTTATATTTAAGTCACTTTTTGACTTAAATAATATATATGATGTTATAATTAAAATATTAACGTCAATGATGTATATATTTAATTGACAATTCATTAATTAAAAGTAAAATACAAAGGAGTCAGCTGTAGCGCCATTTTATGGTTTGCAAATTAATTGTCTTATCAATCATCATAAAGTACATTAACAGACATAAAGCGTAAACCTAATTTTAAATGCATTTAATGCACGAATAACTATTAGTGAATTTACATCAATGATATATATTTTTTATATTTCTATAATCTCTTAATAATAAATAAGATAATACATCTAAATAGAGGATGATTAAAGCATTGCTGGAAAATTATTGAAAATATAGATTAAAATAATTTGTTCTATACCTATCTTATATTATGTATTTTAAAAAGAGTTATTTATAGACCAAGGCTAAGCATAATAATTATGTTCCCAATTTTGATAAAGAATGGATAATTTTTTCTCAAATGAAAACATGAATTCAGGTATCCATGGACAATTTTTAATACGTGTTGTTTAAAACATCTTTTTCAAAAAAAAAACAAGATAAGAAAAAGTTGATAATAAATTTGGGTTTTAATAATCTCAAATTCAATTTATAGTGTCAGCTTTGGTAAAAATAATTTCTTTATTTTTACAATTTCATACTTTTCCGAGGATATTGTTTCCCTGGGAAATTTTACGAGAGTTTCAAGATTCATAAATGGCATCAAACATAATTAACGGTAATTAATAAAATCAATCGGAATAACAATATTTAAATTAAATTAACTATTTAATTTTAAAATACCATTAAATCTAATTTTAGGCTATTTGATCAAATTAATTTGTATAAATTATGAAAGTATATGTTATCTTTTTGAATGCTAAATTGATTAAAATATACAGATATTTAAAAAAATTGTATCGCAGACTCAAGATTTATGATTTTTTAAAAAAGTTTAAAAAGAGTATCCTGTATTTTCGATATAAATATCCCCGATGCTGCTCAACCTATCTAATGGCTCTAACCGATTGCAAATATTTCAATGCACTAGGTACTAAAATATAAACTGTCAAATTTCCGTTCAATTTACTATTTATAAAATTATTTATGAAATGGGTCTATACGTTTGACTCGGTTTTGTAATAATACCATTCACGTCAATATTTCATATAATTTTAATATATTTTTCTAAACCTATTAGTTAAATATTATATTTAAATTATTAAATTTTTTAAAATTATGTTTTACTTTATATCTAATTAAATATTACCTTTATATTAGTATTTAAATGTTGCATAAATTATTATTTAAATTTTATATAAATTTGGTTTGGTATTTCATGTTTGTATCCACCATCCTTCTCTATTATGACGCGAAATCAGCTGTGGATATATAGGCCCACAACCATTTTTTATCAATGCAAGCATTGGTTCTAAAAAAAGTTCACGATTTAATCATTGTAAAATTACATTACAAGTCTTTATACACATTTTAATATAGGAAGAACGTGATATTCCGGAACCAGGAGAAAATGGTAATCCATTTAATTTAATCAAATATAAATTCTGCTTTTCCTATGAATAAAAAAGAAGTTTTAATAGAGACAGCATATGTAGGCATTTGTGGATCTGATGTGCATTATTGGCAAGAAGGTAGGATTGGAGATTTTGTTTTAAATAAACCTATGATCATGGGCCATGAAACAAGTGGGGTTGTTTGCAAATTGGGATCACAATTAGTAAATCCATTGCAGATTGGTAATAGAATTTATACTTTATTTGAGTTTGATTGAGTATATATGCATTTTAAATCTCTTGAAATTAAGATATCCATATATTTTTAAACCTTGAAATATGCATGTTTGGGATTTTTCTTGCTAAAAATAACAATGAATCAGGCCAGGCAAATTGTCTAAAATAATTTTTGGTGCCAAAAATTTTATGTGCTAGGATAAAAAAATCTTTTGCAGCTCCTGGGCTATGAAACAGGCATTCTTCCATGGAGGGAAAAATTATGTTCAACATTATTGGGTTAATAGGGTGTAATATGGCCATTAGCTTGGGATGGGAGTGGGGTGTATAAGTGCCAGCAATGATGACTCTAATTTATTTATCATACAATAAAATATTTAAAGTATTTTTCTTTAAATCTATGATTATCATAAGAGTGAAATTAAAAGTCAGCTGACAATTTTCAAATATTGTTTTTTCAAATAGAAAAATATACCTCCTAAATTTTGTTAATAAATTTTTTGTAATCAGGCCAAGTATAAAATTTATTTTGGGCTGACCTGGACAATTTATGCAAAATATTTTATGTTTAAAGATTATAATTAGAAAATTTATGCCATTTCAACATAAAAAAATTATTAATGGCTGGGCTAGAAAATTTTATACACAAATATTTTATAGGTAAGCTGGGCTATTTCAAAAATTTCCATAGGTCTGGACTTGTAAAATTAACAAAATTATTGCATGATATTTCTGTTATTCTCCAATTCAATATCCACTCAAATCTGACATTTTAAATGATTTGTTTTTTCTATTTTAATTAATTTTTTTATGGTATATGGTCTCATTAATTTGCACTTTAACAGACTTTGAAACAGGGCTGTGAACCCTCCTTCTAAAAAAAGGGTTTGGAGTGAAAAATTTCTGAACCTGGTATGAGTTCAAGTGGGTTCAGGGTTTGGAGACCAAAAATAATGACTTATATAGATTAGTTAAAATAACAGAAACATCATTTTTTAAAAAAATTTATTTTAATTATATTGCTTTAAAAATAATTTTTCATCATACCAGCCCTTTGTTTGAAATGCTCTAAAAATAAAAAGAGATAGTTAAAAAATTTTTGTCTATGCTAACTAAAACAAGATTTTTGATCAAATTTTACTTAAAATTCTAATATTCTTTTGTTTAATCTTTTATACATCAAACTAATAAATTTTTGAATTCCCATGAATATCTTGGTAAAATATTTGACCTCACTCTTTCACCCCTAATGAAAATATTTACCACCAATACTTTAATTAAATTAAGTAACCCACCATATTTTATAAAAATATCTAAAATTTAGGTTCATTTTCAAAAAACTATTGGGTTTTTATCTTAATTTAAAAAATAAATGCATTCTACCAAAAAGAATTAGAAAAAATGATACATGAAAAACATTATATAAAGCCTCATCTAATTTTTTCCTAACCCTAACATCTTTCATTATTTAAAAATAATAGGCGATAGAGTATGTATAGAACCAGGTGTGCCTTGTAGACATTGCTCCTTGTGCAAGGCCGGAACTTATAATTTGTGCCCTCTTGTTAAATTTCACGCCACTCCTCCTTATGATGGTACCTTGAGACGTTATTTCGCCCATCCTTCAGATTTCTGCCACAAGTTTGCAAAATTATATAAGTTTTTTTAAAGCTGTTCTACTTTTTTAAGCACAACAGTTAGTTGTTTTTGTGGCCTGAAAATATCTAAGTGATAACTCAAACTCTCTCGAGAGTGATACATATTATGTATTCGAATTGAGCATTTCACACAATGACGTAATCTGTATGAATAATATTATATTCCAACCAATCACGCTAATACTAATCTAGACTGGCTATTTAATCATTAAAATGCAAAAATTATACTTATATTGAAGTCCACCATTGAAAGACATTTAGATGAAGTGATGGCGTCTACTATAGTCAAAATGTCCAACTGAACCTCGCAGGCGATATAATTTTTCGCACCATAATCGTTATTTTAAAAATTTGTAAAATAGAGAACCAAAAAATGATAAATTACTTTCGAACGAGTTTAAATCAGTTCATATTTCCCTATATGAATTTGTTAACTGGAACGAACCAATATAAATATTTGAAAATAACCGGAATAGAATTGAACAGTTGTCTATTGGTTCGACACCCTGACTAGCTGACTTCAATGTACATACTCTTTTAATGAATGATTCATCAGCGAATGTCATCGATTCAAACTTAAGAATCGAAATTTTTAACATAAATACTCAATTCTTTGTAAAAATTTAAAGCATCCTAGTGATGTAATGGGCAGTAGTTGCTAAAAACTTAGATTTCGTTGTTTTTTAAAAAAAATCAGCTATATATTATTTTTTTAGCATTATTAGACGTAATAGGTTAAAGGGGGAGGGGTAATAAATCTGAATTTTCGGGGTTTTAATCCCGTATCAGGGAATTCTCCTTCCTTTTCCACACATTTCTTATAGTGCACACAAATTGAACGTTTCAACGCAGCGTTTTAAAACGCAAATAATGCATTTTAAATGTATTCGTTTAAATTGGACAGCATTTATTGTTTTGTTTTAAATTTAGACGTTTCATATTAAGAAAAATAAAATTAACCGTTTTTTAATTTGCGTTTTGAAACGCTACGTTGAAACGTTCAATTTGTGCGCCCTATTATGCAAGCTAGTGAGGGTATATGAGCATGAAAAATCTTGAAAGAAATCTAAATTATAACAAAAAAGAAAATCTTCTTGGCTTACTATTAAAGAGATAACTTTAATCATATGTAAAATTTACAAGTTTTATTGATTTGTACAAATAAAAATGGCAAATAATTACTTTTGCCAAAAAAATTTAAGCCGGTGTCCTTCAATTATTAAAAATACAAATTAAAATATAAAAACGCCATTAATTTTATTCAGCCATTTTTAGTTAACTTGTTTATATTGATCTCGCGCGTCATTTTAAAATATCGCCTTCTTAACCCTTCATAGCACAGTTGAATAAATCACACGAAAGATTAGATGGGGATCTCTGGACCCCAATTTAGATATTACTTGGCATCTTTTTAAAAATTTAAATATGAAAAAAGGAAATTATTTTTTTAAAAAAATGTTGTAAAATAGCAATATACCAAAATTTATGAATTAAATGAGGATGATGAAAAAAATTCGAAAAATGGATTATTTTTTGTGTTAATAAAGTGTTGTTTAAAATAAAATAGAAATACGATTTTAGGGAACTTTGAATCGAAACAAATAATAAATAGAAAACAATTAACACAAAAAATAGTCCTTTTTAATGTTAATAATTTTTGAATCAATTCGGAGATAAGAAATTGCAATTTTCGCTGTATACTTGTATAGCAATAAATTTCATATTATTTTATAAGCATGAAATCACGAGGTTCAAATTTGTTTACAAGCATTTCAGGTTCGATAAGATAAATAACGGTTAATGCCAGTTTAAAGGTTTAAGTTGGGCTTGGATCCATGGGTAGAAAAGTTACCTTGTGAATTTTAAAAATAAGTCTCATGAACTATAAACCTAATATAGTTTATTCATAATTTTTTATATAAATTACAAGTAACTTAAAAGTTTACAGCAAAATGGTCTCAATAGTCAAGACAATGGCTCCTGCAACATAAAAAGGGGGGGGGGTACAGCAACTGTTTTTTAAAATTTGGAAGGGAATACTTTTTTTTAAAAAATAATTTTATTATTTCATTTATTGTTTTACTACACCCATCCATAATCAAGATATTTCCTGTCTTCTCATAAAATTATTTTTCCAATTTCAAAATATGCCCAAAAATACAAAAATTGCACATGGTATAGTTTAAGAGATGAGAAATGGACGATAGAAAAATACATGATGATCTATATTTTAAGGATATAAAAGAAAAGCTTTTTGAAATAGTAGCTTTTAAAGATCACAGAATGGAATAACAGCAAGGCAATTTTTTATATATTAAATATATAATTATTTATACTAAAACTAAAGAGTTGATTATAGGGTTGCTAGATTCTGTTTAACGGAATAGAGGACATATTTTTTTTAAAGATACTTTAATAGAGCATTTAAATGTATTTAAAAAAATTTAATTGATTTTTAAGCAATCATTGCATTTATATAGCAATAACATTAATAGTTATAATTAAAATCGAAAAAACCATATGACTTACAAATTATATTATTTTTATTCCATATTTTTTCATTTGCAGATATTTTCGCCTTTTCTTTAAAAATTTATAAAAATTTTAGCATAAAAAGTATCGATTTAAAATTATATTGTTGGCATATAATTGCTCTTATAAGAGTCCACGGATAATCCATTCCTCTCATTTGTTAATTTACTCTCGATTAAAGAAAATATTTTTTTAACGATAGTCTTATGAGTCGTTATAGCAAAAATAAAACTTACTATAATTAGTAGTTGTAGTTCGTTATGTCGTTCAAGGATTGGAATATCAGAAATATTTGGTCGTGAATAGGAAGTTTTTTTTAATATTCTATCCTACACCATTTTATTTTTCAAAAAATCTGGAAACATTTTATAAATTTGACCAAAGATCAAAATATATATATACATTTAATAATAAATTATTTTTTATTGCATCCAAGGATTATTCTATCCATTTTTAATATTTGTTTATATATCGCTTTTACTTGTGGAAGAGAAGAGGACAAATTAAAGGAAAATAAAAATAGATAACCGACATATTTTTAGACATCTCATAAGAGGACGTCTGATAAGTCTAATTGAGTACAACAGGAAGAAAAAGAACTTACACGCATTAATCTGAGTAAGAAACAAGCTGAAGCTGAAGAACCACAACCAAATTTTTTAATAACGCAAGCAAAACCACGAAGGATTATTTTCAATTACAACATTAAAATTTTTTTAAAATATTATATTCTATTTATTTTAAAATTATTAGACAAAAAATATTATTTCTTTTGAAATTTCCCATTTTCTCCCTTTTAAAACATGTAATCACCTTAATATCAATTAAATACATGAATATTTGTTAGGAACTTGTAGTCCCAATTCTGTTTTTATAGAATGAATGATTGGAATATGATTATATGTATATTAAAAAATTAATAAAATTTAATAGTAAAAAAATAGAATAAAATACATGGCAGAATTTATAACAGATACATAATATAACAATCTTTTAAACCCTAGTATAAATTATTTGATTGGCATATGACATAATATACATCTACGACACGCATAATTTATTTGATTCGCTTATGATATTAAATAAATGTAAATCTACGACACGCCCACTCTTTAAAGGCCGCGTATTAACATTAAAAAAAATTATTATTACATATAATTTAAAAAAAAAATTTCAATGGTTCATTTTTAGTCAGAGTTTATCGGCTGAAATTATCCCATACGTAAATCATTTTCAATTGCTCATTTAGAGTCTGAGCTCTTCGGCTATTATAATTCCATAAGTCTTCCGACATTCGATTATTTACCAGCCAATCAGGGGTTTAATGAAGCATTTATGATATGCATATTTTTTAAAGGACGGACAATTTCGTAAAAATTTTAAATCAGGAACTTGATGTAACATTGTACTAATATTAAAGCAGGGTCTTAATCAAATTATTATTATACGGCGATAGATTAGAATATAATTTAGATTTTAATCCCTTTTGTATTTTCTTCTTTTTGTATATATACAATTTTAGGACATGTTGCGATACTGCCATAAGTTTACTAAGACCTATCATATTGTCTAAGACCTATCATATTGTCTTAAGACCTATCATATTGTCTTATTGTTGTGTGTTCCCTCAGACGAGATATCAAATAACCAAGACTTATTATTCATATGATAATTCACGCATTTTCTTGAGTAGTAGAAATTTTAATACGAAATTTTTGTTGTGGAGAAGTTTTCCATAATCGGCCATCATATGTGCCTGTGAAGATTCATGCACAATAATATCACGATTTATCATTTATCTAGACCATCTCAGGTGCCAAATTTGAATTTGAGTATGGACTCCCAATTAAGAGACACGTTAAACAAAACACTTTATTGATTTTGATACTGTAGGTAATCCAATTTCTAATAATTTTGCTATTGTCCATATTAGTTTAAACTTTCATTAAAAGATCTTTTACTATTATTACTATCTTTGGGGAATAAATAATGTTTGGGTTGGGGAGACCCTAATTCTAGATATAAATGCTTAAAAAAATAAGTAGAATATAATCCAAACGAATAAAAAGTATAATATATATTCATATATGGTTAATTCCATGGCAAATCAACCTAAGTTTCAACCCCCCTCAGATTTTTCTAAAATTTTTACTAGAGTTTGCAAAGAAAAAATAAAATTTTAGCCTCCAACTCCAAACAGCGGCTGATACACGGGCCTCTAGAGTCTAGACATCTAAAGAATGGTATATTTTGGGGAAATTTATTTTCATTTAATTTTAAATATCTTTGGATACAATTAAGCTAGAAGCGTCACTTGACTTTTTTATATAGCCTAATGGGAAACTTTTAAAGTTATATAATAAAAAATTATAAATGTTAATAACCGGAAATCATAGCCCAGCCTGGATTTTTTAAAAAAATTTTTTGGCTCGCCCCGTGTTTTATATTTTCCGGCCCGGCCTGGATTTTTTAATGGCGATTTAAAATAAGAAATCTTAGATTCAATTAATTTTTAAAAAGCAAATATCAATGAAAAAAATATCTTGTTTAAAGTCAAACCCTTTCCCGGAATAGAAAAGTTTCATGCTCTATGTCACTTAAGGAAAATTAAGATAAAGGTTAAATTATCTTCATTATTGTATTAAATTTACAATATATAAAAATTAAATTTTGTTTTCAGTAAATTATGGTCAAAAATTAATTTCTATTTTTTAGTTATTTTTATGAAGAAAAGTTTCCAGATCATAAATAACTATTCTTTTATAAAACATAAAATATTAAATAGCTTTTTATTTTATAATATAATGATTAATATCATATATTTATTAAGAATATTTGCAATAGTTAATAATTAAAATGCCATATCTCATAAACTTGAGGTCGGCCCAACTTGAAAATTTGCTCATTTATTCATTAATCCTATATTTATGCATAAGAAATTGATAGAAAAAAAATACTGATTTGGTTTTGTGATCATTTCCGGTTTTTGACTACAAAAATTTTTTCAACATATAACTTTAAAGGCCTACTATTAGGCTTTATAAAGAAATTTAAATGACGCTATTAACTCAATTATATCCAAAATATTTAAAATTAAAGAGAGAGTATTTTGCCCAAAATGCCCTTTCTACCTTTAGAAGAGAAGCCCGTATCTCAACCTCTGTTTGGATTAGAGGCTAAAATGTTAGTAAAAATTTTGGAAAAATCTGAGAGGGTCAGGTTGAAAATAGTATTTTTTTTGTTGATTTGTCATGGAATTCATTATATATAACATTAAATCTGTGTTTAACTACGTTTGTTGTTAGATCTTAATAGCTCATTACATAATTCTCAATCCCACAACGCCTGATTCAGACTGCATTTCTCCTTGATTGGCGTTCTCTTCTGTATGTTTATCATTGACAGATAATAAATTTAAAAGAAATAACATAAATTTACTAATAAACATTACTTGTTTTTCTTGAATTTTTTATTTAGCAAAAGTGTGTGAAGTTTCTTTTGAAATATATTTTGCCTATAAATAAATATATATAAAAAATTTTTTTAAATGTTGTATACTTAAAAATAATCCTTTATGGTTTTTCTTTTATGTGATGTTAAAAAAATTTTGTTATGGTTCTTAAGCTCGTTCTTGTTCCATACTGAGATTAATGGTGTGTAAGTTCTTCCTGTTGTATTCATTAGAATTTGACAAAAACAAATTAATATTTATTATCAGTAGATAAATAATAGGTTGTTCTTGTTCTATGTCTTCCTATAAAAAATATTGTAGAATAGATATTTAAAAAAAGAGTAATTAACTACCTTCATGTTCATCAATTTAATGATCATAGATACTATACTTTCTCCTAACACATCTTCTTTATTAGTAAACCTTTAACAAACAATTATATTAATAAAAATATTTATTGTAAAAACACCATTGAATTACCAATTTTTACTTCTTTTTTCTTACATAGTGTCTTAATACCCTTTAAGATTGGTATAGACAATTATATATTTAATATAAAAAAAATCAACCCGCTGTTAATTCCAATTCTGTGTAATGTCTTTAAAAGCTACTAAAAGCTTTTTTTTAAAATATCGTTAAATTTCCATGTCTTTTTCTAATATGGTCTGTCCACTTAAATTATGCTATGTGCAATTTTTAATATTGGGCATATTTTGAAATATGAAAAGACAGGAAATATCTTTGTTACAGGATGGGTTTAGTAAAACAATAAATGAAATTAAAATTATTTTTTTCAAAAAAAGTATCCCCTCTCCCGTTGTAGGGACCACTGGTTTTGGTTAAGGCTTTACCAGTTTCAGGAGACAGGTATTTTGAAACCATAGACCAAACAAGAACCGATATATGGACAACTCTTCAAGCCCGGTTTAATATAAACTAGGGGCGGGTTGGGACAACTCTCAGAAAGTCGGATCGGTTCTGATTAAGTTTCTGTAAGCATAATTTCTGTTAAAGTCTGAACCTAATTTAGGCTCACACCCTTTATTCCCTTCCTTCTGATTGCGTAATCTTACCATTTGTCGGTTACTATAATTGAAGCCTAATAATTCCTTATACACCGTTATCAAAATGTAGGGTAATATCGCCAACGATGGAGTTTAACCATAAATTGCACGATAAGTCATGTAGAAAGAAATAATAAAATAAATTTATAAATCGAGAATAAAATAAATAATTATAAAATGAAAAGAAAAATAAATTAGTAAAAAAATTTTTTTTTTAAACGAAATTTTAGGATTCCCGCTGAAATGAATATGCAGATGGCAGCTTTGGTGGAGCCTATGGCCGTAGGCTATTTTGCCTTATTGCGTTCTCGTATGCCATTCGGCGGTACTGTTTTGATATCCGGAGCGGGGCCTATCGGCCTTTGCTGCCTCATTTGTGCTATAAACATGGGAGCTTCCAAGGTGTATATAACAGGTTTTTTTAAAAAAAAGATGTCTCCAATATTTATACTTCTTTTTAATTTTAGAGACTCTTACAGGGTTGTCAGGTAAAATTATTTCAATGTGGAAGATTTTCGTAAACTCTTTTTCCATCATAAATAATCAACTAATAATAGAAAAATAGATGACGATTTATTTCGTTATGCAATCAGTTTCCCCCTGGGTTTATCATTTTTAAACCAATACAATTTCAACATATGTAATTAGGTCTCATAATTGTTTTGAAAGCCATGCGCTCCATTGTAAATTCATAATTTAAAAAAAAATAATACTAATTATGGATTTATTTTTTAAATATTTATAAAAACATAGCTCTTTAAAAATGTTTTTAATAATGATCGTTTTCTCATTTTAAAATTTATACAAATTAGCCAATATAATATGGCCGCTAATTATATAAGATCTCGTCTTTTATTGGTTATCAAATAAAACCTGACAAATTTAAGAACAAGGGGGATCAAGTAGAAAGAGGTAATAGAAAATTTTGATTTTAAAATCGATTATATTTTTATAATTTTCCAAAACTGAAAAAAATTAGAATGTGGGAAATTTTGTGGTATATTTTGGGAATTTTATAAATGTGGTTGTTGAATTAAGTGTTTATAGATTTCGACTTTTTAATAAAATTGTAGTAGTATACTAGTCATTTTGGCAGCCCTGGATAATGTTGTTAATTGGCTTGATTTGAGCCGATTTTTAAAAACGGTTAAAATATTTTAGCTAGAAGAATATTGCCTAAGTTTCGAGATTTCGTTAAAAGATGTCCAAACCCTTGTGCCATGTATGAGCAAAATTTTCAGGCTTGCATAATAATTTTCTGGTTAAAATATTGACTTTAGACGTTTTAAAAAATAGGCTCAGATTGAGCCGTTGACCTATATAAGATCTGGCAACCCTGCTCATGAACACGTGCAAAAATTTTTCTTTTTGTTCAGCTTTATTATTGATATTATTAATTTTTTTTCAAACCCCCAAAATATTGTTTTTATGGGAAATGGGATACTTTTTTAAACAATAAGTAATCTTTTTTGATGGAAAATTTTTAATTCTATCTTTTCCATATAAATTTAGACTTATTAAAATATCATCCTAGCTTTTAAAATCTAGTTAGTTCATATTTCCTTTAAAATAAGTGTAGGCAAACATTAAAAATAAAGTAAAAGCTTAAATATAATTATTTTTTTTCAATTTTGTTGTTTTATCAAATATTTTTTGAGATTTTAATGGTCAAGAAAAGCCTCAAATTCTTATCATTTTGGACCTTCCAATTAGAACATTTCATCTTATAAGTTATATTACGATTTTTAAAAAAAATTTAATATTTTATATCATAAATTTTTGACATGTCAAAGTTTAATTTAGGCTAGATAATTTATTTATTTCAATTAAATCCTGGTTAAAACCGTTAAGATATGCTGGAAAATAGGCTTAAAGCTGCTAAACTTTTGGGAGCTGATCACACATTGCAGATAATACCTTCTTCCCCGGATACTTTTAACCTCACATTCGCTGATAAAGACGCCAATGACCCTAATAAAAACCGATTTGAAACTTTTTTCGAAAAACATGATAGACCAGATGTCACCTTTGAAGCAACTGGTTCTGAAAGCGGGATAGAATTGGCTCTCAAAGTTTATATATATAATATTTTTATTTAGCGATAATTTCGTTCAATAGAAGTAGGAGAAAGAAATAAAACAGAAGGAATTAAAGAGAAAAGAATTATGAGAATTTTATGTGCAGACAGAATTTTCATTTTCGAAGCAAAAAATGAATTAAAAAAAAATGATTCTCTTTTTTCTCTCACGCATATCAATTATTTTAAAAAGGTTCTGATTTGGGGGTTTTCGGTTATTGTTTTTTTCTTTTTCACAATATATTATATATAGGGGAAATGTGACATGAATGGCTATGTTTTTGTTTTTCAAAAAATGGCATTAAGATTTGGATTTAACCAAACAAATTTTTTATCAATGTGTAGCCCAATTCTTAATCTTTAAAATAAAATTTAAATCAAAGCTCATCTATATTAGTTGATTTTCAGCCAGTCAAAACATGGTATGTTCTGGCCATATACTATGTGTTAACTTCCATTATAAATTATTTAAGAATTTTATTTTAAATATTACAATATGAAATGCTTGTAAAAGACATATGTTAATATTTCTTCTTTTTTTAGATATATAAAAGTTTAATTATACATTAATTTAATTAATATTTACATCTAAGTTTATCACCATCTATTTAATGATAATATTTTATAAATTAATATCTTGATTATTTTTTTGTTAAACATTTTTGTTTTAATATAAAATTAACCACTATCCATCTATTTAAATGATTTTATAAATTATTATTTTGACTATATCAAAAGATTAACAAAAATTGGCAAATACATCACCAATATTACTTTATCTATCTATTCAAATGATTTTATAAATTATTATTTTAACTATATCAAAAGATTTAAACAAAAATTGGCAAATACATCACCAATATTACTTTATCTTTATATTTTTTTATGTTGATTATAAACAAGGTGACTAAACCTGGAGGAAAGCTGATATGCATAGGCTTTTCGTTTCATCCCACCAAAATCAAAGTTGCTAACATTATCGTCAAGCAAATCGATATCCTGGGCATTTTTCGATACGCTAATTGGTATATTCCTTTTTATTATTAATTTTGTTTTATAAAAATGTTACAAATCAACCAATAAAAAAAACTTATTTTTTTTGTCTCAAAGATAAAAAAAAATTAAATGTAACACACTCAAACATAATCCAGTACCAGCGACTAACCCTTTCACATTTGCACTAATTCGTGGCCAATTAATTATATTTATATATTTCGCCGCGAATTCGCTCTAACTATGAGAGTAATACATTATCATTGATATAAGATTTTTCTTATTTTATTAGTGGGAAATTTGCATTTATATATATTTTTGAAATCTAAAATTTTCAATAATATTAGACATGACATGTCATGATATGTGTTTAATACTTTGTTGAGCCTGTTTTAAATAGTATTTATATCTGGTATTAACTAAAATTATTTTCTAATTTTCGATATTAATCATTATGTAAAATGAAATCAAGTAACAATAAATTTTAATGTATAAATTTATTGTTACAGCTTTCCCCAGACCATTTCTCTTTTACATAATTGCCGAAATAAGGAAGAAATTCGCAAAATCATGATAACCCACATGTTTAATTTCTCAGAAAGTCTTGAAGCTTACACTGTTGCCAAAGAAAATAGTCGGAATAACGCTGTAAAAGTCATGATAAAGGTATCGGATCATGACAAATAACCTAATAATATGATTTAGTAAAAAATTTTTAAATTATCTTTCTCTTCACTCAATAATGTTTTATTAATTACAAAAAATGATAAAATTCTCTTCATAGAGCTTTTCACTATTCATTCCATTTATTATTTATATTATACAAATATATATTTTTAAATTATCTTCTCTTCACTCAATAATGTTTTATTAATTACAAAAAATGATAAAATTCTCTTCATAGAGCTTTTCACTATTCATTCCATTTATTATTTATATTATACAAATATATATATATTTTTTAATTTTCTCGTTCATTCAGTCAATGTTTTTAATATTTTTTGGAATTATTTATGTTTCCTCTCGGACCAATGATGTTTTATTTATTACAAAAAATGATAAAATTCTTTTTATAGAACTTTTTAATAATCATTCCATTTAATATTATATATTTTTTAATTTTGTCGTTCATTTAGTCAATGTTTACAATATTTTTTGGAATTATTCATGTTTGGTGAACCAACCATTTTCATCATTGCCTCCCTTGCAAATTGTAAAATGAATAACATTCCCACATTTATATCATAATCCCCCCTCCCCAATTTGAGGTGGCTATCAATTTATCATTGATCGTCCACTAAGTATTTCCAAGAGCTTTTATTTTAGGTAAATTTAGTAGATTAATTATTTAATCATTGAATTTAAATTATTTATACAACTTGACAATTTATATATTATTTATACAACGCATAATTTTTAAATATTATCGAAAATATTTATTTATTCTTAATATGTACTAAATAAAAATATTATATTTAAAATTATTTTCTTATACAAATCGAAATAAAAAATTATTTTTTTTGTACACTAATTCATATCCTACGTCCTCTGTGAACGCTCATCACTGGGTAATTTACAAAAACAAGCTAATTTTTTAGTAACTACGCGATGCTTATCAATGATTTTACTCAAATAAATGTTGTGTTTCTTAATTTTTGAATTTATATTTTTCTTTTTATATTAAGAATTTTATTAAATGTTTTATAAAAAAAATATTTTTTAATGAGTTTCATTTTTGAAAACGGGGTTTTAACCCGAACGTCGGCTACTATTGTTTTATAAACATGTTCTCGAATAATATAAATATTTTTTGGATTAAATAATGAAAGGACAAAATATTTATAAATTAAATTATAGCCAATATGAGGTTAAACATCCTATTGAAAACGAGAGAAATATAATTTTCAAATTGTTCTCCTGTGAATTTACAAAGAGATAATGTAATTTTCAGGCGACTATTTATAAAATAAAAATACTGGTTTTAGACTTAATCCTCAAAGCTCGGGAAATCCCGGGTTATGATTTTGATAAATAATATTTTCTAGACAATATTTAGAAAAAATACAAAAATTAATAGCGATCACTAGAGAAAGTTTGAAATGATATTTTTTTTTAATTTAAAGACAAATAATAGTTTTTTAAAATAAATGTTAACAGCACTTTCAAAAATTGTTAATATTGATTAATGGTATTCTACATTTTGGTTCATATTTTTAAAACATTTACTTAAAGTATTATTGTTTTACTTATCAGGTCAATTCAACGAAACTTTTATCGCGAAACTCTTTTTAGTGAAACTTTTATCGCAAATGTTGTTCATCAAGAAAGAATTTTAGAGTCATGGTAAATAATATCCCGAAATCTTTTCCGGTAAACATTTACAGCGAAGATAATTGGGAATTTATTTCAGTGCACTTAAGAGCGAAAACCACACGAAAAAAAAGCTTTGTAAATTTTGTTATATTTGTTAACTTCTTCTATCCCAGTGCCCATACCTATCATACGATAATTGAACATCTGTATAAAATTTATTAATATAAGGAGGGTTTAAATAATATTTATTACTAAGATTAGTTATCTATGTTTGGCTTAATTTTATTGAAATAGGATAATTTTTTAAATAAATTTATTTTATTAATTATTTGTAGTATATATATTCTCCACTTCCACAGACAGCGGATACGAATTTCTCGAGGCTTTCCCATTGCGAAACCTTGACCAGCTCTTAAGCAATGATGAGCTACGTCACGCCATCGGTCTTAGACTCAATTGTTATATGGTAATACATCACTGTATCCTCTGTTCAAACATCGGTCAACTCCATAGGCCATCACTCTTTGCTTTGCACTGTAAGCGCTGTAAAGACAGATTCATTAGGCATTTAAAATGCAATGATACTATTGCGCATTGAAACCTGCTGGCATCCCATCAACCCTCGAGCCTACTGGCCTTTACAATTCCGATGGTAAGCGGCCTGATAGTTCTACCATGATCTATTGGAAGAGGGAGGAATTCCTAACCTGGGATTTCTCATATCGATCCTCTTGCCCCATCCAATATAAATAGGGGTGTTCTACCAGGCTAAATATTCACCATCGCTACCCGTTTACTATACATTCCTACCACTAATCGCCACGATTCTAACATCGTTCGGCACTCATGGCCTGGCCTTTTTTAAAGAGCTGGGAAAACGAATCTCTGCTAAGACCGAGGATTCCCAAGAGGGATTCTACTTATTTACTTCAAAGGTTAGCCCTAAACATAATAAAATGCAATTCACTCAGCTTTATAATCTCAATGAACGAAACCCCCTGAATGAACATCCTATAGGATTGACTTAGGCTATTTTGCTCCCAATTATAACGTTGACTCTAAAAGGGAACTTGGATCTCAATTGATAAAGACAGCAAAAATTAATGACTTTATATAATTGTGAATTACTAATATTATATTTTTTCCAATAATTGTGAAAATTATAATTAATTTGTAATTTTATAATCATTTTTGACTTTATACTAAGCTTTCCTATTAATTGAATTTAAAATTCAATAAAAATTATTGTTATATTTTCAAAATTGTAGATTTATGCAACAAAAACTCTTAAAATTGTTATATCATGTAATTCATTCTTAATATTATAATATAATGAATAAAAGATAGAAGTAGGCAAAATACTAGATCCTATTGCCAAACATATAGTATCTATAACAGAAAATAATCTCCTTTTTGACATTTTAAATTAATTTCACTATAAATATAAAAGCCTAATATATCACATATTTTCATTTCTAGAACATAGTATCATTGGCATTTATTTTAAACATTTTCTATATATATTTTTGGCCAAAATAATATATTGTAATCCTGGAGATTTTACTCATAGGAAGCAGAAACGTTTAGACATCTATTTGCCAAATTTCGAGGTTTACATAATATTATTTTGTCTAAAATCCTAATCGTGCCATTAAAAACACTAGTAATTATGGTGCTTCTTTGAAAATTAAAGATATAAAACATAAAATATATTTCTTTAAATACCAATAATTTTTTGCGATTTATCCAAATCCTAAATAGCCAAAATAATATGATATAAACCTGGAGATTTTGCTCATATGTGGCAGAACGGTTTGGACCTCTATTTGCCAAATCTCGAGGTTCACATAATATTATTTTGGCTAAAATCTTAATCGGGCCATTAAAAACACTAATAAATATTTTAGCTTCTTCGAAAATTAAAGATAAAACATAAAATGTAATTTTCTAAATACCAATTATTTTTTGTGATTTATCCAAATTCTAATTCGGGAAAAACCAATTGAGCAAAATTTTTCTTGGAATCGATACATAATGCCATTTCAAATAAACTATATAAAGTCAAATGATAATGTTTCATTCTTTATATTTTACATTTTTAATTGTAATAATACCAACTTAAGCTTTTCTAAGCTCCATCTTTGATATTGAGCGGCCCTTAATCCAATATTTACATCATATAATATGTTTGAATGAATGCTTAAATATTATCTTGTAAAATTAAATTAAATTGACGCTTTGGGCAACATAATATTTTTAAGAATTTTATTTTATTTTTTTGCTATATTGCATACTTTCAGTTTATAATTAAATACATTTAAAGAAATTTAAGTTATTTAATTTTTTCAAAGTTAATTTGCCCAAAATCAGGTAAATATAATTTCATTTTCTTTATAAAAATGGCGGGTAAAAAAATATCGAAAAACTCCCATTAAAATTGGGATATATTGTCAACATAATTATAAGGCTAATCCCTAACAAATAAATAAATTTTTTATAGATCGGATAAAAGTGTTTAGTAACAAATATTAAACATTATTCTTATTTGAATAGGTGAAATTATTATATTCAAAAATTAGTGAAAAGGAAGGATAAAAATAAATAAATCTTCACTCTCAGATCCACACTCTTAAATATTAACCTTAATAAGATTTAATTTTTTGCTTATTTAAATATTCCAACTATATAGTGCAATATCCATCCTAAGGATCCGTAAACAATTTTAAAAATCTGTTTTATGAGATCAATTTTTCTTTATTAATATTATTTTAAATTATTATTCATGAGGTAATAATCTAAGATTTAAAGGAAAAAATTGATTCTAAGGTTTATAAAATCCCTCAACTGTTAAATCTTGTTGGATCGGATCTCACTATGAATCCAGCCATCAATTAAAAAACTTCCTACTTTTGCTCTTTATCGATAATCCCGTAATCAACCCAAATTATTGTATTAAATAATAAAAATATGAGAGATTTAGAGAAGCTAATGAAAAAAAAGAAGTTATTTTAGATAGTTTTTTATCATAAAATAATTAATTGTACAAAATTAAAAACATTTTTGTTTTTTAGAATTTCAAGTTTATCCCTAATCTTATTTTGCACAGATCTTTGTTTAGGGCATAGTTTTTATTTATATACCAACCCGGAGAAAATAGGGAATTTTTTTAATGTTTATATAATTGGAGAGATTTCTCTTTTATTTCCTTTAAACCCATTTCTCAACCAATCAATAAATTTAATAAAAATATACATTATATATTATTTATTTTCTCAAGGTTTACATTTAGTTATTATCTTCTATATAATATATGTATCAGAAATATATTAAATTAATTTCCTTTACGTCAATTATATATTTTCAAATAGGCCAGATTTTTTTGGAAGGCAATTGAAATATTATTTCAAAAACTCTATAAATGTTAAAATGGATATAATTTTTGGACTAGGTATATAAAAAAAAAACAATTTTTATACAAACAAAGGTTAAGTAAGTACTCAATTTTTTTTATTAAGCCCAAAAGCGTTCTATGTTATGGCCCAGGGCAAAAATTAATTCGGCTATCCTTTAGTACCCCTCTAATTTACCCTAAACTTTAAAAAATAAAAATTTTATAATGGGATTTAAGTGTTACAAAATCACTCCATTTGAGAGGATTCTCAAAGAGGGCTAACTATATATTAGAATGAAAAATGTCGCCTAACCCTCGAGATTTAGCTAATAGATGTCCAAAGCTTTGAAAATCTTCAGGCTTGCGTTATCTAAGACCTATGTAGAAGCGTCGACATCAGGATCCATATTACTAACGGGGTCCTTATTAAAATTAGGAGTATTCGGCTGGATAAAATCCTGAGTTAGCCATTTTTAAAAATCGGCTAAAATGGGGCGAGCATGATTAATGGGATTTCATGAATAACAGCTTAGTACATAAATTGGGCAATATTTTATGCAATAAAATTTAAATATAAATAATTCTTAATAATGAATAAATTAAGTACACTATTACGCTTGATTTATATAATATTTACATTTCATTGAAAACGATTCACTTTTAAATGATGTTCCAATTTTGTCCCCGCTGTCCCATTTTCACGGGCCTGGTGTTAAACGCGCATAATATATTAGATTTATAATTAAGTCTTATAATTATTCAATAGATATTTCTAGCCTAGCCCAGATTACGGAACAATCTAGAACGCGGGTTATATTATTTATCCTTTTAAATTTTCATCAATCCAACATTTCATCCTTCTAATTTCTTTTTTTTTCAAAATCATCATCTAGTCATATTTTTAAATTTCTAAATTATGTAACCATGACTATTCTATTCTACTTAACAGTGTAGGGAATCATAGTTCTCATGCTTAAAAATCTTTAAATTCAACACTTCTTAACTCATAACTCCATTTTACAAAGAAAGTTGTCACTCATCGAATCTTTTACCTTATGTAGGCTTTTGATAATATAATAGATTATGTTTTATAATCATCTCCATGACTATTATAAACTCTGATATATATTTAAGGCGAATTGTTATATTCCCCAAGGTGGCCAATATTAGATAACTTTGAAGAATTTTCAAGGCTTTTATTTCCTCTGAATTGGCACAAAGAGCGCCTACCCAATAATTAAAATGTATCGTTTAGTTGACACAAAATTAATGTTCCCAAACTTTCATCGATTCAATGATTAATATTCATATTTAATTTTTTAGGGGAAAAACATTTAATAGATTCTGAAAAATCATTAATATTTTTTTTATTATAAATCACAATCCATGTTTACTTGTTGACAATTTCATCGAAATACAGTAAAAACTATCTAATTTAGGCACCGTTGGAAATAATATTTTCGGCTAACTTAGACAATTGCCCAATTTCGAGACTTTTTACCATTTTCTGCTAGTAGTAAACATGAATTTGAGTGGGGCTCAAAATTTTGGTCAAATTAGAGAGTTTCCCGAATTATCATGAGCCCAAATTAGGCAGGTTTTACTATATATATATTTGATTCTTACATTCTTACCTATTTAATAATTATTTTAAAATTGGTATTAATAAAGATTGGCCATGAAAATACTTTAAAAATTTTATAATTAAATATTGTTTAAAACAAATCGATTTTTTCGTACATTAGAAAAAAGTTGAAAAATATATATCAAGTTCGGAATAGTATCCTAAATACAGATTTCGATACTTACATTATTATCTTTGGTAGATATTTTCAATTTAAAAACCAAAAAATAAACAGATTTTAATATAAAACCAGTCTTATATGAAATGCGATTTATTGGTTCACTCAAACTTTTCTCATTATATTTTACCCAAAAATATTAGTATTATATTGAAGATAATTAACTGAAATAAACCAGATATTCTTCATTTTTATATAGGAGACAAGCTTGTTTTTTTTATATGCTAGCTTTCCTTCCTAAGGGAAGTTTATTATTTACTTTTTAATTTCATCAAAAAACAAAAGAATTGTAATCTAGACAAAGATTTTTTTAAAAAAATTAGGATACCATTTATAGTTTTGCTTTTTCTCCCCTCTCTTTTTTTTATTCAAAATTGATTTATACAGTCAAATAATAGGTTCTGAAATTTAATGAATATTATACAAAATGACAAAGTTAAAGAAAAAAATAAAAGAGGTCTAATAATGACTATTTAAAGTATTTCTTTTGAGGTTGTTTCATATTACATAAATGATAATATTTGAAAATATCAAGGCCTAATAAAAATTCTACAATCACTATGTAATGATGTTAAACAACCCTATTTGGGTTAATTTTTACCTAAAGATTTGGCATGTTCAAACCTTTTTTCCACTAACATGTCATGTTTTTTTATGTTTATTTTTTAATATAATAGCTTTTTTTTATAACTATGCTAGTTTATTATTAGAGTTTGAATACCGGAATGTGTTATGGAGCAAATAATGTACTAATTTTCATGTATATATCACGGTTTAAATCAAAAATGATGAAAGGATTTTATTTATACAAAATTAGTTAATATGGTATGGCCGCTAATTATATAAAAATCCCCTACTTTTATTTTATTTATCGGATAAAGATAAATAAAAAATTTAAGAATAGGAGATCCAATAGAAAGAAGGAATTTAATTTCTTGATCTTTAAATTTTTCTTTATACGTTATAATTTTTATTCACAAAAACATGATTTTTGAAAAAAATTTAGAATGTGGGAGTGGGAGATTTTATGGAAGCTTTTATGGTATATTAGGGAAATTTTAAAAATGTGGTAGAATTGTATTAGTTACGTTGTGTGTGGTAGATTTAGACTCGGTTCTCATAGATATCATTTTAAGCTAAATAAAAAAATTTTGAAAATTTTATTGTACTTAATAAATATCGAGTTTCAGAAAAATAATTAGTAAGAGTTAATAACTTTTTAAAATAATGACTCTAATTCAAAATATTTAGAAAATGGCATTTTTATAATAAAAAAAGGAAACTCCAAAATTATTTTTTATCTAAAAAGGTCTACAATAAGGAACCAGATGTATCATGCTATCTTTTTTGGTAGCTATAGCTAATTGGCGCGCTACTTTTTTTCCAATTATTAATTTATTTAGCGCGCTCCTTTTGTTGAAAGTAGCTAAGTAGCGCGCTACTTATCTACTTTTAAGAATATAATGAATATAACTATAAACACGAAAATTTAAATATAATATCATAATTATAATTTATATGATTTATTATTAATTTCAAAATTGAAATTTATATTTTCATTTGTATTATAAACCTAAATCATCTGGTGTAAATTATTTAAAATGACATCGCAAATGGATTTCCAAATCTAGTGAGTCAGACAATAATGATATTAATAAAATGGAAGGTAACCTAAAAAAACTTATATTCAAACACCTAAAGGTAATTATCAATTTTAAATTCTAATAAGAATGTTCATGCCAACAGTTTAAAAGAGATAGAAAAACATCGTAAAGTATAGGGGAGACTACATCCAAAAAGTCCAATTCAATTCAAGCTAAATTGATTAATAATATACTGGCTGATAAAGTAATTGTCGATTTTATAATTTATACAGTTCAGCCAATGTCCTTGGTTGAGAATCCATCATCATGATGATTTAAGCTCTATCCCAGGTACAACAATTTTATATTACCAGACACTAGTGATTAAGATAGCAGAAAACTTTGAAGTGATGAAAGATTCTCTAATGGCAGAGTTGTCAGATATTTGGACACATAACAGAAGAAACTTATTTATATTTGTAAATTGATCTGATACTAATATATTTAGAGCATATTTGGGAATCACAGGCCATTTACTAGACCCTAAGCTTTAAAAAGAAGATCTTTAACATTAGCCCTCAAAAGGATAATAGGATGTCAGACATACGATTGCAAATAAAATTTATGATTCATCCCAATTTTAAACTATGTCCATATATCAATTCCGTGATGCGAATGATCAACGTGATTGGCTCATGGTAAAGCTGTATAGTCTCATACCAAACAAAGATGACAGCCACAAAAACGACTTTCCCTGATAATTTTTATAAAATAAAGGATACTATAATAGAAAATCCTCTAGACACGATTTCTAATTCTAGAAATACTCAAATGAGTATTTTTGATAATTTTTTCTTATATTACAAATATGTATATAAAATTAAATACTGCCTTGCCCTCAAGTGCTAGTGTTGAGAGATTATTTAGAACTTTCTGATTGTCGCTCTAGACTTGGAAATGATAGTATAGAAATGATTTTATTATTAAAATGCAACAAAATAAATATTACCATAAATAGTTATTTTTATTACAAATTATAGTCTTTTTATATAAATTTTTCTATAAATCTATAACTATATTTATATATTTATAAATGATGATTTTTATGTATTATATTTATATACTATACAATTACATTATAGCAAAAAATAAAGAAGTAGCATAAAAATAAAAATAGCCAAAGTTACTTAAAAAAAATTTTTTGACGGGTAACGATAGCGGTAGCGTTACTTTTAAAAGTAGGGTTTACTCTGAAGGAAACCTAAAGATCTCCAATAAAATATATGGGGAGTGGGGGAGGGGAGCACCTAATAGCCCCCCCCCCCCACCCCCACTTAGCAAAATGCTGGGTGCACATAATGAAAATTTAATGAATATTAGAATAAAATAAACATTAGTGTTCTTTAATAATAAAATGTTATGAACATTAGAATAAAATATACGTTTTGTACTTGAAGGATAATTAAAACAATTTTTAAATTAAATTAGGTTCAAAATTTGTCTAAAACATTTTTTTTAAAAACACCATTTATCTTGTTTTTTATCAATAAAACAATTTTTTTTTCCCACTAGAACTAACTAATAATGTTAACCCAACCAATATTCGTTAAAATCTTGTAAATATTATTAATTTTTTTGGTATATCTATATAATACATATTATTTATAAATATTATATTATTATAAAATCACATTATCTTGGGAAAAATTTACATAAAGATTTCTTTTTTTGGCTGAAAAAAATCAATTTTCTTGTATATGAATAAATATTATCGATAGGACTATTCTCTAACTTTTCCATTCTCTTCATTCCTTATTTGTATTGATGATCCCCCCCCCCTTTTTTTACCCTCTCCTCCCCAACACCAAAAAATATATTAATTTATTTTATTTATTTAAAAAAAAAAAATGTAATATCTTAAAATATATATTTATAATAAAATAATCTTTATATTTTATAATGTATTAAAAATATATAATATAATAACATTTTATTTTTTGGTGTAAAATAAAAATGGGTAAAAATAAAAGGAAAAAAATAACCAAATTGTGGAAATTTTTTTATAAAAAATTATAAAAAAATAAATGATATCATGTGGCGATATTTCTTTCGTTTTATATTTTATTTTCTTACATTTTCATTTAATTTCATTTCTATCAATTCTTTTCTTACTTTTATTTTCTTCTTTCTTTTAATATTATTATTATAACATAACATTTTATTAAATATGATAACGTTTTTTAATTTAATACAATAAATAAGAAAAAAAAACTTGAAAAAATTAATTCAATTTTTTTTATGAATATTTTCATCCCACATACAAAAAAATTGTGTTTTTTTTGACTATTTTTTCCTTCCTTAGAGATTTATTAACAAATATTTTTTTTTATGTAGAAAAGTACCCTGACCTTTAAAACAGAATAAATAAAAAATGCAAAATAATATGTTAAAATATATAAAAATTTCCCGTTTTTTTATATACCCTACAAAAAAAATATATTTATATTTTCTCTATTTGGTTTGGGAATAATTATTTTTTTTTAAAAAAAAAATATTGGTTAATTTACAACTTAACGTGTCTACAAAAAGCACAAATCATTTTACCAAATTTTTTTGTATTCACTCAAACACAAATGTCTGGTCCTTGGTGTGGTATTTGTTGATGAAGAAATCGGGAATGGGCTAAAATAAAGAAAGAACAAAAAAACCTAGAGATTGGATTTGCGGTTGAGACTCAATATTAAAAGATGGTGAGTCGGTGTGAAAGACTTTGTTGAAAAACTAGGTTCAATCGCTCTAACCTTGTCCAGGATTCTAATTGAATAACATATGATTCCTACTCACTTTATAAGGGTTCTCAGACAATTTTAAACTGATTTATTACAATAAAATTTTAAACCACCATGTTCGGTTTAAAGCAGTGTAATTTAAAATGACAATCAAATTACTATTAAATGTCATTAAATTCTTTTATTAGGATAATATTTCTTCCACCCCTCCCCCCACTATTTCCTCCCATATATACAAATTGAATTGTAAAAATAATTATGAATGAACTCAGTATCCAACCCGGTTTTGACAGGGTTCACAGATATTAATAGAAAAATACTCATTGAGCGGTATTCTCGGCTCCCTGTTTGGATTGGATTCTAAGCTCCTTGTATAAGTTGTCCGGAATATTATGTAAAATGAATAAATTTATTTTCAAAATTTTATTATAAATCCTTAAAACAAATTTTTACATTAATTAAAAAAAATACGAAAAAAAAAATAACAGGCAAATGACACTTACTTAGTGGTAACAATTTAAAAAAATTTTTTTTTTTTAAATTAATTTATTTTTGTTCAAATAATAAAAAAAACATCAATGGGAGGGCGTTTCTCTCTCTTAAAAAAAATTAATTTGAAGATAATTAAAGAAAATAAAAGGAATAATGACCGTTAAATGACAAAATAAAGAATAATTTGGTGTCAAAAAAGCAAAACTTAACAGAAATTTTAAAAATTTGTCGTTAGATGATTTTTTTTGTCTTACCTGAGAAAATTTATATCCGAATAATTACATTTTCTACAAAAGTATTTTGACATTTTTTTTGTGGCAATTATTTATATTAAATGATGAACCGTTATTCAAAAAAAAAGGAAAAGTAAATATAGAGGTTCTTCTCTTGGTCTTTAGCTAGGAGTCTGAACTACGACAAATATCGGGCTATGTCCAGATACAAAACGGTTTAAGGTTAAGGTTCGATTCGTAAAAAAATAGTAGCATCGGTTAGGTTCATTACAATTTGTTGAACCATTAAAAATAGGCTTCAATTTTCAACTGTAACCCTTCCGCCACGAAGTAAATTTATAGCGGATGTGGCAAAAATAAGTCAGTTTTCTAGTAAATCGTTGCCAGAAATTGCTTTCGCATACAAATAAAATTATGCAAAAGAGAAACACATTTAGAAATTTTATCACTATTCGTTAATAAAATAATATGCTGTGTATATACTATCATATTTCCAAGATTCTCTCCTGTCAAATCATATCTTACAAGGAGAAAAAAATGAATGGCATCGTCAAATAGCAATATGTAATATCTAAAAATAGTTAATTACCAATCGAAACTGATTCATTAGTAACCGTAGAGTTAGAATATAAAAAGATTCTAAATGGTTTACAGATCGTTCTGTAAATAAAATACCACCTTTTAACGGTTAGATTCAGGGTTGTGTTGTATCCCTGGTTTTGGTTGTTTCTTTTCAAAGACCTGATCAAGTAATATTGCCTTAAAAAATAAAATTGAATACAAAACATCCACAATAGAAAAAATTATGATTTTTTTTAATGTCGCTTAGATTCACCGTAGCTCTCTATATCCATTTCAAGCAAATTAGTATTTTATTTTTATGGCCACAAAAAAGAACTCTAATTAATATTATTTTAAGTAAAAGATAATTTTAAGGTTTAGTCTTATTTCTTCTAGATCACTCAAACACATTCCAGTTAGGTCTCAGCCAATGTTTGAATTATATTTATTTTAGGGTGAGCGAGCGGTTTTAGAGATCCGCAAAGAAGGACGAAAGTCAGGTATATCCAGAAGGCCTAAAAGTTAAATCTATTATTTTTTGGATTGGGATGATGGGTCTCGTATCAAAATTTCTCGCGCATGCTCACTTTGTTTTAATATTTTTAGTCATTATCCTTTTTCTTGAGCATTTTTATTTCTATTTCTATCCTTATAAACGAAGGATAAATATTATCTTCTTCTTTCAGTGTTATTCTTAGGGGCAAAAAGAAATATCAAAATATCCAAAATATTATTCACAATCAATGTTTTTTAAGGGTTACATATCTACAGCAAAATCAGATTTTTATCAAATAAATTTTAAAAAAAACCCTTTTCAATGAAATGATTTAAAATGGGAAATATAACAAATAAGCTGGAGTAAACGTATTAATGTTAAATGAATATGTAGTAGGTAGTTCTAGAGTAACGGCGAATGCGCAGTTCTACCTAGTGGATTTATAGGTTTTTACCGGAAATGAATTCCATTATACATATAAATAAATAGTTACCTACATATAGAAAATTTTTCAGTGAACTTTCGAACTGATCTCAAATATTAATTTAATTTTTAGGTATGAATATGATGTTTTTTTTGCTATAAATTAAAAATATATGAAACAAAATATGGCGAAAGTGGCTAGGGTATAAGTAATAAGTATATAATTCTATACGCGCTGAAATTCATTTCCTGTAAGATAATATCCATCGAAATGGCCCTTTGAGATTATTTAAAGTTGAGAGACTCTAAAACCTCACGAGAAGATCCGGATAGATGTATACGTATGTAAACTACACTGTGATGAACCTGTGCTATCTTTTTTTGGTAATTATAAAAGAATTTTTCATTATTGTTATGTTAAATGGAGTAAGGACAAAAGTTTTATTTATCAGCATGGGGGGTGGGGGTGATTCTCAGCCAATATACATATTTAGTAACCATTTTTATAATTGAATCTTATTATAATTTAGTTTTGATGGGGAGAAGGATCTTGGCATCATTGTCATTGGTAAGAGTCAGGGTGGCTCTGCCAGGACCCGTGATAATTTTTAACCATATTTGAATCAGGCTTTAAACAAGATCCAATCCCCCTTCAGTTCAAGGTTTTACAATAGTTTCCGTTTAAAATCAAAGACGTCATTTATTTTTACACGTCTATTAACATTCAAAATGTCAATCAGAATTTTAAAATATTATTATTCTTTTTTAAATGAAAAATCTATATTCAATAATCTTTTATATTATGAAAATTAGTAATCTCCATCGGGACTAATTTTTCAAGCCCGGTCAATCCAAAATTTTCTGACCGGGCCCGGTCCAATCTTAAAGCCGGCCTAAATATAAAAAAACTTAAAAAATATTGGCGCCTTGTTTCTTGCAAGAATTTTAAAATATATCAATTTATTCCACAAATTTGAGGGATATAGATTTGAAAATTTAAACCCAACCCAACCTGGTCAAATTTTTTTATAAAAATATTAAGCCCGACCCAGCCAAAACCCAAAATTAGTTTTTTTTAAATATGCCCGACCCAAAGCTCGTTCGATCGGTTGAAGAACCAAACATAAAAATCTTTGCCAAAAAATGAGTTCGGTTCAGATTCATAAAGTGGTTTGGAAATGGGTTCGAGTTTAGATTCTAAGGAAAGTGCCCTCAGAACCCGTTTTACATCTCTATGATAGATGAGAAAGCCCTGGGTTCTGCATTATAATCAGATTACCAGATTTTGGTTGTTATTTCTTTTGCCATTTGTTAAGAAAACCTCTTAACCTATTTTTTATGCGTAGGTCTATACTTCTTTTTAAAATGATAAATTGTTTTTTTTTTGAAGGGTTAGTTAACCTTATAATTCTTACTTATAATGTTGTTTATATACAAAATCGCTAATTATTTGGTAAGGGATGGGGGTCAATTTTACTCTTTAAAACAAAAAATATTTTTCCCATTTTTATTTAATGACAATGCAAATTGGTACTGGATAATTAATAATTTAATATTATATCATACATTATCTTCGTATATAAAATTTTTAAAGATGTTTACCCCATTTATGAAGACATATAAAAAAAAATGAATAAAATTTATTAACAATACTTTGGAAACTTAAGAGGTCAAATTTTTTGGGTGTGTCGCTCGGGTTTTTTTTAAAAATTTAATCAACATATTTTAAATAAAGGGAATTATTAAATTTACGAAATTCAATTAATTAAAAGGATGCATAATGCGATTTTCATGGGGGGGCAGAGGGTTATAACTATAAAAACTGGGGACCGGGGTTATAAGGAGCTTTGGATTTCTTCTAAAATTAAATGAGACCCGTCAATAACTTCCAATTTTATTTTTGGCATATGCAGGCTTCTCCTTTTACATATTACTTTAAAATTAATATGGTAAGAAATTAATATTAATTTTTATAATTCATATTTTTGAAATAAATTAAATACTTTATAAATAAAAACAGTACTCAATCTCAAATTCTCATCCATTTACTGGATATGAGCTTCTTTCCCAACGAAATCGGGGGGGGGGGTATAGTTTTTTCGATCCACTCATATGCCAAGGGATGGGAAGGTGGGAAATTCCATAGGAAATGTTCATTTTCTGACCCCCTCTTCCCTCCCTCTACAATGTATACAATATATCAATGACAATTTTTTGAAAGAAAAATAAGTAAAAGGTTAATAATTTTTTAAAAAGGACTATAAATTAAAATGTTAAGAAAAAACCCCATTTTTGTAAAAAGAAAAGATGAAAAGACAAAATTATTTTTATAAAAATTTAACATGCCCAAAGGTTTATAATAAGTGAGCCTAAAGACTTCCAATAAGGTTTATGGTAATCCCCCCCCCACAGTGTTTTCCCTCCTCCATAGAAAAATCCTTATGCTTATGGATCCCCTGCTTTACCTAGCATTGCAGTTTTCTTCTCCTCATGTATCAAAAGCCAGCAAATTATCAACACATTTACCATCATTAGAAATGTATTTCAAACGGCGACCTTAGATCTCTGGAAGGCACAAGGACTCCTTCTCCTTTATTTAGAAAACAAATTAATCTTAATCCAGCATTCCATCCAATTCTTTTATTTGAATGGATTTTGATTTGAAACGCGATTCCTCGATTCTTAACTCTGATACTTCTTTAAATGAATCAAGTTAATAATTATTCTTCAACAATCCATTATTTCGGCTCAAGCTATGAATGGCTCGAAATCATCAAAAACTCCAACTTTGATCTGCAAAGTAGAACTCCGCGTAGAAATAGCTGTGATATAGGCCTCTCTCATTTGCAGAACAGCTCTCCATCGAATGCCATGGCCATATTTTCCTATAATGCCGCTTCTCGAAAGGCCGCCATTTACTCTAGCAAACAGCACACGCGATTATTGCTAGAAGTATTCGAGCCAGTATTACATTGACCATAAAACTCGTATAACTAAATTTCCTAGATAATATTAGGGGGGGGGGATAGAATGAAACTCTTTCCACAGAGTAACAGAATCTCGCTAGCCATAGACTACGAGTCTGTATATTCTTTCGCGCCTTCTGTTAGTTACAATTCTATGGTTAGAGCGGAAAATAAAAAAAATTAAAATCCCATTAATTACATTTTTTTCCCGGCACAATTGGTATATTTGAATCTAGATCCCGAGAGAGCTTTTCAGATGGCACTCAAGAAGGTTCTTAATTCAGACAACGGATATCAACTGAGATATATGTCGCACTATATATAAATCTAGAGTGACGTCAGCTAGAGGGGCCGTCTCTCCTTTTATATATAATATTTTAAGAATATATTTTAAAATATATATATTTTTTAAAAAAAATATATATATACCAATTATATAAGCAAAGATATTGAAAATTTTCTTGCAACGGTTTCAAGCATAAGCTCTTCCTTCCATCGAATGGCTCATCAATTCCAATCTTTTTATTCCTTTTATTGAACTAAAAGGAACAAAATTTGTTTGCCTTTTGGGGCATTTATTGTGAATTCATTTCATATTCAGATTCTTCAGGCAGGTTTGTAAAAAAAATATTTGGTTTGGACCAGGGTTTTTTAAAAAAAAATATGTTTAATAGATAAAAAGCCATTGTATTGTGGATTTATGAATGACTTGTTAGAACTTTGAATGTTATAAAATACATTTGATGAAGTGTCAAATAATAACTTAGGAGATTTGACCAATTTTAAATTAAGATTTTAGCCAAAATAATATTACTCAAGCCTCGAAATTTTGTTAATAGATGTCCAAACCTTTCTGTCATCTATGAGCAAAATCTCCAAACTTGCATTTTTTGGTTAAAATATTGGGTTAGCCATTTTTAAAAATAGAGCCGTTTAATAAAGGTTGATTAGTGTATTTTTCTAAAATGATTATTATGCTTACCTTGGATCTTGCTGGACATAATATATTAATTTAAATTATTATGTTTGATTATAACTTAGTTATAAGCCTGTAAATATAAAAATAGAACGCAAAATCTATAAATACTTATCTTATTATATTAATGTCTGATAAAAACGATTATGAACAAGATATTTATAGCATTTTTGTATTTTTTAGATTATAAACATAATATTTTATAATATATCTTATATTAACGTAAACTCTAATCTTCTATTTTTTTTATACAGGAAATTGGTTATGATTACGAACAATCAAAACTATCTGCTATTTGATTATTTTTAAAGTTTGAAATTTTGAACTCACAAAATAAAGATTCCTGTTAGAAACATATTTTTTTTTAATAAAAGGTATTAAGATTTTAATCAAAATTGTGCAAGCCTCAAGATTTGGCTAGTAGAAGCCAAAACCTTTCTGCCATCTATGAGCAAAATTACCAGGCTTACACAAAATTAATTTTGTTATAATCTTAATCGGGTAGTTTTTAAAAATCGACCCTGATCGAGCTTTTTAACAACACTAATAGCAATAATACATTATTATTTTCACCCATGGGTATTGTACTTTTTATTCTGAATAGTATCGGAGTTGATGGTAAAAGTAATGCATTTCATCTTGGAATACTTTGATGGCCATTTTAGCATAACAAAATTCAATTCCCTCACAGACTTTGACAAAAAATTCAAAGATTATGCTGTTTAGGAAATGATTAAATTTAATTCTTTTTTTTAAAAGACAATTTGATCAAAAATTTTATTTGAGCATCCTCAAAAAATTGAAGAGCATTTCAAACTCCGATTTCAATTACTTTGAAATAGCCATTTTAGAGTTATAAAATTTATATCCATGTTTAAAGAGTTGATATATAGCAACATTCATCGATTCAAAATAATTTGACGGCCATCTTAAAATCATAAAATTTAAAATTAGATTTATTTTAAATAGTTTGGGCTTGCGTTATTTTAGATTTTATATAACATAAAAATATTCTTAAATAAATCAGTTATCTTTTCTATGAGTGTACCTATTCGTAATTACTTTTCATCTGATAATTACTTTCATCAGAGTGTATTACTTGTGCCATGTTATACCAGTTCTAAACTGGTTATTTTTTTTTAAAGTAATTTATTTAAATAGATAGATAGAATATTTTTATTTACTCATTCTTTTATTTGGCCAGACAAGGTATTTTGGTACTAACGACTTACTATGTGACTCCTATAAATTTATAATATACATTTTATTAAAATGAAGATGTAAATATTCAAAAATTTTACAAATTTGGTAAAATTTTTAATTCTTTTATGTGGATATGGTAATATACGAAATGATTTAAGTGTTTAAAATTTGATAAAAACCCAGATTTGTTAAACCAATGCCACATATTTTATTTTTGATTTAAAATATCTGATCTTAACGTTTATTCACAATAGGCCTATTCAAAAATAATTCGAAGAATTATTCGTAATATTTAAATCTAACATTTATCATTTCTATTTGTTGACCAGCCAATCTGACAGGTGATATGTTTGTGTTTATAAAAATTCTAGCACAAATTTAAAAAATTTTTATTTGCCACATTTTTTGAATCTCACGTAAAGTTTATTTTTTGAATCTCATAATAAATTATATTAAAAATTACACACACCAGAGGTATATAAAAATATATTACATCTCTACAATAATTATTGAGCTAGTCTAATTATGTTAGAGGAGAATGCTTCTGATGAAATTATGCTTGATGTTGAAGATAAGAAAATTTCCTCACAAAAGAGAGCAATCATATGGGATCAATATCAAATCCTTAAAGACGGTGAAAAGGCTGCTTGCAATCATTACAAGAGTATTATAAAATGTAAAGGCAAAACAACATCTCCTCTTATTAATCATTATAATAGATTTCATTCACACCTTAGTAAAAAAAATAATAAAATTGACATTTTTTTAAAGTCTACACCAAATTCTTCAAAAAAATTAATTTTAAGGATAATTTATTAAAATTATTTATAAATAATAATATATCTTTTAAAATTATTAATTCAAATGATTTTAAAAATTTTATAAGTGATCTTGATTGTTCTGTAAAATCAATATGCTCCAATACTCTTAAATTGCACATGTATAATACATTTGCAGAAAAAGAACAGTTGGTAAAGGAAATAATATCTAAAAATAAAAGTCAGATTAATTTTTCATCTGACATTTGGACTAGCCAAACACAGGTTCTTTTTTTAGGGCTAAGCCCATTTTATTGATGATAATTTTAAAATAAATAACATAATTTTGGATGTCAGTCCAATAAATGAAACACATTCAGGTGAAAATATATTTAAAGCCTTTGTCAAAATAATTAAAAATTATAATTTAGAGAATAAATTTTTTTATATAACTTTAGATAATGCATGCAACTAATAATAAAACATTTATTGATACATTTACTTTAAAATATCCATTAATAAAAATAGGGCACATCCGATGCTTTGCCCATGTAATTAATTTAATATCCAAAGAAATTTTAAAAATTTAAGATCCTTCAATTCTAAAACTAAGAAACATTATTAGAATGATTTGTAATTCCCCTAAAAAATTAAATTTATTAAAAAATATATGTAGTTCCCTACACTTTCCCCTAAATTTTTAAAACCAAAATTGGTTGAGAAATAAGGTAAAATAACATACCAAATGATTGAAAGGGGCTTATTGTTAAAGCCTGCTATAACAAAATTAGTTAATGAAGTAATAACTAATATTAAAATTCTTCAAGAAAAACAAATATCAGAGGTAATCTAAAATTTATTATTTTAATTCTTGAACATCTAAAAAATGAAAAACCTGGTTTCCATAAATCCTTTAACAATAGTTTCAAAGTAGCATATGAAAAATTGTTGGGCTATTATAATTTAACTGCCGAAGATGCGATAATAACCACAGTATTAAATCCCAGGCTTAAAGTAGAATATTTTAAATCAATATCTGTTGATTATGATATTGATATATCCAAGTTAATGGACAAATTTAAAGAGATTTACAATAGATATACAGGTATTTAATTTACCCCCATTTAAATATGATTTTATTTTAAAGCTCATAATTATAACTGTCAAACAAATAAGGATAAAATTCAATAAAACAGGCTAGACATTGTTTTTAAACAAAATAATATTCAACTGTGTGAAATAGATTTTTATCTGAGTGAACCAAGAGCAAAGAGTGATAACCCGTTAATGTGGTGGAAGGCAAATGCATATCGGATCCCCATACTCTCGAAAATGGCAAGAGATTATCTATCTATACAAGGAACATCAACTGCTTGTGAAAGGCTTATCTCAGTTGGAACTAATTTTTTGTCAAAAAACCGCATGTCATATAAGGAAGAAAATATAAGAAAAACTCTTTGCCTTAAAAATTGGCTTAAATTATAAATTAAATTAATAATATACATTTTAATTATGTTTATAACTTGCTTATATATTATTTATTATCAGACTACTGATTACATATTATTATAATTTTTTCTGTTTAAAATCAAATTTGTAATAAAAAAATTTATCAATATATTTGAGCAGGAATTATTTTATTAAAAAAATTAATTTGAATTATTCGAATCGAATACAAATAGTAGATTTTATTATTCGTACGAATTCAAATAGTAAATTATTCGATTCATTTAAACGAATCGAATATGAATAATGCACTATTCGATTCGAATTCGTTTTTGAATAGGCCTAATTCACAATAATGTATCCAGGATTTTCATAATAACAAGTAGATAATATATACAAATTATTGATTAAAAAAACGGCCCAATTTCTATTATAATAAATTATATTCAAAATCCAAATTTTGAATATATAGATGATTTGATCACGCAAAAATATTCATAAAAAATAACAATTTTTTTTGAACGATGGGGCTTATCTTTGGGCTAGTCGAGGTATGCGAACATCAAATCCGCTATGATAGGCTTTGACAACAATCACATAACTTATTTTATCTTTCATCAAAATTTTACCAATTTATTTGAGCTTCTAAAATATATTTAACAAATTGTATTGTATCATGTCGAGATTTGCAAGTCACGACCCAGTCCGAAAGGGTTTCGGTACGGGTCTATTTTTAAAAAATAATTTTAATTCGGGCTGGGTCGGGCCTAATATTTTTTACAAAATTTCGAACCGAGCCAGGCTTAAAATTTTAAATGTTATATCATTACATTTTGTCAAATAAATTGATATATTTTTTAAATTCGTGCAAGAAACGAGGCGCTAATAAAAAATATTAAATTTTTCTATATTTAAATATATTCGGGCATGTCGATTTTTTAAAAAAAATTAGGCCGAACCAGGCATGAAAAATTAGGCCCGATGTAGATCACTACTGTCATGTCAGCACTAAATCATCAAGATTTTTGAAAGAGATGTCCATACATTCCAATGCAAACAATATCCAGTGCATTCTTTTTGAAATATTTCAATGATAGAACTTTTAGGTTCCTCTAACTCTATACAATGATGAAGGTTTTTAAAGATATTTCAATACTTAGCATTTTTTTTTAATTCGGAGATAGGGGAATTTGTCTCCCTTCCCCTCCCCCTAGCGCTGACTACCCACCAGTTTTGATACACGCAATAATACCCAAAAAGTAACTCAATAAAACAATAAATTAAGACGAATTTGAAAGAAAAATATTAGCTGAGATGAGGAAGGAAAATAAGGTAATAATTAATAAATTATCGAAAAAATAATAAACAATGTTAATTATTTTTTTGACATGTTTATTAAAAAGTTAATAAAAAAAATTATTATATTATTTAGTAGTTTGACCTCTCCTCTATTTTTTTTTTTTGAAAAAAATATTAGTAATCTATGAAAGTTAATATTAATAACATCTTAAAATTTCAAAAAAGAATAAAAAAAAAATAGCCACCTAACTATTATGGGGAAATATATATGCTCAAATTTGAAGAGAGCGGATATAAATTAAGTCGCATCTCAATTCTAAGCAGATTTTTAACATTAGCCATTACTCAGCAAACTAGTCCCTCCCTCCCCCAGTTTAACCCGCGAAAAGATGATTACGATAAAATGTAACCCATTCTTATTTTTGTAAGACAAAATCTACAACCACAAAATATTAGATTTATCCTCTTTAATAAGATTATATATTCAAAGGGTCCCAAACTCGGCCTGAAAAAAAATATGAGTTAAAAAATTTTTTTTATAGGGTTTATTTTTTTAAAGAATGGGCCGACTGATGGGAGGGTTAAGAAAAATATTTAAACTATTGGTATGCGGGCGGGAGGGTTAAAAAATCTACAACTTTTATTTGTTATTTAAAATCATAACTGATAATTTTATCTTCGGAAGAAATTAATTAGGTAAAAAATATATCTAAGACATGTTACATTTGACTTGCATGGAAGAATATAACATCAACGTGGATAAAAATTTGATTGTACGGTTTCTACAAAAGCAAAGAGAATTCAATGAAAGATTATTAAATCATAAATGCAATGTTTGAAATAGTTAGCATCCACGTCAAATTAAACAACAGCAGATGGGAAGATGTAGGAGAGCATTACCTAATGATATAACAAAATATTTAAATCTTAAAGTAAGGAGTTTTTGTAGGTATTTTTAAAATAAAAGTTTGTGTAAAAACGGTGTAGTGGCTAATCATTATCATTAAATAAATATTTTTTTTTAGTTTGTAAGAAATTAATAATTATTTTAAGAAACTTTCTACTTTTTTCATTCCAAAAAAAATTCTCAAAATTTGGGTATTTTTGCCTAGGTCACTTCTGACCGATTTCCCCCCAACCAAACGATCCACACTTGTCATTTAAAAAATGGTGATTTTTAAAAAATCTTTTGACGTCTTTTTTTACGTTAAATTTCGTTCATTCAAAAATAATAGGGGATCCAGTTGGTTAGTTAGAACTCAGAGTATTCTTTTCCATTTATTTTTTTTAATTTAATTTTTAAAATAATTTTATTATATCGAATTTGAAAATAAAACCAATAAAAATTTTTGTCCTTGACTCTCTAACTAAACATTTAAAATAAATTTTTTTTTTACTTCACTATAATAATTTCATAAATGAATAATATTACGTAACTATTTACATTTTTACCAATGATATTTATTTGTGCGCGTTTTGAAAAAAAATATAGATGTACGTAGAAATCGCAAAACAACATGGACATATAATACATAAACAAAGGTGGCAATAAAAAGGAACCTTTTATTTTTCCATTTTAAAAACTTATGAATATGGAATAAATAAATAAAAAATCACTATTTAAAAAAAAAAATTATGGCTTTATTTCTCCCTTACTTTTCGCATCTTTTTTAAAATATATATATATATATATATATAGAATAGTCATGAAATGACAGAAGGAAATATTTCATTATAATTATGAATGTCACGGTAAATATAAATAAAAATATAGGTTAAAGGTAGGAAAAAAATGAATGAATAATAAAAAAAAAATTGAATTGTTAAATTATTGTTATAATATGTTATAAATTGCGTAACATAATAGGATAAAAAACATTAAGAAGAATAGAATGGCTATATATTTAGGAAGGGAATGAGCAAATAGTAAAAGAAATAATTTTGAAAGGCAAAAAAATAATGGAGAAAATTAGGTTTATATGCGATTAAGGATTAAAATGCGGTTTCAAAACCGCTAGAAAAAGCCTTACAATAATCTGATTTATTTAAGTTCCATAGTAAGAGCTAAATAAAATAATTGTTTATCAATAGCACAAAATCAATTATTTCTTTATAGGAGGAAGGTGTGGGGATTAAATCATTCTTTCTATGTGGTGAGAGTGAGATTACAATAACGAATTGCATTTGATAATAAACAAAATCAGATTTACAAAAGTAATGGGGTAAGTGTTGAATTTAATTCATCAAATTTTCACTTTTTTATTAACTCCAGACGATAACTTTTGAAAAAATAATTAAACAAACTTCAAATTTATATTTAAATTAAAAATGGAATACTTTAAAATAATTGGGTAAAAAAATAAATTGATTTTTTGAAGAAAAAAATCCAAAAATGGTTGCCCCAAATTTACTCCGTTAATTATTTAAAAATATTTGCATATCGAAGGAGAATAAGATACAAATTTAATTTATGATTATCCTATTTTCCTTGTTATTGTCAAATGTGGTATCTGGTATCGTCATCTGCAAAATTATGCGAATCACGACCTCCCCCACCCCCTCTTTACCAACTTTATTTCACTTATGCTGCTATTTTATTTTAATCAGCTCAAGAATTTAAGCTTTGCAAGCGGCAAATTTTTTTAAAAAACTTTGTTCGTCGGAATTCATAACCACTTCCATTCTACCTACTTGACGCCCCTGTCCTGTACTACTGTTTTAAATAATATATTTAATAAATGATTATCAAAATAAAAAGGATATATATTTTTTTTTTATATATTACACTTAGGCATATTTGAACTTAACATAATTTATTATTTTTTTTCCAAGTGGAAATGTAAAAAAAAAACGCGCAAATAAAAAATAGGATCACCACACATTTATATTATATAATAATAAAATTTCCATTTAATTTTTCGATCACTTTACATGGTCATGCCATGCTATGTCATGCCTACTTTCCTACTAACTACATTGCATTCCCTATATTATGCGATTTAAAAATAAAATATATATTTAATTTTGAAAAAAAAATAATATAAAATATGTTAAATAATATCATTTAAAATAGAATGTCCTTGACAAAATATTTTTTTTTCTTCTTTCTTTAACCACCATGGTATAAAAATTGACAATATAGAAAAGAAAAAAAAAATGTAGTTCAAATTGTAAAACCATTCACAATTGCACAATGAATGATTGAAGGGATGGAATGAGGGTAGAGAGAAGAAAATAATAAATAAGGCTTTAAAAAAAAGTCCTACAATTTTTAAATTTACATTCCACTTTTATAATTATAATAAAAATTTCAATTGACCTTCTCCCTTTATTTTGTATGATCCTCTTGCCCTTGTCTCATTTTTTTTTAAAAGACTATTAATATAATTTAACACTGAAAAAAGTTCTGCTCTTAGAAAAAAATTTTTTTTTTTATTGGTTGATATTTTAAAACTTAAAATATTAATTGTTTGGGTTTGTGGTCTGCTGATTGGCTTATTCTTTTAGAGATTACCTTTTTTTTATAAAAAAAGAGAAGAAGAAAGAAAATCAACAATAGAAAGAATAAATTAATAAAAAGAAAGAAAATATATTTAAATA
The DNA here is from genome assembly GCF_954871325.1 of Gordionus sp. m RMFG-2023. NCBI lineage: Eukaryota > Metazoa > Nematomorpha > Gordioida > Chordodea > Parachordodidae > Gordionus > Gordionus sp. m RMFG-2023. The sequence goes on from NC_088777.1 coordinate 8,974,405, forward strand.
AAATAATATTTATAATTTTTTTTTTAAAAAAAGCCACAAGATAATATAATTTTTATTTTATATTGTTACTTAGCTGTTTTTTTTGTTTATTTTTTTTGGCCCAATTTTTTAAAAATTTTGTTTTATAAACCCATTATTTTTATAATATTTTTTTTCAGGGGTAAAATATACATACATTTTTAAAAAAATAGAAAATAATTTTAATAGTAAAAGTATAAAAATTAAACAAGAAAAATTTTTTTATTTTTAAAAAATAAAATTTTAAATTTATTTTATATAATTTTTTTTTTGTTTCTACCTCAAAAAATTATTTAGAAGATAAAAAAAAAGACACCTTTTATTTTTAAAAAAAATAATCAAATTGTGTTGGTGATTAAATTAATGGCGAAATTATTTATGATTCGAAAAGGCTGGAATTCTAAAGCTTCTGATACAGGTAAATAAATTATTTAATAAAATTATTCCTTGAATCCTTCGCAAAATGAACAGGACCGTATTCATAGCGAAGGACATGCTTGAAATATCTGGCGATTTAATAATCGATGAGAAAAAATCGTTCTATTATCAGCTGTAAATTAAGCTTATATTTGAAATTATTATAGATTATTTAAAATGTTATCTAAAGAAATCGCTCCTAAAGCAAAATTTAACCCTGATATAAGAGAAAGAGGTAGGAGTCACCTTAAGTTTCCTAATTCTGGTAGTTTTATTGATTGGTCGGGCTGATTCTGATTCCCCAACACATTTTTTTTGCACCAAAATCTTCCAAATGGGTGGGGCATTTCGGCTCTACCTGCCTAAATGAACCATATTGCCCCTTTATGATTATGGCATATTCTAGTTTCCTTATAAGGATCTAGAAATCTGTGATTTTTGGATACAAAAAAAATAAACGTCATCACGCCTAAGTAATTTTTTCTTTCTAATTATAATTACTAGTGTAGTGGCTGTGATTTGACCAATTTTTTTTGTCAATATCAAAAACATTTTAGAAAACAGATTATTTAACATTGAATCGAATTTTTTTAAAATGTAAATATCGTTTTAAATAATATAATCAATTATTTTAAATCATTTTTTTTTAAATTCACTTGGATACTTCAATAGGGGCGGGATTAAGATTACATATATAAATGCTTCATATACAATTATATGGTATAGTAACCCTATCAACGTCGTTGAGGCTTAATTATGGAAAGGGAAACTTAGTATTACTGCTCGTTCCATCAGAAAGGGCAAAAATTTTAAAGACTGGGTAAGGCAAGTTGTTCAAAATATTTTTATGGTTTGGACTAGCCCAAAATTATATAGGCTCAGAATTCAAAAATTTTTATGTTAAAAAAAATAAACTATTTATATGTTTTCGACTATATTTTAAATAATTGATATATAATTTTTTTTTTTCGGATTGGATCTAGTCAAGAGTGTTCAAGGGCGGGGCCGAAAAATCCAAATAAAAATATTAAGAATTGATTTGGACCGAGCAAGCGAGAAATCTTAATACGTGTCCTTGATGCCAACTGAACTAAAACGCTTCCAAAAATATTTTGGGTATATAAATATTTATTCTTCTACTAAATTATATCAAAATATTTTTGTTGACTGGTCACTCCAGACATAGACATGCATTATTTTCACCTTTTAATTTTGTAATAATAAAATAAATATCCTACCCCCAGTACCCCCTCTTCCTTTATTTTTGATTTATTAACTTTTTTAACGTTTTCAGCAAAAAATATAATACAATAAAATTAATATTTAAGATTCTTCCCTTTATTATCTATTTAAATTCGTTTTTATTTTTATTTTTATTTTTATTTATCTTATATTATATATTATATGCTCAAAAAATTAAATATTGTCATCTTTTTATGGATTATATTAGAGGTAGGCGCGGGCCTAATTTTTTATTCACGGCCCGCCCGCTAACGGTGGCAATAAAAAAATCACGCCCATTTACGCTTACCACTAAAAAAATTTCGACCCGACCCTCCCGCTTACGACAAGCAATATTTTGATTCACGCCCGTCACGCCCGAAAATTCACGGTGTTTTTAAATTTTTCAAAACTATTGCTATAATTTCACACTTTTTTGAATTCATTCTATTTATTTCTCTAATTTCATAATCCATATATTAATAACAAAAATAAATACAATCTATAAATCGAAATTTATTTAGAAAAAGGAGAATGTCCATCTTTTTTTATTTCATTGTGTTTCCTCTAATAAGAGATTGGCTACAGAAAATAACCTTTCACTAGAAGCCGAACTTGCAGCTGACAAAATTTTACTCGATTTCTCAAAAAAGGAAATGAATATTCCTGCTTCTAAAACTTCAAAATATTATCTTGTTATTTATCTTATATGAATCTTTTAAGTTCATCCTCACAGCTTTCATCGATGATGTTGATGCTTCATCAGAATCATCTAGAATTCTCTAAATTTTTTATTTAGAATATACGGTCATTTATGAGTGTAGGATGAATTAGGAAAGTGATAGTTGGTATTGACCATTTAGAATATACGGTTTTTTATGAGTTTAGGATAAGTTAGGAAAGTTATAAATGAAGTTGGCAATGACTTATGCATATCATCTGATTCATTTTTAAGATTGTTTTATATATATAATTTTCTTCTTTTAATAAAAACTTAAGTCTTTTGAAATTAGGATCTAGAATTAAGCCTACCTTATGTAGTGGCTGCATAATAATCTTTTAAAAGAAATCTTGTTCTGTATTTTAAGGTTTTGATTATTACTGTATCACGTTCAAAAGGTTAACAAAATTTTATTAAGTTTTGTTTTCATAGACAAACTTCATTTATTGTGGGACGAGAATCTGCTCTCAGATTATCCGAGCATTCTTTAAATATTGATAAAAATTTATTTAACTCGCGTATGATGCTGATATCAATTGTGGCTAATCTATTCTTGCTTGCTAAACAAGTACACCTGTATTTCAGAATATGATTTATACAGAGTTCCATCTAGTTATTCTCGCTATTACATCTTGTTTAAGGGTGTGGCTTAGTTTGCTATTAGCTGTAGATTGTTTGAAATATTGTATTATTTTTTTTACACCATTTATATTTATGTCTATTTCAGTTAAACAATTGTCAAAAATATAATGCATAATACATTATTTAGTATATGGCATATACATGCAAGCATTTCGTCATCTTTGAATGCACTTATAAGATTGGCTCCGTTATCACTCACAACACATTTATTTAAGTATTTTCTACTTCTGTATATTCTCCTAAAATTGAATTGTCTACACTTTTATTATTGACTTTTTTTTCATCCATTGTCCTTGTGGCCAAAACAAATGTTTTTAATTTAAAATCCTTAATGATAATATGTCCTGTAATGGTTAAAAAACTTAGATTTTTATAGTTATCCGTCAAATATCAGTGATTATGGACAAGTAATTATTATTGATCATGCTTTTAATCATAAATTTTTTTTTTGGTATATTTTTGGACCTATAGTATTCATGAGAGTTTTCCGGTTCACAACTTTTATATTTTGTTATCCATATGTAACACCAACATTTATCTCTTGGCCTAGCTTGTAAAATCCTTCACTTCTGTTGCATTTAAAGATTGAAGATCTTTATAAATAAAACATAACTGACTTTTCTTTAAAAAGTTTAAGCAAAATTTAGCATAAAGTCTTGCGACAAAAAACACCTAAACATAAAAAGAAAATAGAACTAACTAAATGATATCTGATGTTGTTTATAAAATGCGTAAGATTTTTAGTTTTCATAAATTTTTCTTTTTTAAAAAAGAACTAAATTAAATAAGAAAATATATAATATATAATATAATTATAAAATTTTTTTTTTTTTTTTTGACGGGTAAATTCTCTCTTTATTTCAATAGTTGCTGATATAATATGTTATCAAAAGTTTATAGCAAATAATAAATTTTTTTTATATGGTAAAATTAATAAAGGTAAAAAAATATAAAAATATAATTTGCGAAAGGGTAAGGGATAAAAGAATGGAAACTAGGAAAGAGAAGGGAGAGAGAGAGCATAGACATAGGAGATTATTCAATGGAAGAGATGAAACTTAGGTAGTTAGAGCGAATGATGGCGGTAGCAAGTCTTTGTCGTAAAAAAAGGGACTCTTTAGGCTGATTTGCACATTTATATTTATAAAAAAACAATTTAAAAAATTAAAATTTCCGTGATTCACAGGAAATTTATGTTCACCCCCGATCACGCCCGGGGAAAATTTTGGGAAGGCCCGTCACGCCCAGTCACGCCTTGGAATTCAAAATTTAACACTCACGCCGTGACCCACCGTGACACGATGGGTCACGCCTATTTTCACGGCCCGCGCCCACCTCTAGATTATATACATATATTTAAAAATACTCCACAATACTGTTGTTTAAGTGGCTCAATTTTATAAAAAGATTATTTTAGACATAAAATGTTACACAAATCTGAAGATTTTGCTCATAGATGGCAGAGAAGTTTAGACATTTAGTAAAGAAATCTCTAGGCTAGCATAATATTATCTTGGCTAAAAGCTTAAATTAGAATGGTCTCGATCGAGCCCTTCAACAACACTATTCACAAGACTCATTAGTTGACCCTTACTGTCTAGCGGGTACATCTAAATAACAACCAGTAAGCCCTACCCTCTTAAGAAAAGAAGACCCTCCTAAGAAAAGAAGAAAAAAAACTTTCAATACCATTTTAAAAATTTTACTTACAAATTAGATTAAATAATATATACCACATCTTTTTACCTTTTTCTTGCCACCTTGTCTTTGTAACTTAAGCTCTAAGAATCGTAATTTTTAAAATTAATCAGACTTGTTAACTCTGTATTTTTTTTTATAAAATTGTTTTATTTTCCTCCATTTTGTTTAATAATTTTTTTAAAATTTTTTTAAAATATAATTAAAATTTTTGTATCTTAACATAATATATCTTTTTAAAAAAAAGCTAACGAGCACGTGACTCCACGTGGCTCAGCCGGGATGTGAGTTAGGGTTAATCTATATGAGATATAACCTTGCATAAAGCACCATTATCGGCCAATTGGGTATGTGCCCGTATGATTGTCGCCAATTTAAGATATTAGTAGAGCTGAAACTAAAAAATATGAAAACCATTCCATCTCTAATAAATGTGTAGCTATTAGGTTTGGGTGAGGTATGATTAAAAAGCTATCGAAATTTGGGTTAGAAAAAATTTTTTTTTTAATAGTATAAAAACAATGAAAATATTGAAAACAATATAAATTGTTTTGAATACATTTTTAAACAATATTTTGAAATGATCAAAAATTAAATTTATGAAATTGATTACCTAAAAAATAAAAATGTTAATATTTTTTTGATAAACTCATTTAACCAAATGAACGAGACATATAACTGTATAAAAAACGGATAACTCAATATTTTATTCAAAAAAATACTTAAACCTCGAGATTTGTCTAATAGATGTCGAAACATTTGTGCTATCTTTGAGAAAAATCTCCAGTCTTGCGTAATATTTTTTTGGATAAAAATACCGTTTTTATAAATAGGCTCAAATGGAGCGATTTTGCATCACTAACTGTGACAATGATTTTTATATTAAAAAATATAAGTATTATTTGTAGTAATAATTTTTGTGAAGAAAAAAACAAGACAACGTTTGTTTTTTTTTGCTTTTGTAAACCTAAAAACAGATATATTTTAATCCCTAGTAACATTTGGAGTTAATATATATATTAAAATAATTACCCATTAACCGGAGACTTTACTAGCCAATTAACATAGATAATCGATATTCAATTTTTAATAATCAGCATAGGGTCTCAGCGTAATTGGCTTGAATAAAAGAAGTCTGTGTGTCCCTTCCCAAGAAGAAGTTGATGGGTGTCATTGTGTGGTATAGGGTTGACATATATTAGATGTAAGTGTTAATCTAAGTGAAATCGCCAGTATTATAATTATATTTATTAATAAACATATATGAAACAGAAAAAGACAACTAAATTAAAATAAAACATCTCTTGTTTTTTTTATATAAAAATAAGTATGCCCTAGTCATCACAGATATAGGGGACCTATAGAAATCTTAAATGATGGGTAAAAGCTCATATGAATTTCTTTGCAGGTGTCCCAAGATATATTAACATGAACATTATTAAAAAAGACTAACTTTAATTCTTAATACCACGAAAGAATTTAAAAGGTTATACTTCGAGATAGTATTATGAAGTCACTCGTTCCTCGCTAAATTTTTTAACTTAAGGGTGCTCACTTTATAAAAAAAATCTTTGAAATTAGCAAAATAATGCATAAATAATTATAAGAAAAGAAAATTTTTTTCGAGTAGGAACTTATCAAAGCGGCGCCCCGGATATTGGCGATATTTTAGATTAAAAAAATTTAATGAAATTATTTAGAGATCATAGACAGTGTAGTGATAAGTATAAATAAAATTATCATAATAATTTTTTTGGCATATTTATCCTAGCTCAATATAAAAACCAAGATGACGGAAATGCCGACCTTTATAGGAATGCCTTAGATCTTAGAAAAAAAAATGACACTCAAAGCTCGAACTCGTCGGAAGATCAATTGTATTACAGGCAATTGTTGGATACTACTAAAGAATTGTATCGATCCATACTTTACAATTGTTTATCATCGTCCCCTTCCCTGGAGGGAGACCCGTTAAATATGAACAATAGTATTGATAATAATATTGAAAGTAATCACGAAAAGAATGGATCACCATTAGAGGATCTTCATCCATTTAAAATTAATATCAAACCGCAAAAATCTGAAAGCAATATCAAAGTGAACGGGGACGAAAATTCTCCTCTGGATTTAAGCAAGAAATTTGATTCTTATTCTGAGAGGACTGTGACCAACACATCGTCATCTGTCAAAAATCAATCCGTGATTCGCTTATTGAGTTCCGCCCGTTGTAGCACGAATTATAGAGGCTCCTCAGACGATTTGAGTGAACAACTAAATGATGCCGACTATTTCGAGGAGAAACAGCACTCCCTCACTTTCAACGGTTCGTTTAAAAACCCACCATTTTCCACCAAATACCCCCACCAATTATATAGCGCTGATTACAATTCACGTAAAAAGCATTTAACCAATCATGCCCGAACACCTTCTGATAAATTAAACAATTTATACGGATTACCCGACGATTTTTCTTCTAATCTTTTAAATAAATTCGAATACGGCCTTTCATCGACTCGCACTAATTCGTCTAGATCCACTGTACCAAATTCTTATCACAAGAAATCATCATTTAAATTTAATGCTGTATATGGATCCGCAAACAATTTGTCGAACCATTTATTAAATTCATCTACTAAATTAAAATACGAAGAATTATTGTCACCCATAGATACGTCGAGTTCAATATCACAAAACAAAATGACAGCCGTTTTTAATATTGATCAGGGATTGTGTTGTGGAAAAGTGTCCGACATGGCAGAAAAAAGGAAAAATATAGGGACCGGATCTGACTCCTGCGAGGATTCTTCATATTTTTCTGGTCCACCATCATTAATAGACTCGCCTCTAATTCCAGCGTCCCATAAAAATAATGGTGGAAAAGAAATTTACAAAGAAAGCGAACACAAACACCGACAACAAGTTGTCGAAGAAGAGGTTGAAGGAGGTCTGTTTTATATTCATATTATTATATTATGATTTGATTTATGTCTAAATAAATTGATGAATGAATGATAGTTACGCTATTTTAAGTGTTTTATTGAAATAAAATATTATCTTTACAGTTGATTAACTATAAAAATTTAAATATGATAATTAAAGATTATAGGGAAAAGTGGAAGAAGACAAGAATAAGCATTAGTAGTAGTCGGGCAACTCCTCCAAGAGTCAACCAAGTGGAAGGGACTTTACCAACTGACATGGCGGCATCTTATCGAATCCAACTTTTGCAAAAAAAGGTAATCATTGGATAAACTAAAGCAATTTCGTTAATAGCCATATTTAAAAATTTAAACCAAGAAATATATAATGAGTTATAAATTTTATAGGTCTAGTTTTAAATATAGTATAACATCTATACCTTTAAAATATGAAAATTATTCGGAATAATTACAATTAGTAAGGCAGACGATAAAATTTTTTTTAATGCGATTGAATTATGTGTTCAAACGTTATAAAACCAACAATAAAAATTGAAAGAAATATGGGAAACAATTTTTTAAAAAAAGGTTAATTAGGTTAAAGGAACATTATCTTAAAATAGTGGCCTGTGCACATGTCCAAATCATAAATTCATTTTTATAAAAATTGGATATATTGTTAATTAAGTTAGTGGAATATAGATATATGAAAAAAAATTAAAAATAAGTGTCACATGCCATGCTCCTTAATTATTTTTAAACTACCATATACTTATCAAAAATAAGCAAAATAGAGTGAAATATTTCTTAGCTTCAGTGTTTTGTTTTTAAGCTTTTTTTCTAAATATAGAAATTTTGATATTTCAGGTATATCAAAATTTAAAAAAAAATGTTAAAATGTCAAGTTTTTCAAATTGATGAATTTAATATTTTTTTCAATGATTTTAATGACGTCAGTTACTGGATTTTTTTTTGTAAGAAAGATTGATTATTATATTCACAGATAGATTATTAATTCATCTAGTGAGGAGAAAAAAATAAAAAAAACTTAATTATAATTGGGTAAAGACCTTAGAAAAGGAATAGATCACGATTGATAACTAAAATTACAAATAATTTATATAAATTTTTTAGTAACACCTCCAAAATCATTTTAGGGTTCCTTTCCCAAATCCTGTTTTAAAAAAATGATTTTGAAATGTTCTATATATTGACATCATACCTCTGTTGACATGTTGACCCCAAAACGTAATCACCTTTTCTGAGTTCGCTGCAAAAATTATTCTTATTTTTTTTTACAAAAAAATTATTTAATATTTTTTTTAAATTTAAAAAACATGGTGGAAAAGTTTTATTAAAAATAGAATAATAAAATTATTATTTTTTTTTTAAAAAAAAGATGCAAATTCCAGCTGATGTCCCCATTGAACTGATAAACGGTGGCTATGGCATAAAGAACCCCCTATTGCAAAATTTGAACCAAACTCCTTTGCCTTTATCTGCCGAAATTATACAGGAAAATAATTCCCACGGCTCTTCGACACCATCTAGCCTTATGATTAAAAGCGAATTCAATGGGAATAGTCATCAATCGACTACTACGGATCATAATTTTAATATAACAACTTTAGACACGGCTGAAAAGACGGGAAATGATGTTTCGGGAAACGGGAGGCTTAAAGTCATAGCTTGTCAAATATGCGGTAAGCAGTTCACTTACATGAGATTACTAAAGAGGCATCTCAAATGTCATTCGTTATTGAAGAGATATCTCTGCACATATTGCTGCAAAGGGTTCAACGATACGTTCGATCTTAAGAGGCATACTCGTACTCATACAGGTCTTTAATTTTAATAAATAAAAAAAATATATTTTTAGGAATATTTTGTTTTTAGAATCTAGGAATTCTATTCTTCCTCCCTCCATTTTCTAAAATTATAAAAATTATGTGTACATTTTTTTTTTATTTCGGGAATTTTTTTTGTCGGTTACAGATATCGCGGCATAATCAGATAGCACATTGACGCATGTAAAATTCTGTTGTATTCGTTTGTCATTTTTGTCATATAACCCATAATTTAAACATCATATTGGTTAAAATGATGTGTATATACACCGGGCAGAAAGAGACCAGTTTAAACAAAATATTTTTTTTAGTCCATTTTACTTTTATCAATTATTTCTTTTCTGATGTATGTGAACCAACTAAACATTCAAATCATCTTTGTATGATAGCTATCATGTATAAAATTTTTAATTTGCTTTTGCACTGTTCAGTATCCTCCATTTATTTGGGAATTTACATGTTTCGACCATTTTCTTTATCTTTCTTCTTATGTCCATTAGTAATTACTTTTTGCAGGACAAATAAATTCAGAACAAGTCATATATAATTTCTTTTTAAAACTCATTTCCCTACTATTCTACTATATTCAATTACTCCCTTTATATCATTGTTATATTATTCCCTTTTATAGGTGTCAAGCCTTACAAATGCCAGATGTGCGATAAAAGCTTCACTCAAAGGTGCAGTCTAGAAAGTCACAACAGAAAATTGCACGGGCTACAAATGAAATACGGTTATAAAGAGAGGCGAGAGAAGCTGTACGTTTGTGAGGAATGTGGCTTTACGTCGAATCGATTGGATGGCCATGTGGAACACTTGAACAAATTTTGCATTAAACGCCGAGAGAAACTTCTTCAAAATGCCAATAACAAAAACGTGATAACGGAGAATAAGGATAATGTTTTTAGCGAGAATTCGGAAGAAAAAGATGAGAACTCTGATAAAGCCAACAACTTTTTGCTGCGGAAGGCCTTGTCCATGAAACCGGTACCAATGAAGGAAGAACGACGACAACCTTTTTCTGGAAGTCTTTACGATTTTACTAATGATGGAAGCGATATGGAACAATTACATTGTTACCATGGATCGGCAAAAAGAAACGCCAAGAATAATAATGATAATAATGTTTGTTCGCTTTCCGAAGATTCAAACTATTCCACATTTTCGGGGCTTTCCTTTGAAACTACCTCACGCGAAAAAAAGTACGTACCCGAGATGAATGTCAACAGGAACGAGATCCGACATATTTTAAAGGAACCAATGGAAAATAAGGATTGCTATGGCGATAAACTTAACGGCAATATTATTTACCCTTATAATTTATCTAAAACACCTCAAACATACGACGATTATGGCTCAAACAGTTTACAAGCTTTCATAATGAGATGCCAAAGAGCTTTGATGCCGAACTACTGCAATCCTAACAACCTCAAATTTGACGAAGTGGAATCAATGAGGGAGCTTGATGCCATATCACTTAATTATTATTTCTATTATGCCAATGGGTTCCCCATCCAATCTACTTACAATCACAATTTACCTCCAACTCTACCACCGTTCATGCATTCACATATTTACAAGCATCATTAAAAAAATATGTAATAACTCTTAGAATTTCAAATCTTCTATTTAAAATAATAATAATAAGTGTAAATGGCTATATTTTGGTATTTTTAACAACTCATAGATTTTCTTATTATTTCATATAAAGATGATTAATATTTATTTATAATAGATTTATAAAAATTAATATATCTTAGATAAAATTTTAGTTTTCAATATATTTATATAAAAAATATTCATATACTCAATTATCTCTTAAATCTTTTTATAATCAATTCAATTATATGATTATAATGATAAAAATTTCTAACCAAATAAGTTAATGTTAAAGCCAAAAGATTCTTTTTTGTAAATTTATTATAAAATACATATATCTTCTAGGAAAATTATTTTTCACAAAATATACAAATTTAAAATCTTCTAAGCATTCGGGGAAATAGTTAACTAATTTTTCTTATATTTAATAGTGATTTTATACTTTTATACTCATATATTGTATCTACAAATTTTGATAGAGAATATATATTTTTTTCAAACAATTTTTATAATCTTTTTAGAGTTTATAATTCATTTTATATTTTTATTTTTTATATAAAACCGCGTGATTTCTTGGATATAAGCAATAGTTTTATCATACACAAATTTTTAGTATAATAATTATTTTAAAAATACAAATAAATGTTAAAAAGTGTTGCTTTGAATTTAGTAAGTTTATTTATATCATTTAAATTTCAGGGTAAGCCAAAGCCTTTCACACCGAGTAGCGAAGAAGCGGTAATTATATTTTGAAAAAAATGGGATATTAAGGATATAAAAAAAAGATCGTTAAACCGGAACCGTTATTATATTGAATCTTATATATAACCCAACCGTCAAATATTTTGTCACCTAACCAAACCTTCAAAAAGGTGTGGTAGGACTGGTTTAAATCGCTTGATATTTCAAATATTTAAAGGTTGAAATAAATCAATTTTGATTGGTCAGCATTAGTCTATTTTTGTCTAATTCGCTATTTGATGGTGCCATGCTTGCTACCCAAGTTAGCGCATAGAAGGCTACACAGCCATAATTTATTTCTTTATTTCTCCTACGCATATAATTTCATAAAACAATCTCGAAAATGTTTTAATTTTACACAGCATAAATATTATATAGGATATGATTATTTCATATTATAGTTAATAAATACTTTTAATTTGTTGTAATATGCTTTCCATTATTTCCACCTTTCCTCTATTTTTCTTACGTCACTGAAAAACAAAATAAACAACATGGTTCAGGATACATTTTGAATGTCATGAAATTAATTAAATATTGTGGGAAATTAAGACAAACTTAAATTTGTGGAGAGAGGCATATCAAATTTCGTGACTAATTTGTAGATGGTCTGATTGATTTAAATTAAAACTTTTTAAAATAAACCAAAAATAATTTTATATTATATCGTAGAGTATTGTTCAACTCAGTGTAATTATATATTCCACTAAGGAAGGGTATGGGATGAGAGAATCTTTAAAATTTACAGCAATTATTGTAGCATGTGCCTCTGTTGGAATTTTATTCCGGCATTATGCACATGGTATTTGGAACCGTGCAAGTGGATCCGAAACTCTAGCCTAAAATTTAAAAACAAGATATCAGGCCAGGGATTAAAACTTAAAAAATATTTGCACTTAGATTACGGGGTTAAAAAAAATTTCTAAAAATAAAATAGAAAAATGATATTTTTGTTTCTTTTTTATATAGAATGATAATTTAAAATATCCGTGATTGGGAGATATTAAAAATTTCGGGCACAACTTGATCTAAAAAAATATTAAATTTCTTAGGGTATAATAATTTTACCATTTGAACAATTTTAGACTAGTGATCTGCATCGGAACTAATTTTTTAAGCCCGGCCCGTTTTGTCGACCCGGCCCGAACCCGAAATTTTTTAAAAAAGTTTTGCCGGCCCGGTCTGAACCTGAAATTTTTTTACGAATTTATTTAAATATATAAATTAATTTTTATAATTACTCAAAATAAATGATATATGTTATATGGCGTCTAGTTTCTATAAATAAAATCTAATTTTTATTTTACATTAAAAATTCAACATAAAATTGATAGATTTAGATATATTTAAAAAAATTTCCAAAGCCCGATCTGGCCCGGCCTGATTTTTTTAAAAAAATATTAGGCCCGGCTCAACCCGAACCCGATTTCTTTTTAAAAAATAGGCTGGTTCGGGCGGGGCCTACTTTTGTAGATCTCTACTTTAGACAACAAATTTTTTAGCAAAGATTGTCTGAAGTAAATTGGGGTCTTTTAAAATTTTTAAAAAAAAAACGCGGGCGCCTTATAAATAATCTTAAATTTAAAGATTCCTTTGTCTGTTACGACTATTCGCTTCTTAATTCCCGAAGAATACGAATAATGGTATTATTCAATTTTGAAAATTCCGATCGAACACGTAAAATTTTAAAAATTTTTTGCTCGACTAATAATAATTTAATTATTTCTATGATTTGAAAATTATTTCATAAATTATATTCGAAATTATATGTACGACTCAATCCTAAATATTCTTAAAAAAAATTGAATTATAGAATTGATAATACGAGAATCAAATAATAGTTTTAATATTAGTATAAGGAAAATACAAAATGATACCATTATATGATTCATAGCTAATTTTTGGAGGTCTAAATGTAGTAGGTATAGGGACATTCACTGTCAGTAAAAATGTTCAAAAAAATCGAGTATTTTATATTCCAATTTTTATAGTTGGAAAAGGCATCCACATAATACCTGTATATAACATAACCAGAGTTGTTAAGGAGCGGCGCCACATTTTTTCAAAAACTTTTTAAAATTGAGGAGCGGGAGCGGGAACTAGCTCCTTTTAAGGCTGGAGTGGAGGAGCGCCGCTCCACCGCTCCTTTAAATTTAATGTATAAATTAAATTATATTTTAAATATTAATAATATTTGTTAATTAAAATTGTATAAAACTGAAATTTTATTTAAATTTATCCATAATTAAATTTTTAGCCGAGTTTTATATTGGTTTTTTTTATCTAATCATTTTAATTAAAACATTAAGTTTTTCCTTTTTATATTGAAAATTTTTTAAATCTTGTAAGTCATATTAATATTCATTTTATAGATATATAATAAAAAATAGTATTAGATATTATGGATTTAGAGATCATAGATGAAGAAATAGAATTTCCATTTCCATTATACAAAATATATTTTAAACTTCTAAAAGATGTTGATCCAAATGATCAAACAAATTTAAGGGCAAAATGCCTTTTGTGTTTAAATAAAACTATTTGATTTTCAAAAGTGAGCAGCTTCAATCTAAAAAGGCATCTAACAGTAAAATAACCTTTCTTTTAAATACAAAATGATTTGGAAGATTTTTTTGGATTCCATGAAATTGATCATCAGGAAGATAACACTGTGTGATAAGAAAAATGGGAGAAATAAATAAAAACAAATTTTGGTGCAGAATCTGACGCTGAGTTCGAATCCGTTTTCCAAATTTTCCCTACACGTCAAGTTTTAAAAATATTACCGTATAAAGACAACTTTTCGAAATCTCAAAAATGGTAAAATTTAGGTCTTTATATGGATATATTTTAAAAAGTATCGAATAAAAATCCCTGAAAATTGGTGATAGTGTTAAATATATATTTCTTTATAAATTTACTAATTTTTATAATTTTTTATCGATTGGTTTTTGAGAAAAATGGTAAAGAATTTCGTTTTGGGGGTCTTGAGTTTTCAATTTAAATTACTATCAAAATTATTAACTTTAGAAGATAAATTTTATATAATTTTGCTTCAAATATGCTCAAGAATATATATTAATTCTAATTATGTTTCAAAAGTACTCTATGCCATGAAAATTTAACCAAAATCTATAAATTAAAAAAGTCGGTACAGATATTTTCGAACTTTTTAATTTGTACACTTTTACTGAATTTTCTCTGCATAAAGCATTTTTAAAGCAAAATTAAGATAATATTTATCTTTTTTAGTTGTATTTAGTAATATTTTATGCATTTATGATCAATTTATACCAAAATCAGATATCTGTACCCACTTTTTTAATTTGTACTCTTTTTGAATTGACCATTTTTGAAGCAAAATTCATTTAAAATGCAATAATTGGTAATTTTTTCATATTTTTTATTAATATTTATCTTTTTTAGATGTATTTAAGAATATTTGTTTTTTTAATCAATTTATATGAAGATATATGATTCTCCAATGGAGTACCTTGAACCCGTAGTATAGGCAATAAATAATAATGCCAAATAACGAGTAGGAAGAAAGGGTAAGAATTATTTTTTTTCGCGCTTAATTTTTCATAAACATTTAATTTCTTTCATTAATTTTTTTTGAGAACGAAAGCCACAATAAATAAATATATTAAATGTAAGCTATATTAAAAAAGATTTTATAAATAAAGGTAAATTTAAAAAATATAGGTTGTTTAAAAATTGAGTAAGGATTTTATAAAAAAAAATGTATAATAATAATAATAAGAAAGGTTTGCTGCAAAAATTAAGATATTTTTTTAGTTGTAGGGATCATTAGAACCTAAGTTATAAACCTTCAAAAAGGCTAAAAATGACCTTTTTGACCATTATAACCTAAAATAAATAAAAAACCTGACGTGCTAGAAATAAAACTGACAGCGGATTTAGAATATGCATAAAAAACTGTCTTAAAACATGTTTATTTTATTTTCTCCCAAAAAATCAAGTCGAAATTTGTCACACAAATATTTTTTAAATAATGATACCAAAATTACAGATAAATTCCCTGAATTAAAAAATATCTATAAAAAATACAATATCCCACTTCCCTCTAGTGCTACTGTGGAGCGCTTATTTAGTATTGCAAAACAGCTCTTAGAGGAGAGGCGTGGATGTTTGTTAGATTCTATTTTAGAAAACTTATTACTTTTAAAAGCTAATAAAAGGTTATAAATATTTTGATAGATCATTTAATATAAATAAAGCTTTTTGATAAAAAAAATATGATTTTGTTTCGTATACCTTCTAAAAAAACGAAAATCAAAGGAGCGGTTATGGTGTGGCACTCCATTACTTGGAGCGGGAGCTAGCTCCTTTTAAAAATGTAGTAGCGGGAACGGGAGATAGCTCCTTTGAGAAGGTAGGAGCAGGAGTGGGAGCTAGTTACTTTTAAAAAAGGAGCGTTAACAACTCTGAACAAAACTATCAAAAACTAAACCCTAGAAGAAAAAAATATTTTATAATAAAGTTATGATTATTATTTAAATTTAAGCCTGAATATGACCTAAAATTAATTTTTTAATCCAGAAAAACTATAAATATATTAAGTAGATTAGAATATATTAGAACTTTATTGTAGTTGAACTTGGTAATGAAAATATTTATTATTTTTACCTTAAATTATTATTTTTAATTTATTTTTTACTATAGAAATAAGAAATCGATTGTTTAAAAAGATTAATATTTAGGAAATAAAATATCACTTAAAAAGAATAGATTTTTTTTTATCAATTCAATACCTAGAAAAAAAATGGGTAATTCAAAAAAAATATAAGAAAAAAAAATAATTAAAATTTTAGATATTATGATGTACCTTTTGAATAAAAAGAATATTTATTTAAATTGGCTTTTATTACCAATAAGATGAAATAAGAAAAATGTCATTATTGGGTAATGAAATTCAAAAAAATTTAAATTAATATTTAAATTGGAATTTTCATTATTTCAATATGTGTAAGAATATTGTTGTTAAACGACCCGAATTGTGTTGATTTTAAAAAACGGTCCGATTAAGATAGCCTGAAAATTGGTTATAGGCAGAAAGGTTTTCTATTTGCCAAATCTCGAGGCTTACATAATATTATTTTGGCTAAAATCTTGATCGGGCCGTTAAACAACACTATGTAACAACATACATACCCCTAATATTCTTAGATTATTTTTGGAGAGCCTTTGTTTATTTTTTTTGATTTTATATTTTATATGAGAATCTATAATAAAAATTGGTACAAATTAAGAATCGTTCAAAAGGTTTACACATAATTCTCTTAAATTCGTGTGGTAGGCATCTATAAATTCTGAAACTAAAATAAGATTTTTTTTAAAAAAAATCGAAAAATAAATTTCTATAAAATGATTTAAAACTGAGAGATTTCGCACTCAGGGGATTATAAAAAATAAACATTATTATTTTCCTTTATTAATTATAAGAATTTTGATAAATTTTTAAAATCCAAATATTATTATTTTCTTTTATTTTCGATAATTGATGAATATCAGAAGCACGATATCATGTTAAACAACCGGGAAATTTGATAAATATGATAAAAGGATAAAATAGAGAGGCCTTTCATCAATTTGTAAAATATTTTATTCATAATATAAATTAGAATATTTTAACTGAAGTGTGAGTTAGACCTTTCACTCATAAATCAAAACGTTAGAAGTTTATGTGGTACGATATATATAAAATTTATTTTAATCATAAAATTATAGTGGGAATTGATTTATTAAATGCAAAAAAATGCATAAAAGGTCTCTTAAAAACCATAAGAAATCTAAAATTTAATCAAGTGATGAATTAGATAGGAAAAAAAAGAAAGAAATGTTGGATGAAATATTTCGTGATGATAAGCATATATATATATATACAATGTAAGTGATAAAAATGATTGTTGCTCTATATGACTGGTGATGATAGCTGACCATAAACGCTTGAAGACATGGAAGATTGATTGCAATATTGTTGACTGGCAACTCCGGCTTGGAACGGGGCAGATTTTCTAATAATTCGGGTAGGGCCATAAAAATAAAATAATTTATACATGTAAATTATATAAATTAATCAGTTGAAAAATAATATAATGAATCCTTTAACATCCATTCCTTTTCAAATATTCAATATCTTTTTGAAGCAGCCAATTACAAAATATTGACAAATATATATATAAAGTGGTCAAATTTTGAAAATTCGGTTATAGCTAAAATTCGGGTAAGGATGCAAAATAACCAAAGATTTAACCAGATCTCTTGTTCTGTTAAAAACTAGGGAAATCATAAGGTAGATATAATATTGTTAACTGGCTCAATTTAAATTTTGAATCAAGATTTTAGCCAAAATAATATTTCGCAAACCTCGAGATTTTGATAATAGATGTCCAAAACTTTCTGCCATCTATAAACAAAATCTATAGCGCGGGCTAAAATATTAGGTTATTAGTTTTTAAAAATCGAACCTTTAACAACACATTAATATTTATGGCTAGTCTAGAAATAGTTCAATTTTTAAAAATTAACGCGATTATATTTGATATATTATTTCTGTTTCTTAAAATATTGCCCCCGACAAATAAAGGATTGACGTAAAAGGGAAATAATTTAATCTATTATTGAAACATTTTTATTATCGTTTCCTAAATATTTTTTTAAAACATTTTTGATTGAATTTAAAAATAGGTTTAAAATGGGATATAAGCGTAATAAATAATTATATTTGAGTAAACCATCTTCCTTCCTCTTTTTTATTAAACTCAGCTTAATAACATCAATCAATTAATATATATTTTTTTTGAGAGTAGGTAGGGTAAAATTTTCTAGTAAGCTACTCCAATTGAATTAGATACTAATCCTTTTTTAATAAATATAAATAATGAAGATTTGTAAATTATACTATATCCAAATATCACTCACTATATTATTAAAGAATCAGATTTAATATGCCAGAAAATTATTTAATTATATTGATCTTGTTTGAAAACTGATAATTATTTCAAGCTGTTAAATGATCTATGGGAAATTAAGGGAAAAAAAAATCTTTCTAATATTTGGCTCAGCATTTATTGAAAATGGAGAATAAATTTATCCATAATATTGTGAGACGAATTTATATATAAAAAATTTTAATAAAAATATGAAAATGAGAAAATGAATATTTACTTATGCTATAAAATTTATAAAAGGTTTAACTTAACTATAAAAAAAAATGATTATTATATGAATTATGTAATTTATCCTAAATCATATATTATATTATTTGCAAATTATTTGATATTGTTATTTGTAATCTCACAGAGATCGAAACTTTTAAATTATTGAATGATAGTTTTGATATTTGCGATAGAGTCTGATTTCTAATCATAATTAGAAAAAATAAAATGCTCTAAAAATGTGTATAATTTAATTTCTCTTAATTTTCATAGTATTTCGATGTTACTCTGTATTTATAGTCAACGCGAATTGGCGAAGTATACAAAAAAAAATATCATATAAATATAAAATTTTACATTCATTTTTGTTCATATTTTTGCACGAATTTTCTATAATTATGAATCCAGGGTTAGTGGAACTTTTTAGATTTTAATAGTTTTTTTAAACCATTTTCAAGAAATTATTACATATTTTTTTTAAAAAATATCCTAATTTTTGTTTTAAAAACTCTTTAATTATTTGAAGTGGAAATGTAAGTGGCAAAAAATAAAATTTCTAAAATATTTTTAAAACAGATGATTTATTAAATTAACATGTCAATATTTTTGTACATTCATTCATTCTCTAACACATGTGACTTAATGGCCCATTTTGGGAGTGCATAATTAACTAAAAGCACTCTAAGAGTATTAAGATGTCACTTTTGAATATTCTCTGTAAATGTGCGTATGAATTGATATTTATAAAATTCAAGATATAAAAGCTTTCCCAAATTTATCCTGACTTTTTTGCGGATTGAAATATATCGCAAAAATGGTATTTAAATAAATTTTATGTTTTATCTTTATTTTCCAAAGTCAAATATTTAAATTAGAAATATTTTAATTAAAATGGCGGTTAAGACAATTGTATTATTTTTTAAGGCATAGAAATAGAATAATGTAAAGGTTGAGATAACTAAGTTCCAATAATTAATAAATAAGAGAATACTTCTTAGTTTAAGATAATAATTCCATGGTACTTAGCTTACTCAATATTAAATATGATTGCCAATAGCACATATTTTATAATTACTTCTTATTTATTTGAGTGGATATATATATATTGATTGAATACTTTTATAACATTTTTAGTTATAATAATTAATAAAATACTTTTATAACATTTTTAGTTATAACAATAAAAGACTTTTATAACATTTTTAGTTATAACAATTAATAAAAGACTTTTATAACATTTTTAGTTATAACAATTAATAAAAGACTTTTATAACATGTTTAGTTTTAACAATTAATAGAATACTTTATTTTTAGTTAAAACAATTAATAAAATACCCTTATTGACATAAATAACAATTTGAGAGGGAATATCTAAGATAAGATTAGTAAATAACATAAAGATTTCATGTTAATATTGTATTTTATCTAATGAATAAATACTAACTAATCTTTTCAAAATTATATATCAAATAAAATAAATTTGTAAATGACAATATTATCTTTATTAAGAGTAGGTCTAAATTGATATTAATAAAGTTTCTTTATTATTAAAATGTTTAAAAATGATAGTTGGATGGAATTTTCTGAGTAATTTTTCTAAGTTTAATCAATAAAAAATTTTATTTTTTATTAAGGAATTCGATTTATAACAAACTCATTGTTATTTTTAAATAGCATAGCTATGTTTCGGTAATTAAATAACATATTTTTAATAATATGGATGAATTTCCGGTTCGTATCTCTAATGCCGAATTTCAGAAAACAGGCCAAAATATTCATACATTTCATTAATTGACTTTTTTTTAACTGCCATCTACCATCATTTGGAATCTTAATAAATTCGATTGGAAGTGATTAAAAGATGATGGCTGGATTTTATATAGAAATTTGAGTTTAATAACGCGAAATGCGTCGAAATTTAACAGCTGATCTTGCAAACGGATTTGCGTCAATTGCTTTATTTCGATTTTAAAATAAACTAGAGATTGGCCCAAAGCCAAACCCATATTCCAGGTTGGGCAACTTATGTAAACTATTTTATAAGCCAAAAAACTTTTATAAAAAAATATTAACAAGCTTCGCTATAGTGGGATATATCATTTCTTAATTTTAGATGATCAAATTTAAATGGCAACTATAAAGGTACAAGTTAATATATTTAATAGTTATATTATGTCTATTTATTCATTATAAATTAGGGAAATACAGATTCTAAAGCGTATATGGAATGTTATCTAATTATTAAAAGTTACAAATTATAATATATTACAGAGTTGTTATTCAAACACATATAAAAATACAGTTGTTTTAGAGATGGTAATATATTTTGCTTGACTAATAAAAGTTAAGTGGTTTTTTTAGTCTGAGCCCGACTCAAATTTTTCAAAAGTTTTAGAACCTGTTTGAAGGGCTATAAGGTCTTTATAGAATTCATTTTAATTTATACAAATAATTTATTTAAAACATTTACAATAAATAATCTTTAATCTATTCATGTAGAGGTTAATAAAATAATCTTGAATATGAGTATAATTTATTTCTTTAAATAAGTATTTAGACAATCTCAATAATGTTTGAGCTTGGGTTGTTAAATTATTTAAAAAACTAGATACCCAAAATTTTTTAAATATTGTCATTTGAGCAAATGCTTTTTTTTATATAAAATTTATAATATTTTATTCTTTTTTATCTATTTCTAGAATGCAATACCAGACCATTATTTTAGTTACAAGATATATTGGACTAGAAATTGAAAATAAAAAACAAATCTACAGAGATTAATATGATGTATCTAAAACTCAAGAATGATAATGATTTTATTAAATAATTTTATATTGATAACATTACAATTATTATATATAAAAATAAAAAAAAGAAAGTTCTATATATATATATTATCAAATCTTGCTAAATATTTCAATGATTCTTTTTGGTATCTTACAATTCTGTGAGAAACATTGTACCAAACAATTTGGAATTGCTAATGTTAAATCAATATAGCTCAGCATGTTTCCAAAATAGTTCTATCCTTAATACCAATAATTTATGAAAAATACATCTTATTGACTTAGTTATTTCCTTCAGAGTCTGATGTACTCTGTTCTATACCCAAGCTGGCCATTTTTTATAGTTCTATGACTTTCCTTTTTCATTATGGGGATCTGGTCCAATGGCGTAGCTACAGGGGTGAAGGGCAGTTCGTGTTTGGACCCCCTTCCCCAAAGCAATTTTTTTTTTAAAGATTATACGTTCTAAACACTCAAAAGTGAATTTATATCAAATAAATACCATGAATATTTATATTTTTCTGGTTTTGATGTTTGTGGAATGATATTATATTTATTGAAATTATTTTGGATAGTATTATTATAGTCATACAACACTAATTAAAATGATCAATAATTCTAAGACTTTTATATTATAAGAAAAACAAATATGATTTTTAAGATAAACTTGGCCGAAGGCCTCTTAATGGACCCCCTCTAAGAAAAATTCCTAGCTATGCCACTGGGTCTCACCTTATCTGTTTTGTTTGCCTGACTTACATTATCTTTGTAGGATTTCAACCAGTGCCACTATGTTTGCTCATACATTATGTCTCCAAGAAATTTTTCAAGTCATTTTCAGAATCTGTTTCAAGCGCCTAAAATTTTTTAACTAAATAAAGTTTGTAATTTGTTATAAATTTGGGTTTGTTTTATATTTCCCACCAATAATTATTAATATTCTAGTGATATCTTCCTCAAATAATAATTTGTTTAATTTTTTTAATGACACTAATGCTGGCTAAAATATTATAAAAATATATTGATAAGCAATAGGGTAAAATAATTGTTATTATTGGGATTTGGTCTCAATTTTATTTGTTATAAAAAGAAGTATACAAGATTTACTTCAAACTGACTTACATTAGCCTACAACTTTTAAGATTTATAAATATTTTGAATTTAAAATGACTTCTTGGCATTCATTTCAAATAATTATTTTTTTTAAAGTTAGATGAATTGATAATGTTGATAAAAGAATGTTTGAAATCAAATCTGTTGCTTGATGAAACACATCCTATTATTAATGACAAAGTTGCATTTGACCAGCCTACAATTTCATACTCTTTTAGTTTTAACCTTCTAAAAATGATGAAGTTGATAAAATTGAATTAGAAATATTAAATTAAACTAAAGGTAATTGCCTTGATACCAGCAATTACATAAATATATCAAAAAAAATTTTCTAAGGAATAACACTATTTTTCCCTCTTCAGCTCCAGTTGAATGCCTAATTAACTTTGCATACCTTGTCAATAGTCAAAATAGACAGATTGTCAGATAAATTAATGATACTAAAAAATAATGAACTTTATAAGATTTTTAATGTAGTTTGATGTATTTTTATTACATTGTTCTAAAATTTTACTCTTATAAATAAAAAAATTTTGTACATATAATTGTAATATACAACATACTATATAAAGAGATATTAAGAGAAATGATTTTAAATAAACTGTTTTGTTTAGCATTATGTCAATTTTTTAAAGTATCAAGATAACTTTTTTCATTTTTTTTAAAGTGTCTATATCTTTTATCTTTATATAAAATATCAAAAAGATACCGAGTACAAGAAACAAAAGGATCAAGCACCTTTAGGGTTTGTCCAAAGGCAGCATTTTATTTTTAAAAAAATTAAATAATTATTGAAATTTACGAAATCTAGTTTGGATACATAATGTATAAATGCGGAAATTTTGAAAAATCTATGGACTACCCTTAGGGTTAGGGTAAAGTATTTCCGTATTTTCAACTCTGAATAACTGATTATATTAAAAATCTTTATAATTAGACTAAAACAAGATTCAATTATATTAAACCTTTATTATTTTGAATCAAAACATATAATATAAATACATTATAAATGTTACGTAGTGCTGTAAAATTTACTACAAAAAAGAAACGCGTTACCGTTACTCCTTACGTCTGGAAAAAGGAACGCGTTCTTATTCATAATCTTTTTAAAAAGTAACGTGTGTTACTGACTATTCAAAAAAGTAACGGTTTACTCGTTACTTTAAAAATTAAATATTATATACAAAAAAAAAATATTTATTTTTTTCCCACAATATATAATATAAATAAAATTTTACAAAAAATTTATATAAGATTAGATCATTTTATAAAAAAAAAATTCATATATATATTTATAATATAAATAAAATTATATAAAAATAATATATAATATAACATATTTTTGTAACTATTTTTTTTATTTATTTATAGCAACAATTGATTTCAAAATTTTGATCAGACAAAGAAGAGCGCTTATTGCTCAATACAGCTTTCGCCATGCTAAACACGTGTTCAATTGGCGCAGAGAATGGGATAATTATATTATATTTAATAAACAAAAATTTTAATTAGGTGAATTTATTAACAATATTTAAAGAATTATCTTAATTTAGCTTAGTAGATCATCTTCAAAGGATCTTCATTCATTTTCTCATCAAAATATTAATCTTTATCATAAAATATTCTGGTATGTGTGTTGGATGTCTGCTCTTTCTTTATCGAGATCTTTACTCAAACTGGAAATAAGTTCCAGCATTCTTCCTTTGTTGACCTCTAATTTTATCCAGGGCCAGTCCAATTTAAATAGCGGACGGTTAATTGCTTATATTTTAATCATGATTAAGCTTTTCAAAATATTATAAAAGAATACTTTTTTTAATGGTTATTTTTTAATATCCATGATTTAATAATCTATTATTAAAGTAATGTTTAAAATAATAATATATTAATTCATCTTTTTTTCATATACTTTTTTTAAAAGTTTGAACTGCTGGATATTGAGGTTAAAATATTTGCGTTGAGACATAATTTACATTTACAAAGTGTAGACATCGTACCCTTAATTTTCTTTATTGGTGCAAAATATGTTTGAATTGAGGCCATAGAAGGGATAAATCATCTTCATCTGAAGAAGTAAGCACTATGGATATTATATTCTTAAAATAAATTATAAAATAAAATAACAATATTATTATTAACATTTACTTTGAATTTTGATTGAATATTAATTAGATTAACATTCAAATGAAAATTTAACAACGAGAATTCAAAATAAAAATGAAGAAATGGTGGTTGATATGAATTAAATACTCAGCTTAAATTATTTCAGTGGCGTATCCAGGATTTTCTTATAAGAGGGGAGGGAGGGGGGAAATTTTGGGGGCTTCGCCCCCAAACCGCTTTACCTGGCCTTCGGCCAGTTTTCCCCCGGTCTTCGGCCGGGTCTTATGTTTTAGCTATTCTATTAAATTAATTATTTACTAATTCTTGCTTATGGATATTACAAGCCTATTTTTTATTATTTCAAGTTAGGTATATTATTTAATAAAGTTTTTTTAAATGTAAAGTTGAAATAAAGTGTAATGTCATTTTTTTTATAAAATTTGCTTTAAAAACTAGCCTCAGCTTAAATTCTCATACAATATAAGTAGAATATAATTTTTTTATTGAAAATACTAATAGTAGTGTGTATAAAATATTGACTAGAAAATAATTAAATTAACAAGTTTTTTTAAACTTCTTATCAAATACAATATTTTACAAAATATTTTCTATATAATGTGATTTTTAATTTTCATGGGAATATTGCCAATTCATCAAGAATTTTGTTTGTCGTTGAAACCAAATCTCTGTGGATATTTAACAGAGCTAACCCATTTAGCCGAGATTCAGTACTTCGTAAATATGTTTTCAACCTTCTCAAGTTGGAAAAAGTCCTTTCATTCATACATGTTGTAATAGGCAAACAAGCAAGAATATAAAACAACTTCAAAATATTAGGAAATTGAGCCAAGGTTTCTTTACACCGATTGAGCGCATCAATAGCATGCTCAGGTAAAATAGCCAAATGTAGTAAATATTTATACCACAATTCGAATTCACTGATTAAATTTATTTCAGTATCAATCTCATAAGAATAAAATTTTGCTAAATATTTAATTTTACCAATAGTGGTATTATAATAAGAATGTACATTAAACTGAAAATAAATTAAAATGAACGTAAATTAAATGGACGTAAATTAAAATGAAAATAAATTAAATTGAAAGTATCTTAAAATTCAAAGTATCTTTACCTTTATTAATTGTATAATTTCTTTGTCTCTTCCCTTTATTAATTGTATAATTTCTTTGTCTCTTCTTTAATTTACTACACACTATTAATTAATATATTTTCTTGGTTTCTTCAATAATTTATATATCTTTATTAAAATTTCATCTTCTTAAACAAAAAACAAATTAATGAAAATCCTTTTCCTTTGTTGCCACTGTATTCCTTTTCACAAAAATCAACAAAATACATGGCTAACAACAGGTTTATAATATATATATTATAATAATTAATTTTATCATTTTAATACAATTATAAATAATAATTTAAAATATTACAACACATTAGAAAACGAAGAAGGATCTTTGGATAATAAAACTTGAAGATTGCTAAAGACTTGTTTTTTATCTAAAAAACGTGCTTTTATTTGCGATAAAAAAGTATCTAAGAATGGGATGAAAATGGATATTTTATAATATTCTTCAGGTGAGCATATATTTATTTTACATCTCAATAATGGCCTAGGTGCTAGACGAGGTTTAATTAGTGTTATATCATAAAATTTAGCCTCCGATTCAACGTCTAGATAAATATTATGAAAATAATTATCTACATTCATTCTTATTGTATCTACTACCTGTTCATATATATTTTCCGCCAAATCAATAACCTGAACTAAATCTAAATTTGGTTTTTGTTAATTTCTACAAAGTAGTGAGCTAAAAATAATATATTTATTGATGCAACTAGCAGCAATGATAAACTCTGATTGATCAATTGAATTCAATAATGATATCGCTTCTGACGACACATTATTTTTTTTCGTGCTCAGCCTTATTTAACTTTTATATTTCTATTTCTTCTGTTCTACAAAATGGAAGTAAAAATGAAAAATATTTAAAAAATTATAGATATTTATTAATAATTAAAATATTATTAAAAATAGTTATTAATTCTAACTCACTAATAATTTTGAATTTAATAAAATAAATATATATAATAATAAAATAAATTATCGTTTGATTTCAATCTCTTTGACTAGATATTTTTCCATTTTATTAATATTTTTGAATAATATGTTGGAAAATTGATATTCAAATATTTGTAAAATTTTGATTAGGAGGGGGGGGGGGTAAATTTTTATTATCTTAAAATGATATTTATGAAAACAGTCAAATTTGCGATCCCCATTGGTTATGCGCCTGAATTATTTATATTAAAAAATAAATAAAAGTAATTTTATAGTGTAATAAAATATGTTTTTATTTTTATAATATTTTTTAAGAAAAAATTTAAAGTAACGAATAACGTCTTGGTTACCTTTACTCAAAAAAGAAACGCGTTACCGTTACTCGTTACCTCTAAAAGAAGGTAACGAATAGCGTTCCTTTTCTTCAAAAAAGGTAACGACATTACTTTGTTGACGTTACTTTACAGCACTAAATGTATATATAATAAAATTATATATATATAAAATTAAAAAATAAATAATATGTGTAAAAAGGATTAAAAAAGTTAGGTTGGATAATGTAATTCGATTTATATTGCTTTTATCTATTCTTTTTTTAAATGGATATAAAAAAAATAACAAACAATATCTAGACTCATTCGTAAAACCATAAGATTCAAAAATATTTAGAATCGATTAAAAAGGCACCTAGCTATATAGATGTAATTGATCATTGATTTAGAACTCCAAAACCGTTTATGTTATAGTTTTTATTAATACTATAACTAATTCTGTTTAGTACCTAGAAAATTGATTAATAAATAACAATTAGGCAAAAAAAAGGTATTGGGAAATTCAAATATTTAAATTTTTGTTCTAGCTTCCTTCCAAATCCTGAAATATTTCTTATTTTGTCAATCATGCTTTTTGTTTAAACTCTACCAAATAAGGCTTAGCATTAAAACGTATTAAATACGCATCAATTATTGATAGAAATTCCAGAATTAATGATTACATAAGGTTGGCTAAAATACTCTTAAGGCATTATATTAAGATTTTTATTTTGCTGATAATTCGGTTATAATTTAGAAACTGATTGAAGATATAACATAAATTTTAGTGTAAATCAGATATTTAAAACCTCTATATTTTCTGTCTGGCATGATGCCAATTTTTTCTTATTTTACCAATCAAATGTTTTAAACATCAAAAACATTTTTACTTTTAAAATTATAATTATATAAATATGCAAATTTCGGAGGGGAGTGGGCTTCACTTTCCCAAATCCCCCCTTTGACTATTCCTAGGATTATGAATAAATAATCAGTGTTAAACGGCTCGATTTGATATTTTATTCAGAAATATATTACGCAAGCCTGACGACTTTGCTTAAAGATAGCACAAACATTTGGACATTTATTAGTGAAATTTCGAGACTTAGGCAATATTTTTCTGCCTAAAATATTGAGTTAGCCGTTTTTAAAATTACTTAGAATAATTTGGTAAAAAAAATTTTTTTAAAAAATGTTTATATTCAACATACAGGTATCAGTAGCGTTATGTGGGGTGGGGGCTCAAGCGACCTGAAAAATTTGGATAGCCTCTGAAATTTTTAATTTTTTTGGAAAATGCTTTAAAAAAGATCATTTCGATAATGTTTCCCAGAAAAGGTCATTTTAAAAATATTTCCTAAAAAGGTAATAATTTTGTATTTTTTATACTTGAGGCTCCTGATATGAGAGGGATATGAACGAAAAAACTTGTTCGGTTCAGTTTTAGGTTCAGGATGTTAAAGTTCCAAAAAGATAATAATATCGGTTGGATTTTAAAACCCGTTCGAACCGATTCTAACTAATATTCAATTTATTGTTAATATTTAAAACAATTACGATATCATAAAGTTCGATGCGGACATTTAGAGGCAGTTTAGGACCACTTAATATAATTTTTAACTGTTTGGGTTGTGATCTGTAAATAAGCGGTAATGCTGGTTTAACGGTACGGCTTGTGCTTGGTTTGGATCACTGATAAAACGGACAAAATATCTAACCAGGGCACCCAACCTATAATAAGGTCTACATTAAAAAAAATCAAATTATTTTATTTTATTTTTGCAAAATATAAGTTCCACTTCCAGACTGTTCATTATTTGAACAAGTGCTATTTATTGCAAACAATAAATTTTATCTTAATTATATATATATTTTTAATAGAAAACAGAAAAACAATTACTTTATCAAATAATATAATATAATATACAAATTACAAATACAATATAATAATTATATATTTTATAAAATATCTATAAATATTCATATTTTATTATTATTAAAATATCGAGTTTAGGTAAATATAGCGCAGTATAGAGGGATAGAAAATATGCTCTAAAACAATTTAATAAAATTTTGAATGAAGATAAATATAACATTTCAGTATTGGGTGATGACTTGTTTTATATAAAAATCTCCTACCCCCCCCCCCCCCCCCCCACCTACACTTTATTCTGAAATAGAGTCAAAATTCTATATTTGGCTAGAAGTACCGTTTGATCTTTACGGTAGATTCCTGCAAAAGGATTTTTTAAGCCCAATCTTACCCCCTGGCCCCGTGGTAGATACAAACTTTTAAGACCCATAACCTGGGGTGTTTCAGTGGCACAATTTCATTGAAATGAAAATAAATGTTAAACATTAGATAAATTAAATATAATTGGTAAAAATCAATCCCAAAAATACGAATAATAGAGAATTGAAAATTCTAGGATTTCGACGCCCTTTTCTTTCACCCTAAAATTCTACCGTGAGTTGAAAGCCGCCATAGAATAGTAATTTTTTGATTATTTCTTGCTATTTAAGTTTCAATTTCCTGGATTTTAAGTAATAAAACAACTTATGATTTATATATTTTTAATTATGCATTGTTTCTGTGTTTATATATTTTGACATCGCACGATTTGGCAAGTTTTTGGTTGGACCGTACAAGCTTGTCCGATACGGAATAATTTTTTGTAAACGAATAAATCATAAATTTGCACGATTTTAGGTTTAAATCAAATTGCAAAATAATTTTATATTTATGCTCGATTAAAAAATAAATAAATATATATACATATGCCTCAGTCCAACCCTACCTTATTCATTAATAAGCTTAGGGCCAAACCCCACCCTGCCTGCGACTTGTTGGAGCTCAACCAAGCTGAAAAATTTTCTAATTCCCCTTTAAATATTTCTGACGTCATGGATATTAAAGATCCGCAAAGCCCGACCTGGTACCCGATGCTGGGTAAAAAAAATTAACTGGTCGAATAATTTTTTTAAATATATGTATTTGATTGATATTTCATAGAAATGATAATCCACATAGTAAAGTGTTTTTGATATAACCAACTCCCCAATATTATAAATAGTTGTTTATTTTGGTGTTCAATAACATACATTTCGGGTTAAGCCTTGAATTTAAAATAAATAAATTGAAAGCAGGGTCGGGCAACCTTAGTAAAAAATTGAAACCGGGCTGGACAAAAATTTGGCCCGGTCGGGTAATGACTAAATTACCACCGGGGTGTGCCGGGCCTAGAAATTTTGCCATTTGCAAACTTCTATATCTATAGGATAAACAAACACAATTAAAAAGATAAGAATAATTTTCGACCTAAAAATTTTAAAGTATTTTCTTATTCCTGTTTGATTTTTTCCTTTAAAATTTTATTTTCCACTGATCATTCGGGGTAGTTCCGCCCCCTCCCATTTATCAAAGATCTTTTATTTATGTTGGGGGGGGGCTAGGAGCAAAAAGAAGAGAAAGAACATTCCAAAAAATAATTTTAATAGAATATTATTTTTCTAGGGAAAACTTTTATTATCTTTTTAATTTGTTATTAAGGTCTTATATAAGCGTATTCAGAATTTTTCTATAGGGGGAAGGAGGAAAGTATGATTTGGTAGGTCTTTTTCGCCATATATTGGAGGTATTTAGGGCCACTTATTGAAGACCTTTGACTATATTATATTTTTATAAAAATGATTTTGGATTTTCACTATTGTTTTTATAAAAATTTTGAATTATAGTCGTTATTTTAATAAAATTATTAACTTTTACTAATTTTATTTCAAATTATTGTTTTTAATGATATCTATCTTGTATCCATTTTTAGGAAGGGTGGGGAAGGGGGTGTATGCAGGAGGATGTCTACATAAAATGATACAAGAATAGGCAAATTTCCGATGGAGAAGGAAATTTCCCACTTCCTCTTGGTTACACACCTGTTTACATATTTTATTATAGTACTCGATTATATAACATTTATTATGGAAAAGAAAAGGTAATAAGGATCAAATATATAACGAGACAGAAATATTTATTTATAAATCTTAAAATTCTGAAAAATTTTATTTTTTTTATTATCTATGTTTGATTTATAACTCGATAATTTGTATAAATATTGATAAGAGTCGATAATTTTGTAATAATTTAAATGTATATCGACAATCAATTCAATTTAAAAATAAATAAATAATTATTTTAAAATTTTTTGTTATTAGAAAATAATTAAATTACAAAAAAAACGGAAAAAAAATAATAATATATTTTATATATTAGAAAACTTTGCTAAATACAAATGGATTATATATATTTTTTATAACAGTTTTAATAGTTTAAATTTTCTACAATAACAAATTCGTAAAAAAAGATGTCATTCAAAATATTAAGAAATTTAATCTTTTTAATAAAAAGAAGAGCAAAGCTTTTACGCTTTTAATGGCCAATGCCATTTGTGCAGTATACGCAAAAGATATTTTTAACATAACAGATTGGACCGGTCCGTCTAACCCCCAGGAGGGCTTTTCTAACGATTCTTCGAGATATTTTTGGAACCAACAATCATGGAATTCTTCTCAACAAACTTTTCTCATTCCAAATATATCAATATTATCAACAGTCACCACACATACATCTTATCCCCATTCTGTCACTGACAAAGTTAAGCCCTGGCAAAAAAATTTTACTCAGAATTCACCTTCGCACGAACTCAATCTAACCCAAATTCTGGGTTCCAAACAATTGGCGCACAAGGTGCTCATTCCTATAACCGTTATTTATTCTGTGATTCTGATAACAGGGCTGCTGGGAAATCTACTGACCTGCGTTGTCATAATCAAAACAGCGTCATTGCATACCGCCACCAATTATTATTTGTTTAATTTAGCCGTGGCGGATTTATTGTCACTCATCATAGGTTTTACCATATATATTTTTAGTGTATTTATATACATATATACCAGACCACTATTAATAAATATCGGTCGCTTATTATACTGTTGGCACAGGAGACGCTGGTGCTATATTGTATATGCCATAATATTTAACAAAAACAACTTATATTATGTAATTTAGATTTAGAAATTAAATATTTTAACTCCATTTTACACAATCCAAAATTAGATGAAGAAGATTAATTTCGACAAAAATGGAGATAGACAATATAACTATTCTCTATAATTCTTATAACTATTTAAAAGAATCTTATGGTCATTAAGAACGACAAGTTTTGAATCCATTTATATTATTAGAAAATTAAGGGATCACCTTACAGAAACTGGGGTGGGTGGGGGGTGGATGTTATGAAAATGCCCCTTTGTGTATAGTCAAATCTGTCTATGGCACGGTTAGAACCAAAATATTTGCCCAACTTAGACAGTTGCCCAATTTATCAAGACTTTTTACTTTAGAAAAAATACATTTTACCATCAGTTCGAGTTTTAGTATAGCAAAAATGTTCAACCTTTTTCAAATTTGAGGAAAATTATGCATTAATATGTAGTATTGAGATCAGAGATCTTCATTGGTCTTGCCTGGCCTAGGTTCGCAGTAAAAACAAAAAATTCTCAAGCCCATAATAAGTTCTAAAAATTTTGCCCAAGCCAGGCCCAACCCATATCAAAAATATAATTTATTGCATTCAATGAAAATGAATAATATTTTAGTGTATTTAGTTTGCAATATTAAAATTTTTTATTACAAATAGAAGAAAAAATTTGCAATATTTCTTTGATCTAGCAACTGTTTTAAATATGCTATATTTAAACGAAATTTTTTTAGGCCCAAACCCATTAAATATTTAAAGAATCCCAGGCCTGGCCCAGACTCGCTAGAAAATATAGTATTAAGGCCCATACCCGACCCTGAAACTTTGAATTACACTATTTTTAATAACAAAATTTAATCGAAATTTATAGGGTAGTTACTCTATTTATGTTGCAATATATTTCCGGTTAAAGACTTTCAAAAAATTTAAAAATCGCTCTCAATAGAATTATACGAAATTCATAAATTCCTTAACCCAATACGACTTACAAAAATATGTTTTATTTGCTTGGAGTTTGTTAATGTCTTCTATGGATTTATGAATATTGTAAAATAATTCCTTTAGAGATATTAAATCTTTTAGCATAATCTCTTTGAGTTATAATGTTTTAGAAATTTAATAACCTTAATTTTCTTAATTAACGATAACGCCTTATACTTGTTTTCTTTATTAATTTTGTTATATGACTCTGAATAGTTTTAAATAGATGATAAAATTTTATAATATAAATGAATGAATGCAACAAAAACAGCAAATGCCCACTTAATAGAGGTCTTGTGCAAATGGACAAAATATTAAATTCTGCAAGGTAGACATTTGCCCAATTTATCAAGGCATTTTTACATAGTAGTTAATAGGAATATGAATGGGGCTCGGAATGGTGGTCAAATTAGTGAGATGACCAAATTATCAAGAGCCAAAATTAGGCAACCTTGTCTGTATATATACGTATGTAAGTATGTTTTTTTTCTAAAAGTGTGAACATTTTTTTAAGATATTTTAAGATACCATCTTGTCATATAATATATACCATTTTATAACAAAAAAGAGAGCATTATCCTTTTAAACTTAATTACTACTTATTTATTTATTTTAAAAATAGCTTTAATTAATGTCCATTTTGAACTTATTAATTATATATGATTTTTGAATGACTATCGCTAACGAGCACGTGATTATTTTTTCGTTAAATAAAATAGGAAAGTTGAGAAGGAAAGAACGAATGGCTTTCTCGCTGAGAGTTTGTTTTAAACAAATTAAAATACTTTATCATTTATACCTTCAGAATTTAGATAAAAATAAACAATAAAATAATTTTAAAATCAATAAGGAATAAAATATTTTGTGATTTCCAGGGGTTATTACTCCATTTTTTTTTCTCTATAAGAAAGAAAGAAGGAAAGAAAGATTGCGAAAACGTTTCAAAAAAAATTATCACTACTTATGAGGTGATAGATCCTCTATCTGTAATTAATACAATCTTGATTCGTTAGGATTTCTAATTGCAGGTCCATGCCAATGCTTTTGGCGACCTAAAAACCCCCAATTTATCTAAACTTTAAAATAAATAAATCATTTTCGACATTTTCAAAATGGGATTCGTGAATGAGCAGATTAGAATATAATGTAGGTAATATTTATACAATATATAAATAATTTGTAATAAATGTTAGAAATAGGAAAATATTAAGCATAATTTATGTAATATATATATCTTTATAATAGCGGTCATTTGCCACTGTCTTAGTTCTCTATTTAACTTAATCGGGACTCCATTTCCTAACTCTATACTTAGTTCCACCATTGATACGTGTTATTCTTACTTTTTTTGGTTAAAAATTTAATTCATTTTCTTCTATAAATGGTTTCGCTTTGTCATCGAAACAATTTGCCAAGGGGATAAGAAATTTATATAAAATAATACTTATAAATTTTCTCCAAAAAATATTATAAATTGTGACAATAACCAATTAAACTATTATTTTTTTTTTCGAAATTCAATTGTTTTAAAGACCTATTGGTTTTAAGTCAAATGATTCTTATCTAATTAACGATTGTTTATTTGCTTCCCAAAATGATAACTTAAAGTCCTTCAATAAAATATTACAATGGCACCTAAAAGCCTCCCCACCCCTCCCTCTTCCCCCAAAAAATACTGGCTATGCCTATGAGCGGTCCTAGAAGCCTTTTTCAAAAGAATATAATGGCTAGTGAAGTTTAATAAAATAAAATGGCACATCTTAAATTAAGATCTGTAATTAAAAAAAAATCAATCCGCCTGTCCGTTCCTTCCATTCTTAGCTAAAAATTTTGTTTAACTTTTACCCCCCCCCCCTCCCCTAATGAAAAATTATTTGATGTTGATTCGTCTCTTAATTTATTTTAATATATATTTTAAAAATAAATGCTCATATCCACAGAAAAATATTTTCACCCTTCCCCCCCTCCTTCTCCTAAACCCATCGTTTTAAAAATATCTTTAACCGGTCGCCCCGCTTAAGATATGAGCATACAAAAAACCCACTTATTTCAGATCTATACCTTAAACTGACAAACTAAAAACAATTAGAAAATTAGCCTATGCCAACCAAATCATGGTCATTTTTAATTATTTCGATAGACAAAATATATTATAAACGAAGCTTATATTAATAATGCTGATTGTGGTCCAACTTAAGGAAATTATTTTTAATCACATGACCATGTCAGATTTGACAAATTATTAATAAAAAATGATTTAATTAAATCAATATATCATCAAATCAATATATCATAAAAATAACCCATATATCTCAAACCTTTAATTAACCCTAACCTATATCCTCCTAACCGTTAACCCTAATTACTTATTTTAAAAAAGAAATTTCCATAACTTGCTGATTTTTTGAGTTAGGTTATTATCATTAATGCTATGTTGATAAATCCAGGGCTCAATTTCCGTTTTTTTAATATTAAAAATGAGATTTTTATTAATATAATGGGGGAAAAAAATTAATTTTATTTTTGTTAATTGGATTATATACATATTATTATTTATTTTGACACTCTTAAAATTCAAATAAAGCAATTAAAGTAAAAGATAAACCTAAATTTAGACAATGCTTTATTTTTAAATTTCTAAATTTTTTTTAAAAAAAAAGAAAATAAATTGAAAGGGAACATTAAAAAAAAAGATTATTCCGCGAAATACAAAATAAAATATTTAAGAAATTATTGTTAATTGCTAGGGATATCCGATCCGCAATTTTTTTCATTGATCCAATCTGTCATTGAAAATATTTTCTAAAAACCGGTCTGATCAGGTATTGAAAATATTTTTTAGAAACCGATCCGACCCGATATTGATATTAAAAACCGATCTGAATTTTTAATTAATAAAAAATTGCTTGTGAAATGTTATATTTGTTTAATTTTTAAGCTTTTGGAATATTTATTTTAAAAATTTTTAACCAGAATATTTATATTACTCCATTTATTTTCTTATAGAATAAGAATTCCAAAAAGTCTTTATATTTTATATCTAAAACGTTCTCTTTTCAAAATTCTAGTAAGGTCAATGTTTATGTTAGAAGAAGAATAAATTATTTTTTTTTCATCAAAATTTCAGATTATTTTTAATCTCGATCTTACCCTGCATTCATAATTAGTGCGAATTCACAGCGAAGTATATAAAAATACACAAAAATTCAGCATATTTTGTATATTTCGCCAAGAATTTATGCCAACTTGTATGCAGGGTAACCCCTCATTCACAGTTTGCTCGAATTCGCGGCAGATGATTTAAAAATACAGGGTGTTATTTATATAATTTACCACCAAATCTCTCTAACAATGAATGAAGAGTAAATCATACATTGTTATTAACCCATAATTATGTTATAAATATGATCGTATTTCATGAATATTTTATCAAATTCAAAATACCTTTATTTAAGTCCCTTATAAAAAAAATGTTAAAAAAGATTATGGGGTGTGCCAGGGATAAAATTTATTCTATTTACGCGATTGATCAATCTTATTATTTATTTTAAAAAAAAATTAGGATTGAATCGATTTTTAAATGATATCGAGCCGATCCGAATTTATTTAGATAATGATCATTATCGGTGGCGTTCCGATTCTGATATATTTCCGATCCAATATATTGGACAGCCCTAATAATTACAAAAGAAAGAGGAAATAATGTGGTATTAGATTAAATATAAAATTTAATTATTATAAATTAATGTAATTTCATTTTAATTATTTTTTAAACCAACATTTATATTTTGTCCACTTTTAAAAAAAGTGTAAAAAAAATAAAAATAAATTAAGAAAAATATGTTTAATAATTATTTAAATTTTACGCGTCTAGAATTTATTAAAAATACAAACAAGGGATGCTTAAAATGAATAGTAATTTTTTTTTGAAAAAGAACTTTATAAAAAATAAAACTCTTTTGAGTTTGACAAAAAAAAAGGACATTTATAGAAAAAAAAGGGATAAAATTGTAAAGAAATAAAAAAATAACTAGAACTTATCCGACCTTATTTTTTTGATCTTCTAAATCGATAAAAATGAGAATTTCTATGGTTTAAAACACCCTAATCTTTATGGAGTTGTCAAAAGTTACTCTAAAAAAAATAATTAGTTAGAAGGGGAGGGGGCAAAATTTTTGAAGTAGAACAAATAGTTAGGCACTCATAGAAATTTTTGCTATTTTTATCAAAAGTTTGTAGACTATTTTTATATTTAAATTTTAACCCTAAACGAATTATAAATTCTGTTTTTTTTCCATAAGTCATTAATACTAAATTTTGTTTAAGTCGACCTTTCATCTATTCTCTGGTACTCAATAGAACTCTCTTTAGTGTAGAGAATGAGACCTCACAAAAAACCGCTGATACATGATGAACCTTTATACAATTTCCTAAATGCGAGCTGATTTTTTTTTATACATAATATTTACTATATTTTTAAAAAATTATGTTTCTTTAACTTCTGCAGCCAATAATCCTTTTGCTGTTTTCATTTCATTATGTAACGTTTCCACATTTAAGTTTAATAATCATTCCAGTGGGGAGGGGGATAATGTATTAAAACATGATAGAAGATTATAATCATCTTGTACAAATCTATCTAAAAAACGATCTACAAAGTAATCAATTATTTTATAAAAAATCTTGAAGATTTATGGGCGTTTTATGTACCCTTGATGATTTTTGAGGGATGAGATTAAATATTCATATAAGTTTCTCAGCCTTAATTCTTATAAAATCTAAAGAATTATTACTTTTATTTTTTAATATATTAACTGTGGAATCGATACAATTTTTAACATCCAATATAATAGTACCTACTGACTGTAGATACTTATTTAGTGGAGTTATTAATATCTCATAAATGAAAATGGCCAATATAATGTACTTTATATTAAAACACTGAGATAAAAGACCAGTGGCTTCGACTAAATCATGAGACCTCTGAGCTAAGAGTTCTATGATACGAGATGTTTATAAATGACCAGTCTACTTTTGGTCTTGATCTGTATCGGGCCTAATTTTTCAAGCCCGGCCCGGCCCGAAATTTTTTTAAAAAGTTTTGCCGGCCCGGCCCGAACCCAAATTTTTTTTAAAAAGTTTTAAAGTAGAAATGATAACAATATTATTATACTAATTTTGAACCATAGGATGCAACTTGTGATTGTAGCAATGTATACAAGGTAATTTTATCAATTTTTTTGAAGTGGGTTAGAAGTGATAACAATATTATTATACTAATTTTGAACCATAGGATGCAACTTGTGATTGTAGCAATGTATACAAGGTAATTTTATCAATTTTTTTGAAGTGGGTACGTACTTCTCTATTTTGGATAGACATGACTTTTGCACATAATATGCCTGGCTTATTATATTCGATGAATTGATATTTAATTCATTAAGTTGCTTTAAAATACATTTAATAAGCAGAAAGACATTGTAAAATAATGATTTATTAAATTTTCTTGTATTTCTCCACAAAAAATATAAATAATTATGCTCAGGTTTTAACTTGTCTATTAATTTTTATAAATTAAATAATTAATATTTTTCTGAAAATTTTGTTATTTTCATTTAGATTTAATTGTTAATAGTGAATTAAAATTTAATAACTAATTAATTTTTTTTAAATTTGGAGGCCGGGGCCCCCTCCCCCCGTGACTACGGCCCTTAATAATATTTTATATATATTTCGGGGAAAAAGAAGGGGGGGGGGTGGTTGTGTAGGGAAGAAATTTATATTTGCTTAAAATGATATTTAAGAAGGTAAATTTGCTGTGGGGGGGGGGAGAAAATTTTCCACTTTCTACGTGCCTCGTGTCAGGACTAACATACTTTGTTAATTTTGCCTGACTAGTTTATTTTTTATGATTATTCTACTCTTTTATTGAAAATATGTTTAAATAAAAATAAGATTTTGGCAAGTAACATATTTAATATTTCTTAAAGTTTTTGATTTTGATTTTTATTCGTATTCGATATAAATATATGCCGTATTGGGATATGAAATCCATGGGGATTTGTAATCTTTCGATTTTGAATCATT
Organism: Gordionus sp. m RMFG-2023; assembly: GCF_954871325.1. Classification (NCBI taxonomy): domain Eukaryota; kingdom Metazoa; phylum Nematomorpha; class Gordioida; order Chordodea; family Parachordodidae; genus Gordionus; species Gordionus sp. m RMFG-2023. The sequence continues at coordinate 9,013,899 of NC_088777.1, forward strand.
TGCCGAGGGTCGATTTAAAAAATTTTAAAGTCCAATTTAACAGGAAATGTATTGAATGTGTAGAGTACCTACCTTAGAAATTTTAGATTTTTTTTTACCATAAACATTTGTATATATTTTTTTAAAAAAAATTACAGCTAAAATCCATATAAAAATCAATATAAATTAAGATTAGTTGTAAAGTTCATAGCAGAATGGTTTTAAATTCACCGACGTGGGTACTCTACACAGGCTGAAACACATATCCGGTTAAATCAACTTTAAAATTTTTTAAATAGACCCTCGGCAAATGATTTGAAATCGAAAGATTACAAATCCCCATGGATTCCATATCCCAATACGACATACATTTCCTTCAAAAGATAATTTAATACGATATCTCAAACAATTAAATACAAACGAATATATAAAAAATTATAAATTTAGTTGCGAGATATTCAGTTTGTCGATCGAAGAGAAATTTGGGGTATCATTTTACGAGTAGGGTTTTTTGGGAGGAACGATGGAATGGTGAGATAATGACCGTTGTTTGATATTAGAAGGTGGTGGTTTTTTATACATTACCATATTCTTAAGGCCATGACCAAAATCTAAACTTTAGCAAATATTAAAATTTTAATAAATCGTATAAAATTTTCTGAAATTATGTTTTGGTCATGGTTTTTATTTACATTTAAAATAGATTATTTATTTTTTTCTCATTAAAGTTTCGAAAGTTTGTGATTTTTTTTTGATATTTTAGAGACGGCCTATTGAGTTACAAAGATTAAAATGTTTAAAATAATTATCTAATTAATCAATCACAAATCACACACACACTTTAAAAGATTTCGCAATTTAAAAAATATTTATATAATCTTAAGATTGGCAATTTATTTTTAATCAATATATTATTCGAATCGTAATCATTAATCATTTATAAATAGGAAAAACATTTGTCACTTAAAAAAATATTTTTTTTTTAGGAAGGAAGGGAAGGAAAGATTATTTTGAGTTCCAATCCTCATAAAGCTGGCCTAAGAAATTGGAATATTTTTTTTGTAAATGACCAGAAGGAGGCTAATAATAATGAATTTATTTTTGGTTATTTACAAGATCACAATCGAAAATTCAGGTGTGTAAAGTCCAACACAGCCGTGTTATCATTCTTCAAATGAGTATCTCTATATCATTTATGTTACGAAGTGTCAAATCTTTAAATATTATCTAAATTAAAATATAAAGGATTTTAGTTTTAATTTATTATTAAAATTGCTAATTTAATGAATAAAAATTGGGGATTTTTTTTTTATAAATGATTTGGCTGCCCTATAAATAATTAATTAATTTACCAATAATATTCCTATTTACATATACGAATTATGAATTATGCATCTAATATTTAAAATAAATTGAATGCATTAAATTCAGGAGTGTGTCGTTAAATTATCCTAAAATTTTTGGTATAAACTAAAAAAAAAGAAGGAAAGATATGTCATGCAGTATCGTCTGGGGGGGGGGAGCGTAGGGGTAGCCTTCTGAAAAATTTGAGCCCTCTCAAAATTTCTAATTTTTTTTATAACCACTAAATAAAAAGGTCATTTTGAATAATGTTAACTAAAAAAAGAGGCCATTTTGGAAAATGTTAACAAAAAAAAGACAATTTTGAAAATAATTTTAAAAAATTTTCTTTGAGTCCCCTGAGATTGTAAAGGCTAGTGATGCCCCTGATGTCATGGATTGACTAATTTCTTTTAAAATAGTGGATAAGAAAATATTGAAAGAATAATTTTAAATAGGGGGTTAAAAAAATATAAAGGAAATTTTTATCTTGGTAAAATAAAGAAAAAAAGGAAATAGCAAATGTGTGTCACTGGATAATAATTTTTTTATTGGTTAAAAAAAAATAATTGTGGGAAGCATAGAATCCAAACTGTACGCTTTTGGTAACGAGTATTTATGGTGAATATATGCCTCCATCTCTTGGAATGAATGTGGCGCCCTCCTTCGTCGGAGATCATTTTTAAATTTTAATCAATATAACAAAAATCTCCCGCTTAACTGACTCTTCCTTCCTAGAGGGGGGGGGCTATGTGAGTGGGTGAGTCCCTATTTCAAAGATTTAAGCTCACTGAAAACTAATTTTGACCTTATTCCCCTTTTTATTTGCTCGATGCCGACGTTTTGCTTGGACATCAATCTAAATATACCAATCTTTTTCTTGGTTAAGTTATCGTGACATATTAAAAAAAAACTTTTTCAAAATATATTAATTTTTTGAATTTTTATATATAATATTTTTAAAAAATTAAAAAAAAAAAATTTTCATTACTTTTTAAAAAAGATTAGGATGAATGAATTCAATATTTTTTTCTTATTTTTATTAAAAAGAATTAAATGATTAAAGATAAAATTTAAAAAAAAAATAACTACTTTTATACGGAACGAGAAATGCAGAGAGAAAGGTGAATTATAGAAAAAGGGATGTAGCTGCGGGAGAGAGGATTCATGGGGTCTAGGACCCTAGTCAAAAATTAATTTATGCATTTTTCAAGGACGGGTGATGTTTTCCCCATCCTACCTACCTCTTAAAATTTTTGTATTCTCCTTTGAGTCATATTTCAAAATTTTGACACTGCCCTATTGGGATATGGAATTCATTGGAATTTGGAATCACTTAATTCTTAATCATTTACTGGGAGCCATTTTTAAATTTGATTAAAAAATTCTGATTTAACTAGAAATGCATTCCAACATGTTACATAGTATGCCCACCGTGAATTTCAGACAATTTTGCCTAGAACTGTTAAAATAATGGTAATTTGTATCCATTTTTATATAAATTTTTCATATAAATTGAAATAAATGCGCAACAGTCTATGGCCAAAATTGTTCAAAATTTATAGGGTAGGTAGTCTAGATATGCTGGAATCTATTTCCGGTCAAATCAGATTTAAAAAAATCCCTTTTAATATTGAGATTTCGAATCCACATAGAATCTATATACTAATAGGACAAATATCCGTCATATATATGAAGCAAAAAAAAATTAGCCAATCGAGTTCCCTATAATCATGGAAATTGAGGTATAAATTTAAGTCTGGCTGTTTTGAAAAAAAACCTTTCCACTTTTCTTAGGCTCGGTTCAAATATTTTTAAATATTTTGTCATATTTAAAATAATTTTACTTTATTGAATTATTGATCCAAAAGCAATTAAGGCTAGATAAACCTTTGAGACCGCATAATGTTCAAAACTTTGAAAGTTCATAATTAGCATAAATTGGCATTCGTTTATTTTTTAGTTCTACTTTATTAATATTTATAAAATAAAAAGTTTACAATCACAATACAATTAAAGTTCGGTATCAAAACCCATTTTTTTCGGAACCACCAGATCCAATATAATTTTTTTTATAAAAAAATATGACTGACAGATCCGATCAGTCAGAGATTCTAATCCAATCCTTAGACTATTGAAAATGTAATCGATACATTTCTAGAAAAGCGGGAAATTTTTGTTTGAAATTAAAAATAGAGTTGTTAAAAGGTTTTAGCCCATTTTGAGCTAAGATTTTAGCCAAAATAATATTTCGCAAACTTCTTCAATAGATATCCAAACCTTTCTGGCATAAAATTTCGAGGCTCATTTAAAATTTTGGGCCAAAATATCAGTGAATAAAAAGATTTAGAAAACGAAATTATTTTTAATTTTGCCGTGATCCAATTCACCCCCGGAATTTCAAGTGATGAATTTACAAGATAAATTATTTTTTAAAAAAATCTAAAATAGCCGTTAATGGTTTTGAAGTGGGAATTTTCAATTAAAACTTAGAAGTTGTGATATTTACGCTCTATATTAACTCAAACCCTACTGGTCACCCGTGTTTCCCACTTAAACTTTGCCATAACCCCCCCCCCCCCAAAATATTATATATAATTAAAAATAAGTTAGACTATGTTCCTGGTTTGATTTATTACTAAACCAGCCCTGCTGTTTAACCGACTATTTAACTTCGACCAAACAAGCCTAAAAAGTAAAAGAAAAAAAAATTAAAAATAAACAATTCCACCAAACACCTAAAATAAACCAAAACGTGCCCTAGTTCAACAGCTGTTTAGACGAGTATCAAAAATACGAACTTAGGACCAGTCTTATTGTTTCAAAGTATTTTTTTTAGAAAAATACATAAAATAGCAAAATATGACCAATAAAATTTTTTTTACTGCTAACTGACTCAAGGTTGGTTATTTATTTTTAAAGGGATTCTAATACGCTAATTTATATTATTTATTATAACTTTGACTGCTGCTAAAGCATTCATTATAATAATACATATTATAAATATAAATATTAGTTAAAAAATATATATATATTAAATTGTATAAAAAGAAACAATACGTCGAATCAAATTTAATCAATATACAAAAAATATTATTTAAAATTAAAATATTATTTGATATCGAGGAAAAATTTATGAGTTTGTGGAGTGTGTGAGAAATTAGATATGATTGGAATTTTTTAAAATTAATTATTATTTTTTTCTAAATATTTAAATAAAAACAATTCACTTAACATAAAATGTAAAGATAAATCATAATGATGTAATCTAGAAAAAAAATATATATTATAAAATAATGCAGGTCGAACCAGGATCTCAAGAGTAGTATTGTTAAACGGCTCTTGAGCCGATTTTTAAAAACGGCTAACTCAATATTTTATCCAAAAAAATATTATGTAAGCCTGAAGATTCTACTCATAGAAGGAACAAAGATCTAGACATATATATTATCGAAATCTCGAGGCTTAGGCAATATTTGTTAGCTAAAATATTGAGTTACGTTTAACAACTCACTCAAGAGACAGTAAAGTTTTCAAGTATTTGAATTTATATACCATAAGGATTAAGCGTTATCATGAGATAATATTTTTTTAAGGGATCTTAAGATACCCTAAAATAACTAGAGATTCCTTAATAAGCCCCTCCCCCACACATCTTTCACGCAAACGCCGAAAAGGATTAATTGAGCTCGAGTTTTGAATAATGCAGGCTCATCTAAGAACCATGTTTTATAAAATGATGGTGAAAGTTTCTCAGGGCTCTCTAACACAGAGGGGAAATGCGATAACTTCATTGATGTTTTTAGTGGGTAAACTAAGGGAAGATGGGAATTACCTTCATAGTCAACACATAGGTAAATATCCATTTTATATTTTTATGTCATTGGGAGAATAAATTCTTATCCATAAAATCTTAACGGTCCTTTTTATATACTCCAATAAACGCTTTGATTAAATGGAAATTATTATAGGTGTTAAGAACAGTTAATATAGATGTGATTAAGTATGATTTTTAAAAAAAAAATATCAAATTTGGTCGTAACATAATTTTACTTTCTATTTTTAAGAAAATCAAAATCTTAAAATGACAAAATTTCCTGAACCCTATCTCTGAGTCGGAGACAAATCAGGGCTGTGTTCATTGGGGGAAGATGGGTGGCAAGAACAGTGGTCCAGAACTCTTGGCTCGGTGCTGAACACTGAGATAAAATAAATCGGCTGTTTATGATTTAAAAAGAAAAATGGAAAAAAAGAGATGTTTTTGATCTTTGTCATTATTCTGCCGCTAATTATAGTCCAGAATGTTCTCACGATTGTTACTATTTTAAAATCCTGAGTTTATTTTATAGTTCTCAATTGTGAACTTTTGATCTTATCTGACAAAAAAATAAATAAATAATGGTTTCTATAGAGAAAGAGGAACAAAGTATATCTCAATATGACCAAAAAAAAGAGGAGGTTTCTAATAGTCATCTTAAAGAGGATTTATAATGTTATCTTTAATCTTTGGATTATATTTTAAAATGATAGAAAAAATAGATAAATATCGTCTATCAAAATCTATTAATATTTAAAACTAAAATATTTTTGCCTAAAAGATGATTTATCTGATTATTATGTTAATTACGAAACCAAAAAATAAAACTATAGAAGTTACACACAATATTCTAAAAAAAAATAAAATAAATACTTTTTAAAAATATTATTTGAATATGGAAAAATAGGTTGGTTTATATTGATTTAAATTAATCCTTTTTTTTATATTCCAGAAATTTTATTTTAATATTTTTTCGCATTTAGCGCTTAGAATCCTTTTTTAAAATTATTCGTTATTCATATACGATTTTGAATAATTGGAAATAACGTTCAACGAATTCCAATAATTCTTTTTTGAATTTAATCAATTTTTATTTTTAATAAAAAGGCTATTTTGCTAATATATATGTCATATAATGGATACACCGTTACATTATAGAAGACACGCAGAGGTCAAAACTCGACCCGTATTTAAAAGTTTCTTTTGCTTTAAAGCTCGGCTCGGGGTTATTTGGCAAATTTTTTGGACCCGGTCCCCAATTTTTATTTTTGGTTATTTTAGCCTCAAAATTTCAATTTTTTTAAATTATTATTTTGAACAATTTGTTCATATTTGTTTCAAAGTGAAATTGAAAAATATTAGTAGTAAATGAAATAGTAAACGTTCCATTATTGCATGATTTTTTAACTGATTAATTGATATAATTTATATAAAATTTATTTTTTAAAATCTTACCATTTCTCGGCCTATCCCTACTTTCACAGTTAGCGTGAATTCGCGGCGAAGTATATAAAACCCTAGTCGCCGCAAATTCATGTTAAATGTAAATGCAGGGTAACCCCTCAATCACAGTTAGCGGCGAGAAATAATGAAAGAGAATAACAAAAATACATACAGGGTAAGTTCGGTTCTGGACCGGACTATCAGGTCTATAAAACCCTGCAAATCATTTTAATCAATATATTATAAAAAATAATATATAATCTGTTCTTAATAAAATTTGGTTTATACTTTCTAAATCTTAACCTTGCATACGTTTTTTGGTGTGATTAAAATTAATATAAAAAAAATATTCCCTTTTTTTTTATAGGTCTATTCCCACTTTTATCATTTTAAATTTTCTGGTGCCTCGAGAATCTCATAATATGATATTATAATAATGTTTTTTTGATCTACATAATTTTGTTCTCTTTTTTTTGTCCGACTTCAAAATATTTTGAAAACTAGCAGTTATTTTTTTTCTTCTAACTTTTTCGGCCTATTGGGAGTATTGGACAAATACCAAGATGATTTCTATGTAAATTTAAAAATGTTTCTAATTTAACACAAATTTTATTTATTAATAAATTGATCTAAACAAGAATTATTCTGAATAAAATAGAAGGAGAGATGGAAGCGATAAGGGAAATAGTTAATCATAAATTCTTATGAAAAATACGATTGTTTTAGAAAATATTTGCTTGGGTAAATACACCAATAAAGATGTTGATTGCTTAGGTTTTCGAACGTTAAGGTTTCTAAGAATATACCATTAAGAAGAAAGAAAGAAAGAAAGAAAGAAAGAAAGAAAGAAAGAAAGAAAGAAAGAAAGAAAGAAAGAAAGAAAGAAAGAAAGAAATACGTTGCTATGAGTATTCTTCAAGTTCAGAAAAAATAACTTTTCATGGGTCAGGTTATGGTTGTAAAATATAATAATAACGGTTATGTTTGAACCTTTAAAAAACTAGCTCAAACCTTTTCGCATACAAATGTATTGAAATTATGTAAAGAAAAGAACATTTTTAAAATTTAAAATTTAAATATTTTCAAGATTCTATTCTGTCAAATTATATATTATGAGGAGGAATAATAAATTTTATAACTTAGAACACTTCTATATGGCAACTTGGGTAGCTGGCACCTTCAAATATCTAAAATTAATGACTGATAACTTGTCAGCAGCACTGGGCCGAGACTTTTGACGGCCCCTTAAAAAAGCATAACTTACCTAAGCTTATTTGATATAATTTTTTGCAACAAGAACTATAAGCATAATGCTTTATTTTATTCATGAATGAGAAGCGCGTATCATAAAAATGAATATAATCATAAACTAAAATATTGCAATTTTATTTATCCTCCTTGTCTTTTTTATTTGCAAAAGAGGTTATTATATAATCTAACGATGAGACTATATCATTTTTTTTAAAATTGAAATTAATGTGAGCAACAAGTCGGTCTTATGTAAAATCGTAGGTAAGTTTTAATTAATTTGAGCGTTGGGAAGCTGCGTTTTGAGAATACCCCGCTAATTGGAATGGTTAAAATAATCCTTATAATGGATATATTTGGTAAGGCCTCATTTAACCCATTGGTGTTAATATTGCGTAAAATTTTCAATGGGTTTTTATGGGATGCTTGCTTAGTATATTCGCATTAATCATGTTTAAAGAGTTAAAATATCGTAGGGCTTAAACTGGATCATAAGCACATTTTTAGAGGTTCGTATCAGGTGACAAATTTTTTGACCGCTCAGGTTCTGTAAATAATAACGGTTAATACCGGTTTAAAAGTTCGGATTGAATCCATGTATTTTTCTAAAATAATAATGGTAATTCGGCTTTTAAGTCAAATCATCATGAAATTTTTTTGTCTATAGTATATTGTTTTTCATAACTTATAACCCACCTTTATAATTTCCTGAGTGGTAATCTAACCTTTATACTGATTCAACTTATAAATTTTTTTTTAACTGATGCGAAATGTTTTATGTTTTAATGTCTAAATAACCTTCATTTTTTTTTCACCACTGCAATAAGTGCCATTCATCTCTCCATTTGAGCCGCATTTTTAAAACGGCTATGAAGATTTTTTTTCATAGATGGCATATAAGTTTGGACATCTATAAGAGAAATCTCGAGGTTTAGGGAATATTTTTCTTGCTAAAATAGTGAGTTAGCCTTTTTTAAAAACTTGCTTAAATAGAGCGATTTTGCATCGCCAACTGCCGCATCAAAACAGAACTACTTAGATAGATATTAAAAACAAATATGATTTTTAATATTCAATTTTATATAATTAAGTAGTTAATATTTTTTAATTTGCATTTTTTTTTAAACGAAATATAATATTTGATATAATATTATTTAAAGAAGTTTTAAAAAGATTTCTGGAAAGGTAAATCAAAATTCACTACTAAATTGAATATATTTTTTCTTTTCATAAAAATAAATTATTATTTAAAAGAAGAAATTTTGACTTTATGCCCAAATATTTGGATTTGAAAAGAAGGTGCAAAATAATTTGTTTTTTTTTATCAATCTTTATGATTGCTAAATAGCTTGGATTTATTAAATTATAGTATAAATTATTTAAAATATGAAAATCAATTTAAGTAAAATAGGCTAACTTTTAGAAAAATTAAATTATGCGTTTCAATTTTAGAATATTTAAAAAAAATTTTCCTTTAATATCAAACTTAAAAAGGTATGCCACAAGAGCTTTATTCGATGTGGATCCAATATCCCTACCCCTTCGGGGATTTCATGTGTTCCTTCCGAGCATTAGTATCAGAGATGACTACTTATTCATCCATTCTATGCATAACGGCTTTCACAGTAGAACGCTACTTTGCAATATGCCACCCTTTCAAACCTCACATACTATCAAACCTACAGAGGGTCATAAAAATCATAGTGGGCGTTTGGTGCATAGCCATAGTCAATGCTATCCCTTACTCCTTGTTCACAAAAATTAATTACGTTTGCGACTTCGAAGACAAGCCCATCAGTGAATCGGCCTGGTGTGGGGTCCCATTTTCGATGAGCCAAGGCAAGTACATTCCCCTATTGTTATGGTCGGCTTTCGCCTTCTTGGTAGTGCCTATGGCCGTTCTAGTCGTGTTATATATAAAAATCGGACTCAAAATAAAAAGGTCCGCACACGCTGATATTATTATACCTGTTTACAAGCAAAATCGGAATTATCCAAACATATTTAAATATAACCCGAGAAGGAGTAGGCGTGATAAAAAGAGCTATACTTACAATAATAGTATCATTAGTGATATTTCTACGAGCATCGATGTTACGAGCAACTGTAACACTGCTATCAATTATCTTACTAATGAAAAAGGGTTTGATATAATCAAAACATCTAATAACAATATGGATAATGAAGCTATGGATGATGAAAAGATCCCTAACATTACCCCTGTTACACCCATTAAAAGTTATATAATGCAGTTCAGGAAACCCTTAGGAAAACAAAATTTTCCTAGATTAAAGGATCAAAAACAAAAACTAAAATTTGGATTCAAAGACTTGCGTCCTTCTGATGTAAAATCAAATCAAAATCATGAGGTAATCGATTCAAATATCAAGAGAAAAGGCAAAAAGTTTACTAATTGGAGGCAAAATTTTAAGAGTCGATTGCAAGTAAACCACAGAAGAGGGAACCACATACAAAAATCTTCCAAAAGGTCTAAATCTTTCATGCTCAGATTTATGAACATTAATCAAGATATAGGTAACAAACTTTACAATTCTCACACTTGCTATGAGAACAGAAGTGCCTCCAATTCTAATCACAAAATAGATGACGAACATCTTCCTGCTTCAAACATATCTTCCGAAAGCGCTTTAACAAAAAACGCATCCGAGATGGATATCGAATCCGAAACTCCTCCTACTTCTAACTCAAGTTATTATAAGTCCTCGCAGAACGAAAACATAATGGAATTCAAGCCTAGGCAAGTCAATAACAATTTATTCCAACCTCGAAATACAAAAGAGAGTTGTGAGAACCATCAGGTAGAATCGGGTATGAACTGTAATTTCAACAATTCCAACGGTATTAGTGTCATTAAAAACCATTTGAGCGAAATTTGCTCTAGTCCCGCTCTCAAAATGCGCCAGTCGAACGACGTTCCAAAAATAAAGTTATCTAGGGTTAAGAGCAAGGATTCCAAAATTCCTAAGCGGGATTCAATTTTAAAAATGTCTCGAAAATTTATAGTTTACAAAAGGCGACCCATCATTTTATCTTCTATAACCAAGAGTTACCAAAAAAGGAATCGTTCAAGAACCGACGCTATTAAGATGTTAGGTAACTTAATCGAAATTTCAATTTCTAAAATGAATACAATTTTTTTAAATAATCTCCCCTTTTCCCCCTTATCTTTATTATAAAATATTTGCAAATTGCAAATGTCAAGTATTGGTATAAGTGGACTGGGAGCAAATCGGGCCAAATTTTGTAAAATTCCTATAAAGTGTTTAAGATGTTGAAATAATATAATCCACTATTTAAACGTCGGTTTTACTTAAACTTTTGTCTAATATAATATGATGAAAACTTTATAGTATTTAAAATTTTTCTATTATTTAACTTTATACGGTTCCCAAAAAAGGATGCTCGTCAGAAAACAAGAATAATATAAATTTTGCGTATTTTTTTTAATAAATTTAGTTGGATATTTTCATATGACTGCACAAAATGGCAAAAAAAAATTGCTAATGGGCAAAATATAGATATTGGACATAAATGTTCCTATATTCCTTTACTGTTCTCTTCACCTATTGCAAAAGCTAATATAAATAATATAGGAATGTTCTATCAGTCATGATACCAAATTATGTGTCATGTGATAGAGGTTAGTCTTTAATTTTGGTATAAAATTTATCTGCCTCAGTTTGATCTTTAGAAATCGGACCTTAAGAGTATTAGATTTTTTTGGCCCAAGTTAATTTTAAAAAATAACGAGAAGATTCATTCTTAAAAAAAAGTAAGTAATTACAGTTATATTTTATAAATTATCATCTTTATCTAAAAAAAAAGGTTTTGCAATATGCGCTGGTCAAAAAAATTTAGTAAACGTTTCCAAAAAAATCGAATACGTTCACCGTTCACCTTCAGAAAGGAACGCGTTTACGTTCGTTCAAAACTTTCCGAATAAATTTTTTTTTTTTTAAATTTCGTTTAATATTTAATTTAATATAAATATACACCACATATGTTTTTATCACAATATATTAGCCATGTTAAAAATTAAAAGTTTTAAAGTCATTTTTTTAATTTTTTTTATTTTTCAAATGAATAAAAATAAGAAGATTTTCTAAAATTGAACGAACGTAAAAAAACGAACGCATTCGTCAAAAAAAAAGGAACGCGTTCACGTTCAAAGTTTGTCAAAGTCAATGACATATATAATATCTAGACTGACGATTCATTCATTAAAAGTGTACATCAATGCAAATCAGCTGGAGAAGCCATCTTGGTTACACTAATCATTATTAAAATTTTAAACGAGAGCCTAATTTATTCCTATATCTGATGCAAACTCTATTAAAGAATTACCGGATCATCGAGATAATAAGGAAGCAAGTTATCAATTTAATAATAGTTTTTAACATGAGAATAATTACTTTATGTGTTACCAAAATGGCGGGTCTAACTGATTTGCTTTTAACGACGCTTAAAAATGCATTTTAATGAATGTATCGTCAGTCTAGGTATCATATATGTCATTGGTCAAAGTATAGAAACGTCGTTCATCATTTTATTCAAGAAAACGAACTTCGTTCACGAACGCGTTCAATTTACAACACTACATTTACATTTCCGTTATCTTTTTTTTTCAAGGAAATAAACAAAGTAATATTCTTTTTTACCCTAAAAAAAATATATAAATGTAAAATATGATATTTATTTTTGAAATAAAAAAATTGGGCTATATAAATTTAAAAGATAAACTATTTTCAAAATTGGTATCTAAAAAGCGTAATTCGTTTTTCTTCAAAAATAAGTTTTCTTAGAATGCACAAACGTTCTGAAGGAGTGCTTGTAAGTGAGACATTGTTTAATAAAGGGTAATTTTAAAATTAGGAAATTAGCATAGCAAAGATTAATGCACGTGATATATATAAATATTTATTATATTTACCTTTAAAGGTAACTCGAAAAGTATCCAGTTACTTATCTTTACATTCCATAAAATGCCACTAGTTATAAATATTTTTTTTGGAAAAAAAAAATGTTTACAGTAACTTTAACAACACTTAGAGATAGCGCCTCACTCATACTGTAATTATATTTAAGATACGCTTGGTTTTAAACTTTGATATTTCTCATATAAAAAAAGTATTTTTGTGTCACATGCCCTGATTATTTCCACTCTAAATTGTTCTTTTTTATAAGAGAGAGCGAAAGAAAGAAAAGCTCTAAAAAGCTTTAAAAAAAGGTCAGATCAAAAAAAAGTATCAAATGCTCAACAGAAAGTTGTATGAGGAAAAAATAGTTTATTTATTTAATTTCTTTTTAAAAAAATATTAAAAAATAATAGTTGCGGTGGTGGTCACATTTTTCATATGCTGGGCTCCTTTCAACGCTCAAAGATTATTTTTCGTATTCGTAAAAGAATGGACACCGGAAAGAAAGGCAACCTTGGAGAAACTATACAATATCACTGGTATGACAATTATTTAATATATTTTTTATAAAAAATATCTAATAATGTTCTAAGGTTGAGTGGTTGGGAAACTCATGCAAAACAGTAGCCCTATATTAGTATTTCTTCTTCATAGTTATAAGTAGTATACGAATGCGTATATAGTTATTAACTTGATTCAATGGTGTGCTCTTAGACAGAGTATGACCTTGCTCGATTTAATTTCTTTCTATTAATTTAAGCCTGAAAATTTTAAGGGAAAAAAAAAATTCATTAAAAAAAAATAAATTATATTATTTAATATAAATATGACATAAAACTAACTTTTCGTGCTACATGTCACAAGGTGTGATAAAAGATCATCATTGATGATATATTCATTTGAATCAATTTTAGAATAACTATAATGATTCAAAGTCATAGATTATGACCTATATGAAGAAGCTCAAGATGCGGGTTCGAACCCTTGTCAAATATTAAATTAGTAAAAATTAATTTAAATCCCAACTAAATACACGCAGTGGAAGCTCGTATCTTCATTTTTTTAAAATATACTCGAGCCGGGCCTAAAAATCTTTTTAAATAGTTCCCGACCCGATGAATATAATATATTTTAAAAAGATCCGGGCCGAACCAGAAAATTATTTTTTCTAAAAATATCATGACCAGGCCTGAAAATTTAAAATCCGGGCCGGGCCTGGCCAAAAAATAAAATCCGGGCGGTTACTTGCCGAAAATTAAAAAAATTTGAGCCTCGCCGTGCAAGTGGTACCTCTGCAGGTCTCGAGTTTATATATTATAGCAATAGTAGAAAACTCTTCTTCGATAAAATAAGATAAAAAAATATTCGGTGGAATTATTTTTTTGATTCTCAAGACTGGAACGAAGAGAATATTTTGGCATTAAATTAGTCAGCTCTCAGAGGAATCAGCCTGAACTTACTAAAGAAATTGTAAATAAATCGAGTAAAGGAAAATGTTTAACATAAATTTTGCCAATTTTTTGGAGATTAAGGAAGTGTTAAAGTTCATTGAATGATTTTTTTTTTATTATAGTATAGTTTTTAATTTATCTTATTGCCAATTATGCAAACCAAATTATGCATATATATTTAAGGGGCTAATATAAAAATGTATATAAAAACGTTTTTACTATTCTTTTTTTTTAAATAAAAATTTCATGGACAAAATTAAAATTACCAAAAAAAAAACTTTATTTGTAATATTTAAAGATGGAGACTTGATGAATCAATCATACATAGACTAGATGCAAATTTTAATTAATTCAGATTTTCCTTTTTTTTTGATTAATTATTATACAGAAGTTGCCATTTTATTAAACACCAAGCTTATCTTATTAATTGAATTATACTTTTCTTAAGTAAAAAGGCATAATGATTAATCTAAAATTAATTTTTGAGAGTTTTTTTTGTTGAACGTTACTTTTAAATCGCCACTATTTTTTCCTATTGTATAGTAATTAAAATTACTTCCTTTTAAAACTGCGGAAAAAAGCTATATTTTTTTTAAAATATCGCTAATTATAATTTTGGAACTTCCTTTGAGTATATCTTAAAAACTAAAGAACTGCAGGAAAAGATTTTCTAGGCGGTAAAAGATACTTACTTTTAATCAATTTCAATCAAAATAGAAGTTAGAAAAGACCTAGACAAAAAAATCACTTAAAAATCAATTTTTCTCCCATACAATTATATAAAATAAAGCAGGAGATGCAAGAAACACTTGGTAAAAATCTTTATAATTGAATACCTCATTACATTTACTGTTTTAGTGTCAGTTCCCTCCCTACCTAAATTCTCAATTATTATCAATTGGCCAATCCTCTATGTTAATCAACCAAAATATAACTATCTCTAACTCGGATTAGCTACCTAACAAAAATAATCTTTATTGTATTCAATATTGTAGTCTCATATTAACATAAGAGGAAGCCGACACTAAAAGTCTGCAATGGATGGGCTAAAAAAATATTCAATGTGGGGTGAGTTAAAAAATTAGTTTTAACAATGGACAGTCGATAGGCGAGTGAGTTTGAAATTTATTTCGAGAGAAATGAACAAATCATACTTCTATTTATTAAAAATCATTTTTTTTTATTTCATAATTTTGCAATTATTTTATTTTATATAAGAATAAGTAAAAATATTGATAAAATAATTTTAAAACATTGGGCAGACGGGATAAACATAATTTTTAGATAAATGGGAAGGAGTATGATCGGGTTAAAACCCGGCCATGACCTCTATTCTACGATGTCCGGCTAAAAGGATATATGCTCTCTCCCTCCTTAACATTGCAAAAGACTATATTTGACACATAAAAATAAATATTTTTATCTAAATTTATTAAACTTTAAAAATAATTATTAATTTTTATATTTGAAAAAAACAACAACTATAAATTAGGTTGTCTATTCTACGCTAATTCAACAGTCAATCCAATTCTTTATAATTTGCTCTCTAAAAGGTTCAGAAATGCCTTCAAAAATATCTTATGCACCTCTTGCCACCCAAAACCAAAGCCATTAAAAACAGGACTTTTAACGTTTCATCACAAACCGATTCACCGAAATAATTTTTAAATGAAAAAAAAAAAGATTAAATTTTTAGCTCAAATAAATCAATTTTAAAAAAATAAATAATTTATATTAATTGATATAGGTTATTATTATATATTTTTTAGTATATAAATTTGCCGCTTTCCCTTTACAATTTCCCGGTTTTAACAATATTAAAATTTCTAGTCTTTCGGGGAAGCCTCGTGCAAGCAGGTTTTTATATTTTAAAATATATGGCATTCAAATGATTAAAATTTTTTAAGCCCCACTTATTATAATTAAATATTTTTATATAATATATATATTTTTTTAAAATTCGAATATTTTTAATCAATACTATATATATATTTTTCGCTAAATGCTCCCAAAAATGCTTAATAAAAAGATATCGTCAAAGAACAAATTATGATTATTTTTTGACAAATTTAATTTAATACTAATCGTTTTCATTTATAACTATCTTCTCAATGTATTTTATATTTATTTAATAGACATAAAAAATAATATAAAATTTTTTCCCAAATTATAAAGTATAATCCATCCTAGATATCTAACAATTTATCATGAATCTCGGTATTAGTTTTTCCTACTATTTTATTCTCTCCATTGCGAATTTAGAACAGGTAGAGGCATCCGAGGTAAAACGATCAATACTTTATTAAGTAAAGTTTAAGAACCATCAGATGGGGAAAAAGACCAGATTACATAAACCTTAGTATTTGGAATGTTGTAAACTGGAATTGTCTCGCTTATTTGTATGTGTGTGTGGGGGGGGGGATTTTTTAAATTACAAAATATTTTTCAAAAATATAAAAAATGGTTCGATTCACCTTAACAAAAAAGGTATAGTAATAAAATATATATCAGCCTAGCTTTTAATAATTACTAGTATACTCCAAAGTCTTTGAGTGGATACAATAATGGCGCCTTTAGAAGACGTAAACAGTTATCCGAGCTCGGGTAAATAGGAAATATTTTAAAATGGAATTACCTTCCTTTTTGCCTAATTTTGGATAAAATTAAATATTTTTATTAAACAAAAAAGAATAAAAGGGACCCCCCCCCCAACTCCCCCATTAGTTGAAGAGAGGAGCGTTTAATTGGGAACACATCTTTGTAATTTTTTGAATTGTGATGGAAACTTTATAAAAAATTTGTAAAAGGAAATATTTGTGATTTTAAGGTCAGATTAAAAACCGTTTTAGTTTATATATTTTAATTGCCATTAAAACAATTTTTTTTAAAATTGACTTAACTTTATCTAAGGAAAATTTCGATATATACTTTTCCCAACTTAATTTATTTTGTAATAAGAATCGATTTTTTTTATAGAGCTAAAACCTTTATGTAATCTAAAACCTTTTTATATAACCGTTTGGGTCCCCATTACCTTTTAATATTTCATCACAATAATCTATCCTTTATAGAAATAGACTACGCTGAACCCACAGACAATTAAGAATAAACTCTTTTGTGGTTTATTATATAATGAATATCATAAATTTACACAAGAATAATTTTTAATAGGCAAATTTAGAAAGAGTTTTTATCTATTTACTTTCATCATACATGACAGTAAAGGTAATTTTTTCAAAGTCTATATTTAGATGAGGAGCTATTATTATATTCAATCCATGTGACTGGATTTATTTATTTTATAAAAAATCAAAACACACTAAGTGGTTCTCTCCTACTATGTAGTGTCCTTAGGAGTTAGGACAGAGTTATGCATCCTGAGACTAAATGCAAAGTGATTCAGGGGCATTACTAGCCTTTACATTTCAGGGGCTCAAAAATTGTTTTTAAATTATTTTTAAAATAATCTTTTTTTAGCTATTCAAAAGTACCATTTTATGGCATAAAAATTAATTTTTAAATTTTCGGAGGTCTCCAAATTTTTTGGGGGTTAGAGCCCCTGTTCCCCCATTCTAGTGACGCCACTGGAGTGATTATATAGAATAATATTTAGTAAAAAATTACGACCCATTGAAATATTCTAAAAAATATAATTATTGACCCATTAATATTTTAAACATCAAATTGTCTTTGAAAAATTTTTAAACCCCATAAAAATTTTTGTTAATCGCCTAAGCTTCTGCATATTTAAGGCATAGAATGAGGTTCTCTATGATTAAATAATAATAAATTTTCCACTTTTAGTAAGTTTTGAATCGAATATAAAATGACTAAACCGAATTTTTAAGAGAAAACATAATCTGAGCTTTAGATAAACTTAAAGATTAGCTCAATCTTGAAAAAATACCTCTTCAGCTCAAGGCATAGCAACATTTTTTGACAATTAGGAATGAGCCGTTTAGCAACAATATTGTTCATTTTATTTTAGGTAGGTTGCTAATATAAATACATCTATTTTGATAGAAATGATGAATTGGATTATAACTGTGGTATTTCTCTCCCTTATTAACACTTTTTAATAAAAAAAAACGATCAACTCATTCAACGCAATTTTCTTATTTCAAATATTTTGTTTCAACTCCTTAAAATTTAATTAATTTCCACACTTAAATTTTTGATAATAATTTTCTTATTTAAAAAAAAAAACTTACTTCAACTCCTCTTTTTTCTTTTTGATTTTCTACAACTCTTTATCTCTTTTTTTTACAACTCCTTTTTTTTTATCCTTTATTAATTTTATTTTTCAAAAATTTAATCAAAAAATATAATGAACTTAAAACAAAAATTTTCTTTTTCCAACAACTTTTTCTTTTTTTAAAAAAAAACAATAATAATAATAATAATTTCAATATTATAATTTTTTCTAAAATAAAATCAATAAAATGTAATTAATTTACGATAATTATAATACGCAATCAATAAAATGTAATTAATTTAAGATAATTATAATAATAACTTTTTACAAGTTTTTTCGATTTCCTTTTAAATTTTTTTTTTTTATTATTTCTGATATTCAAATAAAATCTTTCCACATTCTCTAAAATACAAGTATCTCACTAACCTTCACAGCCTCAATGTTTATCTACATCGACATTACATTAATCCCAATAAATGTTATTTAATAAAACAAAAAATATAAATAATTGAAAACTAATTAAGTTATTTCATAATTGAACACAAAAATCAATTTAAAATATTATCATATTAAAACCACAAAATATATTAAACTTCCACATACAATTATAGTCCTTATCCTAGATCACTATTAGTTAATTAATATCAAGCAACGATGACATCAAAAAATTATTATGGTAGGAAATTTAACATGTTGTCAGTCAAAATTAAAATAAATGTTTATCACTTTTAATTATATTGATATAACATATAAATAATATGAATGGGGGTCATATTTTCTTGTTGTGGTGAAAGCCAAACCTATGATACAGTTACTGAAGTGAATTTTTTTTTAAAAAAATACTAAATCTTATTATTTTAAATATAAAGCAAAATAGAAATCACCCACCTAATCCAAATCAGGTATATTTTAGTTTAAATTTTAATCTTGAATCATTATATTGTATTTTATAACAACTAATAAGCATAGTCTGTATAAAATTTGTATTGACTTAATTTTATTTAAGTGAAATATTAATATTAACATATGACTTAATGTTTATATCATATTTTATTTTTAAGCCTATTAAATATATAATTCATTAGGCAGTAGTTAGGGAACAAGTACTAAGTGCTACTCAAAAAAGATTAGAACAAATGGAATCAAGGGGTATAAAAGATCCACTCTCATTGAAAGAAAAGCAAAAAAAGGTCCAAGAGATGGAAAGATTGGAGAATGAAAGAATGTCTAAGGGAGAAAATCTTAAGCATGAATCTAATTTAAAAGTTATAACTAGTGTTAATTGTTCATAAAACATAAGCTAGAGTCCTGCTAGTTTCCCAAGCCCAAATTATTAATTTTTTTAAGCCTAAACCTTGCCGAGTTTGAAATATATTATTAAAAATAATTCTTTGTCCTTATCAGAGATAAACTCTAATTAGTACTTTGTTTTGACAAACCAGACAAAACATTATTTTTTAAAAAAATTATTTTCCATTAAAAAAATTTTAGGCCTGGGCCCAACCCAAAATGTTAAAAATTTTTTAGACTTAGCTCCAGGCTAACTTACACAGCTCTAATTTAGTCTAGGTTAATTTTTCTGAAGGATTTATTTTTTTTGTTTACTTAAGGTTAATTTGTGAGTATTTTAAATTTATGAATAGATTGAAATGCCATTTTGATTTATTTATAGGGCTTACAAATTTTATTTATTGATCTGCTAAATAATTTATTTTGTATAAACAGGATTGGAATAATTGAAATTCAAGATCAATTTGTTGAACATGATTTTATATTTAAAATCAAATTATATGATGCTTTTATTCATTCCATTTATATTATAAACAAAAAATATATATAATTTCTTTAAATTTACATATTATTTTGTATATTAAAATAAATAAAATGTTTTAAATTTTTATGATACAAATTCATTTTTAAAATAAAACATTTTTAAAACTAGCTCTTCTCCCCAATTTTTTTTTTACATTATTAATATATCACAATAAGTAATAATTTAAATAATTGTTTTTCATTATGGATTATTAAAAAAAATTAGATCATTGTAATTGAGAGGGATTTAAAAATATTTAATGAGTTACATTCAAATAAACAATTCCTATATTTTAAATGAGATGATTAACTTTTGGGGGAATAAGAAAACAAAATATATTTATTTATTTGTGATGATTATAATTGAATAATAGCTGATTTTTTTGTCTAAGGCTAGGTCTGGGCCAATTTTTCTTGGTTAAGCCTGAGCCTATTTTTTTTGGCTAAGACTAAGCCTAAGCCAATTTATTTTGGGTAAGTTTAGGTAATAGTCAATTTATTTTAGCCAAATGTCACCTCTAATAATTACATAATTATTGAATTTAAACTAAAACAAATATAATATATTCATTTATAACTATTTTCATTAAAAAAAACATTGGAAAAGTTTTAAAATGGTGAATGTGACAATTGTCACCTTTCTTAATATTCTTGAATCCACTAAAACAGATTTAAAATATTCATTATTACCATTTTTATTAAAAATCATTGGAAAAGTTTTATATTGACGAATATGAAAATTTATTATATTTCTACTAAAACAAATTTAAAATATTCATTCTAACCTAATTTTTCATTTAAACATATTGTAAAAGTTTTAAAATGATGAATATGACAATTGTTATCAGTAAAAATTAAATTATTATTAAATTTACAGTAAATCAGAGCGTTAGCCAATCAAAATCAGCTTAAGCTTAACCTTAGCCAATCAAAATAAGCTCAGCCTTAGCCAAAATAAAGCGACACAGGTTTACTCATGGCCAATATAAATCAAATTTAATAAAAGAAAGAAAGCTTAGCTTACCTCAACTTGAGCGATGATCACCAACATAAATCCCTCCTAATCTCTTAATTTCAACAACTCTGGTCATGAATGGTTAGATTCATATCCCAGTATTTTAAATTACCAGCTAATAGATAGCGCATAAGGTGTACCTTTCTTAAACAATTATATTTGCATTAAATGCAATCAATCGGCAGACACGTATCGCTCTCCACTGCAAATTTATATCAAAAATCAGCCGACATGATAAAATAAATGCAATAATAGCTTCTTTTTTTAAATGACGTCAAGACCGTCGTACCTTTTTTCATAGGAAAGCCTTTAATGTGGGATTTTACCTGCATTGATCCCATAGCCCCATCTAATAATTCACATGATCCACTTAAGCCGAATCTCTAAAAAATATAAAATACTCATGCCTAATGTGTGATAACCACTTTGTTCCTATAGCAGCTACATCAAGCGGCCCTAGATCTATTAAACAAACTCA
The DNA here is from genome assembly GCF_954871325.1 of Gordionus sp. m RMFG-2023. Taxonomy (NCBI): domain Eukaryota; kingdom Metazoa; phylum Nematomorpha; class Gordioida; order Chordodea; family Parachordodidae; genus Gordionus; species Gordionus sp. m RMFG-2023. The sequence continues at coordinate 9,035,615 of NC_088777.1, forward strand.
ATCCAGAAAATCGCCATATCTATAATTAGATCTAATTATCAAATATTTAAAACATCATGGCCCGACCTCGTCATTTGGTACTTTTTTTTTAAATGTTTTTTTCTTTCTATAAAAATATACATTTATATCAATCTTCTTTTTTTAACTTAAACTGATATATGACATATCTCTATATATAATAGCCGTATTCAAGAAATGAACGTTTTCCTATCTTTATAACGTTAATTTTTTTTGGTATCAACTTTCATATCTTCATAACGTTAATTTTTATTTTTTCTATCAACTTTCCTATCTTCTTAATGTTAAATAAATCGAGGGCTTTTATTATCTCGGTATTGTTAAATTTTTTTTTCTTACTCGGGGATTCGAAAAAGGCAAACGTTCTTTCCGTAAGGCAAACGTTCTTACCGTTCAGCCCCTTTAAGCTTTATATTTTGTTATAAAAATCTTTATTTATATTTGATTTTTTAAAATTAACTAAATTTAATCAATTTTATTTTTTTCATTGGATTATTAAGCTCTATGAAATTATAATTTGTAATTAATTACAAATTATATTATTAAGAAAACCTTTTACAAATTTAATAAGTATTTTAAATGGCAATAAAAAATCGTTATATTAAATACTTAATACAAATATATATCTTACAAATTATATTATTAAACAGACACTACAAATTTAGTTCAAATACTTAATTTTCCTATACTTAAGTAATTTATTTATGTTTTTTGCTACGGTTTGGATCTTCATTTTTTAAATAAAACATTAATAGCCATTTTTGGGATTTTTACTGGTAACAAAATTGGGAACATCCCTTTTTTTGGCTATTTATAGTTTAGCGATTTAGAACCGATACCGGCGTTAATTCCGCGCTTATAGTAATGGTTGTAAATAATTATAAATTTTTTTTTCACATTTTGTCTCTTTTTCCTATATTTCTACCTTCTTTTATTCATTCTTTGCTCCCCTAAAACCCATCTCCCACCTTCCGCGGTGGCCGCGAAATGCTGACTAACGGGAGCTCTGGTGTTATTAGTTATTATTATGCCCTTCGCTAAAGGCGGGTAATAATATTTTTCCCAATATTTAAATCAGAAATTAAGAATATTTTATGAGGTATCATTTACAAATTTACCTCTTTTTCTACTAAATTTTAATATAATATAAGGTACAAGTTTAATATCCAATATTTAAGAACATTAATTCCCGTCATTCTTGACGGGCTATCAACTAGTTTTATTATATTCTCTATATTATAAAGTTAATTTTTAAATAATAATATTTTATCATATTTGTATATGAATTTTAATAAAAAATTCAATTTAAAAAAAAAAATTATAAAATCATGTTTACTTTATCAAGTCCTTTATTCAAAATATAATTTACAAATTAAGTTAAAACATTTTTTTGTTAAAAATTATGCTATAAAAAATGATTTAGAAATTTTTTTTAAAAAATTGGTAAACTAAAATCATCCTTAATAATGCACATAAAAAAATGAATGTAGAATCATTTTGCACTTTAAAAAGATTCAGAAATGTGAATATTAATTTTAAAAAATTTGATAACATGGTAGGATTTTAAAAACACTTTTTTTGACTAAACTACGCAATTTCCTATTAAAAAGGTTCTGATTTAAAAAAATTTAAACAATTTATTCTATTATATTATTCACAAATAAAAATACATATAGTCAGAATAGCTTATATTTTCAAAATTAATATAAATATTAAAATAAAATATTTTAATTATATAAAAAAATAAATATACAATCATGTTTAGTTTATTGAGATGCTATAAAAAGTGTTATTCATAATTTAAAAATAAATGATTAAAATATTAAAAAAAGCACCGAATCCTAAATAATTATGAGCTATTTTAAAAATATGAATGCAAGAATCTTGTTTAGCTTTTTAAAAGGCTCCAGAAAAAATGTTTATATTAACTTTTTTAAAAAAATATTTTAAATATCGGATTTTTTTATTTGACAAAACCACTCATACCCTGTAATTTAAAAAAATAAATATAAAATCATGTTTAGCTTTTCGAGGGAATTTAGAAAATGTTAATATTTAAAAAAAAAATTAAATATCAATTTTTTTTTGACTAAACTACTCATCCCCTCTTGTAGATGCGCAAATTTAATAGAGAAGCGTGTTCAGCTTAACTTGATGATATAGAAAATGTTATTTTTAATTTAAAATAACTAGTAAAATATTTAAAGAAAAACCCTTATTTTTGCTGACTAATTAATATGAGCATCACCATAAAAAACTCCTTGCATCCTAAATTTTTAACAAATTAATGCAAAATCATGTTTGACTCTTTAAAAGGATTCAGAAAATGTTAATATTAATTTTTTAGATTAGAGGTATGTAGAAAAAAAACACTCGTTCTTTTGACACTAGAAATCTTATTTAATTACATACAAAAAATAAATTAACAAATACATCTAACACTTTAAGGTGATCTGGAAGATGTTAGGTTAAATAAATATGTAAGTAAATTATTAAAAATTGAGATCATGAACAATTGCTTATTGATAAAAAATAAATATTGATTTAATTATCTTCAACATGTTAAAGTTATCCGAGAAATGCGAAAGTAGAGTTTTAAAGCACAGTGATTTTTTGACTACACTAATAATCTATACGAAATATCATTAGAGATATATTAATTAATTTTTTAAGTGGAATTATGTTTTACATATTGAATAAGAGCCAGCCTCAGAAACCATAATTATCTATCTAGTCTACATTTTTAAGCGCTAAAATCCAAAAATTTACTAAAAATAATAATATTTACTGAGAGCATAGATTTATGCATCGATGAGCATTAAAAATATGTAAAGTTCCTGAACCGGTAAAATTTTTGACCAGCACTGCCTCCTCGGGTAATTAAAGAAATAGAATTTCAAAATTTACATTGAATGTCAAAAATAAAATTTTAGCAAAAAAATAAATATTTTGTTGTGGTGTGACTAGTTAAGGGTCCGTAAAAATTTATCGGCTATTTGGATCTTCTTCTGTCCTTCGTTTTCCCGTCTACACGGAAATATGTAATAAAATTAATTTTAAAAATGATCTTGAAACGTAAAAACCGACTGAAAAAGTTGTAAAGGCTCTCGGACTGGGGCAAAAAATATGAGCGTATACTCTTTTGCATCATCCAGCTCGTAATAATTTCTTTGATATAAAGGGATAAATTTATTTAGTTACAAGTTTAAAAAATTTGAAAATTCCGGGCAAGCCAATAAAATATTTGCTCAATTTCGGGTTAGGACATGCTGACATCTATAACTAAAATTTGTAAGGTAACGAAAAGAGAAAGAAATAATTGCACCTTCTCAAAGGACAGTTTGCTTCTATCACCTTTAGATTTTTAAAAATTTAGCTTATAAAATAAGATTAAATACACTTGAAGTTCTTATTCTTTAGGCAGAACATACAAATAAACATGTTTAAATTTAACTATTGTTCCTCTTTAGGAACACTGATGTTTCTCTTAAAATTATTTTGGTCTGAAAATTGATTTACTTTTTTCTTTATAGTTTCATGTAATGCATTTTAGTTGTATATTTAATTAAGACGAACCCTTTTATGATATATTTTTGGGAAAAATAAGCAAAGGTAAGGATTTACTTTACAATAAATAAAAATAAAATTTTTGTTGTTATTATAGCAAGATTTTTTAATTTACCAATCGGCGATAAAAAATATAATATAAAAATAAAAGAGGTTGGATCTTAAATATATTCTTGGTTTGCAAAAATTAAAATAATTTAGATGTATATAAAATGAACCCATCAAAACGTGATTATCATTTTTTTTATAGAAAATACTCTATAAAAGGAGTATAATTCAGGGTTGTGTGTTTAGTTGGACATTTTGAGAACACTCTAAACAGAGACCGAATCAAAGGCAATGGGGCAATATAAAAACGGGGCGGGTTAGGACCTTTTTTAAAAAATCGGTTTCGATTAAGTTTCTGTTATCAAAATTTCCGATAAGTAGTTTAAAGTTCTTGAATCCGAATTCAGGTTCACAAATCTATGTAAAAATTATTAACAAAAATTTTAAAAAAATGAAGATTATTTTATAAGGTTTTGTTAGATGGGTTCCACTAAAAAAAATTATTCCAGGCTTGGAATCGAAATAAATTGTTTCAGACTGTGTCACCTGCTACAAAGAATATTTTATTTTGTATAAGAGAATTAACTAAAATGTTTAGATTTTGCGAAAAGCATCTCCGACGAGGAGTCATCAATCTTTTTTCCAAAAAATAGTTGAATATCATAGGAAATTTCCTGAGTTTGCCCGAGAATATAAAAGTTTTTAGATTTGAATTATTAATTTTATTAAAAAAATATATATTATAATGATCTTATTTCAGTTAAATATATTTTGTATAAATTTATAAAAGGTAATGAAATTAAAGTTACACGTAAAAAATAGGTCATAATTATAAATAAAATAAGTAAGAAAAAAAACCCATTAAATATTTTATTTTCTGTTCTTCTGTAACTGGTTAATTTTGTCACCCAAACTGAGTGCCATGCCCTAAAAAAAATTAATTTTATGATATTTATAGAAATTTAAAAAAATCTAGATTAAGACTGTTAATTAATACTCCTTTATGATATAAAATAATAAGTTAATTTTAATATTTTAAGCAAAAAAATTTTTTGCGATATTAAAGTAAAAAAATACAAATAAAAACTTGAGTTTTGGCTCTAATTCTGACGTGCCCCAAGATAGTGACAGACCGAACTGGAGGTGCAATTTCTTTATCTTCCATATCGCCTTCAACCTTATCTTCTTCAAACTTAGACGAAGTTTTTATATCGCTTATAGCTAAAATGAATATAAAAAAAACAATATAAATTAAAGAGGAAGGGAATTAGAGAAATTCAAGGCCTGAGATAATCTTTTAAATTTAATTTAAAATAAAAAGAATGGTAAATAGATAGCTAGCTCTACCGATAATTATTATAAAAAATTTCTTTTGTTTGATCGACAGCGGGACTAATATTTTTCAAATGCCAACCTTCTTTTAAAAGGCCATAAGAAATATAAAAAATATAGTCACATACTTACTAATAATAGAGTATATGTTTTCCATTATAAAATTAAAAGGGATAACTTTACAAATCAATGTCGCACTTTAAGTTTAGAATGACATTTTACAAGTTAAAATGATAATGTATATAGATAATAATCCAAAGAAATAAAATATGGAGAATGAGAAATCACGAAATTACTTTTTTCGAGGCACACGTTGGCCAAAGCGTCTTCGCCAAAAATGGATTTTGCGTAAAGGTTAGCGGCCAGGAAACCACAATCCCCCTTTAGTGCCTAGGTTTTCATCAATATGAATAAAATAAGATAAATTATTAACAAACACTCGCTTTCCTCTTATTCTAATTTAATCATTTTTTATGTTTAAACATTAGAATGTCACTCTAGATATTAATTTAATATGAAATATTTAGTGATCTTTGATTGTTATAAATCTATCCTAGAGGTTTGAAATCCCTTACCTTCTCCTTATCAATTTATTCTTTTCCTCCATCTCCTCAAACAACCATATTTAACCCCAGTATTGAATAAATACAGGATATATATAAAGTAAAAACATTTTGAAACTTTATGGATAAAAATGTAATTATAGATTTTAAAATATTTTTTCCTCACTGAATCTCTCTATTTCATTACGTTGATCCAATCCACCCTGATTATTTCGTAACAATTTTTAAATGAATGTATTTTTTTTTAAAAAGTGTCCTCAAGTAGATAACAAATGACAACCTGATGTGGGGTGAGGCTTCTCATACCGGTACCAGCTATCAAAAATTCTAAAAAATCGACCAATTCATCCTTTTCTTCTTCCAATGTTCCTTCGATTTCTCCCGGCTCTTCGATCTCATTTTCGGTTGATTGGAATTCCCGCGCTTTTGTAACATGGGCACCGCTATCCTGCTTGACGCTTCGACGAGATGTAACCACGCGATTCACGCAAACCTTTGTTATAAAAAATGATTGTTTATATTTTTCCAGAGGGATTTGGCTAAAACTTCCCATACAAACTAAAGTACACGTAACTAAAGTAGTGTTAATTTTACCATCATAGTTTTTTTATATTTTTGGAGATATCAAGGGCCAAAGTTTACGCTTATCGATTGCTATTCATTTAAGGACTAAAAATCAGATTTATAAATAAAGATTATAATATCAAAATAAAATGTATATTTGAAAAGTATTTTCTTTTATAATATGGTAGTCCACATTTACCCCATTTTAAAGTTTAAAATACAAAAAACATAATGAGATTCTCGGATATAAAATTTTTTGCAAATGTCACAAAGACCAATTTATATCAAGTTACTTAAGACAATGGTTTTATTTGTTCAATAGATAGCATATGTAATTAATTGTTCTGATATGATTTAAAATGAGATATTTTTAAAATAGGGAAACTACATTATATTTATGTAGAATTTTAAATTCGACAAAATTAAAAATACAAAAATACGAAGTTAGATTGTTTGAAAAATATTGTGATACATGTAATATGATTTTGACAGTATCATGAATACTCGTATATAAGATCCTTTTTGCATCTTATGCTCTGTATCTTTTGGATATTTTAATAAGATACATTATTTTCAAAAGCATCTGGTATCCTTTTCATTTTCTTGATATACAAGTACTTTTATCTATTTTTGTTTAAAAAATTCAATATTCACTTTAGCATTCCCCCCCCCCCCCGTGTATTCTTTTGCATTAATTTTGTTGTTTTTCTTTGATTATTGTTACGGAACACAATGTTGGTAAATAGTCAAATTCTAAAATGACACTTAAAATAAAAGGAATATAAAACCAATCCCTGAATGTAGCATAGTGGGGTTGATCTATATTAAATAGAGACGAGGGTCAGATTTTGACCAGGGTTGTGTTTTAAAAATAAGGTTAATTTTCAAACTGTCTCATCTGCTTGATTTTTATAAAATGGGATAAGGTTAGCTTCAAAATAAATACTTTTTAGCATATATAATAGCAGAAAATATATTTTTTTTATTTTTTCCATAAACAAGGAAATAAAGAGTTGAATATTTATTAAAGAGATTTATTTGTTTTTACTTAGAATTTCGAATTTGGGATATTCTTCATTATTTATAACAGCTTGAGTCCAAATTTAAGCAGAACTTTATTTTCATATTTCTAAGAAAATCATATACTACGATGGGGGGGGGGATATATAAATTTCTTTCAAATTATTTAAAATTAATCTCTTTTGTATGGTATTCTTTTCCATCACAATGATGATTATTTTAATACAATTATGGACAGGAAATTATAAAATTGAATTATCTAATTTTATATACAAAAATAAAGTTTGTATATCAAAAATAATGAATACCAAATTAAAAATATAAAGATAGGAAAGAAAAAAGAGGCTAATGTTACAGAACGCAAGGTGCTAGTAAATAGTCTTTGGCAAAAATTAATATTCTTTAATCTAGTTTTTATTTATATATATTGGGAATAAATAAGTTATTATCCACTTATAACTCAAAAATTTTGAAAATGTCGAGTGGGACACTCCATTTATAGACCGACGACATGCTACCCTCTCCTTAAAGTCAGTAACCTCACTGTTTGCTCCAAATAATTCACATAATTCAGCCGCCTAAATATCCATAATGGTCACTCATCTGATTCCATTCCACTGGAATTTAGGTCTGCCACTACTTATACTGAGGATATCCATCCCTTGCTACCAACGCCACATTTCCCTAAATAATGGACAAGGGCCTTGATTGCAGAGGTATGCCGAGTCTTGTCTGTGATGGCATTATCAACCGGACTGTAATATCCTATTCGCCCCCAAGCTCTCAAGAGCCCAAGGGAGAATTGATTCTTAAGTGATTTTTTGAACAGTGGTAGTAGCATGTCCACAAAGGATTACTCCCTCGTCCCTGAGAGCTTGATTACTAGGCTGGGCCAATTCTATTCTGATTCAGTCTTGATATCACCTTGTAATGGCTTTTGATCTGATGAAATTTCCGTCTTCATTTGATTTTTACTAAATTTTTATATATCTCTTAATTAAATTCCTTTTTTAAATGATCACTCAATTAAGAATAATTTTACTTCAATTAATTTAAAAATTTCGTATCCAAAAATTTAATAAAATTTACAAAAAATTAAGGGTATTTTTATCAATTACAGGTATAGATTGGTCTTAATGACATTTGCTTAAAATTTAATAAAAATAGGAGAAACTCAATAAAAGAATTCTAAACTTTAGAATGGGGTTTTAAATGGACAGCCACATTGATATAAAAATATATTCAAATATTTTAAAAAAATCGAATGCACATACTTAATTTTGATATAATAATCATTACTTTTGTAGTTTCTAGCAAATCTTTAATAGAAAGCATTAAAAATAGGTCATTCTTCGTACTTTGATCCCTGATTGATATCTTCAATAAGCGCAAGAATGAGAAAATTCGAATACTGCTTTCGCGAATTCGCGCTAAGTGCGAATGCAGGGTTAGTTATGTATACGTTAGTTTGTTATACAAAATTTCACTCAAAGCAAAAATCATTTTTTTTTGGTCGTTTGGACATGGAATCTCATTTTAACAAATATTCTCCAAATTATATTATAAATGTTTCCTCCATTCCTCGATTATTTAATATATATTTTCTAAAAGGCTGTTTTTATTTTTCATTCATAGCCTGTGTCCCCATTTTTCAATACAGAACCAAAATGATATACCAATCACCCTTTTTTTCTACACTAACGTATAAACTAAAAAAAAGTGTTACCTTGTTTTCCCATTCGAACTCGGACCACATTCGCCTGAAGGAGGAATCGGTGAGAGCACTGTCGTCACTACCATCACGTGATGCGATGACATAATCGGTGACATCCACCCGTATCTCCTCAAGGATGACGGCGTTTCTATCCTGAGCACCACTGCTACTGACCTCATAAACTTTATTTATTAATGTAAAGACAAGACATAAATATAATCAATAGGGTATGTGGTTGTGGCATGTCAGCTAGATATACCAATAACATTGATAAGAATGCAAAGATATAATTGCCAATATTATAATTTTTAAATTCATTTTTCTGAAATTCGCAAAAATTAAATTAAAATGAGAATGAGTATCTCTGCTTTTTCCCTCACCAGCCACAGATTAAAATAAAAAATGAAAACCTATATTTCCGAATATGATTCCATTTTCGGTAGAGGAGACCTTGACAGAAGCCTTGATGTTACAAAAATCGTTGGGGGGCAAATTGAGGGGAGCGGGCTTATCCACCAGTTTCAAATCGCCTTAAAGATAAAAAATAAAATTTTCAATACGTTCTTTATTTACGATTCAACATTATGATATACATTATACGTGGTAAATATAGTAATATATGTTAAAATTTTTTATGTGCATAATTTTGATATATTATATATCTATTAGTTACATAAATATTGGATTATGGGATCGAGTAAAAATATTATACCATTATATCTTCCCCTCTTCCTTAACTCTTTAATTTCAATTATCTTCCTTCCCAAAAAACTCTAGCAAGTCCTGGGTTGCCATGAGTAACTCCATCCCTTTTTCCAATGATTCTTGTGCGCTTGCCCTGTTTTCACCCCTCCTCTCAAGCACTTTTTGGGCCATCAATTTATAAATAGTCAGGTGGGCCACAACCATACCACACTCTTCCTTCCTCAAACTGTTTTGCTAACCTCATTAACCGGACTGACCGATTCCGATAATAGCTATTGTCTCTTATTGTCAAACATATGCTCATCTCCCCGTGGCCGATCTCTCCTATTGGCATCTCCGGCCTTGCAGTTTATACTTCTTGCCTTCGCCATCCAGTCATCCGCCGGTGGCTTGAATATCCTGGATATGAAATTGAGCTGTTTACTCGGCCCCTAACTTCCCATATCATGCCCTCTTGGCCGTTTTTCCCTTCTCTGAGTTCTAGCATTGTCAACCATTCATCCGTCAACGGCCTAAGGACTTTGTTTATGAGTTAACCTTCATTACTTGATCTCCCATTTCTAGGCATTCCATAAACATTCTGTAATTATCAGCTTGTTTTTCTTATTATTATTTATTTTTTCTCTTTTGTTTAGATCCAGCTCATTATAAGATTATTTTATTTAACATTTATTGATTTCATTTCAAAATAGACATGATATGTGGAGTTAGGGGACTGAGTATTGTACTCCAATTCTAGATGACTATATGAGTATAAGTACGGTTGGCAGTGGGAATAAATCGAGGGGAAGGACGGTGGGAAGACTACGATGAATAGGAGGTAGTAAATTCCAAAGAAAGTGGGAGCCAGTAGGTCGACAACGCCCTATTATCAGGACTGGATAATCTGGGAGACGCGGTCAGCATAACGGGTTGCGGGATAGGGTGGCGCGTTAAGGATGTGGGACGCGCAACAATTTACAACATGACCATCCAATAAATGTGTGGAGGGGAGGAATAAAAACAGTAAAACGTCACAATGATCAGGGGAAGAGGGGGTGGAATGAGTAACAATTTAGGACTTGGTGGAGTCTTTCGGGGTGGAAGAATATTGAAATAAAAATAAAGGATAAGAAAGGGGAATATATCATCGTATAATATTTTAAAGGGGGTGGGTAGGGAAAGGAAAGGGGTTAAAAAATACGGAGAAGGTATGACAAGCAAGATAATTTTTTTTTATGTATTTAGAATATTAATAAAAGTTGGAGGGGAAAGATTAAAATCAATAATGATATTTTTTTAAAAATTTATGGAGAGGAAGGATTTAGATGAATAAATATTAGGGTAACTTTACTCTGTTGGAGGGAAAGCTTATGTTATAAATATGGGAGAAACATTACCATGTTTGGGAATGAGATTTAGTGTTATTAGATAGAGGTTAAAAAAAGTATACAAGGGAGGGAAAAATATAATATTAAATATTTTTAGTAGAATTATTTTTGTTAAAAACAGGGTTAGGTATATGAAGGGTCAAATTCAATTAAATGTTTTTAAGAGAGTATTTACTTTATTGAAGTATATGTAATAAAAAAAATAAACAAAATATATTCATAAATAAATGCATATTATTAAAGTTGATAATATTTTGATTCATTCTTGAAATACTGTTTCGTTTTCACTTTCTCGGGCAGAGTAATTTTCTGGTTCTATTGAATAATCATTTTCATTTTTGCTTTTAATGAATCGTAAATTAACTTTGTCCTAGTCAAAGTCTTCATTTGATTTCGGTTCTTTGTATGAAAATTATTCCAAACGCACTAATTTCTTTATGAAGAAGTTGAACTTGAAAGGGTTAATAAGTTATTTGCTACTTCCCTTAAAAATCAAAATGGACCAAGTCCATTCCACCAGCTTAATATTAGGATCTTATTGGTGTTGTATCATACCGCATTCCACATATTTTGTTATCAAAGATATCGCTTATTACTTGACTATCACCACCTTGCAGAATACCTAGTTCTTTTATCATACCACAAGCTTTATTGCAACTACCATATCCCGCATAACAAGATAGGCAAAATTTTGTTGTTGATAAACGAATATAAAATTTTTTATGTGATCCAATAATAACACATTATCTTATATGATGATTTCCCAGATTTAAAATTACCTCTTATCAAATATAATGTTGTCCTCATATTAAGTGCTCCCGTAGAAAGTTTGTTCAATCCAGGATAGCTTATTTGTGGAGAGAAACGAGAGGATTTTTTTTAAAAATTTATTAAACCCGAATTTTTATAAAAAATAATCAGGGCAATGATATTAATGCTATTTTATTTCGGTGTAAATTTATTCTATTCTCTGGTATTTTTTTCCTTAGTGCAAATTTTTATATTAAAGATTTATAAAGTAACTTATAATGTAGCTAGTTTCATTTGAAATGTAAAGGCAACTAGTTATATTTTTAACAACATGAGTTATTGATATTGGAGATCTAATAAGTAGAAAGCATTATGAGTAGGGATGTAAGACAGGGGAAATTTCCCCTCCCAATTTTCATAATATGCTTTTTGCTTAAATCAACATGATTTTTATAATATTAACATTTTCCCAATTTTAAAAATGGTCCTATGATAAAAAAATAAAATTTAAACATTTTTTCCTCGTGGTTCATATCATAAGTTATAATTGTGTTTTATTTTTGAATATATGTTCATTTCCTTATCTCCATTTTCAAAATTCTAGAAGATACTTGTAAAAATTAAATAACTGTATTTATATCATAAATAAATACAAATGAAATTTATAAATAATATAAGAAATTTTAGTAGAAAATATTTATCGTAATCAATTTCACAGTTTTTAAATCAATGTGTTCAGTTTTTAGTCGAAAATTTTTATTTTTAAATAATGTGTTTACAGTTTCAAATCAATACATACAACACACATACTATATTAAAGTTTTTAAATTGCTCATGTTTGATATTATAGATGCTTAGAAAGTATTCAAATGTTTGGTCCTATTTTTATAAACACAAAGCTCAGAATAAGGACTGTATCACAGTGTGCAAATACTGTAGAATACAACTTTCCCAACTCAACAAAGATGACAATACATATTTCTAAATGCAATAGATATCTTAGAACATTAATTAATAATATAATTAACAATAATGTAGATCCAGTAGAAGTTCAAGTCATAATCCCACCAAATAATAATGTTGCTGATTTCAAAACTACATCCTCCTATATTAATTCTAATAAAAATGATAATATAAAAATTAAATCATTTCAAAAAATCAATACCTTTTTCAAAAAAATAATTTAATGAAATACATTGATAATATAACAGCTGAAGAACAAAGTAAACTGAATATTGAATTTGCATAAGCCATTTTTATTTGTCCATTTTCAATGTTTTTATTGGAAGAAACTATTTCAATCCTTAAGACCTGCTTTTAAAATGACTTCCAGATATTTACTAAGCAAAAACTTATTATACAGTAAATTTAAAAGCATCAAATATATAGTAAATGAAAAACTAAACAAAAGTGACTCATTAGTGTTGGGCCGACAAGAGGGGAATGCATTATCAACTTTATTCTAGCAACCCCTTGTCCCATTTTCTATAAATCGATTGACACAGGAACAAACATACATACAGGGGAATACATATCAAACGAATTTTTCAAAGTAATTGAAGAGATGGGAATATCAAAATCACCATAATAACTGACAATGCAAGCATTATGAAAAATGAGCCCTTGTAAAAATGAATTGAATGCATTTAGCCCTCATGAATTAAATCTACTTCTAAAGGATATAGCAAATAAGATATTATCGATTCAAATTTTAGTCACAAAAGCTAAAAATATCAAATATGTAAAATCAACAATATTCTTTTACCAACCTTAAAAGAAAAACAACTCCTAACCAATAATAATAAAATTGTTTCTCTAAAGTTGCCTAGCCCAACTCGTTGGGAAGGTATATTTTAAAGATAAACTTGTTAAAAAGTAAAGATATTCTATAGGAAATGGCAATTCTTGATATATTTACTGATCGAGATAAGAGACTTACTTTTCTCGATAACGATGGGGTTTTAAATATCTAATGCAAGTATACAATTTTATATGTCATATTTACACAAATAGAGATATTGGAAGGGGATAAATCCAATTTATCTGATGTCCCTCAAGCATTTATTCATATCGGGGAGACATTTAACGATTATAAAACAATATCAAATCTATTGTTACAGAGCGAGATTTCAGAAATTGAGCAGTTTCTTAAAAGGCAAAATAGATTTTGTTTTGCCGCTCGTATTATCTAAATCTAGATATTCAGAAAATCGGTTAATGATATCCAACTCTTTTACAAATTCATTGTCTCTTAAATTAAATCCGCAAAACCTTGCGTAAAATATATGAGCAGCATAAAGTATGTCCCGCTGAAATCTCGCTCTGTAACAATAGATTTGATATTGTTTTGTAATCGTTAAATGTCTCCCTGATATGAATAAATGCTTAAGGGACATCAGATAAATTGGATTTATCCCCTTCCAATATCTATATTTGTGTAAATATGACTTAAAATTGTATACTTGCATTAAATATTTAAAACCCCATCGTTATTGAGAAAAGTAAGTCTCTTATCTCGATTAGTAAATATATCAAGAATTGCCATTTCCTATAGAATATCTTTATTTTTTAACAAGTTTATCTTTAAAAACAAGTTGGGCTAGGCAACTTTAGAGAAACAATTTTATTATTATTGCTTAGGAGTTGTTTTCCTTTTAAGGTTGATATAAGAATATTGTTAGATTTTACATATTTGATGATATTTTTTAGCTTTTGTGACTAAAATTTGAATCGATAATATCTTATTTGCTATATCCTCTAGAAGTAGATTTAATTCATGAGGGCCCAATGCATTCAATTCATTTTTACAAGGGCTCATGGTTTTTTCATAATGTTTGCATTGTCAGTTATTATGGTGATTTTGATATTCCATCTCTTCAATTACTTTGATAAATTCGTTTGATATGTATTCCCCTGTATGTATGTTTGTTCCTGTGTCGATCGATTTATATAAAATGGGACAAGGGGTTGCTAGAATAAAGTTGATAATGCATTCCCCTCTTATATTTGTCCGCCCAACACTAATGAGTCAAATTTTTGCTTTTGTTTAATTTTTCATTTACTATATATTTGATCCTATTAAATTTACTATATATTTGATCCTTTTAAATTTACTGTCTAATAAGTTTTTGCTTAGTAAATATCTGGAAGTGATTTTAAAAGCAGGTCTTAAGGATTGAAATAGTTTCTTCCAATAAAAACAATGGGTTATTGAAAATGGACAATTTGACAAAAAAATGGCTTGTGTAAATTCAATATACATTTTACTTGTTCTTAAGCTGTTATATAATTAATGTATTTTGTTTGTAAGGTATTGATTTTTTTTGAAATGATTTCATTTTTGTTTATATTATCATTTTTATTAGAATTAATATAGGAGGATGCAGTTCTTAAATCAGCAACATTTTTATTTGATGGGGTTATGACTTAAACTTCTACTGTATTACATTATTGTTAATTATATTATTACTTAATTTTCTAAGATACCTATTACATTTAGAAATAAGTAGTTATTTTTGTTGAGTTGAGAAAGCTGTATTCTAAATAACAGGCCCTTTTTATTCTCAGCTTTGTGTTTATAAAATAAAGACCAAACATCTTAATATTTTCCAAGCATCTATAAGACCAAACATGAGAATTTAAAAACTATAATATAGTATGTATGTTGTATATATTGATTTGATGACTGATACATTAATTTAAATGAACAAAACTGTTAAATTGATTACTATAAATATTTTCTACTAAAAATAACCTTTAAAATTTCTTATATTACTTATATATTTCATTTGTATTTATTTATAATATAAATATACTTTGTAAAATAGCTATTGAATTTTTAAAAGTATCTTCTAGAATTTTGCAAATGAAGATAAGGAAATGAACACCTATAATAAAACAAACCATATTTATAACTTATGATATAAACCGCGAGGAAAAATTGTTTTTATAAAATATAATAAAATTTGTATTTATTTTATCATAAGACCATTAAAATTGAAGAAACTATAGGAGAAATTTCCCCTGTCTTAAATCACAAACAGTTTCTTTAACGACAGACTCTTTTTAAGCTCTTTTGCAAACTTGTATTTGTTGCATACATTCATTGAAGAAAAGTAGATAATACACCATTTTGATCTCAGCGGTGGGAAACTACTTGAACTTGGCATATGTTTATTTTAAAAAAATGTAACAATTTTTATAATGACGGATATATGTGAATTAAATAACTTAACTCGTTCAAGATCCCGAAAATATAATTGTAATATAAAATTGAATAAGTTAAAAGCAGATATCTTAAGATTAGCAGCTTTCATATTGGCCGCATTATTCCGTGACTAATGTATACACTTTTGTAGATTTATTTTTTAATTATATTGTTAAATTGTTAGGAAAAAGTGATTTTCCAGGGTATTCAAAAACTTATAAAACGGGAGCATGTGTTATTTTTTTATAATATGAAATGGATTCATTGTACGATGCTTATTTTTATATGGTTAAATTAATTTTAATTTGATATTGGGATTAAATAATAAAATTTGATGAAAATAACTAATAAAATAAAAGGCAATATGACAGATTCTAACATTCGTGGATTAGGAACAATTAACACGATTTCTAAAAAAATTTACATTATTTCAAAGAAGGATTCAACTGTAATGAAAAAGAATTTTCTTTTTCTAAAAGAGAGGTCACAGCGTTAAAGGTAATTTAATAAATTTAAAAAGTAACTACCAGTATTTAATAAACTATTTATTCAAAATTTAGAAAAAAAGTTCCAATACACATAAAATTCATGTATTCATTTCAAACGATGATTTTAATTAATTTATATATGGCCTCTATAAAGGTTAGCAATATATTTTGAACATAGCTAATAAAATTAGTCATGTGCTAAAACCTTTTGTTTATATTCATGCTTTTTTTATTTATATCTTTTTTTTCCATTTATTCTATTTACCTAGAGTAGCTAATTCCAATTCTAGTCTTTGCAAAGTATCGGGGGTTTGATTAACTATAAGCACGTCCAGCCTTATATCCCTACCAGTAACGTCCACATAAGCTTCGGCGTAAACTGGATCTGAAAAACCAGTGAGTTGAGTAACCTGATAGTGGAAAGAACAAATATAGGGCTAATAGTATAGTCAATAGACGACAGCAAAGATGAGAGGATGCAATGATGGTAACAATATTTAATTAAAATTCACACTTTTTTAAAAAATTCGGAAAGATTTCAATTACAGTCAAACGTGTCTAATTTTAGCTCTTGGTAATTCGGGCAACTTTTTACTTTGAAAAGTGGGCATTTGTTGTTTTTTGTTGTATTCATTCATTTATATTATAAAATTTATCTTTTTAAACTTATTCGTGTCAAATATAAAACAAATATAACAAGGTATCATTAATTATAAAAATTGAGGTTATTATTTTTACCATCTTACTCAAAGAGATTGTGCTAAACGATTTAATATTCCACAAAATTAACAACTGAATTAATTACATAATTTTATTCTTATTTTGTATGCAAATATTTTATAACAATTTAAATATATGTACTACATTCTTATTTAAGCTTACGTATAAATAAATAATTTTATTCATGATTAATTTCACTTTTTGCTAAACTATGAATATAACAGATATAGTAAAATGTTTTTTTTAAATAAAAAGTCTTGATAAATTAAGCAACCAAGTTGGGCAAAAATCCTGGTCCCAAGGTATAGGATTGACAGTATAACAATTATTTTTAAAAATTAATAGCATTCTTATTATTCTAAAAATTTATTTATTTATGGCGTCAATATTTGCAAATATTTTAGGGGAGGGGGTTCCCATTTCCCCCAGATTATCTTAATGCAACATAGGAAAGTGTTCGAAAGTTATTTTTAAGTTTCAGTTAAGAATCGAAATATTTTGAATATAAGGAAAGGAAGAAAGAAATTGAAAAAAAAACTATACTTTATTAAGCCGAGATGAATTGATAATATTTTGCATTTCTTTGTGGCTGGTGCCATCTATCCCAGTGTCCCCTATAGCTTTCAATAGACTGGATTCGAATTGGTCCTTGAAGGAAAATGCGTTTTTATTTAGATTTTATAAAATTTATAAGGGAAAAATTAAATTATGTGAATAAAGTGTGTTAATCTATGTCCAAAACATCAAAAAATTAAATTCACAAACTTTCGGAACTATAATGAAATTATGTAAATAAGCTATTTTAAATATAAAAAAGTGTATAAGAAATAATCTTAGAATTTTTTTTAATAAAGTTCAAAATGTAACATATGATTTTGCGAAAGTATTGAAACTTTTCGAATTTCTTTAAAATGGTTTTGGATATAGCGCAAGGTAAGATTATAAATAAAAAATTTTTTAAAAAAAATATAATTATAGCTACCAACAAAAGCTATTGTCGTATAAAATAGTTAAAGAAAAAGATAAATAAGGATTAACCTCTTGTCCATCCAGATCGCCATGTTTGATCAGAGGCATAAAAATGATTTCGGAGTCCGGTTGAACCTCTGAGCTTTTTATTCCCTGATTAAAATAATATAAAAAAAAGGTGTGAAAAGATTTGCTGGCTAAATAAGCAATATTTTTTTTTACTGATCAAAAAAAATATAATTATTAGCATAAAACAATCGTGTAAGATGCCAAGGGAAAAGTTTTTAAACCTATCAAATATCTAATTTATTCAATTATCTATCGAATTTATTCAATTTATATCTAATTTATTCAATTATCTATCGGATTTATTCAATTTATATCTAATTTATTCAATTATCTATCGAATTTATTCAATTTATATCCAATTTATTCAATTATCTATCGGATTTATTCAATTTATATCTAATTTATTCAATTATCTATCGAATTTATTCAATTTTAAACTTTATTTCGGTTGGCTTGTTGAGCCAACGTGTTAGCCTCGACCTTAACAATCTTATTGAGAGAGTCGCGACAAAATCTCGAAAAGATATCCAATAAAACGGAGTTTCCGTCGCCATTTTTGGAGGATAGAGAGCTCGAAAGAACCTTTAAACACAGCATTATTCGATCCGTATCATCCGAAGTGATGCGCTTAATTGATTATTATTTTTTTGCGGAAAAGATTTTTTAAATATACTTTTTTTTTATAACTAACTAAACTATTTTTTTTCTTTCCTTATAAAAAAAGTTATCTAAAAAAATAATACGATTAGAATGCCATTGTAAATATCAGAAAAAAATGAATCAGGGCATAGTGGCACGTGGGATAGCTAGGAACAACATGCTTGAAGTTAATTTGAGAATGCCTTAATTGTCATTATAAGAACGAGCGATACGCCCTATGGGATGGATGATAAAAGCGTATAATAGGAAATTAACTTGATTTATGATATTCAAATGTACAAAAAAAAAATTTTCCCCTCAAAAGGAGCAAAAAATAAGAAAAACACTTTAATAAAAGGGTAATTCGAGAAAATAGAGGTAAGCAGCGGGTGACGTAAAAAATATATTAAAATAAAATGGCTAATGAATTAAAATTTATAAGCCAATGGGCGAGGAGGGAAGATTATTTTTAAAAAGAGGCGGGTGGATTTGACTCAACATTTCTTTTAAGCCAATGGGCGGGGAAAATATTTTTTTCAAACCATATATATTGGCAGATATAAAACGGCCAATTTAAACCTCTAAATGGACTTTTTTTTATATCAAACTTGTGTAATAAACTACTTTTCTATTTCGATAATATTTTATTTAAAATCAATTTATTTTTTAAAATTCAAAAATTAAGTTATCTTTTGATTATGTAACGAAAAGTGATAAAGTCTAAGGCACTAAAAATGGAGTAAATAATGTACCAATAAAGTTCAAAAAATATTGATTGTTCCCCGTACCGATATCTTATTAAATTTTTCAAATAATTCAAACATACCTTTTTGGGTAAACTGGATTTTCCGTATCGCAATATCGAAGCCAATATTAGCATCGTACGAGCAAAGAAGGACTGGTTTGAAAAAGAAAAATAATTTTAAGATGAATAAGATTTGATCGAAATTGAGAAAAAAAATGCTATATTGTTAACTTAAAAATAATTAGCATTTTAAATATGAGAGGGCAGCATCGATCAACGAGTTTTTCGGCCAAGGCCGGTTCGATATTTGCTATATCAAGATCAAGAGTGCTTTCAGTGTAGAGAGGGATATCCGATCTGCCAAAAGTCCATTCCATTAAAAATGATATAAATGTTCATAGATGCCTGATTCGATATGATCAGTCTCTAAAAACGTGTCTTTTATTAACCTTTATTATTAATTCTTGTCTATATAGACACTATAATATAATTATTCAATTCAATTGATCTTTTATATAATATTAAAACAAATACGATATGTAATATTGAAATAATATTGTATAACAATATACAAAATTATAATTTTGAAATAAAGTCGATTATGGTGACCTTTAAACGTATCAGATATAACAAAAATAATGAACATTTATAAGCTCCCCTTATGAAAGCAGCCAGCATCAGTTATCTGTATTATTTTGTTTTTTAAAACGAAATTCCTCTACTATATATAGATTTCAGATAATATGGTTTCACCAGTATGCTTTTGTGTCACGCTTCTAGTTGTCAGAGTAAAATATTTATCTCAAAAAATATTTTTTAAATGACTAAGACTAAACGTGATATAAAATAGATGCTTGAAATGATCTATCCATAAAATCTGTTAGATATGAGAATTTAGAGAATACCAATAAAATAGAATAAATAAAATTATATACTAATTACTTAATTAAATAATATTAATTGTAATTTAATAAATTATAAATTAACATAAAAGGAAAAAGTAACAAAAATTAAAATTAAAGTCAACTAAAATTTATAAAAATTTCTTCTTCATATTACATTTTTTTTCTCTATATTTATACTAATAAAATTCATATAATCTCGTCATATTCATATTTTACATGAACTCTAAATATTTAACTTTATATATATAAAAAAAACTATTTTCCGAAACTATTCAAATTTATATAAACAACTATTTAATTAAATGCAAACACAAATAATGACATTTTAATTATTACAACACTCTTTCACTTACGTTGGATCCATCCTTCTGCGAATTAACAACTTTCTTTCGATTTCAACTTGGTCTTGTATCTCCACCAAATCTATTCTTCTTAATCTTTAATGTATTCTAATTTATAACTACAGCTGTGAACATTGAGTTATCCCCATCTTTCGCGAATATGTCTCATAATGTCTACCATAAAGATTGCTTACAATGATAACGCTCTTTTGTAACGATACTGCCTCTTGTCATGATCCTACCGATACAAATCTCTTGTAACAATAACCATTTCTTGTAATTAAGATCTCTTATATGATAAGGATTTCTTGTATCTTAAATCCCAAATAAAAATCCGATCTCTAAATGAGCTCGATTGCGGCATGAATTTTCTAATGATGAAAGCCGTTTCTTTTATGAAGATTTTGGTTAATAAAAAACCTAATATTTTGCTAAATATTATCAACTTAATTCACCGTTAAACATATATCTTTAATAAAAATAACGAATTTCTTTTAGCTAAAACGTCACATGTACGTATAACGATCTCTTGTGATGAATTCCTTTTAACTATCACAATCTCTTGAGACTAAAACGACTAATTCTATACCTTTTCGAACTACGACCATTTGCCTGGATATTGATACCATTGTTTTTTTGCTCTCATTCTTTATGTCGATGGTCATTTCATACATCCATATGAAGAAGAAATTTTTATAAATTTTAGTTGACTTTAATTTTTATTTTGCTTTTTAATTTTTGTTATTTTTTCCTTTTTTGTTAATTTATCATTTATTAAATTACAATTAATATTATTTAATAAAGTAATTAGTATTTAATTTTATTTATTCTATTTTAATTGTAATCTTCATAAAGAGAAACGGCTTTCATCATTAGATTCATGTAGGAATCGAGCTCATTTAGAAATCGGATTTTTATTTGGGATCATTTGAGATACAAAAAATCGTTATCGTATAAGAGATCTTGATTACAAGAAATGGTTATTCAAGAAATTGGTATCAATAGGATCATGACAAGAGGCAGTATCGTTATAAGCAATCTTTATCGTAGACATTATGAGACAAAAGAGATGCCTTGGCAAAAGATGGGGATAACTCAATGTTTACAGCTGTAGTCGGACATGAACGATTGTTAGAAACTAAGAATACTAGGCAAAGGACAGCTGTAGTTATAAATTAGAATACATTAAAGATTAAGAAGAATAGATTTGATGGAGATACAAGACTAAGTCGAAATCGAAGAAAGTTGTTCATTCGCAGAAAGGTGAATCCAAAGTAAAGGATGTTGTAATAATTAGAATGTTATTATTTGTATTTGCATTTAATTAAATAGTTGTTTATATAAATTTGAATAGTTATGGAAAATAGTATTTTTATATATATAAAGTTAAATATTTAGAGTTCATGTAATGAATATGACGAGATTATATGAATTTTATTAGTATAAAAATTAGAGAAAAAAAAGTAATATGAAGAAGAAATTTTTATAAATTTTAGTTGACTTTTTATTTTGTTTTTATAATTTATTAAATTACAATTAATATTATTTAATAAAGTAATTAGCATTTAATTTTATTTGTATTCTCTAAATTCTCATATCTAACAAAATCAAAAGTGATAGAACAGAATTTTGATCCAGAATAAATCAGATTTAAAACATAAGTCGTAGATGAATAAACACAATCTAGTGCATCCCGACTAATTCTTGTCCTATCAGGCAATTCTGATGAGAAATCAAATATCATATTTCTATTTTTTAAATAATCATATAGCATTCTAAAAATTATGCACGCTGCTATAAAAAAAATCGGCGATTTTTCTAGAATAAAATTGCAGGCGGCGCACAGGTCTACATATAGCTCAAAATTTGGCCAATAGATGTCCAACCATCCTACATCTGGAAGCTAAATTTCTAGGCTAAGGTAATTTTGTGGCTAAAATTGTAATTTACGAGCTGCTTAACAACACTATTTGAAATGTTGAAGATAATATAACATCATTTTTTTCTTTTAAAATAATCGAATTTTTTTATAAACATTATTTAGAGATAACCGAATTCTGAATAGCAATTTACAATCAGACATTTTCAGAAAGTTTTTATTTCGTTTATAGCTGGTTTTATTTACTGACTGGTAAAACTGATTGATGAATTACTAAGTATAATTAGACATATATTGGCGCACCCAAAAATTCAACGATTCTATATTTTCGTTACGACACGATGGCCAATCTTGGAAATTTTTTCTTATTTTACCAAACGCGTTTTTCTTTAAGCTATCTGCCAATTGGGTGGAAACTCTAAACCTTCTGCATTACGTGTTCGATAACACTAGTCACAGTCTAGAAAAATTGATAAATTTTCAGAATATGGCATTAATGTGTCTTCATTCAATAATTCCATTTTTTTAAATATGTTTAAAAAATTGGTTCAAATAGAGCCGTTAATACACTTCTGTCCATGACTTAGATAGAAGATAACTTTTCCAACGAGATTCTTGATAATTTTTTGGACATTATTTATTAGCTCCACAAATGCCCTTAAATTAAGGTATATTTTATGGGGCTGGTGCTAAATCGTTTTCAACCTTATCTTCAGATATATGACAATGAATCATAATTTATGTTGTCGAAAAAGCGTACTCTGGGTAAATAAGTTTGTAATGCCCATATTAGGAAAATAGCGACTAGACAAATAGCCCTTCATTAGAAAGTTAAATATAAAAAAATGAGGATTTTAGTGTATACATTTTAAAATGACAAAATGAGTACTCACATTAATCTTAGCATCGTTTCCTTTGTTGGCTTCCATGTATTTGAAAGCGATTTTGGTAAGATCGTTAGCCAAACTGGAAGCTACGAAAAATTCTCCATTTGAAGCAAATTTTTTCAAAGGGGGGATCCTTGGTGAAATATAAAAAGAATAAAAAAATCAAGGTATTTTTTTTTTAAAAAAGAAAAATTTCATTCTGATCCCTCCCTCCATTTTCTCTAACATTAAAAGCAAATGTTTTTTGGTTATAACTCATTATCGGTTTTAGTTGCTTTATTGGATTTTTCCAATGGGCTTTGAGTGGCGTAAGTTCCATCAGGCGTTATAACGGGCTTATTGGACTTAATTTCAACGATGTTTTTATCCGTAGCAGCAGTTACATCGACGTTTGTATTCTCTCCTTCTTCGGAAACAAGTTGATTCTGGTCCGGAACCAATGGAATCTTAATGATTGGAAAGACAAAAAAAAATAGTGCTATTTCTTAAGAAACGGTTCCAATTCTAAATCGCTAAAAATTGTAAATCTCGCTTATATCCTCTAGAAAACTTTTAAAGTAAATCTGAAAGTAATAAATAGATGCTAGACAAGTATAAACACTTAAAAAACTTATCCCTAAGAAACAAATTTTAATTTTTTCTTTTATATCTCTTTTATTTATTTAAAATCTTCTCTTGTTTTTTCTTTAAACAAAAAAAAATTAATTACTTTCCCCAAGGATTTTGTCACTACGTCTAAAACAGCTTCTAACTGCGAATTTCCGTACGAATATTCTCCTAGCAACCAAATCGTTCCTCTAAACACGTAGGGACATTTTAGGGTAGCGAATATTTCCAAAAGCTTCATTACTATACCTTCCGTCATCTTATTAAAAAAAATTAAATGGATATTAAATCTCTTCTATTTTTTCATAAATTTTATTCTTCTGAAACATAATTAATTCCGATCTCATTTATCCCTTTATGAAAAGTATTGAATTTAAATAAAAAGGATATCGATCGTAAATAAGTTTAGTTTGATAATACCTGAGGAAAAGTTTGAACAGATTCCCGCAAAAGAGATAAAACTTGGGAAGCCGGTGATTCCGAATTATTAGCTAAAATGAAAAAAGAAAATTCTATTAATAAAAACAATATATTACGATAACAGAATATCTTGCTCCATCACTAGATTTATAAATTTTATAGAGCTAAATGAACCCTAAATCGACGGGCACTGCTTCGTCCCATCTTCAAAAAATCCCGACGCCCAGGATCTGTTCAAGGAAATAAAACGAGGTAAACCTATGTCATTCTCTATTTATTGAAAAAAGCAGATCTAAGAAACTTATCTTATTGGATTAAATTTAAAAAAAATCAATATCAAAGAATAATTAGCTTGCAGAACTCACAATTATTCTCGTTCACCAGAAAGCATTCTATAAGGGTCGGAAAAATTTGTCCCAAAATATCGGGGTATTTGGGAAACAGGCAATTTCTAAGCGTTCTGATCAGCATCGTCTTGTATTTGTTAGAATCCTCGTTGGGGTTACTTTCGTTTACCGTGGTCACGCTGGTAGGTTTAGAATCCGAAGCTAGCTTGGAGCCGTGGTCACTGGCAGTAGTCGTGGGGCTACTAGTGGTAATATTTTGCTGCATGTCGGAGGCATCCTTTATTTTAATAATCTCCTTTTTGAGAACCGCTATAAGCTTAGGGGCAAAAAGAAAGGATAAAAAAAATTAAATTGTTATCATTCTACTCATGACGTCTTATTCATTTTAGCAAAATGCATTAAAAATTACTCGTAAAATTTAATTGATAGAGACCTTGGTAACGCTAGATAACCTCTGAGGTCCATTATTCAAAATAATTTATTTTACTCTCAAGTGTTTTTGACTTCTAGAAAAGGTGAAAACAGATTTTTAATATTGACGACGAGTTTAAATTTACTATAATTTTGTAAATATGTTAATTAAATGAATATAAATTTATACTAAAAATAGATCAGATTATGCTAAAAATTGATTAAAATTTTTTTATAGATATAAAACATCAATATAGATGCCATTATGCAAACATTTTAAAATAAATGACTTTTAAGATTATAAAAATATGCGCCTAATTTCTCCATTAATGGATTATTCAAATTTGTATTATCAATTAGTTAATTTTTTTTTAAAAAAATTGATCTTATTGTTATGGATAGTAATTTGCCATGTTATTGTAAAAAAAAGAAAGTACATTATAAGTATAGGAATTCTATAGTAAAGGGGGTTTAAAATCAATTTACGATTCATTAAGGGCATAACCTAGTTCTATACCTAGAAATCTAATGAGGTATTTTATGCAATCTATGTCATTAATATTGAGCCAATTTTTCATATTATTTATTTTCAAATCTAGGACATTCACACCACATTATAAGTGTTTTGGATTATATATTCGATATATAGTAATTATAGGATTATTTATTTTATTTTGAGGACGTGAACTCGAATTCTCATGTTTTTGTTGATGCCGAACGTCTTTTAAAAGTAAGGGTGGTTCAATGTATCAAAAAAATTAGTAAAAATTATTTCTTCCATTAAATAATTCTAAAATAAAATATTATTGAGCAGTTACCTTATTATTATATAAAAAAATGGTTAAAAAATAAATAAAAAGAGGTTTTTTCGTGGAATCATTTTTCAATTTCTTCATATTTTTAATTTTTTTAGTTTTTATGCCTTCATTTTGAAGGTAAAACTTTTTTATGGAACGATAATTTAATATTCTAATAATACAATAGGAATACGTGGTTTATCTTGTTTCTATATTAATTTAAAAAAGTAAAATAGTGGGACAAAAACACATACAATCACGAAAGTAAAATAGAATCTTATTTTTATTTAGATATTCAATGATTTGTGCGGAATAATTGTTTGATTGAATATTAAAAAAATTCAATTAAAATATGAATCAATTTTTATTTTCTTTGCCATCAAATTATATTTATATCAAGTATATCATAAAATAAAAGTTTTATTTTACCAAACCGTGAAACCTTTTTTTTTTAAATTTTATCTCTTAAACCGGACCCTGTTTTTTTGTCGAAGGTTCACATACCTAATTTATTTTAAATAATGTGCATACCGCTATCTATATTGATATTTCTTATCGATAAAAAATTAATAAAAACTCGAAAACCAATCTTTTTTTACTCGGATTAAATTTTTTCAAGCATAATTTACATTCATTTAATGATGAACATATTTAGTGAAGTTTCCAAATTTGGAAGCATTATCTTTTCTGGAAATGAGAAAACACTGAAGGTTTAAAAGTAGTTTTTTTTAATAAAGGACTTCAGGGGCTGTCTAATGATGCCAAACATAGCTCTCCAGTCTCCACCATTTAAAATTTTCCGAGTAATATTTATTTTTACGCGTTTTACCAAAACGGTACGACGCCATTTTTACACTTTAAACCCTAATATCTCTTAAAATAATAGTTTTCTTAAAAAATTCATCGTACTATTTTCCTCATAACATACTTAACAATGACACAAAATGTCATTTAATTCGAAAGATGTACACGAAACTGTCCATTTCAAACGGAATGCTATACTTACTTAAATATAAGAAACAAGGTTTAGTGTATAGGAGTGATGGGTAAAAGAAAGAAAGGAATACCGAAAACCCAATGAGCCCAAAGAGTTAAGCCAATATGGCAAAATATACATGGATTATACAAATGAATAATATAAATTGGAAAGAGATATTGAAGGAGCTTACCACTCGAAAAGATAAAAGCTAAAAAAAATCATTCACTATATTTCATTTTCTAAAAAAAAGATTATTCCGTTAAATACTTCGTCCAAATCTCTTCCCTTTTTACATTTATTTAAAAAAATATCAAAAGTTTAAAAATATGAAGATATTTTTTTATACATCGCGAACATTCCTTGAGGATACAAGTTCCAAGGCCAATTCCAAAGTTTTACTCTTGACCTCCAAATCGCTCGAATTCAACAATCGCAAAATATCCATCATCATATCCTAAATTTTTTTATAATCATTTTCAATGAAAATAAAAAAGGGATAATATTTAACCTCGAGGACTCTTTCGTTGTTCGCATTTTGATCCTTGAGTTCCAATAACTTTCCCAACACGATAAGTTTTACGTTATTATCGTTTTCCTTAACTATCAAATCTATGTAACAGGTAGTGGCAGCCTTTTTGTTTAATGTATAAAATGTTTTTTTATTTATATAATATAATTCTTAAATTTTCTTTTTATAAAACTTTATATCCTTTTTCCTTTTATTTCAATCGACCTCTTTTTTTAAAAAAAATTAGTTATTCTTTCTTTTTCATACTTTAATAGCAGTGGGAGCAGAGGATATAGACATAAGGGTTCCGGCTGCCTCATATTTGACCGCGTTATTGCAAGAATTTATCAGATTGTACACGCACCTGATAAACCTGGATCTTTCGGATGGGTTGGAACGGCACACCTTTTATGTGTAATATTATATACTATGTTCATCTAAATAAGATTGCATATTTTTTTTATATTTTTTTAAAATAAATTTCTTAAGCTTGAAAGTGCTAAAGATAACTATTTCAAAAAAAACGCACAGAATTAGTATAAGAATTAGAGTCTTGCAGGGCCAGTCCGAGCTGGCACTAAATTCATTAATAAAATATAGACCAGGCCTGGTCCATAGCTAAAAATATTAATCCCCTTTTTATGCACAATTAAATATCACAATTATAAAATGAATTTAAAGAAAATAGGAAAGTGGGAAATATTTACTAAAAATTTATTTATTATATTTTGTAACAAATAGGAAAAAAAATATATTGTGAGTTTAAGGTTTCTTCCCCATAAGGCCCTGCCTCAATGGGTCTGGTCCATTCTAAAAAAAATTCGCCACTTAGCAGTGAGTTGGCTTGGGCCAAATTTTCTTTGATTTGGCAAGTTTATATTTTCTTATAAGAATTTCAACTTTTACCTTACTTTATATTTAAAAAAATAGGAGTACAATTTTGGGTTACAAAATCGACTCAATTTAAAGGTGGGTGCCAAATAAACCTTCAGATGCAGATTAATTTGCCCCAACCTACCCTAAGTGAAAGCCATAATACAAAACTAGGCTTAGTAATATATTAGAGTCGACTCAAAATCGAGTTAAATGAGGGGATTTGGCAATATTACCAGGGTTTTAGTTTCATAGCTTTAGAATAAAATTATTGGCCATATTCTTGGTACAAACTAATAAGGGTTATAGTTAAAGTATAAATATACTTTAAAATGCAATAAATACCTTATTATATTCATAGAAAATAATTATCTGAAAAGTATATATCGATGCAATGATGATTTTTATTAAGAAGAATGGGGAGTGGGTAGAATAGGTCAAACACCTATCCCATCTTTTATTTTCAAAATGGAAGCACATCCATGGTAGCTAAAATCTGGGACAGGTTTCAAAAATCGCTAAAAGTCTTTACATACACATCTTTCTATAGAAGCATGGAACATGACATGTATTAGGCAATAAGGATCTTATTAAAAGAGAAAAAGCTATTTCTTTTTAAAAAAAAAAACCAATCTAATCTCAAGATTAAATCTCAATAATCAAAAATATAGTAAGGAATAATTTAAAAACTTAATAGTATCATGTAGGGAAATAATTAAAAATATTATAACTCCAGTTAATAAATTTTTTTTAACTCTTCAGAACAAAGGTGGTGTATGCATGAGCCTTATATTCTTGGTAATAAAAAAATGAGAAGATATATTGAACCTCACATTATTTTAATATTTTGTAATAAAGTGTATATACAAATATAGCAAATTTCATAATTATCGATAAAATAGACCTATATATAGTTAAGAATTCTTTTTTAAAATCCCGTTTTTATCAATAATATTTGAATATGGTAAACTAATATATAAAATTGAAAATAATATTTTTATTTCTATTTTTTGTTTGAAATTATGACACAAGATGTAAAAATTTTATATTATTTATTATTTTTCCAGTGGAGTAAAATATTATTCTTATATTTTGTATGTATTATTTGATATTTATGATGTATAAAATTTTATATAGGTAAAAATAAATTTTTTTAACCTTGTAAATCAATTCCACAATGACTAATTGTAAAATTTCATTGAAATTTTGCACCTGGTCTATGCAGCTGTGTAAGTAATTCAGAGCCTTTTCCTATAAACGATTTCATGATTTATTAAAAATAGATATATATAAAAAAATATATATAACATTTTGTAATTATATTCCTCTATTTCTTTCTTTCTTCTTTTTACAATTTTAAATACTCTTGAAATTAAGTTAACAATATGTATATAAAAAATAACTGGAAAATTAATTTTTTAAAAACTTGATCAGCATGTATTAGCATTATGAAAGCGTTCCTTTTACATGAAGCATCTTGTTCAATTTCCAAAAAATTTCCAATCAATTCTGGTGCATCAGGTATCAAAAACTCAAAATTCCTTAATTTATTATTTTTGTAAGCAAAAATTTAAATAATTTAACCACCAACCTTAATGAATAGGGTAAGTTTTATAAAATTTGTGAAGATAATGCAGCCTACTATTCAATATGCAAGCTTCTAGTTTAGCAGAATAATAATAAATTACTAAATCGATAAAGAAGACCCTAACCCTAACTCAATGCAATGGAAGAAAGAAATTTTAAAATAATTTGACTTAAATGTGTCTTATGATAAATATTTAATAAAAAAAATATTAAAAGATATTATTATATAAGTCTAAGACATTATTACATGTAGAAAAAATAGCAATAAAAAATAAATATTAAAAAGAAATTCCAAAAGATGTATTAAAAAAAATTGATTTAACAAAAGAAATATATACCTGTATATAGTATAAATGGCCAATACAGCATTCCTTCTGACATAAGAATGTTTATGTTCCAAGCAAGCTCTGATAGAAGGCATTAATGGTTCCAGCAGTTCATATTCTTTTAATTTACACAAAAATCTCAGTGTTGAACCCCTTATAAATTCATTTGGATGTTGTAAATCCTAATTAATGATAGTTACATATATATATATTTGTAAATACATATTCTTATAATTATAAAAATATATAATTTACAAAAAGGAAAATTTATATTTTTAATAAATTTAAAAATAACACTATTATAATAATTAATATATTTATTTTTGCTAGTTATAAATATGTTATATATTTAATAATAATAAGAGTAGAAAAATGGAAAGGTAAATAATTATTTTTATATTATAAAAATATAGTGTTGTCTAATATATATTAAAAACAGGTATTTCACTAATAAATGAGCTTATTACTTTTCTGTAGGCATCACAGACTAAAATCATCTCAGGTAACAATTTACCAGTGGCATTTCTTTTGGGAACTATTTCCCAAAATATTAATAATAATTTTTTGACCTGATGATCTTGCTGTGGAAGCAAATATCTAATGACCAATATCAACATAGATGGGGGCAGCTTTTCCCCATTTAAAAGAGCAAATATCAATTTTTTCAACGCCTCAGTTTTGGCCTTTAAATTACCATTTTCTTAAAATATTTGGATAAATAATTTAATATATTATAAATACCTATATCATGTTTTAATTGTGACTCTTTCGGCGTGTCTGAATCAGTTGGAGAGTTTATAATAACGTAACAGGGTTGTTCTACCTCAGCTGTCATTTTCAAGATGCAATGTGTCAATTAAATTAATCCACGCAAAAAGTGTTTTATTTTTTTATATTCCATGCTATAACAAACTTTTAACCGTGCTTAAAAATTATTCAAAATATATTAATCATGAATTATACATGATACGTGATATATAGCGCTTTTGCCCTCTAGCGTTGAAGATTCAACAGAGCTACGCTAGGTTTTCCTCATTTCCATCTAATTGGAACAATTTAATTTGGGTATAAAAGTAAAAATATGAGGAGCCCTCCACCAGTTTGTGGCAAGCCGCACGTACTTGTAGGCACAACATTTCGAAAAATGTTGCTTAAACCTCTATAGGCTTTAATTTAAAAGGCGTGGGACAAAGAAAAAGCCTATACCCAAAAACTACAGTATAATTTAATTACTTTAAAGGTGGGTGATGGCTGATTTTAAGCTTAATTTCTTTAGTGTAAGTTATAATTACTATCAATATTGAGATATAATGTTCATAAAATCTGTAAATAAATATGATTAAAATAAAATAATATTTACCGTTCTATCACTTCAAATTTTCCACCGGATGAAACCGCACCAATTTTCCATCATGAATTATATATTTATGTAGTTCGATACAAAACCGATGTAGATTCTGAAAAATCAGCTGATATCAATATCGATATAAATATGATATAATATTTAAAAATAAAAATATATCCTTACCAATTCCAAAGTGATATAATTTTAATATAAATTTTTTTATAATGAAAATTATTATCATTAATAGCTCATATGTATTAAAAAAAACATATTATATATTTATTTCGACTGTTAGAAACACGGTTAGTTAAAATTTAGAAAACTACTTTATTAAATTGAAAATAGAATTATCTTGTAATCAGACATATATAAAATTTTCACTTTATATAGTATAATTTTGGGATATAAATTTGAATAATATTATATAAATTAAAAAGATATAAGTTAAAGTAGAAATCGCGATATATTGTATAAAGGGTCATTCGACTATTATAATTATTATTAATTAATAAACTTAATTTTATGTTATATTTTTATTTATTATAATTTTTTAAATTTGAATTTTATTATATAAATTAAAATGAAATAAGTTAAAGTATAAGTTGCGATATATTGTATAAAGGATCATTCCTATTATAATTATTATTAATTAATAAACTTAATTTTATATTATATTTTTTTTAATAGATTATAACGGAATCACATGGTCGTGTCCGGCCTCCTATATATCACCCCCCCCCCCCCATGGATGGAACCACCAAGTTAGATTAAGAAAAAAAACATGACCATTCTCGGGATTCGAACCCATGACTAGGGCTGGGAACCAATAGTAAAAACCCAATATTAACAAAATATTGTATTGGTATTGGGTCTAAAATATTGGTATTGGTTTAAACAATATTTTCTATTTCTTGTATTGGTATTGCTATTGCTTTATATTGGTAACTATTGTTTATATTGGTATTGATTTAAATTCAAATTACTAATTAAAAGAATAGAAATAGTGATTATAAAACCCTTAATTTAAATAAACATGGGAAAAAAATCATGATACCATAAGATCAGGGCTAAGAACCAACTCTCAAAATTTTACTGAATTCAAATTCTTTTTTAAACTAGGAATTTATTAAGTGATGTGAATATGAAAAATTTGATTTAATCATGTATTTTTTGTATCAACAATAATAAACGTATTGATTTTGAACCATTTTATTTATCACAAAGAACATAGCAAAATAAGTAAACTAAAAATATAACATAACTGTCTATTTATACAAAATATAATTCAAAAGAATGATATAATTTTAATATAAGAGGAAATAATTTTATGTATTTAAGAAGAATCTTGCATGCGCATCCAACTTTTTAGGCACAAGTAAGCTTGTATAGTATGCTCATCTAGTGAACAACGTTGGTCGGTTATAACATACTGTCCTTCTGAAAAAGCCCTTTCAGAGCTAGATGAGGTGGCCGGAATTGCTAGATAATCTCTGGAAATTTTTGATAATACTGGATATCTATTTTTATTTAATTTCCCCAATCTAATGGATTTGTATCATTGGATATTGTGGCTTAATCTACGTATTTACTTATTTCTAAGTTGTTATTATTATGAGGTTTCACCTGATAAATTTGTCATAAAAGGACAATTTTTTGTTATTTTGTGCTTCATTTGTAAGTTCCGCTGAATTGTTATTATTTATTTTATAAATATTGTATTCATTAGTAAGAAATCCAAAAGAGTTTCCATATTATTATGCTTTAATAAATGACTTGATAGTTTAAATCTTGGACCAATCATTGTTGAAATAATAAAGAGGTGTTTATTAAAATTATAGTATTTATTAAGTTTTGTTAAGGCAGCTAAAGAAGCTGTCTTTAAAATAGCATTAGGATTATTATTATAACTCTCCACATGCTCAAAAATACTGGAATATAAAGGAATAATTGTTGAAATTGATTGAGTATTAGCACATGAGGCCATCTCTGTAGCAAAATTAAATGGTTCTAGAAATTCTCGGTATATTTCTATATTATTCCAGGCTAAGGCACTAATATAATTTTCTTGATTGGTATTTTGTAAATGATTATTATATGTTGTCAAATAGGGTTTGAGCAATATTGCTCTTTCAAGCATTTGGTATGTTGAATTCCAACGTGTTGGTAATCAAAAACCAAAATTGGGTGAGGAAATTTTAAGTGTGGATTTTTATCAAGATATCTTTTTGCGAGTTTATTAAATTTAGATATAGAAAGTTTAAAAATTTTAAAAAATTTCTTATAAGTGTTTCAATGCAGCCATGACAGCTAAATGTATAATATGGCAAAAGCATTTGCACACATTATCAAAATTATCTTTTTGTTTTAAATTTTTAGAAATTCTAAATTATTACTTGCATTGTCTAATGTAATGCAAAAAAATCAATTTCAAATTTTACTTTTAATACAGAATTAAAAATATTAATAAAATTATGTGCTGATTTAAAAGGAATAAAATCTAATAAATGATTATTTAATTTAAAATCATTATCAATATAATGAATTGTTATGCCCATAAAGGGTATTTTATTTGGAGAGGACCAAATGTCCATTGTTAAGGAAAATTTAGATGTAATGTTAGAAAGTACAGATTTTAAATTGATAAAAGAACTATGATAATGTTTCATAATTTCTATTTTTAGTGTTTTCCTAGAAACTAATGTTAGTGAGGGGTTACAATTTGCTATTAAATTTTTAAAAGTGATATCCTCAACTATTGAAAAGGCTAAATTATTTTGAATGAAAAGGTTTTTAATTAAATTATTTAAATAAGCTTTATTATTTATATTATTAAGTAAAAATGATTTTATTGTCTTAATTTTTTTACTGCCAATATTTATTTGCTCACATTTCTTATATAATGTTGGATGGATGGATTTAAGATGTGTCCATAATCCTGAGGTTCCAAAATTGGGAAGTGGCATTTTTTTTTACATTTATTACAAATTGCCTTTTTTTTATTATCACAAGTAGTATAAAATTCCCAGATTTTTGCTGAATTTCATCTTTTATTAGATATTGATAATTCTTCTTGTTCATTATCGCTATTATTTATTAGTACCAACAGCATCTATATTTATTAACTCTATTTGGTCTTCATTTATTATAATATCCTAAATAAATAGATAAAATTGATAGATGTCATGCTAAAAATTTAATTCCATAATAAAAATAAACTATAATTATAAATAACAGAAATATTGATATCACAGTAGTATTTGGAAGAAATAACAGATGTAATCAATTTTTGCGATGAAAGTAAAAAAAATACCGATATAATTATCCACGATAAACCCAAAAAATTATGTTATTTTTAATAATGGTATTAATATTGGTTAAAATTGTATTTAAACAATATATCAAAACCAATATATTTTGGTAATTAGTATTGGTATTGGTTGTAAAAGCAATACCAATATTTAAATATATATTGGTTTATATTGTATTGATAATGTAAACCAATATTATATTAATATTGGTCCCACCCCTAATGACTATGGGATAAGTAAGCGAAGCTCTTGCCGACTAGGCCACAGAGGCTTTTCAAAAATCACGATTTTTCAAATATATATTATAAATATATTTGGTAGTGCCTATCCAAATGAAAAATAAACAAAATACAAATTTGATTAGTAAGCATCATTAACCCATTCAATCATGATAGTATTTTAAAACTACAATCATAATTTACTAAAATAATTATCTCTTTCAAAATATTTTAAAAAAATTTAAAGCGAAAATCAGTTATAATTGCAAAATAATATAAATAATGAATATAGATTCTACACCCTTCTTAATGAAAATATAATTTAAAAGCAATAATAATCGTTAAATACCATCATATCTTTTTTTTTAAACAACTATAAACTTTTTCGTGCCCATGAAAAATAATTTTATTCGAAAATGGATCATCTGGTAACAGAGAGACTTAAAATATTTAATATTCAAACTTTTACGTTAATATTATCATCGTGATATATCGTTTTTTTAAAGAAATATTATCTAATAGCTTATTTTATAATAAATGAATATATCGAGTAGAGAGGCAAGGTGGTAGAAAATTGAAGGGTAAAGCTTTATAAACACATATTTTTATAAAATTTAATAAATTCATATAGCAGTTTATTTTCATAAATTTTTTTTCTTCTAAAACTAACTTGAGACTAGATGTGTATCTTCCATTCTATAACCTTTCTATGAAATCAACAGATCCTAAATTTTTATGAGTTTACTTATCAGACCACCAGACCTCAGATTAGACATAACCCTGCATTCACAGTTAGCATAAATTCGTGACGAAAAATACAAAATATAATATAAATATAATAATTTTGCATTCATTTTTATATATTTTGCAGCGAATTCGTGCTAAATAAATGCAGGGTAAGGCTATGGTTAAAAAGATTGAAGTATATACTACATTGTTTTTAGAAAAATATAAATTAATTTTTCAATCTGTCTAATTTTTAACCACTTTGCATAGTGTAAGAAATAATTCAAAAACAAAACTAAGTATAAAAAAGCAAGAGAATTGGTTATAATCGGTAAAGATCAAATTTAATGGTAGGATATTTTTTTTGTAAGACCATAAGAGTTCATTTGCCACGATATCCAGCTATATAATAAATAATTTGTTGAAAGCTGGGTTCATATTTATTTGATTTTAATAAATACAAATCGTGATACATTAAAAATTATTAATATAGGTAGCTTATAAATAAATTAAATGTATACCTTATGGATAGCGTTTAAATAATTCACTTTATGGGAAATATGTTATAAAATAATTACATAATCGTTTAAGATTAACTTTAGGTAAAATTTATGCACTTAAATTAATATTACATATTATCTCCTATAACATGCGTGTAAAAAAGCATGCTTTATTTCGACACAAAAAATTAAATACGTATAAAAAGTAGTAAATATTTTTATCTATATATTCATACGAATAATAAATGAATAAAAAAAACTAAGAATTAATTTATTACGAATGAGCCAAATTTCTAGAAAGAAAGAAATCAATACGAAAGTGACGTGTTATGAAATCAGCCAAGATGGGGGAGTTCAAAATGGGGATGTCAACTTGTTAATAGGACATGACAGAATCAAAGCCCATAAAATTGTTCTAGCAACTTATAGGTTTTTTTAAAATAATTTAAAAGAAATGTTATGTTTTTAGATATATTGGAATGAATATTAAGCTTTTTTTTATAGATATTTGGGATGAAGCAAGGATTTTAGATGTTATTTATACCAAGTTAAAAAGAAAATTGGTGAAATCAACTTATTAACATTAAATGATGTCATTGCTCTAATCAGAATTTATTTAATTTGGTTTTATTATTCTTATATTTTTATAAAAAAAATCAAAGTCATAACAAATGATTTTTATAAATTTATAGATGGCTTTATTGGTCATATTGTTTATTTTTTCAAAGAGCTTTTTATCGATTATGGACTAACTCTAAGAAACTGCTATTACAACAGCTGATTTATGA
This sequence comes from Gordionus sp. m RMFG-2023, assembly GCF_954871325.1. Lineage (NCBI taxonomy): Eukaryota > Metazoa > Nematomorpha > Gordioida > Chordodea > Parachordodidae > Gordionus > Gordionus sp. m RMFG-2023. The sequence continues at coordinate 9,072,854 of NC_088777.1, forward strand.
AAATTTCTATTTATAATCACATGATCTGTCAAATTTGACAAGTTAATAAAAAATAATTTTATTTTACTAAAACACTTTTAAATTAATCCAGCCAAATCTCTTTAATGAACCTACTCCTTACCTCAGACTCTTGTTTAATTTAAAAAATTCATTTCATCCAATTAAAAACTCTTCTTCAATTGCTTAAGCAGACCTGCTATCACTGTTTTCAAAAACAAATTTTTTAACCAGGCTAGATTTAAAAAAAAATATACATTTGTTCGAAAAAGGATACCATCTGACTAAAAAAGTTATCTTGATTCTTTAAAGAAGTTTTAAAAGCAAAATATTTTAAAATAATATTTTTTAATAAAAAGCAAATTTATAGCACAGAATCTATCTCAGAATCCAAATTTAACAGACATCTCTATTCCCTCCGAATATAATATCACATCCAATATGATGAGAGATATTCTTAAGTTTTTATACACCTCCGAAATATCGTCAAGTGAAGATAATTATATCTTAAATCTTAAAAGATGTGCTGAAAAGTTAAAAATACCTTATTTAGCTCGGAGATGTGAAAGAATTGAAATGTCCAAATCGGGATTACCTAAAGGGGATGGTGTGAATATAGACATTACCAAAAAATTGAAGGAGCTTCCCACACTAACCATCCAAATGTCAGATAGCTTAGGAAAGCGGCAGGATAACGATTTAAAATATATGGAGTACATCAAATCTATCAATAATATCAATACCTTTGGTAATTATATTGATAAACAGGTATTCGATATTGATAATTTTGATTGCGCAGTCTACCTCGGGGATGTAAAATTTCCGGTACACAAGCAGATAATAAGGTTACATAGCAATTACCTTCATAGATGTTTAAACGATCAGTCAATAAATCAACTTAATATGTGCAAAATTAGTAATCCAACATTTGAAGGAAGAACTGCTGTGGATAATTTTGGAGATATTACTACAATACATATCCCTCCTCACATGAATATAGACTTTGAAATCTTCGATCGCATCTTGCTTTATATTTATTCGCGACGCTTAGATATCAACCCGGACAGTTTACCCGAATGGATGAAAGCGTGTACACTTTTAGAAATGCCTGTGCTAGAAGCCTTGGTTAGACATTACGCTCAAATTCTGAATAACGAAAGAAGTTTAGTGATTCAACAACCCTTGGCTTATACTTCACTGCTTAAACCATCATATTCCATGGGTCAAAGAACTGTTCAAGTGAGGTTCGCCGACCATGTTGAATCATATAATCAGCAACTCAGTCAAACGCAACTAATGAGTAGTTTAACTGACTATTTAAAAATATAAATAAAAAAACACCATATCACTAGTTCTATAATCTAGATTTACTAAATAACATAATATAGATTCTAACTTCGGCCAAGATCAATTTTGGGATAGCCTAAACACGATGGATCCCGATACTCTCTGTCAATATTTAACTCAAGATTATTTAAAGCCTAGAAACGAAGTAAAATTGTTTAATCAAGCTCTAAAATGGTTCAAATACGATTTTCCAAACCGTGTGTTTCACGCAGAAAAGGTATTGAGTTGTGTTAAATTCGACGAAATGATGCCTGATGATTTAAATACATGCTATAGATCGTGTCTTGATATCATATCCATGTCGCCGGGAGTAAAGGATATATTTCTTAAGGCTTACAGGTTAATACAAATGTTTATGACTTAATAAAATAAAATTTTCCTCATATATAATAGCAAAATAAGTTTCCTTAGACTAAGGTAATGTTCTGCAGGAATCTCTGAGATACAAAAGAATTTATAAAAACGGTAATTTATTATAATCCTCAATAGACTTCCAAATTAATATGGAAACGATTTGTTTGTCTAGCTACAAGTCGAGTGCGAATATCAAATCATATCATTTTGCCTCAACGATTTTATTCTTCTAAAATTCTTATTCGATATCTCTTAATTTTCTAAGTTGTGATATAATATTCGCATTTCTCATAATTTCGGCCAAATCCATAATTATTCATTTTAAATTGCATAGTAATCAATTAATTTATTATCCAATACAAAAAAAATAATTGTGATGATGATCAATCAGTTATGATAATATCTGAAACTATAAAATGGGTTTGGGTTACATATTTTTTATTTCAAATTTTAACATTTTTAGGTCTTTTTTTTTTGCTGATAATATTTTTTCATGTATCCTCAGTGTTTAAGATTTAAAAAAAATGTAAATTTTTATGAAAAAAATTAATATAAACAATGAAGAAATATTTAAATAAATTTTAACTTTTTGCTAAAATTTAAAATAGAATATTTGAAAAACTTTTTATATTTATCAAAAATAATTTATAATCCTCATTTATGTCTACAGGGGAAAGAGGACTGCCCCCCCCCCTAATCTAGCTAAGTTAAATTACATTTCTTCAAAGGTATTTTTTTTGTTAAACGATAATTTATAAAAATTGGTGTCAACTAGCAAAATTTTCTCATGGCCAACATAATCTATTTCCATTTTTTTTAAAAAAAAGTTTTACAAAAATTTGTAAACTTAACTTTTATGATATTTTAAAACTCAATTAAATTCACTATTTATAATGATGTGAATCGATATAACATTTTATTTTGAAATTTTCAGTTTTCCAAAAAAAAACAAAAAATGAACATTTTTTTGTTAAAAAAAATAAGAGTGAAAAAGCCAAAGAAAAAAAAATCTATATAAATAAATAATTAAAATAGAATTCCCCTTAAATCAACTTGATGAAAATTAGTACTGTTTACTAACTTGTTTTTAAGAACCGCTAACTCACAATTTTAGGCATAAAAATATTACGAAAGGTTTGGAAATCTAATAACGAGATCTCGAGCGAGGGTTAATTATTTTGGCAAAAATCTCATTTTAAAATAGGCTAAATGGAGCCGTCCAATCTTGCATTCCCAGTTAGCGCAAATTAGCGTTATACAAAAATTGAGGTAAAATTATTATATTTATATCATATTATGTAATACTTGGCCTTGATTTTGGGCTAACTTGAATGCAGGTTAACAATACTACTGATCGGGCGACTATATTCCTACCCTGACAATAAATCTGCCTAAGATAATCGCTTGATTTTCCACTTTATAACAAAGATAGTGAGGATAGAAAATATATAATTATAATATATCTGGCCAGGATCAAATTTACTATGTCGAATAGTGAATAATTATATTTAATCCCCCTCCCCCTTCCTCAAAAAAAATAAATTCTGCTTTATTTTAAAACTTCGTATATAATCTATTATTATTCTATTTTTTTTTTACTCTCTTCCTCCTATCCGTCCCAGTAAGTACTAGTTCCAATAGGTAACGCTTCCAGTCATCAAGTCAGATGCCAGATAAGGGAAGGCCAATTTATAAAACATGTGCGATTATTACAATATATATTTTTATGCCCATTATGTTTGAAATTTTTATTGTAATTTATTTTTTATAAAGATGAATGATTTTGTTAAAAAATATCTCATTACGATATTTTATTTTATATTATTTTATGTGTAAGATAAGAGGTCGATGCGACCATTCTGAAAGCCTGAAAACCTGGCCTGTCTGGGCGAAGCCGGACCGTACAAATTATTTTACGTACCGAGTCGGGTAAGAATAAATATGGGTCGGATTGGGTAAGAATAATTAAGGGGTGGGACGAAATTAAAACTAATTTATGCAAAGATGTTTAGGGTAGAACTTAATCTTGTACAGATAATGTTAAAATGTATAAACGCATTATTTAAATTTTTTTCAGGGAAGTATCCTTAAACTCAATTATGAATTTGATTTAATGCCATAGAAGTTAACAAATCATTTATTTTATAGCATTTTATGTTTAAGCACATTTTAATATACTTTTTTAAAACCACTCCAAAATTATTTTCATTCCAATTTGCCTTTAAAATTTTATATAAGGATCTCTACTACCGTAGAATTGTTTTTTTGTTATAATATAAAAAAATTTTTAAAAAAATTAAAAAATATATAATATCATGTTTCAACTAACTACCTACTTTCTTTAATTATCATAATAATATAAAATAGGAAATTTTATCATTTTTTAATGATATCATGCAAATGTATTACATAAAATAAATGTTTATATACAGAACATTTATGAATTTTTGAAAAGCATAATAACAATTATACAATAAAATAACCATAATTTATTGTGTTTAAGACCAAATTGAATAATTAATCAGAATAATAGTTATCTTATCTTTTTTTAAAACAAATTGTGATTATTTGAATGTTCTAACTTCTAAAAAAGATGCAGATAAATTTACATATTGATCAATTTTTATATAAATGACCATATAGATAAAACTGATGGTAATAGAGACGAAATGTGCTAATTATAGATAAAGCGTAATAATATATGACATCGATGCCAATCTAATTTTATTTTTTAGGGTTATGTTAAACAAAACCTAAGGTAGTGTTGAACGACGGCATTTTAATTTTTTTTGTTCCGATATTGCTAATGAAATTTTTACTTTTTAAATGGCCTGGTAGCTTACTGATATACACTCCGGTTGAGGTGCGGAAAAGTCAGTTTTGAACAATTTTAATATTTTCTGAAACTGACCTACTCGATCAATTAGTAGAGGGTTAGAGAGATGTTAGAAAGATATGTGGCTATAATAAAAAAAAATTAAATAAAATTTGGCACTGTCAATCCAAACAAGAAAAGCAAAATACTGCACTAACCTATTTTTTAACTGTGTTTTTAATAAATAGAGTGAATTATATGGTTTGTTATATATTTTATATACAGTTTTGGATAAGAAAAAATAGTTACTTTAAAATATTATACTTTAAATCGTTAGCTATGTCATTGTTATGAATAGAGGATATAAATATATTTTTATTCACGCAAAAGGTAAGAGGTGCTATGATCCCAATATCATTCGCCATTAGTAGAAGAAAAAAAATTAAAAAATTTTATAACTAACAACCCCCCCCCCCTTTATGCTAACAAAATATTACATCCCCAATAGCAAGGCCGGTATCTTAAATGAATTTGATAAATTTTTTGATACAATAAAAAGGATAAGGTCTCTGTGGTGGTAATAATAAAGTTATTATATCTGATATAATAAATGTTCTAAATGCGATAACTTTGATAATCAAAATTTGCGGAATACGAGAGAATGATAGGTATCAAGTTGACAAAGGGGACTTTTTCTACCTGCTTGAGGTATATGATAAATGTAATCCTTCCCAAATCAACTTTATTTTCGAAAAGTAATTAGTCCATTTGGAATAATATTCATAAGAACTAATTAAAAACTTTGACTACACTAAAATTAGTTACAATTTACGATAATTAAAAATAAAAAATAATTAAATGGTAATAACTTAATTGAATCCAGATAAAAACTTACTACACTATCATTAGTTATAATTTACGATAATTAAAAATAAAAAATAAAATGGTAATAACTCAATAATTCCAGAGTAAAAAAAATCTGACCATATAGCAAACAAAATATTATTTTTAGAATTAAAATCAACACTCATGGAATTTAATTAAATGTAATGATTTATGAACATATTTTGTATTTTATTATTATTTTATACCAAATAAAGTGAATATTATCATAAAAAAATATATAACTCAGTCAAATATCGGTCAATTGAGTCAAGCCGAACTCTGTTTTTATATAATCTATTAATTTAAATATATTTACAATTGTTTTAGTTTAGTTTTCTTTTGGATAAAAAACAAATCCTAAGATCTGGTATAGAGGGAAGGGGGTGTTTCTTGAAAGCTCTCCAAAATTTTGATAGGGCTAGGGCCAGCATCGCCTAGTGACGTAATCATCCATAGCAGAATATTAGACTGTTATATGTTGTTCAGAAATTAGTTCAATTGTTTCAATATTTTGATAAGTGCCAAGTTAAGGGGATTGCAACTAGCATTTAAACCTATAAATTTATCATTAATTTAGATGTTATATCCAATTTTTTTTATTATCAATAATTATATGTATTTTGGTTTTACTAAACCACCCGACGCGGCGCAAAAATGAAAAGATTTAAGCTAAGTAGAAATTATGCATAAATAATAAATCATGTAAAATCACAAAAAAGGCATGGAAAAAATGACATGAAATTTGCAAAGCAAGCAAAAAAATGCAATAGTATCACTTAACTACCAAAATGACTGAAAACAAACAAAATGGTACAAAATATGCAAAAGAAGCCTAAATATTTAAAGAGCACAAAATAGATATACAAAGCAGACAAAATATGCAAGGAACATATAAATGGCAAATTTAATAATAAAGCAATATCAAATAAAAACCTGTAAAAAATAAAAAAATATATAATAATTACGTAAAGAGACAATGAATAACAATGACATAAAATGCAAAATGCACGCGAAATGATGCACAATACACTAAAAGCGTGCAGTATTATGGAAAAGCACGCAATATGATAAGAAAGCAAGCAAATTATAGAAAGAACAAGCAAAGTATGCAAATAGTAGACCAAACGATGAAGAAATTTCGCAAAATTAGCTAAAACAATGCAAAATGGTGCATTATTAACGAAAAACGCAAAAGATGTTAAATAAGCAAAAATTATGCAAATATTACACAAAAATCTGTTTAAAGATGAGTGAAATTAAAACGCGATTAAAGCTGAGAGTAAACAGGACAGATAAGTCGATATTATTTATATAGACTTATGATGTTGAATATATAGGATTGTCCAAAAAAAAATTCAAAACGCGTTAATTATTTTTTTTTATAAAATCCATTATTTAATTAAAAAATATTACATAAATCTATAAATTTTTCACATTAAATCAATAATATAAGTTTTTTTTAAAAAAAAATAACATTAGTCAAAGAACATAAAAAACATAAATATACTTTTCAAAATATTTCACAATTAGATTTATATGGTTAAATGATATTATTTAAAGTACATAAATACTTTTCAAAATATTTCACAATCAGATTTATGTGGTTAAATGATATTATTTAGATGAAACAATGTGAAGTGGAAGAAGATAAACGAATTCTAAAAAGAAAAAAATATAAAATTAAGAAACCATTTAAATTTCCGTTAAAAAAAACTTTTTATTTAAATTGTAAAAAATAATTTATTTAATTGTAGGTGTTTTTTATTTAAATAATTTTCCTATATGAGTATAATTATATATTTTAATAAAAATTAAAATCTTGTCTTTTGATCTTATTTAAAATGATATAAATGGTATTTTTGATGCAGATTTAATATATATCTAGATATATAAATTTAAACATTTTCTTAAATTTATAAAAAAAAGGTATTTTATTAGGTACAATACATATACATTTATTGATGAAATAAGATCTCCACATTTAAAATAAAAAGCGCAAGAAATTACATTTCTATTTTTTATTAAGCGTCATCATTAAATCTTAAGAAAACAAAACTGATTTTGTCAGAAATGTATATCCGCATGCATGGTGGATCCGGTCTGGTCTATAGGAGTGAAACAGTTATGTGAAAATAGTAAAAACAGACCAAACACACGTCAAGTTAACACAACAAAATATTGATTTTTATGTTTAATTCCTTCTACTGCTGGCTATCTTGCAGTTCGAGAGATTAAGGCGATTTTATCAGCTTCCTTCCCTCCACAAGGTTGCAATTTTTTTTATTATTAATAAACATTTAACAACAGTTGTAATTAGTTTATTAGTTTGTATAGTAATGCGTTATTACAAGATAACGTCCTCGAAGCTGATAATGTATTTTTAGTGTTTGTAACTCAATATTTTATCCATAAAAATATTATGCAAGCTTAAAGGTTATGCTCATAGATAGCATAAAGGTTTAGACATATATTAGCGAAATCTCGAGGCTTAGACAATCTTTTTCGTATTAAAATATTTGGTTAGCCTTTAGTTTTATAAAAATAGGCTCAAATTGAGCCGTTTAAGAACACTATTAATATTTAATGCTTTTTAAGTTAGATACAAATTTTAAATTTTTATAACTATTAAAAAAAAACAAATATAAAAACTAGTTTTTAGAAGAAATAGAAATGTCCCATCATTTCATTCGTATTTGAGTTGTATATAGTCTTTATCGGATGACATCATTAAAGAGATATCCTTAATTCATAATTAACGCGAACATACGGCGGAGAATACAAAAACACAGCGTATTTTGTGTAATTGGCCGTGCGCCAATTGTGAATACAGGGTTGGGGAGGATTTGATTGCGCATTACCATCATTTTTACCTTGGACTGAATATGACAAAAACTTTCCGATTTCTAAAAAAATTATAAAGTGAAACCAAATGTTAACAATATGTATATAATCTTTGTCCTTGCTAAAACAAAGTTGTCTCCTTCAACTTAAAGGATTCGAACCTGAAAGATAATTTACAATGAAGACGAAAAAAAATGTCTTCATATATTTTTTAGAATGTGATGAATACATTCTTTAAGGTTTATTGAGATAAGTGCTTAAGTTAGAGTCATTCATATACAATATTTGTATTAATAGAAGGTTCATCTTTCAATTTGATTTGGGTAATTTTTGGATATAACAGTAATAAATGTATATATATCCCCGTATTCGGTTACGGATAGAGATTTTAAATCGCTCAAATGTCAATCAGACTCTCGGATTAAATTTTTTTTATATGACCGGAAATGTATCCCAGCATTATAATGTCAACCCACTGTGAGTTTCAGACCCACGCGTCTTGAAGTTTGAAACCACTCTTAATTTATGTATAGGTTATCCACATAAATTTAAATTATAGACAAAGGTTTATGCCGAAATTTTCTAAATTGTATAGAATAGGTATGCGTGATTCGGTTATATTCTTTTAAATTTTTTATTACTTATTAGGTCACATACTAATTCTATATATTATAAATAGCATTAAATGATTTTATATAAATGAGTATTATATATATTAATATCTATTTATTTTTTATTAAGGTCAAAATTTTTTTTAAATTTTATAAATAAATAATAATTTGAATCTTAAAATATTTTTTAATAAAAAATTTAATCAGATTAAATATATGTAGTATAAGTAAAATCCAAAAAAAAAAATATTTAAAATAGACGCTTAAATTACTTGCTTAGATTGAACATTGATTTATCAAATGAAAAGTCATGGCATGGCAACCATTCAATGTTATATACATTTTGTCAATCTAGAGAGATGGTCAAAGTAAAAAGACCACTTTTGGAAGTCTTACTATTTACGTTAAGGTCCTAACTCAAAAATATGTTTTATCTAAGTTATTTATTTAAAATAACATCAAAAATTCAAAGAAAATCACAAATCTTACACTTATTTATAATATCTTTTTTTTTTATTAGGTTGACTTCAGGTTACAAAAAATATAATAAATTTTGAATAGTTTTTTGCTTTAAATGCAACTCCACTCTTTAAATTTTAAATATTTGCACCCCCTGAGAAATGTTATAAGACGATTATATTGTATATTATAGATGTTGCTAATAGATAAATATTTATAATTCGCCAAAAAATAGTTGTCCTTATAATAAATCATGTCGATTCAGGTGTATTAAAGCCGTGATTTTTAAGTATTTGCGATCATATATTATATTTTGAAAAAAAAAGATTTATTTAAAATTGGCAATAATTATAAGGTATATAATATATAAATTTTTTTTTATTGATTTTACAATAATAAAACATTTTTTATTTTTTTATATCATATTTTCCATAAAAATTAATAAAATTATATATTTATATGTGTTTTTTTATAGGCTTGGGACTTAAGGATTAGATTTAAATTTTATACCAAAAAAAATTTTCTAAAATGATATTAGATGACAAAAAAAAATAATATTGGGAATAATTTAAAATATTAAAAAAAGGTTCTTTTATGGAAAAATTACACAAAGCTGACAAAATTTGAAAGAAAAAAGGAAGAGAGAAAGAAAGAAAAAAAAAGGAAAGTGAAAAAAAATATATATTAATGATGAACATTTTTTAATACATTTTTTTTGTATGAAATGAAAATTTCATGATGAAAATCATTGGCACTTCAAACATTTAAAATGAACAATTCGAGTATTCAAAGAAGGAATGATGAAAAAAAATGATTCGGATATCCTCCCACTCTCATTCGTACAAAGTTAGCATATTTCAGTTCATAAAATTTTTTAAAAAAGGTTAATCATTGTTTTTTAAGATGACATAAAGATTAATAAAATATAAATTTAAGATAAAAGAGGGTTTCTAAGCGTCCAAACCAAGTGATCGTTGAGCTAATTTATGAAGTTTTTTTCTACTTAGCCATTTTTCCCCCTATTAAGACAACCAAAGACGCCCCCCCCCCCCCCAAATAAATAAACCTGGCTCTACGAAAAAAATTCTGGTCCATAAAAAATATCTACCAAAATTTTTCAGGCTTTCAAATTTAAACAAAATTATTGTCTATTAAATTTTAACCGTTAATAATTAAATCTTAATGGAAATACCAACAAAATTTTTAGAAAAAAATTATTTATAGAATTTATTATACCAATAAATAAACAAGAACATGTCTATAAAAAATATTAGTTATAAAATATCCAATCACTCATTCATCCCCCAAATGATAAATTTGGGCTAAAGGATTCAGCAATTAGAAAATGCGTTAGCTGAGAAGGGATTGCTAAAACATGAAAGCTCATATGCTCTTTTCAATTCAATAACAATATGGTATGATAAAAATCTTTATATATAAGGACCCTGAGATAACAACAATTTTGGTAAGCCAATAAATTAACCGTAATCGTTATTATCTTAAATCAATATTTGAGTTTGATGCTGCTTCAGCATTCAGGAAATACCTTTAAGATATAAAAATAATCTGGTAGGAATACCTGTTTTCTGAATTTATTTTTTGGTCTAATGATGAGGTTAATCAATATTACAATTAGTTTAAGTCCATATGGAATAACAATGTTATCGCGAAAAAGAAAAATAATAACGATATGATCTCCCTTCCCTCTCCCCACCCTCACCTAACTAAACGATATATTAAAGAAAGAGAACTAAATAAATAAATAATAAAGAAAAATAAAAAAGAAGACATAAAGAAAGCAGGGATCAACCGGAACTTCAGGTTTAAATTGTTTATTAATTTTTATTCGCTACGAGTGTAAACCTAATCTTAACCATTAAAAATTTTGCCCGAACCTGAACGGGATCTAGCAGGTGAATCAGTTTTTGAACCTTTTGATATCCAAACTGTTTTAAAGAATTGCAGGAAGATTGACAAAGGAAGATTGGATCCCGAAAAATTTGCATATCCAAAAAATCCACCCCCCCCCCCCTTGCCTAAACTTTTTAAAAAAATCGTAATTTTTATTATTTAAATTTTGTTAAGTTTAAGAAGAATAAGAACGATTAAAACCGTTATGATAATTTTTTTTTAATATTTTTTTTTGCACATTATACTACAATTTGAATATGTTCTATTGAGATTATGGGATCTCTTGGAATTCGAAATATCTCAATTTATATTTATAATTATTCTTTTTTTCAAATACGATTTTAATTAGAAATGTATTCCAACATGTATAGAGTATCCATGCCTTGAATTTCAGAAATTTTGCTGTTGAAATACTTTTAATTAGATCAGTTTGATATAATTTTTTTAAAAAAAAGCACAACAAAAGTTTATGGCGAAAATCGGAGGCATAACCCTCCCCCCTACCTCCCCATCGCAAATTTTCCTATTTTTGTAAATATCATTAAAAATTTTCTCCCTATACAACCTTACCTCCCTTTCCCCCAAAAAATGTACACAATCATTATAAGGAAGAATTTGAAAGAAAAATTAGTAAAAGTTAATAACTTTTAAAATAGGGAATATAATTAAAAAAAATTTAGAAAAATTACAAAAATCGAATATAGCCAAAGGTCAACAATAAGTGGCACCTAAATATCTCCAATATAATGTGTGGGGAAAAATTTACCTAATAGTCCCCCCTCCCCCGTTTATCTTAACAAAATCCTGTATACGCATATGGCGAAAATTGTCTGAAATTTATAGGGTAAGTAGACACATGCTGGAAAATATAATTCTGGTTTAAAATCAGGATTTTGTATTTTAAAAATCGCTTTCAGAATAAAAAAAATATACCACGATAAATAAACGCTATACATTTTATCCTATATAATTAATCAAATAATTAATAAGATATCGTTCCACGAGGTAAATATTTTATATATTTTTTAAAATATTATTATAAACTGAATTGGTTGTGTTGTGATTAATGGTTACTTTTATTTTTATTTTGACAAAAATATGCAATCCATTAGCAAATTTTTTTTTAAAAATATTTTTAATATTAGTTATGACAACAATTTTAAATCATATATTTTTTTTTATAATAAAAACCAAAAAAAATGTGTTATGGCAATTCGTATTCTTCGAGAGTTTTTTTTTATCAGGGTTGTGTTTTTGATTTGACCGGTCAAATAGGATTCGATCAATTGACCGATATTTGACCGACCAAATATCATAAAATACGGTCAAATATGGCCAAATAAATGTTTTTTAAGACATTAACTTTATTTTGTATATAATAGTAAAATTATAATCTATAACATTAATTTTATAATATTTTTTAAATAAATTGTCATTCAATAACTAATGTTTCGCTCTCCGTGGGAATATCTTGCTCTGGTTAAAATTCAAGTATATCATTTTCTTTAATATTTTAATCAATTTTCCTGTTGTCGAGATCTTCAATCGATTTCTGTTAATCCAAATTGACCAATTTCTTTCTGAAAAAGAATTAGAATTCGTTTTTTTCTACCATTTTTAATTTTTTTCTTCACATTTTTTAAAGTATGATCAGATCAAATACTCCTCAGACCAAATGACCGGTCAATTGACAGAATTTGACTGGTCAATTCTGACTTGCCAATCAAGTCTCTTGCTATTAAATGTCCTCAAACCTGTGTTGTTTAAACCGCTCGATTTTTAAAAACGGCTAGTCTAATATTTTAGTAAAAAATATTATGCAAGCCTGGAGATTATGCTTATATATGGCAGAAAGGTTTGGACTTCCATTAACAAAATCTCTAAACTTGCATAACATTTTTTAGGCTAAAATATTTGGTTAGACGTTTTTAAAAATCATGCAGTTTACAACACTACCTTTTTTTTCAATATACAGAGAAGAGAAGAGAAGAGAAGAGAAGAGAAGAGAAGAGAAGAGAAGAGAAGAGAAGAAGAGAGAGAAGAGAAGAATTACTATATTAAATCTGTGCAAAAAGTGCCATTCTATGAGGCTTATAGAGGTCTTACCAAGATTTATATTTTTATTTTATAGAAATTTTACCAAGGTAGTCGGCTGCCATAGTGAAATAACGACTATAATTCAAAATGTTTAGAAAAAAAAAGTATTTTAATAATAATAAAAAGAGTGAAAACCCCAAACAAATATAGCCAAAGGCTTATAATAGGTGAACCTAAAAATCCCATAGATTTGATTTATCGAAAAAATATACATTTTGCTAAAAATGTGGATTTGGAACACTATAATACTCGACCGTCGAAGATTCTCTATCTAACCGTTATATTTATTTTTTATATAAATAAAAACCTCATATTACTAAAATTTTACTTACTTCTTTCTTCCCATATAAAATGACAAAATCTTTTAAAATTATTTTATTTTTAACAGGATTCTTTAAGTTTCATTCCTTTGAATATATCGTTTTAAAAAATATCAAAATAATCACCTTTTTTTTAAAAAAAAAATGTATAGATTTATAGGTTTTTTTCCCTTTCTTTATTAGAAAAATTTTCGGACATATTTTAAAAATTAAACAAAAAAAGTATTAGTTTAATGACCAAAAAAGGATAATAAATGTAATGTTAAAAAAATAAAACAGATACTAAAAAGGCATGCGTGTTTAATGTTAATGATTTTCTTTTTGATATAGGTGAATTTTGCCATTTTATTATAGTAATGTAAGTCGTGTGATATAGTAAAGATAGGTGATTTATTTACAAAAAGCAACAAAAAATAAGAAATATTAAAAAATAGTAACCCTTCCCCATCTTTCCCTCCCCCGCCATGAAAAGATTTTGATTGACTCGTAACTGACTAGTATAGACTGAACACAATATGTTACTTCTGAAAAAGAATTAAAAACCCCATCTTCTTTTCGGTGCCCAGACCGGAAGGAAGATTTACCGACTAAATTAATAGTATATCGTATTCATTTTTTTTTTTCAAATTTATTTAAACATTTACAAAAATATACGACATAATATTTAAAAATATAAATCGATATAAAAGATAGATGTTTTAGTAACAAAAATTTGTTATAATTTTATCCATTCCTTCTGCTCTTCATCTTATTCTTCCTTTTCCGACATCGAGACTATCTTAGAGATAATCTTCAATTGTCCTTTTTTTTGTCCGGGTTATTGATCTGATCTTTATGGATGTTACCTTTATTATTCGTAATTAGATAACATCTCTCTTAGTCACGTGCCAAGTAAATCATTTAAAATTGGGGAAGAAGCACAATCATTTTTTGATCTGTTCTTTGGCACAAATAATAATATTTTCTTTTCCCGAAGTCGAATTTCTTCCCAACTGAACTCGGTCGTTCGGGATCGGCCGGGCGGATAGATCGAAAATTTAACATTAATTTATTTAATCTCCCTAACTTAATTAAATTAACATTAAGAAGATAGGAAAACGATCATAAATTTTTGTAAACGTTTTAACCCGAGATTTTAATAAAGATCGACCACCTATATTATTCATTTTTTTAAAAACATTTATTACATTTTTGTTGTTGAATTTTATACAGTCAAGATGGATAATCTCAAGGACATTATTTTGAACCACATGACCTGTCAGATTTGACAAGTTATTAATTAAAATGATTAAATTTTATTTAATTTACCCTAACCCATCTCTCTAACATTTAATCTTACATAATGGTTTAACTTTAAATGTATTGCATTATCAATTCCTCTAATTAAAATGTTTCATTTATTTAAATAAATATAACCCTCATACCTCGCTTATGTCTCTTAGAACATTTTAAAATGAATGTTTGCTTTCCTAGCATCATCTATTAATTATTTTCAAAATTACTTATAAAATTTTCTAGAAAATATAAGCCAATTTTTTTTAGCGATTTAGAACGGGAACTCCTATTCTCTGCTCCAGTTGAACGCGTGTTCTGCACAGCGAAAGCTGTGTTGAGCTTATCTGATCAAGATTTTGAATATCAATTGTTGTTAAAAATAAACAAAAAATTATTACAAAATAGTAACTTGCTTATCTTATAATATATTATTTCCTTTTAATTTTATTTCTACTACCTATGGAGAAAAAATAAATAAAAAGAAAATTTATATATAATATTTAGTATGTTTTTTTAAGTGTAACGTTACTTTTTTGAATATAGAATAACGCGTTTATTTTTTTGACGAGGTAACGAGTAATGATAACGTGCCCCCTTTTTTCAAACAAAACGAGTAATGAGTGACGCATTCTGATTTCTCCGAATTGTCGATCATATATATATGCCATATTAATATTATTGATAATTTAGAATGTAAGCAAAAAATTCTTTAGCTTACTAACACCAAACTATTTTTAGTATTTATTTTATTTTTATCACAGTATACTTTTGTTATTAATTCTTTATTTGACACTTCTTTTCGTATTTATCATTTTGTTTTTGAAATCTCATCATAATAGATATTGGAAAATTAAAACCCCAGTCCAGAAGATGTTATAAAAGTGAAGGATGTTGATGTTAAAACTATTTTTTTAGATAATTTGTTGTTAACGGTCAAAAAAATACTCGTTTTGAATTTACAAAACATTTTTTTTTGTTAAAATAAAAAAAACTTCAAAAATCAAAGTTTTCTTTATCAGATCCAATATATATGTTTCCTCATTATATTCTTAATTAGATTAAAATTAAATAAAGGAGGAGGGGGGGGGGTTACAATTTATTGCATTCGATTTGTCTTAAAATATTGATTATTATTAAATTAAAGATTTTAATCGAATACCGATATCAAAATGTTTAAATTATATTTTGAATGTGCACCAACCTTCTTTTTTTTTTAAAATCTATCAAAGATGCCTTAAAATAATAAAATATGATTGTCAAAAAAATTAAAGACGGGGCTGGTTCTGTCCTGTCTTAGTCTGGTTCAATGGATTATCTAGAAAAAATTGTCCATCTTATACGATGCGTTTACAGAATAAAGAATCCCGGACAGGACCTATCCCAGCTTTGTTGATTATAACTTGTTTTATTGTCTTAAAGCAATGCGCCTTCCTTTTTATTATAACTCAGTCAGATCAAGACACCAAAATTTTTTAGAATCGATTGAAAGCACTATTTTTAAAAAAGCGCATTAATCAATTTGAGAGAAAGTTTAGTGGGAAAAGAAAAAAAAATTGTAAAAATTGATATCATGCATGAACGGGAAATATTGATCTTATGCCAATATTTAGTGCCTGGTCAATATTAATGCTTATTAATTCCTTAATCAGTTTCAATAACCATAAAACAAAAATCGGCTTAAATAGAAAAAAATGAAAGCTTATTAGCTATTTTTGGAAGTGTGCATTCTGAAAATATTTAATAGGGCACCCTATTTTTGGATTTTTTTAGTGTGTGCTTCAGATAAATATTTGGTTAGAAAAGAGTCACAAATACACTTTATTCTTAAATTTAAATAGCCTTTTTCTTTTAAGGCTGTTTAGAGGAAGTGATTCAAAGATAGCAATTCTGATGAGTCTTTGATATGCATTCACATAGTTTTTGAGATAATCCTTCTAATCACCCCCCCCCCTTCATATGCTGCTAATTGGGCGAATGTCTTAATCTGGCTTCTGTAAAGCTAGTCTTCCATAAAATGGGGAAACAATGGATTAAGTAGCCCTCACCATCTTATAGGTTGCAAAGATTAGTCAATGCCTGCCTGCCTGTAATAGAAGGAGAAAGCAAATTGTCAACATTTATGATAGACTAAT
The DNA here is from genome assembly GCF_954871325.1 of Gordionus sp. m RMFG-2023. NCBI lineage: Eukaryota > Metazoa > Nematomorpha > Gordioida > Chordodea > Parachordodidae > Gordionus > Gordionus sp. m RMFG-2023. The sequence continues at coordinate 9,089,898 of NC_088777.1, forward strand.
CTGATACCATCTAATTTTCCTGCGTAGCCTATTAAAAAGGAAATGATTGGTTTTTCATTAAAAAACGTTTTAAAGCACATTTGCTGTTAAAATTATTCTGCTTTTTTAAAAAAATATTTTGAGCGAAGATTTGTCTGGATATTTTGAGTTGTCATTTTTATCGATATATTTAGCCACTTAAGTATCTGGACGTTATTTTATAGAATTTACTTTCGCTCTTTTATTTTTTCCTACTCCATTACAATATTTTAAAAGCTGTTTAAATATTTAATATTACCACACTCTCACGGATAATGATTAAGATACATATTTTATTTTCGGATCATAAAAATTACAAGTGGATTAAAATTATATTTAAAAGTCAAAATAGGAGGAGGTGTGGTGGGGGGGGGGGGGTGAGGTGAATTAATAAATGATAAAAGAAATGGAATAGTTTGAAGACCTTTAATATGTGTTTTTTTAAATTTGCTATTCTGGGCAAATATTTCCAATACTTATACACTTGCATTATAAAGCGATAAAAACTAATAATTGCTGAAACTATATCTATCGTTATTTATCTTCCTTATGAGCATAACTCTTCATAAACAGTTAGCGCGAATTTGAGGCGATGTATACCATAATGAATGTAAAAATATTATTATTTATTATCATATTTTATATATTTCGCCGCTAATTCGCTTTAATTATGATCGCAGGGTACGAAGATTTACTTTTTCAGGGATTTAAAACAAATGAGGTTCTGGTCATGAATCAGGTGAACCGCTCGTTCTTTGGAATGTCTCGATATACTCATAATAAAATATTTGGTTTAATTTATTTTTTTACCAGCCAGTGGACCAAATAGTATATATATATTTAAAGAGCCATGTATAAGAGGTATAAACTTAAGTAGAAAAATTAATTTGACATATTCACCTGGTTATGCGGGTAAATATGAGAGCGAATAAACTGATTTTTTTTAAATCGATATAATATCCCTTTACAATTATCAAATTGTCATTAGCCCAAACGAATGTAAAAAGACTTTTCTATAACAACACTCATGTTTTTACTTATATGTAACTAACATAAAAGATAGATTTTCTTTAGATAACAATATACTTGATTAGTTTTAAAATTATTTGGTTTCTTCCCAGAATTTTATAACAAATTACTTACTCATAATTATAACTACAAATATAATATTTTTTAAAAAAAGTATTAAACACTTTTATCGATTAAATCTTTAAATTTGTTGTACAATATAAATGTGATTGATATATAGTAATTCATTAAAATAGATAAAAGATATTCTTTGTTAGACTCATAATATATTTTTTTTTTAAAGAAAAACCCTTTAATCATTCTGACACGGTTGGATTCTTAGAAGGAAAATTGAATACTAAATATTTAGTTAATATAATTATTTTTAAATGTTAAAATTCGTGATTTGGATTTATCTTAAGATTTTTTTTTCGCCTCCATTATAAAAAGGAAAAAATGGTCTTAAAAAAATATTAATTAATTCAAAAATACCGAAAGAAAGATAAGTTTTTTTTGATTTATTTCTTGTTTGAAGATAAATTTTTTTTTGGATTATTTATACAGAATAATTAATCTATCAAGATTGTTAATTGATTTTTTGTTGTTGTCGTTTAAAACAAAAATGATATACTTTTATTATCAAAATGGATTCAAGGTCACAATTACAACCAGACTATTCCCTTAAAGGATAAAAGACGCAAAATGTAGTTAATTATTATGTTTTTCTTTCTTTCTTTCTTTCTTTCATTTCTTTCTTTCTATTCTTTCTTTCTTTCTTTCTTTCTTTCTTTCTTTCTTTCTTTCTTTCTTTCTTTCTTTCTTTCTTTCTTTCTTTCTTTCTTTCTTTCTTTCTTTCTTTCTTTCTTTCTTTCTTTCTTTCTTTCTTTCTTTCTTTCTTTCTTTCTTTCTTTCTTTCTTTCTTTCTTTCTTTCTTTCTTTCTTTCTTTCTTTCTTTCTTTCTTTCTTTCTTTCTTTCTTTCTTTCTTTCTTTCTTTCTTTCTTTCTTTCTTTCTTTCTTTCTTTCTTTCTTTCTTTCTATCTTTCTTTCTTTCATTCATTCATATATTCATTCATTCATTCATTCATATATTTAGGAGAGAGTCTTGTTAGAAATAGTATTATTAAAAGTTACTTTTGAAAAGTGACTAGGTAGATAGCTGTCACTTTTGCAACATTAAACGTAAGGAAATCAGATAAATTATAAGATTGGTTATAATAATTAATTTATGATATATAATTTAAAATAAAGCAAAAATCAGATAAATCAAAAATGGAAATGAAGATGAAAGGAGATCAATTAGGAATGATGGATTCTTAATTATGTTGCAGGATTCGTAAAAATGTAAGGTTGATTGATAAAAAAATGCTCATTAAATCGTGATCTGCTATGGGTTCTTATAAGGAAAATTTAATGTGATATGATTAGTTAAGTTTAGGGATATAATAATGTTATTCTTTAATTCTCTGCACAATTTCAAATGAAAAATTAACAAATGCAATAAAATGGATATAGTGCCCTATCCCCCATTTACTGCTCATCCTTTGAATTTAATACATATTTTATTTAAAAATACGTAATGTTAGTTAGGGATTACATTCTAATTTTAAATATGAATGATGTTTAAAATTGATTAATATTACTTAATCATTTATCACTAAAATAGCTTCCTATCTCCTAATAGGCATATCCAGGATTTTGCTAAGGGAAGGGGAGTGGCTGGTCTTTAGGTCTAGATTTTAACAAAAATAATTTTGGGGTTTCACTTTTTTTTTCTTCATAAAAATATAGCATTTTTTTTATAAAGATTTTGAATTTTATTTTAAAATTGTATTAAACTTTTACTAATTTTTCCTTAAAATTCTTATTTATAGCGATATCTTGTATAAATATTTGTGAGAGGTGGAGAATGAATCAAATTTGTGAAGGGGGAGGGGAATTTTCCTCTCCACCCACACTTAATTATACGTCTGTATCTTTTATACTCGCCTATTTGTCTTTCAACAACAACCGTCTTGGATTTATGTCGCTGAAATTCGAAGAAATCTTATTTTTTATTTACAAATATTGGCCAGTATAATAAAAGTGACAACAAATTATTAATTCTAGTATCTCTCTAGTCAATTTCATAAAAGGATTAACATTTTTATCATCATATCTACCATGATGTTGTATTTTCATTTTTTTCCATATTTTGAAGCCTTTTGGGATTAACATTTTATATTAAAAAAATACATTGCGAAAGTTGATTTTAATTATTCTCTTTTATCTTTTGAGGGAATTCAAGAATTGGAGCAATTATCCATATCTAATATGAGCATTACTGAATAAGTATCTACCGATTTTTTTATACAACCAAAATCCTAGAAAATGCTTTTTTTAAAAAAATATTAATAGGAAGACAGGGGATTGTTTGAGCCAGCGGTTCTTACGAGAAGCTCAGAGTTTTATTCTAAAATACTAAACTCCAAATGATCACTCATTATTTTCTTCACCAAAATATTAAAACTTTGTTATGTAATCCGGCTATTAATTTTTTTTTAAAATATAATGGATCATATATATAAAAAAAAGGTTTTAGGCCACATTATATCAATTTAATTCTTAAAAGCAGAAACCAGTAGGTGAGACCGAAAAATGAAATGAGCTCTAGGCTAAAAGTTTGAAAAGATTAAAAACCCAGGATTGGGTGCCTCGCAAAAATATTTGCAAATGTATATCAAAAAAATATTCAAAATATTTTTATTTTTAGAAATTCTGGGCTTAGCCGTAAAAGGTCCAAAAGTAAAATTCAAAAATTTTAATGTTTTTTTATAAGTTATTTTTAAATTTTTTTTTGTTAAAAGCATTATTTTTATCATGAAAAACTATATTATAAATAATATATAACTTTATATCTACAAATTTATACCCTTTTATTTTACCCCGTGCATTAAGCACAAATCCCCGGTATCTGGCTCATTATTTCCCGAAGGTTATAAATTAATATTGTGGTAAAAGTATTATATATTTATTTATATGATGTAAAAGTAAGCAAAGGAGAACAAACGCAATACTATTTATCATGAATTATCAAGGTAGTTTTAAATTTTTCCATGTTCGTATTTCAGGACTGTGACTAGAGTTGTTAAAAAGCCCGATTCGGGTAGATTTTAAAAAACGGTCCGATAAAGATTATAACCAAAATAACATTATGTAAGCCTAAAGATTTCGCTCATAGCTGAATGCTTGGACATCTATTTGTCAAATTTCGATGCTTAATCTTAATTGGGTCGTTTTGAAAAAATCAACTCAAATCAGGCTTTTTAACAACACTAGCTCTGACACCCCCCCCCCCCCATCCACTTATCCTCGATCTTGTCAAGTTATGAAATACATGGAATTGAGGGCTATTTTAAAATAAAAAAGATGCGATTTTACCTGAATCCTATTTCTAGCATGTCTAGAGCATTAATACCTCATAAATTTCAGACGTTTTTTGTCATAAACTTTTGTGTATTTTTAAATTTATTTATAAAAAAATAACACAGTCTAGAAATGATTATAAATTAAATATTGTTTCATAAGATCAATGGCAAAATTGTTTGAAATTTAGGGTTGGGTAAATAGATTTTTCCCGTTTAAATCGAGTTTTACAAATTTAAAAGAATCACCCTTGGTAAATGATTTATCAAATACTAGATTTTGAATACCCTCTAAATTACAGTGTTTTTCTTTAGCCAAAAATTTTTAAAAATTACTTTTTTTTTAGATAACATTTTCAAAATTACATTTGTTATAAAAAATGACAAAATTTTAAGGAGGATCTTAAAATTTCCCTAAGGGGGGTCCCCATGCCCCCCTCCCCCTTTAGGGACTATATCCCGTTACGACTTATAATTCTATCCCAATAAATAAAAAAAATTGGTAAGATGGCATGTATGATATGTAATTTTTTTAAAAAAATAATTTCATCCTTACATCAAAAGAAAATATTTCCAATTTATGTAGTAAATTATTATCTCAAAGCTTCTATTTTGACATTATCTATAAATCCCTCCTACCAACTTCTAATTATTCATATTCAATTTTTTCGCGATGAGTCAAAATTCTCGTCTAGATAAACCAATTAAATAAAAAATAAATAATGATTAATGTTTATAAATTTTTGTTAATTTTACTTAAACATTATATCCACTAATGAAGATTTGCTAAAATTCTTGTCTTTTTATTCTGAGGCCTAAATTAAAAGTATCTAAAATATTAATACTGTAAAATAATGTGTGTTTTTCTTTTTTTTTTAATTTTCAAACTTCATTTTTATTGTTATATAGGCCAGGGGTTAATTGTAATTGATTCCACTGTTGTCAATATAATATAGGAATAAAATATAATTCCATTAAACAAATCAACCTCAAAAATGTCTTCATTTATTTTAAAAAGTGTTAAATTGATATATATATATATAATTATTTCACAAAAGTAGACATTTTAAATTTTACAATAAAATTATTTTGACTTAAAATAATAATAATTTTAAGATTGTTATAATTTTTTTTAAAAAAAATTCAATTATTTCTATTATTTTCAAATAAATTTTAAAAAAAAAGGGAGGAGAGGTGAGGGGAATTAAAAATATAGTCAGGCATAGAGCTAAGGATGAAGTTAATATTCGATCAATATATCTTGAGAGATATTCATTGTCTAAGGTATAAATTTCCTTAAGGATCTCCAGTGATTGTTGTTAGCTTTTTACCTAAAGTTTTTAATATGGTATAATAAGAAAGGGTAAGAAAAATACCTTTTCTATTGGAAATATTTATTATGTTGGGATAGCAATGGTTGCGCATTATGCGTTTGATTTTGCAAACCCATCAATACAGGTACACAAAAGATTGCCCTTTCGACTAAGGCGTAAGAGTGACACTGTCTAGTCTTTTATTGCCAGAGATATTAAATTGGTTCTAAGGTGGAAGGAATGTTGGCTGATAGCAGCGCCATATGGATTAGATTGTTAATTGCCCGGTGGAGGGATGTCTGCCTTTAAAAAATTTGCAATGTAAGGAGTGTTAATATCTATACCATATTTAGGGGAAATGTGCCATAAATGGCCATGTGTGAAGACTGGCCACCACCCTTTAACTTTTTATCTATTGGACTAATTTCTCTCAAAATTGGTCAAAATGTGTATATTTATGATATGTACCTTACCTAAGTTCATTTATTGAATAGAGCAATTCATTAAAAAAATATTTCAAATAAACCTTTTTTAGTACCTCTTTCTGGAAAAATCACTTACACATTTTTTTGTTTGGTGAAAAAATTACTAATTTAGATTACTGATATTTTATATAAATATTATGCTTAGGCATTTAGCATTATTCACACAAAAAATTAAACTTTAAAAGCTTTATTTAATATACATATAAAGGCGCTTAATAATAATAGAGAGGTGAGTATTGACTGGCCATGTATAGATTGGCCACAATTCACACATCCACATATTAATATTAAAATGAAAAGCTCTTGCAAAACAACATTTGGTGAAGTAAAATGATAAATAAGCTTAAGAATGTTTAGTAAAATGATAATTTAGATATTAATTTATAATATTATCATTAAATAGATGTGGTAATAAATTGAGATTTTAATACTAATTATTAAATTAGTGCATAATTAATTATTTATATAACTAAAATATGTAGAAACATTAACATAGGTCTTTTACAATTATTTCATATTGTATTTTTCATATTTATAATAAAATTAAATAATATTTTATGACCAATTTCCACAGAAAATAGATAATCGCTCTCATTGAGTTTTCTGACTTCCTCGTTCTTTTTAAAAAAATCTCATTTTGAGATATTGAACAAATATTTTTTATGTAATTTAGTAAATAAATTTTCTTATGAATTAATCTTTAGACGTACTATTAGTTAAAATAAATAGGTCTTCCTTCATCAACATCATCTAAGGCAGTGGCGTATCCAGGATTTTCTTATAGGGGGGAAATTTTTTTTGGGGGCTTCGCCCCCAAACCCCTTTTACCTGGCCTTCGGTCAGCTTTCCCCCGGCCTTCGGCCGGGTCTTATTTAGCTATTCTATTAAATTATGAATAATTTAATAATAATTATATTTCTATTTTTAACTATTATTTACTAATTCGTGCTTATGGATAGGATATTACAAGCCTCTTTTTTATTATTTCAAGTTAGGTATATTATATTTAATAAAGTTTTTTTAAATGTAAAGGTTTATTTATAGTAAAGTTGAAATAAAGTGTAATGTCATTTTTTTTATAAAATTTGCTTTAAAAACTAGCCTCAGCTTAAATTCTCATACAATATAAGTAGAATATAATTTTTTTTATTGAAAATACTAATAGTAGTTTAAAATATTGACTAGAAAATAATTAAATTAACAAGTTTTTTTTAACTTCTTATCAAATACAAGATTTTTAATTATTTAGTTTGTCTTTGGAACCAAATCTCTGTGTATATTTAACAGAGCTGACCCATTTAGCCAAGATTCAACTTCGTAAATATGTTTTCAACCTTCTCAAGTTGGAAAAAGTCCTTTCATTCGTACATGTTGTAATAGGCAAACATGCAAGAATATAAAACAACTTCGAAATATTAGGAAATTGAGCCAAGGTTTCTTTACACCGATTGAGCGCATCAATAGCATGCTCAGGTAAAATAGCTAAACGTATAAATATTTATACCACAATTCGAATTCACTAATTAAATTTATTTCAGTATCAATCTCATAGGAATAAAATTTTTCTAAATATTTAATTTTACCAATAGTGGCATTAGAAAATGAAGAAGGATCTTTGGGTAATAAAACTTGAAGATTGCTAAAGACTTGTTTTTTATCTAAAACCCGTACTTTTATTTGCTATAAAAAAGTATCTAAGAATGGGATGAAAATGGATATTTTATAATATTCTTCAGTTGAGCCAATATTTATTTTCATCTCAATAATGGCCTAGGTGCTAGACGAGGTTTAATTAGTATTATATCATAAAATTTAGCCTTCGATTCAACGTCTAGATAAATATTATGAAAATATTTATCTACATTCATTCTTATTGTATCTACCTGTTCATGTATATTTTCCGCCAAATCAATAACTTGAACCAAATCTAAATTTGGTTTTTGTAAATTTCTACAAAGTAGTGAGCTAAAAATAATTTATTGATGCAACTAGCAGCAATGATAAACTCTGATTGATCAATTGAATTCAATAATGATATCGCTGCTAACGACACATTACTTTTTTTCATGCTCAGCCTTATTTATAAATTATCGTTTGATTTCGATCTCTTTGACTAAATATTTTTACATTTTATTAATATTTTTGAATAATATGTTGGAAAATTGATATTCAAATATTTGTAAAATTTTGATTGGTGGGGGGGGGGGTCTGGGGGGTGGGGGTAAAATTTTTATTAGCTTAAAATGATATTTATGAAAATAGTCAAATTTGCGATGGGGGGGGAATTTCCCCCTTTCCCCCCATTGGTTACGCGCCTGATCTAAGGATATAATTTAAAGCTCTTTTAATTCCATAAAATGGAGAAGAGAAAATTAAAAATTTGAAATGTATAAATTGATAAGGCAAAATTTTTATCTCTGGCAATGATCTCAAAAAAATTTTAAGGAAACTGTGAAATCGAAAATAACTTAACTAATAAATTGATTGTCCTAATGAAATCATCCACATCATTTAGGGCTATGATAAAGCTTTTTTAATCCCATAAAATTAACTAGAGAAAATTGCAGTAAAATTTAATTCTGACATTGTGATTTCAAAAAGTTAATAAAGGTTTATAATTGAAAACATTCTTTATATAAATAAATTCTTACATATGTCATAATAAATATATTTATCTTTAATATGGGTAATTAATTTGTAAGTAGAATGAGGATAATGTTTTTTTATGATTAAAATTGTGATCATTTTAAACATTATAAGAATTAAGAACTCTATAGGGTAAATTTCCCCTACAGTTCATTGATAGTAATCTTAGTTTTTTAAAAATATATTTTGATTTCAATTTAATATTAATATATTGTTTTAATAAATAAATTAGTTAATTCAAAACAATTTTTTATACAATTAAAATAACAATTTATTATTAATATAATTGTTTTTAGTACTTGGGCTTCTATATTTTTCGTTCTGTTAATATGCTTGTTTATGCGGCCTACCAATAATTAATTCAATAAACCAAAATGAACTAACTATCTATTACATATCGGTTTATACTTCAGATTTAAATGTTTCCAAAAGATTGGCTCTTTTTTATAGATATAACCGGATTTCTTTATTGGTAGCAAAACTGATTTATTATAAATGATAAATATTAATCATGCACTAGGTATTAATGCAAACCCCATATCATATGTATCAATTTTCTTTTTGGTATGATTCTAATTTTAGGAATTTATTCTTATTTTGTCAATAACCCCCCCCCCCCACCCCCATTCCCCTTAAATAATATAGACTAAACGGATTAATATACTAATTATTAAGCACTACTCATTGGAATAAGCTTTAGAAATTAGTTCTTCCAAATGTTTTATTGACTCTAATCTTACAGCTTGACGATTATGTTAGTTTTTGAGGGTGGCAAAGCTCAATTGAATTAAATTAAATTATGTATCAACTCGAACCAGACATTTAATGTTTTTATATTTTTAAATTCTTGTATGATGTCCATTTTAGTTTTTTTTCTTTTATTTAGCCAATAACTTTTCCCCTTAAACTATCTATCTAAAAAGATGGAAATACCATAATATACTAACTAATCCTTTTATGTTTAAGTTTCAGAATAAGTGCCTTCTCGATTTATATTTATCTTATAACTTGTTTATTTTTTTTTCGCTTGGCGAAATTGATAATAATTAACTATTAACCAGATTTAGTGCCTTTATATTTTTGGTTCTGGCATAATGTTAATATACAATTTTTTGTTATTTTGCTATAACATTATTCTTCACTAACAAAAGTATGGAAGAGATGTAATATTTAGGCATCGGTTAAGATTCCAGAGAGATAAAATAAAGGCTTAGGTTGGTTTAGGTCAAATTTTATAAAGTTTCAGATACTGTTCAGTAATTAATATTATTTTTTATACAGGGTTCCAATATATCTCTATATAAATAATTTTAATCTTATTTTATCATCGATATAATGGAATGAGAAGAACAAAAACAGAGTTTAAAAATAACTCAAAATTTTATTGTCAATTTTTATCTGTATATAAAGGCATGATTATATATACATCTTTGTCCATTATCCTATGTGGTGATAGAATAATTTCTACCTTAAAAATGCTCTTGACCGGAACCTTTATAACTGAGAGAGACATGGGTAATGTTGCTGATAGATATAGTTATGGTAGCTCCAATTTTCATATCGATGTTTTTATTAATCCAATCAAAAACTGTTGAAAAAATTTATAAATTTATAAATGACGCCTATTAATATTACTTGTTTTTTCTAAATAAAAAATTTTAAATATCCGGCCCTACCTATTTCACAATGTATTTTTGAAAATCCTTGGTAATATTGTTAAACGGCTTGAATTTTAAAAAAAACGGCTAATCCATATTTTAGTCAAAAAAATATTACGCGATGTTCAAACCTATCTGTCTTCTATGAGCAAAATTTCAAAGTGTGGGTAATACTTTTTGGTTAAAATATTGGGTTGACCGTTTTTTAAATATCGAGCTGTTTAACCAACTCCCCAATCCTTGGCATTAACTTTTGTTAATCTTATAGATAAAAATTTAAACACATTGACTGAAAAGCTCATTTATGATTTAAAGATATATAAGTTTTACAAATAAATTATCCGTAAATTTTATACGTTGATGTTTTTGGGCCTTCCTAGCGTCAACATTGCATTTCATTAGTGCTCCACTGTCGTTTATATATAATAGAGGAATAATTAAACTCTCCGATAATGCAAAAATGGCAATAATTAATCTACAGAACTTATATAAAATCATAGATGTCAGGTGGAATTATAAGTATTAGTGGATAATCTCTATTTTAAAAATTTTCTATCAATTTTTAATATTCAAATATTTATAATTTCCCCATTCTCTTTTTATCTTTATTATCATTAAAATCGATTTATTTGTTACTCTTTAAACTTTAAATACAAATCACCTTTCGTTTTTAAATATAATTCATTCAAATGTATAATTTAGTTTTATTAAAATATAAATAAATAAATACAAAATAATATAATTAAACACGATATATTTCAAATAGACTACAAAACTTCAAACCTAGTTTCCACCGAAAAGATGAAAAGAATTAAGGACTCCCTTCCTTTGTCTAATCATCCTCAACCAATTAACAATTTTTCATTGCACAAGGGTTTGATAGCGACTTACTCTTCTTTATCTATTATGATTTGTGTACTCATAGTGGCGACCGTTATTATGTATTTCACTCGTCGAACAGCTAATGGGGAAAATAATTTCTGTACCGGTTTTAACATCCTTGGGACGAATGGTAACAAAGGTAAAGCCAAGAATAATAATATCAATAATAAAGAAAGCCAGCGAGATTGGATTTCAAGTGGAATAGAGTGGTTTAGAAAAAACACCAGTTCAAAGAGAACGCCATCCCCCGAGGGAGAAAAGGAAGGTAATACGATTGTGCCGGGAAAGCATTTTACCAGATATGGTTCGACATCTTCTCATTGCGGGAGCCCTTTGATGAGTAAAAGTAAGCGCTAAATATTGTTTTTAGCAAGCAAATTTTGTTAATGAATGGGTATAATATATAATGTGAGATATAAATAAAGTTGCTATTATTATAGAATTTTAGATCTAATTAGTTTTAAAAAAATACGGTATCAAGGAGAAACGAAATAAGTTGAATATTTATAAATAAGATAAAAATTATTTATATTTTAATTAAATATTTTGCATGATATGATGTAAAGAATCTTAATAATGCCAAAATCTTTTCAGACCTTCTAATAAATAAAGTTCTATCTAAGAAAAGATGTATTAAATTTGTATTTGCAAAATATTTTCTTTCAACAATATAGTATTTGTATATTATAGAAGGACGAGGCTCCTTGAGAAGATCTATTGTGGGTGACGTTTACGATTTAAAGACTAAAAAGGAGGAATCGAATAAGGATAAAATTGCTGGGAAGAAAATACTAGAAAGTTTCAAAAATTTATAATATTTGCAGTATATTTGGGATATTGTTAAATTAAATAAACCCTAGTGTTATATGATAAGCTTCTGAGAAAAAAATTACCCCACTCATTATTTTTAAAATAATAAGAATATTTTTATAAAAAAAATAATATGTAACTCCTTTGTTGTGACTGGGGTTTCAATATTTTTTATCTTGCCGAAATAAATTATATGATATCGAAATTGGGTTTTTTGGTTCTGGCAGCACTAGAACTTATAGTTTAGTCATGGTAAGATCTTTTAAAATGTTTAGCATAAATATAAATGCCAATAATTAAATTTGACTAAGCTTAATGTTTTTCCCATCTTACCTAGCCTTGGAATAAGTGGTGTAGCCAGGGTATTTCCATGGTGGGGGGGGGGGGTTGAATTTCTTATTCTAAAATATAGGATTGTTTTATTTTATTAGTGTCTGACTTTCATTATAGGAAGTATATAAAGGAAAAAATTAATAGCAACAAGATTTTCACCGACCTTGTTATAAAGGGACTGAATTTTACCAATGTTAAGAGCTTAATTGTATAATAATTTAATCCGTTTGATAGACAGTATAAAGAAAAAAGAAAATTTTTAAAATAGGTATCGTGCTAAAATGGAAATTATAAATAAAACTATATCTAGAGGGTGTTACATTTAGTGCCTGACTAGTACATATTATTCCTCAATCAAATATGAGAACCACAAAAAATGAGTTAAACAAAACGAAAATTATGATGATACGCTTTAAGCGGAAAGTCACAAGCTTTTGAAAATATTAATTCTAAAATTTATACCTAAACATTAAGTAAGGCTTTATTTGTATATTTTATGCTTTATTCTGTTTATTAGTTGGGTTAAAGAGGAAAATAATTTTTGGTAAAAAATAAATAATTGTCGAAACTAGCATTACGCCAGAACCGCTAATAAAGAGTTTGAACTATATAAGTTTGCGTTAATATTTGGCGAAAAAATAACTATAACGTCACGTCTTAAGCGTAAAGTTAGCCAAACATCTGGAAGTATTATATCTGAAATTTATGTTAAAAATTAATGCATACTTCATACTTCTTTAGTGCTACACTACAACCTGTTTGGTAGATAGTTTAAAGAAAAACATTTTTTTCAGAATATCTCTAAGCTTAACATTATGCTACAAGGAAAATTATAATATTCTTACTAATTTATAAATAATTTTTTTAGCTAAAACAAACACCAGTTATAAGCGAAATAAATATTCATTCGAATATCTTAATAATAACCTGGTATGATTTTAAAATATATTATCGGGGATATTGTTTTACCATTTATCTTTTTAATTTATAAGAAAGGATTATTCATTCTATAGTTTTTTTATAAAAAACTCTTCTTTTAAGATCTAACAATTCTTTAAATAATATTCGTTTCTCATCATATATAAATATATATATATATACAAATATATATTATATATATAAGAACCCAGGAATACTCTAAGAAAATTCACCAGATCATTTACGCTGGTAGAAGCGTCCCCATCTTCCCATCATACAAACGGTAGTATTCCTCTTGGAATATCTAATGATCATTATGCCTCTAAAAAAAGATCTCCCATATTAGACTCCTCGACATCGTCACAACCAATTACCAGCCCACCAATTAATGATACATTTAAAACGATATCACTTCACAAGCCGAAGAATACAGAAAAAAAAGAAACGTCTTCGGGATACATGAAACCAGCGATTAATATTATAGGCGGAATGTTGCTTAACATAGGATACGGCATAGGAGGGGGTGGTTCTTATTTGCACAGTTTTTTCCCGGCTTATTCCAAGGATGTCAGCGAAAATATGGAAAAAGAAAATTTTATGAAGTTAGAAGCAGGAGATTATAATCCGAAATTCAAAGAGAAATATCATCATCCCATCACCAAGAGTCATGAATGCCAAAGTTTTTATTTATTTGTTTATAAATAATGATAAAATTATATTTATTTTTCTTAAAAAGATTTAGATAAGTTTTTTTTAGTTGGCATATCTAACTTTAAAATAACTAAAATGATAAATATATGTGAGAAAGAAATATGAATAAGTAACTATAATGTTCTTTTAATCAAAGATTTTATTTTTTCTTGAAATATAGGAAATTTTTGAAATGGTTAAAGGCAACTTTTTCATCTTAAAATTGACTGATAAAAATAAGGTTTTAAATTAAAAAATATGTTTTTTTAAAAAATATATTCTTGTACACAATTATAATATTTACCCCTTTTTTAAAAATATTTTTCGATTAATTAATCACAGATTCTGACATCAAGAAAGGTGGTACAGCGATGTTAAACAAGACTCCTATTTCTACGAATTACTATCCAGACGATATTAAGAAAAGAAGCCTATCACTAACAAATGATCACAATATATATAAGTCTGGTAGAACTATCCCCCTTAAACTCTCCCCTAAAAAGAAAACTATTTACAGCGGCGTATTATCTCAGCACCAATTAGATGATTACGACGAAAACAATGACATCGATAAAGATGTTAAGGAAAACGAGTTAAAAAGGCACTCATCTCTTTTAGGCGCCAAACATTTCCTCCCTAAACAACTCTATCAACATATAATGACTATTCATAATCCTTTCAAAGGCATGAGCGATTCCATTCTAGTTAAAGCCGACAAAAAGTAAGGAGAGTTGTAGCAATATACTTCTTTTTTTTTAAAAATGGTAAACAAGAGTATAATATTAAGTTTATGCAATTTAAAATAAATAATTTATTCAATTCGATCCAGCCCTTAATAAAATATATAAAAAATAATACTCCCTACCGCATTTTGGAGTCGTTAGTAGCGTTCTAATAAAACTATGCTAAATTTTTTAATTCTCAAGAGAAAAGATCCGCCCGAAAGCGATCAATTTTTAACAGTCAGGGCCCTTTTGAGGGGGAAGGGTCTAAAAAATTACCCCAGTAAAATGTTAGGGTTACATGAGGAATCAACATATAAAGCTAGTATCCCTGTTAAACGGATTTAGCCAATTTTTAAATAGGCCGAAATCAGGATTTTGGTCAAATATTATTATATACCTAGAAATTTGTCAACAAATCTTTCTACCATTTGTTGGAAAGATCTTCAAACTTAGATAATATAACTCTTAAACAAAATCTCGAGTTAGCAGTTTATAAAAATTGACTAAGTCGAGCCATTTAACAACACTAATTGAAATCTAGTGATATGGTATGCGGGAAATAATTTCTCGGAAAAAAAAATCCCCAATAATAAATCTTAGAAAATAATTCTCCGGAATTTATTTTCTCAAAATTTTTAAATATATTATTTGAGGATTTTTATAAAAAACAGGGATTTATAGTAATTCTTAAGATATAACAAGGCAAAGATGTTACAAACAATTTTTAGATAAGTAATCCCCCCCCCCCTGTTGAATAAATTTTTTGGGGTAATGAATTCCATTCAGTTGTATTTTGACGGGTACGTTATTGTCTATTTGACATCAATAAATTGGAACATCTCGAATCTTGTAGGGTTGTATGTAACATCTTTCCTACTTATTAATTTTTTGCTGAGAACTGTTAGCGTGATTATTTTTTTATCTACATATGACATTGCGAATTTCATAAACTAATCATCAATATTTGTGTAATTTTGGTCAAATTTCCTTTTTTTTATTTGACAACTTGGGAAATTTAATTTCAAAATTAAAAAATATTTCCAAACATAAACTATAGTAGGCCATAATATTTTGCTTAAAAAACAGTAGTACAGGATCACAAGTTTTTAGTTCATATTCTATTCTAATTCTGGTTAAAAATATTTGACGTTCCGTTCCACATGTTTGGAACGCGTTCCCAAAAAAGAATATCTAATATTATTACCATATTAATCAGTATACAATTTTTATTCATGAATCATTACAATATAACTCAATTAATATATCTAATCTAAGATCTATTAAGACATAACCTCAAAGATTATCTTTTATATTTCCACAATAATGTTAGTGGCATGACTATAACCTAAGATCTAGTGGCGTTAATATAAATGAGTGTCAAAAAAAATCTGACAAAATTATCCACTGAAATTTAAAACTTTTAATATTATTTTTTTTTCTCTTTAGCTTTCACCTTTCTGGTGGTATGCTCCTTCAATATCTCTCTCCAATTTACGTTATTCATACTAACTCTTTTATCTAATTTATAATTCTTCATATTGGCTTTAACTTTATGGCCCCATTGAAGTTTTGGCCTTCCTCTTTTACGTTTACCCATCACTCCCAAACTCTCAACCTTATTTCCTATGTAGTTCATAGGCCTACTCATTGTATACCTATCATCTAAGTCTTTACCATTATCTTAGTCTTAATGGGCACTACCTTTAAACTTCCTAGTATTCTTGTATTGCGCACCTTATCCTTTCTTGTTACCCCAGCAATCATCCTCAGCATTCTCATCTCCATAGTTTGTAGACTTCTCTCGTCTGATTCTTTGGTTGGCCATGTTCCGAACTATATAGAATAGTTGGTTGTACTATGGAACTGTAAATTTTTTCCTTCAATTTGTGTGGGATTCTTTTGTCAAAGAGCACTCCAGATAAAAATCTCCACTTTAACCACCCTTGATTAATTTAACTCTTTACCTCTTTCTCTATTACCGTTTGTTTGTATCGTGGCGCCCAAATATTTGCAGCTTTCAACCGATATTTGCCATTCATTTATATCAATGCTCTCTGTTTCATCTTCTACTATCACCATATACTCCATCTTTTCTCTATTTACTTTTAATCCGTGCTTTTCTATGATATTTATCCAGCTCACTAATCTTTCATTACATCCTTGGATTCGGCAAGTATCACAATATCATCAGCAAATATCATATTCCACGGGAATGCTTGTGTTATAGACTCTGCTAATACATCTATTACTGTTATGAAAAGAAGTGAGCTGAGTGCCGACCCTTGATGAACTCCCTCGGCTGTTGTGAAATCTGTTGAAACCAGTTGTGCTACGGACCATTGTTGTATGGCCCATATATATATCCTGTATTATTCTTATATATTTTTCGGGAACCATTTTGTGGCCTAGCGCCACCAGATAAATTTTCTTGGGATTCTATCGAAGGCCTTTTCTAGATCGAGAAAGTCCATGTGTAGCTTTTTGTTCTTTTCACTATATTTTCCACTCATTGGCCTAATTGCGTGGATGGCATTAGTTGTTGATCTTCCAGGCATTAAGCCAAACTGAGTCTCTCCTATTTCTATTATCTCTCTTTTCTATTTTTTTTGTAGAGTAAGACAGTGTAACATTAGTTTTATGCTTCTATAATTTTGACAATTGTGTGGATCCCCTTTATTCTTGAAGATAGGAATTAGATAGCTCTGCCTCCATTTTTGAGGGATATCTTCATTTCCCAGTATTTTATTGTACAGATTTGTGAGGAGATGTATTCCATCCTCTCCTAGTGCTTTAAGGCTTTCTATTGGAATATCATCTGAACCCCTAGCTTTGTTGTTTTTCATATGCTTGAGACAAGTGATTATTTCTTATTCTGTTATTGGTTGTATAAGGTTTTTACATGGGTAGTGTTCGTCTAAATGTAGTATGTGGGGATTAAAGTTGAGAAGCTCCTGAAAATATTTTTTTTCATCTATTCATTATTTCTTTTTCCTTTATTATTAATTTCCCATCTTTATTTTTGATTATTTTCGAAGCTCCGTTTATATCCCTAGAATTATTTTCTCGCTGTTTGGCTAATCTGTATATTTTTTTGCCCTTCTTTGGTATGTAATTCTTCATGCATGTCATCGTATGCCATAGCTTTGGCTCTAGCCACCGCCTTTAGCTATTCTCTTGGAATTTTTATAATTTGTCTTGTCATCTGGGTTTTTAGATTTGTACCATATTTTATATAGGGCTTATTTCTCCTTTATAGTGGTTTGAACCACCATGATGCCTTTTGTAGCTGTCTGCGCATTTAAGTCATTATCTTCATTAGTCTATCAGAGATTCTGTTGACTTCTACTACTGAGGAGGTTAGATCTTGACTAAGGATTATGCCGACACCATTCCTATTGCTAACAATTTCATTATAGTACAATTTATAATCATCTCCAATCATTAAAGTCTTCTGACCTTTCCATTTCGTCTCTTGTATGCACGTTATGTCAACTTTTCTCTTGTTCAACATTGATGCCAATTCTCTCATCTTACCTTTAAGTGTACCAATATTCAAACTTGCTAATATTTTCTTCTTTGATTTGACCTTTATTTTACTTTTCGCAGGATGGATGTCTACACCCTGCGCGTCGCTTGGAGGAAACGCCCTAGCTTTCATATTCGTTTCATTTGTGTCCTTCATTTTTTTTATTGGACAAGTATCCTTAGCACCCGGCTTCCAAGCCTATCGGGGATCGGGGTATCATCTCTAAGCTCCGAAATTCATCTTACCATATGTCTTTACACATCATTCATCGAAGAAGAACCCGAAAATTTTTACGTTCCCTACCAGGATCGAACCTGGGAACCTTTCCAAGCCTACATCATAACCCACTATTATTAATTTAATAAAGAGTTATGATTTGTTTGTTTAATAAAATGAAGTTCTTATAAACTTAAAGTTTACGATTTATAAATTAAGTTTTTATCACATCTTTCCTCTGTACAAAACTTTATTTTGAAATATCAATCAAAATAAGATTTGTGTCTGTTTTGATTTGGTAAACTCTAGCGTCATTGGGTTTTTTTCTCTCAATGTGTTATTTTTTCCAATTTAAATTCAATTTATGAGCGATTTATTGAATTTTAGAAATTTGATTTTACTGAAAATAAATTAATGTATTTCAGCATGTTTAGATTACCACCCTAAGAATTTTACTATTTTGCCATTAACTTTTGAATCATTTATAATTTATATATAAATGTGGAAAAAACGAATATATATTATATTAGTTTAAAAGAGTAAATTTTTTACAAAAATACTCTCAATGCTTTCATTAAAATGTAATACGTATTATTTAATTTAATAAACGCTTGACAAAATTACTTCTTGTAAAATTAAAAATTATTTTTTTTATAAAATTAATTATAAGGAAACTGATCACAGACTTCCTTATATATTTTCTTAACAAGATGCTTCAATATTTTTCTAATAGCGTATTATTTGATACTGCTATGGTTAATGTACTTCTTAATAATTTATCAGATGATGTGTACGCAAAAGTCAGATGTTTATGTTCTAATCTTGAATTTAATGATTTTAATTCTTTAATATAATTATATTTTTTTAAAAAAAATAAAATTATAAAATATAAATCAAATATGCAAGTTGGCGCTTATTGCTTTTAAATACCTTATTTAAATATATTAAATAATTATAATAAAATTTTTTATAATTCTAATATACAATTAAATAAAGTAATAACTATATACAAAAGTTAATCTTATGAAATACAGTAACATCTAATTTCGATTTTTATTTGATTCTGATATATCTCTAAAAGTATTATAATAAATTCTTTATACAAGTTCATATCATTCGTTAGAATCATATTTATATAAATAGTTCGAAAACAACAAAAGCATTTATTCATTATATTTAAATAGAGTTAAGCATTAAATTTTTACCACTTGCAATTTATTTTAAAAAATCCATTTTCGAAAACTATCAATTAAAACAGTAATTTGCTTCTGTAAAATTTTTTTATGGAAAATAAATGGAGTGGTAGTTTATTTTTAAGTAATTTTAATATAATTTGTAAAAAAATATATAAATCGAAAAATAGTTTTTAATTTTTTTAAATAATAATACGCCAACTTCCTAATTGATATTATAAATTATATTTTAATTATTTTAAATGTTATTACATTAAAAGATTTATGCTATTAATTAATAGATTGGAAATAAATTATTAATTTATATTACTTTATTTTTGGATATATCAAGAAATTTAATTTTTATAACTTATTTATTCATTAGAAAATAAATCTACTATATAGTATAAATATAAAATTTTTACCTAACCATTTGAATATCCCCCCCCCCCCTTCAGGCCAGCTTCAATCCATTAAAACTAAGTGTAAATACTATGGTTTGAGTAAAAATAATTTAAAGCTTCTTTTACTTGATAATACCAATATTATTTGTTAAATATTACTGATCACTTATACCTAATATTTAATATTAAAAAAAATTCCCAGGCAAAGTACAAAGCCATAATAATTTTGAAAAATTCTTCCAAGCCCAATGAAAGATCTTAATAATTTTGGTAGTTGAGAACTGAAATAAAATATTTAAATAATCATAATGAATTTAAAAAATACAATCAAAATCAGATTTTCATGGGCCTTGGTTTTTTTGATCAAGCCGAGCCCAGGCCTGCAAAAAAATTTGTTTTAGGACAAAAAATGCCATAGTTTATAAAAATATTTTCCAAGCCCAGTTTTAAAAATTTTCCCCAATCCCAGCCCAACCCATAATAATTTTATAGAAAATTTTTCTCAAGCCTGGCCAACCCATAGTACTTTTCAAAATTTTTTCCCAAACCTGGAGATAGGCAAATCTCCAAAATTTTTTATTCTATTTTAACCCAGTTCACTTCTACTTCAGATCAAGGCCAACCTATTAAGACTAAGAGTGTATACTATTTTTTGTATAAAAATAATTAGCATTACACCTATGCCTAATATTGAAAAAATTCCCAAGCCAGGTCCACGCACTTAGAAAAATTTTCTCAAACCCGCCAAAGACCTTAATAATTTTGGTAATTGATAACTGAAATAAAATATATAAAAAGTCACAATGCATTTAAAAATACAATCAGAATATGAAAGTTGCATAGTTGGTTTTTGATCAGGCCTGGCCATATCTTCAAAAGAAATTTTCAGGCTAATTTCTAGCCCATATTTAAAATTAAAATATTTTCAGGAATCTAAGACTTTATAAATTTTGAAAAATGTTTCCAAAGCTACGTCCAAGTCCATATTAATTGTGAAAATATTTTCCAAGCCTGGAAAACCCAGAATAATTTATTTTTTTCTTGGATCCAGAAAAATAGGTCTGATGTAAGGGGTTTATAAGAATTAAATCATTTTATATCAATTGGAAAAATTTTTCAAAATTATCATCAAATGAAAAGGATATCTGTTTCACCTATTATTCTACTGGTTAGCTCCTGGTATTTATATGAAATTCATGAATACATATTACATATTAAACATGCTGAAAATATATTAATCCTAATTTAAATTTTTAAAAAACCACCACACTTAGTTACAAAATATAAAATTAAATTTAAGATATTGTTATTAAATTACAATAGAAAAAATAAAAAGATATTCTAAGTTAACAAATAATAGGAGGTTAACTTAAATCATAGTCAAATTATATATAAATAAAACAAAAAGGTTATACATTTAATCAAAAATATTATAAAAAGTTAAGAATAACATACATTCTACAATTATGAAGTTATGAAAAATATAAACTATGGAATGCATGTAGACGGGCTAAATTTTCAGAAAAGATAAGAGAGATGCAAATATTAACTTATGCATAAAAATTATCTAATTAAAAGATATATAGTTGTATAAAATTCAATGTGAAATGGATCCTACCTTAAGGGTTTTTAATAATGGAAGGCACAAAGTACACCTTGGTAACACAAAACTCTCATCTAGCAAGAATAAATTTTTACATTATAAATTACAAATACAAATGAATAAAAATTTATTTTCAAAGATTTTTAATTGTGCATTTTAATAAAAATTCTAAATATATACTTCATTAACATATTTTATAAAAATAATGAAAAATTTTAGAATAACCCCAAATAAATATAAATTTTTAAATATTACCCCATAAGATAGGAAAATTTTTGATTCGTCCATCATCAAATAAAAGAGAAAATTTTGATTCCTCAATAGAATGGTATAAAATATATACATAAATTGAAGAATTAAAATAGTATTTAAATAAATCTCTTATTCCTTTTGAATTGGTACTTGATGCATTTAAAGTTCTACTGATCTCTAAATATTCAGGACTAGGTATAATATAAGGTGTTTATTCAGTGAAATCAATGCACTTCTAGTTTTTCTTCTGGACTGATATTTTTTATATAATTACATATGGAACAATGATATAAATTGGAATAGATTTAGAAGGAGGAATAAAAAGTGTTTACTTTTCTAACTCTAAAATAATTAAAAATTATTTATTAATATTAAAAATTTACTTTGATACTATTTCTGAAAGTGCCACCATCACATCTATATATATAAGCAATTGATTTAAAAGATATATAATTCTAAAAATGGGGATTCCAGATTTTATAGGACTTTTTATTTTTTATGTGCTTACCATCTAATGAGGCAAGGCAGTTTGGAAATCCAGGTTTCTAATATTCTTCTGCAATCTAAAATGTTTGATTTTCTAACTCTAAAATTAAAAATTATTTATTAATATTAAAAATTTACTTTGGTATAAACTACTATTTCTGATGCCACATCTATATATATAAATTTGTAATTACTATTAGCTAAACCAAGCAATAGATTTAAAAGATCTATAATTGTAAAAATGGGTTCCAGATTTTGCAGGACATTTTATTTTTTATGTGCTTAAGCTTACCATCTAATGAGCCAAGGCAATTTATAAATAAAATTTTCTCAAAATATTATTGTGCAATCTAAAAATGTATTAATATCTAAATTTAATACCTTCTCACAATGTTCTCTAGTTCTGAATATCTTTCAAAGTTTTCCATATAGCATTACATATCTATGGAATGATGGTAGTTATGAATTTGAGCATATTCAAATCACATGGGAATTACTATTGGCTTAAAATTGCTATGATGATTATCATTGGACAAATATTTTTTAAAAGAACACTATTGGTTAAAATTTGATTGACGTTTTTTGAGGATTATTATAATAGATTTTCAGTATTTTGAATTAAACAGGTATTTGATTAAAAGAAACTTATTTCTTCCATTGAAATTGCCGCATATATAGGCCATTTAGATTTAATTTGTAAATATTTGGTTAATAGAAAAATAAAAAAGTCTATTTAATTAATTGATAAAACTAAAATTATCAGGATTATGATAATTTGTAGATGTTAGATAAGATTGCAATACATTTACATGAGTATTTGTTTTATTAAATAATTCACTTGTAACTGATTTAAAAGAGCTTTATTATTAATTAGAAACTTATATAATTTAAAAAAATAATAATCATTTTGATTCAAAGCCACAACCAATTCTATAAAATGATGATCAGGAATAAAAATAATAGAAAAATAAGTCAGAGATATTAATATTATGTATAAAAATTATAGTAAAAAATATTATTTATTAAAATTAGAATTAAATTTTTACTTCTGATATTATATATATTATAATTCAGATTTAACTTAATATTCATTATATAAAGATTGATAAAGGTTTAAAAAAATTTCAGAATATTATTTAGTAAAAACAAAAAATATATAAATAAATGCTTATACTCATATATTTTACTTGCTTATTTTTTGCTGTACAAATTAAAGCTTTTACATGAATTTTAAAATTATGACATTTTATATTCTAAAATATATATATTCTGTTGTTAATTAAATATATTACAATTTTAATATCAATTAGCCCGTTCATAGTATAATTTTTAGCTTTTTAAGTTAAGGATATAATTAGGAAAAAAACTATTATGCATACCCCTCTCCAATCCTTTTCTATGATTTGCTAGTATACTATTTATTGTTATTTCATTCCCCATACTCCCTTCCTCATTATAATGTATTAATTGTACCTTTTAAGGAAAAAACATGATCTTCCCAAAAATACGGAATACGGAATACTGAATTAGAGCGCATACGCCTCTCAAGCGTTGTAGTTACAACAGAGCTACGCTAGGTTTTCCTCATTTCCATCTAATTGGAAGATTTAAGTTAAGTGTAAAGTAAAATATGAGGAGCCCTTCACACGTTTGTGGGCAAGCCGTACGTACTTGTACGCATAATAGTTCATGAACTATTATTTAAACGTCTGTGGGCTGGAATAGATAAGAAAGGGCCAAGAAAAACAGCCCACACCTAAAACCTACAACTATATTGTATTTAAAAGTAAACTGGACGGAGAAGGCTCTCTAGAAATAGAATTTTAAGAATCTAAGTAAAAAATATGATAAATAAATAAGAAATGAAACCTGTATTTTAGGAATGTAAGGGTTAAGGGAGGAGGTGGAGTTTCAAGAGATAGGGGTGTTATTTCAGATAATTGAACTTAATCTTGAGAAGCTTATCTATGGATTTTTTATTATTGTTTAATTAAGTGAATTGTTTCCAGTTTAAGTTAAGGTCTGCCACATCTTTTAGAACATGGTTGAACCAGAGTGTCTTATATCTGCTATATGATTTGCCTTTGCCGGTGAAAAGCCATGTTAGAGCATCATGGACTAGGTTTGAGTTAGGATGTCTCAGTATATGAGCTAAAAATTGAATACGTTTTTTCTTGAGCAGAATGTGATTGGGGATATGTCTTGACATTTTTTACAATTTATCATTCGATATCAACCTGGGGTAAAATATGCCATTTATAGTTCTTAAGCATTTGTTGATGAATACTTGGTATTTCCTGCTGTCAGCTTTACTAATTTCCCAGGTCTCACACCCGTATAACAAAATGGAGATTACCGTGGAACTTGTACAAACCAAAATCTCCCTGGTCTTCCAGAGCTTGAAAAATTTGTAGAAAGTTGTCCTTGCCTTCTGTATTCTCAGCTTCAGCTCATCTTTGCAGCCTCCTCTATTATCTATAGTAATCCCAAGATATTTTATTTCTGTAGTTACCTTGATTACTTCAGAACCGATAACAATATTCTCCATGGGTGGAGTATGTCTAGCCAAGAGAATCATTGTCTTCTTGAAATTTATTTCTAACCCGACTCTCTGACTAATAGATTTTAATAGAAGAATGAAATTATGAGTTTCTTCCAGGTTTTTGGTGATAATCCCAACATCGTCTGCGTATGAAATGATTCTATTTGCAAGATGATATCTATTATCTAAAACTAAGTTCAGTTCCAGCAGATTGGCAGCATCTAGAGTGTCTTTCAAAATTTTGTTCATAACTATATTAAAAAGAATTGGAGAAAGAACACATCCCTATTTGACACCTTTCTTTATTCTAAAGGATGGGGAGGTTTTGTTATTTATTTTACACTTAGTGAGAAAGTTTTTGTAATGATTTCTTAGAATCTTAATTATGTTACTATCAGTACCTAATTCTGAAAGTATTTCCCAGAGTACATTGTGATTGACATTATCAAACGCTCTTTTAAAGTCAATGAAGGTAAAAAGAAAAGGTAATTTATATTTATCGCATTTTTGAATTATAATTTTAAGAGTAAGGAAAGGCTCCATAATATTCTTGCCTGGGCGATAGGCACAGATGTATTTCGCGAATAGATTTTGTGATGTTTGTAAAATCCGCGTCTTCAGTAAGACCATAAATACCTTAGACGCAATAGAGGTAAGAGCTATAGCCCTATAATTCCGAAAGTTGATGGGATTTGGGATCTTCGGAAAATTGCACAGCGTTGATAAGTTCCAATCTTTCGGAGTTATCCCAGAAAGCCATACCTTATTAAAAATAATGAGCAAAAAACGTGGTATCGCGTCCGATGCGGCTTTCAGTTGTTCCCTCGTTATATTGTCTGGTCCAGGAGCTTTATGATTTTTCAGTTTCTTTAGGGCGGCATATATCTCAGCCAGTGTGAAAAGGGAGGCAGATTGAATGGTAGTATATTGTTCCGATAAAACCATCGTGGGTTTTCTAGATTCAAAGACATTCATATAATAATCAGTCCATAGGGACATTTGATTATCCTGATCATATATAACCTTGTTGTTCTCTAATCGTATCGACGGTAGTTCTCTAAAAAATTTTGATTTGCAGAAATAATTGAGTTTGTTATAGGCATCAAATAGTCTACCCCTTTTCATATCTGCATCAATCTCAAAGGCTTTCCTAGCTACGAAGATTCTTCTATCACTCCTTAAGGACCTCTGAATGTTTTTCCATAGTTCCCTATCAAAGTAGTTTCTGCAGCGAAGCTCCTCAATCATCATTGAAGTTGTCATTGATATCCATTCATTTCTAAACGGTGCATTATTATTTGTTAAGGCCCTGCTCACTTCCTGAATATCTTCTTCAAATACTAACCAGCATTCTTCAACCGTTTTAGATAGGGCTATGTCCTCAAATCAAATAACCTTTTCACACAAATTATGATTGAACCTATCTCTAATTTCTGGTAATTGTAGATTTCGAGTATTTTGTCTATATATTTATCGGGGAGTGAGGAGTGTAATTCGTTCCACCATGGGCTCTGCAAATATTCCTTATCAAAATCTTCGCTTTAATCATTCTATGGTCAGACAGATTTATATTTATCATCGCCATAACACCTTAAACCAACCATGGACATTTGATATAAAAAAATCAATTTGTGATTTAATCCTTCCTCTATTGAAGGTATATGTGTTTGTCTCTCTATGTTGGAAGAAAGTGTTTTCAATTTTGAGGTTAATACTGCCACATAGGTCAAGTAATTTTCTACTATCATCTCCATTTGGTTGGCCAAGAGTTCCGTTTCCAATTATGCCCCTACTTTTGTATATCTCATCTAGACCAATTTTATTGTTAACGTCCCCCATTAAAATAATATTAAATCTCTTAGGTAAGGCATTAATAATGTTCTCTAAGTCATCCAAGAAAAGTAATCTGTTTCTTCTGTTTGGGGGTGCATACACATTTATCAAGATAGTTATTCTAAAATTAGTATTAACGTATAATAAGTCCACATCTCTCGGAAACTGGAACAAATTTATCAATATACTTATATATTTTTTTATTAATCAAAAATCCAACACCAGACCAACTGTTATGAGTAGTTCCAGATCCATAAAAGATAAAATTGTTAAATGTAGCAGTGGAATTACCCTGACAATGGGTTTCTTGTATAGCAACGATTTCCATATTCTCATCTTGCATAAGTTTCAATAAAACAGCAAACTTTTCGCGTAAACCATTAATATTCAAGGAGGAAATAAGTAGTTGCCCTTTGAGTTTATACATAGTTCTGCTAAGATTATATTCCCTTAATTCAATAGAAAAATTCTCTAAATCAGAGTATTAGGTAAAGTTTCTAAAGATAATGTTATAATTTATTGAAAAAAACTGCAACTATCACATCAATCTCCTAACCAATAATGTAATTGATTATTACAATTATCTAATCACCTTTGTAAATTTTATTGGATACTAGAGTTATTTTTTTTTATTTTAACTGATGCATGTTGAGATATAATATCTTCAATTTATATTTAAAATGTTTATATTTTTAATGTTAAGCAATATTTTGTTATATAGAAAAAAACTTACAATTTACTTTCATATTACAAGAAAAACATACTTATATGAATATCAATAATAATAACATTTAGTTTTTGACTTTTATATTTTTAAGAAATATTATTTTACTTAAAAATTGTAATTTTATCTGTATTATATATTAAATTTGAAACATCATTATATTCTTAGTATTATATTATATTAATAATAACTATAGAATAATCTAGTTCTACATATTTAATTTTTTATATTCAATAAAATATTTTTAAAAATTTAATTATTTTTATATTATATCTTTTTGAAATTTTTTTTTACAATTTATATTTATATGCAATTTAAAAAAATATTAAAATATTTCATAAATACATAAAATATTTAAGGTTAAAATCATTATAAACATAGATTTATTAAAATTAAATGCAAATGGCTGCCAAATAAAAGATATTTTTACAATATTATGGAATTGAGCTTTGAGCAATATATGTTAATTTAAGTATATTAATAGAACAAACAATATTCATTGTTCTTTTTCTCTATTATTATTTTTGGGCGTTATTTTAAAGCAGCTCTTATCTAATAAGGTTGAAAGGCATGTAGGGATGTGGAGGCTCTTTCAAATAATATTATGCTAAAATATCTTATAAATATCATAATATTTTAACTGGGCGAAATTGAATCTTTTACTTTAACCAGATTTATTTTTACATTTTCAATAAGCGTTGCTCATTGATAGAATGAAACAAATAACGTGTATTTTTTCAAAAACTTAGATCACAAAATTAATATTATAAATAAATAGTTTACATTGTATACATTCATTTTTTTTAAATCGAGCTGTAATATAAAATTAATATAGTTTGGTAACAATATGAAATCAAAGATGAATAATATAATTAATATTACAAATATTTAAATAATTTGTATAATTGTCATCGTCAGTTTTGGTTAGAGAATATTGATTGAATTAATTTGTGTAGTTCTAATGGTACTGTGAGTTGGTGTTCTACTAATTGTTTCGGTTCTGTATTAAATATATGATCATCATCGTTAATAGTGGTTAGAGGATAAAGGGTTGGAATAATTGGTTTACTTCTAATTATCTTGAAAGTCAGTATATTTCTAGTTGTCTGTAAGTTGGTGCAGTTCTGGTAGTAAGTGTAAATCTAGTTGTATGATCACCATAATTATTTGTAGTTTGGGGATAAGTAGTTTAAGTAGTTCTTCTAGTTCCAGTTGTTCTGTAATTCGTAAGTTCTAGGGTTCTAAGTTTGCGATAAGTTGTATAGTCTTGATTTCCAGTTGTGATTATAGGAAAAATAGTTGGAGTAATTCTAATTGTCGGGTAAGTTGGTATTTATGTTATCTTGTTGTTAAAGTCGTATAATCGTCAGGTGTGGTTAGAGGGATCTAGTTTTGCAAATCGACGAAGTTCCAATTGTCTTAGTTTTAAAGTAAGTTGGCGTAGTCTTGGTTTTGTTTTAGCGATATTGTGTAAGTTGTACGTAAAACACAAAATGTGGGTGTAGTGGTTGTAGTAGATGTAGTTATTTAGGTCATACTGGTAGGGTTGATTTGATTTTAACAGCTTTCTATTTGCAGACGAGTCATTCCCGAATTCCCTACTGGAATTCAGGTGACAAAATAAGTCTTTCATTGGAATAATAGTTTTTGGAGTTATAACAACAGTTGTAGGAGTGTTGTAGAGATTGCTGTTGCTGCAGTGGTGGAAATAGTTGTAAGGTCGTAAGGGTGGAAATGGCTATAAGTCGAAAAACGCTATAATTTTGAATTTAGTTAACAGGAGTAGGCAATATTTATAATATTACAAAAAAAAATCTATTTGTATTAATTTCAAATCATAATAAATACATTATACTTTTTAATTTTTAGTATTTAAAATATAAATAGCAAATACTCTCAAATTATTCAAATAAATACTAATTACAAATGCAAAAAGGTATTTAATTTAGTATAGATAAAAATTTCAATATAATTTACTACGAATATTCTTTAAAGTTATATTTGCATATGATAATAAAAAAAATGAGAAGATATAAAAAAAAACTTCCAAATAAAAAGTAATTCAATCATCTTCTTACTTCTGCTTAAAAATAGACAAGTCTTTGATTTTATATTTGCTTTTAAATTTTATATTATTTAACTAAATAAAAAAAAATATTAAAATAATAAATAATAATAATAATATTGATTTTGATTTTCAAATATTAAACGCCAACTAACGAATTTTTTTTTATATATTGTTTTAAAATTGAGGTTGAACAAGATTAAGCAATACGTCTATTTTTCGTAACGTAAATAATAAATAAAATAGATTTACTTAATTTAACATTCATAGTTTTATAGTTTGTTCCTGAAAAATTGAAAACCTCAACTATGTGGAAATTGTTTTATTATAAAAAAATATATGAGTCAAATAATATAATGTATATAAATAATTAAAATGTATTTTACCTTAAAACATATATACTTATTTGAGTATTTTTAGATTTAAAAAAAGCGTCTAAGGAATTTTTATTTTAATATTATCATATGATAGAAAAATCTAACTTATATAATAATACATTATTTATATGGGCATATATTGAAAGCAGTATTCCTAAATAGGAATAATAGTTGTCGGAGATGTAACAAGAGTTGTTGTAGAGATTGTGGTTGATACAGTGTAAGGTAGTAAGTGGAGAAAACGCTATAATTTTGAATCTTTAGTTATCAGGATTAGACAGAAATTTATAATTCAATTTATATTTATTATGATATAGCTTAAAAAACTAAAAGTATTTGTTTTTATTTCAAATAATAATAATTACCATATGTATTTAGTTTTTAAAATAAAAATATTAAATACTCTTTCAAATAAATACTAATTTAATTACCAATATAAAAAAGTAATTTAATATAAATACAAATTGAAATATAATTATACATAATAAAAAAAAATAAGAAGATAACAAAATAATAAAATAAATACATAACTTTTAAAATTTTAAAAAAATATTTGTTGAATTATAAATGTAAAATCCACAATTTATTTATTTATTTAAATATTAATTTTGTAATCAGAGTTAGAGAAAAACATGACCATATCCATTCTATTTATCTAAAATGAGTCACATGCACACTAAAAATAAAACTGAATACATATTTTGAAAAAGATAGAGTATTTTTTTTAAATTCAGATATTATGATGTAAAATTTTTTTTGCGGAGTGTCTGGAGCTTCCTCATTCTCTAAAAGAGGGGTGATGTAATATACACTTCAAATTATTATAGCGAGGAGTGATACACCCCCATAAGTTATATTCCTATATTCATTTTGATGCACCTTCCTCCTTGTTTACCTTGGTTATTGGGGATGGAGACAGTGTCTGTCTCCAACCCCAATATGGACCCTTTATTAACTAAACTTTAAAATGATAAATAAATCTATTCAAAAATCTGAAATATTTAATGAAATTAATAAATTCATTATTGATCTCCCGACCCCGCCTAATATTAATTATTGATGAAACATAGGATCCATTACGGGATTATTCTTTATATCCCAATTTATTACAGGATTCTTTCTTTCTATACACTACATTTCGGATATTAATAAATCATTTTTTATAGTAGTCTCTATTGAAAATAATATTTGGGAAGGATTTTTGTTACGCAATCTTCATTCTATAGGTACATCCTTTATATTTATTTTTTATCTGCACATTTTTCGTGGTTTATTCTATGGATCATTTGTTATAAATTATATAGTATGATCCTCAGGAGTAATTTTACTTTTTTTAACTATAATAACAGCCTTTATAGGGTATGTTCTTCCGTGGGGGCAAATATCCTACTGAGCAGCAACTGTAATTACTAATATAATCTCCGCTATCCCTATTTTAGAAAAGTCTGTAGTTATTTGAATTTGAGGAGGATTTAAGATTCTTTTCCTTGCATTTTATTTTACCTTTTATTTTACTAGTATTAATAATAGTACATTTAATTTTACTACATTTAAAGATATTTTTGGTTTTATGTTACCTCTATTTTTATTTTTTGTACTTATTTTTTTGTGTCCTGATTTATTTACAGATGTAGTCAATTTTATTGAAGCTAACCCTTTATCCACCCCTCCACAAATTATACCTGAGTGATATTTTCTTTTTGCTTATGGAATCCTACGAAGTGTACCTAATAAATTGGGGGGAGTTATTGCCTTATTTATAAGAATCATAATTATATATATCTTACTTATATCATCAAAAAATCTTTTAATTTATAACTCTTTACGTAAATTTATTACAAACCTTATTGCTTCTTCTTTCATCCTATTAAGCTATATCGGTTCTCAAGTTGTGGAGACCCCTTTCATTATTATAGGACAAATACTTAATGTTATCTACTTTTTATTATTTTTTATTATAGCTTCCATCTAAGTAAACTTATATTTGCCTTGAAAGCAAATCAAGATCCTAAAAATCATTACTCTCATCAATATTCATTTAATATAATATAAATTATATAGAAATTTCAACTCTAAAATACTTAAATTACTTTAAGTAATTAGGTAAATATATACCTCTAAATCCTAAATTTAGTACACAAATTATGCTAACCTAAATTAAATTTAAAGTGGTCCTTTCGTACTAACTTTATAATATAACAATAAAAGATAGGAACCGATCTGAACTCAAATCATGGATAAATTTAATGGTCGAACAGTTCATCCATTAAAACTACTGCATCTTAATGAAAAATAATTCAACATTGAGGTCGCAAACACTATAAATTATAAGATCTAATTTACTATATTACGCTGTTAACCCTAGGGTAACATTTTCTAAATATCAATATAAAATTGGATCTCTTTAAAATACACTCTATTTTAATATTTTATAGGGTAGTTTTAATTTTAGCCCTGCCCCAACTAACTGTAACTATATACAGAAGCTCCTAGGGTCTTTCCTTCTTTTTATTAACTTTAAGATTTTTCACTTAAAAATTAAATTCAATTTTATTAACCAATAATAACTTAAAATAAGTCTTACCATTAATCCTAGCAAACAAATAATTTGCAAATGATTATGCTACCTTCGCACGGTCAAATTGCCGCGGCCATTAAATTTTTCATCATAGGGCAGGCAATACTAAAAACAACTGCTTTTAGTAAGTATTTGTTAAATCTACATATTTTAATCGAGTAAATTGATTAATTCACACATTAAAATTAATTATATTTAATATATAACAAACTACAATAAATATTTAAAGATTTTTTCTCAATTTTATATTGAGATTCTATTTATATTGGTTAACTTTATTTAAAAGAGCTCACCCCTATTAACTTCAATGATTACTCACCGCATTCTAAAAGAATTATTATCATTAAGCCAGCTATAAAAGAACAAAATGAATTTCACCTTAATAAAATTTAACTAATAATCTGAAACTTTTTAGTTAAATTTTATTAACTATCTTCATTATCTGGGTAGTTAACAATAAACTTTATTATTACCTTATCGTGTTGCAACAGGAAATCCTAATATCTTTATATTTAATCCCCTTTCAGGGCATTAACAAAATTTATTATACAAAATACTATAATTAAAATTTTTACATAATTCACTTTTTCAGTGTAAATGAAACGCTCTTTTATGAAATTATTTAAGCTATATGTAATAGGCCTTCTTTCAAGAGGGCCTACTTTGTTACGACTTGTCCCTCTAGGGAATGACGGACGATATGTGTATAATTTAGAGCCTTTTCATTAAAACTCTCTTATTTTAATTACTTCTAAATCCTGAATTTTAGTGTTAACTATTTTTAAATAGTTAAAATTACATTATATAAAGTACCCCACTTAGCTCTAAATATCCTAAACTTTGACTTGAAAAATTATTTTGTAAAATATGTATTTTTAATTTTTTAAACAAAAAATATTTTAAACAGCAATACATAAAGAAAAATTTAGATAAGGTCAAAAGCGTACTATCAACTCAATAAGCTAGATCCTCTAGTCGGGATAAACCACCGCCAAATTTTTTAAGTTTCAAATTTTATAATACTTAGGTATTTTCTATTTTCTATTTTCTATTTTATCTATAATAATAAGGTATCTAATCCTAGTCTTAAAACAAAGCTTATAAAAATCCTGGATTTTGGATTTAATATCTTTAGGGATTCCACCCCCTAAAGATATTAAATCCAGACTAATTTTTACCAAAATCAAATTAAATCTGTTTGTATAACCGCTAATGCTAGCACAAACTTTTTAAGACTTATATTTACTAAACTTTAATTAAAAGTTGTTTAATTTATTTTACCTCTTTTCTAAAAATTAAGTTTTAATTTAGAGTATAAATAATAATTTTAATTAACTTAAACGTTCTTCAAAATATTTTCCAATGAAATCACTAAAAAAATGCAATCTCTTTCAATTCACCTCCAATTTTATTTTTTAAATTAAAAATAAATATATCTTAATGGATTAATTTTCCTTTTTCCTAATTGAATTCTGTCATTCATTCATTGGTTGTGTTGAACGTTAGGTGTAACCTAATAAATATGAATGAAATATTTTAATTTAATATAACATCACAATTTATCATCAGACTAATCTCAATTAATTGTTAGACTCATTTATTTCATAATAAATTAGAATCATATCTCATGTTAGAATTTTTATTTTATTTCAAATGTATATGAATATTTTCTCAATATGAATAAACAATATTTCATATTACTTAATTAATATATAATTTTACATTTATTCTTCCTGTAATTTATTCAAAATTTTTTAAATTTTACACGTCAGCCAAACGTAACTTTGTTGGTATAAAAACATTTTTTTCCGAAATGTCGTTAAAGTGTTTGTTTTTTAAATAGTTTTTTTGAATATTTTTCATGATTTTTTTAGTATTTTATATTTAAAATCCTCCTTTTTTAAAAAATGAAAGTATTTACATTTATATTTCAAATACATTATTTCGAATAGATATTTTTTTGAAAATTTCACCAACCCTAAAAATTTTTTTTAATTAAAAACAAAAATATTACGTATTATATTGAAGAATCATATTCAGAGAACAATAAATGATAATATATTCCGGGTTTTTTTTTATAAAAAAAGATAATTTATTCCAAAATTTCATTCTTATTTTATGGATGTTATAGTTAAGCTACATTTACATTAGATATACCGTATTAGAGGAAAAATAAAATGTTACAAAATAAATTTGGATGAATGCCCTAAATGTAAATTAGAAATGAACGTTTTTATATAAATATTGGCATTTTATTTATAATTAGGAATCTCATTTTAGCCTATTCCAAGTAAACAGCTCCGTAACACAGAATATTTGGATCGAATATGAGCTGTTACAAAACATGTCAGATCAGGTGGAAGAGTTAGGCATCTATTTAATTTCGTTTATGGCCCAATCCCAATCCTAATTATATAAAATATTTAATTTTGCGATCAAAAATAGACGTTAAAATCTGGTGTCTTTGTATAACTTTTAAAATTCTCATTAGCCTACGCCTGAGAACGTAACTAAAATACATAATTTTATTTGCCATAAATATTTATTAGCCAAAACACATTGCTCGCGATGTGCAATTATTTAATTTTTGCCACCAGTTTTACATAGTTTTTTTTTTAAAAACTTTTGCGAAAATTAGTACGCAAGCTAGCCTATACCTAGAGATCCTGGGTTTCGGGTTTCAATTCCAAATGAATAATAACCCCTCCCCTCTATTTTCTTGGGATATAATTATTTCACTAGAATCAAGTAAACAACATAATTATAATAAGGTAGTATATTAAAGTAAGAAAATAATAATTTTAATAGTAATTTTTAAATGATTCCTTTTTTTTGTGGGCAAAATTTTTTTATTTTCCAAAAATTTATCAGGGTTGATTATTTATTTTTACGTATAGGCCATTGGTATTGAACTAAATTAAAATAACAAGTATCGATGAATTCTCTATACAAAAATATTAAGAAAATCTTAAAACAAGAATATTATAATTCCTTTTAGGAAAATAGTGGTTTTAGAATACGCTATAAAGGGAGAGGAAATCAAAGATTATCATAATCGCTCTAGAAATAAAAATGGAATTTAAATCTCTATCCCTCTCTCTATCCTTTTCAATTATATGAGGAAATAGGCTTCTATTCGAAGTGCTTTAGTAAAACTATCCCATACAATCAAAGAAGGGATTAATATTTTTATTTATTTATTATCAGTTTTATCCGCTTTTTTTAAAAGCAATTTAATATTACAGTTAAAATTCTATTAATCAAGTCAATATTTTACCTTTACCATTCCTTCATTTCTATTCCTATATAATTATTAATTAATTTATTTTTTGTCAAAAATATTTTAAAATCATTAAATCGATAATAATAATGAAATAATTAATATGAATTAGAAAGAAAAGAGCAATTACAATTAGCATGTACATGTACAAACCTTTTCACGGTTATAACCGTATTGTCTGACAAAATAAGATAGAGGTTTCTTAAAAACATTTTAATTAAAATTATTCTTTTATTTCTTAGTATTTGTTTATTAATTAACTTGGATTTTATTATTTTTACAGGTAAGATATTATATTTTATACCTACAAGAATTATTTTATATAAATTTATTTAATAATGTATAATTTTTTTTTTGTTGAAAATATTTAATTTTTCATTATTATTTTTATCTATAATAATAATAATACAAAATTATAATAACTTATTGATTTTGAATTGAATAACAAAAATATAATTAAAATATTTTTCAAAAAAAAAAAAACTTTACTACAATATTTTTATTATCAGTTTCTTTTGGGTTATAAAACAGCACCTGAAATTTTACGCAAATTACCTTTTCAATTGATTTTTTAATTTTATTTATGAGATTGAAATATTTGTTTATTTAAAAAAAATACAATCCCTTCTGATCTGATTTTCAAAAAATATAATAAATGTGAAATACATAAAATAAATATTACTAAATTATTAATATAAAATAAATATTGCTATAATATTAATATTAATTTTAATAAAAAATATTTAATTTTTTATAAAATATATTTAAATTAAAAAGAAAAAGGAGGCTAAATATAGATTAATAAAAAATAAAAACAGCTTGGTAATCGATAATGGATGAATGACTTCTCTAATATTTAGTAGAAGTGTTTTACTGCTTTTCTTTGATAATTTTTTTTAAGTCTAATTAATTTTTCTCTTTAAAATATAAATGAATATTTAAAATCTTAATATAAAATGTCACCATTTTATTTTTCATAATAATTTTCCGAATAACCTCCTATAAATGTTAGGTTGGTTTAAAAACTCGGATAATATATTCGGGGGTTGCTTGTGCTGCAGCAAAATTTGCGATTCATTGAAACATTGTTGTGGCTTAGATGTGGATTATAAGGGTAAAGAGGGAAGCGATAAAATATCTACTACAATTTTCAAATATTATCCTGGCATCAGGAAACATTCCTCTGTTTTTTCAAATTCCAGTGATTTCAGATCGGACGACGATCATGATCATATTCTCGAAAGAAAGAAATATAAAAAATCTATCATAGATTCTATACTCCTGAACACATTATTGCGGTAATTGATATAACTTAAAATTTTTTATATATATATTTTTCAAAATATTCCTGAGTCGCATTATTATTATAAACTGAACTGAAAAACTTAAATGATGCGCAAATAGAACCTAAATATTTGAAATGATCCTCTAAATATATAAAATGAATTATAAGATAAATTTTGGGTTATTTTTTTTCATATGTCATTAAAACTAAATTTTGTTTTCTACCATTTCATTGAATCTTTAAATTGGAAATAAACTTCAAAAATGAAGATATTGAATAATATACGTTATAATCAAATATTATGGGAATAAGTAATTATAATGAAGTATCTGCCTGAGTGCTTCCCGGGAGTTGAGGATGATTCAGTTACAATCTACTAAAAAAATTGTTTAAATGAATATTCGTTTTCGTAGTAAAATATTCGTCCTCTATAAATTAATGAGTCATTATTTTAATATTTACCTCATATACGTCATAATAAGCGCAATGGTCCTTTTCGCTATATGAAATAGCAGAACTACGCTTGGACTATCTCAAAGAATTGTGTTAAGAAATTGAGAATATCCTAAAAAATTAGCGCCCACCTACAGTTTTAGGCAGACTGCAATTAACCGAGCACGCAAGAGGCAAGCCACTTACTTAAATGCTCATGGTAAATAAAAAAGAAATGAAATATAAAACCCCATGCCTTTAAAAGTAATAGTTATGGAAAGGTATTGGCAAGGTTAAAATTAATTTTTATCATCACTGTGAATGTCGAAAGGAGATATCTGAAACAAAACAAGACGAACAATTATCTATTAATTTCAATACTGCTTTCATCACATTTTCAACTTTCAAAGGGTATGGATGCCATTTTGGAAATAAGTTTAATATTTAAAGTTTTTAACATTTTTTCTTCTTTGGATCTATTTTAATATTTGATATGTACTGATCTATAATAAAACCTGCTTCTATAATATCTTTTTAATTTTAATATAAATTTATTTCTCCATCAGGAAAAAAAAAATCTCATTGAAAATAAATACTGAAATAAGATTAAAATATTTTAGCTTAATTTATTTATGGATGAAACTAAATACATTAGGTTTATATAGAGAATACCAAGAATAATTTAAATGGTATTTAGCAATGTTTGTCAGCACATTTTTGAACTTTCGGGGATTAAACATATTCTTTTCCACACCCATGCAAAATGGTTACCAGTTAGCTCTATTCTACATTTTCCTGTGTCGCCATTTTCAGAAATTATATTTTCTTCTGAAAACATATTTTCGAATAAATTTTAAAAATGCTTTTAAAGTTTATATTTAAAAGTAAAAATGAAGAACTTGACTCATATTTTGGTCGCAATTTTTTTTTATCTTTGCGAAATTCTTACCTTTCTATTAAACCTGACTCCATTCTTTTTAGTAGATATCTTTTAGCTTAAATATTATTTTCTAACTTAATAAAAACTATATTCCTATTGCGAAAATACTGTAATAATTGAATAAATACCTAGGAGAAACATCACATTTTTAAAAAAAAATCAATATGGATTAGATACACCATAGAAAGGAATTATTTGGAAGATTTTTAAAATATAATTAATAATATGTATTATAATATTACAATAATTCAATTATACAAATTTGTTCTCCATTTTTTAGAGAAATATATTTTCCAAATAAATTTATTATGATTTGTAAAGTCTGCAACCTTGATATATATTTTTACTCTACCTATTTAATTCAAAATCTGATAAAAACAATAATTTGATATTGTATAAATCATTAGTATTTAAATATTTTTGGCCTTACATAAGCAGTGATATTATATATTATTTATAAAAATGTCCTTGTGGAATTTTATTTTGAAATCCAGTATTTTTAAAATGATTTGTTTGATTAATTACAGATTTGGATTATAAAGAACAGATAAGTTTTAATGAAAAATTAGTTTTATTTACATACCTCTACTTAGGAGTGCAAGGGTTTCATTTAAAAAAAAATATTTAAACTGTGATATTTAATTAAAATAACATATTTATATTATATACTCATTCCCAGGAGATGTTTGTAAGTTAAAGTTGAAATTTAAATCAATGTTGAATTTGATTAAAACCGTCAAGGACAATTATTTTATAAAAGTTTTTTTATCATTTGTCCGCAGTCCTGCGAGGAAATATGTTATAAAAGTCGAGATGAAATTGTAAAGACATGTTATTTACGATTAATTTAAAAAATTACCTCATTTCCCCGACATATTTTTTGATATTGTATTATTAGTGTTATATAAATATATCTGTTGTAAGATGTAATTTAATATATATATTTTTAAATGGTTATTAGATTTTCTAAAATTAGGTAAAATTTATATTGTTCTTATTTATAAAATACTAAATAATGTTATATAGAGCATATCAATAATTCTAAATTAATCAACTCTTTTAAAATTTATTAAGGGGAAATTTTTGATAAAATACTATAATGAAAAGTAAATGCAATAATATTAATTGTATAAGCGACCTTGCACATTTAATTTTTTTTATAAATGTTTTTTGCGACCCGATCGCAAATTTTTATTCATCAAATCCAAATTGCATTTTTGTAAAGGAAATAAAAAAAATAAATAACTAATTGCGTTGTTCTACTAATTAATCCAAGAAATCTTAATTATATCATTTTATTTTTTAAAATGAAAAATTTTTCCTTTTTTTAAAGACAAAGACATTACCTTTTTTTTTAAACCGAATATATTCCAACCTAAACCATAATGCTATAGAGTCGACGCAGGACAAAGCAAATTTGCTAAATATTCTTCTCCATCACCTTCCAATCATTTATTCATCACGGCCTTTACAACCTCGGGGGGGGGGGGTCTTAAATTTCTTCTTTTTTTAAAAAATACCACCCTTTTGAAAAAATTTATGGGGTTCGAGCACCTTGTGCGTCCTTCCCTTCCCAGTGATACTACTGATCGTAATTTATATAATTTGTGCTAACTATATCAGTTTGGTAAAATGACAGCAAACTGCGAACAACATTTCCGTAATCAATAAAACTGGCACATACTATCGCATGTTTCCCTTAATTAAAATGTTTACAAAAGGAACAATGGAATGAGAATAAATATCTCCTATCAGATTGACAATGTGTAATGTGTAATGAAAAATTAATTTTGTTATCAAGCTAAATGAAATGGACTAAGAAATGTCCAGAAATTATTGCAATATTTTTACATTAAAGTTGCCATTTTTAAAATAACATTTAAGGTAAATTTAGTTTTATCATAATTTGGCCTCAAATTAATATTTTTTATTTTTAATATGACAATTATTTTATTATACCTTGAAGATTTGTTGTTTGTTTTAAAGTAATAAACGATTATAATATAGATAATTATTTATTACTTTAAAATAAAATGTTTATATTATTCATTCTTACGCATTTTGTCAACCCATCATTTCCTTGCAATTACATGAATTCTTTTTCTTATCGTATTTATAAAATAAAATGGGAATATTCTTGGGAATGAAGGCGCAATAAATTATTTAGAATCGAGTTTTCATGATAATCTCACGGTCTTTTCATTTAAACAGATGAGTATAATATTACGAATTGTCTAAGGGTTAAGTAAAAATAAATCTTTTTTGTCTTTCTCTCTTTTAACATTATTGAATCAGAGAAACTGGAGTCTTAAACCCGATAACAAGTTTCCTAAATTAAAAGGTCCAATATATTGGAGGGTCTGCTTTCTGTTTTCTTTACCTTCAATCTGATTTCCTATCGTAATTTTTATCCATTTACAAATGTTCCTGGACTTTTACCTTGTCAATGATAAAAAACTTTCTATAGACAGATCCTCTCACCAATAAGGAAGTTTCGTTATTTAAATCTATCTACCCTCTCCCTCCCCCACGTTGCCCCCCCCCCCCCACCAATAACTTCATTTCACATATTTAAAGTATTTTTTCTATTTCACCTTAATTAAAAGTATATCAAAGCCAACTAGAATGAATCAAATTGTAAAAAATTTTGAATTAGTTTTAAAAATTAATTGCTCATAATAAAATTTCTTAAAGTGATAAATAAATTGTTATTTTCTAATTTATAAAAAATATTTGAAATTGAATTGTATAAATATTGAATTTAAAATTTAAACCATTATATGGGGAATCAAAGTTTTCTCTTTTATTTGATGAGGGATGAATCAGAAATTTTCCTATCTTATGAGGTGTTATTTAAAAATTTATATTTATTTAGGGTAATTTAAAATTTTCCATTATTTTTATAAAATATGTTAATAAAGTATATATTTAGTAATTTTAATTTATGTGTACAATTAAAAAGTCTTTTAAAATAAAATTTTATTCATTTGTATTTTATATTCTAAAAATTATTCTTGCAGATGACAGTTTTATGTTAAAATCCTTAAGAAGGATCCATCCACATTGAATTTTATACAACTTTATATCTCTTAATTAGGTAATTTTTATGCATAAGTAAATATTTGCATCTCTCTTATTTTTTTGAAATTGGCCTTTCTACATGCATTCCATAGTTTTGTATATTTTCTCATAACTTCATAATTTAATTGTAGAATGTAGATTTTTCATAACTTATTATAACATTTTTGATTAAATGTATAACTTTTTTGTTTAACTTATATATAATTTGACTATGATTAAAGTTAACCTCCTATTATTTGTTAACTTAGAATATCTTTTTATTTTTTCTATTGTAATTTAATAACAATGTCTTAAATTTAAATTTATATTTTGTAACTAAGTAATAAATCATTTGGAAGTGTGGTGGTTTGTTTAAAATTTAAATTAGAATGAACATATTTTTAACATGGTACTTTAATATGTATTCATGATTTTCATATAAATACCAGGCAGGAGCTAACCAGTAGAATAATAGGTAAATCAGATATTTCCCCTTCATTTGATCCTAATTTTGAAAAATTTTCCCAATAATATAAATGGCAAAAAAAATATATAAATATTAGACAGATTTAATTCTTATAAACCCCTACATCACACCTATTTTTCTGGATCCAAGGAAAAAATAAATTATTCTGGGTTTTCCTGGGTTTGGGAAGTATTTTTCATAATTAATATGTACTTGAAAGTAGCTTAGGAAACATTTTTTAAAATTAATATAGTCTTAGATTCCTGAAATTTTTTTAATTTTAAATATGGGTTAGAAATTGGCCTGAAAATATCTTTTGGAGACATGGCCAGGCCTGATCAAATACCAAGGTCCATGCAACTATCATATTCTGATTGTATTTTTAAATGCATTGTGACTTTTTATATATTTTATTTCAGTTCTTAACTATCAAAATTAATATGGTCTTTTTGAGAAAATTTTCCCAAGTGCGTGGACCTGGCTTGTGAATTTTTTTAATATTAGGCATAGGTGTAATATTTAACACAGAATATTTATATGGCCCTTAGGTAAAAGCTAATTTAAATATATTTTTATAAAAATAGTATTCATTCTCAGTAATGGGTTGACCTTTGTCTGAAGTAGAGATGAGCTGGGTAAAAATAGAATAAAAAATAGATATGGTTTTTAGAGATTTACCTATCTCCTGGGTTGGGAAAAAATTTTTAAAATTACTATGGGTTGGCCAGGCTTGGGAAAATTTTTTTTATAAAATTTTTATAGGTTGGGCTGTGTTTGAAAAATATTTTTATAAATTATATTAGGCTGGGCTTGGGAAAAATTTTTCAAAAATATTATGAGCTAGAATGCTTGAGAATTTTTTTTATTATTAACTATGAGTCAGACATTGGCCTAAAAAAATTTTTATGCAGGCCTGGGCTCGGCCTAATCAAAAAACTTAGGCCCATGAAAATCTGATTTTGATTGTATTTTTAACATTATGATTATTTAAATATTTTATTACAGTTCTCAACTACTAAAATTATTATATTCACTGGGCTTGGAAGAATTTTTCAAAATTATTATTACTTTGTACTTTGCCTGGGAATTTTTTTAATATTAAATATTAGGTATAAATGATCAGTAATATTTATCAAATAATATTAGTATTATCAAGCAAAAGCTTAAATTTAATTTTACCAAATAGAATTTACACTTAGTTTTAATGGATTAAACCTGGCACGAAGGGGTGGGGGGATTA
Source organism: Gordionus sp. m RMFG-2023 (assembly GCF_954871325.1). Taxonomy (NCBI): domain Eukaryota; kingdom Metazoa; phylum Nematomorpha; class Gordioida; order Chordodea; family Parachordodidae; genus Gordionus; species Gordionus sp. m RMFG-2023. The sequence goes on from NC_088777.1 coordinate 9,133,267, forward strand.
AAAGAATAATAATTGGATATTATTTTCAAATAAGAGGTAACAACTATTATAAAAGTAAGAAGAAGATTCTCATTCCCCGTCATTTTTGACGGGCTATCTTCTAGTAACTGATAATATCTTTATTCACTAATATTTGATTTTTTTAAATTATCTTTGTATAAATAGTTTAGATCATACCAATAAAAGTTAGGATTTTTTAATTTATTCCTTAGACTCACAATCGCTGTATTCGCCCCGCAAATCTCAGCCTTATCCCAGCTGGCTGAAATTTTCATTATATTATCTCTTACACATTTTCTTTCCTCGGATCTCACAAAGAATCTTCTTTTATTTTTCCTTCTTATTTTTTTCTCAATCATGATTGTAGTTATTATATTTTCTTCATTGCTTTAAGAAATTTACACTTAAGATCTATATATTTTAAAATTATTGATTGAAAACGTTATATGCTAGACATACTGTATATTATTTTACTTAGGTAAATAATGTAATAAAAAATATTTTTAAAAATAAAATTGGGAGTTTTAAACAAAAAATTATAATAATAATAAAAAAACATCTAAACAAACGTTAAATAACGAAAAAGTAAAAATACTATTAATCCCTTATTAATATTATATAATATCATCTATATACCAGACCCAAAATTAAATCTATAATTAAACATCTTAATTCTAAGTCCATTATTTTTAAAAAGATTTATTATAATATTATTTATTTTCTGCCAAAATTCCCTTATTATAAATGAAAATGAACGATTTTAAGCATGATTAACTTTGATCCAAGATTTTACTTATATATTCATTTTAAGCCACCAGAGTTTTTCTCTTAGTTATTACAAAATATAAATTATCTAATAGCATGCAATATGTCATATTAGAATTCGAATCTTTAATTATAAATCATTCGCCAAGGGTAATATTTAAATTGTTGGATCTGATTTGAGGGAAATGGACTCCAGGATGATACCTAGTTTATGAATTTCAGACAATATTTGCCATGAACACTCTAGTTTATACTTTATAATAAAAAATTAATATAACTTGAGAGTAGTTCGAAAGTTAACTGTAAAATGGTCTGAAATTTATGGCAATGGTACTCTACGCATTCTGAAATATATTTCCGGTTAAATAAGATTTTTTAAATTTCAAAATATCCCTCAATAAATGATATAAAAGATTACGAATCACATAATATTAAATTTAATGGGAAAACACGATAAAAATAAGAAACAAATATTTTTTAAGGGAATATAGGAATTCGTTAGGTTACCTTCATAATCCTTTGTTATATTTATCATTATATGAAATATATATGTAGGTTAACCACTAATACTCATGTTTTCCCTTTTTTTTAGCATTTTAATGTTTTAATTCATGCAATGTCTCCCGATCGCGTTTTTCACTGTTTAAATTTATTGTCTCTTGAGGAAAGAATCTTTTAAAAAACTGAAAAATATATCATAAATTTTTTTACATAATATTTCTTTATATTACATATCATAAATATTGTAATTGAATAATTACATTTTAATAACTATAAAAAAATTTAATTCTGGTGTTGTCATTGAAATGAGAGAATAACTCAATAAATTTTCTATCTCTTATTTTTAAAATAAGAAAATGGTCATACAAATGATATAAATTATCGCCAGTCGTATATTATAATATTAAATTTATGGATTTTGGAGAGTATATATAATATTTATTTTCGGTCTTTTTTAAAAATATTATATATGTTAATGTTGCATGTATAATTTATTACTAACCACAAATATATGGCCATGGCCAGATACGAATATTAATATAACATTTTGATAATATTTTTAATAGGATTTATTGACAAAGATAAGGTGGTTATCATATAGAGTTAGTCAGCTTTGAAGGTTTAACAGTTATAATATTGAATATAATAAAATTTTAATTATCTTTAGTAGGCTATTATAATTTATAATAACGTAGAAAATATAATAATCATATTTCATTAAAAAATGAAATATGGGCCAAATTCTAATAAAATTTTGCATTTTTGCCATTTTGTATTTTTTTTTAAATGTTGATAAATAATTTAAATTCAATTTTAAATTTTGATTATTAATATTGAAGATATAAAAATTTACACAATTCAAACTTTCAGGAATTACCTGCTGGTTCAGTGAATTAAATTAGATATAAAACCAGTGAGTTCCATAAGCCAGTTCGTGTCCAAGCAAATTAAATAATTGTTGTAAATTTCATTGAAAAAATTATTTTTCCTAATAAAATTTGTATAATTTGTTTTGCTGAAACATGATTATAAAATTAAATTTAGAGTTTAGTTTATATATTAAACATTTGCTATAATTATAAAAGAAAGATATTTTAAATATACATTAGTTTATATATAAGCCCTATATTTGTGTTTATAAATTTCCTTACCTCACAACGGTAATAGGAAAAAAAACCCTCGGAAAAACCTCCAGGAAAAAACCCCCGGAAAATAAACCTCCAGAAAAAAAATCCCCGGATTTTTTTTTCATATATATAGAATTTGTCACAAGAAGCAATTCTCAATTCCAAACACGTGGAATTAAGCCTCGAATTTCTTCCAGAAACATGGAACGTAGATCAGAGCAATATATCTGACGAATAAGGCACAAATAATTAATGAGAAGGTTAGAATCTTAGTTTTTCTAATCTGGTTGGGAATAAAACCCATCAATCTGGGTATTGATTAAGAAAATAGAATGTGAGGTGGCTACCAACTTTGCGAGGAATACCATGATGGGGTGCGAAGCCTTCCAGATTTTATAAGCGGATTTTCAATATTCGATGACAACCATATCATTTTTATTCTAAATTATTAAATTTGTATATACATAATCATGATGATTTTCCAATAAAATAAATATATTTTATTACAAAATTATGTCAAATTTAGTCTACTTAATATCGTATTTAAGGATTGGGTATTGTATTTATTATTATAGCAAATAATTTATACGAAAATAAGAAATACATGGGTTATTTTACTTGGGTATTTTTTTCCGGTACCAATTTGAACTTCAAATATCTTGTTTAAGCATATTTTATGGAGAGTATATGAGTAATCTTTAAATAAATTAGGGCCTAAAAAAATTTAGTTTATTAATATATTATATTTTTTTCTAAAATACTAATTTGTCTATATATTATAAATATGAGTATATTATATCCATTATAATACAAATAAAAATATACCTATGTTATTAGGTCTTAAGTAAATTCTCTAAATATGGGAAAAAATTCCGAAGATTTTTTTATGGGGGTTTTTTTCGAAGGATCTTTTGGAGAAATTTTCCGGGGGTTTTTTTCCTGGTGGTTCTGTTCCAGGGTTTTTTTTCGGGATTCCTTCTAAACTACTAATTTTTTATATAAAATTAGATTATGTTTATTGCAATTCAAAATTGATCATTTATATGAATCTATTTATCCAAATCTATTATCATGATATTAAGTTTTGTCCAAAGTCAATTACTCTTAATAAGCAATAAAGCAAACAAAAAAAAATTGAGATAATTTTATCTAAATACATTGTTTCTTGCGATAACTCTTTAGGCATGCTCAGGCTCATCGAACGATATTTAAATTGATGGAAAAATTTAGAATGAAACATAGAAGGCTTAATATAAATATGTGATTTGTGAACCTGAAAAAAACATGAACTAATTTGCCTAGGGCATTATGAATTAAAGTGATATATTTTAAACCAAACGTATGTTAGAACAAACGCCACATAAAATTTGAGCCATGCGAATTAAAAGAAAAGTTATATGGGGTACGTAATAGCGCTCTGGAATGGGGTACGTAATAGCGCTCTGGAATGGGGTACGTAATACCGCTCTGGATTCAATGTTATTTTGAGATCTGAGATATAAGGAAATGGAAAAGGAGAAAAGAATATGTTTGAGAGTAGGGAAAGATAATGTGAAATGGAAGTTAACTGTTAGGAGTAAACGATCATTTCTAAGATAATTTAGCAATATAGATTAAACAAATTTTATAAGTAAATTAATGAATGGTAAGAATATGGATGATAAAATAATAGAGAGGAGCATAAATGCTTTTGGATAAGATATAAACTATTAATAATTAAATAATTATCATAAAATAGAATTGAGTTGATTTTTAAAGAGTTAACTACCAAATTAGTTGATTAGTAGCTATAAGAAAAATTTTTTTTATCAGTTTTGGACTAATCTCTATAAAGATGAACATCAATAAGATTAAAATTATTAAATTTTTTATAAGGTCTTCTAATTTAGTTCTATTCTATCAGAATCCCGTATATAACTCTTTTAAATTTCAAGAAATACGTTTTGGAAAAAGATCAATCTTTTGTGCTGGGTTTTTTTATATCTATAAATTTTCGGTAAAAATTTATTAATCTTATTTTTATTTAATTTATTTTATTTGTATCTTGTATGAATATTATAACGACAATGCGTCTTTTACATCAATGCGCTATCTTTAAAAAATCATTTTTTAAGTATTAAAAATCTTATTTTACCAGAAATTTATTCCAGTATGGGTAGAATTTCTATTTGCACACAATTTCGGCATTAGCTCATTTATGATTTACAGAAATAATATATAGGAAAGCTAATATAAATTAAAAGAAGTTTAGAAAATTTATGATAAAATTATCTACAAAACGCCAACTATAATGTTTTCATATTTCCAAAGAAATTTAAATTTAAAAAAACGTGCTTAGATAAAATTGAAAAATAACATACTATATTCAAGAACCCTATTAAAAAGTTAGATTCTAATGTGATTAGCAAGATTTACTAATAAATAAGCAATTAATTTCTATTATCTTGATAACCTAAGTATCTCTTCCATATTTTTACACTTTATTTTAAACCATCGCTTTGTAAGGGCCGTTGTTAGGGGAGTGCAAAGGGGTTTCAGTTGGGAGATAGCCTTTAGCTAAGAAGGAGATTACTATGGGGAGGGGTGTACTTAAGTAAGGCAGGGAAGAAAGATGGATTTTGACAGGGGAAAGAATAGGATAGTAGGAGCATATAAAACTACTCCTTATGATAAACAACATTGAGCTTTACTTGGCGGCTTTTAAACGGCTCGATATGAGGCGATTTTTAAAAAACTGTTAAATCAATATTTAGCCAAAAAATATTGCCTATAAGCCTCGAGATTTAGCTAATAAATGTCAAAATCTTTATGCCATCTATGAACAAAATTTCTAGGATTGCATAGCATTTTTCTGGATAAATTATTGAGTTAGCTGTTTAAAAATCAATTCCAGGCCGTTTAACAACATTTCTTGGACTTATAAATTTTTAGATTCAGACCTAATTCTAGTATATGCAGCATAAGCATGAAAAAATTATTGTTGTAAATTCCAGTAACAGTAAAGGCTTGCTAGTGGCAAGTGTACAAATAATTTTTGTCATTGTTGAAAAAAAAATTAAAAGTTTTTAAAACCGAAAATTAATTCACATTTATCATGGGAAATACGTTCCTTAATGTTTTTGATTGCTTTTTAAATCTATATAAGATATTATTGACAAAAAATTCCTGATTTGAATACAAAAATAATGCTGAAATTTTTTAAAATTAATTTTAAAAGTAAAGTAAATTTATCCAAATACCTAATGTGTAGTGTCGTTAAAAGTTACTAGTTACATTCATAAAAAGGTAATTAGTTTATATTTTTTTAGTTGTAAATAGTTAAGCAACTATTTACATTACAAGTTACTTAATAAATTATTTATATAACGCATCATTTTTTTTATATATAATATAAAAATAATTACGATTTATAAATCTTAATCAAAGGTAAAATATACAATTTATTGTATAAAAATATAAATACACTGAATAAAAATACCGGAGAATAAATTTAAAGCGAAGTAAAATATCAAGATATCATATTTGCCACTGATTATTCTTTATTCAAAATTGGGGGTTAATAAATTTTTATTTGCATTTGACAATTATTTTCAAAATTTATGTCTAAAAGACGCGCTCGGTTCTGTTGGAAAATTAGCTTCCCTAGACTGAACAAACGCTTTAAGTGAGCACTTGGCATGAGGACTGATTAATTTATTATATATATATGATGTATAATATATATTATTGGTTAATGATATTTGATTCATTTTGGCCCATTTAAGACAATAATATTTGTGGTATTAGATGTATTCATTTTGGCCATTTAAGACAATAATAATTGTGGTATTATATGTCTAGATTTATATTTTACATCCAATGTTTGACAATAGGTATTGTCTTATTATTTGGTAGGTCTTAAGACTCATTGAATGGCAAATAGGTTTCCATCATTAGGAAAACAGACCTCACGTAATGCAGGACCGAAAAGATTGCTGAATATTTAAATGTTGGGGATTATCATGAGCAGAGATATATATATGTATATATAGGGTTAAAAAAATTTATTCGATTGTGATTTTTAGTGTGATTAAGATATAAAATGTGTAATTGAGGGTTTATGGAAATCCATAAGCTGGAATCAATTAATATTTCGGATAGTTTATGATAATTACTCTTATACTGATGACTGTTTTATATTATTTTGGGATATTTATGATCTTAATTAGATATTTTTATGAATAAAATGGACGTTTACAATTAAAATGCTAAATTTGGACTTTTACAATACCCTGGTCACGGCACCATTGTAAAAGTCCAAATTTAACATTTCAATTGTAAACGTCCATTTATTCATAAAAATATCTAATTAAGATCATAAATATCCCAAAATAAAACAGTCATTAATATAAGAGTAATTATTATAAACTATCCGAAATATGAATTGATTCCAGCTTCCATGTCTTCTCCACCCCAAAAGGCACCCAAAGAAAACTCTATTGTTGTTCACCAAAACCCCATGTGATCACTCCTTTTCACTCCTATCCCCTAGGAAAAATTAATCCTCATGTCAGAAAATGACTGACATTTAGTATATTATATTAAATTTATTTCTTCTTTTTTTCAACGGCCACAACAAGGACAACATATTTAATGAAAGGAATGATTTAATCTCAGATTTATCTTGTAAATTCCACAAATGTTGGCTTTATTATATAGCAGTATTAGATGCTTTATTATAATGATAATTCTATAAAAAGATCTTGTTATCTTGCTTTGCTACTAAGTTTAATCTATGATAAAATTCAGTCAAAGTCATTTTAATTATTGATTCAATTGAATTAATAAATTTATATAATATTTAGCTAAACAAAAATCTTGTTATAATATATACATCTAAGTAAAATTTAATACCATCTATGAAAATAATCTTGCAAAGATGTGTTTCCATAGATTGGCTTAGAATAAATTAAAAGCTGAATTTACCTTTTTGAAAAGCATAGGAAGCATTTAACACTAATATTGCCTCTTAGGAAATCTAAAATATTCTTCGAAGCTTTGTCAAAATATTTTAACATTAAGTCTGTTGTTTTGGTAATACTTGTAAAAAGGAATTGCACAATTTCTAGTCATCCGTTTAATGTCATCTTTTTAAATTACTAGTCAGAGTCAGAATTCATATTCCAGTAAAGAGGCGTAACCGTGGAGGGAGGATTCTTCTTTTGGAAATTTGTCAGTTCTCATTTTAAGCTAATAAAAATTTTCACTTACACCCTCCCCCCCCCCAGCCCCATACCCTCCTCCCAACAAAATATATTCAATATATAACAAACAAGAATTAAAAAAAAGTAAAAATTGATAATTTTATAAAATAACCTATAATTCATAATTTTTAGAAAAAAAAGTGAAAAACCAAATATATTTTTATAAAAATTTAACATAGCCAAAGGCCTACAATAAATAGACCAACCAAATATTATTTATGAGGCAAAACCCCACACAATACCTCGCTATCAAAATCAGGCTACTCCTATGAATCTGTATTTGTTTGATTAATTATCAATATTAACTATTTAATTAAAATTAATTAATCATAATACAACATATTAAAAATAAAATCAATTATAATAATGTTACTAGTTATAATTTTCAAAATATAACTAGTTACAATTACTTTTTTGCAAAAGGTTACAAGGAGGAATGATGATTTTATTTTCGACTAAAATCAAAAAAAGTGGAAATATCATTATCATCTTGGTATATATACAAAATTAACATCAAATTAAATAAAAATCAATGTATATAACGTTTCAAACATCAATTTAATTTTAAATAAATATAATATATTATAACGTTTCTAGCCTTAAGTCTTCTACAATAAAAAATCCATTAATAAAATTGTTACTTATATTTAACACTTTATCTACTAATGTGGTAATGTCAATTCCTTCATACTTATTTATTTCAGCTCTTTTTATTTCTTCTTTTTATAAAATTTTCATAACTAATAATATTCTTTATTTTGATAACAATTAGTTTTACTAATTAAATTAAACTTTTTCAAGGCTGCATCTAAAGTTTCAAAAATTTTAAAACTTTAGGAAGTCTAATGTTACAATTTTAAAAATGGGAAAAATATATATTGTCTTCGTTTTTAATTTTAAAGTTTTCGAATTAAAATATTTGATATTTTACGCTGACCACTTTTAAATTTAGAAATTAATTATTTAAATGTTTTGACCTTCCCGGGAAATTGGTAAAATATTTAAAATCTAAAAATATATTGAAAATAATAAAAACTTGAACCAATGAAATATTTATTTTTAAGAAAGAGATGATTAAGCTGCGCGTACAAAAAACGAATTAATAATGAATAATGGATATTTAATAGCTTATTTAACATTGAAAAATATTAAAAAAAGAATATCTAGCCCCCTGAGGTATAGAAAGAAAAATATATTCTTCCTTTGCGACATGAGCATTTATATAGATAGATGACTTAGTTTTTTTATTAACTAACTCCTTATTATCTGAATTTAGTATTAAGCTTTTGGGGAATGTCCTGATTTGACTTATTACTAAACAGTCGGATGCTTAGCCGGCAATATGTTCAAGTAAGAGGAATAAAACGAAATAAATTACGAAAAAAATAACAATGCCACTCAAACACTTAAAACAAACCAAGATAACGAGAATTTATTATTTTAAAAAAAGTTGAATATGTCAAGAGCTACAGCATAGTATAAACAATCAAACATAGCCCTGGTGAATTATGAAAAAGTCAAAAATTTAGAGACGTTTCCTTTAGCTTTTATGACGAGCTGAAGTCTCCTAGGCTCGAGTAATGCCTGGCAGAAAGAAAGAAATAAAGATTTATCGACAGTTCTTAAAATACAAAGTTATATGAATATTGCAATTTATTTTTAAATATGGTATTGATCAAAATATTAGCTTGAAAATCAACAACATTCATTAAAGCTTTATGCCCGGACTAACCCTAAATTTGCCAAAAATCAAAGATTGACAGGCTCTGACTGATAATATATGTAAAAATGGTCTATCTGGGCCCGAAATTTTGTACACGAATTGCCCGACCCGTTAAATTTTTTGCCCGGTTTGATGTGTTATAAATTTTAAAATAATTTTTGGTCTGGCCCTCAGGGTTTCAGACTGGCTGGGCTTTGCCGATCTCTAATCTACTTTAATATCAGCTTAATGTTATTAAACAACTTTTAATCTTAATTTTCATAATTACTAAATTATAAATGTATCTAATCAGCAGCTAGAGACCTAGAGTCTAATAATAAAAAATATATAATATGATAGTAATTTTTTATACATCATTTGTTTGATTTTTTTATTATTGCTTTAGTACTTCAATATTTCCGTTACTATCTTGAATTTTGATATCAATTATAGAAATTTTTTATTTTTCCAACTTTTTTATTTAAACTGATACGTTGATCATTATATGGCCTGCTCTTTAGAATTAGTGCTTTTAAAAGTTTAGTTAACTTCATGTTTAAGGCTGCTCCTTAATATGATATTCAGATTCACATCAAATTTTTTTAAATAAAATTTAAATCGATTTAGAAAATAAGATATAAGAAGATATGGCTATGATATATATTTAAAAAATAGTTGTTTTCGAAAATCTGTGGATTAGTAGGTGAACGCGTCTCTATCATTAATCGTATAGATCTGTCCAACAATGAGCGAGTCGAGTTTTTATCCTAAATAAGTAGATGTGTGCTATGTTGTTATATAGTAGATTAGAAGGGTCATCCTAGCTCTCAATATATATATAAAAATAAATCTTATTTAAAAAAATTAGTCGTTGTTTAGCAAATTTGGTTGTTGATTATCAAATCGCTATTCATTGACTTGGCAGTATCTAACATTAACTATTTTTATTTTACTTATAACTGGTTTATGTTTTGCGGAATTGATAAAGTAAGTACTACCTAGATGATATTAAGTGCTTCTATGGTTCGCTCTGCATGATGCCAATCTTTACAATTTTTTCGTATTTTCAATAAGTACCTTTTTTTAATACCATATATATATACCTAATGGGTGGAAATTATTTATATAAGTTATAGAATTATTGCTTTATAAAATTTAGCTGACTTCACCTTCAAAGTGTGAGATCATAATTTTTATTTGGCTTCTAATTTAATAACTATTTTGGGCCAAATTGATTGAGGAATTAATAAGTAAGACACTAAATTAAATACAAAACATTAACGCTAACCAAATATTTAGAAAGGACTTCTTTACTTCTTTCTCCTATCTAGTATGAAGCTCATTTTGGATTATTTTTGTTATTTTGCTATTAAATTTATTTGTTTTATTTATAAATCATATAAACTCTTACACTCATCTTTTTATCAAAGCTCTAAGAGAACCTTACAAGGTTGGGCAGAAAAGACAAATAGCGTTACGTTACATATAACGCTCCTGTAAATCAATAAATTTATAAATTTATAGCGCTATAATTGTTACATTTTTTATGCAACGTAACGTTTGTTTATCGTTATTTTCAAAATTAATTTAAACCCCAACTAAAGATTAAGCTAGGGATTATCATCCTCTGAAGAAGAAAAAAACCACAAGACCTTTTGATGGACTGAAATATCCTTAGAGATAAGATTTCCTACGCTTATTTCTAAACCCAATCCCCGGGACGTAACCATGTCTACAAATAATTTTTTATTTATTTCCAGAGTTAAAGTTGGACTCCACAATGAATTCAAATAATATAGAGATTGAAGTTAATTTAATATCTTCATGATCAATTATTTGAAATTAATATACTGCATAAATATCCGATAATAAAATAGATTTTTAACTCCTTTCTTAAAATGCTTTTTTTCTTTTGCTAATTTGATTCCAAATAAGAAAAAGATTTATTGATCTATTATTTGGAAATTAGTTCTTTTATTTGTAGATGATTTAAAATTATAATATTTCATTTATATTTTATAAATTTAAATAAAAAATATAAATATACTAGTGAATGTTATAGTTTATACTACCTTTTTTTATTCTTTTAATGTCTTGCAGCAAAATAAATGATTGAAATTTTTTGTTATGAATAATGGTAACCGTTACATTTTTAGAGTAATTTACCAAACCCAAATACTAAATATGATCTATTAATTGGATTAAAAATTTAAGCACTAATAATCGAATAAATTTTCAGAATAAATAATCTCAGTTGCTTTTTAATCTTAAAGTTGATCATACTTTTGTTGTTAGTAAATTTTTTCCTTTTTACTGGCTTGGCAATTATACTAGTCAAGGTCCCCAAAGGCACTAAGAAATCATAAAATATTGGGATAGATTTTAGAAATAGTGCATTCAAAAATTGCTAGCCAATTTTCACAGAGATTATTATATATTTATAAAAATAACTATGGGAAAATGAAAAATAATTAATAAGCATCTTTGCGGCCATCTGAATGAAATCACATTAAGCCGTGAAATCAAAAAGAAGAAGAAAAATATTATACCAATTAGGAGTACGCGAAAATACTCGCAAAAGATTGTTATTTTTAACTCGTGATCGATAAACAAATCTTCATTTTTAAAAAATTGGTGATGAAGGGAAAAAAACATAAAGATTTTCTAAATATTAAAAACAAATCTAGGATAAGAATATTGGATTTTTTATAATTAATTAGATTGCGCTAATTTTTTTTTATTAAAAAGGCATTTTATTTAACAATTTCAAAATATATAAAATGATAAAACACTTTTAGTAAAATGATAAAACACTAAAATATTAAAACAGTATTATAAAAATATATAAAATTACTAGATAAAAATAAATATATAAGGCTCTAAAAAGAGCTTGATTTAATAATGAATATGCACCTAAAAAGTAAATATAATTATGTTTAAATATTTCTAGTTAAAGTTTTATTCAGAGTCGTAACTAAAAAAATTTCTTTGGGAGGGGGTAAAATTTTTTTGCTTATTTTAATCAGAAATTGCATGTTCAACTCGTATTCAACCGGACATTACATATTTAACTCATTTTTTTTATCATTTTTAAAATAAGATTGACAAATTAAAATATGAATTATATTATTAAAATAAATAACAAAATATAATGTTGTTGGTAATTTGAGCCAATTTTAAAAACGGCTAACTCAATATTTTAGCCAGAAAAATATTGTCTAACCTCGAGATTTCGCTAATAGATGTTCAAACATTTGTGCCAACTATGACTAAAATCTTCATGTTTGCATAATATTCTTCTGAATAAAATATTGAATTACCATTTTTAAAAAATCGGCTCATATCGAGCCAATTAACAACAAAATATATCTAATTGATAAGACGATTAAGTAGTATTAATCATAAATGTTAAGCTATAATTTATGTAATATTAAGGATAATTTATGTAATATTTATATATTTTTTTAAAATTACACATCACTTCTAATTTTTGTGCGGTGGCTTGGCTCCAAATGCCACTCTGTAGTTTTGGCCCTGATTACATTTCATATCTTGAGATTATGGTAGATTTTTTTAGCCGAATAATTAACACTGATTTTTTGCACGAACGGTTTCACGTTTTTTTAGCGGTTATAAAAGATAAATAAATTAAAATATTGATTTTTTTTTTCTTCATCTATTATACAAATTTTTTTTCTGATCTTCATTCATTTAACACTATATCTTTATATTACCGAATGAAATAGCTGAATAATTAACTTATATATTAGATTATATAAATTAAGGAATGTAATGTAATATTAATATTATTATGTGATCAATTATTATAAGATATTTAAAAGTTTCATTTATTAATAAGGTATAAATATGGATTATAATTTATAAAAAAAAATATATCTACATAAATTGGAACATAATAGTATTTATTAGTTATAATATAATATATGTAATTTTAAACTATTTTATATTGAAAAACATAAAATAAAATAGATTCAAACCTTTCAGAGTTAGAGTTATAGGGTAAATATATAAAATTTTGATTAAAAAGCATATATCCACGCTGCTTGCACTTAAATGGCAATATACAAAATTATCTGAAAATGACGAATACTGATCAATCAAAATTAATTGTTAATCCTCAAAACAATTGAGATCCACCTCTTATGCAACGTTTTAAAATTTTTCAGAAGTTGCCACTTCAGTAGATTAATAATATGTGATAAAAAAAATTTCTATTGAAAATACTAGCATCTACATATAAATATAATAAATAATATATTGTTAACTTTTGTATGTGATAAAAAAATAAGCTTCCTTTTGAAATAATAGCTTCTATAAATATATTAATAAGCATATTTCTGCAAATAAACTCATAGTTTGAAGAGAAAAAAAAATCCAGTAATACTAATGTGACCGGCGTACGAAAGTTTGTTCAAATATTTAATTTGAATAATTGGTTAAATTTTTATTTAGTAATTTTTCTATTTTTCTTTATACAGCCTTTAGAATGCTTATAACTTAATTAAAAATATGTATGATTTCTTATCTGCTATACTCAACATTAGGATTTGAAAATAATGCCTAATATTTTAAAATGAATAAAATTGACTGGGAGAGGATTTTTCTTATATAACTCTTCCTTTTTTTGATTAACGGTGACATTAGTAACCATTATCAAAACTAAATGACGAAAAGGGGAAGGGTATAAAATTTTTTATCGACTACCTTGTAGAGAGGGAGTTTTATTTATTTTTCTTCTCTTTATTATAAAAAAAAAATTATAAATCAATATTTTGTCTAAAAAAAATATTTTCAACTGTAAGATTAAATAACTTGATAGGTGATCGCTAAGTTAAAAAATATGCCTATAAATACAAATATTTAATTGAAATTTGATTAGTATTCAAAAGGTATACATATTCAAAAGATATCTAGTTACATTATATCTAGTTACATTAAAAGAGGTAGCTGGCTGCCTATAATTATATTACAAAATTAACTAATCACGTTTACAAGTTATTTTCTAAATTATTTATATAATATAAACTAATCTTTAAATAGATTTAAAATATGTACATAAACAACTTAAGAAATAATTTCACTGAAAAAATTTATGACAACATAATATTTTTTTGGCTGAAAAAAAATATCAAATATGATATTTGTTTGTGCTAAAAAGCCTGATTTAAATCGATTTTTAAAAATGGGTTGATTAACGAAAATAATATTATGTAATCCTGATGATTTTGCCTAGATGACAAAAAGGCCTGGACATCTATTCGCCAAATCCTGAGGCTCACACCATATTTTGGCTAAAATATTAATGGGACCGTTTTTAAAAACCGACCAAAATCGTGCTATATAACAACACTAGATTTGCACCGAAAAATTATGATTTCAAAAAAAAAATTATACTTAATAAATTTTTAATTGACTTTTAAAATAGTTAAATTTTCAAAGTTAGTGCTTATAAAGAGTGCCATTTTTGTAAACCATATTAAGGTTCCCTAGACTACACAGTTCTACAGGAGTGCTTGGAATTATGTTTAATAACAGCAATAAATTTGGGAAATCATTATAATGAAGATAATAAAAGAGATATATAAATTTAACCCATTTTAAAAGTTGAAAAGTAAACTAGGTACAGTTATTAAAAAATATAAATAGTTATGGTTAACCGATTTTAGGTTTATGATGATATCCTTCATAAATATTTATATTTCCGGCTGTATTATTATCTCGCCTGAAATTCACAACATTTCCAATAATAAGAAAACTTTTTCATAATTCAAAAACGCCTCACTAATTTGTATATTGATTTTTAATTTATAGTTTACCCCCCCCTCCCCCCCTTCCTTACATTTAGAAATAAAGAAACACCATATTAAAGTTATTCCAAAAAAGGAGATATGATGCCAATAATGTACATGATATAATGTATATTTGTAATATTACAACTTACGAATTATATAACTTGATATTTTCACATTATACAATCACATCCCAAATATTTGGAAAAATATATCAGAATTTTTTTATAAAAAGAAATAAATATAACTAATTAAATGCCATCAAGATGGTCTGGTAAATCTTATCATAACCAATCTAATAATTTAATTCAATATATATTTTTTTTTTCTTCCCTAATCAGTAATTCTGAATTTAATTTTATGCCCTTTTTCTGTTGATCAATATTTATGTTAAAACTTATACCTACTATAGTTCCTTTTCCCTATAAATTTTTGTTTATATATCAGAGACCTGCGCCCGGCTATTTTAGGCTAGGCCCTGCCCTTTTTACGGCCCGGCCCGGGTTTAAAAATTTTAGGCTCGGCCCGGCCCGGTTATATTTAAAAAAATAAAAATAGGCTCGTCCCTGCCCGGGTATATTTTAAAAATTTAAAATAGGCCCGATCAGGGCTTAGGGCCGGGCCTGCAGGTCTCTGATATATATAATATTATATTTATATAATAAAAACATTATTAGTATTATAGGTTAGTGTGGCTCGGAACAGAAAGCCCAGCTCGTCTAGGGCCTGTAAATCTGTGCTAAATATTTTGTCGGGCAGGGCCAGAAATTTGCAATTTTTTTTTAAAGCTTACAATTTAGTAAATTTATATTTATTTTCCCTTTATAAAAAAATTAAAATGCGCGTTAGGCCCAAAAAAAATCTTTACAAATATTTACGTGAGCGAATTCGAGTCGGCCCGCGCAGACTTTTTCTAATAACTTTTAAGAGCCTTATAAATAATTTAGAATTTAAGCATATTCAGATCTCCTCTTTTTTCTTTTCCTTTCCATTTACTAATATTTTTAAAATATATATATATAATTTTAAAAAATAAACCACACAGGAAACATTCTGGCAGCCAAGAAGAGATTTTGTAAGTTATTTTCAAATTTTATTATTTAATAAATATGATAAAGATTTCTCTTTAAAATCATAATTTATTTTTTAAGAAACAATGAAAAATAAATATTAAATACATATATATATAAATAATTCTATGCTAATTATTATATAATCCATTTAAAACTTGTTTTTGTCCTTACTTTTTGGAGAAATATTATGCATATTTTTATTCTTTTTATCGATTTTGCATAAAAAAAAATTTTTTAAATAGGAAGGAATTTAATATTATTGATAATTAATAATATATTTAGGGGAAAAAAAATAATTAAATTTCTCCAATTATCAACAGATTATACATATCTTAAAATCTGTCTAATCAATGACCCAACCCAATAAACCATTATAACAATCCCATGTTGTTTGCCTATAAAGTTAGGGCCATCCTAAAATATTTGGTTCCAAAAACAAAAATGCTGCTATCTGCAAAAGGGTATTTTCGCCCTTTTCTAAAGTTTAAGACTCGATTATGATATATCATTGACCTAAACCGTTATTTATAACGGTTCAATTTGGTTAAGGTTCAGTGTGTAAAAAATTATAATGGTTACGTTTTGGTTACGGTTCTTAAGAAGAAATTTATAAAGGTTCGGTTCGGTTCAGCTAATTATAAAGGTTTATAAAGGTTCATTACGGTTAGAAATTTTTTTTTATAGAAGCAACACCATCTTCTAATTTATTTTTATTATAAGCATCTATGAATTATATATATAAAAAAAATATATAAGATTCAAAATAACTCATTTTTAAATATATTATTTGAACGTATAAGTAATATATTTTCTAATATAAATGGATTCCTTTTTGTTCGTTGTGACGATAACACAAATTTTAGCCCCTAAATAGCCCTTTCTAAAGAAACTTGTGTTACGTGAACCGCCAGTACTATAAGAGCAAGTTTATATAATTCTGGATATTCAAATTATTTTCATTTCTAAAATATAAAAACTGAACAGGTTTAAACCGGTTTGACCTTTAAGGTTCTTTTTATTCCTTCAAAAGATAATTATATCGGTTCGGTTACGGTTATGGTTCAGATATTTATAACGGTTTATAATGGTTTAACGGTTTGTTACGGTTCACTCCGGGTCCATGGGATATATCCACTCAACATCCTTTTTTTTCTAAAATATTTTGTTTTTTTAAAAATATATCTAATTATTAAAACAATAAAATTATATAAATATATATTCAAAAAAAAAACCAAATCGTCAGCTACTTTCTCTAGGAAGGTAGGAAGAAAGATATTCTCTTTCTCTCTAATTTAAATGTTATTAAAAAATATATTTCTTCAAAATTTTCCATCAGAAATCAGAAATTATAATTTTTCGGGAATTTTTCAGTCTATCTTTTTAGAATTTTATTTCTTGAATTTCATGATATAAGATTTAAAATTAAGCTTTTTGAAATATTCCAATTTCATTTCAGTATAATGAAGGTGAGGTGCTGCAAGCAGATATCGCTTTTTTTTGTATTTTATTATGATTTTTCGATTAAAAAAAGGCAGGGCAAGAAGGTGTGAATTTAAAAGTTTCATGAATTCTTAAATTTAATATATAGTACTTTGTCCAATAAAGTATCATTGAAAATTTTACATATTTAATATAATATTCATATGGTTTAAAATGATAATGTGCAAGCTTGAAAGATACATTACTAGGTAAAATAATATTAAAAAAATAACGCGGAAAATGTTCAAAGTTCTATTTATATAAATTATACCTGTTAATGATTAACAAATTATCATTCTATTCTAACTTCTATTTCTTCTTCTTCTTAGAATTCTTAAAGCCCTTAAGAATTATGTTTTTATTTTTTTTACCTGAAATTTAAATAAAAAGAAGCATATTTCATTATTTTAAGTAAATTTTAAATGCCAATTTTTTTGTAAATTTAAGTTTTCAAAAGTCATTCCAGTAATCCAACATATTTTTCGATCTTGGAAAAATCAACATATATATATGAACTCACAAAATTTTATTATCTTAAACTTAATCTAAAATAATGAGTTTTTTTTTAAAATTCAAGGGGGATATAGCAAAAATATGTTGAACTAAGGGTAGATGTTGATACTTTGGTCTCATGTACATATTCTTATAACGGCCACAATTTTATAGGGGAAAACCTAGCCCAATATCCTCCTTGGGGGTCTTTGAATTAGTTTTTAGAGGGCGGCCAAATTTATTTTCACCAAGGCCTGTCGAAAATCTTAGTATGTTCCTGTGCACTAAATAAAATCATACATTACAAAAGTAGTATGAAAGCAAAATTTTTGGCACAACCAGTGGACCTATCTTCAACCCCCCCTCTCCCCCTTGTCTATGCCATTGAGTAAAAGCGTTTTTTAAATGAACTTACAAAATACGGTTCAGGAAATAAAATGTTTAAATATAAAAAAATATTGTTCCCGAGCCTGAATATAGGTTTGCCTATGCAGGCCTCTGAATCATATAATTTTTAATATTAATAAGTTATACTTTAAATTATTTTTAAAATAATCTAATTTACAAAGTAAAGCACTATCATGACACGATACAAAAAAAAATGTGTATTAAATAGTCTAATTTTCATTAATAATTTATTAAATATTTATTGAATCTGTAATATATTCCTATTCATTATTTAATTAAAAGAAATCATTCTAAAACAAATCAAAAAATTTTGAAAATGTCATAATTAAGATTGGGTCATTATTAATTATTAATTAATTCTTCGAAAAAATAATTAAAAAATAATCTAACAAAAAAAAATTAATAATGTATATTATTTATTTTCTTTTAAATGATTTGGATTTTTATAAAATATTAATATAAAAAATTTTTTCCGATAATTTTTTTTAAAATAGTTTCTGTAATAAAACAAAGAAATTTAAAGGAATTTTTTAAAAAAAATATTTACATTTTTGCTTCTTTCCTGGATGAAAAATCTTGGCCTCAAAGAATTATTCAATAGTAGGTAAAAAAAAATAATAATAAAGAAAGGTAAGGAAAGGAAGGGTGGTTGACTGTTTAAATATAAATATTCTTTAAATTATAAAAGTTATAACTATGAATGAAAAAAACGAAAAGAGGCAATAAATTATTTTTTTTGATGCTTTTTTAAAATTTAAAAAACTCAAAATTTTAATATAAAATGAAAAAACCTTTTTTGAAAAAAAGTGAAAAACTAAAACATTATGATGGTATGCTGGATTCTGAATATGTTTCAATTTAAAAAAAAACACTTAAAATGATCTTTTAACTTTTTTTAAACGAAAAATCTTAAATAAGGGTTATTTAATTATTGCCAATTTTTAGCCTACCAATGTTTTTTCTTTTTATAAAGAAGGAGGGTTAACACCAATTCATTTTAAAAAAAAAATTTGATTGTAAATTTTAATCATAATTCTTGGTTAGGGAAGAAAGATAGGATTTGGTAAATTGGCGATAAAGATATAATTTCAATCTTATTTTCATAGGTTTGGGGTGTTAACTAAAGTCGAAAGTGTTAAAATTATTAATTTGTTCCTGATCCCATTGAAAAAATTCTAAGTATTTTCATCACGATAAAGCAACAATATAATTTTCTCATTTAATTAAACCCAATCTGCCCTGAATTTTTTTCCCCGGATTCTCTCGCCAGGTCTCTTAAATATAGATTTTTATTATAAATGTGAAAAAATAATAAGACAAAATAATTTAACAAAATTAAGTGGCACTTTCATTTTTACTTTTGTAAGCACTAAATTTTGAAAGAATATTGTTTTTTAATTTTTCAATAAACTCTACTGGGATTTATTTTACTTTTGTTTCGGCAAAATTATTTTCCTATTTTTTAAGAGGACAAAGAACTCTGAAAAGTAGAAGTATTGTATTTGTATTTATAACAATTTACTAATTTTTTTGCTTCTTAAAATAATAAAGATTTCGTATGTCTTTTCTCTTCTTATAATTATTAGATTTGTTCTTCTTTCGTTTTACATTCATTTCTCCTATCACTTATTACACGATTCATAAAATTTATACCGTAGTTAAAAAAATTTTAATGCTAAAAAAACTGGGAAACAAAATATTTAAAATGAAAAGATTTCCACCACCCGAAATCAAAACGCTTAAAGAAGGCCGGATAACAAAGGAGAATTTTACGGGAAATTATTTTGCGCAGTTTTTAAAAAATTTTTTACAAATTAATTTGAACATTTTTTTTAAAATACCAATTTTTACATTTTATGAGGCAGTCCTAACCTTCTAATCGCGACGTCTTTAAAAATAATTTTTGCTAGTATTTTTAACGCTGCGCGCCAAAAGATATATATTTTTTACTTTTCAACTGATTAAAAAAGAGTGGCCTTCGAAGTCAAATTTTTATAAGTCCTGAACCTTAGTTTGTTTTATTCTTTACCTAAAGTATATATATTGGGGATGAATCCTAAAGTGCATAATTTTTTTTTTTTTAAAAGAACAGCGAAAAAATATGCGCATTTCTATTAAAAATCAATTAAAATTGAAGTGAAACTTAATTATTTTGAAACCACTTCATTTTGATTAATTTTTCCGTGCCAATAAATTCGATCCATTTCTTAATGATCATTATATTGATCTTGTTTTTTTTAAAAAAAAAATTAATTATTTATAAAATATCTAAATAGCAAAATATGAGTTGTGGGGTTTCTTTATATTTTTTTTAAAAAAAAAATTAATCTTATACCTTTAAAATACCTTTTAAATTTTTTATTTGTATTTTATTTTTTTTCCAGATATTGATTAATTAAATCTTTACAAAAATTATAGAAAAGAGAAGGAATAATTAATTTGAAAATATATTTTTTTTCAAACTTTAAAAGTGGAAATATTGTTGAATTTTGATATTTGATAAATAATTTAATTATAATCACTAATAATATAAATAGTTGCTTATCTTGTGTTTAAATATATATCTCGGGTTAGGCCTTGTATTTAAAAAATCGGGTGCCTACAACATTAGTAAAAAATTTCAAACGAACCGAGCCTGGCCGAGCTTAACTTTTGCTTTTTATACTAGTATCTTTTATTATATATCCCAGATATGCAAGAATAAATAAATTTAGTCAAATAACCCTTTAAAAATAATGAAATAGAGGATATATAATATAACATCTTATTAAAAAGAATTGGTAGCAGCTAGCTAATATAGGTCTATATAAACAGGATGGGGTTGGGATAGACAATTTTCTTTTATATATTTTAGGGGGTAGAGGAGAGGATATGATTTAAATGAGTTGGTTAAAATATAAGGAGAGGAGGGGGGGGGGAGCTTTTATCTAAATGTATCAACATATCCTTACCTATTACAAAAATAGATATGAGACTAGCCTAACGTGTTAGTTTCGATACCTTGCTCGATACCTATTTTGCTGTTAAAATAATATCTATTATTTTTAATCACAGCCAAAAATAATATTTTTGAAGTTTTTATTTATTACCTTTCTTTCTTTCTTTCTTTCTTTCTTTCTTTCTTTCTTTCTTTCTTTCTTTCTTTCTTTCTTTCTTTCTTTCTTTCTTTCTTTCTTTCTTTCTTTCTTTCTTTCTTTCTTTCTTTCTTTCTTTCTTTCTTTCTTTCTTTCTTTCTTTCTTTCTTTCTTTCTTTCTTTCTTTCTTTCTTTCTTTCTTTCTTTCTTTCTTTCTTTCTTTCTTTCTTTCTTTCTTTCATTCTTTCTTTCTTTCTTTCTTTCTTTCTTTCTTTCTTTCTTTCTTTCTTTCTTTCTTCCTTCCTTCCTTCCTTCCTTCCTTCCTTCCTTCCTTCCTTCCTTCCTTCCTTCCTTCCTTCCTTCCTTCCTTCCTTCCTTCCTTCCTTCCTTCCTTCCTTCCTTCCTTCCTTCCTTCCTTCCTTCCTTCCTTCTTTCCTTCCTTCCTCCCTCCCTCCCTCCCTCCCTCCCTCCCTCCCTCCCTCCCTCCCTCCCTCCCTCCCTCCCTCCCTCCCTCCTTCCTTCCCCTCCCTCCCTTTTCTTTTCTTTTCTTTTCTTTTCTTTTCTTTTCTTTTCTTTTCTTTTCTTTTCTTTTCTTTTCTTTTCTTTTCTTTTCTTTTCTTTTCTTTTCTTTTCTAAAAGGCGGAATAGCGATTAAAAGAACAGATGTTGAAACCCATAACCATTTTTAATATGTAACAAAATAAGCCGTTTATAACGATACAAATGCATTTGCCTATTGATAGGAAAATTATCTATTTTGCTTCTACAACAATTTTCTCTAATCACGACAAAAAAAGGTGATATATTCTAAAATATAAAATTTTTAGCATATTTTATAGAATTTTGGATTATAAATTAAGTTATTAAAATATATTATTTTTGTGCTATTTATTGATTAAGTTAGCTTTACTTGAAATATTAAAGCATAAGGCATTTTTTAAGAATTTTTCCCCATGGTTATCAGAGATCTAAATTTAGGTCAGGCCTGAAAAATATGTGCAATTATGCCGGGTTGGACAATTTGCACAAAAATCTTTAAGAACTGGGCCTAGCCAACATTTTTTTAGACAGGACTGGGGGTACATTTTAAAATTCTTGAAGGTTCAGTTCGAAAAGGCTGATATATTTTATATGCTATCGCAAAATCAAAAAATTTCAATTCGAGTCCACCAGTCATTATTTTTTATCAGATAATATCAAAATTAAATTAAAGATCTTTTTTATATTTAAAAGAAGGTTTCTTTTAGCTAATTTCAGTTCATAAAATCTTCAAATTTAATACACTTTTTAAAATTTCCATTTTAAATTTTAATACCATTTATTATTTATTTGGTTAAAGGTTAAAGTTATTATATTATATAATTAAATTGTAAAATTCAGTATTCTATATCTATTGTGTTTAATAATTTTTATGAAATACAAGAAACCAGAAATTAATATTATAAGCGGGAAAGATTAAACAAAAACAAAAGTCAAAGTTCACGTGATGAGCCTTTCCACTACCCCTAACACTATCATACCAAAGCCGTTGGGCTAGTGTGAAAAGGCTCACATAAAATTTATTTTTTTAAAAAAAATCTCGAACTATTTATTTAAATATAATATAATATAACATATTTAGTATATTATGCATTTTATTTTTTGAAAACATCAATTCCAAAGGGATTAATTACATTTCGTGGAAAGATTCCAAATTGCTATATATGATAATATATTTGAATAAGCCCCACATAAAAAACCTATTTAGTTATTTTTGGATAAAAGAAAATCCTTTTGTGATCAAAAACAAGTTATAATATATAGCCATTTTTATCCTCCATGAAGATTCAATTTTCAAATTCAAATATTATATATATATTTGAGAATTTTCTATATATCTTAAACAAGAATAATAAAATGAAAAGAGAGAATTAAAATGTAAAAAAAAAGTATTTTAATATCTGAAGGAAAATAAAAATTTGCACTTTATACTAAATGACTTTTTATAAAGGCTAATTCAAGATTTTAGCCAGGAGTGTAGATTTTGCTCATAGATGTGACATTAAGGTTTGGACATCTATTCGAAAAATTTTGAAGCTTATGACTAAAATTGATTTCGCTGATACATTTAATAATGTTGTTAAAAAGCATGATTTGAATCGATTCTTAAAAACGGCCAGGTTAAGATAATAATCAAATTAATATTATGTAAGCCTGGAGATTCTGCTCATTGATGGTAGAAATGTTTGAACATCTATTGGCCTAATCTCTAGGCTTACATAATATTATTTTAGCTAAAATCATAATCAAATCGTTTTTAAAAATTGAACTAAATAGAGTTTTTTAAGAATACCGCCATTTAATAACATAAATACCTACAATTGAATTGACTCAGCGAGTGTTCACACAACACTTTGCGGCACTTATAATCACATTTAATCTATATATTTTTTGTTAATATTAACTCTGTCTCTTAAATATATTCACTAAAAACATAACACATTTTAGGTATGCTTAAAAAAAAATCGGAAAAATTAAATAAGTTAATTTTGATATCTAAAGTAAACATAGTTGTCATTCTATCAATTCAAAGTAATGTCAGGCATAGTTTTTTATTACTAATGAAAAATGGTGCATAATATTTAGAAAGAAAAATAAATAATATTTTTGGGATATAGCAATTTTTTAGTGACATAGTAACCATTTTTTCAATCCCACAGTGTCCTCTTTTACCATATAAGAATAGCGAGTTGTGCAAGGAGAATGACCAACCGAAATGAAGAAAATGGCAATGCCTTTTACAATATAATAGAATTTTGTCTACCGAACTAAGATTTTTTTTGCCCAAAATTTTAAGCACAGAATCTTTGAAGATCACAAAATTGTGTAGATTATTCGAAATCATTTTATAAAAAATTTGTGATTTCATCATGAAGGAGATTTTTATTTCTGCATAAAAATCGCAAAAAGATTAGATTTAGAATTTAAAACTTAATCAAAAAATATGAGCATTCTCAAAAAAAATCTTTGAAAATTTTGAAGATTTTTTTTGTTTCGAAGAGCATTTCACTCTTATAATCCATTGTTTATTCTATTTTTCCAGGTAAGACTTAATTTTTTTTATAGAGTATTTATAAATCATACTTCCTCTTTTGGCAGCCGCTTCCTCTTAAAAGAAGTTCCTGTTTTAATTTTATATTTTCAAGAGATGATTAAAAGAACTCGTTTTATTTATATTTTTAAGAGATGATTAAAAGAACTCGTTTTATTTATTTAATATATCCGTTTGGCAGATAAGGTATTCTATTTCTGATTCCTTAAAAAATGAATAATCAAGAATGAGATTTGCCAGATACATTTAAAATACATATATAATTATTTATCTTATTTTTTTGAAAAAAAAAAATCAATTCAATTTAGTATAATTTTTTTAAAAATATTTTTTTTTAAAAAAGGCCCTAAACTCAGGTTTCGAAGAAAAGGGAAGGAAAAAACAAATTAATTGAGAAAAATATTAGACTTTCTTTTTTAATCTTAAAAAAAATTATTCGTATCATTGTATAAAAAGAAATATGTTTTATCTCCAAAATTTGCGCCAAGTTTGACAATAATTTTTTACGAGGCACCCAATTAATTTATAAAAGTAAACATAAAAATGGGAGAATATATTAAAAAAAGCAGCTCGCCCCCTATTTCATAATATACATTATTTCTAAGTTACACGTAATGAAGTATAGGATTCGGTTAATTGACCGTTGTATGACCAGTCAAATAGGATCAAATAAGGTTAAATATATGGTCAAATTCAAAGAAATGTTTTTAAGTCAATATTAAATTTATTTTGCATATAATAGAAAGATGGATCTATAGTAATTAATTTTATAATATTTTTTAAATTCATTGCCACTCAATAACTAATGTGTAGCTCTCAGTACCAGAGTTTTTTTCTGATTCAGATTCAATATTATCATTTTCTTTAATATTTCATAACCAATTTTCTTGTTGTCGAGATCTTCAATCTATTTATGGTTTAGCAAGAATATTAACCCATTTCGACCAATTTCTTTCTGAAGAAGAAGTGGAACTAGGTATTGTTAGTAAAATGTCACTTCTCTTAATGGGCATGGTGGGCAAAGCCAATTCCATAACTTGAGGCAGGGATCTGATTGATTATTTTCTGTGATAGCTACTGCTTTCTAAATCATTTGTTACTAAGCATGCCGCTTTTACTTCTAAAATTGATGATAACACTTGAAATATTTTGATCATCATCAACCAAAATGCTTAATTCTTGTGTTATATAAACATACTTCATTAAATTCACTATTAGTAAGATGCCTCCTTAATAATGAAGGCTGAATAAATAAGCAGCATTATGATCACATATATTAATTTAAATCGGTCTTTTAATTTTTTCTTCAGATTTTTGAGAGTATTTGACGATATTTGACTAGTTCAAATACTACTCCACTCAATTGGCCTACTTGCCAAACCTGATATATACTACTAGATTGTAGTGTTGTTAAAAAGGTCGATTTTTAAAAATGGCTAACACGATATTTTAACCAAAAATATTACGCAAGGCTGGAGATTTTGCTCCCAGATAGTAGAATGACTTGATCATCTATTAACAAAATTTGGAAGCTTGCTTAATTTTTTTGGCTTAAATATTGGATTGGCCGTTTTTAAATCGAGCCGTTTAACAACACTAATATATTGGCGACTCATTAATTATATGTAGGGGAGACGAGGGCTATTTCGGATATGTAATTCGGACATCCTTCTTATTTAAAACTATTTGACTTAGAGACTTAAAATTTATAACTATAAAATAGGTTTCCATAAAAAAATCATGTGTAAAAAAAATTTAATTTGGGGACCCTTTGGAAAAATTTCAATGCAAAAAACCTCTTTTAATGACTAAAAGTAAAAAAAAAATAGATTTTTTTTGTTTAAAATTAATTCATCTAAGTTCCTTACATTAAAATTGAAATTGTGAACAAATTTTAACCCTTAACAAATATAAAATAAAATTTCAAAATTTTTTGAACAAGAATTTATTTGATACTGATTGCATTTATGTAGATACTGTCTCAGGGGATATTCCGGACTGGGTAATTGCCGGACACCATAAATGTTTTTATCCTTCATTCATTTTTTTTAAAATAATTTTTAAATGTATTCAAAATGTCACTATTTTATTCCCCTTTATAAAAATAAAGCTTAATCTTTCATATTAAGCTTTACCAAATTTGCTAAACAAAAATAATAATAAATTTATATGATTAATTTCTATATTAGCAAATATAACATTCAATATTTAATAAGTTGGTATTTAGATTAATGAAAAAAGTTATGTGAATAAATTTAAAACTTAGAAGATTTTCTAAATATATGTTATAACAAATTTACTCAATAGATTTAAAATTAAAACCAAGATAAAAAAATATAATGAATCTTTCATATTTTAAATCTTTACCAAATTTGCTAAGCAAAAATCATGATAAATTTTTATGTTTAATTTCTATACTAGCAAATATAATTTTCAAATAATTTTGGTATTTTAGATAGAAAAATATAGATTAAATTTAAAACCTTTGAAGATTTTCTAAATATATATGTTAGAACAAATTTATTTAATAGATTTATAATATAAAAATTATAAAAATGATCATAATAACCAGGAATGGTTAGAATGTAGAGTATAAAAGATGGGCACACGAGTTATGTGCTAATTATGATGATTTTTATAGTAGAATTTGTAAACTTTAGTTTTCATAAAATATTTAAATTCATTAATAAAGTTTGCCAATAATTTCTCGATTTTTAAATCTTTCTATTAAAATAAAGCTAATATACATTTATTTGTAAATAACCCGGGTTGTGTGCAAGGATACCCTGGGCTTTCTCGTTAGATTCGTTATGAGAAAAAAAAATACTTGAGGCAAAAATTATATAGCATAATGAAATTATAGCCTAGATAACTATGAAGTCTCTTTTTTTATTGGTAAAGTAAAATGAAAAGAATATCCTTAAATAAAGTTATTTTTGATCTTGTGGTCACCTCAATATTTGGAAAAAGTTCCTATAATATTTTGAAGAGTAATCTATGTTTCTGAAAAGAAGATATCGAGCGCTACAGCTCGATTGCTTTTTAAAAGTCCGAATAGTGATTTTTAGATTAAAAAAAATAAGAATTAAGCGGGTTTTAAAGAAATCTTCACCTTATGTCATAATTTATATTTAAAAAAATCCAAAAAAAAGGTGTCCAAAAGACTGATTTTCTGAATAGAATTCAGAATTAACTAAAATTAAAAAAAATTAAGACGCAGTCTACCATAAATTTACAAAAAAAACGAATAAATTAAGGCGAATGATAGTAAGTGTAATTTATAGCAATTGCATGTGATTTCACAGTTCTTCATAAGGATGTAAATAATCTTTAGGGCCCTGAGGTATGGTATAAACCCTACATCTTGTAGAAATGAAAGCTCCTTCACTATTTCTCTCCACTTTATGTTATTCATGCTATCTCTTTTATCTAATTTCTATTTCTTCATATTGGCTCTAACTTTATGGCTCCATTGAAGTTTTGGCCTTCCTCTTTTACGTTTGTCCATCATTTCCAATCTCTTAACCTTATTTCCTATTTAGTTCATAGGCCTTCTCATTTGCACATACCTCCTAAGTCTGTTCATCATCATCTTAGTCTTACTTCCTAATATTCTTGTACTTCACACTTTATCCTTTCTTGATACCCCAGCAGTCGTCCTCACCATTCTCATCTCCATATTTTCTATACTTCTCACGTCTGATTATTTGGTTGGCCATGTCCTTTAGGGGTTATTTTCAGCCATTTAAAAAGTTTTTGGGATATGAGATTTTAATATACATGTCAAATGTTAATTTAAAGAATATAGAAGTACATGTTATTAACAATTTTTTTTTAAAAAATTTAATTTTTCACAAAAATACTTCTGTGAGCTTACATCGTGGTTATACAGTTTATAAATATTCTTTTGAAATATAATTACAAGCTATATCTTTTATTATCATTATATTATTAACGCCATCAAGACTTAATCTTATTAAATAGAAATTATTATATATTTAATAAATTCTTATTATAATATATTATATAAATTCTTATTATAATATATTATATAAATTCTTATTATAATATATTATATAAATTCTTATTATAATATATTATATAAGTAATGTAATAAGCAAAAATAAATTTTATAACATATCCCTTCCCTTTAGAGAATAAAGAAAAAAAATAACCTTATTTTCATTAGAGTAATAGATGATTTATTATTAAATAAATAAATTAAATGTTTTTAAAAAATTGTAAAAATGGCCTTTAAACTAATCGTCATCAAGGGATACATATTTTTATAAAGAAAATTTTGAACCAACAAATTTTAGGGATTACTTGAAAAATTAAAATGCTGATTAGAAATTTTTGCCCTTACAAACTGTTATTAATAAAACTGGATTTGAGCCAATTTTAAAAAACGGCTAGCTCAATATTATAGCCAGAAAAATATTGTCTAAACTTCAAAATCATACTATTAGATATCCAAACCTTGTGTTATCTATGATCTATCAAAAATCCTTTTATAATGAGGACAAAGTCCATAAAAATCCATTTTAGAAAGCAATAAAAATGTTATATTTAATTAATGAAGCAATATTTGATCTATGCCTAGATGGACTATAAATTTCTAAAATTAATATTATCGTAATTCTATGTATGATTTTATTAAGGTTATTTTGAGTCATTCCATATAAGACTTTAATTATTAATTAGAGATATAATTTGTTGTTTTGCTTTGAGTAAGCTTTCATAAGAGATATGGTAATGTTAATAATGGCTATGTCAAAGTTAAACTAAAGCAAACATTCCAAAATTTTATATCGATTTTAATTAATTTTTATCTAAATAATCTTATCTTATCATTATTATTTTGTTAAATGTATGATAGATTATATGATGGTCAGTACGAGTATGCAATATTCGCTTTAAGAAAAGTTGACTGGAGATAATGCTATATCATTTTCTAATAACCTTAATGGTTCAAAAAATTTTAACATCGATTTTTTTAAAATATGGGCAATTAATTGTTTTACCAACAAAGAGCTATACGATTTTTTTTTCCAAAAAATAGCATTATTTGACCATATACTCAAGGTGAGGAACGTTTATTCTATGAATCATATCTGGCAATTGTAAATATAAAAGAATAAAAAGAAAAGGGAGGTTGGTGGGAACATTTGAATCTAACAATTTATTCCAAGGAGATTTCATAAATTTCTAATCATTTTATGATTTTCTTCATAGAACAAAAACTATTATGTCTTAAATAATTCAGTCAATATGTAAGATTTTTTTTTAAAATTATCTTTTTCAATTTAAAAAGAAAGAAGGAAAATTATGACTTTTAGAGCCTTTACACTTTGTAGTGATCAATAATAGTTTATTTTTTTTAAAAAAAATATCTTGATATTATGAAAAATTTTTTGATTTCTCGTTTACTGGTTCAAAAAAAAATCGCATTATAGGCGACCCCTAGTCTATGTCAGACCTTAGATCCAATAGAATTAGAAGAATGGGAATTCATCAAAATAAGGAAATGGATCAGTTTGACATGTTTTATTAAATAGATTTTTCGAGGATAATTTTTTTTATTACATTTTTCATTATATAAGTAGTATTATATTATAGATACTAGTGTTGTTAAACGGCTTGATTTGAGCCGATTTTTAAAAACGGTTAACTCAATATATTTTTAAAAAAATATTACGCAAGCCTGAATATTTTTTTCATTACATGGCATGGCACAAATGTTTGGATATATTATCGAAATCTCGAGGCTAAGGCAATATTTTTCTAAAATATTGAATTAGCCGTTTTTAAAAACCGGCTCAAAACGAGCCGTTTAACAACACTAATTGATACCCAACTCAAGAAATCCTACATCCAAGGAAATTTTTTAATTGGATGAAATATATTTAAAATTAAACATAGGATTAAAGGTTAGAGAGATATTGGTTATCCTGTATTTCACAGTTAGCGCCAATTAGCGTCGAAGTATAACTGAATTGCAGCATATTTTGTATGTTTCGCGGTGGAATTCGAACTAACTGTGAAATGCAGGGTTTAAGGTGTGCGATATGGGTTAGGGTTAAATATATATATAATAAAAATATTTCTTAATATTTTTAATTTATTTTATAACTAGTCAAATCTGACGTCATATGATTAAAAATAAATTCTTTGAGGCCGACCATAATCGTATCGTATATATTCACATTGTGTAATCTGTAAAATTCTAATTTTAGGCGAATGTTTTTAGTTGAATAAATTATTTTTTTTAGATGTTATCATCAACATTTTCATGAAACATTTTGTAATATTTTAATTTATTTTTTTTTAAAAAAAATACTCATATTAGTTTAATTATTCCAAAAAAAAATCTATAATATTTACATTTTTAATACTAATTTAGAGGCAGAAATGGTTATAAGGATAATAAAATTAAACTATGGCTCATTAAGATAAACCCCGTTATAAAAAAAATCGGCAGTAAATATTTTATCTGCCAAAATAAAATGAATCTATATAATAATATTAGTCTATCCTCATAATAAACAAAATATTTCTAGTATAATCATGAACCATTGAACCTATAAGGATTCATTAGATGGGGTTCCATTGGCTCTTTGTTACTCAACATTATATCTTAATGAGATTCCAGTGTCTTTGCAACTCACAAAAAAAAGTAGAAAGTTGAATAATGCAGAATTTAGCCACCTGGAAATTTTTTTAGGTAATATAAATTTTAAAAATAAATAAGTAACTTTTCCCCTTGCTTTCGCATTATAAATCCTTCGTAAATAATCCAAAATATTTTTCAGTTAGATTTAAAACATTTTCCCCCTTTTGGCGCATTTTTAAAATTTTTGATATCCTAAAAAACGTTAATTTGGACATAATATTAAAGATTAAAATTATCAATTAAATATTCTTTCAAAATATATCATATAATTTGCCACTTTTATTTAATAACATATTTTGTAACATTATAAACTAGGAACCAAGAATGAACCGCTAAACCTTTATAAACCTTTATAAACCTTTATAAATATCTGAACCTTAACAGAACCGATATAATTATTTTTTGAAGGAGTAAAAAGAATCTTTATAAAAAAGTTAAACTGGGTTTATTGGTTTAAACCAAAATAAAATAAATATTTTTATATTTTTTTAACATTCTTTTCCTTGTGGTGAATTGCATATTTTATGGGTTGTTATATAATTATTAAATGATCAAAATATTTATTTAATATCCGTAAGAAGTATTTAATTTTTTCACTATGACTTAAATTGATCCACAATCTGCTTCATATAGTATTGAAGCATTCCTATCTTCTATATTTTAATATGCAAAATATCTAAATAACCAATTTTTGATTAAGTTGCATTTAATTAATCTAAAAAATCATCGGTTTTTATGTATTGAGAATCAAAAAAAATTTAAATATCCAGAATTATAGAAACTAGCTCTTATAGTGCTTATTGTTCCCGTAACACATGTTTCTGTTAAAAGGGCTTTTTCGGGGTTAAGTGTTATTTGTAAACAAATGTGAATCCACTTATATTGGAAAATACATTACTTATACGTTCAAATAATATATTTATAAATGAGTTATAATTCTTATATATTTTTTTATATATTATTCAGACACTTATAATAATAAAAATTAATTAATATCATCTATTTTATAAATAAACAATATATTAACTTAAGTGATGGCAAAAATTAAAGTAAATTATATTCAAAATTAAAATTTATAAGGTGACTGTAACGAACCTTTATAAACCGTTAGTACATATCTAAGTAAAGTATTAGTTGCTTGTAAAGGGAAATTATCAGGTCCGCCTCAGAGGAAATTTATTTTTTTGCTAGTACGGTCCAGTTTCAATTTTTCACTAAGGTAACCCTGCCTAGTTTTTTAATTATTTTTAAAATATAAATGCCTAAAACAAAATATATGTTGTTAAACCAAAATAAACAACTATTTATAATCTTGGAAAGTGGTAAAAAAAATTACAAACATTATAATTTATGGGTTACCATTTCTATGAAATATCAGAATTCTTCAAATATATATGTTGTATTCCATAGTAAATCAACCAAAAAAGTCGATTCTCAACCCGACCTCCTTCAATTTTTTTAAAAATTTGTATGTTGGTAGTATATACACTAACTAATAAAAATGTAAAATTTTACTTTTCAAATCGGCTTACTTCATGAGATATGGCCATCTTTAGAAACGCGAAAATTCCAAAATACAGTATATTTAATTTTAAATATCTCAAAAAGTAATTAAGCTGAAGGCATGATTTAAATTTTATTAAATAGCTCTAAAATAGCCCTTTAATATGATATAAAAATTATTTTATTAATAAAAAGTCTATTACCAAAAACCGGAAATAGAAAACCGGAAATAGCTATAAAATAAAAATTGCTCTTTTTTTTCTTTCAAATTTTTTTTACAAATAGACATTATACTTCTTAATATTTGTACAAAATTTTAGATTGGGACCATTACTGGGCCAATAGTTATTACGTTTTAAATATAAATAGCATGGCTTAAATCCTAAATTATACCAAATATATAGTAATTTACGAAACAAATAAAAAGAAAATTCCTTTATGATCGGGCAGATTATATTTTTTTTATAAATGTTTCGGGCTGTGAGCCCACTAGTAAACATTATGTCATATTTAACATATAAGTTTAGCGATTTTATTTTAGAGAGAAAATATTTATAACTTTATTTAGCTAATTATTTATATTACATGAATATCAAATGGAAAATTAATATTGTTATAAACATTAAATTAAATAATATCATACATTAAATTATCTAATGAATTAGAATAACGTTTGACTTTCATTTTTTCCATTAACTTTCATTGATATAAAATTATTCATACCTGGCATAAGTCTGCTGTTTTCGTCAGAATTATAAAATTCTATTACTTTATTTGCAATGTCATCCGGAATTATTCTACTTGGTTTTATGATATTTGGGTTTGACAAAACACCCTTTTCTTCAACTAATTGTTTAGCTGTCCGGGCCATAAAATTCGTGGCTAAAAATTCCTTTTCAATTTTATCATGAGTCCAAGATTTTGGTAAAACTGTTAAAATTTGTATTTTTTCATTGCGAGAACTTGTAGCAAATTTTTCTTTCAGTTGATTTATGATTTCAACTTCATCTTTTTTTGCTTGATCCTCTAGATTTATTTTAAAAACTTTTTTAATTTTTCCCTGAATTTTCAAAAATTTATTTAAAGGATATTTTTTTTCATTTAACCTTTTCTTTTTAATAGGTGTCTTCCCTAAATGGCAAAGTTTCATTTAAAGTTGAAATTGAAGTATTAAAATCTGTATAAGAGTCGGGATTATTGCATGGTTGATCAGGTTCAGAATCGCTAAATGTTTCATTAATAGTTGAGGTAGAAGGTAAGTTAGAAATAGAAGGTAATGTGATCGGGATCGTAGAAGTAAAAGGTGAGATCAGATTTGTTGAATATTTTTTTAATTTTTTCCGGCAAGAGCTACAAATTTTTTGATTAATTGATCAGCTAGAATTCACTTCTATCATCTATTGTAAAACATTTCTAAGATCGTAACGTACTGAATGAGATTTTATTCTAAAGGGATTACAGCACTTTACTGGAATAAAAATATCTTTTCTAGACATTTAAATTTTTTTGGTAAGGAATAAAAGTAGCGATTTATAATTATTTTAAATTAAAAATAAATTGGATAATGAATACCGATAATTTAATTTTCTTAGAAAAATGGCTTTATAAAATTAATCAATATAAATGGCGGCTGTTGCTGTTGGAATTGAATTTGATTTTTATGATAATTATTTTATTTGATAATTAATTATAAGTAGATAATAATCTGTATGAAAATATATTTCTGACGATCACAAAGATAATTTTTTATCAGGCAAAAAAAATAATCTACATAATTCACTCATAGAATTGCCAGATCAAAAATCTCGAATTTAAGAAGAAATTTTTTTTGGGGGGAGGGGCGAATATAAATCTTAAGATGGGGTTCGGATTTCAGTTTTAATACTATTATTCACAAATATTATCACTTTTGTTAAAAAAATAATTACTCATTTCGTGTAATATAGAATTTAAGCCATACTATTTATATTTAAAGCGTAATAACTATTGGCCCAGTAATGGTCCCAATCTAGGATTTTGTACAAATATTAAGATGTATAATGTCTATTTGTTAAAAAATTTTGAAAGAAAAAAAAGGGCAATTTTTATTTTATAACCATTTCCGGTTTTCTATTTCCGGTTTTTGGTAATAAAATTATTTTTAATATAATAAATTTTATATCATATTAAAGGGCTATTCTAGAGTTATTTAATAAAGTTTAAATTATACCTTGAGCTTAATTACTTTTTGAGATATTTAAAATTAAATATGGTGTATTATGAACTTTTCGCGTTTCTAAAGATGGCCATATCTCATGAAGTAAGCTGAGTTGAGAATTAAAATATTATATTATTGCTAGTTAGTGTATATACTACCATCATGCAAATTTTAAAAAAAATCGAAGAGGGTCGGGTTGAATCTTCAGTTGATTTGATATGGAATACAACATATATTTATATAAAAACTTTGCCAAATTTTTTCCAGCCTGAAAGGTTTTTTTCAAACGTTACCCTATTGTAGAACTGTAAAATATATTATATTTATTATATAGTATAATATAATAATACATGATACATAACTTTCATTATTTTGTAATTGAATAGATTAAATAACAGTACCCCCAAGAAAGATAGTTTAGGGGGTAATTATTCCCAACCAAAATCTCCTCCATCAAAATTTTCGATACCCGGAAACCCGCTGACAAATTCCAATTATCAAAGCACCCTGGCGGCATCCCATTATAACCAAGTTATTACTTTTTCATCTTCTTTAAATGTCTCATATTTTATTGTCCCATCTTCAGCAAATATTATTTAATTTCATTTGATGAAGAAATCAAATACACTATTTGAAAGCTCTGGTTGATGTAATTTTCAAGTTAAGTAATGATTAATAATTTTATTTTTTAAATATTTGATTAATGCCTTCGTTATATAGCACGGAACAAATGAGTAATGCTAATTGAGAGGATCTAAAATAAATATAATATCTGCCCATAACAATTAAATTTGGCCAACAACCAATTTTCTCAAAACAACAACAATTTAATTAGTCATACTCACTTAATATATGAATTATAAATAAGGGGATTAAAAATCATTTCTGTTATTCTTTTGCTGACAATTTTAGTATATTCGTTGCTTTATATTAATGGGTTTACTTTTACTTTTACTTAAATTTTATTTTTATTTTTAACGTTTAAAATCTTTTGGCAGCGGCTATTAATTTTCAAATTTAACTCTTTGTAAGTTTGAGGAAAATTTTTTTTTATCTTTAAATTGACGGGTAAATTCTCTCTTTATTTCAATAGTTGCTGATATAATATGTTATTGTAATAGAAGTGATGTATAGTCACGCTTTATTCCCCAAACAATTGGGTAACAGTATTATTATTGACACTAAACATTTACAGAGCAAACACGAAATTTAAAGACATTATTTTTTTTGAGTTAACTTTGATATATAAAACATCTCTTTCTTTCAAAAAAAAAGTCTAAATTTAAAGAGGATAGCAATCGGTTAGCAGAATTAAACGCTTCAGGAGCCGGAGAAGAAGAGGAACAAGGGGGTTTAGGAACCATTCATTTCGGATTATCCTACGATTTTCAAAGTCAAAATTTGATAGTCAAAGTAATTTTTCATTCTTTTTCAAAAAAAAATTACAATATAAATTACGTGGTTTAAATAAAAATTCTTAATTTATCATCTTTTTTTTGAAAAAAACTTTTAAGATATATGAATAATAGAAATGCATTAATGCTTACGAATAGAATAAATTAGTGATCTACATCGTGCCTAATTTTTCAAACCCCGGGTCAGTAAGCTAGGCCCGATCCGAAAGATTTTTTTCTTATTTTTCCCGAAAAGCCAGACTTTAAAATACCGAAGGGTTCTGTCCAGAGTTTATTTAAACATAAAAAAATTTTTAAACATAGTTTTACACTTTTAACACTAAAAACGTAATCAAGTTTTTGATAACACTTTTGATTCCATAAAGTGGCTAATATGCGACTCTTTATAACATTTTTATATGATTATTATGAACTTTTTTTATTCTAGATTCTCCAAGCAAAGGCCCTGCCGGCTAAGGATATAACAGGAACCAGCGATCCTTACGCGAGATTATTTCTACTACCTGACAGAAAGAGCAAAATGGAAACCAGAGTCAAAAAGAAATGCCTCAATCCCATATGGAACGAAACATTTTTATATGAAGGTAAAGGGGCATCATAATATTAGAATTCATAGCATTTATAATAAGCTTGAATCAGCAGCGAAGTATACAAAATATCATATAAATATAATAATTTTACAAATT
Source organism: Gordionus sp. m RMFG-2023 (assembly GCF_954871325.1). NCBI lineage: Eukaryota > Metazoa > Nematomorpha > Gordioida > Chordodea > Parachordodidae > Gordionus > Gordionus sp. m RMFG-2023. Next base: position 9,170,506 of record NC_088777.1, read on the forward strand.
TTTATATATTTTGCTGCGAATTCGCGCTAACTGTGAATGCAGGGTAATAGAGTTTATAAGATCTATTATATAAGAAAAGATAAAAAATAGTGCATTCACACTTATCATAATTTTAGAGGAAATTGTTGTGATTGAAAGATTGAAACTTTATTTTACTTTAACCTTTAAAAAGAAGACTGAAAAGAAAATTGAATTTTTTCCCTTAAAATATTATTTTAGAAACTTTTGAGAAAACCGACAATTTATTCTATACTTCTAAAAGTTATAAATTTTTCATTTATTTTGAAATTTAAAAAAAAAAATCGATTTTAAAAAATAAAAAACAAAAGGCTTTCCTTATCACAAATTACAAAATCGCATCCTGAACCTACAAGTATTTGACTACGACAGATTCAGCAAGGATGATCCTATAGGGGAAATTTTCTTACCTTTAAACGAAGTGGATTTATCTCAATTTCCTCATTACTGGAAAAAGCTCATTCCTATGGATAAATCATCGGTTAAATTTTTAAAAAAAGAATAATATTTTTTGCCGAGAAGTTCAACATGTTAAATATAATTGAACCTTTTAATGTAATATTATTTTAGAACTAGATATAATAAAATATTCATTAAAAAAAAACTAGTGGTAAATTGAGATATTATTATTTCATACATTAGGAATATATAAAGGGATGGTTAAAAGGCTAAATCAGAACAAGAATAAAAATGTGTTATAATAAATTTAGAATATATTTATTATAATATATAGGCCTATTTTTAAATAAGTAAGGAATTTAGAAAGCGATATAAAATACTTTAACTGTATGCGGGTTATAAGACTAAAAGCATATATTTTATTTTATATAGAAAACAGGCGAGATTTTGATGACATTCGTATATCTTCCAGGTCCAGGTAAATTGAATATCGATGTAATCAGATGCAAAAACCTCAAAGCCACCGACATGATTGGCTCCTCGGGTAATTAAAAATCCATTTTGGACATATTATTTTTAATAAACATGCATGCATTATGGGTTCAAAGGTAGTCTCAATTTTAAATGCTTTATCGATGATAATTTAATTATATATTTTTTTTATCATTGGAAATGTATTTCGACATGTATATTTTACCCACACCATGTATTTTAGACAATTCTTCCCTGAATTTTTGAACTATTTATTTTAGGTTTATTTTTTAATTTTTATATCTAGTAACATATGCTGTGCCAGATTCGACTTAATTTAGATACTAAATTACTTTTTAGTAAATGCTAAAAAGCTTTTAATCTAGGACACCTTATTTTGGTTTGTTTTAAGTATTTGATGACATTTCTGATATGTTATTTTGTGATAATCAATATGTATCTTAATGTTTATATAACATTGTTTAAGGCGTTATTTTTATATTGTATTTTGTTCAATTGGGACTTGAATGTTACGTTTATTTTGAGTTTAAAAGTTAATTGTTTAAAAATAAAATAATTATAAATAAAAAGAACATGTTTTATATAAAGATTAGATTGAAATTTCATAAACTTAAATATTATTATTGTGTCACCATCAATTTTATATCGAAACAGTTCCCACATATTATTGACCACAAACCCCAATGTATTGCGATTTCCCCCGATTGCAACATTTTCTTATTTTTCGTCTTTTATTATCGTTTCCTGTTATTTCTCAGGGTTCTGGACCCGAAATGGGGTTCAGTAATTTTAAACTCGTTTTAGCGGAAATTTTGATAACAGAAACTTAATCAAAGCCAATTTTATAAAAGAGATCTGAACACGCCCTCAGTTCGTATTACCCTGTTCTATTGACTCCGTTTAGTCTGTGGTTTCATAATGCCTAATCAAACAATTTTAAACTTCTTAACCCAATTTTTGGGTAATTTATTTTTTTTTCGTTTTTTGTAAAATTTTTTCATTTAATCTTTTTGGCTATATCGACATACAAGCCAGCCATATTGCTTTTCAATGTCGCGTCATTTCTATATTTAATTAATTTTTGAAAAAAGTCGCTATTTATTTGAAAAGGGTAAGCAATTTGAATAATAAAGTTATAAATTTTAAAAAAAAAATACATAAAAGTTAATAGCAAAAATTGTCTGAAATTCATGGGGTAGTTATAGGTATACTCTGCATACTGGAATAGTACATTATTTGGTCGAATTCAAATTTATTAAATTTTCAAAATCGTTTCCGGTAAATGATTTAAAATTGAGAGATTCTGAATTTCCGTGGATTCCATATGCCAGAAAAAAAACTTTATTCTTATTGGATTGAAAATTTTATTTTTCTCTTTTACATAATAAATTTAATCGATAATATTATATCTATTTTAAATGCGTGCGCGCTTTTATTGTATATCCTCCCTTAAACCAGATCCCTACATAACCCTCTGGCTCCTAGAGAACGGTAAAAAAATGGTTAAATGCAAGACTCAAACCAAATTTAACACGCTTAACCCGGTTTTTCAAGAAAGTTTTACCTTTTCCGTTCCCACCGAAAAGATACGCCATGTATCCGTACTCGTAACGGCCAAGGATTACGATAAATTTACCAGGAACGATACTATTGGTTCCTTCCTCCTTTCCTCTCGAAGTAGTCCTATGGAGATGAAACATTGGAAAGATATGCTACTCAACCCCGGAAAACCCGTGACACAATGGCACTTTTTTAAGAAAACTTGAAGCAAAACATTACCGCGTTAAGGAAAAAAAAAATTTTTCCACCCCAGTTTATGTAATTATTCTTTTAATGCATAGAACATAAGTTATATATTTTTTTTCTTTGCCAAGTAAAATAGGAGGATAATCTTTTTTTTTTGTGAAAATTCAAAGAATTGTTATATACCAAAGATGAAAATTAAAGTGCATTATTTATACATAAAAACACATTCACTTATGTACCTCATTCATGATCATTTTATCGATTTAAATATTTTAAATTATTTTAGTCATAATTTTAAATCATATTTTAAAAAAAGAATTAGTATAATTAACTCAAAGAATATCATAAAAGCAATATAATTTATTCCTTAAAAAAAACTTCTCAAAAAATATTATGAAAAAACCAGAAAAAACATATTATTTTTTAACGGCAAGCAAAAAATTAATGGTAGGATAGCGGAAAATTACAAGATTATTTAAAAAAAATAATACAATATAACATAATTTTTCATCTGAAACTTTATTTTAGAGAACATTAAATATTTTGTCTAACGTTTACTGGGACATTTGATTTCTTTTGAAAATGTCCTCTTATATTTATAATAAAACCAAAATTTACACAAGAAATTTAGGTTATTTAGCATTCTCTTCTCTAGAGCCTAATGTTTTCTTAAACTATCTTCCATTTCTCCTAATTATGAGCACCCTAAGCAGCTATTCCTTTTTTTTGAAAATAAATGCTAAATTTGGTGATAAAATTACTCATCTAATAATTTAGAATTAAAAACTTAGTGTGATAGATGTTTATTTTTTTTTGTGCCTTTAAGACATCCTCAAAAAAATATTTAAAAAGTATGCCCTATTCCACCCATTTCTTTCTCTTTTTCTTTCACTTGAAAGGGTAGTTTAATAAATTATAATTTTTGCAAAATACTCTAATCTTACGTGATATTACATAGTCAAATGCTGAATATATTTATTATAATTGTTAAGGTATATTTAAAATAAATAACAAAAAAATATATGTATATATATTATAAAATTATAATAATTATTGTAAAAATATGTATACAAAAAATTACGCGTATAAATTAACAACAATGAGGTAACGGAAGTGTTGAAAATATTTTCAAAAAAAATTAATAATCTCTTGAATATATTCCCAATGGCTTGCGTAAGAGAGAAAATATGATGGGTTATCTCCTCTCCTTACGTATATTTTTTTTATTACAAATACCACTCTACTCCATATTTAGAAAATTTCACATGCGCCAATGTATATCCAGCAGAATAAATTATTTTTAAATATTTTTCTTAGGTTTTAGTTGATATCTATTGCCAAATATTACATTCTATAAAATCTACTCAATTATAACCCTAAAAGTTATATTATATACTAACATCTAACCCTATTCCGCTGCTCAATCTCGGCATATAATATACACCAAATTGTCATAATATGTTTTTAACGGTTATAAATGTGTTTTTTTTATATATTAGATATATACACTTTAAATATATATTATTATATAATACATCAAGACTTAATATTTTTTGATATTTATGAAACACCACTCCAAAATATAATAGTTTAAATTACCTTATAAGAGGGATTTTAAAAAAAAACAAATAACAATCGTATCCTGCTATAATCATTTTCACTTATGAGATATAATCATAGTAATCTTTTAATTCCATTGAGTTTATTTGAATTAGAAATGATGAATGTTAGGTTTGAGACTTATACGGGGAACATTAGGGTAACCAGACTTACTTAACAGGCCTACTTGTTTAGTATAGTTGTCATAATCAAAGATGTGTTAGGAATTGTTACAATAGCTCGACAATAAAAATTCGGTTTTAATTAGGGTCTTTGATTATTCTAATTTTAAATATACAAATCGATTAGGACTCGCATCAAATTTTTTATTAATCTTTTAAAGTTATATTCTGGCTTCTAATATTTATGAGAGCTGATTAATCTTCTTACACTTTGATGCTAAACTTTGTGTCTGCATAGATTTCCACTTGGTGTAGCTTTTTTAACATCTTTTTTTGGCATTGATATAATAACCATAAATAAACACGTTTCTATACATCAATTTTGTTAATTTAAAAATTTATATTAAGTTAATATGAACTTTAGACAAACATTCTTCATTATCACCAATTTTATTTATATATTTTTATTTTATCACATTTTGACATTTTAAAATAATTTGTCACTTTTTTTACTGCCTTAACAAAAATAATTTAAATAAGAATTAATTATTAAAATAAATTAAAAACATTAAAGTAGAGTTTATTTTATTTATGTTTAAAATATGAAAGCTATAAATTAATTTTATTCTAAGATAAAGTGTTTCTAAATTGGAATTCGGGGACCCCAGCTAGTCACGAGAGATTTTTTTCCACTTGTGCAAAGAAGGGTTAGTTGCGAATCGGATGAAACAAATTTACTAGATAAATTTTAGGATAAATGTGAAGGTTATTTTCAAGTGTAACTTTCATATCAACAATCAAGCATTTAATCACCCCATAAGAAATTGATATAGTAACCCCCTACAAAAAAAAACAGGCAAATCCAAATTAACGAAAAAGGGGAAATTAAAATTTACAAAAAAATAAGAGAAATTTTAATCAAAATTAGCACACCCCCTATCCCTTTACATTTCTTTTTCCCCTTATCCCTTTTATTATAATGGCAATGACGTCTTCACAACTCACTATCTCCCTTCAATTGCCCAATATTAAATTTATGAATAATCGAAAACCTTTCCAATTGTAATTAGACAAATTATTTTACTCAATTTCTAATCAATATCATATAAATATTTTATATAATGATCTTAAATTTTTGCGTACTCCAAATCCATTTAAAATACACCCATATTAATGTAGATAAATTTTTTTAATTGAATCGAAGGATATTGGATTCATGATGAAAAAAAAACATTTTAAAATAGTAAAACTATCATAAAAAAAAATTATTCTAAAACTTGTTTAAAATTTAAATATCATGTTATATGCAAAATGTTCATTAAAGATAAAAAATAATTTGGCCCCGACATTCCCACTTAAATGATTTATAAAGACGTTTATAATTTTGCGACAAATTAAAATTTTAAAGGCTATCACTATAACTCACGTAACCAAGTAGCCCTCCCCCCCCCCCCATAACAAATTTATCTGTTCTCGTAAATATCATTTTGAGTTTTAAAAATAAAGACGATAATTCAAAATTTTTTAAATTAGCCAAACTATATTAAGTTGCAGTGGCGTAGCTAGGAATTTTCCTTAGAGGGGGTCCATACATATAAAAGCCTGGGGGGCTTCGCCTCCCAGACTCCCCTTAATTTTTTATAATTTAGTAGATTATTCTCAGTGACTTTATAATAGTACTATCCAGAATAATTTCAATAATAATATAATATCCTTCCACAAACATCAAAACCAGGAAAATATAAATATTATTGGTATTTATTTGATATAAAGTCACCACTTAGAAGTCTTTTGAGCGTATATTCTAAAAATAAATTTTTGCTCTGAGAGGGGTCCAAACCCGAAAACCACCCCCATAGCTACGCCACTGTTAAGTTGACTTAAAGACTCCAATAAAATTTATGGTAGGAAAAACTGACTTAATAGGGCCCCCTCCTTAGAAAAATCCTGGCAACGCCTTTACTACTTTTGAACAAAATGTTGCGTATTATATAGGGTACAATAAAACAAAGAACGATTCACGATCAGCATTTATAACAAAAACAATCTCTATCATATTTTAAGTGGCTAAAAATATAAATCAAAGATTATAGTTAATGGTAAAGTTGAACTCAATTTCAATCTGATATGTCAAATCTGATAAGTTAAACGGGACCAAGTTCTAAAAAATAGTTTGATCTACTATGCGTTTATTTAACTAATTAGATACATTTTTAACCTTTATCACAATATTTTTTATACATCATTGAAGTGTTCATTTAAACTAACTAAATAAAAATATATAAACCTTAGCATACTATACATACAATATAATTGACCGAAAACACTCATTGTTTAAAGCAAATTATATTATATAAAAAAAAATTTTTTTAAATAAACGAGAAAATAATGATTGAAGAATATATACTATTATTATTAATCTCCCAAACTTACGGGCTTTACTATAATAACATCGCGAACTTTAAAAATAATTAATCATAATAGTATTATTATGTTGGTTCACTGTTTTGGCATTATGAAGGCCCGCTATTTAAATGGTAATAAGATTTCGGCGTTTTCTTATCTTGATTAATATGTATCCTGGATGCGTTAGGGTCAGCTATTGCAAAGATTTTTATAAAAAAAAAATTACATAAATTTAAGATAGCTAATAAAGGAAATAAATAATTTCTGCGTTCAGTTTTCTATTTTATTAGACCAGAAGTCAGAGAAAAAATATACAAATATTTAATAAGGAGTAAAATATAGAAGTTCAGAATGAAAAATTTTTTATTGAAAGATTTAAAAATTTAATACTTTTTAACTTAAAATGAAAGTTAAATTTCAAATTTAAGGCCAAAAAAATTTTAATTTTCGGTAAAGGAAACTCTAATTCTTCAACTTTTATGAATTTAAACGATATTTTAAAGTATTAAAAAGAAAAGTTATGCAAAAATATAATAAATGGAATAATTTACATCTACGCTGACTTTTCCTAAAGAAGCTGAGTTGACGTTATTGATATAGCCCCTATGGTAATAATGGTAACCCGCCCTTTCGTGGTGGGGAAATATTATGAGATGATGAACCATTCCGGTTCCAAGGTCTCCAGAACCTAACACTTCAGATCTTCGGGTCCCAGAAATTCCTATATCACCTTTATCGGCTTTTACGCAACTAACCCATCTACCATCTTCACTCATAAATCCTAATATATAACATTTTACCATGTAAAGTGATCCCACTATTAAAGTAAAAATTAAAATGTGTCATTTCAAAAACCTAAAATTATCTTAAAGCCTAAAATGTATTTTTTCTTTGTAAAAAAAATACTCAAATTTAAATATTGTCATTTTTAGAGTATATAGATATAGGATATTAAGTAATTATTATATATTATAGCAATAAATATTTTTTAAAACCTTTAGGCCATGTCTGATTCTTCATATTTTTGAAACTTATTTCTGTTTAGCGCAGCCTACTTAGATTTTGAACAATTTCCCATTACTTTGGTTTGTTTTAAAAGTATGTTTTAGGGTATTTAGAGGAAACTATATAGATCGTCTAAACAGATCTCTGTTTATAAATTAAACAATAGGACATGGCCTTAAGGCTCAAGCTCACCCAAGCTCATCCATTTTCTTTTTAAAATTTATAATATTTATTCTGAATAGGGATTTTTAGATTTGAAAAAATTGGATTTTATACCGTATTTTGAAAATACCACCTTACGTCAAAATATACAATTATAAAATAATAAGATATGTTAAAAAAAAGAAAAGAGTAAACTTATGTCAGAGTTAGTTTGCGTAAATTTGGATAATTCTAATTCGATATCGCAATCTTCGACTACTAGCATAGACATCTTAGGTTGATAATATTCTTTAATGAAAATAATTAATTTAAATATGATTTGTTGTATAAAAATATTTTTTAAGAAATTTTCTCTGATTTTTTGCTTTCAGAGCCCTTTAAATATCACCAAGGATTAATATAATAATAAATTAGAAAAAAATGAATGCAAAATATGTATATTAATTAAGAGAGTTACCCCCTTTATGTCTATCCTAATCACTCCCTTGAGTTAGAGGGTCTTTCTTTTCCTTTAATTTATTTTTCCCCTTTAATATTTTTAACATATATATGTCGTATTGGAATATGGAGTCCATGGGTCTGAATATTTCAATTTTATGTCATTAAATAAAGGCCATTTTTAAATTTGAAAAAGATGTTTTGACCAGGAATGTACTCCGGCACATGTAGAATATCTTACCATATAAATTTCATACAATTTTTACTATACAATTGTCTGTATTCTATATTTTCTATTAAAAATATATTTAAAAATGGATATAAATAAATAGTATTTCAAAAGTTTTATAACAAACTGTCTTCACAAGAGCGAATTTCCCATTGGATTTCATATCCCAATAGGACATATATATAATTATAATTTATATAATTTATATAATATGAATAATAAATAATAATTATTCACTATTAGATAATATTATTTCTCCCCTGGATAAATCGCTTTCCCCCAAGATATTATTGTTGATATTATTTTTGATCTGACACGCTTGTAGAGTTCGGCCGAATTTGAGTGCTAATATAATTATTTTCAATTTAAAAATAAGTTATTAAATTTTTTTTTATTAAAACAAATAAATTGAATGAAGTTAGTTCCATAAATTGTAACTTTTGTCACAATTCTATCACGGAATTTTTTTTTATAAAAAGCAAGCATGGAGAGTAAAAGATCTATCATTAAAAATAGAAAGAAAGAAAGAAAGAAAGTAAAAAAGAAAGAAAGAAAAAAAAAAAGAATATTAATGTAGACCCCTGGAAAAATTAATGGCATTATATTTTTTTAAATTGATTATATTATATAATTGATACAATTTTTATTAAAAATTCTATTTAGGCGTGAAGTGTTTCCTATTCATTTATGGTGGGCCATAAGATTATTCGAAATTCTTCTATGAACATATTTAAATTAAAGGATAAAAGAAGTGCAAAAATAAAATGTAATCGGAAATTACAAGGACTTTTTAAATTTCTCATAACATCAAGGAAATGCATAGTGATTTTGAAATAGCAAATGATAAAATAGCTGCTGAATTCTCCTATACATTTGATTTTAAGTTTAGGTATAAATCTTTAAGATTCTTATAAAAAGTTATTAGTTCCGCTTAAAATATAATTGTTGAAGTTTTAAAATCATAAAATAATTGTTAAAATACACTAAAAAAAATGTTGAAGTTTTAAAATCATAAAATAATTGTTAAAATACACAAAAAAAAATGTTGAAGTAAGCTATATTTAATAGTATTTTGGCATATATTTTATATGAATTACCTATAAAAAAATTACTCTCAATGTAAAAATTTACAGTAAACCCACTGTATTTCAGTAAATTTTAAAAGATACTTAGGGTAGCTGAGCAACTGTGAAACACCGCCAGGCTACCAATAAGTTTTAGTTTTTATTTAACTATGCGGTTCATAAGGCTTTATACTAAGCTTGTGGACCACTTTATTGGTTAGTTTAAGCCTATGTCACAAAAATAAGGGTCAGTGTTTATATTAGACGAGGAAAAATAATAATTATATTAGACACTAAATCCACTACATTCGGTAGGATCCAACAGATACTTAGAGCTGGTTAGAACAAATTAATTTTTTTAAAAATATTACTATTTCTAATCATTATAAATTTTTTAAAATTGGAATTATGGTATTTTGTCCATTGTGTTCGGGTCTATGTCCTAGGACTAAAAAATAATAGAATCGTTATCAAGTGATGGTAACGATATAGTACATTTTTTTAATGTCTAAATTAAAAATTAATATTCAAAAAGATTACATTATCTAAAATTGATGATAATATTAGTTGAAATGTTCTTCCTGGTTCGATAAACTCATTAATTAAATAAAATAATAAGGGGAGACTACAATAATTTTTCAATGTATACATACTGATTAATACATGAAATCAAAAATTAAATTTTATTCAAATATAAGAAGTAAAAAAAATATATATAATTGTTTGAATAAATAAGGCTGTTTTTTTTGCTTTGGAAATTGTATGGCCACTCTGTAGGATTATTCAAATGAGTTAAGAGAATACGCGCGAAAATATGGGGATTAATTATTAAGAATATTTATAATTCGCCACCAGTTATTGCGATTTGGAATTATACAAGCTTGCCTAGCTGCTTTCTATTCAAAGTAATGGAAAACCGTTCTTTTTAAATTTTCTCTTAAAATAAAATTATCCAGTAATGTTTATGTCGCCCCGTCCAGTTATATTTTCTGGTAAAATTGAGGATCCATTATAAATTTGAAAAATCCGATTTAACCAGAAATGTATTCCAACATATAGAGCCCTTACACCGTGTAAATTTCAGACAATTTTTGTCTAAAACTTAGGTGTATTTTAAAATTTATAACAAACTTTATATGATTTTTCATAGATATTAAAGAATATATAAAAGGCTACAATTATCATAGGGTAGCTATTCTACACATGCTGGAATGCATTTCCGATCAAATCAGATTTTTTTTTAAAAATAGAAATCTCCTCTCTCTGTAAAATAAAATTCAGGTACTACGAATCACGATGGATTCCATATCCCAATACGACATAGTTATTTATTTGCTGTATAATGGAAACAAAAATGGCCAAATTATAAAGGTGTTGTCCAAAATTTGAAGAAAAAGAAAAAAAAGTTAGAAAATTATCGAGTTAAAAAAAAATAGAAAAAATGAAAATATTTGTAATAAATTATAAAAACATTTAAAAAATATAAAATATTAAAGAAAACCTAGAAGGGGTTAGAGATAGTAAATTAAAGTCAGTTTAGGCAAGTGCATAGAACGACCTGATGGCCCAAAATTGTTAAATTTAGTTTGTAAATCAATAAAAAATAAGTATATAATCCAAGGTCACACCTTTAATGACATACTTATTATTTAAAATAATTATTTATTTTAATCATTATTGATTGAGAATAGGGTGAATTGAGAAGGCCCCCTCCCTGGCTTTATTTATATATGAATTAGGGAAGTGAAAACATCTTTATATACAAACACTAAAATAATAAATTATTACAAAATTTGATCTATCTAGAAAAATAAAATATATAGGTTGTCAATTTTCAAATATTTAAAATAAATATATATATTTTATATACCAGGGAGGTAAACCCGAACCCGGACCCTGTACCCTCCCGAACCCTCGTATTTTGGCTATACGCGTACCCGTTAAAAGTGGAGGGTTCAAGGGTTCAAGGTGTCATAAAAAAATTTTAAAATTATATTTTATTAACTTTTTTCCGTGGAATCATATATTTTATCTTCGCGTTTTTCTTTCAACTTTCTTCCTGGACTTCTATTTTATTTAAAGATTGATATCATAAATTATTTTCTAGTGTAGTTATTAGTATTTTATTATGTAAATTTATTAATAGATTTAAATATATATTGCATCAGATGTTCAGCCCATACTCTACAATTGTCTCTTAATGATTACCTAAAAAATAATCACTTTAAAACTATCATTGATAAAGCAGGGGATGTTGCAAAATTTTTAAGAATTCCCACATTGTAGGAATATTAAAATCAATGAAAGGTCAATGTCAATATTAGATTGCACAACACGTTGGTCCTCAATTTGTATGATGCTAGAACGACTATTAAGTTTGAAAGATTTCTGTAATGATTCTATTATAGAAGTGTATGAAGTCATTTTGTCGGAAGATGATTGGTGCCAAATAAAGGACCTTACTAGTGTATTAGTTCCTTTAAAAATAACAACATTAAGACAACAATTAGAACAATTATGTTTATCCGATTTTGGCATATATTAAATGCCGATTAGATTTAGAAAGATTTACTACCTTTTTTATACGAAATATTAGAAAGCATGAAAATTCGAGAGCAACAATATTTGCAAAATAGTGTTGTATACGCTTCTATATATTTAGACCCTCGATATCAAGTTTTATTGAGTATTGAGCAAAAAATGGCTAAAGACCATCTTAAGGATTTAATGGCATACGCAAAACTCCATTATTTACAATTTGGAGGTTATAACAATAATACCTACTGGTTGCAGTGATAATAATGATAATGATAGCAACATTGTTGATCTTGAAATTTTACTTTTAGATAGAGAAAGAAAAATCAAATTATCATCAGATAGAAAGGAGGATCAAAAAATGCCTATTACATCTTTAATAGAAAAGTTCTCAGAAGTTAAGATAATAAATAAGGATTCTGGGAAGAAAATTCTTCAATATATCCAGATTTATATATCTTGTCTAGAATCGCCATGGCTGTACCGGCCACACAAATACAATAATTTATGTTTGATAAAGATAACTATATATTTTAGGTAAGCGCAGAACTTTGATTTTCATCTTTGAAATATATATTGTCTAATTTACGTGGAAATCTCAAGGATGATATTTTACAAGATATTATGTGCAATTGAATAAAACATTTAAAATATAAATTATTTCATTTTAAATTTTATTTGTAAGTATATATATTGAAGTATAATAATAAATGAATGAAAAAAATCTTATTTTGAGTCATATTTTTTATGTTCCCTGAACCCGGACCCTGATTTGTCCACATATATTTTATTAGAAGTTATCTGACAGCAATATATTTTAAAAAAAATATATATATGATTGTTTTAACCTCAATATTGGCCACACTAGTGTTGTTAATCGGCTCAATTTGAGCTGATTTTTAAAAACGACTAACTCAATATTTTATCCAGAAAAATATTATGCAAGCTTAAAGATTTTGCTCATAGATGGCACATAGGATTGAACATCTATTGGCAAGATCTCGATACTTAGGCAATATTTTCCTGGCTATAATGTTGAGTTAGCCGTTTTTAAAAATCGGCTCAAATCGAGCCGTTTAACAACACTAGGCCACACGTAGCATATGAATTTAAAAAATAATTTATTATTAAGACCCTAGGGATCGGGTTAAATGTAAACACCGCTTGAATGTTAGAGTGACCTACTGGCGACTTTCTACGTCTTATCGTTTTAATATTAGATATTTATTATTAGATGTTGTAGAAAAAATTTTTTATCAACTTAGAAATTGAAGTATAAAGTATAATGGCATATTTAGAAACGAATGTTCGATTTCATCTCTCTCTCTTATTCATCATAATTTTATAAGAGAAAATTAAAAATAATCAAAAATATAAAAATATAGACGGTTAGATGATAAAAGATGGCTCCACTATTTTAATAAATAAACTAATTTCCACCTTAAAATTTCTTTTCCATAATATTATATAATTCGGTCATACATATATTCCAAGATATAAAATTATTATACCTAAAGTCGTGTCAATGAGTAAACAATTCATCATGAAGAAGTATATTATAACTAATTCCAACAGTTTGGTAATCATGAAAAGTTTTGAGATTAGACCTGAATAGCGAATTCATGCATGCATTTAAATTTACATTTTTGTAAAAGTATCTTATGGAATATTGATTAAAAAAAATTTTTTTTTAAAAAAAAAGAAGTTAAATATAAGATAAAGGAAATTGGGAGATAAAATTATTTTAGATGATTTATTTTTTGTATTTTATGTCAATAAATAAATATATTTCAAGGTTTTTCAGGCTGAACACAAAAAGCTGAATATGACCTTTTGAATAATATTTTGTTGACATTTTAACTTTAAAAAAAATAAACTTTTAATATGATTATTATTCATCAGTGGAATCTACTTAACAAATTAAGGATTTGAGCAAACATTTCCCATCCTCCTTTCATCCATCCAAATGAGATAAAAATATTTGACGATAATTTCTTTAAATAAATGAAAACCATCGGTTGGCAGAGATTTCAGACCTTAAAATAAGTAGCAAACTTGAAATGATGGAAGCTGAGGAACTCTGTCATTCTTTTCTAACCACTTCTCCCAATATAACCCTCACCCTCCCCATCTCTATGCCCACCTCCCCCATTTCCTCTATAGTCTTTTATTAGCCATGCCATCACTTTCTTTCCATATAAAATGAATAAATAAATAATAATGAAAGAAATCTGAATAAAGAAATATACGATTAAAATGGTAAAAGAAAAAATGCAAAAAGAAAAGAGAAAGGAGGAAAAAAAAATATATAAACGTAAATGGCAAAAACAATTTTAATTCTTTCTTAGATATAATATTAATAATCACGTTTAATTTGTTTGACTATTAGCAGAATAAAAAAGAGCCTTTGATCGGGTCAATAAAAAGGTTTGATTAAAACGACAATATTAAAACGAATTTAATTCTTTTTTTTAAAAATCAAAAATGTTTATATATTTTTGTTTTTTTAAATCTTTAAATATTTTTAAAGTGATGAGAATTTTATAGTTTGTTGTATTTTATTTCGAGAAAAAGTGTTTGATAAAAACTTACAATTATAACAAAGCGTTGCTAAACTTCTCAATTTATCCTATTTTAAGTTAAGAATTTCGCCAAAATAATATTGGGCAAGCCTCGGAATGTTGTTAACAGATTTCTAAACCTTTCTTCCATCTATGAGCAAAATCTTCAGGCTGGCATATTATTCATTGGCTAAAATATTGGGCTAGGCGTTTTAAAATTTAGAAATAAGCATATATTTTATTTGAATATTTCATATATTACATTTTAATATAGAAAGTCTCAACAAGAAGAAACACATAAAAATAGGTTTTTTAATTAATATTATATTATTTGCCATACTAAATTTATAACCCAATTTCAAAAAAAAAAAAAATTCTCTATTTGACACTTCCTTTCGCCATAAAGAACCAATATTCCTACATGCTCTCTCTGAACTAAAAAATTATTTGATTATTCAAGGTTGTTTTAGTCAAAATAATATTATCTAGGCCTCGATTAGCAAATAGAGGTCTAAACCTTTTTACTATCTATGAGCAAAATCTCCAGGCTTATATAATATTATTTTGGATAAACTCTTAATCTGGTCATTTTTAAAAATCTACCCGAATATAGGGCTTTTTAACAACCCTAGTTATTACTGATTTGTAATTATATAGAACGGAATATTATTTTATTTTTTTTACAAAGTTAATTAAATTTAGATCATAATCTATCAACTTTTTATGCTTTATTATCAATCATATTTTACAATATTTTTTATATAATGTTGAGGATAATCTTAATTCAGGCGAAAATTGCGCACCCAGACCATTGAGGGCTTCAATTACCATTTTTTCTAACTTTTCATCTGTTGGGTCGTTTTTTAAACTATTTTCGCTCCTTGAATCAGTATATTTGAGTTTATCGATAATATTTTGGTAAAGCGTGTAGCTAGTGACACCATCTGTTTCCTTATTTATATCTTTAATATCATTCGCTTCGTCTTCACTCGCTTCACTGCTAATATCACTATTACCAACCTCACCTCCATAGGAGTGAGATTTAAATAATTGCAGTTCTACGAATGGATCGATGATTTTGATAACGGCAGCTATCTCCGGCCTGTGTTTGACCAGTCCTTCAAACCAAGATTCAGCGAGCTTAGGTCTTTGGGAAGTAGTCATTTTCCAAGCCGCTGGCAAATTAGCCAAGCTTACAAAATTTTGTGTTACGCATATGGTGTAATCGATGTTTAACACTACATGCCACCATCCGGCCGGCACGAATATGGTTTCTCCCGGTTTTTGCAAAATTACCATCGGTTTATTTTTACCTGAGGTGATCTCCCTCATTCGATTAACAATCTTGGGTGGATTGTAAATTATTTTTTTATCGTCAGCTAATAATTTTGGTTTACTCATCAAGTTCTCACGTTTATAAGCGTCGAAAATGAATGCGTAGACTCTCTCAAACCAGTGAATACCTTCTTCTCTGATACCCTCCCATTGTTTAGTGTCCAAATAACTATCCGTTTCCGATAAGCTAAGGTAACTTGAACTTGACGAAGTCGATATGGAATAGAAGAAAAAGGGTTCTTTTTCTTCAGCCAAAGAGTGGGCATTATCAGAGTCTATTGAAGATTCACTAGATTGGGAGCTAGATAAAGTATCATACTTCGGGGGAGGAGTTGATTTAATTCCTTGTCTTAATCTAAAATATTGGTCATAAACTACGTTGTGATTTATGTGTTGCGTAGGATAATCGTTGGGGAACAATACCCACCTATCAATTATACACAAACACTCGATATAAATAAAACTAAAATCAGTGGCGTAACAACAATGCAACGAGTTAGCAGGCAAATATTTTCTACGAAGTCTTCAAAGCCTGAGCCCCTTTGCGGCACATTCCTTATTATCTTGGTTGTTACCCCACTGATTAAAATCAACAATTTATAAAAAATATATCTGTGATATTGTTTAACTCTATCAATGATATTATTATTAAAATATAAAAATTCAATTAAAAGTTCAATTTTTCATATCTTAATATCAAATATTTCTAACATAAAAATTATATTATCAACAAAGAAAACCATTTTCTTCCTTTAACCAGAGCATTCCAAGCAGATGTCCCTAGTGGATCAATATGTATACCAGTTCCTGATCTGGGTGGGCCCATAACAAACCACTTATAAGGAGGTCTTTTAGACCGCGAGGAATAACTAAATAAATCTTCATTGAAAATACTCGGGACTTTATAATGATTCATTAAACATGCTCTTTTATCTCTCTTTGTTATTTTCTTTGACTTTTTCTTTAGGTTACTACGGTGTTTTGGAACATTTATAAAAAGTATATAAGTCCTTTAATAATATAATAATTTATAGTTTTAATTTAGATGTATTAATTTTAAAGTATGTATGCAATAAAATAAAATTTTAGAACTATACATACATAGGCGTAGCAGGGGGGGGGGGGTAAAGGGAAATCCCCCCTTCCTCCCCCTTTAGAAATATGTCACTTTTTGTGAATATCATTTAAAGATCTCCTGTTTCCCAAAAATGTTGCATATATATATCTTAAACAATAATTTGAAAGAAAGAATATAAAAGGTAATTTTTAAACTAAAACTAATGACTAAACTTAAATTTTTTGGAAAATCATTCATATATAAAAAAGACAGCTTATTTTTTGAAACCATCTCTTGCTAGTAAATAAGAAATTATATTTATAAATTGATTTTACTATATATTTTAATATTGATGTAAGTTTATAATGTAATATATTATGAATTTATTTATTCGCTAATTATATATGTTTTATAATTATTTTATATGTATAATATAAGATAATAGCTGGTTAATGTTTAGGTACCTAACATTTATGGAAATATTATTATCACACTTTTGAATATATTTTTTGGTTAATGATAGCCACTACTTTAAGGTATTAACTATCAATTTTTATTTTGTTTATTTTTCATTTGGATAGACACTACCAAATTTATTTATAATATATATTTGAAAAATAGTCATTTTTGGACTGTGGCCTAGTCGGCAAGAACGTCCCTTAGGAGGCCGAACTCGACCACGTGATTCAGTTATAATATATCTTAAATAATATGGGTTTTATTACATTTTAATAAATTTTGGTTGGTATTTAGCAAATTTGGTTGGTATTAGAAAAATGCTATACGTTGACTTGTGACTATCATTAATCATATTTTTTTCCGTGATTGAATTTTTACTAAGGTTATTTATTGTGAATAAAACGAAAGAATCTATATAACAATTTAATAATTTGGTAACCAATTTCATAAATTTAGGTAATGATAATAAGTTGTTTTTAATAAAATGAACTCCTATACTATAAAAATTATATATAGACTAAGATTACTAAGCTTAAGGCTGGGGCAAAAGCGGACCTAAGACCTGCCAAAAGGGGGCCTGGGGCGAAGCCCTCCCCATAAATTTATCAATCCCCCCCCCCCCCCTTCCTTGCAAAATCTTGGTTACGCCTATGTATATATATATATTAAAATTTAGCTAGTTTTTAAAAAAATTGTTAATTTTTTTTCACCTTTTTTGTCGATAATTAACGTCTCCACCTTCATTTAGGTCCTCTTCAGATTCTCCATAATCTGAGTCGAATACATAAAGGGGGCTATCATCCTCATTAGATAAAGCGTATCGAACATAGTTATTAAGTGATATTTTTACAGATTTGCCATGAATATCATCTCCTACCCTAAACTTATTCATACCCAATTTTTTAGATAATCTATCCCAATTCCATTTATCACTGGCATCCCAATCCTTTTGCAATCCTGTTATGACACATGGAATATTTGGTTTGTCGTAAAGTAGAGAAAAGTCGTCGGCACTTAAGTGTTCTCCGTCTATCCTTGGCGTATTATCTTGTAAATATTTTAATCAAATATTTGTATTATTTAATAGTATGCAAAAAATATTAAAGGAATGATTATTTAAATCTATTGTTTCAATAAAGGCTCACCATATAATACTTTCCTTTCTTTTTCGGGCACCAACAAATAATCCTGTAAAAACTTATTAAACCTCGAGGCGCAATTTATTCTTTTCCAATCAGTGGTCTTCCAATCGGGCCTAATTTTTTTCTTGACACGTTTTACTTCATCGATATATGATTTATTTGATTTTCCTTCCAGTTTTCCGAATATATAATATGATAAATTTTGATTTTATATCAAATCTATTAATGTTATTCATGTATCTTACTATTATAGAACCAGGATTAGAGTTTAGTAAAAATATTTGAAAGGAACTAAAACATTAAAATAATATTTCTTTAAAAAAAAAGTAAATGAATTATAATTATGACGCCGTGATGCGACAAACAACCGGGAAAAAATGAGTTCATTAATTAATTTTATATTATCAGATATTTTTACAAAATAAATATGCTGCTTATTTTATTTTTGGTTGGATAGGATCGAATATTTTATTATTAACTTTATGAAAACTATTTTATCGTACCACATCTATAAATATATTAGAAATGTTCAAAAGCTACAATGATATTTTTTAATTTTATTGACTAACTAATTATTAGTAGATAGGGTAAACTAAGAACTTTCGAATATAATACAAATTAAACTATAAAACAAATATTTTATTCTAGGAACCTTTTTATACAAACCCTTCCCCTCTCCCTCTTTTGAATACACCATTTATATCTGAAAATTTAATTTTAGTAAAGTTTTTTATGAAGATAAAGGATATATTATACCAAGGATTCATCAATCTAATTTTTTTGACAATGTCGATATTGTCGGGTATTGCGTCAATGTCAGCAGTACCTGGTACAAATTAGGTACCTTTATAAAAAAAAATTTAAGAAAATAAATTCATAATAATTTAATTAATTTTATTTTAATTTAACAGTTATTACTTTTTTGTAAAAAATATTATAAAATGATAAAATTTTTAAACAAATACTTGTTACAATTGATTCAATTTTTTCATAAATTTTAAAATATGTTTAGAAAATGAAATTAAGAATTCTCTTTATCTCTCTTGGGGTGATTAGTTGATTTTTTTCAGAAAATAACAGGACAGAAAAACAAAATAAAAAATTTATGAAATTTTTTATTTTATTAGAGAAGGAAAAAAAAGTAAATAGGTTGAAATAGAAAAAGCATGAAACGATCATTTTTTTAAAAATTATTTAAAATAAAAATCCCCAAACTCATCCTATAATATTAAATAAAGTGGATTACTTATAGGCCCCACAGTTTATAACCGTTTTTCTAAGGAGGTTACCAAATTTAGAGCAAGGATGAAAATAAAATATTTGCAATGAGGGAACTTATATCTCTGAAAATTAAAATTTTTCAAGCGACCCGAAATGTGAATTAATTTTTAAGCCATGCCTTTTGCCAGGCCCAGAATAATTTACTTTTAGACTTGGGCACAATCCAATACAGATTTTTATTTTCCGCAATAGCCTGACGCAGAATTTTTAATTAAAAAAAATATTAATGACACGCATGTTTATGAAGTTATTTGAAGTAAATCATATATCACTTTGTTCTATCATCACATGGAAGTTATAATTATCCTCTTATTTTTATTATATATTTTGACCTTTTATCTGATTAATATTAACTTTTGAGTCTGAAAAAAATGAAATCAATATAAAATTAGTAGACATAATGAAATATAAATAACCAGAATTTTAATAAGAAAGAAGTAGCGCTAAGGTTTTCATATGAAATTTGATTCGGTTATTTCTAAACCTTTAACCTTGTTATATTTTTACGAAAATAATTTTGGTTTGTCATTTTTTTTTAAATATAAAATTGCTTTTTTTTCGAAAATTTTTAATTTAATTTTTTTTAAACTTATTTTATTTTTTTCACATTATTGTTATTGCTATATTGTATATATTTTTTAGATTAGATAAATACAGGGGAAGGGTTTAGGGGAAAATTTTAAGGCAAATTTTTGAAAGGAGAAGGGCTAACTCCCCGGATCCTGCTCGTAACTATGCCTTATGGATAATTGGGGGAAAAAAATATGGGCTAAAGATTTTTATTTTATTCCTTAAGAAAATCTTTCATATATTATATTTATTATTGCAAACATGTAATAATTAGAGATACTGGTTACATTTAAAATTGTCAAATATGAATCCCGGAAAAATTATCCCTGGAAAGAAAACTCCGGGAAAAAACCCCCAAAACCACCCCCCCCCCCCACAAAAAAAGGGGGAAAAATCCCCTCAAAAAACTCTCAGATTTTTTTTTAATGTTTATAAAATTTACTTAAAACCTAATAATAAAGGCATATTTTTATTTGCATTATAATGGATCACTCATAATTAGTGTTTTAGAAAAAAATCTTATAAAAATATAATTAATAAATTTTTTTAACCCCTAATTTATTATTTAACGATTACTCATATACCTAATATAAAAAATGCTTAAATGCTGATATTCAAAGTGGTACTGGGAAAAAAATACCACAGTAAAATAACTCATGCATTTCTTATTTTAGCAAGAATTATTTGCCATAGGAATAAATATAATGTCATCAAAAATTATGATATAATAAAGTTACAAAATCTTGTTATAAAAGATATATTCATTTTATTGATAAATCATCATTATGTATATATAAATTTTATTTAGAATAATAGTCAGAGACTTGCAGGCCCGGCCTGGTAATTTTAAAAAAAAATTACCAGGTAGGAATTTAAACCAAATATTTGAAATCACCATTTTTAGCTATAAAAATTATAAATAAATATCATTTATTTTGAAAAAATTCGGGCCGGGTCGTGCAAATGGTACCTATGTAGGTGTCTGATAATAATGAAATGGGTTTATATCGTATATAGAAAGAAATCACTTTTATAAAATTCAAAGCTTCGCATCCCATAACGGTATTCCTCGCAAAGTTACTTTAACCGAATCTGGGTATTATAACTCTGCAATTTTGTTTTCGGTGTCCAACTACCTACATGCTATCTTTCAAGTTTGGTTTCATCGGTAGTCCCCTCGCATTTTATTTTTTTGATCAATACCCAGATTGGGTGTTTATTTACAACTATAAAATAATAAGGATTCCATCCTTAGCATTGATTATTTGCGTGTTCTTCGCCAGATAGAGTGCTCTAATACACATTTCAAGTTTCCGGAGGAAATCTATATTTACTTCGACGTGTCTGGAACTGAGAATAGCTTATTGTGCCTCACTTAATACTCCATTGAATAATTTTTATAGTAATATTCAAGATTACACTTACTATTGCTCGGAGTATGTCATTGCATTACCCATATTACATAAGGGACAAATGCAAAGCCGTTTATCATGCCACAAAAACATCACTAGATGTTGGTCTATTTGGTGATACATGTTTTAAATCAGTTGTAAAATATTTTCACTTAACTTAAAAATCAAACCTATCCATTTTGTTTTTGCAAGCTAAGGCTCATTTTCCTCATTCTGTCAATTAATTTCACACCAAATTAACTACGTTTATATTTCTCCTTCCTTATTACAATATGAAGTGCGTTGGTGCAATTAGGTGTTTCAGTAGACATGAATAAATTGTTTTTTTTTAAACTGATAGGTTTAAATAACAATCATTTCTCCCATTACATTCATAAATATTTTTGGGAGGCAGTTTGAAATTTGGGGAAAAGCCTAAAATCTGGCCCACACTCTACCACAATCCCCCCTCATTATTATGATAAAGTATCCCAAATAATTCCGAACTCGATTTTTGATTTGAAGAAGATCTTATAAAAGTCGTCAAATTTGATTAAAAAATACTATTTTATTTGAAATTTTTAAGGAAGGTTTTAATTAAGAGTTTTTTTCATGTGGTATACCGTCTATCCCAAATAATTCCGAACTCGATTTTTGATTTAAAGAAGATCTCATAAAAGATGTCAAATTTGATTAAAAAAAATACTATTTTTATTCGAAATTTTTAACGAAGGGTTTTAATTATGTAGGTTTTTTTCATGTGCTTTTTTCCCCTAATACCGTCAAATATACTTCTCTGATTGCCGACTAAGATCCTTGTTCAAATTCAGTGAGCATTAATGTCCACAGGACTCATCACCCTTATATTTTTAATTTTTTTAAAAAAATTGTTCCCCTAATCTTCTTTTTTAAATTTATGGTTTATTCTACATAAGTAATTATTTAATTTAATCGAAATCTTAAATAGAAATATTATAAAAAAAATATGTTAAATGAACAATAAAATTAATATATCGATATCTTTACCTCTAAACTTATTGATGTATTAAAGATTTTGCATAATATTATTTTGTTTATTACATAATTTTTATATTCAAATTTAATAAAATATTAATTATCAAATAATTTATCATATTGTTCGCTAATCATACCATCAATGTCAAATATATTGAAATATTATGCTATGCTAATTTAATGCAAAGATAATATATATTTTCACTTATTGTTATCTCAAATTACATATTTTATGATAATGGAGAAAAAAATCTCTTAAATTTAGTGCTAATTTTAATTGCATTTATTCTTTAAAAGGTACGCTATTTAATTAATGTATAATTTTTAATGCTAATAAAAAAATATATATTAGATTTAAATTTTTATAATGAGCCATATATATTTAAAGAGTTTAAGAGAAATTAAATGATATTAAGGTGTAAAAATTATTGAAGATCATTATAATTTCTTATTTAAATTACAATAAATCTCCCAAATAAGTGTACCCCCACCCTCCTGAACAAAAGTCTCAGTGCATATATATATATATTAACATGAACACATAAATAAATAAGGTTTTTTTTACCCAATTAATGACAATATATAAATAAATCTATACTAATTTAAATATATTTTTAAAATTGCTATTATTCATTACAAACCTTGTAACACAGATGTAACTTAAAAATTTAAGTATTGAACTATACCCTACCTAATTGAAGTATTATAGTGAGTATAGTTGTGAATGAGAAGTAGAAAAACAAGGCAGGAACCTATTCCTTCCAAATACAAATACTACTTCATTTTTAACCCATTAAATTTTTTCATTATAGTATTATTATTTTTATAATCAGAATAATATGTATAAATGGTTCATTAGTTTCCCTAATCTACTTTGGACCAATAATCAATATATAACACTGTATTATGGAGTATTTTCTAAAAATATATTTATTTCCCCTTAAAACTACTTAATTCAGGGCTATAAAATTAACTGGTTAAAAAGATCTTATACTTATACAATGAATAGTGAGTGGTATATTTAATATTTCAAAATTAATCAAACTATGAAAATAGCAGCCGAATAGAAGCATTCGAGATCTTATAAATTAAACAAATAATTACCTTTCACCTCAGCAGGAGCTTGTCAGATAGTCATAAATTAGGCTCAGAATAATTTTAAATCTGCAGCAGCCCATATAATGTATTCCCAAGATAGGATATCTCAGCTATTAATTTAGACAAACCAACTATTTTTATATATTAGAAACGGTTTGAGGGATGTTTTAGAAAAGCTTTTGATTCCATTATTCATTCAAATTTGTGGAAGCCTCTGGAGGAGGTAACTCATCTGTTTAAAATTATAAATAGTATTTATAACTACTCAGTTCAATTTATTCATGCTGGTCAGAAATCTCCTAAAATCCCTGTTAAATTTGGGCTGAAACAGGGGTGTGTTTTATCCCCACTACTATATAATTTCATTTACAAATCATATTATAATGTGTTCGGAATGGTTGGTTATTGGCGATATAAATATTTCAGCATTTGCACATGACCTCTGTCTGACTGGTTAATCAATGCTAGATCTTATCTAGTGGAAAATATATTTATGGAAGCCAGTTTTTTTGGCTTTAAATGCTGATAAAACCAAGGTGTTGACCTCATTCTCCACACCCCACTTAAGGCTAAGGATACATGAGAAGAATATTGTGGAAGTTGAGAACCTAAAATATCTGGGAATTATTTTAGACAGGAAAGGAAGCACTAAGCAGGAAATGGTTAAATTAAACAGGGTCAGGTTAAATATTGGTCTTTTATGAAGATATAGTTGTCAAATCAACTATCCCACTAAAGATTCAACTCATCTTAATACTCTCCTCGTTACATTACAGCATTGGGATGTGGAATGATACTAAGTCAGAAAACAAAAAGTCAATCCTTTATAAACAAATGCCTAAGTTATATCACTAAAACGTTCTTCCCTTTTAATACAACCAACAGTATCCTATGGGCTAGATGCAATATCCTTTCATTATATAGAATGATAGAATTTAGGAGAATAGAGTTAGAAGTTCATATCCTTAGACAACTTATCTATCAAGCCCTCTCTAAAGTATGCCCAGAGGAGTCAAATCGTTTCCAACATATAAAAATAGTTGTTTTGGCAGGATATCTAAATCAATAGCAGAGATAGGCCTCTCTTAGGAATTCATTAAGCGGGTTGCTGCAGATATATGCACTTTTAAAACTATCCTGAGCCTAATTTATCACCATACGAACTGCTACTGTGATGAAAGGAAATTATTTGTTTATTTTATCATAAGACTTCAAATGCTTCTATTCGGCTGCTATTTTCATAGTTTATGATATTAATTTTGAAATATAAAACATCGCTATTCATTGTAAGTATTATAGACAGTCAATTTTTTAGCCCTGAAAGTACTTTTAATGAGAAATAAATATATTATTTGAACGTACTCCATAATTTGGTTTTATATATTGATTATTGGTCCAAAGTAGATTAGAGAAACTAATGAACCATTTATACGTTTTCTGATTATAATAATGATAATAATACTATAATGTAAATAATTTAATGGGTTAAAAATAAATAACTAATTGTATTTGGAAGGAATGGCTTCCTGACTTGTTTTTCTCATTCACAACTATATTCACTATAATACTTTAATTTGTTAGGGTGTACTATGCATTTGTTACAAGGTTTGTTGGTATCCTTGAGAAAAAAATCAGCACAATTATATAGAAGTTGACCTAAATAATTCGTCTTCGCTCACTTTGGGCAGGTCTGTGACCACGTGCTAGATAAGATAAGTTATTGCCTTTTTTTAAAAAATCTTGATTGACCCAATTTTTAATAACATTTTTATCTTTTGATTATTTATAAATTAAAATTGACAACTTTTTTAAAATTAAATTCTATCACAAATAATAAATGTATAATTGTTAAAGAGGTAAATTCAAATATTCCATTTTTTGGGTATCCTAAAATTAGAAAGAGATTTAAAAAAATATAAAATAAGGTATTTCTGCATTAAATTTTATTTGAAGTTATCTTTAAAGAAGCATGGGATAGACAGAAATAATCAAATTTAGTTAAGAATTGGCAGAAATTGACTATAAAAATTTAATTATAACCAAATTATGTTATGTTAGATAGGCTTCTGAACTTTCAAATTTAGTTAACCAAAAAAGATTTTACTCTAAATATATCTTTTTGAGCCAGTTTAAAGCGAATTCTAAATTATTATTAAGAGCTTTGGTTTTGTAAGATTTTATTATGATGATTTGGAAGATAATTGGTTCATTTTTATGATTTCATAGTTCAACACTTGCTTGTGATTTTTTTTTATAAAGAATTAATAATCACCAAAATATTGAAATCATAAGCAAGACAAGGTCTCAACATTTTTTGAATAACAAATTTAAAACACAAGTTTTTTTTGCCAAATTTTAGAAAAAATTTGACTCAATTCAAAACAAAATAATGGATGTCCTTTTGTCATGATAATATAATATCTTTTTCTATTTTTAAACTATAAGAAATGTTGTTATTAATTGTGTGAGAGATGGGCCCAATTTCATTGGCATAACCTATGGGATGGAAACATATCCCTTCTTAGAAAATATGTCCATTTTCGTAAACATGATTTTTAACTAATAAATATTACCCCCCCCCCATTCACACTACCCCAACTCTTTTCTCCTTTAATGCTGAGCAATATCTTAATAAATAAAAATTAATATAACTCTGTGACTCACAGGTACTACCTTTTTTTTGTTTAATACTGATACCAAAAATAATAATATCGTAATTACCATTTTTTTTAATTAATCTACATATTTTTCATTCTATTTTTATGTATCGGCCATTTATATCAGGCTGAATTAAAGTATCGGCCTGATACTGATTTCGCTGCATTGCTGGTATAAGTTATAAAAAGAATTTAATTAAAATAATCTGATATTTACTAAAATATTTATTTAGTCAATTCAATATAACTTTGATATTGACACATTTTAAAGAAAAAATAGATATTTAATTTTCTATAATATTCTTATTAATAAACTTTATTTATCTAAATAATTGTGATTTAATCAGAAAAATTGATTTTTAAAACAAATAATGAATGATTAAATAAAAAATCTCGAACTCTAGTACACTCTGTATAGCCTTAGCTTAATAATATAAACAACAATAACTAATTTTTTTATTACACAATATATAAGAAAAAGTAAAAACTGTGCACTTGTAATTATTTTAAGATTATTTAATATGTGTAATGTATAGTGTAAGGCTTATATGAAAATTATTCGTATTTCAATCGAGAATAAATTAAATAATTTCGAA
Organism: Gordionus sp. m RMFG-2023; assembly: GCF_954871325.1. Taxonomy (NCBI): domain Eukaryota; kingdom Metazoa; phylum Nematomorpha; class Gordioida; order Chordodea; family Parachordodidae; genus Gordionus; species Gordionus sp. m RMFG-2023. The sequence goes on from NC_088777.1 coordinate 9,197,882, forward strand.
GTGATAAATCTCTTTATATTTTATTAATTAAAATCTTATGCCTCCCTTATTATTTGTTTATGTCCCTGATTTATATATTTATATCGGTACCGTATCGACATTTTTTCTTCCTTCTATTATTATATAAATAATACTTTATATATTTTTAACGTAAAGATAAAGGGAAATAATTGTATTTATGAATAGGGCTATGCCGATATTAAATATCAAATCAGATCTGCACCGATATTTAGCGTTTTCTAAAATACTGATCATCCGAAATCCAGATCCGATCCGATTTTTTACTTTTCTTTTTTTTGTTATTTTATGTATATTTATTACATTAACAATATTTTCTAAATAATTTTTTTAAACAATGCAAATAACACCCTTTAAATTATATTTATTGATTTATAGTATTTTAAAAGTTTTTTATAAAAATAGATACGATAAAGGAACACCCAAAGTTTTATTTATTTTAAATCTTTTTAAATAAAAAGGCCAATTTTATTATATTACTTTAAATAAAAAATTTTTTTAAATATGGTATCTGAATTATAGAAATATTTTACAAAGGACAAAGATAATTTTGGGAAAAGCATTATCTACGGAATTCTATTTTCACGGCGAGGAATAATGAAAAATGTATTTAATATTACCAATATCCGTAAATTTTTTTTAATTAGAAATAAAAAAATTATTAAATACATAATTTGATTTTTTTCATAAAAAATATTGATTTCTTAATTACATTTGGTTCAAAGGAGGGTGGTGAAAAATCAATATAAATATCGGATCGGTTTTGAACCAATACCGGATCGTATCGGTGAAAAATATTTGGATCGGCAAAGCCCTATTCTTGAGATTAACAAGTAAGGAAACAAATATAATAAAAGAATGCTTTTGATAAAATGAAATGGAAGAAAGAAGAGAATTAATAAGAAGTGGAACAACAAACCTGCCCTACTAATATTGTTGTGACTTATTAAGATTTTTTGCAACGCGCTAATAACAGACTTCCACGATCTCTGCCAAAAATTTTAAATTATCCAAAAAAAAATAAAATTGCGCTATCTTCGACATTTCCTTTAGTAGGTGTCCAGACATTTCTGCCATTTATGAGAAAAATCTCCCAGATTTGGGTAATATTTTTTGGCTAAAATATTAGGTTTTCCGTTTTTAAAAATTGGCCATCACTAAGTATATAAAATGAATAATTTAAAGTAAATTAAAGTGTAATATGGAATGAATATGTAGAATTTTTTAAGAATACGAATTTGTTTATTATATTATGTCCTGTGATTTCAAGTATTTTTTCCGCTTCTTATGAACGTTATTGTCTTAAATTTCGATTGTTACGATGCCAAATTCCATCATAGACGCGCGAAATGATTTAAATCCCCTCAAATAGGCTTTGAGTTATAATATAAATGCGTTTTTCTTTATTTCGTAATCATAATAACCTATTTTAATTTTTTTTAAAAATAAAGTATTTAATGAATATTTTAAATATTCCAAAATTTTTAAATAAAAAAAAATATTTAAATAATTTAGTTTGTACCGAAATTTTAAGTGCCTTATCAAGTCAATTCACTACGCATAAATTACGAATAAATTTGTAAATATTTTAATTAATCTGTTCCTTTTTTAGATTCACCAAGGTAAAGTTTTCCCTTCAGCTGTTTTTTCTTATATTGATTCCTGGAAATTTTCTTACGAGACGTAATGTTTTTGAATGCCTTTTATATTTTGACGCGTTGTTGTAACTCGTAAAAATTGTAATTTCAATAATTTCTGCGTTTTTTTTGTTACTTTATTTTGCCTGTAAATAACCTGAAGCTATTTATATATTCGAGTAGATTTAATAAATATAGTAAATATTAATTTTTTTTAAATTATTAAATCGTATAAAATTACATCATTTTTTAATTTATAATCGCAAAATATGTTAAAATTATCAAAAAGGATTATTAAAATCAGGGACCAGGAACAAAGGCATTTTTGCTTTCTGGCTCCAGTCAAAAAATTGTTCTTTTCCGATTCCGTTCCAACTTTCAGAATGTTCTTAGAAAAATATCTAATTATATTTTTAAAATCCTACACATTTTAATTAATCTTTATTTAATCAATACAGGTTTGAACTTGCTTATTCTTTAAAGAAATACTTTTTAAAAAAATAATCTTTCCAATAACTTATTATTCCACATCGTCCCCATTCATGGCAACATTTATTTAAAAAGAATATCACGACGAGTTTTATATATAATCATTTAATTCATTATATTAGCTTTACCATTCTTCAATTCAAATCGATTCAGAATATTTTTATGGTATTTATTATTCAATATAATCGAACGCGCACACCCAATACGCTTGTTATCTATGAAACATAATTTTTATATTAACTTGTGACCATGGACAAATTATTCTACACATGCATTCTTAAAACCCTCTTGGCTCTTAAGATAGAAATTATCCACAAAGATGTCTATTGTTAAAAAATAATACGACGTTGAATGTTGAGCCACATTCGTCATTCGCACTCCCTTATCACGGACTCCCAAATTTATGTAGCCAGCTTCCGAGTAAACAACGCGTTCTTCTTGAACAATGTCCCGCGAAAATATAATATTCCGCCATTCATTTATATTTTAAAAAAATAAAATTTGAAAAAGACAGTAGTGAATGGAGAACCTCCCCTCGCCAAAGCCTTGTTCCTCAACTGCGCCCTTCGCTAGATCCTTGCCTCCAGGACTCGGCCTTTTTACTTCTTCTGGGCTGCAAGAAGACAATTCCTTCTCACCATATCTTTTTCAAAAATTAAACACCGATACCGCGTACGATATACACGCTAACACAAACAACGCTTGCAAAAGATCCGTTAGCGCTAGAGATTCGTCTCGCTTTCCTATCGTTGATAAATTAACTAACATATGTAAAATTAACAACTCGACATTCGGCACCGGTAGATACGCCTTCAATTACAACCAAGTAGTTTGTCGGAAACGTCAGGATCTCAAAACTCTCCATTGCGAACTATGTCGACCTGTCACTAGTTCAGCTAGTTTTCATTCCGAAAAAATGGTACCAAAATGTAGTGCCCGATTTCCTGGAGGTCACTCCCGCCAAAATTCTTACGCATCCTCTTCTGGGTATTCTAGCGAATCATGCTCGTTTCACTCACTGGGCTTCCACAACTGCAGCGCTAACAACACGCTCGGCAAAACCTGTTTCAAAATTAGTGGTGCCAATAATAATAACGCGATTAAAAATTCCGAAGTTGGCCTTAATTTAAATGACGATAGCAATTGTTGTACACTACGACTCGGTGGTGGTAAATATAACTTAAATACGAGAATCGGAGAACAAACGGAATCGACTCATCCTGCGAGTTGCAAGAAGATCAATATTATCACAGAGTTTTTATCCACTAAGTATTTTAAATTTAAAAATATCGGTAATGTGTTATTTTTTCAACTTTATATAATTTTTTGAGTGCTTTTTTTAAATGTAAGAATCTGATTTTACCAGAAATGTATTCTACCATGTTTGATATACCTACTCTATGAATTTCAGACAATTTTGGCAAGTTTTGAACTTAATATGATTTATATTTGTTTTTCTTTAGATTTTTGATATAAATTATAATATAAATGGCTCTAAGATCAAAGGCAAAATTGCTTATAATTGATAAGAGAGGTATTCTTAACATTCTTGAATATATTTCCCGAAAAACCAGATTTGTAAAATTTAAAAAATGCGATCTCAAATACTGATTTAAAGTTAAAAAAATTCACTTCGCCGCTAATACAAACACACACACATATATATAGTAGCTCTTTAATCAAAACTCTTTTTTTAAAAAAACTCAAATATTACTCTTCTTTTTAATTCATGTAATTAGTATTTTAATGTGATTTAAGTGCTTTTATTTTAAATTGCTTAACTTAATAATTACCCGAACTTAGCTAAGATTGAAAATTACCATAAAATATAAAAACTGACTCATCCATCCTCTTATTAAAGACCCCTCCCATTAAGAATCTCAATTTATTTTTGATGGTCAGTCTAAAATAGATTGACGAGTGGGGACAGGATTACCAGATGCCACGATTTGTCCGATATTCTCACAATCATTTTTTTTACAAAAAACTCGAGAATATGGCAAACTTGGGCTGAGCTAACACCGGATTTCGCCAATATTAAATTTACATCCCGAAATTTTGTAATTGCCAATAGCTTGTTGATAAAATTTAAATATCCTCTACAAATTTAATGTTTAATCAATATTTATTTTAAAAAAAGAAATTAAGCAAGGTTTATTTAGATTATGTTTTTTTTTAAATTAAAATTTTTATTGAAAGATAAAAATTAAATTTTATTTTGCAAATGAGAAATATTTGAGTTACTCATTCATACCAAAATAAAATAAATGTTGTTTTTGTAACTTACCTCCTTGTGTAAATTTTTTTTTAAATAAAATTCCTGCCAATTTTTTAAAATTTATTAATTTGGTATGCCTTGTGGTGGTGATACAAACCCACTTATCAGCTTTCCCATTTAGTGGCGGTAGTGGCTCACTTTTATCGCGACTTTTTCCAACATAGTAATGTAAATGTCTGCCTTTTTAACTTCGGGGAGGGGGTGAGGGGTGGCTATATTTTATAATATTATGAGTGTGATCATAATTTCGAAACTCCTCTAATGTCTTAAATGACTAAAAGACTGGGGGGAGGGAAAGTTATCTAGGACTCTCCTATAACATTCTTCTCGCTTTTTGCGGATTGTTCTCGAATCCTAAAAATCTTATCCTTTACAAATTGCTTATTATACAATAAGCTTATTATCGTCATCACTCTTAATTTTTTTTAAAAAAAAGTACATCTATTTCTCTTATTTATTTTGCGTCGAAAGGAACCTTTTCCCCTGGAAATCGAAAGATTGTGTTAAAACAAATCATAAAAGCAACACGAATCCTCCCGAACATGCTATTCCTTACGCGAATGACTTGAATGGCGGGGTACCGTCCATCCAAGTAGATAGCTTTTCTGAGTGCGTGGAGGTGTCGGGCCGACCCGAAACCTCGGACAGTGGCATATCTTCTCGGGAATCGGTATCCATCCACGATACAGATATTATTCTTTCTCTTTCATCCACACAAATACAGGTAAATTTTGCCCTAACAAGAAGACATTTTGTATTAATTTTGATTTTTTTTTAATTGTAAGTATTGTTATTGGAGATCGGGAAAAATATTTTAATGCTAAGCCGAACCGCCTAGAATTCCGCCTGGTTTTAACTAAAGGCGACTACCTTTTTTTTTATCTCTTGTAGGAAGAGACTCACCCAAAATCGCTTGATTCAGTTCCATTGGATAACGTTTACGAACCCGAATACGCTTGTCGCTGCATATGTCACGAGTTATCTAAATATGCCGAATCATTATCAAGCCGACCACAAATTGAACAAAAAATACCCGTAACAGAGCCGGATGTTAAAACCAACTTCGAAACTATTCGGCCCACAGAATCGGATAGTAAAGTAGGAGTTAACGTTACTGGGAGAATTAAAAGTTTCGGCAAAGCGAATTCCTTTCTTGTTACCACCCCTCATTTGATTTTGGAGAATAGGCCTGGGTAAGCAATTATATTATTTTTATATAAAAATATAAAACATTATGTCTAGTGTCTCCTTCTAACCTTTAATTTAGTTAAACTACTAATCTTAGGTAGCTCATATCTTCATAGAAATCTTTAAATGATCACCTATCCTAACCTGTCAAAATATTTAAAAAGAAATGACTGTATCTTTTTTGTACATTTTTTTGGAGTAAATTTCGACAGATTTGTTTGCAAGTGACTAATTTGTAATAAATATAATATTTCATTTTTTTTTGAAAGTTTAATTGCGTGAAAATGAATCATATTTTTGTTGCTGTAAATTTCAAATTGTGGTGGGGAGTGGGGGATGATGAGCACTACGTTACTTGGAGATAAAATTTCTAATGTTTTATGAATTTTTTTTTATCACTATAAATATATATACAGCCATCTTCCGCCCAAAAAGCCTGAGGAAGAGTCTAGACACAGGAACCTTTATAATCAAATGATAGTAGCATCCAAAAGGAAAGGTTGGTTTTATTTCCCTTTAATCGAAAAAAATTTTATGCTATATGAGAACTAGTGATCTGCATCAAGCTTAAAATTTGTTCGGCACTATTCCGAACCAAAAATTTTTATTTGTTCCTAAAAGTTCTACCCGAATTAAAAATTATTTGTCCGCTAGGTAACCTGAAACTATTTTGAAAAAATAGCCTCGCCCTAAGCCTATTTCTGGCACGGACTGGGTGATCTCAAACGAGAACCTTCCGCACTATAAAATTATTGATTTGTCTAATATTTAATATTTTAAATATATGTCCATAAACCCCCAAATCCTGGGACACCTCTCCCTTTTAAGAAATATACTAGTAGTAATAATAGCTATTGTTTGCATTGCGAAATATATTTAGGTAAATTGTTTTAATTATTAACATTTTCTTTTTTTACGGTTTTATTTTTACCTTTTTTTTTTATATTATATTGAATTAATATTACTTTTTTTTTCAGTATATGGCCGGAAAAAAAGAAAGATTTACTGGCCGAGTCGAATAAATTATGCAAAATATATTTACAGGCTAGGTCTAAGATTTGAAATTTTTTATAGCTGATAATCTGGTTATTTATGACATTTCCTTTCATTAAAATTATTAATAGCGCGCTTAAAACAACTAAATTTTTAAATTTTCTAGGAACCAGTACCCAGAATCCATCTCAAAATTTTCAGAATGCCAATATTATTTTTGTTTAAAATGTGCATTTTTTTAAAAAAAAACCTCAAAATTTTAAAAGTTTTGTAAATTTTGAAATTTATTATTACCTAAATTTTATACTTGCCATTTAATTTAATTACTTGCCATTTTGATTAATATAACTGCCCATTTATTATTATAATTTGAAAAATATAATTTAATTTTGCCTTACTCTAAATCAACTTTATATAATTTAAGCTGAAATTTATTGAATTTTAATTGATTTCTCTAACATTAAAAAATTAATAAACTTTCGTAAATTCCAAAAATATGATTTAGGCCATTATTTTATTTTTACATTAAAAATAGCTCATTTCTCTTTTGTCGTTTAAAGTTACGCAAATTTATTCCATTATATTTTTGATATTTAGGTCACAGCCTTATACCGAGTTTGTTTCCAAAAAACCTGGAACCATCGAAAAAAAAATTTAGGAACTTGAACCAAGCCCACTTTCTTTGAATTATTTACAACCGGAAGTCTAGGTTTCAAACTTTACCTACATTTGCTCTTAATGACTTTTATGGATTGTTATGTATTATTTTACTAAATTTGTTTTTTTAGAGGCCAAAGAATTTAAGCTGAAAAAGAAACTACAAATCCTAGCCCTCAAAAGCGAAGAGAAATTAACTCAACTCGTTAAGACATGGAATATCGAAATATTGAACGACTGGGAAAATATGTAATGGCCATTTTTTTTTCTTTTTCAAAGTTTAATTTTCGTCGTATCAGTATTTTTAGAATTGGGGGGATCTTATTTTTTATTTATTTGTTTGAAAAATTTAACAAAGATTTGAAAGTAATTTTTTTAGCCTTCTTCTAAGCTTTTAATTACTAATTTTTTTAGCTTTCTAGGCTTTTAATCACTAATTTTTATTCGATTTTATGGTTATTATCTTAAATCAGGATTTGAAATATGTCAGGAAACACTTCAATTCTTAACTGATGACTTATCAACTTTACGCTCTATGGCCAAATATTATTTTTATTCACATCATTAAAAATCTAAAAAAAATAAATGAAATTACTAAAATCTGAATGTACCGAAAAAATTAAGCTACCTTAAAATAAAATTTCGCAGGAAAAATTCCAAAAAGACGAGAACTCTATGGGAACTCGGTTTGCCACCTTCTATTAGAGGCAAAATTTGGTATTTAGCCCTCGCGGAAAATCAATCGTCCATCATTGATAAAGGTTTTTTTTGTTTAATTTAAAATTTTGACTTTTAAATTAGTCTTAATTCATTTTTTTCCTTCCTTTTATTTTACAAAAAATTGGGAAAAACATTTCTTTCTCGCAACCTATAAAATTTTAAAAGAGAATTTTACCACGATTAAAGGACCAATTATTATGTAAATATGGGAAAAAAATTTTTACCCTTATTTTATATACACATATTTAAATAAAATTCAATCTATCTTGCATTTGTTTTTATTAATTGACCCTTTCGTACTCGACTTTTTTTCCCTCGATGAAATTTTTTTCTTGTAAAGAGATATTTATCAGAGACCTGCAAACCCGGGACAGGAACCGGGTCGTATTTTAATTTTTTCATACCTGGGCAGGGTCGTATATTTTAAAAAAAATCGGTTAGGGTCTGAAAAATATTTCTAAAAAAAAATCCGGGTAGGATCTGCGCAGTTTCAAATGGAGGAATTTAATATAAAGGAGTGTGAGATGGAAGTTTATTTATAAAAGATGGAATTCATTTTTAAAATCGCTAAAATAGAAGACAAAAAGTCATTTTTATTAGCAAATATTGGACTTGAGGTTTATTCAAAATTATTTACGTTTTGTTTGCCAATTAAATATTGTTTAAATATAATTAGTCCAAATATAATTGCTAAAGCTTCACGCTCTATCTGACTATAATTTCGTTCAGCTGCATTTTATGTTCGAGACGCGAATCCAATTGGTTTTTCCTCATTGTTAATTATATTATAACGGATTTTATTCCTTGTTGCGACGCATCCGCAGCTAGAATTATCGGTTTTCCCGTATTATAATGAGTTAAAATTGGTGCTTCTGTTATTATTTTTATTAATTATTATTGTTTCATTATTCGTTCATTTCGATGGCACTTTTTTTCGTAACAGTCGATATAATGGCGCGGCCATCGTTGAACAGTTCTTTATAAATTTTTGATAATAGTTAATTATACCGATAAAAGCTTGTAATTCTTTAACGTTTTTCGGTAACGGTGCGTCTGCATTGACGTTTTTATTTGTTGTTGCAATTTCCTCTTCGCTAATGATATGACCTAAAATTTCAATCTTTTTTTTTAAAAAATTACATTTTTTTTAAATTTAATTTCATACCATTTGTTTCTAACGTCTTTAGCACATTTATCAAATTTTTTTTATGATTCTCAATTGATTCCCCAGTAATTATTATATCGTCCAAATATACCGCTACCCCGGGTAGTCCTTTTAATAAAGAATCCATTGCTTGTTGGAAAATGGCTGGCGCTGAGGCTACCCCTAACGGAAGTCGTTTGAAGCGATACAATCCACTCGGTGTGTTGATCAGCTTTTTTGCCTTTTGAAAATATGCTTCGGATAAATCTAATACTGTATATTTGGATCCATTACCTAGTGTGGTTAATAATTCATTAATTCTGGGTAAAGGATACTTATCAATCAAAATATTAGCATTAACCGTTTGTCGGAAATCGCCACAGATTCGTAAGGATCCATCTTTTTTCAATATCGGCACAATCGGAGAAGCGATATTCGAGTATTTTAGCCTTTCTATAACTCCCATGGATTCCAGTCGTTGCAATTCCGTTTCTAGTTTTTCCTTCCACGCAAATGGAATCGGTCTGCTTTTAAGACATTGAAAGTTGGGGTTGGATTTTACCGATAGCTTTGCTTTAAACTCTTTCAGTAAACCTAACTTCTTAGTAAATAATGATGAAAATTTATGTTCAATTTTATCCTCCCAAACCTCATTAACTGTATTACATTTATTTATTTTTATTAACTTTAATTGGTTTATTAAATTTCTACCTATCAAATTAATACCATTGTTTACAATTATAAATTCATGATATATAATTTTATTCGTATAATTAATGGGTAATATACATTTACCTTGAATCTCGATTAATACATTATTATAAGGTGTTAAAATGGTATCCGTTTTTGTTACTGGTCTTTTTAAACGGTCAACATCTTTTATATTTAAAATGGAGACTGCTGATCCTGTGTCAATTAAAAAGTTAATATAAATTTTTCTCTATCATAATTTCACCTCAAATCTTGCTAGTGATTCCTCTGAAGAATTCCAATCCTCAATTTTTTCTCGCTCCTTTTCTGGAATATCTATCGTTCGAATATATTCTTACTTAACATGCTTCCTTCTGCATACTTTCTGTAAATGTCCTTTTATCCCACAATTATGACTGATGGTATTTAGATTAGGGCACTGCGGTTTTATGTGATTTTCTAATACACAACAATAACAAATAATTTTTGAAACTGGTTTATACTTATTATACTGTTCCCTTGTTACTGTTGATATTTTATTTATCTCCTTTCCTACAGATAATTTTTCATATGAAATCATTTCTGTTGTCTCCATTGAAGTAGCGATTTGTACAGCCTTTTCTTATGTCAAGTCCGGCGTGTTGATTAATTTCATCAATATTTTTTCATTAGTGATTCCCGACACTAATTTATCCCGTAATACTGTATTATACATCTCTTTGAATTCACACGTCTTTGCTTTTATCTTTAATTTATTTTTATATTCTGTAATTTTTTCTCCTCTTGTTCCGTTTTAAAAAAATAATATCTCTCCAGCATAAAATTCGTTTTCTTCGCATAATAATTTTTTAATAGTATAATTATATCATCATATGATATTTCTTTTAATGTCTTTGGCAAACACAACGTAAATAATTTTGAATAAACCTCAAGTCCAATATTTGTTAATAAAAATAACTTTTTGTCTTCTATTTTGGCGATTTTAAAAATGAATTCCATCTTTGATAAATAAATTTCTATCTCACACTCCTTTATATTAATTCCATTTGAAAACTGCGCCATAAAAATTTTTAAAATGTAAAATCCGGACCGGACCGCGCAAATGGTACTTCTGAGTGCTCTGATATTTATTATAGACAACGCAATTAATTATTTCGAGTATTTATATCAAAAGATATTCAATGATTCCTGTCATCGATGGGCAAAATGCAAGTTCATATAAAAAATATATTATCTCGTATGTAATGGCAAATTAAACATAAATAAGTATTACATTTATTGCAAATAACTCTAGAATATGCTTCTACACAATGTTACGGGACAATGGGAAATGACCTACTTGGTTATATCTTATATCCGATATTGGTGCAATATTTACAGCTTTTCTTTTTTTTGCAACTATGCTAAAAGGACTTCCGGTCTTCTTAGTATTATCCTTTTCCGCTAGCATAAACCCTTTTGCTATTTGCGATTTAAATACCAGCAAGGTCATAATTTTAATATTATTTAATGCTTTCATATGGCGTCTATAAAGGAGGCACGTATTCACTACACAAGAATCCAATAGATGGAAGACCATTCACATATAGTATCGTTTTCATTTAATATCTGTCTGATATAACTCCACTAGGATGTCGTGAAGATCTACTCCACCCATTCCCTCATTATAGTTTTTGGTTATTACTGGCACTTCTACATTTATAAAAACCTTAGCCGAAATAGACTATCTTTTAACTTTTGTTGTAGGCTATAAAGTTAGATAGAGTAATAACGGCTTTGTTGTCCTGCCACTTTCAGCTACTCCTTTCCCTTAGCGTTGTTGAGTGAATATTTCATCCTTATAAATACTGAAAAATTTAGTTAACAAATTAACTTTATTTAATTTTATTACTGCTAAATATTTTATAAATTAAATAATGACTCACATTCTTATTAATTTACTACCCAAAAAATAATAGCTTAAAATAAATATTAATTAATTTATAATATACCTGAACACTTTGAGGAAATTTGAACCATTATCAGTAACCATTTTACAAACTTTATTATGAATCTTAAGACTTTGGATATCAAAAATTTTATTTGCAAGTACATCGTATGTCTGGCCTCCTATTATCATTTTGAGGGTTAATACTACAGATCTGCGTTTTAAAGCTTCAGGGTCTAGCCAATGGCCTTTCCCAAATAAGCTCTAAGAACATCAGATCAATTTATAAATATAAATAATTCTTATCTTCTGTTATGTGTTCAATTATCTGCCGTGGATACAGGATGTCTCTGACAACTCTGCTATTAGAGCATCTTTCATCACTTTAAAGTTATCTTTAGTGTCTGGCGACATGAAATTGTTGTACTAGAGGGGATAGTGTTTTAATCATCATGGTAAATGATTGATTATCAACCAAGGACATTGGCTGAACTGTATCAATTATAAAATGACTAACTATATCAGCCAGTTTCTAAGTAATATTGCATACACAATATTATTAGTCAATTTTTGAATTGAATTTGTCTTTTTGGATGTAGTCTCCCCTATACTAAAATTATTAAGATATTTTTCTATCTCTTTAAAACTGTTGGCATGAACATTCTTATAAAATAAATACTATTAGAATTTAAAAAGGAAAATTACCTTTAGGTGTTTTTTGAGATTATAGCTATTAGATTTATTTGAGGATATATTTTTTTTATAAACAAATAAATTTATAGCGACCTTTTGTTTTTACATTAATTTGAAAATATTTTTCAAATTTTTGAAATGAAAAATTTGTATTATTGTTTTCAAAAACATATTCTTATAGGGTTCCTTCTATTTCATTAATATCATCATTGTCTGACTCGCATCGTTTTTAATATTCATTTGTAATGATATTATAAATAATTTACACCTGATTTAGATTTATAATACAAATTGAAAATATAAATTTAAATTTCAAAATTAAATAATAATTCATAAAAATTATAATTAATTGTGAAATTATATATAAATTTTCATATTTATAGTTATATTTATTATATTTTTAAAAAGTAGCGTGCTATTAGCTATCGCTTTCAAACAAGATAGCACGCTACAGTAGCACACTTACTTTAGCAACTCTGCCCCCAATTCAAAACCCATATTTTAAATGAACTTGCATTTATTTTGCCCATTGATGACAATCGGAATTATTTAATATCTTTTGATATAAATACTCGAAATAATTTTTTTTAATCAAAATGTATTATATGGGTCTATAATAAAATATCTCGCTACAAAAAAAAACCATCGAGAATCGGGCTCAAAATGGTATTAATTTCCAAATAACCAATTTTATATATAAAAAACTAAAAATAAATAAATCACGAATAAATATCAAATCTTTTTCACACAAAAAGATTACTTGCATAAATAAAAATATCAACAATTTGATTGACATGTATAACTACTCGAAAAGTAAGAAAGAAAGAAAAATAGAATAAAAATTATTTCAAGACATGTATATATTTCCAACATAAATTATTGTTGTCATCTTTTTAAATTAAAAAAAGACACAATAAATTCTTGCCTATCCCGTTTCGATCCGGCCACCGAACATCAAAAGTGCTACAATAATATAAGCTTAGATGTTAGCCGAACCTTCCCTCATCTCTGTATTTTTCAGGAAGGTGGACCTTACCATCAAACTCTCAAGGACCTCTTAGTGGCTTATAGCGTTTACAATCCCGAGATTGGATATGTTAATAAATTTTTATAAGTCTTTTTTTTAAGAATTGAAAACGGGAGAACAATATAGTATTAATTAAGAATGTTGGAAAGGAGTCAAAATAATATTCCTTTAAAAAGAGGGTTTAAATTTACGAATTATCTGAATGGTAAGATTTTTCTTTTTATCTCTTACATCATTAAATTTTAATTGCTTTTAATATAGAATAATCAGACATGTGTTCTTTCTAATGTATTTAAATTCTGTAAAATCCTTTTTTTAAATTGTTATTAAGATGTTATAAACTAAACAAAATAATTATATTGACATTTTAATTGTAATCTTGATATATAGGTTCAAGGTATGTCATTTATTGGCGCTATTCTACTACTAAATATGGAAGTTGAGAAAGCATTTACTTGTTTTTGTAATATCTTGGATTTAGCCATGCTTCCAAACCTTCTACAAACTCGACCAAAACGATGTATTTATATATTCAACTTTATTTTATGATCCTTTTTATCAGGGATGCGAACCCGACAAAATTTTTGCCCGGGTTCGGTTCGGGGTATAAAAAAAAAGGTGGGTTCGGTTCGGGTTCGGTTTAGGGAAATATTTTTGAACCCGGGTTTGGTTCGGGTTCGGTTCGGGTTCAAGAATTTTTGAGTTGATAAAAAAAATTCTATATTTAAATCATAATAAAAAACTAGGCATAAATTTGATATAAAAAATAAATTTTTTATTTTATTTATAGGCAAATATAGTTAAAAATACAAAGCATATAGTCATGTATCAATTTTAAAAATTTTATTTAGACGTATTAGCATAATATCTTCCAAGAGTTGTTCACTCATCCTCGATCTATGTGGTGAAAGAATGAATTTCAAATGTGAAAAAGATCTTTCAACGCTAACCTATGTTAAATGTATTTATATGTGAAAATATGAAAAATTAACTTGGGTTGCAGGAACAGCAAATAAGATTTTAGATAAAATATATAATTCAGGGTGTTCCAGCTTAGCAGACTCCCAAAAATGCAAAATATTTTCCTTCTTATCTAATCTTTTATAATCGCTAAATCCAGTAATTATTGTTCCAATACTTTTCTCAGCAATCGTTGGCCCTCTTTTAAGTATTTTCTCTTGCCTTTCTTTAAGTTGTATCAATTTCTCTAAATCATCTTCTTGTTCAATAACTTCATCGGAACTAATATCATCAGATAAAATCGGCGTTGTTAAGCTTTTAATTAGTCTCCATAAATTGACAAGATGTTTTTTCGCACAAATCTTATCATCATCACTAAGTAATACCTGTAATATTTAAGGATTTATATTGTTTATATTTAAATATTTCATAAAATAACAATTTTAATATAAATCTAAAATAATTAATTTACTAAGCTTTTAATTAACCTTGTATCTTGGGTCCAGGTATATGGCAGCTAAGAGAATTTCGTTCTTTATAAACCTTTCTTCTCTGTTCTTAAGACAAGAATATAGTAATTGAGCAAAATGGTTTGGATTTTTTTCCAGTTCGATGCAGCATCTTAACCATGCTGCATAAAAATCTGTCAGTGTTAACTGTTCAGATTGGAATTGTTTGGTTGCGATTTTTAGCGGTTTTAAAATCAAATCAGATTGCTCTGTAAAAAAATCTTCGATATTGGGTTTTAGTAAAATCAGCCTTTCTAACATATCATGGGTTGAATGCCATCTGTGGCAATCTAACACAGGCTTAGGGAGTTTCATATTTTTTAATAACTTTTGGTAAGTGGGATGTCTTAATTTTCAATTTAGGCTCCTAGCTTTTGCAATGGTTTCCACAATAGGTGATAATTTTATAGCATCTTGAAGTGCCAGCTGAAGTGTGAGAGCTGCACACCGTACACTATAAATCGGATAGGATAAATAGTTGATAAAAAAGTATTTTGTATATCATCAATATCATATTTATATACATTTACATCCATATTTTCCTCATCTGCTGATTCACTCCTTATATCATAATCAGTTTCAGGTTGCAGGAGCTTTATAGCTCTTAAAAAATTACAACCATTATCAGAAGTAATTGTGTATATTTGTTGAATATTAATTTTAAATTTTAGTAAAGTTTTTAATATATTCTCTTTTATATATTCTCCTGTACATCTCTCTTTCAGCTCTACAATTCCAAGAGTCCTCAAATTTATAATGGACTTTGATATTAATTGAATATTTACACCAAGAATTGACCTATCTAGTCGTTGAACTGCATCAACTTTTAAACTTATTAATTTTCCTTCTACCTCTCTCGATATTTTGTCTCTAATTGATTGGGCTGTTTTATTAATAGTTCTGGATAAATTTTCTTTGTTTATAACTAAATTGAGCCCAGATAGGAGTGGATTTATAATTCTTTGAAATCCCGAATCTTCAATAATTGATAAAGGCCGGCCATTTACAGTAACAAGTTCTAGTATAGAACTCATCAAATCATTAGATGATATATTTATACTTATATGCTTTTTTGGAAAAAAGGTTTCTATATTAATTTTAGGTTTTTTTGCCAATAACAATTCCTGATATTTGGTTTTTTCATTTAAATAATTTAAATATTCATTGTTGTGATTTCTTTCCAGGTGTCTTTCTAAATTTGACAAGTGATTACCAGACATTTTTACTTTGCAATATGAACATATTGATTTTTTTTCTATTGTATTAAGGGTAAAATGCTTATCAAATATGACTTTATCTTTAATCTTAAATCTATAAAAAGAGAACAATTTTTTTAAATAGCAATGATTTCAGAATTAAAAAAGAGATATTTATAAATTTAATTTCATTTATAATATGCACTTCATTAATATCTTGTAAAAATTAAACTGAACCAAAAATAAATGATTAGCATATATAAATTTTAAAATCATTTTAATAAGTTCACAAAAACTGCCCTACATTTAACAATTTTTAAGTTAGATGTTTAGAATTTTTTAAATTAACAATATAATAATTTTTACTTTGATTTGTTAACCATTTTCTTCTAATTAATAATCTTTAAGAATAATAAGATAAAAATTTAAAAATAAATGGCTTAAATTAATTCAATTGTTTAAAATTTTTTAACACTCCAATAGGAATCGAGAATAAATTTAAAAATGGCATAAATGAATTAAGTTGTTTAAAATTTATTAAGACTTCATTTAATTGGAAATTTGAAAATATAATATTTGTATTTACATATATTAATATATGATTTTAAATAATACACTGAACCCGATTGAACCCGGGTTCAAATAAAATTCTTGGGTTCGGTTCGGGGTTTTGAAAATTTTATAAATGGGGTTCAGGTTCGGTTCGGGTTCAGAGTTTTTTTCTAAAAACCCGGGTTCACTTCTCCGGGTTCGGGTTCGGTTCGAATCCCTGCTTTTTATATTAGGATATCTTATAATCAATATACTTTATATAAAACAACTATTAAAAACTGATTTCTTTTTAGGTATATATATATATATAAGTATATATAATTATTTGATATAACTTAGATGAAAAAGTATTTTGATTTATACTCGGAATTTTTGGAAGTTAATTTACCGGAATTGCACGATCATTTTGCGCATCTGAATTTCACGCCAGATTTGTACCTGACAGATTGGTTAGTTTTTTTCCCTTAAAAATTATACAAAAAAAGTTATTTTAATTAAATTTCATGGCTCCCACTCCCATTTAATCTCTTACTTTTATATATTTTATAAAGTTAGGTGTTGCATTTACATCTTTTTTATATGTACTCCTATTTTGATTAAATAATTTCTTTTAACAGATGTATTAATTACGAAAGAGCTGATTTTATTATTATTCAGGGACATGGAACGGAACTTTGAGTAAATTTATGGAACAGAACCGGAACGTATATTCAGGAAACCTTCCCCTAACGGTCCCAGAACGTTCCAGAAATTATATATAAATTTATTATTTATTTCTGTAATTAAAAATAATCCATCTTTATGTTTGTAGGGATTGGCTTGAGTTCGATTAGACTATAATTAAATATGTTTGATAGGTAATTAACTCAGGTATAGTGATTAAACCCTGGTGTTAATAAAATAATCTACTATTTGTTTTATTAATTTAAAATAACGTTACAAGTGAAATAAGTCAAAATCTAAATGTTATCATTATTGATCTATATAAGTCATTTTGTTTTTCTTATTAATAAGAGTAAATTGTATGTTTATATATAATAAAATATCGCCACAGAATAGTAGAAATATAAATATTTTTAATATAAATTGAACATATTATAATAAGAGAATATCGCCTTAGAACAGTAAAAATATAAACATTTTAAATATAAATTGAACATGTTATATCACAACAAAGTTCTTTATATTTTCTAAATTCTTACTTAATGGTACACCCTGAAATTTTTATCTCCGATGAAGATTGGAAAACTGTAGAAAAATGGTGGCCTCATTAAAGCTGTTAAAGGAAGCAAGTTTAATGTTCCAAAATGAGAGAATTTTTCCAGGTGACTATAGGTCAATGGACCTTGTAAAATAAGGCTAAAAATGCTAATGGATTAATTACTTTGTGTTGCCTTATATCTTGATTCTAGGTTTAAATTTCTTTTGAACGAAGGGAAGATAATAGATATAAATTATATTAACGACATGGGAACATATTAAAAATTTTAAGGGTGAATATTTAAATATAAAAGTAATTCGGATAAATCCTCTGAAGGGCAAGAATATGATGGATTATAAATGTTTCTAAGATTTCCAATAAAACAAAAATTCTATCCTGTATGAATTGGCCCAAATCGTATTATTCAACCCATGTCGCTATGTAAGTGTTGTACGTTGTGTTGACGGTCACATTTATAAAAAGAGAAAATGAATATCATTGAATATTAATTAAACGGTATGGCCATCCGTGGTGATACTCTTAAATGGAAAATAAAAATATTTGATATTTTTAAATAAAGTAAAATTTCAATAATTTTATATATGAGGGATTCGTATTCCATTTCTCATGTATTCAATGAATTTTACAAGTGGTTTTCTTAGATAAATTTGTAAGTTAGGATATTACCCATTTAACCTACGTTAAAGTCTAGGTTAATAATACTTTGTGGGTTTTGATCCATAACTAAACCCATCCCACAAAGATCATTTTTAAGCCCTCCCTACCCACTACTATAACTTACACTTAAAACAAGAGATATTTTTTATTATTCATTTTCGCTGCTTATTATCTATATTGGCGATTACAACAAAATCTATTTTTCACTTAATTTCCTGCCCTTTTTGTTATTTTTTCTTCACCATTTTAAATTTGAGTTAAATTTTTATGTTTATATTTTGCAAACTTTTTATATGATAGGATATATACCATCTACAGCAAATCTCTACAATTAGACGTTACATGCAAAATTTGGGACCTCTTTCTGAGGGACGGAGAGACCTTCCTATTCAGAACGGCCCTAGGTTAATGGTTAATGTTATCTTTTTTGTCATTTTTTAAAATTATTATGTTTTGATCTTGCTAAAACCTAATTTTTAAAATAAAATCCAATTAATATATATATTTTAATCATTTTTAAATAAATTAAATATCGTACATCGTAATTGTTTAATAAATAAAGGGCAGGCTAGTAAAATCAGTCGTCAATATCTTCTAATATCTATTCTATCAAATTAAATGAATTAATCTTATTTCAAAAAAAAAATTTTTTAAATTTATTTTAAGGTATATTAAAATTGAACGAAGATATTTTAATAAACATGGATTTCATGCAAGCAGCGGAATTTCTCACAAAGCTTCCAGATAACATGCCTACCGAGGATTTATTTAAAGCCATTTTTAAAATCGCTATATAAATATTTGATTTAATTTCTCTTCAAATACGAAGAATATTATTTCAACTTTCTCCCCCCTTCCCCACCCCTATTTTTAAATGGTAAAAAAGGTAATTTGATTTTAACAATATATTTCTTAAATTCGTCCATTTAAAAATCCACATTAAAACCTTCTTTTTTCAAACGATACAATCAATAATGGGAAACAATTATATTTTGGTCACAATTTTTTTATCGTCGCAATAAAAATAAAACTTTACAAAACAAACAAAAATTGTATTATTTTTTAAATTACGACATAAAAATGCATTTATTGTACATACTAAGTTATTATTTATTTAAATTTCATTTTTCGGTTCCTAACACAAAGAATCCCGCTAAATCAAGTGCTGTTTTAGACTAATCATAATTTTATTGAATATTTGTATTCTTATACGACATTTGAGGACGAATCAATCAAAAATATTTTTGATAAAGTTTTGACATAAAATAGTCAGCTAATTCATTGCTTTATTTTCTTCTGGCTATTTTAAAATCTAAAAATCAAATGTAATTTTAATAAACCCTTCATTTTTTTTATCCCAACCAATACTTACTACTTATTAATAAATAAAAAAAATAACTAACAATAGAAACCATAGTACATTTTTTTTAAAATAACTATATTATTTTATATTTAAATCATTCAATAATATATATCTACTATTTATTTTAAAAAAATATATAGAATATAATTAATTATTATATAAAGATATTATTGTAATAATTTTATAAAAATAATCGAATAGATAAATTTGTGGAGCGAGATATCTCTTGCGGTTTTAAACAATTAGTTCCAACCATTTTTAATTTTGCAAATTTTTCTTACTAAAACAATCTATTTAATCAAAAAGGCATTTTCTTTCCTACGATACTAATATCGAGCGATCTCCTGTTTTTGTTGCTAGAACCCAATTTTCTGGCTGACATTATTTTCTTGAGCTTTTCCATCCTGCTATTTTTAGCTGAGAGTATGGGTCTTTTCTATGTATAAAAATTAAAGATAAAGTTTTTTTTTAAAAAAATATATAATTTTAATAATTCAGAACATATTTCTAATTTGGAGAGGTTAAAACTTGATTGATTTCCATGATATTGATCCGCGATTTTGGTCTAATAACGTAATCTTTCGCGGACGGCTGCGGAATTCTCGCTCGCCCAAATCTGGTGCTTGCGGTGGAAGTGTTTGTTTTAGATTCGGATTCGATAGATTCTTTTTGTTTTGATTTGTTAAAATTTTCGGACGATTCAGCATTTTTACTGGTCTTTTGGTGAAAATGGTTCATCAGGTAATAATCCCTTTCTTCCCTCTCTTCCTTCGAAAGGGCCTTGTAATCGGTCGGAATGTTGAAAATATAACGGGACCATTCGTCTTTTGGGAATAAATAAATTAACCAATTTTAAAACAATTAGCAAATTTTAATCAGATGTTTATAGATTTACGTTCAAATTTCGAATTAATTTTTTATTTTTATTCCTAATTTTTTCTCAAATTCTATGATAAAATAAGTAGTTAAAGCTTTTTTACTCTTAATTTTTACTTATACCATTTTTTTTAATATCGGAATTCAACTTTTTAAATTCGATCCGATAATATGGCGTCTTAACAAAAAAAAAATTTCAGCATTGATATTTAATTTTTAAATATTTATTAAAGTTATGAATAGTCATATCTTTTATAAATGAAGTAAAAAGGTAAATTATTAAAACTGCTCTAAAAAAACTAATTTATTTTTAGATTTGATTTCAAAATATGTATAAAGAACAAAATCGGATTTAATGATATTGAATTTGTAATCAATGCAGCTGATATTAATAAAATATTAGTCTCCAAAAAGTAGTATCGGTACAACCATACCTCATTCTATTCGATTGATGTTTGGGTAAATATAGTAGTTATAAAAAATTTTTAAATATGTAATCAAGTTTGGAGCCTAGAGTTTTAAATAAATTTTACTAATCAGTTTTCCGGCTCTATCTTTGTTTTGTTTGGTTTCTTTGGGGTGCTTAAAAAGGTACATGACGGACTTTCCGATAAAACTAGCTTTTAGGGCGCTCACATCTACAGGTGGTAACTTAAATAACAAAAAATAAATAATCTAATAGATTATGAAAGTTGAGATTTTTTCAGATTATTTTGATATTCGGTGATAATTAATAACAAATGCAAGTAAGAGTAGTTTAAAAAAAAAATTCAATGGTGTGTATGATATACAGATAAAATGGATACTTGTAAAAAAACATATTTAGGCCGTGTTCTGCCTCGTCTCATTCCTAAACAAAAATCTGTTTAACCGTCTATATAGCTTTTTCTAAACAGAATAGGGCATCAGTTCAAAATTTTAATAGACTGGTCTAAACAAAAATAAGTTTCAAAAATAGGACAAACTGGTCACGGCCATAATGTTTAATTTTTGTAGGGGAAAGAAAGATTAATAATGTGATTGGTATTCGTGCATTTCTATACTTTGTCCTAAATTTAGAAAATGAAACACCTGTATTTTATTGACTAAACCTTATCTAAATTTTGTAGAGATTGGAATGTATTCATATCTATATTTAAGATGATTTTTTTTTACTTCAAGCAAGACTTTCAAAATTTCTTCCCGTATTTGTAAATGTGGTAAGCTTTTGTCCGGGAGAGGTTGCAGCCAGTCCTTTTATATGTATAAAATAAATAAGCTTTCTTATATTCTCGCAAAGGTTTGATTTTTCTTATTTAGTTGTTTAATACAACAAGCAATATTTAAAGCTTCATAAAAAAAATAATTTTTTGCATTGGCAATTCAAATTGATTACTAAAATAAACTAGGCTATAAATTGTATTTGTAGTAAGCTTGAAATTTTTAATGAATACCGGACTGAAAGTTGAAGCTATAGTGGGCATGATTAAATCAAATTTATTAAAATCAAGATAAAAATAAAAAATTTTTTAATAAAAATCATGATTATCAAATTTCTTTTTTTTGCTTTCAAAATTATTAGTTTTTGTATCCCTATATTTGATTAATTGCCAAATTTATTTTTATAAATTATTTTATGTTAATTCAAAAAATAGTTTTTTTTTATATAATAAACTAAGGTGATATAAAAATCCTAATTATACTTATTATAAAATTTGATTTAAATCAAAAAAAATTAAATAAACAAAATCTTTTTTCAATTTTATAAAAAAAATCAACCTTAGTTGCAACATTGTATATTTTTAGTTCCGTTTCTTAAAAATTCTAATTATAATTTTTGGGAAACCGTTTCGAGAATATATAAAATTAGATACTTAAATCCCGAATTTGACAGTCTATTATTTAACAGTGTAACACGCTTAAATTTTTAAATATATATTTTAATTTAATATAATTATTAAAAAAAATTTTCAAACTAACTCTGAATATACAACAAGATGTCTCATATAATAAATAAATTAAAATATAAGTATTATAGATCTATAAAAGTAGACTCGGCCATACCCGCCTATATTTTTTTAAAAAAAATCGGTTCGGGTTGAGTCGGTCCTGATAATTTTTTTAAAAAATCCACCAACTGGGTTGGCGTTAAATTTTGAAATAAAATAGATATATTTTAATTTTTTTTTGCAAGATAACAAGGCGGCAATATTTTTTTTTTATATATGTTTGTAGAAAATGATCAAAAACTAGATTATGTTCAGTGTAAAAATGTAAAACGATATTGAAAAAAAAATTAAATAATTTGTACATTTTAATAAATTCGGGTTGGGCCGAAAGGACAAATTATTTTTTTTATGGTCGGGCTTTACGGGATAAATAAAAAGAAAATTCCTTATAGATCGGAGAAGACCAGACTTTTAAAAAAAAATTCGGATCGGGCTAAAAAAATTAAGACTACTAAAAGTGAACTTCACAATAAGAACCCCAAAAAATAAAATAATGTTGGTATTTTTAAATTCTTGCATAAAATATTTAACATTTCATTTTAATTTTGTTTAAAAAAATAAATTGAACTTTTTTAAAAATACCGAAAATGCTGAAAGGATTCCTGCCTCCAAGAAAGCTGCTTGTAAATCAACCCTAAAATCGAGTTATAATATTTATTTTTTTAAAAAATATATATATGAATTTGCCTATGTTTGAGTGAAAAAAATTAAAATGAGAAAAGCCTACAAGCAACTATTCCGCAATTTTATTAGTAAAAATTTTTAGAAAAAAAAACAATGTAAAATAAAATAAGCGGTAAAGAAAAATAATTACGCAAATCATGAGTAGATGGCAATCGAAAAAAAAGAAGTAATTTAAAGAAAGTACAATCATTTAAGAGATTTAAGATATATAGTTAGGAGGGTCTACTGGGAATTAGTTTAAGGATGCAAAAAAGCCCCCGTAAGAATTTTTAAAAAATGTAATATTTTGCATTGCCACCCTAGAGAGATTTTCTTTTGAATATCTTGAGACTTCCATTATTTAACAAATAAAAAAATCCCCCTAGCTCAGTAACCTTTTACCCTACCCACTTTTCGAACCTAACTGATCTATGACAGGGGCGTAACCAGGGTGGGGGGGGGGCACAATCGAAATAAATGATTAGCAAATAAAATTTTGCCCCTACATACCCCGCACCCGCCTCTCCCATAAATGCAGACACCATATCTTATAATGAAGAATAAATTATAAAAGTTAATAACTTTAAATTAACGGCTATAATTCAAAATTCTAAGAAAAAAAGCCTTCTTATAAAAAAAATAAGTGAAAACTAAAAATTATTTTAAAAATAAAATATAGTCAAAGGCCTATAATAAGTTGACCAAAAGACCTCCAATAAGATTATAGACCCCCCCCCCACCCCACCCTCTATAGAAAAATCTTGGTTAAGCCTATGATCCAAAGTTTATTTTAGAAAAGAATTAATCCTAGACAGAGAACCGTATCCTAGCTTATTTGGACGTCAATTCAAATCAATAACCTTCTGAGCCCCAACTGCCATTCCAAAAATGATGATTTTTTTTGCATAAAAAGATAATGAGTGACGTTATTAAATATCTTATTTTTAAGACATTAAAAAAAAAAAAATCTGACGTTATATATTATCTGCGTGTCATTCCCCCATCGTAGAGGGTTTTATAATGTAAGAAACCCCTATCTGCCATTATAAAATAAACAATCTATTTATTGGATTAATAGTGCATTCGAATTATTCACAAATTTTCCCTTATAATCTTTGGTTTGAATTTCAAGAATAAAGAATAATTTATATATATATATACCTCCTCAGATGAGCTGTTATGACGGGTAACAGTCTTAGTTTCTTGAAAGCCGGCTGTTTCCTATTATTAAGCATTCTATCTTCCTATAAAAATTTAATTTTTTTTAAAACTCATTAATGGTCAGACTTTTCTAGCCGATATAAATTCTTGATTTTTTTTTCAATTTAATTTATTTTTGCAGATCTGCAACATTGACCATCATGACTTATAAAAAACAAAATAATATTATATTTTTGGAAAAAATTGAAATACTTGACAGAATTTCAAATTTTAATGATATATTTTACATTTATTCGATACAATATTATCAATACGTAAATATATATATATATCTTCCAAATAAACACCCACCAACTTCCTTTGTTAGCATTAATTGTGAGTTAAATACATAATGGATTTCAGTTTTTTTCATTTAGTAGGGAAAATCGACTAGGAGAACCTCTACTTGTACTCGTTTACTAGGGATGTTTTTAAAAGTATACTTACTCTTCCGCTGAAATGTAAGTTTTTTTTTATTATCAGGATTAATTCGAATCCGTAACCTCCAATTTACCATTGCAACATCAATAAAATTTTTAAAAATAAGCCATCACCATTTTTTTTATCTCATATATTAATTCTATATGTTGACAATATGTTATGGCACAGATCAACGCCACCCCATATGGGTATTATATGAGATTAGGTTGAGAAATTTATATTTTTGAAAAGAGTTTTCAGAGAATCTTACCACGCTAAGAGATTTGCATATCATCCCATCGAACCTTAAATATAATCCACCTTTGCCTTTTCAAATATAGCCCCTTTCCATTTTTGTCATAACTTTAGATGTTTCTAGGGGAGAATTTTCAAATCTATTTTTTCTTAGAATCGATTCTAAAAATCACGGGTGTTTCAAATGCGATAAAAGGTTTTAAGATGTTTAAAAAAAATATCGATGTGAATAGAATGTCTAATCCAAGATTCAAAGCCGTTAGGCTGTTATTATTTACATTGAAATATATAGCGCAAATAAATATCCATCTAAATATTGTAATAATATTTGAAAAATATGATTAAAATAAAATTATTTTAAAAAAAATTCATAATAATTTGCAAATAATTTTATATATTCAACGTGACCTTTATACGAAATAAAAAATTATTTTCAGAATATCAATAAAATTACGAATTTTCTGATTTTTTCTATGATATAAATAAAAAATATAATTTTTGTTTTACTAAGAATATAAACAAAAATCATATTAAAATAATATACAAAAATTTATTAGAAAAATGACAATTTTTTCTACCTTTATATAGTCAACGTTGCATAAATGTTATACTAAAAAACTTATGATTATAAATCGCAGAGTCGGAGAGTAGATAGAATGATGAGCCAAAATTAATTGAAATAAGTTAAAGCATTTATAATAAATAAATTTATGTCAATTGCATTTTAAAAACAAACGCATGCTCTTTCAACAAGGGAGCCTAGAACATATAGTATTTTAACGCTGCGTGCACAATTAGCGTGAATTCGCGGCGGAGAATGCAAAAATAGAGGATATTTTAAATAATTCGCAGCGAATACAAGCTATCTATGAATGAGGTAATAGTTCAAAATTGTCGAACTACAATGGCATCTAGCACACTTAAAAATAAATTTTTTTTTTATATTATAGTACAATCATCGAGTTATAGTATACATATCTGAAATTATTTTAAAAAGGGTAATAAAAATATATGCAAAAATATAATATTCATCACAATACAAAAAAATTTCAAAACTTTTAATTTTATATAAAAAAAAATTAGATATTCAATTTCCTCAAGGAGTATAAACTTACTGCTCATTCACAGCTGATGTACTAATAGCTTATGATTTTTATAAAATACGAGTCACTCATACATACCTCCCAAGCCATTTTCATCTTATCGATCAACGCGTGGGCTAGATCGTCGCTATCGTTAACGAAATCTCCAGTCCCATCCTTGTTCTTGGAAGAAGAAGGTCCTCCACTGTAATAATTGAATCTTTTCCGATTTTCCCTCCATTTGCGAGCTTCGATTTTTTTGAGTTCCATCATACGGTCGAAATCGCTCAAAACGCCCAAATTATTTTCTTCATCATGGCCACCTTGTCCCCCTCTTTTAATAAATCATATAATTGAGTGGGAAGAGAATAAGAAAACCATTATTAAATAATGAAAAAGAATATCGAATAAAAGAATAGAATAAATTGTGTGTGATTGTATTGAATAATTAAGGAAGAATGATGATTTTGTTTTTAACTAAGATCAAAAAAACAAAATGTCAAAAAGTAATCATTTTCATCTTGGTATATATACAAAATTAACATCAATTTAATATAAAATAAAAATCAATGTATATAACGTTTCAAACATCAATTTAATATTAAATAAATATAATATAATATAACGTTTCTAGCCTTAAGTCTTCTACAATAAAAAATCCATTAATAAAATTACTTATATTTAACATTAACTTTAAAAATGTTCAAAAAATAAGATTTTTTTTTAAATCGAAAAATCTTAAACTGTTTCTCGTTTTCATACTTTGCGCGTTGATTCCCTTCTCCTTCCTCTTCGTCATCCGTGAGTACGGGTAAAATGGCGGCATGAGTATCATCTTGATCTGATATATGATTAATAAATTTAAGAGTTTAAATTTAATATTAACAAATAACTTTTATTTAAAAAAAAAATAACTAATCTATTTTTAAAAGAAGACCAGTAGATGGATGATCGTGTTTTCGATGTGTTTTGAGTCGGTCATGCGCGTCGTCAGAATCCTCGGATTCCCTACCAGACCTCTTATGTTTAAGTTTTCTTTTCTTTCCTTCAAAGAGAGATGCTTCTATTTATTTATTTTAGTGTACTTTAAAAATTCATAGAAAAATATAAACAAGTTGATACTTAAAGGATTTTAAAAAATCTTTTGATACAGGGTTATAAACATATTTTATTACCTTTTATCTTGTAAAGGGTCGTTTATTTAAAAAAAATCCCGTTTACTATACTTTAACGTCTCATTTATAGTAAACGCGTTTTGTTCAAGCGGTGCGGTATATAAAGCCGCGTTATTTACAAAATCAAGCCAATAGGTATAATGTATAAATATCAGGGACCCGGAGTGAACCGTAACGAACCGCTAAACCATTATAAATATCTGAACCATAATCGTAACCGAACCGATATAATTATTTTTTGAAGAAGTAAAAATAACCTTTATAAAAAACGGTCAAACCGGTTTAAACCGGTTCAATTTTTATATTTTAGAAATGAAAATAATTTGAATATCCAGAAATATATAAACTTGCTCTTATAGTACTGGCCCGCAACACAAGTTTCTTAGAAAGGGCTTTTTAGGGGCATTTGTGTTATCGTCACAACGAACAAAAAGGAATCCATTTATATTAGAAAATATATTACTTATACGTTCAAATAATATATTTAAAAATGAGTTATTTTGAATCTTATATTTTTTTCATCTTATAATAAAAATAAATTAGAATATGGTGTTGCATCAATAAAGAAAAAATTTCTAACCGTAATGAACCTTAATAATTAGATGAACCGAACCGAACCTTTATGAACCTTTCATAAGATTTCGTAATCAAAACGTAACCATTATAATTTTTACATACTGAACCGTAACCAAACTGAACCGTTATAAATATCGGTTTGGGTCCCTGATAAATATGGAGAGAAACGATGAAAAGGCTATGATAAAATTTGTATAACATGTTGCGATTGTCGTTGTGAAGGATCAACTGTTATTATGATAGCGCTAAATACCGCAAAACATGTTTACTATAAACGAGGCCTAAATGCTGAATATATAGTAAATGCGTTATGTTTAAGTATTGCGTTATTTAACGATATTCAAAATCACAGCTGATTCCTCATAACAATAATTTAATAGATAATGCTAAAATAGAGATAATTATACATAGCATTTCCGATAGAATATCGAATTCGCTATTATTTTTATAATCGCATGGCATATTTTTTATCATCGCATCGCTACATACGTTTTTCAAATTTATAGCGATATCATCATAACGTTAAAGATCTATATTTATTGATTTTGTAATTAACAATGCGTTAAATAAGGCCCCGCTTAACCCTGAATTCACAGTAAGCGCGAATTCGGGCGAAGTGTGCCATAGGATATAAATATAATAATTTTACATTCATTTTTGTATACTTCACCGCGAATTCGCGCTAACTAGGAATTCAGGGTAAGACATATAGCATATTCTTGAAAATAGATAAAATACGAGAGAGAAAAATAGATATTAAAAGACTTTTTTTTTAAAAATAATATAAACCTCCTTCCTGTTCCTCCAACTCTATTTCCGAATCCCGGAATCCTTCAAAGCTTCCTGTTTCATTTTCCGAATCGGATGTTCCAAATATGTCTGCCACGTGTTTATTGGTGACTTGCTCAATGATTTTCATATTATTATTATTGTCTGAAACAACAACTTCTTCTCCTTCTATTATATTAGGTATGTGCATGTCAGCTTCGATATCGTTTGGCGTAACAGGTGAATACGGGTTTAGTGAGCTGGGATTTTCGATATTAGAAGATGCCAAATAATCTAATGGCGAATCTATAGGTTCTCTGTCATTTTGATTTTGCAGGTCGTTTAAAGACTGGCTAGAAGAATGTGAATGGTTATTATCAGGAGACATATGCTCTATTTCATTTTCTTTATCATAGTTTGGATTCGGACAAGTTATTTCATTTGTTGGTGATATCTATAATTAATCATGTATTTGTTTTTAATTTATATAATATATGTCTTATAAAACTAAAAAGCATTATAGCTATAGAGTATCTGTCTAAAATATTTATTTCGAATTTTAACTACTAGGATAATAAGCAGACGTTTTTAATTGAAAATATTTTAATATTATAAAATAAAAACTAATTATTTTTATACAATACAACATATTAAATATATACTTGTATGTTATGATCGCCATATTCTTGTGGGCTTGCTTCAGAATTTTTAGATTCGTCTTTGGATTCGTCAGAATTCGTAGAATTTAACTCATTTTGCGGAGAAGGAATACTGTTATCGCTAAAAAAGTTATTTTATGTATAGACTTTATGATAACTTTATAATATATAAATTGCGCATCTACATATTTTAATCATATCTAGTTGGTAATTCTATCTTTACCATGATTGATCAGGGTTGGGCAATAAATATTTACAAATTTACATAAGATAACGCTCTAGCAATTCTCCCATAATATAAAGTAGAATGCCTGGTTGTATTGGTTAACGGAAAACATGAAATCCTATAGAAAAGGGGAATAAGTTCTTCATTTTCAAACCTTTACGTTGTAGAATTTGGTGATTTCGTTTACTATTTCTTAAATCATGTCAGGCATTGAAAAAAAATAAGATAGTATTGTGGAAGTAGATGAATATAATATTATAAATTTAAAAAACCTTACAATTTGAATCTTTATTTATATTGTTCTATTACACGTTACATTTATTTCTCCTGCTAGTCATAATTTTTATGCATCCACAAATGGAGTCTACATAGTTCCAATTAGTAGAAACTGAAGTAATCCCATATCTTCATGATTTATCATTTAAAAACAAATATACTGCATAAACATTTATTGATAGAAGAAATATTTATTCGTTACAATACAGATTTATCTTCCTCCGCTCCCAAAATTTAAATTACAGGATTTTCACTGGATGTAAACCCCCCTCCTCTCCCTATACATGCCCTCTAAAAAATTCCCGCCGCCTTCGTCGGCGATAATTCTACATTATTAATTTCTCATTTTTAATTATAATGGTACACCCTTCATAAATTTTAAAAAGAATAACTTTAATTATTTTAGCTCTACTACCAATTATCAAAATATTGTGAATATAAAAGTTATTTTTTAGATCACGAATTCAATTAAAAACTCCCTCATTTACAATGAATGCATTTTTATAGTATATATTGTTTGGCATGAATATGAGTTTGCTGAGAATGTCTAACCCTTTTAAATTACATAAAAGGATAGCAGAAAGTTTTATTTGGAAAATAATGTATGATTTATGCAACATATAGAATTGGTCGATGATTATATATCATTTATTATAAATAGGTATATAATAAAAGTATTAATTTTTATAGCAATATATTTTGCTCTGCTTTATTTAAATTTTTAATAGATAACCCCCCATCCCTCCCTCCCCCCTAATAAATTTATCTTACCCTATTTAAAGGGGCCTATTTCCCTTTAAAAAAATTGGATGCATAATGTTCCTACCCCCCCCCCCCCCTCCCGCTCAAGTAGACGCTGTCCGCTCCAGTCGAGTACTAATTGGTTTGAAAATCTAATTAATAGGGTAAGAATAATTCACTGGAAAAAAAATACCCAATAATAATTCTCAGAATAGAATTCTCTGGAATTGATTTTCTCAAAATTTTTAAATATATTATTTGAGGATTTTTATTCCATGGATATATATAAGGAATTTTTTTTTCTATTTTATTAATTTTGTAATTTTTAATATCTTAAAAAACGGGAATTTTTTTTAATTTTTAAATAAAAGGGGGGTAATGGGGGATTGCAGTAATGGGGATGGATTAAAAATGGCAAGTCATGTGATATAGTGTGGGAACGTGATCAGATTATGAAAAGTGGAAAAATGAAATGACAATAAGATTCATATCAGAGGATCAATTCCGAAAAGCTTATGACAAGGTTTAAAATGAAAGAAGGTGTCTGAGAAATTTTTTATGAATCAGGACCCGAGCGATTCCTAGTAAACGTAAGACTAAGTCAGGAACCAAGATTGAGTTCCCATTCTATTCTTCATTAAAATAACGGAAGATCGGGATGAAAAGAAAATTTTGGAAGAAGGAATGGAAAGTTGAACCGACAAAAAGACGAAGGTTGCTGTAATAAAATGCTGAGATGAATATTGAGCAAATGAAGAAGATATTAAGGATATGAACAATGAAATTCATGAAAGAGTGTTTCTAAAGTTAAAAAAATTACGATTTTTTTTAATATAAGAATGTTTTGGATTAATATAGAAACCCCCCTCCCCTTTTCCTTGCTGCTACCACTCCAATAAATATTTCTTAAGGATCTGTGTTTATTTTATGTTATAGAAAGAAATATATTTTAAAAAATATGATACCAGATTAACTATTGTATCTAGTGATGCAATATCGCTCCCTTTGAGTCAATTTAAAAAAAACGGCTATTTTAGCCATAAAAGTATTACTTAATCCTCGAGATTTTGCTAATAGATGTTGTAAATATCTCATTTTTATAGTTCCTACCATATAAAAGTTATGGTATTGATTTAAATAATCAAATTCTTCCATACATATCGACTGCTAAATACTCTATATCCATTTCTTAAAATTTTTTGGAAGAATTTACAAAAATATTTCTTGTATTTTTAATAGCAGATCACAATGTAAATAATTAAATTAAAAGATAAAATTTATTATATTTTAGACATTTTTTATTAATCAAAAACATGTATTTTTAATAAATAATAATTTAAAAAGATTGCGATAATAAATAAAACACCACGAAAAAAAAAATCACTTTTCCAAAATGGAGGTAGGGGCTTCACAGCTTATGCGCAAAAAGATTATCAGGCCAGGTTGGACAAATAGTGACAGTGACGGATCAAAATTTTTAAAAATGTTTCTAAAGCTAACAATTAGGCAAATTTATGCCATTTTCCTTCCTAAAAATTTATTACGGGCTGAGTCTGGACAACTTGTAAAAAATATCTTTTGTGTGCTAGACCGGGTAAAAATAATTAGAGGCCGAGCCGGCCTAAATAAATTTATTTGTCATAATCTTGTAATAAGATATTAAATTTTTATTAATATAAGATAACTTTTTTCAAATTAAAATTAAATTATTCAAGCTATGTTTATTTGTAAAAAAAGGAGTAACTTCTTAAGGATAACATCTTCATAATTGGTAGAATGTACACTTTTGTTTCCAGAATTTTCTGTAAATAAATATAAATATAGAATATGAAAGGAAATAATCGAATATAATATAATTCAACATAGACCAGATCTCTCTAACATGGGGGGAATGATCATGCTCATGATTAAATGGTATCATTAAAAATTTTGAGGTGTGGGGGAGGGGAGGTGGGGTAGCCCAGGGAAGGGTATTCAATATATATAGCTAGTAAAATAGGATCTGGTTATAACTGACAAAGGTGAGGGTGATAAATTTTTCTAATATTAAAAAAATAAATAATATGTATGTCATTATTTTCATGATGTAGAAAATGTGGCAAATAAAAAAAAATTAACTAAAAGATTTGTGATTTTAGCATAGATAAACAGTTGATAACATTGCCTAATATATAATTTTAAATGAGAGAAATAATACATATAGATAACAAATTTTAAATTATTTTACCATCTCCTTCATTTAATTCATCCTGTAATTGCTTGTACTTTTCATGCAACTCTGTTTCATTGAGTGTTTCAATGTTGTGATGATTATATTTAACATTTGTCTCTTGTGTAGAAACAATCTTACTTATATTCATGATGTCTACTCCTTTATAATCAGGTGTATTCATATTTTGGTTATCAATGTAAGATACTGCTTCTTTGCAAATTGTTGTAATATTGTAATAAGATTTATCATTATTCGATTTAGGACTGATGCTAGAAATTGTCTCGGAATTTAATATACTATCATTAAAATTAGGCAATTCATCAGACATTTCATGCAATTCTTACTTCTAAAAAAAATTGGTATCTCGAACAGATGACGGATCGATGATATAAAAAAATATCTTAAATTTTATATATTTACAATTATTCAAATTAATATAAATTACACTATATATGGCAAATTGATATAAAAAATTTTATATAATAATATTTCTGAATTTAACACTAATATTATATTACAAAAGGCCTGACTAAACTAAAATCCAGTTAATCGTAAACATTTAATATCCTAAGAATAACATTATATTACATTAAACTTACCAATTAATAATGCTATTATATTAACTATTGTTATTAAAGTAAATCATTATGATTATAATTTATAATTATATTAAATTCTAAAAATAATTTTAAAGCTAAAAAATTTAAAAGATTTCATGAATGTAAAAAAATGTTTAATTACAATGTTTTCAATACGCAGCTCTTTGTCTTAAATACCATATAAATTTCTCGTAGGAATATGGCTATTGTTTTTACATCGTGTCTATCACCAATATTTCTTTTAATATGGGTATCTTCGTCTTTGATAACATACCATATGCATCATCCCATGAGAGCGCAGCAAATATACGGGCTCCTCCCCCACCAGCTTCCAATAGGCTGGTCCCTACCTACCCCTTGGAAAAGATTTAAATTTTAAACTCAGATATAGTGATTAGGCTACGATGGTAATAAAATACTCTTTGTTACAGAATTAGAAGTATTTTTATTAACACAATAAAATTCCAATTTTGAAATAAATAAGTGTAAATCTAAATGTTATCAAAATAAAATCATCCGATTAACAAAACAAAACTATTAATAATACAAAATAAACAATTTAAATGTAATATTATAAAATTGCGAGCCATATTACAATGTGAGATCAGATTGCTTAATAGAGGGTAATAATGTCTAGAATAACTAATATTTATTTCGTGGATTTTTTTATTTAAATACTTCTTACCGCTAGTGTTTGAATTTTAGAAATGCTTGCTAGATTTAATATTTTGATCTTGGATAAATTTTAATAAATATTTTGCAATTATAATGGATTCTTTAATTGATTATAAACAAACAAATTCTATAATTGACTATAGACAAAGGGATCCCAGAAATGACTATAAGCAAACGGATTCAATAGTTGATTATAATCAATTTCCTAAATCTGAATATGAAAATTTTATATTCAAGAATCCATCGTTAAAAAGGGCTATTCAAATTCTCTTTGATACTAATAATATATGTTTAGAACTTAAGTCAATTTACAGAAGGGATACAATAGAATTAGAAGATAAATGCTATAATACATTAATGGGAAAAAGATCAGTGTTAGATTTTAGGTAAATTTAAATTTTTTCAAAATATATTTTTTTTAGACGCAGAGAACAATTTGATATTGAAAGCCTTGTATATTCTATCCAACAAAAGATTGATTATGTTGCATCAAACCTTATAAAGGCAGAAGATGTAATTATATATCACATGTTGTACATTTAGATGATATATATTATTTTTTAAATTATATATATCAAGTCCAGATTTTATCCCTATTGGCCATCACAATCCTTAAATAATAGTCATTTATTTAATACTCATCTAAAGGAAATTAAATTTTTTTAATAAAATTTAAAATCTTTAGTAAGACTATAAATATTTAATTTATTACTACATGGACTCCTATATACACATCAACTACTTAGAATCAGGCCATTATACTTGAAAACATTAAAGTGCCTTAGAAATATACAACCCCAATATAGTGTTAGTAATGTCAATATATACAATTATATTGCATAACTAAAAAATTTTTTAAAGTTTCTGCATAAAACAAGGCACGAATATTTATTTACAGTCAAAAAAATTAAATTTTTTTATATAAATTTGTGCCAGGCTAGGTAGACAAATAATTTTTATTTTAAGTTGGCAAGACAAATAATTTGTTCGGAATCGAGCTGAATAGGTCAAATTTTTTAGGCCAGGCTTGAAAAATTAGGCCTAATATAGATCACCAGAAGAAATTTCATTTTGTAACCCCCCCCCCCTCCCCCACCCCTGGCTTCCTATGTATCATAATATATATAAAAATACTTAAAAGTATGGTTGGGTACTATATTTTTAGCTATTTAAACCAAATTTTAGCTGACTATAAAATTGAATAAACTAAGTTTATAAATAAAAACTATCACTTTGCCCTTGGGATTTTTCTTAAAAAGATAGCAGCTCAAATTTGAAAGAAACTAGGATATTTTTCACCAGGTGCCTGAAGATTGAGCCGACATTTAGCCATTACCCAATATATATATGTCGAATATTTTTTTATCCAGTAATAATAATGTTATAAGAGTTATTACTTATTGAAATCAAACTTTTTTAAAATATTCAACAAAAATCAGGGATCACCAGAACCCTATGAATCTGTATCATTTTTAAAATGTAAGAGTAAAAGTATAAAAAAATTTTAGAATTTCTTAAAATAATAAACTTTATAAAAAAATTTATTAAAAATAAATAAAAAGATTGTCATTTTCTTTGCATTTTTCAAATTTTCAATTTTTGCCTCTATTTTATAGGTAAAATTTATTATAAATAAAAATTTAATATATTATTATAAATAATAATATAATAAGATGTGCTTATCTTGTTTTTAAATTCAATTTATTTTTAATTAAAATACTAGCAGTTATGTAAATATAAATATAAATTTTGTCAATAGTTAATTTAAATCAGTATATATCATGCCTTTCCTTCCTTGAAATACATATCAGATTTGCTTGGATATCTTAGAGGATATTTTGGAACATAAAATGTTTTTTATAGTAAAACATTTAATAAAATCAAGGACATGCAGAAATACCATTTGCACATCCCTGCTTTATTTTTTTTTTTAAATTTATACATCCAGCCAAGATTTTTTTTTTCAGGCCCAGCCCATATTTTTTTAAAATATATTTTTTAATTTTTATAGCTAATAATGACGATTTAAAATATTTGGTTTTAAAATATAAGGCCTGGCCAGGTATTTTTTTGAAAAATTTTCTGGCCTAGCCCGGATATATTTTAAAAATTAAAACTGCATATCTATTAAAGTATAAATTCATTTTATAATTTTTTGGTAAACAATGTTTTTGGAATATATATGACCTATGAACAAAAAATTTGTATCATTTTATTAATATTCGATTAATGTTACTTTATGCTTTTCAAACACTGAACCAAAATCTTTATTTGTTGAAGGGTTCACACCCCTGTTAAAAATTATTTTAACATAAAAATCTTTATTTATTTTATTAATTAAAAAGTAAAACGATTTCTAACTCAAAATACCCATTGATATTTAAATTATAGCAATTTAAAAAATATTAAGCTGGTCAAAATTGATACCTCACCAAGCATTCATCAGAAATAAAATAAATTTTGCATACATGTTTAACCTAAATTTTTAAAACTACTGAAAAATCCAGACTGATAAGGTTTTTTCTCTAGAATCTCAAATGTTCTCAAGGATTACATTATATAAGATTCAAATGGGGCTAATTGGTCACATCACATTCACTTGTTAAACTTTCATTCTGAATTCACTACATACATTTTTATAAATAATCCTAAATTAATATATGCTTTTTTTATAAAAAATATATATTTAATATTACAAAATAATTCGAAAGTTCTCACTTAACAAAGAGGGCCTAAAGAAGAAATTATTATTGTCACTCCATGATTACAAAAAAATTTTGTCAAATATCAAGTTGATTATCAAAAATGACGCCGATAGCACAGGGATCGATTATTTTGAAGCCTGCGGGTCATATTTCGAAACCTCGTCGCCACCTCCCTTAGGATCTAAGAGTTTTTAATCTATTGATTGATCATTACAAATATCTTTAAAGGATGAATAAGGTGAGGGGAAAGAAAGATTGAACTAAGAAAATCTATTTTAAATTATCATTTTTCTTATTCCCTTCCGGAGTTCACAGAATTCGTCACTTTAGAATGTAAAATTATTGGAACAAATTTTAAAGGAACGGGAAGGGGAGGCTAAAAAATTTAATGTATTCTAAGTTCCTAATTATTTTCATAAATTATAATATTTTAGTCATTCAGTAATCAGTATTCCGTTAATTTTGACCAATCAATATAAATGTGAGCGAATGAGAGCTTGATAAATTATGCCAAAATTGTTCTTATTTATTATTATTAATTCATATTATAAAAATTTTTAGGCCTAAAAAATTCTAAGATCACTCAAAACGATCATCTGGTAAACAATGTACTGAAAAATTGCTTGAAGTACCACATCGAATCCGAGCAAAAATATAAACGCAAGTAAATGACGTTTCGTACCTTTGCCTTGATAAGCAATTTTTAAAGAAACTATTTGTATAATATGAGTAAACGAATCAATATAAATGAATGGTTGAGTATAGGCTTATAAAAACATATGTGAATTTGTTTATAATGCCATCTATCGTATTTAAACAATGCTTGTGTTGAGCTACATGATACTACAAACAAAATAGAGTGAATGAAACAAGGCACGAGTGGAATATAACAGCTGATCGAAATTTTTTAAGATTTTTTTATAATGAGACCAATATTTATTCATTAATATTGATAATTCTTGTATTATCATGATGATTGGAATCGAAGATAAAAATAATATTAATAAAGAAATATTGATCTCATTAAAAGATTTTTATAAGTCGATCAGCTGTTAAGTCGCATTGCATTTTTTATAACCGTTATCTTAACCCGGATTTTTGTAGTTTCTCCCATCCAACATACATTTTATTGGAAGACTAAGTCTGCAATTGAATAAATCAGTTTATTGGAAGAATTAATTTCCTATTCGAATTAGAGGTGGGCTTGGGCCTAACTTTTTATTCACGACCCGTTCGCTCATGCTTACACTAAAATAAATTCACGCCGGGTCGGCCCACCCACTTACGAAATGCAAATTTTCATGGATTTTTTTTAAAAATATAATTTTGCTTTATTTATTTCCATAATTTTACATGAAATATAATCGTCTTAAACATCCTCGCGCGAATAAAGAATTTATTAATCAAGTTACATTTATAAATCAAAATCTTAAATTAAAAGTTTAAAAATGCCAATATTTTATTTTAGTTGCGTTCATTTTTCCTCTAGTAAACGATTATTGGCTATAGAAAATAATCGTCGTTCACTGGAAGCCGAACTGGCTGGGACTGACAACATTTTATTGCTTAAAGGAAAAGATCGAAATTTAATATATTTTTAAAACTTTAATAGTAATAATTTATAAAATTTGTGATCTCGTTTTGAATTTAGGAAAAAAAATACGGTTATAGAATGTAAAGAAGGCTGTCAGATTTTTAAAATTTTCCATGATTCATGCAAAATTTTTGATCACGCCCAGCGATGATTTTTTAGAAAAGTCAGTCGCGCTCAATCACCGTTCCAAATGAAATTTATTCACAGTTACAGCGTGACCCTATGGGTCACGGTGATTTTTACAGCCCGCGCCAAACTCTAATTTAAATTAATGGCGAAAAAAAAAATTAAAATTTTTGTTACAAATAACTTCATGATCGTGCTTTTATATTATTGAATAAACCAACATAACAATTTATACTAAAGTTTGGGCTCTGTGTCCTTAGAAAAAACCGAAATTATGGAAACCGCCAAACGAGAAATAGAACTTTTAAAGACTAAAAATACTAGCGTTTTGGCCGAATTGACTGACGTTACTGAGGCCTTGGCTAGACTGAAAATGCGATACGACGAAAGCAAGAAGGAGTGGGATCGGAAGTATTCACTTAAACGTTTTATTTAAATTGAAATCAGGGTTCGGGGGGATTCCTTATGAAAACTCGGGCCGGGCCTTTTATTCTTATTTATCCTTTTACTATCCATGTTTGATGATTTTTATTTTGAGCTGTAATACTTATTAATCGCACCTTCTTTATTATGATGTAATAATTAACATTTCTATCTTCTTTTTTATGCCTTTCTGCTATAAAGGATAAATGCTTTGAATCAAGAGCTCAATTCTAAATCCAAGACCCACAGGGAAGTCAGCAATCTCTTGGACAACTATTTCCTTAAGCAAAAAAAGCCTATCCCAACCGATTTTGAGACGCCACCCCAATTCTTCCTACCCCGAATGTCTCAGTCCAAAAATGAAAGCTTATTTTACAATATAAGCAGTACGCCAGAGCAAAAAGTAGAACGATTGATTCAACACTTACGATCGACAGAAAATATGAACCAAGATTTGAAGGAAAAAAAAGAAGGATTAAGTCTAGAACTCGGTAGGGCTTCTGGCCTATTGGAATCCATAATTCTCAATTACTATCACCCACCTAGCGCCACCA
This sequence comes from Gordionus sp. m RMFG-2023, assembly GCF_954871325.1. Classification (NCBI taxonomy): domain Eukaryota; kingdom Metazoa; phylum Nematomorpha; class Gordioida; order Chordodea; family Parachordodidae; genus Gordionus; species Gordionus sp. m RMFG-2023. The sequence continues at coordinate 9,237,595 of NC_088777.1, forward strand.
ATGGGCCAAACATAATTTCTAGCGATAATGAAACCTCTTCTTCCCGCGATTTAAACGAATCACTCTGTTCTCAATGCAGTACTGGAGAGGCGAAGAACAAATCTGGAAAATCTCAATTTCCTAAGACTGATTCTAAGTTCGACGATTTCAATCCATCTAGCATATCAACCCCGAATGGTTCTTATATTATTTCCACTGGTAATTGGCTTAAATCACCAAAAAAAATTTCCGATTTTAACCTACCCACAGCTAAGGAAGAGGATCCGGGTGGCAAAGCTGACGATTCCGGTAAATTTTCCCGTTTACTGAAGAAGGCGCCCATGATTGATAAGATAACAGCTCTTTCCAGGATAATGGATGCTTTGATCAATGATGTAAGGAACACCAAACTAGATGCCAAGGTTTAATATTTAAATATATTTATTTTATCTCTCCAAATTATTGATTAGGAAGAAGTGCTCTCTCCAAATTATTGCTTAGGAAGAAGTGCTTTGATGAGGCGTTTGTCTTAGGGTTATGATATTTTAATTCTAAAAATAATCGAAAAATCACGTTATATCATGTTTACGATCGCTTGCATTTTTTTTTTGTTTTTACTTAAGTAAAGGAAATAATTGAAAATATTTACCGAAGACGATAACCTCTGTTACTATTATATTTCATTCATCGAAGATCAGTTTTTAATTTCTTTTTTAAAAAAATATTTTTTTAGGAAAAATTATCCAAATACAAATCAAATTTAGAACGACATTCGAAATCGCAGACGAATTATCGCGAGTTGAGCACGCGATATAAGACTCTCAAATCTTACCTAAACAATATGCAGCAGACTATAATACTGTTAGCGGAAGATTTTAAAAATCTTGGAATCAAATTTAATGTAAGAATGGATATCCTGAACCCCGAAAATATGCCCGAAGAAATTAAGGCCATATTTATTTTGCCTGACCCCGATCCTGATCGGAATTTTGTGGATAACACGAGTTATCGCCTTAGAGAGGTTAATAGAATTATTTATATATCATTATAAATACCTTCTTGGAATCTTTTATATAAATAGTAAATACTGATTTTGAGGCATATAATTAGTACTCACACTTTTAAGTTTCAAGAATCAAATCTAGAGTTGAAAAAAAACATATTTAGTTTTTTTTTTAAATAAAAAATTTATTACCACTGCAATCTCTATGGAAAATACAATCTACCAAAAATTATAATCATATTAAATATAATCTACCAATATTTTACTACAAATTTTTCTTATCACGATCATTTTATAATTGGTCATATTTTGTTAAATTGTGTTATTTTTTTTAAAAAATTTTTACTTTACTTTTTTAAAAAATTTGGCTAAATTTTTATCTTTTTTTTCTTTGAAAAAAAATCATTTATTTTTTATGCTCTTTTCAATGTTATTTGAAGTTACTAATAATTCATTATTTTCAAAATATATTTAATCTATAAGAAGCAAATATATATTTTAAATCTTTTTTTAAAAAATCCTAAATGAAAAATTAAAGCTGGATTCATAGTGGGACCCGATCCGGTACGATTAAACAGCTGATCGATTTTTAAAATCTGGTTATGAGATCAATTTTTTTTTCATTAAAATTAATCATTCTTAAATTATCATCATGAATGGAATTAAGATGAAATAATATCAATAAAAATTGTTTCATGATCAGATTTTAAAATTGATCAGCTGATAAATCGTGTTGGTTAGGATCACACTATGAATCCAGCTTAATAATGAATAGAAGTTACTTATTATATTTTCTGAGACTCTATTATGTTTACTTTCGAGGGTAAAAGAAATATTGCCGTTTATTACATTTTTCCCTCTTCATTGATATTCTTAATATATTGAATATTTTTTTTACGATATACGCTTAAATGTTTATCCAGCACCTTTCCGATTCCGATCTTTCGACCAATAAGAATAGCAAAACATGGGCCCTTAGCGAATCAAAATACCTTTACGGTAGGGAATCTGTAGAAAGGGGTAAAGGAATTACGCAGAATTCAAAGAGCATGCAAGTTTCTCAAAATAGTATAGACGGATCGTATGACATAGTAACTAAGACTAAGACGAGCGGATATCATTCCGACAGTTTTACATACCTTCCGCCACCGCCTCCGCCTTCTATACCTATATTGCCCCCATCTCTTCCACCTACATCCCCCCTCACCCTGAAGCCCAGTAAAAATAGTTTCGAAATAGGTACTAAAAAATACCACGAGGACGGATATGAATTAATTATAACAAACGCCGACCTTGAAGGGTATATTACTAACTCCATTGCTCCCAATAAAACTTCCGCTCATTCCCTTCCAAAATCGTCTGCTATTACTGCGTCTCAATGTTTGGCCGATTTTAGCGCCTCTCAAAAGGCTGCTTTTATCGATCGAAAATTATCACCGCTTTACCAGCCTATGGAAGACCATTATTTTGATAGCGATAAAACTCCGGACGGCTATTACTCAATCGATATAAAAAAATCGGCCGTTAAATTTTTTTCTCCCGTCACGATGTTCTCACCGCCTAACTCTCCAGTCAAGCAGGGTAGCAAGCCCACCGGGGTCCTACTTTCATTATATGAGTAATTATCAAAATAATATTTAATTTCAACATAAATAAAAAAATTAAAATAGGTACGAACACAAATTAAATTAAAGCAATTAATTATAAGTTGGTTAGAATATATGTATAAGATTGAATGTAAAAAGTATTATACTATACGTGAGTAGATTTATAATGACCTGGTTACAAATGTATATATCTTAGAATTGGACAAGATTAGCAGCTAATTTTTATGCATAAATATCGTGGAATATTGATAGAACATTTAAACTCGTTATAAGACAAAGGAGACGTTGTAATCGGCCTCTTCAAAATTGGTTCGAAATCGAATCGGCAAAAAATTGTCCAAACTGGTCCAAAAACATAGTCTAATTTCATTTACTGATGTGGGCCTCTCTTTATAATAATTTTGTTGATAACTTATTTTAAAGTTTTATTAACATCCCGCGATAGTTATGCGTTAAAAATTAATAGCCAATTACAATCATGTACCAATTCGGACATAAAAACATTTTTAAACAAGTCATTTCAATATATAAAAATATCCTTGCGGCCCATAAATATTTTGTATTAAAAAATTTATATTTCATTTATCTGTGCCCATATGAACCCTAAATAGGTAAATAGAACCATAGCTGTAAAATCAATGTGTAATATTTTTTTGTTCAAACTTTTTATTTTTTTTTAAAAAATTTACATATTATAAACTATATTAAATTTAAAAGGATAGCATTATTAAAAGTTTTCGGCTATCATAAGTTGACATGAATCTTTGAATAATTTAAAATTAAACCGGATTTCCTCAAAACATTTTTTTTTGTTTATTTGAAAATGACATTGAGATTGTGAATAGGGATTCTTTGACTTAGAAGTGAAAAGAAATTTGGTCTCATTTCCAAAAGAACGGGAAGCTGTTCTAATAATGGGGTGAATTTATTATTTACAGAAATGTGTGTATATTTTAAGCTTTTTTTCTTCTTTTTCTCAGAAATTTCAAGTCGATCATTATTGCTATGATAGGGGGCAAAAAAATCAATACAGATAAAGTCCCACATGGGATGAGTGCGAATGTTGTTAATGACTGAAGAATTAGGCTGTTGGAGTTATGTTGAAATATTAGCTCTATAGTGTGCTTTCTGAATAATTTTATATATATTATATCTTGATTATTGTTTTTTTAAATTAGATACAGAATTGAATGATACAATTGATAGGAGTAAAACAGTGCAGACCAAGGTCTCCGCATTTTGTGAAAAGAGTTATTTTTAACCATGTTTTCTGACAAAAAATTTTTTAGAAAATATACTCCAATATGGATTTGATTTTTAATTTCTTAATTTTGAAGAATATCTGGAAATAGGAATGATTCCTGATGATTTAAAGAATTTTGGAGATATTTAATAATTTTTTAGCATATAATAGGCCTAATCTTATTGGTAACAGGATATATATTTCGCCTTTGTCCTATTAGTAAATAGGTCTAGGATGAAAGAAGAGTATTTAGTTCTTGAATAAATTTGACAATTTTTATTATTTTATAAGTTTAGCTATGATAATATCGAGGATTTTATTCATTTCGTTTATGTGGCCTGAAAGTTAAGCTACACCCAAATACCAAACGTTCAAGTTAGGTTACATTTTAATATTCTGTATTATATTTATTGCTAAACAAAACAAAAGTCCTAGAGGATCGCCATGCTGGAGTCTCGCGCTGACAAAATTATGCATTTTTTTTGTAACGAAGTATTGGTGGTGTTCCATTTCTAGATTATATGTATATATTGGATTCTGGATACTTTTCAGGAAAACTGTTATTTGTTATGTCAAGCTTGATTAATAAATCATCTCATGGCAGATTCTCTAGAGTGATTCCAGCTGCATGGCTTGCAGTTTCTCACCCCCCTTAAATCTCCTCACCCAATTCCTAATTGGTTGGTTCCTAAAATATCAGATAAGGAATTTTTATTACAAATTATTTAAGAGGTAATCCTTCTGAATAAACCCCCTATAGATGGGCCAAATGCCCCTGATTTGGTTTATTTTTTTTCGCATAATATGACACCCGGCATTTGCTCCTTTGATGGACAGTATTCAGAAAAATTGAATCGAACTGGAGCTCAATTCAATGGTATAGTTTTTTTGGCTTTCATGCGAACTACTCAATTTTCCCTCTTGTTAATTACTGTTATAAAAAATTTGGGCACATTCCTTTTGTTTCTGGAAATCTAAGAGCTTCTATTACACAAAAACCTCGGATTTGGAGTGCTCTAATTGCCATTTGAGGAAAAATGAATAATTAAGTTAACTATATGTTATGACGATTATACTTTTATTTTAATTATTTTACATAAATACAAATATTTGTTAAATATCAGTATATTTTATTTAACTGTAGTTGAGAATTTTCTTTTTGTCTGTAGAAATCCCTGAATATAGCCTCTTCATGATATATTATTTTAAAGTTAACATTTTAAATCTACTTTTTGAATTTTATATTATTCTTTAAAAAAATGCATTTAAAGCCACACGGAGAAACATGGGTGCGATTGTTGCTTGAAATATCCGGAAATTAGAAAAATCTTAAATTTGAGTTATTTTGAGCAACCTAGCGATACCGAATGTATGAATCGTATGATATTAGATCAAAAGAAGGAAAAAAAAGAAAACGAAACTTCTAGATTAAGTTTTTAAAAAAATATATATATAATGAATATTTCATCAATCTAAAAAAAATATATATAAAATCAAAGATTTTGAGATATAAAACGCGTAAATTGAGTTCGATGAGAAAGAATAGAAATGACGAAAAAACAAGAAGATAATAATTGAATAAAATTCGATTGAAAAAAAGAAATAAAAAGATGAACAATAGTATATACGAGAAGATTTCATTCCTATCAAAATATTCTATCTTTTTTTTCTTTTTAGTTTTAAAAATATGTCTAAAAATATTTTTTGCTTGAAAAATAAATATATATCCTATTTTTACAGATGCTACACTTAACGATACCAAGCGAGGAAGCAAAATCAGAAGATACAGCGATATAGTGGAAGATATATTAGCACGACACATCAAAAATAGGCATAAAAGTGGATAAATCGAAGATTTTAATGTTTATATTCTTTAAATTATTTCCAATATTTTTTTTTATATAAACCTAATTTTATTAAAGAATATCTAATCATACTAACATCTATATTATAGTAGCCAACAAAATGCAATATATTTATAATTTATTAAATATAAATACTATTTATGAATTCCAGTCCAAGATGCCCCCTTAATGATTTATTTAAAATTGTGAATAATGATGAACTTTATATATTTTTTATAATGCAATACATTATTTATTTGGTTTTAAATGCGCGTGTGATTATCACTATTTGTGAAAAAAAAAATATTTACGATTTTATTGTGCTTGATTATTGAATAATGAAACCGTCTTCCAGACATTTATAATTTATTTTATTAGAAAAAGTATAGGATTTCCTATCTAAATAAAGTTTAATATATTGATGTTGTGTATTTTTATTTCAAAAAATTAATATAAGTAACATTCAAACGTGTAGCCGGCGCGGGTAATAGGGAGCCCCCAGATCCCGTAGCCAAAAAATTTACATTATTTATTAAATATTTGTCAAGAAACGTAAAGTCTTTCATTTTATTTAGACCATATTAAAGTGTATTTTAGAATTTAAATCTTAGTATGAAAAATTAATACTTATATATCTTACAAGAAATTCCATGGAAGCATTATATATTTTTCATATTAAAATAACAGAATATTTTGGGAAAAATACCAATAAATGAGAGAACATTTTCTACATTTCGGAATATAACACCTATCGTAAAAGTACGGAATCAAATAATCGATTGGATAGATTTGCTCTACTTATAAATAGAGACTTGATCCAGACTACAGCTCAACCTATTGACAAATTGGCGCAATCGCAAAGATGATTAAATTTCCATTTATAATGCTTAATAGTATCATTAATGAATGATCAGTGGCCCTTACACTCTCTGAACGAATGAAGCAGAATACCCACCTGAAAAGTACCCCCCCCCCCCCCCGAAAAAATGATAATTATTTTATGACCCCATAAATTTCAAAAATAGCATCAATTTTTAATATATAATATAAATAAAATGCAAAAAATATATGCTTTATAAATATTATTTTTAAATTAATAATTTAGATAAATTAGGGGAAGAGAAAGCGAAAGATTTTATAATTTCATCAATATTTAATAGTTTAAATAAATTTTTTTCCATTGATAATATGGTTAAATTATTGAGAAATGAATCTTTCATGGTCGAAGTCTTGTTTTAATTAATTTAATTTTACTCATGACTCTTTCGGCAGTACATGAGGTTGTAGGAATGGCTAATAAATATTTATATAAAATTATTAAATTAGGGAAAGCAGAAAAATTTAAAAGTAGACGATAAGGTAAAATAAATGAATAGTTTTTCCAATCTAAATCGTAAGTCCCTGAATTATCATATCAGAAGAAGCTAAATAATGTATTGGTAAAAATATTTTAAATAAATAAATTTACAATTCTCAGAATCTGATAAATCTTTAGATTCTTGAACCTCTAGGTTATCAGTATTCCCCATTTTGGTCATCTTATATATATTTCTAAACTTCTTCGAAAATTTGACTTGAATTTAAATTGTAAAATTCACAGATATCCTCGATATCTTCTTTAATAATTGATTTTTCTGCCACATTATTTGGCGTAAAAAATGATGTTTGATGTAAAAATTTCAGCTAATCATCATTAAATCTTTCGTTAAACTGCAATAATTAAATCGAGTGCAGCATAAAATAACCTATTTTAAAGCTAAAAAAATTCTATAATGGTGAAAGTATGTATACCTTTCCTTTTTGGATTGTAATGTTTGAAGTCTAGAATTTTCAAAATCAAAGTAGATTCCTTCAAAAAATCTTGTGCCTTTGAAAAAACATCCCAAAATTCAGTGTTATTATCTATTAGATTAAAAAATAATTAAAACAATAATTTATATTATACTTCTCAAATTAATCAAGCAATCTTTTGCCAATTGAATTTGATTTATTGCAAATAGTGATCTGCATCGGGCCTAATTTTCCAAGCCCGGCTTGGCCCGAAATTTTTTTTAAAAAAGTTTTACCGGCCCGGCCCGAACCCAAAAGTATTTTTTTAAAAATTTACCTACCCGGCCTGGCCCAAATTTATTTAAATATATAAATTAATTTTTATAATTACTCAAAATAAAAGACATATGTTATATGTCGTTTAGTTTCAATAAATAAAATCAAATATTTTTATTTTACATAAAAAATTCAATATAAAATTGATAAATTTAGATATATTTAAAAAAATTTCCAAGGTCCGATCCGACCCAGACCGAATTTTTTTTAGAAATATTCGGCCCGGCCCGGCCAGAATCCAATTATTTTAAATAGAGTTAGGCCCGAGCCCGACCCGAAGCCCGTTCGGGCCGGGCCGGACTCGGGCAGGGTACGGGCCGGGCCTAACTTTGCAAATCTCTAATTGCAAACCCTATATCTGGTTTGCAATTTTGTACAAGCCAAATTTGTTATCAACAATATTTTATCCAAAACACAAAGTGATAAGATAAAATCAAATGTTTCTATTTTAAAGACTATAACACTAGCCATAGTGGAAGTGGCAGGATCTTCAGAATCTTTTAAATTTGTTAAAGCTCAAGGCATCATAAAGTAGAAAAAAAATTTACAATAGCTTTATATGACGATAGCCATCTAAATAAAAAAAACATTTTAAATCTAAATAAATTAAGGTACTATTACCGAGTGGTATTCTTGATGCGTAGAAATCGTTGCGATTTTTTCAGATCATTACACTGACATTTTTTGAGTACCTCATATCTTTTTACACCATTAAAATAGATATAAATCTCATCTAGTATCCCTAGAACATGAAGTTCTTTAATTGATTGGCATAATTGAACAATGATTAAATTTAATCGATGACAATAACACCAAATAAAAGCTGCCTTTAGCGCCTCTGCTCTAATCAAGGCCTTGATTCTTCCACTCATGTTTGAGGCACCATCATAACTTTTCCAAACTAGAAATTCAAGGGGGAAATATATCGAGCCAGGTTTGGATATTATATTATGCTTAATATCGAGACTTGTGGTATTTCCCGATCAATATATGTCAATCAGACTTTCAACAGGCTTCGACGTCTCACTATTTTCAACATATCTTACTATCAAAGCTATTGCTTCTGATTTCGAAACATCATATGTTTCATCAACTATGACGGAAAACCACCTGTTAAATGTAATCTGGTGGGGGGGGGTCTTATTATTACATTTATAAACCAGAAATCACTTGATCATGATGGATGTAACAAAACAGTAAAAGAATTAAATAATAAAAAAAAATTTTCACTCAAATTTACTGAAGCAGTTGCTTCGAACCCCCCCCCCCCCGTTGTAGGGGCCACTGTGAATGATAGTGTCCTGGCTGGATATATTTTTGATAATTATATCTCTTTAGCCTAGGCTAAACAGTTTTTGAACTAGGACACCCTATTTTGGCTAGTTCTTGAGTGTTTGATGGCATAGCTTACTTTTCGTATTGTTGATTTTTTTAAAGGTTTTCTCATACTTTTTAGGCTTGTTTAGTCGAAGCTACATAGTCGGCTGCTTAGTAATAAGTCGAACCAGAACACACCTATAGAACATTTTAAGGTTCAAAACTGTTATAATTTATATAATTTTTAGATTTATTATTTTATGTCTGTAAAAATATGTACAAGAAAAATACGCCATGTAATTTTTTAAAGAAAAATTCATAATCTCTTTTCTTGTGTATTGAGTGCTACAGTTTACAGAGTGTTTTTTTTGGAAAACCTCTTTGTTCTTGCATACTCCAACATTGTTTTTAACCAAAGGATCTGCTAGGCTTTTAGCGTTTTTTGGAGGGTTCGGGGTTCAAAAATTTGAAATTGTTTTTTTATACATTTTATCACTCAAATCCGGGGTAATATGGGACCGGGGCAGGTTCTAATCTATTTTTGGAAAATCGACCACTATAACATATTTTTGGACATAATTTACTCTGCAAAACTTTTGAAATAAGGTACAAACCCCTATTTTCCTGGTATAGATATAATTATTTTAATTTGAATTAATAAAAAGAAAAAAATATTGTATATAATTATATCAATGATTTCACTCACAAAACTTAAAATAATTAATTTAGGGATATGAAATTGATTGGGATGCGGGATCTCTTAATTTAATTCATCTGGAGAACAATTTTTAACGCTAAATCATCTGTTTTGTCCGTAAATGTATTCCAACATGTATAGAGTACCCGCACTGCAGTTTTGCTTAGGACTGTCGAATTAATTTTTATTTAATATCCGTTTTTATGTAGTTTTTTTCATATTGAAATTTTAAAAAAATACACTAAAATTTATAGTGAAAGTTGTCTGAAATATTTATAGCGCAAGGTTAGACATGTTGAAAATACATTTCAGGTGAAATTAGATTTTCCAAATCTGAAAATCGCTTCAGTTAAATGATATAAAATTGAGAGATTACGAATCCCAATGTATTCCATATACTAATACAAAATATAGTGAGTGTATTATGACATCTGTAACCAGTTATATTTGCAAAATTTGTTATAAGATATGGATTATAGAACTTAAGACCTTGGGTAATTTTTGTTCTGGCCAATACTAAACTAAAATTATTTTCGATAATCATTCATCAATTCTTTTTTTTCTATATAGTAATTTTGAGTGCTAGGAATGAATCTGAGACAAAATAATTTGAGTTTATTTGTATTACGGAAAATTTTTCCCCAAAGCGTTTAATAAAAGGAATCAATAATTTTACAAGCCTTTGTAGGGTAGTTCAATTGGTAACCTTTAGACAATCAAACTTATTTTTAGTATTAGCAACAAAACCTGTCAATTTCTAAGGCTTTTTAAAAGAATTTTGCCAAAATTGTTAATTAGGAGTTTAGATATTTGAATTTCATTTTTTTTATAGGGAGGCTTATTTTAAGTTGAAAAGGTTTGAAATCACACCTTATAAATTTTTGCTATACCGATTTATTCTGCTTCTTCTAGAAAATAGAATAATTCTCCATTTTACATTTTATATGGAAAGTTATATATTTTGATTTCTCACTTCCACCCTTACCCCCTTTCTCAAATTATAATTTATAACTCTAGAAATGCAGTTTATATAAATTAATCATTTTTGAAGTTTGAATTTTAAATTTAATTCGTGAAAATTATAATGATAGGATATGCAATTACCTTAATTGATGAGTGTTTTAAAATGAAAAATTATCATATACCTACTTAACTAACAGAAGATTCAAAATCAGACTTGATTGGCAAGCTAATTATAATAAAATTTATATAGAATAAATATTTTACAAATTATTTAACTTACTTCATTACAATATTAATGAATAATAATAAGTAAAGGTGAGAGGATTTTTGTCTCCGAATCCCCTTAAATAAGAATTAAATTTTATAAAATTTTTTATTTGACTATAAGATAATTAATTTTTCATTTTGAATAAAATAAGTTAATAATTTACCATCGGGAATTTTATTTACAATATAGTTTTAAAATGCCTAATTAGTGTTAATCTATTGAGCTATTTCTTGTCACATCGTTTTTTCGTAAATAAGGCTTTTATTCGCATAAGCGTGATAACAGTAAAAAAAACGAATTAAATGGGGGAAAATATCACTTTGGACAATATTCTCAAGTGTATATCCATCATATTATGATATAACCTCTGCTTTTTCTTTTTTTTCCTCTAAAATAAAACGGCAATCAGACGATAAAATATAATTTAAAAAAATTATTTCAAAACTTTTTTTTCTTCAAAAAATATGATTCTCGCATTTATACATTATGCGTTCAAGTTCGATTTCGAAAATTTCAATAATAAATTTGTTTATTTTTTTTAGAAAATCCTAGATAGGCCTATAAAATTAGCAATTAATGTAAATTGGCTATGGTAGATACCCATTGAGAAGCCTAAATGACTTTCGCATATTAAGGTGCCTTACGCATGCACACTTTTCGTTCATTTAATGTATGTAAGAAATCAGTGTTGGTTAGTAGTAATCTCATTGGTCGAACGACATAATATACAATAACCGTAAACATTAAATTACACATTTATTAATTTTTATAACGAACATTACAATTTTTTTAAGGATTTTTTTCAAAATCATGATTATTTAAAAGAAACTTTAATGTTAAAGATACCATGCAAAATCTAATACCCCTTTTGGTGAGTATATTTATTTTATTAGATGGTGTCTCACAACATTTTACCTGTTATTCTTAAAGGTTCCAACAAACATGATTTTGACCTGTATTAATAGATGATTTCTGGCATCATTTTAAATAACCTTCTATTAAAGAGAATAAGTCCACTTTTACCGGTCATAACTATACTAATTGATTGCTTAAATTATGCCATTGTTCATTACTCAATGATTGTACACCACCAGGTTATAACGAGATGCCTAATAGGGTTTGATTCTATAATTACTTCTATTTATGACATTTATATTGATATTACTAATATTGACTCTTAGCATTTAATTTAATGTTTAATATTACTTTTTTTCACTCACCATTTATGTCCTCGTCATTTTGGATTCACCACCATATGTTTCATGGCCATGTGTGAATCACAGCCATTTGCTCTTTTCAACTATTTAGGATTCATAAAAATTTGTAATTCTCGTCATTTGTGACAGGCAAGCCAACTAGTATTGTATTATATTCTAGTTACCCTGCAATCACAGTTAGCGTGAATTTGCGGCGAAGTATAAATACACAGCATATATATTTTTAATTTTAAAAAAAATGATCTCAAAATTGATATTAAATAAATGTTATGTGTGTATATTAATTTTGGCCTAATATATTGATAATAAATTTTCTTCTTTTTAAAAAGTGACAATTTATTGAAACTCCCGAGGGAATGCTTTGGCTAAATATACGGTGAGTCTGAATATAAATTTAGCAAAAAAAAGGTAACAAAAAAACAGAAGCCAAATAAATTCTAAATATACTTATTTACATATATTTACTTTTTTTAAATTTCTAAATTTTTTAAAATTATTAATAAGTTTATTAATATATTTTATTTTTAAAAAGTCCCAAAAAGCAAGAAAGGTAAAATTTAACTATTCAAATGATAATGATATTAACTTCTTCTAAGCATCTTTCACCCATCTCTCACTCTCGATAATAATGATTGGTTGTTTAATAAATAGTAGAGAGAACACCCAATATATAGTAAAAGGTATGAATTCATGTAATTAAAATTAAATTGGATATAATTCTGTTGATACTTAATATTTTTAATTTTATTTAAAATCTTAAGTGAAATCATTTTTTTTAAAATCGAAATAGAAATAATTGTATTTTTTTTGAAGGGTGTTGAGGAGGGGGGAGGGGTGTGTTGTTGGACAAAATAGTTTATTAGCATAAAGGGATATAAAAACCCTGATAAATTTACGAATTATAATGTAATGTTAGGTGAAATGTTGTCACTCAAAAACGTCACATTTTATACCTTTTTACCAATAGATAACAAAATTAAATTATAAAAAAAACTAAATGAGAGTTACCCTCCTACCTTATCGATCTTCTATTATATCAATTTTCAATCACCTATCTAAATTTTAAAAAAATTTAAAACTTAATTATCCAATTTTCTTGAGCTAAATTTGGTTTATTCTTAAAATTACATTATTTAATAATAAAAATCATAAATAAAAAATTACATAATAATATTATTTTCCCCAGGTAATAATAACAATATGTTATAATATTTTATATAAGTCAATCATTTAAATTTTTTTTTATTATCTTTATAAATGAGAAAGATCATTTAATTACTAAAATCAATATATATAAAATATAGAATGATACATTATCGCGAATAAATATAATTTTCCTAAAATGTTTCATATAAATTTTAATTGGGTATCAAGGATGAATACCGGTTTATTATATTATACCTGTCATATTTAATTTATAATTAGTGTATTTGTATAAAATTTATATTTTAAATGTAAGGTTTAAAGAGAAAAAAAAATTGTAAATTGTTTTCTTAAAAATAAAATCTTTTTTTTTATTATAATCTAAGCGAGATGGACAGTTGATAAAAATTTATATTAATAATGTGATTGGTAGTAAAAAAATATATAAATAACATATCGATTTTGGAATTGAGCTAAAAATTTCAGTTCTAAATCTTTTCTTTTTTAAAAAAGAGTGGCTTTGGCTCCTAAAAACTTCTTTTTTTTAATGGTTCTAATACTGATTCTTTAATTTGACGGGTTTCAGAGGATTCGAAAATTCTCAAATTCTGTCAATATGCATAAAAAAAAGAATTTAAAGAAAAATAATAAACGCTTTAATGAATTTCACAATCTTTTTAAACAAAATAAATTATGTATTCTATAATTGTAAGCAGTATTTCTGGTTTCTAATTTAAAATGACTTCTGGCTCCAGTTCCTATAAAAAATTTTTTAAGAAGGTGGTTCCTGTTTAGCTTATATATGAATACAAGAGTCTAAGTCTATTTTATTTTATATTTTTTTCTATTCTTTTCCTTCCTATTCTTCTATTTTATTTTTTTGCTTTTCTTTCTTACAATTAAAACCTTAAAAGGCTATATATTTGAAATTTTTTAAAATTTTATTTATTAGCGATTTAGAAAATGAAGACGTTAAATAAAAAATACGCTTGCAAAAATATTCAAGTGATGCATTATACTATTTAATTTTTATAAATTATTTTTTCCAATCGAGTATATAAGGTACTCAGGTGTTAAAATTAAAAATATATAAATTTATTTATTTTATCAATTTTTAATTCAATTACATTTTTGTTATGGTGATAATTTATGAAATATATTATTATATAATTAACTTTTAAAACTCCAATATTAATAATGATATAATAGTATGAGCGGATAGTTTAAAAAAAAATCTAAATAATGTTATAAAATTAATGCTAGATTGGGTTATTTAAATAAAATGGTTAATTAATTTTTTATGTCAATTATTATTATAAAATAATGGGAGAAGAAGGGAATATAGTAAAAATTGGTTTAATTAATGATATATAATTATATTATTTGTTAGATGAATATTGTGTAGTGGGGATGGATTGATTCGATTCAGAGTCCAATACTTAATAGAACGTCGATTGGAACTAATTTATGAACAGAAACGCATTTGCTTTATAAGCTAGTGTTGTGTAAATAATTATTATTCAAAAATATGAACAATATTATTTCGACCCAAAATTTAAAAAATTACTAATTGTATTTTTTTTCTTAATCTTAATTATCCTTTTTATTTTAATTTTTAAATAAAAAGAGGGCACCATGATTTCCTCATATATTTTCTTAAGCATGAGTTCTAGGCTAGAACCTAATATGAGCGCTTTTATTTTAGTTTTGTCATTAACTTTTAAATATTTCTTTAAATTATCGCATACGTTTAATCACTATTATTTATTTTCCCATCCTAGCATGATAAGATATAAATGAATGAATAAATGAATGAATGAATGAATGAATGAAAGAAAGAAAGAAAGAAAGAAAGAAAGAAAGAAAGAAAGAAAGAAAGAAAGAAAGAAAGAAAGAAAGAAAGAAAGAAAGAAAGAAAGAAAGAAAGAAAGAAAGAAAGAAAGAAAGAAAGAAAGAAAGAAAGAAAGAAAGAAAGAAAGAAAGAAAGAAAGAAAGAAAGAAAGAAAGAAAGAAAGAAAGAAAGAAAGAAAGAAAGAAAGAAAGAAAGAAAGAAAGAAAGAAAGAAAGAAAGAAAGAAAGAAAGAAAGAAAGAAAGAAAGAAAGAAAGAAAGAAAGAAAGAAAGAAAGAAAGAAAGAAAGAAAGAAAGAAAGAAAGAAAGAAAGAAAGAAAGAAAGAAAGAAAGAAAGAAAGAAAGAAAGAAAGAAAGAAAGAAAGAAAGAAAGATTTTATTATTGGGGATTCGCATATCTTAAATCACCGGGTAAGATATTTCTATTACATTTAAATTTTAAAAATATATATAATAAAAAATTATCAGATAAATTTCAAAAGTGCGACAGTGACACTTAAAATTATAACTTATATTTTTAAATATTTTAATAATATTATTAGTATTGTAATAGTTAATTTGACTTATAAATAAATTATTTTTCAACCTGTTAACTCTTCATAGGTTGCCTCACATAATTAATTATATACCTTTTATATTATTATCAGACTTAAATAGATTAATTTGTATAATATCTATATAAAGATAGTGTTCTTTTGTTGGAGAAAGAGAGAGAGAGAGAACATTAAAATAATTATATTACAAATTGAAAAATCTAAATTAAATTGATATTATAATATTAATATGTTCAAACATATATAAACATTTTTAATAGTTCTAAATTCAACAACTTAATCTTATTATAGTATAATATTTAATATTTACACTTTATTATTATTATATTAAATTTTATTGTAATAGATTATAGATTATAATTCATTTGCAAAATTTAATGAATTTCAAAATATAATCTCTTTATTTAATTTAAATCCTTATAGTATATTAAAAAATATCGCGTATGTAAAAGATCTGATGGTTAAAAACTTTTTTAAAAAATCTAAATGAAGTTAGCGCTGTTTTTAGGCCTATATATTAATAAATAGTTTAACTAATTAATCGCTTTTTTAAAAAATTCCATTTTTAATTTTTATATTAAATTTTTATCAATGAGTAGTTTATCAATTTATAGGCCGTTTTTTAATCAAAATCATATTTCAAGATCGAGCTTGAATTTTTACTAGCCAGGCTTGCCCGCTGGCGGGCAGAGCCGGATCGAAAATAACTCTATTAAAATTTACTGAACGGGTTTAGTTAGTTAAAAT
Organism: Gordionus sp. m RMFG-2023; assembly: GCF_954871325.1. NCBI lineage: Eukaryota > Metazoa > Nematomorpha > Gordioida > Chordodea > Parachordodidae > Gordionus > Gordionus sp. m RMFG-2023. The sequence goes on from NC_088777.1 coordinate 9,254,133, forward strand.
TATATTAGAAAAAGGAATTTTTTCAAATTTAATATATAAAATTTATTCTAACAACACTTTGAGTCTCCTTTTTGCAATTTAATAGTATTCTTCTGATCAAATATCAAAATAATCTTTGATTGACGCAATTCTCATAGTTTTATAGAATAATAATAATTATCTTTATAAATTTATTTAATTTTTTCTTTTTCAATTTTTTTTATCTTTGTGTCCTATAAAATTAAAATTTATTTTTACGTTTTTTTTTAATAAAAAAAAAATATACAATCCTGTAAAATTGACAAAATCATATAAAGTACACATACACTAATCAGTTAAAATGATTATATAGTAATATCAAGCTAAATCCACACCTTTTAAATCAAAATGTGTCAATAAATTTTTAAAAAAAATGATTTTTAATAATTAAAAAAAATATATTTTTTTTGATAAGGTGATAATTATAAAAATTAAAATTGATACTATATTTTAAAGTTATAATAATACCTATATAATTAGCGAATTTGAACCGTTAATGAGATTTTTTTTAAAAATCGTTATCCACTTAACATTTTAAATTTTTGTTGTAATTTAAAAAATATATATATATTAAATTTGCTAAAATATACTTGTAATTTTTTTTTTAAAGTGTGCGAAATAGATATATATATACCTAATAATATTAAATTAATAAACTAGAAGGAAAAAATAATATTTATAAAAACATATTTTTTAAACAAAATTATTTTTTAAATGCGATTATAAAAGGTTTATAGAACACTTATAAAATTAAAATCACTTAATTTCGTCATAGCTAATTATATCAACAAAAATATATCTAATTTAAATCTTTTTTTAAAAAAAATAATTTTTTTTTGTTGTGCCAAAGCTATTTTTAAGAATGAATAATGAAATCGTGGATAGCTATAATTTGGCAAATTACTTATGTTCTACAGAAAATTCCTTTAAGCCCCAAGCTTCCACTAATTTTAAGATCGAGAATTTATTAGCTCCTATAAAGGCTAGCAATCTAAAAAATAATTTTACCATTTTAGAAAAGAAGGGGGATAAAAGGAAATCATCATTGAACAACAGTGACTTTCAAAATTATTATAAAAATTCATCCAAACTCCTTAAAACTTATGAAAATTCGACGATCAAAGACAAGATCATTAGAACTGGCTGGCTAAAAATGGGGGTTAGATTTAATGAATTAGCGCCATTAAAACGTTCCTACTCTGTATCAGATCTAAGAATTAATGTTAGCTCTTTAAACAATATTTATTCCTCAAATGCTATCAATGATGTGCCTACGAAAGAGAATATTCCCCCCAATAACACCAGTTCTTGCGATAATTCTTCTAATAATGATTCAAACAGCGTCAAGACAAATAATGTTGCAATCGATAATAATGTATTATTAGAAAATGACTGTTCGATGCGAAATATGATGACTTATCTCGAAGAACAACTTTGTTCCAAGACAGAGAGCAACGTTATAACCGCCCAAGAGATGCGAGGTTTTTATCCTGAGCTTCTTTAATAAAATATATAATATAGTTCAGATTTTTTATAAGATATAGAGTAGAATGGGGTTAGTCGAACCGATTTTTACAAAATTGGCTAGAGCTCCTGGTTTTTTTAGATATAAAAAATAATATATGATTAGATACCTAAAACTATATTCTATAAAAGAATGCCTTATAAAAAAATTTAAGAATATAATCATTTTTTTTTAAATTTTATTTTTTGTAAGTAAAAATTTTGTTCAACAAGCCCCAAAGGGGGTCACTTCAAGGGGCATCCTAAACCAATAAGATTTTGAAATTTTTTTTATTACTAACTGCCATAATTGACTAGTATGGTTTAGCAAACCCGCTAGCTCTAAATTGAGAGATCATGATTGAAATAATATCTAGATATAATAAATAATCATAAAACTTTACCAAATTATAGAAGAGTGTTTATGTTTATACTTTGCAATAAAATTTAATCTACATATAAATTATTATATATTAAGATTCTGTCATATAAAAATCTTTTGAAAATTTCATCAAAATATTAATTCTTTAATAAAATTTTTAATAATTAATTATCTCAAAAGATTTTTTGTCTATATATGTAAACTAATAGAAACTATTTTATGATAAAATTTTTACCTTCTGGTGTATTTAATTTTAAAATGAGGGTTTGCCAAACCCCGGGGTTTACCTAACCCCAGTCTCCCCTACTATCTTTTAAACAATAACGTTTTTTTTATAAAGGTAAGAAGTGTAGGTATATAATTATATAATATAACAGGCAATTTTGGAAATCAGTCAGTATCAGGGGTGTCCGCAGAAATTTTTCCAGGGTGGAATATTATTTATTTCAAGTGATTTTTAAAATTGAAAAATCTGATTTGATAAGAAATATATTCCAGGATAGAGTAACTACCCTACCCTGTGAATTTTTAAAACAATTTTTGTCATTACAGTTCCTGTATTTTATAATTTGTATGAAAAATTAAGATAAATTAAGCCAAGTTCCAAAGTTAGAGGCGAAATTATTTTGAAATTTGCAGTGTTGGTAACTCTCTTCACGCCAAAATACATTTCGGCTCAAATCAGATATTTGAAATCTCTTATAATTTATTATAAATTGATAGATTTCCCGAATCCCCATGAATTCCAAATCATCATGCAACTAGTGTTATATAAGTTGATCTATAATTATTCAAATAAAAATCTTGATTCAATCATTGTCATTTCAAAAATAAATCCGTTTCACCACTGAAATGTATGGTTGTCACCACTGCAAGACTACGTAAGTAAGCAATTTCAAAATATGTTTGTTAAATGGGTTAATCTATAAGCCAGCTATCATCTCCCAAAAAATCGTGTCTCAATAACCAATAAAAATTAGTTGTTTTTTTTTATCAAATAACAACCAAATATTTAAAAAGAAAAATAAACAACTCATCAAAACCTCGTAACTGATATTTTTTTTTCAAATGCTATCAAATTTTTAACATTATTAGAGCCTTTTTGTGTATACATTATAATAAAAAAAATTTAATCAAGGGAGGGGGGTGGGTTGAGAAGCGGTACTTCTTTTTTTGTAAGTTTAAATTCGGGAGCGCTTTCAAAAAAAAACTTACTTGCGGAAGAGGAAAGTTTTATTTTGAAATAGTATGAGCGGAAGCTAGTTTCTTTTGAAATGGTAAGCGCAGGAGCTGGCTCATTTTAAAAAGGGGCGTTAGCAACTCTGTCTTTACCAATATGAGTTCCAGAATTATCATTTTTAAATATTTTTTTTCATAACAGGAAACTAATATCCTAAAAGATATAAAATCAAATTTAAATGAAATTTGAAAAATATCGATAATTTTTTACGTGGTCACCGAATAGCCTTATACTTTTTACCGAAATATCATATTTGTAGTTTTTTCATCCACAAAAATTCATAAAGGCAATACTGCTTGGTTTCCAAACTTTCCTATAACATAATATATATTTTATATCATGATATCTTATCATATTATTATACTTAATAAACATATATAGTAATAATTATTATAAATGTTTTAAAAAATTTATTATTCCTTTTATATAGATCCTCATACACACATCGTCGCGAAAAAGCCAATAAGAAATGGTAACTTAACCGATGACATAGTAAAAGTACAGTACGATAAAATTCACAATTTCATCTGCCAGCACCACCCTTATCTATACAGCGAATTTCAAAGTCCATTAGATCCAGACGTAACCCCTGATAAAGTTTATAATCATATTAAGGATATATTTAGGAGCAATTATTCAAAGCAACTTACAGCGGATATGTGTAAGAAGATTATTAGCAACGATTATAATATAGCTCCCAAAAAAAATTTCCAACATTGTCCTAGGGATATTCAAAATTTGCACAACTTCTTCAACCTCAATAAAACGAGAGGACCTAAAAAGAATCTCCTTAATAAATGTATGAAGGATTTGGATAACCTCCAGACCATACCAATAAAACAGATGTTCAAAAAATCTTTAGAGAATAATGTCGAAACGTCAAGAAGGTTCCAGAAAGCAGTCACAGATCCTTACATTTTAAATTACTTGGATGAATGTTACTCCTACCTCGATCTAGAAATGCCCAACATAGAAAATGAGAAATTTAATTCTAATATCAAATTTCGCAAGGAATCAAATCTCAACGATTTTACGAATTGCAAACCGCAGTCGGAAACAGAGGGAGACAAGAAGATGGGATTGGACATAGAAAGTGTTGAAGAGGATTTGATTGAAGGTAAAAAGAAAAAATCTAGGACAGTATTCTCTAGGAATCAAATTCATTACCTGGAAAGCGCTTTCAACGACAAGCATTATTTATCGAGTACCGAAAGGAATTTACTGTCAAAATCTCTAAATTTATCGGAGACTCAAATTAAAATATGGTTCCAGAATAGGCGTAACAAAATTAAAAGGCTACAGATTTTGACGGGGAGTAGTATGCTCTCAACCTACTCTCCTATTCAAACCAATTATTCTGATGGACTAACATTTGATAAATTGAAAAGTGTGTTACTGGGGAAAGACTTACAAAGAAGTAAGACATTTCGTCAAGAAAAAGGTATTGTAAACAATCAACAATGTCTATGGCAGGAAGAAATATATAAGCAATATTCCCCAATCACATCCATTGATGATAATAATTACAGAATCCCAAACCCTAAAAGATGCCCTAATATAGAACCAATGATATTAGCTAGTAATAACCTTACGTCTCCCCAGGAGGAGAGTTATAACTCTTCTAGATCTTATAACGAAGCACCTTCTTTACAGAACGTGTATAAAACTCTAGCAGTGTCGATTCCACCTTCAAATACCGTGACAATGGCTCGGGTCGTTGATTATTATCGTTATTTATTTTCAAAATAATTTTTTTTTTTTAAATTTCTATTTAAATTAATTTTTCATGGTAAATCAGTCAAATCATATTAATATATATTGTGAATCATAAATGGTTATAAACTCCTTTAAATTTTATTCCATCGTAAAATAAAATTAAAGAAAACAAGGCCATTTTCACCAGTTAAAAATAAATAATTGTCAAATACACTCTAAAATCTTAGATCGGTTTTGAAGTCCAAAGTTATTTCTCTGACCAATATCTGGAAGAGTATCTTTCAAATCAATAAGTATAATTTCGGTATAATTTCTCTGAGTGCAACGATTACATGTTTATTTCTCTAGAACGACTCCTATTAGGCTTGAGTGGACTTCTCGTATTTTTAGTAATTTATTATTTCCTTCGCCAGTAGCTCATTCATGAGCTGCCTCTTTTCTACATGACCACTGAGAGATTATTAATATTTTTAAAAATGGCACATTATAATCAAATTATAAATATTTTTTTTGTATGATGAATTCTGATGTTAGTTTTATTTTTAATGTTTATTTAATAAATGTATGAAAATATTCTGTCTCTAGAATTTTAGTTATCACAAAACCAAAGAAATTTTAATTAGATTTTATAATATTAAAAAACAATTTTTTTTTCATCGCTATAAATAAAAAAAAAATAAAAAACAATCATGAAAGATAATCTAAAATTTCTAAATTATTTATTTATACAATTATATAATCAAGAGGGAAATGAGTTAATAAGAAAATGGAAATTTAATTTAAATTTATATCTTTAAAATTTATTCATTTAAAATTGATATTGATATAATTTTAAAAAGAAATGATAAAACACTAAAATATTAAAACAGCTATATAAAAATATGTAAAAATTTATAAAATGACTAAATAAAAATTTATAATTAAAGTATCGAAGACTATGAAAAGTGCTTAATTTTATAATGAAAATGTACCTAAAAAGCAAGTATAATTGTGTTTAAAAATTTCCAAATAAAGTTTTTGCTTAAGAAATAAAAATTCGCGGTTTTCATTTGTTATGCTAAAAAATTTTCGAGATAAAGTTTTTAAAAAAATATATGTAGACTGTGAAAAATTGCCGTTAGTTGAAATGACTATTGGCTGAAATATAAAGTTATTTAATTTTGAATATTTATTGATTTTTTTAATTTCCCCACAAGTAAGAGGGTATGTGTTAATTGATAAAGGAAAAGAATGACTTGGATTGCAAACCTCGACGAAGATATCTGGCCTTTGGGTCCTCTGTTTAGATCGAATTTATACGTCGGCTTGAGGAAAAAAGTTGTGAGAGTGATCATAGACTGGGAAACAAATAATATTGATATACATATCCGCGTATTTAGTTTATTTCAATTTTTCAGTAGCTAATAAATCTTGGTTTAAGTTTGATGAAACAAAAGAGTAGATGCAACAAAGATCCCAAGCTAGGCACTTGCCATCTTCTATGTAAAAGAAAGAAATCGGTTATCTGTTGTAGGAAAAAGGGTTTCATCGTTAAAAGAATCTCAGAAGGTATTCACAGTACAGAAGAATATAGAAACTTACAATTTATATATATATTTATAACCATAAAAAAAATGGAGTGTTTTTAATGCATAAATGTACAAATAGAAACCTACATAAAAATTTTTATTGAATGACCATATGATTATAAAAATAATAGCTAATTCTATTAATAGTTATATGATTTTTCTTAAATATTATATAAAATAATTATCTCTATTTAAGCTTTATTGAATTAGTTTTTAAAGTGAATCAGCTGTAATAACGCTGAGTTAAATAACGCAACATGATAATGAGTTTACTATAAATGCAGCATTTTCATTTTTAAAATTTTTTTTTTTTTAAATTTTAATTTAAAATATTCATGTCTTTATATCGAACCCGATTGTTGGATACAATGTATCACGTGCCCAACACCAAAATAAACTATTACATTTCAATCACAAATATTAATAAATAAAGGAATAATCTGGAGAGTTTAATATGATTTACTATAAAAAACAACGTTTAACCATGATCCCTACTAGCACATTACTTGAACTTTTTATGTATATTTTGTCTGAATATATTTTATATCAGTATCCTATTTATTATGCTTTTATCTAATTATGGCTATAATAAGATTATCTGATGCAGACCCCCCCCCCTCACCTCAGTCCCCAATCAGATAGACCTGGAGCCTACTTGTCGAATAATTTAGGCATAAAATTAATTTGCGCATAATTTTACAATCATGTTTAATTGGCGCTTAAATAATTCTTCTTTAAAGTTAAACTTAGAATATAACTAATTAAGTATGAAGGAATATTTAGGCATCCCCTCAGAATTTTATGTTGAAGATTATATATGGATTTGAAAATGGTTAAAAATGTCCTATCGCCATATAATAGGGAGTTAAAACAGGTTAAATTTTTTATACACTTCGATTTCTTTGTGAATAGCTAAGAATTATTTTCTTTGGCCTATATATATCTTTAATAATTCTTTATTATTTAAGAAAATGAAAATTGTAATTCTCAACAATTTTAAGTTAGTTATTTACGTCCATCTTAGATATCTTGTTTGAAAATTCTTTGAACAGAACAATGAATTAAGTTAATTTTACAATAGTCTCTCATGTCAATAATTTATTTCCATAAGAAGAGCTCGGGTGAAATTGGTGGAATGGAATATAAATTACTTATAAGCATCACTCAGGATTGGGAAAAATGTTCATATCTCAGTTTGGCAGTTATATCATTTTTCTACCTAATAAAATATAAAAATAGTGCCCATTTGTGTAATTCACCCTTTTTGATGTTATTAATTAAATCAACTTATGATTGTTGCAAAATCATTATCAACAAAAAAACAATAACTCAAAAAACCAATTATAAAAAAAACAATAAAAAGTCTAATATTAATAAATATCAAATATTTCTATGATATTTTATTCAAAGAAGTGTTGAAAATATTATGTCATCTAATTGGACCTATTTACCCTTCAACATATTTATGGAGGAGCACGAGCTGGGGTCTGAAGAATACAAAGATTACGATATAAATCCTTCTGATTTAGTTATATATGATCATATCCATAATCACGTGATTAATGTTGAACATTGGCTGATTGGATCCATAATATTATTCGCGATGCTCATTGCTCTCCTGCTGCTAGTACTTCTGCACATGGCTGTCAATCATCAAATCGAAAAATATAGAAGGCGGTACCCGGATATGGATGAATTTTGAAATTTTCTTAATATACTTTTCTCTTTTTTTTGCGTTAATGGTTTTTTGATTGGCAATAAAATAAAATATTATATAAATAATATGAATTCCTAACTATATAATAAATTGAAGGTCGCTCCCCCTTTTTTTGATTTGTCTTGTTTTAAATTTAGGAATATGAAAATGATTAGCACTTGCAACTAAAGTATAAAAGTTCAGTGTTAAGGTTCCAAGAAGAAAAAATTATAAAAATGTAGATTCAATTTAGGTTAAGACATTGAATTTATAAAGATTTAGGTTCAGTTCATTAATATTCTTTATCGAGAGTTATTAAAGGTTCAGTAAATATAATTTTTTTATATAGATTTTAATCTTATTTAATTATGAATATAGGGAAATAAGAACAAAACACAGTTTAAAGCTAACTCAAAATTTCTTTGATAATTTTTATTTGCATGTAAAATGATTACAGCGTATAATTGAAATTTCAGTTAATGTATCTTTGTCCAACTTTGTTCACTGTGGCAATAGAATATATTTCAATCGAAAATTCATTTGACCGAAACCTATTTTGATGGGATAGACATACCTATTGTTGCTCCCAGATAGAATTCGGGTTTCTTTTATTTTATTCTCAAAATGAAAGAATATCTGAATTTTTAATAATCCATTTGATAGCGTTAAAATAAATTGTGGCACTTATTAATCGTTTTTTTTTGCATTATGTAACATATTTTAATTTTTGTTATTTTTTTTTAATTGTTAAGAATTCAAAATCGTCTATGGGGTCAGAGTAATTATTTTGACTTAAATTGAGAAGGAAGTGTGTCTATTATTATACATTCATCATCAAATATTTCTACATACCAAGTTTGTATAAGGAGTTTTATATCCCCATTATTTTCTATATCTGATAATAATATTTTATATCGAAGATCAAGATATAGACACACTGAATTCATCATTTTTTTGTTTATCTCCCTTGAAATTATGGAAGAATTAGTAAAATGGGAAATGTAATAATTTTTTTAAATTTCAATCAGACATCTTTAGAGAGATGAAAAGAAACTATTCAAAATATTTTTTTTAAACGATTCTAATTGCTGTATATATTTTTATTCTTATTCTTATAATTATAAATTATTAATACTTTTTAAAAAAATGCATAATAGATAATAGTTTAAAATAAAGAGAACTAAAATAAAAACGCCTAGAGAAAAATTAACAATAAAAAAAAATTATGGATTTTTATAAATATTTATTATTTATATAAAAAACCTACATGAACCTGTTGGTCATAAAGGCTTGTAAACATTCGGTTATCTCCTTTAATTTGTTAAAAGCGGTTTAAATTTATAAAAATATTATATGTAGATTTGGTTCGGCTATCGTGGTTCGCTTTGATACATTGCTTGCAGCATCCATAATGAAATTGCAAGCATGATAAATTTTAATATAAATTGCTGGACCCACAAGTGATGCCAGCGCATTTATTTATATAACTATGTTATAGTTTCTAAACTAATTAAACAATTTAATTAACATCTTAAACCTTCAAATAGTATATTGAGAAGGGGATTTGGAGAGATCTACATTTCATAATTAATATTGTCCCATATCAAGGGGAGTGACTATTGTGTGGCTTTCGATTAGCATAAACTGATTTGGGAAGTTTTAGGTTCCCCCATTGAAAGTTTTAGACCCGATTACAAAATAATAATTTTTGGTTTTCACAGTAAAATTGTTTTTAACACTATACTCATTATTTAAAAGTTGAGCAGTGTGGGAGGGGGGGGGGTGAAGAGCAGTGACCCCTACAACGGGGGGGTCCGAAGCAATGCTTCTATAAATTTCTATGGGGGTACTTTTTTTTTTTTAAATTTTTTTAATTTTTTATTTTAAAATTTTTTAAAAAAAATTTTTTTATTTTATTTTTTTTTAAATTTTTATGGTCGATGTTTAGCAAATTAGTTTGTTATCCGATATTTCTTATCATAAAATTATTTTTCCACTTTCAAGATTTGGCAAATTAGTTTGTTATCCGATATTTCTTATCATAAAATTATTTTTCCACTTTCAAGATTTGGCGCAAAATTAAAATTTTATCAAAGGGAATAGTAAAAATTTAAATATTAAATCTTATATATAATCATTTATAATTTTTAGATCATTGTCAAAATATGCCCAAAAATATTAACCAAAAAAAATATAAATGCTTATCTCGCAATCAAGCCTTCTGGAGGAACAGGCAACAAGATGGCAATATGATGAGCCTTATTAAACTTATTGCAGATTCTGAGCCTGTTCTTAAAATGTATATACAAGATAATGAAGAAAGAAGAAGTGAGAAAAAAATTAAGGGATTAAAATCTAAATTATATTCAAATCTGTTATCATATAATAACATAAATATTCTTATTGAAACCATGAAAAATATGGTTATAAAAAAAATTCAAAAGGAGATTGAATTCAACAGGTGCTTCAATTATAGTTGATGGCACATATGATGTATCGAAATCAGAAGCAATAGCTTTGATAGTGAGATATGTTGAAAATAGCGAGACACCTAAGCCCGTTGAAAGGCTGATAGACATTTATTGTACGAGAAATACAACGGGCCTCGATATTAAAAAGAATATAATATCCAAGCTTGGCTCCATGAATCTACCCCTCGAATTCCTAGTGGGGCAAAGCTATGATGGCGCCTCAAACATGAGTGGAAGAATTAATGGAGTGCAGGCTTCGATTAGAGCGGAGGCGCCAAAGGCAGCTTTAATTTGGTGCTATTATCATCGATTAAATTTAATAGTTGTTCAATTATGCCAATCAGTAAAAGAGCTGCGAAATGTCTTGGGAATATTAGACGAAATTTACGTATATTTTAATGGTGTTAAAAGATATGAAGTACTCAAAACATGTCAGAGTGATTTACTGACAAAATCACATAGATTTTTACGCATCAAGAATACCACTCGGTAATATTATCTTAATTGTTTCGATATATAATGTTTATTTTATATTTATAGAAGCTGGCTAACATCATATAAGGCGATTGTAATTTTTTTCCTACTTTATGATGCTTTGAGGGCAGCTTTGGCAAATTTAAAGGATTCTGAAGATCCTGCCACTTCCACTATGGCTAGTGCTATAGTCTATAGAATAGAAACATTTTATTTTATTTTATCACTATGTGTTTTGGATAAAATATTGTTGATAACAAGCTTGGCTTGTACAAAATTGCAAACCATTTCGAAGGATATAGGGTTCGCAATAAATCAAATTCAATTGGTAAAAGATTGCCTGATTAATATGAGAAGTATAATTTAAATTATTATCTTTTATTATTTTATAATCCTAAAATAGATAATAACACTGAATTTTTGGATGTCTTTTCAAAGGCCCAAGATTTTTTGAAGAAGAGAAATTTACCTTTTGATTTTGAAAGTTCAAGACTTCAAGCATTACAATCCAAAAAGGAGAGATATATATATACTTTCATCATTAAATATAATATTTTATTTTAGCTTTAAAATCAGTGTGTTTTATGCTGCACTTGATTTAATTATTATGCAGTTTAGTGAAAGATTTAACGATGAATCGATAAAATTTTTGAGTCAAACATCATTTTTTACCCCAAAGGGAATGGCGGAAAAGGCAATTGTTAAAGATGATATCAAGGATATCTGTGAATTTTATCAATTAAATACAAGTCAAGTTTTTGAGGAAATGTTGATGTTTAGAAATATTTATAAAATGGCTAAAACGGGGGACATAATTATTACTCGTGACCTAGAGGTTAAAGAAGATTTGTCAGATTCTGAGAATTGTAAATTTATTTAATTAAAATATTTTTACTAATACATTATTTAGCTTCTTCTGATGATGATAATAATTCTGAGATGAATGATTCAGACTGGAAAAACTATTCATTTATTTTACCTTATCATCTGCTTATAAATTTTTCTGCTTTCCCTAACAATTTTATATAAATATTTATTAACTATTCCTACTACATCATGTACTGCCGAAAGGGTCATGAGTAAAATTAAACTAATTAAAACAAGACTTCGTAGTGTCATGAAAGATCCATTTCTTAATAATTTAACCATTTTATCAATGGAAAATAATTTATTTAAACATTTAAATATTGATAAAATTATAAATTCTTTTGCTTTCTCTTCCCCTAATTTATCTAAATTATTAATTTAAAAATAATATTTTTAAAGCATATATTTTTTACATTATATTTATATTATAATAAATATTGATGCAATAAAAATTATTTTTGAAATTTATTGGTGTCAAAAAATAATTTACAATGGGGGGGGGGGGGTACTTTAGGGGGGTATTCTGCTTCTATCCCTCAAAAAGTGTAGGGGTCACTGGTGAGGAGGTTGAGTGAGAAAGGTTTATTAGTTAAAAATGATATTTACAAAATGGTATGCATGCCTCTTATAGTATTTCTTAAAATTATTGTCTATTGACAAAGTGTGCATAGTCACTCCAAGACAGAAAATTTGTTGTAGGAAAACCTTCTTTTAAATTGACCCTCTACCCTCCTTAGAAAATTTTCATTCACCGCCTTCGCCCGTAATATTCTTCCATCAACTATACTATAACAACCCCATGAAAAAATTTATAATAAGCCACCATATATAACCTCAGAAAAATTCCAATTACCATTAAAATTAAAATAATTATCTATTAATAAATTTTTTTTCAAATAGTGTTATCTAATTTACCCTATTCCTCTTTGGATTCCTACCCCCTATTCTCTTCAAGAAAATTAAAGGCAAATTGCTCCTATCCCTTTATGTAGACGTCGAGTCTACCTGTGAGAACAATAAGTCATATATCCTTACTCCTCTCTAACCTATTCGCCCTATCCTATCAATTTATCTTCTATTCCCTTAAAAGGAGGTTCCTAATTCCCGTTTAGATATATAGAAAAGAATATCCCCTAACCCTTCCTCCAGGGATATTTTGTAAAATTTAAAAAATCAAAATTCTAAATGTAAGATAAAATTTAGCAGAATTGTTTTATTAAAATAAAATAATATATTATGTGCTATGGCAAAGACAAACATAAGAGACTACATGAATGGGGGGGGAGGGGAGGGGGAGGTGACATTTATTTTCACATATCTTTAGTACACAGTGGAGTAGATAGGAATTTTTTTAGAGGAGGTCTATACATGTAAAAGACTGGGGGGCTTCGCCTCCCAGACCCCCTTTAACGGGCCTTCGGCCCTTTTGCTCGCCCTTCGGCCGCTATTTGCTCTGACATCTTCTATAATATATAATAAATATATTTTTTAAATGCATCAATAATATGTTTTTATAATTTAGTAGATTATTCTCAATGACTTTATTATAATACTAACCAGAATAATTTCAATAGTAATATAATATCCTTCCACAAACATCAAAACCAGAAAAATAAAAATATTAATGGTATTTATTTAATATAAAGTCACTTTTAAGTCTTTTGAACGTATAATATAGAAAAATAATTTTGCTCTGGGAGAAGTCCAAACCCGAAAACCACCCCCGTAGCTACTCCACTGTTCGTACATGCTCTTAGTGGACATGGATTGGTTAAATTAAAGGAGGGGGAGGGCTAGACGTGTTGACTATTAGTATAACAATGTCTGCATGTCCTTAAACAATTTATACTGGCAACGAAAGTTAAAAATTTGTAAGTTGCTATTAACTGTCGTGTTATCTCTTTTTAATAATTTTTTCTGCTTTGTAATTAAATGATAACTTAAATTTTGGATTTGATTTTAATAAATTTTAAAAATTTTATAATATTCGGTTTCCTATGTTAAGCCATATGAATTAAATGAATACTGAATACACCATTATCGAGGAATATGCTTAAATTTATGTATGACCTAGGCCATGTTGTGACTGATCTTTTGTACTGTACTGTAGGTTATTTAGCCGTTCCCTTCATTTATTCTTATAAAGAATCTCTTTACAGAGCAAGTGAATTCTTTTTAAACCAATTTAATGTATAATGCATATTTTTTAAAAAAAATTAATCAATGAACCAAGACTTTATCTGCTGTCTCTTTAAATATAAAATTTGTGTCTAATATTATTGTTGTAATATATAATCCATTTAAGAAAAGAAATAGTAATTCATATGATATTAAACCATCCACCTTATGCGAGATTATAATATTAGGCAGATATTATTTTACTTAAAAACATTAATATAAAAATACAAACAAACATAAAGTTAAAAATAAATTTCAACATTTTCAAGAAACAATTTAAGATTTTTTTTAGCACTATTCAACTAGAATAAATATGTTTAGCTTTGAACCCTGATATTTAATGTGTTTTTTAAAATATTAGATAGCGTTGTAATTTATTCTTATATATGAAATAAATTTGATATTTCTGAGTAGCGTCGATGGATTATTCAGTTCAATGTGTGTTAGAGGTCTGCATTGGGCGATGTTTGGGCCCGCCAGCTTAGGCGGGAAAAAAAATTTTAAGAACGGGCAAGCGGGCGGGTTATAAAAAAATTTAAAGTATGGGCGGGTTAAGAGATTTAAGCAATGGGCGGATGGGCAAAAAATTAAAATCATTTAGTAAATATTAATAACAAATGGTTCTTATGAACTTTTTGGGTATTATATATTAAAATGCCCCTATTTGGTATCATAAAAACTCTTTTGTATTATTAAAATTTCCTGGTGGGCTATCAAGATTAGTAAAAAAAATATTGGCAATTCCTGCAACTAATGCTTCTTCTGAATGAGAATTTAACATTCTGGAAGGTTTTTAGAACAAAGAAGAACGTGCTTGAATCCAGAAAATGTCGATTCATTATTATTTTTGTATTATTACATATAATATCTTTATATTTATATTTTTTCATAAGTATTTTATTTGATCAAATTATTCATAATTTAAATTGAATATTTTTTTATGCTTAATATAGTAATTTCCATAATTAAACTTCTTGTAGAGGTGCAATGCTGAAATATTTTTATAAGATGCTTAAAAAATTAAAACAATGGGCATAATTAAATTTTATAATAGCGAGCTTGGGCTAAAATTTTTTTTATAAATAATGTATGGGCGAATAAAATTTTTTAGACTAATGGGCGTGAGAATAAGAAATTTTAGACTAATGGGCAGTCTGACGTGTATATTTTTTTAAAAAACTATGGGCGGGCTGGGTGGGCGGGTTAAAATTTTTTAAAATATTGAATGGTGCAGACTTCTAGTTTTTGTATCACAATCCAATAGTTTTGGGTTTAAATCCAACAAGGATCTTTTCTAAAGCCGGCTAGGTGGTTCCATTAGGTGATAATATACAGAATATCGGAAGCGACCACGTAATTCCATAATATAAGTCTTATATAGATTTGATGAATCCATATTATTTTATTCTATTTGCAAAAAATTGAAAATATAATTTTTTTTCATCAAATCTCTAAACACCTATATTAATAAATAAGTGGGTCTTATTATATTTTAACATAGTTTGATCCCTTTTAGCAAGTGGCTACATGGCGACCAACGTCATAAAGCATTGCCCATTTTATTACTTGAAAAAAAATTGCCCACCTTAAAGTTCGGTCAGTTTTTTAAAATTTTTAATTTTTTATGAGCCTAGTTTCTTGCCTATCTTGGGTTCCAAGAGGATATGCAGCAGCAAGATCTCAAAGAGTAAATATATTTTTTAAATATTTATTTATCCTACTTATTAGATAAAATTAGACGAGACCGAATTAAAAGCTCTTTTTAATAATGAGACAAAGTAAAGTTTATTATCATTTTTTAAAATTTAATCTATATATAGTGAAAGTGAAATTGCCACTAATAGTAACGTTGATAGATGTTTAGAAAGTGAAGTAGATAATATATATGGTTTAAATTCATATGAGGAGGATGCTGATAAATCTGAAGAAAATTTTGGCAAAGAATTTGTTAATCTCTCTAAAATATCGTGTTATCATTCTAACAAATTAGACCCATACATTAACCATAAAAAAGATATAGGAGGAACAAAAAAACAAACACATAAATTAGAAGATGTAATTTTATACACTAAATCTCATTTAATTTCATAATAATTTAAGTCTGATTTAGATTCTGATGAGCTAGATGATTGGCTAATCAAACCTGATGATAATTTATTGTCTTGTGGTGTTATAAGTGCTGATGGCAAAGGCTCTATAGAGACATATAGTATATAATATATATTAAAATTTTAGTTAAAAAATTAAATAAAAGATTTCCCTTTTTTATTAATATAGATTTATATTATTTAAAAATATATATTGTTGACACTAAAGCTGTATGGCTGCATGCCCATAAAAATGGGGAAAATAGAAAAATTTTATGTACCCCCATTTATGATGCAAATAGAATTTATGTTGGTAAATAGAAAAACATATATAACTTCATATATGGTGCAAATAGAAATTAAATAGAAAAATATAAACTTTTTATAACCTCATCTATGGTACAAATATTATGGGGGTAAATAGGAAAATATAAAATTCTTATAACATCATGTATGGTGCAAATAATGGGGGTAGATAGAAAAATATAAGCTTATAACTTAATCTATGGTGCAAATAGAATTAATGAGGGTAAATGAAAAAATATAAACTTCTTAACCTCATATATGGTGGAATTTATGAAGTTAAGTAGGAAAATATGAACTTTCATCCATGGTACAAATAGAATATATGAGGGTAAATAGAAACTTAAATAAAAACTTATAACTTATCCATGGTGTAATTAGAATTAACTAATATTCCTATCTTAAGAATACCCTATATTAAATAAATGTTATAAAATTATCAATAATTATGTCTAACAGCCATTTTTATTTTGTAACAAAAACAAAAATTTAAAACTTTAAATAATTTCAACATTTTGGTTTAAAATAAAAACAAAAATCAATCACATTGTGTAAATACAGTTAGCGACAGGTAATACAAAACCAAATTTTTCCCCGAGGTTTTTAAAATATTTCACAGCAAAAATGGTACCAATTAAGACACATCACACATGACTGATAAACCTTTATTTAACATAATATGAACATCCATGGCATAGCCATGGTTCTGCTAGGATATTTTTATATAAATTCTTAAGTTTTTTCCAAGCATCCAGTGTAAAATGGGTTTTCAGGATATTGATATCGGCATCTTTATCGACAGCAAAACGACAAACACAACACGACATTAAACAACAGAGCAGCTAATGTGTCGTAGACATAGAATTCATAGTAGTTGCAACACGCATATTTTTATTTTTTTTTAAAAATGGTATCTATTATAACTTTAAAATTAATCCTATTATATCGTTATATGAAAAGAAGGAGAAAAAATAACTTGAATGTTAGAAAAGAAGAGGAAGGAGAGTTCTCAGTACTTTTCCCAAAACTTATAACAATCCTGAAAAGTTTTACAATTATATGAGATTAACCAAAGTATATATTTTATTGTATAATTTTAATTTTTTATTTAGAAAACCTTTTATTATATTTTAACCCATATTAAATCAAAACAAATGGTAAAAAAACAAATTTTATTAAAAATCCCACATCAGTAGAAGAAAAATTGATGATCACACTAAGGTTTATACAGAGTTGTTAAAAGCTATAAAAGTAGCGTGCTACCGCTATTGCTATTTGTTAAAAAAGTAGCGCGCTACCGCTATCGCTATTTGTCAAAAAAAGTAGCTCGCTATTAGCTATTATTTTTTAAAAGTAGCTTTAGCTACTTTTTATAAAAAATTTACAAACAAATTTTTTATTTTTTGCTTATAATGTTATTGTATAGTAAATATATGAAAATCAACATTTATAAATATTAAAATATAGTTAGTTTTGATTATAAAAAAATTTATGTAATAAAAATAAATATTTATGGTAATTTGTTGCAATTTAATAATAAAATCATTTCAATATTATCATCTCCAAGTCTAGAGTGATGATCAGAAAGTATAAGTTTTGCCTTATTAAATAATCTCTCGACACTAGCACTTGAGGGTAAGGGCGTATTTAATCTTATATACATATTTTTAATATAAGATAGATTATCAATAATTTTATTTGCAAGTACATCGTATGCCTGGCATCCTATTTTCATTTTGAGGGCTAATGCCACAGATCTTCTTTTTAAAGTTCTAGGGAATAGCCAATGGCCTGTGATTCCCACATAAGCTCAAAAATTATAATCAGATCAATTTATAAATATAAATAAGTTTTTACCTTCTGTTATGTGTTCAATTATCTCCGGTGGTACATATATATGATATCTCTGATAACTCTACTATTAGTGTCTGGCGGCATAAAATTGTTGTACCAGGGGATAGAGTTTTAATCATCATTACAAATGATGGATTATCAACTAAGGACATTGACTGAACTGTATAAATTATAAAATCAACAATAACTTTATTAGCCTATTTCTGAGAAATATTGTCATTTACATTATTAATTTGGTTTGAATTGAATTAGTCTTTTTGGATGTAGAGTCGCCTATACATTTAGATGTTTCTCCATTTCCTTAAAACTTATGAACAGTCTTATAAAATAAATATTATTAGAATGTAAAAATGACAATTTTCCTTTAGGTGTTTCTTGAGGTTATAGCTACTGGATTGATTTGAGGAAATATTTATTTTTACATTTTAAACAAATAAATTTGAAACCAGTTTTGGTTATATATTTATTTTAAAAAAATTTCATATCTAGGGTAGGAAAATTTGTATTATAGCTATTAAGAACATTTTCTTCCCTGGTATCTTCCATTTCATTAATATCATTGTCTGAATCACTTGCAACAATTTGGATATCCATAGGCGATGACATTTTAATTAACACGTGATTTAGGTTTATAATACAAATGAAAATATAAATTACAAATTGAAATTATATTTTAATTTCAAAATTAAATAATAAATTATAAAAATTTTACACTTACCTTCATTATATTTTTTAAAAGTAGCGAAGTAGCGGCTACTTGGCTACTTTCAAAAGAAGTAGCGCACTAAAAAATTAAATAATTACAAAAAAAGTAGCCGCTATTAGCTATAGCTACCAAAAAAGTTCGCTATAGCGCGCTACTTTAACAACTCTGGGTTTATATTATTTATTTTATTTTATATAATCAAAATTGCTTAGATATTTGGGAACAGGATGTAACTATCCAAGTTAGCCTATTCATATAAAATGGGATTATAGAAAATTCAAAAAATACTTATTTCAACATGTACTGTAATATTTGAAGTATTAGAAAATATCCATTTGAAACCACCTAATTTAAATGACTTCTAAATAATTGCGGATCAATTTGAGAAGTCTTGGAACTTTCTAAATTGTGTTGGAGTCATTGATGGTAAACACATTGAGATTAAAAATCTTTCTAATTCTGGGAGCTTATATTACAACAAAAAACATTATTTCTCCATGATACTACAAGCATTAGTAGATAGTAAAGGTAGATTTATAGTAATTGCTGTAGGCAGTTATAGCAGTGAATCAGATGGAGGTGTGTACTCAAATTCTTTGTTATCAAAAATGATTGAGAATGGAGACTTAGATATTCCACCACCAAAAAACCTACCAAATACAAGTATCATTCTGTCACATATTTTTGTGGATGATGATACTTACCCGTTAAAATATTATATTATGAAACCTTATAAAGGTAATGATAAAACAATATATTTTTTTAAGGCTAAAGAAAAGAACAATTTAAAGTTTTTACATATAAAAAAAAAGTAAGAAAATAAATTTTTTAAGGTTATTAAATTTTAAAGGTTATATTATTCATTTTATTTTTACATATTTAACAGGTAAGTTAACAAATATTCAAGAAAATTATAATTATTGCCTTTCAAGGGCCAGAAGAATGGTGGAATGCACCTTTGTCATATTGGCATCTAAATGGCCTATTCTTAATCGAGCCTTGGATAGAAAACAGATCTCCACCTCAAGGATACTCAAGATTCTAAACAAAATAATTATTTATGGAATCTCAATCTATAAAAAACCCCTCAAAGGTTTCTATATTTCTGAATATTTTTAAAATAAATTATCATGGCAATTATAGCTTTATAATTTAATAAATTTTAAAAATATTACTCTATTTTTTTTATATTGATTTGTAATTATTTAATAAAAGAAAGTTTATTTATTATATGTGTCTTAAATATGATTAAAATAATATAAAAGCCCTCCAATGAAATAATAACAATGCAATATAATATTTTTTTATTTTTCTTGGTCACTGTCAAAATTGAAGAGTATTTCAAAATAATTTTAATAAGCTTTTTATTTCCCCTTTCTGATCATCTTTTGCAAGTGTTTGCTCAAGCATGACATTGATCCAAGAATTTGTAGATAATCTTCTTTCTTTCATTTTTCCTATTTCAAGTATTTGCTCAAATAGATTTAGTTTAAAATAATAAAAATATTTACAAATTCAAATTACCATGATCAATATCCTTCTTTTTAATTAATTATTTGCAAGATAAATTTGATCCTATACTAGTTGAGGTGATGTTAAATATATATAATATTATTTATATAAAATATGATTACAATCATTCCTTAAAATTGTAGCTTCTCCACTTGTCTCTATGCAGGAAATTTCAATGGCTATGTGTTAATAAAATCTTAACAAATATTAGTATATTTACCATCTTCATATTGATAATTTTCATTACCATTCATTGGCTCATACATTGCTCTAGCAATATTTGCTTCATCAATTTTAGATATAACAGAATTTGTTTTTTTCAAATTGGTATACTGAATCCCTGGCTCTATAGTTTTTATGTTCCCTCATAAATCAATCTCATAGATTTTTCCATGCAGATTTGGCCATCTCTACTGCAAAAGAAAAATATCTCAAATTAATATACTCTTTAATTACTTGTCTCAATATTGTTTTCAGCTGATGGTATCTGATGGAGTTGATCAAATCTTCTTTAATGATTTTCTAAAAAAATTATTAACTTAATATTTATTTATATTCTAATATATATATATATAATTTATTATTTTAATAGCGTTTCAAAAATTTACTTGTTAATTTTCTTTTTCGGCCGTATTGTAGTTATGTCGCTCTGATTTGTAAAATGCGACAAATTTGGCGGGAATGTCGTGTCGCGTCGCAAAAGCCACTATGAATAGTCATTGGTAATTACATATATTTGTATTTTATCTATGTTTGTGCAAACCTCTACAAAAAGATTTGAGAGATGAAAGAAAAAACTTATTAAAATTATTTTTGATTTATTGTTAAATTATGAAAGTGATCATGAATCAAAAATATTATATTGCATTGTTATTATTTCTTTGAAGAGCCTTTATATTATTTTAATCATATTTAAGAAATAAATAAACTTTCTTTTTATTAAATAATTACAAATCAATATAAAAAAATTAGGGTAATATTTTTAAAATTTATTAAATTATAAAGCTATAATTGCCATGATAATTTATTTCTATAAAAATATTCAGAAAAGGCATCTCTAAATCTTTAGAAACCTTTGAGGGGTTTTTTATAGATTGAGGATTCCATAAATAATTATTTTGTTTATGATCTTGAGTATTCTTGGGTGGAGATCTATGTTTTCTTTATTAATAACCAAATTGTGTAATAGTGCATAAGTTTTTATAATTGTTTCGCTATTGGTGATATTAGTATCCCTCGATTAAGAATACACCATTTAGTTGCCAATATACCAAAGGTGCATTCCACCATTCTTCTGGCCCTTGAAAGGCGATGGATAGTTACATCCTGTTCCCTAATATCTAAGCAATTTTGATTATTTAAAATAAAATTAAAATAAACTTATCATCAATTTTTCTTCTACTGATGTAGGATGGATTATTTATAAGTTTTGGGAATAGTAATGAGAATTCTCCTTCCTCTTCTTTTCTAACATTCAGAATATATTTTCTCCTTTTCATATAAGGATATTAGAAATAATTTAAAAGTTGTTTAGATACCTTTTTTAAAAAAAATAAAATATGCTTGTAGCAACTGTCATAAATGATACCCATTTTAGTAGAAATATCAATCAATTTTATAAATATATAAATATATTAGTTTTTAATTAACCAAATGTCAGTCATTTCTGACAAAGATTTTTGTTTATATTTTTTTTTGAACAAAGAAACACTTTTTTTTTTATGACTTTTCGATTTTTATATTTTTGTGACTTTTAAATTTTTGATAACCTTTTTTTTATGGTAATAAAACCTTTTTAAATTATGATAATATTTTGCGCCTTTAATTTTTTACCTTTGTAATTTGATATAGTTTTATTTAATAAAGATATAGATCCGAAGATTAGTTTGCCTAGCATTTAATTTGATAGTTTGCATTCTGAGTTTAGCTTTATAGTAGAATTTAGTCTTAGTAATTTTTCTGATATAATTAATATTTGAACCTCTTGTTTCCTCGTTATTTTCGGTTTTTTGTCATTGGTGACCGAGACCACCAGGATTGTTTAGATTCCAGGGTTATTCGGTATTTCAAGGTAAAGAAAAAATATTTTATTTTATATTTTGTATCTCACCTCAGAACACAACGCAATCACATTTTTGTTTAAATTTTTTAAAAATTGAACAAGGCCGTTTTAAGGTAATATAAATTTTTCATATAATGAGATGGGCTTTATATTTAATTTTGATATTGAGCCTAGCGTATTTGATAAAATTTCGGAGTATCCGAGTATTACTTATCAAAGTTTGTATCAAATGGTTGATAAATTTGATGTAAATAATGCCGTAGTGACAATTTTATTGTTGGTTCTACTGTACGTGTTATATATTACAATAAAATTTTTGTTTGGAAAATGTACTCTGGGCGCGACTAGAGTATATGGTAATTGGAAAATAGACACTCCGGTGTCGGCTGATTGTTGGAAAAAGATTTCGGTCTTGGAAAGTAGTTTAAATGGAATTTTAAATGAAATCAAGAACGGCAGACCTGAAAAGGTGGAAATGATGAAAGATAATAACGATGATCGTTTGGATAGTGTGGAGAGATCTATAGTTATCCTCCAGGAATTGAAAGAATTAAAAGACATGATTAAGATTATATATCAGGATATGAATACGTTGGTTATGGCTAATAGTAATAGTAATAAAGGCCAAGTGCGTGGTCCGACATGGACAGATGGAAAAAATATTTCCATTGAAAAAAATGGCTTTTCAGGTCATAAGAAAATTTTTGAAGATTTGAAATGTACCCGTTGTGGGTATGTGGGTCACAAGGTAGAGACCTGCGTAGTCAAAGAACAAAATTTTCGTGAAGGTTTTCCGTTAAAGAGATTGGCATCAGAAAATTTTAATGTTAGAAAAATTTCTGGTACTAACACGAATAAATTTGATGTTTTACGACCGAATTATGGCAAATCCCGTTTGTGTTTTAAATGTAACAAACCGGGACATGTAGCCATAAACTGTATCAAAAATTGACTATATGATTGCAAATGTAATCATATAGTAGGTAGGAGATCGGGATGGAAAAAAAATAATAAAGTAAATAACCATGATAATAACCGAAATTTTTTAATTTATGATGATAAAAATAATAAAGATTCTAATGAATTTAAATGGGAGAAATATCCTTTGGGTATTGTTAAATATTCCGATGAAAGGAATATGAATATTTTCAGATGGGAAAAATATCCCAGTTATATAAAAAAAAACAATATGAATATTGTTAAGGAACCACTAAATTCCGAGTTGAATTTATGTTCAAATGAGAATTCTCATGAAACTGATGTTTCAGATGAGATTAATATTGATCCGTCAATTAAAACATATGATATTTTAATGACTGAAAGATTAGTCGAACCTCGTCCTTGTCCAAGAGTTATCGTAAGAGTTGACTCTAGGGATATTGACATGTTGTTCGACACAGGGGCTAGCATTTCTATAATGTCTCGAAGAAATTATTTTAAGTATTGGCCTAAAGGTAAGCTTGAGAAAGAATCTATGTGCGTCAGACAATTTGATGGGTCTGAGATAATAGTTTTGGGAAAAACTAAATTGGGCGTAATTCTTCATGATACCACATTTTTCCTAGATTTATGGGTAGTAAAGAAAGATGTGGAAACCATCATGGGGTGGGATTGGATTGTTCAGTTAGGTCCTTTCAGTAATTATTGGAATATTTTTGCCCTACATAATGGTTCGGTCATAATTAACCCGAAGGACCAAAATATTGCTTATAACGCTCTAAAAAATATCTGTGAAATAGAAGGGAAGGATTTAACCATAAAACAAAATGATTCAACCCATAATTCTGATTGGTATGTAAAGTCCACGGAATTAATGGTTGAAAACAACATTAGCATTGATAAAACCCCAGTGGTGGCTATTGGTATTCCTGAATTACATAAAATGAGTGAAAATATATCTCGTTTAATGAAGAAGTATGAAATAATTTTCGAAGACAAATTAGGTTGTCTTAATGATTATCAAGTAGATATAAAATTAAGGGAAGGATTTGCACCTATTTTCCTAGCGTGTCGTCGAGTCCCTTTTGAATGGAAAAAGGAAATTGACGAAGAATTGGATCAATGGGTTAAAGATGGTATCATTGTTCCAGTGGAATATAGTGTATGGGCAACCCCGTTGGTACCGGTTAAGAAATCAAATGGTAAATTGAGACTCTGTGCTGATTTCAGAGTAACCGTTAATCGATGGGTAGTAGAGGTTAAATATCCTTTACCCCGAATTGAGGAAATTTTGGCCCAGTTGAAGGGAGCGAAATATTTTTCAAAGGTTGATTTTTCGTCCGCCTATTTACAATTACCTTTGAGGGAGGAGATTCGTAAATTATTGACGATCACGACTCCCAAAGGGCTGTTCGCTTTTTGTAGATTACCATTTGGGTTAAGTGTGTCAGCGCCTATTTTTCAGCGAACCATGGCGTCCGTTTTCCAGGGACTAGAGGGTGTATTTTATTACATGGATGATGTGCTAATTACAGGGATAACGCCTGAGCAGCATAACCATCGTCTGGAGGAAGTTTTTAAAAGAATTCAGGGTAAAGGCTTGAGAGCCAGCAAAGAGAAAAGCCTTTTGGGTGTAATGGAGGTCGAATATTTAGGCCATCAAATAAATGGGATTGAGGTGAAGCCATTGCAAAAAAATTTGAAAAATATATTAAATTTAAAGCAGCCCAATAATAAGGCTGAAGTGCAGTCCTTTTTGGGTATGGTAAATTACTATCATCGTTTTATAGAGGATTTTGCGAAGGTAGCTGCCCCGTTATATGAGTTATTAAAAAAAGGCGTTCATTTCGATTGGAAAGTAGAGCAACAAGAAGCATTTGAAATTTTAAAGGGAAAAATTGGGGAAGAGCCAATTTTAGTCTGTTTCAACAATGATTTAGAAATTATTTTAGCGGTTGATGCCTCCAACAAAGGTGTTGGAGGAGCCTTATTACATGTAATTGATGCTGTGGAAAGACCCATCCTTTTTTTTTCCCGAGTTTTTAGGGATGTCGAAACGAGATATTCGGTGATTGAACAGGAGGCCTTGGCCGTGATTTTCGGTTTGACGAAATGCCGTGAATATTTGATTGGTAAAAAATTTGAAATTTTTACTGACCATAAGCCATTAATCCACCTATTCCGAAAGGATAATAGGGAGTTAATGCTATCTCCCCGGTTACAACGTTGGTTGTTATTAGTGGGAAGTTTTAACGTGGAAGTTAGATATCGTCGGGGCAAAGAGAATCATTTGCCGGATATTTTGTCCAGGTTGGGTTCTGACTGTGCAGACCCGGAAATAAATAGTAGTATAAGTGATAGAGAGAAGGCCTTAGTGCGTTCTCTGTCTTATATTTTAAAAGGGGGTCCTACCAATTGGGAGGATTTGAAAGCCAATACTGTGAATGACAAAGTGCTAGGTCAGATAAAATTAAGTCTAACAGGAGATAAACCTTGGAAAAACAAATATGATGCATATAAAAAAATACAGAAAGAATTATCAATTGTTGATGATTGTATTATGAGGGGAAACAGGGCCGTAATTCCTTATAAATTACGGAGTAAAATTATGAAATTATTGCACGCCGGTCATCAAGGTCGAGACAAGATGAAGTCTTGGGCTCGAGAATATGTATGGTGGCCTGGTATGGGCAAAGATATTGAACGGATTACCAGGAAATGCGTTCCTTGTAATGCATGTGCTCCTATGCCCCGTAAAGAGGTAGGGCAGGTTTGGCCTAAATCAAAGAAACCTTGGGAACGTATCCACATCGATTTCTTTGATCTTGATAAAAAGACATATTTTTTAGTGGTAGACTCATATTCTAAATGGATAGAATATGCATTAGTACATGGATACACCACAAAAATTGTTGTGAAAAAATTAAGAGAATTATATGCTCGGTTCGGTTTTCCGGACAAAATAGTGTCTGACGGGGGTCCCGCCTTTGTCAGCGAAGATTTTAAACAGTTTTGTGTTGAGTCACAGACAAAACACATTCTAGCTCCACCATATCATCCCAGCTCGAATGGACAGGCTGAGAGGATGGTAGCCATTGTTAAAAATTGGATCAAAAAGGCTGGAGCCCATAAAGAGGAGGCTTACATGTCTCAATTATATTACCTCAATTCTCGTAATCGAGAGGGAGTTACGCCTGTCGAGTTATTTTTAGGTAGGCGAACACGGGGTCCTTTGGATTTCTTAAAACCAAAGAAGAAGACTATTACCTCAATGGAAGTAAAATTAGGGGTAAGGTTTGCCGTGGGACAAAAGGTTTGGGCCCGATTGTTCGACAATCGAGCAACCAAATGGGAAAAGGGTCGGGTCATATTGAACCGGGGTTCGAAATTAAGTGAAATTTTGTTAATAACAGGGGTGACCGTGGTTCGGCATCACGATCATATGAGATTGGGATAAATAAGAAGCGTCTTATTTGTTTGGGGTACATATGGGTTCGGTTTCCGAATATATTTAGTCATATTGAAAATAGTTCAATATAGACAGGTTGTTGGTCATTTTCAGTTAAAAGCATATTTCAATTTAGATGAGTTTAATAAAATCGGGTTCTTAATATATTTGGTCATATTAAAAATAGGTCCATATAGACAAGTTTAATAAATTTATCAACATGGTAATGATATGGAAAGTTTTTTTCGGTTTGGTTCGTTAAGGAATGTCTTTGTCTGTTTTGTCAAATGAAGATTTGTGTTAATGTTGTCTTGTATTAAATAAAGTTTGATTTTCAAAGTAATGAAAACATGTTTGTATATTGTCCGTTATTAAATGAATAGAAAGTTTTTTTTCTTTTGTGTAAGGAAAAATTGTGTTAATGTTGTCTTGTATTAAATAAAGTTTGATTTTCAAAGTAATGAAAACATGTGTGTATATTGTCCGTTATTAAATGAATAGCAAGTTTTTTTTGTGTAAGGAAAAATTGTGTTAATGTTATCTGGTATTAAATAAAGTTTGGTTTTCAAAGTAATGAAATAATGTTTTTATCTTTCATTAGATTAATAGAAAGTTTTTTTTTTAAAATGTAATGAAAAGATGTTTATCTTTTATTAGAATAATAGAAAGTTTAGTTTTTTTTTTCTGTTAGTTTTAGGATGGCAAAATTTTTTCCTCACTTATTTTTATTGGGGGATTCGCGTGAATAAGTTAGAAAGTATGTTATTTGTTTCAATTGACGCTCCCACCAAGGGATATTATAATAATATTATTGAGAGGAATATTTTTTTTTGTTTTGATACAATATGCTTGCGCCGTAAATCGTGAGTATAAAAATAGTTTTTTTTTATTAAACATAAAATTTTTTTTTAAAAAATAAGTTAAAGTAAATTAGTTTTATATTAAAAATTTAAAATTTTGTAAATTAATTTTATATTAAAAATTTAAAATTTTTTTTTAAAAAAAAAAGAGGTTAAAGTAAATTAACTTTATATTAAAAATTTAAAATAAATCTCCCGTTGCAGCTGATATCCACATATTCCGGACGATAAGATAAATGGAAACTACCAGTCGATTAGTGGATCTAGGGTCCTGCTACATTCAAATTACCCTGATCCCCAAGAATACCGGTATGACAATACCAGCCACGATGGTACTAGATAATTCGATGATGTCTGGAGGTCCCCGTATCAAGAAATGTTTCCATTGTCGAAGCAATGATCATATTCGAAGCCAGTGCCCAAGCTTAGGAAGAGACGGGCGATCGCCTCTAGCCCCTATCAATGACAACACTATTGGGCAATCAACCAGGCAATATCGAAGGAGAGGGGAGGACTCTACGCGGGAGACAGCTCCATGCGCTCCCATACGACAAGCGCCGTCAGCCAACAGGGGTGCCCTGAATGGTACCTCCAGCGGAAGTTCCAGCAGCACGTCAAACCCCCCCATTGACAACATTCTCCCGCGAACGGTCGATAACATTCAAGGACCTACGCCGACGACGTCAGCTTTTTCTGCGGAAGCTACACGTATAGATGACATGGACTTGTGGGAGAATCAGTTACTCTCCTGAAGGCTCCACAAAAGGTCCGCTGCACCCAGACACCTTTTATATTATATTTTTTTTGTTATTTGGCGTGCCACAGCCCATAAAGGGGTGGCATGTCATAAATGATACCCATTTTAGTAGAAATATCAATCAATTTTATAAATATATAAATATATTAGTTTTTAATTAACCAAATGTCAGTCATTTCTGACAAAGATTTTTGTTTATATTTTTTTTTTGAACAAAGAAACACTTTTTTTTTTATGACTTTTCGATTTTTATATTTTTGTGACTTTTAAATTTTTGATAACCTTTTTTTTATGGTAATAAAACCTTTTTAAATT
This sequence comes from Gordionus sp. m RMFG-2023, assembly GCF_954871325.1. Classification (NCBI taxonomy): domain Eukaryota; kingdom Metazoa; phylum Nematomorpha; class Gordioida; order Chordodea; family Parachordodidae; genus Gordionus; species Gordionus sp. m RMFG-2023. Next base: position 9,283,089 of record NC_088777.1, read on the forward strand.
ATGATAATATTTTGCGCCTTTAATTTTTTACCTTTGTAATTTGATATAGTTTTATTTAATAAAGATATAGATCCGAAGATTAGTTTGCCTAGCATTTAATTTGATAGTTTGCATTCTGAGTTTAGCTTTATAGTAGAATTTAGTCTTAGTAATTTTTCTGATATAATTAATATTTGAACCTCCTGTTTCCTCGTTATTTTCGGTTTTTTGTCAGCAACCACTATGAATGCTATGTGGCTTACGACACATCAGCTGCTTTGTCGTTTAATGTCATGTTGTGTTTGTCGTGTCGATCTCTACTGTGAATGGACCCTTAGGCTTCATTTCTGATAAAAATTTATAAATATTTTATAAAAATAATTCACTGCCTAGAGTATTAGCAATATATGGTATATTTTGAGAACTCTTGTAAAATCCGATTATCTATATAAAAATATATCCAATAAAAAATAAATATAAAAACTTGAATTTATTTTATCCTTTAATAAGAAATCAATACATTCTTTCTGCGAATTTTGTGGTTTTGCTATTAAATAAAATAGAAAATAATTTTACAAAATAAAATACCAAATACTATATCCTTACTTTCTATAATTTTAACAATTTCTTTTCTCTAAATTTTTCTTGCCAAGCATTACATGGAAATTAATTCATTACTGTTTTATATTTTTTTTCAAAGTCCATTGAATTTACAATATCTGACAAATCTTTACAAAAACTGTTTAAGGTTGAAAATTTTGTAATAATCTTTTAAAATTTTTGATTTTGATTCATTAAATCGGCACTCAGGGGGACAAATCCCCCCCCCCCCCAAAGCCAAAAAATGCAGATGCCGGATTGTAAAAATGAGGCACAGACATACGGAATCTAATCACCCATTCTTTTTTGATATTATGCTAATTTGTATCATAATATTTTTGAACAAATGGAAGGTTCAAATTAATAAGATTTGGTTTGTTATATTCCATACCAGAAGTGCATATATTAATTTTTATAAAATATTCAAAACTTATATGAATATGACATCCTCTCCTGTTATATTTCTTTTGGTGGTAGTTATTTCTCTCCTAAAGCTGCACATAACATGATATATGCAAATCTGTATGTTAGCTTTAGGAAAACTTTCAAATAAGGCCTACCTATTTGCATCCTTATCCCCTATAATGACATTAATTTGGCCTAGATCATTATATTTTTTAAGGATATCACAACAACTTTTTATACAGTAATAGGTTTTCCCTCTAACAAGCCACAAAGCAGATTGATTGCCCATGTCTGTCTCTAACAAGTAGGATAAAAAGTGCCATTCCTATAAGAATAAATTATATTAAAATTTTAGCATTACATTAAATTTTATATTAATATTTTACATTACATTAAAATTTATTATAAAGGAAAAATGCCATATAATATCACTATATTAAAAATTTTTAATTAAAATAATATATAATTTATTTTACCTTTCCTACATATATATATTAAAATAACTTAAATATTATTATTATTTTCCTAGATTATTGAGTTTGTATGTTGCATCAATAAATACAACTTCAGAATAGCATTTTAGATTGTGGGACATATTAGCATCTTGGTAAAATATGCCCATCAGTTAATTGTTTTCCTCTATTATTTCAACTATGCTCCCTTTTTCTGTTTTAATTCATCACTCACACTAAGATGTATATTAGTTTATGGCTTGTTAAGGTTATTCTCTATTTTGTGAATACTTCTCTAGGTTATCATTTGACCTGTTACAAAATGACTTCCTGAATTTTGACTTTACTACCTTTTATATAAAAATTGCTCAACAAATTGTTTTTTAGTTGGTGACAATTTCCTCTGCTTTGGTAAAACATTTGTAATGTTTTTTCATCTAGATATATTAAAATATATAATTATATTAATATAATGAATCTAACCTAGCTCTTGGTTTGTGTGATTTTCATCAAATTCGCATATAGCTAAATGGTATCCTGTAGCTTTTACTTTTACTAGAAGTATCACTAATTTAAACATACACTCTTTAGTAAGGCTAGATATTTTTTCTAATGCTCAGAGATTTTTTACTAATATAAGTTGTCCGTTTATATTTGAATTGTGTCATCTGCTTCTTAGTGTAAAATGGTTTGAGTAGATCAGACTTATAGATGACAATATTGGTAAAATTTTATTTTTCATAAGTTGATACAGCTTTATTTAAATCAACTATTGAGTAAAACTTGGCATTTACCTACAAATAAAATATAAAAAAAGGATGAAAGATATTGGATTTATTATTAAATTTGATTGTCATCAATAAATTAACTGTCAAAAAATCGTATATAATATATATATTTTTTACCTTGATACTTTCGGATTCTGTAATATTTTACAATTTTTTCACCGAGCAGCAAGCATCATATTGTTCTGCTTTAAGATTTAAATTTAAAGATTATGTATGTGCAATCGATTCCCTTAACCACTGCCACAAATTACCTGCTATTTGCCGACCAGGATGAAAAGACTGGGAAGACATAAAAAATCGGATCTTACAGTTATAGGCTTATCAATAAAAAATCGGATCTTACAGTTATAGGCTTATCAAGAAAAATTCAGAGAAAAAAATTTGTTAAAATTATAGTATTTGGTATTTTATTTTATATAAAATTATTTTCACTATTTTATTTAATAGCAAAACCACAAATTGGCAGAAAGAATTTATTAATTAATTATTATAGAATAAAATAAATTCAAGTTTTTATATTTATTTTTTATTGGATTTATTTTTATATATTATCGGATTTTACGAGAGTCCTCTAAAAAAATACCAATTATAATAATCTTGGCAGTAATACATTTTTATAAAATGTTTATATATTTTTATCAGAAATGAAACCTAAGGCTTATGTCTCACTCATAGAAATGGAAAAATCTGTGTAGATTTTAAACAAAGTATGTATATTAAACGCAATAGAGAAAATTGGAAACAATATATTAGCTTGCAATGATGATATACTAGTTAAAACAACAATCAATATGCTATGCCTAGAAAATAAAGATGTAGATATCGATATCCTGAAAACCTATTTTATACTGGAGGCTTGGAAAAACTTCAAAATTTTTATAAAAATATACTCATGGCTATGCCATGGATGTAATATATTGTTAAATAATGATTTATCAGTCATGTGCGATATGTGTCTTGATTGGTACTATTTTTTCACTATGAAAATATTTAAAAAAACCTCGGAAAAAATTTTGGTTTTGTATTAAATGTCGCTAACTATATTTACGCAATGTGATTGAATTTTATTTTAAACCTAAATGTTGAAATTATTTAATGTTTTAAATTTTTGTTTTTTGTTATATTCGATATAAAAATGGCTGTAATTATAATTGATGTTTTTATAAATTATTTATAAAATATAAGGTATTCTTAATATAGGAATATTAGTTAATTCTATTTATGCCCATAAATTCTATTTGCCCCATGATATAAGTTTTTATTTTTCTAATTACCCCAATAAATTCTATCTGCAGCATAGATGAAGTTATAAGTTTATATTTTTCTAATTACCAATGAATTCTATTTGTACCATAGATAAGGATATAAGTTTATTTTCTATTTACCCCATTTTTGTGGGCATGTAGCAAGAGCCATTTTGCTATAAATATTTAGACATAAATGATGTATTTCTTAATAAAAATAATTTAAAATTTTACATAATTGCTAGTCTATAATAGATCAGAAGACTCTTTTTATATCCATCATGATACAATGCTCCCTTATTTGCCACTTTCATGTGAGTGGTTTTCTTTTGACATCCAGTTATCTAATTCCCCTAATGACCAAATCAATCATCGACATGAAAATAATGATGATAATGCAGAAAATGAATCTGTCTCTACAATAAATTACAGTGGAGGTTATTGAATTTTTCTTTTAACACTTTAAAAATATATAACCTTAAATTAAATTATTATTTTATTTTGAAATTGACCCTTGAAAATTTTTGAAATATTTTTTGGCCTGGTGTTTAATTATTTTGCTTGGCGTGGTCAAATAATTTTATATTAGTTGTCCAGCCTAGCTTGTAATAATTTTAGGGAACTCGTCATATATTATAGCATTTTAATCTTTAAAAAAATTTGCAAAATAATGGTCTGGCCCGTAAAAATATTTTGCAAAAAGCTGTCTTGACCTTGGCCAACCTTTTCTTTGCTAGGCCTTTTTGTTATTTACTCAATCATACAAAGCATTTGTTTTGTTAGCACCAAGGTTTTGGAACATGGACCAAAATTCCAGTTTGAATATCTTTTTTAAAAAATTTCCCTGGAGCTCTGGTATACTAATTTTTAAGGCCGATCTGATATGATATATCACTAATCTCATTTTGTTTGTTATACTTCTTTTTATCTAATATATTTTGATTTTTATTATATAACATAAGGCATTTAAATAATATATATCAAATTTTAATTAAATTATCATTTAGGCTTATATATTCACTTATATTTAGATCATTTATATATATATATATATATAGTAAGATCGTTATAATATTTTTTATTACAAATGTTTTTCTATCCCATTTAGTCTATACATGATCAATATTAATTTTTAGAATTTTTTTAAAATGATTTATTAAGTTTTAAAATTATATATATTCTTTTAAAAATAAATTATGTATTTTATTATATTTTTAATACTTTCAATTATTTAGTTAGTTTTTTTAAAAAAATATCACTTCACATAGACGAGCAGAAAGCCTGCCAGAATGACGGGAGATCAGAATTTTATCCTTAATGTGATTTTTGAATCCGAATATCCACTTTATTTGATGATGGATAAACCAGCCTAAATCAAAAAAATAAAGGGGAAATTTCTGATTTATCCACCATCATATAAAGGAGTTCTAAAAAAATGATTTCCCATCATTATCACCAGAGCTCTCGCTAGTCAGTATTGCTGTTCGCCCCCCCCCTCACTGTTTGAAGGTGGGAGACGGATTTTAGGGGAGCAAAGAAAAGAAAAAAAGAATGAGTAAAAGAAGGAAGAAATATAAAAAAGAGACAAAGATATGAAATATAATAATTGTTTATACTTTTAGACTTGACGAATATAGAGTTTTGACGCACATACATTTGTACCCATATAAAAAGAGAAAATAATATAATAAAATTTATAATATCAAAAATTTTAGCTGTTTCAAATATTTTCAAAATTATATCAACATGTTGCCTTTTATTTGATGATGATGTAGTCTTTTCTTTGCCTAAAATATATCTCTGTTGAAAGCATAATATAGAATTTACTGTTATGGATGGTGAAGATGTTTTCTTTTATTTGATGATGATGTTGTAGTCTTTTCTTTTCCCAAAGTAAAAGTGTGTCATATCTGAAATTTTAATATAAGGGTGTTAAATTTTAAATATAAAAAATATTTTGTAAAAATAAAAACCTTACTAATTTGTAGCGGCAGAATTTAAAACGTCCTGATATACGACATTGAGAGTAAATATTTTAGTATCATTCAAATGTATGCCCTGGTTTTATGTAGGTAATATTTTAATTTTCATATTTTTTTTAATCTGCAACGTGTTAGAGCGATATAGAGCTGAACATGGGAAAACACAGGTTCAGGGGAAAAAAAGGCCTATATTGTCGAATGTTTGACCTTGACTTTTGTTTATAGTGATAACAATAGCAGGAATAATAGGAAATTGGCGTATTTGAATATGAAAGGCAACCGGGAATCGCTTGGGGATAGATCAACTGACAATGAATGAAAAACTCCAGAAATTCTCAGCGATTATCCGTTTCCTTTTATAGAATCAGCGCTATAATATATCTTAGAATTTCCTGGTAGTTTTTGATGATTTCGTTAAATGAATTTAGGGCTATGTTATTTTTAGCGGTTAATATAATTTTTTTAGAAATATGTTAATGACAGATATTTGTATTGCGTTTCAATATATTGAATTGATTAATAAATTTTCTAATAATTAATTTGGGATTTCAATAGAATCTGGAGGGAGTAAAGGATTGTAAACATTTGATAAATACTCTCCAACATTCAAAAGCCAAGAATTATACTCAACATCTTTAGGGGATAATCGCATATTTTCACTCAGGTGGACAACTTTTAAATAAACTAATAAATCAGAAGACTTAAGACACGATTCAATAATATCTGCTTTTGAACTGTTGGAACTGTGTTTGATTATATCTTTAAGTAATCTATCGATACAGCATAAAGCGTATTTAGTCATCATTGTGGCTTCGCCGATAATAATTAATTTGGCGCTTTTAATGACATTGGTTTCAGGGGAATGAAGACTCATGCGAGATACAGGGTTACCAACAATCGGAATAGATAATTTAAATTCACTATGTATCGTTCTACCTCCATTTAAAAGAATAGCGCAATGTCTGTTTTTGCAAACGGTAAAACTATTTGGTTGCGTCCTCTTATATAGCACATTAGGTTATTATACAAAAAATGTTTTTCCCGAACCACCGTGACCATCAATATAAAATACAAAGCTGATCAAAATCATATTTTCAATAGAGAACGATTAAATCAAAAGATGATTTTTGTAAAAATTTTTTTAGAAATTAGTACCATTGCCTCAGATGCCTCAAGATCAATATTATAAATATCTGAGCTATTATAGTAGGTAAAATACCACTCAATAATTTATAATATTGTTTCTCAATAATCTCACCGATTATGATTATAACTTATAATTTCTCAATAATCAATTTTATAAATAAGCAACATCAAAGATTTTATTATTTCATATTTTACATCAAGACAAAGACAATAAAAATTCTTCTTCCACAAAGACAATAATTAATTTCTCCACAAGGAAAAAACCAATCTTTTTTAAATTTCTTTGATTGACATTTTGTATATAAAATTATATATATGTATAAATACATATAACGTGAAAGTTAACTGACATTTCATATATAAATTATATATATATATATGTATAAATATATAACTTAAACATACAAATTCACAACACGCCCACCCTTCAAAAACCACATGTTACATTATCCAAAAATATTTTTCAATTTAATTTATAATATTCAATTCATGTTCATATAATCTTTCCCCTTCATTTCAATTCTCATCATTTATTGGATATCATTTTGCCATAATCTTTTCAATCCTTTCATTTGAGTCATAGCTCTTGGTCATCATTATTCTCCCACTTCTCCATATTTATCTTCCAACAAGTCAGGTGTTAATAAGACATAATGATAAATATTTCATCAAAAATTAATAGTCAAAATATATACCATCACTAAATATAATTTCTTTTCATATATATAATCAATGCGATATTTTGTCTCAATAAAAATTTGAATTTTTCCAAAAAAATTGTTTAAAGTAATCTAACAAAAATATGATTTTAAAGACATAATCATAAATAAGTACATAAAATCTCTATAAATATAATTTTGCTACATATATATCACTAATGTAAGACTTTATCTCAATAAAATTTTATAAAATTTTCATTTTTTTTTTTTAAACAATAAGATGTAATATCTTTAGATCAATCATTGACATTGGTAAACATAAAAATACATGATTTGTGTGACATAAACATAATACAAATATATTCTAATACAATTTAAAATTTTAATTTATACAAACAAAAATATAAAAATATTGTAAAATTTCATAATATTGATAATATCTTCTTTTCTTCCAACATTTAATTACTCTAAATGTTTAATTCCCACTGAATTCTAAATATATTCTCTATATTTTATTTTTTTTTAACCATTATATTTAACAATATTTTTTACTTCACATGTTAATATGCCTCAAATATATTCCCTATATTTAACAATATTTTTTACTTCACATGTTAATATGCCTCAAATATATTCCCTATATTTAACAATATTTTTTACTTCACATGTTAATATGCCTTAAATATATTCCCTATATTTATCAACAAAAATTACATACTTAATATTTAATACATATTAAATTTCCCATTAAAATATTATTCCCAAATATTTAACATATTATCCTGTATTCATTAATATTATCCCAATAAATTATATTAATTAATATTTGAACTAAAAGAATGAAATTTCCCATTAACATATTATTCCCAAATATTTAACATATTATCCTGTATTCATTAATATTATCCCAATAAATTGTATTAATTAATATTTGAACTAAAAGAATGAACCAACTCATATGCCCACTTTTTTTTAAAAAAAAAACCCAAATTGTATATACATATTTGATATATATTTTTTAAATTCTTTCAATACATTCATATTACCATTTAAATTTTCCACAAAAATTTACATGTACTAATTTCATTAAATAACATTCAAATTACCATTTAAATTTTTCACAAAAAATTTACATGGACTCATTCCAATAAGTAACATTCATATTACCATTTAAATTTTCCACAAAAAATTTACATGGACTCATTCCAATAAGTACCCCACTCTTTTACCATTATATTTCCATTTAAGAAATTTTAATTAATGAAATTAATATTCATACCTAAATTCATTTCAGAATTTAAAGGTCTCTGAATCTCATTTATTTCTTTATTAAAAATCTCTTCCAACAAGACAATAAAAATAATCTCATATAAATATACCTTATTTCTTAATCATAAATATCTCATATTTATATTTTTAAAAAAATATCAAAATATTAACACAATTTTCACCCTCCTTATATATATATTTTGCATTCTAATAAGTTCATAATAATATCATATAAATACTAAAATTATTCAAATTAATTAATATTTTACACTAATATTATTTATTCATATTTAATCAATAAAATATCTCTCATTGCGTTGTGTATTACAATTAAAAAAAATTCTTACCAGTATATCCATAATAGTTGAACATCATCCAATTCCATTTAATTCAAATGATACTTTAACATAACATTTGCCATCAACTTTCGGTGTCTCATCCTGGTCACGGCACCAATAAAATACCACTCAATAATTTATAATATTGTTTCTCAATAATCTCACCGATTATGATTATAACTTATAATTTCTCAATAATCAATTTTATAAATAAGCAACATCAAAGATTTTATTATTTCATATTTTACATCAAGACAAAGACAATAAAAATTCTTCTTCCACAAAGACAATAATTAATTTCTCCACAAGGAAAAAACCAATCTTTTTTAAATTTCTTTGATTGACATTTTGTATATAAAATTATATATATGTATAAATACATATAACGTGAAAGTTAACTGACATTTCATATATAAATTATATATATATATGTATAAATATATAACTTAAACGTACAAATTCACAACAGTAGGAACAGGCAAATTAAAATTACAACAACGGAAACCATCGTCACGCAAAACTTTTTCTATATCTGATAAGGCCATGTTAATTGCAACAGAATCTGTATGGGTATGTGCGAAATATTCTATCTAAATTTTTAGCAGAAATTATTTGGATTTTCTTGCTAACATAAAATACCAATAAAGGCAAAAGATTGAAGCAACTATATGGGCATTGAAAATGTTGACGCTTCTTTCATAAATGTTTCCCACTCCTTGTCATCGACCAATAAATTTCTTTTAAAAGCCGCCACTTTAAAAGTATTTAATATAACTCTATTTACACTTCTCAAATATTCAAAACATAAGAGAAGTCTCTTGCCTGATTTAGGATCAACAGCATACATCCTTGAAATTATATTATTTAGTCTTTGTCTTGGTTTCCACTTATTAGCGCTTAAAATATAATAATATGGTATAGTGACATATAAATATTGGCGGGCATTAGCATCATTTTTATTTAGTTTAAACCAGACAGTTAATGTAATATTTCTGCTAGCAGATTTTTCTAATGCCTGACATTCTTATCCTTCCATAAAATATACTGGTTGATGAAATGGCAAGTGTATTGTTAAACGAATGATACCATGAGATCGATCAGCATTCGCTTTTCTAATAATTTCCACATGGCCTCACATGCACTTACATATCGGGCATTTGTATGCATTCTAATTTCATCATGAGATTGAAGCGAATTATTTTAAGATCTATATTAGCGCAGTCGTATCCTTTGTAAACGTACTTAAAAATATATTTGACGGATTTTATTGATATACATGTTTCAACATTTATGTGTGCATTAAATTTTAATATTAGGTATTTGTTATAAGGGATGACGTATCTATTATCGAATTACTTACCTCCGACATGAATAAAACCCTTATCTCTACGTTGATAAAACGGATATCCATTCGCATTGTGTTGAGTATCTTTTTGAAAATCTTTCGGAAATTTTTTATACAAAACCATTTTCCATTCTTGGTGAGTGAGGATTCAAAATACCAGTGGGTCCATGTATCATAAAGCGAGTTACAATATCATATAATCGGGTTCTACATTTTTATCTGGGATATCAGCTCGAATAAAATTATCTATACATTCAGCTGTTTCTCTTTTATTATTTTCGCGTAATATAATGAGCAGATGAGCATGAGGTAATCCACTCTTTTGAAACTCTATGGTATAAACGTATGCCAAACATTTGCCAAATAAATCTTTTTTAATAATATCGTGTAATAATTCCAATTTTTAAATGAAAAACTCTGGCTAATAAAAGTTCTATATGAAGGGTTCTGGCCTTTATAAAGATTTTCTTTAATTTCAAATTGGGATTGCATGTAAATTTATGGCTTATCCAACTTAGAAACGATTGCCATAGCGTCATGATATCGTTCACGAATGTTTCTATAGGACCTGAAATGAAGAAAGCAAAATAATGGCTCTTCCTATAGGAAAATTAGTATTATATGCTTTTGAAATATGATCCATAAGATCTAAATAATCCTTTGCACGTAATTTTGATTGGTTTAATTTTGTATAATTTAAATTATTAGCTTCCACTTGGAGATAAGAATCAGCAACATATTGATATTATTAAAAAAGATTTATTTGGCAAATGTTTGGCATACGTTTATACCACAGAGTTTCAAAAGAGAGGATTAACTCATGCTCACCGGCTCATTATATTACGCGAAAATAATAAAAGCGAAACAGCTAAATGTAAAAATAATTTTGTTCGAGTTGAAATCCCGGATAAAAATGTCCAACCCCGATTATATGATATTGTAAGTCACTTTGTGATACATGGACCCTGTGGTATTTTGAATCCTCACTCACCATGCATGGGAAATGGTTCATGTACAAAAAAAATTCCGAAAGATTTTCAAAAAGATACTCAACACAATGCGAATGGATATCCATTTTATCAACGTAGAGATAAGGGTTATATTCACGTGGGAAGTAAGCCAGTCGATAATCGATAGGTCATCCCTTGTACAAATATCTATTATTAAAGTTTAATGCACACATAAATGTTGAAATATATACATAAATAAAATCCGGCAAATATATTTTTAAGTACGTTTACAAAGGATACGATTGCGCTTGTATAGATCTTAAAACTAATTCGCTTAAATCTCATGATGAAATTAGAATGCATACAAATGCCCGATATGTAAGTGCATGTGAGGAGGCCATTTGGAAATTATTAAAAAATCGAATGCATCATCGATCTCACTGTATGATTCGATTAGCAATACACTTGCCATTTCATCAACCGGTAGATTTTATAGAAGGACAATAACGTCAGGCATAGAAAAATCTGCTAGCAAAAATACTACATAAACTGCCTGATTTGAACTAAATAAAAATGATGTTAGTGCTAATAAGTGGAAACTAAGACAAAGACAAAATAATATAATCTAATAAGTGGAAACTAAGACAAAGACAAAATAATATAATTTCAAGGATGATGCTGTTGATCCTAAATCCTGCAAAATATTTTTCCTACGTTTATTACTACTTCATGTTGTTGGCGTCAGAAATTGAATATTTGAGAAGTTTAAATAGAGTTTTTTGAATGCTTTTAAAAATTCGGCTTTTAAAAGATTGGTTGATGACAAGGAGTGGGAAACACTTATGAAAGAAACGTCAACATTTTAATGTCCATACAGTTGTGTCAATCTTTTGCCTTTAATTGTATTTTTTGTTAGCATCCAAATAACCTCTGGGAAAAATTTAGATAGAATATACCGCACATACCCATACAGATTCTGTTGCAATTAATATGGCCTTATCAGATATAGAAAAAGTTATGCATGACCATGGTTTCCATTGTAGTAATTTTAATTTGCCTGTTCCTACTATAATAGCTCAGAATGATATTTTTAATATTGATCTTGAGACAGCTGAAGCAATGGAACTGATTTCTAAATTAAATTTTTTACAAAAACATCCTTTGATTTAATCGTTCAATCTATAGAAAATAATGATTTTGCTCATCTTTGTTTTTTATATTTACGCTGTATATACTTAAAGATATAATGCAAACACAGTTCCCATCGGTGGTCAAGTTATATTATTGGGCGACGATTTTTGGCAAATTTACCTGTCATTCCAAACAGTTCAAAAGCTGATATAATTGAATCGTGTCTTATGTCTTCTGATTATGTGTTTATTTAAAAGTTGTCCATCTGAATGAAAATATGCGGTTATCCTCTGAAGATGTTGAGTATAATTCTTGGCTTTTGAATGTTGGACAGTCTTTATCAAATGATTACAATCCTTTACTCCCTTCAGATTCTATTGAAATCCTAAATTAATTATTAGAAACTTTATTAATCAATTCAATATATTGAAACGCAATACAAATATCTGTGATTAACCTATTTCAAAAAAAATTATATTAACCACTAAAAATAACATAGCCCTAAATTCATTTAACGAAATCATCAAAAACTACCAGGAAATTCTAAGATATATTATAGCGCTGATTCTATAGAAACCGATAATCCTGAGAATTTACTTAGCCCATTAAATTTCTTCATTCTCAAATCCCATCAGCAATGCCTCCTTATATTTTAAATCTTAAAGTTGGGACAATAATAATGCTTCTTCGTAATATGAATCTCAGCAGAGGCTTATACGCAAGTACGCCTTCTTATCAAAAATTTACATGATAATTTCATAGATTCTGAAATATTAACAGGGACACATAATGGCCATCGCGTTTTTATTCCTCGAATTTATCTATCCCTAAGCGATTCCCGGTTGCCTTTTATATTTAAAAGACGCCAATTTCCTATTATTCTTACTATTGTTAACTATAAACAAAAGTTAAGGCCAAACATTCGACAAGTCCTTTTCTTCCTCAACTTGTGTTTTCACGTTGTCAGCTCTATGTCGCTCTAACACGTTGCAGATTTTTAAAAATATATGAAAATTAAAATTTAACCTACAAAGCACCAGGGCATACTTTTGATTGATAATAGAGTATTTACTCTTAATGTCATATATCAGGATGTATTAAATTCTGCAGCTACAAATTAATGAGGTTTTTATTTTTGCAAAAAAATTTATTTTATATTTACAATTTACGCCCTTATTAAATTTCAAATATGACATATTTTGGGCAAAGAAAAGAAGACATCTTCACCTTAAATTCTATATTATGCTTTCTTTACCCTTGTTAAAATTTCAGAGGCATGTTCTGGGCAAAGAAAAGACTACATCATCATCAAACAAAAGGGAACTTGGCGATATGATTATCAAAATTTTTGAAACCTAAAAATATTTGATATTATAAATTTTGTTATATTATTTTCTCCTATTATATGGTTACAAATACATGTGTCGAAACCCTATATTCGTTATGTCTTAAAGTATAAACAATTATTATATTTCATAAATCCGTCTCCCACCTTCACACTGTGGATGGGGAGCGAACAGCAATACTGACTAGCGAGAGCTCTGGTGACAATGATGGGGAATCATTTTTTTCAAACTCCTTTAATAATGGGGTTATTCGGATTCAACCATCATCAAATTAAGGATTAAATTCTGAACCCCCGTCATTCTGACGGGCTTTCTGCTCGTATATAGTAAAATCGTTATTATCTTTTTTTATTCCAAAATTCTTTCTTATGTAGAATTTATAATCCCATCTAGTCTTTACATGATCAATATTAATTTTTAGAATTATTTTAAAATGATTTAAGTTTTAAAATTATATGTATCTTTTAAAAATAAATTATGTATTTTATTATATTCTTAATATTATCAATTATTTTGTTAGTTTTAAAAAAAAATTATTTCAATTACTATAAAAGAATGTTCTTAATTTATGCATAGATATATTTTCTTAAATATTAATAAATTTAAAAAAAAAAATAAGATTTCTTTTTATCGTATCTATCGGTAAACATTTAATCGTATTGGCTGATAACTAATATTTTTAAATAGACAAAGAATTGGCCAGATATAATAGATCGGTGCATCCCTAGTTCATGGTTTTGGTTCCAACTTCTAGAAATAAAAAACATTCAAACAATAAATAAATTCTCATCGGGCCGGGCCGTATATTTGAAAATCAAATATTTCAAATCGCCATATTAGCTATAAAAATCAAAAATGAACAATATATTTTGAAAAATCCGGGCCGGCCGTGCAAATTGTACCTCTGCAGATCTCTGATATATATGTCATACTGTGATATGAAATGGGGATTTGGATCATTCATTGAGTGTGATTTTTAAAATTTAAAAATCTGATTTGACCGGAAATGCTTTGCATATATCAGAGTACCCGTGCTGTGAATTTTAATAATTTTGCCGTGACCTTTAAAACTTCTCTTAATCTGTATTGATTTTATGTACTTTTTCATATAAATTTTTAAAAAAATATTGCAAAAATTGTTTGAATTTTATAGGGTAGATAACTCTATGCATGTCAGAATAAATTTCCGGTTAAATATTGATTTCAAAAATCGCCCTGAATATATGATTTAGAATCTAGTTATTTCGGATCCCCATGGATTCCATATCCCAATACAATCACAAACTAAATTTTATTAATATGGTTATATCAAAAATATCTATCTTTTATGTACTCAACTCATATATAAATTTTACAATTTATCAAATCAGCTAATTACTTAGCAGTAGGAAATATGAAGTCGTTCATAGACATATGGGATCTGGATATAGATGGGGCTCTCGAACCTCATTTTACCCTTAAACATAAAGGTGGCAAGATTCAAAAGGTTATTTTCCCTTCTTTTTTAAAAAAAATAAATAATAAATTGGTTTAAAAATAAACTAAAATATTCGCCACGCAAAAGTATTAGCCCACAAATTAGTTGGGGTTTCTAAAAAGAACCCTACTATTTATAGTTAAGAAATTATTGGATAAAAACTTTAAAAAAGTTTTAATTATCAACATTTATTTAAGAAAATAAAAATTGAATAATTCTATGTTATGAAGAGCTAAGAACCAAGAAAGCCAAATTAAACTTTTATTAAAATATGAGCAGTACCTATATATCATATGTATTATTGTCTTTAAAAAAACGAAGAAAAAATATAAAGGAGTTTTATCCCTAGCTTGGAATAGAATGGCGACACAAATTTTGGCTTCCTGTACTTCTACCGGATATGTAAATCTATGGGATTTAAAAGAGGGACAAAAATTGCAGGATTACAAGTATCATACTGATAAAGTAAATAAAGGACACGTTATTTTTTTACAACTTTTTAAAAATTAAATCATTTGATTAACATTGTAAATGAAGGTGTTATTGAAATAAGCTTAATAATTCGAATGAATGAATGAATATTCCCTAAAGTACTTGAATACCATGGTACCTGTGTAGAGTTGAGAGAGAGTAATCCTTTTAATATTACCACCATATTGTTTAATGTTAGCCTTTATTCTTTAAATTCCTACTATTCGTACATTTTATTTCATAATGAAAATATTTTATTAGAATGTCTCTGGAATAAAGAAAATATGAAAAATTTCCAAATCATCAAATAATAATGTAATGTTTGTTTATTTTTTATAACTTAAATTTATAGGTAAATAGCATAGCCTGGCATCCGCAAGAATCCAACCTTTTACTCAGTGGATCATCAGATGGGTAAGAAATCAATTATTTTTTTTCGTGTTTACATTATTCATATTTATTCTTTATATGAATAGATTCTATGAATCAGACCCACGTGTAGGAATTTGTTATGGAGTGGGATGATTAAAAAAATTTTTTTCCTAGAAACAAAAACTGTAAATATATTCTAAAAAAAATACTGAACTAAATGATATAAAAATACTATTATAAATGATGGATAATAGGTTTTACGGATCCTTGATTTGTTAGGAAATTTGAGCGGCAAATTTCTAAGCCAATGTTCTGGCGAATATAGAAATATTCTTTAGGATCTCCTGGAGATAAGTTTTCTTTCTATCTCCTCCAGGAAGGAAAACACCTGGTGGCCGAAGTTTAAGATAACAAGAACGAATTTAATATGGTTTGGCTCTGTTTGTTTTTTTATTTCAGCCACCGAAATAGAGTTTTCATGGTTTATGGATTTCACGAATATGTCTATATGTATTCCCAAGCGAGATGGATACCCCTTACACATGGGAGTAAGAGTATACCATCTGTCCTACATCGAAAATATTGAGGCCTAGGGCTTGAGGGTGAGTATGTTGGCTCTTTTTATTTTGAATATTATAAGCTATGCTTAGGATGGTGGCCTTTAGAGAATCGGCAGTATAATGAATGGTGTCCATTTTTTTCAACTCTTATGTTGCAAAGAGAACAGTTGAAAGAAGAAACGATATTGCAACCAGTAAGAAAGACCAATTGATATTCTTAATTGTTCGGGAGATAGATGAAGACCGAGATTTTGGCTGGAGATAGCTTTAATCCACATAGCCACTTTCTGGCAAATCGAAAGTTAGTTAATCCTTCTGGTTGTAGGCTCGATAATATAATTACGAGGGAACGTTCAACCAAAGGAAAATCCCATCTTTCTGCAAACATAAAGAGGGTCGATTGAAGATTTATTGCCACCCCAGAGCTCGAGGGCAGAATACAGGTGTTTATCTGGAAGAATGCATGGGTCAGATATTAAGCAATCTTGGATTTATAAAAAATTTGATTTTCACATTTCTAAGTCAATATTCTGGCGCAGATATTTATTCAAGTCATTTCACTCTCGTTTTCAAAAATGCTATATAGTAGTCATTTTTAAAATTAAAAACGTTTGTAAATTATATTGGTAAAAATAATTATTATGAGGGTTAGGAAAATTTACAAAAAAAATGTATTTAATATAAATACAAATACGTTTAAAAAAATTAATTTATATAAGTACTAAGAACCAAAAAATTTAAAAAAAAAAGTGTTTATGTACAAATGCCTTTTAGTAATAGATTTAGTAATAATTTTTTTCACCTAAGGATATTTTTTATTAACCATTTTTTAAAAATTTTGTTAATAATATATCGAAAAATTTGCAACCAGACAATTTTAATATAATTAGTAATATAAACCGAACCATTAAAGCGGTATTAACGGTTATTATTTACCGAATAAACCGTTAAAAGACTGTGAACCGGGTTTCTTAATTTTTAATATTTTATCTCTTTTAAAAATGACTATTTTATGGTGCCCACCAGCTATCCAAATTAGCGTATAGCATTGCTCTTCAAACATATAATTCTCCTTATTTTAATTGCAACCGCCGGCTCAATATTTTAATTTAGAGAATAGTGATAAAATTTTAAGAAAAAATATGCTTCTCTTTTTTATGAGTAATTTTAATACTCTTATATGCGAAAGGGTTCAAACCGAACGGAGATTATTTTTTCGAACTCTATCATGAACTGTTATTTTAGTCTTAACCTAATTCTGAACCGATATTCGTTATAGAAGGATCCCTGAGGAATAAAAAAACATGATAAACAATTTTAAATAGTTCTCTGTTCTTTATACTTTATTATTGATTTTGGAAGATCCATCTAAATATGGTTAAATAAAGTATTTCATTTTCAGTATGAAATTCATTTAAATAAAATAGAATGAACCATATAAGATCTTGATTCTATTCTCTAACTCGCATCGCACAATTTTAATGATATAAATTATGGATTATACTATTATATAACCTAATACAATCTAAAATACAAATACTCTTTAAAAATTATTCAAATAAATATTAAAATTCGAAATACAAATATTCGCGATACTACCCAACCCTGATTAATACATAATATTATTTACCTTTTGCAACCTTCTATTTTTATAACGCATCAAAATATAATATATATTACCATTTTCTCTTTTAGGAATGCGGTATTAATGGATTGCAGGGTCGATTATTCATGTCAAGAAAATATCATAAAGAGCAATAATGAATCCTGTTACCCCATTTGGAAAGTAGGAAAGGAAATCGAAAATGTGGCTTGGAATGATCATGAGCCCTATCAATTCTTAGTTTTTCCTTTTTTAAATTTATGAATTATTTACCTTTTTTAAAAAACTTTTTCCATTTATTTCTCATTTTTTTTATTTCTTTGTTTAAAAAAAAATTATGTAAAATCAGTTGGCATGCAACGATGGATACGTGATTTGTTACGATTGCAGGAATGTTGGGAAGAACCAAAAAAATTTGTACATCTTAAAAATTGTGGAAGAAAGCTCACCTAACATCGAACAAAGTTTTCACTGTTTTTTTATAGTAAAATAGATTAACTTTCTTTTCATCTTTTATAGTTCTTATATTTTGATAAATCATTGAATGAAAAACTAAATAATGAATGTTTTAATTTATGATTAAGTTTTTATAAAAAAAACTAAATGAATTGTCCAAGGTTCATCCATAGTCGTCAACTGGCCCAGGTTATTAACTTGTCACAGTTCCGAAAATCTTATTAAAATTTGGGACATCAAGGACGCTAATACCGACAAAGGCCCTTCCCTTTTATCCCGAAATAAAATCGGAACCAAAAATGTTCACGCGATCAAGCTTTTACCTCTCGAGCAATACGATTACCACAATCTTGAATCGGACGTTGAAATTGGCGACAATAAAAATAAAGCCGATGACGAAAATGAATACGTATTAGCCTTAGCATCCTTGGGTACCACCAAGCCTCAAATCAAAAAGCTTTCGAATATTACATCTTCCCCTGGCATATCAATCGCATCGCTACACTCTAATGATACCACTATAGCAAATGGTATAATTTTTCAATAAATTTTTAACTAAATTATAAATTTTGGAAATTTTAAAGAAGGAATTTTTAAAAGAATCTTGTAAGGCTTTGCATTTATAACCTCAACATATTTTTTGCTATCAGTTTTGTTTAAAAAAGATTTTATGAAACTAGAGAACGTCGCCATAAAAGACAAGAAAAAACCCACATTCCAGAAAAGCGAATCCCGAAAAACTGGTCTATCAACCGAAAATAAAATCAAGAAAAAAAAGAAAAAGCGAAAAGCGAAAACATAAAGAAACTTAAATCATAATAATAATATAGAAAAAAAAACGATATTTTTGTTTTTAATAAAGTTCTTATTCGAATGTACAATGCGATCAAAATATTTATATTATAATGAATTAAATAACCGATTTATATTATAGCGAAGTAAATGATCATTTTCGCTCATTTTAAGTTTATTTTGAATTATAATAAATAGGCAGTTAATTAAAGTTTTTATAATTATATATATATATTATCTTCAACTTAACACAGGTAGGTCATTTTACATATCTGCAGCTGGTTGTAAATTATAGAAAGGGAAGGGATAAAAATTAAAATGAGGAGTAAACGAATGAAAAAAAACTAGATAAAATAAGAATTATTAATTAAATAAATATATTTATGTGAATTAAAAAAAACTTTTCTATAAATTATAATTTTTTAGGTTATAATTTAAAGGCATACTATTCTTTTTTTTTAAAAAAAAGGTGATGGATATCTATTTTTGAAATCTTTAGCAAAAAAAAATCCTTTATTTTATAAATTATTAAGGTCGAATCAAATTCAGGATGAATTTATTTATCAAATTTTAATATAAGTGATATTGTTTAAAGTAAAATATATATAAAGATTGCTATCTGAATTTATGAGGTTTAATTGGTTATTAAACACAAAAGGATAAGAAAGTGTCTCAATTAGTCCTTCATAAACACTTCGAAGACTTTGCCCTTCCACTATCCTTCAAATCAAGTCATGCCATTTTGAAACCGGATCTCTAAGCTTTTTAATTATTTCTTCCCAATGTTCCCTACTCGTGGTATTACCTTTTGGGCCTAGAATAACGGAACCAACCGTAAATTTCCTAAAAAGTTGAACCTTGTTTTCAGGATCTAGGGCTACCAAGCACGCGAAGAGTGTAGCGCGCCTCTGTTCATCCGGGTTGAGCAAGAAAAGCATGGTAGGTGTAGGCACACCATCATTGATGGTTTCCTTCTTTTTAATCTTTTTAGTTAAATCTTTGCCTACCGCAAGAATACGTTTAAAAAAAATTTATTAAAATTTAGAAGTATAAAAATTGTATAAATTTAATTAATATATGTTATTACTATTTATCTTAGGAAGAAGAAACATTATACCTCTGGGTGAAATTTTATTTTTTTAAAATATAAAATATGTTAAAATATACTTTCAACAATCTCTGAACGGTAGGCGAAGTCCTTCAATATCGGGCCATTCGAGTAGCCTTGGTCTCCCAGGCCCTCTTCGTTATCTGAAGATGACGAGTATTCCCGAAACTGAAAATTGGGCATGAGAAAGTATTTATTGGTGTTAACTGTAGATCCCTCGTGATTTTCTGGGTCGTCGCAGTCTAGGCTTGATTTTGTATCCGTCCTCAAGATTCCCACCAAGTTATCATCGTCGATTTCCTCGCTGCCAAATTCTTTAGAATTTTGCATTTTTTCCTTATCTTTGTCACCCGATTTTAAAAAAATATTTTTTTTGTTTCGATTAGATATGGACGAAGGAGGGCTATTGGAAATATTGGCACTGTTTAAAACTTTTTCCTTGGATCCATCCTTAACCACCTGGTACATCAGTATTTGAGGGATTATATGATAAGTTGGAGTCTTCTTGATGTTTACCAGTTTGCGGTCTAAGCAGAGTGACACCTTGATATATAAACCTTGAGAAAACAGATTATATTTAAGTTTAACCCAGCCCTTAACAAAAAAATTTTTTATAATGTATATTATTAATTCTTATCAAAACCTTGAATATTTTGCGCGAAGAATGGGAATCGAATGTTTCTAATTTTATCGAAATTTATTTGCAGACGTCCGGATGTTGGTAAGTACCGTAGAGTTATCAAAATTTGACCTTTTGGCTATATTATATATTGCAAATTATTGTAATTTTATATATATAATTAATTAAGCATTTAAGATTAAGAGGAAAAATAGTCTATACATTGTAACTCTTCTACCTGTTATGTGATATCCTTTCAGTAGTCTAGCAAGAGAATCCTGAGATTTCAAGTAGGGACAGGGCAAGCAGGAGTTTAAGTATGTATTTTAAAATTTTTATACGCTATCTTTTTGTTAATATCCCTTAATAAATTTTTATCTCCGATGACTATAATATTATTTTAAAAAATATTAGAGAAATTTTTTTGATATATATTCAAAAACTTATTTTACTTATTTCTTAGTAGTAGTATAAAAAGATGGGAAATATGGAAAACGTTTCCTATATGAAATAAAGTTTTATTAACATCATCGAGCCATTATCCAAATTAACATCAACTAACTTATTTTTAGGGCTGAGATTGGGCCCAACCTAAAATTTTTAATTGAAAAATATAAATGAAATCGCATTAAATAAAATTAATAATTGTTTGTCCTTCTCGCATAATTAAATATTATTTTATTTTAACCAAAATAAATTAGCACGCCATTTGCTATTAAGCCAAATCTCTGCTCAAATTAAAATAAAAAAGTTAGCCAGAGCCCGGCCCATTTTTTGCTAAAGAATTTTAGAGATTTAAATATAACCTTGGTGCGCGAACTTAGCTTCTTAGTTAATGTTATTGGGTTGTTAAACTGGTCGGGTGTAAAAACGGAACTCATATTAATTTTGCAATCTTTAACGTTAGCATCCATTTTTCCTGTACCCTGTTTAATACTATCGTTACGCATTTGTGGTGACGCTACCGATGTCCATTTAAGTTTCAATGGGTACTTAAAATTTTTACTCAACAGTTGGCCTAAGTTCACGATAATCTCCCCATTTTCGTTAAGTCCCCCTATTTTGGTTTTGGCAAACAGGATCAACCTAAACACGCAATGATCCAATCTGGCTTGAACAGTTTGTTCTAGCCATTCGCTACCTTCTTTCCACAATAATTCATCATCTTTTAGGCTGTTCCTAATATCATTATCCGCTGAATTCAAAATATTAAGCATCTTTTGAGCATTGGCTACCTTATTCACATCTTTAGTTATTTCCATCAATGGGAAATGATAAGCCACGCATTCGTCAAATACAGTAGGTGTACTATCACTTTTACAATTATGCATATTGGTTAGGAAAAAATGGCGTGAAAATATTTGATTTGGGGACGCTTTTTTGCCACATGTGTTGATTTCATCTGATTGGCTGCCTTGATCCCGATCTATGGTTGGATGGTCGTAAGATACGTGCACATGGTCATGTGACTCATAGTAGACTCTTTTGAGGATTGCCATAAGGTCTGACCTATATTTTGGCGGGTGAACATTTTCTAACAAGGTTAAATGGTGAAAGACTCGATGACGGCATTTCTGCGAATGAAACCATCTTTTTTTTATGACTGGTTGAATTTGTTACTGATAAGGTTCCATCTGTAACATTAGTCGTAGCATCTAGATCATCGTAAGAGTTGCGCTTGTAGAGTTTAAGTTTGTCTTCTATAGAAATTAATACAGCAGTTTTCATTGGACTTGAAAAAAAACGATTTGTTATATCCCAACATTTCCTAACTGTTATATTTAGAAATAAACCGGTATTAGGCCATTTATCCAGGTTCGATTCTAGTTCGAGGATTAAGTTGGGAACATCCATTTGAATCGTGAATTGAGCATAACCCCTGAAAAAGCTTCCCCTTTGATATTTGCGCTTAAAACAAGATTCATCATTATGGATTTTTTCTTTAATTCCTTTGTTCCATAATGCCTCGAAGGGCTTAGTCAAGCATTCCTTTAACTTACTATTGCTAAATTTCAGTTTCGAATCCGCCTTTAAAGGAATCTGTTACGAAAATTATTTTATCATTTAAAATGTTTTTTTTTATTAGTATAAATGAAAATTAGCAAGAAAATATAATGAAAAATTTATATACTATACTTAAAATTTTTTTTTTATAAAAAAAATATATACTTATAATAGAATTTTAATAGAGCCATATAGCCGCTGATGGTTACATGGAAAATTTTAGAAGTTATTATTGAGAATAAATATCCATAAAACTTTACTTTTTCTAAATCTTCCAGAGAACTATTAGTACTGGAAAATTCTAATTCATCCCCTTTTGCCCTCTTCCTTCCATTACGATTTAACCAGGATTTATCACTAGCAATTCCAGCAGAAATCATTGGATATTTTTCTCGAATAAATATTTAATATATAAATGTAATCATTTAAAATGGCATTTATTTTTCATATTTTTTCAGGATGTATATAATAAACCTATTTTTTTTGCTCCAAAAAAATATATGTTAAAATTATATTTGTATTATTCCCCCTTAAATTCCGTATTAAAAAAACTGAAAATGACTTAAATATTAATTTATTTTCAACCTCCACCCCCCCCCCCCCCCCCCCAAAAAAAAATAAACTTTACAAATTATATAAATACAATCTATAAATAAATTATAATACTTTTTTTTCCTAAGCTATCAATCGAATCATAACTCCCCTTTTTTCTTCTACATTTCGCAAAGGCTACAATCAACAAATACAATATAAACAGAGATATAACGCATATCACTACTACAGATGCTACGATGATATAAAGGTTAGATGGGGTGGTCACTGATGTCGCCGACTTAGAGGTGTAGATTAGAAGAATGAATAACATTTAAAAACATAAGATTCCTTCCAAATGAAGAGCTTATTTTAATAATATTATTTTATTTTTTATCCCAAATTAGATGTTTTCTTCATGACGTTAGCTGGTAAAGCAAGTAGAAAACTCCGATGTCTTATGGGTGAAAGTTTTTCATTGCTGGTTTGATGGGTGCCTAAATGTAGCCTGTGATTTAAGATAATAAAATGGATTATTATGTAAATTAGTAAGTCTATTGACTAAGATTGGAGGGATGGGGTATCCGATGACACAGGAACTCTCACATAAAATTGGTCAAATATTTTAAAAATCTGTTTCTTAGTCTAGTTTTAAATTCGACAAATATCTTATTTTTCATCTTTGCGGGCTGTACATAGATGGGTTGGGTTAATAGGTATTTATTTATATAAAAATTGATAGATTTGAAAAGCCAAGTAAATTATATAGTAAACTGGTAAGTATTGGTAGTGGCTCAATATTGGCGAATCGGCTCAATCTTCAGGCGCTTGCTGGAGAAAATTAGTTAACATTAATGTGTTTTAATTTATATTCATTTCTTTCAAATTTGAGCTGCTATCTTTTTAAGAAAACCTCAGAGGCCAAAGTGTTAGTTTTCGGCTAAAACTTGTTTTATCCGATTTTTTGACCGGCTAAAAAATGACTTAAACGGCTAAAAATATAGTAATTACCCAACAGGTAAGGTAAAAAGAGTGATTTATTAAATTTGCGGTATCTTCTTTATATTCATTACCACTAGAAACTAAATAATATAAAAATTGTATTATAATAAATTTACAATTATGCAAATTACATTATATTGATAGTTAATTGTTTCGAAATTTAATTTCTTCGCTCTAAAACTCATAAAAGGAAAAGCTTTCCAATTATATTTTTTTGTAAATGTCTTTTCATACAATCCTTCACAGCAACACAAGTTTCGCTAGTTGCATACTCAATATTAGCAAATAAGTTTAAAATCATAATAAATATTATCCTGTGGTAGATTTGTTTTACTAATATTGCCCTTTGACATTGTTGTAGCACTACTTGTCCACCATACAACCAGAAATAATTTACAAATCATTTAAAAAAATATCTACCTTAGCTCATGGCTGAGGTTAGCTTTTTTACAGCTCTCACTAATACTTTTACATAATTTGAAAAATATGTAATTGTATTTAAAGAAAAGTTAAAAGTTAAAAAATAATTAGGATTAGGAGGGGGGAGGAGGGAGGAGGGGGGATGTTAGTATGTAAATTTTTATTCCTAATGAGATTATTATATCATACCCCCATTTTAGGAAAAGAACGAGATAAAATTAAATTTTAAATTTCATCTATTTTAAATAATTGAAATATATTATATTTAGAGACATTAAAGGAACTTTCCGGACACGTTCTGGGAATAAGAACTTTGAGGAAATTATGGAACGCGGAATGGATTGAGAACGTTCATTCTGGCAAAGATTCCTTTGCTCTCCATTACAAAATTATTAGTCATTATGACTTTCCAATTCCCAATTTTTCCCACCGATCAGATCGAAAATGTTTTCAAAAACTGATCCTTTTTTTTAAAAAAATCGTTCATTTTTATATAAATATGGTTAAATATGGTTGCAGGAATAAAACATAGTTTTTTATGCAATTGATTCATTATTTTTTTAAAAAAATGAGTCGATTTTTAAATGATATCGGATCGATCTCCCGATTTTTATCTAAAGTGACCAATATCTCTGCCGATTTGATATATCGGATAGCTCTAAATAGAAATTTTCATGAATTGTGGAACGGAATGGAAAAGCTGCCAAATTAATTCGAATATTAACTCTTCATATTATCATTTATATGAATGGTTAAATTACTCCCTTAATTCTAGCCCTCCCTGCTTTTCTGTCAATCACCATATCTATTCATTAGGGTTAAGCTACGTAAATCTTATACAACATCATTTCATTTTTTTTATTTTAGTGCCCTCATCTAAGTTTAACTCCAACATAGCTAATTCTTTTCAAATATAGCATGACGTACTTTTCTTTTTCTTAGCCTGAATTAGAGTGATCATCAACGTTTTAAGTGACTTACTTTTTCGCAAGTTGCTAACTTACCCAGCAAACATTAATTACTCTCATTTTGGTTATAATTATAACCTTTATCTCTGCTTTTAACGCAGCCTCTTTAAAAATTTTAAAGAACTCGTCAAAGAGGCAAGTATGCATTAATTAGAACCTACACACGCAGTTACTATAAATTCAATTAAGAGTATCATTCAGACTCTGAATTTAAAAGCATAGAAGCAATCTATAAAATATGCCAGAGAACAAAGACTTTTTGCAGATATTGGCGTAAAAAGAAAGAACATATATTTCAGATAAACTGTATTAAAATATTATTTTTTAAAAAATAATATGATCGATATGAATTTGTCAATCAAATAAAATGAAATACACATTTTACCTAAGATTCTATTTGAAGGAATAAAAAGTAACTGTTGAAAAAAAAAATTAAAATTATAAAGATAAAGATAATAGGGTAAAAAAAAATTCTTTCTTTCTTTCTTACTTAAACTCTATCTCAATTTATAATTTATGAAATTGATTTTTTTTTAAAATTGTATTACATGTCTTTTTATATTATTTAACAAAAAAATTCAAAATTTTTGATTAAATTTGAAAAATATAATTAAAATCAAACGTCCTTGATGTCCTTATATATTATTTTTTAAACCTAAAGATAAAAGAAATAAAGAATATGCAATTTTTGGACCATTTATATCAGACAAATTAACATTTTCATTAAAAAATTATTAATCAAATTTTTCTTTCTTTTTTGAAAATTAATAATTATATAATCAAACCGTTAAAGTGAAACCTGTGTGGTGATTTATGGTCAAATTAAGGAGATACCCATATAAAGTATAGTTACAATTAAAGAAATTTGTATTATTTAAGATAGTTTGACTGGAGTTAAACACGATCATATAAATGAATAATTTTTATTATTAGTAATACCAAAATTTACATGGTTAAATAACTAAGATATGTTTTTTTTATCCATATCTAGATAAAAAAAAATATTCATATGTAAAGATTACCATCAAAAGCTAATTTGGTTCAAGGGTAAAGGGTTTGACAACATTTATTTTTCATTTTAAATATTAAAAGTAAAATTCTAATTCAATATAAGATAAATATATAAAGGATCATGCAAAAAAAAATATATTAATTTATTGAAAAATCAAGTCAGTTTGGTTTTGGGAACTCTACCTCTCTTTTTTTGGCCAGCTAGTATTAGTTTAGCCAGAGCTTGGAAACGTTACCCTCGAAACTGAGACAAATCTAGGAATGGAACTAGGACCAACAACTAGGTATGTGAACTCAAACCAGGGTTCCAAAAACAAGGACCGATTTATGGAAAACCCATAGAATCCGGGGTAACATAGACACTGGGCGGGTTCAGACCTCTTTTGAGAAATCGGGTCTGATGAGTTCCACTTATAAAAATTGCACGCTAAATTGGGTTTAAAGTTTCTGAACCATTATTTTGGTTCACCTGCCGAACACTCTTTTAAAATTTATAAAATCGAAACCAGAAGATATTATAAAATTTTTAAGGAACCAAAATTGTTTTAAAATTATTTGTGATTCATTTTTAACAAATGATTAATATTATCATTTTCATTATTGCATATTGCATATTTTAATTTATTTATAACTAGTGCTATAAAACATTTTTTTCAAAAGCGAACGCGTTTTGCGTTAATCGTTCATTGACAAAAATCGAACGTGTTCACGTTCGTTCAAAACTTTATTAATAAATATTTTTCAAAAATTTTATTTAATATTTAATTTATACGATATATATTAGTCATGTCTAAAATTAAGAGTTAAAACCGAATAAAAAAATTATTTTATTTATTAAAAAAAATTTCTTATTAATTTTTAACATATAAAATCTTTTATATATCATATAAAAAATTAAATTATTTATAAAATATATAAATTTATATTACTTTAAATTGTGCACAACTATTAAAATTTAAAACCTTAAAGATAATAGCAAAATTTCAAATAATCACACTAAAAATAAATTTTAAAAGATATTAATTATCCATTTATATAAAATATAATATTTAACAATTTTTTACTTTATGAATCTATTCTATTATAAATCATAATAACTTTATAAGCCTATGAAATACAACAGTCTAAAAAAATTATTAACAGGATACTTATAGTTATAATATAATAATATTGCAATCAAGTATCTCTTTAAATTAGAACTTGAAGATTTTGAAACTCATTTGGTTAGGATAGAATTAGTTTATTGAATATATAATGTTACTGTAAAGTATTTATTACATTTGGGCCATGATAATCTTAATATAAAATATAATTAATAATATTCAAATTAATAAACTATACTATGAAATAGTGGCTGGTTAAAAAAATTCAAATGTGATAATGGAAACAGCTGATTAAAAAATCACCCTTTTTTCTTAAAAAATTTGGACAAATATATTTTTAAAAAAACGAACTTCCTTCACGAGAATACAACATTATTTATAACCTATTACACAATCCTTATACTAATCGATTTATTTCGATAAATCTCATTTTAAAAATGATGAAAAGGGATCGAAATGTTTTAATTTTACGATCGAAATTGCCAGCTTCACTAGCCCCCCCCCCCCCCCCCAGTAAAATTTATAATTGGAAAAAAAACAATTTCAAATAAATCTTGTTTTATTGAAAAAAACTGTGCAAAATTTTACCATCTCAAAGAGTTATACAATCTTATATAATACTCCTAATTATAAAAAATCATATATTTAGAAAAATAATCTTAACCTCTACCACCCCCTCCCCCAATTTTTCTCGTAGGACAAAAAGTATGAAACCGCTTATATTTTGAGAGCCTAGTTAATTTTATGAATAACCCCAAAATATAACAGATTTCTTTGATATCTTTGAATATTTAAAAAAAACAATAATTGGTCACAATATTATTAAATTTTGAATAAAAAAAAACAAACAGTTGATTAAAATACATGGAAATTTTGATTATAGATGGCAGAAAGGTTTGAACATCTATTAACAAAGTCTCGAGGTCTGCATAATATTATTTTGGCTAAAAGCATAAATTAAAATGGAAGAATCTAGTTGTTTAACAACACTAGTTAATAAGTTAGAATCCTCACACCCCTCCATATGGTCTTGATGTAGTTAATAAAAAAAATGAACAGGTTTGATGGGAAATAAACAAATTCCCTAAGAAATTTAGAAGCAATGACTCTTACTAAAATCGTAAACGTAGATTTTTTGAATGAAAATTTTATTGATTCAAAATTGAAATTTAAGAAATATTTTAAAATAAAATTTTCACTTAATTTTTTTTATGGCTATAATTAAATTATATTATCCAAAAATAATATTATATATATATAACATTCTTTTTCCCATTTTTTTTTTTCAAAAAAAAATTAATTATTACTAGGGATAATTTTAAAAATTTACTAATTTTTACCGTGGTTATAATTAAATGACCCCAATATATTATCAAGATGTGTTGAATTGTATATTGTAAAAATATCGATTTTCTAAGAAGAAAAAAAGAAAGAAAAGGAAAAAAGAAAATAAAATAAAATAAAAGAAAAGAAAAGAAAAAGAAAAAGAAAAAGAAAGAAAAGAAAGAAAGAAAGAAAAGAAAAGAAAAGAAAAGAAAGAAAAGAAAAGAAAAGAAAAGAAAAGAAAAGAAAAGAAAAGAAAAGAAAAGAAAGAAAGAAAAGAAAAGAAAGAAAGAAAGAAAAGAAAAGAAAAGAAAAGAAAAGAAAAGAAAAGAAAAGAAAAGAAAAGAAAGAAAAGAAAAGAAAAGAAAAGAAAAGAAAAGAAAGAAAAGAAAAGAAAAGAAAAGAAAAGAAAGAAAAGAAAGAAAAGAAAAGAAAAGAAAAGAAAAGAAAAGAAAAGAAAAGAAAGAAAAGAAAAGAAAAGAAAAGAAAAGAATAAGAAAATATACATATAAAGATAAAAATATTTAATAACAGTATTTTATTTGGTTTGAACCAGTTATTCTGTTGGCATTTATTATAAAAAGAATTGCCAATTTATTTTATTATTTCTCCCAAAAAAGACTGTAGAAATATAAAAATTTTGATTTAAAAAAAATGATATATCGTTTTTATAATACTAAAGGTGAGTAAAGTATATAATATTATCATTCATTACATTACAAATTAGGGAAAGTTTTTTTTTATTCTTATAAATTATTAAACCTAATTGCCAAGAAATGTCTATGACTTACTTAATTGTCTCTAATAACTTGAATTTCTAAAATAAATTCAACTGTTCTGAGGGTTTTTAATTTTTCCTATTTGTTATAACTCATGTTCAACTAAAATCATGGGTCAAAAATTGTAGTATGCGACGCACTCTTTATAAGGAATGTGGTAATAAACTTGATTTAAAATTCATAGCATTACATTTATGAACATAAGCGGACAAGAATTTATAGCACGCTATTTAAAAATGGCTGCTTTACAATAATAGGTGTATTTTTAAGTCATGGCTAAGATATAGTTAGATCATGCTGAGTTGGAAATCTTTAATTTAATTTTAGTGTTATATTTGCAAGATTTAAAAAAAATATATATTTAAAAACAATCAATGGCGTAAAGTGGTTGTTGAAAGCCTCTCCATGGAATTGCAATCTTCTCCATGGAAAATATGATTAGGTAAAATTTTATGTGTTTCATAAGACTTTTTATATTGATGTCTAAAAATAAAATTGCACTAATTTCTTTAAAATTTATAAAACCCCTTCCGTAATTTTTAACTTCTATTCCTACTAAAATAATCATGTCAGAAATTTATTCTTCTATTTAAAAAGTACGTAAGATGCTATAATTTAATTTATATGGAATCGGCGTTTGACCTTTTATATTTCCAAGTGTATTCTCATAGTATTAGTATTATCTAACTAAATAACGGCGCTATCTTAGAGCGCTCCAAGAGTAAAGAATCATCTGGTTAATTAATTCATTGTTGATATCCCATTGTCCAAAGATACTACAAGTCTATTTGACTACTTTTATGATATTGCTATTAAATATAAAAGTATCAAAGTTACAGCCAGAGATATCGAGTTTAGTATTTTAAAATACTCTAAAAAGTAATAATGAAAATAAATTTTTTTTATTATAATTGCTATAGTATTTTTATATTTTTAGTATCTTAAATCTTGATACCAATTTTAGAATTTTTTTTTATTCTGCTAATAGTTTTTCTATTTATAAGGATTGTGAATTATTAAACTAGAGTGTATACCAGTTAAGCCTTACATATTGGTCTAAACTTTAGAATTAATGCTAATAAAAGTTTGACAAACTTTATAAATTAAAATTTAAAACTAAGCCCATTGATAAAATTTTCAAGATATATGGCTTCAATTGCATTTTAATTGTACGGCTGGCCAAAATTTTATAGTATATTCCTCTGTTCCATAATGTATTGATTAAAGTACATATGGAAACTAAGGATGTACTAAATATTGGGATAAATTTTGGAATTTGCTTCCAATTGACATATTTTGACAGGATAAATAAAAATAATCATGGAAATGGATATAGAAAAATCTGATTCCTGAAATTCTTAGGTAAAAGTGAAATATTCGTGCAGTACAACGAGCTTTAAAGCGACGAAAGGTAGGATTAATATTCCGAACACAAGACCCCTGATCTAAATCCAATAGATTATCAAATGTAAAACTAATTAAAGACTTTAGTACCTTTTAGATATTTAGCCAAACTTTATAAAGTATGGCCATTATATTTGCAAGAAAAAATCAATTTACCTTTCTATCAGTGGAAGATGAGATTTTTAGGTATATAAAAGGACCGATTCAACATATATATTTAGTTCATTATATTTATAAATTTTAATTATTCCATAAATATATTTTTTTACTCGATATTGGTTTCTTTATTAGAATAAGCAGATTAATATAAAAATAGAATATAGGAAAAAGGATAAGGGATTTTAAAAAGAGGATATCTAAAAATAAAGATTTAAAAAAGGCGGACATCCAGCTAAGTCCAACATAATGGGAACTCATCTAACCCTTTTTTGAAAAAAATAAACATTGAGGGTCTTGAGTTATTTTTTGCCAAATTTGAACATTTTTTATCTTAATTTTCTTTTAAAAAAACGACTCCAATAAAGTTTTAATAATTTTGATATGTAAAAAAAGAAAGCTATAAAACTATCGAGGATATATTAAATAATCAGAGCCTTGTGGGTGCGAAATTTTTGAATTATGTTCCTCCTCCCATTGAAATTCCCCTTTTCCATTCTCAGCGAAAAAAAATAACAAATTATATTTAAAAATTAATTTTAAATTGGTCATTTATGGTTTTCACAATAATTTATTAAATTAATTCACTTTATGCTGGATATTCCTTATCTATAATTGATAATCCTAAGGTAATTTAAAACCACTATGGGGTGTAGAATAAATATTAGCGAATATTATTAAAAGTAAGATAACTCGCCCAAAATCCTACCCCAAAAGTTTGGTAAGAATGAAGGAAGAAGTTTCATAATTTCCCCCTTGGTAAAATCTTGGTTACACCTATGTAGTCTACTATTAGTCTTAATAGTAGTGAGAAGTGGAGCAGACGGGATCAGACAAAAATGGGGAAATTTAACTGGGCTCAAAATTTCTGCCTCTGCAGCTGCTAAATATATATAAATTCTCTTTAAAAAAATTTACCTCCCCACTCTCAAGGCTACCCCTTTTAAAAAACAATTTCGTGTTTATTTAATTAAAAAAAATACATATATTATTAACTATTTTTACTGCAAAAATTAAGAATATATTATGAATTTGTTCCGAAACGATTTTAGATCTTGAAAAAGGAAATAATATGCCGATTAAACGTAATTTTATATTTATTAGATAAGGCATTATATTATTAAATTTTAAAATGTTAGTTTTAAAAATATAATTTTGTCTAAATTTTCTACCTTTTTTAAGGTTATTTTTTATATTTATATTTATGTATTTTTTTTTCCAATAAATAAAAATAACGATTTTCTAAGTAAAACTTCCAGCTGATTAAATAATTTCATTACACTCTAAAAAAAATTTTGATTTCACAGGTATATTAATAGAAAAATATTTATTTTATATATAGATCAATGCCATATTTAATTAAGTAGAGAACGGCGGGGGAGGGGGGTTAAGAATAATCAATCATTAATGGGTTAGTTAAATCTTAGTTTTAAATATTTATTTTTAAATGGATGGACACTATAATAGATAATATAATAAGTTATTTAGTCATGAGATATATTTTAAAATAAATATTAATTTCTGAAATATTGAAATTGGTTCCAAATATCTTATCCAATTTTTATCATGTATAGTATTTTTATTTATCACAAAATATGTCAACAAAAAATTTAAATACGAAATAAAATTCCAAATTAAATAATATAAAGGTGAAATTTAGTGTAAAATAATAAGAATAGGAAGAAAAAGTGAATCTAGCGAAGGTCTTGTGGAGAGAAGGCTGCCATTAAAACTTTGAAAATTTGCTTTAAGGATATAATGAAGCTTGAGCCCATGCTGTTTCATTGAAATTTGAATTCAAAATATTTTTGGTTAGTATTCTTTTTTCATAAATACTGAGAGGGATAGGATATATAAAGATAGGCACTGAGCCCAGAACATAATGTATAATATATTAAACAAGAAGGAAGAATAATTTATGCGAGAGTAGCAAATCAAGAAGGTCACCAAACCTAAGAAGGATATCAAGAGTAGAATGGAGGAAGGCATTGATTGCCATTATTCCGCCTACTGGGGAAGATGTGTTAGCTTCTCCTTGGAGGTAATTTTGAAATTGTGTGGATTTTGATCGGAGGAGTTTACCTGCACAAATTCTGATTTTTTGGGGTTGAGAGACCAACAGCGCATCTCATTTCCTTGATAATATGTACAGCCTTATAATTTTCCAATTGTTGTCCACTAATGATTCTGTCATTAATATAACAAACGTGGAGTGAAAGTGAGCATTCTGAATTAATGGTTAGAATTATATTATTGATTGAACAATATAAAAGGGATCCTGATCACCTCGTTGTTGACCTCGACTGAGAGTATTTTTTGAGAGTTGAATTACAAATTTGATAGAAATTGGTAGCAAGAATAGATAAATTTGGTGTAGCATGGGAATGATGAGCTCGCTGAATGCAAGAATGAGTTGCGGGATGTACGCATTAACAAAATCAATTTTGATAAGTGTTTCATTTGTGGGATTTTAGGTTTCTGTAAGACTATAAGTCTGGCTCCAAAAAGAATGGGGAGACAAAGCTGGAAACATTACCATATAAGATTCTGTTACACAAGTTTTTTAACAAAATAAACGATTTATATATGTCAGATGCAATATGTTTTTCCAGGCAATGTGTTATTATTTCAACTTTGAATCATTTTTAAGCCACTTTTTTAAATTTAAAAATGGGATTTTACCAGAAATCAAATTTTTCTTACAATTTATAAGATAGACGTATAAACATGCTGAAACAGATTTCCTCTAAAATCATATTTTTAAATTTTAAAAAAGCACTTCAAAAATTAATTTAAAGTTGAAAAAATGACACATTGCTGGAATAATATATCAATTAAAACTACGTTTTCCATAAGGCTAGTAGAATTATCTAATTAAAATTCGACTAATAATTATTAACAGTATAACTTAAAACTACTATACCTTCTTTAAAGAAATTTTCCCTCTGAGGTATGTAAACATCCTACTAAAGCAACTATATCCAGAGCACGTAGTACTCTTAAGTTTTTTTATCGGGATGGGTAAATAAAAAACTAAAATACTAGAGTAATCTAAAATGTGCGCTAAGACCTCCTTTCGTAATAATTGGTTTAATTGTATTTGTAACATAATTTATCTCCAAAACCTCTAATTTATTATTATCATAAGCACCAAGCTCTTTACAAGCCGTTACTTTTGGCCGTCTAACTCGTATAAATTTGTTTTATATTAATTGATACTTGAGCCGTATAATCTTACGATGGACTTACTTTGGGCCAGGTTGGTAGTATTAAGCTAAATTTAAGCTATTATTTTCCATAACATTTATTTGAGATTTGTTGAGGGGAGGGGAGGGGGGCTATAAAGAATCCGAAATTTTAGCATATTTTACAAGGGTATATCAAGGTTGAGCAAATCCCTTTATGTGGATGGTCACATTTAAAATATCTATTTTTTATAAAATATTTTCCATTTAAGTTATCATCATAATAATAGATGTTTCTGTTAAGGCTTTGATTGTTGTACAAATTTCAACTTTAATCTTTTTAAACTGCTTAAATTTATTAATTCCTACTTGAACTACTCGCTTCAACCTAGTATTTTTCCAGGGCCAGGACAAAGCGCATCATCTTAATATTTATGAGCATTTTCTGCGTAATTGGTTAGGAGGTAGTTGTCCAAAGCTAGTATATTAATCTCATAGCCACGATGATAGCTTCCTCAAAATTTAAACTCCAGTCATAATTTTAATCCGTTAGCGTAACTGGAGAGCATCTGAATCTAGTAATTTTTCTTTAGCTTACTAACGTTTCCGTGTCTTTGATTATATTCTCTTTTTTTTTATCAGCCACATTCTCTTACCATTATAAATAAATAATATTTTACGTGTTCGTTATTGTTTACAATTCCATACATTCAATATATTTTGGTTTAACATGGCATTAGGAACTTTATATAATTTTTAAAAATGAAAATTTGAAATTAAAAATGATAAAAAAATTTTGAAACACAAAATATTTAATAGCGAATATAATATTGTTAAAAAAATATTATAGAATTAAACATTATATGATGATTTAAAAAATTAATCAAAATATAGTTCATAAATGAAAATGTAATTTTTTTTCAAATACTCCAATTTTTCAATTATTTGTTCTTTATTGAGAATTAATTCTCGATGTATATTAAGTTATTCCATTCAATCGGTTTCAAGATATCTTACTTTTGAGATAGGATTTTCCGTAATGCAGAAAAGGTATACTTTCATTTGTGTTTGTATGAATAGGTATTGTTGCCAAAATATACGATTCATATATTTGGAAAAAACTTCAAAATATATTTTAAAATATGCAATGTTATGTTGTGTTTCTTGGAAAATTATTTACTAAAATTAATCTTTCATACCAAGATTTAAATTTCGAAATAAATTGCCTGTAGATGCATTTATATCCTCTTATTAAAATTTAGCTAAATATTTGATTTTTTCATGTCAAGATTTAATATATTCTCAGATGGCTTTTTTGGCAAGTATTTTGCAAATTAGATAAAACCGTTTGATCAATCACATTCATTCCTTTAGTCAAAAATATATTCTAAAGTAGAAAACGGTTATCTCATAGTATTCTCAATTAATCCACAGAGATTTTTTAGGTACAAGTCGAAACTTATCTCAAAATCACATAATTTTGCTTTCCCCTCAATGATCATATTAATCTAGTAATTGGCCAATTCGATATTAACTTTTAATTTTCCAAGTTGTCATATATAATCATATTCAAGATTCTCATAACCTCAGAATCCATATAATTTTTTTTTGAAAAAATTGCACAAAATTGTTGTATAATAAAATTATTTATTAATACATTCCAATGCAAGCAAAAAAAAACTGACATCTTGAATCTAGTGTAGCACCCTCAGATGAAATATTTAAGTCAGGCCATTCTGATATTTTTCCAAGGGCACTTCTTGATCAAAACATGCTTACATCTTGATAACGAAGGCTACAACTTGTTGGATAAGCTTGTTGCGTCTTTTTCTTCTTATAGACAAGAAGTTTCAGAAATAATTTTATTCATAAAATTCCGCTTCTTTATCTGATTCATCTAGAAATGTTGCCTATTCATAGCAATAAGTAGATATAAATAAAAGAGAATTTATTTGGTTAATATATCTTATATACATCAATGTTTAGGGTTTAAAAAGAAGTAATTATACTTTAAATTTTCGTGGGATAAAATATTGATACACAAGGAAGAAATATATAAATTTTACTCCGTGCTAAAATTAAAAATAGAATATAACCTATATGAAATAGAATAATTTTGCAATTCACAATTAATGAAAATTTAATCTGCTACTTTTTTGGGCACATACTCTATGTGATAGTTATAATATTCAAAATTTTGTAAATATAGTCTTATCGGCATTTATATGAAGGAGAAAAAATTGGACGCAACATACCTGAGTTTTATCTTCTGAATATCAATTATTTATGACATAATCATTCGTATTTTTTTTGGTCTGGTTGGGGTTTAAATCCCAAACCACCTATGACACCGTTGAATACGATTCTAAAAAAATCAGATATTTCGTAAATATTAAAAATTTGTTAAAAATCTGGGACACAGAAAAATAGTCGTAAATTTGATAAACCTCTTCGAAATTTATACTTATATATATATACTTTTTTTATTGTTTGTTAAGATGCATTAAACTGCTAGTTTCCATAAACTTCTGTAAAAAAAAAGGTGTATTACATTAGAAACTTTTTAGCACTTATCATAGAATCCTACATAAATTTGGCTAAATTTATTTATTACTTTGATTGTTTAATCGAAGGAGAAAGGGGAAAAAAATATAAATTTTAATTTCTCTATTATTTTTTTGCAACATTTTTATTATATATATATAAATGTTTATTTTAGAAACATTGTTTATGTCATAGATTTTTCATTTTATTTAAGATGTCCTATCCTTCCCACGATAATATAATTATATTTAATTAGCTCTATGATAGAATTTAATCAATTTAAATCTCAGGATTTGACAATTAATAATGGCCTTTAAGAGTATTATTTTTTAAAAAAGAAGCAAACGGTTCTTAAAAAGTCGATAATTTTTTTTTAAAAAATAAACATTATCAATGTCACTAAGAGTTCTTTATTAATGATCAAAAATGCTTGCTTTAATAAAATATAAAAATAATAATATTGATTTTTTTAATTTTAAAACGTTACCACGTCAAAACCTTACTCTTTCGTAAGCAATAACGTCTTACCCCTCATTCACAGTTAACGCGTATTAGCGGCGGAGTATATAAAATATGCTTGTATTTTTGTATTCACGCCGCGAATTCGTGTTAACATTACAGAAATTACTATTCTTTTTTTTTTGCTGATACCGATTTCGACATCATAATTTCGATATTATCAGTTATCGAGTTCGATATCTGTTACTTTATAAATTAAAATTAAAATAACAATCTTTTTTTTTTAAAAACTTCAAATTCATCAATTTTAATATATTTTTATAAATAATAAATTTTAAGATAAAATTAAATATTATATTTCTTATTTATTTCCTTTTCTTCTTCTTTTTCTTTCCTTCTAATGTTGTAGATACAACGCTGAGCTAGCTATTCCTCTACGTAGTAATGCAAAATCGCAAATAACTCAATATTTTATCCAGAAAAATATTAAACAAGCCCAAACCTTTATGCTCATAGATGACACAAAGGTTTTAGTATCTATTAGTGAAATCTTGAGGCTTAAGCAAATTTCTATCACTAAAATATTGAGTTAACAGTTTTAAAATCGGCTCAAATGGAGCCATTTTACATCACTATTTGTACGCATATCATTTCGAAAAATTTTAACGTAGATTGGATTCTAATTCGAGTAAGGAAAATAGTTTACACCCCATAAACTTCTGATTTTTTTAAAAATTATTATTATGGTGAAGGACTTGGCTAATTTTAATTTAAAACTTTTATGCTTAGTAAGTAGTAAAGTTGAATGATTTGAAAATACTAATAATTTTTTTGAATTTTGAACAAGTCATTTTTTTTTAAATCATATAATCTTATTATGTTGAAACTATCTTGTTATGTTAAAAATATTTGGAGGAAAAATGATTAGAATATTAATAGGAAAGACGATTCTATAACTGACATTTTTAATTCTTCATTAAAAATTTTTTATGAACCATTGCGTGATCAGAGCTTATGGCTTTCCAGCCTCCCCATAATTTTTTTTTTACTTTACATCAAACTGGATACTAGAATGAGATTAATATGAAAAATTTATATTATGAGAGCTATTATCATATTTTATATACATTTCCGCGAATTCACGTCAACTGTGAATGCAGGGTGTAACAGTTCAATGTTATTTATCCGTCTATGTGGAAAACAAGAAGGATTGGAGAAAATAAAACCAGGCTTTTCCCGGAGAATTTCAAAAATATATATTTAAATTACTTTAGGATAGTGTAGTTAAACGGCTCGTTTTGACCCGATTTTTAAAAACGGCTAACTCAATATTTTAGCCATAAAAATATTGCCTTAGCCTCAAGATTTCGAGTCTAGACCTTTGTTCCTTCTATGAGCAAATCTTCAGGGTTCGGTAATATTTTTCTGGATGAAGTATTGAGTTAACCGTTTTTAAAAATCGGCTCAAAACGAGCCGTTTAACAACACTACTTCGAGGGAAGGATTTTGATGATTCTTAAATTTAAATTTCAACGTTTAATGAGTTAGAAGAAAAACTATCGATCTGCATTTTTTCAGAAGAGGAGCAACTCTTTTTAATATTATTATTATTATTATTATTATTATTATTATTTTATTTTATTGAATAATAAAAAAGGTCTAAAAAAACTATAGACTGCGGCATCGGCGTATTTCTAATTAGGATTCTAGGGTCAAAGGTTGGACATTTTTAGTTTAACACCTTATTGCACATGAAAAGTATAAATTAGCTTCAGCCATTGTTTTAACTGGTAATTTATACAATTATATAAGTTATAAATAATATTTCTATAATTATTTATATTATAGATCGGAAAAAGTGGACCCGGCCTTTAACTTCTATTCTTTAAAAATAAAAAGGGTTCGAGCAGGGACGGGCCTTGGAATTTTTGAAATATATCTAAATTTATCAATTTTATGTTGGATCATATTTATATCGATCAAAAAAGGTGCCAATGATTATGTAAAATAAAAATATTTAATTTTATTTGTAGAAACTAGACGCCATATGACATATATCTTTATTTTGGGTTAAGGATTATTTCAAACTCGAAAAAGTCAAATCATACACCAATAAACATAACGTCAAAAAACGCCAAAGAAACTCTGATCACAATCTAGTACACGATGCGGTAACATGGCTTTAGGCATACAAAAGGAAACAGTACACGAAATACAAATCACTATGGTACTCTGCAAAACTATAAAGGATGTGATGGAATTAAATATTAATATGAAACAATTTATAAAACTAAATATCAAAAAATTATTTCGCATCAAAGAGAGATATTTCAAATGAGAGCTCACAATCCAAAATTTCGTTCAATTAAAGCACAAATAATATTATTATCAAATACATCTCTAGTAGATTTAACTTACTAAGACAAATTAATTTATTTAAATTCTTGTTTTTCGTGGGCAAAAGCGCTATATATCACGTATCACATATTTTGGGTTTAACAATTTTTAAGAAAAAATTAATTTCTATATATTTAGATAAAACTTTCTTAAAAAAATTTGGACTGGGCTTATTATTGATGAGATCGTTATTTAAAATGGTTAAAATAAAATTTAACATAACTTTATTGGACATATTAGCTATTTTGACATATATTTGTTACTTTTAATTATTGTCTAATCAATACAATTAAGGGAATATAAATTAATTATCAAAAATAAGGTAGAATTTGTCCATTTTAATCAAATTGTGGATTCCAAATATTCCTTACCTTTGCACTTATTTTTGAATTTTTTATTCCATATAACACAGCGTATTTATGTTTCCCCAAAATATCTTTTTATATGGTGTGGAGGTTAATATTATAAAATTCTCTTTTTGCAGATAATGATATATATTTTATTTTTTTTTTTATGTTTACAATAAATTTCTTATACTACTGTTTGGAATAAATTATTAACATGCTTTTATATAAATGTATATATACAAGTAATTTATATGGTAAAATTAATAAAGGTAAAAAAAATATAAATATATAATTTGCGAAAGAGGGTAAGGGATAAAAGAATGGAAACTAGGAAAGAGAAGGGAGAGAGAGAGCATAGACATAGGAGATTATTCAATGGAAGAGATGAAACTTAGGTAGTTAGAGCGAATGATGGCGGTAGCAAATCTTTGTCGTAAGAAAAGGGACTCTTTAGGCTGATCGGTTTTTTCCCGAATCCGTTTGCCTAATTCTTTAAAAAAACTTAGAACTTTGCTACCGAAGGTGGTAAGAGTAGAGCAGGCGATAGGTATGAATAAGAAAGAGGGGTATATGGAACTATATTTGATAGTTTTACGAGTTTCTGCTAGAGCGAGGGCATCGACGTTGTGGTTGGATGGTGCATTTGGGTCTATGCAGGTGAAGTCCCAGACTAGTAGCTGGCCCCTTGACCAAGGAATCAAGGACATTCCATCAGGACGTTTTCCGTCGGATCTAAAAATGCCGGTCGGTTCAAGTCTTGATGGAATGCCTGCGGATTTGAGAGCGCGCAATATGATGTCATTGCAATTGGTGTGCCGTGGAAAACGGCCTCGGCAAAAGCGGCAATGGAGGCAATGTCTGCCCTTGCGATCGACGCTGGTTTCGCAGTGTTTGCATTGGTATGGTAGAACAATTTCGCAATTGAGCCGTAATCCAATGGCAAATCTTAGCTCGTCAGCGGTCAGCAATAAGTCGAGGTTGTTGGAGGGTATAGTTTCCAGAAACTCGTAACCCGATCCTTGGTTTAATTGGTGAAAGACTGTGAGATCGTCGTCATGAAGGCTCGATTTTAGGTAAGCGACGGAGCCTTCGTTGAGTGGAGTATCCCAGTCTCTCTGTAAACAGGAGGAGGGTCGAGGAGTGTTTGGGACAACGGAATTGTCCCAAATGGTCTGGGCTTCAGCTAATAATGGGTCAGGAAAGTGAGAAAGCTGGCTAATGTGTGAGTCAGATGAGAGGCGGGAGGCGATGAATCCACTGATGGAAAGAGTTAAAGGTGAGCGTAAGCCGATGCCCCCGAGCTTGCATGGAAGTGATGCTTGTAGCCATGAATTATGGTTGAAGCGAAGATTAAGGATCTCTTCGGCAAGAGATTTGACGGAAGTTTCAAATGATTTTAGTGAGTCGGGAAATTTAAAGATTGAGGTGGATCGAAGAGCGTAAAGAATTTTAGGAATGTAGTAAAAGTTTTTGAGGAGAAAAAAAGCTTGATGGCGAGGGAGAAATTTAGAGATGTTTTTGAAATGAAGTAAGCTAGATGACGCGTTAGAGAAGAAGTGATTAATGGATTGCAAGCCACCGACAGGTGAGCCGAGATGAGTGAGGGATGATAGCTCGGTTGTAAGGAAGTTATGGGTGAATGGGATGGAACAATGAAGTGGACAGATCTCGGTTTTTTGTTCGTTAAGTGAAAGTCCAATTGCGGCGGAATGTGTATTAATGATGGCGAGGGCCTTGGCGACCTCGTGAGGGGAGCCGCAGAACATTCCGTCGTCGATGTACCAAGTGTGGAGTGGAAGATTGCAGTTGGTAGAAATGTTTTTGACCATTTCGTTGATTCCAATGCAGAAAAGTATCGAGCCTAGAGGATCGCCTTGCTGGATCCCTTCAGATGATGAAAGTAAGTAGTTGTTGAATTGGAGATGAGATGGCTTGGAATAGCAGGAGTGGAAAAATTGGGAGAAGGTGGGAAATGAGTGGTATATTTGTGGAAGAAAGTGGGAACGGCGAATGGAGTTGAAGGCGTTAGAAAAATCAATTTTGACGAGGATTTCGTCGCTAGGGTTGGTTTGGAGATGGATGCGAGTAACGTGTGTGGCTATTTCGCAACCTCCCTGGATGCCAATACCGAGTTGATGGGGTGCTAAAATTAAGGCTGCGTTGTCCTTAATTTTGGAAGCTATGAGTTTAGCAACGAGGCGACGGAATACGGTCCCGATTGCTATCGGCCGGATGTCCTTGTTCGGCTTTTCGAGTGCGATTAATTTAGCGCCGAACAGGAGTGGCCTGATGGATTCGGGAACAGGTCCATGTGCAATTTTGTTGCAGAATGTTGTTA
The DNA here is from genome assembly GCF_954871325.1 of Gordionus sp. m RMFG-2023. Classification (NCBI taxonomy): domain Eukaryota; kingdom Metazoa; phylum Nematomorpha; class Gordioida; order Chordodea; family Parachordodidae; genus Gordionus; species Gordionus sp. m RMFG-2023. The sequence continues at coordinate 9,326,152 of NC_088777.1, forward strand.
GATTCTGTAAAATAGGGACCTGGCTGACTATGAGGGGGGATGTAAGGTCCTGGAGGAAGATGGGGCGAAGCCCATCATACCCGGGCGAGGAGTCGTGATGAAAGGATAGGATACTTTTGCGCACCTCGACGGGGGTGAAATTAGTAGGAAATATGTTGGGCGGAGGAGGAGGTATGAGGTCACCTCCAGGAGGGTGCTTAAGTTTAAGTTTGTTGTAGCTCTCCTCATTACTGGTTGCAATTGAGTCGTCAGATGCTAGTAAGCGGAGAGCAGATTTGATGTTTAGATTGTTTATTTTGTTAGAAATTATCTTAGCCTTTAATTGGAGGCTGGAAAGTTTTTTAGAATTATGAGGAGAAAAAGTGGATATGAGGGTGAGGGGGTGTATGGTTGCGTCTTTAATTTGTTGGGTTAAAGATTTGATGAATCTCAGGATTGGGAGGTTGGAGAGTCGTGAAAGAAAATGAAAAAAGTTTGAGCCAATGATCTAGAGAGGAAAAGTTATTTAATAGTGAATGAAGACAGGTAGAGAGAGCTTTGGCTACTTGTTTTCTAGAGCCTTTGGGAATTCTAGAAATAATGGGAGGTTTGTCGGATTTTAGAAAGTTAATGATGTCGACGTGAGTGGTAGGTGGGAGGGAAATGAATGTGTCTGATGTGGTTGGTATGTGGGCGTTATGTGTCCTAGTTAAGCTTTAAACTTCAAATAAATTTTATTTTATAGCTAAGACTATAAAGAACTTGTGTAGAAATGAGGATAAATATTTTTTTCAGTCAAAATATACTTAATATTTATTTGCATAATTTTTGAGCAAAAAAAAACTGTTTTTTGACAAAATATGTCAAACCATGAATATCTCCCAAAAGATGAATAGAGGTAAAAAGTTATGTATAAAAATTTCCAAAATCAAATTTAAAGTTTGTATGCTCAAGGTTTAAAAATTCGCGTTAACATAGTTACCCCATCAATCACTTTACCCCGGTCTCCTCGAAAGAGATTATTTTTTAACGAATTTTTTAGAATTATAAAACATTAAACAAAGGCATAAGGCTAACTATTAAATACTCGTAGTGTCAATATCATGGTCAACATTTAAATCCGGTTTTTATAAAATATTTATGAAATCTCTTTATTTTATTAGTCAAAAATAGAAATACATATTTATAATTAATGTTAATTATTGATGTTTCGTTAGTCAAAATCACTTTTAATCCCAAAAATTAAATTGAATAATCATAAAAATTGCAATTAAAAATAAGGAATTGTATCATTGCATTGATTATTCTACATACAAAACATTTTCACCCAATTTCCTTTCATCTGCTTTAACGATTACATAAGTATGGACGCTTTTAGATTTCTGTGCTAATATTTCGGAAACAACTCCCTTACATTGAATGTATTTTCTTAACTATAATATGATGAAATAGATTTTAAAAAATAAATAAATAAAAGAAGAGTTGAAAGCAAATAGATTCAAATATTTGATATGGCAAATTTCAGTGAGAAATACTATTTTTACTAGGTAAAAAAAATTACAACAAAAATAAAATGGCGATTAAATAAAATCCTCAATATTTTTTGATGAGTATATTTTTTTAAAAATTTTTTACATGTATAAAATTAATATTTAATTAGTCAGAGACCTTCATGGGCATTAATTTTTTGATCAGGCCCGGCTAAAGTCCTGCACGTTATATTAATAAAACAGTTGCTAACTTATTATTTTTCTGCTTCTAATAATAATAAATTTCAGTATTGCAAACAAAGTGATTGCCTAAATACAATTAAATATTGTATATTTTCATTAAATACAATAAGGATAAGGGCTTGGGAAATATTTTTGAAACTTATTATGGATTAGGGCCGGACCTGGGAATTTTTTTTAATATTAAATATGGGTCGGGTCAGGATCAAAATTTTTTTTTACTAGGGGCCTGGGCCAGGCTGGATTAAAAAAAAATCCCATGAGGTTCTTTGCACTGGATAGCGAATTACAAAGATTTTATCACTATTTCCCCCAAAAATTATTGGCAATTTAAATGAAGCTTATTCCTAATTTTTTTTATAAATTTATGCTGGTTGGAAACCGATTTCTAGGTAGTTTTTAAAGAGGATGAAGCGGGGATTTTTATTTTTAAAAAGAAATAGTATGCTAGAAAATGCAGCATGAATGAACATCGATTATCTAATCTGTCATTGATTTCAAATGAAAATTTCTTTTTTTTATATCGAACAATAACTTTTATAAAGCAAAATAAAAAAACACAATTGACTCTCTATTAGTAAACTTGGTCACTGGTAAATAAATTTACATTCTACTTCATAAAAATGCAAATTTTATAAATCTTAGAATGGGTAAGGGGACAAACATATCATTAAGATTTATCTCCAACCTTTCACAAATTGTAAGATATAATTTTATAATAATCATTTTACTTATTATATATATTTAGTTATATTTGTTATTATCAAATATTACTTCTTTCCCATCTGAATTAAATTGAATGCATATGATGTTTTCAACTTCAATCTTTTCCTGAATAGCTATTTTACAATAAGCCATTGGAACGTGAGACCCATTAACTTCTGTCAATTTACCTTCTTTTTTTTCAAAATACTACGATTAACAAATTTTGTAAGTAATGATATATCACATCTTTTAAATATAATTGATAGTAAAAAATAAAAAAAATAACTTATAAGATATTATCAATATTATATCATTCCATTTTATTTGTCCGCCGTAGAAGCGTCAATAAAAGCCGGAAAAGCATTGCTTCCCTCTTAATATTAACCTAAAAAAAAATTATCAAATAAAAGGAAACGAATATAATCTTAATAACATTAAAAGTTAATATTATACCGGAAAAAATATTTTTTTGCTACATTAATATTTTTACTTATATATATAATATATATAATTTATAACTATCTTTAACTAGCTTAAAAAAAATACATTCAGGAATGAAATTGAAAATTTCGTCTTTTAAGAGTTTAAAAAAAAATAAACTCCATTTCTCCCAATATTTAGAAGAACAAAAAAAATCTTAAAATCAGGATATTTTTCAAAAAATAATTTGTGATTTTCCATTATTAAAAAAATTTATATGCATTAAAAATAAACGAAAGATAATTTTCATTTTTTTAAAATAAATAAATAAGAAAATCATAAGAAATTGTGTTGCGTTGTTAAAAAGCCAAATTTGGGTAGATATTAAAAAAGGAAAAGGATTAAGATTTTAGCCAAAATGATATTATGTAATCCTGGAGATTCTTCTCATAGATGGAAGAAAGATTTAGGACTCTATTTGCCAAATCTCGAGGCTTTTATTATATTATTTTGCAGAGTTCTTAAAGGATAGATCCTGTATCTAGATATAAAAATGTGGTATCTGTATCTAGATAGATTTTTGATTAAATATCTGTATCTAGATATTATTTTAGACGTTGTATCTTTATCTAGATCCATTTAAAAAGTATCTTTTAACAACTCTGTTATTTTGGCTGAAATCTTAATATCGGGTCGTTTTTTAAAATGTTGTCGTGTAATAATTTTATATCTTTAAAAAAAATGAGCATTGAAAGGGCCGCAAATAGAAATTTTTGTATTTTTAAAAAGAATAATTAAAATAAATTGTATTTATTAAAAAAATATATTTAAAGAATTATCCTTTGAGGTATGAAAAAAATTGATTATAAATAAAGGAAGACCAACAACAACTGTAAATGCAGAGCGGGATAAATAACACAAACTATTCCATTTTAATTTACTATTTCGTAAAAATAAGAGTTAAAAAAAAGAGATGCCTTTTAGCGGCCTATTTCTATTTCTAAAAATGTAAAAATATGAAACGCAAATAAGTTGGCACAGTCAGGTCTTAATGCATTGGGAGAAACAAAAATCAAACTTGAACGCGGCCTAAATTTATTTGGTTTATTCAAATTATCGCCTAAATTTTATCTCATACATTTTATTGTCTAAATTTGATCACAGCAATATTCTGACTTTACATTAACATAATCATATTCATGTGAGATTTTTCTCAAGGTGACTTTTTTTTAAAAAAATACATATATTAGAGAGATATCGAAAAATCGTTATGCGTTTCACAATTGGTCATATGGCGCGCAAGCGCAAATATTAAATTTATTTTTATTTATTTTTTTTTTGAAGCGCTAATTTTTAAATTATTTAAATCACAAAATCATTCTAATAACAAATAGCATTCTTAAGAGGATCTAGGAGTAATTTATTTATCATTCACACGCATAACAAATATGAACTTATACAATAAGTTAAATTAATATATTAATAAAGTTCAAATTGAAATTTAAATATAAGAAAATCAATAAAATTTACAATTTGAAGAGATACACGCGCTTATTAAAAGTTGCAAATTAAATTATACAAACATAAACACAAATTTAAACCAATCTCTAAAATGGCTTCCGTAGTTGAGTATTATTTATATCTTGATGGTAAGCATTTATATCCTTATGGGTAGAGCAAAGATTAAAAGGAAAACACATATAACATATTTTTTTAAATTGCTAGAATATTGCAACTTTTATCTTTTGATTTACTTGCCGTCCGCTTCAAAAATATTAGCAGCAATTTTAGATTTGCAAAAAATGATTTTTGTAAATATATCGCTTCAATCAAATACACAGGTGGCCATTTTTAAATTTTAAACTATAAAATAAATCCTCCGCAAACTGACTCTTAACAAAATTTTAGGTCTGCTGCCTTCAAAAAATAAATATAGGAGCCAAGCACCATTTTGTCCCTTCCCTAACGCTGCAACACCTATGGAATTGGTAAGATATATTATTTAAAAAAAATATAATTATGGATTCATACTATCATTGAGCCATCCAATTCTTTCAATACTCTGAGCGAAAATACTGGCATAGTCTAATTCTTTATAATAATAAAATATAATAATTTTATTAATAATAATAATGAAATTCTATTTTAATTCTAAGTATATTAAAATATTTTAAATTTTATTTAATTTTTTATTATATGTTTCGGAAATCTAACTTATTTATAAATCTTTTAGTTTAAATTTAGAGAAATTTAGCATATCTTAATTCGTCGTAATATTCTTTTTGGCAGAGATAGATTTAGTATGCCGCCTCAATTTGTCAGGAGGTGGGAGAGGAGTGGGGGGGGGTTGATATATGTCACAAAATATGCTATGAGATAATTCAATTTTTATATTTTATTATATTAATTTAAATTAAGATTAATTAACATTCTTAGTTAATTCCTACTCTCTGACCTATTTATAAAAATCAAAAACTTGATTCAAAACATTGGTGCATTATATTGGCGAAACTATTTGAGGAACAAATTGATTTTATGACAATTTTGTTCTTCATCATAAACAATATCAGCAATTAAATATAAAAAAAAATTTAGTATAAATTTTAATCATTTTCCCTTAATATTCTAACAATCGGCATCAGAGAAAACAATGAATTAGATTTAAGCCTAAGAATGAAGGGCAAAGTTTCGGAGCATAAAGCAAATGGTCTTAACCTTCTATTAATGTTAAGTGCTTAATTTGTGGGCATTGGTGTTTCAAACAGAACTCAATCATCAGGTTCAGCCCTTTGTGAGTTAAAGGCTCCAGTTATGTTATATTAAATCACTTACCCACTAAATCCTGGAATAAGTTTTGGGATTAATGGTATGTGCCGACAACTACACACTTCCATTAAAAGGCTTATTTGGAAAGGAAGAAAGAAATTATATGAAAAATATAAAATATTATTTCAAGTAAGTTTACAGTATATCAAAAAAAATATGCTTCACTGAAAGGTATTATAAATATAACTTAAATTGTTTTACAATAGAGGACATGCCCCCCCCTCCCGGGATGCAGAGACGACGTCTATGTTCTCATTGATTTAAAAGAGTATTCAAGAAATGAAATATTGTTTTTAAAAAAAACTAAATGTGAGGAGTATATATTTTAATTAAATTTGATATTCATTTACATGATTTAACTTAAATAAAACAACATAAAAAATTAAATGAAGATATATTACCTTCCTCGGTTGGAACTTTGGCTAAAATTGATTAAATATTATTTTTTTAAAAACCTAAATGTGAGGAGTTTATTTTAATTTAATTTGATATTCATTTACCTGAGTTAAGTTAAATAAAACAACATAAAAATATTGAATGAAGATATATTACCATGGCTTACGCTGACTAAAATTGGTAAAAAACAAAATTAAAGTAAAAATGATATATTAGTTTAACTTGACTATCTTTTACTTGTCACAAAGAATACATAAGAGATTAAGGTGATAAATCCGATATAATTTAACATCATATATATTTAATAGGTTCAAAATAAAAAAAATGTTTAGAAAATAAATTTGAGTTCTTTAAGATAAAATTATAATGAATTTATTACACGTGTAGATAAACTATAGGTATAAATAAAAAAACAAATTTTAACACCTAGACACATTTTTTTTTGTTAAAACAAAAACATATTTTAGACTAAATTGAATGGAAATTTTTAATATAATATTTTTAAATAAAATATATAAATTATTTAACGAACCCATATTTTAGATTGAAAACAAATTTAATTATTATTTTTTTGTTTAGTTTCTTATTTTCGTATTCAAATATCTTCATTTTAAATATTTGAAATAGCATGAATATTATTCATATTAATGATCTGCATCGGGCCTAATTTTTCAAGCCCGGCCCGGCCCCGAAATTTTTTTTAAAAAAGTTTTGCCGGCCCGGCCCGAACCCGAATTTTTTTAAAAAATTTTTCAGGCCCGGTTCGGCCCGAACCCAATTATTTTAAATAGAATTAGGGCCCGGGCCGGGCCTAAGCCTTTGCAGATCTCTAATTCATATCAATAAAAAAATATTCAAAAAATAACATTTTTAAATTTTAAGATTTTCATAATAAAACTAAAATGCCAGGAATATTTAAGTAGGAGGGCAAAAAGCTAAAAATATTTGTATACTATAGTAAATTAGAAAATTAACGCCATTTATTGGGTATTTATTGCTTATGTCATTATGTTTTTGCATATATATGTTATTATATATCTATAAATTGTGTTAATTATTTTGGCGTTTTTTTGCATTTGTGATATTGTTTCATTCCACATGATCTTTTCGACATTTCGCATGCTTTCCTGGGTCATTTTGAGTGATTTTCTGTAATTATAATATTTTAATTATAGAATTTTGAAATTTTTTCCTTGCTTTCATATTTTTGGTCTCCTTGCATTACTTTCTGTCATTTAGCGTGGTTTAGTAATTATTTTTTTTGCGTATTTTTTGAATTGTTTAGTTAAGTTTTGCATGATTTTTCCGGATAAACTATAGATACAACTTCCAAATTATGAATAAATATTAATTGTCATCCTAAAAAATATAATATCATTATAGGCTAAAATATGATAGATTTACGATAAATGCTTAGTTACAATCTCCTTGGAAATTATTTTTTCTGACTGAATACTAACATTATGACTGTAATAGAAATTTTAAAGGGAGAAAAATAATGAAAAACAAAAATATTTAAAATATCATCATGCCAACTCCAAAATGAAGGCTTAAAATTATATTAATTTTTTTTAAAATATAATTCTTAATTATATAAAATAATTTTGCGATTTCCAAATTTCACTTAAAAGAATTTAAATAAAATAGAAATATATAGAAATATTGCATTCGGAATAATATAAATTTGCATCGAAAAAAATATATAAAATAACACAATAAAATATTTATTAAATTTGGACTTAATAAATTTTATTTGACTTAAGAGTTGGTTTCCAAATGGTGTGCTAGCTTTTCTCCATTGATAAGCTTTCCCTAGAATATTATCTGTAATAACCAATTAACTTTAACAACACTAATAATTTGGTATATTGCATTAAATTTCTAGTCACTGATTCCTCAATATTAAGCCATATTTTTCAAAAAAAACACGAGGCCAAAGTAAAAAAAATCTCAGTTAAAACCTAGGTTTAGCCGTTTTTTGGACTGCTAAAAATATGCAAAAACTGTTAAAAAAATAGAGCAATTACTCATTAACTATAAAGGAGAAAAGGATATATTGAAGGTATTCATTGTAAATAAAAAAATTGTGATTATCACAAATCCATAATGCCTATTGATATGGTTGGTAATGGATAAAAATTTGGCAGATTTATATTTAAATTTTTTTGTGTGGAGATATAATATATTGTAACGCTAAATATTCTACAAAAATTTGAATTCTTTTTTTTTTAGACCAGGTTGAAAGTGTATTTATAAGTACTAACCCTCTCACGATCTAATTTGACATTATCAATGTATATGTTATATTATATTACCTTTGTAAACTAGTTTCATCGTTGTTTTTATTTTAATGTGTGCATTTTTATATAATTTAATAGCAATAGGGTATGAAAATCAACTCAACCAATACTCTATATTACTCAATACGATGTTTATTCCAAAAGCGTAGACATAATTTCCAACTGCCTCTTTATGAAGACTGTTAGACATCCATTATACATCAAGTACCTTTGCAGTCTTTCAGCAATTGAATGCTCAATTCAGACACTAATTGATCCAAAGTCTTTTAATTTTTGTTTGACTACCTACAATTATTAATTAAATTTGACATAAAAATACAAATGCTAAATTAATTTGATTAACCCGTACAAGAATGCCCCGGGTAAAATGATATTAGACCAATATATTCTCGAACAAATAAACATCGGACAAAAATAGCCAAATTTTTTAATTTTTTTTTATTGTAATTAATTTCATCACTTATTGAACCCTTTTCTGAAGCTAGACAGCGCAAGGAGCAGGTAAATAAACTAAGGGTTAGAGAGATGGTAGATAGTAGTGTTATTAAACGGCTCGATTTGACCTATTTTAAATTAAGATTTTAGTCAAGATAATAAAACTCAAGTCCTGGAGATTTCCATAATAGATGTTCAAATCTTCCTGTCATCTATGAGTATTAGCCTTAATGGGCCTGGCCGGCCCGAGGCCCGCATGTCCATACCCGGCCCATTATCATATTTTCTAGCAGGTCTGAGCCGGGCCTGGGTTTCTAAAAAAAATTTTAATGGGCTTGGGCTGGGTTTGGCTGGGCTTGGGCCTAAAAATATTAAATTTAAATTTAGATTATTTAAAAAAATTACTTATTTAATAAAATATTGCCTTTTTTTCTTCTAATATTAATAAATTTCAGTATTGTAAACATAATGATTACCCAAATATATTTAAATATTGTTAATTTTCATTAAATAAAAAAAAGTAAAATATTTATATATGGGCTTGGGAAATTTTTGTGGAACTTATTATGGACTTGGGCCGGAATTGGAAATTATTTTTAATATTGGCCGGGCTTAGGCCAAAAAAAATTTTTTACTGCTGGCCTGGTCCGGGCTTGGTCAAAAAATTAAGGCCTATGAAGGTCTCTAATTAGGGCCAAGTTTTAATATACTAGTGTTTTAAATTTAAAAATGAAATTAATTGGCTTTAACATCCTATGGTTCAAACGTATACAACCGGTACACCAAAAATATTTACTAGAGTAATTAGTATTTCTTTTTAATATTCTAATACAGAAAGTCATTAACTCTGAGAAAAGAATAGTTAAAAAAAAATTTCTGGTGGAACAGAAAATAGCAGCCACAACTTTTATCATACACAGAAGTCTTATTACATCTTTATTGAATTTTTATTTTAATTTAACATGCTTACTAACCCATTTACTTCAAAAAATAATATCAAAAAAATAATAATTTACTATAACATTATAAAATATGAAGATTTTTGAAGATCGTTGATCTAATATATTTTTAAATAAAAGATCTTCAAAGATTGCTTAAAATTTTTCTAAAATAAAAGATCTTCAAATTTTACGATCTTCAAAGAAGATTCTTGAAGATTGTTGCTCAAAATTTTTTGATTTTTTGTACAACTCTGCTTATAACTCTTTTACAATAAGAAAAACATAATTTCTTTCCGTAAAAGATAATAGCAATTGTCAAATTATAGCCAGGATTTTGGCAGAGAGGAGTCTATTAGATGAGTTTTTCACTATATAATTTATTAGAAGTTTTAGGTCAACCTTTTTGCCTATATTTAAAATAATTTTGGTTTCTCACTTTTTTCATAAAAATGTTTTTTTCCTAAAAATTTCAATTATACTTGTTATTTTAAAAAGTTATTATCTTTAACTAATTATTCTTTCAAGTTCTCCTTTGAAGATATATTGTGTGCTTTTTTAGGGGTGAGGGGGGTTTGGAGGGATTTTAGCTTAAAATGATAATTACGGTAATAGGCAAATTTCCTAGGAGAGTATTTCCCCTTGTCCAACTCCCTGTCAACGCTTATCTATTAAAAATTAAGGTCTTAGACTGTGTCCTAGATTGGGTTAATACTTATCTTTCAAGTATAGACTAAATAACCAAAAAAGCAAGAGAAAAAAAAAGAAAGAAAGACAAAGAAAAAACAGCAACAAAAACAAAAATAAACGATAAAAACTAGAATAAAATACGACAACCAAATATTAAAATGCACCAACATTGGGAGTCCGCGATTAAATACCATTTAGCCTATACTTAAAAGCAATAAAGTATCCAAATTAAGCCGACTTAGGACACGGCCCTAGAAAGGAAAAAATAAATATGTAAAATATTCGCTGTTACTCTCTTATATTAACATTTATGAAAATATCATGCATTCATTTAAATTAGTTTATAAACAGATAAATGTCCAAATTTCTCTCTAACATTACTTCAAATGACAACTTTTTACTATATCCAAATGTCTTAAAACTATTTTTCTAATTCCAAAGACGTGATGTTTAACTTGGCAATAAAATATTGTATTTTTTTTTGATAATTTTTTGTTTTTCTTGTAACGTAAAAATAATTACACTTTCTATTGCTTATTATACCTAAAGATTTTAGAGAACTTTTTTTTAAAACTAAAAACTTTTAATGGACTCAAAACAGAGTCTTTGATACTTTTAAAATATTTATCCCTTGTAAGAGTAAAATAATAATGGCAGTGCATTTTTTATAATTATCCGTGTTGATTAAATATTAAGGGAAGTAACATTTTACTAGCTTATAATTTCTTTTAACAAAAATTTTAAAATATAATATTATCTGAAATATTTTCACATTTTTTTCCCCAGCAGACATGATGGGTTGGTATATGTCATGAGGCCTATTATATTTGGGTTGGTTGTTGTTTATGACTCAATGGATAGTTCGGTTTTAGGTTGCATTTTTGAGCCCAAGCCTTTGTCAGTTTACTGTCAAGCTAAACAGACCCAGAAAATTAATATCGTAAATCCCCCCACCCTCCTTAAAATTAGATCCTCCTGCCTGTAGTATAAATATATCTTTTTTTAACTATCTTTTTTTATTTAATATTTCTTTTGATAATCATAGCATATATATTATAGAAGATTTGATTTAATATATTATATAATATATCTTTAATCTTCAAAAATTCATAAATTAAAGCTGTTTATAAACTTCATTTATAGTAAGAAATGCATTTTTAAATGTCGTTAAAAGCAAATCAGCTGGACCCGCCCTTTTGGTAACACATATAATAATTATTCTCATGTTAAAGACTACTATTTAAATTGATAACTTTCTTCCTTATTATCTCGATGCCGGTAATTCTTTAATAAAGTTTACATCAGATATAGGAATAATATAAAATATTTTAATCGTGATATATGAGCCCTTTCGTCAAAGTTCAACAAAGTCACTAGGTATTCCTCACCTCCATCTAACTGGAATAAATTAGATTAAATTGGAAGAAAAATTAAAAATAAGGAGCCCTCTACACATTTGTGGGCAAGCTGCATATACATATCAATCCAAAAACTATGATTTAAACATTTATAGGAAGATAAAATTTAGGCAAAGCAAAAGCCTATACTCGATAATTACATATTACATAATTACTTTATGAGATAAGAGAGTTAAATAAGTAAATTCCGTTGGTATATGTTAGCATCAGTATCTACATGAGCGGGGGTGGGGGGGGGGGGTAGGAACAGTTTGCATCCTAATATCTATAAAGGGGTAGGGGGTAGGTGGTAGTGGGTTGGGGTAGGCATTATGGGGGGTAGGCTATAATAATCTAGAAAATTTTCCATTACCATTTTAAATTATCTATGGATAACATTTTGGTATTTTTAGGGGGGTAGATATATATTTTTGAGGGGGGTTTGCATCCAGTGAATATACTGTCATGTAGACGCTGGTTAGCATTGAATAAATTTAAAGTCTTGTTATCATGTGGGCCATCTAAGATATAATTAATTAATAACTTTTTAATCTTGCTATTCCATTGACATTCCCAATTCCAATATATTTAAAATTTTGACTTATAAAATTTAAAATCTAATTGAAAAAAATAAATATTGGGAACCAACTTGTCATACATTTGGCATCTAACCTATTTAAAATTTTAAATTTTATAATCCACCTTAAAATAACCTTATGGACTTGTTAAACAAAGGAATTGAATTCATAAAGCACAGCGTAAACTTTACATAATTTAATTAATAACTATAATATAATAAACTCTTTATATAATTTTAAATTTTGTATCAACCAATACAATATATGGTTATTAGTACATTTAGATGATAAATTTTTAAAATAAATTTTTTCACTTAGAAATATTTTATTGAGTCATATTTATCACTATTTTATGTATAATATTTTAATCTTAATTTACCAGGATGCTAAGAAATGTGATAAATGTAAATGCGATAAAAATAAGTGTGGTTGCTGTGATAATCATGATGTGGTAACTAGGTTGCAACATATGTGTAGTTTGGACATCAGACATCCACCCAGTATTATAAGAAAAACTTCTGTCATTTGCACTATAGGTATAATTTTGTCTATAATCATAATGCAATTTTATTAATAAATATTCATTTAGATCTTATTTTTTTGCCAAACTTTCAATCTTATATTTTAATTACTACAATAAATTAGGCCCTGCCTGTAAAGATTTAGAGATGTTAAAAAAGATGATCAAATCAGGAATGAATGTAGCTCGAATGAATTTCTCTCATGGCACACATGAGGTAGAACATTATTGGTTTTATTTGTATATATGTATAGAGGTTACCTATTCAATAAAATATATCTATTATCTAGAATTAAAAAAAGATAGATGTATAGGTATAGAATTTAATCAAATAATTGAAAAGAATTAGATTAGAAAGTAAAGATACTTTTATAATAAACAGAAAATATGGATAATACACATTTTTGATTAATTAAATGATTATTTATTGACTATTTAGTATCATGCTGGGACAATAAAGCTTGTAAGGGAGGCTATTGCCTCCTTCGATCCCCCAGCTCCTGTAGCCATTGCCCTTGACACAAAAGGACCAGAAATTCGAACTGGGATGGCATCTGGAGGGGTTTAATTTAATTTTATCTTTAATTTCTTTTGTTTTTTAGGCCAAATTTATTTATATAAGGGTGGGAACAAAAGTATTATATTTAAAGGTCATGGCATGATTATAATTTTGAAGAAAGAATAGAAGTGGATGCTTATTTGTTTTTTTTTAGAAAATTGCAAAAGATTAGGGTTTTATAATTAAATAAATATGTAATATGATGAATGAATCAGTAAATTAAAGTATCAATAAGGTGATTTTTAATATATTATTAAAATAAGCATTTTTAAATATAGGAAATAGTATTGGTAGCTGGTGACCCTATCAAAATCAGCACAGACAAAGCTCATTTTGAAAATGGCACTAAAGATCAAATCTACATGGATTATGTAAATTTGCCCAAAGTGATCTCTCCTGACCACAAGATTTTTATTGATGATGGACTGCTCTCTCTAAAGGTTGGTATATTATTTTATCAATAAAAAATAGTTATATTTTCTAAAAAAAATAAGGAATAAAAGAATAACAAATGGGATTCCAAATTTAGGGTAAAAATTGTTTTTATCTAATCTGATTAGTCATTGTTAGCATTATGGATTGATTTTTCAAAAGTATAAAATCTACTAGGCATGTACACAGTAGGAGGGGCAGGGGGTAAATCATTTCCCAAAGTCAAAAAATCCAGATGCCAGCTAATAAAAATTCAAAAATACTACTGATTCCTTCCTTTTGTCGCATATATTTCAACTTTCATTTATTTATCACATTCACAGCAGATTACACTACTAATTTATCTTATGAATTAATATGATTTCAATTTCCCTTGGTATTATTACAACTAGTCTGTTAAGATGGCCTAGACCATTAAATTTTTTCACATACATTTTTGAATATATAAGCTTGCTTCATTATAAATAATTATATTGGGAATACAATTATAAATTAGTTTTCTTAATTTTTGAATAAATTTTGACAGTAGCATGAGCCAAAAATGTTAAAATAAAATTTACTTATCTTACAAAATTTTGAGTGGACCCATCTTGTTAAAATAGTTTTTTGTTGCATTATAGTGTGCACAAATTGAACGTTGCAATGCAGCATTTCAAAAAGCAAACAATGCATTTTAAATGCATTTGTTCAAATTGAGCACATTTCCGTTTTTCATTTTAAATAATTTTTTAAAAGACAAACTTGCTTGCGTTTTTTGAAACTTTTTAAATTTTGAAATGATAAAATTCTTCTAAAATAATTATTATTAAATGATATAACAATATTTTTAGGACATGGAACGATGAAATTGCCGAAAGGTTTGCAGAAATGCCAAACTCATTTTCATGAGAAACTTCAAGTATCAGCTGAATAAGGAGAAAATAGGAAAATCTACTTAATTAAATATTCATGTTATTTATTTTATTGGTAAGTTGATAATAACTACTTGGAAAATAAAGAGTAGGGCTGTGCCAATCCTCAAATTCTGTTCTGATGTTACTACAAAGCCTATCCAATATTGATCCAAAATTTATATTGATTTTACTTACCATCTATATTTGAATAAATTCCACAAAATATTTTACTATTCTTAAAAAATTATTTATTCTCAAAAAGTTAATTACCTTGTATAAAATATTAGAAATGTTAATTTTCAAGTGGAACTCAACAACAAAAAAACCTAAAGTACTGAATGAATTTAATAGGTTAATAAATGTTTTGGAAGAAAGCCCATCTGGGATGTTGTAAAGCTAATTTATATTTTAGTTAGGCATTTTTTGAATAGCCTTGTAGAGGAGGCTGAATCCTTAAGCTATGAGAAGCAATTTCTGTTTAAAACAAAGGTTATGAAATATTTATATTATCTCAAGACAAATGATATATCATCACAACCTGACAATGATTCTCCATTAGACATTTTTAATAGCATTATATAAATTATTTAATTTTTATAAAACTGTATTGTATGTATTTTGTATATTTTTAATAAATGATGTTTTAAGATATTAGAATTGATATTATTTTAAGTTTGAGGTTCATTCCTCAAGATTTTAAATAGCTCAAGAGGCTACACCTAGAATAGTGTCCATATTAAGATTTAATATATTAAATAAATTTTTCTTAATATTCAATCTATTTTATATCATTTAATAACATAATTGTCTATAACACAATTTAGTATAAGATATTTTCATAAATAAATTTAATAAAATATAAATATAAAAATTTAATAATTTATAAAATTTTTATATTTGTCTCTAATAATTTTTGATTCCATTGAAGTAGAATTATTTTGTCTGCTAGGTAAGAAAAGTCTTGTAGTGAGGTTTATCATTGTATCTAATTTGGATGATTACATAAAGCAGGCAGATCAAGTCTATGGTTCACCAACTATTAATATATTTTTAAGATATAATAAAATTAATATAAATCTACCATCATTCTGCTTTCCAGATGCTCCCATATCTATATAAATAAATTTCCTATTAATGTCTGTTAGGGCTAACAAGTTAATTGAAAATCTATGCTTGCAGTTAAAAAATTGTGAGCCAC
Source organism: Gordionus sp. m RMFG-2023 (assembly GCF_954871325.1). Classification (NCBI taxonomy): domain Eukaryota; kingdom Metazoa; phylum Nematomorpha; class Gordioida; order Chordodea; family Parachordodidae; genus Gordionus; species Gordionus sp. m RMFG-2023. The sequence goes on from NC_088777.1 coordinate 9,342,148, forward strand.
TATTAAGAGGGCTCTTGATATAGATGTTTTTCTATAGCCCCAAAACAATTTGGAAATCCTGATTGAAGCAGGAATTCCTGGGAAAACTAATGATAAGTAAATATTAAACTTGATTTATTATAATAAATTTATTCTTTCCCAATCATTTTTATTAGGCTTAGGCATGTGAATATGTACAGCAGCATTTCAAATTTCTGTGCACACTGATTTCACAATTTAAGCTGTACAGGATTTTTAAATCCTTGAGCTATAAGCAAGATGTGCAAATTATACACCATAAATACCTATTATATAAATAATTAATAATGAATTAAATTTATTTTACCTCATCTTGTATAATTATAAAATTGAGAATGTGTTAAATCTCCTTTATTATTAATATATTCAGAAAAAAGATTTCTTTTAACATATATTTGAGATGTCTTGCTCCTTTTTCTTTATATTTTTAAGGAAATATAAGGCAAGTAATTTTTTTTGTTTTAAATTTAAAGGGTTCATATTAAAATTAAACTTAACGCATCAATTTAAACAAGGCTGCGTTTACGTTTTTATATATGCGTTTTGAAACGCTGCGTTGTAACGTTCAATTTGTGCACACTATTATAGTGATAACTGTATTTCCTACTAATTCAAATACATTAATTTTAAAAACCATTTTTATTTCCATCTGTTTATTGTTTTTCTATTTGAAATTGCCATGACTAGCTTAGAAAATTATTAAATAAGCATAAAATTTATAATATTCAACTTGATCATATTATATCATCCTTGTGTTTAATTTTAAGCATAATACTAAATCGAACTTTATATAATAGTAAGTAAATCCTCATTTAATAACCCTTGCATCAAAAAACTATTGATTAAAACAGTAATATTATTGACTACACTAAATCACATTGCTTTATTATTAATATTTTTTAGAAGTTTATTTATGTTATGGTAATGGTAAATTATTATGTAACATGAATATAAAATCTTCATTTTAAAAAATATAATTTAGTGTTATTTTGAATTTTTGGTTATTTTAAGTATACGATTATATATTTACTATGAAATTAAGGTTGTGAAAGTGCACCCTGATAAAGGCACAGTGGAATGTGTTGTAGAGAATGGAGGCAAATTGGGAAGTCAAAAGGGGGTAAATCTTCCCGGAGTACCAGTGGACTTGCCTGCAGTTTCTGAAAGGGATAAACTAGATTTATTATTTGGTGTTCAAAATAAGGTGAATTCAAAACCCATGTAGAAATATTTCATAATTAGAAAAACGAGGAGAAGGAAAAAAGATATATAGACGAATAGGAAATTATCTGAAAAATTAATTAGAACAACTTTGATATCTTATCTTATTTACAAAAAAAAATTTATTTTGAAAGACTTGATTTTTATTTGGGATTTACAGTTGTAGTAATTTTTTAATATGCTAGTTGTTAAATAATGCTATATAAAATATAAATAGTTAAACTCTTTCTTTAAAAAAATATATTATAATGGTTTTAGATATTCTTTTTATTAATATATTGTATGTCTATTAATATATTATATATATACATATTTGCACAAATTCAGGTGGATATGATATTCGCTAGCTTCATAAGGGACGCCCAAGGTGTGAATGATATAAGAGCTGTAATGGGAGATAGTGGAAGAGATATCAAAATTATTCCCAAGATTGAAAACCATCAAGGAATTTTTAAGTATATACATCATATTTATAAATAGGAAAATGTTAGTATTGTAACTATTAAAACTAGTTACATTTAAAACTAGTAACTAATATATTATAGATTACAAAAAAATTTAAACAATATTTATGTGGCATATTTTCTTTTCCGTTGCAATTATTTTGTATAAATTGTATTTTCATTTAAAATTCCTTTGATTAAAATTCTTAAAAATATTATTTATAAACACTTGTAAAACTAATTATTTTCGAAATTTAATTTTTTAAAATAATGTAACTAGTTGCACTTTTAAGGGGTAAATAGTGATAAGTTACTTTTAACAGCACAAGGAAATATTGATTTAAAAAATATATATTTCTTGGAATTAAGATTGAAAAACTATCCTACTGTTTTTCAAGTTTTTTTTTGACGTTTATTTTGAAAAATCTCAAATCAAATATATCTTATTTTCAAAAAAATTATAGCATAGACGAGATCATTGCTGCATCAGATGGTATAATGGTGGCAAGGGGGGATATGGGTATCGAAATTCCACCCGAAAAGGTGTTTTTAGCTCAAAAGATGATAATAGGGAAATGCAATATTGCTGGAAAGCCTAGTATTTGTGCTACTCAGGTAAATCAATCAATGAATAATCGTGTTGTATAAATTAGAGACCTGCAAGTTTGAAACCTGTAGAAAGGGCCAAAAAGGGGTGTGATTATAAAAATTCAGGGCTAAAATTAGAAATATTTGCTGGGCTGATTTATTTAGGCCTTGTCCTGATTCGACTTATTTTTAAATTATATAGATTCGACTAAGCAGCCTTAAAAAGTTAGGCAATTTCGTTTTTAATTATCCCACAAAATTTTTGAAACAGGCCTAAAAATGATCGTAAATATAAATCGGAAACTTGGACCAGAAATATCCCACAGCAGGCTTGAAAATGCATTTTTTTTATCAACAAAATTTTGACCTCTACAGGTCTCTGAGAATAGACAGATAAATAAGTGAGAGATTTATTTACTCTGCACCAATATTAAACTTAGGATCAGGCCCGAAATTTACAGTTTCTTAAAAATATATCGGGCCAATATTTTCAAAAACACTGATCTGATACTTTTACTGTTTATTGGTGATTATTACATGTCTTATATTGTGAATATGAAATCTTTGGGGAATGTGGAATCTCAAAATTAATTAAAAGGGATCCAAATCCATATTTGATTTGTAGTGTTTAAAAATGAAATTAAAATCGAATTATTAAAGGATGGAGCATATGATTTATATATATACTTTTAGATTGGCGATGCATTAATTAAAAGTGTCTATACATAGGAGTCAGCTGTAGCGCCATTTTGTAGTTTGTATTTCGACTAAATATTTTTATTTATCATTATATGAATGCATATTGATATCATTTGATCGACGTATAAACCACAAAATGACGCTACAGCTGACTCCTATGCATGGACACTTTAAAATGCATTTAATGAATAAATTGTCAATCTAGTTTATTTATATCATTGGGGAAGAGTAGCTAAAAAAAATATGTTGTTATATTAACTGCAACAAGCAAAAGGTTTTGAAAAAAAAGGATCTAACGAGATCACATTCAGTAAGTTTGTTAAACGAATCGGTATAGCCCGTTTTTAAATAGGACAGCTAATATTCGCTCCTTTTTATCTATTTGCGGAATTTTGTAGGTATAGGGTAATAATATTTTCGTAAAAATCTTGATTTCGCTGTTTTTGAGGCGTTTAACAACACCTCATTTGCCCAAATTTTAAATAAGATTAACTTTCAGAGAATAAACAAAATACACTTAATCCATTTGTGAAAGGTAGCTCGGGTTTATTTTTTATGAACATTTATTGGATCAGGTTTATTGTAATATCGGAATATAATGGATCGGAATACTGAATAATAATCGTAACAGCCCTACCCTCTAGTATTATATTAAGAAATAAATTTTGTTATTAGATGCTTGAAAGCATGGTCAACAATCCTCGCCCTACCCGTGCCGAGGTTAGCGATGTAGCGAACGCGGTTCTAGATGGTGCTGATTGTACAATGTTATCGGGCGAGTCGGCCAAGGGTAAATACCCTCTCCAAACTTTACAAATGATGTGCCAGGTATTTTCCTTCTTATTTATATATATGCTATTTATAAACTTTACTCTTCCCATTTATTCACATTCTAAACAACCCTTTCAAATGTTGGTTAAGTTATTCTAATGATCTGAGAGAGGCGGGAGTGCTAAATAGCCTCTGTTATCAATCTTATTTAATTTATATTATAAAAAACGTTCGCATTCCTAAAAAAATTAACTATAAGGGTTTGGGGAGGGGCACAAGAGCCAACCCTTAAGATATATTCCCCTTTTTTGTTGTGATCATTAAGCGGTTTTTGGAGTTTATTTTTACGATCGGATGCCCTTTCTGACATCAATTATATAGCTTTTACATCTCATTGAGGAAAACGGTGATCATATTTAATCCGACCGCAGGAAACCCTTTAAACATTCATTATCTGGCCGGGGACGTTGCCTCTCCCACACCACGTTTAATATAAATATTTGAAATGGGAAAAATTTACCTTTTTATTTACCCCTCCACCACCCACACACACCCGAATATTCGTCAAGTTGGCCAGGATTTTTAAAAATATTTACAAAGTCAACACAGCTGACATATTTAATTCAAAAATAAATTTAAATATTTAAAAAAAAACACTGTTTTGGATTAGATGTGATATGAACTCGTTATTCTTATTCTAATACCAATATTATTAAAAGCTGTTACCCCTTTCCGTAATAACCTTGTTTACACTTTTTCCCTCTATAAATAAAATAAAAACTAATCCCGACTTAATAATTTATTATAGTTTTATATGTTTGGTAATAGAGCTTGTCTTAAAGCGTTTTATCAAAATACAATGGCGGTACCTAGTTTCGTTAAAAGGCTCGATTTAGCCCATTTTAAATAAAGATTTTAGCCAAACTTATTACGCAAACCTCGAGATTTTGTTAAACGATCTTCAAACCTTTCCGCCATCTATTAGCGAAATCTCCAGAATTGCTTTATATATTTTTTTAGCTAGAATATTGGGTTAGCTGTTTTTAAAAATCGAGCCGTAGCTTTACCTTTGGCCTTGGATCAAAAAAAAATTTTTTTAACGAGATAACAAATGTAAACATTTTTTGAATTTTAATATGTATGCAAAACAATAAACAAATAACAAATATTTTTTTAAAAAAAAAAATTTTAAAAGCACAAATTTTTTTGAATAGCAGAGACCTTTCAGCCATATTTTAATTTTTATTAAATATACCCATGCTGGGCCTAAATTTTTTTTTATTAAAAATACCCCTAACTGTCCTAGAAAATTTTTTGAATCCGAATATTATAAATCGCCATTCTATAAAAATTAAAAATAGATAAAATATAATTTAAAAAAAATTTGAGCCAGGCCCTGCAAATGTTACCTCTGTGGCTCTCTGTTCGATAGTAAGTGTTTTTGTATTATAAATTATTTCTTGCTCTTATTTGTGAATGAAATTTTTTTTTTTAAATGACCAAAAATTTTAAAAATGATCTTTTTTAGGTATAAAAAAATTTTCAGAGGGCTTAGGCCTCTGTGCTTCCCCCCGGTGATGCCACTATATCGATATATTTTACTTGAAAAGTTTGCCTTAATCTTTCCTTAATTTACAATTCCTCTCGATTCCTTTTATAATAGATGGTCTAAACTATTTTTTCTTCTGCAGATAAACAAGGAAGCCGAAGCAGCAGTATTTCACAAACAAAAATTCCAGGATTTGGTGAGCCAATGCAAAGTACCCACTGAAACGACGGAATGCGTCGCTATCGGAGCCGTAGAGGCCTCTTTCAAGGCTAACGCCAAAGCTATCATAGTGCTTACTACGTCTGGAAAGTAATTCAATAAATTTTCTCTCTTCTTACTCTTACTATTTTATATTATCAATCGTTTGGGAGGTATGAGAGGGTTGACATCATAGGAAGTTGGATTCAAGAGGATAATCATGAGCCCCCTCTTTAAAATGTTGCTACCCTTTACAAATTTGGAAAAGTGGAAATTTGACATAGGTTAGTTTCATTTCCAAACTCTGTTAAAAGAATATTTTAAAAAATTTCACAATTAATTAACCCTCTAAAATGAATAACGCAACATTTAAATAATATATTTTATAAATCACTTTGTTCCTTTAAATCTTAAAAAATGGTTTCCTCTTCCTGTATCTCGCTTTCCAAAGGGTTTCAGGTTCAAAACTCAACTTTTATTCTTCTATTATATTCATACTCCAGAAGTTTTTTTTCTTCCGATGTAGTTATAAATGAACCCACATTTAAATGCGTTAAAATAATGTTATATTATAAGCCTTACCTCTCATTTACAGTTAGTGCGAATTTGTGGCGAAGAATACAAAAATACAGCATGTCGCCAATTCGCGCATAAGGGGTTATATTCTTTGTGTAATAAGTTAAATCTTCAAATTGATATTATGTAAAATCCTATTTTTTTAATGCTTTGGTATCTGGGAATTTCGGTACAAAACCAATTTATTAAACAATTGCTAATAACATTGTTTTTATTAATATTGAGATCTGCAAAGTTCAGCCCATTCAAAATATCCAAAAATCTGATCTCCCGGGTCTGACAATTTATACATAATAATCAGGCAGGGTCTCATAAATTTTTGATATCTTTTTTTGATTTGCTAGCTAATATTTTGATTAATACTATTAGATAAATTATGCTTATTTCTTTGTATTTTACAAACTCTCTAGCTAAAATATTAAATCTATAAAATATTATAGTCACAAAAAATTTTATTTTTGATTTGACCCAATTACAAATACACAATGCAGATATCAAACGAATTGATTTTGTAAAACCGTTTGTTGTAAAAAAAAAATAGATTGGCATAGAGGAGAGATATAGGAGCCTTAATTGACATTGAGAGGGGGGGAGGGGAATTAGATATGGAGATTAAAAATATAATGGCCGAAAAATTTAACAGAGCTGGGCCACATTTTTCAAAGAATTTAAAGAGCTCGGCCTGACTTTTTCGTAAAATTTAACGAACCGAGCCTGACCTTTCGTAAAATTTAAGGAACCGGGCTTGACTTTTCGTAAGATTTAACGAGCCGGGCCTTACTTTTCGTAAAATTTTAATGAGCCGGGCAGGTTTTACGAATATTTTAACGGGCCAGGCTTTACAGATCTCTAATATTTATGTATATATTTTTTGAAATCTCTACTTATCCCGTTTTTAACACAGGAGTGCACAACTGATATCAAAATACAGACCAAAATGTCCTATTTACGCAGTTACCAGGGTATGGAGTGTGGCCGCAAATCTCAATCTCTACTGCGGTGTTATACCAGTTTTCTGTCCAAGTAATTAATTAATCAATCTTTTTTTAAACTTCTGAGAGAGGTATGATATTTCCTGGAGAGAGGTATGAGTAAAGATAGATACTTGAACTAGAATGTTTTGAGAAACAAAGGAAGAAGGCGTGAATGTGTAGATAAATAATTTACAAAATATATTTTCTCTCTTTTAAAACGAAATAAAAACTATTACAAATAATAATATTTACAACCCAGCTAAAAAGGAAGGCGACTGGATGAAGGACGTTGATTGCAGAGTGAAAATGGCCATAGATAAGGCTAAATGTCAAGAAGACGAAGAACACAGACATATCTTGAAGGCTGGGGACACCGTTATTGTAGTCACTGGCTGGCAAGCTGGCTCTGGCTTTACCAATACCATGAGACTCGTCAAGGTCCCTTAAAGAATGCCCCAGGATTTTCGATCAATTCAATTACAATTTGTCAAACAATTAAATTACTTTTTTTCCCTTAAATTAAGAGACTTATTTAAAATTTCTTCCATCGTTCTAGTCATAAATTACGTGAAATTTAACTCTATTATCGAATTTATTAATTTCGTGATCCTGTTTAAATAGTATCTTATAAATATTAATAAGGTAAAAAAGTTTCATATTTTACATTAACTGTTTTTTTTAAAATAAATTATATTCAAAATTTTAGTCCTTATTTTGTGTGATAAAACTTTTGTGCCAATATTTTTTTTGTTATCATATAAATTATTTGATTTATATTATTATATATGATAGAAAATTATCAAATTATTTGTTCAATAGCTTTTCTATTACTTAAAATATTCATTGTGTCATAATTATTTATATGTCTAAAATAATCAATTTTATTCAAATCTTTATCCACATTGTATAAAATATGAATGGATTACGCAAATATAAAATTTAAAGGGGGAAACAATGTAAAATCACCGTTTAAAAGAATGACTAACTGCCTTTTTTTAAAAGAAAAAGAAAGCTATCTGGACCAATATAACGAAAAAAATTATTCGATTCTTATTTTAGGAATGGGATGCGGAAAATAATTTTCAGAAAAATCCTCTGGAAAATAAATCCTGGTAATTCGATTTAAAAAATATAAAGTGGAAAATAATTTTCTGAAAGAAAAGTTCCTGTAATAATTTTTTTTAAATATCATTAATAACCCCGCCGCCAACAAAATGAAAATATTTCCTAAAATATTAATTCAGTATATACTATTTAAGTTGCATTTTTTTAGAATTTAGCAAATTGATAAAATTAAATATAAATATGTTATAGTATGATTTCTAGTGAAGATGGAATAAAGAAAAATAAAAATGCCATAATTATTTTTAAACTATATGATGAAAATAAGTTAATATATAAATATCATTTTTGTATATTATGAATGAAAACAAGGGGGGTGAGGCGTCTTCTCTTCTCCTGTAGAGTTTTTGACAGCGGTTTTCTTTATATTCAAAAATATTATAAAGAAGTTTAATGGATGGATATCTTGGTCAGAAAATAATTAAACTTATTAAAATGTATATTTTTTATTTAATCTAAAAAATCTATTTTAAAGAAGATGGTTAAATTGATCAAATTTTACCTAAAAATTCTTTTATATATAATTAAATCTTTTATAATTTCTAAATATAACAGATCTCTCAAGTTGAAATCACAATTTATATTACAGATTTTTACTCCAAAAATTTCTGAAGATTTTTTTTCAAAAGCTATACAGTTTTAAATTTAACAAACAATAATTAGCGATATTAAAAAACACATCGCGAATTTATTATATAAAATTCATATTCGCATGCTCAGCAAACACCATATAGAGAATTTATTATAGCAGAACTTTTACCAATATCTATTTAGAGCTAATACATAATAGCAAAACTTTTATCGCTAATAGATACAGAGCTTTCGATTAAAAGAAAAGGTCCCAATCGAAAAAAAAGAAGTGTCAATCATAAACGGAAAAGGTCTGAAGGAAAAAATCCGATCAATAAATTGAAAGTTTCAAACAAAATAGGAAAAAATCCCATCAAAAAATTAAATGTGTCAATCCAAAAGGGAAAAGGCTTTGGAAAAAGTCCGATTAAAAAAAAGGAAAAAGTTCAATCAGAGAAGGAAAAGTGTCAGTGATGTCCAAGAATCGTCAATCCGGATCATGTGGTTTTCTGAGATTGTGTTAAATTCTAGAACGATTGCTGGTGTTATGGATTTTATATATTGATTATTATGATGTTATCGGAATATATATGATTAATATTATTGGTATAAATGGTTTATTTGTTTGTAATAAGGAATTATATGGATCCTAGTGATTCCTTATTTATATGCTACATATAGTAAAAAATAAAAATTTATACTAATAAAATTCCCCTTCTATTAATTATGGAATATAGGTCTCAATATTTCCAAAATAATTCTCAGATATTTCTGTTTCTCCATGGTCTATAAAACGAAATAATTCCTCGTTATTAAGATTTTGCTTCTGACAAATTCTTCCATTAAAAAAAAAACATTTTAAATAGGATTATGATAAGGGCTATACAGTGGTAAATTTTATTGTATGCCCTCTCCTTTCAACCGTTTCTCTAATTATATGATTATGATGAAATTTTATCCACCACAAAAACTGAAATGATAATTAATTGAAATCAAATCTATCGTAAGAAATATATTAGGGTGATTTATTTTGTCACTTTAGTATTTTCTAATTTTGTTTGAGATAATTATAATGTTAAATACAGGGACGAGAACCCTAACCCTCAATATTTCGCTGAACCCAACCAAACCCTTTTTTAAATTTTAGAGTTCAGGGTTCAACCTTCTTTTTTTTTAATTTTAAAAAATTTATTTAAAAAAAACATTTTGATCATTTTTGTTATATTTAGTAAATTTTTAATTGTATTGTAGTAATTATAATTATGATGATAAATTATTTTTATGGTCTCCAAACCCTGAACTATCTGAACCCGAACGGGTTCAGAGATTTTTCACGAGCCCAAACTCGAACCCATTTTTTTAGAAGGAGGATTCTCATCCCTTGTGAAATAAATAAGAATTACTAATGAACTCCTACATCGGTTCTTTGTTTGGTTTTAAGAATAAAGACCGTATTTAGATTCAGTATTTGTAATTAGGCGCTGATTCGGTTCACTCCTATACATTCCGGATCTTTATAATGTTTTTATAATTAAGCTGATTTTATAAAAATAAATTTAAATTAAACAGCCCCCTACCTCCTCTCTCTTTTCCAATCATTTGGTATTATTAAATGGTGAAAATTAACCGGACAGATGATTCTAACTGCTAAACAATAAAAAAAAATCGGCTGCATTTATACCGAGTCGGCTGACTAAGTAATTTTCATTTGATTTCTAAACTCAATCTGAATGCAGGCGAGTCTATCTCATCTCTTTAAACAATTTACAAATATAAAGAACTCTATGAAATATAAAGAAGAAGCTACTTATTGGTAAGAGATGAAAAAAATTCTTCATAGATTTTTTTTTGAAATATGAGATAATTTTTTATAAAAAAGTTCAAATTATAAATCCATTAAATTGATGATATTAAAATCATGTAAAAAAAATTCAAATTATAAAGCCATTAAATTTATGATATTAAAATCATGGTGACATACTTAGTCATCAAGATATTGAGCTCTATGTAAGACAAAAATTAGCAATAACTAACATATATAAACAGTAACGTTTCTAAGTAATTTTTTCTTCATTTTTAGCTTATTTTTTTTCATCATCTCTTCTATTTGCTGTTCATTCTTCGATTTCTTCCTTTATCTATATTTTCTTTTTTTAACAAAGAAAATTAAAAAGCCACAAATAATAATGGCTAAAAACTTCTAACAAGGTGAGTGAGGACACGAGGTAAAATAAGTTTTATCAATTTAGTTTGATGATTATTCTAAGGCCAATTCAACAATTTTGAATATGATCTTTTTTTTATATATAAATATCTATTTAATAATTTACAAGAATATAATTTTTTAAAACGTTTAAATTAAAATCATATAAATTGTCATAATTTGACTGATAAAAAGTCAGTTAAGTAACTGTTATAAATGTTAGGCAAATTTATTATATTTTTAAATATATTAAATTTTGAAATTTTAAAAATATTATAACTTTTGAAAAAGAAAATATCATTTAAAAAAGACAAAATAATTTTAAGTCTCACAAAAAAATTTTCTTTTTAAATAAGGGAATTTAAAATATAAATATCTTTATAATTCTCAAATTTTTATTTATCGCCACATGGTAAAAATATTATTTATGAAAATTTAACAGATATAGATATCTAAAAAAAAAGATTTAGAGAAAGATTCTCTAGAAAAAAAGAAAGATTTTTTTAAACTTATAGAAATGAGGAAAGTGAATATATCGATTTTCCCACTACAATTTCTAATTTGCATGAAATACTCTCTGGATAATTCTTTCGCAAGCTACATAAGACTCTTAAAGCCCATATCAGTACGTTACACAACACCATCCCATTACTTGAATCCAGTTGATGCCTTACTAGATAGATCTAACCCGTTCGCGGGCACCAACAGTAAAAACTGGTTCAACTATGATATTGGTTATATTGAAATGACGACAGAAATTTCCATTGGCACGTCTAACAAAATATATCGAAAGAGGGAAGAGGTATCAAAAGGTTCAAAAATTATTTGGCCTACTTTCGGTGGAAATAGAGACTATGATTTTGGTACAAAATCTTCAAAAGTGAATCCAGATATGAGTAGCAGGGGAGTATATTCAGCTATAGAAGCGAATCCAGTAATATCAGTAAACCCACCTCCTATGAGAAGGAATCCATTCATATCAATGAATACTCCTATGAAAGGTAATCTAGTAGTAATGAACCATCCTACGAAAGTGAAACCATCGAAAATAAAACCAATAAATAAGGTCAATGCTATGCAAGCCAGATTATTCAGGAGACCTTAATTTGACTGAAAATATCTTTATCTTAGTCCAGGGCGCCAGTTAAAAGCATTTATACATTTTAAAAAAATTTATATAAGTTTTACATTTTTTGTGAAAATGCTTACTAAAATTTTATTTCTGTAATATATTATTATTATAAACTAATTTATTAAACGTCTCAGTAATATATTACACAATTTTACAATAAATTTAGTGAACCAAGATTGCTTTTAAAAATATTATATATTAAATTTTGTTATACTGCAATAGGTTCATATATTTATTAATATTTAAATGGACAAAAATAAACTATTAAAAATAAGATAAATAGGAATAATTTTTTAATTTTTGGTAAAAAAAAATCAAATATATTAAAGAGTTTTTGTAATTTACATTTTAAGGAGGCAGTGCTTTAAAGCAGTTTGCAAAAAATTACTAGTCTAGAGCAAAATCAGAAAGTATAAATTAATAGCACTCGAGGGCAATGCATTAAATTGAATATAAAGGATTTTCAATAGTTGTATTTATTTCAAAAAATTCATCAGTTGCCCTTTGGATTCAGTTAAAATTAATATATGACCGCGACGTATCGCGATAATTTTCTACTTTCTAAATTAGTAACGAGCTACCGCTATAGCTATTTTTAAAAAAATTTAGCATGCTAGAGTAGCTCATACTTGTAGTGCGTTACTTCAACTACACCTCTTTAAAGTAACATCTCATTTTCAACTGAAAAAGATAAAAATAAAATATACATTTTAGGATTTTTTTTTTAAAATAAAAATTTATTTTACATGTATTAATTATAATACTAATTTTTATTATTAGATATTCTATTCCCCATCGTTCTTTTATTTTAATGAAGATAGCATGCCGGCAATCATATCTACTTCATTCCATGTAGTGCAGCTTGATCCGATTTTCTATAACCAATTAGTATAGCTAGACGTTCTTCAAGCTCAAGAATATCAGAGCTTTCCAGATTCCCATTTAATAACACAATCATTATCCTCTGGACTAAAGCAGTCAGTATCACTAATATTAATCATATAAAAATATAATGCATAAAGATTGCCAATACCATATACCATATTTTCTTCTTCATTGTGTAAAACATGACTCATTTTGAATTTGAAAGAAATAAACTAAAATAAGAATAAATAATAATATTTTTAATATAATAAACGTAAAATATTACACAGATACAGTAAAAAAAATGTATCTAGTTATCTTCCCTAAAAAATAAATATGACCAAATTAAGTTAAATGCCAATTGCAATAAGTGAAAATATGAAGTTCCTAGTTAAGAAGAATACTCAATATCAATAATATCGTGAGGGAAGGAACGGGTGGCTATTGACGACATATTTTATTCTACAAATTGTAAATGGTTTGATTTTAAAAGTTATGCATCTTATAAAAAAATCTAAGAAATATTGATTTATTAACAAAATTTCTCAAATCTCTCTTTTAATTTTGGAAAAAAATATTCGCCCTGAAAATACTTTATTAGGCCAGATCCTATTCAACTCCTTTAACGCTGCAATGTTAAAAAATAAGGGATGAAATTTTTACTTAAAATTGCATGCATTTTAAACGTAGCTGTAAAGTGGCCAAAGTAAGTAGACATTTTCGGTTGTTTAAATTTAAATAACAATCCTTAGTTCATTGCTTTTTTTTTTCACAGATTCGCGCTTTGAACTACTTTATATATTTGAGATGGTATCATTTTCAGAGAGGAGTGAATGATTCGACCTATTAGTCTGTTTTCGATTTAATGCCAGACTGAAATTTTAATCTAATAAGTTTTCCTTATCTGAGAAGAGAAACAACTTTTAGAGATTCATATTTTTGGGGGAATAAATTTTATTAGATTCCAGGATGCACAGAAACATTGCTATGATAATTAAACACATACTAGAAAAAAGATAGGATATTGCTTAACCTGGGTACTTTTTTTCCTAAAAATTTAATTAATAATTATTCATCATTTTATTAATTGTATGAATGGGAGGGTAAGGGAAGGAGGCTGATTTGGGGCGAGTGGGGAGAAAACACGTCAATTTCTAATTACCTCCAAGGTATTACTATAAGAATTTCTCATTTAATTTAATAAGATAAAAAAAATATCTTGGGGTATCTTAAAAAAATTAATTTTTTCGATTATTAGGGCAAATTCAAATAAAGAACTTATTTAATTTATATTTTTTTTAAATATTGCATATACTTTTTAAATCATAATGTTAATGGTTTTTTTTTAAAAAAATAACCTTGACTTTATAGGTAATTAATTGCTTGAATTCTAGACTATCCTCCACTTAAGGGTTAGATTATTTACGGATGATTTATTGTATAAGGATAAAATAAGCAAGAATTATGACATTATGGAAGAATATGACTAGAGAATGTCAGCGAATCCGTTTTTTGGTTTGAGAATCAAGCCCTTCTTTCCATTCCGTACTTAAGTCAAGCTAAGATTCGGCTCACTCCTAGAATTTCCGCTGTATTTTTGTTTAAATTTAAATAAAAAATTAGGCACCCGCTCCCCAGTTGGTTATTATTAAATAGTGAAGGTTAACCTGACAGATTCAGACCGCTCAACAGTCTGAAAAATATTTTAAAGAAAAAATGTTAGATTGCAAATTAGATAAAGTTTAGTACCAAATTGGCTGACAAAGTAACTAGCTGATTAACTCGCTCTGAATGCAGTCGAGTATATCCCATATTTATATCTTTGCAATTAACAATTTACAAATATAAAGAGCTCTATGCAATATAATATAATGAAGAAGCTTCTTACTGGTAAAGAGAAAAAATATTCCTCACAAATTTTATTTTGAGTATAATTAAATAATTTTAGAGGATAAAAAAATCAAATTACAAAGCCAATAAAAATCTATAATGTTGGAAATCACTGGACAAACCTAGAGCTTATCAAGATATTGAGTTCTATATGTAGGATTAAAATTAGGAAATGATAAGCATGTAAACAATAAATTTTAAGCAATTCTTTTTCGTTTATCATTTTTTTTCCCACCATTTTTTCTTTTTCTCTTCTATTTTTTTTTCACTCTTTTTTTCTTTCCCTTTCTCTTCTAATTCTTTGATAAAAAAAAAATTAATACTGAATATCATAGTCACAAAAAATGGTTAAAAGCTTCTAACAAAAGTGAGTGAAGAGATAAAGTTAAAAATAAGTTTAATTTATTGTCAGTTTTGTTTGATGATTATTCTGATACCAATTCGACAATTTTGATGACTTATTTTTATATAAATGTCTATTTCCATAACTTACAAGATTTTTTTTTTAACGGTTCATAATAAAATCATAAAAATTGTCATAATTTGACTGATAAAAAGCCATTTGAAATAACTTTTATAAATGTCATGCAAATCACTTTCTCTCTTTTTTTAAAAAAAATAAATATTAAAACATGAAATTTTAAAAATAATTATAAGACTATGAAAAAATAAATGTTGTATAAAAGACAAAATAATTTTAGAAGATTATAAGTCTCACAAAATTATTCTTTCTTAAATAAAAGTATTTGAAAATATAGATTTATTTTTAAAATTTTAAAATATTTATTCATCGCTCTCTACATGGTAAGTAAGAATTTGATTGGAAATTTTACAGATTAAGAAACTTTAAAGAAAGCTTCATTAAAAAACAGGTTAGAAAAATAAATAAATTCTGAAAAAGAACGAGAATTCCCTCTTTGGATATCTGTTTTGAATTCTTTCTTGACTTGGTTCAATTGAATTAAGAACAAATTAGAATTATAGAATTGTAATGCTTATTCATAGATTATTATTTTTTTAAAAAACTTAGAAATGAGAAAGCTGAATGTATCGTTTTTATCACTACAGTTTCTAATTTTCATGAAATTCTCTTTGGATAATTCTTTAGCAGGCTACATAAGACTACTAAAGCCAATATCAGCACATTACACAACATCATCCGATTACGTTAATCCAATAGATGCCTTACTAAATAGATCTACCAACAATGGAAACTGGTTTAACTATGATATTGGTTACAATGAAATGACGACAGAAATTTTTAGGACGTCTGAAACAACTGAAGGACCTACTAAATCCAAATTATATAGAAATAGGAAAGATGTAGCAATGGGTTCAAATATTATTTGGCCTATTTTCGGTGGAGAAAATAGCTATGATTTTGGTACAAGAGCTTTAACGATAAATCCTGAGATGAGTAGTAGGGGAGCTCACCCAGTCATAGCTGTAATGAATCGTCCTATAAAAACAAATCCAGTCATGTCAGTAATGAATCTTCCTATGAAACCAAATCCTGTCATGTCAATGAATCGTCCTATGAAACCAAATCCTGTCATGTCAGTAATGAATCCTCCTATGAAACCAAATCCTGTCATGTCAATAATGAATCCTCCTATAAAACCAAATCCAGTCATGTCAGTAATGAATCTTCTTATAAAAGGGAATCCATCCGTACCGGTAATGAATGCTCCCATGAAAGGAAATCTAGTCAAATCAGTAACCAATCCTCCCATGAAAGTGAATCTCGTCAAATCATTAACAAAAGCTCCTATGAAAGTCAAACCAACGACGACTAAGATTCCTCTTAAGAAATCGATGAAACCATTGAGTAGGGTCAATGCTGCACAAGCGAGATTCTTCGGAATGCCTTCATTTAATTGAAAATACTTCATATTTATTAAATGGCCTCGTTCAGGGCATAGTTGAAGCATTTATACATTTCTTAAAAAAAATGTTTATCGATATTTTTTATTCAAAATTTATTCCTGTATACGTTTACTATTTTTTGTTAAAATGTCATAATAAAATGTTATTGCCGTATACGCATTACACCATTTTATAATATATTTAGTGAGCCAAAAGTAGAATAATTTTGTTTATCTATTTATTTTTAAATGGTCAAAAAAAAACTATTAAAATAAGATATATTTAATTCCCCTAAAGTTATGATTAAAGTGTAAATTTTGAATTTTGTGATAAATATCTCATCTAAATTGATTTTACTTAATATATACAATTAACACGACAAATAAATAAAATGTGAAATACTATATAAGGGAATAATTTTTCAATTTCTCGTTTAAAAGTAAATTAAATATATTTGCGTTAGAAATTTTGCGTTTTACATTTTAAAGGAGGCAGTGAGTGCTTCAAGTAATTTCTCATTTTTAACTGAAAAAGGTAAAAATATAAAAATTTTCGACAATTTAAATCATTTTATGATAATTGAATTTAATATTTTTAAAAAAATTTTATACTAATTTTTATCATTTTTTTGTAGATTTGATATTTTATTCTCCATTGTCATTAATTTTAAATAAAGATATTTTAGCATGTCGACAATCATAGCTACTCCATTCCATGTGCCGCAACTTGAACCAATTTCCCACAACCAAATCTTTCTCAACGAAGCTAAGGCCACATATGCCCAACTATCGACTCAGTTATTGCCTTTGATCAGTATAGCTAATAGCGTTCTTCATACTCAAGAAAATCTAAACTTTCCAAATTCCCATTTAATTACACAGCCATATTCCTTCAAGCATGAGATCAGGACAGTAAAAAGCGAAGAGATAGGTTCCATAAATCGTTGGAGAAAAGAGGAGTTCGGTTACCGAGCTCATGAGAGTTACATGCAATATATACACGAGATGGATCCTAGCGGATGGTTTGTAGCAGTCGATACTGACAACAATATCATAGGTTTGCTAATTCTGCTCAAATTTGGAGAGTATTTTTTTTTTAAATTTCAATCTTTAGAGTGTTTATTTCCAACTTCCGTTCTCATCTTATTTCTACATTTGGAAAAGGTAATATCTTTGGGATGAATCTAAACGAAGATTTAGCCTTCGGCGGGTTATACGCGGTTAAAAAACCTTACAGATGTCATGGTATAGGGGGCAAACTTTGGAATACTCGTCTACTTCACATTGGTAATCGAAATATGGGTATCGATTCGGTGCATACGCGTGTCGAAGCTAACAAAAAAGCGGGAATGAAGGTTTCTTTCCGACGTAAGAACATTTATAAAATTTAAATTTTATTCCCTATCATAGTTTAGACTATGAAATTTAGTTGATAAATGCGAAATAATTTGGAAGAAATAACTACGAATCATTTTAATTTATAGTGTCCAGATATTATGGCAGACTTACGATGGAAAGTTTGACCTGCTTTATAAATGCAGTTAATAATGGATCAGATTCAAAATGCCAATATATAATAATTAATGCGGCACAACCTGAGCCTGAAATGCAGTCTATCCTGGACAAATTGATCTATTATGACACTGAAATCAACAAGGGCTGTTGTAGAAAACTATTTTTGGACAAGACTATATTAACTAAAGACACGATTACATGCGTAGCATTAGAGAAAAACGTTGATTCGACTTCTATTGGTCAAGTCATAGGTTTACCGATTTAATTTTAGTTCAATTTATAAATACCATAATAATCATTAAATTTAAATTATATATGGGAACATACTCGTTGTCAAATATCGATAAAAATATTTATATTTAAAAAAAACAAACGAAGGTTATGGAATCTTAAGGCCTAGATTCGAAGGCTTAACTATAGGTCCCTTATATGCTGATACCCCGAATGTAGCTAATGGAATATTCGCGAAACTATTTTCTGGTTTACTATCAAATTTTATGGCGTATCAATCTCCGGCCACCGAAAATTGCTCAAATCTTTCGCCTTTATTCGATATGGTGGTCCTGGAGAGTGAACCAAATGATCCTTACCTAAAAAATGATAACACTTCAGAGTATACCTTGTTGAATGAGACCGGAGAGGAAAATAATCTAGCGCGCGCGAAATGTGTTAAAGATTTACTCAACACATTAAGCCTTAAGAGGGAATGCATTTTATATCGCATGTACACTAAAGAGGATATAAAGCTACCTCTGGCTAAAGTTTACGCAATTACTAGTTCAGAAGCCTTTTTGTTATAGCAAAATTTTTTTTTTGTTTTAAAAATTTCCATATTTACGTCTTTTTTTAAAAAATATTTATATACCAGTAGTAAAGCTTTCTTTTAAACAAATTTAGTTATTTTTTTAAAAAAATATTATTATATTTTATATTTCTATACGATGCAAAAAAATATATGTTTTAAAAATTAATAAATATTTATCATTTTTTAAAAAAAATATGTCAGGCAAAATTTATTATGAGCAATTTTTCATTATTGAGTCATTATGACCAAATAATTCAAAATTGTTCAACTATGTAACTTAAGGGTATTTGCAGTAATGTATAGTAGTAACGTGGAAAGTAACTAAAATAGTATTATTAATTTGTAATATAGGGATTTTGGATTTCACAAAAATTCTTGGGATTTTTTTATTGAGCGATTTTTATAAAGTAATCGGATAAAAATATTAATTTTCCACTAATTCTAAAATCGGAATGAAACGAATGTTTTTCAGGTTTCGAGAGTAATTAAAATTGTGAATCAAATTTACAAACTCTTCTAAATAATGAAGCTTGATGGAAAATAATTTTTTCCGGTCATGGGTTACTTTATTTGAATATTTACTGATATGATTATATAAAAAATAACATCAAATATAAAATAAAACCTTATTCTATAAAAACGGAGGTGGGACTACAAGTTCCCAAAAAACATGAATAATTATATTTTAAAATAGTAATTTGTAGATTTTGTAGAAAAAAATAATATTCTTTAGGTCTAAAGTAAGGGCTCTTATCTTGTCGCCTATATTTTTTAAAAATTTTAAAGTTCCGCTTGACATATGTCCAAGGGAAGAGATAACGATTGGTATAAAAATACAATTTGTTAATTTGGAATATTTAATTGATTTTTTTTCTCTGCTATATCAACCGGATTAGAATTTAAACTTGTTGGAAAAGAATATACGCATGTGAAGTCCAAAACTAAGGATTTTCCTAAAGACCAAGGCATGAAAATTAAGCCAACTGGTCTTAGGCCATCACCTAATGATAAATTAGTAGGCTCCAGGATGTTTGGTATTCGGGCTCTGGTAAGAGAACGGCTAATAGCTAAATTGATTGCTGCATGCCTTGCATGTCTGCCCTAACCATATATACAATTTAGACCATGTCTCCTTTGGAGTCAATTAATATTTTACATTTGATGTATTTATGTGATTGAACAATACCAGAAGAACCCGAAGAAAGAAATCTTAAACCTTTAGTTTTTTTTGACTAGTCAAATGACAGACTTTTTAACAAGGGATTATAAAGCTGTCCTAAAATAATATATGGGCTGGATAAGTAAGGTTATATTTATTTTTTTAAATATTGTATTTGCCTCATTTTGTAAGCCTAAATAATTTTAAAAAATAACCAATCAAATAATTTTTTAAACAGGCAGGAAAATTTTTTTTCAACCAATAAGCGTAATCTCCAAATTTCTAAAATGGAGGCAGGTGAGTGACCTAAACACTTTACATGAACTCTAGATATTATATCCAGTCTAAGGTTATTTTTAGTTGTATGAGGTAATAAAGTTTTTAAAGAAATGAAATAATGAGGATGCAACACGTAAGATTATTTTTAAAATATTTTTTTGAAATAGATATTTATCAGAGAAAGCTTTGGAAATTTTGCCATTTGCCATTTCATCACCCATGGATATACTTAGGTAGACAAATCTGGAATTTTGGACAGTGAGATATTTTCAGGGATAAAATGAATGTCATGGATAATTAATATTTTTATAGAACCCCCCCCCCTCCTCCATGAACGGATCAAACTCGGGTCAGTCGGATTTGAACAAACATTTTTTTCGGATTAGATTGGATTCGAACCTTGGATCTTAAAATTTATATCGGATCGGATTAAACTCGAGCCTAGATAAAATTTTATT
Organism: Gordionus sp. m RMFG-2023; assembly: GCF_954871325.1. NCBI lineage: Eukaryota > Metazoa > Nematomorpha > Gordioida > Chordodea > Parachordodidae > Gordionus > Gordionus sp. m RMFG-2023. The sequence continues at coordinate 9,363,047 of NC_088777.1, forward strand.
TTCATTTCCTCCTAAATTTTAGGAATAAACCACAAAATATTATCCAAGCTATCTCCTGGTTTATCTTATTTCCAAAGAGCAGGCTATATAGCCTTGACTAAACAGTCTAAAAGTTTAAAAAAAATGAAAGATAAAAATACGAAATAAATGTCACCAATCACTTAACAAACCAAAATATAGAAGTCCTTAATCAAAAGCTGTGAAAGTATCAAAACTAAGTCTAACCAAGACACATCTTTGGAGGGTTTCGATAAAATATCGTATTATTTCAACGGTGCGTATAAAAAAATGCTTAAATAAAATTTCCTGAATAAAAATTAAATATTCGGACGAGAAAAACCTATTCAGATACAGGGGCCTTTTTCTAATATGAATGCTCACAGAGGGACAATCCAGTATAAAATTATTATTTAATCAAGCAGTAAAAAATGGGATTATGAGGATTTAAACAAATAATCGAACATTATTTTAATTTTTTAATTAAAGTAAGAAGGAAAGTTCGATCCGTAAAAATAGAGATTAAGTAAAAATAAAATTTGTTAAAATATATATGTTTCTTTATAACTTATAATGAAATTTGCTAGTCATAGAGAGCATTGAGCTCCGTAAAAATAGAAATTGTTAAGTAAAAATAAAATTTGTTAAAATATTTATGTTTCTCTATAACTAATAATAAAATTTGATAGTGATAGAGCATTGAGCGCTCTAAGAATAATGGCTTTTTGTAAATTTCTCAAAATTATCTACATAATAGCTTGTATATTTACAACGTGCAAGCTCTTGTCCTTACCCATCTCGTTCCTTTTTAAAATTCTAAATAGCTGTTCTGAAATGTAAAAAATAGAAATAAGTCCACATTTAGGTATATTTTAAAAATAGAATCACCTTAAATATAAAAATACATAATGGGGAAAACCCAAAAATGGTGTCCAGGCTTCATTTCTGAATAGAATTCGGACTAAAGAATAAAAATTAAGCGGAGTGTCCTTAAAGCTTTAAAAACAACATTAAATATTTTGAAATATCTTAATTAGTTTTGTTTAAATAAATTTTAAGCAATTTTTTTCATTGAAAATATCCAATATAACTTTCAAGTATTAAGTGGTGAATCCAGTTCAAAAAAATTGATATAATATAATTTTAACATACCATAAAAATGGCATTCAATTTGGCCTGCTATTTCATGATTCTTTAATGTAATAATCCATCTAGGGCTAATTTATTAATTAATGTTATTGACTCATCATTATAAGATACATAAAGGCAAAATAATCGATATTATAATAATATCAATTAAGGGATAGAATTCATTCTTTGAAGACTATTCATACATCATCTATAAAAGGAATCGATGGAGATGCTTCAAAGAGTCTTCTATGAAATGTCCCAAAATTTTAACATCAACCCTACAAAATAAACATCAGATAACAACGAATCATTAATCATCCAAATATAAAAGGTCTAGCAGCTAATTCATTCGTAATATGAAGAAGCGTCATAGAGATATCGCAAGGCCTCTTCAAATTTATCCTGAGTAAATTGAAAATTTAATATTATGATTAAATAATTTTTTTTTAAAATAATTGTAGAATTTCTAATTGACTTTCTTTATTGTAGAGAAGGGATTAAATTTTTTGATACTTTAATAAATTCCCAAATTTCAAAATGCATTTTTATATTCTCTCTCGCTGGGGCGTTGCCTATGAAAGAGTCAGTTTAATTTATTCTTCGTGAAGTAAAGGGTATTCATAAAATTGAAAAAATGACAGCCTTAAGAGTCAAAGTAAAATTAAATCGTCTTCTGCTATGCCCTGTTTCCTTTCCTTAGCCTTAATCTATTTTTTATGCAACAGTTCACGTTATAGTCATTAAAAATGGATCAGAGCAAACTAAAAGTTAAAAAAACAGACTTGTAGGGTTAGGTCTGATAATATGAGATTTACATGTGTCTGAATCACATAATATTTATTAGCTAATAAAATAAATGGTACTCCAATAACATAAATATCTATACAAAAACATCGTTTTCTTTAAAAAATGAATAAAAACCTCGTTATCGCCTAAATTATAATAATACATCATAAACTAAAAAAAATTATAGTTTGTCCATGAATAGGGATAAAAAATTCTCTTCAATCTTCCCGGGCGACTTTTAAGTCAAATTTATATTCCTGATCGCATCCCATATACGCGTCGCTCATGAAAAACAAGGTGTAATTAGAATGATTCCCGGGCTGGGTCGGTGCTAAAAAGTCGAGTTTGATTTTGGCCTTTTGTTGCAAGGTTAGTCTCTTGATAGATATTAAGGTGTTGGATTTTTGATCTCCTATAACCAACCACCAACCTTCTTCTCGTTTCTTATTGGATATTTATTTTATAAATAAATTGTTTTGAAAAAAAAATCATAAATAGCAATATATATTGCTACTTAAATATCATGCATTATATTTTAAAAAAGTGTCAACTCTAGAAAAATAAATACAATTATAAAATTTGAAAATTAATATTTTGTGAATAAAAAATTTTTACTTGAGGGAAAAACGGAGCCAATACGTTCCCAAACATTTCGTCCTCTCTTTCAAGTGTCACTATAACATTAACGCTTTCACCCCTTTAAAAAATTAAATATATATAAACCAGTGAACGCAAGTACTATTAAATAATGAATGTATAATTTTATAAATAAACCAACGATTTTTATATTTCCTTGTAACCAAAAGGTTAAGTTTTTATAAATACTATGCTTTTTTTATATTAGTTCGCTAATCTTTCTGGTTAACATAAAACTTACGGAGAAAAGATAGGGTTGCTGCTAGTTGAACTTCCGATTTCAGTGCTAGAGCTTGCGCTGCACACTTGGAATCGCAGTTCGATGTTAGGATATCTATTACAAAATTTAGCTACGTCCACCATTTGCAAATCTGTAAGGCCTAAAAGCTCATTGCGCTTTTCATCCTCTAACTCTGTAACGTCAAAGACCGTTTCCACACCCTTATTTAGACAAACAAAATGATTTATAACATAAAATTGAGAAAACGTTAGAACTTAAAACAAACCAGATTTTACATAAATTATAAAATGTGTGAATATATAAGTAATTCAAATAATAGCTAAATTTTCCCCATTTTAATGATAAATAAAAGATAATTATATTGAAGTAAGAAGAAAAAAACCTGGGCTAAACATCTAGCCACTATGGCAGCGTCAAAGTGAGGAATCTGTTTCAGGTAGCTATCTTTGTTCCACATGGCCTGAGTGGTCATTTGAGAGAGTTCCATGCCAGATAGTGCGGGCCAAAGCCACCCATTGCTACTGGAAACGTCAACGCAAGCTTGGATTAATCTTATAGACTTTCGTACATAATTTTATATAGATGCGTAAACATCAAAACATAAAGTGGGAAACCTATTTTCAAGTCACCTAGATAGTAGTGATCTAGGTTCCAATTATCTTAAAAACATAAATAGGATAGCAAAAATATCGATATAGATGATTTTAATTAAAATTTTGTACCACATTAGGATCGCAAAAATATCGATATAGATAATTTTAATTAAAATTTTGTACCACATAGCTAGGATATTAGAATGTGACCCAAGTCCTTTGCATACATTAAACTTTTCTTTAAAAAAATCAAAAATAACACTCGAAGTAAAAAAAAATAAAATAAGAAAAAATAGGTATCGATCATTGCCTTATTTTCATATTATTTGAATATGTGACAATATATAAATTTTTGTTCTCTCATATACTTTGGCTAGAATATCTTCAGTGTCGGTTTGAAGTTCTGAAGATAATTGCATTCTGGAGAGATGAGCCTGAAGCAATAAATTAGCCTTAACGTGAGGGTCACTGTATTTAGGGTTGGTTAGCTTGTACTCAACCTTGTTTGCCAGCTTATATTTTATTATTTAAAAATAAACGTATAATATATAAATAATTGTGAATACGATTAAGATGAAGCTTCTAAAGGTGACTATCTCTTCATGATAATCAGATCACCAGGCCTCTCTAAAAAAAATTAAAATAATATATAAAGAAAAACCATTACTAGTTTTACATTTTCCCTCATCTCACAAAGAGAGGTCTCAGTATATTCTAAACAAAATATCAAATATGTGGTGTTTTATTTAAAAAGAAATGGTGTCATATAAACTTGTAGTAAGATTTATTTTGTTAAAAACAGGAAATATTAAAATAAAATCAATATTAGATTCGATTTATAAAAACCTGTTTGAGTATATTATCCTCGTGGTGTCTTATGGGAATAGTTTCGTACTCTGATGCATTGGAAATAATCTCTATAAATCCTTTGAGCTTAGTCTTAGAGGAAAGAGACATCGAGAACAATTCTTAGTTTAAATTTTTCAAAAAGAAACACTTTTAAAAATTTTATTATATAAGGTAGATCAGACTTTCTCAACTTTTTTTAACGAAGCAATTTTTCAAAAAAAATATATTTTCCATAATTTTGGCTTAAAATATTTACATAAATCTTAATGTATAATCAATATCAAAAGATAGCTTTTAAACTAACTTCAATTCGGAAAGAAAGAAAGAAAAATATCTCCAAAAAACTCGTTATTGTTTAGTGAGAAAAGTTTAAAAAGTAATACCAATGGTAGTGTAGTTTATGTAATAATACGCCGCGATCATGCCCAAATTCAAAGGTGAGACGTCCATTTCTTCTTCCACGGCTATGCACTATATTATGAAAAGATGTGAATATATAATACAGTTTCCACATTTTTTAAACCTCCTTAAATCAGATTCCTTTGTGACAAAATCTTACTAAAAATGTTTATCCTTTCAATCATTTATGTAAAATGGCATCTCAAACTATTGGATTAATTTTTTTCGAACTCGTAGGAAGAAAAACATTTTCCCAACCCAATCCGAAATAAAAAACTAATTATAATAACCCGACCCACCCCATGAGTATGAATCTGTTGATCCCTATCTCTAGTCTAATTTCTTAATGGCCTATGGAATTTTGCCAATGATGCAAATCTTTGGGCCCATTCACCTCTCCCCTCAAATAAATAGAAAGAAATACTTTGGATTGTTCCAAATCATTTAAGGTAGTTTCGACAAGTTCTGATAAATGGTCGGACAAGTGTCGATGTGTTATACCTTTTAAGTAGGTGAGTATAGAAAATTTAAAAAAATTATAAAAAAAATATATCAAAAAATGGTAGCATAAAAATGAAATTGATAAAAAACCCAGTAAATTATAATAATTGGGATTTTGGGCCATGCGCCTATATAGGAAAGTCCAAGTGAGGTAATCGACAGCATCTTGTTTGTTTTCGATCGTCTTTGTAACAATTTCCGCGTTGAAATGGTCGTGAAGACAATTATCCAAATGGCTCTAAAAAAAGCACAAAATAAAAATTTTATATTAATTATTGCTAATTTAGAATTGGAATACTGTAGTTGTGCATATATTAATTTTTTTTAAAGTAGCCTTTCTATCTTTACATTATCTAACAATGCAAAACATTATTCTTAAAATGATTTTGAATTATACATTTCTAAAACTCAAAAAAAATTGTTAAAATTAATACAATGTAATAGGTTATTTATTAAATTTTTTATGTTATTCATATTGGGTATAATCATCAACTTATAATATAACGCAGACTGACCGTTAAGACAAAAAAATGCAATCATCTTTTCTGTTAAAACCCAGAAATTGGTGCATTTATGATAATTTTACGTAAGAAATAAACAAGCAAAAAAAACTAACTTCGATAGGAAGCGGGTCATATAGAAATTTCTTGAAGAAGTCTTTCTTAGATCCTTGACACAGTATAACGCATTTACCTTTTAAAAAAACGTATAAAATTGATTTTAGTAAAAGTTAATAATCATAAATTAAAAATATCGTAAAATAAATTAATAAAAACTCCTATAAAAAAGAAGTGTTGACTAGTAAAACAATTAAAGATAAATATGACAAAAAAAATAAATGAATAATTAGAATGATAAAAAAATAACTTTCTCTATCATAACGTGTTCTATTGGCACGACCTATCATCTGGAGCACGTCGGTGACGGGATAATCCGCGTACGCGTGCACCTTCCCGTCGTACCATTGGGTGTCCATGACGATAACTAGGTAAGCATACACGGAGAGTGACCAAGCTAAGGTTCGACTCGATACCAATACCTTACATTTTGATTTTAAGATGATTTTATTTTTAAAAAAAAATCTTTAAGCTCTATTATATTTCCCTTCACAAATATCTAAAAAAAATAGGGAGGAGTTGAGTCCAGTTGTATGCTATTAACCTTTCGTTATTAAACAAAATTATTCTTCGAAAACTACTCCGATTTGTAAGTTGTTGTTTTTTTCACCACAAATTTTAGGGGCATTTTTAGAATCCCCTTTGTTGAACATTTTAAAAATATAATATTTTGGTTTTCCATTTCTATCTTAAAAATTTGTATTATGGACATGATTTTAATTCTTTTTTTTTATTAATTTAGGAGGAGAGGTACTAGGAATTTTTTTTACTTAAAATGATATTTAAGAAAGCTGAGGAAAAAAAATTGGGCCACTTCCCACCTTGGTTACATCATATAACACATGTTATTATAATATTAAGTAATACCATTTATTTATTCATTTTTTTTACCTATTATTTATTAAAAATGCGGGAAAATTGGCCAGATATAAAAATATAATTATATTTTCTAAGAAGACCTATTCATTTTCTGATAGGAGAAAACGGATATAATTTTCTGGTCTGCATTCTACTTAATCACCTAAATATGAATATCATAAATATAATTCTAATTTATCTACAAATTTCTAAATAATCAAGGATTGATGGATGTTGTTTAGATTTAAAACTTCTCAAAGTCCTTCTGTTTGATTCTTCTGATAGCACTTATACATAACATTTTTGTCAAATTCAAAAACTTTTTCATAATGCTCCTTATATTTAGAATTTCTCAAAATCCTTTTAATAGATTTCTTGTAGTATTTTACTTAACATTTTTGTCAAATTCAAAATTCAGTAAAATATTGGAGAGGCTTCGCCAAATGGTTTTAAGCCCTCTTTTTTTTAATGTTTACCATAGATTAGATTTTAATGTAGCTTGTTTTTATCAGAAGGATACCAGCATGCATGTCGTTAATAATAGGCTTTTAATGTCTAATGTTGCCTTACATTTGAATTTGCTGTATTTTGAGGATCTCCACCTAATACTAATACCATCTCGGAAATAATTTTTAATTTATGTCTATTAATGAAGGGTTTAAAAAAATAGGGGCAAATTTTACAGAGATCATATTTCCGATTATCATTTATTACTTTTTTCTTTATTCTATAAAGTTTAAAAAATTTTGATTCACATATAAAGAAGATAATATTTATTTTACCTGGATAGCTCCAGCGTTGAATAAGTGTTTAACGATTTTTTGTTCTATTTGTGACAGGCCCTCATGCACGTAAGCTACCCCATGACTAACCGTTTCTTTTAGTGTCTGGAATATATTTTATTGTGAATAAAATAAAACGTGGTGGATTATAGCATTTTAATCTAATTATTAGATAAAAATGCTACGGTGAAACTTTGTTTAGCATTTAATGAGAAGTAATATGATACAAAACTATTGTGAAGACTATCAGCTATTTCATTATTTAATAGATAAAACATAATTATTTTGTTCAAAGGAAAGGAATAACTAAAAGAGACAAGAGGTATATTAAATAATTTAAAAAAATCAAACCTTATCTTCTATTTTTACAAGGTAAGGCTCTAGTTCTGCCAAAGAAACGTTAGGACCCAAGAAATTTCTGTCTTCAGAGGCGGCTAGGCTCAGTATTTCGCAGGCAGCAAGTTTGCTTTGTTTTCTTGTTACATATATTATTTTTTTTAAATATGCTCGTAAAAAAGAAATAATGATGGGGTTCCATTAAAGCACATCTCTACTTGGTCACTAATGATGATAAGAATGAAGCAATACTATTACCTATTGAAAGGATACAATATTGGTCTGTAACACTAGTCTTATTAAAAATTAGACCAGGCCGGACAGAAAGTAGAGATATCAGGCTGACTTAATAGAGATTGAGAATATATAAATTATTTCAAAGCTTAATTTTGTTTAAATAAAATTTTTATTGGCTTATAATTTTAATGATGAATTATTATTAGGTATTTTTCAATGGCAGAAATAGGACATATTTTGTAATGTATTAGACATATTGATGAATTCTAATAGTTGATAGAACTGATAATCCATAAAGTATAGTCTATTTTATTAATTTAACCACTCCCAATGATTGTAAGTATGGTGTTCAGGCATAAATATCTGGTCGGACAACTTTAGTAAAATAATGAAACAGAGCCCGGCGACCTTAATAAAAAATTATCGCCAGGCCAGGCTGGGCCTGAGAATTTTGCCATTTACAGACCACTTTCAATATTCATACCTATCAGCCACGAAAACGAGAACATTCTTGAAAGGTGCAGGGCCAGAGATAGCAAGTTCTTTAACGTTGGCAGCTTTGCAAGCGTATTTGAGGATTGCCGAGTAGACTGGTTTAGACATGGACAAGAGCCGAGAAGCCCCGTGCGTTATATTGAAACCCTTATTTATTTTTTATTAATTATATTCGTTTATTTATTAACATTATTTTTTTCTCTAGGCACCTTCTTACTTAATCTTAGCAACTTTTTTTTATAAAGACTAAATTTTTTAATAAAAATTCTATCCTTATTAATCAATTCCATTTTATCATCTCATTTGTTAAATGTAGAATTTTTTCTTTTTTTAAAAACTCGAACAAATGTATTAAGGGTTAAATGCCTAATATCATAATCACTTGTATATGGGTCTCCAGTGGTAAGGGCCTAGTGTTGGGGTGAAAGTTGAATATAGTGTGAGGTTGACAGCCCAACCATTGACCAATATCCCTCGAACAGGCCAAGCTATAACCGAGAGCTATGATTCTCATAGATGAAGCGTTTTTGGTGGCACTCCCCTGGACGACGGAATCTGGGTCCGATTGGGGGTTCGCGGAAATTTGGGATGATATGTATCTCATACGGGATCCTACCACTTCTATGTGGGGCTGAATAATATTCGCGTATAAAAAATCAGTATTGTTAATATATTGAAAGAGAAAATAGGTAGGGAAGAACGGTGTATAAAGGTAAATGTTTTAGGTATTCAGTTAGTATTTACTCCATCGGGTCCACCCATTAAATGCAATTCGTCGACTATGAAGAGTCGAACATTTTGCACGTTTTTGCGTTGTTTCCATCTCCTGGATAAGATGTCCCAGTGTTCTGGAGTGCTTATTATTATGTGACCCTATTATTAAAAAAATATATAACGTTTATTAGTATTAGTAAGTAGCAGATTTTATTGTCTTGTTAGTAAAATTGGGTTAGAATTTTTAAAAATCATATAATTCGTTTTTGTTTTAAAAAATATATCCTTAAAAACATACTTTTGCAAGTAATTTCAAATCGGTAGAGGTTTCTCCAGTCAAAAGAACCACTTTCTTGTCCAGAATCGTGCCGAATTTGTGACTCCAATCACTGTAAATCTACATTTAGTGAGAATTGGTTAAAAGTTTAAAATAAATTTCAATTAAATATTGTAATTGAGCTTGAGCGGGCTTTCAACATTTCAGTCAATACCACATAAAAAATATAATATTTTTTATTCAACATTCATGTAATCTTTCAATTATTCAGAAATAAAATATATGAATCATGGTTTATTTGTACACTTTAAAAGTTTTAATATTTATACGCAATTTCTTAATTAATATAGGAATTAAACTAAGTAATCGTTTCACCTAAATATAATTATGGCGATTTTCCACCCTTTAGATATATTTTTATTGTATAAATAAGCATATAATTTTATTATAGGAATGGAGTTCATTTGATAAGTGTTCTATTCATGCAGTGGAAGATGACTCAACAAAATTTATTAAATATATTTGATTTATACATTAGTTAATGTAGGTAATAGTTGTTGATATTGTAAATAAAAATATTTCATATGGTATAGATTTTGATATTGTTAACGATACATAATTTATGTTATGTTTAATATCTTTATATTATTTTTTTAAATAAAATAATGACATTCGTTAATTTCAATATTAGTACAAAATAGTTTTTAATAAGTATAAAAATAGGAATTATTATAAAAACCTGTTCTGCCAAGCAATCGAAAGGGGTAACGTAGACAGCTTTTCCAACAGTATCCATAGCGCCATCTTGAGTACGTGAAAACATCCGCAAAAGCGCGAATTCCGCGCAAATAGTTTTCCCGCTGCCCGTGGGTGCTCCCACGAAAACGTTATCGTCCGAATTGTAGATAGCGTTAAAAACTGTTAAGCATTGATAATGCCGATTTGGCAATTAATTTATTATATAAAAAAAAATAATAATTCTTTTTTTCTCATCAACAGTCTAATCCTCTAGGTAAAATTAATTTTCAATCCAATTCACTCATAATCCCTGGTTACAATAAAGTGAAATTATACACAAAAAATTGCTTTTGATCTGGTTGTTAAATAGTTAAAAAAAATTGAAATAATATATTCAAAACTTGGTTTATTTTTAATTAGAAGAAAATTTTTTATAACGTATTGGATCAAATTTTAAAATAAACAGGTACTATAATAGTAAATCGTGTAATATTTTCCCCTGGGTTCCGAGACAATTAAAATCATATTCCGAATTTAATTTAAAAATGGGTTAAGTCCAAGGCCTGTCAAAATATGCAATTTTTTTATTGTGAACAGACTATTATAACCGATGCCAAAGGGCTTTTGTACAGGTCATTCTTTTTAGAACCTTTCCTTATCTTCCTTTCCCAATCTATTCCCTTGATTCTTCATTTACTCTCCTCTATTACGTCATTTAAAATTTTGTAAAAGAACAAACAAAAAAAAACCTTGAGTCTGAATAGGGTTGAAAAAGGTGAGCTTGTCCTTGTATAGGATTTCGAACTTCGGATTTCTGAGTGCCGAAAGGGGCAAAGGCTGAAGATCGAGCAATTCAGTAGGAGGCGGATATTTTTCTGGCAGAATCAAATGCCGAAAGCTCACTGGTAAAAGGGTTTCCGAGGCTTTGATTATTATTTTATAGGGAAAAAATGGGATGCATTAAAAGTTTTATATTAAATAATGTTTTGTAATTCGCTTAATTTAAATTCTTCAAATTCATTTTAATACCTTGTTTTTTATAAAAAAAATACCAGATATGTTCCAATCGATTCTCAAAATCGATCGTTATATAATTATTTATAATTTAGGTTTTAAGATATTTCCTATTGACTTATAAAAACATTCTTTTGCTTATATTGAAGAATCCTGAACTATCAAAATCCATTTAAATTATTAAATGTGTTACAATTTTTTGTTTGTTTTAAAAACCTAGCCATTTGTCTGATACGACCCTAATGAAATATTGAGGTGGCAGCGGTTCGAATATGGGAACAAAAAAAGTTATCATGTGCTCATCTTGGGCAAATTTGCTTTTTTTAAAAAAATATACGATAATACCATATAAAATATGATTTTAAAAACCAATTTGATTGGTATGATTAGTTATCTATCATCTCTCTAAGATTTATAAAGTAAAAATGACACTTGAATAATAGATTCAAGCTATGTATCCCATATTTTGCGTTTTTTTCCTATTCAATGAAAAAAATTAGTAATTATATAATTGTGAGAAAGATAGCAAGGTTTTTTTTTTAATTTTTTTTTTTACTATTATTAACAACTTAATAATTGTTAATAATATGTAGTAAAATCTCTTTTATCTGAATCTCGCAATTTTTATAGAAATGGCAGTTACGTCCATCTAATATTTAAATGATATCAAGTACTATATTTACAAAAAAACATTCTAATATAGGACTATATATGCAGCATTTGGATATAGAATCCCTCGATTTTATGTCATATTCACTGAAAGCCATTTTTAAATTTTAGAAATCCGATTTAACTGGAAATATATTCCAGCATGTATAGAGTTGCCACAAAGATTTCAAGACACCTTTTAAGTGAATTTTTGAAAATACTCTTAATTTATAACAATTTTTCATATAAAATAAAATAAAAAAGTTAATATTCACAGGGCTTACTCTACACGTGCCTGGTGCACATTTACCGTAAATCAGATTTTTTTTAAAATTTAATCGACCTCAGTGATTGATTCAACATTTAAATATATATCTAATATCAAAATTATGATATAATTATAAATTTCCATTAGAAATTTGACTATAGAATCACTTTCGTCTTTAAAAGAGATATTAAAAAAAATTAAGAATGCAAGAATATGGAACACTAACATAGGAAAGAGGGGGAAATTTTTCTTTTTTATAAAAAATAAGAAGGAAACCTTTTCAACAAAAAATATTCGTAATGGAGTATGAGTTCACCGTCAACGTCTTCCACGAAAATCCAAAAAGCCTAAAAAAAATGTATAAATAAATTGCTAATAAAAAATTTGAATAAAATTGTTTGATTTAAAAAAAACCAAATAAATTATATGACAATATTATTGCCATTCGTCCTAGACCAATGGCAGACAATTTAAAAATTTTATTTTTTAAAAAAAATATTTAAATTATGAGAAAATTGTTTATAATTGCAATTATTTGACATTTCAATCTCTAACGTAATATCAATCTTTTTCTCATCTGGGGTTTACTTCAGAATTTCCATGTATCTTTTCGTCCCAAATGAAATCGGGTGTTATAGTTAACTCCACTCGCAACGTAGATCTTGTTATGGGCTATTTAAAAAAAAATATAATAAGAAAATAAATGGTGAATAACACATTTAGGTATATGGGCATAAATTTAGCCTATATTTCTCATATTTAGTGAATAGACTGTTGAAACTAATTTATTGGTATTTATTTTTTTTATAATAAACTGAAAACGCTTTGAAGAAATTATAATATAGCATTTCAGCTTTATTAAGTATCGTTCAACTCTAAAATTGATGATATGTTGTATGGACTTACAGTTAGTGTTGTTATAAGGTTCGATTTTTAAAAATGACTTAGCCAAAATATGTTCGCCAAAAAATACAACGCAAGCCTGGAGATTTTGTTCATAGATGGAAGAAAAGTTTGAATATCTATTAACGAAATTTCGAGGCTTGCGTATTATTATTTTGACTAAAATCTTTATTTAAAATCAGCTAAATCGAGCCTTTCAAAAACGCTATTTACAGTAATTTAATTAAAAGAATGCATCAAATTCATTTTGTTAAAAATAACAGTAACCTTGTAAACTTTTTCTTGAATAAGCTATAGCATATTCTTTATAAAATAATATATGGGCAAGATAAAGGAAGGAAATTAAAGAAAGCAACTTGGGTGGAAAAAAATGGAAACATACTTGAATATGTGTTGCCAACTCTAACTTTGGCACGCAATGGGAGAACTTGTGAACCACCTTTCCGAGCTTAGCAGGCACTCTTAGAAGTTCGGTTATTTCGCGAGCGTCTAAATCGAGAAGTCGGCTCCAGTGGAAATTCTTCTTCTCAAGCTTTTTCACGAGCGATTCGTTCATTCCGCTAGATGATGAACCCGCAGCACCACTAAACAAGAGCTGTCTGAGGGGACTCATGCTTGACCATTGTCTAGATTTGTTTTAATTAAATAGCGATATTGTACTATTTATGACTACTCATTTAATAATGCAGTAAATCTTCCATAAGGTTCACCTCAAGTATGGTTATATTTTGGTCAACATTTTGATAAACATTTTAGAATTTTTTACAGGGAGGAACCAACACCTTAAAAGATTGTGATAAAAAGATGTCTAACTTTTGAGATTTAACTCTTATAATTTAGCGAAAGAAAATGCTAAAAAAAATTATATAAATTGTTAATTTACTTGTGCGTAACCATTTTGGAAAGATTCAGGCATCTGGCGGCCAGCTGAGCCCAGCCCTTAAAGAGAGCGATTTCAAATAGTGCCCGGGTCAATCTTCCAGCCGATTGAGTAACGTAAACCGTGTCTGAGGCCAAAGAAAATCCTTCTAACCTTAGCCTAGATATATAGGCTTGGAGAAGCACATTAATCTATACCACAAACAATTTTTTTTTTAATTTGTATGATAAAGTGAAAGACTTTTGTGGATATTTTATTTTCTTCTATATAACAACAATATTTAAATTATAAAATATCCTATAACTATGGTTTTTTTAAACTAATGAAAAACATTAAATCGGTAACCTTAGCACTCGATTCTTCGATGCCTTCTTTTATAGGTATGGGAACGCGCTCCAACAATTTCGTTAGCTCCAATTTTTCTTCCTTCATTTACAGAAAAAAGGAAAATTAATATTAAAATTACTGTAATACTTTAATAGAACATAATAGCTAAAATAGTTGTAAAAGGATAAAGTTCAGGATGTCAGGAAATCATTAAAAAACCTCTAAATAATCATTTAATTTAATTTTTTTTTAAATATTAGACAAAAAAAATATTAGGCGTAAATAGATATGCCTATAAAATATATTCGGGGCAAATTTGCACTTTAAGAAACAAACCAACAAAAATGGTTAAAGAAATGATTATAAATTTTAAAAAAGAAATAATAAACTTACATCTCTAACACTGATATTTTTGAATTCAGAACTGAGAGAAAAGACCCTAAAGAGTTCAATGTCGCTGAGAGTCGGCTTTAGAAGTTGGTTGTATGTAGCCATGGACTCACTGGTGCAATAGTATTGACTGGCTATACGACCGAGTTCCGTTACCTAGGAAGAGGAAAGGGGGTAAAATTAATTAAGTTGCTTTAGCTAGGTAGTTTAAAAGTAAATATACCATATAAAATATTTTTCTCTTTCCTTCCCTAGTTCCTTTCTTTATTTTCTTATATACATTTTTTAATAACCTGAAAAGAGCCCGTTCGTTTATCGTATTTGATAAGGTTAGTCTTATCCAACCTTACAGCGGCCGTGTGTATTAGGTCTGCCCTCCTAGTTTCCAACAATGGATCCGTTTTTAACGAGTCCCCATCTATCCCGTAAAGTGCGGGGTTCCTCAGCATTCGAATGTAAAGGTAAGTGTAAGCTAGCCAGTCCCTAGCTTCCACGGCGTCTCTTACGGTGCCTAACACTATCTCGGCATTCAAGGCTTCCGGGAGTTTGGCAATCATTTGTGATTCAATTGGAAGCTTAAATATTTATATTTAATTAATTTATTGATTGTATGAGTTGAAGGTGGGTGGGGGATGCTATGTTAGTATGTGCTGCACAAGCAGAATTTTAGGGTTTCTATCTCCAGTAAAGATTAGGAATAAATAAGATATAGTTTAGTTTATTTAATTTACTTGTTGATTCAACAATGACAAGTAATATTGTAATTCGGTATGGCTTGTTATAAGTATACCCACGCCCTTTGTATCATATTGAGGTCTACCAGCCCTACCAAACATCTAAATAATATAATAAAATATATTATATATTTTCTCCCCCAAATTTGATAGTTATTAACTCGCGAAAAAACGAGAACAAGGATTAAGTAGGAAATTAGAGAATAAAATAAGAGTTTTGGGTATATCACCTTGTGAAAATGTTCCCTTCTTATTTATTTAAACCGATTATTTTACTTAATTTCGTAATGACGGCATAGGCAGGAAGGACAGTGAGAAAAAAATGTAAAGAAAATGGAGAAATAAAAATAGAAATTTCTATAGAAAATATTAAGTACCTGCAAGACATCCAGTGCTGGGAGCTCGACCCATCTCCCCTTTTCTGGATCGTAAATTTGGGTCCCTTTGATGATGACAGTATGGGCGGGAAGATTGACGCCCCAAGCTAGTGTAGACGTGCTCACTAAAAGTCTCACGTGACCATCGGCAAATAAATCCTCAACTAAAGTACGGTCAACGCTTTGGAAATAGATTTTTAAAAAAAATTTATTTTGATTTGGTCATTAAATAAATAGTTTGGTGGCTTTAAGGATGACGATAAGGTTTTTATATAAATAGCTATGTTTTTTTAAACTAAAATTATTTTATCTTTTGTTTCAGTCTTTCTTTGTTCCTCTCATTCTCTTCCTTCAAATTTTATTCATTTTTTAAAAAATTCAACTTGAGCTATAATTTTTCATGGTTCCAATTCCTGAAAATATTAGTATTATTCCTCTACTGTCCAAATATTACATATTTTTTTAAACAAATAAATACCGAGTCATGCCAGCATGATGTATAGCGAACCCATAAGGTAGCAGGTCCTTGAGTTCTAGATTCCTTACCTAAATAATAATAATATAAAAATTAGAAAGATCAGTGGGTATCAAAAGAAAATTATTTTTAAAAGGCCAAATAAAATAGATTTAAAGAAATGTTATCATTAATGTATCTTGCTACTCGGCTTTACCAAATTGGGGTATTGTGGAAACGGATTTAAGGGGTAGTAAGGTAAGGATACAGATACCACTTTTTAAAGGCCAATCCGATATCGGCCTATTACCGTATGATATCCCTAATCTAATTTTGTTAGTTATACATATTAATTTTTAAATTTTAATTAAATTATCATTTAGGCTTATTTATTCAGTTATATTTATCAATGTAAAAGTGTGTAAACTAAACATTGATAAATGATTATTTATACAGTAAAATCGTGTAAAAATTAGAATCCTATCTAGTCTATTTAGGATCAATATAAATTGTTCAATTTTTTTTTAAATTATTTATTAAGTTTTATATTTACAAATTATTCAGTTAGTTAACAAAAATTATCACATCAATTAAATAAGAATGTTCTTAATTTGTAAATAAATACATTTTCTTAAATATTAATAAATATAAATTAAGCCAATTTATAGGATCCAATCAATAAATCAAATCATATTGGCTGATAACCGATATTTTAAAAAGGACGAAAAATCTTCCCCATCTGATAAAAAAAAATCGGTACATTCCTAGTAGTTGGTTTAAAACACTATAAAAAGAAAGGGCCATATTACCTTACTCCCTATAATAATTTCTGAAGAGAAAAAAAAAATGTAGATATTATTAAGTGGAATAGTAAGGGGTTTTGACAAAGTAAACAAAATAGGAATAATTACTTGTTCAGCTTCTGTCCTAAGAATTTCAGTGGAAGCGCTGCCTTCCCTCATGAAATTGCCCATCGTGTCCTTTTCCAGGCATGTATCCCTCAAAAACCGAGCAGACTTACCCGTTTCTTTGCGAGAATGAACGAAGATCAAAATCTAATTTATTTATAATTTTAAGCATTTTATTTTTAAAAAAAAGTAGTTTCGTTTTAATTATTTAGGGCTAATTTGAACAATTTTGTCAAATGAATCTATTTGAGCCGATTCCAAAAAGACTTAGCCCCAAGTTTTTAACCAAAAACAACGGATTCAGTCTTGAAGCTTTAGTCAGAAGAAAATCTGCCAGTACCTAAAGACTTGGATAATCTGTTTCACGCCAGTCATTTTTATCTTAAACATGTTATACACTATACATAAATTATTAACCTGATTGGCCCCAGCGTTCTCTGAAACCTTTTCGTAGAGCACTTGATCGATAATCTTTAATTTTTTAAGGCCACTCTTCTTTTCGCTCACACCAATGTAAGTCTGCTCGAGTGGGACAGGTCGGTATGAGTTGTCAAAGTGAAAGAGAGCACGAACTGGGTCGACTCTTAGGAATGCTGCCACGTCCTTGTAATTGGGCAATGTAGCAGATAATCCAACCAGCCGGACAGGTTCTTGATAAGATTCCGAATTTCTGATAGTTCTATATGTAAATAAGCAGTAAATATATATATAAATATAAATAAACAAGGGTGCAAAGGGCCTATAAGAAAAAATTTAAAGTAAAAGAGAAGATCAGAGATGCACCAATACTCATGTATACACTTTTTTAAGGATGCTAGCGGCCAATACATAAAAAAATGATTTATCTATAGGTTTGGCCTATAAATGGTATGAGTTTATAAGACCATCCTTAAAAATTCAAAAACCGAGCTAGTCCAAATCTAAAAATTGGGATGGGTGAAATTTATAAAATAGATTTAAATCATATCAAATAATCAGTTGAAAAATAGCATAATGAAGGGTTTAATCTTCATCTACCGCTCATAATCTCAATTTCCCGTCAAAACATACTTGCAAATTACAGCCTAAATTATCAAAAAACACTTAGGTCGCGCCAGGTTTGAGAATGCTATTTATTTAAAATCCAAGCCAGGCTTGAAATATTTTTCAAATCTGGGCAGTCCTAAAATTTCGAACTCTGATAATTAACTTTCATAAACAAAAAAATGATCTACCAATTCTTAAAACAATAAAAAAGGAAGGTGTTGCTATTTTTTTTTCTTTAATCCTTTTTTATTTTCAATTGAATTTTTTTTACATATTTCATAAATTAAATTATAGTAAATAAAATTTAAAAATATAAATCTCTTTGTGAGGGGAAAGAGGAGTAAGTAATTGTAAATTACATTTCTACCAACTTCTAAAATAGCTACAAGTATCACCACGAATTCAAGCTACACTTCTGGGGCTAGTATATAATATATATAGGCAGGGCATGATTTGGGCGTGGCATCGTTTATCATAAAAAATGCCCTCATCCCTCCATGCATCTCTCAGAAAAATAGTTATAAAGGTATATAAACATGGTCTAATATTAACAAATAATGTTAAACGGTTTAATTTTAAAAACGCCTATATTTTAGGTAAAATATATTACGCAAGTATGGAGATTTTGCTCATAGATGGCAGAAAGGTTTGGACATTAATATGGAAATCTTGAGGCTCGTGTAATATTAGTTAGATAAAATATTTGGTTAGCCTTTTTAAAAAATTGAACAGTTTAACATTAATACAAATATACTAAACATTCAATTTGCATTATAGGAAGGGGGGTGGGGTGGGAGAATAAGAATTTTTAATAATTAGGAAAGTCACAAAAAAATATATACAAAGCGTTTGAGAGAAAAAAAAAAATTTTTTTTAGACTAAAATTAGAGGGGTGATGGAGGAGGGGTAGTAATTAATGACTTAAATACTGATTTAGAAATTTGAATTTCCTTTACTTGTTTCCTTAACAACACCAAGACAATATATTCCAATTCTAACCAACCGGGTTGAAAATATATTTGGCAAGTCTTGGCTTTCTTCTGTCAATCTTTGGTTATTATATTTCTCTTTTTCTTATTCATGAGATATGTATAATCTCGATATTTAAAAAAAATATTCTAAATCATAATAAAAACATTCAATATTTTTGAAAATAGAAAAAAGAAAACCCAGAATTCTAGTAAAGGAGAATGGAAAGGGGAAAAAAACTATTCAATTTTTTTAACCTTGCTATGAGTGCTTCTAAAACAGGTCCTCTGTCGTCGTGCAACATGTGAATTTCATCCTGTAAATTGATAAACACAAATATAATTATAATTTTATTTTTAAAAAGGTATAAATATAATGGTTGTTGAGACATTGAATCTCGACATAAAAAACTTTCCTTGCTTTCAAGTAAAACTTACAATAGTAATCAAAAATAGAATTGGATTTAAATTTAGTCTTTTTTTCAACTTTCTCCTGTTTCCATCGTTTAATTCTCTCTTTTCCAATTCAACTAACTTTCCATTCTTCTAGGGCAAAAAAAATGGAAATGTTATATTTATGAACTTACAAAAATCATTAGCCTAACAGAAGAAACGTGGGCCCGATCCCCTCCTTTCCTCGTCACGATGTCCCATTTTTCTGGCGTGCAAACTATCACTTGCGTGGACCTTATCTGTTCTCTCGTCATCACCTGGTCACCTGTTAATTCGCCAACTTTTAGATTGTAAACTCCTAGGCGCTATTCAAAAGACATTTTTTTACAGGATTAAAATAAGAATATTTCATTTTTGAAAAAAAACTTTACATTTTAAATAAAAGATAAAAAAAAAATTTTAATAAAAAATCTCGTGAGTGAAAGCCAGATAATTTTAAAAATGAATTAATTAATTCATAACAAACGAAGTCAAGTACATCCTAAGGTTTCAAAAGTCTTGATGCACCACTTTTAAGAGCACAAAATTATGTTACCTTTAATTTGACGTTTCTGCAAAAGAAAATAGAAATTTTAAAAAATTGTTTTGGTGAGGTCACGTGGTGGGGATATGACCCAATTATCATAAATATGAATAAAAGGAATCGTTATGCAAAACTTTGGTAAAATTTCCGACCATCTCCTGAACCAGCGATTTCATGGGCGCCACATAAATAACTTTGAATTCGTCAGCGTTGATACTACCATCAGGGTTGATATGTTTGCCAACTTCCCTAAGCATAGCTAAAAGAGCTACGTTAGTTTTACCAGCACCCTACAAAAAAAATAATCGTGATTTAGAATTGTTGTTAAATTATTTTTTAAAAAAAGAATTAAACAAATTATCTCATTTAACAAAATCAAGCCAATAAATGGGTAATATTTATAAATATGTAGCAAAACGATGAAAAAGCTATGATAAAATTTGAAAAACGTATGTTGCCATGTATATTTTAAAAATTATTATGCAATAGCGGTAAATACCGCACTTGAACTAAACGCGTTTACTATAAATGAGGCCTAAAATGAAAGATTTACCGTAGGAGCACATAGGAGGATGTTAAGATCAGTTTCCAAAACAGTTTCCGCTACTTTGCTCTGAATCCTATTCAATGATTTAAATCCTTTAAAAGCAGGTTGGACGTACTTGGGAAGTTTATCCACTTGTACCTTAGATGCACAATAAAATACATAATAATTATTATAAAGCTCTCAATTTATATTTGAATGAATTAATAATCATAATTTTTTTAAATAAAAGTTGTTTGGGTGCGCAAAATAATTTTGAGATAAGGGACGGAGATAAAACAGTCATGCTGGACAAAAAAATAAAGAAATGCATTACCAAAACTTCCTTTTCTCCAAAAGGTTTGGGTTTGAGCGCGGGCACGTGAACTTCCTCGTAACCTTATTTAGAATTCAAAGCAAAAAACATAAGCATAGTGTTGAAATAAAATATATTATTTTTATTTCTTTTTCCTCTTTTCTGTAATCCTTATTTCTTCCTTTTTGCTTACATTTTCTTTTCTTTCCTCACTTCCTTTGTAATATTTTTTTTCAATAAAGTGGTTTACTTTTTTTCTGTTTCCTGTATGAACCGTCAGGTAGATGACATTTTTTATTAGCCATAAAATGGCTCCCCTGGTTAAAGGACAGATCCTCTAAATCCAATATTTTCCGATTGATGATTAACTGAAAAAAGTTTTCATTTTTTTTAATTTTTGATAAAAACTTGTTATTTTTGATGTTAAAAGTTTAAAAGATTTATTATACTTATTTCGATTTATATAATTATAAAAAAAAATAATTAATGTACACTTATTGATCCATAAATTTCTCATTGAATCTCTTGTTCCCCTGCTATTTCTATTGGTTCCCTTAAAGTCTATACACCACAAATTTAAAAAAAGATTAAAAGATATTCTCCCATCTTCCCTTTCCTGTCTTTCCCGTTTTATAAATTCTTTCAATTTAATCTATTTTTGTTACATTGTCCTGAGCAGAAGATTCAGTGACATCGACATTTTTGAAATCCTTGTCCAATTCCGATTGTCTATAAGCAACCCTTCTCATTCTTTCTTCCTATAAAAATATGTTTTATAAAATGTGACATTCAGAACGAATAACAAATTTTTTTACAATCCAAATTAAATATATATAAAAGAATAGTTCTCATTTTAATTGTCAATTTAACTAACCAAATTTTAAACATTTTTTTAGAATATCATTGTCATAGAGGTAATTTATTTAAATGTCGTTCAAAAGGCGATAAACAGGGATTGCCTATTTAGCTAAAGACTCCCAAAAATTCAGAGGTTTAACTGAAAACTCTAAGGCCTTATAATTCAAGTTAAAATCAAGCAATAAATTATATTTATGGCCATAAAATTAGCGAATTAAGACTTTTACCAACGAAGCCAAAGAATTTCCTTACATTTTACAAAAAAATTAAATTGATATTTTTAGATATAATCATGACTACTTTTTGTGAACACGATTATTAAATATTAATTAATTATACATTCTTTTAATTGTAGCCCTTTTTATTGGTAAATTAATATAGGTTTTCTGATAAATTATTTTGTGGTTAACATGTATTTTTATTATACTTTTTAAAAATAAATATAGAATGAACAAAAAAATTGATAAAATGTAAATGTTATTTTACTACCAATTATTTGTGCAGTTGAATATAAGGTAAAAGGAAATAATGTTGATTTACTAAATCAGTAATATAACATTTAAGACCTCTTTCACAATTAATCTTCTTTAATACTAAACAAAATACATTTAAAAAATAAATGAGAAATTGATAACCTTGACAATATTCTCTCGTTCCACCTCCCTGAGTTGCTTGAGAATTTTGGCGAGCTCTTCATTAGATCTCATTTTTTCTTCGAGTCTTTCCCTTTCAGCATCGCTCTGGGCCTGAGCCAGCAATGTGCAATACAAAACTTATGGGTGTAAGGATTAAATGTAATTAATTTTTATAAGTTGGATTAAGTTGCCTTATTAAATTCTCAACATATACTTTACAATATTAGCTCATTTCCTTCTTATTTCCAATGCATACTAGATTTATTCTTCATATTTTTTTGAAAAAAAACACTTCTTTTGCTTTATATACTTTTTCATATCTCCCTTAATTTTCCATTCATATATTGGGTTTTTTTTAAAGATTCTAAATGACTTTGCATAATATGCCAATATGGTATTGTATATTTTATGCAAATCAAAATTTTAACTAGCTCAAGTATATCTCGAGTTATGGACCTATAAAATTCGATGAGAGCCTTTTCCTCTTTAACCCTTTAGATTCCCTCATAAAATTAATATGTTGCAACACGATATTTAGTAATTTTTTTATTGATTCTAGTATAATATAATATAAAACACACGAAAAAAGTTTTTTAATTCAAAATGGCGGCTCTCCCTGGTGGTTTTAAATTCATATCATTGACACCTTATGGAAACTTTCGAAACAGTTTCTATTTTTATTTAGACATAGTGGTACGTTGCATGATTTGCACGACCACCTTGTTCTTCTGGGATTTAACTTTGTACTACAGAAGGTACACCTTCATGAGGTTCCTGCCTGAGGTTGATGAGTTGAGTTTTTTAGTCTAATTTCTGGAAGGATATAAGGTTTATTATTTTTTCTTTGCATTGATATATAATTATTATCATTATGAATATTATCATCCCTATTAACATTTTTACAGTATGCCAATTCGCTAGCAATTATTTGTCTTCGGAATTCTTTCGATGAGAGTTTATTATCTGTAAGAATATTGTATATCATGAATGAATTGATAATCGCCGCATCTATCAGCCAAAAGAATATTGGTAGCCACCATTTTCGCCACTTTCGCGAAATTTCATATAAAGACTTTAAATGGTCGAAATGGTCAACAGACCCCATATATTTATTATACATCTTTATCATTATTGGACATTTTACGTCAAATACTTTCCCTTTTTTATTTTTTCTCTTCACAGTATCCACTGATCTCGGATCAATATAATTGGACATTATAAATACGTCACGATTATCTCGCCATTTAATTATACTTATATTATTTTTGTCACTTCTCCAGTCAAACTCACCTCTTTTTAATTTTGTTTCCATATTCTTTATGGGCAAGTATCTCCTATTTTTGTTTAGTGTTCCGGTAGCATATATACCTTTCTTTTTTAAATCGATCAATTTCAATTTGATAGGGTGTATCCGATTCATAATCATCACTATCAATTTGGTAACGTGTATCTGATTCATAATCATCTTCGGAATCAGTGGATGAGTTGTCTAACGAAGAACCTTCAGATGGAATGTCCAGATAATCATCCATATATATAACAAGCTAAAATTATTGCGAAATGAGTTGGCAAAATTTATCAATTATTTAAAAAAATAAATATTAAAAATATTGTTGTTAAGTGGCAGTGGTTAGTTTAATATACCACATTAAAAAGATCAAAATAATATATAAATATTATTTATTTGAGCAAAAATAAATATTAGAAAGATAGATAAAATAGTGAGGAATATATATATTTAAAAATATTTGATAAATATACTTACTTATAATTAAAATTGGAATTTTAAGAAAAATCACCGTAAAAAACGTATTTTGAAATAAAGGCGCGAAAAAAAAATTAAAAAATAACTCCTCCACAAACATATGAAAAAGAATATCTTTTAATATATATTCGTGGTGGTTTCATTTTATATGATCAACTCCTTTAGAAGATATAAAGGTTAAAAGGTGGTTTTATATTTGCACTACCGCGACCGAAAGGGTTAAATGAATATCAAATTACTCAAAAAAACTTTTAATCTAATGTAAAGAATATTCTCCTTCAAAAAATTAATAATATTCACGGAGAAAAATAAGAATTTAAATTTGATTGAGTTTTTTTTTATAGTTTTAGTTATAAATAAAAGTAATATAGAAGGTGCTATTTTTAAGACAATAATTATGTATTTTATAAATAAAAATAGATATTTAACCATATATTATCACTAAAATTTTTATACACATAGAAATTTTTTAAAAATGCTTTTCATTACACCAATAAGAAAATATATTATAATTTTTTAATCGATAGCACCCTTTACAATTGATTTTTTTATTCCTAAAATTGTAAAAAAATTAAATAAAATTTAAATTCTTATTTTCTCCATTAATATTTTTATTTAAATATGTAAATATATTGGTAATAAACATATTTCATGAGCTTCGTCATTTTAAATGGGACACTTTCAAAATATACTTTTGTTTCACCAGAAATACAACGATACTGAGAATATTTTTTTTAAATAATTTTTGCATTTTCTTAAGGAGAATTTTAAAAGCTACAAAATGATATATATTTTATTACTTAAGACCAATTTTTTATTAATATTTTGAGAGTCATTAAAAGAGGAAAAGGCCCTCGTCGAACTTTGAAGGCCCATAACTAGGGATATATTTGAATTAGGGCATTAAAATTTGAATTAGTATAAAATATACAATCTAACCTTCATACCAAGTTTCATCAATTTTTAAAATGGTCGTCCGAATCACTGGTTTATTTGTCATAGAACATCATAATTTATTACTTCGCATTCGCTATTAGCATACATTCCTCTTATGTACACTCATTAAACCAAACCCATTAAACTAGAGAAAAATACTTATTAACTTATTCTAGTGAAGGAATCAGGTTCAGATTTGGCCGACAAAATAATTAGAGTCCATTTGGTGTCTAAACTCTATCTGATTTTTCTGTTTAAATTTTTAGGTTTGAGGAATGGTCTAAACACGATCACTTACTCCCTTCTTTTCTCTTTTTTCCATCTAAACTCTCATTCCCTTCTTTCCCCCTTTTTTTACTCATTTTTCTCCATCGCCTGAGTATTTTGATAAAACCGAAACGATCGAACCCCAACAAAAGTACCAGTCTATTCTCACAATCCCTCTCATCATCCTGGCAAGTCTGAAGTATGTCCATTATTTCGTTGGACTTGCTCTGGGCTTCTAGGGGGTCTTTGTAATATCTAGCCAGGTTTCTTTGTAACCAATAAGCATCCACCTGCACAGGCTTAAGGGAATTGTACATTGATTCTATCGTGTCAGGACCAGATTCAGATTTCCTTTTTTTCAGAAAAAAAAATAAGGGTTTTGTTCATGTTAAAATGAGTAGTGTAAATCGGCTTCAAAATATCTAATTTTAAAAATATATTCATACTTTTTGCCAAGATCTTCAGCATCCGAATCTAAATTGTCACCACGTTTATCGCCATTATCTTTACCTTTAGAACCTTTGGCTTTCTGAAGTGAAAATTTTAATTTAATAATCATACAATTTAGAAAAGTGAGATTAATATGGAATCTATAGAAATTCTTAAAATTCCATTCTTTCCTTCGATTTATATCGCTTTCCAATTCCTTTTCTGTATTAAATATTAAAGGAATATAACCCCTGAACAATTCCTCTCTTTTCAATCCCCTTCCAATTATCTTAACATCTTCAATTTACTCAATTTAAATAAAATAATAGTCACCAATATCTCAGGGTTAACAGCCTCAACTCCACCCGTGTTGCCTATGCCAAGTCCATCATCATCATCTATGTCTGCTTGTGATCCATCACTTTCTCCACTCTCATCACTTCCGCGTTCGTCTCCACCTCGTCTGAAGAATTAAAAATATATATCATAGCATCAATAGACTAGAGCTTTAACTATTATGTCTTAATGTAATAAATAATTCCCCCATGTCATTTTTGCAATAGTAAATTTATGGCAAAATAATTTATAATATAAAAAGAAACTATTTAAAAAAATACCCTCTCTTGCCACGACCGTGTAACAGTGGATCCCGATATTCTTGGGCGACATCATGACGTGTATCATTGCGTCCATAATGACGAACCTCTCCGTAAATATCGTCTGCTCCGCCACCGCCTCCCCCTTCCTCGTCGCTTTCCTCAAATTGCACATTTACACCATATGTTTCATCCATGTCTAATAATTTGTTGTTTTAAAATAAATATATTAGGGCATCCTTTACTTTTACTTGTATTCTTTCTTCCTTTATTTGTACTTTTCTTTCTAAATTTATACTTTCTAAGGATCATAAAATTAATAGAAAACGAACCGTTATCTGGTGCCTCGTCAAATCCACGACCCGATGATTGACGTATTTCGGGGGCAGAGAAATCGGTGATCTTCCGTGCGAGATTTACTAAAAGTGCATATCTTTCATCGGCAACAGGTCCTGAAACATGCAAAGGTATTATAAATGTTAATCTGGTTTTGATATATATATATACTAAGTTAGTTAATGGGCTAGATTTTAAGTGGTGACTAGAGAACATATGTTTCTTTTATAATTTATGGATATATAGAGGGCGTATTAACAATCCCTAATATTCTCAAAATATTGAAATGAACCCTCATTCAATAAAATCCATATGAAAATATATCTTTTTTTTGAAAAATTAAATTTATATTAACAGCATATAATTTTAGTGTCTAAAAAACAAATTATTGATATAAATACTTTATATCACATTATATTTTCCTATAAGAATAAGTTAAATACATAAGCAAAAATTTAGGATAATGAAGTGAATCCTACAGCAACTGATCTTTGAAATAGTGCTAAAATATTAGTCCATAAAATTTAAATATATTTTCTAGTGTTGTAAACGAAGTTCGTTTTTTTGAAAAAAATGATGAACGGCGTTCCTTTTAATTTTGACTTAACGCGTTCCTTTTTTATGACGAACGCGTTTGAATTTGGCGTTCTATCAATTTTAAAAAAAAAAATTTTTTTTAATATTTATTTTCAATGTTAAAAAATTAATATTTCCGATTTTTTAAAAAAAATGTATTATTTATATTTTTTAATCGGCTGTGTATTTCCTTTTCACATTTCAATTTTTTTTAACACACCATTATTATAGTTTATTAGTTTGAATTTTATTGTTTATATTTCAATTTAATAGATTAGCATAAGCATGGATATTATTATTTAATCCTCATTATCTGATTCTGAAAATCCAAAATCAGATAAATTATCATTACTATGGCCAAATTTGATAAATGTTTTACATTAACATCCTATATTAAAGGAACTAATCCAATGCTTACCAAGTATAAAATGTGGCCAAAAAGTATTATATTGTCAAAATCTTCAGGTTCCAATTTAAAACGACATTTGATTTTAATATTAATTATTTGATTTTATATGATATAACTAAGCTAAATCTGAAAACAAAAAGGATAGTTATTTTAAAATAAAAAAAATTAGTGGCCTCAAATATGGTCAACCATTGATATATGCCGTATTAAATAGGATTAATAAAAGGTATTAAACCTATCACTCTCAATTAATTACATACATTTTATTTTTTTTAAAGATTTGAACATATATATAAGGATCAATATGTTCTTTATGCAATTATACATCCAGCATTCAAGTCAATGGCCATCACAGAATGAATCTATTAAAAATAAACTTATAGCGTTATTGAAAAAAATGCTTTGAAAACCCTAGAAAACTGTTAATTTCGAGATATCCTTTTTTGTAGAGTAGAAAATGGTTTGGAAAAGGATAACTTATCTCAATTTTTTGCAAATAATAAAAAATATGTTTTTAATTAATTCTCCACGTTAAAAGAGCTTTTTATTAAGTATCGCAATCCCCTCATCTGCCCCTGTAGAGCGCGTTTTTAGGCTAATACCTAACTGCCAAGTGTTCCTGTCTATCAGATAAATATTTTGAAAACAAGTGTTATTAAAATTTAATAAGAAAAATTTTTTATAAATAAAAATATCTTTTTATTCGCTATTATATTTTATTTTATTTATAATTATATTATCAAAATAAAACTATATTATTTTTTAACATGGCGAAAATATATTTTATTAAAAAATATAAGTTCATTATATTAAATTAAATTTAAAAAAAAATTATCATAAAATTTTGAACGGTTTTATGAACGTGAACGCGTTCCTTTTTTATAAACATGAACTTGACGTGAACGCGTTCGATTTTTGTCAATGAACGTTGAACGCGTTCGATTTTTTTAGAAATGTTTACAGCACTAATATTTTCTAATAAGAAATAATGAAACTTAGACAATGATAAAACAAGGTAAAATATTGTGTTGCCCAATTAAAATTTCAGCCAAAATATTATTATGTAATATTTTAGATTCAGCAAATAGAGGTCTAAGCCTATCTGTCATCTGTGTGCAAAATCTCCAGGCTTACATAATATTATAAATCTTAAACAGGCCGTTTTAAAATCGATCCAAATTAGGCTGTTTAGCAGCACTAGTAAAATATAAATCTGCCAATCCTAAACAAATATCAGTCCTTATTAGATAAATCTATTATGAACCTTCATAACTTCTTCAATATAACGTTTTCTAATTATTTTGAGATAAATAATAACAGGTAGTGAAAAGCAAAAAAAATACCTTAATTGAATTTCTTAATATCAATTATCTTATGCTTATAGCCTAAAGACAAAAGTTATTTTGAAGCATTTATCACCTTTTATAATAAACATTTGTAATCAATTTATATAAAAAAAACCTAGTAAGTCCTCTATTTCGGTACGGCGCATATCGCTTCCACTTTCCGTACGTCCTACAAGGTCATCACGTTTTAAAGTGAGTAAAATTTCATCAGCAGCCCCACAAACTATATCTCTAGGCTATTTTTTTTTTAAATTTTGGTGATATAAACAAATTAATATAAAATATGTATATTCAAGTCTTATTTTTAAACTAACATAACTCCAAAATTTTAAACCTGATCTCCTATGGCAGCTTGGATAAAGCTCAATAGAATCTCATAAGTTTGCCTAGTCTCAGCTGTTTTTGGTTTGTAGTAAATTCCTATCATATTTTCAATTCCTTCGGATAAGAGGGTGGTTCCTTTCATTTTGAGGGTATCTCTCTGGGCTTCATCTCTTTTCAGGCGTCTAGCATATAATAAATAGTATGTCATTGACAGGGTAAGAAGAGGAAAACGAGGAACCCCTCCCCTGCAAAATTTGTTTTTTTACATTACAAATAAATACATCCCAACACCCAGGGTTGGGCATGTTGCTTAAAAAAATATTATGTTAAGGTACCATTGTTACCTTAAAAAAGTTAATGGATTAAATACCTTTAAAAGCTCTTTGTTTTTTTGTTATGCAATTAAAAATATGAATAAATGAAAATTTAAAAATGTGAGAATAATTTTATTTATTAATTTCACTGCAGTAGGCTAATATAAAGCTAGTATAAAGTATGAGTGGAACTAATTTTATTAAAATTTTATTTTTCAATTTAATAGAATTAACAATAAATATTATCATTTAAGGCATTTGATAAAATGACTAATTTTCAAATGAATATCTTTTTTTTCCTTTTTCTCTTAATACAATTTAAAAACAAAAATAAGGGCTTAATGGGAATAGAATATTTGATTATTGGATATTTATACTGATTTCAAATAATGGATTATGAATATATCGGGAATACTTCAATTTCAACACTTTCTGCTCTATCAGTGTAAATATCAAAAATCATTTTTTTTACTAGTTGTATTTTTTAAATTAACATATTGTGTATGTAATAATAATAATAAAGGGTGAAAGTCAAAGTGCAAAAAATAATTTGTTATTTTAACAAATCAAAATAAATCTTTTTTCACAATACTATCATAGTCCCGCCTAAAATTAACCTTTTCATTAACTAAATATAGAAATACATAAATTCTGAAAAAGATTTAAAAATAAAAAATCCTATTCTTTCTTTCTATTGAATTCTGCATCTTCCCTTAACAAGTCAGGAATTCCATTTTAAACATTTTTAGAAAAAAAGAAAAGAAAAAAACATTTTTAATTTTTTAAATAATTTTTTAAAAATACATATTTATGATAAAAATTATTTATATTTTTAAAAAAATATTTTTGTTTTGTAATGAAAAATACACAAACAAATATTTCAGTTATTCTTTTTTACATTTTCAAATAAGAGAATTACAAGTTATGCTATTTAATCATTCCTATACTTTCTTCCTAACAGCTTACATATACTCAAACAAAATATTATAAACAATAGCTTTCAAAAAAAAGAAGTAAATGAGACATAATCAATAATTATATAGGTATTTAGCAAAAATATTTATCTTTTAAGCAAATATTAGACCAGCTAATTTTTATAAAATTAATCCTATATCTATTTTTCTCAATAACCATTTATAAAATTAGTTGATCTGTCAAATTTATGTTTCTTAGTCATTCTTATTTTTTTTGCTAAATTTTAGTAATAAAGTAAAAATATTTTTAATAGCCTCAGGTCTCTGCTTCATTGGCTCTGAGCAATTTTGAGAGACCCTGTCTTAATTCTGAGATTAAAACTTTTTATTTATATTAAAATTGTTATGCTTGTTTTAAATTATTATTGCAATATTTCCTTTAATTTTCAAGATTAATGAAATATAAAACTATTCACTTACATGAGATTATGCAAATATAATTATATCAATCTAGTATTTAGTTAAATAGCATTACAGGAAAAATTTGTATCCAATTCATTAAAATGTAAGAAAATAAAAATATGTATCCATATTTACTTAGCCTTTCTTTCTTGAATTAATGGAGGTTTCGATCGCTGAGACTTATCACCCATCTTAGTACCATATAACTTACCGGTTAATGATAAAACTTCTCCTGTTGGTTCATCTCTAGGCCTTCTATCAATTAATGACCTATCGGCTTGTAATACCAAATTCGAGTTCTTTTCAAGATAAAATAATGTATACAAATTATTTTTAAAATATTTTATTTATTAAATCATAAAAATAACATCTAGAATTAATATTTACGGCTTTATATTCATATTGAAGTGCTCTTGCTGCAGCATCTGCCATTGTAAAAAAATTTGAAAATAATGTATAAAATTTATATCCTCGTGTAACATATATGTATAAATGAGAAAAATATTAAAATATTATTAGCATGATATCATAGCGCGCTAATTTTAGTACAAAATTGTAATTTATATAGATCAAATGTTAATATAATATTCTTGTTATGCATAATACATTAAATTATTATGGCTTAATAAGGGACGCATACAGGTAGGAAAATATAGAAAAAGTTATGAAATTTAAAAGCTTTTGTATTGATACATTTTATTAACCGATCTTTTCAAAACGATCGAATCCCTATCACGATCTTTTCAAAAAAAGAGGATCGAAATCCAGGATCGACCTTTTTAAAAAAAATATTTAAATTTCTGAAGGAAATTTCTCACCGATGCAAAATTAACTAATATATGTTATAACTTTATTGTAATTGAATATTAAATATAACAATTATAATATATTTATTTATAATTAAAATTAGCTTTTAATAATATATTTTTTTCTAAATTATCATCATTTAAATATCCGCCTCTTTCATTTAGAACATGTTTAGCTTTACTAAACAAGCGCTCCACAGGAGCGCTTGATGGCAAAGGTGTATTATATTCAATAAATATTTTTTTTAAATTAATATAAGTATTAAAAATATTCATGGAATCATCATTTGAATAAAAAAAATTTTTAACGGAACAAGCATTTTTTACAGTATTTTTCCCCAAAAAAGCATCAATGTCATCCATACATTCATTTGAGGTATCCGCATATGGTTGTTCCTGCATATTTTCCAAATGGGCAACTAATCTTTCTTTTACCATCATATTTTGTGGCAGATTAATATAAGGCCAATTAACTTTAAATTTAGGGTGAATCATGTCTACCAAAATGTTACTGTCTTCATACAGTGAAGAAAATCTATATTATAAAATGATAATTAATTTTATATTAAATAAGTGTTCATTTTATTCATATAAATCAAATCAAGTATCTGCAAAACTTAACTTTAAATTTTACAGTAGTCTGGCACATCATCTGTATGGTATTTATTTATATTTGGGTCATATCATAAATATTGATTAAATGTAAACTTAATACTTAAAAAGAAATTAACATTGTAATTTATTTACAATTAATATTAATCAAAATATTAGCTTAAAATTCAAATAATCTAATAAATTTTTAATGACTTCAAAGGCCCATTAATATTTTACTAGTGTTAAAAATATTACTAAATTTGCCAGATCTTTGCAATTTTTTAATATATTTTGCAGATATCTGATAATATAAAATAATTGTATAAAAAAATATTACCTTTTATCAATACCTCTAAGAACACTATCTACAAGGGGCTGACAATACCGCAGGCAGCTAAATTTCGTTAATTTATCTATCAATATCGATAGAGGAGTTATATATCCCTGCTATTATCCTCTCGTTCCAAGATTTTTAACGAGATCGCCAAAGGTTCCATAACCTATAAAATTTAAATTTATTTAGAGAATAACATTGTATTACTGTTGCATACTCTTTAACAAAAAAACATTCCTCTTGCCTAAACATTGCAAATCCAATTTGATCACATACTTGTTTTACTTCTGAAAACTTTTCAGAAAGCATCTTATCTATTAATTTCATGGATTGGTAATAAGAATTCCATCTTGTCTTGTTGGGAGCTATTAAATATCTTCCTAATTTCTCCAATAAAATATCCGCCATTTTTGACGACATATTTTGTTTATTAACTAAAGCAAAACATTTTGCAAAAGTGGATCTAGATATTCGTTTATAATTGAGATCACTATTCACTATCTGCCATCTCCGCATCTGTTGTTGCAATAAGGTTAAGATTATGGCAACAACAACGTTGATGTTTTGGTAGGCTGATAGTAGGAATAATTGGGTCATCAACGGATAATATGTCATCCAAATTTATCAATTCCATATCCTCACTACTATCTTCTTCATTTTCTCCAAAAACTCTAGAAATAATAAATTTATTTAAATATTTTTTGCTAAATATAAATATTACTTAAATGCCTTGACAAAGTTGATTCCATTGTCAGTCACCATCTTCACCACCTTATTATAAATTTTATAAAACTTGTGGATACCTATGATTTCGTTGGCCAAAACATCATATGTTTGCCTCCCAATTATCCCCCTCAGTGCCAAAGCGGCTGTCCTTCTCTTGAGGGTTAACGGATCCAGCCAATGTATAGTAAGTCCAATAAAAGCCCTAATAAAATAAACATTATAAAATTCATATAAATATAATATACCTTCGATGACCACTCCAACAATCAGCAGTGGTGCATACATAAGAAACTTCAGACAAATCTCTTATAACATTTGTCGTCATATAAGAGAAGGCAGTGGCGTAGCTAGGAATTTTCCTTAGAGGGGGTCCATACATATAAAATACTGGGGGCTTCGCCCCCCTGACCCCTTTTAACGGGATTTCGGCACTTTTGCCCGGCCTTCCGCCGGTTTATCTTACAAATCATAACCATATCTTCGATAATATATATTTTTTAAATGCATCAATAATATGTTATAATAATTTAGTAGATTAATCTCAAGGACTTTATAATAATACTATCCAGAATAATTTCAATAGTAATATAATATCCTTCCATAAACATCAAAACCAGAAAAATATAAATATTAATGGTGTTTATTTGATTTAAAGTCACTTTTAAGTCTTTTAAACGTATAATCTAAAAATAAATTTTTGCTCTGGGAGGGGTCCAAACCCGAAAACCACCACCGTAGCTACGCCACTGAGAGAAGGAAGTAGATATCCTGTTGCCCAGTGTTTGGAGACAAATAATTTTTGTCGCAGGAGAAAAAGTTTTAATCATTTTTTCAAATGAAGGATCATCAACCAGAGACAGTGGTTGGAAGGTGTCAATAATAAAATCCATGATAACCTTGTCTGCTGTTTTTTGCGATAAAGCTGGAATGTTTAGATTGTTATAATTTAATTTAGATTGTCGGGATTTGCAACCAGAATCACTTTGGTTTTGCAGTGATATATTTTTTTGTGTAGAGAATTCGTTGAGGTGTTTGGTAATCTCATTTTTAAATTCACTGTGCTTTTTCTTTATAAAAGAAAAAAATAGTATGTATCAAAGTTGGATGAAAATAACTTCTCCTGAATCAACAATAGAATCTTCTAAATCTATAATGGACATTTACATTTACCTATTAAAATAAATATTAATATATTATTATAAATTTATATTAAATAACTTGTACTCTAAATCTCGTAAAATTTAGGAAATGAACAAATATATCTATAAAATAAATGGTGGAATGGAAGTTGATATGGAAGTTGATAAAATATGAAGATAGATATTTTTTTAAAAAATAATATTTTAATTTAATTTTCAAAATTTTTATTTTATTTATTGCTTTTTAAGTAAAAAATTAATTTTTAAAAAGATCGGGATCGAATTTTAAACAAAATGATCTCGATCTCGATCCTCAATTTAAGTCAGAATCATAAATCTCGTAAAATTGACAAATCTGCGATCGAATCCAGGTTCGTCGATCTTTTGATTCGATCTTTTAACAACTCTGATTTTATATAATATTGTATTTTCTTTACTATAATCCACTAACAAATTAAAATAGTATTTTAAAAGATTACTGATTTTGCAAATTTGCATAATTTTTTTAAATCAAACTCAAATTCTATTATTTTTTTATTTAATAAATGTTTTTTAAGTAGACAACTGACATAAATTATAACTTCAGTTTTAAGTTACGTGGGATTTTAGATCCTAAACACAGGAAAATTGCATAGGAATTATTAGCGGTTGAATCAACAGAAAGAAATGTGTAAGATTTTAAAAAAGTTATTAATTATATAAAAAAATGTATCATATTGTTCTTAAAATATTATGTAAAATAACAGCTTCTTTCCTTATTCCCTATGTTTCATTTAATCGGTTACCAGAGAATCAATAAAAGATGAACAGAGAAAATTTAAGCCATAAATATTTTTTTAGTGCTATTACTTATAAAAAATAACCCAACGGCTTAATTCATAAAGTTAGTATTTAAAAATCATTGTATATAATACAATTATTTTGAATGTCTTTGTACATATTTACAAACTTTGAATTGAAATATAACAAATATTTATATTTTTGTCTATCTGTTCTATTACAAAAAATATTAGTCACCTAAAATAAACTTTTGGCTCCGCAAAACAAAAGGCTAGGGGCTTGTTTACAATTTATTCTTTAAAAAGTAAGTTTTTAAGTTCACAACAAATAAAGTGGTTAATTTAGCATATATATGTATTTAACTTGGACTTCATGTAATTCTTTATTGCAATTAAATAAACCTTGTTCAAATATTAATCATAATTAATTCGATAACAACATCATAATAATACAATCATATCCTCATCCCATTCCATAATCCACGGCAATCATTTTTAAACTTTCTTCCTTCTCCAAAACCATATGATGTGAATTTATTATTCTTGTCTGTCAATCCCCGTGTTCGATAGCACTATTGTCAATAAAAAACTAGAGAAGTCTAATTATTTTATATGCATAGTAAACTGTTTTTTTAGTGATGGTTTATCCACAAGAGGTACAGTAAGTCATCTTAAATTAAACGGGTTTTGACAGTAGGGCAAACTTACTGCCAATCAGTGAATGCAAATTCTCTCCACTAAAGACACTCTTTATAGGGTGGTGGAGTGTTCACTTAATTGTGGGATGTCTCCCCAGTGTATGATATGATACGATTCGACTTCGATAATTTTATTGTTTAAAAAATCACATTTTTATTATAAATTGTATATTATATAATTCTTTTTCTTAAATATGGTACAATTAAATTTAAAATAAAGGATGTTTACATTTCTATTAATGGAGAAAAAAAATCTTATTAAGTTAAGAATTCTCACATTATTCTTAAGGTACCCACATAATTTTAAAATTATACAAGAATAATTTACCATCTCATATTGTCTGTGGAAATATGATAATTAATTTTCGAGATCATTTTATCGCAAAATTTGATTCTCTAGATGGAATTTACTTTCATTTCTTTAAATTGATAATACCTCCTCTTTGATTTTCTATTTTTATAAAATTATCATAGAAATAGAGTCTTTTTATAAAGGTGAAAGAATTATAAAAATCTACATAAACAATATTATATGTACATTTTATTTTTTAATTACATTTATAAAGTTGTTATATAAATATATAGGTATATAATTAAAAAATAGGCATAATTCCCTGGGATCGATGTCAGTTGTGTCACCACTAGGAAAAGGGCTCGAGCTTCCTGAAAAATTTGAAGAGCTTCTTTTTTATTTAGAGAAAAAATAAGGTAATTATCAAATTGTTAGCTAAAAAAAGTTTGTGAAGGCTAGAGATGCACATGATCGACGTTTGACCTTTTATATTTTCAAGGTAAAAGCATACTTAGTATTAATATTACTTTATTAAATAATTTAAAAAATCATATATTTTCATTTTTAAAATTAATGCTTTTATAAGTTTCGCATTAAATTTAAATTTAAAACAAATATTTGAAAATATAGATATAGAATATATTGGGATTTTAGTTATATTTTCTATATCAATTAAAAAACAGAAAAGAACAATTAATATTTATAAAGAGCGTGTAATCATAAAATTTAAAAAAAAAATTAATATGAATTGGGGAAAATTAATTAATGTATTTTTCAAAATTTTTAATCAGCAATTTAAAATCCATTTTTAAACATATTACATTTTATTTCGTTTATAAGTGTTTTTTTTTCATTGACTGGAAAATATAATTCATGAAATAGTTGTTAATAATCAGTCATTATATATTTGTGTACCAATATAATCAGTGCTTCTATAATTTTCCTTCTAACTGCTAGCCAATCATTGCATTTATTTTTCTTTAAAATAATACCAATCGAGTTAAAGCAGTAAAATGCAATAAATCCGCATTTATTATTTATATAAGTTTCAGATTTAACGGTCCCATTGGCTGACTTTATACTTAAGATGTAATATCATTTTTTTTACATATAATTTAGTTACATTTTTTAGTTGGTGAAGTTGAATGAGGAATTATATTTAATAAGTGAGGCACTAAATATTAACACAAACCAGATTTAGAATAATATTTGTTGTAGTTATTCAATTTTTCCTTTTTTTATTAATTTTTTAAATATGGTTATCTACTTATTTTTTTTGAATATTATAATTAGTAATTATTGTGGAGTTTATTCATTCTTTTTAAATAATGAATTTTTTTTTATATTTTGAATATTAGAATTAGTTATTATTATATTATAATTTTAGTTGCATTATTAGGATATGTTTAAATTA
Source organism: Gordionus sp. m RMFG-2023 (assembly GCF_954871325.1). NCBI lineage: Eukaryota > Metazoa > Nematomorpha > Gordioida > Chordodea > Parachordodidae > Gordionus > Gordionus sp. m RMFG-2023. The sequence goes on from NC_088777.1 coordinate 9,400,895, forward strand.
TTAATTTCGTTCGCCATTCAAATTTATAATTTGAATAATAAAAAGAAAAAAGATATATAAATACGAAGAAAAACAATTATAAATATACACACACAATATTTTTATAATACACACAATAAATTTAATTTTCCACCCAACAATTAATTTAATTCATCCAATAATTATTTTAATTATTCACCAATTATTATTACAAGACAAAAATAAAGGTTTGATTATATATATTTTAATATTTAATCTTTCTTTTTTTATAATAATATTATGTCAAAATTCAACAATATTATCAGTTTTGCTAAAATGCCTAGTGTTGTTAATTTGCTTGGTCGTAAAATTTACTATTTGGTGCTCAAGCCTGCTCTGAGCACGTACCCGGAGACTCGGGGTTCACCGTGGTTTATTTTCAGATTTCAGACCTTTGGTTTAGCCCCCGTTTTTAGACCCGTGAATTAGATTCGGGTTTCAGACCTGTGGATTAGACCCGGGTTTCAGATCTGTTGTTGAGACCGGGGTTTTAGATCCGTGGTATAGACATTTAGACCTGGGGTTCAGATGAATAATGTTATTCCAAATAGTTCAAATAATAAATATTTACAATAAGTAAAGAAGCAGCAAAACGCAATAGTGTTTTCTGAGTTTAGATACTAAAGTCCTTATGAAATTTCTATAATTATTGATTTCAGGATTCAAAAGAAAAAATTATATAATTATTAGTTAATATAATATTATGATGTGATTCAATGTAAATTTATTCAACTGCTCTGCTGCCATATATGATCATTTTATTAACTCCATTAAACGAAAACTAAGAAATAATAAATCTCATTTACTAATCTCAAATCTTATTATACATTCTAATTATAAATTAAAGCTTTGTTTATTATTTTATTTAACATGAATCTCCTAACCATTTAAATATTGTTTAAATTGGGGTGCTTTTGATCGGAGTCTGTTTGACCTAGTTAAAATTTTTGTGAAGTTTATAGGATATATGCAACCTATAATTTTAAAAGTGAATTAGTAAGATAAAATTTCCGTTTTTTTAAATATTTTTGAAGTTATGCTTATTAATTATTTTATTTTCGTATTGTGATAATTTAATGAAACATGTTGACGATTAATTAAAAATAAATCCCATTCAAACACTAGATTATTATATAATATTATGTTTTAAGTGTGTGTTGTTTGATTTGTTTATTATATTTTATATTCTGTTTCAGTTTTAATATTATTTATTATATTTATATATTATTATAATTAGTTAATGTTACTACAAAAAAGAAATGAGTTACCGTTACTTGTTACCTCTAGAAGAAGGTAACGAATGGTGTTCCTTTTCTTCAAAAAAGATAACGAAGTTAGTAACGACGTTACTTCACAGCACTAATTATAATACGAATGCGATGATGATATTAACGAATATTATATTTTTTGATATTGAAAACAAAGGTGTTTTTTATTTTTAAACTGTAAAAAAAAATTAAAAATTTGTTGAAAAGCTTCCTTTTCATCCGTTTAAAAAAAAGGAAATAAAATCATTTTCATTAAATTTATAATTGTAACTGTTTCCAACGAGCGTGTTGTTTATTGTATAATACATTATTGTAATATATTTTTCTCTTGATAACCTGCAATTACAATTAGTATGCAATTATTATATTTTTTAGCCTAAAACTATCACTCTGGGTTCGGGGTTATTCTTAAATAGATAAAGGCACATATTTAGAAGAAATTGATATAAATTAAAACGCCTTAATGTTAATGGATTTCGGCAAGCGCCTGAAGATTGAGCTTAGTTAGTCTATATGCCATTACCCAATTATAGCAATTACACACTATATAAAACGTGTATATTGAAGATTGTATATATTTTGACTTCAGAATAGGCACGGCAAAAAGACAAAGACGCTTTAAACCCCCCCCCCCCTAAATAAAAAAGATTATCCAAAAGTATTCTAAATATCCTATTCAAGCTCAATCTTGCCGAATTTAGGAACTAATGTTATCATTTTTAATGTCCAAAATACATTTCTAAAATTAGGAAGAAAAAAATCAATACATGTTTAAAAAATGGCGATGATACAAATCCGACTAGAAAGTTCTTACCTAATTTTGAACTAGGATGGGGCATAGCGATACTAATTTATTAAGCCTGGGCATGCTTGAGCACATTTTAAGTAGGTTTATAGCCCGTCGACCAGTCAATTGTTTTGAATCTATTTTTTTAATATCGGAAAATTATTTTTAAAAAAAAAGAAGGGATTTATATTTTGATTTAAAAATTTCGAAAAAAAATAAAAGAAAATAATTTATAATATGAAATTAAAGAAAAATTTAAATTTTTTTATAAATTACAATTGTGTTATCTATATTATAATTTTCCGATGTCCTCACTACGTCATGTCATCGGAACGTATAAAGTTTTTATTTTTATTTATTTATTTATATATTTTTTTTGTAGGAATAACATATTTTGAGAATAACAAACACCATCAACAGCGAAGAAAGCAATACACAAATGAATTTTGTAATCTATTTGACAATTCATAAGCGTAACAGAATTTTTGTAAGGTGGGGGGGAATTAAAAAATTTATGAGGGCTTCGCCCCCAGATAATTTTGGTCGGGCCTTCGACCCGCTTTTACCTGGCCTTTGGCTGGGTTACCTTAGTCTATATAGTAATAAAATACTTACAAGATAGGAGGTTAATTTCAATAAAAAAAAATAATCCTGGAACAAATATGAAATATATTATTAATAGTTTATATGTAATCTATTTTTAATAGTTTATATGTAATCTATTTTTAATAGTTTATATGTAATCTATTTTTAATAGTTTATATGTAATCTATTTTTAATAGTTTATATGTAATCTATTTTTAATAGTTAATATATAATATAAGAAATTACTTGTAACAAAAAACATGGTAATAATTTATTCCAAACAAATATAAGAAATTTATTTATAAAAAGTAAGTAGACATATAGTTGATATTCCTCTATTATATTTTACACACATATTTGACAGAGAATATATTACAGTTGATATTTTAACAAATTTTACTAATCAATGCTCTTGATAATAAATATAGCAACAATTTGCATTCTATTATTTAACGCCATCTATTTATTTTAAATAAATAAATGATATTAAAAATTAATCTCTATATTATTCATCGCCCAATGTCTTTACAAGATATTTTCTGATGTCCTTATCAATATTTTATAGTTTTCTGTAAAATATATAATTCGCTATATTGGTAAAAATTATTTGATTGTCATATGATAATTTATAAAATTATATATACTGTAAATCTACGACATATAATATTCCACTATTTGTATTGTGCTTTAATTTTTTTATTTAATTTATGATTTAATGTTATCAATAGTTTTGTAATTATATTTTACTTTTATTAAGATAAATAAATTAAAATTCCTCACCTTATAAAAAATTATATTTGATATATTATATTATTTAGTAATTTTATGGATCTATTGTTATAAATATAATATATTTCATTTTTGTCTTAAGACTTATCTTTGGCTTATATTCCATTTCTTTAAAAACACTTTTGGTTCATTTTTTATAAATAAATGTTTTTTTCCAAAAATGTATAAATTATGATGAATAGTTTTAGTTATCAACTTTTACATTTTTATTTTCAAATAATTGTTTAAGATAGATGCATACATTTTTGGAGGGAGGAGTAAGGGGGATATTTTTTATTAGCTTAAAAAGATATTCACAATAAGTGATAAATTTCTGAAGGGGGACCCCCCCCCTACCGACTACACCTATGTGACAATTGTAATATCGGAAGAAATTATGGTTAGGTAAACCAGATCATTAATGATTATATATTATTCATATGAACTTCAGAAAGATCAATTTAAAATCAAGAATCAGGCAAATTTTTTTATTTTACTTCTTTCTCACATCCTCCAACGACAAAAAAAATAATAATTTAATAATTGGTTGTCTCATAACAATCCAGAAGATCAAATAAATATATTTATTGATCATTATAGGAATATTTTCAATTGTAAAATACCTCTCATTAAATCTTTAACTTCTCAACAACTAAAAACACATGCCTCTTTTCCCTTAAAACAAGCTATTATAAACAGCCTCAAAAATACAAATCCATATCGGAGTCAAATGAGCTTTTAAAAAATTCCCAATTACAACATCAAAAACTCTATTTCCAGTTTTAAATAAGATATAGTTAGCAGCAAACGTACCTTTTGAAATCTGCAAATCAACCATCATTAATTTACCTAAAATACCTTTTCCTAAATCTCCAAATAGTTATAGAGGTGTAACTCTTTCATCATCAATTTATAAAATTCTAATCAACTCATTATTTAACCTAATAATAAAATACATTTTTAAAAACAACAATGATAATATTGCATCTTTCTCTAAAGGAAGAAATACAATTGAATTGATCATAGCCTTAAATCATATGAGAAAATGCAACATTTCATAAATTAAACCTATATATCATAATTATTGACATTTCAAAAGCCTTCGACTCAGTATGTCATCAAACCATTCTGAAATACTCTTTTTAAATATAAAATCAGGGTGGAAAATTTGAAGTGATAGAATTTTATTTTAATCATATTTATTTACAATTCTATGAACATTATATCTCAATATTGATAGTTGATTCCTTCACATGGATTTACAAAAAGCAAAGTTGAGTTAATAAACAAATTCAATATAGACCATAAATTTAAAATTTACCAATACCCCTCCCTATAATATACATTTTACTTAATCGGGTACGGGCTTTTCTCTCTCTTCTTATCTCCCGTAAGCGTTTAAGCAAGTGGTTTCGCCTCTTGCGCGCACAGGTAACTGCAACCTGCCCAAAAATTGTGGATGGGCTCATCTCATAGGCTATCCCCAAATTTCTTAACCCAATTAGATGGGACGAGATAGTCCAAGCGTAGCTCTGCTGTTTCATATAGCGATAAAGGGCGATTGCGCTTATTATGACGTATGACGTAAATATAAAATCATATATAATCGAAATTATTATGAATATTTAAATGGTTTCATTAACATCAGGCATAATACATTAACTTCACCTTTTTAAACAAAGATGTGCCTTATCACCCCTCATTTGATATATATACTATAATAATAAAGATACCAGACAATGGGTTTAAATTCCCAAACAATGGATATTAATCCACTATACTGGATTTTCTATATTAATACTATCTGACTTCTCTACAGGTTTTATTTCAATAAAAATAAGTTTTATTTATTCTTTCCTTTTTTCTTTTATCTTTCACACTTTTCTACCTTTTTTCTATACCTTTCATTTTTTATAGGGTTATTAAAATGCTGATTTGGGTCGATTTAAAAAATGACCCTATTTTTATTTTGAAGCCTCGAGATTTAGCAAATATGGGTCCAAACATTTTTGCCACCTAAGCAAAATCTTCAATCTAACATATTAATTTGGCTAAAATAATTGGGTTGTTTTTAAAAATCGATTTAAATCAGTTTTAATATCCTACCCCCTCCCTTTTTTCATTATTCCCTTTTTCTTCTCCTTAATATTTTTGTATTCCCTTTCCTTTTTTCTTTCTCTTTCCCTTGCCTTTCCATTTTCTTTCTCTTTACCTTAGACTCTCCCTGCTCATTTCCAGATTTTCGTTCCTTTCTCCTTTCCAATTTTCTTTTCCTTATCATTTTCCTATTCCTTTCTTTTTTTTCCTTTATCTTTTCCTTTTCCTTTCCCTTTACCTTTACATTTTTTTTCATCCTTTCCCTTTTTCTTTTTCTTTTTCTTTTCCTTACCCTTTATTTTTTCATTTATCTCTCACTTTTCCCTTTTAATCTATTTTTCTTTCACTTTCCCTTTTTCCCTATTTTTTATTTCACTTTCCATTACCCCGTTTTTTTCCTATTTATTTCATCTCTCTTTTTTCTTTCCCTTTCACAATTCCTTTCAGTTCTGCTTCTTTCTATTTTTTTCCCTCTTTCTTCCTATCATTCTTAGAAAAAGTTTAATTTAATCTGATTCTGGATTGCCACTTTCTTTCAAGCACCGGTAATTTCCCATTAAAAGTTTGATCAAAAAAGGAAAAGGTCCATTCCAATTCAAAAAAGGAAATTCTTTATTTTTTTTAAATATTTAAAAAATTAATATTCTCAAGGATCCTACACGATAGAAAGTATGCCAAAATGGTTCTTCAAACAATATTCATTTTAATTTGCATATATATTTATTATTATTCATATAGTAAATATGTATAATTTTATTTCTCATTGTTCCTACTCAATAAAATTAGCTATTGAAAATACACTCATTTATATTGTATACATAAATTAATAATATTTTTCAAATATCCGTTCTTAACCACATACCCATATTATATTTTGTGATCCTTCGCCATTTGTAATTCATGGGAATTTCTGATTCCGAACCATTTGTAATTTCCAGGCTATACTTCCTCCTAAGGCAGGCTATGATAAATTAATTAGAAATTTAACTATTTCCGAGCTTGGGATAAATTTTTAAAAATTACTATGGGTTTGGCTGGGCTTAGAAAATATTCCTCAAAATTAATACAGGCTTGGACCTAGCTTGGGAAATTTTAAAATTATTATGGGTTGGACCAGGTTTGAGAAAAAAAATTTCAAAATTATAATGGGTTGGGCTGGGCTTGGACGCTTGGAAATTTTTTTATATATAATATGGGCTAAACATTATCAAAAAAAGGACCATGAACCTCTGATTAATGCATTATGATTTTTTTGAATTTTATTTTAGTTTTGAACTACCAAAATTATTATGGTCTACCAAGATTGGGGAAATTTTTTCAAAATTATCGTGGTCTTGGACGTGGCTTTGGATTTTTTAATATTAAATGTTAGCTATAGGTAATCAATAATATTTTAACAAAGAATTTTGATATGGGTCTCAATAATTTTAATCAAAAAATAGTACTCACTTAGTATTAATGGGTTGAACTTGACCTGCCTTAAGAGGGGGGGGGGGTATAAAAGTATAAAGATTGGATATGGTTTTTAAATAAAAAGTAACATCAATCGTAAGAGAACGAATAAAATTCTCATCCCCGTCATTTTTGACCGGTCTACTAGTTTTATTTATTTTTCAAACAAAATATTTTTATTTAGATGGGATGGGTATTTATTTAATCGTCATGTCAACAACATATTTAATTAAATCATCACAACACAATTAAATAATATTTTTGTTTTTTTTATATTAAAAATTTTTTTAAAAAAATGAAATATATTAAAATAAATGTAAGGTATAAATTTTAAATAGCAAATTTGAAATCTTGTTCAAAAAGAACATCTTCCTTTTAGCACTGAGTTTGACAATATTTAAATAAGTCTTAAATTTATAACTAGTAGTCCATTTCTGATTATAGAAAAATTATAATTTATCTTTTATTTAAAAAATAAAGTGCTTTTTTGTGTCGTTCAAAAGTCGTATAGCTGGAAATAATCGCTCGGCTAACCAACATTTTAATCCTATTTTCTTAGTATTTCTAAGTCCTAGGTGTACCCGATTAAAAATTATTTTAACCCTAAGCTAAGTTGCTTGCAGGGCTTTACTATCTAACCCCAGAAAATTACATTACATTTTGCTGTTTCTGTAATTTTGGCAAATAATTTTTATTTGAACTTTTTGGAATAATTTTATTCATCTGAACCCCGGGTCTGTGCTCGGGGTTCATGCTCGGAGCTGGTTTGGTCGATTTTTAGACCCAAACCTTGGGTCTGGGTTACACAACCAGCCAATTAACAATACTATAATGCCAATTTTGGTAATTTTACTCTTATTTTCCCGATAATTTATTTTCCCTTTAAATGATCACAGATTAAAGCTATAAGATTCACTAATTACCTACTTAAGGGGTTGTTATAAATTTTAAAGCTAGAATTTCCAAAAGTTGGCTTATTTTTTTTACGCTTAACTAGCTAAAATACGAGTTGTTCAAGACCAAAATTGTAACAATAAAAAGGAATAATACCATATGGGTTCGCTTTGGGTTGCCTTCTTCTTTAATATATCATTATATAATTATTTTAGGCTTACTAGTTATTTGGTAATTGAATACAATTAGTCAGTCGATTAAATTTTGAAAAAAATATTTGAATGTTAGATTTTTTTTTTAAAAAAAACATCATAAAATTCAGTAATTTATATCCAGTCAGAGTCAATGTTGAAAGCTAGTATAACAGGAGAATAAATTTATATTTAAAATGGGTTTTGCCATATAATCCATATTACAATTACAAACTATTTAAAATGTCAAAAAAAATATATATAATTAAAGTATTATATAGCTAAAAACCTTATTTTATTTTTTTATTCTACTAGCTCAGTTATTTCAACAAATAACTTCTCAGGGCCTTAAAACTATTAGAATGGTACTAATAGTTAATATCGTTGGGTCCTGTATTTTTTTAAAATTTTATAATATATTCCTAGTGATGTTCAGAGTAGGAAATTAATTACTTCATTCGAATTTTAGGAGAAGTCAAGAAATTCGTGGTGCCATGATTTGGTAATGATTTAAAAATAACAATAACTAAATTGACAAATTAAAAGTATTTATTAGTTATATAAAAAAAGTTAAGAATGCCGATCGAATTTCTATAAGTGAAGTATATATCTAGATAAATATATGGTAATAAAAAGGAAATAATGTATAATCTACGAATATAGTTAGTATACCCATTATTCTTACATTATATTAAAAATTATTTTGAAGAGATTAAATAATAATAGATCTTTTCTAAAATATATTTTTAAATTCTTCTTACCTTTATCTGATTAAATATAACATATCTTATAAAAATAAAATTATATTCAAAATGGTGATTTTCGAGCAACAAAATTTCCGAAAATGCCATAAATATGAAAAACTTTAATCATGGGTAATTTGATATGTATAATGTTTTAATAATAACCTACTTCGAAATATCGCTTAAAATATTTTATCAAAAAATTTATAGAATTTTTAATGGTAAAGTACTATATTAAGCTTAAAGACTTGTAGAATTTTGGCTATATAATTAAAACCCGATCCAATTTTTAAAAATAACTAAGCGCTTAATAAACTAAATGTTATCTCTAGCGCATCCATTTTTATAAAATAATAAACACTTATTATATATATCTTTTTTAATTTGTGAGGATCCTAATTTAATTTGATTATACATTGATAAGAGTTAATTCTACATAAATTGAATCTAAAAAAAATTATGTCATAAAAAACGCAAGTCTAATAGTACGATTTGCATTTCCTTATACAAAACGCAAAAAAATGTATTTCAAATGATATCGTGCAAAAGTGTCACAATTTGTAAACACTAATAAATAGCAAACTGGTTTGCTTTTTTTTCGAAATACGCTATTAGTTCGCACTAACTTCTTTATTTATTTTGTAAATAATGAAATATATTTTCTCCAAAAATTTATATTATTTTTATTGATACATAATTTTTACATTTTATAATAAAAAAAAAATATTTATTTATTTTTTTGATAAAATCTAAAGAATATGAATCTATAAATAATAATTTACTTTTTGAATTTCAAAATAAAGTATCTTTTATTAAAGACCTATAATCAGGATTGCACAACACTTCAAGATAAAACAATGTTATAACATTTATAACATTTATTAGATCGTAAATAATATTGATTTTGTGCAAGGTAGACACTTCAAATCGCAAAGAATAATCCCTAATTAAAGTAATCAATAACGATGGTAATACAAATGCCGCACTTTGAAAAACCAGGAGACTCATTGTAAGTAAATTTATTCGTAAACTTCTGCTTAACAAAATGGTTGGCCGATTATCTAACCGATATAATAACCTACTATCTATCCTATTATTTATCCCGCTTCGGCTTGTGGAAGGGAAATTCGTACTATTTGTGACTCTTTTTTCAGTGGGTAAGGAATCTGTTTATAAAAATTAAGATTATATATTATTTATACTGTAAAAAAAATTAGTAAATCAATTAGTATTTTTATTGAATCACATACACCTATCATTATAATATATTTTCGTTCATAAAATAAAGGGAAATAATTTTATCCATGCAAAAAAAAAATTTAAATACCTGGATTCGTGAAAATTGGCTTTATCTTGCAATTTTTAGATGTATTCTCTCGTTCTTCTGTATATCGAGATTTGTTAAGTTCTGGTTCTTTTCCCGATAATTTATGAGAGTTGTTAATTTTATAATCATTTAATTTTTTTGAGGCTTCTCCAACAATAAACATAGATGAGTTGGTTTGCTCTTGATAATTATTTATAAAGTTTATTGGTGTATGCCTAATAGAGTTGGATTTTTTAATTTTAATGATTACATTAATATATGCATAGCCCATAATAAGAAAAGGAATAAATGTGACAAAAAGTTCCCTCGCAAGTTGATAAGTTATCCACATTGCTGAACTATATAGTTTATAAATCTTGAAATAAAAAATATATGACGGTAACTTTTGTTCATTCTTTCCTGTTATACGATCATTATCTATTTCATATTCATCGCAAATTCTCCCCACTAGTATTTTATGCCAAAAAATTACAGGAGCAAACAGGATTACAAGGTATAATAAAATTGCTATAATTGCGTATTTAATTTTTTTAGGCCAAAAGAATTTAAGATATTCTCTATGACAAGCCAATGAGTAACAGTAAACACACATCCATACCGATATCAAAAAACCCGTGCTTTTACTTACCTGCATCAAGATGTAGTAATAATTAGATATATAATTGTTCCACCTAAATCCTAACCATATTTGTCTATGAAGACTGGTATGGATACTTTTTAAATGATAGTTGAATAAGGGATAGGTAGTAAAAATTATAATTGTTAGCAAATTGAAACCAAAATAACTGGCGTATAATAATTCAGCGCCTGCCATATCAGATAGACGAGATGGTGTATTGTATGGATCCATGAGCGAAGGATTATAAGTCCTTGAAGAAGAACAAAAAAATAGATTGAAGAAAATACGTCGGAACTTTTCTACGAATGAAAGATTATTACGTGAATGAGTACGAATTAAGTTTTCCCTCTTATTTGCCTTGTAAGCGCTAAAACAATATTTATGTACAGTTATGTGGTGAATAATAATTAATATTATAATTTTAAAATATACTTTATAACTGAAAAATATAAAACTTGATTAAAATCGTATAACTATTCAATATCCTTTCTTGCAATAATGATTGCGCCTAATAAGGGAATATACCCCTGTTAAATTGATCTATATCATAGGCATGGTAAAGGGGGGGGGGTGCTATTCTATTATGTTATTACTTTTTATATATCATGTTTTTCCATCATTTTGGTGGTTTAGTAATAGTTTATTGAACAGAATTCCGAGTTTGAGCTTTTTGCGTGTTTCGCGTCTTTTTCCATGTTTTATTTTGTTTAATCATTATTTTAGTTTAAATTTAGCAAAAAGGGGGACCATTATAACAAAATTATCATGTTATCACTTTATTTTTTTAAATATTATTATAATAATATAATGCATAAAATGGAATGGATCAAAAAGGGGTGAAATAAACTAAATATTCGCCTTAGCGAATCTTTTTGATAATAACTTCACGTTTCCTTGATTGATTATAATTTCCGACCTGTAAATTCTAAGTCACTTTTTAATAAATGGAATTACAAAATTAAAATATTACAATCAACGTGCCTAGCTTAGTATTATTATATTATCAATTTTTTTATATCAAATATTAAAATTCCTCTGATAGAGGAGATGCCTATTAATTTATCATCATTAAACTGGAAATATGTTTTGTCATAAGACTTGCAAACAAATACGTCATAATGGAATTCATAAGGTGAAAGCCACATTATCAAGGGGGCATTTATTAATTTCATTATTTTTAATATATTCCCTCATCCCATTTATTTAAGATTTACATAGAACTTCAGTCGGAAACAAATTCGTATTTACTCTTGCCCATAACGAATGTGAGACTCTGCTACTCATTCATCTTTTTCTAAAATATTCAATATTAAAACTAAAGCCTCTTTAATTACTAAAATTATCGGAATTAGCATCCATTAACCTATTTTGCATATTGTCTATTAAGGCGGTAATGAATTGATTTTCGTTGATATCAGATGTTTTCCTTTGATATCTTGAAAATTTCATATGTTCTTCTTTAGAAATCATTGCCTGAGAATATGATTATTCCTTTTCCTCTTTTTATAATTTTACTGGAGAGCACTTTTAAAAATTAATTTTCTATTGTTTTCAATATGATAGATGGTCATCCTTATATTAGCTATAATTTTATTTATTTTATAAATATTTCCGTTTTTATAAAAAATAATGGAACCTAATTCCCAACGACAATATTAAATAAAAACTTATTTAGAAATTATAAAAGAGATTTATAACCTACCTGGTTTCTCCACAAATGATTTTAGAATACGAATCTTTCGGCTTATTGATTTTTTAGCATTCGTTAAGCTGAATGTTCTTGTCTGAAGCTTTAAAGACAGATTAAAAAATATAGAACTTAATATATTAAGGTGAGATCTAATAAAAATTCACCACTTTCTAACTAGGTGGACCCGATAAATTTTAAACTGTTGCTAGAATTTACTGAATTTTTGAAATATGTATACAGGGCCTCGTTGTTATTTCAAATATTATAAGGACTTCCGGACAACATCGTACAACAAGGTCTTTCCAATCTTCAGCAACTGAATATCCAATTTAGATGCTATTTGATCCAACGCCGTTCGACTTGTATTATACTGGCTATATAAACTATAAATTAGGTCAATAAAGAGTAGATTCAACTACCAGAATATTAATTTTCTATTGTAAATTGTAATATTATTTGCAATTTTTATATATTGCATTTCCTTGGCAATAAATTATTAACAAGGCAAAATATCTAGAGTGCAAAATGTATTCTATATCTAAGCCGTTGTTTGTAAATCTATTAACGATTCAAAATCCGCAAACGGGTGATGATTTAGCAAGATAATATGCAGTTCTTAATATTAACTTGGATTGTTCAATGTGTGTAACCATTTTTTATGCATGCTCTGTTTATAAAAATAATTTGTAATATATTTTTTCATAAACACTACACGTCTAGTTATTTAACATTCTTTTATAACCGATTAAATAGAAAAGGGTTTGTTTTTAAATTAATGTACTATTACATCAATATACTATCATTCTATTTGTGAAATATTTTATGTTTATTGCTTGATAAAAATATTAATAATGTGCTAAAATACAATTGTAAAAAATAATTAAATTTTTTAGAAGGGTTTAGACTCACCTTTGTTTAAATTAAAATTGGCGGTACAGTGCCTCATTGTGCCCCTTCCTGACTGATTACATCCCTGGTTGCAAATTATAAATAAGTATTTTTTTAAGAATATGTTATATTAATTATACTAGGACAAATTGATATATATATAATCGCTAAGTTATGTTATTATTCTTTTATCCCTAAAAGTGTATTATATAGGGTTCAAATAAGCTGTTTTGGTTTTATAAAAAATTTTAATCATCGTGGAATGATACATTACATTTCCATACTAGATGATCTCACTGCCTTAGAAAAAAAAAATGAATTAAAACTAACGCACCTCTAAAATACTCGAATTATTATGTTTAAATACTTTAAAAAAATATGGCTAAGCTACATATATTTTAAAGATAGTTTGTAGTTGGCTACAATGTTCATCTTTGATTAGAAGCGTAAGTTATAGTTCATCATTAATGTATAATGTAAATATAAGACTTATCTAAATGATTCTAAAGTAAAAATTTTTACTTGAGTAACAAAGTTAGAATACCAAGAGAATTTCCTATATAACCGAGAATCAATAGTATGGGATATATCCTAAGATAGACAATAGTTTCCAAGGATGAAATTCCCATTAATGATTCAATATAATAACAACCAGCATTCGTTGTATCCACAATGAACATCCTTGTTCTTAATATCTTAGAAGATGCCATTTTCTTTTTATTAAATCTTATTATGCTATTAATTTATATTTAACTATCACCTAAATATTAAAAAAAATCATATAAACGACAAAACAATTTTAAATTATATTTAATAATATAAACATATAATTAATTTGCTTTCTTCTATTTAAATAAAATTTTATTTTAATTAAATTTTTAATTTATGTAGAGTGAAAATGTATAATTTTGATATTTAGTTAATAATAAGTTAATTAAAAAAACTGTACTAAAATATTAAATTATAAATTTATAGGCAAATATTCTTAATTTCTCCCATATATTATATTTCAAAAATAATTTATTATTTATTAACTATTATATTTTTTAATTAAAATAAAACAAGATAATTAGGTTTAACCATATGAATTAGCATTTCTATAAATTTATTATTTTTTAAATTATTTATTTGGAATAAAAAATATTTTAAAAGATTTCGAGCAATTATTCAAATTTATTTTTTTTTACATTAAGTAGAACTATTTTGAATTATCCAATTTTGTTATTTATTCCTATGAATTAATAGAATTATTTTATATAAATGATTGAAACAAGAGTAAATTTCGTGTAATCAAATGTTAAGGAAAGAATAAAGTTTTTCGTATTTTTTTTTTATCTAATTTAAGAATAAATTGTAAATTCTTTTTAAATCTAGTTTTTGGGGGAAATAAATAGAAAACTCAAAAGTCGTAGTACAAGAATAAAATGTAACATTCAGTAATTGGGTAACCAGAGATTATGTTTGTTAAGTAATAAATGCAAATTTAGTAATTATAGTAGAGCAATAGAGAGAATAAAAATATCAACCAATAAAGAAATACGTCAGAAAATTTCACATATAGAAAGTATAGATATTCATGAGATAATAAAAATAGGAAAGGAGCGAGGAAGAAGCTTATGACAAAATAATTAATAAAATTGATAATATAAAAATAGAAGGAGACACAACCGAAATAAAACAAATAGAAATGCAGAAAGACAATCAGGCGGATACGTATAGAAGAATGAGAAAATACGATGATCGAAATAGAGGGGTAGATGCACAAACGAATTCCATATATAGAAATCAATGGAGGCCTAGATACGACAGTTATCAAAGAAATAATTATCAAGAGAATAATTTTAATCCTCGTTTTCAAAACAATTTTAATCCTCGATATCAAAACAATTTAAATTCGAGACATGCAAATAATTATGAGCGAAGATCTAGGAATAATTATAATCCTAAAGTTTATGTTAATAATACGGGGTATAATGGGTCAAGACCTTATAATAATTTTAAGATTTAACAATAAAAATAATTATTATAATAACTACAATAACTATAGATATAATAATAATGATAATTACAAATATAATTATAGAGATTATAAACATCAAAACGAATCAAGATACATACCAAGATACAATAATAATCGTAACAATAATCAGTCATACAACAATAGATAGAGACAATGATAATAATCTATCCAGATTCGAATAATATAAATACCGTCGATATAGAAGAAATAAAGGAGGAAATAATGATAAAAAGGAATATAGTTTATTTAACATTGATGTGAATAATATGGAAGATGATGACAGGGCAAATGATGCTTACAAAGTAACGATATACCTTAACGAGATAGACATGCAGATCGATACCGGGGCACGATATTCGATATTGCCGATTAATATTGGTAGAAAGATAGGAATTAAAGTCTTAAATAAATCGGACACGAAACTGACTGGCTATGATGAATAATTAAGGTGCAAGGAATCGTTCAAATAAAAGTGAGATATGAAGCCAAAACTTAAAGCTTAGATGTTATGTAGTCGAAAGTGACAAGAGTGTACTTCTGGGAAGGACATGGATAAAAGTTTTCGGAAACAAATTTGGGAATCTAATCGAGGAAAGTTATTAAAATATTAAATGAAAAAAATCGACAAATTTATAGCAATGTTCACATAATAAAACAAATATTTGAAATAATAAAGTTTAAGGGCAAACAAAACTTACCCTATAGAGGATCAAATGCTACTGAAACACTTAGCCACTTTGAAAATGAAAATTTGAATCATGGGAATTTCCTGGAAATGATTCGTATTATCAAATATTAAGAGATCATTTAGAGAAGGCTTTTTTAAAGAGCAAATGTAGAAAAGAAAAGCTTAAACTCTCTGAAAAATCAAAATCAAAGGGAAGAGGTTCTCTCATAACCTTGTTGTCGAAAACAACTGTTAACAAAGTTATAGATGTTGTTCTTGATCAAATCAGGAATTTAATAAAAAAAGGAGTTTGGTAACAAACGTTTAAATGGATAGTACTCAAGACATTAGTGTTTATGATCAGTGAATGCTTTTTAAAACATGGAATTCAAATGAGAAATATAATAGGAGAATTATTTGATGGTGCGGCAAATATGCGGGGTAAATTTGTTGGGTTGCAAGCTCTTATTAGACAAGAGGCTCCAAGTAGTTTGTATATTTGGTGTTATAGTCACATATTAAATCTATGTATATGTGATTCATGCCATAATATATGAAGGCAAAAATTTGAACAGACTAGCAACTTTCTTTGGTAAATCATATAAAAGGATGGATGCTTGGGTGAAACAGAATAACTCATCTGGCCAAAATAAGTTGAGAAGACTGCAAAAAATAGGTGAGACAAGGTGATGGGCACGTGAAAAAGCCCTTAGATGGATATATGGCAAAGAGAGCCTACTTCCAATAACGATAAGTGCCTTACAATTTATAATTGATAATAAATCATTTGAGGCAAAAACCTCATCAGAAGCACAGTCTTTGATTGATAATTTATGTAAATTTAAGACTCTATGTACTGCTATAATATATTTAGAAATTTTTGAAATAATGGGGCCATTGTCATTATAAATTCAAACTAAGAATTTAGATATTTTATCAGCGTGGAAAATGATAGAAGATGCAAAGTCTTCTGTATCTATAACTATTACTTCAAATCAAAATAAAGCAACAAAAATAGCTTCTAATTTAAAGAAACACTTTCATATTTAAAGACCCCAGAGAGTATCTGGGTACAAACTGCT
This sequence comes from Gordionus sp. m RMFG-2023, assembly GCF_954871325.1. Taxonomy (NCBI): domain Eukaryota; kingdom Metazoa; phylum Nematomorpha; class Gordioida; order Chordodea; family Parachordodidae; genus Gordionus; species Gordionus sp. m RMFG-2023. The sequence goes on from NC_088777.1 coordinate 9,417,991, forward strand.
ATGCCAAAAAATCGAATAGGACGAGTGAAGAGAATATATAGTGACACGAAGGCCAATATAGGGTCGAAGTATTTCGTCTATAATTGATCAAATTATAAACAGCTTGTTGGAACGGTTTCTGCGAATAAAGAGCTTATTTTGAATGTGCAATATTTGCATCCAAGGCAGTTTGAGGATATAAATAGTAAAGGCATTTCTGAAAAGGCCTTAGAAAAACTGGCACAATTGGCAAATATATCGAGTGTTAAATTACTTAACGAATTGTGTTCATTTGCCAGTGTATTCAAAGATTTAGTGGAAGAATTAAATGAAACGGACAATGATATCGTGAATGTACAAGTGAGGATTCATATGAAGAAGATGAAATATAACAAAATGATAATAACTCAAAATGTGATAATAGATGTAACAAGTATTTAATATGTGTGTACGAAATTATTAAAAGATACAATATGCATACAAGTGCTTACACTAATTTGTTTTTAGCATTGAATACATTTTAACTTTATCATTTACGCAAGTCAATTGTGAGAGAACATTTAGTAAATTATAAAAAATAGGCTGAGAGCGAATATAGGACAAGAAAAATTAGAAGCATTTTTAATGATGTCAGTTGAACGGAAACTTTTAGCGTAGATTGAACTAAAAGATATTCTTGTTTATTTGCGCAAAGATTCAAAGTTAATGAGAGATTTATTAAAAATTATATATTAATTCTTTTATTTAAATCTTATTTATATCTATTTACAATATGATCGGCGGTAGCAATTTTATTTTCTGTGCAATATTGTATAATTGAAATAATTTTTTATGTGAAATTAATTGATTTTATATATTGAGTATTATGTATTATTTTATAATTAACATGTGATGTATGATTTAATTTTATAGTGCATTATCGTTGTATATCTAATATAAAATATATGTGCAATAAATATGATTTTAGATGTGCAATTTTTTGAAATAAAATATATATGAGTATCGTGTCATTGTTCTTTTTTTTTAAAAAAAATGTACATCGTTTGTACCTATTTTCAAAAATAAGAAGTTATAAAAATCATATAATTCATGAACCCGGCCGAAGACCCGCGAAATTGAGGGTATGGGGGCGAAGCCCTCATAAAAATGAGGCCGCTATAAAAAAAATGCCCGCGAGGCCGTAGCGTCGCCAGTCATCCCCTGCTCGTATATGCATCTGAACAACATAAAAAAGTTTTTGACAAAATAATAAAATATGGACTAACACCAAACTTCAACAAGAGTGTGTTTATGAAGAAGGTGATAAGATTTTTGGGACATGATATAGATGAAATAGCATACATCCGAATGAAGACAAAATCAAAGCCATTACAAACATGCCAAACCAACAACAAAAGAGGAGTTAGCAACATTTTTAGGCATGGTCAGTTATTACAGAAAATTTTTGTGTAACTTTGCAGACTAAGCAGACCTGCTGTACAAGATTGTAAACAAAGAAAAGTGGATATGAGAAGATGGACATCAGAAGAGTTTTGATGATTTGAAAACGTTGATTAGTAGTCCGCCAACTTTAATAGTCCGCCAACTTTAAATTTTTACAATCCTGAATTGCCTATAGGAATTGCTACTGACGCTTCGAAAAAAGGATTAGGTGCAGTATTATTTCACATTGAAGGCGATGGTAAAGAAAAACCTATAGCATTTGCGTCGCTTTATTAAAAGCCGAAACAAATTTTACGAACATAGAAAGAGAGGCTCTATCATTAATATATGCTGTGAAAAAATTTCAAGAATATTTGATTGCGACAAATTTTACGATAATAACAGATCACAAACCGCTAATATATTTGTTTTCAAAAACACTCAAAGAGAATACTTAAATATCAATGAGTTTAAAAAAGTGGAATTTAGCAATGGGAGCTTATGATTTCACAATAATATATAGACCGGGGAAACAGAACTTGGTGCCAGATTGTTTATCAAGATTACCATTAACAAATATCGAAAGTGCGATAAAGAATATAGAAGATGAAAAAATTGATGACAATATGTGACATCCTTATAAACTTCAATAGAATAGTTAAAGAAACAAATAAAAATGAAGAATTAATGGAAATAATTGATAATATTAGGAAAAACAACCCGATAAATTATAAAAAATACAAAAATATGGAGATAGAATTGAGCTTGGTGAAAGATTGTCTTTTTAAGGAAAACAGAATAATAATACCAATGAACATGAGAAAGGAGATCTTACGTGAATTACACAAAGGACATCTAGGAGCAGGCAAAACAATTGTTAGTAAGAGATTACTTGTGGTGGCCTGGTATAAATACAGAAATAGATAAAGAGATGAAAAATTGTGATTCATGCAATAAATACGGGGATAACCCACATAACGTACAAAACACATGGGAGTAAGCAACTAAGATTTTTGAAAGAATGCATATAGACTTTGCAAATATTGAAAATGACAACTTTATGGTATTTATTGATGCATATAGCAAATTTCTAATAATAACACGAATGAATTTAACGATTGAATCTACAATAAAAGAATTAATAAGAATCGTTAGTTTATTTGGAATACAATACAAAATAGTTAAGGACAATGGTACTAATTTTACCAGCCATTTATTTAAAATATTTTGTGAAGATCATGGAATAAATCACATACTCACAGCACCGCATCATCAACAATCAAATGGGCAATGTGAACGCTTGATAAGAACAATGAAAATGAGCATGAAAAGAAAATGGAAAACAACAAGAAAATAGATGTGGACATTGCGTTGGAAAAATTTTTGTTCAAATACAGAAACACGCCTAATGATAAAACAAAGATGATACCTAGCAAATTAATGTTTTCAAGAACAATGAGGACTAAAAGGGAATTAATCAAACCAATGGAAGAAAAAGAAAATATATTAAAGAGGAAAATATCGGACAATAGAGATATAGATGTAAGAGAGAAAATTTGGTATAAAACGTTTAAAGAAAATATTTGGGACAAAGGAATGGTAATACAAAAAGAAGGAAACTTAACGTACAGAATAGACAATGGACATCATATTATTTTGGATCAAATAAAGAAGAGAGTATCGATAGATAATACTGAAAAAAATTTTAGAGGCGGAAGAAGTGAACAAGTTCAAGTTCAAAATTCGAAAATTCAAAGTCAAGTTCAAAATTCAAAGTCAAGTTCAAAAGCGAGAATATGACCTACGACATAGAAAATAATTGTTATAAATAAATAAAAATTTTGTAAAAAAAATATATATGTATATAATTTTGAAAGAGAAATGGGATGATCAATACAAACAGCAAATCAACAAGCAATGTTCAATCAACGACCTGCAACCAAGGATGTTTCATGATGTTCGATAATCGATTCAACAAACAATAATCAGATGGTCAAACAAACAATCTAAAGATATACGAACAAATGACTAATGGCGCAATTAGGAAACGAATGACTGGAAGTGAAGATAATAAACTACGGAAAGAAGACATTAAAAAAAAGAGGGAAATGTTAATTAGAATATAAAAAAATTTATATTTATTTCTTTTAAATTTATTTAATGACCTTTTTTTCTTTTTGTGAAATATATTTTGTGCGACCTTTAAAAAAAGATATAGTATTTGTGTTTGTAAAACGTTAAAATAACTTTTCTTAAAGTAACCTTAAAACAAATTGTAAATTGTATATATGTAAATAGTATTAAAATAATAATATATATAGTTGTAAAATTTTTAGTAGTGATAGAAAAAAAAAGATAAATTAAATAAAAGATTTTAAAATGAATTTTAAATAATATCAGTCTTGCCTCTCCTGCCTTCGATGTAATTATCAATGTCTATTTGTCTGTGGCTATTTATATCCAGTATATTTTTACAAGGAATCCTAACTTTTTGTCCAAGAAATTTATGTCAGTAATTATATGTTTTTACCTTTTAGCTTAAAAATCATTAATAGCGACTACTAAGGATAAGCCTTTCATACACTCAATAATTCTTTTGGATTTACAATGGAGTAATGGTAAAATATATAACTATGGAATACATTTAAAAAGACCAATCAAATATCAGAAAAAATAAGGGAGGTAAAAGGTATTTGTGGGATATACTAAATGATAGTTTGAAAAAATTGATAAGTAAAACTCTAAAAGTTGTATTTGTTAATATTGAAGAGTACTCTAAGGTTTTAAGCCAGATAGTTAATTTGACAAATTACATAAGAAAAGCACGGAATTTTATGTAAAATTACATCTCATACTATTGTTGGTTAAAGTGGGACTTAGATAAATAAAAATTCAAGTTTGCGCAAAAGAATTGGATTTATTTTCCTAATAAAATAAGGTATTCTTGATATTCTTATCATGTCTATACTTTAAAAACTAATGGATTGAGTCGGATGACAAAAAAAACTTAAAAACATATTATTAAAAGAAGCCCACATATCAAACTACAACCATTAGATTTCTCATTTATAACCAAGTAAATGAGGATACTTTCTTTTTTAGTGAAACAATTAATTCTATAATAATAGAAATAACATTAAGCTGGAGGTTTTAATATCCTAAAAATCGTAAAAATATATTAGAAAAAATTAGTTGTTAAGCTTACATTATGGAACATTTTTGAAATATATACTAAGATAATTCCTTTATCAACTGTAGCCAGGGATTTATTAGAGAACGGGTCAGGGCAACATTAGGTGGGTTACCGCACAAATTTTATTAGAGGTCTTTAATAATTTTTGGTCTTCATTTTTTTTAATATGAAACTGCTTTTTTCTAAAAGTTTTGAATTATACTATTTTAAAAATTTATTAACTTTTACTTATTTTTCTTTCAAAATTCTTGTTTATAATAAAATATTGTAAATATTAAGGGGAGAGGGGTGGGAGGTGGTAAGGCAAAAAAAATTTATTACTTAAAATAATATTTACGACAATAGGCAAATTTTCCTAAGAGATAATTTTCTCTTGCCCCCTCCCCCTCGGCTATTATAGCTCCGGTTAACAATTTATTCAGTTAAGGTACAATGTATACTCGAAAAAGGCGAAGGCTTAATAAAATTATTTTAGAAAATTTATTATTTCAAAAAATAATAATTTTTAAAATACTCTAATTATAAATTAATATTTTAACTCGATAAAAAATAATAGTCAAACTTGCCTGTCTAAACTATAAATGTGCCAAATATATAACATAATCTACCTCATTATCAAATATGATGATTGAGCTATTATCAATTTTTCTAAATTTTTATTTAAAAATCTAATTAATTAATTTAGCTTTTCGTAAATATATTATATAAAAAGTTAGACTTATCTATTTTAATTATTTATTTGTTTTATTTTATACGATAGGATAAAGGCTTAAAAAAAATTATAAAAAAACAATATTAATACAAAATTCTAATTTTTTTTTAAGATTAGAATTTATTATCAATATAAGATATAATAATTTAAATTTTCATTATAATAAATTTTAATATATTTAAAAATGTTTGAAAAATATATAATAATACTATTTAAAAAAAAGAACGGAGATGGTGTGACGCAGGGAAACAAAAATGAAAAAGGAACGTAAGCGTTGTCTATGATAGCTCTTTGGCTAGAAGGCTACCATTGAAACTGATATAATTAGCTTTGTGAATCGCTATGGATAATCGTTGACGAAGAAAAAAACCCTCTCGAGGTTCTTCTGAGAGTTTGCTGATTTGTGATCCTAAGTTTTTGAAAAATGCTAAGGCGAGTTTGCCGAAGGTGCCAAGAGTGGTTGATATGATTGGGATGAAGCAATGATCGTTTATTATTTCTGTGTATTTAGAAATTTTAAGTTGTTCCTTCTGGTCAAGGATATTGATGGCGTGGTTGGATGGGGCCAAGGGGTCAATACAGGAATAGTCCCATACCAAAAGTTGGCCTCTCCTCCATGGGATTTGAGAGATCCCATCAGGACGTTTACCGTCAGATCTAAAAAGACCCTGTGGTTCTAATGTGGAAGGAATTTGGCCGGATTTCAGAGCATGTTGGATGATTGTATTACATTGCTTGTGTCTGATGAATCGTCCATTGCAGGAGCATAGGTAGTGATAATTTTATAAAAGTTATATTATATTAAAGATGCTATCATTTAGCAGGATACTAATATTTGTATCTCTTTAATAATAGGATAATAATATTTGTTTCTAAGATTATTTTTTTTACCAAGAATTTGAATCTAGATTCTTCCATACTCACATCATTTATGCATATCTTAATAAATATGTATTTTACCTTATATGAGAGTAGTTTAATGAAAATTTAAACATGAAACTGAACTATTATAATATTTAGCACTTTAAAAGAAATAAGAAAAAATTGAATTAAACTACCTAGAAAGGAAATATTTAAGAGGGGGGGGGGGGGATTGGAGGTAGCTGGATGACCAATTTTTTTTTATTTTGATTAGTGGCGAATAAGAAGATTATGTTATTAATTAAATATAAATAAAAATATGCAATATATTATAGCTAAATAATTTTAAATGGTAGGTTTCAAAACATAATAGAATATATAAAACATAGAAACAGGTATCTCAAGTAATGAGAATGTGTAGGATTAAAGGAAAGCTCTCCGTATGATGACAAAAGGGGTGTGATTTCAAAGATTTCAAACCTAAATATAATGATTTTATTCTTCGCCTATAAAATAATAAGTTTTAGCCTCCCCTCCTCCCCTCCTCCCATATAAAATATTAAATAATTAACAGTTTAAATGTGTATGCTAATAATTTTGTTCAATACTTTTGTATTCAGCCTACAGATATTTAATAATAGTCCTCTGACTAATTTGCGGAAATGTTCATGTACCCTGCCCAAAAATATGCTTGTTTATAATATTTCCTTAATCTTTTAATCCAGATTTATTGAAATGAAGAATACCTAGCGTAGCTCTGGTCATTATAAATAAAAAATTATAAATATGTTTGTATGGATAAAACATTTAATTTTTTAATATTTAAATAGGATTTTATATTTATTACAAAAAGATAACGTACTACGATAATTTTATTATTTAAATATTATTCTGTATCTATTCGTAATGATCCTAATTTTTTCTGAAGTTTGCCAATTGGTCTTAATATTCCCTTTTATTCATGTTGGTTATTTTGTAAAATTTACTAAAAAAACTATATACATGTTTCTCTATATTTATTATTTAAATCGGATCGAAAGTAGAATACATATTATATTTATATAATTTTAATAAAAATTATATATCTATTCATAAGGATCTTCCCTTATTAAAAAACTTGCCTAATTGGTCCCCGAACAATATTCATCTTAATTGGCAATATTCATTTGAATTATATTAGTAATTATTTGTATGATTTATTTCTCATTGCCCTGCTCAATAAAATTAGCTCCTGATACACTCATTTATATTATGGTGATACATTAATAATTCTTTTAATCTACCTACTCAGCCCTTTATATATTTTTCTTCGTTATAAAACTCTGATATCTCATGTTTTATCGTCATTTACTCACCATTATTTGTGATTCCCAGGCTACACTCCCCCCGGCCGAGGTTGTGCTAGACACCCTAAATTTAAATAAATAAAGTGAAAATCATGCAAATGTATTGTTTAATTTAACGTTTAAACAAACTTTGATAAGTTATTTAGCTCCAAAATATATTATTCAAATAATTGATGTTATGGGAAAGCGAAAATCCTTAAAAATTGTTTTCGTAAATATTATGTTAAGATAATAAAAAAAATTCCCCAAACTTTCCCCACCCCCTTTTACAAAAAATTGAGTGCAATTAGTATATTTTTATTCATCCTACATTCAAAACTGTTTTTGGTTTTACTATTATGCTCTATATAAAGCCGTAGCGAAGGGTGAGAGCATTAAGAACGTTTTCTCTTTGCCTCTCCTCGTAAATATATTTTAAATTGACAAATATTCCTTCCTTCCCCACCCTTATCGTATCTCAATTATATATTTATTAGAGAAATATCACATCTAATAGTGCCTCCCCCCTCACCTTTCAGTTAAAATTCTGACTAGACATATGACTCCATTGTGGGGATGTTAAAAAGCTAATTTGGGTCGGTTTTTAAAAACAACTCCATTATGATTTTAGCCAAAATAATATTATGTAAGCATAGAAATTTTGCTCATAGATGGCAGAAAATTTTGGACCTTTATTTGTCAAATCTTGAAGCTTACATAATATTATTCTGGCTAAATAATCAGCTGTTTTTAAAAATAAACCTGAATCGGGATTTTTAAAAATAAAAGTTAAAAGGATAGTGTCGAACGTTTTTGAAAATGTCAAATAAATACAAAATGGCTTGTCATTTTCAAATAGCGTATCTGGCTCAGACACTAGAAATACTACCTAAACTGAAAAATCATTGACAGTACATCATTACAAATCCCCTAGTGACCGTATATTAAAATTTGAAAATTTTAAGAAAAATCCTTTATGCATAAATTTTATATAAACTAAAATAGCATGTTACCAAGTGTATATTTAACGATACCTCAAAATTTATTTTAATGATTTAATTATACCCTTTAGATAAGTAATTATATGTATTTGGATGGAGATCTTTATTAAGGAATCAAGTGTTGTGTTTACAATATGTTTTTTTAATTACCCTTTTTTTGTTACCAAAATTATCTATTGAATTTTAACTCCCCCCCCCCTCTCTTTTGTTATAAAATTATAAAGATCTGAAAGTGATAAACAAGTAGTCATTTTCATTTTTGCAAAGATAAAACTCTTATTATATATAATTACATATATTTGCTACATTACGATTCACTTAAAAATACAAGCACATACAATCAATAAAAACCTATAAAAGAACGGGATTGTTTATGTGTAAGGCTAATAAGTTGTTCTTACGACAATGTCTTTGTTTTATTTTGGATAATATTTATTATTTAACTAATTAGGTTAATAATAAATTTTGAATTGTCCGTAAATAGTTGTGGATTGCTCATAAATTAATAAAATCTAGATATAAACTGACTTGTGTCAAATTTAGTCCATCGTCCTTAACCACCCCACCATGGTTAAATTTACTCCCTTTAATCTGAACTCTGAACTAGCCAGCGCGCCAAATCTGATGACTTCCCTCCCCTCTATACATCTCTTACTCTCACTACCATAGGAGCTCGAACGGAATTTTACACAAGTCAGTTTATATCTAGCTTTTATTATTTTATAAGCAATCAACAGGATAGTGGACGGAATTTGAAAACTGTCAGTTTATATTTAGCTTTTATTAATTTATGAGCTAACAACTATATACCGACAATTCGAAATTTAATATTAACATAATTAGTTAAATAAAAAATATTATCTAAAATAAAACAAAATATTGTCAAAATGTAAAAGTAAGAAAAAATATTCCTTACACACAAACAATCTCGTTCCTTTTTAGGTTTTTTTTATAAATTGTATGTGATCGAATTTTAAAGCAAATCGTTATATAGCAAATCACATGTGGCTAAATATAACAGCATATATCTAAAAAGTGAAGATGAATCCTTATTTATCACTTTCAAATTTTTGTAAAATAGTTTTAATAACAAAAATAAGGTGGGGGGGGGGGGACAATTAAAATTTTATAAATAATTTCGGTAACAAAAATGTAAAAGTAAGAAAAAATGATCCATACACACAAACAATCCAGTTCTTTTATATATTTTTTATCGATTGTATGTGGTCGTATAGCCAATAGTAATATCGCAAACCTGGTGATGTTGTTATGTGTTCTTTTCAAATAACATATCCGGTGTCTTATACTTCCCAATTGCAATGTGGTAAAACATGTGGTGATATACAGATCTGCATTATCAAGTGGTATATAAAAAATGTTTGACTAAAATAATACTAGTCCCTCATATGAAATATACAAATTTTTTTTTAATAGTATATATTTTTTAATTTAACTATTCTTATGAAACATTTTTTTTATAAGTCATAAATCATTAGTAAAATTATATCTAAAAAACCAATATAAAAAATAATTAAGAAAGCTTATTAGTAATAATATTTTTTGCAATATAATAAAATCGTTTAAATTTTTTTTTACGAATCCTAAACCATTGGTGTTGTTAAACGACCCGATTTTTAAAAACGGCCTCATGAAGATATTAGTCAATATATTTTATAGAAAATTATAAAATATTGATAAGGACATCAAAAAATATCTTTTAAAGACATTGTGGGATAAATAATATGAAAATTATTTTTTAATATAATTTTTTATTTAAATTAAATAGATGGCGTTAAATAATTGAATGCAATTTGTTGCTATATTTATTATCAAGAGCATTGATTAGTAATTTTTAAAAAATATTAACTGTAATATATTCTCTAACTGTCAAATATGTCTGTAAAAGTCTTATCTAGTATTTTGTAACCAATTTTATATAATAGAGGAATATCAACTATATGTCTACTTACTTTTTAAAAATTTCTTATACTTGTTTGGAATAAATTATTACCATGCTTTTATATTAAATATTATTTATATTAATGTATATACAAGTAATTTATTATATTTTATATTAATGTATATACAAGTAATTTATTATATTTTATATAAACTAATAAAAATATATTTCATATTTGTTCCAGGCTTATTTTTTTTATTAAGAATAACTTAATTAGACTAAGGTAAACCGGCTAAGTTCGGGGAAAAGTGGGCCGAAGGCCCTACCAAAAATGTATTTTTTAATATTACCCCCCTAAGAAAATATTGGCTACGCCTATGATTTTATATGAAGGATTAGTATTATTTCAATACTTCACTACATCTTTATGTTAAATATGGTTTCTCTTATTTTATTTTATTTTAGTTCCCTTTTTTTTACCTCTTTTGTTTAGCCTTAAATACATATAAATAAAAAATAGTTTTCTTTACCTCTTTTGTTTCGCCTTAAATACATAAAAATTAAATATAGTTTTTTTTAAAGTCCCTCTTTAGTTTTATTTTATTAAATTAAAAGTGAAACATATGATTTTTGTATTTTCTTTTAATCAGAGATTTTTCATATTTTTAGATTCCTTAATAAGATATATATTAATAAGTTAGATAGTTAGGTCTCGGAGATCTGCACTTGGAAGTATTATTAGAGTTCAGAAAAGTTAGTGGGTTGGTTTTATCCCAATTATGTAAAATGAAACTAACACAACTCCTCTTAGCAAAAACATTCTCTTTTCACATTTCATCAATTTTTTATTTTAATTTATAATGGCGCTTTTTATTTTCCCTATAAAAGATAATAATTTTTATGTTTATCACTATCTTATATTTTGGTTTATAAATCTTTATAATTAATTAAATGTGTTTTAAAAATATCTATTATTTTAACGGTTTCACCCTTCAATACTCTGGTGGAGTAGATGAAAACCCAGGCATGCTAGAAATGATATTACATAAAAACAGTTAAATATTATGATCTGGATTCTTCATTAGCTTTATCAAATATATCTTAGAATCTATATTCCAAATTTCACATATTTATGTTGAGTAGTTTTTAAGATATAAAGAATTTGTGACTGATTGGGGTTTGTGAGACTCCACCAGAGTAAATTTGTATGTTCTATATTTTTTTTATATTTGAATGTATTAGTGTAAATTTTTTTATATTGAAGAATAAATATCCATATTATGAATTATCTTGTATGATGGATAAGTTATTTTTTTAATTTTATATTTGAAATTTAAAAAAGGTAAGTTTTTTTAAAAAAATTTGGCACAAATTATAATTATCCTCATCATCCTTAATCTAGGCTTAAGAAATAAAAATATTTAAATATTTTATTAAGTTTAGGGTTAGATCTATCTTATATCCAAATATCTAATGAAAATAATGAATATTACTGTAGATATATACATTTGAAATTGGGGTCTATTAAACCCCACCCGAGTACTAACGTCATTTTTACCGGAGTATTTAATAGGTTAATATAATATTAAGTTTTAAATATTTATGTTGTAACTAAATGTGTTTTATAAAAGTTTATTTTAGATTATTTTTGTGGTTATAGAATCTATATCGAGTTAATCATGACCCTTACGAGATCGTAAGGGTTAGCCTTTAGCGATTGTTCCCATTAATGATTCTAAGACTAGTGTATATCACTTTGTTTTTATTATTCTGGTAAAAATAGGATATGCAGCTCTGTAATAACACCCTTTGTTTTACAAAAAGCAAAAATAAATACTTTTTTATCTCTTTCAAATCAAGGCTATGACAAAAAAAGTAATTAAAAAAACATGTACTAAACACAATAGCCTCTATTTGGATTCAAATTAAGGTAGAACAGAGATATGTGGACTAAGTAACCATTAGATATTATATATTAAAAATTATTATCTCACCTCACATCAGAGTTGTACATTTGCTCAAAATAAAAGATCTTCGATCGTAAAATTTGAAGATCTTTTATTTTTTAAAAATTTTGTGTAACGATCTTCATGATATTTATTTTTTTACCCCTTTATTAAAAGCCCAGATGTTTTTCAATTTTATTAATATAATATTTCTTTTATGTTTTATACCTCTCCTCCTGCCTTTTAAAAACATCTGGGCTTTTAATAAAGGGGTAAAAAAATAAATATCATGAAGATTTTTGAAGATCGTTACACAAAATTTTTAAAAAATAAAAGATCTTCAAATTCGATCTTCAAAGATCTTGCTCAAATTTTTGAGCTAGATCTCGCTCAAAAATCTTCAAAGAAGATCTTTTGTACAACTCTGCCTCACATTATTAATATTTGGATGTTGTTTAGTATATAGAGAAAGGTTGACTTTATATCCATCCATCCTGCTAAATGTCTAATGATTTAGAACCTGAAATACAAAAAATATGTTACAAACTTCGTAATAATTTTCTAAAAGCAATAATTTACTTAAAAGGAAAACCAACTATTATTACTTTTCCACAAAAGTTAAAGCAAAAAGGTGATTTACTAGTTTGCGACACTAACGTTCGATTCTTTTGCATCTCAAATTTTGAAACTCCTATAGGGATTGTTCCTTATGCCTTGGTAAGAACGGTCGACATTATATCATTAGAAGTTTTGCACTTAAAAAAAAATGGAAATTGTTGAGGAAAATTGTGCCATGTTAAGTAATTATGAAGTATATCATTTATTAGAAGAAACTCATAATAAACCCAAAAATTTAATAATTAAAACTGCAAATTTAAATCAAAATTCTTCCACAATATCTTATGAGACGTTAAGACATCTTAAATCAACACCTGTTATTTATCAGAATAAAAATAATATTCAATCATTTTTAGAGGCTGTCTTACCTTTTAATTTAACAAAAGCTGAGAAACTTATGATTATAAATTTAAGACCTAAAACTCCAGTAGAGATTCAATTGGTATTTAAATTTCAATGTATTCAATTTATAAATTATATATTTAAGATAATTGAAGAAAGTGAAGAACGCTTGGCCGAAGATCAAATTGACGAACTCTTACAAATTATTCAAAATATTTTGCCAAATGAATAAATATTTAAACAATTTTATAAATTATAATTTGATTTTTAATTATAAATCTGTTTTTAAATTAAATATAATAAGATATAGAATTAAATATAATAAGATATAGAATTAAAAAAAATATATACTATTAAAAAATTATCTCACATTTTCTTGACACCTAAATTTTGAGAGTAATATATTTTTTTCAATCTGCAGCTTGGACCAAAGGCCAAAAGCCAGGCTGAGGCTAAAAATATATTTTTTTACCAAACTGGGTCAATTTAAAAAAAACATTTAAATTATATATATATTAGTTAAAAAATGGTAGAGATTCATATAATGAGCTTAATTATCAGTTACTTATGATTGGACTGTCAGCAAAATTAAAAATCAGGGCCTGAACAAAAATTGCAAAAAAATGTCAGGGCTGTCAGAGAAGACTGGACCCAAATTTTTGATCTATTATCATTTTTAATGATATATACATATGTTCAATAGTTTATATTTTTATCCTACTTTTACTATAATTTTTGAAGAATATTACATTGACACATTTGTCATGGATATTTTTAAACTAATTTTTACAAATAATTATCTAAATGAGCATAGACTTAAGGAGATGCCACTTTTGATGTATTTATATGCAGTTGTACTTATAGGAGGGTATGGGTTTGAGGCCAGAGAATTATTACTCAATTTTTATTGGTCAATCATGAATTCATTCACTCACATTTTTTTGAAAGTGTATAAATGTAATTTAATTTCATCACAAATATTTTTCTAACATTTTATTTACTTTAAAGTTTAATTTTTTAATTAAATATTTTCCTTTACATAAGTTATTAGATATCTCAAGATGAAGTATTGTAGATAAATTCTTTATTATAACATTTTATTTTCTATAATATTTTCAATTTGTCCTATTGTAAATGAAATTATATATCTGAGGTAGAACTCCTAAAATTATTCTTTGCACTAGAAAGTTTATCCAAAAAATATTAATAAAAAAAAATCAGATTGTCAAAGAGAAATAAAAATTTAAGGAGAAATAAAACTCAAAAGATTGATATCTAGAATGATCAAAAACAGGGTTTCGAACCGTTTAGTATAACGGTTCGGTTCATTCCGGTTTTTAGTTTAAAATTTTATAAAGGTTTTGTTCCATTTCGGTTTTTTTAAAAAAAATCAGTTCGGTTCGGTTTATAATTTATAACGGTTCTTTTCGGTTTGTTCCGGTTTTTATAAATTTAATTTTAAAAAAAATTAATCATTAACCATGTATATATTAATTTTAGAGAAAAATCTTTTTAGTTTATAATTTCTTATTTAATTTATCCATGATAATCTAATAGATATTTTTATTAAATTTAGGAAATATAAATTAGACAAATTAGTTTTTTTTATTTCATAAATAAATAAGATAAAAACAAACATGCGTAAATACAATAAAATAATATGTATACTATACTATTTAGGTTTAAAAAGAGAATTCGAACGGATAACTAAAATATTTTCTAATATTTCAGGATTTAATTTAGTTCTTTGCGCAGAGAGTATAAACTTAAGGCTTGAAAATGCTCTTTCTACGGAGACCTGCATAGCTGGAACTGCTAGCACAGTTATAGCTAACTTATAAAGTTCTGGCATACTATTCTTTACATTTTCCCAATAATTCAAAAGATTAGTATCTTTTTCTAATCTCTCTATATTATCAAATGACCGAATTATATATTCTATTTCTATACATTTATTATAATTTTTGATGCCCTGAGAATTATTCTTATTAAGACTTTCATGCGACTTTAATAAATCTTCAAAATCATCATCTAAATTATCCTTCGAATACGAACACGTAGGCATAGTATTTAGAATTTCAATATTCTGATTATTTAGATTTTGTATCAAGTTCCAAGTTTTACAAAGATGTTTTCTGGCGATCTCTCTTTCTTCAAAAGTTAAAAATACATTATATCTAGGGTCGAAATAAATAGCAGAGCAAAAAACTTCATTTTTGAAATTTATTTCTCTTGCTTTCATCGTAGAAACTAAAAGTCTGGCAAATGGAGTGTCTACTTTACTCGTTTGCATGAGACATTTGATCCTCGCAGCATAAAAATCGCCCATTGTCAATTGTTCACTTTGTAAATATTTTGTCAAAACATATGCTGGATATAAAGCTTTTAATATGTCAATGATTTTAAGATATCTTATTTAATTAACAGATAAATTGTCTAATCTCTTATAAATTAACTATTTAAAGAAAAAAGAACAAACCTGGTATTATTTGATATATAATGTTGATAATATAAAAATATTTAATTTGATATATAATGTTGATAATATAGAAATATTTAATTTGAAAAGAAATCACCAATTTAAAAACTACCCCCAAGGAAAATTAAAATTTTAAATTTAGGTTAATAATTTAAAATTAATTATTTTAAAACCGTTTTGAACCGGTTCAAAATATTTATAACGGTTCGGTTCGCTCTTTTAATATTTTCTTCATAACGGTTCGGTTAAGGTTACGGTTCAGAAAATCATAACGGTTCATTCCGGTTTTGCGGTTCGGTTCGGTTCGAACCCCTGCAAAAATAAGAAGATAAAAAAATTAAAAGATTGCAAAAAAAAATTGAAATTAAATAGGAAGAAAAATTTGAGGAAAATTGACAAGAAAAAAATTTATAATTTCTTTCAAAATATTTAAAAAAAATAACCATTTACTTTTTTTGATCGACACTTTTCCTTTTTTGATTGGACCTTTTCCTTTATTGATTCTTCCTTTTTTGATTGGGACTTTTTCTTTTTTGTAGGGAAGCCCTGTAATATTCTATTTTTAAAAGATTTTGACATAATTAAATAATATATTGATATATTTAAATCAGTGACCCTGAATAATGGCATTTTTGGTTTACAGGTTTTGTAAAAAAAATGTTCCATTCTGGCTTTCTGGCTCCATTTTGGAACGTCCCTAAAAAAATATCTAATTTTTAAATCTGCACATTTTAATTAATCTTTATTTAATCATTAAATGAACCAATTATTTCATCGAGGTTTATTATTTATATTGTTGAAAAACAACGTTCAACACTTACCTGACTGGATGATTTTTTATTATTATTACAAATAAAATTGTCCTATTAAATTTATTTATTTTTTGATGTGTGAATAATTTTATTTAAAAAAAAGTTTCAATTATTTTATAAAATTAAATTTAAGACATATTTTAAATACAAATAAGAACAATATTAAATTAAAAATTAATTTAAAAAATATATATTAAAAAAATAAATATTTTATAAAGAAAAACATTAAAAGAACTAAAAAAAATATTGAAAAAGGTACAAATCACCCTAAAGAAGATAGAATGCTTAAAAAATTAAACCTGCAGATTTCGAGAGAAATCTGCTGAAGAAGGTAGAATCCTTCATTGAGTCCCTAAACATCTGTCTCATAATTTTCTTTATGGTTTAAATGAAATTGTGGGCCCATTCCTAAGGTAATAGTATCAACACAGTGTTGGTGAGGCCAGATTATTTGTTTTTTTATAGGATTTCTGCCTCGATGGAAAATGAGAGGTTGGACTTTCCTGCAAAATCGTCACAACTATAATCCCAATCCCAAGTCAGTTAGAGCCTATTAGTCATGGGGACGAGAAGGCTTACTGGTTCTAGGGTGGGTGGAATATTAACTTTTTGAGCCAGCTAGGAGAATGTTGCTGATAGATTTAATGCGGGGTTGTCGACTGCGGGAGAATTGCAGTGCAAGGGATGGTGGGAGTTCGATTCGATAGGCTGGACACAATCGACAAATAGAGCATTGGCGTACGCAGCGGGAAGGGGGGCAGGGGGACAAATCCCCCCCCCCCAAGCCAAAAAATGCAGATGCCGGATATATTTTTCAAAAATATTATTGTTTAGATTAATTTATATTTGTATATTTATTCGTATCTCATATTAAATATATATTTTATTACATTTATTATCATATTCATAAGTTATTTTATCAATTAATTTCGATTTCAAGTTTTCCGGCGTAATATTTACTTATTATTTTCAAATTTTTAGTGGCGTAATATTTATCTACCATTTACAAATTTCTAGTCAAATAATAATTATTTCTGAAACTTCTGGTCCAACAGGGAAAAAGAAATTGCAACCTTGTTCAACGAGATAGAGCCTCTTCCATCAAGCACTAACAGCTATTAAGGAGTTAGAAGAGCCAATTATTTGCTATCACTGAAATATCACAATGGCCTGAAATAAATATTTCGTCAGAAGCAAGAAAATTATTGGATTCAATGCTTATTCCAAATTTTATTTCTCATTAAAATGTATTATTTAATTATACAACTATTTTAAGTATTACTTTTCAAAAACATGACATTGATTTGATTAAGAAGATGAGAATAGCTTATCAGAACTCAAGGAAATTAGGGCTAATGTTTGAAGAATTTCATATTTTATATTTTATTGTTGAGTCAAAAGCAGAGCTATATGTGTTTAATATTTGTCTCCCTCGACTTTTAGCAAGGCAAGCTCATCGTTAAAACATTAATATAGGATCAGTAAAAGAGTATATCTTAGATGCAGATACATTTATAACCCAAATAAATGAATTTTTAATTCATCATGCAGCACTTACATCTGTAAATATTACTTCCACAAAAGCCTTCCAAACCTTTTTCAGATCGTGATAGAAAAAAAAATATTTGTTAGATTTTTATTATGAAGATGTAAAAGTATCTTATGATGCCTTACTAGCTGAATAACTATGTTTATAAGATTAACTATAGTTGATATAGTCCCAAAAAATGCTATGGATGCTCTGTATTATTTCAAACACATTTTAGATTAAATTTCCAATGTATTAAAAGGTTTTATAAACTCTTCCCATTAGTAAACTAATGAGATAACACTCTCTTTTTTAAGAAGAATAACAGAGGCCTGCAGAAGTACCATTTGCAGGGCACGGCCCGGATTTTTTTAAAGATTTTACGGCCCGGCCTGGGTTATTTTTAAAAAAATTTTTTTAAATAAAATTTTAAGGCCCGGCCTGGATTTTTTAAAAATAAATTATATTTATTTTTGATTTTTATAGCTAATAATAACGATTTCAAATATAGGCTGTTTTAAAAAATACAGCCCGACCTAGGTGTTTTTTTAAAAATAATTAAGGCCCGGCTTGGGTGTTTTTTTTAAAAATTCAGGTCCGGCCCGGGTGTTTTTTAAAAATCTCGGGCCTGGCCCGGGTATATTTAAAAAAATTAAAATACTATCCGGCCCAGAGGCCGGCCTGCAGGTCTCTGAAAAACATACCAAGAAGTACAACATGTGAAAGTAAATTGAAAGGTTTGGATCTTTATTCATAGGCATTTGACGACAAGCAAGGATGAGATAATTAAAAAATTAGCTCAATCCCAACGAAGGGATTTTACATTGTAAATATATAACATAAAAAATACAATTATTCCTAAGAAACTTTTTGTGTAAAGGCTCAGAAAATTCAAATTTCTATTTTGGGTCATTTAAGATTCTTTACATATAATTTTTTTATAATTCACATTAATTTAAAATTGTCTATTAGGTATGCTTGATATTTTTAAAAAACATTAATATTTCTTAAAAAAATTTATTATCCCCCCCCCAGACCAAATTCCTGCGTACGCGCCTGAAATAGAGGGTACTTCAGCATTACAGACGAGGCGAAGGCCTAGGATATACATAGCTGTTCAATCATGAGAAGGCCAAGATTGGAACCGGGGATGGCTCCCAATCATTTATAGACTGAGTTTGCATTTAGTATTATGTTATTTGTATTTTACTCTGTTCAAAATGAGGTATTCAACGAACGGAACTGGCGATCAAAGGCGCATTTCAGTCTTTTTGAATGCCGGAGACAGGATGACAGGGCGGGCAAGCTGTTATGGACACAAAAAAGTAATGTTGTTATTACTTTACTATTATTGTATAGTTTAATATGATTAATAATTATAAAAGAAAATAAAAAGAACTTATGTTGTTCCTGGAACACTGGAACATTCTGTTTCATGTCTCTGATCTAATACAAGAAATATTGGATTCCCTTATCGAATCTAATAAGGTGTCTTTTCCTACTGATTATTTTTCAGACCATTCATACACTGACCATATTGGGATATTCTAACTTAATAAAATTAATACCCGTTTGTGATTTAAAATTTGGAGGAAGAATTGTCTACCCCTGCTAGCTACGCGCATATATTAATTATCCTTATTTATCTATAATAATAAGTGAAAATTTCAATACGATTTGTAAATATGACTTTTATATTTAACAATTCTTTTCCTATTTTAATTCGTCCTACTTTTTTTAATCATATATTTTTGCATGAAGGTATTTAACTGACATCTAAAGTCATTCCATAAATCTATCAAAAATATCTTACTTTTTCTCACATTTTGATATATATTATTTAAAATCACGAAATGCCACCCTATATAAATTAAATAATTGGTGCTAATAGTTAGATTACATTTTGTAGACTTTATAAGGATCTGATTAAACAAATAAGAATTAGTTTCGCGAAATTTTATTCTCTTTTTTTAAACTTTATGTAAATCGTATTTTATTTTATATAATCTATTATCATAATTTTATTCCCATGTAATATAAAGCAATCCTAAAATAAAATATTATCAGGTAAAATAATTGCATCATATTATATTATGATTAGTGTAGTAATGTTAAGGCAAAGAGGGCATATTCCACCTTTTTGTATAGAACACCTATTGGCACAGAATATTTCACTTCCTACTTCGTCTCTTTGTCGTCGAAGTTCGTTATATCGATCCATTCGTATTTGACTACCCAATAATTGTGGATCAGCATTCCCTATGATCAAATGTAAAGGTGTTGGTAAAAGTATATAATATTTTTTAATGATAAATTTTAATTTTTTTTTAGGAAGTAGGTCTTGTTTTTACTTTTTTTGGTTACCTCAAGAAATAACTTTTCCCAAGCTTAAAAAACAAGGAATTAAAATTTTTCAAAGATTCGAAGCGTGTGATCAAAAAATTATAATCAAAATATACATTGATTTGTAGAAAATTTAATTGTATAAACAACCATCAAAAATATATATAATGTATTTATTAAATTTTTATCTATTCTATATTTTTCCTCAACTTATACTTTAGTTTTTTCATTCATTTCATTAATCACTTTTATACCTTTTGGATATTGAATAATAACTTACAATATTTAGGATCTTGTTGAAATTCATAGATTCCCAAGATTAAAAAAAAGAACCCTTATGATATTTATAATAAAAATTTGTCCAAGTAATATGAATGTTGTTCTCGACAAATATTTTTGCAGATAGACACTCTGAAATCTTTTGTCATCAGCCCTTTAAGATGTGTTCTTGATAATATATATATATTTTTTTTAAAGTTAATGTTTCCTTAAAGAGTATCAATTTATACCCGGGTTGGTAAGTCAGTGCCAATTAATCAAAAGTGTATTTAACCGGTCAAATATGTTTCTGGTTTTTATTCGAAAATATTATTTTTATAATATGATATATCATATAATTATTATCACGCACTTAATAGAATGAGATAATATTAAATATTTATACTATCTGTCCTGCCTTAATAAAACATCTTAACGATAAACAAATAGGATAATAATAAATACGAAATGCTGAAAAAAATTATATTAGTTTACTCTACTTAGCGGATATTATTGTTGCACACCCCACAACAAGCCCTGGCCGAAAGTCAAAAAGAAAACAATCTAGTACAAAATCTTTTGTAAATAATCGTATACCAACTTTTTTAATATGGTGAAATGTTTACATTAATGACGAAAATCTTGCTTTATTAATTATTCACGCAGTTAGAAATAGCGAGACCGATCTTGGATAAGACTTTTGAATATATCTCATAATCCTAATTAATTCAAATTATTTTAAAACATTGCCTATTGCTGCATTATATAACCATAGAAAATCAACACATTACATCTTTTATATTAGTTACAATTAGCTTAAGGTGGGTTTCCTCTCCAAAATGTCCGAAAAACTATGCCAAAGGCTATAGAAGAATTCCAACTGATTAAATTGTTTATGTAATATGCTCAAGAATATATTTATCAAATATTCTATTTGTGGAATTGCGTTATAAAATTTTTTTAAATATTTTTATCGAAATTAAAAAATTTTTAATTGATAAAAAATAAATTCGCGGACAATTTTCTGTTGTGGATCTTTTGTTTAGATTAGCAAATATTCATTTTTATTCTAGAATTATCTTGATTTTATTTTTGCTCAACTTTTCAAAAATGTTTTAAGAAAAAGAATTATATATATTGTCGTATTTGGATTTATGGGGATTCGTAATCTCTTGATTTTTAAATCATCTTACCGAGAGCGATTTTTTACTTTTAAAATTTGACCTTGATCGGGAATTTTATTCCGCATGCGCCGAATATCCAAACTGTAAATTTGAGATAATTTTTGTTAAACGGCTCGATTTGAGCCGTTTTTAATACAGCGAACTCAATATTTTATCCAGAAAAATATTAAGCAAATCTAAAGACTTTGGTCATATTCATAGGTGGCCCAAAGGTTTGGCCATCTGTTAGCGAAATCTCGAGTCTTAGACAATATTTTTCTGGCTAAAATATTGAGATAACCTTTTTCTTTAAATCTGCTCAAATCTAACCGCTTAACAAAACTAGTATGGGTATTCTATGGATTCTGAAATACATATCCGGTCAATTCAGATTTCTAATATTTAAAATCGTCTTGTGTAAATGATTTAAAATAGAGATATAATTTTAAAAAAAACTAAGAATTATAAAGTATTTAATGATTAAGGTTATTTTTTTTGACTGATACCTAAATTTTATTATTTTAATAAGTTTAATAATAGAAATTTTAATTTTCTTTAAAAAAAATTAAAAGAATTTAGTTTTTTTTAAAAAAATGTAATCCTTGATCGCGTGATTTATCCGTTATATCGTACGAGGTCTCATATTAATATGAGATCCAAATTAATTAACTTTTAAAAAGAAAAATTACTAGATATTTAATATATAAAACTAATTACCTCTATCGCATGAATATAAAGTGGCTATTAAGAAAATTATTAAATAGGTAGCTAGCATTTTCCTTTAAAAGACAAATTATTGAAAAGTTTTAAAATGTATATAAGATAGAAAAATTTTCTAATTTTCTAATTTATTATGAGAAAAGATTAAAAATTAAAAACGAGGTTGAAAATTTTTTTAATCTTAATAATTATTTTATTATTTATATCTATAAATAAATTTGACTTTATTATAAACAAAAAATTGCATTGCTTGGCTATACTGAATTTTCTTAAAATATTAAAATTTAAAAGTTAATATCAACCTTTGTAGGTTGTACTCCCTGAACCTTATTAATATCCTAATTTTTTCAATGAACTTAATTTCTAGAAAAAATAAAATTCAAAAAACATTTTAATCCAATATTTTATATTAATATAGTCCCTGCCTGTAGAAAAACATTTATCGGGCTCTGCTCAATCGTAATTTCATAACTATAATACAGGGTTCACAATTTTTTTTTTTTTCAATTTTTAAAAAAAATCAGATTTTTTGTCAAAATTCATATATTATGATCAAAAAATCTAACGATTTGGGGTGTAAAAATGTTTAAAAAAAACTCATTTATTTGACCTTGAATAAAATTAAAATATTAAAACGATAGTCATCATAGGCATGACGACTTGCATGATGCTAATTTTTAGTTTGTGATTATTAAATATATTAAATCGATAGAAAATGAAAAGCTATTAAAAATAAAATGATTTTTTTCTATGTTATGTATATTTTATAAAATTTTAATATGATCGAAGACATCCTCATCAAATATAAATTTAGAGAGTGGCCAAGTTGTTATGAGGACAATTTTTTTTTTATTTTGAAACTTTGTCAATATCCCACTAATATATATTTAATATATAATAAATAGCAATTAAAAATGATCCAAAAAAAATCTTTTAGCCAGGATCGAAAATAATTTTTGAATAATTTTGTCATTTATTTTATAAATTAAAATGGATACAATATGAAAAATTAAACGATCCAAGATCTATATGTTATTAAAATTAAACTATCGATTTTTTATACCTAACTTTGACAGTGCAGAAACTCTTATTTAAAGAAAACTATTTTACTCTGTGATTTTGTTCTTCTTTGGTTTTAGTCTTACTTTTAATTTAATAATCCAACAAACAACAATAAAGAATGCTGGTAAAATATAAATTTTTTTTATTAAATGGATAACTCTAACATATATTAAAAATGATACCACGAAAAGTGATTTACACAAAAAATGTTTTCATAAAATATTTTCATAAAATATTTTTGTTTTAAATTAGTTTAGATGATTTTTATATTTAATATTAATAAAGTTTTATACACAATATATTTTATGAACCCTGAATTTAAAAAGGGTTCGGCCTTGGGTTCAGTAAAATATTGAGGGTTCTGGTTCAGGGTTCAGGTTCAAAGCTATGATTATTATTTTAATAATTTAGTAGAAAATTTGAACTTTTTATTACTATCCATATATTTAGAACATCTTATTTTATTTTTATAATAGTAAATATGATTGAAATTATTTTGACTCTAACCTAAAGCGTTTTAACAACAAATGTCAGATTTTTCTGAATTAAAATGTTTTAGTAGCGTGTAATGCAATAGCTCAAGTAAATTTCGAAAGTTTAACTAAATAAAATTTTGTTTCAAATTTGCAAAGTATTGATAAATTGTATCTTCTAAAAGGAAGGGGGAAGGGATCCGTCTTTTAAAATACTCACTCCGCATCCCGAAGAGGGTTAATTATTTATTCAACAAAAGGAATTATATTAACTTTTTGATGGGCTTGAAACAAATAGTTTGAAAAACTTTCGTTTGCTACATTTACTAATTGATGCTTATAAAAATGATATCGAACTTAAAATATGACATCATACCAAGATCATTATTTTTTTAAATTATTGAAATAATTTTTTTCAGCATAATGTTTAAACTTCTAAATTTTCCACATCTTTTTATTCCATTCTCCTTTCTAAATGCTAAGAATGATCTGATTATAAATGAATATTATTATAAGCAGCATTATTTATGCTGATAGCACCTTCTTAAATACTTAAGAATAAATGTGGTAATATTTAAAAAATTAAATCTATGCCTTTAGCTTTTAATTAAAGATTTTTTTAACTTACTATTTTCCCTGCGCTGATATATGAGTTCTTGTGTTACGTCATTGTTTTCTCACGCCATAACCGTTAAAATTTTTATAAGGGTTGTATAAATTTTAAGAGCAACGCCAGGCAAAAAGTTGAAATAAAATTTACTTTTACTAATAAAAAGAATTTCTTCCAAGTTTAATTTTTTTAAATAAAATTCTAATTTGACATGACTCGATAAATTTATAAGTCTAGCAAAGTTCTTTGGAGAGGAGGCTGCCATTGAAGCTTATATAATTTTTTTAAGGATAGCTATGGCCAGCCTCTGTCTGAAAAAGAAGCCTTCTAGAGGATCGCCATGAGATAGGGTTCCACCAGACCACTTCCCATCACTATAAAGTCAAGTTCTCCACATACCATTTCCCCTGCATTGCTAAGTTTATCTTGTGTTACGCCATTGTTTTCTAGGTCATAACCGTTAAAATTTAAAAAATGTAATATAAATTTTAATAGCAATATCTGTTTTAAAAATAAAATACTAGCTACTAATCAAAAAAAATAATATTTATTAGAGCCTTTTTCTTCCATTGTCACGATTCCAATATTAATATTCTATAAAGAAATTTTTGATCTTTTATTTGTAACTCAGAATTCAGTGTAGTATCCAGGATTTCAAGGTCTGTAGGAGAATTTGCCGAGGGAAATTTTGAGAAATACATGTTATTTATTCATAGATTTTTATAATTTTCATCTAAATATCAATATAAAAGTGTTAATAAACACGTAAAAAACATCATTTTATCCTATCTTATTTTACACAAGAATTAAATTAATTCTATAACAAATTTTTAATCTTATAATTTAATAAAATCGAAAGTACATTTAGCTAATCAATCAATTGGCATAATTCTTTTCAGCCGCCCAGAGTGTCCTCGATGCGTAAGCAATCGGTTAGCCTGTAAGAAATCGGTGTGCAATAACCATTGACCATCTTCGGATGTGTCACAAGAAATCATGACAGGAATATCGGCTGAATATGTATCCTCTTTTGATAATATATTTATTAAATTTTTCATTTTCTTGAGCTGACCAAAGCCAATTAATATTTTTACTCTTTAGTAGGTTGAATTGTACAGATTGATTTTAAATCTTGTATATACGACTCAGTAATTCACCATCTCAATAAACGAACGTAATTCTTCACATTTGACGGTGTTTTACAATTTTTTATGGCAATAATCTTATCTTCTGTAGGTTAATTCCGATCAATAACATGACCTAAATAAGTAACTGACTTTTCTCCAATCTTAATTTTATAGGTCATGTCAGTCCAGCCTAATCAAATCTTCTTAACACTTCTTCCAGATTAATTACATCATCAAAATTATTCGGGCCCGCAATTATTACGTCGTCTATCATAGGAATTCTCTCGGTGTATTTAGCGTTAAAATATTATCGGAACCCAGATGATTCTTAGGCATCGGTAATAACCGACATGAGTCGAAATTACTAAAATGTCCATACTTTCTGGAATAACTCAAATTTTAAAAATGCATCTCTTAAATCTATTTTAGAAAATATTTTACCCCGCGATCCTATTTGTTAGGTCACGAAGTTGGTAGTAAATTGTTTAATATTTGTTGATTGTTAAATAAAAATTTCCGCATATCCGCACGGCACCTGATTTCTTTATATTAACTTTTGGCGTAACCCAAGTGATTGGAGTTTTTGTTGATTCCACCTTTTCGATAAAGACTAAATCTAAAAGTCTGTTTAACGCAGTACAGGTATCGAATTTCATTCAAACCGCAAACCATTTATCTTCGCATCAATGATAGCTTTATTAGAAAATGACAGATGAGGTGTCCATGGTAGAATCATCTTTATGGCATGAGTTCTACAATTTTCTATATGGTTTGCCTTGCATCATCGAAAGCATATGACTTTTTTTTGTATGAAGTTAGGTTTAAAACTAGATTAACAATTATTAGGGTATATAATTATTATGATTTAATTTGTTGGCATTATAACTATTATTATTATTGAATTTATTATCATTATTATAACTATTATTCCTAAAATACGTGTTTTTAGAACATTGCATCAGTTTATGTTTAATGATTTTGTTAATTTCTACCTGGGTTTCCTTTTTCAAGTAAGACAGCGTGACCACTAAACGCACGGTGATGGAATATGGAATTGACTGAATATTTATGCTTCTTCGTTTTTCTTCCGAACTATCTTTGAGTCTTTCTTAGGCATTGTATAATATTCTTCATCTCTTTAACCTTTTTATTTAATACGTCTCTTTAGCTTAATCGTCGTCAATGTGGTGTATATGATATAAACATTTTATTTTAAATGATAAAATGAAAAAGATGATCTTTTACAATAATATGTTTATATTTTGAAAACATAAATTGTATCCCTAAACAAAATAATAAAATTTAAAGTATAATTTTCTTTTATATATTTGATTTATTTAAATCAGAAAAAAATAACTAAATGTGCAGCATTATTAGTTTTTAATTAATATTTTTAATTTAGTTTTATTATATTTTATAACTAGCCTTTTATATTTGAACTGAAATATAGAGTACATTTTCCTAATATTGATTATTTAAAAAATATTTTAACCTCATATAAATTATATGGATTAATTATTTATTATTTTATTAATACCAAGACCTTTGGACTGATGATTATTAGAAAGTATCCTATGTAACTCTTACTATTCATTTCTTAAACGATTCTAAGAAACTTAATAAAGTTGTTTTGTTTACATGCAGGTTTGAAAGGTAAAAATTTAAAAAAGGAAATTATTAGAAATTTCATCATATTAGGTATTGATTTCATTAAAAATATTATAAAAATCAATGTATTTTTTATGTCAGGATACAGCAGGGTATATTTATCTGAAATGCCATTTTTTACAACCAAAGAGCTATAATGATTAAAGCATTTGAAAATCATAAACGAATTGAATTTCTTCTCATCTTTTAAATACAGTATTAAGGAATACCGTTGATAATAAAAATATTGATCTCAAGGTTCAGAGATATATCAATGCTTGATTGATTGTAAAAGTTTAGTTACTTAGAAACAGAGTGGGTATGTCAAATAAACTTCTTATTAAAACATTAAATTTAGATTAGTTAATCAACTTGACAAAACACTATCTATATATTGAGATTATGGAATTATAAACTAAAGATGATTGAATCAATTTTTAATGAATTAAAAAAATATTGGAGATACTCAGTTCTAGAGGAGAGTCGATTAGGCTCAAAAATATGATTATGAAATGATTAAGGATCTTATCAAGTTTCTGACTTTTAAAATTGCTAGTGAGGAACTCGAGAGTGATTAAAAACCAACCTCTCACAAAGTTTATTGTGTTATCACAAAATATTAAGTTTTTTTAGCTCATCCAAACTTAAACTCGCAAACCAGATGTCTTAAAGATGTCGGGAAATAATAATGAAAAAATTTCCTATTTGTGCCCAAAATTTCTGGATATGAAAATGTTATCCCTAACATCTACCAAAAAAAATACATGTATGATTTAACCATTATTCTTTTTATTACCCAAATCAGCCTTTATAACTAATGAATTCATCGGGCCTAATTTTTATAACCCGGTCCGGCCCGATTCTTAACAAAATATTTATTTATATATATCTCGAAAAACCCGGCACGAAATTAAAATAAAGATTATTTATCAGCCCGCCCTGGCTCGAATTCATTTAAATATAGAAAAATTTGTTATTTTTTGAATTATTTAAAATAATATTCAGCAATTAAAAAATATGGCACCTTGTTCATTGCAAAAAAATATATCAATTTATTTCACGAAAACTATATAAAGAAATTTAAATGGCGTTTTTAGCTTAATGATATTCAAAGATAACCAAAATGAAGGGAGGGCTTGCCCAAAATCCCAATTTGTTCTATCTTTTCACATTTTTCCAGTTGAATTAATGATATTTGGTTTAAAATCAAATTTAATCGAGCTTTAAAATTAATTAGTTGTTTATAGATTATTATAGAATTATATAGTCTAGTACATTTCTTTTATTTGCAAATTTGACCTCATATATATGATGTAATATATCTTAATAGGCATTTTACTATTTTTCGGGGTGGTTTTTATAAATTATTATTTAAATAAAAATTTGAACCTTTAAATAGTCAAATATTCATAAATTTAAATTATCTTCAATTTATTTATTGTTATTACATGTCCACTTCACTGTATTTTATTTTTATTGTAAATACGAGCTTTATAAATTATTATTTTAAATGATAAAATTTTAACCAAATATTCATATATTTAAAAGATTTTCCATTTATTTATAGTTAGTTATTACATACATGTTTGCTTCATTTTATTTTATTTTATTTTTAGAGTTAAATACAAGCTTTATATTTTATTATTTTAAATAATAAAATTTGACCTTTAAATAGTCAAATATTCATAATTTTAAACGATCTTCGATTTATTTATAGTTATTACATGTCTACTTCACTTTATTTTTAATTTAAATACGAGCTTTATAAATTATTATTTAAAATGATAAAATTTGAACCAAATACTCGTATATTTAAAAGATTTTCCATTTATTTATAACTTATTACTTACATTTTGCTTCATTTTATTTTATTTTTAGAGTTAAATAAGAGCTTTATATTTTATTATTTTAAATAATAAAATTTGAACATTCTATTAATTAGCCATATTCGTATATTTAAAAGATTTTCTATTAATTTATAATAAACTACATATTTGCTCCATATTATTTTATTTTTATAGTAAATACAAGCTCTTCGAAATGATAACGGTCCTAAAAGCATTTTAACAATATTAATCGGATTCTTCCGATTGGTAGCATGTGATACATAAAAATATTTTAGAAGGCTAAGGAAAGCAAATAAAATTTTTTTCAAATCCGCCAAGAGTTGTTAAATGTTTCTTTTCAATGTGGAGAAACTCTCTCTCGCTTTATTATTTGGATGTAAGCCCTAGCAGCATTGTATGAATTGTGTATAGTGAGAATATTATTAAAAACTATTCAAAACTTTATAATTGTATAATAGAAGTGACCTTTAAATAATAGAAGGTTATTATAAAAGAAATTGAATTGAATAATATGAGAGTAATAAAATATACCATCAACTTTTGAAACCTTTTATAATAATATTTCGTTTTTTTTGTTTTAGCGCTATGTTGATATTAAAAAATTGATCTTTAATCAAAAAATAGTGTTCAAAATCCTTATCCTTGAACATTCTTAAAAGAATAAATATGATGGGACAGATCATCAATAATAAAATTATTTAAACATAATAAGTTTATTATTATTTTTAATAAATTGAGTTTATATTCTAGAGAAGAGAAATATAATGTTATTACAAAATATACATCATAAAAAAACCCCATAGTCCTGTCAAACCTATTTCCTTAAAATTGATCAAAAATAAAAATTATATGTATGAATCTTATATAAAAATTGATGATTTTTTGAATGCTCTAATACTATATGAAGCAGTTAAAAGATTGCAGATCAATTTAGAGATCTGCAAAACTAGACCCGGCCCATACTCAGCCCAAACCTGGCCTGTGCCTATTTTTAAAAAATCGGGTTCAATTGGGTTGGGCCAAATATTATTTAAAAAGATTCGGGCCGGGTCGGGTCGGGCCTTAGAATTTTTTTAAAAGATATCTAAATTTATCAATTTTTAGAATTTTTTATGTAAAATAAAAATAATTGATTTTATTTATAGAAACTAGACGCCGATATAACATACATCTTTTCATTTTGAGCAATTATAAAAATAAATTCGGACAGGGTCGGGCCGGTAAAACTTTTTAAAAAAATTTCGGGTTTGGGCCGGGCCGAAAAAACTTTTTTTAAAAACTTTCGGGCCGGGCCTGAAATATTATGTAGATCAATTTAAGTCATAGTAAAAAATTAATACATACTTTTTATGAATATTAAACAAATATTTTGATCATTTAATAATTATAAATAACGATGCAGATGTGGTAAATTATGTAATGCACCACAAGGAAAAGAATGTTTAAAAATGTAAAATTATTTATTTTATTTAGGTTGAAACCGGTTTAACTTTTTTTTATTTCTTTTACTCCTTCAAAAAATAATTATATCGGTTCGGTTATGGTTCAGATATTTTAAAAAGTTTATAACGATTTAGCGGTTCATTCTAGTTCACGATTCCTGAGGATGAATGAGAAAAGTTAAAAAGGATAATTGGCATTGACTTTTGCATATCACCTAATTTTTTAGCATTTCGCATTTTTAAGGCTGTTTTATATAAATCTTCCTTTTCTTCGTCAATTAAAAAACTTAAGACTTTTGAAATTCGATCTAGAATTAAGCCTACCTTATGTAGTGGCTATGTAGGGGCTATATAATAATCTTTACTTTATTGATAAATGTTGTTCTGTTTCAGAAGGTTGACAAAATTTTATTAATGTTTGTTTCCATTTAAACTTCATTTATTGTGGGACGAGAATCTACCCTCAGATTAACAAGCATTCTTTGAATATTGATAAAAATTTTGCAAATTCCAAAAATAAAAAGGTAAAATATTTAGAAGGACATAATTATTTATTTATTTTTTTAAAAAAACAAAATTTATCGTTTTAAATTTAATTTACGTTGGATAAGAAAGATATTAGAGTTATCTAATCACATTTTAGAGACGTATGTTAAAAAAGAAAGAAATTTTTTACGGTAGCTCATTTAGATATCGGACTATTTTTAAGGTTAAGATATAAAATTGTGTAGCAATATGATTATCTAAAATGAAAAAAAGAGAATTAGATATCATTCATAGTAAATAAGACAAGTTTGTGTTATAGTTATTGGTGATAATTTATGAAATTAACAGAGATGTTACTGGTTAATTAAGAAATCAACTGAATCTAATTTAGACTATAAGATATTTTAGATTTTAGAATTATTAAAAGTTATTAAATAACACTGTGTGACAAATTTCGACTTGATTTTTTGGGAGAAAATAAAGTAAACATGTTTTAAGACAGTTTTTTATGCATATTCTAAATCCGCTGTTAGTTTTTTTCTAGCACGTCAGAATTTTTATTTATTTTAGGTTAAAGTGGCCAAAAAGATCATTTTTAGCACTTTTTGAAGGTTTATAACTTCAGTTCTAATAATCACTACAACTAAAAAATTTCTCAATTTTTGCAGCAAACCTTCCTTCTTATTATTATTATTATACATTTTATTTATAAAATACTTACTCATTTTTAAACAACCTATGTTTTTTAAATTTACCTTTATTTATAAAATCTTTTTTAATATAGATTACATTTAATATATTTATTTACTGCTTTCGTTCTCTTCGACACTGCACAAAATCCAATTTAAAAAAATAATTAATGAAAGAAATTAAATGTATATGAAAAATTAAGCGCGAAAAAAAATAATTCTTCTCCTTTCTTCCTACTCGTTATTTGGCATTATTATTTATTGCCTACGGGTTCAAGGTACTCCATTGGAAAATCATATATTTTGTTACAAATTGATTAAAAAAACAAAATTCTTAAATACATCTAAAAAAGATAAATATTAATAAAAAATATGAAAAAATGACCAATTATTGCATTTTAAATGAATTTTGCTTCAAAAATTCTCAATTCAAAAAGAGTACAAATTTAAAAAGTGGGTACAAATATCTGATTTTGGTATAAATTGATCATAAATGCATAATATATTACTAAATACAACTAAAAAAGATAAATATTACCTAAATTTTGCTTTAAAAATGCTTTATTCAGAGAAAATTTAAGAAATGTGTACAAATTAAAAAGTTCGAAAATATCTGTACCGACTTTTTTAATTTATAGATTTTGGTTGAATTTTGGTATAGAGTACAACATAATTAGAATTAATATATCTAAAGTTAATATTTTGATAGTTATTTAAATTGAAAACTTAAGACCCCCAAAATAAAATTCTTTACCATTTTTCTCAAAAACCAATCGATAAAAAATTATAAAAAATATTAAATTTATAAAGAAATATAAGTTTATCACTACCAATTTTCAGTGATTTTTATTCGATACTTTTTAAAATATATCCGTATAAAGACCTAAATTTTACCATTTTTGAGATTTCGAAAAGTTGTCTTTATACGGTAATATTTTTAAAACTTGACGTGTAAGGAAAATTTGGAAAAAGTATTCGAACTCAGCGTCAAATTCTACACCAAAACTCCCATTTTTCTTGTCACACAGTGTAATTGATCACTAGAGATAACTATGACAAATAAAAAAGAACAACTATGACAAATAAAAAAGAACAACTATGACAAATAAAAAAGAACAACTTGACAAATAAAAAAGAACATATAACTATGACAAATAAAAAAGAACAACTATGACAAATAAAAAAGAACAACTTGACAAATAAAAAAGAACAACTATGACAAATAGAAAAGAATATGATTAAATAAATTTATTTGTAATATATTATAATGAAAATATACGGAGATTAAAATAAAGACTGAAATACAAATAGTTGGTTAAAAGATAATATAATTTAAAAATTCGGATAAGATTAGAGACTAAAATGAATATACAATTATTGTTAGAAAATATGTTGATGTTGTAATTAAATTCTTATAAAAGATTTACGTTTAACTTTTATTTAATGGGCTGCGAGAGATAAAACAGCCATGAGCTGATATGTGAATATGATATGCCTAAGTTGTTGATTAACCAAAATCTTCATAAAGAAAAACGGCTTTCATTATTAGAAAATTCATGCTGCAATCGAGCTCAATTAGAGATCGAATTTTTATTTTTGATCTGGTTGTTACACAATGTGGGTCCGAAGACTATAATGATTAGATTTCATTGGTTTTCAACAACGTATATGCGAAAAGAGATAAATATATCAGTAGTTTTTTTAACAACCGGTGTGAGCTGTATAGAGGGAAAAAAAAATAAATAGATATTATGTTTTTCTTAAAAACTTGAGCGTCCAAAAGTGCCTAAAATATCTGCAATAATTTTTTATAAATTATAAATTTAGAATTAAGAGATTTTTGGAATTAAATTTAGCAGTAGACATGGTAACAAAAGATGTTGATCAATAACTAAAGAACGATTACAGGCATGGTTCAATGAAGGTATGGGTTTAGGCTAATTGAGGATACAGGGGTGGTAGAATATGAAACAATTTATTTAGTATATTTTGACTTCATATTATAAATTTAAGATATATTCAAGAGAAAAAAGTGAGCAAATATTTAAGAGAGAATTTAGGAAATTTAATGGATTAATTCTAAATTGGAATAGATGAGATAACCTTAGACATTAAGATGAATTTGACATATTATATATTTTATTTTGGTATATTTGAACTAAGTATTTTAAATTTAAGAATGAATGGAAAAAAAGCGCTAAAATATTTCAGACGTTATGAAGGGTTGAATAGAATATTTTAGGTAGAGACGACTTCGTTGGAAATAATCGTTTATCGTAGACCAATTATCTTCAATTAACCGAGATAAAACGCTAACTGCAAGAGAACACTAGAATTTATCAATATTTACAGAGATAACGAGCTAATCGTTTATTGGGTGATGACAAGTAACAGAAAAATAGGAATCTAGGAATGAGAGACATGGAACAGCCATTGTTAAAACTTATAGGACACAAATGATTAATGTAAGATGTGATTAAAATAAGTCTTTGGATAAAGAATGAAAGAAGACTTGCTTTGGTGAAGATGCAAGATCAGTAAAAAAGATATCTAAAGGACGATCGTTTGCAGAATGGTTGGTCTAATTTAAGTGGAAGGGTGTTGTAGTATTGAGATTAATAATTGTAAACAAAAAATGTCAATTTATAAGACAGGAAGCCTAGTAAGATAATTACCAGGCATGATTGGCTAAAAAATATTTAAAAATTTTAGTATTTTAATTTATACAGAGGAAAATGTGTTTTAGCTTACCAAAAGTAACAAAAATTAATTTGAAACATCGGAACGCTAGTAAAATCCTAATAACTAAATTTTAGGAAAGTTTAAACCTATTAATCTAACATGAAGTAATATGATTCAAAATGATATATAAAGATAGATCATAGGATAGTTGTATATTAATTTTTGCATATCTGTAAATCCATAATAATAATTTATTATGTAATATACTTTAAATAATATTTTATTTTAATTTTTTACAAAACCCTATTTTAAATTTCAAAATTTAATTGATTTAATTAATTTTTGTGTATTATGTTATTATTATAAATAAACAAAAAATAAAGTTTTATAAATATATTAACTATTTCAAATAGCATATACATTTAGGATTTAGATAACTTTATTTATTTAAATTAGTCTAATATAATTTATTCAGGTTTAAACGAAAAGTATCCCAACCATACCTGGTCTCCCCATCAAGAACTGTTTTGCTGAACAAATAAATAAATATAACTAATACTCTAAAAAATATACAGGGACATTATGGACAACCTCAATAAATATCTGTCTCATGGGGGGGGGGGGGGTCTTTTTACTGGAAGACAAATTAGGGTTGATCTTGTAAAGTATTAGGCTATACAATACGCATGAAAAATTTTATGTTCCTATATTCTTTTACTCATTAGACATCTGAAATTTAGTCAAAATATATATGTATATACAATACAAATATTATCATTTTTTTAAGCTAAGGACTGAGACGGCCACTATTTGTAGATATAGAGAAAAATAAAAAAGGTTTCTTAAAAAATTTAACTATTTTAATTGTACTTATTTTTTTTTGAAAGACAAATTTGGGAGTGGATGAGCTTATACCGGAGAAGGACGAGCTTTCTCGTGAGGTACTTTTGAGTTATAAAATATTGATTATTTTTAAATATAAATATGATATTTATTATTCTACTATATATATCAAATATAAAATAAAATAAAACAATATTATATAAAAACGGAGGTGGGACTACAAGTTCCCAAAATTTTAAAATTGTGATTTGAAGGTTTTGTTTTAAAAAATAAAATTCTTTAGGTTCTGATGTAAGGGCTCTTGTCTTATCCCCTATATTTTTTAAAAACTTTAAAGTTCCGCTTGGCATATGTCCAAGGGAAGAACGATCGGTGTAAAAATATAATTTGTGAATTTGGAATATTTCTTTGTTTTTTTTTCGGCTATATCAACCGGATTAGAATTTAAATTTTTTGGGAAAGAAGATACGCATGTGAAGTCCCAAATTAAGGATTTTCCTAAAGACCAAGGCACGGAAGTTAAGCCATCTGGTCTTAAGCCATCATCTAACAATAAATTTGTAAAAAAATAAATATAAAATATTAGTGAAATAAATTGACAATTTAAACAAATAGAGAAGGAAAAAATTACACCGGTATCATTAATCGAGGAAACCGCTACAATATTAGAGACATCGATCTAGACAACGGTCCTACACTGAATATCGCCATGACTAAACTATCTGTGGAACCGTTGATGTCACGCTAAAAAAAAAAGAAGATTAATCAGAGGAGAAGAATAATCGGAGACGTGCAGAGGTACCATATGCACGGCCCAACCTGGCCCCTATTCAAAAATATTTTTGGCAGGACCCGGTCCTGGTTGTATACTTTCAGGCCCGACCCGAATTCTTTTAAAAGATTATTCGGTAGTATCTTTCCTCATTATTACGGATATGAATGTTGTCTAGCCTGGTAAACATTCTTGCGATCGCCCTCCTGAAGCGTGACATCAACGGTTCCACAGATAGTTTAGTCATGGCGATATTCAGTGTAGGACCGTTGTCTAGATCGATATCTCTAATATTGTAGCGGTTTCCTCGATTAATGATACCGGTGTAATTTTTTCCTTCTCTATTTGTTTAAATTGTCAATTTATTTCACTAATATTTTATATTTATTTTTTTACAAATTTATCGTTAGATGATGGCTTAAGACCAGATGGCTTAACTTCCGTGCCTTGGTCTTTAGGAAAATCCTTAATTTGGGACTTCACATGCGTATCTTCTTTCCCAAAAAATTTAAATTCTAATCCGGTTGATATAGCCGAAAAAAAAACAATGAAATATTCCAAATTCACAAATTATATTTTTACACCGATCGTTCTTCCCTTGGACATATGCCAAGCGGAACTTTAAAGTTTTTAAAAAATATAGGGGACCAGGCTAGACAACATTCATATCCGTAATAATGAGGAAAGATACTTCAGAGTCCGACATCGCCAAAACTACGGCCTTGCCGAAAGGTATGCGCCGATTATTGATCAGTTCTTGGCCGCTGATGTAATAAATTTAGTCGAGGAGGACCAGATATGCTCCTTGCTTTATTATTCCTAAATCCGACGGATCCCCTAAGGTTATTAGTGTTTTCTTGAAAACCTCTAAGAATTTTCTACAGTACCCCTTTTGGCTTAAATCAATACCCATGTCAGCTAAACTGGAGAGAGCCAAATTCGCATGCAAGGTAGATATCAAGTCGTCATTCTCCTGCATTTTACTGGCCTCACAAGTCTGCCGCTTCTTTGGTGTTTGGTTCTGTGGAAGAGCATAGCGCTATAAAATTTTACCCATGAGAGCCTCTTTTAGCCAATAAGGCTTACAGAGTATCATATTAGATGCATGCTCAAAAACAGTCAGGAAGGTCAATTAAAATGTTTACCTAGGTGACATTTTGATTTATGGCGATAGTGAATTCGACGTTAAATGGTCTATATGATCCCTTGAGAAGTACATTAGAAGGCTGGGGTCTCACCATAGCCGAGTCAAAATAAATACTAGAGTCCACATCCTTCATTACATACCTAGGGATCCCCATAGTTATTTTTTTGACACCCTTTTGGCAGTACATGAGGTAGTAGGAATGGTTAATAAATATATATATATAAAATTGATAAATTAGGGAAAGTAGAAAATTTTTAAAGTAAACGAATAATTTTTCTAGTCTGAATTTTAAATCTTAGAATCATCATGATATATAAAATAAATTTACAATTTACAAAATCTGACAAATCTTTAGATTCTTTAACCTCCAAGTCATGTGTAATAATTACATACCTGGCCTTCAAAAGGCTCATATCATTAGCGCGCTTTAAACCCACATCCGACTAAGATACATCGCTATCGTGGTCGCAGGAACGCGTCAAACAGCCACATTGGTATATCCTTTTGGGGTTACGAAAATCTATACATCTCATATCAAGAAGCTATATTGCTCTCTAACATTCCCTCTTATGTGATAATCCACATCAACGTGAAAGGAGTCCTCGCAAAAGATATAGTAACACTATTGGCAATAGACAAAAACGGTTCCCATCCTACTATTTTTACTGACTCAACCGTTACCTACTTTATATTTAAAAAGGAGGGTCAATAACCCTGTCAATCGAAATCTTTATAACATAAAAATCATATTTTATTCGCCATTTTACTCTATATATTATTCTGGCATTATATATATATATATTATTTTATTCGAATAGTAATAAAAGCGAAGAGTGCAAAAGCCATAGAGACTTATGTACTCAGCTAAAATTCTACCCTATAAAGTTAGGTGTAAGTAGAATTCACCCGTAAGACGGGGGATTTTCTGCGCTTCCTATTGGTTACGCCAATAGATAGTTTATACTTTAACAATATTTTCTTAATTTAATCAGCTATGGGTGATGCTGCGCTTTTTTCGCTGTTAGTAAAAATGAGGTCTGATAATATTAAATAAAATTAATAGAGGTTTAGTATTATCTTGGCAAAAACACATCATTAATTATATAACATTCTTTCTTTTATTAATATTATTAATATGATGTTAAATATAAAAATATATTTAAAACTTTTATGAGTATTTATTAAATAAAATTGTAGGTAGCGAAGTACGCTACTTCAACAGCTATAGCTATTTTTTTTAAAGTAGCGCGCTAAAGCTACGCTATTGAAAAAAGTAACGCGCGCTACTTGTAGTGCGATACTTTATTAATATTCAAGTTTTTTTTAATTTACTTTTGGATTATTAATTTTTTTAAAGTTGTTAATTTTTTGGTTTAAAATGTTAGAAAGGTTTAACTAAATTAACAAGGTAAACTGCAAAAGCCGCAGGTAAAACTTATTTGTATACATTATAGTTCTGATTAATATTCTTATAATATAAAGAGTCAACACTAAAATTAAATGAATGGATATATTTAATATAAACTAATATAAATAATAATTTTAAAACTTATATAAATCAAATTAAAACAAAAATATATTTTTTTAAAATTAATTATGCTCAATTTGTGAGCTCAGTTTTCGAGATGTTTGATTAAGCCTAGAACAATGTAATGATAAAATATTAGCTGTTGTAAAATATTAGAAGATAGTTTGACATTGGTTATCATTAACGAAATCATCTAGTTTGTTTTTAATATTATTTATTTTGATAATAAAATTAAAATTATGAATGTATCTAGAAATAGATAGATATACATCAAAAAATATCTAAATGATACTAGTACTTTTTATAAAATTATATCTAGATATTTAAACAACCCAGCCAACTACCCATAGATTCCGAGAAAAAGCGTAAAACTATTTAATTAGCTCAATCTATTGAAGGATAAAATGTCAAATCTGTGCAGGCATTTTAGGTTTTATATAAATTTCCGAACTCCATTATTTTTCCCGAAATATAAACATGAGCTTGTTTCCTATATTATTGAAGTCTGAAAATTATATTATGTGATCCAACATTGCTCTCATTTTTATCTAATAAGAACAACGATTAAATAAGTAATTAATCAAATGAATTTCAAAAAGGATTGATAAATTTTACTTAAATTCATATTATTTATTTGAAGGCATAATAATTAATTCGGTATTGAACTTAATATTTAATTTTTTTAAAAATTATTAACGATTTTGCCGTTTGTTCCGTCTTTAGGTCATGCCTACTTAATGTATGCTGTAGAGAAAAAAAATATCTATAAGCTATAAAATTTTTATTCTGCTTTAAATTTATTAAAAAAGAAATCTATTAAATTACCAAAATTTTAATTATATCATCAAATCATTTTTATATATTATACAATACAACTGTTTAATATTTCAAAACTATATTAAACCAATACAAGATATTTGGTTATAAAATAAAACTGATTTATATATAAATATTCTAATTATCTTCTGAAGAATAAAAATTATTCTATTCAAATGTCATTAGAGATTGAACCATCTTTGGATTCATTCTATTTCGCTTTTTTGTTATTTTGTTACTAGCTTTAGAAAAGATCCGTCCGCTCAATGCTACTGATGGTGCGCTGTGGGAGATAGTCCATTGCTATTTTGACTAGAATTAGAAATCGATATTGATTCCCTTCCTGTATATAAAATATTGAATAAATAGCTCTGGATTTCATTTGAATCTTTCCCACTTTTCTCTGATATCCTATTCTCCATGAGTCCCTTAGCAATTCTCTCCCTCAAGGATATTTTCTAAATATATTGATTTAAAATTTAAATAAATATTTTTATATACTTTATTTCTCTTTAGGCAATTTAATAAAGTGCTAGCGTATTTTTTATATATATCTTTGAACAAAATTTTCAGGTGTATTTAATAAATTATACAAGTGAACCTAAATAAACAGGATATATCTAAATAAATTTTATATGCATATTTTAATTAATTTTTATTTTATCATTAAAGGAATCAATTATTACATCGAAGAAATCATATAATTTCTAAAGATTATCATTTATATTGGTTCTTAAATTTGAGGGCCGCAAAATAACGTTCAACACTTACCTGGCTATGGATGATTTTTTATTATGATTAAAAATAAAATTGTCCATTTCATATTTTATTTAATAAGAAAAAAAAATTAATTTTATAAAAATGTTTCTCCTTTTTAAAATTATTTAATCTACCACTTGTTTGCTAATTGTTATTACTTTGTTAGCCTTAGCATTGTATAATTTGATATGATTAATAATTATTTTTTTATTATTAAAAAAAAATCAAAAGAAAACTTAAAATAAGCTACTTTCGTTCTCGGAACGTTCCGTTTCATGTCCCTGATTTTAAGAAAGAAAAATTGGATTATTTTATCGAGTCCAATAAGGGGTCTTTTCCTGAAGAGATTATTTTTCAGTCCATTCAATATGCCATTTCACTGAGCACTTATATTGGGATATTTTAACTTAATAAAATCATTTCTCTTTTGATGGTTAAGGCTTTTAATAAAATATATACTATATAAAAACTTGCATTTTTTTTAAATTTGGAGGAAGATTTGTCCACCTCTACTGACTCGCGCATATATTAATCATTCTTATTTATCTATAATAATAAGTAAAAATATTTGTAAATTTGACTTTTACAAATCGTACAAATCCTTTCCCTTTTAATTGGGCAGATCGTATAATCTAATTTTTTAAATCATATATTTTTTCATGAAGGTATTTCACGGACATCTCAACTCATTTCATAAATCTATCAAAAATAGCTTACGTTTTCTCTATATTATTAAAAATCACGAAATGCCACCCTATATAAATTAAATAATTGGTGCTAATAGTTAGATTACATTTTGTAGACTTTATACTGATTAAACAAATAAGAATTAGTTTCTCGAGATTATAATCTCTGATTATCTTATTTAAAATTTGGTAAGAATAATTGTCCTTTTTATTTTCACATCACCATTTACGTAGGTTTGCCCTATCCGTAAACCCTCTCCCTCCACCCTCCCTGTGGATTTGGTCACACTAACATTCGTCTATTTCTATGTTTTTTAAACCATGTTTAAATCGTATTTTATTTTATATAATTCTATCTATTATTATAATTTTATCCACATGTAATATAAAGCAACCCTAAAAGCGCACATTATTAGGTAAAATAAATGCATCATATTATATTATTAGTCGTAGTAATGTTAGGGCAAAGAGGGCATATTCCACCTTCTATCGTAGAACACTTATTA
Source organism: Gordionus sp. m RMFG-2023 (assembly GCF_954871325.1). NCBI lineage: Eukaryota > Metazoa > Nematomorpha > Gordioida > Chordodea > Parachordodidae > Gordionus > Gordionus sp. m RMFG-2023. Next base: position 9,459,715 of record NC_088777.1, read on the forward strand.
GCGCAGTATATTTCACTTCCTACACGGTCTCTTTGTTGTATATATTGGTTATAGCGATCAAATCGTAATTGACTAGCAACTAATTGTGGATCTGCACTCCCTATGATCAAATATAAAGGTGTTTGTAAAAGTATATAAAATTTTTTAATGACAAATTTAATTTTTTTTTATATTATACAATTAAATTTTCTACAACTCAATGTATATTTTTATTATAAATCTTTGATCATATGTTTCAAATCTTTCTAAATTTGTTGTTTAAGCCTGGAAAAAGTTATTTTTTGAGGTAACCAAAAAAGTAAATGTATTTGTTAAATTTTTAACTATTCTATATTTTTCCTGAACTTTAACTTTAGTTTATTCATTCATTTCATTAATCGCTTCTATACCTTTTGGGTATTGAATAAAAACTTACAATTTTTAAGATCTTGTTAAAATTTATAGATTCCTAAGTGTAAAAAGAAAAATGAGTTTTTGGTTGGTATGTTACCTTAAAGACTATTAATAATTTTATAACAATTTAAATCTTCCAATTACCTTTAGAATTTAAAATTTTCAATTATCTTAACAAATTTTATATTCAGATTAAATGTTTATTTTTAAAATTATAAATAACTTTTCTTTTTCGATACACGTATTTGACACTATGGATTCCATATAAAAAAAGAAACTAAGAATTGAAAATTATTGAAAAGTATTTAATCGTTAAGGTGATTTTTTTTGCTATATTTGTACGCAGACATCTATCATTTTATATTTTTCAATAATAAGTTTAAGAATTTTTAGAATTATAACTAATCTAACTAACAGAAATTTTAATTTCCTTTAAAAAAATTAAAAGAATTAAATTTTTTTAAAAATGTAATCCCAAGAGGAGGTAATAAAATTAATCGTGTAAAAGTTATGGATAAAATAAACCTAAAGGTCCTCGCCTTCCCCCTTGCAAAAATTTTGGCCACGTCAATAAGCTATGCTATTTTGTCATAGGGATCGCATCGCTTATCCGTCGAGGTCTCATATTAATTTTAGTTCCAAATTAATTACCATTTAAATTATTAGATATTTAATATATAAAACTTATTACCTCTGACGCTTGAACATAAAGCTGCTAATAAGAAAATTAAATAGGTGGCCAGCATTTTCTTTTTAACGATAAATTATTGAGAAGTTTTAAAATGTATATATGTATATAAGATAGAAAAATTTTTCTAATAATTTTTTTATGTGAAGAGATTAAAAATTATAAACGAGGTTGAAATTTTTGTTTTATTAACTACATATTATTTAATTATATTTAAAAATAGACTTTAATTTAAAAAAAATTGCATTGCTTGGCGATTATGGATTTATTTTAAAGGTAAAAATTTAAAGATTAATTGATATTTTTGTTGGTTGTAATGTTGTTAAAAAGCCCGATTTGATCGATTTTACAAAACGGTTCGATTAAGATTTAAGCTAAAATATTATGTAAGCATCGAGATGTAGCAAATAGATGTCCAAGCATTTCTGCCAGCTATGTGTAAAATTTTAGGCTTACATAATGATATTTTTAGCTTTTTAACAACATCAGCTGTACTCCCAAAACCTTATTTTTATCCTAATTTTTTTCATTTAAATTATTCAAATAAAATAAAATTCAAACAACATTTTAATCCATTATTTTATATTATAATCCCTGCCCGAATAAAATTTTTTTATAGATTGGTGTTCAATCCTAACTTCTTAACTATAATATAGGGTTTAATTTTTTTTTCTTTCAAATTTTTTTTAAAAAATTAGATTCTGTCAAAATTTGTAATTTATGATAAAAAATCTAACGATTTAGGCTGAAAAAATATTTCAATCATCCATCGAAAAATTATACTTCATTTTATAAAAATAACCCATTTATTTGACCTTGTATAAAATTAAGATATTAAAAATGCAAGTGTCATCTATGACGACTAGCATGATGCTAATTTTCAGGTTGTGTTATAAAATATTACATCGATAATAAAAGTTATAAAAGGAGATAATGAAAAGCTATTAGAAATAAATTGATTTATTTTTTAAAAATAGTGATTTTATGTTATGTATATCACAAAATTATAATATGATTGAAGACATACTCATCAAAAATAGATTTGGAAAGCTGGCAATTTTTTTTTATTCCGAAACTTTGTCAATATCGCGTTTCCCACTAGTATATATTTAATATACAATAAATAGCGATTAAACATGATCCAAAAAAAAATTTTCAAGCCAGGATCGAAAATATTTTTTGAATAATTTTGTCTTTTATTAATAAATGCAAAGGGAAGTTTACACTATGAAAAATTAAATGATAATTGTAATCTCCAACTCCATTATATGGTTTTCCAACATTTCCCCACTAAGCTATTGATATATTATTTAAAATTATCATTTAAAAATCTCCCTTTTCATTATTTTGCCTGGTTACGGACCAGAAATTGTAGCCTTTGATATTAATAAAAAAAATGCGTCTATCTACCAATACAATCTGCTCTACGTCTACGGTACTATAATTTGTTAAAGTATTGGATTTATATCAATGAAATATTAGTTTTTATAATTTATAAAGTTATTTTTTTGATCTAACTTAAAAAAAATTCATTATTTTTAAAATCATTTTAATTAAAGTTAAGTTACATTTCTAAAATTAATTTATTTATAAATATGAACTCAATATATCTGAATAGGCATATATATTATTTTTCAAAGTAATTTTATAATTATTATCCTGTGAACTTTCATTCTAAAAAAATTCTCTTCTGATTCAGTGAAATGTTTTTGAACCCGTTTGGGGTTCAGAGTTCGCCTTCCAGAAAAATAAAAATTTATAAAATTTAGTTAATTTTAAAATTTATTTTACTATATTTAAAATTTACCATAAAAATAATTTATATCATAATTATAATTAGAATAATACAAGATAAAAACGAATATTTGTTTTTTTATAATTTATAAGCGAATTATTATGATACCTTCCAAAATCTATGTTATTAAAATTAAACAATGGATTTTTTTGTGCCTAACTTTGATAGTGCATTGCAGCTCTTATTTAAAGAAACTATTATACTCTGTGTTTAATAATTCAACAAAACAATAAAGATGTGCTAAGTAAAATAAAAAATTTTGCATTAAATGGAATACTCTAACATATAATAAAATGACTCCACGAAAAATGATATTCACAAAAAATGCTTTTGTATTATAAATATTTTTGTTTTTTAATTAGTTTAGATAAATTTTATATTTTATTTGAATAAAGTTTTATATATATTATTTTTAATAAATTTAATAAACCCTGAATTTAAAAAAGGGTTCGGTTTTAGGTTCAGTAAAATATCTAGGGTTATGGTTCAAGGTAATAATTTAGTAGAAAATTTGAACTCTATTATCCAACAATCAATATATTTAGAACATCCTATTTTTATATAGTAAATACTAGTTTTGAAATTAATTTGACTCTAACTTAAGTTTTAAGAAATGTCAGATTATTCTGAATTAAAATAGTTTAAGCTCAGGTACATTTAGGAAGTATATGATACTATATAAAATTTGATTCAAATTCGCAAAGAGTTGCCAAATGTTATCTTCTAGAGGGGGAGGGTCTGTCTTTTAAAACATCTACTCACTCCGTATCCCAAGGAAGGTTATTAAGGCTTTATTATAAAATATAAGGGGCATAATTAGTTAGGCTTGTCAAATTATTCATTCCGACATAAATAATTACCAGAATTATATCCATATTGTTAATAATAAAATCAATTCACCATTACATTAAGTAATAATGATAAAAATAAAAGTAAATTTATTCAATAGTTTTTGCTTGCTCCCTTTCTTCTTTCTTTTATCTAGTTATAAATTTGCTACATTCACTATTGTTACGTTTAATAAAAATAATATCGAACTAAAAATATGGCATCATACCAAGATCATTATTTTGGTTTAAACTTCTAAATCTTTCATATTTTTTTATTCCATTTCCCTATCTAAATTCTAAGAATTATCTAATCACGAATGAATAATACCATTAGCAGCATTATTTAAATAATTGCAGATAGCCCAAACTTCTTTAAATATTTAAGAATATATGAGATAATATTAAAAAAATATGCCTTTTGATAGATTTTTTTAACTTTTAACTTGATGTTTCCCCCGTGCTGCTAAGTTTATGAGTTCTTGTGTTAACCCATTGTTTTCTCCGGTCATAACCGTTAAAATATTTTAGGGGTAATACTAATTTTGGAGAGTAACATCAGCCAAAAACGTTGAAATAAAATTTACTTTTACTAAATTTTTATTATATATCTACCTCTAAAAAGAAAATTATAAGCAAAATATAATGTATGAGGTTTTGGCGGCACAAGTTATTAACTTTTAAATTCAATTTAAAAGAAACACATAACAATTTTAGAAATAACTGAAAATTTTTTATATAAATAAATTATAAATCATTCTATTCCTTACACAGTTTTTTTTTGTATTTCTTTTATTTTACTAATCAATCTTTTTTCTAAATAAGATATATTCATTTTCAATATTTTAAATTACAATAAAATAAATTTTGATTATATATATTTAAATTATATAAAATTTATGGTAAAATAGTAACATTGTTGTTTAAAAAAAATAAATTTAAAAAAATTAGAGAAGAAAGTGTAAAACAAGGAGAATAATGAATGAAGTTTAAGTCTAGCAAAGTTCTTAAGAGAGGAGACTGCCAATTTAGCTTATATAATTTGCTTTGATAGCTATCTGTCTCTGCCTGAAGAAGAAGCCTTTTCGAGGATCGCCAGTAAGCTTACAGATGTGAGATATGGTACCACCAGACCACTTCCCATGGGATCTAAGTCCTGTTGGTTCAAATATTGCAGATATTTGAGCGGACTTTAGAGCTCGTTCAATCAATACACGATCTGCAATGTAAACTGTGCTTTTCTTTGATGTATATGAGAGTTCTCTACATGCTATTTCTCCTGCTTAAGTTTATGAGTTTTTGTTCTCGGCCATAACCGTTAAAATTTTTATAATGGTGGTATAATTTGAAAGCAATATCTGTTTTAAAAATAAAATACTAGCTACTTATCAAAAAAAATATTTTTATCTTTTATTTGTAACTCAGAATTAGCGTAGGATCTAGGATTTCAAAATATCCGTAAGTAGTATTTGTCGAGGGAAATTGTAATATATTATTAAAAAAATAAATATGCTTAACATCATTTGAGAAATATAAGATATTTATTATAGATTTTTACCCTATCATATTTTCCACACCCGAATAAATCTTAATGATCAATAATAAAAGATCATTTGGCCAAGTTATATCTCATAAGCTATATTCTAAATATATTACGCTTTTATGGCCACATGTTTAGCTTAAACAGTAAATAAATAAATAGCATCCTTAAAAAAAACTATACCCACCACTGACATACTCTCATGCTTATTCACATAGATTATGATTAGCTAGCAACAATGTTTTAACATGAACTATCTATTAATATTTTAATAAACAACTCTTGTTATTGATCACGCTAAAATCCTTGTCAATAAGTGGTAATCCCTGTAAATTTTTTTGATAGAATAAGCTAATTGAACAGCAGGTTCATTAAATACAACAAATTTAATCCTAAAATTTAACAAAATGATGAGATTAGATGGAATAGTGGACAAAAGATGATTGAATCGATTTTTAATTAAATAAAATATTTGAGATTCTCAGTTCTAGAGGAGAGTCGATTAGGCTAGAAAATATAGATTATGAAGTAATTAGGAACCTTATCAATTTCTGACGCCTTTTAAATTGCGTGTGATGAACTTGAGGGTGATGTAAAACCAATCATTCACAAAGTTATATTGTGTTATCATAAAATATTGATTATTTTTATTAGCTCGTCCAACATAAACTCCCAGTCGCAAAGATGTCGGGAAATTATAAATATATTTTACCAATTCGACATATTTGTGCCCAAAATTTAGGGGAAAGTTTTTTAAATATCGACCAAATTATATTTATAACAATTATCAATTTTTTATGGTTCATCTTCACTTAAATTAAATTCAACATGTTCTGAATATTTGTTTTTACCAATTTGCCAATATAAAATAAACTTATCTATGGTACATCTTCATTGAAATCCTAATTTTACATGTTTACAATATTTATTTTATCCATTTGAGTCAAAATAAGTTGAAAAAAATTAAAAATAACAATTATGACAAATGTCACCTTTCGATGGTTCATTTCACTGAAATTTTAATATAACAGGTTTAAAATTTTTATTTTTACTTTTGGTTCAAAATCTTTTAAAATAGTTGTAAAATAACGAATATTACAATTGTCACTTTTCTATGATTCATCTTTACCTAAATCTTAATTTAACTTTTCTACAATAAATTTCCAATTCCTGAAGAAAATAGTTTTATTAATAAATTTGATCATATCTCTTACCATGATATCTAATGTAGGCAATCCTAAATCGCTCTTCTCTGAGCGCTGGCTGGACTGGCTTCTACTATATTAAAATATAAATTTCGATTATTTTAAAAAGAGTGCTAACTGAGGATTTTTGTTCTATTTTATTTATACCAGAGAGTGTAGTGCAGGATGGCCCGAATGTTTTTATTATATACTTTTTTTCTGCTAACAAATTTATATAGGTCGTCACAAATTAACTTATATACAAAAATGTTGTCTTTTTAGACTGCGGTTGGCGGAGCCTACATTATAAATTAAGTATTGGCCGGGCAAAATTAAATATTTTAAAAGTAGATCGGGCGTAAGGGGTTTAGAAAATATAATTTTTTGAGGGTGTGATTTAGAAAACAATTTATTTTTTTAATGGGCGTTTATTATTATTTCCCCATTACCGTAAAAGGGAGAGTAGACATGTGTTAAAAAATACTAAAATCAAACCTCTAAATACCTTCCATTATAAAATGGTTTATATAAAGTAATAATTACCGCTAGGAAGATAATATAATAGTGTTAAGAATAATATTATTAAATAAGAAGCTACCATTTTATATTGGTTATTTTTATGAAAAGTAAAATAAGTTAATATAGGGAAAAAAATTTAATTTATTTATATAGATCAGAATATTTTATTTAAAAAAATAAATAAGATATAGATTTAAGACTAAAAAATAAATTTTAGTATAACAAAGATAAACTTTACCTTGAAAATATTTTTTATTTATTGTGTCTGCAATTAAAGATGAAATTTTATAAACACAAATCTAATCAATTTTAAAAGATTATACTTCTTGTTTTCTATCAAAAAATTTATTGTTATATTATGTTAATTTTAAAAAATATATATAATAAAGGTCACTCTCTAAAAATAGAAATAGGACTACGAGTTTTCCAAAAACAAACATAATTATATTTTAATAAATATTTATATTTTCTATTTTAGAAAAAATTAAAATAAAAAATCTTGGGGTTATAATTAAATTAATCAAATTTTGCTGCCTATATTAAATACAAAATTTAAAGTCAACTTGTCATATGTCCATGGTAAGAGATAACGATTGCTATAAAAAGTAATAAATAACTAGTGTATTTTGTCCGACCAAATTTTTTGGAAAGAAACAAACTAATAAAATCCCAGATTAAAAATTTACCTAAAGACCAATATACTAAAGTTAAACTATATGACCTCAGGTTTTCATTTGGTGATCAACAAGAATGTTTAATAATTAATAATTATATTAATTTTTTGTGATTTGTTTTAAGGTAATAATACTTTTAGTTTTGTTTATGATTAACCAGGGTTAAGGTCTCTAAAATAATATAATTATAAAGAAAAAAAATTTAAACGTTCTTAAATTTCCGATTACCAATTATTTTGAGACTGAAGACAAACAGCTAAAAAAAATTCAGGTAACTTTGATATATTTAGATATTTTCAGAATTCTTAATATTGTTATTTATATATATTAATCATTACTAATATTTTGAAAATGAAAACGCCATAAATATATTAACATTAAACTAGGTCCAAAATTTGAATAAAAAACTTATTTCAAAAAGTTTAATAAAAATAAAGAAATAAGTTCTTTTCTAATCGAATATTAAAAATATGTTCAAAAAATTTTGATATTATAAAATTAATTCTAATTTTCGTGTGAATTAAATTTCAAGTAATTTTATAATTATTAATTTATACTATTATTTAATCTATTCACTACTGACTATAAAATGATTATTTGAAAAAAAATTGAAAATACACCTATTTTCAAAAAATTTTCTTTAAAATTTATTCATTTTTAATTTTTGATTATTAATTACTAATTAAAAATCCTCTCCGTAAACCCCCTCCCTCTACTCTCCCTGTGTATTTGGTCACACCAACATTAGTCTATATCAATTTTTTTAACCTTGTTTAAATCATATTTTATTTTATTCCATCAATTATTATAATTTACCCACATATATATAAAGCAACCCAAAACATATATTATTAGGTAAAATAAATACATCATATAATATCAATGATTGTTAGCAATGTTAGGGCAAAGAGGACATATTCCACCTTCTATCATAGAACACTTATTGGCACAGTATATTTCAATTCCTACTTGGTCTCTTTGTTGTAGAAGTTCGTTATATTGATCAACTCGTAATAGATTACCCAACAATTGTGGATCTGCATTCCCTATGATCAAATATAAAGGTCTTTGTAAAAGTATATAATATTTTTTAATGGCAAATTTAAATTTTTTTTAAGAAATAGGTCATGTTTTTACTTTTTTGGTTACCTCAAAAAATAATCCCAGACTTAAACAACAAGGAAGTAAAAATTTAGAAAGATTCGAAGCGTATAATCAAAGATTTATAGTCAAAATGTGCATTGATTTTTTAAAAATTTAATTTTATAACACGCTCATTTATATAAGGTTCAAAAATATATATGTTTGTATTAAATTTTTACATATTCTATATATTTCCTGAACTTATATTTTAGTTTTTTCATTCATTTCATTAAACACTTTTATACTTGGATATTGAAGGACAACTATAATATTTAAGATCTTCTTAAAATTCATATATTCCCAAGAGTTAAAAAAAAATCCAAGTATTACGAATGTTGTCCTCGACAAATATTATTGCAGATAGAATCTCTGAATTCTTTTGGATTCACCCCTTAAGATTCTTAGTTATTGGTCATATTTTTTTTTAAAGTTTATGTTTCCTTAGAGAGTAATAATTTATATCAAAGTTGGAAAGTCAGTGCCAATTGATCAAAAATATTTCTACAGTCAAATATGTTTTGGTATTTACTCAAAAATATTATTTTTTATAATTTGATATATCACATAATTATTATTACGTACTAAAAAGAATGAGATAATATTATTAAATAGTTATACTTTTCGGTCTTAATAAAAACACCTTACCTCGCATCGATAACTATCAACAAAAAATATGATAATAATTCAAATCTGATGAAGAGCTAAAACAAATGATAATCGTTTACTTGGTTTAGCAGATATTAGTGCCACACACCACAATAAACCTTGGCTGAAAGTCAAAAATAATCTAGTACAAAACAAGACGGTATACCAATTTTTTTTATTATGATGAATTTGACGAGCAATTTACTACCACACATCATTGACGAAAATCTCACTCTATCCTATTTAAAAATGGTGAGATCGCTCTTGAATAAGGCTTTTGAATATATCTTCTTAATTTGAACTGTGGTCCTAATTAATTCAAATTATTTTAAATTGCCTTGCACCATTATATAACTATAGAAAATTAACAAATTACATCTTTATTGCTCTATAAAATGACCGAACAACTAAAAATTGCTAAAGACCTATCAAAGAATTCTAATTTGTGAATGTGAGATATTTTTTCCATAGACTTTTGAGCAACTCTTAATTTTTTAATTAATTTTTCATATAAATTTAATAAAATTTACACAATAGTCTAATTGCAAAATTGCACCAATAATCACAATTTGCCTCCCACCACATGCTGGAACATATTTTTTATCATATTCAATGGGTTGCAAATCTAAAAAATCGTCCTCATATAACTATTTGAAGTTGAAAGATTTCGAACCTCCATAAATTCAAGATTATTTAAAATCTGATTTAACTGTAATATCTGAGACCACTAACCATAAACATTTTGTCTATTTCTTAATTTATATAAAAAATTCATAAATAAATTGAAAGTAGTTTCTAAAATTAGCGGCAAAGTTGATTGACACATTGTGGGTTAGTGTTAGTGTTGATAAACGGCTCGATTTAAGCCTATTTTAAAACAGCGAACTCAATATTTTATCCTGGAAAATATTCCGCAAATCTAAAGATTTTGTTCATAGGTAGCACAAAGGTTTGGCATCTATTAACGAAATCTCCAGTCTTAGGTAATATTTTTCTGGCGAAAATATTGAGTTTGCCCATGTTTTAAAATCGACTCAAATCAAGCCGTAGTACTACCCTAGTGTGGGTATTATATGGATTCTGAAATACATATATCCGGTCAACTTAGATATTTAAAATTTAAAAATCGTCAAGAGTAAATGATTTAAAATCCACAGATTCCTAATATCCATGAATTCCATATTCCCAATATGATGACATATATAATGAAAAAAGAATTAAAAATTGATAAATATTTATTAGTTAATGTTATTTTTTCTTGCTATGTTTGTGCGCAACTAATATCTATTATATTTTTATTCTTCAATAATAAGTTATTTATAGAATAATAACTAATCTAACTAATAGAAATTTTAATTTTCTTTATAAAAATTAAAAGAATTAAATGGACACGTCAATAAGCTACGCTATCTTATCATAGGGATCACATCGCTTATCAATCATCTTACGAGGTCTCATATTAATTTGAGTTCTAAATTAATATCCATTTAAAAATATATTACTTGATATTTATTATATGAAACTAATTACCTCTATCGCTTGAATATAAAGTTGTTAATAAGAAAATTATTAAATAAGTAGCCAGCATTTTCCCTTTAAAAGATAAATTAGTAAAATGTTTTAAAATGTGAATATAAGATAGAAAAATTTCTAATTTATTTATTATGTGAAAAGATTAAAAATTAAAAAATAGGTTTAAATTTTTTTTAATATTAGTAATAATATATATTATTATATTTAAAATCAAATTTGCCCATAATAAAATATAAAAAATTGCATTTCTTAGCTATTTTAATTTTTTTATTAAAACTTAAAGGTCAAAGGTTAAAACTTAGTTTACTTTGTAGGTTGTAATCCCAAAACCTTATTTAATATATCCTATATTTTTCAATAAAAATTTTTTTCAAACAACATTTTAATTCAATATTTTATATTATAATCCCTGCCCGAAGAGAAATATTTTATGGGGTAGTGCTCAATCCTATTTTCTTACAGGGTTCAATTATTTTTAAAATTAGATTCTCTACCAAATTTTTTAATTTATGATCAAATAATAGGGTGAGAATATAGTAAAAATTGTTCTAAACTTTATCATTGTCTTATAACAAAAGCGGCCTTTAAATAATAGAATAGGTTATTTATAAAAATTGAATTGAATAATATGGGAGTAAAAAAATATACCATCATATTTTGAACCTATTTTTATAATATTTCTTTTTCTCTCTGATTTATTACTAGTCTTGCTAATTGTTTAAGCGCTCTGCTAATATTATATATCCTTATCAACAAATTGTGTCAAAATCCTTAGTCCATGAAGATTCTTAAAAGTATAAATATAACATAAATATGATGTGACAGATCTCCAATAATAAAATTATTTAAGAATAATGAGTTTATTATTATTATTTAATGAATTGTGTTAATATTCAAAATAAAAAAAATATAATATTATTGGTTAAAACCCACCTATTGTAGACCTCTACTGTCTAACTCGCTTTATTATTTGATTGTAGGAATTTTATAATTGAGAATATTAAAAATATTTTTAAACTTATTCAATGTATTATTAGAAGTGGCCTCTAAATAATAGAACAGAATATTATGAAAAAAAAATTATTGAATAATATGAGAGTAATACCATCATCTTTCGAACCTTTTATAATATTTCATTTTTTTTCTTCTGATCTATTACTAGTCTTATTAAAAATAAATCTCTAATCAACATATTGTGTTTAAAATCCTATATTCATGAAGAATCTAAGAGGTGTATATATATAACATAAATATGATATCAAATAATTATGATATGACAGATTAACAATAATAAAATTATTATGTCTAATGAGTATTTTTAATAAATTAAGTTAATATTTTAGAGAAGAGAATTCTTTGCAAAAATCTTAATATAAGGAGAAGGACTAGTGAGTTAGCTTAAAATGATAATGAGAACAAAAAATTAGCGATAGGGGGAGGGGTAAAATTTATCCCCCCCCCCCACCCTTATTGTTTACCATCCATCTAAAATATTTATGGTATTATATTTGGTCATAATATTTTATATTTTCCAGCCTCGCTAGTTATAAATTGACAAATCATGATTGAAATAATATCTAGACATAATAAATACTCATAGAATTTTCCCAAATTATCGAAGAGTGTTTAAACTTTGCTATAAAATTTAATTTACATATAAATGATTATATATTTTAATAAAAATTAAAATTCTGTCATATAATCTTTTGAAATTATTAAAATTTTAATTCTTAAATAAAATTTATAATAATTAATTATTTCAAAAGATTTTTTGTCTATAGATGTAAACTAATAAAAACTATATTAGGATAAAATTTTAACATTCTGGTGTATTTAATTTTAAAATAAGATTAAGTGGTTTACTAAGCCCCTGGGTTTACCGAACTCTAGTCTCCCCTATAATTTTTTAAAATATAGTTACTTATAATTGTCACAGTTGGTAGTTTTTGGATTGGGAGATTAGAACCTAAATATAAAATAGAAATAAAAATATATAGTAAAATTATAGTTTTGAATCATTTATTAAATGCTAATACCAAAAATTAATTATAAATTAATATAAAGGGAAAACATAACCAAAAAAAATAAAAAAGTAAAAGTATAAAATACTAAAAATTATATGCGAAAAGTAAAAAAATTAAAAAAGTCAAAAAAATTAAAAGTACTTTAAATTTTAAAAATTGTGTCTTTTATATAAAATTAACATCATCCGATTATAACATAATAAATTTCGTAGGATTGTAATCAACTTTAAATCATTTTTCAAAAATTTATATAAACCCAATATCTTTTCTTTTTTCATCACAAATAAGCATTTATATAGTGTTTAAGCATTATCTAATCTGAATAAATCTTTTTTATTCATTTTTCTTTAACTCATTTAAATATGACAAAAATAATGAGACCTATTTTTAAATATATGAAATATTTTGTGATATCCAATATTGGAGCTAGTTATAAATGATACTTTGAAAAATAATATTATTAGATCTATGTTAACATTTATAAAATTACATAGGGAATGGTATAAATAGACGAGGACCTAGAAGTTATAACTTTATTATGTAAATAATCATTTCGAAACATAAAAGAATTTAGGACACAAAAATGTTGTACTAAGCATGACGTCATATTTTTAATTACGTAATAGTGAAAGAAATTTATTTTAATCATGTTTTGGTTAGTGTTGTTAAATGACACTTAATATTATAGCCAAAATATTGCTTAAGCCTCTTCGCTAATAGATGCACAAACTCTTATTCCATCAACGAGTAAAATCGATATCCAAAATAGTGAGTTAGTCGTTTTTAAAAATTGCCTCAAATCGAGCCGTTTAACAACACTAATTGAAACAAATGTTAATTTGGACTAGTTGTATTATTCGTTAGAATTTCAGTTTCATTATTAATATTTTTATAATGTTTATTATTTAAAACGTAAAATTTAAGATTCATCATATTTACTTTTAGAAATAATGTCATTATTTTCTAGGCATTATTTCGGTTTTTTTAAAAATACAAAAATATAATAAATGTGTGATTAAATTGCATGACTGTGTCAAATTAGCATAAATTTCTGTCAAGTTTTTGGTCGAAAAAATAAACCAAAACCAACCCAAACAAAAAAGTCGATCTGGTCGACCAGATCCATAGACTCGAACATCAATCTGAGCACCGACCCGCACATCGACCCATATAACAGACCAGAGGGTCAACCCAAAAGCAAATATATTTATAATATTTTTTATATAAAATATGGACCTCTGGCTAATAAAGAATCAATACAATTATTTTATTTTTTTAAATATTTATACTTATTTGCCGTCTAGATGGCACCCAGGTATAATTATAAAAATTAAAATAAAGAAAGGAACTATTTTATTTATTTTAACATTCACATTTTTATTTTTTAAGACAATACTATACAAGTCATAGTAAACAATTGAATTAATAAATATAATTTAAATGCTATTATATAAAATTTCATAAAATCAAACTAGTATTTTGTACAATAAAAAAATATATTATGGTGTGTAAAGTGATAAGATACTTTTTTAAAATTTATTTAATGGCCCGTAAAAATTCCATCAAAACTCTCAAAAATCATAAGATTTTAGAAAGATATAGTTATTATTTTTTGAAAAGTGTTTCTATATGGATAGTATAACAATGTTTTTACCTAATAATAAATTTATGTTTTTATATATAAAATACTTTATAACGTTTTACGAAATGATCGGAGAAGTGTTTTTTTTATAGATCCAATCCCAAAAAATTTCATAAGTGTTAGAAAGTACGATATTTTCTGAAATTTTATCAGTATTGACATTCTGTAGTTCTTTATATTTATATTTTAAGCAGTTATAATCGGACTAATTTTTATTATTTCTTTTTCAATGTCCATCTTAATATTTACCTTACGGAATGAATTTATTATTTCTTTTTAGCTACATTATATTAACTTAATATTTACCCTACGGACTTTATATATTTTACCTCATTATATTAACTTAATAATTTTTTAATACTTTATGATTGTTATTTTATATTAACCGATTAAATAAATTGTTAAATTGAATTATATATTAATGTAAAATTTATTAGATTTATCAGTTAAAATTTTAAAATAAAAATAAAATTTGTATAAATTTTTTATTTTTGTCTTACTCCCTGCTTACTTTAACAATTCCTTTCAGAAATCCTAGTCGAATTGGATTAAAAAATTTTTTTTAAATTAAGGACTTCGAAAAATGTCTATCCCATCTTTTTTGCTGATGTCATTTGAAAATTAGTATCCCTTAATTTTGTAAGAATTTTATTAAAATTATTTTATTTATTTTAAGACAATATATAATTATTAACAAATATTAATAACGGATTAAATTCAAAATTTTATATAATAAAAATGAATATCAACTCAAAATATAATATTGTTTAATAAATTTTTATTAAGTTTGATGATTAAAATATCGTCTACATTTGTCCAATCTAGTTTGTAATAGGTAAAACTTAATAGGAGTGCACTGAAGGATCTTTTTATAGATAATTGCGAGCAAGGCAGCTAGAACTATTCGATAGAGGGAATATTATACAGGTTCGGGAAGGCTTTTGACTATAAATTAAGCAATAAAGAAAATTTGAAGAAAAAAGAAAAAAAATACTGATAAAATTTTATTATCAATGCTTTTTTAAATTTAAATGAAACTTATAGCGTAATTATATCCAAAGATACCTAATATTAAATGGAATGCATTTGACCAAAATACCCAATTATTTTTTTGACATTTAGAGATCAATATCTCAGTCGCTGCCTAAAATTTATTTTTTTCTTAATTATAATATATGGGGACACTTGTAAAAATTATAGAAAAATCTGAGGGGGTCGAGTTGGAAATCGTCATTAAGACCTGGATTGCGAGCAATATTAATTTTTCTAAATGTATTTAAAAATAATAAATGAATATTAAATATTTGTTCTATTTATAATGCTCTCACTCTTTATCCATTTTAACTTTCTTATTACAGCCATCTAGAGAATTACAAATATTTTGACTATTTTTTTTTAGAACTGGTTTCTTAATTTTATTTAGTTTATATATATAATTACTTATTTAAAATATTAATTTAGTTCTATAAGATAAAATTGCTTCAGCTAATTCATTTATATTTATGAGAATATGTTGACTAATACCAAGAATAGAAAATTATAATTAGTCTCATATTGCCGAGACAATCTTTATAGTACATATGAAATAATACAATTGACTTTTTTCCAATATAATTTACATTTAAAGTTTTATTGTCATTTAAATATAAATTATTGAAACATATGATTAGTTGCTCATATTAATGGAAGAAGAAGATTAAATATTTTTAAAAAAATTTTTTCCTCCACTCTACATTTCAGTCAAAATATTAATAATTTTTATTTGCCTATATTTTTTAACTAGTAGATTCTGTGATAAAACTATTTCATGGTAGATTAGGCATCTGGTATTTTTTTAAGGAGTTTAATAAACATTATTATTTTTTCTCCCTATCTATCAGCCTAGATTCACTAAGACCAAAGTTGTAGGGATTTTTATATTGTTCTCAGTAAAATATGAGGACGTATAAAATTTTTTTATAGTCATGAAACATCACTTAACATATATAATTGATAGAAGAAAGATTAACGTGTTTCATAGATTTAATAAGGATTTCGATTAATTTATAGATTGATTATAAGTAACATGCATTTTTTACACTATTTTAATAGAAATATATTTACTAGAATATATTTTTTTGACATTTATTTAAATATTAATTTATATTATATTAATAATATCAATGTGTAATTAATATCAACCCCAAAAACGAATAATTTATAAAACAACTCTAAAGATGAATATGTCAAAAATATTCATGTATGTTATTTGTTCCAAAAAAACAATAAATGAGACAAAAGGCTCTTATTTTAAAATTTTTTTTTAAATTCAATTTGATAATATATCATTTTCTATTACCATCTCTGATAGAGTTATTTCATTATAGTTAATTTAGACGTTAAAGTTGATATCGTTCATTTTTTTTTTACTATTTAGAAATTATGCGTCAGCACCCTATGATCAAATATTAATTTATTCAAATCATGTATTGTAAACTCTTTTTTAAATCAGAAATAACTTTTATGTATGAATGATACAATAGGACTATATTTTCTTATAGGGAGAAAGGGTGGAAGCAAAAAGCACTACCAGTTGTTTTTTCCTCTATAAATATTGGCATTTTATATTATTATAAAAATTATTTTGGTTTTCACTTCTTTTTCTAAATATTTTGGAGTAGTTATTTCAAAAAAATATTAACTTTTAATTATTTTCTTTTTAAGATTATTGTTTTTAGTAATACAATGTGTGCATTTTTTGAGGAATAGGAGGTGGGGGATGTGTAGGAGAAAATATTTTATCAGCTTAAATTATATTTATGAGAACAGGCAAATTTCTTGGTAACGCATATAAATTGAGGATTTTTTTGAAATTAATAGATTCCAGATTCCAATGGTTAAAAAAAAGATTATTATATTTAATGATAAAAGTTTTTGCCAAGATTATGTAATAAATAAATTATATTAAAGATTGAAAAGTACCAATCTATGGGTCAACCTCAGGTCTTGTTTTTAACCCCCGAAAAAAAGAGTAAAATTAATCTGCTTAGATTATAAAAAATTAATAATTTTTTTAAATTATAAATATACTATAAATTTGTATAAAAAAAAGGTTGTTTCTTCTTTAAAAAAATATAAATCAAAATATAAATTTGAACTCAATTAAAATATGCATTGTGGCTAGAATTTTCTTAAAAAAAATTTAAAGTTAGTAAATATCTTGAAGGTTAAACTCCCAAAACTTTATTAATATCCTATTTATTTTTTAATGAAATTAATTTTCAAATTAAATATAAAAAAAAATAACCAACATATTAACCCATGAGTTTTTGCTATCATACCTGTGTATTAATTTCTCAACCATAATAGAAGGATTTTTAATAACATGGTAACGAATAATGAGAAATATTATTTCATTTTAAATTTTAAATTTAACCATGTTGTAAAAAACCTGCATGACCTGTTCCTGGCCTTATTTTTAAAACCAAATTTTGGTCTGTATGGGGCAGACTTATAGGAAGAATTTGAAAGAAAAATTTGTAAAAATAACTTTTAAAACTAACAACTGGAAAATCCAAAATTATTTTTATAAAAGTCTAATATAGGCTTATAAGTTGACCTAAAGATTTCCAATAAAATTTATGAGGAAAAATTTACCCCCCTTAGCAAATCATGGATACGCCTATGTGTCAACAATACCAATTAATACAAGTACAAGTAACGGCATCAGAAAATCGATTGAATAGACTAGCTCTGCTTAATATACATAGAGATTAATTCCCAAAAATTATCAAAATTGCTAGAAGATTAAATTTCTATTTGATTAATAAATAATTATATAATGTTTAATTCTAAATTTATTGTAAACTCTAATATTTTTTAACAATATCCATTCTTTAGTTACATATATGGTATATATACTATCTAAATAGTTAGCAATATCATTGATTATTTTAAATCAAATCATAAAATATGCAATATAAACAACAGCAAGATATTTTAACTATACTATATTTTAAAAAAAATTCTACTTTATAATACATTTTTAAAATTGATTAGATTTGTGTTTATTTAATTGCAATTGTCAAGACAAAAGATTTTCAAGGTAACTTTGTATTTGTAATTTATGCTATTTAATTTTATTTTTTAGTTCTTTTAATAAATTAATAAATTTTTTTGAAATAATTTATAAATATTCCGGTCTATAATAAATTTAAAAAATTTCCTATAATTACTTTTTATAGTTATCTTAAATTTTTAAAATGATAACTTCTTATTCGATAATATTCTTATTGGCAACTTTATCTTTCATTCCCAACGGTAATTACTATTAAACAATACATAAATCAATGTTTTATTAAAGGAAGGTATATAGAGCTTCTATTTTAGTATTTTTTTTCTACTAATCTCCCACCGAATATGGGGTAAAAAATAGACGTTCATGTAAAAAAAATTAAAATAACTTCAAGCCCTATTTAAGTTTGTCACAACTATTAAAAAGATTTAAAAATTACTATAAATTTTTAAAAATAAGAATATTTTAAGATTTTTATTTGAGGTAGTGCAAAATTTAATCGCTTTGGAAATCATCTAAAATCATTTGACAGAAAACAGATAAATTGAATGGTGCAAAATTTTTTACATATGTTATTATATACACTTTTTAATCTATTTATGTAGCAATAATTCGTACAATATTTTTCCGTATAATTAAATTTCCTTATCATTAAAGCTTTCTATTTTGAATCTTTATATTGGTAATCCATTCTTTCCTACTTAATACAAATTTTTTTTTCATATGCTTATTGGTCAAGAAAATGTTTTTTAAATTTTTGGAGGTAAGAAATCCCCTTTTATTAAAGACTGAAAAACGAAATCTAATTCTTTTAGATTTTCTTATTGATTATTTTTTAAAAAATATATACTATTTATAAACATTGTTAGAATAATTTTTTGATCATAGGGAATACTATGGCCCAGAATTTTTCAAATAATAGCCGAATAATAGGATCCTATCAAAATCAACAACAACAAAGGAACTCTATTATAAATGGTATACAGTGAATTTATGAATTACATTAATAATCATTTGTAGAATTTTGTGCTAATAGATGTGCCAATTTTCAAAATCAAGATAGCAGATGCTCTGTTTGTCCTAGCCAGAACCAGTCCAATGCTAGTGCTAGGTTTCCACATCGGCGTCAATCCTAATTTTTTGGGAGGAGAAGGGGGTGGTGTAACTTTGAATAATGCAAATTTATCACTTTAAAATTATATAATTAAAATGTTTAGGATTAAATTTAAGTTCTAAATAAGATTTTGCAAGAATGAAATTAAGAAAAAAATTATTATAAATATTTATATATATGATGTAAATAGATATCTGCGCTTCCTAAATTATAAAGGAGAAAAAATTGTTTATAAATTTTGTCTTGAATTTATATCTTTTATTTATTTAAAAAAAAGAAAGAAAGTGAGAAAAGTAAGAAAGGAAGACGTGAAAAAAATATTATAAATACTTAAATAAACTTTTAAGTAAATTTGTTCAACTCGGTTGATTTCAGTCAGATTTTTAAATTTATGCATATAGGGGAAATGGACCGTTCTGTACAAGGGAACGTTATTTCACTCATAATTTAAACTCCTAATTTATAAGACTGACATGATTGGCTAAAAAGTATTTGAAAATTTTTTAGTATTATAATTTTTAAAGAGGAAAAATAGCATACCAAAAGTTACAATAAATAATTTCTAACTTTATCATATCACTTTAATCTTAATAACTAAATTTTAGGAAAGTTTCCTACTTTTTTAATCTGAAAATTGTTCAGAATCACAAAACTTGAAATAATAAGATTCAGAATGATATTTATAAAGATAGAGTGCATAGTTGTCCTATTAATTATTACATATTTTTAATCTAAAAGATTAATTTTTATTATAATATACATTAAATAATATTAACTTTATTTATATAACCCTAAAATTTCTTAAAATTTCTAGATTCAATTAATTTCCTTAATTTTTATTATGATATTATCATACATTAATATACTTTAGATCCTCTAATATTATAACAATATCAAAAAAAATATAATTTTATTAGACATCTAGTTTATGTCTTGGCCAACTATCACATATAGGTAGACATGTGCGCCGACAGCATTTTCGGCGGCGGCGTTTCTTTTTTTAAAATGGGCTGGCGGCGGCGAATCGATTTAGACGCTGCCACAAAAATCGGCGGCGGCGCGACGGCGTCAAATATTTTTCTAACTTAAATTTTAAGTAAATTTATAAATTCATTGGAAACACTTTTAAAATAAAATTTATACTTTATTATGTTTATAACTATAATTTAATGATTTTATTAAGTTATAACTAACATGAATAAATATTATTTTATTTAGATTTAAAGGACATAATAATGATCTTTTAGAGTTCAGAGTGAGCCCATCTATAGAAAATACACGCTCGCTGGGTGTGCTTGTAGCTGGAACGCACAGGACCTTTCTAGCTAATATTGAAAGTTTAGGAAGATCCAATGCTCTTATCTTCCAAAAATTTAAGACATCTTTTATCTCCAAATTATAAGGCGAAAATAATGAATAACACTCTTTTTCTAAACTAGTTAAATAGTGTTGTTGTTCCAGGTTATTGTTTTGAATAGATGAATGCTTCGTAGCCAATGACTTAAGATAATCGAGTTTTGAAGCAACTTCCGTCGTTTTACATTTGTTTAATTCGTCCGTGTAAGACCGTAGAGAGGTAGCGTGTTGACATAAAAATTTAACCGGAGTAATATTTTTTTCCTTTAAATATTCATTTACTATGTTTATTGATTGAAAACGAGAATCCAAAAGTGCTCCTAACACCTAAGTAAAAAATAAAAGAAAGAATAATGTATAAAAAGTAATTTATGTATTTTAAAATACTACCTGAAGATCGGTTATTGGAAATCTATGATCAAATTTAGTAAGCCATTTTCTTTTACAATTAAATGATTTTTAATTTCACTACGAAATAATAAGGCTAAATTTGTAGTAACTCCTTTTTGGACAGATAAAAATTCAACAGTTTGTTTGAAGGTTTTAAGAAAATTTAAAAGTTCATACACCAAGTCCCAATCGGAGTTAAATAATTTGAGATCCGGTTTCTCCATTCTATTTAATAGAATATTTATAGGATTTTTGTTATTGCCAGTCACACTTTCCAGTATTATTAAAATACTATGCCAACGTGTAGGCACATTTAATTTTAAGGTTTTATGTTTTTTCTCATATGATTTTTGATTTTCACTATCATCATCATACCCCAAACGATCTTCATAAAAAAGATCATTATCATCCAAATCTAAAATATCCGATGTATATGATATCGATTCAAAACATTTTCTATTTTCTATATCGTTTATATTTTCAAAATCCGCTGTTTTGAATCTTAAGGCAACTATAACTTCTCTAACTTTTTTAATGAGATTTTCAATTTTATTAACTTTTTTTATTCCATCGACTGTCACTAGATTATGTAATCCATGCCCCAAACATAAATGATGGTCATATTCTCCTAGACGAACACTTTTCTTTACACTGGGTCCTGCATCCGTAACCATTTGAATTTTCTTGGACCCTAAATCAAATTCATTTTCAACTTTTTCTATTTCGGAAAGAATAGTTTCAGCGGTATGTTTTTGGGTGACATGATGTGTCGCCAATGTATAAAATACAATATTAAAATTATTATCTATTTCGTGAAAAGTAAAGGTGATATAATTTCGCCGTCTATATTTGTCTGTCCACATATCAAAAGTTATAGCACAAAATTTAGGACCTACATTAATTTGTTGGCATATCATTGATAAATAAACATCATCTAATCCACTCCGGCTAAGTGTAGTTCTGTCAGGTAACTTTGGCATCTGAAATATTGCCATATTTCTACATAATAAAAAGTTAATAATAAAATATCATGCCATAAAAAATTCTAAATGTGGGATGTTATAAAATAATTAAATATCATGCCATAAAAAATTCTAAATGTGGGATGTTATAAAATAATTAAATATCTTAACAAATAAAAATTAAGATTGCCCTATAAAAAATTATAATGATTTTACAAATAACCTTTAGAAAATCTTGCATTCCAGTATTATTTATAGAAGAGAATGGCATTAAATCCTTGCAACACATGAGAACATAATTCCTTACCAGAATCCTTTTTTATCTTTTATAGGGTCAGTTGTATCTTTTACAATGGGTTTGAAAAATAACTTTAAATTTTGTTTAGATATTTCTTCTTTACATGATAAATCATGTTTGTCAAGTAAATGTTTTATTATATTTGATGTGCTGATATTTTTTGAAAAAGATTTGATTGGATAACTAATTAAATAATTTACTAATATTTATAAAATAATCAAAAAATTTACTCTAAAAATGAAGAATTATTTTCATCCTCACCATCTTTATCAAGTGCTATTTGCAAGCATATATTACAAAAGACTTTATCTGTAGCAACACTGGTTCTCTTATTATTTGTGTCAGTTTTTAATATTAAGGATCCAAAATGTTTCCATGCAAAAGAAGGTTTTGCTTGTAAGGATATACTATATTTTGTTACAGGGTATTGCAATGCTGCATCCATTATAATTGTTTTAGTCCTGGTATTTTTATATATGTTATAATGGCAACAAAATAAAAATCATTAAATAAAATTTATATTATGATAAATAATAAATTTTATATAACGAGTTGTAAATTATTTGAATCAAAATAAAAGAATAAAATATAGATTTACCTTTTCAAATTTAATGTCCTAATCTTATTTTATCTAGCACGTTGGTCACAAACCTGCCCAAAGTGAGCGAATAAGGATTGTTACAAATCAAATTTATAGCAAATCAAAAATTATTTAATATTTTTCTTATATTCATAAATAATATATTAAATAAATAATAAAAAATATGTATCACGCCGCCACGCCGCCGAATTTTTACATCAGCGCCGACAATTTTTTGGCGCGCGGCATCGGCGTGGTCAAAATCATCGGCGGCGGCGCATTTGACCGGCGGCGCACATGTCTACATATAGGTATCTCAACGTACATAGAACACTGTATGGTTGGGCCAAAAATTTTTTTACAGATTTAATTTTATAAAAAGTATAGTTTTTATAAATATATTAACTATAGCATATACATTTAGGATTTCGATGACTTTATTAATTCAGATTAGTCTAATATAATAAAATTTATTCATGCTTAAACGAAAAGTTTCTTAACCATTACTTGTCTTTCCTATAATCAAAACAAATTTATAGATAAATATAGCTAATATTCTTAAAAAAATTTACAGGGGGAGCTACCTCAATAAATATCAGGCTCATTCATGAGGGCAGTCAAATAACTTTTTTACTAGAAGATGAGTTAGGGTTGACCTAGTCCACAGGCAATTCTACGTTTCAATATCCTTTTAATCATAAGTCGTCAGAAATTTAGTCAAAATATATTTTTTTATACAATATAAATATAATAGTTGACGACTAAGACCCCACTATTTTGATATGATACAGAGAAAAATAAGTTTTTTAGTTTTCAAATTAATTTTTTCACATTTTATTTTGAATTAAAAGATGAATAGCTTCTAAAAATGATTTTTTAAATTATAAATTTTGTAATATACTGTTACAAAAGATCTATTATTCAAATTGCGATAATATTCAAACAAAAATAATGTTTTATTAAAATTGTGTTAATGAGATGAAAACTGTGATATTGTATATTTTTCATATTTAAGAGTTTAACAATTGGAATAGTTGACTTTTTATTTTTCGCTATAATTTTCTTAATTTTTAATCTTTTTTTATTTTATTTTCCTTTTAATTTTTATTACTTTTTTCTTTATGTTAATTTATAATTGATTAATTTTTAATTAAGAGGTAATGAAGGAATGAGAATTTAATTTTATTTCTTTATATTTTATTTTTGGCTCTAATTTTCTCAATTCCCACAACTGTGCCGCAACCCGGGAGAGTGGATATTTTCCGGGCAACATTTCAGTCTAATTCAGGCAATGGTTACATGGGGAGACGGAGTGGTGTCAAACTCTAATGCAACAATTCTAAAAAGAAAAGGTAAGTATAATATTTAGAGAAAGATAATAAAAAAGACGTATTTTGTTTAAAATAAAAAGAAAAATATTTATCGTTTAAGATTAAAATTGGATAAAAAAGAGATTTAGGTTTATTTTTAAAGATGTAGGTTGAAAAAGAAAAATTATTTTACGGTAGTTCATTTAAATTTCAAACTAATTTTTGTAAATATTGATAAGATTATAATACAAAATTGTGTAGGAATATAAGATCTTAAATTAAAAATAAAGAATTATAAAGGTAGCATTATAGTAAGTAGATAAGATATAAAGAAGTTTGTGTTAAAGTTTTAAAGGTGATAATTTATGAATTTTTTTAGATGTTACTGGTAAACTAAAAACCAATGGAATTTAACAGAAACTGAGACTATGATATTTTAGATTTTAGAATTATTATAAGTTATTAAATAATTGATCACTAGAGATAACTACGACAAAGAAAAAGCCATAAATTGTGGAGATTAAATAAATTTATTTGTAAAAATATTTCAATTGAAAATATGAGGAGATATAAATTAAACAAATAGTTTGCTAAGATATGATAATTTAAAAAATTCTGTGAATAAGATTGGAAACTAAGGGTGTGTTGAAAATTGATGATAGACATAATTGATTTGTTTCTTAACAAGTCAGCGAGAGTTATGAGAATCATAATTTTGGTGTGTTGAGAGACAACGAGACTTATGAGAAGATAAGTCAGAAATAAATGCGTAATGCCACAAGAAGATAAAATATTTTGGGTAAAAATTTGAACTAAGATTTTTTAGCTTTAAAATATTCAAGAGAATTTTAGATTTAGATTCAGCTTTAGACATGGTTGAAAAGATGTGGATTAATAGCTAAAGGCCAACTACTGGCAAATGTCTCAATGAAGATATGGGTCTGGGCTTCATTGAGGGTAAAGGGGTGGTAGAATTGACATAATGGTATAATTCATTTAGCATATTTTGACTATAGAATATTATTATTTATTCTAGAGAAAAAAGTGAGCAAATATTTTGAAGGTAAGAAATCTAATAGATTATGTATGGAAGAATTAAATTAGAGGCGATAACCTTATTAAAACGAGGTGGACATAGGATATATTTTATTGTTATATTGAACTGTGTATTATAAATTGACGAATAAATATAAGAAAAAGTGATAAAATATTTCAGAAGTTATAAAAGGTTAATTAGATTATTTTAGGTAGAAGAGATGCGATTACCCGAGAACTTAATACAAGGATCAAATGAGAATGAAGAGATCTTAAGACAAAGTCGATATTATGGCATGCAAACTGTCGTAGTTGACAAGGAAATCTAAAAGATTGATGCGGTTACAAGAATTAGATAAAAAGAGGTAATCAATTACAAGAGAACGTTGGAAACAAGAGACTAGATAGAACAGATGTTCAAGACGATCATGCTGCAATAGTTAATCGCTTACCAATATCAACAATTGTTTACTGAAATTAGTCTAGATACACAAGTTGATGATCATCGGCACAAGAATTTGTGGAAATAATCTTATAGCAGACAAATTATCGTCAATCGTTTACCAGATATTATGCTGAGCATTAGTTACCAGAAACCGTTAGAAACAAGCAAAGTCTATTATAACTTATCATAGGATTTAAAACAGGCATTAGAAGAAACAGAGATTGTAAAAAAGAATAGCAACCATCAATAATTGATTGGTCATCATCGTGAATCATTGAATGCATGCTTTAATCTAGTTCGGTTCGTCAATCTCCTACAGAGATAAAAAGCTAATCGTTTCCCAGGAGTTCACAAGCAACAGATGATAGAATTCAAGAATTTCAAGTTGTAATTGGATTCGAATGGTCGTTAGAAACTAAGAATACTAGACAAGAAACAGCTGTCGTTAGAAATTAGAAGACATGAAAGATTAAAAGGAATAGATTTGGTGGAGATATTAAAGCAGTAAAGTCGAAATCGAAAGAGAGTTGGTCATTCGCTAAATGGTGGGTCTGACTTAAGTAGAAGGGTGTTATAATATTCTGTTCAAAAGGATTGTTTATTCAAAATGTGATAATATTTAAACAAAAATAAAGTTTTATTAAAATTGTCAAATGAGATGAAAACGCGTGATAATTGGATATTTTTCATATAAAAGTTTAACAATTGGAGTAGTTTGTTTACTTTTTATTTTTGCCTTATAATTTTCTTAATTTTTAATCTCTTTCTTATTTTATTTTTATTTTTGTTACTTTTTCCTATTAAGTTAATTTATAATTGATTAATTTATAATTAAGAGTGTAATAAAGGGATTAGTATTTAATTTTATTTCTTTATTTATTATTTCTAGGCTCTAATTTTCTCAATTACCACAATAAACAATACAAGAAGGGACTTGCATTTTTCTATTTTACATAGGTTTAATCCAAAATGTAGGGGAAATCGGGGAGCATGCGAGCCCCAAAAAGGAATAAAATTAAAACTACTTGATAATAATGAAGAAATATTATATCATCTTATCTCACTTATACGCTATACATAAAAATAATTTCTTAAAAAATTAAGCTATTTTAACGATTTTAATTTTTTTTGAAAGAAAATTTGGGGAAGGATGAGCTACACCGGAAAGGACGAGCTTTCTTCTGAGGTGCCTTTGGGCTCTAAAATATTGATTATCCTTAAATATAAATATGATATTTACAATATTATTGATAAAAATAAGCCATAAAGGAAAATAAATATTAAAAATTAGTGAAATTTATTGACAATTTAAACAATTAAAAAACGAATTAAAATTGCAGCAGGATCCATGCAACCAAAAAGAACATTTACCACATTGGAACTAATCCTAATTATAATAAAATTTGAATAGTTCTTTTTTACATAATAAAATAAATTTTTATTATTACGTTCTTATTATCATTATTCTCCTTCTAATTATTATCATTGTTGTTGTTCTTAGAAACAATTTTCTTAGCCCTTTTCTTGGCTTTCTTTTTATATGATGTCAAAATTGATAAAAATTGATTATTTTTTGTTTCCTTTCTTCTTATATATTTTGTATATGTCATAGACTCAGGAATAAAAAAAATTGAGTCTGATACAGTGGTTGGGATATTTATTCATATTAGCTAATAAATATTGGTGGCTGAATTGATGGGCATGCTTATTTGATATAGTTGACTCATAGTCAAATTTATTTGATCTAATTGAGTCATAAAATGGTTTTGATATAAAAGTTATAATAATTGTTAGTATATATTTGATTCATTATCAAAATATATGGGAATAAAACTTTCACCATTAAATATATAGAAATATATGGTTCTATTCTTAGAGATTAATTCATTTTGCATTGAAGTACACGCACATGCTTTAAATATTTTTAATAATACCTAGTAGGTTATATTTTGTGTAATTTTTACATGGACTATTTCTCACCCAGGAATCAATTAATGAATTGTAAAAATTTTTAAGAATTCAAATATAATTTTATATTTTTGAGTCAATTTGGTGGTTAATTTAATAGAATTAAATTATGAATGTTACCAAATTTCATATAAACAAACTGGTGAAAACTTTGATTATAAAAACATAAAACTGTTTTCTTAGGTAGATTTAGAATACTTTGAAAAATATTTAATAAAATTTACAAAAATCATCCTCAAACATCCAACCCCATCGGAAATTCTTATAAAATCTATATGTCTATCTCTGAGATAATGATCATAATATTATTTTCTGGGTGAGTGCATTCAATTTCCTAGCGCATCCACTGCTATTGCAAGTTCCATTAATGCTCTTTCATCTAAAGTAATTAATCCAATCCGACGCTCACCTTCATAGCCACCACTTTAGATGTCTATTGTATAGTTGTAAGGCCTAATAGTAATATATTTATATGAAAATTATGTAATAATTTGTTTATCAAGATATAAAATGTTAATAATATATATTTTTTTAATAAAGAGAATATTTAAAGATATCATGGAGATTTGAAATTTCACGATTTTAAATAATTTACTGAGGTAATTTTTAAATTTAAAAAATGCTGAAGTTTAATCTGACAGTTTTTGCCAAAATTTGAGTATTTCTTAATATATATAAAAGTTCATATAATAATCAATGCAAATTTTAAGAGTCCATGCTGAACTACATTTCTGGAATAAATCAGATTTTAAAATTCGCCTTTAGTAAATTACTTAAAACAGAGAGATTGAATCTCCTCACAGATTCCATATACCAATATTCTAAATTTAATTTTATGGTATTTAAAATTCTTTTTGTTAAAACAAAGAATATTTAAATATTTATAATCTTTTATATAATATAGTTATTAGATATGAAGCATTTAATAAGTCCTTTTAGGGTATAAATCATAAATTTATTATTTATTTATATATATATATATATACATATTATTTTCATTTTTTATTCATATAATTTGCAGATAAGGTAAACACGAAAAAGTGTTTTAACAACTTAATCTCAGATAGACTTTCTTAGATTCATTAATATAATATCTTATTTTAATAAATTGTTTAAGTTGGAACACTTTTCGAAGCTTGAGATGTTATTTAAGAATTAATTCATAATTTTTCTTAAATGATCTTTAATGGAGAGACTATTTTAATTTTAAATCCAAGAATAAAAAATTGGATAGAATTTAAAAAGTAGCCTGAATATAATTACGAAAGTAGGTTTTCGGAAGCAAAACTTCCCTTCTAAATAAATCGGGCCAAAACATAACATATAAATTTGTATTAAAATGTTGATTCTTATTTTATTTAAAAGATAATTTGATTAAAAAGGAGTACAACTACGAGGTTAATTATTCTATTTAAAAAAGGCATAGAAAAGCAATATATTTTTAAATTAAAATTATATTTATAATATAATATAGCTAACTATTTACAAAAAATTTTTAATTTTATTTTAAATTTAATCATTTTTATGATAAATTAACAGAAAATTTCCTCTTTTATTCATTTTAAATTTTTCATAACTTGCCTTTTATAAAAGAATATAAGGCTTCTTATTCAGCTACGGAGACCACGTGTGTCACCCCCTTTCAAATAAATTTTGAAGCAAAAACTTCTTCATCTGAATTTAAATCACAACATTCACTAATCATGATAATTTTTTTAAAAAATCATTTAATTCACTTTCTTCTTTAATAAAAAATTTGTCAAAATTGTTATTATCAATGTAATATTATTAAATGATATCAAACTGAAAATTAGGGCCATGCTAGCATAATGCGGATTACCGTTATTATATGGCAAGAATTCTTTAACGTTTTAAAATTTTTAATTTTCATCCAGATTTAATAAATATCTTTCTTTTTAAAAGAAACCCGACTTTTCCCTTTGGGTGCTTGCGATATTTTTCCGGGGCCACTTGTAGTGTTGTTAAACGGCTCGTTTTGAGCCGATTTTTAAAAACGGCTAATTCAATATTATATCCAGAAAAATATTACGCAGGCCTGAAGATTTTGCTCACAGAAGGAACAAAGGTTTAGACATATATTATCGAAATCTTGAGGCTTAGGCAATATTTTTCTGCCTAAAATATTGAGTTAGCCGTTTTAAAAAATCGGCTCAAAACGAGCCGTTTAACAACACTAGCCACTTGTTATTTATTTATTTTATTTTATCATAATTCAATTTTATTTTTGACTGCGAAGAGTTTTGAAAGAAAAAATAAACTTTAAAAAAATGTTTCGTATCATAGTTTAGAAAATCAGATCTATGAAGATCTTATAAAAAATTTATTTTGGTTAGGAACGATGGAATAAACTCAGAGGGTTAATAAATTAGTTTTAAATAATTTTGCAACAAGTTCATTACCTTTATAGTTTTTTTTTTGTAAAAAAAATTCTATCTTTCCCAACAAGGCATTTTTTTAATTGAATTCGAATCTATTTTTATAACATAAACTATTTTAATATATAAAATTTAAACTTTACTTATAATTTATGATCTTTTCATAAATATAAATTAGAAAAATATTTTTCATTTTTATTCAACATAACTTTTCATGATTTACCATTTAAAAAAATATATGCTAGATTCTTATTTAATAATTATATTATTAGTGATCTTTTATTCCATGAACAGAGGTAATTTTTTATTATACATAAAAGATTTTTGATTTTTTAAAAATAAAATGGTTATTAATTTGTAATTTATGTAATGAGGCCCTGTTTATATTAACCAGGATGATAGTTAAGCGTTGCAATGACTGGGGCATTCTCCTCCAGGATTTTAATATGGAGGGAGAGGCTTTTAGCTATTTTTTTTTAACCATATATTTTAAGGGATATTTTTAGGCTCCCTTTGATTACATTTTATCAAATTCCTATTAGAGTTATTTTGATAAAAAAAATATGAGATTTATAAATGATATAATATATTCACTTTTGGGGGAGATGGAGGTGGGGGGGGGGGGTTATTAGCTTTTAATGCAGACAGGCAAATTATTTGTGAAGGGGAAATTTTCTGCTCCCCCTATTTAACGAAAGTAAAGTTATATAATTTAACATAATTTATTTTTTTAATCTAAGCAACCATGAGCGATGCTTTTTTTGCTATTAGTAAAAGTGAGGCCTGTGATGATACTATATAGAATTTATAAAGGTTTCGTTATACAGTTCTTTCTTTAATTAATATTCCTTATGTGATGATAAATATAAAAATATGATCTAAATTTTTATGTTTATTTATTAAATAAAATTGAAGGTAGCTAATAGCGCGCTACTTCAACAACTATAGTTATTTTTTTAAGGTAGCGAGCTAAAGCTATCGCTACTAAAAAAAGTAGCGCGCTTCTTTATTAATTATTAGGTGTTTTTTAGTTTACTTTTGGAATTTTTAAAAGTTGTAAATTTTTTGATTTAAACTGTTGGAATTTGACTAAATTTCCAAGGTAAACTGCAAAAACTTATTTGCATACATAGTTCTTATTAATATTTCCTAAAATGTAAAGAGTCCACTAAAATTAAATGAATGGTTATATTTAATATAAACTAATGTAAATAATAATTTTCTAACTTATATAAATCCAATTAAAACAAAAATAATTTTCTTAAAATTAATTATAATCAATTATTTGTGAACTTAATTTTCGAAATATTTGAGGAATTGTCAAATATTCTTATTTTAATATAATAAAGCAAAATAAAATTATAAATTATCTAGTAAAAATAGATATAGATACAGCGAAATATATCTTGGTACAAGTACTTTTTATAAAATTGTATCTAGATTCTTTAACAACCCTGCCAACTACCCATTGAAAAACCCCTTTTAATTAGTTCAAATTTTTGAAAGATAAAACCGTCAAATCTGTGCAGGCATTTGGATATTAATTTTCGAACTCCATTATCCTTCCCGGAATATTAAGCTTGTTTTCTACATTTATATTGAAGTCTGAGATTTTTGTAATGTGATCACTTAACATTGTTATCTTTGTCTAATAACAATAACGATTAAATAAGTAACAATAATCAATGATTTTCAAAAAAGATTGATAAAATTTTTTGGTTAAATTAATGTTATTACAAGATTGGTTGAAAAACACAATAATGAATTTAATTTTAAAAAAAATTTATTAATTTTTCCACTTGCAGTGCTTTTGGGTCAGGCCTAATTGATGTAAGCCGTGAGATGTCTTTGTTTTTATGTGGTAATATTTTGTGGTCCTCCACGTAATTAATCAAAATTTTATTATATAATCTTTTTTTAAATTATTTTCAGAAAATATTTTCAAATATACTTAAATAAATTTTTTAAAATAATATATAATTCTATTTTTATTTAATAATAATGAAAAAAAAATATTTAGTAGCTTATTACAAAATTTTATTTTTCAATTTTAAAATTTAACAAAAAATATCCATAAGAGGGGTAAATAAATAAATATGAAAATATCATTTTAGGACCCCAGTCATTATTGGTTGACTAATTTTTTATATTTCAGTGTTAATACATGTGAAAAACCTAAAAATTAAAAAAAAAATGGTAGGGTTCTTTGACAATTAATTTATGAGTATGTTTAGAATAAAAAAAATAATAGAAAATTCGTAAGGCACATATTACTGGAGTTATTGATCTAAATCTTTTCATTTTTATTTCCAATGCTTATATTTACATGTATAGCAATATCCTAAAATATTTAGATTTTGACCTATTGCCGAACTCAAAACTAATCATTTATTAAATATGAGATTGAACAAATTTGCTAGTAATAGCAATTGAAAAATGTTCATTTTTGTTTTATATATCTATACGTGTAAAACATTATCGCAAAAAATTTTTTTTACCGATTGCCGAACTAATAACCACCACTTACTAAATATTTTATTTTTTTTCTAATATATGTATATATAATCAAATAAATCAAAAAATAAAAGATAATTTTATTAAATTAACGTCAAACTAAAATACATTTCAATAATAATAGCAAAAACGGGCTACATAATCTTTCTAACTAGTTAAAATTCCATGGAATTAATTAATAATATTATAAAATAACTAACACATTTTTTCATTTTAAATTTAATTCGCTTTTTACGATATTATTTTATCTTAAGATTCATAATTATACATTTAATTTTATTAAATATTATTAAAGTCTAAATGAAAAAACTGTGAATAAGTACCAAGGATGCCATATTCTAGCAAAATATTTTTAATATTTTCTAGACACAAAAATAAAACATTAATGGGGAGGGGGGAGGGTCTGGCTGGAAATTTTTTTAAAATAAATTAATTTGAAACTAAACTAATAGGGTTATACAAAATGGAATTCCAGATAGTCAGTAAGAAAATACAAGGGGCAAAATAAATCATAGGATTTTCATATATTGAATGCCAGTGTGGCAGATATATATATAACCAATAAAGCGTGCTCATCTATAAATGGACTCTTAGGAAGAAATATAGTAATTTAATTTTTATAATAACTTAAGAATAAGGCGGATTAAAAATAACAAACTTATACGAGTCTCGATTATTAAGAAACTGGAAAAGTACACAAGATTATGCTAAATTTTTGAGAAGAACAAATTTAGGTTGGGTCGCGATTATCTAAGAAACTGGAAAAGTACACAAGATTATGCTAAATTTTTGAGAAGAACAACAAATTTAGGTTGGGTACAACTTCACCCTCAGCTAATATAGAAATATGTATATCGAGGATAGAGCCTACTAATTTATCATTAGATAATGGCTTAAGAGATTAAGACCAGATGGCTTAACTTCAGTGCCTTGGTCTTTAGGAAAATTCTTAATTTGGGACTTCACATGCGTATCTTCTTTTCCAAAAAATTTAAATTCTAATCCTGTTGATATAGCAGAGAAAAAAAAACAAATAAATATTCAACATTATCAAAAAATCATATTTTTATACCAATCGTTATCTCTTCCCTTGGACATATGTCATGTGGAACTTTAAAATTTTTTAAAAATATAGGAGACAAGATAAGACCCCTTACATCAGAACCTAAAGAATAATATTTTTTAAAACAAAATCTACAAATTACTATTTTAAAATATAATTATTCATGTTTTTGGGTAACTTGTAGTCCCACCAACTTTATAGAACAAAGTTTTTATTTTATTTTTGATATGTTAATTTTTATAAAATTTTATTTGATATTTTATAATAAAGAATTTCATATTTAAAATTATAAAAGAAAATTATAATGGTTAAAACATAAGTAATTATAATATATTTTAAATTATCATATTTATGGATGATGTGGATTACATAATGAAACATTTAATATTCATTTTAGCCCAGTCATAGCAGACAAGGAAGGCAAACTAGTGATTTTTATGGAATGATTAATGTACAATAAATATTAAAATTTATTAAATCAATATATATATCATTAAATCAGCCATTTAATTATTTGTGACAAAACTTAAACCTTCAACTGGATCTGATAAAGGTAATTGTCAATCCAAGTGTAATTTAATATCCATAATGATTATGAGAATAGATTATAATTTAATAAAATTCTTTTTAAAAGAAATAAATTATTTTTTCCAGACACATCAGGTGTGCCTTTCACGCTTAATCCTTAATTGCTACTTTCAATGGAGGGATGGGAAGATTTACAAGGCTTATGGAAGACCCAGATTCAATCATTCGAAAGTTCCATGAATAACGTTGAATAACCTATACCATATTATTACCATTGTTCAAATATAAATCCCAATTTTATAACCCCAAAATTTATATTGAAAACATACGCAACTAATCAAGGTTTTAGTCCAGTACTAGTATAAAAATATAATAATGGAGATGAATTGCCAATAGCGAATTAAAAATATTGCAGGGCACCTGAAAGAATTATTCTATAATAGACAAAAAACATCCTATAGCAAATGTGTGGAAAAAAAAATTAAATTTCATTATTACTATAATTGTATGAAAATAAAAGTTAACTTTACGAATATTGATTTATATTTTCTTGCCAAAATATTAAGTTAAACGTTTTTAAAAATCAAGCCATTTAACAAAACCTTGATAAATTACAAACAGTTGATTAATTTATATGGAAATATGAGTGATCTTAAATTTTCATATTTTTTGATGAGATTGACATAATCAAGCATTTTTATATTAATCTCAACTCCTTTGTAGCATTCCTATAATATATTTTGAAGATATTTTTTTTCATTATCGGACTCAATCCATATGTTTTTAACTATAGATGTTTAAATAATTCCAAAAAATGCCTCGTTATATTGACCATGATAGGAAAAAACTATTCATATATTTTGATAATTTTTTAATAAAGGTGGACACGGTCAATATTATAAACTTAAATTTTCAAATTTAGTCCATCTTACCTGCAAATATTATTAGCACTAATACTATTTAAAAATTAACTACTCTGCCCCTGAAATTTTTTAATACAATTGGTCATTGGCTTATATTGCAATACTTTTCATTATAAGTAATTTTTAAAGTTGGATCATCATTCTTTTTCAAATAACAATTTTAAATGTGATTTATATTTAAGAAATGAAACTATATTCCACCCGGTCTAGAGAATAGTCAACTGATTACCTGTTACCTATCTTCACTTTTCTGAAGATTTGGATCTATGCAGTCCAGTGTTGTAAATTTTCCCAGGAAATCTTTACAAAGTCTTTGAGATTGATATTACAGAAAGACTATATAAAACACCTGATATGTCTGAATAGGAGTATTTGGTTTATTTAATTTATAGATAAATATTAAAAAATTGATAAAAAATACTCTACTAACCATCATTAATATCATTAAGTTCTAATAGGTCATTCTCATAATCATTGACAAGATTATTTAATTTTACACAATATTCGGGCATGACTAAAATACGCACCAGCTTAATTTAAATTATATTAATAATTATATTAATAATCGTATTTAGCGTTATATATAAGATAGTTAGAAAATGTATTTTTTTATTTAAAAAATAAATGCTAATATAATAAAAAATTTTAAAAATAATTTTTTTACATGACCAAAATAAGTGCCCCTACACGCCTCCTATCAAAGAAGCTTAATTTATGAAAAATGAACGCAGAATCATATATAGCTTATAATAAGGAATCAATAAATTTTAATATTATATTTTAAAATTTTTTATAACTTAGTGGGCTTTTGAAAAAACACTTTTTTTTTTACTAAACTACGTGCCCCTACGCGCCCCCTATCAAAGAAGCTTAATTTATAAAAAAAGGCATAATCAATTAAACTCATAAAAGGAATAAGAAAATGTTAATATTAAGTTTATAAATTATTTATAACATAGTGGGCTTTTGGAAAAACACTTTATTTCTTCTTTTTTTAACTAAACTACGCGCCCTAGGTAAATATACATTATTTTTAAAAAATGAATACAAAAATCATTTTTAGCTTTTCAAAGATAGTATTATCCATTTTTTTTTAAATTTTTAATTATCAAAAAAAAATTATTTTGACTAAACTTTTATTTTTATTATCAAGAGGAGTAAATTTTGTTAAAATATTAACAATATTATAATTTTGTTATATCGACAATTTATATCAAGGTAAGTTATAGTAATATTAAAAAAATATGATATTAGTAAATCCAATTATATAAAGTCATTAATTCTTGTTTTTTTTTATTGAAGAGATAAGTTACCTTTTAGTGCTAACATTATAATAGGCAACAAAATGGCCAAAGTTTATACTATGCATAGGATGTTCAATTACGGGGTTTCGGATATTGAAAAAATAAAGCTGAGATAATTATATTTTGCTATGTTTATGGCTAAACGTTGGCGTAGGTAGAATCCCTCGTTGGGATCCTCGGTTTTAGCAGAGATCCGTTTTCCAAGTTCTTTAAAGAAGTCTAAGGCATGAGAGCCGAACGACATTAGAGTAGTGGCGATTAATGGTAGCAATGTATAATTGGCGGGAAGAGATAGCGAATATTTGGCTAGCTTATTCGCCTCGGCATCTAGTATGGCATCTCTATATATATTAGAAGGGGCAAGAGAATTGATTCATGAGAAATCCCAAGTTAGGAATTCCCCCCTCTTCCAAGGGATCATAGTCGAACCATCAGGCCGCTTACCATCGGAATTGTAAAGGTCAATAGGTTCGAGGGTTGAGATGCCGGCGGATTTTAAGGCCCGGGCAATGGTATCATTGCATTTTGAATGCCTAATGAATCTGCCTCTACAGCGATTGCAGTGTAGAAAGTGACGGTCTTTGGAGTGACGTTTAAAGGATACAGTGATAAGATATTACCATATCGCAATTCAGTCTAAGACCAATGGCGTGACGTAGCTCATCATTGCTTAGGAGCTGGTCAAGGTTTGGGATGTGAAAGCCTCAAGAAATTCATATTTACTACCTTCGAAAATGAAGAAGAGTAGAGAATGGTCCTCTGGTTGGTCGATTTAAGGAATGCAACGGAGTTGCCAATTAGAGGTTTATCCCAATCCTTCTGTAATGCCGACGATGGAAGATCAACTAATGAGAACTAAGCCCCCTATAAAAGAAGCTTAATTGATAAATAAAAACATAATCTTATTAAGCTCATTAAAGGAATCAAATAATGTTAATATTAAGTTTATTAATTTGTTATAACTTAGTAAACTTTAAAAAACACTTAAGTTCTTCTATTTTTTGACTAAAATATGTTCTCACTATATGCTCTCGGTAAATATATTCATATTAAACTCATTAAAAGGATTTAGAATATGTTAATATTAAGTTTATAAATTTTTTATATTTTTGACCCGCGCCCTTGTAAATCGAAATATACGTTATTTTTAAAAAATAAATGGAGAATCACTTTTAGCTTTTCAAGGAGATTCAAAAAAGGTAGTATTCATTTTAAAAAAAAATTTTTTTGGCTAAACTAAGTGCTCTCATTAAATATACATTATTTATGCAGAATCATGTTTAACTTATCAATTGGATCAAGTCATTAATTTTTTCCAATCATACTATATATCCAACCAAACCCTAGATAAATATATGGAATCCGTGAGGACTCGAAATTTTTTAATTTTAAATCCTTTGCCTAGGGCGATTTTAAAATCCAATTTAACTGGAAATGTATTCTAGCATGTATATAGTATTTACTATATAAATTTCAGCCAATTTCATCCAATTTCAGCCATATACATTTTGGTATTTTTAAATTTATATGAAAAATCTAAAATTAGGAGTAGTTCTAAAGTTCATTGCAAAATAAGATGATTCGAAATCACAATGGATTCCATATCTCAATATGACATATATTAATCATGGGAAGAAAGATTAGTATTTTATGGCACACAATCTATGGCAAACAATAACTTAAGTATCTCTGATATATTTGCTCAAAATTAAAAAATCTTCAAAAATAAATATGGATTTTATTTTCAAAATTTGTAATGATCTTTGGAATCCACAAATTTTGAAGATTAAAAAAATTTAAAGATCTAATCTTCTTTATATATTGTTTGGATTACCAAAAGAGAAAAATATTTATACAGAAGTTAAAAAGCGGAAACAAAAAGTTGTTTGAAGATTAGGATTTAGGATTATTTCTGTATTTTATTAATCAAAATTTAAAATTCGTTTGTCCAATTATCTTAATATTAAGGACTCTAATTTGGGGAAAATTGTTTCTTTAATAAAAGTAATATAAAAATATTCAAAATTGATGATTTATTACTATATAATATATCTTGGTTTTATAATAAAAGTATGATTCAATATAATATAGGAAAACTATTTCTAAATGGGTAAAAACCTAATTTATTTTAAAAATGGGGTGGGGACATGATATAATACAATCTAGAATATATATAAGATTTATTTCTAATAGTATAAATAAAGAGTTTTAGAGTACATATTTTAAGGTTGAGTATTGTCTTCCTCCTCTCTATACCAGGAAAAATTTTACTTATAACATAAGTCGCTTTGCTGATGAGTCTCAACTTCAACTTTTTATAGAGTAAGAGGTTGAAGTTTATTAAATTCTGTGATTTATTAACGATATATATTTTAAATATTTTATACCAAATCATATAATAAAAAGTGGTATTAGTATAGTATATAATATTATAATGTGTGGGTATCAGTGATGTGAATAAGGGAAGGGTGCGTATTAATCTTTCTAAGCACTAAAATTGAATATATATTAATAATAAATAATAAGAAGACAATTGGTATAAATGTAATCGTTAAATAGTTTAGGTTATATTGAGTGGAGTTGGTTATTTAGAAAGAGGTATTATCAAGATTTTTTGGTAGCTTTTTATCGCTATTTGGCATTAATCTAAGCAACAACAAGACTGGAAAGTATGCTTAGAGTTTGGAACAGTTTGTGCTGTTTTATAGGAGGATATGGATCGTTATCATAAGTGGCTGTTGATTTATTAAATATACTAATTATATTTAGTTTAATGAACCGGTCGATGCACCTCGCCCGTCTGCTAATATAAGTATCTTGACAAGTAATTTTGTATTTTTATAAAAAGATTAAATTTTTCGTGATTTAATTTGACAAACATATTTTTTGGAAAAATAAACCTAAATTTTTAAAATAATTTTGACATTAAATATAGATCCTGATGTTCACCAAGATAATTGCTAACGATGAAAAATAAAACATAGCCTTTCAACCTAGCAGTCTACTAGGTCTACACTTGGTAAGTGTAGTTTGTGTCCTAATTTATCTTAATCTCGATAAAAGATCTTGATAAATATAAACAATAAATAGACTTAGTTGCTTTAAATAACTCATATACCAGATTGAATTTTTATTTATTTTTACATATCATATGATAATATTTTATTCATTTTTGCAATTGATTTTCAAAATTTTGATCAGATATATTGCATTTAGTGCTCACAACCTTCCTATCCTCTGCACCATTTAAACAGTGTTATTTTGTATATTCAACGCTAGATTTTATTTGTAATAAACAATTAAAAGTTGCAAAATTGGTTGAACAACTTTGCTTATTTAAAGAAACGTTGTTATTTTTTTTTAAATCTATTGACTTTTCTAAATCTGACTACTTGTGAAATTTTTAATATCCATCCATTGGAAACATTCCAATTTAGAGTTCTGACTAAAGAACAAAATATAAAATGCTATATTTTTATACATTTAATTATATTTCATTGCATCTATTTAAATTTTTTTGTCCATTTTTAACATTTGTTTCAAATATTTTTTTACTATAGATTTAAAAATTTTTTCTTTCTTTTAACAAATATTTTAATGATTTAAAATGGTTTACCATTGCAATCAAAGAGCTTCATGGGGCGGTCGACCCATGGGGTGCCAGGTATAATATATTAATGTGCTTAGGTCAGGCCTGGGTTTTTGATAAAAAAATTTAATGGCCTTTGACCTAATTTTTATATAAATTTAGCTTATTAAACTGTTACTAACTTAAAAATATATTGTATTTTTTTTTCTTCTAGTAATAACAAATTTCAGTATTGCAAACAAAGTGATGGCCTAAATACACTAAAATATTGTTTATTATCATTCAAAAAAATAAAAAAATTTGGATATGGGCTGGGAAAAATTTATGAAACTTAGGATGGGTTGTTTTTTAATCAAACATGGGCTGTGCCTGCAAATTATTTTTCGTGACCTGGGTCTGGGTCTGATAAATAAATCAAGACTCATGATGGACTATATTTTCAAAATCAAATATTTTCAATTCTTATCTGACTTTATTTGAAAAAGGAATAAACAAACCACAGATATGCTTTATATAAATCATTTTACAAAATTTCTGATATAATTAAATTACGATTTTAATGCTCCAAACATTTCAAGAAATTGTTGGACACTAGGAAATAAAGAAGCATTGTGAATGGAGGAAATATTAATCCTGATTATTTTGGCATAAATAACAAAAAAATTAGGCCTCTTGTGACCAGGCCTTAAGTTTATATATATTTTAGGGATCCTTTAAGACCCATTATGAAAAATATAAGTTAAATAGCTGGTCAAGAATGATGGGGAATAAAATTTTCTCCTTTATTCAATGATGGGTAATAATAATTTCACCTTTATATGATGATAGTTGAATTAGAAATTTTTCTATCTTATGAGGTTCTATTCCGAAATTTATATTTATTTAGAGAAGGGGTTATTCAAAAATTCTCCATTATTTTAATATATTTGAACAATAAAAATCCTTAAACTAAATTTTTATTCATTTTTATTTGTAATTTATAATCTAGAAAATACATTCTTGCTAGATGAGTTTTGCAATTTTCGATATAACTTTGCCCCACAAAACTCTTCTAGCAATATATTTTTAAGATTATAAATTACAAATACAAATGAATAAAAAATTTAAAAGATTTTTTATTGTGCACATAAATTAAAATTAGTAAGTATACTTCATAAACATATTTTTTTTAAAATAAATAACCCCTCATCTAAATAAATATAAATTACTGAATTACATCTCATAAGATAGGAAAACTGATCCATTGTCAAAAAAGTTAAAATATATTGTTCATCCATCATTGTATAAATGATTCCATGTCATTCCTGACGTTATCAGCTAGTATCTTTATAAAATTCTAATTTATTGAATAAAAAAAATAATTGCAATTTAAATTATGACAGATAAAATGCATATAATTAATATTTATATGTTAAGACTATGCTATTATAATATTCATTATTACTATCACATTGCCCTTAATAAATTACAATTATTAGATAAAACAGTGTTTGGCCGATTAAAAGATATTTTCAGTTGAATCTTGGATAAGCATCAATTATGGTTAATATTTTACAATCTATGATATAGTATAGTCAGGGATATTTTATATAATGGATGTGCTCCAGCTACAGTTAAAAATGATTTCAAATTATGTGGAATTTGGCCATTTAATCTTATTATTATTATATCCTAGTTTTTTTTCTATTTCTTCGATATATGTATTTATATACACTAGTGGGGGAGAAAAGTTGCACCCACTTACTATCGTTATTCCTCGTCAAAATTTAAATTTTGCATGGATCTTTTAACTTTTTTTCAATTTCGAAGGATTGTAATCGCGACTCTTTAGGAATTTTATTGATTCCTCCCATTTCTCAAGCTATTGGTTTTTTCAAAATTACTATAAAATGGCCGACCATTGGAACCTACAAAAATTACTCAATAGGTGTTTTCCATTCCTTCTCGGAGCTTATTCATA
This sequence comes from Gordionus sp. m RMFG-2023, assembly GCF_954871325.1. Lineage (NCBI taxonomy): Eukaryota > Metazoa > Nematomorpha > Gordioida > Chordodea > Parachordodidae > Gordionus > Gordionus sp. m RMFG-2023. Next base: position 9,502,111 of record NC_088777.1, read on the forward strand.
AAAAAGCATAATTTAATAGTATATCTGTCACATTGATATTGAATATATGAAAGTCCTGAGATATAATTTACCACTTTATTTTATTTCGGAACAGTTATATCTGAGATTTCATTTCTATTCCTCTTGGTTATGTTTCAAATAAATTTTATTTTCTAAAATAAATTATTATAATATTACCCCCCCCCCCCCCCAATATACATATTTAATTTTAGTTTGCGAATAATGAGTTGCCATATTTTTGCATTGAATAATTGTTAAAGAAAAAATTAAACAATTAAAATAGCTTGCTAGGACATGGCTATTGTAAAACGGCTCAATTTCGCTATCTTAAATTCAAATTTTGGCCCCATAATTTTACGCAAACCTCAAAATTTTGTTAATAAAGTCCTTTTTCTACCATCTATGAGCAAAGAAGCCAGGCGTGATTTTTTTTATAATAAATAATTTTTTTCTAACAAAATCAAAAATTCCATAACTAGGAGATTCTGAGTTATAAATTAATATTTTCAAAAATGTTCAATAATTATTAGGTTTTGTTTTGAGGCACCGCTTTTTTATTTTACATTTTTTTATAATAATTATCTTGGGAATAGCTAATGTTAAAAAAGAATATTATTAAATATTAAGCTAGCATATATTTTTTTTAGTTATTAATGATAATAAAAAGTTAAAAAATAAATAAATTCCCAGAGAAAATGTTGAAAATAGGTGTATATATGAATTCAAATCTTTTTCGTAAAAAGTATATCAAGTGAATAGTAAATAATGAAATTTAAATTTAATGGAAATTTAATTCATACAAAAATTAGTGTTATAACTTTCATAAAATCAAAAATGATTTTAACATGTTTTTAATATTCGATTAGAAAGGGGATAATTTCTTTATTTTTATTAAACTTTTTGAAATTTGTTTTTCTTCAAATTTTGGACTTAGCTTAATGTTAGTTTATTTATGCTGTTTTCATTTTCAATAATTAATATTAGATAAAATTAGTAATGATTAATATATATAAATAACAATATACTATAAATATTCTAAAAATATCTAAATATATTAAAGTAACCTTGAAATTTTTTTAGTTATTTGTTTTCAAACTCAAAATAATTGGTAATCAGAAATTTATCAAGATAAATTTCAATAAAGTAAGTCTATATTTTTTTCTTTCTTATTTATAATTATTTTATTTTGGATGTCATAATTTTCTCTAGTTTATCATAAACAAAACCAAAATATTATTAGCTTAAGTTAAATCAAAAAATATGCATTTATATGATTATTAAACAACATTCTTAATGTTTTAACTATGTGGCCTGCTATTTATAATAAGATGATGAGGCCAGATGATTTAACTTTAGTACACCTGATCCATTTATCTATATTTAAAAATTAAAGATATCTATAACAATTAAGCCACAGGCGCTACTCGAAAACAGCACTGTTTAAGCTTCAAGTAAATGCCCAAAAAGTTTAGTAGCAAAATATGAAATGCTGCAACATATTTTTTAGTCACATAGGTTATAGTGATGCAAAATCGCTCCATTTAAGCTGAATTTTAAAAACGGCTAACTCATTATTTTGGCAAAAAAACATTGCCTAAGCTTGTAGATTTTGTTCATAGACGTGTGCTTTATTACGAAATTTCCACTTTTAGGCATTATTTTTGGATAAAATACTTAGTTAGCAACTAAAAAAACTTTCACTTTAAAATTAAATCTGTGCTTATTGAGGAGAAGCAAATAATACTGTGGTATTTTTATATTTGTAAATTTTTGTAAATCTCTTGGCAAAAGCTGTCATAGAATTTTAAATAATTATAAAATTTTAAAATAATTATAAAATCATAAAATATATTGAAGGAATTAAATTAAAGTTTACTTGCTATTATGCTAAAACTTAAAATTAAGAAAGCTATAATTAATTCAATTCTAAGATTTAGCTTATATATTATTAATAATATATAAAATTTATGTTTGCTTGGAAACCTATAGTGATATTTGTTTTTAGAGAATGACTTATATTTTATTTTTTTAAATTAACATAATATACTAATAAAACTGTTTATTTGATAAAGAAAAAATTACAAGAAATATCATTTTTTTAAATTGATTGGATTTGTGTAAAATTTCATCAGTTATAAAATATGGATATAATACTAAAAAATAATTTCAAGGTAACTTTATCTAATATGAAATTTTACTAAAATTTATTTTTAGTCTTTATTATAATTAACCATTGTCTTAACACTAATACATTATTTTTTTAAATAAATATAATTAATTAAATAATGTAAAAATAAAATATTATGGATATATAATAGATTAAATTTTTTCCCTATATTTACTTATTTTACTTTTCATAAAATCACAAAATTATAAAAAAAAAATGTTAGCTTCTTATTTAATAATATTATTAATAGCAACATTATCTTATCTTACTAGCGGTAATTATTACCTTATATTAATTTTTATAATGAAATGTATTTAGAAAAGGTCTGTATTTTAGTATTATCTAACACTATTTACTCTCCTTTTTATCGTAGTAGGAAAAAAAATTATAGCCGGTAAATAAAAAATTGTTCTTCTAAATCACGCCCTCTCAAAAATCATATTTTTCTAAACCCCTTCAGGCCCGATCTAATTATTTTGTCGACTTTTAATAATTTAAAAATAAATCTTTTTATATAATAATAGTAATGATATTCCAAAATAGTGAATAATATAATCGTTTTGAAAATTATTCAAAATCATGTGTGGCTCAAAAATTATTCTAAAAGGATAAATTGGATTAGATATTTTATTTAAAATAATGTGCTTTTCTTAGATGTGGAAATAAATAGCTTTTCCCTATACATCCAAATATCTATATTGAAGCTTTGCTTTTTATACTTTCTTTAGAAAAACTTCATTATTAGTAATTTATTCATAAACCAAAATGATAAGCTGTGGGAAATCTGAACATAATATTTATTTTACATTATTTACTAAAATCAAACCTGTCATTATCACCTATATTGGGAAGATTCCCTATCTAGCCACATATATAATTTTAAATCTAGTTTATCTTATATTTATATCAAGTCTGAGAGTTTTTTTTATTATCCGTTCACTCAACACTTTTTTCGTTTTTGATTAATAATAACATCGATTATTATCATAATATTCATCAAAGGAATATTTATATAGATATAAATGTAAATTTTACTTGATATCATGTTATTACAAGATTCGTTGAAAAACACAATAATAGAATAAACATAGAACTTGATATACAGACTTAAATTTTTTAAAATTATTAATGAATTTGCCGTTGTCCGCTTTTGAGTCACGCCTAATTAATGTTTGCTGTAGAAACTGCTCTGTTTGCATGTGCTAATATTTGATTGTCTTACCCTCCTCCATAGAAAAAAAATTCGGGTTGGCCAATACTCAATTTATAATAACGGCTCCGTCGACCTCAGTCTAAAATGAGACAACTTTTTTTCATATAAGTTAATTTGTGACCACCTATATAAATTTATTAAAGTGTTTAAGTTTAGCAGAAAAAAGTTAATAATAAAAACATTTAAATGTATTAATTTTTCTGGCCAACCACGAGCCATCCGCATATGTGACTTTGGTATAAATAGAATAAAACTAAAATTCTCATTAATCTCTCTTTATGGAATAATCTAAATTAATATTTTATTATAGGAGAAGCCGATCCAGGGCTTTTAGACGAGCGAATTGAAAGTAATGCCTACATTAGATATCATGGTAAGAGTTATAATCTAATATATTATTAATTTTTCTTAAGGAATTGAAAATTTTTGTGCCAATAGATGTCAAAATTCTAACAATGAACATTGTAGAGTTTGCCAACCGAATTCACAGAAATAATCAAAATAATACCATGAATTTGTTAACATATTATTATATAATAAAGTCATTTTTTATTAAATATAATTCATAAAAATTGATAATATTATATAAACGATTTATAATTATATATATATGATTATAATTAAATATTGAATTTTTAATAAATTGGGCCAGTGAAATTATTATAGCCTGAAATGAAAAAGTATGAATAAGAACCAAGTAAACCACATTCTAACGACCGATTTTAATTGTTTTATTTTTTTGAAACAATTTTTTCTATTCAAAAACTTAAATAATTAGAGTTAAATTGGAATTAATTTAAATAAAATATCTTTAAAACTAAATCAATTAGTGGTATAACATATAGAACAGACATAACTGTTCCGGAAACATGGATAAAATATATATCTCAGGATTACCATAGACTGCCAGTGATACATGTACACTCTTAAAATGTGCTCAGTTATTTTGAAAAAAACAAACGAATGCCCCCGATAAAGGGATTCTGAGGAAGAAATGACGAAAATTTTAATTGAATTGTTTTAATCTAATAAAAAAAATTAAACTTATAACAAAATTTTGTAAAATTTAATATCGAAATGTAGATATATCTTGTATTAACCTAATAAAATTAAAAGTCAGATGTTTATAGAATAAATTTAAATATTATTTTTAGCAATTTTGTGAAAATAAAAAGATATATTTATATAAAGTTTAAACAAATTTTATAATTTGAAGTAAATCCTAAGAATAAATTTACTAAATGTCATATTAATAGTTTTATACATTGATTTAAACAATTAAGTTATATGATATTTTTTAAACTCTCGTGCATATACAACAAAAATGTGATGATTTATGTTTTTTTATAAAGGGATTTTATTTCGAGGTGTTATTTTCTTGGGGTTTTATTGGATATCATTTTTTAGATTTACTTTTCCAATTGCCTGATATTTTAATATCTATGGGAAAACAACTTGTAACTAATTGATAAAACGAGTAGCTCGTAATATAAAACCTTTATACTAAGGGGTGGGGATATCATAGCTTCATATAAATTATAATGGGTTTAGTTTCTTTATATCTTACTATGAGTATTAGGCACTACTATTTTCAGAACAGAAGTGATATCAATTTTTAATAAGCTGCTTTAAATTCAATTTTAATTTGTAACTAAAAGCCCCACCCCTCCAAATTTTATTCTTTCGTCTTCTAATTCTATAACTATACCTCATAAATTTCTCTTCTTACATTTAAAAAATTCAGCAGAATCAATAATGTATGAATAAATAAAACTTAGTCATACCTTTCCACCAGCACGAAGTGATTTTGTTCACAAACTATACTGGTTGTAAATCTTTGAAATCTAGTGTGACTTTTCTTTCTCATTGCGAGCATTTATCTTGTTAAAATTAAAACTGGTTTTAGCCTGCCAGCATAACATAATCTTTGAAAGATTTATGTAGCTAGCCTATATGATGTCCTAAGGATATTTCATAAATCAGTTTAATCTGTTTTAAAATCTCGCACAGATATTTCTCCTTGAGTGTATGAATGGTTCTTTTAAATTGGGCATTCTTTTGTCTTGAGGTGATATAGTGTTGACTCAGGCGCGTGAAGATCTTAATTTGCAGAAATTTATTTAAATAAATAATTAAGAAGGGCTAACCATTTTATATATTTTCTGAAGTAATACTTTTTATGTAAGTTATTCAAAGAAGAAAATATTCATTCATTGGTATAGAAGTAATAATGGGTAGAGTTGCCAAAATATATAATCATTTTAATATATATGGAAAATATTCCATAATGTGTTCGATATTATACAAAGCATCTCTACCGTTTTTTGGAACATAATTAACAATAATTAACTTTTTGTATCAGTTTGCATTCAACTATAAATACATCATGGGATACTTCAATATACTTACGATAGAAATTTGCTAAATATTTAATTGTTTCTCTATCAAGATTTGAAATAGATTCGGAAGGCTTCTTCGATAATAATATTTTCATATTTGTAGATGCTGCTTGATGAATCAAGAACCTTACATTCATTTAAGTCATAAAAGAATCCAAGAAGGAAATTAAAAGATTTATTTTCTAGTATTCTTCAATTGACACTAGATTAATATAATAACGATGTTCTTGTCTTGCTGCGAATCGAAAATGGCTAAGTTTAATTATTACTGCACTTTGTAATTGAGGAAGGGCGTAAGATTTCCGGGGAGAAAGGATTTAATTTTATATAAATTTGAACTTGCTAATGAACTTGTCTTTATTTTATTTTTTGATTGTAAAAATACATGCAAATAATTACAATTACAAAGTATTTGAAAGGAAAAACTATCAATTTATAATGTTACATATCATTATTTTGAAGGCCATGGTATTCTCTAGTTAATCATATACAAAACCAAAATTATTATTATCTTAAATCAAATCAAAAATATGAATAATATAATTATTAAAAAAACATTCTTGTTGTGAGCCTTCAATTTATTCTCAGATGATGAGGTCATATATTTTAACTTTAGTACCTTAGTCTTTAGGGAAATTTTTAAATAGGTTTTATATGAGTTTTTTCTTTTCCAAAAAATATCATCAGATAAAAGAAGATGATAACTTATGAAAAGCGGACTTTAAGTCTTATTTTTAATATAGAAGGTAAAATTAGAGCAATTACATATAACCCAAAGATTTTTTTTTGATTTTTTATAAAATAAAAAATACAATATTTTAGTTTCAACACTTAATCCTATTTTATTTGAATTATTTAACCAGTTATATGGTAAGACTATACCAAATATCAAAAAACTAATTAATTTCTTCTCGCATTGTTAAATTAGATATTTATACATATAATTTATATTGTTAAACTAATTAGATGGTTTTAAAAATTGTATTATAACATTATAGTGCTCAACAGTAACTTACCACCAAGATTTCTTTGATTCAATCAATGATGAAATTACTTATCTCAATCAAATATATTTTTAAATAGATATTGCTGCAAAACAATCATAATACAAGAACTTTATTGTGGCTTGCTCAACTTACCACCAAGATTTCTTTGATTCAATCAATGATATTCCTGCACAACAATCATTAATACAAGAACATTATTGTGGCTTGCTCAACACTAACATACCACCAAGATGTCTTTGATTCAATCAATGATGAAAATACTTATCTCAATCATATATAGTTTTAAGTTAATTTATCTACTTGATTTTAAAAATATTTTTAAACATTCCAAAATTCCACAATCATTTAAACCTCAAATTTTAATAAATTTTTCAAAAATATAGATTTTAAGTTAGTTTGTATTATATTTTTTAAAATATAAATTTTTATTTAAACATTACTCAATTATTCTTAATACAACAAAATTTAAATTTTGAATTTAATTTTATAACTTTTATTTATTTATTTTTTTTTTTATATTATTTTTAAAAAATAATATTTTTGAAAAGTTATTCATTTATACATACCCCCTACCCTCTTCTCCTTTTTTTTTTATTCTTCTAAAATGGGTATGTCAAGCATTTGTAATGCCTGCCATAGAAATATAGCCTTGACCCAAGCTATTTGTTTTTATAAACATGGGCCCAGGTCAAAACCATGTATAAACTCTGGTAAACCCCCTTCAAATGAAATTTTGTACAACAAAATTGAAACAACCCCCATTGTAATTCAAAATTTTTATCCTGATTTTTATGAGAATTTTTTAAAGTGGGAAAAGCCACCAACCTTAATCCACCTACCCCTTAAATCAAGGTCTTTAATTTCTAATTTTTTAACAACACTTATTATGGAAGTTAATTCAAATTTAAATTCCCTTAAAGCTTGGGAGAATCTTTTAACCTTTCCTTTTAAAGTCTTAATTAAACCTACAGATAAAAATAAAAAAACTATTTTGCATGAAAGTATAAAATATAAAATAGACCATTTTTATGATTTAGAAATGGAAAATTACGTTCCTGATGTAAGGGCTACATCTGATTTTGCCCATAAATGTAAAATTATATCAAAAAAAATAGACCAAGGGGACGTATGTGGAGCTCTTAAATTAGCTTCATCTAATGATAAATTGGCTCCATTTGATGAACATACTTTTACTTTATTAAAAGAATTGCACCCTCAGGCTTTTCCTGAAGATCTTCCCATCCCTATAAAATCTAACTTAATCGAAATAGGTAAGGAAGAATTAATTAAAACAGTTTTATCTTTTAATAAAAACTCTGCAGGGGGAATTGACGGTTTTCGCCCCTCTTATTTCCAATTTTTAATTAACCCTAAAAATCCTTATCAAGATTCATTTGTAAATTCATTGATAATACTTAGTGAAAATAAATTGAACAATGATTTACCTAGTCAAATTCACCAAATTATTTTTGGCGCAAGATTAATTGCTTTTTCTAAGCCTGATGGTGGAGTTCGGCCAATTGCAATAGGGTCTTTTTTTAGGAGACTTTTAGCTAAGATAATCGTTGAGCGCATCAAACCTGATGCTTCAAAAATGTTCCAAACATATCAACTAGGCTTTGGTACTAAAGGGGGATGCGAAATAGCAGCTCACTCTCTTCGCATATATATCGAAGAGGTATCACGTCATTTCGGCGCGGAAAATTCGGCGCACGACAATTCGGCGCAGAAAACTCGGCGCGGCGTCAATTTACGGCGCATCGTCAATTCAGCGCGGCGACAACTCGGCGCAACGTCAATTCAGCACGGCGACAACTCGGCGCAACGTCAATTCGGCGTGGCGTCAATTCAACGTGGCGTCAATTCGGCGCCACATCAATTCAGCGCAACGTCAATTCGGCGCGTCGTCAATTCGGCGCGTGTATCTATTACAGTTTGCAATTTATTATAAATTTATTAGCATAAAAAAAGGATGATTAAATAGAAATGATTTTGAATGTTGGTCATATTAATTATTTCTTCGTATTTTTTTTTATAAAAATCTCAATTTTATTTATTAAATGTGTAATATCAATAAAATAAATTAACAACCAATATTTATACCGATTTTCTTGCGATTTATTCCTTTTGTTCAATAATTTTATAGAATTCAATCGTTATTTTTCTCAATAAATTTTATAATCTAAATTAAACATAAAATCCAAATCTCCTTTTTCTTTTTTTCCCCGCCTAACTTTAGACAAATTAATAAATAGAATTATTTATCTTAAAATTTTGTCCTTTTTTTTCATTTTAAAAGTCTGTAAAAAAACTTTAATATTTTTCATTTCCTTCCGTAATTTAATCTTTATTTTCCATAATTTAATCATTGTAAATTGAGAATTCCTATTTAAAGGTAAATATTAATAATCTTATTTTTGTATATCATTTATAATTTTTTATTTTATAGTTTTACTTTTATTTTTAAGAATGCCTTTAAATTATGTCATAAGTGAACGTGGATCAACACAATTAGTTCATGATCAATACATATTCAGGAAAGAAAGAATTATAAATCAAAAAACAATATGGAAATGTGTAGAGGCTTATAAATTATTGGAAGGTAGACCTACCCGTTGCAAAGGACGATGCCACACATTAAATGAAGAGGTAATTCTTCATATTGATAATCATAATCATGTGATAGATGGTATAGAGGTCTTAAAAACCGAATGCCTAAATAACATTAAAAAACGGGCTATTGAGGTGACTGGTACACCTCAAAAAATTATAAGCATTGCAATAGCAGAGGGTTCCCCATCCCTTCATGCTGCCCTTCCGCCCATCACGTCAATAAAACGAACCATCCAGCGAGCTAGATCGCTCATGGAGTTCTCCATTACCTACCCCGACAAACAGTTATGATCTAGATTTACCTGATATCTATAGAAAAACATGTTCGGGGTTGTCATTCCTTCAATATGATAGCAAGCATCTGCTACCGGAACTACCAATAGCTACAAGAATTTTGATATTCGCCACTGCCCAAAAAACCTTGAGATTGATGGCGGAAAAGCAGTCACTGGTATGCGAGATGGCACGTTTAAGACAACCCCCTTAATTTTTACCAACTTTGGACCCTCCATGTCCTATATAATAAAACAGTTATACCCACAATTTTTGCGCTATTACCGGATAAAACCCAGATTACATACATAAGGGTCTTGGATGAGATAAAAAGATTACAAAACAATATAAATCCTATATCGGTAATGATCGATTTTGAGCAGGCTGAAATAAATGCCTTTACACATTCATTTCCATCGATAACAATAAGAGGCTGTTTTTTTCCATATGACTCAAGCAATTTGGAGGCACATCCAAAGTGATAGCGAAGTATTATCTCATTATTTAGATAGAGATGCGGGAAGTGATTGGTCTATAAAAATTAGACAAATGGTGTCACTTGCATTTGTTCCCGTGGAGGACATGTTTGATGCCTTTTATGGGCTATTACACACACAATTCTATCAAGACAATGAGAAGTGTCTTGGACAAAACTATGGACAAACTTATAACATATTACGAAGCCACCTGGATTGGCAAGATTCTTTATAATGGAGATAGACAAGAACCAAGGTTTCCAATTCCCATTTGGAATCAATACGCTGCTACATTGGAGGGAATCCCAAAGACAAATAATGCAGTTGAAGGTAATTTTTATTAAAAATTTGCTATCTTTTTAATCATTATTACACAATATTTTTTATAATTTACTTTGCAATTATTTTCTAAAGGTTGGCACAGAGCATTCTCATCTCTGCTATCATCGCACCATCCCTCTATTTGGAAATTTTTAGATGCTCTACGTTTAGAACAATCGTTAACCGAAGCAAAAATTGAACAATATATTTCTGATACGCAACCCCCGAGATCAAGAAAGGTGTATCGGGATACAGCTGAAAATATTATAATCTGACTATGTAAATCGCCCGATTAATGATTATTTAAGGGGGATCGCATATAATTTTAATTTACAAACAAATTATTGTTATCTATTTTTTTTAAATGTTCTTTTAAACATATTTTTGGCATGTTTTATATCATGTTTTATATAGTATATTTGTATTTTCTATAGTCATTTTATATATAAATAAAAAAATTGTGCGTTAATTCGTTTTTGATTATTTTATAATAGAAAAAATTAGTTAAACATAATATATATTTAAAATGATTAATAGAATTATTTTAAGGATTTTTAATAAATCTAAAAAATGAATCAGTCTTAATTTGAATTTTATTGGATCAACATTAGTGTTGTTAAACGTCCGATTTGGGTCGATTAAGATTTTTAGCCATAATAACATGTAAGATTAGAGATAAAAGTCCAAACTTTTCTTACATTTGGCTGCAAAAATCTCTCGCTTCCCATAATATTGGCTACTAATCAAAATAGGGGAGACTTGGGGTTAGGTACCGGGGCTTGGCAAACCACTTAATCTCATCTTAAAATTAAATACACCAGAATGTTAAAATTTTATCATAATATAGTTTTTATTAGTCAACGTCTATAGATAAATAAAATCTTTTGAAATAATTATTAAAAATTTTTATTTAAGAAATAAAATATTGATGAAGTTTTTATAATTTGGGTTATAATTTGGAAAGTTTTATGAGTATTTATTATATCCAGAAATTAGCAGGAGCTTGCTAAACCATACCCGTCAGTTATGGCAGTTAATAATGAAAAAAAATACAAAATGTTTATTAAATTAAACAAAATTAAGTTTCAATTTTTATATATAACTTGCCTTAATTTACCCGCTATTGGGGCTTGTTGGACAAAAATTGTTCTTTTACAAAAGGTAAAATTGCAAAAAAAAATGATTTATATTCTTAAAATTTTTTATAAGGAATTTTTATAGAGTATAGTTTTAGGTATCTAATCATATATTTTTTTATAATATCTAAAAAACCAGGAGCTATGTAGCCAATTTTATAAAAATCAGTCCCACTGACCCCAGTCTCCCCTACCTTATAATGTTCCAGCAAAGAAATCGGCGGTATAAATATTGGTTGTTAATTTATTTTATTGATAATACACATTTAGTAAATAAAATTGAGATTTTTTTGTAAAAAAAAATACGAAGAAATAATTAATATGACCAACATTCAAAATCATTTCTATTTAATCATCCTTTTTCATCCTTTTTTTTATGCTAATAAATTTATAATAAATTGCAACTGTATTAGATGAGCGCCGAAGATTGACGCCGCGCCGGGTCGAGCGTTGCGCTGAGATTGACGTTGCGCCGAATTGTCGCCGCGCCGGAATTGACGTTGCGCCGAGTTGTCGCCGCGCTGAATTGACTGTTGCGCCGAGTTGTCGCCGCGCCGGATTACGACGTTGCGCCGAGTTGTCGCCGCGCTGAATTGACGATGCGCCGAATTGACGCCGCGCGGAATTGTCGTGCGCCGAATTTTCCGCGCCGAATTGACGTGGAACCTATCGAAGATCCTCCTCCAGACGCCGTAGTCTGTAAGCTCGATTTTAAAAATGCTTTTAATTCTTTATCCAGAAAAACATTTTTGAACATTTTTTATAAAAAATTCCCAGTTTATGCAAGATTTATTGAACAGTCTTATGGCTGCTTGAACCCCTCTCAAATTCGGGGAATATACAATTCCTTCTGACGAGAGTGTTCAACAAGGAGACCCTTTGGGCCCTCTGATCTTTAGTTTAGGTATACATAACCTAGTTCATTGTCTAAAATCCTCTTTTAATTTAGATTTAAACATATGGTATCTAGATGATGGTACCATTTGCGGACCTTCTAAAAATATTCTTGCAGCGATAGAATATATAGAGAAGAATTCTCTAAACATAGGCCTTACTCTAAATAAATCTAAATCGGAAATATGCTTTTTAAATTCAAATACTCTCAAAGTCCAAGGGTTTAAAAACATCAAAAAAAGTTAAATTAATCTTCTAGGTTCACCTTTAAGCAGTTTTTCCAACTGTGAGGTGTTCGTGGAAAAATTTTTCGAAGGCTTATCAGGACTTGAAACTATTTTAAACGAAATTCCTTCACACCAGAGCTTTTTTCTTTTAAAAAAATATTTATTTTTACCAAAGATTGTACATATTTTTAGATCTTCTTCCTTTTTTTTAAATAATGAAATTATTAATCGTGTTCATGAATTTTTTAGAAGTTTATTAGAAAATATTTTAAATATTAAATTGGAAGATTTTAATTGGGGTTTCTCACAATTACCCTCGAAAATGGGTGGTTTAGATTTATATCCTTTAAACCTTCTATCTCTTTCCTCATTTTTGGCATCACGTTTGATGAATAACGCCATGATATCTTCTTTTATCTCTCTTAAAGATAACCTTTTAAACTCAGCCTTGACAGCCTGGGTATCTTTAGCTCCACCTGAAGCTCTCTTACCCACGATCTTAACACACCAATCTATTTTCGAACCATTAATAAAAAAATTTTTTAAATAATCTCATCAAACCCCCCTTTGGAGTATATTCAACTATTACAGAATGCTGACTGTACTAGTGGTTATGAATGGTTGGAAGCATTACCAAGTCGTAACCTAGGTAACCTCTTATCAGATGAACAATTAAGAGTTGCCATAGGCCATCGACTTGGATGTAACATTGTTCAAACACATTCATGCATCAAATGTAAAACATTAGTTGACTCCAAAGGGAGACATGGTCTAAATTGTATATATAGTCAAGGCAGGCATGCAAGGCATGCAGCAATTAATTTAGCTATTAGCCGTTCTCTTACCAGGGCCCGAATACCAAACATCCTGGAGCCTACAAATTTATCGTTAGGTGATGGCTTAAGACCTGATGGCTTAACTTCCGTGCCTTGGTCATTAGGGAAATCCTTAATTTGGGACTTCACATGCGTATCTTCTTTCCCAAAAAATTTAAATTCTAATCCGGTTGATATAGCCGAGAAAAAAAAACAATGAAATATTCCAAATTCACAAATTATATTTTTACACCGATTGTTATCTCTTCCCTTGGACATATGCCAAGTGGAACTTTAAAGTTTTTAAAAAATATAGGGGATAAGATAAGAGCCCTTACATCAGAACCTAAAGAATTTTATTTTATAAAACAAAACCTTCAAATCACAATTTTAAAATATAATTACGCATGTTTTTTGGGAACTTGTAGTCCCACCTCGGTTTTTATATAATATTGTTTTATTTTATTTTATATTTGATGTGAGAAAACTATATATTAAAAAATTTTTAAATAAAAGAAAAATCAATTGAAAAAAAAATAAAAAAAAAATATATGTTTGTTTTCCTAAACTCGTAATTCTATTTCTTTTAGAGAATAACCTTTTTGATATTTTATTTTTTTTAAATTAACATAATATAGTAATTAAAATGTTCTTCTGATTAAAAAAATTTTTAAGAAATAATATTGCTTTAGAAGATTTGTTTTTAAATTTTTTCAGTTTTGTAAGATTTGGCCACAATAAATAAAATATAATTTCAAGGTAACTTTATTTTATATGAAATTTTAGTAAAATTTATTTTTTAGTCTTTATTACAAATTAATCAATGTCTTAAAATCTATAAATTTTTTTTGTAAATAAATAAATTTACTTAAATAATGTAAAAATAAAATATTCTGATCTATATAAAATAAATTAAATTTTTTCCCTATATGAACTTATTTTACTTTTCATAAAAATCACTAATATATAAAAAAAATGTTAGCGCCTTATTTAATAATATTATTATTAGCAACATTATCTTATCTTCCTAGCGGTAATTATTACTTTTTATATTAACCAATTTTTATAATTGAATGAGATGAGGTCTGTATTTTAGTATTTTTTAACACTATCTACTCTCCCTTTCAGGGTAATGGGGAAAAAAAAATTGATTTCTAAATCACGCCCCCTCAAAATTTATATTTTTCTAAATCACGCCACCTCAAAAAAATTATATTTTTCTAAACCCCTTCACACCTGATCTAATTATATTTACGACTTTATAAATTTAATTGAAATGTTTTTATATAATAATAGTTATGTTTATATTCAAGAATAGTGAATAATATAATTGTTTTGGAAATCATTTATAATCATGTGGGAGCCAAAATTTTCTGAAAATGATAAATTGGAGGGGATATTTTATTTAGAACAATGTGAAATTTTGGTAGATTGTGGAAATAAATACCTTTTCCCCTGTACATCCAAATATTTATATTGAAGCTTTGTTTTTTTATACTTTCATTAGAATTTATTCTTAAACCAATGATAAGCTCTCAAAAATCTGAATATAATATTTATTCTACATTATTTACTAAAATCTAACGTAGTACCATTATCACCTATATTGGGGAGATTCCCTATCTAACCACATATATGTATTTAAATCTAGATCATCTTATATTATTAAGTCTGAGAGTTTTTTTTATTATGCTTTAATCAACATTTCTCTCGTTTTTGATTAATAATAGCATCGGTCATTATTATAATAATAATCAAATGAATATTAAGATTGATATAAATGCAAATTTTTATTAATATTACAACATTCGTTGAAAAACACAATCTATGATTCGGAACTTACTATACTTATTTAATTTTTTTTAAAATTATTAACGATTTTGAAGTTTGATCCGCCTTTGAGCCACGCCTAATTAATGTATTTTCTAGAGACGGTTCTGTTTGCATGTTCTAATATGTTATGGTCTTCCCCGGATCCAATGGGAAAAAAATTCGGGCCGGCCAATACTCATTTTATAATTTTGTCGTCTACCGCAATCTTAAAAGGGACAACTTTTTTGCATATAAGTTAATTTGAGACCACCTATATAAATTTGTTAATTAGCAGAAAAGAGTTATAATAAAAATATTAAAATTTTTTGACCAAGGACCATCTTGCACCATGCATGTCACTGGTATAAATAGTATTTTAAACAATCCCATTAATCATTCTTTTTAGAATAATCTAAATTTATATTTTATCACAGGAGAAGCCGATGCAGGGCTTAGAAGCGCCCGATTTGAAAGTAATGCCATTGGATATCATGGTAAGTGTTATAATCAAATATATTATTAAAAACATTTTCTTTAGGAATTGAAAATTTGTGTGCCACTAGATGTCAAAATTCTTTCAATTACCGATGTAATATTTGCCGACTGAACCCACAAAAATAATTAAAATAATAACATGAATTTGTTAAAAGTTATAATATTATAATATAATAAAATCATTTTTTATTAAATGTAATTCATAATAATTTAATTTACGATAATATTATACATACGATTTATAATTATATATTAAATAATAATTATATATTGAATTTTTTATTGTGGGTGATTATAAAATATTATAATATCATGCATGAAAATAACTCAAAATTGAGAGTGTTCTAACGAGGAAAAATTAATATATTTAAATCTAGTTTTTATTTATAAATTTAGTGGAAATTAATCAATTAAAATCCACTTCTAACTCAAAAATCTTAAAAATGTCAAATTCTAGACGAGATACCTTAATATTCAATATTAATTAGAATAACAAGACTGTATAAAATTCCACAATTAAATTTAATTGAGCCAGTTACACAAATTACGAAAAATACATATAATATGGTTTTTAAAATCCTATATGATAGTTTTTAAAATCCTATATGATAGTTTTTAAAATCCTATATAATAGTTTTATATGGGCCTATAAAAACTTGTTTTAAAAAATATTTAAGCCTGGCCTAAAATTTTTTTATTAAAAATACCAGGGCCTAGCCGAATATAGTAAATCGTCATTATTATATATAAAAATTAAAAATAATTTATATATTTTTTAAAACACATATTAATGTGGGTTTTTATTTAAACCTTTGATTTAATAAATGATTCATTTTGGTTAGTGCTAACGTCTATGAAATTAACATAGATTTTTATATTTTTATATAGCTTATCCTTTTATTGTAAATTGCATACGTTTTTAAATCGTAAATATATTATATATGTTGTATTGGGATATGGAATCATGTGGGATTCGGAATCCCAACGTGGGGATTCAAGATCTTGAATCTCCACGTTTTATTAGGGATCTTTTTAAAAAAATATTTAAAAAATATTCCGAATCCCCATAAAAAAAATAAAATATAATTACTTTTTCTTCTCTTTTTTTGCGGCTGGCACCATATAATTAAAAGGCCAAAATAAGGGATTTAAAAAGAGAATTTAAAAAAAAGTAAATAGTATAAAATTAAGGCATATAATAAATAAGGGATGAGGTTAAGACATTTTTGTTTTAAAAAATATTAATTACTTTTTCTTCTCTTTTTTTGCAGCTGGCACCATATAATTAAAATGCCAAAATAAGGGATTTAATAAGAGAATTTAAAATAGTATAAAATTAAGAAATATAATGAATGAAAAGGGATGAGGTTAAGACTTTTTTGTTTTAAAAAATATATTTATAAAAAATCCGAATTATTGCAACAATTATTCAATGCAATATGGCATTTCGTTGAACATTTAAGCAGGAACCGATAACGGTTCAGTTTGGTTATGGTACGGTTTAGTATATAAAAAATTATAATGGTTACGTTTTGGTTACGGTTCTTGAGTAGAAATTTATAAAAAGGTTCCGTTCGGTTCAGCTAATTATAAAGGTTCATTATGGTTAGAAATTTTTTTTTATTGAAGCAACACCATCTTCTAATTTATTTTTATTATAAGCATCTAAAAAAAATATATAAGATTCAAAATAAATTTTTAAATATATTATTTGAACTTATAAGTTATATATTTTCAAGTATAAATGGATTCCTTTTTGTTCGTTGTGACGATAACACAAAAAGCTCTTTCTACAGAAACTTGTGTTGCGGGAACTGCCAGTACTATAACAGCACGTTTATATAATTCTGATTCACATTATTTCCATTTCTAAAATATAAAAACTTAACCGGTTTAACCGTTTTTTATAAAGGTTCTTTTTACTCCTTCAAAAAATAATTATATCGGTTCGGTTACGGTTAGATATTTATAACAAAAAAAAATTTTTTTTAAAAAAATATTTAGGGGATTCGGATTCTCTTTTTTAAAAAAACAATTAAATTATATTTTTTTGCCGCCTGGCTGGCACCAGTTTATTTTTTAGAGATATTTAATATGTATTACTTTGCTTATCGCTTTAACACATATTATAAATCCAAATTTTTACTTAGAAAAAGTAGAATGTCTATTTTTTTTATTTCAATTGTGTACGCCTTTTCTCTAATAGGCGATTGGCTACAGAAAACCTTTTACTAGAAGCCGAATTTGCCAGGGCTGACAAAATTTTACTCTCTAATTTTCTCAAAAAAGGAAATATTTTCTACTTCCAAAACTTCAAAATATTGCCATTGTTATTTGTTTTATTTTTTAAAATTTTATTGATAATATTGATATTGGTATAATTTTTAAAAAATGATAAAACACTAAAATATTAAAACTATATAAAAATATATAAAAATATGTAAAAATATGTAAAAAATATGTAAAAATATGTAAAAATATATAAAATTACTAAATAAAAATATATATTGGTCCTTAGCCTTTTTTAAAAAACATTTTGATAATCTCAACTTAAAATTTGTTCGTTGTTATAAATAATGTAGTTTTAACAATCTCTAAATGAGTCTGACCTTATTTGGCTCAAGATACATAGTATTTTCCATATTTATAATTGATTTTTAAAAAAGGCTAACTTACATCCAGAAAAATAAACCATTATAATTTTATATATACTGAACCGTAACCAAACTGAATCGTTATAAATGTTCGAGTCCCTGCTTAAATGTTCAATGAAATGCCATATTGCATTGAATAATTGTTAATTCGGATTTTTTTATAAATATATTTTTCAATATTTTTTGAAACAAAAATGTCTTAACCTCACCCCTTTTCATTCATTATATGCCTTATATTTATACTATTTGCTTTTTTTTAAATTCTCTTTTTAAATCCCTTATTTTGGCCTTTTAATTATATAGTGCCAGCCGCAAAAAAAGAGAAGAAAAAGTAATTATTTTATTTTCTATTCATGGGGATCGGAATATTTTTTTAAATATTTTTAAAAAAAGATCCCGAATAAAAACATGGGGATTCAAGATCTTGAATCCCCACGTTGGGATTCCGAATCCCACATGATTCCATATCCCAATACGACATATATATATATTGAAAAATAAAAAGTTTAATATTTCTAATAAAAAAAATCGATATTCGCGGAAAAATGATACTTAAATTATAGAAATATTAAATTAGTATTTATAATTAGCAGACATCGATAGCTTCGATTAACCTATCTTGCAATATGTCTATTAAGGCAATGATGAATTGATTTTTTTTAATACCAGAGTATCTTATGTCTTCCATCAATATTATTAATCCAAATTTCTTTATTTCCCAAGTTATATGTTTAGAAATTTTAAATAAATATTCATCTATAAATTATAAAAGAGAATTAGAACCTACCAAGCATATCCTTGCTAGAATTGGCTGAATTTTTGAAATGCGATGCCTCATAGTTAATTCAAACCTATATAACACCGAAGACTGCTAGACATCTATCGCATATGCAAAACCTTTCCTATCTTTAGCAAATGAATGCCTAATTAAGACGCTATTTGATCCAACGACTTTTGATTCTTAAACTGGATATATAATCTATATTTTGTGTCAATAAATTGGACCTACTCTGATCGTTTAAAATATATAAATATCTAAAATAAATATATTTATATAAGATATTATCTAAATGCTCTCTTGCTTTGTTTATAAAATAATTTTATCTTTTTCATCTCCATATAACACATACACGGCTAGTCAAATCTGATAAAATCACAGCCCATGTTTCTATTGGATATTTTTTAAAAACCGATTAAAAAAGGGGGTTAGTTGGTAAAAAAAAGTGCACATTAATATACTAACATTTTGTTTAATTCATGATAAAAAAAAATTAATAATATATTTTTTTTAATTTTTTAGTGGGGGCTACATGATGTTCCCTATTTTTTTTTAATCACGCGTCCCCCTTCCCTAAAGTCTTGTTCTTATGAATAAATCAGAAAAAATATTTGTCATAGAAAATTGTTTTGGTCTGAATTAAATTATAATAAATAAATATATCAATTTATTTATGGCAAATTTTATTATTCGTACGAATGATAAGATCAAATACAAATAATAACTTTTCGATTCGTATTCCACCTTGAAGGGAACGATGATGGTTAATAATTTAAAAAAAAATTTGATCATGATTAGAAAATAATATATAGGACATGTGGTTAGTTTTTTTGTACAAAATTATGTTAAATTTTTTATCACAAAGTTACCGAAGATATTTTATAGATATCTAATTGGGAATGACATTAATATTACTATAAAAAAGTTAGAGCGAATTCGCGGCGAAGATTACAAAAATACAGTATATTTTGTATGCATTGCCGCGAATTCGCACTAACTACGAATTCAGGATTAGACTCTAATTATAAAAAATATATTACTGGAATGGTAAAACAAATATTATTCAAGATAATATAAAATTTAATATATGTGATAAGATAGGGAATCTTTCCAATAAGGTGATAGCGACACGTTGATTTCAGTAAATAATGTAGAATAAAATATAATACTAAGATTTATAAAAGCTTATCATTACATTAATAATGAAGTGTTAGAGAGAATATTAAAAAACAACTCTTCAATATAAATATTTTTTGGATTGGGGCAAAGGCATTTCCACATATACTTTACTCATCATTTTAAATATATTATCTCCTTCAATTTATACTTTTCAGAAAATTTTCTGTTCACACATGATTTTGAATGATTTTTTAAGCGAATATATTAGTCACTATTCATAAATATAAAATAATCTTTTTGAGAGGAAGTGATTTAGAAAACATTTTTTTTTACCTGGCGTGAATTTTCTTTCCATTATTGCGAAAGAGAGAGTAGATAGTTATAAAAAATACTAAAATATAGACCTTCAAATACATTCCATTCATAAAAACTGGTTTATATAAAGTAATAATCACCACTAGGAAGAGAAGATAATGTTGTTAGTATTATTAAATATGAAGCTAATATTTTTTATATTTTAGTGATTTATATGAAAAATAAATAAATAGATATAGGAAAAATTTTTAAATTTATTTTTATATAGATCATAATATTTTATTTTTACATTATTTGAAGAAATTTATTTATTTAAAAATAGATGAATTTTTTTATTTGTTGTACAATAATTGACAATAGAAATTTTATAAGCAAAAATCTAATTAATTAAAAAAATGTATCGCATATATATATTTTTATCACTTTTATTACTATATATGTTAATTTAAGCTAATAAAATATAAAAACGGTTATTCACTAAAAACGAAAATAGGATACAGGTTCCACAAAATCGAGCATAATTATATTTTAAAATAAATATTCGTATTTTTTATTTTAGAAAAAAAATAAAAAAATTCTTTGGGTTTTAATGTAATCGCTAAAATTTTACCGCCTATATTAAAAATAATAAACTTAAAGATCCGCTTGTCACATATCCAAGGGTAGAGATAACGGTTGCTATAAAGACATAATTTGTTAATTAAAAGTATTTTCCTTCATCTGCCCCTATTTTTTGGAAAGGAAGAAACGCATATAAAATCCTTATCAACCAATGTTTCAAAGTTAAAATATCTGGCCTCTGGTACCCACCTGATAATAAATTAATAAGCTCCATAGTTGAAAGAACAAGAATATTGTTTAATAATCATACTATTCATATTTTATGATTTGATTTTAGGTAATAAAACTTTCGGTTTTGTTTTTAATTAACTAAGAAAGGCATTTCCAAAATTTTTTAATAGTAATTTGTTACATTATAAATTGATTTTTTTTCTTTCGAACTTTGTATTAGTAATTTATAATTAAATTTAGCAATTTTCAACTTGTAGCAAGACAATTTTTTATTGTTCTAATATTAATGTATAGAAGAATACTAGAAAATAAATATCTTTATCTCTTTCTTAGAATCTTTTACGACTTGTAAGGTCTTGATTAATCAAGCAGCATCTACAATTATGCAAATATTATTATCGAAGAATCTTTCTAATCTATTTCATATTTTGGTAGAGAACAAATTAAATATTTAGCAAATTTCTATTGTGAGGATATTGAATTATCCCATGATGCACTTTATATAATTTCGAACACATTTTGAACTTTTTCCTAATTTATAAAAATGATTATAAATTTTGACAACTCTACTCATTATTACTTCTACCAATAAATGAATATTTTCTTCTTTGAAGTATAAAAACATGCATAAAAAGTATTACTTCGAAAAATATATTAAATGGATTAGCCCTTTGTTAGATTTTCATTTTTAGAATATTGTAGGTAGGGGAATTGGGGGGGGGGGTTCAGTTTCAAATTAAAACTGATATAATTCAGCTCATTAAAAAATGACTTCTATTTGAAAGTATTAGTGCTTAATACTCCCAGTAAGATATAATGAAACTAGACCCATTATATTTTATATGAAGCTTTTATATTCCTCCAAACCTTAGGGTTATAAAGGTTTTATATTACCCGCAACTCGTTTTATCATTTATTACAAGTACTTTTCCTATAGATATTACATAAAATATCAGGCAATGGGAAAAGTAAATCCCAGAAACAATATCCAATAAAAAGCCCAAGGAATAAAATCCCTCGGTAAAAAAATTATAAGAAAAAAACCTATATTTTTTTTTACATGAACGAAAGTTTAAAAGACATCATTTATAATTTACTTCTTTAAATCAATATATAAAACTATTATAATTTTCGTAAAATTTATATACATATTTCCTTTTTATTTTCAAACAATTGCTAAATAATATTTTAAAATTATTCTATAATCATTTTTTGAAATTTTATTAGGTTAATTCAAGATGTATCAACATTTCGATATTAAACTTGACAAAATTAAATTTTGTTATAAGGTTTTTATTTTATTAGATTAAAGCAATTCAATTTAAGGTTTCGTCATTTCTTCCTCAGAGTCCATTATAGATTCTTTTGTTTTTTAAAAAAAATAAATTAACACATTTTAATAGAGTATCTGTATCACTGACAGAGAATCTATGGATATCCTGAGATATATTTTATCCATGTTTTTTCGGGGAACAGTTCTGGGATTCTATATGTTATATGATTAATTGATTTAGTTTCAAAGATATTTTATTTTAAAAAAATTCTAGGCACATTTTAACCCTAATTGTTTTAGATTTTTAATAGAAAAAATTGTTGCAAAAAAAATAAAACAATTAAAATAGCTCGCTAGGGTGTGGCCTACTTGGTCTTATTTATACTTTTTTATATTTTCAGACTTATTTTTTTTATTGACCCAATTTAATAAAAATTCAATATATAATTATAATCGTATATATATAATTATAAATATATTATATAATATTATCGTAAATTAAATTTTAAGAAAATTATTGTATTTTATTATAATTTGTTAAAAAATTCATGGTATTATTATGATTATTTCTATGAATTCGGATGGCAAATATTACATTGTTCATTCTTAGAATTTTGACATCTAATGGCACAAAAATTTTGAATTCCTAAAGAAAAAGCTTTTATTAATTAATTTCATTATACTCTTACCATGATATCCAATATAGGCATTACTTTCACTTCGTTCGTCTCTAAGCGCTGGATCGGCTTCTCCTATAATAAAATATGAATTTAGATTATAAAACTAGTGCTTAATGGGATTTTGATTTTATCTAATATCAAGTATAATTAATGTTAATTTAGGCAATATTTATAAAAATACCCATGATCCATAATTTATACCAGCGACTGAAATGGCCAAAAAAAAATTTAAATTTTGATTGTTTTTTATTATTAACTTTTTTCTGCTAAACTTAAACACTTTAATAAATTATTATAAGTCGTCACCTATTAACTTTTATGCAAATTTGTCCCTTTTTAGACTGCGATGGGTGGAGCTTACATTATAAATTGAGTATTGGAAGTAGCCGCTAAAATATTATTAAAACATGCAAACAGTGCCGTCTCTATAAAATACATTAACTAGGCGTAACTCAAAGGCAGAGCAAACGGACAAAATGGTTAATAATTATAAAAAAATATATATAAGTATATTAAGTTCTATGTTGAATTATATATTGTGTTTTTCAACGAATGTTGTAATAACATGAATTTAACTAAAATTTGCATTCATATCTACTTTTATAACATTCATTTGATTATTATTATTTAATCGTTGTTATTATTACAAAACGAGAAAAATGTTGAGTAAACATATAGTAAAATAAACTTTCAGACTTCAGTATAAATATAGAAAACTATTTTTCGAAACCAATTGATATAGGGAAAGGTTAGTTTGTGGAACTAAAAATCTACAATTACATTAATATACTAACATTTTGTTTATTTCATGATAAAAAATATTATTAATATGCTAAAATATTATAAAAAAATAATTCCAATTATGGATAACCTTGTCTTATGGAAAAATAAGAAAAACTATTAGACTTATAAATTAGCCTGGCATTAATTAAATTAATATGCATTGTAATTTCTTTAATAAATATTATCAGATTATTATAATAATTTTTTCTTTTTATATATAGACGTCCAATAGACATCAATATATTTATAGTAAATTTTTAATTCGTTTGAATAAACGAATCAAATAAAAATAATACACTTTTCAATTCCTATTCCTCTTTGAAGGGCACGATGATAGTAAATAATTTTTAAAAAATCTGATGACATGTGGTGAGTTTATTTTAAACAAAACTATGTTAAATATTTCATCACCAGATCACGGAAGAGATTTAGTAGATATCTAATTGGTAATTGGGATTCACTGGTAGTGTGAATTCAGAGTTAGTCTCTAATTATGATGAAAAATTACGGGAAATTAAAATTAAATATTATTCAAGATTATCTAAATTTAAAAATATATATATTTGGTAAGATAAGGAATCTTCCTAATATGGGTTGATAATAAGATGTTTGATTTTAGTAAATAATGTAGAATAAATATAATGTTCAGATTTCCTATAGCTTATCAGGTTTATGGATAAAATACTAATAAGTTTGTCTAAGAAAGTATAAAAAAACAAAGATTCAATATAAATATTTGGATGTTTTGGGTAATTATTTGCAATTCACCAAAGGTTCACAATGTTCTAAATAAAACATCCTATCCAATTTATCTTTTTCAGAATAATTTTTGATCCACACATGATTTTAAATGATTTGAAATTTAGTCGTGAACATAATTATATTGGGCGAGAAGGTAAAAAAATATGATATTTTGAGAGGGCTTGATTTAGAAAACAATTTTTTTTACCAGCTTTAAATTTTTTCCCCAAAACCGTGAAAGGGAAAGTAGACAATGTTAAAAAATTCTAAAATATAGTCCTTTTCTAAATACAATTTGTTAATATAAAGTAATAATTACCACTAGGAAGATAAGATAATGTTGCTAATAAGATATTATTAAATATGAAACTAACATTTTTTTATATTTGAATGATTTTTATGAAAATTAAATAAGTAAATATAGGGAAAAAATTTAATTAATTTATATAGATTAGAGTATTTTATTTTTACATTTTTTAAATAAATTTATTTATTTACAGAAAAATAAGGTATAGATTTTAAGGTATTGATTAATTTATAATAAACTAAAAAAAATATCTTAGTTAAATTTCATATTAGATAAAGTTACTTTGATATTATTTTGTATTTGTTGTGTTTAAAGTTTACAATAACTGTCAATTTAAAAAAACACAAATCTAATCAATTTAAAAAAAAACGATATTTCTTGTAATTTTTTTTTATCAAAACAACACTTTTATTACTATATTATGCTAATTTAAAAAATAAAATATTATAAAGGTCATTCCTAAAAACAGAAATACATTACTAATTTCCAAATATTTGTATTTTTGGGTTATGATGTAATTGCTCAAATTTTGCAACAATACAAAACTTAATATAATTAATTAATTTAGAGTATTTTCTTTTATCTGACCCCATTTTAAATTTATCTAAAAAAAAGAACTAAAGTTAATCATATGACCATTGCAGGATCAATAGTTGAACCAACAAAAATATACATATTTTTGATTTAATATTTAAGGTAACAATAATTTCGGTTTTGATTTCTACAAAATTATTTAATAGTAATCGGTAACATTATAAATTGATTGTTTCTCTTTCCTTACGAATATTTTGTAATTGTATTTATCTATTACAATTAAAGAGCTATGTTAGAGGGCACTAATGATTCCGTCGTCTATATACCAGACGTAGAGTGAAAGTGTGCATCCTGTTAATATCTTGGATTATTCTATTGATTCCAAGAAAATAAAAGGTCCTGTGGATGATCTTGTTGGATGCCCTCGGTTGAGAGTATTCTTTGAGAGTTGAATTGCATCATTGAAGGAAATTGATAACTATATATAGAATTTGGTGTAGCATGAGAATGATGGTCGCTGAATACAAGAATGAGTTACTGAAGAGGGTTTAATATACATTAGCAAAATCTATTTTGATAAATTTTCTTGTATTTCTTTCCAAGTGAATGTGTGAGATGTACAGCCGTCTCACATCCGCTGGAAAGTCACTATTGTCTTCCTTACTTAATCTGAAGTGAAATCGGTAATAATGAGAATAAGGAATCTGAGTGATTGGTGTTGAAGGGAAGAAGGATATTTTGAAAGGAGATTTATGTAGGTCTCATCAGAGTGGCCACCTATTGAATTATATATAGAGGCCAATTTAAGGGCGCTTTTAATATTTAGACAGTCGATTTTCTTTAAAATAAGTTTGGCTTCAAACTCAAGCAGGACCGTAGCCAATAATTTCTTGCTGAAAGGGGGGGGGTCAACTCCTTATTTAGGAAGACCGATATTTATTTGAACTAAAACAAATAGTTAGGCACACCTATAAATTTCCTATTTTTACTAAAAATTTGTAATATAAATATGATTACCAAATAATAATAGGGGAAATGTGCCATGAATGGCCATGTTTTTGCTTTTTTGAAAAAAGGTAATATAATTTATGTTTAACCAAACACATTTTATATCAATGTGTAGCCTAAATATTAATCTTTAAAATAAAATTTGAATCAAAGCTCTATGTATAATACTTTATGAGCTAAATGAGATTATGTAAAAGTTGTTTTTCTGGCCAGGACCATATACTATGTGTTAACTGTTCATAATATATTATTTAAAAATTTTATTATAAATAATAAATAATACAATATGAAATACTTGTAAAAGACCTAATGTTTCTACATTTTTTAGTTATATAAAATATTATTTGTATACTAATTTAATTAGTACTAAAATCTCAATTTATTACCACATCTATTTAATGAAAATATTATAAATTAATATCTTAATTATCATTTTACTAAACATTCTTAAGCTTCATCATTTTATTACACCAAATGTTGCTTTCCAATAACTTTTCATTTTAATATGAAT
Organism: Gordionus sp. m RMFG-2023; assembly: GCF_954871325.1. NCBI lineage: Eukaryota > Metazoa > Nematomorpha > Gordioida > Chordodea > Parachordodidae > Gordionus > Gordionus sp. m RMFG-2023. Next base: position 9,529,454 of record NC_088777.1, read on the forward strand.
ATGTGAATGTGCGAATTGTGGCCAATCAATATATGGCCAGTCAATTCTCACCTCACTATTATTATTTAGCGCCTTTATATGTCAATTAAATAAAGCTTTTAAATTCTAATTTTTTGTGTGAACAATGCCAAATGCCAAATGATAATATTTATATAAAATATCAATAATCTAAATTAGTAATATTTTAACCAAACAAAAAAATGTGTAAGGTGATTTTTCCAGAAAGAGGTACTAAAAACAGGTTATTTGAAATATTTTTTTATTGAATTGCTATATTCAATAAATGAACTTAGGTAAGGTACATATCATAAATATACATATCTTGACCAGGGTTGCCATGTCTCCCCTTATCAGCGGGAGACCCCTGCAATTATTTAGTTTACACGCAAACATCTCTCTCCCGCAAAACTACCGCATTTGGAAATCTCCCGCAAAAATCAACCGCAATTTTTTAATTTCTCCCGCATTTTTTTTAAAGTTTTTTAAGGTTTTTACTATATAAATAATAATTTTGAGAGACATTAATTGATTATTTTTATATTTTTAAAATAAATTTTAAATATTTATTGGAAAAACATGTCTAGTTTGTAAATTTCTTTCTATCCTGTTTTATTTTTATCCAATAATAAATCTTTCATTCATATAAGTCAATACAGGGGAGTATATCTAGATCGATTGCAATACAAAAATATTCTCAAAAATAATAAATAATACGGATGCAACTACATTTGCGGAATCGTATACATTTATTATGTAGTTCAACATTCACAGAACTATATCATCACAATGTGGGTCGAATCTTTTTGATATTTAACGACTCCAATATAAGTGCAAACCTTACTTGTGGCAGAACAAAAGTGAGCAAGGCTATCACAAGTGTTTTAGTACCTGAATCCTAGAGGTCAATTCTAGACGATTTGAAAGATAGGCATTCATAATCCATATGCAATTCTAACAGATGTATCTAATAAGGGAAATATTAAAACATATCCCCCTTCGTTATTTCAACAAGAATAAGAACATTTCAAGAAAAATGCGCTGATAATGCCTTTGTAAATTTTGGCAAAAACCAAAGTTACCGAATTGAAGCAGCATAATAATGAATTAATACCAATTGACTGTATATACTACATAATTCTTGCAAGAAAGCAATGAATGTATTATCTGTGGATATCGAAATGATGAAATGTTTTAACGAATTTAGTTTATCAAAATGAATTAAAAGAGTTGGTGAAGTGGTCTGACTTGGAATGGTGTGAGTTTTTGCGATATTTACCTATCAGGTGGTTGTCATTAAACCTGCCATCGATAGAATTTTTAAATTTTACAAACTTAAAAAACTTCCTAAATATAGATTTTAAAAGCTGTCCTAAAATTTTGAAAAATTTTTTCGAGTATGAAATGGCAGAAGCATATTTGGGATTCGTTTCACATGTAGGAAAATTTCATGCAGTTAATATTCAATTGCAATCAGAATATTCTTAAAAAGATCTACAAAATCATGCTGCAGCTCTGTTCATCTCTACAGTTAAAAATTGATAATAAGTTTATGGCGCTAATGCTAAAAATATTATATTAAAATGTTCTACAATTTTAAATGAAGCAGATATTTTTATTAAGACAATTTTAGAATATTTACAATCAAAATTTGATTTTAATAACTCTATTTACAAAAATTTGATTTTAATAACTCTATTTACAAATGAATAAATATTAGGACCTTGGAACAGAAACCATCAATTGATGGTTTTATAATTTAATGAATATGTTTAAAATACCTAAAGACATTGATGTCTTATTTGAATAGATTGTAATTCTCTCTATTTTTTATGATTCGCCAAAATACTTAAAGTTAGATGGTCTAAAAGCAGAGGAGAAATGGGTAGAATTTTTTCGTAATAACGATAAATTCCCATGCTTGGAAAAAATATGCGAGTATGTCTTCTCCTTACCTCATTCTAATGCCTCATCCGAGCACATTTTTAGCCTGATGAGGTCTGCCTGGATAAATGAGAGAAATCGTATAGCTTTAACAACATTAGAGGCCGAGCTAATGGTTAAACAAATATATAATATGTCATGCCAGGATTTATAAATATCTCAATAACGACGGTAAACATTTAGTTCTATTATTTAAATCTCAAATTAAATATAAATATATTGTCAATTATTAAAGATGAACACATCTGCGAATCTTTGTTAAGATTCTTCTGATTGCAACTACACATTAACAGCATTTATTAGATTTCCTACATCTAAAATCATTCCTTAATACACCTCTGCCATTCATTAAAAATTCAAAATGTTAGGACAGCTTTTAAAATCTTTATTTAAGAAATATTTTTTTAAAGGTTTATAAAATTTTAAAATTCTATCGATGGCTGATATTAGGAACATATCCCTAAACATTGTGCTGACTCAATTCTGTAAATAAACTCTGTTTTACCAAATTCACTGAGACATTATCAGATCATAAAGCTGACATGCAATTTATTGATAATCTCGAATCAGCTATATTTACCATTATGTATTTGGATTTTTCACTATTTGAGGGAAAAAAATTTAATAGTTTTATTTTAAACGACCTTAATTTTGTTGAAATAGCTAAGGATCAAGGGAAATATTTTAAAATTTTCCTTATTATATGCATCTGTTAGAATTGCATATGTATGCCCATCTTTCAAATCGTCAAGAATTGACCTCCTGGATTTAGGTCCTAAAACATTGATGATAGCCTTGCTCATTTTTGTTCTACAAGTATAGTTTATTTATATTAGAGTCGTTAAATATTATGAGAAAAGATTCTACCAACATTGTGATGATAAGTATCTCTGTGAATGTTGCACTACAAGATAAGTGATTAAAATTGCCGCAACTGTAGTTACATATGTATTTTTCTTATTTTTGGAGTACCTTATTATGTATTTAAACGTGATACGTGATAATTAAGCGCCTATCCCTATAACGTTATACACACACACGGTAGATTTCCAATTGCGGTTTGCGGGACATTCACATAAAATATATTTTTAATTGTAAAATTAAAATCGCTTTTTTTAATGTTTACATTCTTTTATATTTAAAAAAGATCGTTGGTTTTTTTTATAAATTAATATATTCTAATAAATCAAGACTTATTTTATTTGAAAAATAGTTACCGACTTTGTATTTATATAAACTTATTATAAAAATAATAGGCGGATAATTAAGTCAATTCGAAATCTCGGCCGAAGGCAGGCACTTTGCTGGCCTTCGGCCCGCATCAGGGATCTGCATATTGACAGGATGGCTTGTGGTTGGCAAAAATAAATGAAAAAAATTTGTATGTTTTAATTTACATTTTTTCCCCACCAAACTCTTTAACAAATTTATATATGACAAAATGTAATCTCTGGGGCTGGAGGACCATAACATTTTATCACATACAAGGATTACATCAATTAGCTCTGACCCAAAAGCAATGCAAGAGGAAAAATTGAAATCAGTATGTTCAATATCGAGTTTTTTATATAGTTCAACCAATCTTGTAATAACATTTATTTAACTAAAATTTTATTTACATCAATCCTTTTATTATTTTAAAGATTATTAATACCTCAATTAATTACTATTTTATTTCGACAAAAACGAGAGCTGTGTTGAGTGAACGAAAGATAAAAAACAGAAAACAAATCCGAAGCTCCGGTAAATTTGTAAAAACAACCCAATTTGATCAGTTTCGTTGACCAATAGACATTCAGAATTAGTTACAAGGTAATTTTTTTTATATTATTTTATCCATTATATTTTTTTTTCTAACAGAATCTAGAAATTTCATACCCTTATAGGAATCTGAGTTACACAATAATATTTTTTAAAAATGTTAATAAGTGTTTGTTTAGAAAGCAGCAATTTTTTATATATTATATAATTTTCTTTTGGGAATATGTAATGTTGCTAATAAGAATATTATTAAATAAGAAGTTAGCATTTTTTTTCAATTAGCGATGATAATAATCAAAAATTTAAAATGAATAGATTATATAGAATTTTGTTTTTATATTTATATATACTATTTTATTTTTTAAAAATTATTTTTCTAAAAAAACAATTTAATATTTATAAGAAAATTTTATTAATAAAACATTCATAAAATCAAAAATTTGGACATGTTTTTAATATTCGATAGAATAAATGGCACATTTCATTATTTTCACTTTTGGAAATTTGTCAAATTTATGTTTACAAATTTTGGACATAGCTTTATGTCATAATATATTTATATTGTTTTATTTTCAATTCTGAATAGTAATTTATAAACAATTAAAATAATTCTGAAAATATTAGTAAATTAAAGTAACCTTGATAGAAGTAACCATTAAAAGAAATCTAAAATCTTCTTAATAAATTAAAATTACATTGAATTTTTTCGTTCTTGTTGCCATCTCAAAATAATTAGTAATTAATAAATTTATTGATGTAGATTTTAGTTAAATTAAAAAAGTTTTGTATTTTATTCTTCTTTATAATATTCATTATTATTATATATGTTTTTATTGTTAATAAATCTAAGAAAATGTAGAGAAAATATAGAAATTAGGGTTCTCCAAAGTCCGGCAGGGCTCGAACTTCTAAAAAGTACCTTTAAAAAATTTGTCCGGCCCGACCTTGCCCTGTTTTAAACAGGTGTTTTTTATTTGTCGAAATGCCCGACACGAAATAAAAATAATTTTTTCGGCCCGGCTCAGTCCAAATTAATTTCAATAGTTTTATTTTTTTTGTTTATCTTAAAATATAAATCATTTTATTGCGCGCGTTTTATTTAAATTTATAAATCTGATGACCCAAAGTGTATTCCATATATGGGTTGAAAACCTTATCTTTTAAATTTTAGAAAATTTTATGATGAACTTTTGCCAAATTTTATTTATTGTAATTCTTATAATTTTTCCAAATATTTTTTAATATAAAATTTTTTTTTCAAGATTAGATATATTACTAAAACTTTGTTTAAAAAAAATTAAGTCAGCTTAACTTAAGAAATAAATGATGTAAAAATACAATACATGAAATAAGGGAGACGCTTGGATATTTATTTAATGTTTTTTTAAACAGCCCCTTATTTTAGAAATGGGCTAACCTAAAGAGTGTGGAGTAGACACTAGATTACAAGCTGTCCATTTATATGGTGAGTTGATCAGTTATGAAAATTCAAAGCAAACAAATTTAGAAAGAGATATTGTGATGGTTAGAGGAGAAGGCAACACGTCGTAGGATATATCTGAAAGACACTGTGTTTTCCCCTGAAGTGTAATAGTTTAGTTTTGAATGTGTATTAAAATTGGGGTTTAGGAATATTTTCAAGAATATATTTTTCCGATATTATATAAAACTAAGCACATTTATATTTTCAGTTTTTTATGATGATATCTATATACACTTGGATAATCATAGTTATAAAAATTATTACCTTTACTTATATTATAATATAAAATTAAAAAGCAACTTACATTTTTGGTAGACAAAAAGTATGTTGTTACTAGTTACTCCCCCCCCCCCCTTTTATTGTTTTTGTTAACAAATTCATGAAATTTTGATTCTATATTATAAAACCCTTTAAATTGATATTGATAATAAGGCATATTATAAAAAAAATAAATCAAATAAACAAATTTTGAAAAGCATAGCAGGAAAGGTGAGGGGAGTTTATATAATCATGTGTTATTCTTTTGATTATTTCGAAATAGGAGAGCAAGCATCACAATATGTATATTGAGAATTTGGGCATCGATTGGCACAAAAATATTCAATTCAAAAAAGGTTTTTATGAAATAATTTAATTATAATTTTTACCATGAAGTCGAATATAATCGTGAATATCATTATACGGTTCTCTGACCCGTGGAGAAGCTTCCCCTATAATAAAATATAAATTTAGATTATTCTGAATATAGTGTTTAAGGGAGACCGGGGATCTTATAAGCCCAAAGTTCTTGTAAGCCATGAGATTTTCTTCCTAGAGTACTTAACTATATTATGCTTCGATATTATTTTTTCAATATCGGATTACATATTAAATTTTTATAACACAATATATGATATACCCTAGTAACTTTTTTCTGCAATTTATTGAGAATAAAAATAATAAAGGTTTTTAATCTATATATATATAAAATAAAACCCAATTCTATATAAAAGTGTACTTTATTTGAACAATAAATATGTTTAAACTATGATAAAATTAAATTTTAAAGATATTAAGGGTAGTTTTCAGAGGTTATGAACCTTTTAAGCGTTATTTTTTAAATTTATTTTTGCTTATTGAAATTTGAATATGATAAGAAATTATAATAGAAAGAAAAGCAACCAATAAATAATAAGATCATTAATAAATTTAATGAAAATTTGCCCTTGCAAGTTACGTAGAACACAAACTTAGGTTATGCAACAGTAATAAGATATAAATCAGATTAATGATACAAGATTTAAAATTATCATTAAGACTCAAGAAAATGAAAGAAACTATATTAAATTATCTAATAAATGCACCTAAAATATTGTATTTTTCCTATGTAAATGGGCTTTTTTCACATGAATTCTATTGCTATTTAAATCCATTCTTTATTTGTTTAAATTTTCATTAAATTCCACTTTTTTTTTAGCAATAATATATCATTTTTATATTACTGCTCAAAAGCGCCTTATGTGATAGCTCATCTTTCCATAGGTATAGTTCATATTTTCCCAAATATTTGGAAAAATTAATATTTGTTAAAAAAGTATAATTTTTTAATAAATAATTTTTATGTATGGCATAAAAGTAAATAAGTGGAATAAAATGAGATATCATTTATTCAATATTATCAAGCAGCTTTGATTTTAATGACGTTTGCCTTTTATGGCTCGCAAGCTCCTCTAATAAGAATTTTATTTGGTTTTTCTTTTCACCAGAGGCCTGCATATTTACAGCATGGTTCGTGGTTGGTAAAAAAAATTTTTTAATTTCTTCTAAACCTAAACACTTTAACAAATTTATATAGGTGGTCACAAATTAGTTGATACGAAAAATGTAGTTTTTTTCTATACCTCGCCGACATTGATTATTGATTGGGTCGAAATCCTTCTACTATTAGGGTGGAGTACCATAAAATATCAACACATAAAAACAAAGACGTCTCAAGTGATTTATTTCGGCAAAAACGAGAGCAGTGGGAACGAAAGATTAAAAGAACTTTCAGACTTAAAAGCAAAAATAGAAAAGAAACTAATCCGACGCTACGGTAATAATGCTAATATGCCAGGAAAGGAAAGTATTTCAATAATCCATATAGAACTAAATCCAACTGCTCACACAAATTTTCTGCCTTTATCATTCAAAGGCTTGACCCAATTATACCGTTTTAGGCTTTTTTTTCGAAATCTATGGGAAGAAGGATAATTCTCTTGATGCTCATCTTAATGTTTTAGAAAATTGGAATAAGTTCTAAATCACTAAAACAAAAATCGCTAAAAATTGGGAACCAGGCTTATATCTCCTAGAAAATAAAGTAAATTTGAAATTAATATTAATAGATACTAGGGGATAAAATACTTGTATTTAAATTAAAATTTTTAAAAAAATCGCTAAAATGGAAGAAATATCATCCAAAATCCCAGTTTTGGGAATCGGGAATCTGGATGATATTTCTTCCATTTTAGCGATTTTTTTAAAATTTTCAATTTAAATACAAGTATTTAATCTCCTAGTATCTATTAATATTAATTTCAAATTTACTTTAAAAATTTTCTAGGAGATATAAGCCAGGTTCCCAATTTTTAGCGATTTTTGTTTTAGCGATTTAGAACGGGAACCAGAAAATTACTGATACTTTGTGGGACTCAGAAAGGCCACCTAGATGTGTAACTGCATTTCTAAATTTGGAGAAAACTGTCTAAGATTTTGCGATAAAATAAAGTAGAAATGGATATTTACATTTTTGAATTTTTTTTTCTTAAAGTTTGTAAGAAATGGTAAATAAATTCTTGAATAAATAGCTACAAGATTTTAGGCTTAAAGACATATTTTTTTTAACCTATTAAAAAATAATTTTTCTTAGACAAAATAGTAGGGTTTATTTAATAAAGATCTGTTAAAAGGTTGAGGGATTTTTATGTTGTTTTTTTGCAATTCAAAACAACCCAAATAAGTGGAATGAATAACCAATAATTCAGTAAGTTATTAAAATTTTATATTTTTTTTTCTAACAGAACTAAAAATTCCATACCCTTGTAGGAATCTGAACTACATATTAATATTTTTCAAAAATTGTTAATAAGTTTTGTTTAGAAGGCATCGATTTTTTATATTTTTTATAATTAGTTACCATTGGGAATAGATAATGTTGCTAATAAGAATATTATTAAATAAGAAGCTAGCATTTCTTTTTTCAATTGGCGATGATAATAATTAAAATTTTAAAATGAATAGATTATATAGAATTTTGTTTTTAAAAAAAATTTATTTTATAAGAAAATTTTATTAATAATTCAGACTTTCATAAAATCAAAAATAAATTTGGACATGTTTTTGAAATTCGATTCAAAAAATGGCACATTTCTTTATTTTCATTAAAGTTTTCGATTTGTTAATTCATTTCTTCAAATTTTGAACATAGCTTTATGTCATAATATATTGATACAGTTTTCATTTTCTTGAATATTATTTAAAATTAATAATGATTAATTTATATAACTATTTTTTTATATAAGGATTAATTTATATAATAAGAATATATATATATATACATAACAATTAAAAGAATCTGAAAATATCTTAGTAAATTAAAATCAGCTTAAAAATATAAGTGACAATTTGAAGAATTCTAATAACCTCTTAGTAAATATAAGTCATCTTGAAATTTTTTGTTGTTGTTGTTAGTCCCAAAATAATAGGTGATCTAAAAATTTGAGATAGATATTAATTAATCAAAAATGTTTATATTTTATTCTTCTTTATAATATATATTGTTATAGCTTACTGTATCAGACCCTTGCAATGAGAGTAATATTTTAACAGATACAGCTTTTCCCGATATAACAAATTACAAATATATCTTTTTAACTTTATAAAATCCTAATTAATATTATCCATATCTTTTCCCCTTGAAGATAGCCAACTCTTTCAAAATCATGATAAATTAGGCAGACATGAGTGGAAGATTTGCCTAGTAAAATTTTATAGAATCTCTTAACTAATAACAACTTAGAGTTACACTGGTCATAGATTCTGCTGCGATATGGTTCAACCACATAGTTGCCATAATATTAATAAACCAGTTAGTACTAATGGCAGACATAGATTAAATTGTATTAAAAGTCAGGGTCGTCAGCGCCATTCATCAATATAATCCTCAATCTATTTATAAATAAAGCACGAATTTTTAATATTTTTGAACCTCGCATATTTTTATCATATGATCTAAGACCTGATGTCTTATAACTATCCTATGGGCTGTGGGTAAATTTCCTATCTGGAATTATACCTGTTACCACTTTCCCCATAAATATCAATAACAACCTCTCACTCAGTGGCGTAGCTACGGGGGTGGTTTTCGGGTTTGGACCCCTCCCAGAGCTAAATCTTTTATCTAGATTATACGTTCAAAAGACTTAAAAGTGACTTTATATTAAATAAATGCCATTAATATTTATATTTTTCTGGTTTTGATGTTTATGGAAAGATATTATATTACTATTGATTTTATTCTGGATAGTATTATTATAAAGTCATTGAGAATAATCTACTAAATTATAATAACATATTATTGATGCATTTAAAAAATATATTTATTATATATTATAGAAGATATGGTTATGATTTGTAAGATTAACCCAGCCGATAGCCGGGAAAAAGGGCCGAAGACCCGTTAAAGGAGGTCTGGAGGGCGAAGCCCCCAAGCTTTTATATGTATGGACCCCCTCTAGGAAAAATTCCTAGCTACGCCACTGCTCTCACTCAAACCGACAAAAAAATATAAACAAATACAAAATATTAGATAACTTCATTTTTTACTCCAATTGAAGCTTTTACCATTGAAAATTTTGCCTCTAACACCTTACCTTTTTAAAAAACATTGGTCCATGCAATACAAATCCCCACATTCAAAGAATTCCTTTTCATAAGATTAAAAATATAAATAGAAATATTTAAATTAATTTCAGCTCGTTTTGGGGGACTCAATTATGATGTTCATAATCTTGTATATTTTATTTTATATCTTTTTTTTTATATAATGTAAATATTCAAATAAAGTAACCCATGACCGGAAAAAAAAATATATAAATATATAGTTTTTATTTGTTAAAATGTATATTTGATTAAAGATGCTACCAAAAAAAACTTGCAAGATATTTTGTCTATAATATCTTTTATAAACTATTCTACTTATTTAATAATTTTTTAAATTGATTAGAATTGTGTTTATAAAATTTGAATTGTCAATTATCGTAAGATTGGAACCAACAAACAAAAAATTTCTCAAGGTAACTTTATAATTTATGATATTTTACTAAAGTTTATTTTGGATCACCTTTATAAATTAATCATTTTTATAGCCTATATTATATTTTTTATCTAAAATAGCTGATTTTCTCCAAATTAAAAATTTTCTTCTCATATTTTATATTATCGCAAATAATATTTAAAAATATGCTAACCAGTTATTTGATAATATTATTATTGGCAACTTTATATTTCATTGATCATTATTATTTTATATAAAACAAGTTTATATAAGGAATGTATATAGAGGTTTTTATTTTAATATTTGTTTCTTTTGTCGACCCTCGCAGGAAAAGAAAATTTACTTTCGGGTGAAGAACATGTTTTTTTTATCATACCCTTAACACCCGATTTAATTATATCATGACTTCGAAAATGTTTATTTTGAATATTTGTATATATAAACGATTATTATTTATGAATCTTTATCAAATTATATTATTTCATCTATTTTAGCTAAGGAAAAGTATTTTTTTTATTTTTGGAGGTAAGAAATCCCCTTTATTAAAGGTCAGAGGAGTGAAATACAAGTCTTGATTCGTTTAAATTTCTTATTCATTAAAAATAGATTTCCTTTACATTTCATTATTAAAATAATTTAATGCTATGGCCTTACACTATTTAACGAATAGCCATAATAATAAGACAAACGATCAAAATCAACAGTAACAATGAAATATATTTATTTGAAATGAGTATTAATAATAAATATAAATATACAACAAAAGGAGGTAAACAAAGAAAGATTTTATTTTAATTCAACAATAACAACATAAGAAATTAAAAAAGGCCAAGCAATTAATTAAGATTAAACGTCATGTTTAAATAAAAAAAAAAAATTATGTTGAAAATTTAATTTTAATAACACAGGCAGAAATTAAAAAGACAAACAAATACAAAAATTTTAGTGACTTCTGCTAACTGGCATTTTTCGCCTTCAACATTTATGTTTTTAAAAAATCTAATAAAATACGACTTTTCACAAATGAACCCAGAGAATTTCTTTTTATTCGACAAAAAATTCAAATAGAAATTTTTAGACACAACTATGGTTCCTATTTGGGGACTCACACTCAATTATAGAATTTTAATTATAAATTATAATTTTTTTAATTAAGTTTTATGTAAAAAAATTTAATAAAATAAAGAATAAAGTGAAAAAAAAAAATTTAGTGTAAAATCAAATTTTTTTAAATACATACTACAAATAAAAATGTCAGACAATCAAAACAAAGAAAATTAATTGATGTGATTTGGAATAATAATTTATAACAATATCTTCTAGAAAATATATTGACAAAACGTTCATAAATGTCAATTACAAATTGACAGTTCTTATTAGTTACAGTTATATTTCAACAGTAACTAGTTACATTATAAGTTACTGTCTGGTTCCTATAAATTTTAAAATGGTCTATTGATTTAAAAATGGGTTTCTCGTTGTATTAGGAATTAATGATATTTTCACTCAAATATTTGCAAATATAATATAAATATATGCAGTTGTTGCAAATATAATATAAATATATGCAGTTGTTGCAAATATTTATTGCAAATATATTTTTTTATGTTAATTCATCAGCATCCAAGTCTATAGCTTATAATAGAACTGTATAATTTTGAAGTTTATTTTGTCAAGAAAATAGTGATAATAAGAATAGTAAGGGAATTAGAAATTTATTTCCTAGAACTTAAAATATTTCAACAAAGCATCGATTTTAAAGTGACCTTACCTATATAAAATATTATTCATATTTAATTATATATGTATCCTAGTGTATAATTTGGGAAACATTTCGGATCATGGAATTTACCTATTTTTTAGAAGGCAAAAATTCTTGGATACACGACAAAATTACCCTAGATAATTCCCCAATTTTTAAATGAGGCAAATAAATTATTGTATTAATTGGCTAAACGATTTCAGGCTCAAAGACAATATATTTTTTTTTACCTATTATTTCTTAGATCAATATAATAGGTTTATTTTTAAATAAGCTCTGTTAAAAGGTTAAAGTGATTATTATGCAGATTTCAAAATTTGTTTTCTGCATTTTAAAATAACCCATCTTGGTAAGTGAAATGTTTCGTTGGCCAAAAGACATTCAGAGATAGTTACAAGATAATTTTTTTTAAATTTATTAACCATTATATTTTTTTTCTAACAGAAGACAGAAATTTCATACACTTTCTGAGCTACAAATAATATTTTTCAAAAAATGTTAATAAGTTTTGTTTAGAAAGAGCATCGATTTTTTTTATATTTTTTATAATAGTTACCTTTGAGAATAGTTAATGTTAATAAGAATATTATTAAATAAGAAGTTAGCATTTCTTTTTTCAATTAGCGATGATAATCAAAATTTTAAAATGAATTGATTATATAGAATTTTGTTTTTAATAAAAGTTTTATTTTATTTTTTAAAAATAAAAAATTGAAAATTTTATTAAAAATTCAAACTTTCATAAAATTAAAATAAATTTGGACATGTTATAAAATAGCACATTTCTTTTCCATTTAAGTTCTCGAAATTTGTCGATTTAATTTCTATAAATTTTAGATATAGTTTATGTCATAATATATTTATATTGTTTTTATTTTCAATTTTTAATATTATATAAAATTAGAATGATTAATTTATATTATAGAAATTAATATATATACAATATAATACAAATAAGAGAATCTGAAAATATCTACATAAAAATGCAGAACTTTTTGGTTCAACGAAGTACTAATTTTCAATATTGTTCTTGCCTTAATTTTAGAAAAGGCTTATAGGGAAGAACTATCAAACTCAAAATATTTTTTTTCTATTTTTTTAAATGGTGTGCATCAAATTTAATTTAAATATTGAGCAATTAATGATCGTCTATGTGTTATTACATAATCTTATAAGAAAAGAAACATTTAATCTAAAAACCTTTATTATCAAGCCAAAAAAAAGGATTAATAGGAAAAAAATATAATAATTGTGGTGACGTGTTACAGTCAGCTCGAAACCTGATGGTCCTGTAGGACTCTTAATTAGATATTCAATGTCAAATATGTTTGCGAATGGAAGGTAGAATAATTATTTTTCGAAATATTTTTGTATGAAATATATTAGTCGCTTGGTAAAAAAAATAAAAAATTCCTGATCTAGGTTAGACTGAAAAATTGATTTTAGTAAATAATAGAATAAGAGATATAACTTCTAATTCCAAAAACTTATTATTTCAATTTATAGATGAAATAACTCTAACAAGGAAATTCCTTTACCTATATATAGGCATACACAATAGAATAAAATTATTTGAAATTTATTTATAATTTTTCTATTGTGTAATATTATCAGACTGACGCAAAAATTCGAGGTTAGTAAAAACACATCCGATAGGTAAGAAAAATTGATAACATAAATTTGCCAAATAGGCCAATCATTAGATCTATCACTATGTCAAAGAAAAGCGCGCAACTTAAAGCGGATATTGAAAATATTAGGATAGCTACAGTCAACAGCCAAAGGGATACCGATGATAAATTCACAAACCTAAACCACAAGGAAGACAACATGATTAGCAAAATGAATGAGTTCCTTGTCAAGCTCGACGCTGTCAAAATGGAAGCAAAGACCACCATGGAACCTAATTTGCTAAACATTCTTACCAAAACAGATGTCCCCGCAATAGTTCCACCAGTTATAGATTTAACTATAGAATCCACGGAATTCTTGCTCACAGAATAGGAACTACGTACACTCAATGTCCCAGGGGAAACGGATAAAAGAAAGCTGATAAGAATCGCCAAACATTTCACCAATGCTATCTGCCTAGGCGAAAAGTCACAAGGATTCCAGCTTAAAGGAAGGGATATCCACAAATTCTCATCACTGAAGATCGCGGTCAGGGAAATGAAAGAAGACAACTCCTTAGAATTCCTGAGAGACATCGCGACCAAAGCTCAAGTATATGCTAAATCTATAGCCTGGGGATGGGACCAAATAAGATGGGAGTCGCACCAGACAATGTAAATTCGTCTGAGATCCCCCACCCATGCCACAAGAAGTGCCCTTTCAAGCCCCCCCTTGCTTCCTTTGCGGGAAAGAAATCAGGGCCAACAAATTCCCGCCATAGATCTCCTGCTCGAGACGATGACCTTAGCCAACCCACAACCAGCTATGGAACGATCAGACACGAATTCCCCAATCGAAAGAAGTAACCTACAAACAATCCGTGAGTTCTTAAACACCCTCCCCCCATCGACGATGGATCTGGGCATCGTCCAAGCCCTGACTCCATGGGCTGACAATTGTATCAATAACCTAGGCCGAGCAGAAATACGGCAATGGATCAAGGGTGTGAGGCGCCAAAAATTTTTACCCGGTGGAGTCACAGGCGATAAGGATGGAATAGAGGAACAGGAGGACGCAATATCCACCTCTAGAGGGGAAATTATCGACGATCTCCCAACTACAGAACATTTCGATCATAACGGGAAACCGATTATCATGTGAAATATCTTCGCCGATCGGATCACTCCGTATGCAGCCGCTATTGTGCCTCCGTCAGTGCCGACGGTGGACAGCAGCTCGATTGGATGATTCCATAGATTGTTGAGATTGATGGGGGTTGACACAACGGACCACGTACAATTGATTTAGGAACAACCATAGGATTATCTGCGTCTACGCTAAAGCCCAACCCAGAACAGTCACCATTCACCAGGAGAGTGGCACTGAGAAGCTTCTGCTCCAAATTCGATAACCAATCTATCAGCGATAATGGAGGGTTCTTCCGCAACAGATACATCAGACTAGCGGCTAAATACCTACCTATTATCAACCAGCTAGTGGACGGAGGCGTTATCGAAAGAACAGACGCAAGTTCTCCTTTATTCCTCATTCCTAAACAGGATGGCACACCCAGAGTAATATCGGATTTCTCAAACGTATCCCGTAATTTCATTCGATATCCGTTCAAGCTTAGGACCATCCCTATGATCGCCCCGCTACTGGCGACGGCCACCAAGGCAACTAAGATCGATCTCAAATCGGCATTTTATTCGATACCATTAGCCCAAAGTAGGCGCCGATTTTTTGGATTCGCTACAGCTACGGCAAAATTTAGATATAAAACACTACAAATGGGAGCCGCTTTCTCCCCATACGCACTACAAAACATAGTCTTAGACTTATGTGCCAAATCGGTTAAGAGAGCAAACTATTCAGTATTTTTAGATGACATTATGTTCCACATCACCCCCAACTTGGTATTTCAAGATACCATAGCCTTTCTAGACATGGCCACCGCATGGGGATTAGTTATAAACGACACAAAATCGATAATCATCCCTACAGATAAACTCTTATATCTAGGCATCGACATTAATTTCACGACAAAAACTGCCGAAGTCGATAAGGAGAATAAGGCCAGACTTATTTTGTCAGTTGATCTTATACAAGCACACATTACAATCAATGTCAACTGAGAGAAACATAGCCCTTGAAGTGTTAGGTATCCTTAACCATTACATATTCCATCACAAGTCCATCGAGGGTATTCGCACCCTATTATGTCACCATGCTATACGAAGAATAAACCCCGCCCATCGATTACCTCAAGGCATATCCGAAAGCGGTGTTAGCAATAGCGGCTCTAATGAATCCCTTCCCATTCATTTTTCCAATAAATCATATCATTCACGTTGACGCATCATTGACCCACATCGGTATAGCAGAAGCCACGCAAGAAATATATTCGTTCACTTTTGATGAGATCAAACATGATTTAGGGATTCAAGATTTGGCTACTCCCCATATCAATCAAAAGGAACTGTTGGCCATATGGGCAGGCTGTAGAGACGGGATCAATAAATATAAATCAATATCTTCAATCGTGACGGATAGCCAGGTAGCTTTCACGATAATTAAAAAAGGCGGCTCCCGATCACCAGCATGTGAACATCTGGTCACCCGAATCATGCTAGCCATTGGTTTCCACGATTTCGTACATTCAGCAAGAAACATCACTTGGCACCCATCCGAGGATAATCTAACTGACGCCCCAAGTAGACTCTGGATAGGGAACGAAGCTGCGCACAATCTCCTACACGGCATGGATATAGATGGGCTTAACAAGATCGAAGATGCCATACCATGGATCAGAGCTTTAACCCCCATTCATCACATGAAGTGGAGGGCATCATCACACAAGGAATGGAGAAAATGGAGGAGCATTTTGACCCAACCATCTTCGACAAGACACTGGAATTTTCTACACAGGAGGACGTCCAGCTACCAACCAACGAGAACGAAATGGAAGAAGGAATAAATATACAACCATTTCGGCCCTATATTAAATTTAGAATATCATTAAAAATAATTATCCCATTATAATTTATAACCCCGGTCCATTCAAAACCCAATAAATTATATTACCAACTCCATCATCATATAATTATAAAATTGGTTTTGTTTATTAAAGATTAGCAATAAAAATTCGTAAACTAATATAGTTACACAAAAGTTTGTCTCATGATTTCGGCGATAAGGAGTGAAAAATTTTCTGCGCACGGCCCGTTTAGAAATAAAATCCTTTACCTATATATAGGCATACACAATAGAATAAAATTAACTTTTGAAATTTATTTATAATTTTTCTATTGTGTAATATTACCAGTCCGACGCAAAAATTTATCCCAGGAATCCCAGCCGAAGCAAACGAGCCTTCGCTGATAAGCAGACGACACAATAATGAGACAAACGAGGGATGAACCTAAAGACATACTCTTAGGACATCCAACCCACTTAACCAGACTACAATACAGATTAAACCCTCTGTAGATTGGACCGTCACAGAAACCATAAATAACCATCGCGAATTATATTATATTTAATATACATATATTACCCTCCATCTAGGGTACGCCATGTTGTTATTGTTTACTATATTGTGTTTATATATTTACTATAATTAATATGTTATCGTATTATATAGATCTGGTTTATACTGTTATGATATTTGATTACCAAATAAAAAGATGACCCGGCGTGGTCACGGGGTCCTCTGGCGCTTTTGCGCTAGGGGGCCCCGCATTTATATTTTAGAGAATACCTATGGAGAGGAACTTAAAAGGCATCTAATAAATATAAAGAACTTCCATGCAGATATTTTAAATTTTATTGAGGAGAGGAAAAAAATCCATCAAAATATACGATTTTGGTTTTAAAACTATTCGATGGGATTCAAGATAATTCTTTCTCCTACTTAAAAGCAGACTTTATCTTGATTGGATCAGGGCTGTGAACCCTCTTTCAAAAAAAGATGGTTCATCTTCATTGAAATTGAGGCAGGTTCAGGGTTCGTGGTCTATAAAGACTTATAAAATTTAGTAAAAATAACAGATCAGTTTTTTTATAAACTTTATTTCACTAAATTTAGGTCTTACCATAAGAATAATTTATCATTATAATTGGAATGTAAGCAGCGAATTATGATCATATCTTCCATGCTAAAATTAAAATATTAATTTTTTAGGCCTAACTTGACAATGCTTTGCAACTTTTAACTAATAAAGTTATTTTACCTTGTGATTATGTTCTATTATTTGGTCTTACTTTAAAATCCAACAAATAAAAATAAATATTCTTAAGCTTCGGGCCAGGCCGGGTTCGGGCCAGGTACATATATGTTATTTTAATTATAACTTTTTTTAAATAAATAAAAATTCAATATTTAAAAAAATTATTGAACCCTGAACCCTAAATTTTAAAACGGTTTGGGCTCAGTACATATTTAGGGTTCAAAGGACTCTTTTTAAGGGTTGGGGTTATGATTCACAGCCGAATGAATTCCAAAACGAATAGTTTTATTTACTTTTCCTAAAAAAAAATTATATTTAAAATATATTCCCAATTATTAAAATAAAAATTGTTTCTGTCAAAATATAAAATTTAATATATATGTATCGTCGGTCTAGAATTGGAGTGCTCCACTTGCGCAAAAGTTTAAAATGAGAAAATCAACATTAAAGTTTAAAATCAAATATAAGAAAAACTTATTGATCAATTTAATTCAAAACAGAAATAATTTATCATATTGTTAATTAATTATAGCCTAAAATTTTTAATCAAAAAATTTAAATATAAAATTTATTTGATAAAATCAAAATGCAAGTGAAGCAAATATAACACTTTATGATTTTTTTTTAATGTTATAAATGCTCCCAATTTGTAATAATACAAATCCATTAGACTGGTGGAAATTAAATAAAAATAGATATCCAATATTATCAAAAATTGTCAGAGATTATCTTGATTAAATAAATAAATTTTATATTTACATCACCTAATAAATTCCTAGTTTAAAAAAAGAATTTGGATTCAGTAAAATTTTGAGAGTTGGTTCTTAGCCCTGTTTTTATGGTAATGCTTCATGATTTTTTTTCCATGTTTATTTAAAACTAGAAATTAAGGGTTTTATAAAATATATCAGGTTAAACCTAGTCACAACAATAATAACTTAGAAATAAGCAAATATGTGGATGAAGCCACTATTTGTAATAATACAAATCCATTAGACTGGTGTAAATTAAATAAAAATAGATATCCAAAATTATCAAAAATTGCCAGCTTGATTAAATAAAAAAAATGAAATTTATTATATTAACAAACTAATACATAATAATTCAAATATTTAATTTATAATATGTAATAATATAAAATTTACTTCGACATTAATATAGGAATAGAGATAAATGTAATGAAAATTATACGATTCAATATGGAAAGCAAAAAATTAAAAAAGAAGGGAAATACAACACGTGATTAAATAAGATAATATGATAGGGCATGCATATGAAGCAAAAATTACATCGTTATATGCAAATAGAGCAAAATTGACAGAGCTATAACTTTGGCAAAAATTAATATTTTTTAATCTAGTTTTTATTTTTATATATATTAGGAATAAATAAGTTATTATCCACCTCTAACTCAAAAATTTTGAAAATGTCGAGTGGAGCACTCCAATTCTAGACCGACGGTATATGTGCTACTGTTTAACGATAATTATAGCATCATTTGACAATCATCGTGCTTATTATAAATGAGAAATGAGATATGGTCTTAGTGAGAAATCCTGATATTTTTTAAAAATATATATTAAAATGTATAAGTCATGATGAGCAGAATTTCTTTTAATTAACGTGATTGAGAAGATAGGCGTGAGAAAAATATTACTACATTTCAAATCTCTTAGAGGCTATCCTGGATTGCTTTTTTTTAACCTCACCTTAAAAAAAATTTTTTCACTGTTAATAGGTATGAAATAAAAAAAATTATATTTAACATTTAATATTGCGCCCTTATAAATTCCATTTATGAAACAATTTATATATTCTTATAATAATTACCGTTGGAAATGAAAGAAGATAAAGTTGTTGATTAGAATATTATTTAATAAGAAGCTAAGAATATTTTTATTATTATACACGATAATTTCTGATATATAAATCCCTATAGACAACAAAGGAAGACACAGCTTACATTGCAGATCGTGCAAATGACTAATCCTCAGGCGCACCCAATGCAATTCCTTGATCCAGCGAACATTTAAATCCGCCCAAATACCTCCTATACTTAAACTACCAAGACTTTTTAGATCTGATAGCGGTCTTACGGAATCACCCTTATTCCATGGAAACGGAGACAATTTCTGGTTTAGTACTACTCTTGTATATATCTATTTGCTTTATACAACCAAACTCCTAATTTACTTGAGCAAAAAGAATAACATAAAATTTTAAAATATTCGGAAATATAAGAAGATCACATTTTTATCCCAATAATATCCACTTACCTTAACCTTCTATGGTAAGCTTGAATTATCCTTCTTCAAGGATTGAGGATCTCACATCCGCAAGCATATTGGCGATCCGCGAGTTCTTTCTCAGACAGAGACTGGCTATAGCTATCCTTAAAGCAAATTATCATAGTTTCAAATTTACTGATTCATTTTCTTTCTTATTCTTATAATTTTAATATTTCACCTTATTATTTAATTTGGAATATTTTTTTCGTATTGTGTTGACTTATATTAATATGAATAATAAAATTTCATTTTTTTTACAAATTATTATAACAAATTTCCTTGTTTTCAAATTCAAATGTCTAGGCTTTCAAACAATGATTAATTAATACCTAAAAATAGATTTTTTTAAAATGCCTTATTAAATTAGAGTTTACATTTGAATAATTTAATAGTTGTTTTTTCAATCTTAAAATAACCCTGACAATCGAAATTTTATAAAAACAAATAAAATGTATTACCTTAAAGGCCAAGGCTAGTCTTCATAATTTTTGTCACAATCATCATAGGCTCAAAAATAATTGTTAGATCAGAATTTATAAAGTACCGGACCGGTAGCATATCAGGCAAATATTTACCAATAATAAAATTCTTTGATATTTAGTATATCTATTCCTCAAAATCGTTGATAAAAGTTAATTTTCACCTCTACAAACCCTATAATATAAAATCTAGTAATATTTAACCGTTGCCCTTGAATATAGGATAATAATATTTTCTGTTTTACGATAAATTTAAATTTTATAAGTCAAAATTTCCTAAAAATGATAATAGGCCCCCATTTGTTTTCATTTTTTTTATAAAGTTGATGCTAGGAAAAATAGCTTTTTTCAAGTGGCCATAGTAATTTTAGATGTTAACTGAATGCCCAATCTATTGGACTAGGTTAGGGTTAAGGACCGCCAAATATAGGGTACGGTTGTTGGTTCGATATAATTTGTTTATTTTTAGTAAATTTAGTTTTTTTAATTTTAAAGAAATTTTGCATGGGGAATTATTGTCACGGTTTTTTTATTTTGTAGAGCACTTTTGCTCTAGAAGGTTTCTTTTCGGGAAAGCAGCTAACTGATGATAAGAGTCTATTTTAACAATTGGTGTTTTGAACTGTTTCCTTTTCCAAATTTTTTAAAATAATTAACTTATATTTGAATTATTGAGCATTCATCTCGTAGACGAATCCAGAAACTTACCTAATAAGGGAAAGAGCCACACTTGTTAAAGTAGCGCGTAGCTATTAGTGCGCTATTTTAAAAATAACGTTAATGTCGTTCCTTTTTACAAAATAGCTGAGTAGCGATTTGTGCAACATTACTTGGCTACTTTAAATTTTTTTATATAATAAATTAATATATTATATAAAAATATTATAATTTATTTATAAATTTGATTTTTTTGGATCAACATAATCTTATAACATGGTAAATTGGTTCACCAAAAAAAATCTGGGTATGTATATTTGTTTATTAAATTAAGTTTTTTTGATATTATTAAATAGATATTACTCAATTAGTAAAATGAATTGAGATTTTTGTAAAAAAAATGAAGAATATATTAATAAGACGAGCTCTTTACTAGTGTTGTTAAACCGCTCTTTTAGATTCGATTTTTAAAGCTCAATATTTTAGCCAGAAAAATTGCCTAAGCCTTGAGATTTCGCTTGTAGATGTCCAAACCTTTGTTCCTTCTACAAACAAACTCTTCAGGCTTGCATAACACTATTCTGGATGAAATATTGAGTTAGCCGTTTTTAAAAATCGGCTCAAAACGAGCCGTTTAACAACACTACTCTTTACATGACTTATATTGAATTTTTTTTTTAATTTTTTTTTTAAAATAATATATGATTTATTCAATATAGTTTTCTCACATCAAATATAAAATAAAATAAAATAAAACAATATTATATAAAAACGGAAGTGGGACTACAAGTTCACATTTTATAAAATTGTGATTTGAAGGTTTTGTTTTAAAAAATAAAATTCTTTAGGTTCTGATGTAAGGGCTCTTGTCTTATCCCCTATGTTTTTTAAAAACTTTAAAGTTCTGCTTGGCATATGTCCAAGGGAAGAGATAACAATCGGTGTAAAAATATAATTTGTGAATTTGGAATATTTCATTGTTTTTTTTTCTCGGATATATCAACCGGATTAGAATTTAAATTTTTTGGGAAAGAAGATACGCATGTGAAGTCCCAAATTAAGGATTTCCCTAAAGATTTATCGTTAGATGATGGCTTAAGACCAGATGGCTTAACTTCCGTGCCTTGGTCTTTAGGGAAATCCTTAATTTGGGACTTCACATGGGTATCTTCTTTCCCAAAAAATTTAAATTCTAATCCGGTTGATATAGCCGAGAAAAAAAAACAATGAAATATTCCAAATTCACAAATTATATTTTTACACCGATTGTTATCTCTTCCCTTATATTGAATTATCCTTTTGTATTATACTAATTTTGTAATTGCAACTGTAATTAGATAGGCGACAAATTATCGCTGCTCTGAATTGACGCTGCGTGAATGGTCACCGCGCTGAATTGATGCTGGCCAATTTTCTCGCGTCGAGTTGATGTGGAACCGCAGCTTAGACTTAAAAAAACAATCAAAAATATGAAGAAAAAAGATGGGAGATAAAAAAGGGATAATAAATCCAAATTATATTCTAATCTATTGTCATTTAATGATATAAATATTCTAGAACCATAAAAAATATGGTTATAAAAAAAAATTCAAAGAGAAATTGAATTTAACAGGTGTTTTTCAATTATAGTTGATGGTACATATGATGTTTAGAAATCAAAATAAATAGCTTTGCTAGTGAAAATGGTAGCACGACTGATCTTGATATTAAAAAAATATGATATACAAACTTAGTTCCATGAATCTACGCCTTGAATTCTTAGCCTGGCAAGGCTATGTTTGTGTTTCAAGCAAGAGTGGAAGGATCACAGGAATACAAGTTTTGATTAGAGCTGAGATCTAAAAGACAGCTTTTTGGTGCTATTGTCATCGATTTCATTGTTCAATTATGCCAATCGATAAAAAAAACCAAGAAATTTAGAAAGTGTTAAAAGATATGTCATGCTTAAAGCATTTCAAAGCGATGTGCTGACAAAATCGCAACGATTTTTATGAATCAAGAATACCACTCTTATTTGTTTAGATTTAAAATGCTTATTTTTTATTTAAAGAAACTGGCTGTCATCATATAAAGCTATTGTAAAGTTTTTTTTTACTTTATAATGCCTTGAGGGTAGCTTTGACAAATTTAAAGGTTCTGAAGATTCTGCCACTTCTACAATGGCTAATGCTATTGTTTTTAGAATAGAAAGATTTTAGTTTATTTGTATTTAGGATAAAGTATTGTTGACAACAAGCTTGGCTTGTACAAATTTGCAAGCTATTTCGAAGGATATAGGGTTTGCAATCAATCAAATTTATTGACAAAAAATTGCATGATTAATTGGAGAATTATAATTTAAATTATTGTCTTGAATTATTTTTTAATCCTATTAGATAATATAATAACACTAAATTTATGAATGTTTTTATAAAGGAATAAGATTTTATAAAGGGAAGAAAACTACCTTTTGATTTTGAAAGTTCTAGATTTCAAACTTTACAATCAAAAAAGGAGAGGTATTACTCTCATTATTAAATATAATATTTTGTTTTAACTATAAAACCAGTTTATATTACATTGATTTGACCATTATGCAGTTTAATGAAAGATTCAATGATGAATCGATTAAATTTTTAAATCAAACATCATTTTTTACACCAAAGGGAATGGCGGAAAAGACATTCGTTAATGAAGATATTGAGGATATCTGTGATATTTACCATTTAGATTCAAGTCAAATTTTTGAAAAAATGTCGAAGATTCGAAATATTTATATTATGGCTAAAACGAGGGATGTGATTTTTATACATGACCTGGAGGTTAAATAATCTAAAGATGTGATTCTGAGAATCGTAAATTTATTTTATTAAAATATTTTTATTAATACATTATTAACTTATGATTTAGAGTGGAATTCATTTATTTTTCTGTTTTCCTTAATTTGTCAATTAATATAAATATTTTTTATTAACCATTCTTACTACCACATGTACTGCTTAAAAGATTTCAATAAATAACTGCTTTTTCTGGGGTGGAATAGGATAAACCTCTACAACCACTCCTTCCACTTGAAAAATGTTAATTTTTGTAGCATCAACTTTATAGAAAAGAAAAAGAGAATAGATTGGGGCGTTTTTTTCCTTATTTTTTCATTTTTAGTTTATAAAAGTTAAATTTAAACTCGTAAAACCGAAAATATCCTTATCTTAAATTAAAGGTCAAAGGTTAAATTATGCTTAAAGATATTATAACATGGGGTTTATAGAGACATAAATTAACTTTTATCAAAAGATATATTAAATATTAAGGAATATTATTGGTAAAGATTTGATTGAGTGTCTATCTAATGATATTTTACAAATTCTGATTTGGCAAATATTTTTTAACCTACCATAACTTTGACCTACGCAGACTAGTCTTGGCCTTCACTATGTAATACATTTATTAAATTTGTTTATATAAAATTTCGATTGTCTAAGTTATTTTATGATAACAGCAACTATAAAATAATTGAAATATGTTTAAAATTTAAAAATTTATTTTTATTTATTTATTAATCAATATTTAATAACGTTATAAAAGTTAAAAAGAAAGTTGAAAATCATAATAAATTTCTTTTAATAATTTGTAAAAATAAAAACTTGATTCAGTCTCTATACAAATTGGAAAATTATCGCTAATAATTAAAAAAAAAATGTTAGCTATTTATTTAATAATATTCTTATTAGCAACTGTATCTACATCCACCGGTAATTATTACAAAAATGTATAAACCAATGTTTTGTAAATGAAACCTATAAGGTCCATTCCTAATTCAACTTTTTGGTGCTCTTTTTAAAGTGCTTGAAATATTATTTGTTTTAAAGTGTTAATTTTAGCTCATACCTACTAACATTAAAAGATAATGTTTAAGGTAATTAGAAAGTAAACGGGAAACCTCTAAGAAATCCTAAATTTAATTTAAAAAATTTCAGGTCCAGCCTCTCACTTATGAAGATTTTAAAAAAATTGATCATCACGCTCCCCACAATTTAATATTTTTTAAAAATCAACTCACAATTAATATATCTCATTTACAAAAAAGGCTGTGATAGTCAACTGATGCGATAATCATCGCTAAACGATAGCATAGCTTCGCCATATTGGATTTTATGATTTTTGAAATTTTTTTTATTATAATAATTGGGGAATATATTCAAAATATCTGCATTTAAGCTCTTCCATATTTATTAGATATTAAGTTAAGCTCTGTGGGCATTTTTTAAAGCAAATTTGCTTGTTAAAATTATTTCATCTTAAATTAGATATTTCAAATGAGAATATCCCGGATAATATTTATTCCCTTCCATTCATATTATAAATATTATAAGGACTCTACCTGTCAGCCGAACCGAGCTAACGGTAGCGCAATCAATAAAGACCGGACCCGTGACTGAATATAACTATTATATTTTCTTCCATGAGATTTCTTCCCTATAAGTTTTTTTAAGGTGTCTGATAAATATTTGTTCTTAAACATGGGATTTTATTTATCTTTATATCACAGTGGTAAAGCTATGCCTCTGGCCAGTGACGTCACTAGTCTTTGCGATCTCAGGGGGCCCCAAAAAAAATGATTTCTTGAATTTTTGCTAGAATTTCTAATATGACCATTTTTTTTAGCTATTTTCAAAATGGCCCTCCTTTTTTTTATCTATTTTTTTAAAAAAATTTAAAATTTTCAGGGAACTTGAATCCTTGTGATCCTTCTCCTCTAGTGACGCTCTTGCCTCTGATAGTCATAGTGGCACTATTCCAATTTTGATTTAATAAATATAAATAATTCAAATGTTAACGTATATCTTTCTATTTATTTACCATTATTCATCCTTGAAAAAAAATTTCTCTCTTTTGCTTTAGCGCAAATTCAAAAAAAGGTAATTAAATTTCAAGATATACATTCTATTTCTATTTTTATTTTATTAAGATTTATACAAAATTTGCAGATATTTATCCTCTATTATTTCTGTAATTCATTGTCAAAGTGCATAAATTTTATGATTTTGAAATTTAAAAAAAATATAATATCTCATCTTTTTTTGCGAATTGTCTGAGACTCTGAGTCTGACTATTATATTTATATAACTAAATTTTCCAAATTTTAATGCGGGAAGTGTAAGTCTTTGAATCGACATGTGATTTCCCCTGCTATCTTTAGATGCCTATTAATAACACAAAATAGTTCAAAACAAAACCTTATTCTCTACAAAAAAAATTATTATATTTGAATTAAAAAAATATATATATATTACTTTTACAAAAACTCGAATCATTTTAAATTTCAATTTTATTATAGAGAATGCCGAAAGATATTCGAACACTGACACTGACACATATATTCAAATTCATGGTAAGATAAAATTGAAAATAATTAAATAAATATTTTAAAAATTTCTTTTTTTTAGGAATTGAATCATTTTGTGCATTTCGGTGTTCAGATTATAACTATGGAATATGTTATATTTGTGGCTAATAGAACTTTTAATGGAATCGAATATTAAAAATAAATTAATATTTTATTCAAATTGATTTTATCTTATCAGAAACAATATCGAATAATAACAAAAAAAAATTTCTTTAAAAGTATATCTGAGATATTTTGAGGCTCATTAAGTCTAATAAAACATTTTATATGGTGTTTATATTCAAAGGAGTTATTTTTAAAATGACTAGTTTAAGAATCACTAATTATTCTACAACCCTTTGTGATCCTTATGTTTTTGAATCAATAAGTAGTTACTTTTTTCGGTATTAATAATTAGCACGCGTTTTTCCACGAGAAACTCAAGCTTCTCTATCAGTGTTGACTGAGTTATGGGGTGAGGGCGTTAATAATTAACTTAAAGTAAATTTGAATTTGCTTATAAAATGTTTTGCAATATAGTTTGTCGCGTGTAATAACTCGTAGGTTACCTTTTTAAAATTGTCTAGTAGAACAAAAAAACAATTTTTTTAAAATAATATGATCTGATAAAAAAAAAATGTTTTCATTAAAATATTATAAATCTTGTGAGTTATGACCTTAAATTTCTTTCGTAAATTACTAATATATAGAATTTTGGATGTGGTACTATGTAACCAAATGTGAATAAAAAAACATGTTTCTATTAATTATTAAGATTTGAGTTTTTAAGTATGAAGAGAACTATAAATAAGAAATTTTGGCAAAAAAAAGAAGTATTTTGTTAAAATTTCGTTTGCAGTGTGTAGTGTTTTAAATTTGCTTGGTCATAAAATTTACGACCCATTGCTCAGGCGTGCTCTGATCACGAACCCTGAGCACAGACCCGGGGGATCCTGAGCAAAAATTAATTTATGGTTGTTTTAAAATGGAATATCAAGTGAATAAATATATAATTAAAAGAATAATATCCCAAAATTAATTTTAATTCGAAGAAATGTCAGGCAGTTATATACTAAAATAATATATTGACAATATATCATATTCAGGGTGGGAAGGTGGGGGGGGGCATGGGATCCATAAATAGAATTTATTTATTTTCTTGCTACATAAAAAAAAATTTATGATTATTTGTATTTGACTTGTCTGTCTGCTATATAATTATAATTAAAATAAATTATTTATTATTTAGAAATAGGTTGTTAAAATTTGGAAGATAAAATACATTAATATATTATTTTAAATTAAAAGTGCGAATTTCAGAAAAACTAATATGAATGGTATAAACAAAACAACTTATAATAAATCACAAAAGAATAAATAAATTGTGATGGTTTAATAACAAAGTCTGTGAAGTTCTGTAATATTTGTTCTCATATTTTTAAACGTGGGGATTAAGGGTCTGAACCTCGGGTCTGTGTTTGTTCATGCTCAGAACTGGTTTAGTCAATTTTTAGACCCAAACCCCGCGTCTGGGGTTTACACAATCAACCAATTACGATATTTTGAGTTTAAAATATTAGGATTGATATTATTGATACATCCCTATTTGAAAACTCTTTAGATATCATATTTAATTGATTTGTTAAATTAAAGGAATAATAAAAAAAATTAGATAATAACGAGGGGAAAGATACAATAAGATTGAAGATAGCATTTTTAGTTACTATGTTCTAAGGCTGGGAAATGAAAAGTTTTTTAATATTTGAAGTATTCGCCGAGCTCGCTCTCTCAAACTCTGTTTCGAAAAGATCACGACTTGATATTTTAGAGTTATGGGATATAAAAATAATACAAAAAACGAGAGAAAATTTTGTGTTGGGTTTTGAGATGAATAAGATGAACACTTATTATTGTATTTATAATTAAATAAATAAGGGTATATTTTTAAAATAATATATATAGCATTAACGATAATAATTTGGAATTTATAATATTAATAGTTATTTTAGTAAATATGAGGACAATACATTCTCTGATTTTTCATTTTATTTTGAATTGAAATAAAAGTTTGATTTATATTTTTCAATTATAAATTATAAATTTCGGGTCCAGCTGGTTCTAAAAATCAATAAAAATTAGGCTGAGCTTTAAAAATAAATTATAAAATTTGGTTCGGGTCTGGTTCGGGACAAAAAAAATAATTAATTTTGCAAGGTTCCAATCTAAAATGGAGCATCCTAGGATGCACTCTTTGGATTAGTGTTGTTAAATGGCTCGATTTTGGCAGATTTTTTAAAACGGTTAACTCAATAAAATATTATTGTAATCAATTAAATTTAGATCTATTAACTGAATTAAAATTTTTAATAAATATATTGTCTAAGCGTACAAGTCTTAATGAAGCCATGCCAATTATATATATTATTTTGAGGATTGTTATTCTAAACTACAATCAAATCTTTTTTATTTAGACTTTTGATATTTCGGATAACTCCCTAATTTCAAAATAATCAAATTCCTAACACTAATATTAGAAAATACTTTGATAACTAGGACTGCTGACCACTTTGAAAAGTGGGTAGATTTTTATTTTTTGTCCTTTATAAAGTTGGAAATTATTGTTTTTGTGGAATTCATTATTTAAATTATAAAATTATATATTTTTTAAACTTATTAATGACTATATTAAAAAAAACAAAATAACGAGTTATCGTTAATTAAGAAAATTTAGTTTATCAAATTATTCTAATGTTTTATCTTCTCCTAACTTTATATTGTCCTCTGTTATTACTGATACGGCTTCAACCACTTCTTTCCTTGTTCATAGCTGGTCGGCGTGTTTTTGTACTATTTTATCTTTTTCTGCTACGTTATGTGAGAATTTAGCTTGTTGATTTATTATCTTTCCCTCATGCCATCCTTTTTCAATTGGGTTTTTTATCCGAACTAAATCGTTGTCTCAGAAATAGTATGCCTTTGTCTAACTGGTAGGTTTCACTACAGAAGTTCTAATTTTTCAGTAATAGAAGGTTTGACTCAGTCCAATATGGTATTATTTTTTATAATGATTATATTTCACTTCAGTAAATATTCATTGACCTTAATAATATAATCCGTTATAATATACTATGAAAAATATATTATTTAAATATTGTTGAATATTATAATCTTAAAGTATATATATAAAATATAACATATGTTTTTACTTGTGACTTTTAATATGTTTTTGTATTGCTACCGATACTTTGACGGTTAGTGGTATGTGTAAAAATATTTTGCTTTATTGCTATACGACATTAGGTTAAGTATATTTAGCTGAATGACTCTCCTTCTGCAACCTAAAGAATTCAACCTGTGGATGGAACTCCTCCCTCTCATTATACAACTATATTCAAATTCTCGGTTTAATATATTGATTTTAAACTTAGGCACATATATTTTTCTTCATAACAGTTGGTTGCGGTTTAGAAAATTATATGGCTGCTAGGTTTTGATCTGAAACCCTGCACTGAAGAATTATTATTTAGTTGCCTTAATTGATGTTTGCACATTCTCATTGATACTTATGAACAATCCCCATGGTATAGTGGGCCCCTGTCCGATCTTAGTGAAACAATGTTATCCGATCTAATACTCCTCCCCCCCTCAATAGTGGGATGTAAGGAATATCATCCAAAATATGTTTAGGTGACACATAATAAAAATAAGAACCTTATAATATAACTCTAATATACAATTATACTATACAATGACTATAAATATATATATTCATTCATTTTTTCTTTCTTTCGTAATCTCCACTTCATTTATAGTAAATAATAATTTCAATCAATGAAAGTAGAGATCTGCAAAAGAAGGCCTGGCCCATATAGGGCACAAACGGGCTTCGGATCGGGCTCGGGCCTATTTTTTTAAAAATAATCGGGTTCGAACTGGGTCGGGCCTAATATTTTTAAATAAAATTCGGGCCGGACCGGGTCGGGCCTTGGAAATTTTTTAAAATATATTTAAATTTATCAATTTTATATTGAATTTTTTATGAAAAATAAAAATATTTGGGTTTTATTTATAGAACTAGACGCCATATAACATAAGTCTTTTATTTTGAGTAATTATAAAAATTAATTTTATTTATTAGGTTCGGGCCGGGTCGGTATATTTTCTTAAAAAAATTTCGGGTTCGGGCCGGGCTTGAAAAATTAGGCCTGATGCAGATCACTAAATGAAAGACCACAGTATTCGGATGTAAATATAAGATCGCTAAGTACAAATTAACTATTCATAGGCAAGTTATGAATGATCAACGATAGGATATCCTCCTTTTACAAGAAACTCATCTAAAGGAGATGGAAGTACGAAACCTCATGGATACACCTTATACTGCAACTCGAATGCTGAACACGTATGGACAGGAGTGGCAATTTTGATACACAATAAACTAATTAAATTTGTAAACTTCAACCCAATTTCCAGTCGCATTTGCTGAAATATGGGTTAAGAAGGTGCATTTATTTAACATTTATGCACCCCACAAGGACAAAATATTTTAAATTGAACTGGGAAATATCATAAAAGAACTGTCTCATCGAGATGGTAATACTTTTGCAAGCAATTTTAATGCCTCTATAGGCAGACCTAACAATCTTACCTGCCTCGGGAACGCTACATTACTACAAAGTACGAACTCTAATGGTAAGAAATTAATAGAAATCTGTGAACACTTCAATATGAAAATAGAAAATACCTTCTTCAACCATCCTAGCCATCATACCATGACCTACGGAAGTCCTTCCTTTGGCACTACCTCACAAATTGATTTCTTTGTAATTTTCACCAATATCTTCAAGCGGGTAAAAGATGTAATAGTCATCATCAAATTAAACTTCGCTCTATTTACGTACCATTATCCACTAGGATGCGAATTAGGCTAAACAATATCATTTTTCCGAAAAATGATCAAGGGAACCATCTTAACACCGTAGGTTTCATAGCTAGGAAAGACTTGGCACAGCTAAACGATTTGGACATAAAAGAGTTCATCACAAAATTAACAACTTGGAGAAATACGTTAAAGGCATGAACAATCCTAATATAACCTGGAAAATTATAAAGCTAAATTTATCATGCTGTATAACTTCATGCCTATGACTATGCATTAACGAAAAGAGTGGCTCACCCCACAATACATATAATAAAAAATTTAACAACAAATCCTAAAATCAATAAGCTAAACACCACAAAACATTACTCACTGCATATGAACTAAAAAGGCTTTTTATTGCCAACTTATCAAAATCTATACAATTTAATTTCGACAACTATAATAAATACAAGGCTTTCCAATCTCTCAAATTACTCACTACCTTTAAATCCAATCCCTTACCGAGATTACACATAGAAAACAATAAAATTATAACGGACCCCAAGGAACAATTAGCTATATGGATAGACCATTACATTCTCTACAGAACAAGGTGGCCAAGATATATGTGATTATCTTTTCCAATCATCTAATGGAAACCTGAGAAAAATGGATATAATCAGCGACCTTAAAAGACTAAAAATGCATAAAGCTGTCGGAATTGATGGGATATTTACGGAACTCTGGAATATAGATATAAAGCTACTAGTTTACTTCTCCCTCTTTTTAATGAGATATGAAATACAGGATCCCGGTTACCCTACTAATCATATATATTGTAGCAGTCAGATCAAACCAATCATCAATTGAAACATCTCAAACGCTATCACATCGTACAGGAAGGGTAGAAACACGGCGGATCTCTTAGCGCTTAAGATCATTCTGCAAAAAGCTAGAATGCATAAGTCCCTCATTTTTGCCCTAATGATTGATTTAAGTAAAGCTTTTGATTCCATTATACAGCATAAGATTTTGCCCTTACTGGAAGGCATAGGAATAGACACGCATCTAATATCGCTGATATAAATAATTTACGACATTCATAACCTAGTACCACAACATCTGAATATCAAATCATAACCATTTAAAGCCAACAAGTGCCTGAAACAAGGTTGTATTCTCTCACCTATGTTATTTAATGTGATAATGAATGATATTCTGAATACATCCTGTCACAATGAGGAGATTTGTCATTGTGAATCAAAACCTAAATATAAAAAGAAATATATATATAAAAAAGAAATAAATAATAATTAGGAATCACGAAATCATGAAATCAATTTATCTCTTTATTCATAATTATAACATTATAAAATTAACAAAATTATAAA
The DNA here is from genome assembly GCF_954871325.1 of Gordionus sp. m RMFG-2023. Lineage (NCBI taxonomy): Eukaryota > Metazoa > Nematomorpha > Gordioida > Chordodea > Parachordodidae > Gordionus > Gordionus sp. m RMFG-2023. The sequence goes on from NC_088777.1 coordinate 9,562,578, forward strand.
AGTAAAAATAATAAAAAAGATTAATAAAAAATAAAATTAAAAAAATAAAATACAAAAAAGTTAATAATTAAAAAAGATCTTTCTGTATGGTAAAAATTGGCCTTTTTATACTCTTTTCAATCTTCTTTATAACTAATATTCATAACTATTCAAATATAATATTTTTATCACGCGTTATAATAATAAATCCAAAAGAATTCTTTATGCAAATTAAATATAAAGTATGAATTTAACGAATCTACTATTTACAACAAAATATAAAAGTATTCTTTATGCAAATTAAATATAAAGTACAAATTTAACAAATCTAACATTAACACATCCTTCAAACAAGAATATGCTCTTAACCCACGCTATCTGGATCAACAACACGATAATAACATATACAACTCGTTGAATTTTCTATGTTATACCTATGATGTATGCATATTAGCTAACTCTCAGTACAAGCTAAGAAATTAACTGTCATTGTTTGTTAATAATTGTTATGGATAGGGATTAAAAGTTAACTACTCGAGGACCAAGTTAATCAGGTCCAATAAATTTACAGCTAACATAAACCTATTTAGCTTTGATCATAATGGGGTATAAACGATGTCGGAAGTACCTAGGAACCAGAATAATGTCATTAGGAACCACAATATTGGATACGAAGTCAATACAAACAAAGCCAGATTCTGATACCATTAGCTGACGAAATTGTGGCCTTCCAACTAGATATCCACTAATAAAAGATAATACTCTTCAAATCTCTAATTCTATCCATCTTAACATACGGATTAGATACGTGGCTGGACACTAAACCAATATTAACACATCCTAGACCTTTAACAAATGTCTTAGAAGAATTACTAAAAAATACTACCCATACAACACCTCAAACTCAACTCTCTGGAATATGTGCCACATCTTACCAATCAATAAATTTATTCCTTTGAGGAGATTAGAATTACTTGGTCATTGCTTATGATATTCTAAATAAAATATGATATTCTCGTCCATGAAATGGAACACAGATTATGGGAAGCAGAGAACTCCCAAATACTATTGGCTGGCAAAAATGAAGGATATGGACTAGATTAATTTCTCGTTTCCAGATTTCATGGCATTTAAAAAAAACAAAAAACACCTAAAGTAACAACTACAATACATGCTCAAACATGGCATAATAAACTAGAACAGAAATTATTGGAAGGAAAGGAATGCTGAGGATCCCGAGCAGGATGATAGCTTAGAACAAACAAGGACTTATAGAGACACATCATTTAGCTTAATACAAACATGGATTTATAGAGACACACTATATTGAGTAGAACCGACTCTTTTACCATTTGAGGGATCTTAAGAACCTCTGGAACATGGCAAAATGTATAAACATGAGTTAATTTCCAAACGGACCATGTTACCATTCACGCTTTTTCTTTTTCTCTTCTCTCCCCAGAGCAACCATTAAAGGGTGAATAATGATAAATGATCATAAATACCATTCACCATGTTAATGCAATAATAATGAGGATCCCGGGCATCATTTAGCTTAGTACAAACAAGAACTTATAGAGACACACGATAATAACTTACCAAGGAAGGATCAACCTTGTAACTATTATACGGATCTAAAAAATCTGGAACATGACAAACCGTATGGATAACGCTAACTTACAAGAGGAATATGCTACCAAAACATAAGAATTATTTTTTTCTTCTTTTAAATATTCTAATCCGGACGTCAGGTACAATTATTTCTTTGTTATAGCTTTATACATGACCTTACTATTCTATTAACACTATTCTAGGAAACGGAATTAATAGAACACCTCTTTTTTTACCTCTCTCTTTTTTACTATGCTAGCGAACTACATAGTGGTACCGTCCCCTATAATAAAATGGGATGATGCAAAATTGCACTATTCATTTTTAGATTTAATTACCATGCCTCTTCCTAAAAATATTTGCAAGGTCCAAATAAGTATAAGAGATTTCTTTATAAAAAGTAAGTAGGCATATAGTTTATAATCCTCTAGTATATAAAATTGATTATAAAATATTATGTAAACAAACTACTATTATTTTAAGATACAATATACTAACTAGAGTTGACATTAATATATAAAATCTTAATTGCTCTCATCATATCTCTCTGGTTCTTATTTTATAGTTAAAAAATGCTTCTTTTCTAATATGGCATCTTTGCCGTGTAAATAACTTATGACTTCAATATATTTACATAATTTCTTCTAAAGATTTATGTTTTTGTGATATGAGTTAACATCGTGATTGTCATGGCTAGGACTGCAAATTAGCCAGCATCTATTATTTGTGTGGCAATATAATTTATTATTACTACAGGCTGAGAGCATATTTCATATTTTCGATAAGCAATAATTGTCAACCATGTAGTCGTTTATATATAATTGAAACTGGAAGATAATCTTTTAGAAATTTAATATTACAATAATTTTCTGAATTACTTATCTCGCTTCCATCATTTCATCTAAGAGGGAGCTCTAACCACCATATAGTTTTATGATTTGGATTGGTCTTTTATATTCTCTTCTTTAAGAATTGTTGATTTGGTTAGACCTATAAATTTTTTTCTATTAGTCCATTCCATAAAACATTGTCTAAGGTAACAGATATTTATATTAGTTTCATGACATTTTCTCAAGTTGCTAAGGATTATATTATATTATGTGGTTTTTAAAAACCATTGTCAATTGTAACATATGTATGAATTAATTAACCTTTCACTTGTAACTCTTTAGAAGCAAATTTTTTTATATCAGCAATCGAAGATATTTTATATTGTAATAAATAGATTTTGTATTAAAAAATATTATTTTTAAAATGTCTTATATTATTTTCATTATTTATATTCTAGTTTATTTTGTATGCATAATATAATAAATGACAAAATAAGAAATTCAGAATAATTGTTCAGAGTTAGAAAATTTATGTATAGTATATTAATATAAAATCAGGCAGAGGCAAAAGTTAGCCGAAGACCTGCAAATTATGGGGTATGAGGGGCGAAGCCCCTATAATTTTTTTTAGTTGAGTTCCCTAAGACTGTAAAGGCTAACGACGCCCCTAGATAATCATAAACTCAAATAAGACATTATCAAACGCCATATGAATATAACATAAAATATTGTACTCAATAAACAAGTATAACATATTTTTTTATTTCATAAATTAATTATATTTTAATCTTATTTACATTTATATATTGAACAAGTTTATATACACATATATTATTTTACTCATGATTTTAATAAAATATATAAAATATTTTAAAATGTTTAAACATAATCTCACTTTAAAAAGTCTTAATAAAACTGTCAAAGTTGGGCAAAATTCTTGGTTTCAACGATGTCCAAAATAAACAGGTTTGACTATTCCAATTACCGTCGCATCTGCTGAACGCAGTTGTCAAATCGCAATTAATAATGACTTAAGATAATTTCAGTCAAAAATGACATTACATCGTTAGTTTTTGATGCAATATCCTCTTTTGCAAATAATAGGGTGAGGATAAATGTTTAAACTAATTTTTTTGGTTCTTAATGATTTTATCAGGGCTACAAACCCAACTGCTGAACTTGCTTAACCCAAACCCTAACCCCTTTTTTAAATTTAGCGTTCAGGGTGCAAGTTTTAAAAAAAATCTTTTAATGACGATATTTATAAGATAGTATGTTAATTTTCCTAAATAAAATTTTTAAAATAGAAATATAATATTATTATTTTAAATTGTATTGTATAATAATATTGATGATAAATTATTTTTTTATGGCAATATTAATTGAAATAAATTTTTATAAAAAAATTATCTTTTTTTATTTTAACTAATTTTTATAAATCATTATATTTTCCTATTTCCCAATTCTAAACCCACCTGTACCCGAACTCCTTTCAGAGATTTTTCACTGAACCCAAACCCCCAATTTTTTATAAGGAGGGTCAACAGCCTAGATTTTATGACAAAACTGTGATTATTATATACACAGTCATGCACCATAATTTTTTATATGCGTTACTCATATTTATGATTAAAATATAATGTCATATTACTTGGTTTTAGTTTTTGTCAGAATACGAAAAATTTACAATTAAGATTAAATAAATTATTGTTTTATAAAGGGCCACCGAATAATTTTTTGCATTGGGCCGCCAAAAGTAGTGTTGTTAAAAGGTTCGATTTAAATCGATTTTTCAAAAGGCCCGATTAAGATTTTATCTAAACTAATGTTATGTAAGAATTGAGATTTGACAAATAGATGTCCAAGCATTTTGCTTGCTAAATGCAAATCTTTAGACTAATGCAATTTTGGTTATAATCTTAATCGGGCCGTATATTTAACTGAATCGGTCTTTTTAAAAACACTAGCCAAAAGTATTGGCATGGCAATATACTTTTCCTCCCGAAGAGAGAAATCACAATTGTCAAAGCCACGTTAGAATGATAAACGAATGTACGGATTACAGCCGACAGCGTGAATGGAGATGATCGATCTTTCCCTCTCCCAGAGATAGGTCGAGTATATGATTCCATTCTCCCACTAGTAGCGTTGTTAAACGGCTCGTTTTGAGCCGATTTTTAAAAACGGCTAATTCATTATTTTATCCAGAAAAATATTACGCAAGCCTGATTTTGCTCATATAAGGAACAAAGATGGCATATATTATCAAAATCTCCAGGTTTAGGTTATATTTTTCTGGCTAAAATATTGAGTTAGCGGGTTTGAAAAATCAGCTTATAAACCCTTTAACAACACTGCTTCATCAATCCTCCCCCTAATCCCTTTTATTGTTGCCAGTTCTCTTTACAAGACAGCCATAAAATCCCCAACCCCAATTTTTCTTTATCTCGCAGACAATGACACACCCCCACCAAAATTTACTATCAATCCCTCCCCCCTCTTTTAATTATAGACATAGATAAGCATTAACAGAAAATTTCAAAGATACATAGAAAGTGAAGCGATTAAAAAAAACACAGGAACAAAGAATGATGTAAATAATTATACTTTTAAATCACTCTGTCACTTACAACACCTTTTATAAACAAATACAATTTTTAGCAGAAGAAATAATTTTAAAAACTATGCTCAACATTTTTAAATTTGTGAACTTGCACAATATCAGAGACCTGCAATCCCAGCCTGTATTTGATTTTTTTTAATATACCCAGGGCAGACCATATATTTTTTAACAGAATAATTTAAATAGCCATTATTTATAAAAATAAAATATATATATTTTTAAAAATCTGAGCCAAGCTGAAAAAATTAGGTCAGGACTGGAAATATAAAACTTGGGCAATGCAAATGGTACCTATATAGATCTAGATATAAAAAAAAATATTAGAATTTTTAAAAAAATGTCTTAAATATTTTTTTATTTATAGAAAAAGTAATATTTCTTTACTTTCATTTTTTCAGAAATTGATGGTAAAATTTTATCAGCTCAAGTCAGTTTGGCTTCTAATAAATGATTATTTTCCATAAAAAGTAACTAGGCATTCTTTATTTTTCAAATAAAGATATTAATTTAAAAATGACAAAAGTAGTCAAGTGAATTCTTGATTTGATCATTTTTTTGTTCTATTTGAGTTGAATTATGGAAATAAAAGTGATTACAATATTTGGTGAATAAATTCAAAATGAGTGTAAAAATTGATTTTTTCATCAACACCACCCAATTTATGAAAAATAAATTAAGACCTACAAAGGTAAAAATTAAAGACTAGTATAAAATTTTGGAAATTGTTTAGAGAAATTGAAAATAAGAGCAGCCACTCACTTTATTATATATAAAATAGATTTTTAAAATATATCATTTTTTTCCATTCCGCAGTAACTATAATATAGTAAAGTGAAATAAAGATTGAAGACACAATATTTGAACAAAGTAATTTATATATTTCTGAAATGTTGGAGACAAAAATCATTTAAATTATTCTTATTTCAACAATTTTTATCCAGAAATATGCTTAATTTTTTTTATATTATGATAGTATATAAATATTGAATCTCTTTTTATTTATGTATTATCAATTTGCCTAATATAAAATAATTATCAAATATTTATACATACAATATATTTTGTATAAAAATTTTAAAACATGATTATAAAAAAAAGTTAATGTTATATTTATTCATCATATTTTCCCAATATATCTGTGTCACGAAACAAGAAATATTCCTGTAAAAAATATATAATGTATATTAAGTATATGAAATTTATATAATTACATTATCTTCAAATTTAACTGTCATACCACCATATTCTGGAAGCAAAACTTTATCTCCAATTTTCACACTCATTGGTAAATGTGAGCCTTTCTAGTAAATTAAAAAAAATAAATTTTAACTTAATTTATATTACATCATTTTTAGCGCCAGGACCAACAGCTACTACTGTTGCATTCAAAACCTTACCTTGTGACTTTTCAGGCAACATGATACCCCCTTTAGTTTTTGTTTCAGGTAAAAATCTTTTAACCAATACACGATCTGCTAGAGGTCTAAAAACTTTTAATGCCATAGAAGCCTATAAAATAAAATATTAATAAGTATATTCAAAATTATAAATATATATGCTCAGAAAAAAATTAGAGTATTATGCATCAGATATCAGCACATAATTTTTTCATCATTGAAAATTGACTTACCATTTTTAGAAATTTTTTAGAAATTTAAAATATGGGAGATGTATAAAAAAAACAATTTTTAAAAAAATGTCTGATTATGTCTATATTACGAAAAGAAAAATAATCTCGAATTTTCTGGAATCTTTTTTACTTTAAAAATTAAAATTATTTAGTAAATAAAGTATTTTTGATTAAATATAAAACACGTTATCTATTTTATTAATTTTATTTAATCTTCGATATTTTCTTAAAAAAAAAGATATTAATTTTTATTAAATATTTTAACGAATATAATATTTAAATACTGCTTCCTGTTTATCACGTTTTTATTCAATATCACAAATCAAACTATCCATCCGTCTCATTTTTTTAATTTAAAAAAATTTAACATTTTTTACATTACATATAGTTAATAATGTTTCGTGCTTCATCTTTGACTAGATCCGTTGGTAGCAAACTACAAAAAATGAGTAAAGTAGCCATACCATCATCAAAAAGATGTTATGCCAAAGATTTAAAATTTGGTGCGGAAGCTAGAGTTGAAATGCTTAAAGGTGTCGATATACTCGCTGATAGTGTAGCAGTTACAATGGGCCCTAAAGTAATGTATATGAATTTATAGTTTGTAAATGTTTTTATAGGGTCGCAATGTCATCCTAGAACAATCATGGGGATCGCCCAAAATTACCAAAGATGGAGTTACAGTTGCAAAAGGAATTGAATTAAAAGATAGATATCAAAATATAGGAGCTAGATTAGTGCAGGATGTGGCAAATAATACAAACGAAGAAGCTGGTGATGGAACTACGACTGCCACCGTTTTAGCAAGATGCATTGCCAAGGAAGGATTTAATAGAATTAGCTCTGGGGCGAATCCAATTGAAATTCGCAAAGGTATCCATCTTTAAAATTTATAATTTTTAAGCAAATTTTTATACAGGAGTTATGATTGCTGTTGAAAAGGTGGTTGAAAATCTTAAGAAAATTTCCAAAAAAGTTAGCACTCCAGAAGAAATTGCTCAAGTTAATTTTTTTTTAATTTCTAGGATTATCAACTGTTTTAGGTTGCAACTATATCTGCTAATGGTGACATAGAAATAGGTACCCTGATATCAGAAGCAATGAAAAAAGTTGGAAGAGATGGTGTTATAACAGTTAAAGTAATTAATTTTCTTTTTTATACACCCTATAACATACAAAAATAGGATGGTAAAACTATGAAAGACGAATTGGAAGTAATTGAAGGATTAAAATTTGATAGAGGATATGTATCACCATATTTCATGAACACTGCTAAAGGTTCCCTTATTTTTATTATTATATATTATATTTTTATAATTAGGTGCTAAGTGTGAATTCCAAGATTGCTTTGTGTTATTGAGTGAACAAAAAATTTCTACTATTCAATCAATAGTTCCTGCTTTAGAATTAGCAAATTCTCAAAGAAAACCATTATTGATTATAGCTGAAGATATAGATGGAGAAGCACTTACTACTTTAGTTTTAAATAGGTATATATATATATATCTCATGGTATCTAATGTATAAAGAAAAACTAACCTTCAATGATTTTATTTAGTGTTGCATTGATGTTTAGATAAGCAATTAAAAGTGGTAATGACTAATTTTTTTAAGTAAATTGATGAGTCAGGTTTTCATTTTGTATTTTTGAAAATGAACTCATCTCTTAGGATTTTGTAAAAATTTTATAGGATGATTTTTGAAGTTACTCAATTTAGCTTTAGTCTATATAATTCAAATATTTTAAATAAGGGTTCTAGTTCCTACTAAAAATTTAAAAGTGGGTTTTGGTTATTAAATTTTATTTGGTTCCTATTCCAAGCTAAAAATTTAAAAATAGAATAAGGTTTGTTTTCTAAAACAGATTTATTATGATTCAACACATTCATCTAATATATTAAAAATAAAATTAAATAATTTTAAGGGGTCTCAACTTAAACCTATATTAACTATTTCTAAAAAATTAGTCATCTGAACCAAACTTATAAAAATATCTGAGCTGGTTTGTACTTTTAGGATATCAATTTAATTCACATGTAGTCGTGTTAAAAACAGCTAACTTTATACCTACAAAAATACGAATCGTATTAGATTCGAATATTCGTATGAATAATAAAATGATTATTCGATTCGTCGAATATTCGATTTGATTTGAAAATTTTATTTACCATGAATTAAAAAAGATCTATTATAAAATTTATTTTGTAAAATTTAACTAAGGATAAAGACAAACAAATTTTATTATGAGACAAAATAGAAGCATACATATATAATATATTTATATACAATGTGGAAAAATCAATATAATATTCATATCTATAATGTAGATAAATCTGACAACAGCCAGTTTTTCAAACATAAAGTTTTTCGGATTGTTTCCTCCTTTAACGACATTCTGTATTTTGTAACCATATGAGCTCCAACAGAAAACAGTCGCTCACATGGGGTTGAAGATTCCTGTATTGACAATATGTCCCTCGCCATTTTAGATAACATGGCATTAGCAATATTTTACAAATAAAGTGGTAAAAACTTTAGGCAAAAAGTCAAATTTATGATTTCTCCATTCATCAAATGAAAGAGAAATATCAGGTTTGCCTGTCATTCTTGATGTGATGGGATTAACAGTTTATTATAATTGTATATGTTATGTGTTATATAAATTACCTTCTTCGTCCATCTCTATCATAAAAGAAATTTCTAAAGTAATGGTCTTTTATGAGATAAATTAAAATGGAGTTTCAAAATTTGGCGCAATTTTCATTATTCCACTTGGAGATTTTATTAAATTGAAATAATTCCTAATAATAATATATGATTTATATATGATTATTTTCCAATATATATTAATACTATAAATTATTTTAGTCTAATAATCTCGAATAATAGATAAAAAATTATTCGACGAATAATATATTTTCCTTATTCGAATTGAATAATGTGTTATTCGTATTCGTAAAATACGAATCGAATAACAAATAATTCGTTTTAGGTATAGCTAACTTAATATTTTATACAGCAAAATATTATGCAAGCCTGACAACTTTGCTCAAGATAGCACAAATTAATCCTGACAACTTTGCTCAAGATAGCACAAATTAATTATTGTAATCTAGGCAATATTTTTCTGGTTTCTAAAAATTGGCTCAAATTGAGCTGTTTAACAACATTGTCAGCTATTTTTAGCCATTTTTTTATATTATTCTTATAACCACTACATCCCCAAGTTTAAAATAACCAATAACATCCTAAAAAACGCCCTTATATTATTTGGCCAGCTGCCTTAGAATTAATTCCTCCCCCTTATAGATTTAATATGATAAAAGTGAAAATATTTTAATTGTATACTATTCAATATTATAATTATTAAAAAATATGCCACTTTATATATTATTCTAACAAGTTTTTATGTGAAAAGATTTGAATGTCTCTTTCAACTAATTTTATTTTTTATCATGAGTTAAACTAGTGTGTTTTGGTTTGGGTCTCTATTTTTGATATTTGAACTGAAATCCTGAAATCTTGGTGAAATTTAAAAACAATATGTAAGGTAAGCCTGAACCAACAAATTTAAGTAGGTGAACGATAGTGTTCATAAATGGCTCAATTTACCCAATTTTTAAAAATGGTTAAATTAGTATTTTATTTAGTAAAATATTGCATAAGTCTAGAAATATTTCAAATAGATGTCCAATGCCATTTATGAGCAAAATTGATTCAAATCAAGTATTTAACAACCTAGTTAGATCTTTAATTTCAATATGTCTTTAAATTAAAAATAGGCTAAAAGTTGGTCTACAAGTTTGTGCTGTAAAGGCACCCGGATTTGGTGATAATCGCAAGAATCAACTCCATGATATGGCTATAGCTATAGGTGGAACTGTTTTTGGTGATGACGCCAACATGACCAAAATTGAGGATGTTTTACTCACCGATTTTGGAAGAGTGGGAGAGGTTATCATCACTAAAGATGATGCATTATTATTGAAGGTTAGTGTCATGATTTTAACTTTTTTTATTCAAAATTACCAATGTTGATTATCTAATTATTATTAGTATATCATACCTTATTCTAGCTGGCTCCAAAATTGTTAAATATAGATTACATTTCTAAAAAAATTGACTAAGTTTTGATATTAAGACAAAAGATAGGTTATTGATTCTAAATTGTTTTAAAATTAGCTCAACATACAATTTCAGTTAAACATAACATTGCCCTTTTTTTATAAATTTTGAATGTAAACAAAATTCATTTAGGGCAAAGGCAATAAAGGTGACATCGAAAAAAGAATAAATCAAATCAAGGATGAAATTGAAGAAACGACCTCTGATTATGAAAAAGAAAAATTACAGGAGAGATTAGCTAAATTGTCTAGTGGAGTAGGTGTATTAAAGGTTTTTTAAATAGATAATAATCCAATTATTTTTTTTATACTTGCTTATTCATTATTTATATAGAAGGTTCAAATTTATTTTAAAATACACATAATTTAATTTTTATTTATGTATTAACATAATGTTTTTTTTAAAATGAAAATAAACAATATCTGTGTACCGAGATCTGAATGCAAATTTTTTGTGATATTTGTTTTTCCTATATGGTACACTAAAATATAGATATTGAAATGAGATGGTCATTTATTAACAATATATGATGAATCGATTTTTTGTATTACATTTTTTAAATATAATATCCATTAATTTATAAATAAAACTCATTAATTTTTAACTGTAGAATTTTCACCTTTTTATTTTCTCATACATTATTATTCAATAAAAGGTGGGTGGTTCCAGTGAAATTGAGGTTAACGAAAAGAAAGACAGAGTAAATGATGCTCTCAATGCCACACGAGCAGCCATTCAAGAAGGAATAGTTCCAGGGGGTGGAGTAGCTCTTCTCAGATCTGCCAAGTGCTTAGACGAATTAAAAAATCTTAACAATGATCAACAAATTGGTTAGTTTTTAATACTATTATATGTAATTTAATAAATGTTTTCTAAAGTCGTTACTAGTTAAAAATTATTCAATTTGTTATTTAGTTAGAAATTTGTGGGTAATTAAATTTCCTTGAAATATAATAAATTTTAGTAAATATACTTTTATTATAAAATCTTGTACAAATATGAGTAATTAAGTTTTTAAAAATTAAAGCTACACTTTCTTGTATTTACAGTATTGATTTTTTAAAATTGAAATAGTGACTTTCCTGCAAATTTTAAATTATTAAAATATAACCAAAAGGAGAGAAAGTAATGCCCTTTATAGTCAGATTTGATTGATAGACACCAATATGATTGAACCAGTTGGGAAAACCTTTCCTAAAATATGGTTTTATAGCTATATTACTAAATTTACGAAATATGTAAATTTAATTCGATTTTTTGCAGGTCTAATTGTCAGATTTAATAGGTCATAGCTGGGTCTTTTGTCTAAATTATATTAACATAAATTTTTATTTATTATTTGCACAGGCGTAGAAATAATCAAAAAGGCACTCCGAATGCCCTGCTACCAAATTGCTAAAAATGCAGGTGTTGATGCTTCAATTATAGTCGAGAAAGTAGCTAGTTTTCCCTCTGTAGATATGGGTTACAATGCTCTTACAGGAGAGTTTGTCGATATGATTAAAACTGGAATTATTGATCCTACCAAAGTTTTTTGATTTTTAAATTTATTTTCCAAAATGGGTGTACCTAGACCTGAATGCAAATTGTTATATTTGTTATTCCTAATTGGTACACTATATAAATAATATATCTTTACGAATCAGTCATTTCTCTATTTATAATTGGTTGATTAACCTTTGATATAAACAATTAATAATAATACATTTATGTGATTGTTGTTTCAACCAAACTCAGTTATAATAAATATCACTATACAATTTTTCATATGCATAGGTAGTAAGAACCGCCTTAATGGATGCGGCAGGCGTGGCCTCTCTCCTTACAACTGCTGAAGTTGTTGTAACAGACATTCCCAAGGAAGAATCTGCTTCTCACCCAGGAATGGGTGGTGGTATGGGTATGGGTGGAGGCATGGGTGGAATGATGTAGAATATTGTTTCATATACTAGACGCTGCGTTTTTTATAAACCATTCATTTTGCAATGTATCTCGTATTATTTAGTAAATATATATTTTTTTCCCCCATTTGTAAATATAATTTTAAGTATATTGTGTAAGGAAAATTCTTCTTTATTAATAAATTTCAATTAAAATAATATTTTTTTAATATTACATCATTGAATATTGTGATGATATAAAGATCTAAAAAAGTTTATATAATCTCCTGACAAACTTTTAATTGTATATTAAATTTTTTACAAAATCAAAATTCTTTTTGTTACATGATAGGCAAATAAATAAATTTATATTAATTTTTTTTTAAAAAATTATGAGGAATATTTTTTCAATAAATAATATACATGCATATCTTGATATGGTTTAGTTGGTCAATTGAAATTAACTGTTCTATGTGTCGTATTTCATGATGTCTATAAATAAGACTAATTGAAGATATATAATAAAGCAAATATTGCTATTATAAATTTATATTGTGATAAGTATTTGGTTATTTATTTAGACAAAAAGATAGAATATAAAAAATGTTAATATTGATGAATTAATATATTTGCTTTTCTCAAATAAAATATATTTTGTCATTGGCTGATATTATGTTAGTGTCGATTTGGATATCACTTTGTGCGCTAACATTTTCAAATAATAATGGATCAAAATTTTGAATGTAATCTAAAGTCATTAATAAATTAAATTGTCTTCAGATCAATGAGAAATGTAGTGGAATATTGTTCTTAATGGATTTTCATTGTAAAATTTATTGCTTTTGACGGTTTTGACAAATATCTGACAATGAAATGTCAATAAACCTATTTTACTAGAACCTATAAAGAATGTTACTTTAATATTAAGAAAACTGATATTTCATTATAATGACAAGTTCCATAGCCATGACTTTTTGAATGATTGCAGGAACATAAAAAGATATATAAAGGATGTTTCTATATTAGAAATTGTTGAAGATAATGTGACAGAACAAATGCAATATTTGTCACTAATTTTCTTAGTACCCGCCTCCTATATCTAGAAGTTCTTCCCCAATTCCGATAATTACAAAAATAAAGTTGAAATTGAACTGGTAGTTCTACAATAATTAAACATATGAGATTAAGATCACATCACTTAAAAAAATTTTAATTCGGTTAAATGGTATAGCAACTAAGATTATTTTTATTTGCAGAATTAATAAATAAGTGTATAAAATATTATTTTTGAAAAATTAATTATGATTGTGAATAAAAGAAAGCTATAAATGATCATATATAATTATATTGCAGATAATAATTCTATATTAATTTGTTGTGATGAATAGTTGCAGATTTAGTTTTTAATTATTTATATGCTCACTCATATTTTTTAAATTCTCTTTAAAAAAACTTTCAAAATGATATCAAACATTTAAAAACAAAAAATACTTTGTTCAAAAATATTTTGATTTTTATTCGAACTCTAATTTCAAGTAATCCAAAAATTTATAGCTATATATTTGAACATAATTTAAAAAACTAATATATCACTTATAATATAAACCATTTTTTAAAAGTAATATCAGAGGCCTGCAAGGCTGGGTACACGGGCCGGGACCTTTTTAATCTTATAAATATACCTGAGTCAGGCCTGAAATTATTCTTTAAAATACCCGGGCCAGGATGAAAAAAAATTCCTGGCAGGTCCTTGCAAATAGTGCCTATGCAGGTCTCTGAGTAATATAGAGTTAAAAAGTCATTTTTCCATCCCTTACTATAAGCTCGGAAGGTGGCTTCAGTCTGGTATCTGGTTAATTTTAAATGAATATCAATTTTTTTTAAACACTAATAATTATAATTCGTTTAAGGTCTAGTTAAATAATATTCCTTTGATTGAATTTATTATATTATTCAAAGGGCTCAATACTTTTATGAATTTAATTATAAAAAATATATATTCATAAAATAAAAGAAATAAATATTTATAAATAATTATAAGATTATTTTATTTTTTGTATGTCTTGACTTTTATGGCTCCTTCGTCATAGTTGTAATCTGGTTTATAAATAAAAAGAAAATCTATTTTGAATATAATTATTGGGTGATTTCAAATTTATTTATTTTAAAAAATATTAAAGGGTTACAATTACAAATAGTGTTATTAAACAGCTCGCTTTTCAATAACGGCTAACCTTATATTTTATCCAAAAATATTAAGCAAGCCTATAGATTTTGATCATAGAGGGCAGAAAGGTTTGGTCATCTATTAATGAAATCTCGAAGTTTGCATAATTTTATTTTGCTATAGCCCTTTTTAAAAATCGACCCGTTTAACAATACCAATTACAAACTAAAGTATAAGTTAAGGTTAGAAAAAAGGCGAATGGTATAATATAGTTAACAATTTGGGAGCAATCCAGGAATTTAAGTGAGATATGTCAAAAATTCAAATTGTAATCCTTGTAATATTTTATAGAGAAAATTCGCGATTCAAACCAGTATTAAATGGCTATTTAATACACAATCTGAACCTTTAAAAAAATTTTGAAACCAGTAACACTTTTTAAAAATGAATAATAATCAGTTTTGAATGATTATATATCACTATTTGACGGTACCATCTAACCAAGTTAGCGCGTAAAAGTGTTTTCTTCCGATATAATTTGACAAAAGAGAATTGAGAAGATATTTTTATCTTAGGCTCAATATTAATTATTAGAGAATAGTGATAAAATTTTATGTGGTGAAAAGGTTTGAATCAGTTTTAAATGTTCAAACCTAACTGGTTATCGAACCTGAATAGAACCTATATTTGTTACCATTTGGACCCTTGGTAAAAAAGAGATATTATAATATAAATGTCGCAATTAAAAAAAAATATATGTTAACCTTTTTTAATATTTATAAACAATTATATTGCTAATATTATATATTATTAATTATTAATAATATAAGTCAACACAAAGTTTAATATGAAAAAAAAATTCCAAAATAAATAATATAAAGGTGAAATATAGTATAAAAAAGATAAATCTGCACTTTGATAATTCGAATTAAGGTTAACTATAGCCAGTTTCTGTCCGAAGAAGAAGCCTTCTCGCGAATCGTCAGAAGGCTTGCGGATGTGAGATCCTAAATCCTTGAATAAGGATAATGCAAGAAAGGAAATCAAAGTAGTAGATATGGGATAAAGATGCGATCTTCTGATATTTCTGCATATTTGGAACTTTTATGTTGTTCTTTTTGCTCAGGTAAATTTGGAGTTTGGTTGGATAAAGCTAATATATCCATATAAGTATAGTCACAGACCAGAAAATGCTTCGTTTCCATGGGATCAGGGTGATTCTGTCCCACTTTCCATCAGATCTAAAAGGTCCTGGTGGGTCAAGTATAGCGAGTATTTGGGGCGATTATAATGCTCGCTGGATCAAGAAATCGCATTGCGTGTTTCTGTGGATTCGTCATTTGCACGATCTGCAATGTAAGTTGCGTCTTCCTTTGCAATTTATGTCTGCAGCCAGAGCAGTAATGAAAGATTATTGTACAACTTAGACTGATTCATATTGCGTGGGTTAGCTCACTATAAAATTCGTGCCCAGATCTAAGTAAATAAGTAAAGAAATAACGGTCTGTTGAGAGCGTGATAAATAATATGGATTCAACGCAGCATGCTACAACTGGCCTGTTCCATTCCTTCTGCTTATTTGGCAGATGGAACATCATCAATACATTCCTTAGCAGGATAGCATCATGTAAGGAAAAGTCATTTTGTGAGGTGTCGGACGTGATTGTGGTTCAAAATTAGACTGCACGAAATAAAGGTAGAGCAGGATATGTGGGAGATTTAATCCTAGGCCACTACTTTTGGTGGGTAATAAAACTTGGGCCCATGCTGTTTTTGATTTTAGATTCAAAATATTTTTGGTCTTTTTATTCCTTTTTCATAAATACTAAGAGAGATGGGATATTTAAAAATAGACGTTGATAGCGGAGCATAAAGTATGCGTGCAATGTTAAATAAGTTTTTAGGAGGAAGGATGATGTAAAGTATGCCTGGAATGTTAAAGAAGTTTTGAGGAGGAAGGATGATATAGGCGAGGGTAGCAAGTCGGAAGTCACCATGCTTATGAAAGGTATCAAAAGTAGAGGGAAGGCACTGATTGCCGTGAATCCGTCTATTTGGAACCTAGATGTGTAAGCACCCTAAATGTAATTTTGAAATTGTGGGGAATTTGTTCGGAGGTGGTCACAAATTTGGATTTTATTTTGTTGAAATGAGACCAACAGCGCATCCAATTTCTTTGATATACTGCCTTATTGGTTTCCAATTGAGGTTCACTAATGATTCCTTCGTCTATCTACCAGACGTGGAGTGAAAGTTAACATTCTTAATTATGGTTTGAATTATATTATTGAAGCAGGGCAAAATAAAAGGGATCCTGCTGGATGCCCTCTGCTGAGAGCACATTTTGAGAGGTGAATTGCAAAATGATGGAAATTGGTAACAAGAATAGAGACATTTGGTGTAGCATGGGAATGATGCTAGCTGATTGCCAGAATGAGTTACGGGAGTGTTGTATGCGCTACCACAATTTTGATAAGTGTTTCATTTGTGGGAATGCTCTTTAAATAAAGTAGAGTAAGATGTACAGCGGCCTCACATCCGCCAATTACTCCTAACCCTAATTGAAATGGGGTGAGAAGAGAGGCCTCATATTTTATCCTGAATGTAATCATTTTAGTGACAAGGAGGAAAGTTGAATTATTGGATATTGGTCTGATATCTTTGTTGGGTTTCTGTAAGGCTATTAGTTTAGCTACAAAAAGTATAGGGGAGACATAGCTGTTGAAATCGCCATATAAGATTCAGTTCAAGTTTGTGATCTAAAGAAGGAGGAAAGTTTATAAGCTGATTAATGAAGAAGTTGTGTCCTGGAGGAATATGAGTCTGATTCCATCTAGGCCGGGAGCGGAGTCTCGGTGGAAAGATAGGATTGCCTTCCTTACTTCGTCTGAAGTGAAATCGGAACAACGAGAATAAGGTCATTAGGTGGTGTTGAAGTGGAAGAAGGGTATTAGGAGTTTTGTAAATGTCTCATCTGAGTGTTCAGCTAGTGAATCATAAGAGGAGGCCAAATTAAGAGCACCTTTAATATTTACAGCCGATTTTCTTTAAAAGTATTTTGACTTTAGGTCCAATAGGAAAAGATTTTTTTGTTATAAAAAATTTTGGGACTCTTTAACCATTAGAGATGAGGAGAAACGTTGCATGAGGCTTCTTTATTGGGTTAAAGAAATTATTGAGGATTTATCAGGTAACCTAAAGGTATTAATACCAAAGAATAGGAATTTATGCCATTCCATCTCACTATTAAAGTTTTGTAATAGAGAAGAGATGCAACCAGAGAGAGAGACTTAACGAGTTGTAACCTAGCATGTTTGTGTTCTGATAAGATGTTAGGTTTTCTGGTATTGAGGAATAGATATGAGAAAGTTGTATTAGAAGCATGATTTAAAGGGGGTTCTATAAAAGGGCTGGGAAGCGGGGAAGCATTCTGGGAACGAGGTGAAAGTCTTTAATGAAAGCACCTGGTATCGATTGGTCCAGGAACATATAATACACCATCATTTGTTATATATATAAGTTTCAGGAAGGAAGGTCAAATTTTGGGTTCAAAAGAGGTGTTGTAAAGCAAAAGCTAATGCCAAATATTAGAATGTATAAACAAGTAATTTGAGTGAATGGTGCGACTACGTGTAAGAAAAATGAATTAATACGATATTGAATAATTTAAAGCTGTAATAAAAGGCGAAAATAAAAAATTGATAATATTTTGATAAAATAAGAGTTTGAAAAAAATCATTAAAAAATATATAAAATGTTAAAAGATTTTTGTTCCAATATATGGCACAAAATAGACTTGAACAAATCTTCATTTCAGGATTAAACCCAAATTTATATAAATATCTATTTGACTCAACTTGAGATGTTCGCGGAAAATTTAAAACCTTCTTGTGTATAAATAATATTTAAAAGATTAACCTGCTGGACCTAAATAACTTTTAAGCGGAAGTGGCAACATATTTATTCGGGTACCTCTATAATTCCTAAGTGACGGATAAAATAGAGATGGATTCCTTCTATAATTGACATTAATAATTAATTTTTTTTATAAAAAAAAGATACTCAAAAAAATTGTGCGAAATGGCAAAATTATTTAAAATTTCGTGATTTATTATGTTTTTTAAATAAAAAAAAATTGTATTTTCTTTATTAATGAAAGAATTTTAATCTGCAAATAAAATAAATTTATTTTTATTAAAAGTTGTTATTTAAGGATATCTCAGAAACTATTAATTAATCAACAGCCATTTTGATCATTTAATTGTCACTAATAAGACACGAAATCTTTAAATATATTTGAAGAAGAACAGAATAATATATTCAAATAATAATAGTATTTTATGAGATGACAAAAAGAAAATCCTTGTATATAAGGCAGGGAAGAATTGATTTAATGTTCCTACCTCTTTTATAATAAAATTAATTATGTTATAAATTAGGTTAAGCTTGAGAGTAAAAAGACGTTTAGAATAAATTATCTTTCAAGGCTAATGAATATTGCGACACAATAACTGAAATAAGAAAATTAATAATACCGATGTTTCACTATCATTTTAAATATTATATACAAGTGCAAAAATGAAGAATATTTATGAATCTTCCTTTTATGTAAGTGATGCACTTTTGGCGGGCCGATATTTTATCTAATGTTACATTTAAAGAACTCGGTGAAGAAAAATAGAGCTAAGCGCTAAATCAACCTTTTGCGATCAGTAAGGGAAGGAAACAAATAAAAATAAAGTATTTCAACGAATCTATCGATTTTAAGTTTTAAGGTAGTAATATTTTAGAAACTTGTATTATTTCACAACCCGTAAAGAATCATTTCCAGCGTTACCTCAGCATTCGCAGTTAGTAAGAATTCGCGGTGAAGTTTACCAAATATGCTCTTTTTTTGTATTCTTGGCCGCAAATTTTGTATATTTCTTAGCAAATTCGCGCTAATTGTGAATTCAGTACGTATCACTCAGATTTTAAAACATTTTATAAATTCGAAATGATGCATTTTTTAGACTCTAGAAATTCCCTTATTTTTTTATACAAAGAGGAAGCAAAAAAAAAAGATGTTTAATTGTAAAGGTTTATAAAAAACGCGATGGAAATATCATGGTAAATCATTACTTGTTGGCAAAATATATTTTTCCTATATCTTCATTTTGGTAAGGGTCAGGATCTACATACGATAATTGCGTACGTTTAGCTGTAATACCTCGGCAGCCTGGAGCGAAAATGGTTTTTCTATCCATTAAAAAAAATATATATTGAATTATTTAAATATTATTTATTATTGTACGGAGCGGAGAAAAAGTAGGGCGGGGAGGCGAGTTGGAGAATGAATTTTATTTATAAAACACTGCCGAAATTTTTAAAATAAATTATATCAAATAACGAGTAAGTCGTATAATAATAATTTTTTTTAAAAACCATCATTTAAAAAATGCTCGTATTTCAAATTACCCTTTGAAACAATTTATAAAATACGAGGTGGGAGAGGGGGAAGGGAGGGCTGACATAATTTTCGAAAAATGGCAAAATTTTGAAAATTCAGCTAAAATGAACGACATTTGAAAATCCATTACTAGTTATTTATTATTGTTCTATGAATTTTTTTAAAATATTTTGAACGCCATCCTGCCGAATAAGTTAATACCACTTTATGACCTGTTCCTGAGTAACCCACAGATCTCTGTTTACAATTTAATAAATTCAGTATATGATTAATTTTAAAAAAATATGGTCAAATGTAGTAATTCCGTAAATGTGTTATTTTTTAAACTTTTAATCACTTTGTGAGCGCGTTTTTTAAATTTTAAAGATCCGATTTTTACCAGAAATATGTTTCAGTATGTTTAGAAAATTATATAATGTTTAAATTATAAGTTAATGGCAAAAAATTTATAAAAAATCCTAGAATATAAGTTTTCTACTACCTATAAAAATAGAAATTAAATCGATTATTTGCATAATTCAATAGATTTGTAATTTTGAATCTAATTGGGTATTTTTTGCATTGGTACAAAACTGTAATATTTTTGATGGGTCCAATATCCCACTAGATTCGAAAATTAAATCAGAATTAATTTTTTTTTTTAAATGATAAGAAAAATTTTTTAAATAAAAAAAATGAATATGTTTTAAAAAAAATTAAATTTGTTCAAAATCCATTCACATCTAGAATTTTCTTTTGAATTTTGAAATGATGACATCTTATTCACAGTTAGCGAGATTTCGCGGCGAAATATACAAAAATACACACAGCATATTTGTATACTTCACCCCCCCCCCAATTGGTGCTAACAGTTATGGCTATAGCGCACTATTTTTTGAGGAAGTAGCTAATGAGTAGTAACGGAACTTTTTTTTGAAGTAGTGTTAAACGCACTGGGTGTAAATAATGTAATTTTATTATTCTAGCTGGGCCGATTTCGATTTTATTTAACTCAGACCCTCTACTTAATTATTGTGATTGTTTTTAATATTTACTGGCTTCTGTTTATCTTCTAATATTGATTATTGGAAATCATGAGCATTTAATTAATTAAAAGCAATTTTTGAATAATTTTCCAGTTATTAATCAATTAAAAGCACTTATTTAAAAATGATGAAATTATTTTTAAATATTTTTCCATATTAATAATTAATGTTAGGTGACATTATGAAATATTTTTTTTATATTAAGGGTAAACAATCATTTTTATGACATAGTAATTATATTCATTGCCCCCCCCCCGCCCCCATCCCTATCTTTCAGTAGCATGAATGCGTGGAATTATAAAAGTTATATCTTTTGGGAGAAATTAATGGTTTATTATAAATCTGATCAGCAAAAACTTTCTGGTGTGTTCTCCGAATATTTTTACGATATGAATACTCCTTTAAATATATTTTACCTAATTTCATACCTGTCAACTCACTTTATCGTAACCCCAACCTTTCAGAATAAATCTGGTTCCTGCCCACTCGTCCAACCGAGAATCAAATCGCCATTTTGACTCACTTCATTTTATATAGTCCATTTATTTATGTTTAGTCACTAGGAAAGTATAAGTTTGTATACATTAAATAAATATAATTTGTTATTTATATAAATTATTTTCGGTACAAAAAATAATACAAATCATCGTTACCAACTACCTAAATCTAAATAGCCTCTTTTATTTTTAAGTTGTTTAGGAGAAGGTATATAGACGGCAAAAAAGAGAACTATTTAGAAATAAGATGAACAAAGCCAGGGCCTAAAATCTTCTGGAGCCACAGCTACCATTTAAAAAAAAGTATTGTAAATTTTTTATTGTAGTATTTAATATTTTTGCCAAATGAATAAATAATTTTAATTAATATTTGATTTTTCATTTGCATTCTCCTCAAACTATGAATATTATTATTCAAACCTTTTTTTTTAAAAAAAAATATATGGGAAAGAATAAGATAATTATATTTTGATGTTTTTCAAATATGAGATGAATTACGCATGTAAATCCAAAATTAAAATGGCTACATCGTTATATAAATGTTATCAATCTATAATATTTTTCTTTTATCTAAAATTTTTAAGTTATTTAAAAAAAAATACATATCATCTTAATTAATTTTAAGATCAGATCATCATTCCAATCACCAAGCCACTATATTATAAATTTAATATATAATAATTATATCATTATTATCCCTAAAGTAGGTATATAAGTATAAAGCTCATCCAATTATATTACAACAATTATCCCAATCTCTTAAATCACATACTATATATAAAACTTGAAATCAAAGGATCATAAAATGACAAAATTTTAAAGCAGTTTTAAAGCTTTGAAACTTCACGAATATGGAAACTATTGGTACTATAAACGCTTCTTATCAACTGTATATGTGAAGCCTAAAAAAAAATCATATCGTTTTATAACGAGACAGGACTGAAGACTCCTCATCAAAACAAAATATTGCAAATTTTATATATTTTTTTTAGCATTTTCATCCTATAGAAATGAATTACAAAATATAAAAAAATATATTACATATTAACCTGTTAATGACATGGTATCTAAGCAGGCATGAGCCAATATATACTTATTACCATTCAGCTACATAATATTTATCGAAAAATAAATCAAATCTTTAGCAGATCTCGAAAGTATGTCAAATTGGAAAATTTTTAAATTGGATGTTTTAATTAAAATAAACATTTCCTAACCTTAAATCAAATTCTAAATGTGTTAGGAGACGTAAATTTTATGTTATATGGGTGGGGGGTTTAAGAAAGGGCAATAATTTCAAAATCTATCATCATGAATAATAATTACATTTCTAACACATATAACAATTTTCTTTTAGCAAATTGTCAATTAATATAAAATGATAAAACATATAGGTAAATTAAAAAATTAATTTATACATTGTATATATATCTAGTTCCTAGAGTATTTTTGCCTATTTTTATTGGCATTTTCTTTATTTCTTTCCTTCCTTCCATCCTTCTTATTATCAAACTTTATAAGTAAATAATCAAAAGGGTCAAATCGCTTAGTGAAAGAACGCTTTAATCTAGGTATGGCTTTATCTTTATGGAAAGATAATCATGGATTTAAATATATAAATATTTCTAAAATCCAAAGGTTGGTCCGAATATATATTCTTTGCTTGCTATATCTTATAACCGCCTATTTATAGAAGTAAGAAAAAATAGAATAAACTCTTTGATGCCCAGATACCTTGAATTATTTAAGACTGCATATCTTTTTATTTAATTGAAATTCATTATTATAATTTCATTTCTAGTTCAAAAAAATCTTCCGGAAATCATGAATTATGAATCTAAAGGTGAGAGATTATTATAATTTTTAAGATCTTTCATTTGTCGGCATCATTAATTTCATTCAGTATTATTATATTTGCTCTTTCCAATTCTTATTCCGTTAAAAGGAACATATAATCCCTCTAGATCTGATAAGACAATTCAATAAAGAATAAAATTCAAATTTATTTCAACTTTAACATCATAAACATAACGTCCTTGCGTTACATTATTGCAACGGTAATAATGCATCTGTAAACTTTAATTTTTTTAAAAATAATTTTTAAATAAATTATTACATCTCAAAATAGAGTTTATAATGACTTGTGATTTTATAGGAATATATTTATAAACATCCTTCCTTTACAATGTGACCAAACTTGTAAAAAGAATATTATAAGTTGTTTGAGATAAAAAAAAAGATAAGAAGACCTAATTAGTATGCATTAATGCATCGCGCGTTCTTAATAGGTTAAGTTATATTACATATAATTATTCATATACATAAATTATGCCTAATATTAAATAAATTTGATTGAAATTAGCTAATTTGTCAATATAGTAGTTATTTAGTTTTTGCTATAATATATTGCTTATTTTTATTTATTACCTACATCAACTGATTTAAAATTGACAAAAAGTGATAAAAATATATAATTTTTGGTAGATTCCGATCAAATATGTAATAACTCACCAAAATACACAAATAAATTCTCTAGTTACGGATCTAAGGAACATAAAAATTACGACCTTGAAATGGATTTTGGTAAATGTATACAAAATATATAAAAACCTCGATTAAAATAATCCACTCTCTCACGAATGGGTCTGTTAACTCCTCTATCTAATATGATAAGAAATATTTTAACTTATTTTAGTAGTCGCAAAAAAGAAAGCCAAATATGAAAATACCAAGCATGCTTGGTTATTAGAAATAAATGTCCTTATTATAATAGCGAATATAAACAGAATTATCATGATATATCATTATAAAAAAAAGAAACAGGGAAATTCTTACTATTTGTCTCAGTTTTAATTTGTTAAAATTTATGTACCCTGGTTTAATCATCTAAACGGAAAAATGCGATTTTTTTTGGCCAATAGGGTGAAAAATGCCAGTGAAATCAAAATATTTGGATATAGATCTAAACTATTTTTATCATACACTCAAATCATAATTATCTTTATTTGAAATTTAAATTTTACTCTACAATCATTCATATTCTTTAATAGTTATTAAATTTTCTAAAGTTTATAGTGTTTCCTTTAGCCCCTGGTCTCTCGGTGTAATACCTTCAACTATTATTTATTTGCTCGCGATTAAATCCAAATTCTTAACCACTTTATTTTGTCAAAAACGAAATCATGTCCAGCCACTTCTTTCCTAAGCATTCCAATTTTGGCAGTGAACCCCATTTTTTAAAAATGCTTATGACCCATCCGCCTGCTGTTTTAAAATAATATTAATTATACCTATTATGTTTTTATATAAAAAAATTTATTTTAAACTTCCAAAATATACAATATTTTAGAAATATTTAATTAAATTAAGCCTTTTCTAGCTTGTCCTGAATATCTGAGGACCTATTTTAACCCAATCTATCTATCCATCAGTCTAATATAGATAAGCTACCAAGGGGAGACGAAATTAAAACTTAAAGGTACTTATAGGATGTCACCACATTTATATACAAATAACTTTTATACCTGCAATCCAAATTTGAAATGTGTTTAATAACACCTGATATTATCAGAATAGTATAAATAATCTTCTTAAACATATTCGCAATAAAATAGTAGTTTTTTTTTGAAATTTTTTTTAAAAATTTTTTATTACCAAACCAATATTATTAATTGCGTTTTTTTTCTTCTCTTCTTCCTTTTAAAAATGAAATAATATTTTAATATTCAATATTTAAAATTGTATTTTACACTTTATATTATTTTATTAATTGGTAATAAATAATAATAATAAAATATAGAAATGGCATCAAACATTAGTTGGTTATGTTATTGTTAAAATTATATTACATCGAATAGAATTAGATAATGAGAAAATAAAATACCTTATGAGTAAAATTGTATAAAACTTAAAGGAGAGGCGGATTAGACCAAGCTGGCAAGGAAAGATGGCTAGGAAATAGCATGGTAAAAAAAAATGCGCAATGTTCGACCCTGCTCCTTTAGAAAAAAAAATATATTTGCCTGATTTTTAAGCTTTAAAAATTTGTAAAATTCTGTCATTATCCGTCAAAAATTTTATGCACAAGTTTTCCTGCCCTGCCCGATAATCTTTTTCCGGCCCTGGTCGCGGGTCGAACTTCTAGTAATAAAGAAATCCAATTTAAAATTCGCTTATTCAACCTTTGCCGGCTTTTATGATTAAAAATCACTAATCCTATAAATCTTACAATTAAAATATATACTAGGTTGTAACCTTTGCTCGCATTTAGCGTTCAAAACTTAAGTTCCCATGAGAAAATTTATATAGACATTGCAAATAAAAACAGAAGCCTATCACTGGATTATAAAATATAACAAATGTTTTACAGTTATTAGTATATTTATATTTGCCGCTATTTTCTATGGGCTTATTAAATAATATATTTATATTCATAAAATTTATTCTGAAAGAAATTTATTTATTTTTACAGGTTAAGGTTAGTTGTTTTCGGACTAAAGCTGAACAAGTCGAACAGGACTGAATGTTCCATTTATACAATTACCGTTTTTAGTTCATGTTTTTCCCTGTGATTTCTCCAATTTTTTTAATGTTATTGAATTCTAATAAAAAGTTCTTATTTCAATTGCAAAATTCATTTCCTATGTTTTGTGTTGGTGTTTTTTTTATCATTTTTAAATGTATATTATTTATTTAACTACACATTCCCTCTATCCCGTTAAAGTTTCATTTTAAAATATATATTTGAAATTGGATACAATAAAAAAAAATTTAATTATCACACCATTTCGGATATCATATAGAACTAATATCTATTATTATATAATAGTATTTATTTAATGATTTAATTATATTACATGAACCATTGGCTTAACTAAACGAGGGCAACAGACCACCTCCCCAATTGAGAATTATAAAGAGTTTCGTATCTTATCTTCTTTCAATATTCAGGAATAAAAGGAGCATTATTTAAAAAAAAAAATAAGAAGTGTAAAACCTTAGAATAGTTTTATTTTATAAAAAATATGTTTAACGACTAAATGTAATATAAAAGAGCTTAAGTTCATCGAATGCGGGGGAGTGGGTATCTAAAATATTATCTTACTGGAGAATTCTAGATGCGCATGGACTATGTTATATTATTCATGATTATGTTAAATTATTAATCTTATATTATATAGAGCTACAATATATAATCTCAATCAGTAATGGTATCTATTAATTTTAAACTCTTAGACAACTTTAAATTTGGAGAGAGAAAAAATTATAGATCTACACTCCTATCCTAGTAAATGGTAAAAAAAATTACAAACCTGGAACTGACCCCCCCCCCCCCCCCCCAAAAAAAAATATAATTTTTTACGAAAACTGATTCGAGAGAAACTTTTAAAAAAGATAAAATTAATTTTGAATTATTTAAATTTGATTAGTTGAAAAATTTGAAAATGGGATTTAACATTCATTCGCTGCTCATATTGGCAAGTGTTGTTAAGAGCTAATTTTAAAAGTAGCGCGTTATCGATATCTTTATTTTACAAATAGCACGCTATCGCTACCTCTATCTTACAAATAATACGTTATAGCTACCGCTATTTAATAAAAAAATATCGTTCTATAGCTACCGCTTTTTTCATTTGCTGCTCATATTGGCAATTTCCAGTGTTATTAAAAGCTAAATTTAAAAATAGCTGGCTATCTCTAACGCTATTTTAGAATTTTTTAAAAAATAATTTTCACACATCTATTTCCACAAATAAAAAATATGGCTAAAATTTAAATATATACATAATTTATTTATTTTTTATTGAACTCAATAATAATAGCATTTCTATATTGTGATCCCCAACCAAGTCTAGAGCACCGATCAGATAGTATAATATACTAAATAATCATTGAACACTAGCACTTGAGGAATGCAGTATAATTTTATATATACATATTTTTTATATTAGAAAAATCATCAAAAATATTTATTTGAGCATATTTAGATTTAAAAAAATACATCTAAAAGATTTTCAATAGTATTATTTATTTCAAAAATATCATCAATAGTAAGTGGGGTCTTTGATCTGGCTAGGATCATTCTAAAATCATAATAGTAATAATTAAAATAAAATTTATATAGGGAATAAGGGTCATATATGGCCATGTTTGATGACTTGCCAGGCCAACACCCTTCAACCTTTTATCCTCAAAATTGGTTAAAATGGAAATTGAACCAAGTTTAGTATGTTTTGATAAAATTTAAAAATATATAAATAGATGAGTGGTTAATTTTAAACATGTTTAACATCCTGATAACAATTTATAAAATATTATCATTAAATAGATGAG
This sequence comes from Gordionus sp. m RMFG-2023, assembly GCF_954871325.1. NCBI lineage: Eukaryota > Metazoa > Nematomorpha > Gordioida > Chordodea > Parachordodidae > Gordionus > Gordionus sp. m RMFG-2023. Next base: position 9,590,727 of record NC_088777.1, read on the forward strand.
TCTGAAAATAAAATGTAATGTTAATATTTAATAATTATTGTAATTTTTAATTTACTGTATAATTCTTGAATATCTTATAGCCAGTTGAAACATAAACCATGTTTGGACTGGGCCTGAAAATCAACTTTCATATAAACTCATTTAGTTCAAAAAATATTATAGATCCAGCTTTAATTCAAATTTTATTTTACATATCAAGAATTGGGCTACACATTGATTATTTGATTATAAATTTGTTTAATATATTATTTTTTTAAATACGTTGAAGCTACTAGTCTTGTTTGACAAAAAAATCTTCCGGGTCATCTTACAATGAAATTTACAATCTGTGTTAATCTCTTTTTTTTTGGAGAATATTTTGCGAATTCAGAAAGAGGAAATTCCAATCATCATTTTCAAGGGAAATTATTTGTCGATATGACCTTTACTAAAAATTATCTTCGATATAAATATCTATCGTCGGCATTTAAAATGTTAAATTATTTTGAAAACGAGATTTATAATGCATATTTTTAAATATCAATTTAAATTTAAAAAATAAGTGTAAAGATTATGAATTAAGAAATAATTATTCTAATAATTTTATTTATTTATTATATATAATTAAAAGTAGCCAAGTAGCCCGTTTTCAAAATTAATGGTACCGCTACCGCTATTTTTTTTAAGAGTAGAGCGCTACTTTAACAACACTGGCAATTTCCTTGTAAAAAACTTTATAAAATACTGCCAAAATTATGTAGAAGGAAGTAAACTTTAAAATAATCATCATTTAAATCAAGGCCTTAAAATTTCCACCTCTGCAGTTATTAGAAAAAGGGAAAATATTAGTAGAATAATCTTACTACGATAACCTACTACCCATGAAGCATTGGGAAATTTTTCTTTAACTGTTTATCTACAACTCAAATGTGTTCCTATCTATTTTTAAAATTAATGGGTTTCTTCATCGACTTTCACAGGATAATTTTTCTAATTATTGTCAAAAAAATGATTTTAAATTTGAAAGTGGTCAGTCTTCCCCTTACTCTTAGTAATTACTCAATATACCATGTTTCTTCAAAATTTACAAAATAAAGAATCAATTTTGAATTTCCCGTTCTAATTTTTGTTTTGTTAAAAGTATATTTTTCAATTAACTCCGGAGCTATCAGTTTTATTTTTCATTAAAATAACTTTCAAAATTGTTAATTTATAAAAAAAAAATGATGATGAAGTCGATAAATATAACCAAAGATTTAATATCAAAAAAAAAACTCGTTTAATCGTTTCGTTCGTTATTAATAAAATGATTAAAAATTGTTTTAGTATAATATTTTTTTTTTCAATAAAAATTGTACGACACATTATATAATTTAGAGTAAGAAGGGAGAAAAATTTAATAATTTTTGAGATTAATTCTGTAATAGAAAAGGGTAAATTGTATATAATTTATTTTTACTACAATTTTAAAAAGTAAAAGGAATTCGATTCATGGCGTTGGACATTATTTAGGGGAAAAATTTAAGTTGAAATTTACATTTTCTCTCGATACAAAGAAATATCGGACGGTGGTAGAGTTACTGTGCTAACCCTTTTGACTTTAGCCCTAACCTCATCCTAGGCAATTCTATCGCGAATGGAAGGTGTGAATGAGGGATATGACGGAAAGACATTGAAATTGGGGGGATGGGGAGGCGGGTAAGAGAGTTGTGAAAATGCTCATGTCATTAAAATAAAAAGAAAGTTGTGGGAGTTGAGGGGTATACAAATGTAAAGGATATAAGGGATATGCTAGTTTAAATTTTTTGGTTTTCATATGAGGATATGGTTTCAAAAAAGCTCCGTTATTAACATGCTTTAACTTAGTCTATACTTCTTCATTCATATCATTAACCATCTAAGCTACAGTTGTCACTCAAGGAATACATTTTTTTATGTTATGATAATTTAGCTGTATACTTTAAATAGATGTTAGCTTTAGGCGTAGATTTGATTTAAGATAACTAGACTAAACAGAGATAGAAATAATTTTACATCTATACTAGCCATTTCGGGTTCTCTCTAGAATAATTTAAGAACAATGTTATAGATTTTTTAAAAAATGCTTATATCCTTAAAAGTTAATCAAGGTGAATATATGATAAAATCTATCAATATACATAATAAATAGTATACAAACAGAAGAGAACAAATAAAATATTATTATAAAAAATCATATAACCTAATTTTTCCTCAATTTATGTATTGGATATTTTAAATTACAAATAATAATAAGAGATATTTTTGCAAAAAATTAAACTTTTATCGGTCTCGTGTGAATAATTTTAAATTTTTTTAAAAAAAAATACTTATTAAAATATTAATGTTTTACTTTTATTATTTATGATCAAATCCTAAACCCAATCTATTAAAATAGTAATTAAGTTCTTTTTTTAAAAAAAAATTATTATTTGTTATACAATATGATATAATTAATTTAATTGATTATCATTAATTGTATTTGATAATTTAAATGTAACGAAAGTAAAAAATAATTATAACTAGTGGGCTGCTTATAAATAATCGATTGTTGTAACTGTGTTTTTAAAATGAATAGATAAATTAAATTAGGACAAACAATGTCAGCAAAGATGTTTTAGAGTTTAGGTGTGAAAAAGAAATATTTTTTTTTAGTAAATCTAATTTGCATAAATATGGAAAGCATTTGAAAGAGGTGGGGGTATGCAAAGAAAAACAAGAATGGACTTAGAAAATTATACATTTTAATTGGGTTTTAAAATAAACCACAAATTTGTCAAAAATGAAAATCTAAAAATGAGAAAAAATATAATTGTTTCGCGTTTTATTTTATTTTGTAAGAGTAGATAGGGTGAAATTAATTTTAAGAAGGAATTACCGAATACGCTTCCTTGAAAAGAATTTGTATTTGATTATAATTAATATCTAATTAATTCTTCAAGATTACTGAGATTAGTGATTAAATAGGAATTACAAATAATCATGCATTTGTTTCGATAAATAGGGATTGGCAGAAACGATTTCTTTTTTAAATGTTGAATCTTATAATATAATAATAAAGCTAAAACAATGTTCTAAAAATAGGTTTTTTGACCAAAGGCATAATAAATATATAATCTGGTTTATTTTACTAAAAAAATTATAAATAAAGTTAATAATATAATTATATTGAAATTATCGGGTATTCTACTAAAATAAGTATTTAATACAAAAAAAACAATATGCAGATAGAGATTTAGTGTATCTCTATATCGAAATACCATTATAAAAATATTTATCATCGTTAAAACTAAAATAAAAATAGGCCCAGGTGATAAATCTAACAAAGGTGTTATATTGTAGGAAAACTTTCGATCATATTTAACCGCTCTCTAGAATTATAAGTTTTATCTTATTTATTGGATTAGGATAAATTGAGGAAAAAATTATAGTTTTTGAAATAATAACTCTACTTAAAGATGGAAAATCATAGCCAAAATTTACTTAGGAATTGGGCATAGAGGCGAACAACTCATCTGTGTCTAAATATCTATCGTGCTTCCAAATTTCTCCTTCACTTTTTGACAGATCTAGGCCTTAGAGTTTGTTTTCCACGATAGGCATCTAGCCGCTAATTTAGCAATTTATTTATTTTTTAGATTAATAATTTTTCATTAAAGTTGATAACTTGCACTGGATTAGGTTTATGAAGTATTATGCGCAACTTATTTAACAGAATTAAATATTTTTCGAGTTCACCTCTTTACTCTCTCTTAGAAGTCTTCCCACCTACATATACAATACTATCTCCCAAAAATATACTTTCATATCTCGAAAAATATTTACACTTTACTCCACGTAGCTGATCACCCTCCTGTCTATCAATTCTATTTCCCGAAATATCAGACTTGGGCAGGTCCTCAGGAAAAAAAGAATATAGATCAGCGTCTACATGACAGGATTTTCACTGGAAGCAAACCCCCTTCAAAAACCTTTGCCTACCCCCCTAAAAAATCCCCGCCGCCTTCGGCGGCGATGTCTCTTTATCATTATTTTCACTTATTTATTTATTGATACTCTTTTCAAAGAATTTATAAAGGATAACTTAAATTAATCTATCTCTACTACCAACTAACGATATTTTGTGAATATAAAGAATTTATTTTTTAGATAATAAATTTAATTAAAACCTCCATTATTTACAATAAATTAATTATTATGGCATTATGAGCTTGCTGAAATATCTAAACCTTTTAAATTATATTTAAAAGGATCGTTTATTTGGAAAACAATGGGTATGATTGTTTGCAATATATAGATTTGGTTGATGAATTGTTTATAATAAAAGTATTAATTTTTACAGCAATAAATTTTGTCCTATTTCATCTCAAAATTTAATAGATAACCCCCCCCCCCCCCCCCCCCAAAAAAAAAATTATTTTTATCCTACCCCCATTAAAGCATCTTACCTTCTACCCCCTCAAAAAAAATAGGATGCAAACTGTTCCTACCCCTCCCGCTCATGTAGACGCTGATCTAGATATATAAAAGAATGGATCTTAGATACTAATACATCTTATTCAAAATATTCAAAAGAGAATATCTTATATAAAAGATACTTTTATAAAATTATCATTACCAATTAAATTATAATAGTTTATAAAATACAATTTCTATTATTTATTGGTAAAGAACATAACATGCGCATATAATAAGGATAAATATTTACAATAATTAATAAAATATTTAATGACGAGTTAATTATAATAAACAGGCATTTTAATATTAGTTTCAGCCCATTCATAGCATAAACAGATAAGAAGACAGTATTTTTAATGGGAGTTTAAATATTATTAATTTGCAAAAGAGTTTTAGAATAGATTGAAATCATTATTTTTAAGATAATCAATTTTTCAGATAATTTATCATTAAGCCTTTTCCGTTTCGGCGTATTTAACACTGAACCTTTCAAGCTGAAGAAGGTACTGAGGTATTATATTTAAAAAAAATTCCTTAATGGAGGGAAAATAATTAAGCATATCTAATGTATTTCAACGGTCTTTAATATAATTTAAGATCTCCAGCTCAATATTTGTGATTATTTTTATGTGCCCTCGATGGTTAAATCTTCCAACTAAACTAACCAATGTATTTTTATTGTCAGTTAAAAATAAGAGTAAAGAACCATGTTTATATTTGCTTCCATTTTTTCCAATTATTTTTTACATCCTACTCAAATAATATATATTCAATTTTATATAAGGAAGAAAATAAGAAAAGAAAGAAGGGAATACACTATCATATAAGGGATGGAAGAATTTAGAAAATTTATTTTGTTTCTGATATAATAGTTTTTCTATTTTTTTGGTTGATAGATTCTGAAAATATAACTACTATATGTTTTAGAATTGTGTCTTTAAATTCTTATGTATTAATAAATGGGGGGGGGGGGTTTGCATGAATCGCCATGCTTGATTAGTGGCCATCGCTATTATTTTGATTCATGAATGGTCAATTTGTGTATATTTATGGTATATATCTTAACTAAGTTCACTCATTAAATAAAGCAATCCAACAAAGAATATAGCCTTGATTTATTATATAAAAATTTGTCTATGTTATACATGTAATAATATTTCATTTAAAGTTTGTGATGTTCATGACATATTCATTTTCTAATGTAATGACTTTTTATTTTTATCAATCAAATTGCCACTGAGGTATGTAATATAATTTTTTTTCTAGGGGTTATATAGGTAAATTTATTATGATAACAAAAAATATTCACTCTAATCCTTTTATATTTAAAAATTTGACCATGATGACTTCATAAAATGGCAGCAAAGATTGATCTACCGAATATATGTTATGTGAGTATTTCATTTTATTAAGCTTAAGCTTGTGATAAAATTAATCTTTGTTGTTTAACTAAAAGGTTGAATGAGAAGTGCAATCAACTGAGATCCATTCATGCCCGTAATATTTATCGTTGGATTGTAAAAGTTGTATTGTTTTAAAATTTTTTTGATATATTTAGAGTTCATGTATCCAAACTAAACCTAGCCTTTAGACAAATATTAACCTGTATAAAAATAAAATATAAAAATTTTTCTTCCTCTTTTATTTATTTAAAAAAATAAGCATTTTTTTTATTTACTTACCCAAAGCTTATTATTTAACATAAACATAATACATCACATGATTCTCTTTATTTAAAAAAATAAGCAATTTTATATTTGGTTCTAAATGTTTATATTTTAATATAATAAAAAAATTCCACCAAAAATATATCCTACCATGATTTTTTTTCTTTCATTTATTTAAAAAAAACAATATAAAATTTACTTCTTTCATATATATTTATTTTAACGTGGTGAAAATAATATTTATTTTTTGAAAGTAGTAAATATAATAGTAAATTATTAATGTAGCGTAAAGTGTATTAATTTTTTTTAACATAGCAAAAATAAGAAGAGATTATAATAATAAATGATGCTATGAGTGCTAGGTAATTAACCTTACCCAATATTATATTTATCATAAATATATATACAATCATTAATATATATATAATCATTATAATCATATCTAATTGACGAATATAATTCATTATGTAAAAATATTATATTATTACTACATTATTTTATTAAGATATGTTTTGATTATAAAATATTTAACTAAATTCCTAAATCTTGCCGAAAAATTTATATTGCTATTTGCAAATAAAATATGAATTTGTGAAACTAAAAGTAATGTTATTTATCGATTCTATATAAAGTTCTCATTCTCCTCGTGTTTAAATATTCTCCAATTTGCTCATATGTTTAAATAAACATGGAAATTGAGGAAAACTTAGGAGTTATATGCGGAGACTCTAGTTTGTTATCTGTCCCATCCAATGATATTGCAACTGAACCATATTTACAACAAGCATCTCAAATAACCGATCCAAATAAATTAGAATCTTTAATTAGCCAAATAACAGCTACTCCGAATATATATGTTTTTTCTGAATTTTTAGATATAGAAACCATAAAATCCCTCGAAAAAACTTCATCCTATTACAAACTTTTGGAATTGTTTGCCTTTGGAACTATCAAAGATTATTATGGTATTTATTTTATATTTAATCTTTTAACATGTATATTAGATCAAAAAGTCACAAAAAATTTACCTGAATTAAATCCACCTCAGATTAAAAAACTTAAATATTTAACTGTTATATCCTTAGCTTATTCTCATAAAGTTTATTTTTATTATATAACATTTAATTCATAATATTCAATAGAATATTCCATATAAAATTATCCAAGATGAATTAAATATTTCTTCAATTAGAGAATTGGAAGATTTATTAATTGAAATTATATATACTGGTTTAATTGTTGGAAAAATAGATCAAAAATCTCAACAATTATGTATTGAATATGCCATAAGTAGGGATATCAAACAAAATGAAATTCCTATTCTCATACATAATTTACAAAAATGGTAAATTTTTATTATTTGTAAAATTAATCTATCAATGACTTCTTAATTTTATAAAGGTATGAAAATAATGAAACCTTATTACATTCGATAGAAAGTGAGATGCAGAATGCTAATTCAAAAAAGAAAGAAGCTATTCTAAATTTAGAATTAATCAACCGAAAAGTAATATTATATTTAAACTTAAAATTTACTAGATTATATGAAATGTTTTATAATATGTATGTAATAAGTTATTTTTAAAATCAGATTAAAATATAGGATATGTTATGTTTTTTCCTCCTTTAATGGATTTTTACTCTCTCCTGTTTTAATGGTTTTTTTAAAATTATTATTACAAATGGATGTTATTCAATTATCTTGATTTAAGATGGATATTAGCAGGGGTGGACTGGCGACACTACGGCCTTGTGGGCATTTTATAGCGGCCTAGGCCTTTGCCCGGTCTTCGACCGGGTTATCTTAAATGGCTTCTTTGATTTACATGATTTTTATTACTTCATTTTTTGAAAATAAGGTCAAACGTTTTACATTTTTAGTAAAAAAAAGAATAATATTATACGATAATCATATATTTTATTTTAAAAAAATGCACATCTAAAATCATATTCATTGAAAATATATATTTTATATTAGATTTACAACAATATTGCTCTATATAATCAAATCATACATCACATGTTAAATATAAAAAAAATGCATTCTCAATATATTAAATCAATTAATTATAAATATAAAATTATTGCAGTTATACAATATTACAGAGAATAAAATTGCTGCACTTTTATAAAATCAGGTACCGATAATATTGCAAATGATATTAATAAGATTCTAATAGAAGAATTAAGAAAATATATAATTTTTACATTGATAAATCTCTCATTAACCTTGAACCTTTGCACAAATATACAGGAATTCTAGTTCAATCTATGCTAATAGTTCTCGTTCAACTGACATCATTAAAAACACTTCTAATTTTCTTGGTCAATATTAGCTCTCAGCTTATTTTTAATTTATTAAATATTTTCTCTCAATTAACCTGCGTAAATGACAAAGTTAAAATGTATTCATATGCCAAAAATAAATTAATGTCACTCTCTTGTATGCATGTTGTATCTTTTAAGAATTTCATACACACATATTAAACACTTGTTTCATTTATTATCACACTCTGATTTATTATCATATTGTAATATTCCATCTTCTTCATTTGACTCCTCACTTGAACATGCGATATCATCGTCCATTTCATTTAATTCTGCCACCAAATCTTTGAATACACTGGCAAATGAACATAATTCATTATGAAATTTAACACTCAATATATATGCCAATTGTGCCGGTTTTTCCAAGGCTTTTCAGAAATACCTTTACTATTTATTTCATTAAAATGTCTTGGATGCAAATATTGCACATTCAAGATAAGCTCTCAATTCGTAGAAAGTAGTTGACAAGCTGTTTATAATTTGATCAATTATAGGACAAAATAGTTCGAACCTATAAAGGTCAATCGATTCTTGAGGACGTTCATCTTGGCATTAGTCACTATATATTCTCTTCGCTCGTCCTATTCGATCTTTTTACAGAGCATTTTGTACTCAGATACTCTCCGGGAGTTATAAATATGAAAATATTTTATTTAAATTAGCAGCCATTTTATTGCTTTAGAATCGATGTAATAATCGATAATACAGAAGATTTAGCATCTTCTTTCATTTTCCATGCTCACAAAGTACCTAATTTTTAGTTTGAAGATATGACAGTGGCCCCATTATTTAAAAAAATTTTCAAATATATTATACCTGTACTTAGAGTCTTAAATTTACATAAATTATCAAGTTTTTGTCTCAAATTATTTATTATCAATTATAAATTGAAGTGCCTTTATCGTTATTGGGAGCAAGCTCACTTTACCATATATCCATCTAAGGACTTTTTCACGTGCCCACCACCTTATCTCACCTATTTTTTGCAGCCTTCTCATCATTATTTTGGCCAGATGAATAATTCTGTTTCACCCAAGCATCCCATATTTATCTGATTCACCGATCTGGATTTTATTTGATTTCAATGAATTAAGAATAAGAAATGTTGGATATATTATTTCTACAATAAATCAATGTATAAAAATATAATATAATAAATTAATCAAAACTTAGGTTTCACTCTACTCAAACGGAAGCGTTTTCAATTCATTTGAAAAAAAAACAAAGAAAAGAACGTGGGAATGATGTGTAGCATCAAGCGACGTTATTGATATATTATGCATTAAAATATAGTAAACGACATAACAATTCTCAAGTGTGATATTCAAATCATAGCGATATCATTAAAAATAAATAAATGATAAGAGAAAATAATGTGAACATAATAATATTTTTTTTCTAATCGGCCTCTATTTTGATATTTTCCTCTGATCGGCCTCAAAAATCGACATTTTCTCGCGGCCTCGTGGGGAAAATGCCCACTGGGTCTTATGGCCAGTCCACCTATTAGTTGGCTAATTAAATCAATGATTTTTTTAAATCAAAAAATTATGATTTAAATAAAGTTTTTTTGCTTGTATTTTAAATTTATTTGTTTTTAATTTGTCACAGCTTATTATAATTGACATATAGATTTTTAATTAATTGCCAATTTTATAATTTATTTTATGTTTGGTTAATTTGGAAGTATATTCTGCATACACATCTTAGGTTTTATATCTGTGATAAAACCCTTCCTGGACAAATATGTGTCATCTAATCTTTATAAAATAAACATAATTTTACTCATTATTTAATGTGTATAAATCTCATTTATAATACAAGGGAAAGATGAATGATAATATGAAATTAACATTAAATGGATTATCTAATCATAAAAGATTTGTTTGATGGAAAAAAATTATTTTGTTTTAATTTGATAATTATTAGATCCAGTCCCAAACTAAGCTAGTTAAAGCCAACATTGCCAGAAGTGTTAAACAACATAATCAAAGCACGTCATCCAAATCATCTCACCACTCTCAAGGCTTAACAACTCCCAGAAAGAACCAACACGATTTTATGATTAACAATCCCCTTGCCAAAGTAAATTCTACTGGGATTACCTCCATTAATAATAGTCATTACAATGATGACAACGGGAATTTATTGTTCAATTATGAACTTAACAACTCCAACAATGTCAATCAAAATTTAACTGCCAGCAATTCCCTCCCATTTGGATCTAATCATAGCCCAAGATCGACAGCTGGATCCGTTAACTCCTTCACTGGTTATTTTTTTTATATTTCAAATATGTCATATAATTTAATATACTTCCACTTCTCGAGGGGTCAATGATTTAGAAGTTTAAAAGGGAGAAAACTTTAAAACTAAAAAAAATTTCTAAAATTATAAGTTTTCTTCTAAAATATAAATTTAATGACTTAAAAAAATTCCATTAATAAATATAAAATGTCCAAATCATAGAAGATAACATGATAGTAGACCAAATACCAGAAGATTTTATAGAAGATTTATATGATACTACCAACGATAACGAAGCCAGTAATTCTATGCCCTCCACTTCCACCGATTACATTAGCAACTTGATCTCTTTCAACCCAATCAAGGATTCCTTGAATCCTTCCAAAACTAATCGCCCAACTCTTACCTCATCCAATAACAACAGTAATTCAACGATAACCTCATCTAACGGCTCTTCCAATATCGTAAACGAGAACGGAAATCTCGGTCCTTTATCTACCACCATTCAAAATTCAGCTGTTAACGCGCCTTCGAATAGTAACAAGAAGCAAAACAAGTCGAAAACTACTGGGTAAAATTTTTTAAATAAAATTATCTATTCAAATATATAGCTTAATTTGAGATTTTATATGATAAAATTGAAAGTAAAAAAAGAGTAATAAAATAATTTGGATCGATAAAACCACTTTTTAAAATCAGAAATACACGATGCCAAGTAGGGACCCACCAAGATCCAACTTTTCTGATCCAAAAAAATAAAGAAGTTGTTTTTTTAATGAAACTGTATGTTAAAATTCTAAAATAATATTTTGGGACATGTTTTTATGTTTTAAAAAAAGCTTTTGCTACTTTTTCGACTAAGTTCCAAATGTTTGTGAATCGATAATTTCGATATTTTGAACACAGCCTTATAAGAAATTTAATCTAAGAATGAAAAAAATTTAAAAGTGATTATACAATCAAGCCGTGATTTATTGATATCACTGATTAAATTCGAAATTGTAACTAATTTCAAACCTTAAAAAAATTACAATTTCTCGACCCAACTCACGGATAGGGTGGGTTAGGTCGAGTTTTGCAGATTGCTAGTGCCAAGAGCTGATATTATGATAATTTAAAACCAACCCAAAATAAATATAAAATTTAAATTCTTATTTAATAATTTATTTTATTAAAAATATTTTATTAATTCTTTATACAACCTTTTATTCCCGATACCCAGCATATTTGATAAAGAATATAAAATCATTAAATAACTACTGGGAAAGATGAATTTAATGTAATCTTAGAGTTTATTTTATATCAACCATACAATAATAAATTGTTCTAAAAAGACTGGAAAAATTACAATTTATTTATTTCTCAAGGAATTATAGGTGATATATAGGATCCAAGATCAAATTGTAAATCGGAGAAATATATTAAAATTTTATCGGGTTCTCTTTATCCTGTCTCGTTAAAAAAAATTTGTGAATATTTTGACCATCACATTTATGATATTTATATTAAAAATTTTCCCAATGTCAATTAAGGGATATTATATCTCGTCTATGGTTATCTGTTTATATTATAACAAGAATTGCCCAGCATCTCACGAAATTTAATTATGTACAAATTGCCCAGCCCATTCAAATTTTGTCGGGTTTTCCCTATTATAATGTTTTTTTAAAATTTACCCGGCCCGGGCACCGAACTTTCGAACTGGTCGGGTTTTTGCAGAACTCTGATGCATGCTAATATATTTTATACTTTTAAAAAAAAATAAACCTTTAGAATTAGAGGAAGTGCCGCAAAACTGTTCCACAAGTAGTGAAAGGGGAAGAAAATAAACGAATTCAAAACATTTCAACTCACATGCTTTCTTATTATTTTGTTATTGTGGAGTGGGAAAATTAATTTGATTTACTGATGAATAAATAAAATTTGATTTTATATTGTATAATAAAGCTTAATATTTTTTTTAAAGAGTTTGTTAATAATAATAAAAGAAAGTCATTTCTTACATATTACAGATAAGATGTTAGAAAAAAATATATCCATAGATACAATATCTTCACTTACATATAATCACTAGTCACTATAGTTGGGTAAGTACCAGAGTTGTTAAGATACTTTTTAAATAGATCTAGATACAGATACATAGTCTCAAAAGTTATCTAGATACAGATACAGCGTCTAAAAAGTTATCAAGATACAGATACAATTTTAAATGTATCTGTATACAGATACATTTTTTATTATGCTCTTATAGGTTTGCATAAACCTAAATTAATATTATATTGTGAAAATTCATGAAATGAGCTAAAAAATTTATTGACGCGATATTACATTTATCAGAATATAACTAAAATAATGATTTTAATATAATATATGATTAAATAATTATAAATAATTATTAGATTTCAGTAATAAAACATTTTTCAAAAAATTTTTGATCATTTAGGCATCCTCGTTTATCTGTAAAGACATTTTTAGCAACACTAAATAGTCTTTCCACAGGGGCGCTTGAAGGAATTGTAGTGTATTTAATAAATAACAATTTTATATCAGGGTATTCTTTAAAAATGCTAAAATCTCTACATTCATTTTTGAAAAAATTATTTAAAATTTGTTGATTATCAAAATTTAAATCATTATTAGAAATTATATCTGCTGTAGGGTACTGAAAAAAATCTGAAATTAAATTATTTGTTTTTTTTGGCAGGTTATTTGCTTGCAGTCAGTTGATGACTTTGATAATTCACAACTAATCTTTGTATTAATTGTTTTCTTTTATTAAGATTTTCTTCCATTTGCAACCATGTCCAATCAAGTTTAAAAAAAGGGTGGAGCATGGTTGCTATAATATTATCATCTTCAAATAAGGTCACAATAAACCTAGAATTATTAAATATTTTAATTTATTATATTAATTTACCTATCTATAATCCCTTTAAGTAAGGCATCTAAGAGTGGTAAACAGAATCTCAGGTTCATTTCTTTAAAATTCTTTAATTTGATAATAAGTTGTGAAATAGTTGCACAGTAATAAGCTGTGTACATATACTTATCTCCCTGCAAAATATCAAGGGAATTAGCTATTGGCTTCATTAGCTAAGTTAAAATAATGCTATATATATAAATATTATTTATAACTTACTAAACATATTCATGAATAAAATCACATTCATTAGGTAAAAACCTGAGTAGTTTTATTCCATCACATATCTTGTCTACTTTGTCAGATTTATCTTTTATAATTTCTGACATTAATTGTAAGGCATTATAGGTGGAGTTCCATCTAGTTATATTAGGACATATAAAATAACGACAATTATATTCCTTAATAATCTCAGATGAAATAGGAGACTTAATTTGCCTATTCCATATATTTTGGCATTTAAGTAGTGTTGTGCTATATATCTAATGAAGAAAATATTACTTATTTAATTAAAATTAGTTTTACCCTCTGATATTGTTTACACTGCATGGCTCTATTGGCATCCACAGTGGCTATAAGATTTAATGTGTGACTGGCACAACATTGGTGATGAGGTAAACTAAATGATTCTGATAATTCAGAATCCTGTGCAGTATTATAAAGATTTGATATAGAAATTGGTACAACTGCTTCATCTTCCAGATCATCAATTGATTCACTTGTATTATTTTCAATTGGCTTGAAAACTCTTTTGTAAATTAAGTAATCAATCATATATTATGTTTTTATTTATTTATAATAAAATAAACCTAAAACATTTTTAAAAATTTTTGGCATTATCTGTAATGGTCTTTGAAATTTTATTTTGAATGCAATAATCATAGCTATATCTTGTAAATTTTTTGCTATTTTTTATCATATGTATGACTACCAGTCATTCTTTTACAAGCCAACGCTACATTTTTTCTTTCCAAACTTATTGGATTTATATAATGAGCGGTTACTCCTATATATGAACTAGAAATTAAAATTTATTAAAATTGATGAATTAATTATTCTTAATTAATTATTATACAAATTGAAATGTTAACTATACCGGCGATAGGCACTCCAACAATCTGCTGTTGTGCATATTAATGATAGTTCTATAAGACTTTTAATTATTTCTTTCTTTTCATTTTCCCATCTTTGGGAAATTCTACCAACAACTGTCTGTCGGCAAATTATATTTTTATGTGGAGCCAAAGTGTTGATCCATTTTTTAAAGTTTCAACAATTGAAAATGGCTGCATGCCATCTATAATAAAAGCAATAATTAAATCATCTAAAGTGCCTTGAGTTAAAGTCAAAGGTCTTTTAGCAAAAATATTGATGGAGGATGAGCCTTGTCCAGTATTTTCTTTGGTAGTTTTATTTTCCTTCCCCTTTTTTATTTTTGTTAACAAGGTTGGATGTTTTCTCTTAAAATTAAAATTAGAATTTTAAATATATAATATCTATACCCTTATGTGCTTCAAGATATTGCACGTTGAAGTCTTACTGACGGATATTTTTGTATTTTTAGGTAGACACGGCAAACATTTTACCATCAGAGAATTGTTTTTCTTTGTTTTGAGATATTATTTTAAAATATTCTCTATAAATTGGCCATGGTAAATCAAAGAACTTGTTGTTGCTTCCTCTTCTTCATCGATATAGATCTAAATAAATATATAAACTTAAAAATTTAGTTATAAAATAAAATTTACCATTTCCATATTGTAATATTAAAATTTGTATAGTTTTATTGATAAACTCGGACATAATATTTAAATAATGAATATTTATATATATTTTATATATAAGTTTTAATATTTTATGTATATATAATTCTTTATTATAATATTAATAAATATTAATATATAATATATATATATATTTATTTATTTCATAAGCTCATATGAAAAAATAAATTTTACAGTCAAATATTTTATTTATAATAAAAAAAGGGGTATATAAAATGTATCTGAAAAAGTATCTAAAAACGATTTTCAGATACCTCTAAAATAATATCTGGAAATACGAATATCTTTCTAAAATCTATCTAGATACAGATACTACATTTTTTATATCTAGATACAGTATCTAGATACTTGTATCTAGATACTTTAACAACTCTGGTAATTACTATATTTTTAGCTGTATTTGCCAATATTAGCCGGCTAAAAAAATATGATAAACTGAGTTTTTTTAGCAGAAACTATCACTTTGTCCTCTGGGGTTTTCTTAAATTTAAACGCCTTCATGTTAGCGGATTTTCTCAGCACGCATCCGTGGGTTGAGCTGACCTAACCGACATTTAGCCATTAACCAGCTATACTAGTCGTCACTAATCAGTATAAGGCTCATATTGATAATGTTTCAGGCAAATATTGTTATCTTATTAATTCTTTTATTTTCTCCTGTATCACACTTTAATATAAAATATTTTTATTTTGATTATCCTTCTGGATACCCTTACAGAATCCGTGAAAATAGAAAAGAATACTAAATTGATAGTTTAGGCTGGGAAAAAAATCCCCTTCTTTGTTAATAAGAAAATTAAAAAAATTTAACCTTTTTTAACAAAAAATTTCTAGCATTGTTTTAAGCAATTTTTTTGATTGTTAATCATTTTCAAAACATTTTATAAATAGTTATTTGATAAGAAAATTATTTTGGATTAAGAAGAATTATTTGTACCTATGCCTATAAACCCCCCCCCCCCCCCACAACTAATTTTTTGTATATCAATGCCAAAGACATTAGCATTAGCCTGTTCATAATATCTCTCAAAGGCACCACTTTTAAAATCGAAGAAACAGTAAATTAAATAAGATTATTTTTTTAGCGTCGCAAAAACAAAGCAGAAAATCGTTTAATAAGTAAGTTATAATATATTCTAGCTAAATAAATATGAGTTTATAGAACTTACTAGTGATGCAATATCATCCTATTAGATCCAAATTTTAAATACGGCCTAACTCAATATTTCAGCTAGAAAAATATTGCCTAAACTTCGAGAAATGGATGTCCAAACCTTTGTGCCATCTTTGAGCGTAATCTTCAGGCTTATGTAATATTTGGATAAAATATATAGCCATTTTTAAAAATTGGCTCAGATGGAGCTATTTTTCTAACCGTTTTTTTGGGCAATTTGCAAAACTCTTTTATGATTGTGATTTAATGTTTAGTTCCCGAAATCTTATAATTGGCAATGTTTTATTGGCGTTTTCATCTCTTAAAGTTATAAATAAGCTCTAAATATACTCTTCCTACGGCGAAAGTAATAATTCTGTAAAAGTTTTTTGAGTGATTAATAAGTTTCAATTTTCTTTGGTAAAAAAAAATTGGATTTGAGTTTTTTTATACTTAACTTAATTACCCTTACCAGAATTTTCGCTTAAAAAAAAGCAAATAAATTGATGCTTTTATTCTTTATGATTTTAGATTAAGATGAAAGATAATTTGGCATATTTTATGAAAATATAATCATTTTGGGATTAACATAGTTTGTATTAAATGGGCGCATATATAAATATAACAATTTAATTGAGCCAAAATTTTTAAAAATATCAAGTAATTAAATATTGTTTGTTATATGCGAAATAAATCGTAAATTGCGTTATAAATCCAGAAATAGTAAAAATTAAATTTTATTTTACCATTTTTATTATATAATAAAATTTAAATATGATTTAATTTTTTTCTGATTTTCCACCCGAGTAGATCCTGGTAGTCAAGAAGGCTACGCTGGGTTGTTTGGTATAGACCTTTAAAATAAATGATATAAAAAAAAATTATACATTTTATTTTTTAATTATTGTTAAAGTTTTCACTTTTAAAAATATTGATTTGATATTAGTTTGACGCATGCCTATCAAAAAAAAAAATTAAATTTGAAGAAAAATGATAAAACCCGTGTCAACGCTCAGATTATTTTTGGTTCCCTTTCTAAATCGCTAAAAATCAAATATTTCACTTATATCTACTAGGAAATTTTTCAAGTAAATTTGATATTAATATTAATAGATGATAGAGAAGTAAGCACTTGTATTTTAATTGAGTTTTCTCCCAATTTAGTTTCTTTTGTTTTAAAGATTTTAGAACCTACCCCTTATAATATTTATTTCTGTTTATCCTAGGCCATTTAACCTTTGAGGTATAAACACCCTATTCTGGTTTGTTTTAAAATTTGACATTAATAAATTTTGTTATCGGTACAAATAAAACAAAAACGTGGTAAAACCATAATAGCCTCTTCTTTTTAGGGCTGTTTAGAAGAAGCTATATCGACGGCTGTTTATAAATAATCCAAACGTTGTGACACTGCCGAAACTATTAAATATATTTATTTTAAATCTATTTTAAAAATGCTCACATAGTATAGTGTTGGTAAACAGCTCGATTTGAGCCGATTTTTAAAAAGGGCTAACTTAATATTTCAGCCAGAAAAATATTGCCTAAGCCTCGAAATTTCGATAATAGGTGTTCAAACCTTTGTGTTATCTATGAGTAAAATCTTAAGGATTGCGCAATATTCTTTCTGGGTAAGATATTGAGTTAGCCGTTTTTAAAAAAATTAGGTCATAACGAGTCGATTAACAAATAGGCACACACAATAATAAGGTGTTTGGATGAGCTAATTTTTTAAAACCAATTCCCTCTCCCCTTTTCGTGTCATCTTATTAAGCTAAGTAATGTTGTAATATATCACTTTAAAGCCCCTCAAATCAGGGTTAGGTCTTGGTCTTGGGTTTAAAAAGATAAGCACCAGACCGAGAATTTTTTTTAAAAAAAGTTCGAACTTAGACTTTACGAAATATAGAAACTTATTCAAATAAAAAGAAGAACAATTAGTGATATTTTATTTAGCTTTTTTTTAGGAAAGTTTAATTAATTTTTTTAAATTAAATATGATGGCGTAGGAGGTGATAGGGGTAAAAATTCTAACATTAAATTGGATGGAATTCTCCGAAGCGCGTTGGCTCGCGTCTATATCGATTACGTATCTGTCATAATCGCAGCACATAATATTTTTACTGTCATCGGCCAAAGACATTTTTACGTCCGAGTTTAAACCCGCGAGATTGTAACGAGGCTTAATCAAAGCTGTAAAAAATATATGTATATTTAAATATTTAAATCTAATGATATAGCTATACTCCCCTGGAATAAATTTTTTTAAAAAAAAGTATGATAACAAAACTGATTAATTCGGTCTGAAAATAATAAGGTGTTAACAGTGAAAAGGTAGGTCAAAAACGAATACTAATCAAATGGTAAATTATTCCCAACTCGATTCTTTCGAACGATTTGAATGACCTACTATTCATAATTACACCAGTTGAATAAAAACAGCAATTATTATACGAATAGTAATTGTTTGGTTTGTTTAAACGAAGCGAATTCTAACAAATGTTTACGTTTTTGAGTAGGCCTACGATATTTTGAATCGATTTTTTTAAAACAGTTCATAATTAAGATTTTAGCCAAAATAATATTATGTGTAAGACTCAATTAATCTGGCGAATAGAGGTCCGAACATTTCTGCTACCTATGTGAGCAAAATCTCCAGGCTTACATAATATTATTTTGGGTAAAATCTTAATCTGGCCGTTTCTAATAATCGATTCCAATTGGGCTATTTAACAACACTAGCCTACGAATAGGGAACTCGTTCGTTATTTTTTTGGTTTCAGAGTTTGAAAATTGTTTTTTTGTTTTATAAAAATTGTGATTTTCATCATGAAAGATTTGTATTTATACATTTAAATCACCACGAAATAATATTTGAAATTTTAGGTGAGCAGAAATCCTTGTTTGAGCAATTCCCCCAAAAAAGCGTTTCAAACAAACTCTACTCTTTTTTTTGTTTCTTCTCAAAAGTCGATTCATGCAGAAAAAAATTTCACTTGCGATTTTATTGTATAAGCCATGTTTCAAAGACTCATTTAACAAAGCTTTCATTTCATAACTTTTAACAGAATTTTAATTTTTTTTTTTGAACATCTCGTTTTTCTTCTTCTTCTCCTTTAAATTTTATCCACAGAATTAAGGTTATTATTGTTTAGTGTTGTTAAACGGCCCGATTAAAATTTTAGCCTAATTATTACGGAAGCTTGGAGATTTTTTGCTCGTAGATGGCAGAATGGTTTAAACCTCTATTTGCCAAATCCCGAGCCTTACATAATATTATTTTGACTAAAATCCTAATCAGGCCGTTTTTTAAAATTCGACCCAAATCGCGCCTTGTAACAACGCTATATTTGTTAAAATAATATAATACATATATCTTGGTAAAGTAAACGAATATAATGTTAAAAAAATTTTTTAATTTTTTTTTTTGCAAAATAACCTAACTTTTTGCATTGATTATATTTTCACCAAAAAATAAATAAAATATTTACCCTTATCTGAAGCATTATCTTCTCCTGCGCTCGGAATTGCCGCTAAATAAATTAAAATAAAATAAGAAAAAAATTAAAATTAAATCTTTTTATACCGCTTCTTTTTTCCCGAACCAAGTTATCTTCGATTAAGGAAACAGATTTTTTAATCAACGCCTCGCTATCTATTCGCTCCTCGCCATCAGACAATTCTAGAAGAAGGGGAAGAAAAAAAAATCGACCTTTAGAATTCAACGCATATTTTTCGAGAATGGCATTTATTCATATCATAATATATTAGCTCACTGAAATATGAAATCCTCACATTTTTTAAAAAATAATTTATGTAATTGGATTTATTTTTTAAAAAAAATAAGTACATTTATTTATATTTTTTTTAGTGTCGTTTAACAGATCGATTTGAGCCGTTTTTCTTAAAAATGGACTAACTCGCTATTTTATCCAGAATATAACGCTAGCCATGAAAGATTTTGATCATAGTTGGAAGGTTTAGGATTGTACATCTATTAGGAAAATCCTGAGATATATTGAGCTAGACGTTTTCGAAAATCGGCTGAAATCGAGTAGTCTAACAAAACTAAATTTAAAAAAAAATACTAATGCGGATGGTTAATATATTCCGTAGACCTGCAGAGGTATCATTTGCAAGGCCCGGCCCGTATTTTTTTTCAAAAAATTTTGTTCTTAAGGCCAGTGCAGGTTTCTGATATATTCTCAATAAATGATATGAAAGTAATGAAAAAAATAATTGATATAAGTTCAATCACTCATAACATTTCCTCAGTTTATAATGCTATGGAAAGATCATGAAGTATTTTTATTTTAATTGTAATTTAAAAAAAAGAAAGAAATGGAATTAAGAATTTAATAAAGTAATGCTCTATTACCCACTAATAAAGGTTGATCTCTTTTCATATCCATGGTGATTGTTAATTTGCATCCAGAAACTTTGAATAAGCTGTCGCTGTTGTTTTTAAATTCTAAATGTATTATAATAATACAATATTTTTTTTAAAAAATAACATGCGAAGTTGACTATCCTTCCTCCCCCCAAAAATAAACATTTTTGATAATTAAAAAAAACTATCGAATGTTTTTTAAGGGGGTAGCTAAAGCCTATAATTAGTTATATTTCGTTTTGTAACGAGATTCACAATCTAAAGACTGTTGAAATTATGGTATATAATCAATGGCAATTTAAAAAGTCATTAATTCTTGAAGTTATAAGGTAGTCTTACCCCTCATTCACAATTAGCGTGAATTCTTGGCGAGCTATACAAAAATAGACCCTCCATTTACAGTTGGCGCGAATTCGCGGTAGTGAATTCTTTTTTTATAGCAAAAAAGATAGGTGGGTGCAAATGACAACAAACAATTTATATAATGTAATCACGATATCATATGCAGAGTTTCCCATCTTAAAAAAAAATGAAAAGTCCTAATCAAAAAAGAAAAAAGATCCGACCAAAATAGGAAAAGTGTTGATCAAAAAAGGAAAGGTTCCAAAGGTTAAAAAAAAATTTCAATATAAAAAAAAAAATTTTAATCAAAAAAGGAAAATTCACATTCAAAAAAGGAAAATTCATCATTCAAAAAGGAAAATCGTTTAAAAATTGTTTCTTTTTTTCATAATAATTATTTATTTCCCTTTAATTTTTCTTCACATTTCTATTTATATGTTATTTTTAACAATTCTATTTCAATTTTTGTATCCTACATAATAATTCTTTGACCTTTTATGATTTTTCAACCCTATATTTTTATTTTTTAAATTTCACTTAATTTTTATTTATGTTTGGCAATCAAATTTTTTTTTTTTATGGCTTTTGACATGTTAAAAAAAATGATAGTTTTATAAATATAGCATCATGCTTTAAAATAATCTATAAAACTGTGACAAATATAAAATACTCCCATCTCAAAAATGGAATAAAATATAATGTACCCAAAAAAGGCTCACGCGCACACAAGAAATTAAATCAGAAACAGGAAGAATATATATTAAATTGTATAAATTTGAATTGCATATTATCCTTAAAAAAGTAGTGTGAAATGATTAAATAGAGATATTATGATGCAGAAATATCAAAATATATGGTATCAAGGTTACTATCTGAATTTAGGTATAGTTTTAAAAGACGTTCAGTTGGAGAAAATACCGAGTCAAACATTGTGATTCGGAAAGAATACGCAGATTGATTTGTGTATGTATCC
Organism: Gordionus sp. m RMFG-2023; assembly: GCF_954871325.1. Lineage (NCBI taxonomy): Eukaryota > Metazoa > Nematomorpha > Gordioida > Chordodea > Parachordodidae > Gordionus > Gordionus sp. m RMFG-2023. The sequence goes on from NC_088777.1 coordinate 9,612,986, forward strand.
TATATGAAAGAAAAATTTATTTTCATCGATGAGAAGCGGCTTTTCAATATCAATGAGACGGTTATATCAATATTCATGAATAATTAAAAATTATATTAAAAATTGTCCAAGGGATAAAGACAATATCCTAATTGTTGCTCACAAAAGATTGCGGGAATATTCAGATTTAACTTTTTTGATGGCCTCTGTAACACTATATACTTTAGCCGCGTTGTAAATAAAATGCTAAATTATTTTGAAGAAAGTAATATAATGAATATGATTTTTGTGATGTTCTATTTCATCACAACCAAACAATTAGAGAATCATTAGAAAGGAGAGAGCGTAAAATATTTACCACCATGCAACCCTTATCTTATAATTCCATTGAAAATATGTTTTTAAAATGGAAAATTTCGTCAGAAATCAAAATCCTAATACACGGGGAGGAATCAATCGTAGAGTAGAGCATGGAGGGAATATCTGAGGTGAATGCAAAGAATTATTTTAAAAATATGTAGTTCCAAAGTAGAAAAGGAGAAAGTTTCTCATTATATATATATATATATGTAATTGTATTGATATGCAAAATATACTAATTTTAAAAAAATTTGATTGCCAAAGAGAATTAAAAGATAAATCAAATTTAAAAAATAAATCAAAATTATTATGCATGCAAAAAAAGGAAAAAGAATTGTTGACATAAAAATAGAGAAGTAAATAAAAATAACAGGGTAAATAAATTAATTTTAAAAAAAAAAGAAAAAAAAATAGAAGAATACGAACGAAAATAAAGAAACAATAGAAAGGGCAAAAATAGAAAGAATTACTATAAAATGAATGTAATAAAAAAAAATGAACCGTGGAATACTAGTGTTTCATGGCCTGCTGACAATCCTTTAAAGGGGTATCTTTGACCTCCCAAAGTGTCATCAAATTGGAATTCACATGTTCCAACCATGAGCATTTCTGATTTAGAAGCTATAACTTTTTGTAAAAATATTGTATAAATATAAGATCAAAAGATGGGGGAAAAATATTTGATAAATTACTAAGGCCTCTAACCGCTACTCACAGTATTTCCCAAGATTGAAATTTGAAAGTGTAAAGAATACGAAAGAAAAAAGTCTTATACCATTTTATTTTACGATATTCAATTATAATAAATAAAAGTGCTGCAAAGTAACGTAGATGAACGCAACGCCGTTACTAGAAAAAGGAACTCCATTCGTTATTTTTTCAAAAGGTAATGAGTAATGCGTTTTTTTTTGAATTAACGGTAATACTTAAATTTTTTTTATTTTATTTTATCATATTATGCTTTTTTTTAAAGAAAAACAATTTCATAAATAATTTAAGCCTACTTTTTATAAGAGATCAACCGCCAAAGTTCTTCGTTTTTATTTTATTTACTGCATTTTTGTTATTAAATTTTAATACAGTTAAGATTGTTAATCTAATTAATATTGAGTTAATCAAGATTTGTTAAATTTTATCCAGGATGTGAACCCGAAACCATTTCAAAAGTTGAGGGTTCAAGGTATTGAAAAAAAATCTTTTAAAAAATTCCTTAAAATAATAAATTATATAAAAATATTCATGAAAAATTAATAAAAAGTGTTTTTTACATATAATCCTTTTTCATTTTCTTCGCATATTTCAAAATTTTCACTTTTTTACATCTGGCCCTAATTCAAATTCATGGAAGTAAAAATATGAATTCAGATTCTCTGACAAAAATATTTTAAAAAATTGTGATCTGAATGAAGATTCTCGTGAAGATTAAATAAGTATTTTTGAAAATAAAGATCATTATTAATTATTTGTAATAAATTCCCCAATTGATACAACCTTCCAATTCTCTGCTCCATTTGAACGTATGTTTAGCAGGGAAAAAATAAATAAAAATATAATATGTAGTTTTTTTAAAGTAACGAGTAACGCATTTCTTTTTTAAAGTAACGTTTGCAGAATTAATAAATACCATTAAATTTCATATAAATCTAATTTTTTAAAATTTACTTGTTTAAATAATTTAGGGTAGTTGATTTTACTTTTAATCGAAGAAATTATACTCTTGCAAAAATATAGATTAACAAAAATTCTATGTTATAACTTAAGGCAAATTTATTATTTCATATATATATATATTAAAAATGACAGATATTTTCTACTACAAAAAAAATAAATCATTTTTCTTTCGATATTTTATTCAATAAAATTATTTTATCTCAATGCTATTCTGTTTCTTTCTAGATTCGTGAAATTGGCAATAAATGATGATATAGCTCTGACGAGAACACAGTTAAGTGACATTGTTTATTGTAAAATCCACCAAATCTATGAACAATCAATATATAAGTGTTAGTAGACACAAATATTTTCTTTATAGATTTTACGATTAAATCTTAAAGTTAAAACTTAAATGCATTCATCCTATTGAAATTAGAACCCTAAAAAATCGTTGTTTTCCTTTTATTTGACCCGTGTCCTGTTATAAAAAAAATACTTCAACAGGACTGAATTACAGAAGATAATTTGCCGAAAAAACCCAGCAATAATTTTCTTTTTAGAGAAAAATCTTTTTAATCTACATTTTTATAATTCCTTGAAGATCATTTTTTTTTATCTAATTAATTAGTAATTTGCCTAATCTCCTTGGTATAAATTGCTATGGAGATAATGGCGATTTAATTGATTTGAAATGAAATCACGAATTTAAATTTCCTCCAAGGAAAATTAAAATTTCAAAATTTAGGTAATAAATTAAAAACGGTCAGTTACGGTTCATTAAATTATAACGGTTCGTTCTGGTTTCGCGGTTCCGTTTTCGGTTTGAAGCCCTGACAGGATTAATTTTATAATGGAATAGAGAAATGTATCTTAAATAATATTTTGCTTTATAATTTCTCGGGCTGATTTTTTCTTAATAGTTTTGAAAATTGTTTTTACTATTTTATTACAGGTCTAGTATAATTTATTAGTAAAGGGTGATATTTTATTGAGAATTTTCGTAGACCAATGGCTAGAGGCAGGATACCAATTTAAATAAGGAACGATTACCTCATTATTTAAACTATATTATAAATTTGATAAATGTTAATATTCTATTTTAATTAGAGAAGAAATTTTTTTTTTACTTGTGATTAGTGCCACAATGGCTAGGAATAATATCTTGACCATTTTTCCTTTTTTTTCAAATATGAAGGGTAGAAGATAAAACTATAATTTTAAAATTAAAAATAAAAAATGAAATAAAATCTCGTTATAATATTCTAACTAAATTGGATAGTTTAATATTATATCAAATGCTATAGATAGATATATTACAAGCACAAATATTTGCAAAGTCGAGAAAAAAAAGGAATTTATTCCAATATTAAATTTTTTTTTAATTTAAAAATCCTAGATTATTCAAGGATTTTATTTTTCTAAATAAAATTAGATAATAATATACTATACAAATATTTCTGTGCAAATAAAATTTAATTATTTGAAGAAAAATAAAATCAAAGAATAATAATTACCATACCTTTGTCCTCTGAAATGAGTATTGATCAAAATTAATTAAAAAAATTCAGGCAATTATATATCTCAGAGACTAATCCTAACCTCAGGCCATAAAAGTTTCATAATAAAAAAATCCTGGCCGAGCTTAAAAAAAATAATACCATGATTCATCATTTAACATTCCTTCTCTTATCATTGCTAGAAACCATTTATAAAATATATACTGAAAATTAATTATTTTTTTAAAAAAAAGGCCAAACCAAAAAAGTAAAAAATATAGATCACAGATTAAATGGTGCTGGGGAGGGGAATGGTTTGGGATTAGAGCACGGAACATATAGGCGTATCCAGGATTGGGCGGGAGGTGCACTATCAGGGTTAAAAATATTTGTAAAACAATGGGTGGGAAATAAGTCAGTGAATTTTAAATATTTTTAAGGCGAAATGAGCAGAAGACTTCTATTTATTAAATAATCCTTTTTTTTTAATTTCATAATATTTCATATTTTAAAATTTAAATACAAATACATTAAAATAAAATAAACAAAGAGCCAAACCAACCATTGAGATTCGGGTTAAAACCCACCCATTCGAGAATTCTAGGTATGATACAGACAAATTTATTTCATATAATTTAAAAAATTAAAAGCGACTAAATAATATTTTAGCTGACCGCGGCACAATATTATAAGATCCTCAATTTCTATTAAAAATATAAGAAATAATCGTGGATTCAAAATGCAAATATTTTTTTAAATAACTATTTTAGGGAGTAGTTAAGTAATGTATTAAATAAATTCACCTATGAATTAATTTTCTCTGCCTTGTGCTTTTTTTGCTCTCTAATAGCAGTTTCGATTTTCATTTAAGCGACATAAAAAATTATTTATCTTTAATATTATTATTTCTTCTAGCTTCTTATAAGTTTCAGGGGGGGGGGCTAGATTATCGACTTACGAAATCTTGCTACTTCATCAGCAGTTCAATATCATTCGGATGTGGAATGTATTCCAATGTCGACAGGTGTGTGTTATGAATTTGGTAATTAAGCGAATATCATTTTGAAAAAAATAAATTGATTAAAATTCTAATAAATAAATGGTGCATCTAGAGATAGTTATATAAATGAATTATTATTATTGAACTGATATATATATAATGAGTGTATTCTAATATTGACAGGTGTATGTTATGAATTTGGTAATTAAGCGAAAATCATTTTGAAAAAATAAATAAATTGATTAGGTGTATGTTATGAATTTGGTAATTAAGCGAAAATCATTTTGAAAAAAAAAATAAATTGATTAAAATTCTAATAAATAGATGTTGCATTTCTAGAGATAGTTATATGAATGGATTATTATTATTAAATTGATATATATATATATATATAATGAAAATATGCTTTCTAAAATTAAATATACGAATCTTAAAATAAGATTTTTATATTACAATATTACTAATTAATAAAATAAAAAATAAAATTAAATTAAATTAAATTAAAACGTAGATAAATAAAAAAAAAGGAATCCCTATAAAGTTAGAGCGAATTTATAATATTCATCAAATATATGTACAGTGTTGTGCAGATTTAATTTAAAATATTTCCATATTTTAACAATTTCTTGCAAGCAAATAATTTTATTTTCAAATAAATTGAAAAATATGGATATGTTTTAAATTAAATCTGCAAAACACTGTATAAAGTTGTTTTTTTAAAAAAATTGTTCGACCTTCGTAATAAACTATCAATATTTGTTTTAATATATTTGAATCATTTTTATAAGAAAGGTCAGAAATAAATTTCTGAAAATCGATTAAATTAAGTTTCCTAAAACACTTTAATTAAAATTTTTAGAGATATTTACACAAGAGGTCATTCATTTATTCTAGTGAACTTAAAATAGAAAGTGAAAATTTGTTGAGTTTTCAGCCTTGCTTCCAGCAATGTGTTTGTTCTTAAAATCAAGATATCCGCCATTTACTACTATGATATTATTACCTAAAATAAATATAATGGAAATTTAATAATTCATAATTTTACGTACATTATAAAGCGCCCTTGGTTAATCGGAAAGCAGGCTGCAAAGATATAGGCCTCTTCGATGAATTTTGAGCCTGATTCAGCCAAGACCTTAAAATAGGACTCTAATTCATAGCTAAAAAATCCAATATATTTTTTTTCAAGACTCTAACAGAGATCTGGTTGATAGAGGCTTGTAAAAAAAAATCAAAATTGGCTTGATTATGCTTTGAATAATATGATTAACGAAAAAACTATCTGAAATATTTCTCTATCAAGTTTGCCCTAAGATTTTACTAAATATATTCAAAGTTGTTATCCGATATTGATCTTTGTATCGAACGCTATGGAGCTACTGTTAAAATTTAGATATATCGACTTATTGTGTTGCATTTTTGAGGTACTTATAATGAAAACTTAATAAATTTTTCCTCCTTTTTTTAGCTTATATTATATTATTTTAATATATAAATTTAGAAGTAAAAAAATATTTAATTTTTATATAAGTTGAGATTATTAAAATTAGTACATCATTAAATAACTAAAATTAACAAAATAAATAAAAATAATTAATTTTATTTAAATTAAAAAAATTCTCATTTTAAAAATCATATGAACAATGTCATTTCTTATTTTAAACAACTTTTTAAGTGATTTAGAATTTTTCGATTTCATTTCTTCTTGTAAAGATTTAAATTATATCATATAGGAGAATAAATTTATAATATCAGCTATTTTCCGCTCAAATTTAATTTTTTTATACTATGGTTGGATCTAAAACTCAGAGAATCGATCAATAAAAGAAGAGCTGATGATTCATAGGCGCCGACTTCATAGGGACTATGGCTTTCACATCCAAAAATGAAACAAAGAAGAAAATAAACTTATACTTTTTAGATAATCTCAGTGAGGTTGCTAACAAGAGAAAAAAATTTATTACACCAAATAAAGCTTTTGAAACTTTTTATTTCTTAAAATGATGATAACAATATTTGCCCAAATATAAGTTTTATTCTGACATCCAAAGTTCTTCTATATATTTTCAAAATTTTGGTTATAAAATAGAAAAATAATAAGAATTCCCAATAAGTGCTGCAAAGCGATCGTTTTCAGGACTTACATGACTAAATTCTTATTTACTTTCTAGGATGAAACAGCGACGATTAAATCATATCCCAATTTTAAATGTTATTAAAGAAGCAGAATAGAAGTTGATCTATGTGATAATGAATATTTTTATAATTAAATAAAATAAATATAAATGATAAAGATTTTATTTTGCCTTAACATATTAACATTTATATTATATCGTTGAAAAAAAAAGATATATTAAATATTATTTAGTGTATTATAAAAAAAAATAAGATTTTCTATACAAAATTTGCATTTTTTTTACAATTAAAATTTGATTCGGTTTTTCAAGTTATGATTATGAATATATCTTTTAAAAAAAATTCCATCACCATAGATTATTTGTAAATAATAATTAGATAGTTATTAACTTCTCAAATTTTAAAAATTGAAAGGACTTAAATGATCTGACATATTTAGCACACGTCTTAGTAGATTTACTGTTTTTCGAATATTAAACAATTATTTACAATATATAACACCTAATAAAATAGAAAATTCAATATTTTTAAAAAATTGTATCTGATAAGTATCGACAGGTCTCTTTTTAGAATTTGATATCGAGATTGGTAATATATACTATTCAAAAGTATCGTTAACAAGTTCTGAATATTTTTTTAAAAACAAGTCGACGATACAATTAATTAAATAATATCAACGTCTTAAATTTTCCCTTTTTTTTAAAACTAAGTTGTCCACAAATGTAATTTCGAAATTTTATCATCCACTAAAAAAAATTAAAATTATTTATTTTCACATAAAAAATGAACCTTAATTTAGGTCAAAATCACCACTTAAAAATGAAATAAAATACAATTAGGGTGTGGCTAGAGGCAAATTAATTTTTAAATTTTATTTATACAAAAAAATAAATTAAATTTTTTTAAAATAATTGTAAAGATGGGCAAAGGCCGAATAATTTCTTATATTTTTATTAATTTGAAGAAATAAAAACCAATATATATATTATTAAAATTAATTTGATGCTTACAAATACGAAATTCATAAACTGTCATATACATACAAAAAAATACCATTTACAATTTTTCAATTTTATTTTACAACACCTCAGATAATTATATTTGAAGGATATTTAAGGTAATTTTAATATAAAAAATTGTGATATCGAGAAAAGAAAAATACAAGTTATTTAAAAAATAATTAAATCTTTAAATCAAAACTTTTTTATTTTATAATTTTAAATTTATTTAAAGATATTTGATTATTCCATATCATCACGAAAACCTTTAAAAAAAGATGAACATACGATTATTCGAATATATGACCAGTTTTGTATATATTTCTTTATTGATCAGCACAAGTATAATTAAAAATTTTTTGAAAAAAAATATTATAGATAAATTCATAATAAAAATATTATTATTTTTTCCTGATATGGAATTTCGTCGTATTCTAAATAATTAGAACCATTCCAATTCAAAAGGAGGGTAGCAGTGACATCATTCCTTATTAAATATCAATCTACCTATTTATGCGCCAAAATTTTTAGAAAGATAGGAGGTTGATTGTTTCATATCTTATTGAACAAGATTAGTTTGGTTAAATCTTATGTTTTTAACTTTAAAAGTTATTTTAAACTATTTTTTCCTATTTGTTTAGATAAACAAACAATAGTTTATCAAAATATCATAAATAAAATTTAAAATTTAAAAATTCATGTTTAAATTTCCATAATAATTGATATCATAGTAATAATCTAAATTCTACATAAAATTTAGGCTCTAAAAATAATTATTATATATTTTTTGATATTTTTTAAATTATGTTCTAGCAAATGATTTTGTCCATGACATAAATTTCTAGTATATAATAATAGAAGTGTCCTAGCAAAAGAGTCCAATGCTGCTTTGTTGCGCGAATTCAAATTATTATTTAATTATCGTGCGACTGAGAATGGACAGATTAATAGGCCGGAGTCGTTGTCTGTTTAATAGCTAACTGAGTTTATAAAATTTTCTATTATAATTTTTTTTTAATTAGTATCAGTGATTATTAAATTATCATCATGATTGGAAACGAAAGTATATCCAGCAAAATTGATCTCATTTAACTATTTTATAAACTCGATTAGCGATTATGGCGCATCGCGATATAGCTAAGAAAAATATATTTGGTGTAAAAATCTGCCTCATACACTTTTTATAACAAAATTGTTGATACAAAAATACCTGTCAATATTTTAGCCTAGTTTTATATTAATAGGTTCCTAGATATAAATATAATTTTGGAAACAAAAAGGCGCATTTTAGCTTTAATGATCTTTTAGTGGAAAAAAAATAGTTTATTAAGTATTTATTTAAAAACTATTACATGTTTTAAATAGAATTTCTTTAGTAAAAATCAGTGATCTGCAGGCCATGCCCTAAGCCGACCCAGGTACATGGGCTGAGCTGTATATTACAAAACCAAATATTTTAAATATTTTTTTAAAAATATTTATCAAATTTTATTTCAATATTGATGACACACACTTTCACTTTTATTAGTTTATCATATGGTTGCTTTATCAACCAATTAATAATTTATATTATATAAAAAAACAAAGTAGTATTTAGTCAAATCGAAGACTTAAGCGTAAGAAGGAATCCGGAATTTATAAATTCCCAAATATCGAGTACTATCTCTCCTTCAGGATCTGGACCATGCTATTTGAATAGTTTCGATACCTGCTTCACCCCCATAATCAATGATGTTCTCCCCTACCTGCAAGATAACCCCAATTCTTCCTCTATCCGGAATAACAATTTGGCAGTCTCATTTGAAACTATTTATGATATTTGCCAGTATACATTTTTATAATCGAACATATATATTAAAAAAAAATTAAGATGAGAAGATTTGAATTATAATTTTGTTGAGCATAGTTATAACTATTATAATTGTTATTGATTTTACAGATATTTGCATTAAGGAGAGCATTTTTTATTGAATAAAGTTAAGAGAATTCTATTTATAAATTGATTCGTGTTTTAAATATAAATAATAGATTTTCATGTTATAATCTTATGGAAACAAATAGAACAATTATTTGGTATGATAGAATGATGGAATAAGTGGAATATTATTGACCACTACTATCCAGCAATGCCAAATAATAAAATTTTTCCCATAATTTGTGCTTGGGTCTTCCTTTTATTCTAATTATCACCATTTATTAAAACTTACCTAAACAAATTTGCCAATCTTGTGTCCGTATGTCCAAGCCTTTTTATACATTGGTTTTTTTTGAAAACACAAAATAAAACGTTAACGTTCAGGGGATTCAAAGGTGATTAAGAAACGCCGGAACATAAATCCTATTTTCCTAGTTTTCCTAAAATTTCCCAGATTCTCGGAACTTTTTGAATGATAAAAATGGAAAAAACGAAAACATTCCTAAATGAACATAGGCACTATTTTTTTTATAAGGACCTGAAAAGGAGCGAAAAGTTTAAAAAATCCTTTTATTCCGGGTCTCTGAAATATATTAATGTTACTAATCATTTGGGGGGTGGGGAAAAATATTTTCAGAGGTTACTACAAATACAAATCGTGTCTTCAGGGATTGGTGACAAGATGTTTTGAATACCCAAATGCTGAGGCTTTGGTCAACTCTGCATCTTATTCCAAAGCTGGAACTATCGAATACACATGTAATATAGTGGCCGATTCACAGAAGTTTATTTAATTCGTTTATATTACCTAAAACTTTATAAATGTTAAAATTTGTAAAGCATCTATTAAAACTTTCAAGGGTGCATCTAAAATAAAATTTTGACTTTAGACGCCCCTATATATTAAAACCTATTATTTCAAACTAAACCAGTAACATTTTAAATAGGTTTTTCAGTTTAAAACAAGTTTAAAATGGAAATTTTACAAGTTTAAAAAGATACCTTATAAGTTTAAAAAATACTTTACAAGTTTGAAGAGATATTTTACAGGCTGAAAACGATATTTTTCTAGGAATGTGCTTTAAATATTTTTTATATATACTAGTTTATAAAACTAAAGGAGAAATTTAATGAGCTGTCATACTTTGGTTTTGTTAAATTATTATTTTGAGGTCATTTTAAAAGGAAATATAACTTGACAATTATCGAGATTGTAAAAATTTTATAATCAAGCACGCATATTATATTGCTAAATTTATTTTTAAAATAATCAAGTAATTACAGACTACGCGCTTTCAACGACGTCTGTCGCAACTATTTAGTCACATGTTTCGTTCGCTCCTTAATCGAAATTTCATCCCTGAAAAACTGCCAGTATAAATCTATATATATTTTTCCAGAATTTAAATTCAAACTAATAGATTTTTGCTAAAAACACAAGTGAGAATAAGTCTAAAAAAATGGGTATCTCCATAATTTAAATTCTAATGAGTCTTTGTATTTGAAAAAATTTGAAATGCATTCCTACTTACTCCACGGGGGGTTGCAGGAATGTCTGTTATATATATAGTACAGATAATATTATAAAGAAAGTTATATGAAATTTTAATCTCTATACATTCCCTGATATTGGGTGTAAAATTCATATTTATGGACCTAAATTATTTTTGTATCAAAAAAAGAATTTTAAATAATCTTCGAACCAAAATAATTTTAAGCAAAAGATACACGTGTTCCTAAAAAGGAATGATGGTTAAATTTGAAAATCTTTATTTGTATGTTCTGCTTAAGGTATAAGAATTCCATAGGTTCAAGTTTATAATTTAATTTGTGAACCAAATTTTATTAAAAACTAAAGATGCTAGAAGCATATAAAATAAACATTTTTGAAATTTTACTATTGTTCCTTTTTAGGAACCCAATTATGTTTTCCTTAAAATTATTTTGGTTCCTATTTTTTTTTAAATCTCTTTTTTATATATAACATTCATGTAATGCTTTTTAGGTTTTATACAAACTTTTTATATTTCTTTATATATTAGAAACAAATTTATATTTTTTATAATAAAATGTTATACACAAATATAAAATTTGTTATTTTAGATCCTGGAAAAATTTTCAAACGTGCATCACAGATTTTGAATTAGACAAAACTTGCCAAATTTCTCGTATTGACAATCTCCCTTTTCATCGCGAAAATATTAAAAAACAAGTATATAATAATTATGTATTTTATCATTTATTCAATAAAAATAAAATGTTGAAGTAAATACATTAAAATCCCTAAATATTTTATGAATTTTGTAAAAATATATATTGCTCAAGATAAACATTTCGTGTACAGACAGGGATTTTAGATTTCCACCTAATATATCTCCACCCTCAAATTATCAAACACCAATCCCGATAAGAAATAGTGCTGGAAGAAGATTAAAGAGAGGGTATAGAGATTTAGGATGTCCAAAATTTGTGGATTTTATTATGACAGCGGTTCAAGATATGATTAACTTTCGATTATAAACCGATGCTTTTTAGTTAATTATTATTACAAAATATCTCATTATTAATACATTAATTTACAATTATATATTTATACTATTGTTATAAATTAGGTAAATCAAACCATAAATATAGTAGGGTGATAACGAATTTGGTCTTCATAATACCATATTGTATGCATAATAAAAATTTATAATTTAAAAAAAAAAATTTACATATGATTCTGAAAAAAAAAATCATCTTTAAACCTTATTTGAAAGAAAAGGGAAATATATTGAGCATATTAACCCCACACTAAAATCTCTAGTGTTGTTTAATGGCCCGATTAATATTTTAGCAAAAATAATATTATCTAAGCCTCGAGATTTGGTAAATAGATGTCTAAACCTTTTTTGACTATCAAAATCCAACAAAAAAAAACCGAATTATTCTTTATTAAAAAAATTAAAATATTTAAAAAAATTTTTGTCGGAAAACTATGCACAAAAAAATCACAAGTTGTATCGCCATTTTGTTTATTATGCAGAATAATGGGATTCGTTGGTATATCCTACCCGATCTAATTCATATTCAACCACACGTGATTTTTATCTTACACTTCATTTTTCAAATTCGAAAAGAAAAATTTTAATATCTAAAAAAATAGTGGTCCTTGATTTAATACATATTATTAATAATATGACTTATAAGGAAAAAGTTCTCTGTAAATTGTTGTCACCTTATGCATAGATATCCGCCCCACTACATGAAGATCCAAAATATTCGCCTTATATTAATAACTCTCGCCTGCCTATTTTTTTTTAAAAATTTATATAATAATTTAATCACATATTAAATATTAAAATTCGTGAGATAAATTTCTTTATTTCTGAAAGAAATATAGCAAATTAATTAGCTCTAAGTTGATATACAGTAGACATGTATTATGTAAATGTAAAAATATCGGGGTTTATAAGCCTACTCTAAATAAAAAATGTCATATAATTAATTCTAAAGAGGAAAGGGCATGTCACTTTTTCAAAAATATGATGCGATAAGAGAGCAATTTTCCATATTAACTTTTCAATAAGATTGCATTCTATGAGAGAAAGATTTGAAATTTTGTTTACATCGTTATATTTAATATAGCCTAAAGAGAAAGTTTTTGAAAAATATTTTTTAATTGACTTTTAAAATATGTAAATTGCACAAAGAAATAATGGAAGAACACAATATTAAGTTTACAATCACTTGTTCAATATAAGCTTTGAGTCTGTACCAAATGGAGTTATAAGACCCCAAGCAGAAGACTTCTATCCTAATTGTTTAAGAACCAATAGGTTTCCAAATATTATAATAATATTGGGTTGCATGAATGCAAAAGCCTTAATGAAGTAACGCTAATTACATCTTCCGGCAAAATGAAGGTATTTGTTGTACTGTAAAGATCATAATATTCATTTGTTACCATTCTCCCGATTTCATTCTATTGAAAATTTACGAAGTTTCCTTAAATGAGCCTAAAAGCAACGACAAAGATATTCTGCGTTTTAATTTTGTAAAACTTATAACAAACCCATAGGTAGTGCTTAATTAGTACATTTATGTTTTAATTTGAGATAGTTTAAAGGGGGGAGGGGTGGGGGAGATAATAATTGGAAAAATAAAATATAAATTTTCTAAAATTAGCATCATGTTTGAAGTTATATATTTATAATTTGCGTTATTATATAGTTGCCATACTTTTTAATTATTTAAATCCTATAAGTCCCCTTATGAAATTAATATTATGCAACACATTATTTAAGGAATATTTTATTCAATTCATATATAGCACAATATAAAAAAAAAATCAAAATGGCTGCATCAAGTGGTTACAATTTTGTCATTTTCCCATAGAAATTCTTTAAACAATTTCTAATTTAAAGGTAATTGAACGAATTTGCAATATACTTTGCATATATATCACTCATATGAAGCGTCAAGGTTATAATTGAGACCTAATTAATGAAACTTAAACTTAGAGCTCCAATAATTTCTGTAATTGATCATCTGTTCAGTCCAATGGAGAGTTCAATAGTAATCAATTTTGCTAGGAGTTATGAGACGATATTTATCTATCTGGCTTAAAATTTAGTATGAATAATAAAATATCTATAAAATATTCGATAAAATTATTATTGAAACCGGTTGGATATAATGGATTTGTTTTTAATTTATTATCAAATTCACTAAATAAGGATTCAGGCGGAGATCCTCAAGATGGCATATCAACATATTCATTAATATTTTTATAAAAATCTAAAAAATTTGGCTGAATAAAAATAAGTAAGTTTTAAAAATGATGAAAAAAATTATAGATATTGAAAAGTTGTAGTGGTTAATTTAATATATAATATTATAATTGAAGATAAAATGTATATAATTAAGAATTTTAATAAAAATATGCACTGACATGAATGATCTACACAAAAAAATCAGGACAACATACCCTATTTGAAAAGACTTAGGACAAAATTCCTTAATTTTTGAAAATAATTTAAATGCTTAAAATGAGTAAATTTTTAAAATTACCTTTTTTATAATATAATATTTTTCTAAAATTGAGGCTTTTTTTGTCCAGTCTTTTTGTTAGTGGGTATTTTTGTTAAGTGTTTTTTGTAAGGAGTATTTTCTGTTTTGTCCCCGATTTTTTTAGTGATTCTATGAATATATATTTATTAGAAAATTTTTTTAAAAAATATTTATCTAAAATTTGAATTTAGATTCTAAAAAAATGGCGTGTAAAATATAATTCATGATCTCTAAAATATAGAAATAAAAATAATTCTACAGAAATATGAAAGAGAAAGTATTATATATTTTCCTGATGGTTTCATTTAATTGGATCAATTCTTTTAGAAGATATAAAGGTCAAAAGGTGATTTTTTATTTGCAATATCAAGATCGCAAGGATTAATATTTCGTCAAAAAAAATAGTCGAATTATAAACCAAATAAAACAATGATATCATGAACGTGAAATTAGTCAAGCTTCTGGAAGTATTAACTCTGAAACTTTTATCATTAGGCGCATTTAGGTAATAGAGCTTGATAGATAGTTTAAAGTAAAATGCATAAATAATACAAAATTACCAAGATTGGCATTATATTAAAACAAAAATAATAGAAGAGGTGAACATATGAGTGCGCTAATATGTAATGCCAGATTAGTACTTACTAATTCTCAAATTCCAATCCATAAACTGAAATTATAAGCGGATCAAAATCTATAACAGGGCGCCTTAGCATAAGTCTTTTAAATTGCTATTCAGAAATCAAATACGTCCAAAAACATTAAGGGTTTTTTTATTTGTTATTTTTAAATTTAATTTGATTTTTTCTTCTCAATCTGTTTCATAATTATTTAGGAAGCTGAGGAAAAGTTCAAGATTTTTATTTTTTATATATATTTTATGAAACAAAAAAATATTTTGAAGAAATCATCAATTCGAGCTTGCCAAAAAAATATTCGAGTTCTTTAACATATTGTAGTAACAGCCTTGAGATTTAATATTGATAAACTTTTATCAGTATATATATAAATTACAGATATTGGTGGTAGGATAAATTACAGATATTGGTGGTAGGGCCTCAATATCCAGCTGTATCGGGGTATCCATAATGAAGAATATTCATAAAATCTTTAAGTGGCCAAATTGATCCCTAAGATGAATGATTTATATTTCAAAAATATACCATTTAATTCATTTTGCATAGTTCCATAGGAATTATGGAATTGATGAAATAAATATTAAAAATATTTTATTATTTTTTACAAAATTTAAAATAATATAATATAAATCCTACCGAAAGCATTTATCATTTATTCAGCTCTTTAAACGTTACTGCAACGTGCTCATTAAAATCGTTTTTGTTAATTATTTATTATCCTAAATTATAGTAATTGTTAATTTTTTTTATAATAATATGTCATCTCAATCAGCACCTACAATTATACTAAATTATGGCACCGTCAAGCAAGTTTATTGCTTTTTTAATAAAGGATTATGCTTTTTAATGTTTTTCCACAGTATAATAACCATTCTCAATGATGATTTTAAAAGAATTAATGATTATTTACAAAATTATATATCATAATATAATTTAGGTTTTATCAGGAGATTCCATTGTGGTAAGAGGAGTTCCCAAACCAGATGGCCCACCAGCTGAAAGACAAATTTGTCTTACAAATATAGTAGCCCCAAGACTTGGTAGAAGACCCACACCAGTTAATGATGCCACTCCTGATGAAGTAATTTTGCATGTTTTTATTTATAACATAAACTATTGATTTTTGTTTAATATAATTTTTAAAAGTTGATATACTATTTTACCTTAACAGTTATGTTGGTTAGCAAAAATAAATGTAATTTGTTGTATAAAATGACAAATAACTAAAAAAAATATAAAAAATTTGCCTAGTATGCTGTTATATATTATATAACGTATTTAATAAGTAATCAATATTCTGAATAAAGCCATATGCCTGGGAAAGCAGGGAATACTTGAGGAAAAAATTGATTGGTCAAGAAGTGTGTTTTACAATTGATTACAAAGTCCCAACTAGTGGAAGAGAATATGGCTATGTATATTTAGGAAAAGGTATTTTTTTTAATGTTAAGTAAAAGGAAGAACTTTTGAGAAAAAAAATATAATAAGTAGCTACTAAATTATTCAAATACACAGGATGTTTATTCAATCTATTGTTGTTAATTAGGGTAATTTTTAAAACAGCTAGTCCAATATTTTAATCAAAAAATAATATGTATGTCTGGAAATTTTACTTAAAGATGGCAGAAAGGTTTGGACATATAACAAAATTTTGAGGCTTGTGTAATATTATTTTAGCTAAAAACTTAATTTAAAATTGACTAAATTTAGCACACTAATTATATATAAATATTTAATGCTATTTTATTAATTAAACAGATATTTATGGAGAAAATATTGTTGAATCTCTAATAAAAGAAGGCCTTGCTGAAGTTAGAAAAGTTGGAATGAGAATGAATGAGTAGAAATTATTTTTATTATATATTTTTTAAAATTTTTATTATTTATTTATAATATGATATCATATTTAATTACTTCAAAATAAAATATATTTAAAAAAAATAAATAAGAATATATTTTAAAAACAATGTGAGAAGGTGCCTTTATTATATTATATTATGTATTTTAACCTAATTTATTGTGAATTTTTTGGAAATGGGCATTTTTATTATGACATTACATTTTAGTTTCCTTAAAAATAGACTTGTTGGCTCTGGATTAGCTTTATTAAAATGGTTCATTTCGATATTTTAAATTTCATATTCTACATGTTTAGAACCTGGAATGTTTTATGAGAATTCGTAAAATTCTGGAACTCATGGAACATTATTCTTAATATTTTAAGCTAAGGTACTGTTCCCATTCAATGTTCTTTATTTTTAAAAATTTGTCAAATTTTTAATTCCACCCATTCTAGAATGTTAAAAAATATATAAAATTATTTAGTTAGTTATTGGTAAAGGATTAAAAAGCCAAAATTATTAATATTTTTATTGACATTGCACATTTGTACTGAATACATTAATTAAATATTTTCAGAGAAAATCATAAACTTCTAGAACTTGAAGACAAAGCCAAGGATACTGGGAAGGGCAAATGGAACGCGAAGGATTCTAAGAATCACATTAGAAGCAACATGGTCTATAATGTTCCTGAATTGAGAAATTTCATCGAAACTAAAAAGGGAGAGGTTATGAAAGGTGAACTTTAATTTATTTTTACGTGTTTTTAATAGTTATATAACTAGTTTAATAGCAATTCATTGTCTATTCCTTTATATATATTATATATAGTGAATTCTTTGACAAATCAACAATAAAAAACACGATTTTCAACTCGACTCCCTCAGATTTTTATGAAATTTTTAATAGAGTTTACATATATTATAGCTAAGGAAAAAAAGTTTTAGCCTCTTGGATATAATTGAGCTAAAAGCGTCATTTAAAATTCTTTGTATAGCGTAATAATAGGCCTAAAAGTTATATATATTGTTAAATCATTTTTAATGAAAAACCGGAAATGTCATAAAATCAAATCAGTATTTTTTATGAATAACAAAATTAATTAATAAATATGCAAAATTTCAAGTTTGGTCGAGCACACGTTTAGGAAATATGGCATTTTAATCATTAGTCTATTGCAAATATTCGTTTTTTGACATTTAAATTTTTTTGAACAATATTTAAACTTTAAGGGTCTACCATTAGGATATATAAAAAAATTTAAATGATGATTCTATCTTAATTATCCAAAGATATTTAATTTGGAGCCCCGAATTTCAGCCGCTGTTTGGAGTTGGAAGCTAAAATTTTATTTTTTTCTTAGTTATAACATATGCAACCTCTAGTAAAAATTTTAGAAAAATCTGAGGGGTCGGGTTGAAACTCATGTTGATTTGTCACGGAATTCATTTCTTTCTCTTGGAAAAGGTGGGAATTAATTATTATTTATTTAAAAAAAATTTTTTATTGAAATTCTATAATTGCTTTAGATAGGAATTATTTGTTTAAAAAAGTCTTATATCTAAAAATCTCATTAACTTGCAAGTGATTTATATTTCCTATCAAGATGTAAGAATAAATTTTTGAAATTTCCAAGTTTGTTAAGATTGTTATTTAACGTTTTTTTTAAAATTACTTTATAATATAAGTAGAACTTTAGATGATTCGAAGTACATTTTGCAAAAATGGCAGGTTCAACTTTTAAATGAGTATAAATTTGTAAAAAAAAATACAATACAAAGTTATACATAATTGTCGCTATTTTTATTTTCTACAATAAAAAAATGATTTTAAGAATAAAATGATCCCTTGAAATTCCTATAATACAGGTATTGTTGAGCACGTGAGAGATGGGTCCACTTTGCGTATATTATTGCTACCAGACTTACAAACGATTACCCTTATGATATCCGGAATCAAAGTTATTAAATGTTCATATTGAATACTCCCTAATCTATTTAACAATAAATTTATGTGATATTTTGTCAAAAATTTGGGCCACGGAAATAGGATTTTATTACCAAAGAAATATATTATTTTATTAAATATGTTTATAAAGAGAATAGTAAATTGAGAGGATAATAATAGTTACACAGATAAGTTAAAAATAGATGAATGAGTTGTATTTTTTTGTAAAATTTATTAACAATATAATAATTAAACTAATAGTGCCCGACTTCACGAAGGGAAGGAGACCAGTCACAGCAAACGCAGCAAGAAATCGCCGAACCCTTTTTCGAAGAAGCCCGATTCTTCACCGAGAGCCGCTTGCTTCAAAGGGACGTGGAGATCATCTGCGAGGGCACCTCCAACGCCGCCGTTATAGGCACCGTTTTGCACGCTGTAATGAAGAAACATATATTTAAAAATATTTTTTTATTAATTCACAAATAAGAAAATCCCATTTTTATTTCGATGAAAATTAATATAGGACGCTATAATTAACCAGAAATGTTTACAATGGATGTATTTTTTTAAAAAAATTTGGTCCAACTCTAAGAAAATGCTAGACTATGTTGTGGTTGTTATAAAAAATCGAGCGCATTAGCCTTATATCTGATTAATATTAGAATATTTTTAATTTTTTTTTCTAATTATATTATGATTATATATTTTTTTAAAAAAATACTATTTTTTTTTGTCAGAAAGGAAATATTGCAGAATTTTTATTGAAGGAAGGTTTCGCTAAGTGCGTGGAATGGAGTATGGCTAGCGTTAGTTATAATACCCAACGGCTTAAGAATGCGGAAAAGTAAATCAATTTTATTAAACGATATATTTGAGATTTGTTGATTTATTCATTCACTTGTAAATTAAAGAACATCCTTTCTCAGCCACTCATTTAATCCGTTATCCCCTTTCTGAACATGACATTTATCTCATGGTTTTCTAATTATTAAGAATCTTTGGATTTGAATTGGAAATTTTGAAATTGACTATTTAAATTTTCCGCATCTCCATCCTAATTATTAATTTTAAAAAACAAACCTCAATCACCAAAATGCGAAATTCATATAAGGCTGTTTTTTTCTCGCTTTAAGGTGAATATGCTTAAGTTTATATTCTACCACGATCATTTTAAAAATTTTTAAACTGAGATAATAAAGTTGAGTATAAAAAAATGTCTAGGAGGGAAAATATTTTTTTTAAACCTGTATACTTATATATATTTATAGATTCGCCAAAGATCGTAACTTGAGACTTTGGAAAGATTACGTGCCAGTTGAAGAAAATGTCGAAACTAAAGAGACTAAAGCCATTATGGCTAGGGTATTCAATTTAAATGCCTATTTTTCTATAACTTCTTAATATAAATCAGAACCGTTACGAACCTGACCTAGTCTGGCCATACCATATTTTTATTTACTTTAGCCGGTATCGGACCTAAAAAAGCAGGTCCAGTAGCCGGGATATATAGTATGTGTAATAATTTTATTAGATCACATAGTCAATGTAAATAAAATAAGTTTTTTTTGAAATTTTTATCATCTTTTTCGTCTAAAAATAGCTAAAATATACCATTATAAGTAATATATATAATTTTAATGACAACGCTAAAATCATCGAGGGAGTTAAATGTATTTTCCAGGAATCCATATTCCGTTTGTGGGTCTTGCTTCATATCAACTAACAAAATTTGGCCCCTGTTTCACTTTTTTATAGAAGATTAATCTTTAAAAATTTTAGTACATAGTAGTATACCATGTAATGAATGATTCTTTTCTATAAATAAAATATAGACAGAATCACATTTAATTATTATTTTTCGTACCAAATTCTATCATTATTTTTCGTACCGAATTCCTATCATTTTTCTTTTTCGGTTAAGGTTGTCGAAATTATCAACGCGGAAAGTATGATGGTGAAGATTATCAACTCGGGCGAAACCAAGAAAATATTTTTGTCTAGCATTAGGGGACCAAAGTAATGAATAAATCATTTAAATTTATACTATATTTATTTATTTAAAATACCTATTAGTTTGGAGTATTGGAATGATCTCGCGAACGCCATATAAACAATTTTTGGGTTTTTATTTTAAATCCATCTTAAAATTATTGGGCCGAATTCATGTTGTAGCCATTTTCATTACCGTAATATAGTTATAATTGCTCTGCCCAAAACAGTTCTTTAAAAATATCTCGCTGTCATTATTTTAACAATGTATCTATTTAAATTTTTTATATACTACCATGGGCGATGACAATTTCTTGTACGATAATATTAATGTTGAGTTGGCTACTCTCCAAAATAACCAGAGTATTATATTTTCCTCAGTCATATAAGATCCATCACAATGATTGAGTGAATTTCATCGATCAAATCAAACCGAAAACGAAGTTGAATTAAGCCTAAAATTTACATTTAATTCAGAGTTGTTAACGAATTTGGCTCATATTAAAGTATAAGGTTTTTGAAAAATTTTTTTGATAAAGGGAACGGGGTTAGTTAAGTATAAACAAATTGATAAATTTTTTGGAATGATGACTAAAATACGCACAGCCTACACTAACTAACAAGGCTGTTTTTCAACTCCCCCCCCCCAATCCTTTAATTATTTATTTACTTTACCCGTTAGAATGGACCAAGAACCAAACACGGTCTCCGTACTTAATGGAACAGAAACGAGCAACCCTACAAATATATCGAATAACGCGAACGTTAAAGCTAACAAACCCTCTAACAATTCTAGCACGGCTAATAGCGGTGGCGGCAGAACTATCTCGAGGCCCCTTTACGAAATACCCTACCTTTTCGAAGCGAGAGAATTTTTGAGAAAAAAATTGATTGGAAAAAAGGTTATCCTTTCCCCCAATATGGAAATTTTCCACCTAATATTAAAAATATTTTCAAAAAAAAATTAAAGATCGAGGTTGATCCTGGGATGTTTTTTATTATAATTAATTAAAGTATATTTATTCTTTTATTAGAAGATTTTATATTTTAATGCTTATTTTAAAAACATTTTTTATGAATTCTTTTACGATTTAATATTTATATTTTTTTTAAAAAAATGATACAATTTGTTACTTAGGTGAGCGTTAACGTTGACTATGTTCAACCAGCTTCTATGGGATTTCCCGAAAAAATTTGTTGCACCGTTACCTACGGAGGAGTGTAAGTAGTTTAAAAAAAAATTAAATATATATATTTACATCTCAAGATTACAAAAAAAAACAACTACTTATTAGTAGCGACATAAAATTATTTTTTAAATATAGGAACGTTGCCGGTGCGTTAGTTTCGAAAGGATTTGCCACTGTCGTGCGGTATTCTAATAGGTCAAATATGGGTAATGCAAGTTAATTATTTTGTAGCATAGATCACCCATTTTAAGAGGGATTTAGATAGTCATTAAAAATTTTTATATTCTAGTATTGTTAACTGAACGGGTCGAAAACAAGTCGGACCGGTTAATTGATAATCTTACTTAATTACGATTCACTTGTCCACTCTTCATTTCTTCTGTACCTTCCCCTTATTACGCTAATACAATTTTTTTTAAACTCCTTTTTTCGAAACAAAAATCTAATTCACGTCGTTCTGTGTATATTATTTTTGATAAAGTTTTATATTTTCAAGGCAAGCTTTGTTTGTAATTATATTTATAGATTAATATTCATCTATTTTTTTTACAAGATTATGTAGGTTCCTCTAAAGACGGATTATTTATTAATTGAATAAACATTCAATTCTAGAATCTTATCAATAAAACAAAACAGTTCTCGTATTTATTTTTTTTAAACCATATCCTGCTTTTCTTTTATAATATAAGTTCTCATTTAGATGGTTTAGGTTTATTGAGGAACTTTAAACGTTTAATCAAAGCTACTTATGGATATAACTAGTTTACTTTTGACAACTCAACACTAGTTTTTAGTACACGTTATTTTTATTTGTACCACCCTCATCATATTCTTAATATCAGGCGACCCTTCGCAATCTCGGGCGGTTCCTTCAGCCGCGCGTAGCCCACAATATGAAGACCTGCTAGCCGCCGAAGCCGGAGCCACTAAGCGTGGTCTTGGAGTGCACAGCAGCTCGCGAGGGACCAGTGGTGGAAAGCCTCCACGGATTCTTGAGCTTAGTGGGTCGAACGCTAAGACATTGTGGCCCGGTTTAGCCAGAGCCGGCCCCAGGGAAGCTGTGGTGGAGTACGTAGCATCCGGTGCTAGGGTCAGATTGTATTTGACGAAAGAGAGTTGGCTGGTAACCTTTTTGCTTGCCGGTAAAAAATATTTAAATAGCGATATATCATTATTATAAAGCTATGATTTTTTTTGTTCTACTTGATGAAAAGGGAGACTTATAAATAGTGTTTATATTTGACAAATAAGTCGGGTATGGGGAGAAATTGGATTTTATAAATGAACTAATTATCTACATGTCCACCCCCAAAAAAGAGTGACCATAATATTTTGAAAAGATTTATAACATTCAATTTTTTAAAATCTTTAGGTGTAAACTGCCCAAGGGGTCAGAGACCCACACCTGGTGGGGGTGGCATGAGCCCAGCCGAACCATTTTCTCAAGAGGCTACCGAGTTTACTAGAGAGGCCATCCTGCAAAAAGACGTATTAATATAATTATTGATATATTTATAAAAGAAGTTTTGCCATGCATAGTCAAATTTTATTTTAGTCTAAAATAGAAAATATGCTTTATCTATAGGCTTGATCTATTTGGGTTATATTATAATTTATGAATTTCTTTGTTGTACATTTATTTTAACTACTCTTTCAATGAATTTTTTCTTCTGAATCAAGTTAATTAAAACAATAAACCCTACTATCTTTTCCCCTTCTTCATCGCATATTTATAATACTCGACTTCTATCCTTTTTTTTAAATATATAGTTTCCCTCAGAGCTTTCTTAATTAATTTAATATTTTGTTAACTAATCCAATCCCTTAGATTAGAATAGTAATCAACTCTAATATGAATTATAAATTAGTTTTCCATAATTAGAGATTTACAGATGCATATTTTTAGAGGCCAATTCGATTTTGTTAATATAAAGTTGATATTGGCCAATCACCGATATCCGATTTTTAATAATAATATTTGTCTGTAGTAAATAGAAATAAATTAAAAATATACGATAAAATATTTATAAAACGTATAACAAATGGGTTGTTTCAAAAAATTTTCATGATTAATAATAATATTTTATCATAAATATCCTGCATATCGATATATTTGTCGGCCAATTTAACATTCTTAAAAGTATTAATGCTTGGGTCGATTGGATATTAAAAATCGTTACATCCCTATCCCTAATGAGGGTCTCTTTAATAGCCGAAAAAATTGTCCGCAGTTTATTCCAGTATTTTTCGGGGCTAAGTTAAGTAGACTCCATCATTATTATATTTTTATTTCCATTTCAATTAATTCTCTTTCTTCCATCTATATTCCATTATTTTAATGGCCCCATATTTTTATATCTTCGTTTTTTTAGAAACGATTTTTAATTATCCTCAGATGCTGAACAAAATTTATGTTTTTCGCTCATATGTTTCCATATAATCTCATATGTTCGATGGCAACCTTTTTCTCTACCTTAGAACACGTATACATTATTATAATATATTGTTTTAGGTTGAAATAGAGGTGGAAAGCATGGACAGAGCCGGCAACGTGATAGGCTGGCTCCATTACTACCCATCACACGAGAGCGGCCCCTCCTCCACTCGTCATAACCTATCGGTAGACTTGGTAGAGGCCTCCCTTGCCGACGTTCATTTTGGGGCAGACCGGACACGGTATGCTGATAGGCTGAGGGAAGCTCAGGGTAGGGCATCGGCCAAAGGCTTGAAGGTTGATTTTTTTTTGGATCGCTCAAATCTCAATAATAAGTATTAGATCGGTTTTGTGTTTAAGAGGTTTTTTGATTGTGGGAAGAAATATGAAGAACAAAATAGCACAAACAAGAGAGTGAGGGTAAGGAATATTCTTGAGAATGTGATTTAAAAAAATGAATTCAATCTTTATGCTCTTAATATTTACATAGATATGGTCCTTGCCGAGACCTACCGAATCTGCTACAAATGGAGTGGCTGATTCTACCGCTGAATGTCACGATTCCGAAACAAATATGGCCGACACCGAACCAGAAGAATCAACTGTGCGAACCGGCAGTAAAAAGATGGCCCTTTCTCTACCCCGAATAGTCGTCACGGAGATAAACCCTGAAACATTTGCCTTTTACTGTCAAGCAATTGACAAAGGTAACCAATATGTTTTTTTTATATATTGCGTTGATATAAATTTATTTTTATTAGATAATATCTATAACTGTGAATAAGTAGGGTATCATAAATTCACCATGTACTCTATTGATGTTTGTTTACTATATGGTATGACTAATATCACTTTATCTCCTTATTTTTATACAAATTAGTCCATGTAAGTGGTGAAAAATATCTTGGAGATAAAACTCCCTTAAAATAATGAAAAAACCACCGAATCCCGCTTCAAACTAGAAATAAAATCACTAGAAAATTGAAAAACCTACCCCTCAGAAAAACAAACATGTCTATTTGATTTTACTGATTCTTGATCCAAACCAAGGTCTTATTTGGGCTATAGTTAAAATAATATTTATTAGGTTTTGCATAATTAGCGAAATTTTCATTTTCAATATTTATTACCTTTCTTAGGTCCTATGACTACAATGTTTGAATTTTCCTGGGAATTAAATATTATATTCTAAAGACAACTGAGTGTAACTTTATTTATATATAAATCAACTTTTACGAGAAACTAATCATTTAAAACCAATAGATTAATTCCCTATTTGAGTTATTTTAATTTTTATAAACCTCATGTATCAGGTGACGATTTGATTGAAATGATGACCGAACTTCGAAAATGTATAAACGAACAACAACTCTCTCCGTCGATGATTCCTTTCGTGCCCAAAAAAGGCGAATTATGCGCTTCTAAATTCTCGGACAATGAATGGTTTTTTGTATTGATTTATCTATTAACAATGAAACCTCTTTTTAAGTGATCACAAATTATACATTTATGAATAAGTGTGGTTAGTTTATATATATATAAAAATATCCTTTTGATTCGATAATTAGATGGCTTGAAGATCAGTGAGAATGTCATATCGCATGATAATCTTTTCTCTTATTATGTCTAACGAATTTTTTTTCTTTTTGAAACCATCAATTATGATAAATTAGACATAAAATTTAAGAAATTGTGGTTAAGAGTAATTATACTTATTATCCCTTGTAGAATAATAATCTAATTTTTTTTATTATTATTATACGTAAACCAAGGTACAGAGCCAGAATCGAAAAAATAAATGGACCAGCTATAACGATTTTTTACATAGATTATGGAAACGTGAGTTAATTTAAAAAAAATTATTAAATTTTTCAAGTTTTTAACGGCCATTTTTTTATTAAACGGTTTTATCGAATGGGTTACATATTATAGGGAAAAAATTAAAATGGCATTTTTTATACTTTAAGTTCAAAATTCAAAAGGATTAAATATTTTTTAGAAATTATTTATAGACACTTGAAATGCTTTTAATTGAATTACGACCTTTTAGAGAGAAATAACTGATGCTAGTAGGCTCACATTTTTGCCTTCTCACTTCGTTTCCATATCGCCACAAGCTAAAGAATATTACCTAGCCTGCGTTGTCGTTCCATCGGATGTAATGCAAAACACAATTTTTTCTATACATCATTGCTTACTCATTTTTTTTTATTTCGCGCTTACAAATTGAAACGTTTTCATTTTGTGATGGACTTCAAATAGTACATTTCGAATTTTGCTTTAAAAAAACTCTTGCCTTTTTTTTAACCTTTATATTAAAAATACCGCCACAATTTTAACAATCTTTATATATATTAAAAAAACGCTTAACTGTTCGATTTGTAAGCTCTATAACACCCCACTCTTCTCGGACGTTTTAGAGTTATGTAGACTGGTCTGGGAAAAGATTGATAAACCTTAAGCAGTACTTACATGAACCGGGGAATGTTTCATTATTTTTTTTCTCTAACACTCACATAAACAGGAAGATTTCAAGGAAGAAGCCCTCCATCAATTCCGCAAGGAAAGTTTTAACAAAGAATTTTTGATAGAGCCTCAATACAAACTGAATAATTTGGATTACGTTACTCTTTATCAAGCAGTGCCAAACCCCGAAAATGACAAATTATTTACCAAAGGTATATAAAAAATTATTTGCTTTTTATCCTTTTTTTAAAGAAAAAGTGGTCCGTCATCTGACTTTAATTTTTTTTTATTACTATTTTTTCCTTTCTGTCTTTCATCCTTATGTTATCTTTTATCACTGAAAATGACTACTCAATATTTTTATACTATAATTTACTATATCTTACATTATAATATTAATATTTATTTAATTGATTAAAAATTTGTCTTGCTTTTTTACAAAATTATTCTTAATATCTTATACTTTATTACCCTAAAACAGCGTAGCATCAAATATCATTTGATCACCTCCCATAGAACGTTTTAGTGATGCTTTTTAAGATCATCCATTTATAATCCAAACAATATTTTCTCTTACATTCCTATTATTAAAAAATTTTACGAAATTAAAGCGATTTCATAAAAATGATCATATTTAGGTGAAGATTTCGTTAAAACAAAGCTTATTACGGAAGGTTATCTGTTGGCTGAACCAAGAAGGGAGAGAAAATTGTTCAAATTGGTACTTCATTATTTATTTTACGCTTATTATTATATGATAGATTAAAAAAAGATTTTTATACATGAGATGAAATTTTGGTTAAGAAAAGCAGTTTTTCTCAAAAATAATTCATTATGAAATAAAAGAATTCGAAGAAAATATGCTTTATATTACAATTTCATTTTTTATTTTTTTTTAGAAAATATTTAAAACTATTATATAAAAATTTGCATTTATTACCCATAGGTCGATGAATATAAGAAAGCTCAGGAACATGCCAAAAAAGAAAGGGTAAGCTTAGAATTTTATACATTTTAAGAGACATGGTTTTAAAAAAAATATAATGCCATCTCTTCAATACTTATTAGATTACATTGAAGACGCTAAGTTTTTTTGTAAAATCATGTCTCTGATACTTTATCATTAAAAAAGGCAATATAATATATAGTTTAGACCTGCAGAGGTTGCAGGGCTCAGCCTAGATTTTTTAAAAATATGTTATATTTATTCTTTATAGATAATAATGGCGATTTAAAATATTTCGCCCGACCCGGGTATTTATAAAAAAAGATATTAGGGCCTAAGGTCATTAAAATATTTACGGATAAGCAGGTCTTGATATAAAGTATTGACTCGATTTAGCCAATTTTAAGTTAAGATTTTAGCCAATACGCTGGCTTTGAAATTACATTAATAGATGGCCAAATCTTCTGCCATTTATAAGCAAAATCTCCAGGCTTGCGTAATATTTGCCTAAAATATTGGGTTAGCCGTTTTTAAATCGTGCCGTTTAACAATACTAAATATCAACAAAAAACACGATTTTCAACCAGACCTTTCATAAAATTTATACAAGAGTTTGTATATATTATAACTAAGAAAAAAAATATAACAGCGGCTTGTGCTTCTAAATGTAGAAATAATGTGAAATTGTGAGCAAAATTAACTCTATTTATTTTTATATATCTTTAAATATAATTCGGCTAGAAGCTCCTATAGTTAAATATTCTTAAAAAATTTTTAGATGTCAAATACCGAAAATAATCATAAAATATCGCCATTCTTTTTCTTTTTAGGATTAATTTATAAATATGCAAATTGAAAATATTCGTTATAAATATTTGATATTAATTAATCAATAATTCCTAGGCTATATGGAGGGCACTACTAGACCGGGTTTTCCGCTATAAATTTTAGTTTATATGTCTAATTGTATACCTTTGGCTATATTATATTTTTATAAAAATAATTTTGGGTTTTCACTTATATTTTTTTATTAAAATGCTTTTTTCTTAAAATTTTGAATTATATGCGTTATTTTAAAAAGTTATTAACTTTTACTAATTTATCCTTCAAATTTTTCTTTTATATTGTATACAATTTTGGAAGAGAGGATTGAGAGGACGAGTAACAGGGGGGGGGGGTGGCATGCATATCATTTTAGGTGAATAAAAAATTCCCCACCACCTCTCCTCCAAAAATGTACACTATAAAAAATTAGTAATAAAGTAAATAGTTTTTAAATTAACGACTATAATTCAAAAATTTTTAGATAAAACATTTAGATTTTAAAGAAAAGTGAAAACCAAAATTATTCTTATAAATATTCTAATATATCAAAAGACCAACAATAAAGGAATAAAATTTTCGGGGAAAACACACCTAGTAATCCCCCCCTCCTTAGCAAAATCTGGATACGCCTATGGTTGGGGATCTATATGTAAAAAAAATTATTAGCCTAAAATGATATTTACAAGAATAAGCTATGGTGGGGTATCTCCCCTTGGTTACGCGCATGCAATAATGGTAATATAACTCAAAAGCTATCAAAATTTTATGTTTAATATTTTAAAGAATATTTATTTGAGATATGCAGGAAAATATTTTTTTCGGGAGGGGGGGGGGTGGTTGTTAACTTATTTGATGAATGATGAATTAAATAATTTTCACAATATATAAATATAATTTAACTTTATTTTAATTCTCTCTAGGCATAAATGGAATTTTTGTAATCCTGGAATGGGGTTAAGAAGCAAGATGTTTTTTTTTTCATATTCATCATCCATATACGAATTAATTTCAGTGATATTTGCCTTGCAAATATTAGATAAATCTAAGATATTTGATTTTCATATGGATGCTGTAGGTTATCTCTTGCCGCTAACCTTTTTGTAATGTTTGCGATGGGTTATTACCAAGAAATGTCATTCCGCGTTGATTCCAAAATCAACTTCACGGTAGATTAATCTTTTTTTAAAATTCTTATATTGAGTTACGCACCATCAAGAAACATTTTTAATTTCATTTAAAAAACCAAACATTTTATGTTTAAAATAAATATTTAAAAAATGGTCTTAAATCTGCATAATTTATTATAGCTTACTTAAAGGAGTATTTTTAAATTTAGAATATAATTCGTTAAGTTTGCATCAAATGAGCTTTTTATCCAATTGGCACTTCTCTCCTTTGACATTTATTGATATAAGAATGTTTTTATCAGGTATTATACCACTGTTTTAATCGGAATTTTAAAATTTTCCAATAATATCTATACAGGCGCGTACGCAGGAATTTGCCGTGGGGGGGGACAATTAAAATTTTTTTAAATAAATTTTTGTTATTTAAAATTCTGAAGCATAAATTTATTAGGACTAATAACTATTTCTAATACACAATTTTAAATTAATGTGAATTATAAAAATTAAATATATAAACCGGCATATGAAAAACTTTAAAACATATAAACCGGTATATAAAAAAAATATAAAAACCGGTATAAAAAACTTTAAAATATATAAACCGGCATATAAAAAACTATAAAATAAATGTGAATTAAAAAATATTAAACGGATATAACCGGCGGCATATGAATAACTAAAAAATAAATGATCCAAAATAGAAATATTTTGAGCTTTTAAAATTTATATATAAAGTATAAAAAATATAAATGTTGTAAATATAAATTTACATAAGTTTATTAGGTAAAATTGTATTTTGTGAATGAACTATTTATAATTCATAGGACAGCACTTAGCAACTGCTCCCAACCTTTTTTGGACCCCAACAAAATGCTATAGATGCTTTGCATCAATTCAAACATATTTTGAATTATTTTCCTAATATATTAAAATTATAAAATTGCACAAAAAATTTTAAAAGCATATAATATATTTTAATCCAATTTTCGTTGGGATAGAGCTAATTTTTCAATTATCTCATCCGTGCTTGGCGTCAAATGCCTATGAATATTCAATAGGGCCAAACCATTCAATCTACTTTCAGAAGTTGTACTTCTTAGGTAGGTTTTTATTCTTCTCAAAGAAGAGAAGGTTCTCTCATTAGTTGCAGTACTAATGGGAATAGTTGCTAATATATATAATAATTTTAATATATTAGGAAAATAATCTAAAATATGTTTGAATTGATGCAAAGCATCCATAGCATTTTTTGGGACTATATCAACCATGGTTAATCTTTTATACCATAGTTGGCATTCAGCCAATAAGGCATCATAAGATACTTTAATATCTTCATGATAAAAATTTGCCAAATATTTTATTTTATTTCTATCACCATCTGAAAAAGGTTGGGAGGGTTTTTGTGGTAATAATATCTGCATATTGCTAAGTGCTGCCCTATGAATTAAAAACCGTTCGTTTATTTGTGTTATAAATGTATCTAAAAGAGGGATAAAGAGATTTATTTTATAATATTCTTCGACTGACCCGATATTAATGTTTGGACGATGAGCTTGCCTTGCTGCAAGTCGAGGGAGACAAATATTAAACTCATATTGTTGTGCTTTTGACTCAACAATAACATATAAAATATGAAATTCGTCATCAACATTAGCTCTAATTTCATTGAGTTCTATTAAAATACTCTCTGCTATTCTCATCACCTCAATCAAGTCAATATCGAGTTTTTGAAAAGTATTGCATAAAATTGTAGTATAATTAAATAATTTATTAAGACATTGTAATGAGAAAAAAAAATTTGGTATAAGTATGGAATCTAATAATTTGCTAGCCTCTGTAGAAATATCTCTCTCAGACCATTGTGATATTTCGGTAAGAGCGTTAATAATTGGTTCTTCTAACTCCATAAAAGATGTCACAGCTTGATGGCGAAGGCTCCATCTTGTTGGACAAGCTTTTTGCAATTTTTTCCTCCTTGTTGGACAAGGAGTTTCAGAAATAATTCTGTTCAAAATATTTTGTCTCTTGGGATATCTAAACATTTCATAGATGCTAGATATTTTGCCTGATATAAATATAAGAAATTTAATTGAAATAAATAAAATTATACCTAAGCAATTTGATATCAATGGCAAAGAACATGCATTAGATATTGCCAGGTTGAGGGAATGAGCAGCACAATGGACATATATAGCTGTTGGGCATTTTTTTTTATAAATGCTTGAAGCCCATTGAATTGCCCACTCATTGCACGAGCTCCATCATACCCTTGCCCACGTATCAAATTTATATTAAGCTATATTTTTGAAAAAAATAATTTTATAATGTGATTAATTATTACTTTGAATTTTTCAAGATTGTCAAATATTACATCAGCTAAGGCAGACCCAGTCATGCTTGAAACTGGAATTGAAGAAACATCTCTTTTATAATGTTATTTTGAGTATCTATATATCGTGCACAAAGTGACATCTGCTCAATTCCAGCAATGTCTGTGGTCTCATCTGCCAAAATTGAGTAGCATGGGGCAGAATTGATTTCAGTAATCAATTTTTCTAGAATGATATTATTGCAAACATCAATTATTTCATTTTGGATCCTAGGGCTAAGGTATGTAGCATTTTTATTACTACTATTAATGCTCTCCATTAATGCAAAATCTCCTAATGCTTTAAATTTTATAAGGCCACGAAAATTCCCTTCGTTATCATTATTATTGAAATTCAGGCTTCCTGAATCAAAATGGCCACGTAAAGCTAATCCCTGCAACCCACAATATAGAATAGCCTCAATAGTTAGTCTTATCTTGCATCTATTTTCTTTTGCAATTGTAAGCCTACTTTTATCAATATGTGATGTAATGGGAATCATATCCCCACTTTGAATTTATTCTTTTGAGGAAATCATCAGTTCACAACTTTTGTGATAATTTGTTTTTTGATGATTATCAAAAATTTCTCCAGCATCTTTGTATCTGTTAAATGGAGTCTTAACAAGAGTGTTAAGCTTAACCAAATTTCTTCCAGCATATCTTGGACCAAACAGGACACATATCTTACAATAAGCTCCATTGTCACGGATAGAGTATGCTAGCCATAACCATCTAGTAAAATAGCTGTTTTGAAATTTTAGCTTTCGATTAGCACATACAGTTTGTGGATATTGAAAAATTGAGGGGTGGAATATAAATCTATTATTAAATTAAATAAATTATTTATCATAGGTATCTTATATTTATTACTTTTTTAAGAAGTAAATGTCTTTCTTCTAGGCTAATATTATCTTTATCCAAAAAATTGTCTATATCATATGGATAATCATTGTACTCTAGAGTTTTGTATAAGGATTTTATATGAGTATAATATTGAGATTAAAATTATTTTAAAAAAGCCAAAATCTTTATTTAGAATAACCTTTTGATGGCTTTGGCTCTATATCCTGACTCTCAATTATTCTTCCAATTCCAACAATTATTTCATTATTTATGGGAGGGGTTTTAATTACTAAAAAAAGAATATAATAAAAATATGTTAAATTATTCATACCTTTTTGCTTTTTTATAAGATGACTTTGACTAGAATCTTTATCATCATTCGTGTTTTTAAAAAAATTTCTTATGTTCATAATTGTTATTTGACTAGAAAAAAATGGTAGATAAATATTACCAAGGAAAACTTGAAATTGAAATTAATTGATAAAATAACTTAGTAAATGATTGTGATAAATAAATGTAATTAAATATATATTTGAATGAAGGAAATATGAATAAAGATTATAAAAATAATATTAATATATAGAAAATAATATTTTTGAAAAATATATCCGGCATCTGCATTTTTTGGCATTGGGGGGGGGGGGATTTTTTCCCTGCCCCTTCCCCGCTGCGTACGCGCCTGTATCTATAATATAATCTCGAAAACCACTCCTTTATAATAAAGGGATAAAATACCTTTCTTGATCAATTTTGTTGCTACCTTTGCCATGTCAGTAGTTGAATATTTTTATTGTTTTTAGGATCCAAGAACTTGATATAACCGTCAATATCTTGATTCTTTCAAGAATGCATTGTTTCAAATTTATTTTTACAATTGCCTAATGATTAAAATGCCATAAACCAGTGCTCAGCCCAACTTTGAATTTCGCATATTTAGTAATTGATCCTATAGCATACATACAAATACTGATTTGATTTTATAATTATTTTCGGTTTTTGCTATTTAAATTTTTTAAACAATATTTAACATATAACTTTAAAGTTCTTTCATTAGGCTGTATAAATAAACTTAAATGGCGCTTCTAGCTGAATTATATCCAAAGATATTTAAAATTAAAGAAAGTGCATTTTGGCCAAAATGCCAAATATTTTCGACCTTTAGAGGCCCATATCTCAGCCGCTGTTAGGAGTTGGAGGCTAAAATTTTATTTTTTTCTTAGTTATAATATATACAAACTAGTAAAAATTTAGAAAAATCGGAAAGTGTCGGGTTGAAACTCACGTTGATTTGTCATGGAATTTACCATATATGTTTTTAATAAATTAGGTTATATCAGAGACTCACAGGCCTGGAATCCGGTATTATTTAAAAATTCGACCTGGGTCGATTTAAAAAAAAATTAAGTGTAAATTATCAATTGGAAAATCATATAATGAAGCATTTAATATTCATTTTCTGCTCATATTTTCGATTTTACTTAGAATCAATTTGTATAATACAACCAAAATGATACTTAAATTCTTTATAAATCCTAGCAGGGCCTAAAATATCCTTGAAATATATTTATTATAAGGTCGTTTATGTCAAATTTTTAAAAAATAATTATTTATATTTTAGAAAAATTTGTGGCGGTACGGTGACTTTACGCCAGACGATGCTTTCGAGTTCGGTTTCAAGAAATAGAATTAGAACCACCCCAAAATTGCAATTCATATTTATTAGTATTTTAGACGATACATTTATTTTTATTAAATACCAATCATAAATACATATACTATTATTATTATTCACCTGACAAAATTTTATAAATCAATTTATTCTAATTTTATATAAACAAAATAACGATTTTCTTTACACTTTAAACTCAAAGTTTTAAATTATTTGGATTTATAAAAATTAATGGAATATTATATTATTATTTTGTTATGAACGTCGACAAAATTTATTTAAGAAAAATTATTAGCCAATTTATTAAATAATTTATGGTTTTATTTACTATACCATTTTTATTTTCCTTTTAATTATATAATATAATCATCATATTATATGATGTAATGTAAGAGAATTTTTAAAGATTTTTTTGTATTAACATCAATAAAAATGACTATATTTTTAAAATTTTAATACAATAAAAGAATATCAAGTTAATATATCAAAATTTATTCTTTCGGGTATTAACATAATACCTGAAAATGTAATTATGTCACTTGCCATGATTCGAATATCATATTTTAAATTTTTAAAATGGGGAGCTTTAGCACCGAACATGATTTTGTGTCGCAGTGACCTTATGATGAAGATATTACAAAAGATTAGGCAACTATTAGATAAAGATTTACCTATGTTATTAAATCTGCATATTAAATATAAATTTCTCTTTTCCAAACATATTATATTTAAATTTTCCCTTTTTTCCTTCCATCTATTCCAATTTTTCTCTACTTTCTTATTTCTATTTTTTTACATTTTATACAAATGATTTTTTTTTACTTCCTTATTTTGGCTGTGTACAGTTTTTCAAATGTATCATAGGCGCAGCCAGGATTTTTCTAAGGGGGGGGGGGGTTTAAAACATTTATGGGGATTCGCCCCCAGACCCCATATTGGGCGGGGTCTATATATAGTCATAAAATATTTTTACAAGATATGAGGTTAATTTTATTAAAAAATCAAGCCTGGAACAAATATGATATATATTTTTATTAGTTTATATAAAATATAATAAATTACCTGTATTACATTAATATAAATATAAATTGATATTCCTCAATTATATAGAATTGGTTACAAAATTCTACTTTTACAGACATATATTTGACAGTTAGAGAATATATTAGAGTTAATATTTTAACAAATTTTACTAATCAATGCTCTTGATAATAAATATAGCAACAATTTGCATTCAATTATTTAATGCCATCTATTTATTCTAAATAAAAAGTGATATATTAATCTTCATATTATTCATCCCACAATGTCTTTAAAAGATATTTTCTGATATCCTTATAAATATTTTGTAGTTTTCTGTAAAATATATAATTCGCTATTAGATATACTGTAAATCTCGACTATAATATTCCACTGTTTGTATTGTGCTTTAATTTTTTTATTTAATTTATGATTTAATTTTATGAATTGTTTTATAATTATATTTTACTTTTATTAGGATAAATAAAATAAAATTACTCACTTTATATAATTGATTATAATACATTTCACTTTTGTCTTAAGACTTATCTTTGGCTTATATTCCTTTTCTTAAAGCATTTTTGGCTCATTTTTTTTATATATAAATGCTTTTTTCCAAAAATGTATAAATTATAATGAATAGTTTTATAAAAAAATATTAACTTTTACATTCTATCTTTCAAATTATTGTTTAAGATATATGCATACATTTTTGGGGGTCAGGGAGTGGGAGAAGGACTAAGGGGGATATTTTTTATTAGTTTAAAATTATATTCACAAAAGGAAATAAATTTCTGAAGGGGGGGAGGAATTTCACCTAGCCCCCCCCCCGTTTACATCTATTTGGCTTATATTCCATTTCTTAAAAAATATTGTTTGGTCCACTTTTTATATATTTAAATGCTTTTTCAAAAATGTATAAATTATGATGAATAGTTTTATAAAAAAATATCAACTTATACATTCTTTCTTTAAAATTATTGTTTAAGATATATGCATACATTTTTGAGGATCAGGAAATGGGGGAAGGGCTAAGGGGGATATTTTTTATTAGCTTAAAATGATATTCACAAAAAGTGATAAATTTCTGAAGGGGGGGGATTTCCCCTTGCCACCCCCCTGGCTACTTCTTTTCAATGTATTGTTGCATCATCCTGAAAATATCTCATCCAATAGTTAAATAAGGCACCAATATACGATTTTTTTAAATTATATTTATAACCCATTGTCGCATATATTTTTATTAATTTCATAAAATAAAGTTTAATGATCAAATAAAGCCAATTACAAGTCCATCTCTTTCTTATAGAAAATATTTTTAAAAACGTCCATAATGCAATTACAAATCGACAGATACAACATTTTCAAGCACGCAGGGAATAATCTTTATGCTCTAAGGCTGTAAATATTCATTTTTATTTTATTTTTTTTTCAATATTTATTAAAATCTCCCTTTTTAAGGATATTTAATTGGAATAAATTCGTTTTAGGAAGGGGATTAAATTTAAAGATAAAAATATATTCTTCAAAATATTCATTATTTATATTTTTTATAACTGGAAAGTGGGAGAGTGTTCTTCATTTCCCACCCTGCTGGTGATACACCTGAACAGAGCTTTTAACTGATACTTTTTCTATCGAGAGGACTTTAACAGAATCTTTAATCCATTTATTTTAACTTAGCTTACTTTACTTTATTTTATGAAATTTTGATATGATACTATAAATGAACGTGGAGCAATAACTTAGAATTTATAATATTAATTACATCTGATTTTAACTCTTTTAAGAACGGTTATTTTTAAAAAATTTTAAAAAGCAAACGAAATGGAAATTTTATAGAAGTCATTGATTCAGAGTTTTACTTTCGATTCGGTTCATCCGGTGGTAAATATTCTTTTATTTTAATCATATTTATTTACAGATATAACTTACATTAAAGAAATTAAGCTTAAAATCAGCCATCACCCACCTTTAAAGTAATTAAATTATGCTGTAGTTCTCGGGTATAGGCTTTTTCTTTGTCCCACTCCTTCTAAATTAAAGCCTATAGAGGTTTAAGCAACATTTTTCGAAATGTTGTGCCTACAAGTACGTGCGGCTTGCCCACAAACGTGTGGAGGGCTCCTCATATTTTTATTTTTATACCCAAATTAAATTGTTCCAATTAGATGGAAATGAGGAAAACCTAGCGTAGCTCTGTTGAATCTTCAACGTTAGAGGGCAAAAGCGCTATATATCACGTATCACGTAGAAGTCATTAAAATTTTGAATATAATAATTATAAAAAATCCAATTCATTTAAATTAAAAAAAACATCTAATAAATCTTTTTTTCTTTATATAATTCATTCAAATAGCATTGAAATAATAGGTATTCACATATTCAACAACATTAATTGGATCATTCAATCAACATTCTACTAACTTCCCCTATTATTTATACATTATTATCAATATATTAAATAATTAATTATTTGTTAATCCTATGACAATAATTTATGGATCATTTGAAAAATATACCCCTGCCATTTCAAACAAATATTCCCGATATTTTTAAAAAAATTGTTCCATTAAAACCTATCAAATGTCATGAATTACAGGGCTTTAATCGATATATGCATCCTAGAAATTATTATAAATATTATCAACCTGACTTTAATGCATTATGCCATAATTACCCTGATATCCTTGGCAAATACATGGTTCAAAGTAAATGTAAACGTAATTATAAGGATCAATCAACTATCATTGAAAGTAATTTATTTACAATACTAATATTTACTTAATATTTTATATTATTTTAATTTCAAATATCAATATATATTAAAATATTGCAATAAAAGCGGATCAAAACCTGGGGAATATGGAGTATGGACAGTCTTTTCATTACACCATAAACTTTTCAAATCCCAAATCTACTCTTGCACTCACACAAGTTTTATTGAAAGATCATTTTAATTTAGATATACAAGTGCCTGAGGGACGCCTAATTCCTACTGTCCCACAAAAACTTAATTATATTCTTTGGATAGAAGACTTAATATCTGTTTCTTATACCTTAGATCAAACTTTTTCTTCAAATTTTATAAATTCATCATTTAAAAATCATGAAAACTTAGAATCCAGTCCCTTAAAACTTAGCAATACACACACAAATCATGGGAATGTAAAGTTTATAAATGGTTTAGATATAGGCACTGGATGTTGCTGTGTTTATGCCCTACTGGGCTCAATTAAAAATGAATGGACTTACTTAGGCACTGAACAGGATGATATTGCTTATAAAATAGCAACCCTCAATTTAAACCATCAAAATCAAAGTCTTGCAGACAAAGTTAAACTTTTGTTAACTAAATCAAGTGATAAATTAAAGTATAATAAAGAAATATTTGATGATACATTAAAAAATAAAGCAAAAAGACAGAAAACAGAGATACCTTATAGTAATAACAATGATAATATTGAGGAATTTCCTGAATTAGATAAAACAAAGTATAAAGGAAGGGATACACAATTAGATATAGATAATGAAAAAGTTAGTATACAAATTGTCTTGAAAAATGGGGATGAGGAATCATTACTTGATGATAATAGAATAAAACTTATGAATCAAAATATTGATATCAGCTATGAAAAAACTCATATAAACATTGAAAATTCTGATGATGATTCTAAGGAAAAACTAATGACAATGGAGCACTCTGATAAAATATTTCCTAATTACCAAGAATGTTTACAATTATATGCTCCTGCCAAAGAAATCCATTTTCAATTCACTATGTGTAACCCTCCTTATTATTCACGTCAGGAACTTTCCCAAATTCGATATTCCAAAATAAACACCCTAAAAAATATTGAAAATATTAAAGAGAAGGTTCCAAGAGCTTCTTTAGAAAATACTAACACCTTAGATATTTCTGGCAAAATTGATATTGAAAATATAGTATCTTGCCATACAGACACAGATTTCAGTGTTGATACTCATAAAATGTCCAAAGAAAATATTATAAAAAATCAATATAAATCTTGCTCTAATCCATACTCCCACCAAACAGATTACATAGACCTGGAAAGTGATATGGTTTATAAGGAAAAGGAAGGGGAATTTGGCTTCATTTTAAATATGTTCCACGAAAGCCAGGTAGAACCCTGGAGAAGTAATGTGGACATTTTCACTTGCCTCATCGGTAAGAAAGTAACTTTGGAGAAGTTGTTAGAAAAGGTTTTTTCCAAAAACTTGAATTCTATTCCAAATAAGCATTTTAAATACACTTTCACAGAGTTCTGTCAAGGCAAAACTATGAGATGGGCTGTGGCATGGAGTTATCAGGATTTTATAAAAGTTTAATATATTAT
Organism: Gordionus sp. m RMFG-2023; assembly: GCF_954871325.1. Classification (NCBI taxonomy): domain Eukaryota; kingdom Metazoa; phylum Nematomorpha; class Gordioida; order Chordodea; family Parachordodidae; genus Gordionus; species Gordionus sp. m RMFG-2023. The sequence goes on from NC_088777.1 coordinate 9,653,239, forward strand.
GACATGTAAAATCAGGGACGAGAACCCTCCTTCTAAAAAAATGGGTTTGGGTTCAATGAAAAATTTCTGTACCCGGTTCAGGTTCAGGGTTCGGAGACCAGAAAAATAATGACTTATTAAAATTATTTAAAATAACAGAAACATTATTTTTTTAAAAAATTTTATTTTAATTAATATCACCATAAAAATAATTTATCATCATAATTATAATAGTAAAATACAATTTAAAAAATTACTAAATATAACAAAAATAATTACACGAAAAATTGATCAAAAAGTGTTTTTTTAAAAATAATATATAAATTTTTTAAAATTATAAGCTTGAACCCTGAACCCTAAATTTTAAAAAAGGGTTTGGGTTCAGTAAAATATTTAGGGTTCGGGTTCTCTTCCCTGTGTAAAATACATCAGATAATTTATTTATTAGTAGAAAAGATATATTTTTTTAATAAAGCTCTCAAATTTTTATTATTAGTTTATTTATTTTTTTACCATAAATCCATAGCTACCCCCTGGAAAATCTATTTTCGACGATGAACCACTAATTGAAATGTTAAATTACACAATTTTACCAAAGGTGGGTGATTCTCATAAACATCATACCAACCATGATCAAATTACCTTGGACCTTTTTCGAAATTTATTTAACGCTTTAAATTACCTCTCGGAACGAGATTTTATCGATATTCAGATTGCGACATTCGGTGTCGAATGTGTGTCCTTCATTTCAAGGATACATTTAAATGAAATTTCCTTAGAAACATTACAAAAAATCGAAAAAGAAAGAGTATCCATTGATTCTCGCAACAATGCCCCAGAAGCCATCTTACTTGATCACATCATCAGCTTGCTTCGACAAAATAACGTTAGCCGTGACAGCCAGATATCGGCTATCATCAAACAATTTGAATTCTCATGTTTGTGTTCTGTTGTCAAGACCTCGTCCTTCGATATGAATCAGAAAAATGCCTACCCGGGATTCAAAATTATCGTCGAATGGATGTACGGTTATAACCCGTTATGTATGCATAAATATTTCCTCATGTTGACCGATGTCATTAAGATCATATTGCAAAATGAGTTTACAGTTACTTAATGTCCACATTAGATATTATATTATTTTTTTAAGTTATAAATATAATTGTAAAAAAAATGTAAAAATTGTTAATCAAAGTAGTTATAAATATATATTGATTTTAAATCATTGATTCCCAATTTTGTTTTTAAAATAATCTCATTTGCCACAAATGTTCAAAAGTTTGGCCTAACGAGAAATGTCAATTCAATTAGACATATTTTATAAATAAGATTCACATTCGGCTTATGATAAAATATTTATCCAGTTTATAATTTATTTTTGTAATTATGATTGGGAAACATTCTTCCTTACAAATTCACCGATTTCAATATTCGTTTGATTTGATTATTTGGTTATATATAATTTCTTATGATTGGTTGGCGTTGTTTTCACTATATTACTATCTTTCTTCAAGCTTTATAACGGGAAATTTCATGGGTTATAGAATTAGTAATTTCTTGATTAATAATGTTAAATATAGTCTTTTAATAAATAGTTCAAAAAAACGATTGTACAGAAGATTACCAATAAAAAAAACTCTAAAACTTACTTAGATGTTACTGAATCTTTGGTACATTCTTCTCATGCCATCAGTAATCTAGTCTCCAATTTGTATTATATATTATTAGAAAAATAAATGTTAATTTCTTTTTTGATATTCATTTACTAACCAGAAAATGGATAGTAGAAATTTTTGAGGTAACCCTTAATTATAAATAAAATATCTGCCCATCTTCAAAAATATTCAAAAAAAATCGGTGTGGAATCGCCTATGTTCTTATATTAGATATAGGAAAGATTTGGGGTAGGGTATCACTAATAAATTTTAAATAACATGCCATTTATATCTTAGTAGAAGCTATTTTTAAATGTACACTCACGTTCCAAAATGAAATTACTACTTGACTGTTAAATTATATTATAATTTTTTTCGTTGAAATGAATGGGGGGAGGGAGTGAGGAGATTAAACTATTCCATTGAGTAAATAATCAAAAAACTGTAAATTTGAAGTTCGATTTATTTTTATAAACTCATTAACTTGATACATTAAATTTTAGTGCCAAATTATACCTATTTTTTGAAAAATAAGACGAGCAAAGAACCATGAATTTATATATAATTAACTACTACTACTGTTATTGAAATGGGTTTAAATCAAAACTTTTCGATTAGATCTCCCGTTTCGTTTTTTTCATTCTCCGATACCAGTTATTATGTTCAATGATTTCCCTACGAAATGCTAAGCAGACTAGTGATGGAAAAGGTCAGTTAAAAAAGCTAGTCGAAAAATCTTGCCTGGAAAAAAAACTGAGGAATATATGGATAATCAATCTGTATATAAAATTGCTACAATCAATATTTAAGTTCAAAAATTAATGATATGCTTTAAATCGTGCAAGTATATCTATTGCGTCAGTTAGGGCAGGGAGGGGTAGAAAATTTGTGATCTCTTTAGAAACCTTGATGACTGCTCTAATTGGTCCTGGCCTAAAAATTTAATCGGGCTGAGTTATGGTTTTAATAAATATTTTTTATTAAAAAAATCGGGCTGGGATATTTTAAAATCTATAAAATACAGGACAATGATGTTTGTGCTTCTTAGATATATTTTAAAAAAAATTTGTTTAATTAATATATCACCAATCAAAAAAAACTCAACGTGTGATCAATTAAAGTATCAGCCTGCAAACTATAATATACAGACTTGAACTATAGGAGTTTCTATAATCTTGTTTCAAGTTTTAAAACAAATTTTTTTAAAAATATAATTTAGCCAATAAATGTTAGTTTTATAGAAGAAACCTATTTCATACCAAATATAATTGCAATATAGGGGTCATATCTTTAATCATTCATTCTCAAGATGGAGTATTAACTCCTCCAAAAATATCGCTTCATTAACCTGATCTCTTTAGTTTAGACTATTTCGTCCTTGACAAAATTAACTGCTTAATGTTCAAGATAACAGCCCTCGAGTGGAATCTCTTATGGAAGTTTCATTAAAGAGATGCACTGGATTAGATGTACTTATCGGAACTGATGACGTCCTATTTATTTTTTTATACACCCGTGCGTGGGTGAAAAATATATTTCTTATACATAAATTCAGGGATTCAAACCAAACCCGAAGAAGCGTTTTTGGAAAAAAATCTGAACCCGAACCGAACCTGAACCGAGTTATAAAATTTTCAAAACCCCGAACCCGGGATTTTATTTGAACAGGGTTCAACCGGGTTATTGTTAAAAATCATATAAGATTTTGTATAATTGTAAATAAAAATTTTAATAATTAAATTGAGATTTTATAATATTTTCAAATTTCAATTAAGCAAAGTGTTAATAAATTTTAAACAACTTAATTCATTTATGCCATTTTTAAATTTATTCCCAAAGATTCGTATTGGAGTGTTAATAAATTTTAAACAATCAAATTCATTTACGCCATTTATTGTTAATTTATTCTCAAAGATTATTAATTAGAGGAAAATGAAAGTGAACAAGTCAAAGTAAAAATTATTATATTGGATATTGTTAATTAAAAGAAACACGTCTAAATAAAATTTTTAAGAATGATACATGACTATGCTTTGTATTTTTTACTATATTTTGCCTATAAATAAAATAAAAATTTAATTTTTTATATCAAATCTATGTCTAGTTTTTCAATTATGATTTAAATCTAGAATTTTTTTTTATCATTTCAAAAATTCTTAAACCTGAGCTGAAACCAAAATCAAACCCGGGTTCAAAAATATTTCCCTGAACCGAACCAACCTATTTTTTTTTAGCCTTAAACCGAACCCGAAGCTAACCCTGGAAAAAATTTTGCCGGGTTCGTATCCCTGAGTAAATTTATCTCAATGTATTTAAATTATTAGTATTTTTTGGGATGAATGTTTATTTTGCATATTTCCAATTACCAATTGAATTTATTTTGAAAAAAGGAACTTTTAATTTTAATTTAATTATGAGATTCACAATTTAGTTAAATAGATTTTTAAAGCATTTTGTGTTTCTTATTGCTGTTTACAATCGCAAAATCATTTTTTTTGGCGTTTTATATATTTTTCTTACTGTTCTAGTGTATTAATAAATATAATTAATCAACTTCGAAAGTAATTTATTTATCTAGAGATAATTTATTTTGCGATTTATAAGATTTTTTTTACAGCTCTGGTATATCTACAATTGAATGACTTTGACAGCATTTTATTCATCTAGAGATCATTTTTTTTTGCGTTGTAACCAATGACATATATAATACCTAGACTGACGATTCATTCATTAAAATGCATTTTTAAGCGTCGTTAAAACAAATCAGCTGGACCCGCCATTTTGGTAACATATATAGTAATTATTCTCATGTTAAAAACTACTATTAAATTGATAACTTGCTTCCTTATTATCTCGATGATCCAGTAATTCTTTAATAAAGTTTGCATCAAATATGGGAATAAATTAAGCTCTCGTTTAAAATTTTAATGATTAGTGTAACCAAGATGGCGTCCCCAGCTCATTTGCATTGGTGTACACTTTTAATGAATGAATCGTCAGTCTAGGTATTATATGTCATTGGTTGTAACATAAGTAATTTGTTTATTTTAGAAATTAAATATTTAAAAAAATTACATTTTGATTTATAATCTTCTATATTTATTTTTTTTCAACCAATTAAAACACCGACTATCTTCAATAGAACCAACCGGGCCCAAACGAAAACCCAGTACAATATATCTTTATACTATAAAATAGTTTAGAGATGTAAAAAATAAGATATAAAGGCCAGTGATATACATCGGGCGGCCCTAAATTTTTTTTGTCATAGCCTGAACCAACATTATTTTTTCAAAAATTAGGATCACCTAATACCAAAGTAAATTTGGACTCCAGGAAGGGGTGATCGGGCAGGGCTGTAGATCACTGTTAATAAATAAACTAGTTCTTTTTTGATTGAATTTTGGTATTAGAAAGATGTTCGTAATTTTGGATAAAGCCAATTTCCAGATAAAAAAAGATCTTAGCTGAATGAAGGTCGATTATTAGAATTCGACTCCATCTTTAAAACTAATTTTTATTTTAAATAAATGAATTAATGTGTCTATAAATCTTTCGTATAGATATTTATGGACTTAATAAGCGTAAGCACTTATAAATGTAAATTAAAAGGGTTAAGCTTTTTTTAGAATTAATTGTAAGCCATTTTAAAAATGACAATCTCGTAAAATCACAAAATTTGGACAGGCCTAAAATAAAAAATATTCTAAAAAAAATAAGTTTCGCTGCTTTTTTACACAAATAATTAGTGATTTATATTTTATTTAACTTAATGAAAAAATGTGTTTAATATTTTTCAATTAAAATTTTTTGACGGGGCAGTCTGTAAAAGTAATTCAGGCATCGAAAAAGATAAATAAAAATTTGGGATTAGGTTAGGTTTTTAACAAAAATTTCTGGTTTCTGGCTTAAAAAAAATTGAATTTACAAGACGTTAACAGTGTCTTGGAAAGAAATATTCTTCAGAATAAACCGATATTTTAGAAACTTGTAAAATATCAAATGAATGTCATTGGCATTGATGTAAAATCAATAATAGCCAATCTCCAAAAAAAATATGGTTGCTAGGTGCTACCACATCAGAAATGAAAAATAATTTTTAGAAACTATATTTATTTAATTTTTAAAAGAAATCATGAAAAAACATGTCTAGTTTGTATGGTATAATCAAATAACTTCCTTACAGTCAATGAAAAAATCTCAAAACCCTCCATTTTCCCATTGGATATTAATTTTTGATTTATATATAAAATTACTATATTTGTATAGATTTATGGATAAAATTTGGTCTTGCTAACTAATTACCTTAGATAAAAAAATCAGGTTAATTCTGTTCTATAATAATAAAGCAAATATTGCATAAAAATAGATTAAAACTAAGAATATAATAAAAGAATTTTTGTCAAGTATAATTAAACTGATTATGTGAACAAAAAGAGAAGTCAAATAAGCCATATCCCCTCATACAGCCAAAGACCAGGCTATTTTTCCACAATTTTAATGTTTAAAAATATACAATTTTATATTATCTCTTTTTTAGGCGGTAAGGGGTGCATCTAAACATTGCAGCCTAAAGTTATAAATATCACCCCCCCCCCCAATATCAATAAAAAATGAATTGGACATTAAATTTTATTTTGTAAAACTTTAAAATAAAATAAATCATGAGTAATATAATATACATTTCTTGCTAAAAATTTTCTTTGAGTTTTTTTAAGTTCATTTTTACATTACAATAAATTATGAATTGATTTTATAATGTTATATGTTGCATTGTATAATTTGATATAAAAAAAATATATTAATTTGTCATGTATAAAATTAATAAAAGCTGCAAATATCAAATGACAGATATACAAATGCATCTATTACTTTAATTTATAAAAAAATATTTAAAAAATTTATATATAGTATTTAAAATGTTCTAATCTATAAAACTTTGAGATGATAATAAAAAAAATTTTAAATGTATAAAAAAAATACTATAATTTTAAACATTAATATATAATTCACATGAATCTCAACGTAATATAATATTTCCCAAGATTAAAGCAAATGATTTTAAAATTCTATATGCTTAAATTTTGTAATATGTATCATAAACAATAAAACCAGTCATAAAAGAAAACCCAACTATTAAAAATATAACTTTTAACAATCTGTTTTGGGATGAATTCATTTCATGAGGTAAAAGCTCAAAAAAGGTAACATATAAAAATGTGCCACATGCTATTCCTTGCAATATAGCACTAGTTAAAACTACCCAGGGCTTTGGATTATGTTTGCTTATATCATGAATCTCTTCTTCCATTAATATGTTGCTTCCATGTTTAGTTTCATCAAAAAATGATTGAATCAATATTCCACTTTTTAAATCAATATTATTAAAACGATGTGTGTTATTAGGTAGGTATGCTATTATATTTTGATAATTTAAATTTGATTGTGATATGTTTTCCTTTGGTAGGTTTAACAAAATATTTTCATCATAACTATTATTACCAAGATCATCTTCTAGCATGAATGTCAAAGCTATACCAAGGGGTGACATAGAGCTAAATATAGCACCACATACAACTAAATGAGGCCAAAACTTTATTTTTCGAGATGTCGATTGAACCAAATTGAGCCCAAGACTAAAAGCTACTGTTATCTTGTGGAAACAAAGAGCACCAAATAGGGATAAAATTCCTGCACCAGTGGGTTGAAGTGCTACTGCCATTCCTTCAAAGAGTGAATGAACAGATAATGAAAGAACAAGAATATAAAGTCTGAAAGGAGGATGGCCACACTCTTCATCAGCTGATAAATGATGAACTGGATGGTGATGATGATGATGTAGAGATTTATTTGATCTAAGTCTAGGAGTGACTTTTGAATCAGACTTTCGAGTTATATCAGGATGTAAGAACAATGATGTATCTTTAGCATTTGTTGTAAACTCCTCATCATGGTCATACAATAAGAGATCATGACTGTCATTAATAACTTCCATATATTCAGGGGTTTCAGCAATATCATTTGCATTATGTGATTTTATAGGGTGGTCTGGTGATTTATAAAGAATAGGAGGATCAAGTTCATCATTTAATTCTTCATTTATTGAAAATTTAACTAATGAACCAGTGTTATGCCTTATACGAGATCTAGTTAAATTGGATTCTTTGTCATATAAAGAACAAGGTGTTTGATGGTCAATAGTATTACATATTTTGTGCAAAAGGGAAGTGCTTGGATGTAAAGAGTAATCACTGCTATTTTTATCTGTAAGATTATTATGGTCAGTATTAGGGCTAATTGAACCATACCCATAGTTATTATTATCTGTGGAGTTCTTATGTAATAATATTGGTAATTTTTCTCTATCCTGATCATCAATAATATTGTCTTCTAAACCTCCATTTGAATAATTTTCTTGGTGGACTAAAACTTTAACATTATGTATGTGATTAACATTATGTATATGATTTTCTGATTTAACAATTGAATTTATATTAGGATCAGTTTTACTTGATAGATTAGTATGAGGCATTGCTGAAAAATGAGCATGATTTGAATGTGGTTGACTTCTAGAGCTTCTAAAATATTTTTCTTTAAAGACCAAAGCAATTTGTTCAATAATTAGAATAAGAAAGATTCCAAATACAACTACAAATTCAGAGACTGGAAATCCTTCATTAATATCATTTGAATCAATTTTTTTATCATGACGTGGGTAAATATTATATAATTTAAGAGCCTTTTTCATTATAGTTCTCACTTCTGGCAATAAGTCCAAAAAACATGTTGCCAAGAATACGCCAGCAGCAAAACAGTTTAGAAAAGAAAATACCCTTTCATATATTAATCTCTGAATATTATTTTGATGTGATTGAGCAAAAGATAATATCCTATAAGGCAGGAGTACAAATATAAAGGATAATACTAATAAGACTATTAATAAAATTATTTTTAGTGAGTGAATATCTATCATTGATGAGTATAAATATTTATTGAATCTAAAAGTAAAAATAATTTAAAAATAAATGAATAATATATAATACCTATTGGTTGAAATTAAATATTATCATATATAAAACCCAAGTGGCCAAGTCTATCGATTGAGATTGATACCGCGCTAAAATTTTCATAAAATGATGAATCCGATATACTAATAATAAAAAGTAGCTCAACAATTTACTAAACAACGACCAATTTTAAGGTAATTTTAATGTATAACAATTAATTATTTTAAAATTTAAACAAGACTCATTATACCAGAAATTTTTATAAAACAGCACTCTCTTTTGCTATTTAGAAAAGTCTTTTTTTAGATTAGACCCATAATTTTGGGGAGTGGCGAAAACCTTGTCAGTTTTATATCAATATGAATTAAAAATGTTTAGAATCGGGCATTTCAAACTATTAGAAAAACACTTTTCTGATAATTTATAACCACAAATATAGTTTGAGAAAGCGATAGTAATAATGTGAAATTTTTATAGAGAAGAGAATATCTCGAACAATTCTCCCACGAACACTTGAAAGAATACATATAGCAAAACTTTTTCTTCTATAGAAAATTTTATAGCGCAAAAATTTTTAACAAAAATTATCGTGAACCCCTTATATATAGCGAATTTTAAGGAAAACCTTTATCGCGATTACATTATATCAAATATATTTTTCCGCGAATGTGATTGTGTAAGGTCATTATCTTTGTCGCTAAATGATTATTATATTATTAATAGGCTTATTCAGAGGAAAACAACATAATCAATAATAGTTTAGCCATCTAATTGAATAAAAGGAGGAAATGTTCTATTTCATTATCTATTGGCTATCAAGTATGAGTTGGCTTTTAAATGCGATCTTTTCTAATGTGATAAAAATATAATTTATCAAATATTTCATCCCTCTCTCATTATCGTATAATAGGAATATTAATTATATTTTAAAACCTATTAATTATACCCTTTCCCCTCTAATATAAATTATAAAAAAAAATGCACATTATCTTTATGCAATAAAAATTAAATTTTGACAAACATAAATAAGTTTTTTTCCTCAATTAATATTCCAAAATTAACGTGCACCCGACTAAAAAATTTTTTTTGTTTCAATATTAATATTTTTTGCAAATTTTTTATTTCACAATTTAAATAAAATTTAGATTCAATATACATCACAAATAATAGATAATCAAACATTCATGAATATTTATTGAAATATAAATTGGTTGTATTGAATTTTATGAATAAAATGGTCCGGACAGTGCAAACTCATGATGTTGATATAGAAATAAAATGTCATTTTTAAAATGTCATTTTCTGCTCGAGTATTTATCATTCTTACATAGTTTATATTATTATCCTTCAGTCGATTAATACTTGAAGAAAAAAATGTGTTTTAATTATATACATAAATTATAATATTTACTTTTTCTCCAGCAATGAAAAGCTGTCATATTATGAGATTAGCATCGTTGCAAATCAATCAAAAATAAAATTAAAAAAAATTAAATATTGAATTAACTCATAATTTTTTTTTTAATAATTCAAAGATTTTATTTCATACTCTCATTAAAAAACATATTTTAATAAACTAAATACATTGATAAAATATAATATTTTCAAATTAACATACTATATCTATAATCAATTAAATAAAAATTTTAAAAAATTTTAGTTATAAAAATAATTACTTATTTAAAAAAAAATTCCTTTTATTCACCCATTTAAAAATAATAGATTAAAAAACAATTCTATTTTTACCCTCGATGTTGGTGTTATTGTTTTTTTTTGTATTTTTTCCCATTTTCTATTTCGTTTTTTAATATTTTTTTCAATTTTTACTTATTTGAATATTTTTTTCGTTTTAATGTTTTTTTCAAGGATCCAAACCGAACCTGAACCGAACCGCTAAAATGCCTCTGAACCAGTTCGAGTCTCATAATTTTATGCTTATAAAATAATGTGTAAGTTATTACTAGTAGTATATTGCAAAAATTTTAATTATATTCAAATTGTTTTAAAAATTATTATCAATCACATTTGATTGATAAACGTCAGTCATAATTTTTATAAACTTTAGTATATTGCCATTTTACAACATTTTTAAATATTTTAAGCTTGTAAATATTAATGCTAGAAAAAAATTAAATCTAATATATAAATTATTTATATATAGTATTATAAATGACACATCAAATCTGATGTCATACTGGCAATGCCAGCTACCCAAGTTAGTGTGGAAAGATGTTTTTCAACAATTAAATTTATATTCTCTCCTTATAGATGTAATTTGAGTGAGACGAATTTTGAAAATATATTAATTGTGCGGCTTAATAAAAAAATTTTAAGTAAATGTTCATATTAAAATTATTCATTGATATTTTATTTGTCATATTTATAAATTAAATATTATTTTATAATGTTAAATTTATAAAAATGAAGGTTTCTATTTTAATTATATAAAAAAAATTTTCCTTATACATAATCCTAAAGTAGGTTTGAATACAAAAGTGTTCAAACCGGTTTTTAGAGGTTCGAACCGAACCGATATTTTTATTTTTTGCGAACCAAACCTGAACCTTGAACCGTTATTTGTATCCGAACCTGAACCTGAACCAAACCGATATTCGTTTCGGTTTGGATCACTGGTTTTTTTCTATTCACAATAAATTTGCTTAGTAAAATATTTATATTTTCTCAAATTTTTCTAAAAATATCATAGGAAAAAATATTAAATCGTCAAAAAAAATCTTTTTTCCTTTTAAGTGATTTTAGCTTTAGTGATTATTATTTCTTTATTTGTCTTATATATTTATTAATTTGGAGAGAAGAATTTCTTTAGGTCAAATTTGTTTTTTTTAGCATAATAATTTTATAGTGGTATATTAAATGAAAGCCAATTTTAAAAATAAAGGGATAATAATCATCATTCCAAGTGCTCGGGTCTAGTTTATGAGTTGAGAGGAGATTAAAAATATTACCCGAAAAATATATGAAGGCAAATAAAAAGTTAAGTTATATTACAAAAAGCTACCCTATGTCATAAATATAAACTTCTAAAAATTAAATATAAATAATAAGAATATTTTTAATTTACAAAATTATTTTAGTAACTTGCAAAAAAAATTAGCTATATAATTTAAATGGAAAAATAATTAAATTTGAAATGATCATTAGTGAAGAATTACATAGAAAACTTTTCATTAAAAATTGAATGTCTGAATCTGAAATTATATATGGAATATTTAGAAGATATTGAAAGATATTTTTATATAATGAGGAAATGATTAAATCCATATGTTTAATTCGAAAATTGACAGCAATCATTACCAAAGGTAATAATAAATCACAAAGTTGTTATGATAATGGAAATAGATGATTTTATGAAAAACATGTTGGGATATGATGAAATGGAAACAGTAGTAGCGTTAGCAGGAATTTGGTGTGGGGGGGGGGGGATAATTAAAATTTTTTAAAATAAAATTATTGTTATTTAAAAATATCAAGCATAAATTTATTAGGACTAATAACTATTTCTAACATACAAATTTAAATTACTATGAATTATAAAAAATTAAATATATAAACCGATATATAAAAATAAATTTGATTTAAAAAATATTAAACGAATATAACCGGCGGCATATAAATACTTTAAATAAATCTAAATTATAAAATATTAAGTGGATATAACCAGGATATGATGACTATAAAATAAATACTCCATATAGAAATTTAATTTTTTTGAGCTTTTAAAATTTATATATAAACTATAAAAAATCTAAATGTTGGAAATATGAATAATTATATTTTTATGTAAAAGAAAAATATATAAGACATTAAAAAATGATAGCACAAAAAATATTATAGAAACATTATATTTTTATAATGTAAAATCCAATCTTCGTTGGGAAGGAGCTAATTTTTCAATTATCTCATCCGTGTTTGGCGTCAAATGCCTATGAATATTCAAAAGGGCCGGACCATTCAACCTACTTTCAGAAGTTGTACTTCTTAGGTACGTTTTTAATCTTCTTAAAGAAGAGAACGTTCTCTCATTAGTTGCAATACTAATGGGAAGAGTTGCTAATATATATAATAATTTCAATATATTGGGAAAATAATCTAAAAGATGTTTGAAATGATGCAAAGCATCATAGCATTTTTTGGGACTATATCAACCATAGTTAATCTTTTATACCATAGTTGGCTTCAGCTAATAAAGCATCATGAGATACATTAATGTCTTCATGATAAAAATCTTCCAAATATTTTATTTTTTTTCTATCACCATCTGAAAAAGGTTCAGAGGGCTTTTGCGGAAGTAATATCTGCAGATTGATAAGTGTTTCTTGATAAATTAAAAACCTTTCATTTACTTGGGTTATAAATGTATCCAAAAGAGGTATAAAGACATTTATTTTATAATATTCTTCTATTGACCCTATATTAATATTTGGACGATAAGTTTGCCTTACTGTAAGTCGAGGGAGACAAATATTGAACTCGTATAGCTCTGCTTTTGATTCAACATTAACATATAAAATATGAAATTCCTCATCAGCATTAGCTCTAATTTCTTTGAGTTCTAATAAAATTGTCTCTGCTATTCTCATCATCTCAATCAAATCAATATCAGGTTTTTGAAAAGTATTACATAAAATAGTTGTATAATAAAATAATTTATTAATACATTCTAATGCAAAAAAAAATTTGGTATAAGTATTGAATCTAGTAACTTGCTTGCTTCTGAAGAAATATCTTTTTCAGACATTGTAATATTTCTATAAGAGCATTAATAATCGGCTCTTCTAACTCGATAAAAGCTGTTACTGCTTGATATCGAAGACTCCATCTTGTTGGACAAGCTTTTTGCAATTTTTTTCTCCTTGTTTAGCAAGGAGTTTCAGATATAATTCTGTTCAAAATATTTTAACGCTTGGGGTATCTAAGCATCTCATAGATGCTAGATATTTTACCTGATATAAATATAAAAAATTTAAATAATTAAAAACCTAAGCAATTTGATATCAATAGTAAAGAACATTAATTCGATATTGCTAAGTTGAGTGAATGGGCAGCACAGTGAACATATATAGCTGTTGGGCATTTTTTTTAATAAATGCCTGAAGCACATTGAATTGTCCACTCATTGCACGTGCTCCATCATACCCTTGCCCACGTATCATATTTATATTTAGCTATATTTTTTAAAATAATTATATAATAAGATTAATTATTACTTTTAATTTTTTAAGATTCACAAATATTACATCAGCTAAAGCAGACCCAGTCATGCTTGAAACAGGAATAAATTGGAGAAACATTTCCTTGATAATGTTTTTATGAGTATCTACATATCGCGCACACAACGACATCTGCTCAATGCCAGCAATGTCCGTGGTCTCATCTTCCAAAATTGAGAAGCATGGGGCAGAATTGATTTCAACAATCAATTTTTCTAAAATGATATTGTTGCAAATATCAATTATCTCATTATCCTAGGGCTGAGATAAGTAGCATTTTTATTGGTACTAATGAGGCTCTCCATTAATACAGGATGTCCTAATGCTTTAAATTTTAAAAGTCCACGGAAATTACCTTCGTTATCATTATTATTAAAATTTAAGCTTCCTGAATCCTTGTGGCCACGAAATGCTAGGCCTTGCAAGCCACAATATAAAATAGCCTCAATAGTTAGTTTTATCTTGCCTCTATTTTCTTTTGCAATTTTAACCCTATTTTTATCAATTATTGATGAAATGGGAATCATATCCCCCTTTTGAATTGATTCTTTTGAGGAAATCATCAGTTCACAGCTTTTGTTTATTAAATTATCATACTATACTTTTTTGCTTTTTGGCATGATTTTCACCTTCAGCGTTTTTAAAAAAAAGTCTAATATCCATGACTAGAAATTTGAAAATTATAATACCTGGAAATTTAAAAATAATAGATAAATATTATGCCACAAGGAAAACTTGAAAATGAAATTAATTGATAAAGTAAATTAGTAAATGAAAAAGGTAATAATATAAAAATTTAAAAAGAAATAGATATGAATAATTATTAAAATATAAAAAATAATATTTTTGAAAAATATGTCCGGCATCTGCATTTTGGCTTTTGGAAGGGGGGGGATTTTTAGGATAAATGAAACATGAACATTAATCTCTCAATATCGTTATAGACTTATAATTACAAATGGAATTAATTATTGGAAATAATTATTGTATTCTATATTTCATTTCATATTATTGATTTGGCAATTCTATGAACTCAAAATAGATAAGATTACAGAATTTATAACTCCTTTTATAATTATAATCTTATTACTCACTTTACTCTCCCTTCTTTCTAATTTCTTATTAACAATTAAATACATATTTTTTCTATTCACCCTTATATATTTTTAAATTAATTGATTTAATTATAAATACTATTTCTTACTTTATATTTTTTTATTCAATTTACATTTCTTTTTCTAAAAATATTTTTAACCATCATTTTTTATTTATTTCTTTTTAAACACCATATTAATTTTTCACCATACTTTTACAAATTATTCTAATTTCTTAAAATATAAAAAAAATAAAAAAATATTATAAAAAAAATATTTCCTATTTTAGAACACTACTTTATTACTTTTATTCTAGTTAGACTTCTTTATTTATTTTTTACATAAATTTATTTTCCCAAAACATTTTTATCATTATTAAAAATCTATTATGTATATTACAATGACAATCATTGGTTTATTATTAATAATTTTACACTAAATTTTAATGTTCTCTTGTCCACCATTTTTTATTTAATTTCTTTATCTTATTTATATTATTATTAAATTTTATATGTTTTTTGGAAGAAGGACTTTTTTATATATTTACATTCTTCGTTTTAATTGCTATACTCATTACTAAACATTTATATATGGCTAGGGTGTGTTCCACCCTCATATACTTCATATTTGGAAGGTTTATTGGTATCCTTGAGTAAAAAATGGGCATAATTATATGGAGGATGGTCCTTCATATAATTCATTTACGCTCACCTTGGACAGGTCTATGACCAACGTGCTAATAAAGATAAAGATATAATTTAAATCCTTGTTTTTAAGTGGCTTAGTAGTTTCAGTGATATATATAAACTACTAGTTTGGCAATTCATTCATTAAACGCATTTAAAAGTGTCCACACATGGAGTAAACTGTGGAAACATTTTATAGTTTGCACATCGATTAATAAACATGAATGTGCACTTATATAATGACAAATGAGACAATTAGTGTGATTGCAAATTACATAATGAGCTTATGTATCTTTTAATTAATGAATCGCATATCTAGTAGTTGATATACATCATTGGGTCCGATAGAAGATTCTAATTTATTAAATATATATTTATTTTAATGATTAATTAAATTTTAAACCATTCATTGATAGATAAAATTTAAGCACAGTTCAAATTTATACTCGCTCAGGGCAAATTTTTAAATATTTTATAGTAATAAGTGGTTGTTAATTACCACCAACTAATGTTTATTTCTTATTCCCAGACCTATTACATCCTGAAAGAGAATTAAGATTTATTTGGGAGTTTGTAAATTATGGATCATTATAATATCTTTCCTTGTATGATGCACGAATCGCTATCGAAGGCAATGGATTCTTTTTATAGAGGTAGGGATGAATTTTGGAGGGTGGTTTGCTTTCAATGATATTTTCATCATGTATTCCGATAGAGGCACAGAAATCGAGTACGAATTCAGTTTTTATCTGAATACAAATTCTAAAACGAGGTTAAGATTATTTAAAGGTGAACTTAGTATTTATAACTCGTTACAATTTCTACTTCACAGTTACAACTAAAAATTTTAATTCTGCTTAGAATTAAGAATCTATACATACAAAATTAATGTCATTAATTATCCGTTTTCTTCTCTATCGTGTCAATCCCAAAGCTAGGTAAGCTATTTATGACGCGTCCTATCCGTATATATGGCTTGGTTTTGGGTTATATCAACGTCAATTTTCATATTCAACATGTGCGAATTTGAGAAGTCCAAGTTAGTTGTAATTGCCTTTAGTTCGTGACTAGTCACTTTTATGGCTATAACTAAAATCATAATTGATATTTCCAGGAATTAATAAAATCTGAACTATTAAAATTAGAGATAACTCAAACTTAGTTAATCATAACCGTTCAAATCCAAGATTAATCTATCCTCAGAATATAAAATTTATTTCCTGCATTTTCTCACAATGATTAATATATTCTTAGAGCCTGGGCTCCTATTGCGTCATTCTTATAAAATAATACTTTGAGAAGAAAAAAAGCATAAGACACCATAAAACATTATGATCCTAAAGGAAAATATATAAAAGTGAGCAACATATTTTTATAATTTTATTTAAAAAATCTGTTCAAAAATAAAATTTTTAAAATAATAGTCACTATTAGCTTATAACCATATTACATTCTCTAGATATTCGCGCTATTTGCAATATATCTTCGCCGATATGGTTATCTTAATAGTTTCACGTTACTTATGGATTTGGGTTTCAGGATAATGATTTCGTTATAAAATTTTTTGCAATTATTGATTCGCGATATAAGTTTCGTTAGTTTTTACTCCAAAATAATAATTTCGCTATGAAATCAATTAATAGACTAAATTTATTTCCATTATGTTGTGTAAATATAGTTTGCAAATTCTTTTAAACTAAAGTATTTTATTCCTAATTATAAGGGTACAGAACAGGTAAGGTATTCAAATTCTCTACCTAAGAATAGTATTTACTACTATTCAACAAATTACCCTAACATTTCGATTATTTATTTCATATGTTAATGGATAGAATAGTATCATTTTATTTTATTTTATTTCTTTTATTCAATTAATTCAAGAATAAGAACATTCTCTATTATAAGTGATGATTACTATTATTATCAGAGACCTGCAGAGTTACCATTTGCACGACCAGGTCCGAATTTTTTAGATTGTTTACTATTTTATTTTTGATAATTAAAATTTTTATTTAAACTTTTAATATACTATGAAATATTACCTGCATGAAATAAAAAATAAATATAAAATATATTTGGTAGACAAAAATTTTAAAATTGCGGAAGAAATTTGGTCGAATTTCTTTTTTGAAGGATAAATTTGAAAATTGCCCTCTCCCCATTTAATCCTATTTTTACTTCAAAGTATGGGTTTATAATATTTTTCCAAATAGGTATTCTTAGTTTTAATGTTTTAATTTCTTCTTTTATAAAGTTACTTTACTTTTATATGATAAAGAAGGAGAACAAATTTCATAAAATAAACATTTTTATTTTATTTTATTCTCCATTTAATATCCGTATTTGGTCACAAGTCGCCATCGCTGGATTCCATTTTGATTAAAATGTATATTTCGAATATTTGTAGAAGCGAGGTGATGGGGATCGCAAGTTGTTAATTATAGAAAATAAAAAATATATTTATTTGTTTGTTTCTTGCAAATTGTTATTTGTAACATAAATTTTTACTTTTATTCAAACGTGCGCAGCTACATTTACGAATTCAAATTATTTCAAAAAAATTTTGGAATCATTATGACATAAACAAATTAATTAAATTTGTTATCCTTGGAATATCACATCTAAATATAATTTTTTTTGGGCAACATATAAATGAAATTTAAAAATCATTTTCTTTAAATTATATTAATTTACAAAAATGAAATATTTGATATGGGGTTTTTTATTTTTTATATTTTTGTCACAATATGGAAATGGGCAAATCATAATTCAACAACCACCTTTTGGTTATCAACCGTCCCCTTTTATTAATCAACGCCCAAGTAAAATTTACTTAAATTCTAATATATGTCTATTTAATATAATCCTTTAACTTATCATGTAATATATATATTATATATTAGTTTCGAAGCCATACTGAGCCCATTTCCAACCAGAACGTTTTTCCCTGAGAGCGGCTTCCTAGGTATGGTACCAGCAATTGTTTTATTTATTTCCAAACAAAGGATAATAATTTATCGAATTAAATTAATCATTAAAAAAAAATTATGCCTAGGAAACCGCTTTAAAAAAACGTTCAAATGGTTTAAAGCATTATTGTTCTTGCGGGCGCGAGAACATAATCTTTTTTAAAAAAAATGGAAACCTAAAATCGAAAGTGAATGCCAAAAATTCGAACATTTTGAGCGTTTAGCACATTAAAAAAATATGGTTTGCTTATTCGTTGAATTAAATTCAATGATTTTCCATTTTCTAGGTAATAAATAGATAGGATATTGAATTACTACTCATAATGAACAAAAATCAAAAAATTCTTCTAAAATTTGGCCGAAATTTCTTGAAATTCAAAACCAGTTCCGAAAAGGTTTATAAAAGATATTCTAGTTCTTACGACCTAAAGTAATTAGGTCCGAATATGGGATTATTTTTTTTTGGCGAATTGGATTCGGATGTATGACAAGTTATATTTAAGGAATTGATAGCTTTCGAGCTTATAGATCCATATGGGCCTATTTTTGGTTAGTTCTGGTTTATAATTTTTGGATTTTTAAAATACATTATATATTATTTAGTTCAAAAATAAATAACCAATTCAAAAATTTAACTAAGTTCTAAAAAAGGGAGTTGTGTTTGAAAATTGTAATATCGTCTGACTTTTTATTTCTTCAATTTCTAAATATTCAATTTGAATATACTATATTTTTTACTTTTATTATAAACAGAGAGCTGCAGAGGTACCATTTGCACGACCAGGCCTGAAATTTACTTTCGAAAAAATTTCTGGACCAACCCGGGTTTTATATTTTCAAGGTCGGTCCGGATTTTATTTTCAAAAAAATTTTCGACCTAGTCCGAACTTTTTAAAAATATATATATAGATAATAATGGTGATTTAAAATATTCGGTTTTATAATATACAGCCCAGCCCGGATATATTTAAAAAAAATTAAAATACGGTTCGGCCCGTTTACCCGTCCCGGGCTTAGGCTAGGGCCTGCAGGCCTCTGATTATAATGAAAATGTTACGAAAAAACAAACCTGTTTTTTAAATGGTTGCTAACGTCAAACGATAGGTATACCAATTTGCACTATGCCATTTGAAATGCATTATTTGCGTTTGAAACCCTCAATTTGTGTACTATAAGACCATTTCAAACGTTTTTTCAAGGCGATTTTTTTAGACATATTTTCAGCAATTTTTTTAATTTACAGAAATAATTATTTTGCATTATATAATATTTTTAAAAAAACCACAATAAGAAATTTCAGACGCCATTTAATAGTTTATAGTTTTTTTTTATTACCGATTAAATGGTGTGTCTGTTTTTAGAAATATTTCTCAAAAAAAATTAATTTGACAAATTGTTATCCTAATTGCTGGCTTTGAAAAAACGTTCCGCTTGGAAATGGCCCTAAGAAATAAAACATTTAATAACGTAACTAGTGATCTGCATCGGCCCTAATTTTTCAAGCCCGGCCCGGCCCGAAATTTTTTTTAAAAAAGTTTTGCCGGCCTGGCCCGAACCCGAAATTTTTTTATAAAGTTTTGCCGGCCCGTCCCGAACCTGAAATTTTTTTTAAAAATAATTTACCGACCTGGCCCGGCCCGTATTTATTTATAGAAATTAATTTTTATAATTACTTAAAATAAAAGACATATGTTATACCTCTTTTAGTTTCAATAAATAAAATCAAATATTTTTATTTTACATAAAAAATTCAATATAAAATTAATAAATTTAGATATATTTAAAAAAATTTCCAAGGTTCAACCCGACCCGGCCCAAATTTTTTAAAAAATATTAGGTCCGGCCCGGCCCTAACCCAATTATTTTAAATAAAATTAGGCCCAAGTACGGCCCGAAGCCTGTTCGGGCCGGGTACGGGCCGGGCATAACTTTGCAGATCTCTAAAGTAACTACATATAAATCCGTACTCACTTTTTAAATATTAGGCCAATCATTTAAAATAGGTAAAAATAATTTCATGAATATTTACAGGTTAAGCTGGGTCCGAAAGTATTATTTTGTGGTTCTGTTCTCACCTATTGAGAATTTTATTAAAACAGTATGGGTACGGTTTGGAAAATCATTACGGTTTATTTCTGTTCTGCCGGCATGTCCGATATCCTGATTAAAATTTATAAATAAATGTGCAAGAATTACTCTTAAATTCCGTTGTCTGATCTGAAATATCTTTAATATAAATTTTTTTAAAACTTAAAATAACTATTAAGTCGATATAGCAAAATTTGAGATCTGCAAATCAGACCCCGGCCGGTACCAGGCCCAGCCAATCGGGTTTCAGGCAGGGCCGTTAATTTTTAGAAAATAATTTTGATTTTGGACTAGGTCCGGCCTTATATTTTTTAAAAAATCTGGTAGGGTCGGGTTTAAATTTTTAAATATGATATTACATTTTGTAAAATAAATGGATATATTTTAAAATTCTTGTAAGATTTTTCACTAAATATATATTAGATTTTCCTATATTTAAATAAATTTTGACCGGACAAACTAATAAAATTTATTTAGGGTAGGGCTAGTTGAGAAAAATAAAAAAAATATTGTTCTGGATCGGGCCGAGTCGGGCTTGGCTTGAAAAATTAGGCCCGATGGAGATTACTAAGCTAAATAAAATCATTAATATTTATTATATTGTATTATTATTTCTTTTCAAATATGTCTCAAAGATTGTCCATTAGTTACCCAATGCTTCTTTCCATGCAGACGTAATAATTTTAATGGATGTTGTATATGCCCTGGTAAGTGTTTTTTTAATTCTATTATAGGGAGGCCAGGTCACAGCAGACCCGATTTAGTAAAAACTAGTGCTGTAAAGATTTTGAAAAAACGAATTTGACAAAAAATCTAACACATTCGGGTTCATTTATTATCTTAATCGTTATTGTAACCGTCAAATAACCTAAATGCATGTTTTACTTTCTAAAATGATAAATGCTGTGGCTATTGGCTCTATCTTCTATTAAGATAATTTTATATAATTTATTATTTGTTTTATAAAATTAAAATTCGAAATACTTATTTTAATTAGGGTATGGTTAAAATATATCAAACTATTAGATATTATATTTATATAAAATAGTTTATAAAAACCTAAACCTAATCAAAATAAAATGAAATTATAAAACATATTAAAGTAAAATAGAAACCTGTCAGAAAAAAAGCGGGTTGTATAATATTCTAAGGAATTAGGTGAATAAGGAAAAAAAAAATTATTTTTATAAATTTTTACCTTTTATTTAAAATTTTTAACTTTTTTTTTATAAAAATTTAAAAATTTTTTTGAATTGGGTGAACTCTATAAAAGAACGCGTTCATCAAAAATAACGAGTAATTTCGGGTTTCTTCTAGCCCTAAGCACGCTAACCCCATGAACAATGGGGGGGGGGGGCTTGACAACGGTCGATTAGCTCGGATTTTTCAGAATTGGGGACAAGAAATCCGGTTTCGTCGAAATCTTGGTCATTAATTAAGAATCTAAAATAAGCTGTTGGAGTTAAACATTTATCTCCAATGGGCAAATTAGGAACAACCTCCTTTTTTTTATTGAAGTAGCAGAACTTATTAGGGTTGCTAGGAACAGTAATTTATAATAATTCTCCAAATGATTATAATAAACTGCTAATTAATATTAAGTATAGTGTTGGTCATGGTCCGGTCCCATCCAGTCCGGTCCTTTTTTCTAAAATGACCAGACCGATGGGCTGCTAAGTCAAGGACCAGACCGTGGGACCGTCGGTCCAATCATGTCCAGTCCCGTCTAAAAAAATTTTTTTGTTAAGCTAATATAGTTTTATTTTGCATGAAATTTATTAAAAATGAAATATGTTAAATTACCAATATTTTAACTATATCATCAAATCATTTTTATTATATTATTTATATAAAAAGATTAAACCATTACAAATTTATTGAATATAATTAAAATCAATTTGATTAGCATATTTAATTAGTTTTTGTTTTTGAATGTGATAGATGTTTGTTTATGAAATAAAATTGATTTATAAATAAATATTATAATTTTCTTCTAAAAATTCAAAAATCATTCCATTTTTTACCCATCCAATCAATGGCGTAACTACGGAGGTGGTTTTCGGGTTTGGACCCCTCCCAGAGCAAAAATTTCCTTTTAGATTATACTTTCAAAAGACTTAAAAGTGACTTTATATCAAATAAATACCATTAATATTTATATTTTTCTGGTTTTGATGTTTGTGGAAGGATATTATATTACTATTAAAATTATTCTGGATAGTATAATTATAAAGTCATTGAGAATAATCTACTAAATTATAAAAACATATTATTGATGCATTTAAAAAGTATATTTATTATATATTATCGAAGATATGGTTATGATTTGTAAGATAAACCCGGCTGAAGGCCGGGCAAAAGGGCCGAAGGCCCGTTAATGGGGGTGTGGGGGACAAAGCCCCCCAGTTTTTATATGTATGGACCCCCTCTAAGAAAAATTCCTAGCTACGCCACTGCATCCAATCATCAATCTTTGGTTTTTATTGTTTCCAGCCCTAATCATAAACTATGAGTAGGTTTATTTGATGATTATTTTATTCATTTATTTAAAATTTTTAGCTCTCAATTTGATATATATATATGCATAATTTACTTGTGCTTGAAGAATTGTAAATATCTGAAGACATATTTTACATGTTTTTCCAGAATTATCCTTTCAAAAAATTTATATAATTCTTTAACATATTTTCAAATTTGAATTTGATCGATTTTTTTCATTGCACTATTAATACTATTTTCTAAATCAATAGTTATTCTTTGGCTGAGAGTGGTGATTTAATAATACTATCATCTTCTCATTTCTAATATATTAAATTATTTGACGAATGTGAAACGGAAGAATAAAAAAAGTAAATGATGAATGAGATGTTATAAAGTGTAAGGCATTAAACATGCTTTATGTGTTAATGAACATGTACATTAACTAAAAAGCAATTCATAGTAAACTTTTATATTTTTTAATTGTTCTTCGGTCGGAACGGTCATGGGATCGTGAACCGAACCGTCCCGTCAGACCCAATAGTCAGATGAGAAACTGAACCGAACGTTTTCGCCTTCTATTTACAGAAAATTTAAACTACAACTATATCCTGCATTCACACACATAGAGCGTGAAACTGCGCAATATACAAAAATACGACATATTATGGGACACCATAATGTTTGTGATTGTGGCACAACACAAGGTTGCAGTTGCAACAGCTGATTTATATGGATAACAGTTTTTTTTACATTTGAAATGATTTTTTTCTGGAGCATTAAAAATTTATTAGAACTAATCATCATATAAAATTTATTAAAACCAATCATATTTTAAAAAATAATAATTTCTAATACAAATAATAAAATATTGGAAAATACAATGTATTTAAGGTATATATAATATTGTTAAAAGATTTGTAGCTATTAATGAATTAAATCAGTGTGATATCACAAATATGGAATATATTATATTATATGATGAAAAATCAAAAGTTCATAAATGAAGATTATCTTCAATTTTTCCATGGTTTGTTCTATGTTGGATATTGGATCCCCTTTTATATTAAGTAAAGTCAGTCCTCATCATTTTAAGATGTCGTATTTTTATTCCTTGTATTGAAGAATAGGTTCTCTCATTTGTGCTTGTATAAATTGGTATTGTTTCCAAATTATACAATAAATATAATATAAATGAAAAAAAAACAATATACTTTAAAGTAAATAATGCCTTCATTTCTTTTCCTACTAAAATTAATCTTTCATCATACCAATATTTAAATTCTGAAATTAAGTAGCCTTTAGATATATTTATATACTGAATAAAATTTAACTAAATATTTAATTTTTTCAATATAAGATTTAATAATATCCTCAGATAAGAGGGATTTATATATATAATATTATTGGATAGGGCCATTTGTTGAATCGCATATCTTAAATCTTTGATGTAAAGTGGATTATTTGTTTAGGTCAGAATATTAATTCTGAAAGCCATTTTCATGCCAGCAACCAAAAAAATATTATGAAGTCCATGCCCTAAGCATAAATGATGATCATAATCCCCCACAATCTAATGTATCTTTTGATATTTGCCCCAGCATCAGTTATCATCTCAATTATTTTATTTTTTAAATAAAATTCCTCTTCTATAATATTGATCTCAGTTAATATAGTTTCACCCGTATACTTTTGCATACGTTTCTAGTTAGGGGGTCAAAATTTTTATTTAAATGATGAAGACTAAACCTAATATAAATTTGACTCTTGAAATGATTTGTCCATTAATCGAAAGTGATAGAAAAACATCATCTAATGCCATAGTATAATGAGCGATAGTTAAACGGGGAAGGAACAGTTTGCATCCAATTTTTCTTGAGAGGGGAGGGGTGGGATATGGTATATTTTTAGGGGGTAGGATAAATTTATTGGGAGATTATCTATTAATTTAAATGTAGAGCAAAATATATTACTGTAAAAATTAATCTACTTTTATTATAGACCTATTATAATACAATGATATAGCTGATCATCGACCAAATCTATATATAACAATCATAGACTAATTTAATAAATAAAACCATTTAAAAGAGTTAGACATTCTCAGCAAACTTATATTCATTACCAAACAAGATCCTATAATAACGTATTCATTGTAAATTTAGGAATTTGAATTCAATGGACAACCAGAGTTTCTAATAGTGTTGTTAAACGCGATTTAAAATCGATAACCAAATATTTTAACCGAAATAATATTATGCAAGCCTGGAGATATTTCTCAGAGATGATAGAAAGATCTGGACATCTATTAACGAAATCTCGAAGCTTGAGCAATATTATTTTGGTTAAAAATATTAATTTAAAAATTGCTAACTAAACCAAGGCCTTTAACAACAACACTAGTTTCCAATTTGTTATTACTACTAATGTGGAAAATAAGTTGAATAATAGACTCAGATCAATAAGAGTGAAGAAATAAAGACTGGTTGTATTTTAATTTATACCATTTCCTTTAGAAAAGTATGAACAAATTCACATCCGATCCATAAGTATTATGAAACAATTAAACGATTATAACTATTTTTTTTTGGTGAAAATATATGTTACTTGACTTTATTAATTATATTATGTCATTTTTAAAAATAGTATGCCGACCTCTCCGTCGCTTTTTCTGTCGAAGAGTAATTTGGCTAAGAAATGGATGCCCTAGATGCCGATGGCGTAAGGATATTTTTTGAAATTAATTTTTTTGTAATAAATCAACCTTTTTTTTAAATAAAATAAATATAGCTTGATAATCACGGTCGAAATATTGGAGAATATTTTAAAAAAGCATTCAATTCTCTTTGTAGGAATTTATCATCAAGATTATTTTAATAGTCTATAAATCTAAGTCGTTGATATGATAAAAATTATGGTATAACTAATCATAAATATGTATTTATTTTATATAGTTAAAATATCTAACATATTAAAATGGATATTTTGATAATTTTTGTTAAGGCTGTGTTCATAACCTCAAAGAATTATATTCGCTTAAATTTCGAAATTTTATTGAAAAATAAGAAATAAAGATGTCCAAATATTTAACTATTTAACATGATTTTATTAAAATTTTAAAAAGTTTTGAAACTTTGAATATCTAAATAAATTTTGGACGCAACCTTAAATATTGTAAAAAAAGTCTAGTGTACACATCATACCTTTATCATAAATGCATTATTTCCTTGCTCTGATACATTTAAATACAGAATAGTGGCGCTATTTTAATTACAAATGGTTTCGTTTTAATTTTGAGCTTTACAAATCGAAAAAATGTCACTCAATTATCACAAATTTTGAATATTTTTACATTGATAATTCTATTAATCTAGTTAAAATAACAAACTAGACAGGAGAAAATATAAATTGAGTTTACTAAATATTAGCCTAGTTTGTAGCCGAAATATGAGGTTAAGCCTAATTAGTCTAAACGTAAAATCGATGGAACCTAATTAGATTTATTAATTTAAAAAAAATGAACGCTGAATGATTCCATTAATATTAAAATAAAAATTCGTTGAGAAATTTGCTACATGCAAACGATATGATGTTATTATGGCGGGGCTTTAAGTTGCACCCTCCTCACCATAAATATTATTTTGAGGACTTTGGTGAAAGTGGGGTGGTGGTAATTTTTAGGTAATTGTGATATTTATTAAAATTTTAGAATTCCTCAAAGGAATGAAAATACCTCCCTCTCTTGGATACACCTGAACTTCAGCTTAAGGAGTTTATTTGATAGTAGATTATAATTATATAATAATTTTATAATTAAATCTTTAGTTATACATAATATAATTGGATATATATGCCGCTTAAACAATTTAAGGATTTTAGTGTAAAAGTCGACCAATGTACTTAATGGTCTATAAATAGGAAACGAAAAAAATATAGAATATAGTATAAAATGAAAAAAAATGACCTTCATGATAATTTTTCATGAAGTGAAACAATATAAAATTTTTATGGTAATTTTTCACATGTAATATTTATTTGCAACGAGAAAAAAATTATAACATATTTATAATTCTTAAATTTAAATGATTTTTTTATTTGACTCTCTTTAACAATCATCTATTTTAAAATTTCGGTCTAAAAAATGTATTCATCTCCAAAAATAAATTTTCATAGACTAAACAAAATTTCCTACAGAACACTTGAAATAGGTAAGGAATTAGGTTTAATAGACAATAATTCTAACTTCAGGAAATCATATAGAGAAATCATATTATAAAAGTAATTTGTTACTTCTATCATTAAATTTATGGAAATAAAATTCGCTTACTTTTATATATAATATCTAATCCAATTTTAAATTTAACTTTTATTTTGGTTAATATTCACAAATTACCACTTATTATTTTTACACTTTTTTTATGATCTTAATTTTATTACTCCTTAGGGCATGTTGAATTTTAAATATAACCTTTTCTTTCAAAATATATTCAATATAGTATAAGTGAAGATAATCGATAATGATAAATTACAAAACAATTGTAAAAATATTTATTGGGAACTATTTAATAAATTAAACCAATTATCTGTAATATACGTTTTAAGATGATGTATTTGTATCTATGTTATAATATCAGTTTCGAAATATTTAATATTATTCTAATTCGTTTATATGAAATATTTTTTGGCTAAATGGTTAACAATATTATTTAAATATTGACTTATAGGTTATTATTTAGAATCCTTTTGAATATTCCACAAGTGCGTGTTTTTATTACTTAATCAATTTTAAGATTACGGCTTAACCTAAAATATTAATCAAATAATCTAATTTTATAAATTATTCATTTTATATTGTAATAAATCTAGATCCATTTTTAAGCGATGAATCGGTGTCTGTATCTAGATACATTAGAAAAGTATCTTTCAACAATTCTTAACGTTCTATCCTTCGATTACTATAAAGTTCTAACTCCATTTCAATCCATGTTACAGAAAAAATTTTCAAAATTAATATTTTAAAGGTGCTTTAAATACTTTAGTGTTATAAAAGAAATTATTTAACAAATATAAAGTCCATAAATAATTTCAAACATTAATTTTGCGATCCGAGTTAGAGAAGAAAAAAAAAATTAAGTTCATATCCGTTTAATTATATTTTATTAAAATAAGCAACGTTCATACTGAAAGTGAAATTGAGGAAATAAATTTGACTTAAGATGCTATAGAACTAGTTCTGTTCCGGCTAATTAAGATAAGATGTTTATACGTTATCTTAGACTGAGTCAAATTTGAAAAATGCTCTCTCCTCATTTAATCTTATTTCTACTTTATCATACTTAACAAAATATACGGGTTCATAATATTTTATTATTCTTAGTTTTTAAAGTTTTAATTTCTTCTTTAAAGTGAATTTACTTTTATTTTTATTATATAAAAGTTAATAAAATGATATTATAAAGGAGAACATTTTTATAAAATAACTACCAATGGTCGCCACCGCTGGATTCCAATTTGATTAAAATGTATATTTGAATTATTCAAAGGAGGAGGGAGGGTAGGGAGTCGCAAGTTGGTATTTATAAAAAATTAAATATACTTATTTGTTTGTTTATTGGGTTGATTGTAAATTGTAATTAGTAAAATAAAATTTTACTTTTCAAGGTGCACGTGCGCAGCTATATTTACGAATTCAAATTATTTCAAAAAATTTGGAATCATTATGACATAAACAAATTGATTAAATTTGTTATCCTTGGAATATCACATTTAAATATATTTTTTTTTGGGCAACATTTGAATAAAATCTAAAAATCATTTTCTTTAAATTTTATTAATTTACAAAATGAAATATTTGATATGGGGCTTTTTATCTTTCATATTTTTGTCACAATATGGGAATGGACAAATCATAATTCAACAACAACCTTTTGGTTACCAACGGTCACCCTATTTTAATCAACAGCCTCCTTTTATTAATCAACGCCCAAGTAAAATTTACTAAAATGTTATAGTTACTTTACTACATTTAATATAATCCTTTAACTTATCATTTAATAAAAGTTTCGAAGTACTGAACCTATTTACAACCAGAACGTTTTTTCCTGAGAGAGGTTCCTTAGGTATGTTTCCATCAATTATTTTATTTATTTCCATTATCGAACTAAATTAAATTAATCAATTATGCCTAGGAAACCACTTTAAAAAAAAACGTTCAAATGGTTTAAAGCATTCTTGTTTTTAGGGGAGCGAGAGCATAATATTTTTAAAAAAAATTCGAAGCCTAAAATCGAACGTGACAGCCAAAAATTCGGACATTTTAAGCATTTTGCACATCAAAAATGATGGTTTGCTTATTCGTTGTATTAAATTCAATAATTTCCCTTTTTCAACGTAATAAATTTATAGGGGCATATTGTATTACATATAATGAACAAAAACCTAAAAAAAATCTGTAAAATCCTGCCAGAAATTCCAAAACCCGTTCGGATAAGGTTTCCTCTTTCGACCTAAAGAATTTTTTAAATTATAATTAGGTCCGAATCTGCTTGAAATTTTTTCGAGCGAGTTGGATTTGATGTTTTGCCGGTATTTAAGGAATTGATGCCTTTCGGGTTTTAGATTCATATCGGTTCTTTTTGGCTAGTTCTAGTTTATAATTTTTGGATTTTTTAAAATTAATCTTATATATATTATTTAGTTGACCCCAAAGTTGATTTAAAATTTTAGTTAAGTTCTAATAAAGGATTTGTCTTTTAAAATTATAATATCGTTCTGTCTTATTATTTCTTTAATTTATATTCAATTTAAAGATACTCTAATTTTTACGTTTATTATAATAAGAGATCTGCAGAGGTACCATTGCATGGCCCGGCCTGGATTTTATATAAGAAAATGGAAATATTTCTGACCCTGCCCGGGTTTTATATTTTTAAGGCCGGCCTGGATTTTATTTTAAAAAAATTTTCGGCCTGGCCCAGTTTTTAAAAATAAATTATTTATTTTCAATTTTTATAGCTAATAATGGCGATTTAAAATATTCGGTTGTTTTAAAATATACGTTTAAAAAATTAAAATACAGTCTGGCTCTTGTACTCGGGCTTAGGACCGGGCCTGCAGGCCTCTAATTATAATATTATAAAATTAAGAATGAAAATATATTGAAAAATCAAACCCATTTTTTAAATAGTTGCAAAGGCCAAACGATGAGTTTACCAATTTGCGCGATGCCATTTGAAATGCATATTTTATATTTGAAACGCGCTTGTGCACTTAAGGCCATTTTCAGATAAAACCTTTTTTCAAGGAGTTTGAGCTATGTTTTCAGCTATTTTTTTATATTTCCAAACAAGGGATGATAATTTATCGAAATAATTTTTTTGCATTATATAATATTTTAAAAAAATCCGTAATAAGGTATCTCTCAGGCGTCAATTAATCGTTTATTAGTTTTTTTATTAACGATTAAATGGCGTCTATTTTTAAAAAAATGTTATATTCCGCTAAAAAATTAATTTGACATATTGTTATCCTAATAGCTAGAAACATGCCTCCGATATGTTATGGAAAAACGTTCCGCATGGAAATGGCCCTAAGAAATAAAACATTTAATAACGTAACTTAAATTCTTACTCACTTTTTAAAATTATGTCATTCATTTAAAATAGATAATCAAGAATATTTAAGAGTTAAGCTGGATTTGAAAGTATTATTTTATGGTTCGGTTCTCACCTTTCCAAATTTTATTAAAACAGTTTTGGTACCGGTTGGAAATATCTTTAATATTTTAGTCGAGTTTTTATTTTTAATATATAAATAATTTTTTCTTTTTAGCTTTCACCTTTTCTGGTAGTAAGCTCCTTCAATATCTCCCACCACTTTATGTTATTCATACTCTATCTTTTATCTAATTTATATTTCTTCATATTGTCTTTAACTTTATGGCCCCATTGAAGTTTTGGCCTTCCTCTTTTACGTTTGCCCATCACTTCCAAACTAACCTTATTTCCTATATAGCCTATAGGCCTTCTCATTATGCGCCCATACCATGGCACAACCTTTAAACTTCCTAGTATTCTTGTATTTCTCACCTTATCCTTTCTTCATACCTTAGCAATCATCCTCAGCATTCTCATCTCCATATTTTGTAGATTTCTCTCGTCTGATTCTTTGGCTTATTATATTTATGAACTATATAGAATAGTTAATTGTACTATGGAACTGTAAATTTTTCCTTCAATTTATGTGGGATTCTTTTATCAAAGAGCACTCCAGATAAAGATCTCCAGGACAAATATTTTTTTTTTATTTAGGGTTCGAGAAAAATTTCAAAAAAATTTGTTCGGGATAGAACCGGATAGGACAATTTTTTTGAAAAATATTTTGTCCGGGGCGGGTATGGCTTGAAAAATTAGGCCCGATGGAGATTAGTAAGCTAAATAAAATAATTAATATTGATTATATTGTTTTATTATTCAAAGTTTGTCCATTTGTTTCCCAATGTTTCCTTCCATGCAGACTAAATTTTATTAATGGGTGTCGAATGTGTACATGCCCTCGTAAGTGTTTTTTTAA
The DNA here is from genome assembly GCF_954871325.1 of Gordionus sp. m RMFG-2023. Lineage (NCBI taxonomy): Eukaryota > Metazoa > Nematomorpha > Gordioida > Chordodea > Parachordodidae > Gordionus > Gordionus sp. m RMFG-2023. Next base: position 9,684,997 of record NC_088777.1, read on the forward strand.
AAATAAATACGTTATAGGTAGGCCAGGTTACAGCAGACCCGATTTTAGATTATGAAAAAACGAAATGATTGTTTTGATCGTTTATTAACAAAAAATCGAATACATCCGGGTTCAAATATTATCTTAATCGTTATTGTAAGCGTCAAATAACCTAAATGCATGTTAGCTTCACTTTCTAAAATAATAAATGCTGTGACTATTGGCTCTATCATCTATAATTTATTAAGATATTTTGATATAATTTATTATTTGTTTTATAGGATTGAAATTTGAAATACTTATTGTAATTAGGTCATGGTAAAAATATACCTGAGTTCAAACTATCAGATATATCTTTATAAAATGGTTTATTAACCTAATCAAAATAAAATTATAAAACATATTAAAGTAAAATAGACACTTGTCGGGGAAAAAGAGGGCTGAAAAATATTCTAAGGAATTGAATGAATAAGGAGAAAAAAATCAAATTATATTTATAAATTTTAAACCTTTATTTAAAATTTTTAACTTTTTCTAATAAAAATTTTAAACTTTTTTTTAATTGGATGAACTTGAACGCGTTCATCAAAAATAACAAATAATTTTGGGTGTCTTCTAAACTAAGCATGCTGTTTCAGAACAGTGGGGCAAGGGGGATCGACAACGGTCGATTAGTTCGGGCATTTAAAAATTGGAGACAAGAAACCCGGTTTCGTCGGAATCTTGGTCATTAATCAAGAATCTAAAATAACCTGTTAGATTTGAATATTTATCTATGTAAATTAGGAATAACCTCCTGTTTTATTAAAGTAGCAGAACTTATTAGGGTTGCTAGCATACAGTAATTTTTAATAATTCTCCAAATTAAATGAATTATAATAAACTGCTAATTAATATTATGTAACATTTTAAGAAAAAGGAGAAAGAATATCCATAAAAATTTTAATGATTCAAATTAGTCGTTTTCGCTTGCTATTTACAAAAAATTTAAACTACAACACTATCCTGTATTCACGTATAACGCGAATTCAGGACGCAATTTACGAAATTAGGGCATCTTTTGCATTGAACACCATAATATTGATGATTATGGCCCAACACAAGGAAATTACCATTACAACTGCTAATATATTTAAGGAAATTTTTTTTTATGAAATGATTTTTTTTGTAGCATTCAAAATTTATTAGAACTAAACATCACATAAAATTTATTAGAAATAATCATCATATTAAATATTAAAGCCAATCATATTTAATTAAAAATTTCTAACACAAATAATAAAATATTGGAAAATACAAAATATTTAAGGCCCATATAATATTGTTAAAAGATACTGTAGCTATTAATGAATTAAATCAGTGTGAAATCACAGGAAAATATAGAATAATACAATGTAATTAAAAAGTTGATCAAAATATTGTTCATAAATGAAGATTTAATCTTTGAGAGCCAATTTTTCCATGGTTTATTCTTGGAGATTCTTGATTTATATTAAGTAAAGCTAGTCCACTCAACCAATTTTAAGATGTCGGACTTTTGAGATAGGTTTTTATTCCTTGTATTGAAGAAAAAGTTCTCTCATTTGTGCTTGTATAAATTGGTATTATTTCCAAAAACTATTAATTTCTTACTAAATTATTATTAAAATGGAACCACAATAAACTATTTCAAAATTTTTATTTCAATAACTAAAACTAATAAATTTTTTTACATTACAAATTTAGATTTTACATAAAAAAAATAATAATCATTCATCGAAAAAATATCTTTTTTATAAGAATAATTCTATTATTATTTTTTATCATATTATTTAATTTTCGACCAATCAATTGACGTTTGCCTTAAATATCTATTTAAAAATTATGCGAGGGTGTATATCTTTGTCTTTTAGAGGTAGGATTATATTACAAACCTTATATTGTATAAGTTTTTAAAATATATATGAGAGATCTTTTGGATTTATCTCCAATATACCCCGGTCTCCACTAGAGGATCCGATATAATTTTTTTTACAGAAATAAATTTTAATTTAAAAAATGATTATATGAATTGATTTTCAAGAATATATTCTAACTAACTTTTGAGCAAACAAGTCTATCTTCCGGTTATTGTTTGATTGGTTGACAATAAAAATCTCATATGATGGTTTTATTTATTTTGAGTTGCATAACCCATTGGACAAACAGAGATTTCCAATAGCGTTGTTAAACATCTTGATTTTTATCGCTACTCAATATTTTCGCCAAAATATTATGCAAACCTGAAGATTTTTCTCATAGATGACAGAAAGATTTGGACATCTATTAACGAAATCTCGAAGCTTGTGAAATATTATTTTGGTTAAAAACATTAATTTAAAAACTGCTAAACAAAGGCCTTTAATAACACTAGTTTCCAATTTGTAATTTGGGAAATAAGTTGAATAATTGACGAACAAGAGTGAAGAAATAAAGGCTAGTTGTATTTTCATTTATACTATTTCCTGAACAAATCCATATCCGATCGATATTTTGATTATCAATAACTAATTTTTTTTTTATAAGTTACTCGACTTAATTAAATATAATATGTCATTTTTAGCAATCGTATGCCCACCACTCCGTCCCTTCTTCTGTAGAAGAATAATTTATCTAAGAAATGGATGCCCTAGATGTCGATGGTGTAAGGATATTTTTTTAAAAAATAATTTCTTTGTAATAAATCAACATTTTTTTTAAAAAAAAAATAAATATAGTTTGATGATCACGGTCGAAATATTGGAGAATATTTTAAAAATGCATTCAATTATTTTTTTAAGAATTTATCACCAAGCTTATTTTAATAGTCAATAAATCTAAATCGTTGATATGATAAAAATTATGGTATAACTAATCATAAATATGTATTTATCTTATATAGTTAAAATATCTAACATTATTAAAATGAATATTTTAATAATTTTTTATAAGGCTGTGTTCAAGTTCATAATATAAAAGAATTATATTCGCTTAAATTTCGAATTATTGAAAAATAAGAAATAAAAATGTCCAAATAATTAATTAACATGATTATATTAAAATTTTACAAAGTTTTGAAACTTTGAATATCTAAATAGATTTTGGACGCAACCTTATTGTTAAGAAAATTTTTTTTATTTATATTCAAAAAGTCTAGTGCACATTAGATATCATAAATACGTGTGCTGGTATATTTAAATACACAATATTGGCGCTATTTTAATTACAAATGGTTTCGATTTAATTTTGAGCTTTAAAAATTATAGACGCCTTTCTGATTTAAATCAAAATGGTTTTATATCGTCTAAATGTTATTCTCATTTTAATCCATATTTTAACAGATCAGAGGATATCTAATATTATTTAAAATAAAAGTGTCAAAGTGGACCAAAGCGGGAAAATGTAACTCAATTATCATGGAGAAATATTTTTACATGGATAATTCTATTAATCTAGTTATAATAAACTAGAAATTGAGTTTAATAAAAATTCGAGTTTGTAGCCGAAAAATGAGGTTAAACCTAATTAGGCTTAGCGTAAAAATCGATGGAACCTAATTAGATTAATTAAAAAAAATAAACGCCGAAATATTCCGTTAATATTAAAATAAAATTTTCGTTGTTTAGAAATTTGCTACATGATGACAAACTAATTTGGTGGAACTTTAAGATGCACCCTCTCTCCAGCCCCCATATGTTTTATTTTGAAGAGTTTGGTGGAGTTATATATTTTTATAAAAAATTATAATTTAAGTTAGTTTTCAATTAGTCATTATTTTTTTTTATAATGGCTTATTGAATTCTATTTGGGGAGAAAGTGGGTGGTAGTAATTTTTATTAGGTAATTGTAATATTTACTAAAATTTAAGAATTCCTCATGGAAAAACACCCACCCTATCCTCCCCTTGGATACGCGTCTGGACTTCAGCTTAAGGTATCTGATCGTGGATTATAATTATATAAAAATTTAATTATATTTTTAGGGCCACATATACTTAATATAAGGATTTTTGTGTAAAATATGTACTTATTGGCCTTTATTTAATTTCATTTTTTTTGCTTGAATATATAAATAATAAATAGGAATCGAATAAATATATAATATAGTATAAAATGAAGAAAATGACTTTCATGATAATTTTTTGTGAAGTGAAACAATATAAAATTTTTTTTAATGTCAATTTTTTGGTTGAATAATGTAGATTAATAGGAATGGAATTAGTAGAATGTAAAAGGTAATGTACAAATCATTTTACAACATGTAATATTTATTTGCTGAAAAAAAAATATATATAATATTTATATTTCTTATTTTAATTTTTTTATTTGACTCTCTTTAACAATCATCTACAAAATTTCTGTCTAAAAGATGTGTTCATCTCCAAAAATAAGTTTTCCTAGACTAAACAAAATTTCTTAGAGAGTACTTGATATAGGTAAGGAATTAGGTTTAATAAACAATAATTCTAACTTTGGAAAATCATAGAGAGAAATTATATAGAGAAATCATATAGAGAAATCATATAGAGAAATCATATAGAGAAATCATATAGAGAAATCATATAGAGAAATCATATAGAGAAATCATATTATAAAATAGTAATTTGTTGCTTTAATGATTCAATTTATAAAAACATTCGCTTACTTTTGTATAATATCTAATCCAATTTGGTTAATATTCACAAATTACCACTTATTATTTTTTTAATGATCTTAATTTTATTACTCCTTAGGGCATGTTGAATTTTAAATATAACCTTTTCTTTCAAAATATATACCTTCAAAGAGAAGATAATTATCGATATTGATAAATTACAAAACATTTATAAAAATATTTATTGAGAACTAATTAATAAATTGAACCAATTGTCTGTAATCTAGGTTTACATAGACGATGTATTTGTATCTATGTTATAATATCAGTTTCGAGATATTAGCTTTTTTAAATGAAATATTATTTTGGCTTAACTGGTTAACAATATTATTTAATTATTGACTTAAATGTTATTATTTTGAATACTTTTTAATATTCCACAAGTGCGTGTATTACTTATTCTATTTTAAGATTACGGAGTATCTAAAATGTTATTCAAATAATAATTCTTATTTTATAAATTGTTTATTTTATATTATATTAAATATATATCCACTTTTTAAGCGATGTATCTGGTGTCTGTGTCTAGATACATTTGAAAAGTATCTCTTAATAATTTTTTTATAACCCCAGCCCAGAGTTCTATCCTTTGAGTACTAAAAGGTTCTAACTCTATTTCGATCGATATTACAGATCAAATTTTCAAAATTAATATTTTAAAAGGGCTATAAAAACTTTTAGTGTTATTTAAAGAAATTATTTAATAAATGCAAAGTCCACAATTAATTTCAAACATTAATTTTGCTATCCGAGTTAGAGAAGATAAAAAAAATTAAGATCATATCCGTTTAATTCTATTTTATTAAAATGAGCAACGTTCATACTTAAAATGAAATTGAAGAAACAAATTTGACTGAAGATGACTATAGAAATTGGATTAGATACAGATTTCTGTTCCGGCTAATTAAGATAAGATGTTTATATGATATCTTAGTCAGAGTTAAATTTGACAACTTCCCATTTAAACCTATTTCTACTTTATCATACATATTTAACAAAGTACGGGTTTATAAGATTTTTCTAAATAGGTTATCTTTTATTCTTAGTTTTTAAAGTTTCAACTTTTCTTCTTTAAAGTGGATTTACTTTTATTATTATTATATAAAAGTAAATACATTGATATAATAAAGGAGAACAAATTTTATAAAATAACATATTTATTTTATTTTAATCTCTATTTAATAGTCGGGTTCTACCAATAGTCGCACCTCTGGATTCCTATTTGATTAAAATATATATTTCGAATATTCAGAGGAGGAGGGAGGGTAGGGAGTCGCAAGTTGATATTTATAAAAAAATCAAAAATATACTTATTTGTTTGTTTATTGGGTTAATTGTAATTTGTTATTAGTGAAATAAAATATTACTCTTGTTCAAGGTGCATGTTCACATCTATATATACGAATTTAAATTATTTTGAAATATTTGGAATAATTATGACATAATCGAATTAATTAAATTTGTTATCCTTGGAATATCACATTTAAATATATATTTTTGGGTAACATTTGAATTAAATCTAAAAAAAATCATTTTCTTTAAATTTTATAATTTACAAAATGAAATATTTTATATGGGGCTTTTTATTTTTCATATTTTTGTCACAATATGGGAATGGGCAAATCATAATTCAACAACCACCATTACCAACGGTCACCCTATATTAATCAACAGTCACCTTTTCAACGCCCAGGTAAAATTCATTTAAATGCATGCTAAAGTTACTTTACTACAGAATAAATGTCTGTTTCATATAATCCTTCAATTCATCATTAAATATATATATTATATATTAGTTTCGAAGCCATACTGAGCCCATTTCTAGTCAGAACGTTTTTTCATGAGAGCGGTTTCCTAGGTATGTTTACGGCAATTGTTTCATTTATTTCCAAACAAAAAATTCTAATTTATCGAAATAAATTAATCGATAAAACAGAAAATCATGCCTAGGAAACCTCTTTTAAAATATAATTTTTTAAAAAATGGAAGCCTAAAAGATTCCTAAAAAAAATTTATTATGTCCGATTTGGCTTGACATTTTTTCGGGGGAGTTAGAATCTGATATATTGCCGGTTATATTTAAGGAATTGATAGCCTTCGGGTTTATAGATCCATATCTGTTCTTTTTGGTTAGTTCTGGTTCATAATTTTTTTGGATTTTTTATAATTAATCTAATAGATTATTTAGTTGACCCAAAAATATTAAACCAAACAAATATGGTCGATTCAAAATTTTAATTAAGTTCTAAAAAGGGATTTGTCTTTGAAAATTATAATATCGTTATATATCTTTTTATTTCTTCAATTTCTAAATATTCCATTTTAATACACTATTTCTCTACGTTTATTATAATCGCCTGAATTTTCTCTTAAAAAAAATTTATGACCAGGTCCGGGTTTTATATTTTCAGGCCCAACCTGTATTTTATTTTGAAAAGTTCCGTTTGGAAATGGCTCTAAAAAAATAAAACATTTAATAACGTAACCACTTATAAATTCGAACTAACTTTTTATAAATTATGCCAATCATTTAAAATAGATAAATAATTCAGAAGCTGGGTTCGAAAGTATTATTTTATAATGCTTCTGCTATTACCTTTCGAAATTTTATTAAAGCAGTTCGATTATGGTTTTAAAGATCATTAAGATTTATTACAGTTCTGCTGGCAGGTCCAATATCCAGATTAAGTGCAAGAATTACTCTCAAAATTCCCTTGTGTGATCTTAAATATCTTTAATATTTTAGTCGAATTTTTATCTTTAATAATAAAATTGTATAGAAATTAAAACTTATATAATATTGTTATAAAAATATAATATTTCTTTTAAAACTAAGGTGACTATTAAGTCCATTTAGCAAAATTAGAGATCTGTAAATCAGGGCCCAGCCATACCAGGCCCGGCCTGAATAATATCGGGTTGGGCTGGATTCGGCCTAATATTTTTTTAAAAAATTTTGGGCCAGGACTGGTCGGGTTTAAATTTTTAAATATGGTATCATTTCATTATGTATAATTAATGCATATATTTAAAAATTCCTACAAAACTAGGCGATAATATTTTTTACAATCAAAAAAAATATTAGAGATTTCTATATTTATATAAATTTGGGTCTGGCGGACAAATAATTTTTATTTTTACGGGCTGAAAAAATAAAAAAAATTTTGTTCGGGGTTGGGCCGGCCAGGACAAGTTTTTTGAATTAATTTCTGGCTGGGCCGGTTCGGGCTTAAAAAACTTGGCCCGATGGAGATAACTAAAAGTGAAATCATTTATATTCATTATATTGTATTATTAATGTCTCAAAGGTTGTGCACCTGTTTCCCAATGTTTATTTCCATGCAACTTAAATATTATTCAAGGATGTCCAGTGTGTAGTTGCCAACGTGGTAAGTGTTTTTTTTTAAATTCGATTATAGAGAGGGAAACCAGGTCACAGCAGACCCGATTTGATATAATCTAATGCTGTTTAACATTTTGAAAAAAAAACGAATTTGATCGTTTTGGTCATTTATTAACAAAAAATCGAATACATTAGGGTTCAAATATTCGCAAACATATGTGGACGTTTATGTAATAGTCCTAGGACTATTAAGCGTACAAGTACGTGCGGTGGCCCACACTTTATTTCCCCCTCTATAATAAATATCCAGATAGATAAGTTTGAACAATACCTAGGATAGCCCTGTTGTTTGTCAACACTTAGGGCTTAACGCTGAAAGTATATCACGTAATAGATGTATAATTTAATAACAAAGTTATGTTGGCTGTTGGATTTAATATTTTTATTTTTTTTAATAGGTAGGCATTATAAGTAAAAATATAAAACAATAAATAAGATTTAAAATATAATATCTTGTTTTATAAGAATTGCTTTTCAAAATTTTCATGATAAGCGAGGATGTTATGTAGTTAACTTTGCACTAAAATCGCGTTACCGGAGATGAGGATGGTATTGCAGTGTGATATTTGATGAATAAATGAAGATGTTATTTTTTTAAATATCTTGAAGATATTTTGTCCCTTTTGTTTCAAAAATTTGATAAGTAGTCTTCGTTGGGATTACAAATTCCTCTCTGTTCCGCAGATTTTACATTCACTGGTTTTCTACGAGTTTCCTTAAATATGATACTGGTTAATTTTTATATTTCATTCCTTCAAGGCCGCCTTATCCAACATTCGAGTTTAAATACCGGACGTGTTATGGAAGAAAAAAAATATATTGATCATATATCCACTGTGTTCCAATTGAACTGTTACCTTTTTGTTTAAGCAATAAATCTGTCAATTCTAAATATAATTCAATAAAATTTTAGAGATTGAGAAAGAGATATATTATCAATGTTTAATATCATTAAATTCCATCAACAGGGTCCAAACTTTCCATTTGGAACACAGTGTATACATATATGCTTAATTCTAAAAAAAAAATTAAAATGTAATATATATTTTCATTTCTTAAATTTTTCCTTTCTCACTCCTATTTAAATTTATGTATAATCTCATGCTCAAAAAAAAGTAAGTAAATGCATTTTTATTAAGATCACAGTCACATTTAGTAATATTCTATTTATTTTTATTGAAAAAAATTAAAATATAAATTTGGAATTCAAACAAAATATAAAAGAAATATAATAAATTAGAAACCAGATTTAGTATTATTATAATGCATAGGTCTTTTTATTAAGATTCGTGTGTGATAAAGATGCCCTTTTTGCATTAAGTATTAATCAAGCAATTAAAAAATTATTTCGCTGGATGTACTCGTTTCAGGTATACAAAAAACCTTCCTAGCTAAATTAGCAAGCCTATCAAATTTCGGTTCCTCTTTTTCTAAAAAATTAGTGCAACCTCATCTGGTATAACTAAGTTGGTTGAGCGAAGGATGCCATTCTTGTTCTAGATCGCTAATGCTGTTATAATTGCTGTTCGGAAGATATTTGCCCATTATCCTAAACTTGAATCTCATTCTGTGCATTTCAATCATGCTCAAAAGTTTTAAATGCCTAATTAAAAATTGCGTTAATGTTTTAGAATTCGAATTTAAATATTCTGAAACAATTTTAAGATTTTGAAAACTCGGATCAAGTAGTGTGGCTAATATCTAATGTTTATAATATAATTTTATTAATTAATATATAATATAAAATAAATTACTTGAATTCGGTTGGAAACCTATGGTCAAGCTTTTTTTGTATTTCTTTTAGGCTAATGATAGCTGATCAATCAGATTTATTGATTTGTATTACGCGTTTCTACTGCACTATGAAATAATAACCCATAATTTATTGTTGATAGAAATTCATTGACTCTCTATGATTCGTAAATTTCGTCAAATATATCCCATTCGTTATTAAGGAGTATTAAAATTCATATTCTATCTAGAACATTATATCTTGTTAACACTATGGATACCCAGCATAATTAATATGTTGTTCCAGAGGGTAGGGCAATTTAATTTTAAAGTTTTTGTATTAATTAGATCTGCTAGTGCAATGCAATTTATAATATCAGCGTCACCAGATATATAAAATGTTCATCAAGTTATGGATCAGAATCATCAATATCCAAAATATGGTCTGCCTCATAAATTGATTGCAGGCATTTACGATGTTCAACCTCAATTTCAAATTCCAAATCAGTTATGATATCTGAGAGCTGAAATTACTTCTCTAATTTTTTTTAAATCAAAATATTAATTCTGGCAGCTTTTTTTATGCCATCAACCGTAACTAAATTATGAAGTTCATGCCAATCATAAAGGATGCTCATAATCCCCCAATCTGATGCTTCTTTTGATATTAGCCCAGACATCAGTTATCATCTATATTATTTTTTTAAATATATAATATAGATCGATCTCAGATAATATGGTTCCACCAGTATACTTTTGCGTCACGTTTTTAGTTGACAAGGAAAAATATTTTAAATCAAAATTTTTATTTAAATGATGAAGATTAAACGTGATATGATTTTGACTCTTGAAATGATCGTCCATAAATCAAAAGTAATAGAACAGAACTTTGATCCAGAATCAATCAGATTTAAAATATTAGCATTTATAGATGAATAAATATTATATAGTGCACCCCGACGTATGGTTGTTCTATCAGGCATTTCTGACGAGGAATCAATTATCTTATATTTCTCTTAGACAGTTTAATTATTAATAAACATTTTATTTAAATTTAAACCTTTAGAAAATCAGTCAATCCTTTCTTTTCTATAGAATCAAATAGCATTAAATCTAAACAGCACATCAAATCACAATTTTGCCATATTATATTTTATATTTATTTTATACCAATAGAATAAAATTCATTTTTATTAGTCTAAATATTCAAATTAAAATAATTTAATATATAAATATAATTAAATAGCATTCAAAAATTCTACATGCCTATAAATAAATTAAAGGCGAGCCTGGCACGCCGCCATCTCAATCGGCGGCTTTTCGACGTGAATATATTGGCGGCGGCGCACAGGTCTAGACGTAATGCAGAGATGTTTTTTTTGGCCTCAGAGGTGGTATATCATACTTTGTGCTAAGTTTTTAAAATATATAGGATTGGGCTCTTTTGGATTTTTGTCCGCTGTGCCCCAGTCTCTCCACTAGAGGATCTGATATAATTTTTTTTAACAGACATAAATTTTAATTTAAAAAAATGTTTATATGAATTGATTTTCAAGAATATATATAACTCTTTTGAGCCAAAAAATCTATCCTCCGGTTACGGTTTGATTGTTTGACAAAAAAATATCTCATATCTTAATGGAAATAGTTAATATGAAACTTTATATCCGTATCATTATTACTACTAGGCATCAATTTCAGCCCATTTATATTAGTGGAATTTAATATAAATAAAGAAATAAGGAAAATTAACTTTCCCACGCTCCTCCAATCATCACTCCAATAATAAAATTTATTTTGAGTTGCATACTTGTACCTAATGGTCAACTAGAGATTTCTAATAGTGTTGTTAAACGGCTAGATTTTTAACTAATATTTTAGCCAAAATATTATGCAAACAGTGATTTTTCACATAGATGATAAAAAGATTTGGATATATATTGATGAAATTTCAAAGCTTACGCAATATTATTTTGGCTAAAAATATTAATTTAAAATCTGCTGTACCAAGGCCTTTAACAACACTAGTTTCCTATTTGTTATAATTCTACCTGTTTCATAGCTTAAGATCTAAAAATATGGGAAGTATCCTTTAAAAAAGTATGAACACATCCAAATCTGATTGGTATTTTGAAATTATTTACGTTTACTAGTAACTAGTTTTTTTTGGCGAAAATGTATAAGTTACTTGACTTTATTAAATATAATATGTTATTTATAAAAATAGTTGTATGCCCACCATTCCGTCGTCGCCTATTCTGTCGAAGACGTGTGATAAATGGATGCCTTGTATGTATATAGTGTAGTGTAAGGATAATATTCAAAAAATTTCTTTGTAATAATTCAACTATTTTTTAAATAAAATAAATATAGCTTGATGATCACAGACAAAATATTGGAGAATAAGAGCATTCAATTCTTTTTTTAGGAATTCACCACCAAGCTATTTTAATAATCAATAAATCTAAATCTTTGATAAAAATTATGTTATATTTTAGACTGTTTAACTAATTTATTTTAATGGATATTTTAAAAATTTTCGTTAATGTGTTCAAAAATTAAATTCGTTTTCAAAATTTTATTGAAAAATAAGAAATAAATATGTCGAAAATGTAGAGAAAATTTTAAAAATTTAACTTTATTTTATTAAAATTTTACAAATTCTGAAAGTTTTGAAACTTTGAATATATATAGATTTTAGACCCATTGTAAATAAAAAATTTTTAATTAAATTGCAAATCTAGTACAAATTAGACCTATCATAAATACGTGTTATATTTCCTTGCTGATACTTTAAAATAAACAATAATGCCGCTATTTTAATTACAAAAATAATGATAGGTCCGTGAATGCTTGGTTACCATTTATCTTTTAAGCATTACAAATTATAGAGGCCATTCTGATTTAAATTAAAATCGTTTTATATAGCTTAAATATTGTTCCCACTTTAATCCACAATTTAACAGATTTAAAAAAAAGTGTCAATATTTACCAAAATTTTAGAATTCCTAAGGAAAATACTCCCCCCCCCCTCCTTGGATACACCTATGGACTTCAGCTCTAAGAAGCTTATTTGATCGTGGATTATAATTATATATAATATTTTTATAATTAAATATTTACTTAAACATAATATAATATAATACATGGGTATATAGGCCACTTAGACTTAATTTAAGGATTTTAGTGTAAAAGTCGACCAATGTATTTAATGGTCTTTATTTAATTTCTTTTTTTTTTGCTTGAATAATTAATATAAATTATAAATAGGAATCAAAAAGAACATAGTATAAAATCAAAAAAAATGGCCTTCATGATAATTTTTTTGTGTAGTGAAACAATATAAAATTTTAAGGTTATTGTCAATTTTTTGGTTATATAATGTAGATTAATAGGAATGGAATTAATAGAATGTAAAATGTAAACAATGTCCAAGTCATTTTATGTAAAATTTATTTGCAATGAAAAAAAATATATAACATATTTATATTTCTTATTTTAACGATTTTTTTATTTGACTCTCTTTAACAATCATCTATTTTCAAAATTTCGGTCTAAAAGATGTGTTTATCTCCAAAAATAGTTTTCCTAGACTAAACAAAATTTCTACAGGAGGACTTAATATAGGTATGAAATAATGTTTAATAAACAATAAATCTAACTTCGGGAAATCATATAGAGAAATATAACTAATGATGAAAATAATTAACATATAAAAGTAATTGGTTACTTTTGTCACTAAATTTATGAAAACAAAATTCACCTACTTTTATATATAATTTCTAATCCAATTTTAAACTTAACTTTTATCTTGGAATTCACAAATTACCACCTTGTAATTTTTTCACTTTTTTTTATGATCTTAATTATATTACTCCTTAGGGCATGTTGAATTTTCAATAATATAACCTTTCTTTAAAAATATATTTAATATAGTATATGAAGATAATTATCGATATTATTGATAAATTACAAAACAATTATAAAAATATTTATTGGGAACTAATTAATAAATTAAACCAATTATCTGTAATCTAGATACGTTTTTAGACGATTTATTTGTATCTATGTTATAGATCAGTTTCGAGATATTTAATATTATTATAATTCGTTTACCTTTTATATGATAATTATTTTGGCTTAACTGGTTAACAATATTATTTAAATATTGACTTAAATGTTATTATTTTGAGCACTTTTCAATATTCCACAAGTGCTTTTTATTTATTACTTATTTTATTTTAAGAATAAGACGTAACTTGAAATGTTATTCAAATATCTTATTTTATAAATTGTTCATTTTATATTATATTATTAAATAATGATTTTAATTTGTTATATAAAGAAAAGTTCCTAGAAATAAAACATGTATATACTTATTTTTCAAATTTAATTAAATATAATTATATTTCTTTAAGGTACTACCATTTCTACAATCTAAATCCATTTTTAAGCGATTATTAACCTTTCTGTTATAACCGCAGCGTTCTATCCTTTGATTACTATAAGGTTCTAACTCCATCCATTTCACTCGATATTACAGAACAATTTTTCAAAATTATTAGTATTTAAATGGAGCCATTAATACTTAAAGTTTTATTAAAAAATTATTTAATAAATGTAAAGTCCAGAATTAATTTCAAACATTAATTTTGCGATCCGAGTTAGAGGGGATAAAAAAAAGAAGATCATATCTGTTTAATTCTATTTTATTAAAATGAGCAACGTTGAAAGCTACAGCCTCGTGGCCATTTTTTATAGCGACCTCATTTATATGGGGGCTCCGTCCACATACCCCCATTTTGCGGGCCTTCGGCCCACTTTTGCCCGGTCTTCGACCGGGTTCCCTTAAATGGCTTCTTTGATATACATGATTTTTGTTACTTCCTAATTTTTGAAAATAAGTTCAAACGATTTAAATTTTTAGTAAAAAAAAGAATAGTATATTATACGATAATCATATATTTTATTTTTTAAAAATGCACATCTAAAATCATATTTATTACCTATATAAAATAATATTCATTGAAAATATATAATTTATATTAGATTTACAACTATATTGCAAAAATCATACATCACATGTTAAATATAAAAAAATGCATACTCAATATATTAAATCAATTAATTATAAATATAAAATTATTGTAGTTATACAATATTACAGAGAATAAAATTGCTGCACTTTTATAAAATCAGCACCGATCATATTGTAAATTATATTAATAAGATTCTAATAAAAGAATTAAGATAATATATAATTTTTACGTTAATAAATCTCTCATTAACTTTGAACCTTTGCGCAAATATAAAGGAATATCTTCTAGTTCAATCTATGCTAATAGTTCTCGTTCAACTGACATCATTAAAAACGCTTTAATTTTTCTTGGACAATATTAGCTCTCAGCTTTTTATAATTTTTAATTTACTAAATGCTTTCTCGCAATTAACCTGCGTAAATGATAAAGTTAAAATGTATTCATATGCTAAAAATAAATTAGTGTCACTTGTATGCATATTGTATCTTTAAGAATTTCATAAACGCATATTAAACACTTGTTACATTTGTTATCACACTCAGATTTATTATCATATTGTAATATTCCAACTCTTCTTTTGACTCCTCACTTGTACATACGATATTATCGTCTGTTTCATTTAATTCTGCTACCAAATGTTCGAATACACTGGCAAATGAACATAATTCGTTATGAAATTTAACACTCAATATATATGCCAATTGTGCCAGTTTTTCTAAGGCCTTTTCAGAAATACCTTTACTATTCATTTCATCAAAATGTCTTGGATGCAAATATTGCACATTCAAGATAAGCCCTCAATTCGCAGAAAATAATTCCGACAAGCTGTTTATAATTTGATCAATTATAGAACGAAATAGTTTAAACCAATAAAAGTCAATCGATTCTTGAGGACGTTCATCTTGGCATTTGTCACTATATATTCTCTTCCTATTCGATCTTTTTATTTAGCATTTTGTATTCAGATACTTTCCGGGAGCTATAAATATGAAAATGCTTCATTTAAATTAGAAGCCATTTTATTGCTTTATTTTGAATCGATGTAATAATCGATGATACAGAAGATTTAGCATCTTCTTTCATTTTCCATGCTGACAAAGTACCTAATCTTTTAGTTTGAAAATATGACAGTGGCCCCATTATTTTAAAAATTTGCAAATTTATTATAGCTGTACATAGAGTTTAAATTTACATAAATCATCAAGTTTTTGTCTCAAATTATTTATTATAAATTGAAGTGCCTTTATTGTTATTGGGAGCAAGCTCTCTTTTATATCCATCTAAGGGCTTTCACGTGCCCACCACCTTATCTCACCTATTTTTTGCAGCCTTCTCAACTTATTTTGGCCAGATAAATTATTCTGTTTCACCCAAGCATCTATCCTTTTATCTGATTCACCGACCTGGTATTTGATCAATGAATTAAGAACAAAAAAATGTTGGCTATATTATTTCTACAATAAATACTTAGTTTTCACTCTATTCAAACGGAAGCGTTTTCACTTCATTTGAAAAAAAACAAAGAAAAGAACGTGGTAATAATGTGTAGCGTCAAGCGATGTTATGATATATTATGCATTAAAATATAGTATACGACATGACAATTCTCAAGGAATGTGATATTCAAATCATAGAGATATCATTAAAAATAAATAAATGATAAGAGAAAATAATGTGAACATAATAATATTTTTTTCTGATCGGCCTCTATTTTGATATTTCCCACTGATCGGCCTCAAAAATCGGCATTTTCTCGCGGCCTCGTGGGCAAAATGCCCACCTGGTCTTATGGCCAGTCCGCCCCTGGATACTGAAAGTGAAATTGAAGAAATAAATTTGACTGAAAATGCTATAGAGCTAGAAGTAGATTCAGATTTCAGTTCCGGCTAATTAAGATAAGATGTTTATAATTTATTTTAGGCAGAGTGCTATCTGGAAGAGCCCCTACATACCCTGCATTTAACCTTATTCAATGTGAGGTCTTTCGAAAGGAAGGAACGAACAACTAGACGAAGAAGATGGAAAGTCTTTCAAAATATCTTCCAGAATCAAAAACAAAATAAAAGCAATAAATTATTATTTGTTTTATCTTTGTTCTATTATATTAAATAATGTTATAAAAATAATTTAATGCCTGTGATATAATTCCAAAAAAAATACATGTAAATTGTTAGAGAAGATATTATCATTTACATATTTTTTTAGTAAAAGGCTAATAAAGTTAGTTTAAGTATAAAAAAAATTGTTATTGGCACTACATTTCTAGTATTTTTTTAAAAGTATTTGTATTTATATTCAAATACTTTTTATTGAAATGTAATTATAATTATATTCGAACACATTTTTTTTGAAAATTTGCCCAACCCTGAACTTGAAACCCTATAAAAACTAGTAAATGTTAGAATAAATCTATTAGAGATTAGCAGATCCAAACCTCCCGGCGAAAATTTTAAAATAGGAGTTTCGTCCCACAATATATTTTTATGAAAGGAAATGAGGACATAAATTTGTCTAAAATTCTAATATTTATAAAAAAAAATGCGAAATTCTCTCGTGCTTTTGGGCCATGCCAACCTCTTAAATCTATAATAATATTCGCTTTTATTCCATCTTAATTGGCAAATTCAAACGATGTCTTTTTTCAAATTCATAAGAAGGTAAGGCCAATCCTAAAGGAGACCATATATCAAAAATGGTCAATGATTTTAATTTATGTAAAAAAAAATCTTTAAATTTTATTCTTTAAAAAAGTTATTCAAGTTTTATCTACAAATAAACATTTTTAAAAAATTGTAATAATATACATGAATGATAATATATTAAGGATGATAAAGAAAAATATGTTTTTTTTCTAATAAGTAGGCACAGATAAAGAAAGAATTAGTACATCACATCAAGACATTATTTACAATTATTCAAAAATTGTAAGTTTTTTGGGGAAACGTATAGGGGCAGTAGCAATGTCTAGAATATTGTGTAAAATAGTAAGGCATAAAAAAAACTATAGAAAATAACATAATGAGTTGCTAAAATTATATATTATAAAATCTTAAATTAAAATATTTCATTTAGGGAGGTAGGTTAGGATTCTAATTTTTTATAAATTGAAGATATCAAGATGTCGCGATTTTCTATAATAGCAGTGTGCGTTTATAATTAAAGGATTTTTACACCAAAATTTGTCTAGATTAAGGTAATTAAATGGGGGTGGCAAAATTTATTATATGATGCTAAGTGTATAAAAAGTGTATACAACCACATTTAATAATATCCCCACTTTGTAGGTCAGTGGGAAAACCATTCGAGGAAAGGGCTAAGATTTTTTGATTTGTAGCAAAACTGTCGGTAGTAAATTCTGCCGTGATAGAACTGTAATCCTTTTCGAGATCTAAACAATAACAAGACGGTCCAAGCCCCTGTTCTAAAAAACTGAGAGTCTTGGTGTGATTATCATTGAAGTTTGTGTGAGTTGAATTTGAAAAGTTGACAGAAGCTTTGATTAAAGTGGTCCCGTAAGGGCTAAGATTGAGTAATTGATGAGTATTCAAGATCTATATTAGTGTTAACGAAAAAAAGAAGAAGATAAATAAATTTATTAATCATTTTAAGAATAGGATTTACTTAGATAATATTTATTTAATAAAATCAAATAATTATAAAGAGGAGTTTAAAACAGAAATCGGAAAAAATTTAGGAAAACCCTTAACATTTTTTAGGTGCCTGAGCAGAGGTTGATTTAAATGAACCGGTTTCAATAAAGGTGGAATAAAAAGCCACTTACAAATTTTTTTAAAATTAGGATTTACAAACTCTGATTTTGAGAAAGAATAATAATTTTTTTTTACTTGATCATATAAAATGCAACAATGCCTGGTGGATATAAATTTACATGTTTTAAAGGTCGATGCATTGAGATTATTTTCCTGACCTATGTTTCAAAATAAAATTTATAATAGTATTATAATTGAAGGTATTCAAGTCCCAAGGTTCCTTTTTAATTGTTCTACACTTTAAACAAACTTTAATTGTGGTGATTTGTGTATTTTATGCTAAATATTATCAAATGTTTTCTTAATTCGTTAAAAAAAATTTTGTCAAAATGAGTGGCAATATCTTAAAAATGTTTATGATAGCAATTGAAACCTGAACCAATGAGAAAATACTCTTGATCAAGGATAACATTCGATTTATGTTTGAATGGCATAGATTCTAGGCAGTGTTTTTTAAAAAAAATACTTCATTAAAATATAAAATGATAAATTTTCGATATATAATTTTTATATTTAAAATTTGGATTTCGATCCACTTTTAAACAATAAACCTCTGTAAGTAAACTTCTACCCCAAATTTTTTTTAATTCCTTAACGAAAAATGGATTTTAAATATGAAAACTTGAAATCTAGGGTTTTAATAAACCTAAAAAATGTGATATGAGGTTTTGAGCCATATATAGTTTTTATAACCGCATGTCATCTTTCAGGCAGATAATGTCCTTTTCAGGCGTTAATTTAGATGAGAGGAGAACATTATGTTTTTGAAAAAGGACTCTATTATTTAAAAAAAGAAAGATTTTCACAAACTTTGATTGTCTGATTCTTCCTCCCGTAATACATCTCCATTCCAACCATGGTAAATATTTTCGACATGATTTACGAAATTCCCTTTATCAGCTTCTATAACCGATTCTTTGGCCACATTTTTGGAATCGTCGTTACAGTTATTATAGGCAATTTTTTTCATTGTAATTTGATTCTCCGGAACATCAAACGTAGTAAAATCTATCCTGTCTTCTCTGTAACCATTAGTAATTTGTCCAATATCCCCGTTCAAAAGTCTGAAAGCTCCACCCTCTACGTCACTAGGGTTTAAATCGCCTAGAGGAAGACGAGGATTAACGTTCATAGGGGGTAGGTTATCGTAAATAATGTGATTTGTTTTTTGGGGGAGGTTAAGTCGCGGAATTTTGGCGAAAATTTTTTTATCAGCGAAATTTAAAGTATTCGGTTTAGTCGGTCGAATATCGGAGTGTGAATCGATGCAGTTAACAACAGTAAGATTTTCGTGTCGATTAGACATATTTGCGAGTTTACCGGTCAACCTAACATGTTCGTAACGTGATTCATTGACTAACAACGTAGGGCTAAAACAATGCAATGGATCGATGATCTTTGACGAAGTTGGCAGAATTGAAGATTTAGGTTTAAGATCATCTAAAAGCTTGTGAATCAAGAGTGTTAGGCTATTTGCCGAGTGCGTTGAATTGGAATTGATTGGATGGGAAGGGGTAGAAGGTTCGTATTTGTGGTGTAAGGATAAGAGAGAAGAGATAAACTAACGAGTTTTTTTTTAATTTAAAATAAAGGATTATTTAAAGAGAATATTCAAATATTTTCATCAATCAATTGGTTATATTTAAGGAATAAGGAATGAATATACCAAATTATTGGAAGAAGAATAAGATATTATTCAAACTTGATAATTTAAAAAAAAAATTATATGTAAAAAAAACTTGTTCTTGATCAGAAGTCAATCTATCAGTAGACCTTCCGTCATCGAGTAAAATATTCGGGATTTTCGAATCGAATTCAGTATTTATGGAACAACTTTTAGCGGCTTCTTCCATATCGTAGTCCGTCGTATATTCTGAATTCGTGATAGGTGATCTAACAGAAGTTTTCTTTATATTTTGAGGAGTAGGAGACGGGTGAGAGTGAATATTTTTATCTATTCTTTCGTACAAATCTTCTATATCTTTGGGTATCTAGAAAGATTTGTAGATAAAAAAAAATATAAATTATAAACCTAACATTGTGTTAAAAAAGATATCGCCTGTTTTTGAATATTATCACAGTCAATTTTTTTTTAAAGTGAGATATTGACCATATAAAGTTACATTGACCGATAATTGTTTATTTCAATCTTAAATATAGGGTATTCATAACATGAAACAAAAATGTTTTAATAATAAAATAACCAACCTTATAAAATTTATTTTATAATACTACCCTAAAAAATATTAGAATGCTGGTCTTATAAAAAATTCAGCAATATAATATATATATATCCTATAATGAACTATTCAAAAATTTTAGTTTTATTAATTAATATTGATTAAAAATATGAGATATTTAGAAAAAAATGGAAAAAAAACATAATAAACATCTTTTTTCAATTATAAAAAATGGTTTGCTAAATCTCAGCCATAAAGAATTAATAATGATCTAATGAATTTGAATATTTGAGGTCTTATTCTAACCCATTTGAATAAAAGAAACTTAAAAAGGCTATAAATTGATTAAATTATAATATAATTTTTTATAAAAACAAGGCAGACGATATAATTTTTAATAGGATAGACTCCTGGTGGGTGATGAAATACGAAGTGCAATTTCTGGCGTGATAATGAATGGATGAATTAATATGACAATCTTAGTAGTTGGTGGATATCTATACATAGGTAACATTATGACTATCTTTTACTTTTATTTTATAAAAATTAAAATTTTACAATAATACTAATTATGACTTTATTTTTTTAAAGAAACTAATAATTATTTTTTAATTTGAAATTTATTATAGTCTAAGAATCAAGGGTGGCCCGATTAACAATGACGTGGGGTAGAATATATGATATCAAGAATAGTTCCACGAATATTCATCAATATTTCAGAAATTTTTGCCATAGAGATCCCATTTTAAGATTTAAATTATTAGATTCCAATGAGTAAAAAAAAACAACACCATATTTAATCAAAGTACAATTTTTAACAATATTTTAAGGACAAAAAATTTAAGGGGACAAATATTAAACATGAACAGAAGATACAAACATTTAACTTATCTAAAAAAATTAGTTAATTCAAGCACGGACTATCAATTGGATTCGCGAGGGTTGAATGTCGTTCATTTTGATTTTCATACTATCAAAACTTAAATATCTTCAATAATTATTTATAAGACTTATTGATTTTACCCTTTATATATCAAGGCATGTAAGCCTCCATAAGATTTCTAATTACGGCTTCATTACATTATGATAATTTATGACTATCGGCCTATATAAAATCAATATATCCCTAGTAAAATAAATATATAATATTTATTCTCTTCTTACAAAAGCTCTAGGCCTCAGTCGAACAGCTAATTTTCGGTTGAAAAGAGGGTACTTGGTATTAACTTTCCGCAGAAATTTCTGTTTAAAAGCGAAGGAACCACTTAACTCGGCTCCGGAATTTCTATTAAAAGCGGAATCCGATATCATGTCCCAAATTTTGATTCGATCAGTCAAAGAATTGCTGTCCTTCCAATATTTTTTTTCCTTTGCAAAAAATAATTTTATTTTTTGATGTACTGCGCATAAATTGAAAAACGAAATAATAAAGAAAATATGTTATATTTTTTCCAAAAAGAAATCATCAATCAGCTTTCGTTTATAAAATCGCCGGCGAAACTGTAACATTTAACATTTTTAAAAAATAATGTTTATTTACATAAATTAATGGAAATATAATAGGTACCCGGTTTCATTCATTCGTTATAATAATTTTGAAGCCATAAAAATCTGTTAGTGTATGGGTAACAAAAATGGCGTTCTACCTGCTGATTTGTATTGATACATATTTAAATGAACGAATTGATCATATCTCATTGGCGTAAATAAGCTCATCGAGAGTATCATCTCTGTATCACATTGTCAAAAATTCGTGCATCTTAATCGGAGTTAGGAACCTGGACTAAAAGGGGTTCTGGTTCTGATTTCAAATATTTTTGAAAAAAATTCAAAAAGTATGTTCAGGTCCTAATCGCTGAGTAATTAAAAGAGAATTATCAGCGAGATCCCAGGATATATTAAAAAAATCGGGCTTAGTTTCAGAAATAGGATTTGGAATATTTTAGACGCGGGGTTTAAGAACTCACGAGCAAATGTTCTGGGTGATTGGGGCACATCCATTGAACGTTGGGCGGAACGTAGGTCAGAGGGGGCTCCAGACAATCCATGTGAAATAATAGAGGACAGTAATCGCATTGCAACAGCATCTGTTTGGCGCAGCTCCTTGTAAATTTAAAAAATAAATTTCGTATTTAATTAATTTTTTTTTAAAAAAATTTGTATTCGTAAATTGGGTTTTTTGGCGCACAACAAGTCTAGACATTGAATATTCATAAACAAAATTTTATAAGTTTCTTTTTGTAATGAATTATTTTACAAAATAATAGGCTTAATGGTAAGGGAGATTTTTATTTAAAAATTTTCACATTGGGTTAAGGGTCATATCAAGGGATTCTGGTTGAGATGCAAAAATATTCGAATATTGTTTAGTTTCAGCAAAAATCATTTAATAGTAAACGCGTGTTGCGTTAATTAACACAACGTTATTACAACTGCAGTTATAAAAACTAATTTAAGATAGAGCTATAGAGATAATTATTTTATATAATATTTATGAAAAATCAATCATATACATTTTTATCGAATTCACCATTATTATTATAATCCTATCGCATATTTATTTATCTACTCATCGCAAACATAGGTTTTTCAAATTTCCTCATAGCGTTATCATCGTAACGCTTCATATTTATAAATTTATACCTAATTATTGGCTTTATTTTGTAATAACGCTACGTTAAACCGCGTTTACTATAAATGCGGCCTTATTCTTTTTTTTCCTTTGAAATGATCTATTTCCAAGTTTAAGAATATTTATATTCTATTTTAAATAAAGGCCGATTTTTAAAAATAAAATGAATGAAATATCGGCCCAATCCGATAAAAAATAAAAAGAAACCGAAATACTATTTTTTTTACAACAAGAAAATAATTTTAAAATATTAAACATAGGGCACAAAAAAGCCCATATTTTATAAGTTTATATTTGCCATTTTTTGGATAGAAAATATTGACTTTTATATGACATTGGTTAAAAGATGGATGGTAAATAAAAAACAGTAAAAT
Organism: Gordionus sp. m RMFG-2023; assembly: GCF_954871325.1. Classification (NCBI taxonomy): domain Eukaryota; kingdom Metazoa; phylum Nematomorpha; class Gordioida; order Chordodea; family Parachordodidae; genus Gordionus; species Gordionus sp. m RMFG-2023. The sequence continues at coordinate 9,708,755 of NC_088777.1, forward strand.
ATCGAATCCGTTTTGTATACATATCCGGTCAAAAAAATTTGGGGATCGGCACAGCCCTAAATTTGGGAATTGAACAAGTAATTTATCAATTTCAATCATTTCTTTTTTTAAGTTCAGGAGGGGTGAGGGGGGAGAGTTAAAATGGTTTGGCCGGTTCGCTGTGGTCATCAGGATCAACATCTTATAGATAAACAAGTGAGATATAAATGTTAATTTTACTGAAATCTCCTAATGAACTTTTGGTCAAAGTTTAGCAGAGATTTTATAAATTTATTATAGCTACTTTTTTTTTTTTAAACTTCCATAAAATTTTCCTTACCTCTTGCAAACAAAGCACAATTTAGGTGGCAGCGTAACTTGGAATACGTCTGTTTCTGTGGTGACCCGATTGGACTGTGTATTTTGGTGATTATTTCTGGTGTAGCGAGTATGATCTAAACTGCTATTGTTAATACCCGAAAATTTTGAGATTTCCTTGATAGAGGATATGGATTTGTGTCCATTGTTTGGTTCGCTTGATTTGATAGTGGGGTTTGAGTAAGAGCTGTTAAGATTTAAGCTGAATGAGGGTGGAAGACAGTTAGGGTGATGGTCTGTGAGTAAATGAGTGTGGGTGTTGTTGGACGTGGCAAATGGAGTTACATCGTTGTATATAGTTTTAACCTTTGTATAACCTATTTTTTCCAATTTGATTTGAAATAAATTAAGCATTATTATTAGTGTTATATATATATCATATTTTATTTAAATATAATCAATAATAACTTAAGAATTCAGATATAAACATATCGTCAGCCGAGAATAAGACTATTCTATTTCTACTTTTTGTAATTTAACAGGAGAGGAATTAAAGAAAATAAGTTTCCACTGTTTTCACTAAGATGGTTATTGTTTCGGATTTAATTTGATTTATTTTTTAAATATTCCGAATTTGTTAATGTAAATGGAATAGTATAATTATAAAAAATTCATTTATGTAAATAAGTTAATTTTAAAAAGTAGATATAGAATAACCTAATTCTCAGAGGAAGATGCATCAAAAACAGGCATAGAGTTAAATCACGAAAATAAACAATTGAATGCTATTGATAAATCAATAGCATATTAAATTAAAATTCTAAAACAAATATTTGATAAATTATTTCAATTTTGGTAGGAAAAAATATGTATCGACAAATTAGTACCAGGAAAGATGTAAGGGCAAGTGGATAAATTTTTTGGCAATTTAAACTCCGTGGGATTGCTCATTTGAGCTTCTTGTATCAATTTGTCTATTGGTTGTAACAGTGTTTTACATTTGATTTTAACATCCTCTTGGCATATGGATTCATTGCATGGTAATTTATGATAATCCATTTTTTTTTCTTGAAATATTTGTATTGGAATAATATAAATTATAAATTTTATGGATGATGTTTAAATTTTAAAAATGCTAATAAACATTCTTGTATTTAAAATGACATAAAATGTCGAAAAATAACTATATCATTATGGAATATTTTATCAATTCCATTTATAATAGAGATTCATCATTGGGTGATTCCATATAAAATAGGCCAACAATTTGACATACCTTATTTTTAAATTAGTAAAACTTGGTGATTATATATGTTGTAAAATTAACATAAATTAAAATAAACTCTAAAATAAATGAATATTGAGTTATGGGCTCTCAAAGTCCAATGCATGTGAGGTTTAAAGAATCATAAATTACTCTATAAACATTTGGTCCAAATTTATAAATGGAAATATCATTTTGTAGCCCTAAAACTTATTTTGAAAAAGAATTTAAAAGTTTATGATCAGTGTCATTGTATTTCAGGTAAAACAATCACTATGAGTAGCCAATATCCAAAAATCGAGATGCACTGTTACATAGCTGATAGCAAAGATCAACCTGGCTCAGCCAAAAGTCTGGCCACAGGCTGGGTAGGGCAAATTTTAAAAAAATTTCAATGGGCCAGGCAATTTACATAAAATTTGTGGTTCAACAATTTATGCATATAAAATGAGGCAAGTCCTCAAAAATTTCTTTTTCGTAAAATTATTAGACCAGCCTGAGCATTGAAATTTCGATATCTTTTTTTTTGAATTTTAAAGCTAATATTTTGTTTATTATAATATTGCTCATTTTAAAAGCTGTTTAGCTAAAATAATATATCTCAAATTAATATAGCAAATTCACAAAAAAATTAACTTATGATATGATCCAATTACAAATACGCAATACATATATCAAATACCATTGATTTAGAAATGGTGATTGTAGAAAAAAATATGTAGCCATATAAGAAGAGATATAAGAGCCTTGATTGACATTGAAAAAAAATATGAATCTGCAGAAAAATTGTACAAAATTGGTTAACATCCAAGTTAGACTTTTCATAAAACTCTAATGGGCCAGGAAAAAAAATTTAACAGGATTTATGCAAAGGATAAGGCTTTGCAGATCCCCTAACTGATATCATACCTAAACCAATATTATAAATGGAAAATATTTTTTTTAAATGCAAATATATAATTCATGAATATTACTTTTTTTATTTATCATTTATAATTAATTTATGAAATTCATATAACTACATTTAGAAAGTAAATAGATTAAAAGCTTTTATCAGTTTAAAAATTTTTATACAATATTTTTTATAAATTCATAGCATAATGTTGTATAAATTTAAGAAAAGTTAATTATTGGTTTTGAATATTTGTCATTGGTATAAGTCACAATTTAGAGTATTGGCCATCTATTCTGACCAATTAATAACAGGCATATTCAGCCAAAAAATAAATTTCTAAACTGACAAGAAAGAAAATAAAGATAATTCTTTCTCTATATCTTTTAACTTAATTTATATTTCTTTTACAGATTTTTGTGTGAGTATGATAAATAAATATATAAAAAATAGATAATATTATAAATTACACCAACCAAAATGTGATATCAGTGCTTCTCTGATTTTTAAGATTATTCATATATAAATTATAATCATAATTTTAACAATATAATGTTATCAAATATTATGTTATAAAATAAAAATAAAAATGATAAATATTCCATAATATTATTATTTTTCAATAGATAAAAGAATTCTAATTATTGCTAAAGCAATTTTAATAATAATTTAAGGTTTTTCTATTTATATATAGTTCGTAAGTAAAGCATAATAAAATAATTCAAGCTTTTAAACCTAATTCTTGATAGAATGAATTTTCTTTGTTTTTATAATTTTGGTAAGTATCACCAAATATTTTTGAATATTCTGAATTATGATCCGGAAAACATAATTCTGGAAAAAATACTTCTTTATATATGGGGAAATGTTCTGAAGATTTATTGGCATTGTTACTATTGTCAAGATTATTGTTCATTAAATTTTGATTTATAGCATTATTATTATTATATAAATTAGGCAATGGTAAATTATTTTTACCATGCAAATTTTTATTTATTTGATGGGATGCAAGATTATTTTTAACACTATTTGCAGTAATAATATTGTTTGTCATAATAGTAAAATTTGGTTTGGAATTAATGATATTGTTTGGTGGTGTTCTTGGCCTAATTTTATTATAGCTATCCTTGTTGTCACATATTCCTTTTTTAGAAAGTTTAATATTGCCAAGTTTATCAAAAGTGTTTACATCAAAATTCAAATCATTTTGATTATTAATATTATTGTTGCTTTTATTGGGTAAATTTGAATATGTACTAAGCTTTGATTTAAGAAGAGTGCTTTTTAACAACTCCTATTATTGAAAAAAAAATGTAAAAATATTTTTTTATTTCTCATATAAATAAAATCGTAGAATTCATTAAAAATATATATTATTTATTAAATTAAACATCAAACTATTAAACAATAATTTATAGAAAGTGAGAATAAAAATGCATACTGATTGAGCTTTGCATTTTCTACACATCCAAAATCCTTTTGGCACTGTTTCCTCAGAAAAAGGTGGATCGCTTATAAAAATGTAAGCATAAAAATAAATATTAAAATATTTACTAGCATTGTAAATGAAAAGATACAGGGCATTTATCACAGCAAATTAAATCTCCACCTTCAAAACAACTATCACAATATTCATGATTATTTGCTTTTGGTTTTCTATAGCCATAGTTAGATATTCCACCCTTTTTATCCTTCTTTATATCATAATTAGGTGGAGCTATTATCCTTTGTATTTCCTATTTAATAGTATATTTTCTGAAATAGTTTTATTAAATATTCAAATACTTCCATAAGTCCGCCTGTTGTATCCAAGTCATAAACAACATTTGGAGATTTATAAGAAGTGGCAAATTCCATTGCTATTTCATGAGTTGATTTGGAATAATAACAGATATAAAATATATAATGAGTTGAAGCAATACGCTGAATTAATATGAAAATTTATTTTAATTAAGCCATATTGAGCATATTCTATATTTCAAGAAAATTTCAAATAATAGAAGAAAATTTATTTTTTGACCTGACCAGGCACCCTTTTCGGGCGTTTATTTGTAGAAACCTATACTATAACAATTATAAAGCTATTTTATGTAGCAATTATTCTTAAATAGATCTTCATAATGATATTTTATTTAAGTTTACTTACTTTTTTACTATTTTATATCGTATTAATACTTCCATCTATTTAATATTATTCATATAAATGGTTAGAATTATAGTCAGCACTCTTAATTCCAGTGTTCCACTTCTACCATTTATTAAGTCCTCCAAATATCGGATAGTGCTTTAGAACACTTTGGGAAATAGATATCTAACGAAAACATGATAAAACACTTAATTTTAGTGGTATTTTTAATATTTTATTTTTAAATAAAAGATTAGAGATATTTAGGCTTCTTAGTATAATAAATGTACAAATCATTGGTTTACCACTGTAGTAATACCAACTACTAAATTATAAACAATACGACTACTAATTTATATTTAAATTAATTTTTAACATCAAACTTTTTTATTATTATTTTTCGAATGTTCGATTCTGTTTTAATATACAATATACATAAATAATCATTTATTAATTTATTACATTTCCTTCAAACAATTTAAAGTTAGATTTCTTCAATAAACCTCTTGGTAGGTTTACGGTTTCTTGATGAGCAACGTAATGTGGTATTTGTATTTGTGTTTGTATTTGCTTCATTCACTGGCACAACCATTTCTGTAACTTCCAAAGAACTTTCATGATTTGGGATAACTAAACGATTTCTTAACTGATCTGCATGCTTCCGTAATGTTTTCCCGGAAGATTCAACAATATAAGAATAAAGTCCTATTCTTTCTTTAATTACTCCCTCTCTCCAACCATTGGTATTTTCATTATTTAACCATATAGGTTGTGAGATTTCAAATTCTCTTTCCTTTGAATGTAAATCATGATGAAGGCTTTGTTTATCATTAGCTCTTACTATTTCGTGTTCGGCATTTGGTCGGATCCAATCCAGACTTGTTTTCAATTGCCTCCCAAACATAATTTTAGCAGGAGATCTCCCTGTGGAACTATGCTCTCCCAATCGGTAGGTTGTTAAAACCTGTGTCATAGCTTCTTCGGGATCGCTAATTGAATCTCTCGTTGCATAATACCGAGCTTTCAAAGTTCGTACAGTACGTTCAGCTAATCCGTTAGTTTTTGGATGATAGGGTGCTGAACGTATATGACGTATGTTATTTAAATCACAATACCTACGGAATTCCCCAGATAAGAATTGTGGTCCATTGTCTGACACAATGTACTTGGGTATTCCAAACCTAGCAAACCATTTTTTTAGTCTTTTTATCATAGCATCAGCAGAGGTATTTTGCATTAGATCAACTTCTAACCATTTGGAATAGGAATCGACACCTATTAGCCAGTATCGCGAATCTACTGGTCCAGCAAAATCAATATGGATTCGCTCCCAAGGTTCCTTTCCAACAGTCCAAGAATATAGAGGTACTTCTTGAATACTAGGTCTATTTTTCTGGCATCCAGAACATATTTTGATAAAATTTTCTATATCAACATCACATCTGGGCCACCAGCAATACAATCTAAAAATAGATTTCATTACATTTTCCCCAGGATGTCCCCGGTGAATCATTCCTAACACTGCATTTCTTAATTATTAGGAATAACCAATCTCCCATTCCATTCTATAATATCACGATCGACAGAAAACTCTTCCCGTCGATTATAAAAATTAACTATTTCTTTATCTTTATAACGATCAAAGTTTCGCCAACTTTGCTGAATATGTATGGCTACTTTTTTTAATATTAAATCTTGCTTCGACTCTTTTCGTAGAATATTTTCTGATAATTGCATATCATCCAAATTAATACTTCGAATATCCAAAGCATGTTTAGAATCTTGATTCTCTTCCGTGTCTAATATTGGAAGCCTTGATAATGCGTCGGCGATTACATTTTTATTACCAGGTCTATATTCTATTGTAAAATCATAAGAAGCCATCTTCCAGGCCCAACGTGTCAAACGATTATTAGAAATTTTAGGTAAATCGCGTTTCTCCCCAAATAATCGCTCTAATGGTTTATGATCAGTTCGAAGTAAAAATTTTCTACCATAAATAAATGAATGAAATTTTTCAATACCAAATAAAAGTGCTCGAGCTTCTTTATCAATCGGAGCGTAGTGTTTTTCTGATTCTAATAAAGTACGTGACGCGAACGAAATAGGTTTTGTCCTTCCGTCTACTAATTGATGTAACAACACAGCCCCTAATCCTGAATCAGATGCGTCGCATTCCAAAATTATAGGCAACTGCGCGTTATAAGGAATTAACGTTTCCTCGGATGACAATAATTTCTTAACCTCATCGAAGGAATTTTGTTCATCATTTGACCACTACCAAGGTACTTTCACGCTCGTTAATCTATGTAGTAGCGCCGCTTTAGAATGTAGATTGCGAATAAAACGTTCATGATAATTAACTAGTCCTAGAAAAGATCTAAGTTGTTGTATATTTTTAGGTTTTGGTGCATTTCGGATAGCCTTCACCTTTTCCGGGTTAGGATGTATACCGAATTTATCAATTATCACTCCTAAAAATGAAACCGATTTTTGTAAAAATTTCACTTTTGTTAATTTCGCCTTAAGACCTGCTGCTTGTAATCTGTCTAACACTATTCGCAAATTATTTAAGTGCTCCTCATCATTTCGACCAGAAATAATTACGTCATCTAAATAGACACCAGTCATTTGGCAATCTTTTAGTAACTCATCCATATATCTTTGAAATATAGCTGGTGCACTTGCCAATCCAAATGGCAATCGTCGGTAACGGAAATAGCCCTTATGAGTCACTATCGTTAGTAGTTCCTGGGATTCCAATTCTACTTCCATCTGTAAATACGCATCTTTCAGATCTATCACGGTAAATTTATCACCACCTTGGATTTTCTCTAATAAATCGTCTAAGGTAGGAATAACATGATGGTCATATAATAAACACGGATTGAGTGTAACTTTGAAATCAGCACAAATTCGAATATCGCCATTACTCTTGCGTACATTTACGGTTGGCGTTGACCACTGTACCCTGGTTATAGTCGAATCAATCTTTTCAATAATTCCTGCAGCTACTAATCGGTCTAATTCCATTTCAATTGCTTTGCGAAGTGGAAATGGTACCCTACGGGCTGGAAACGATCTTGGTACAGCGGTATCCTTTAAATGTATTCGCACTGCAAAATTACGTATATATCCCATCCAGCGTCTACATGACAAGATTTTCACTGGATGCAAACCCCCTTCAGAAACCTTTGCCTACCCCCTAAAAAATTTTCGCCGCCTTCGGCGGCGGTGTCTGTCTATTATTATTTTCACCTTTTTAATTTATTGATACTCTTTTTAGATAATTTATCTTAAATTAATCCATCTCTACTATCAACTATCAATATTTTGTGAATATACAGAATTTATTTTTTAGATAATGAATTCAATTAAAACCTCCATTATTTACAATGAATTAATTATTATGGCATTATGAGCTTGCTGAAATATCAACCTTTTAAATTACATTTAAAAGGATAGCAGAAAGTTTTATTTGGAAAACAATGTGTATGATTGTTGTCAATATATAGATTTGGTCGATGAATTGTATTATAATAATTCTATAATAAAAGTATTAATTTTTACAGCAATAAATTTTGTATTTCAAAATTTAATAGATAAGCCCCCAAAAAATTTATCCTACCCCCATTATAGCAGCCTAACCCCTACCCCCCTCAAAAAAATAGGATGCAAACTGTTCCTACCCCTCCCGCTCATGTAGACGCTGATCCCATCCTCGTCGCCATTTGTAGTAATACCAACTACTAAATTATAAACAATACGACTACTAATTTATATTTAAATTAATTTTTAACATCAAACTTTTTTATTATTATTTTTCGAATGTTCGATTCTGTTTAATATACAATATACATAAATAATCATTTATTAATTTATTACAACCACCTAACAACTACTATCAATATATCCAATCGAACTCTATCTAATTAAATCGATCAAAGCCAGGTCAAATATTATATAGAAAGATGGAATCTATCTATCATAAATTTGGGTTTACCACCTAACACCTAATATTAATTTTTTTTATCAAATAAAATATGGCAGGCATTGTGTTAATATATTCATTTAAATTAATTTATACCGTAAAGTAACCTATTAATTTGTCGGCTGATTTTTTATTATTTCTTTTATTTTACATTATAATATTGTCTATTAACTTAATAGTTTCTTTTATTATTTTGTTAACACTTTGATCGATTAACTTAAAATTGATATCGTTGATAAATGATTGTTTTTATTATTTTATATTAACATGTTAAATAAATATCATATATAAAGGGTAAAAAAAACAAGGATGTCAAAAATTGGATGCTCAATATGAAATTTACTTTTACTAATTTCTTTGTTCAGATTTATTTTAGTAAATTGATATTATCATACATGAATTAAATTGTCTATCAAGTATAACATTTATACATCTCAATCAGCGTCTACATGACAGGATTTTCACTGGATGCAAACCCCCTTAAAAACCTTTGCCTACCCCCTAAAAATAATCCACCGCCTTGACGGCAGTGTCTCTTTATTATTATTTTCACCTTTATAATTATATTGATACTCTTTTCAGAAATTTTATAAGGATAACTTAAATTAATCTATCTCTACTACCAACTATCGATATTTTGTGAATATAAAGAATTTATTTTTTAGATAATAAATTCAATTATAACCTCCATTATTTACAATGAATTAATTATTATGGCATTATGAGCTTGCTGATTTGGGAAACAATGTGTATGATTGTTTGCAATATATAGATTTGGTCAATAATTGTATTATAATAATTCTATAATAAAAGTATTAATTTTTACAGCAATAAATTGTGTCCTATTTCATCTCAAAATTTAATAGATAACCCCCCAAAAAATTTATCCTACCTCCATTAAAGCATCCTACCCACTACCCCCACAAAAAATAGGATGCAAACTGTTCCTACCCCTCCCGCTCATGTAGACGCTGATCTCAATCTATTCTCACTTATATTTAACATTGAAGGAGCTAGTGGCCCTTCCTTAGTTTGTCTGTATAGTCCTTACACAAAAATATTTGTCACCTTTTTGTAAACTCGAAATATATATATATATAATCACAGGAAAGACAATTTCTTTATTTTTTGAGTCTTGGATATTTTTCTATGTTTAAAATATATAAATATTTCGGATTCATAGATTACATTAAAAGTCCAATCAATCTTTTATCATTGACTTTTTTTAGAAAAATTGCAGGCCTGGGCTAGTTAATCAAAATTTGGTTAATTTTTAAAAATCTTTGCTAATCGCATAGAAGTTTTTTAAAATATAAATCGTATGTTGGCAAGATTTAATTTTTTATATAAAATCTAATATTTAAAATGACAAATTATGTTAACAATTAGTGGCTAATATTTGGATGTCTGTTAGATTTAGTAAATAGTAAATGATAATACGGATTGAAGATCATTTTTAGATAATTTGTATCTTGATTTAAATTTATATTCTAATGTAAGAAATTTTTGTTCAATTAAGTTATAACATACGCCGTCCACGTTAACTCATCAATTCAAATTCCCAGCGCCTACATGATGAAAAAATTAATTGTTGGCAAACTGAAAATCTACTTCTACACTCTTAAAAAAATTTGTAGGCTTCAACGAATTCTTTCAGTCATTATCTTAAAGTAAATAGAGAAATGTTAATAAAATATATTCCATACGATATTATTCACAAATGACTTTCCTACTGATGAATGATTATCTTATAAAAGGCAAAATTAGGAATAAATTTTTAGAGAATGTAACAGGGGTCTTGATGGGTAGATTGTCTCATAAAATTGCCCCATTTAAGGAATCACTCGCCTTACATACTAGAAAAACCCTAAGGCTCCCCTAGTACGATTATCTCCTAAGTCCTCGCTTTCTCCCCTTCTCTTTATTCATTTACAACAGCCTGTGGCCCCTACACTTTCTGAGAGATGGAAGCAGAATACCCCCCTGAAAAGTGCACCCCCACCCTCCTTTGAAAAATTAAATTATTTTTTGACACCCATGGATTTCAAAAGTAATTTTTATTGCATCATTTAGCATATAATGTAAATAAAATGTAAAAAAATATATACTTTAAAAATATTATTTTAATAATTTTGAGAATTAGGGAAATAGAAAGCGAAAGAATTTATAATTTCATTAATATTAAATTGTTTAAATAAATTATTTCCCATTGATATTAAGAAATGGATCTTTCATGGTACTACGAAGTCTTGTTTTAATTAATTTAATTTTACTCATGACCCTTTCGGCAGTACATGAAGTAGTAGGAAGGGTTGATAAATATTTATATAAAATTGTTAAATTAGGGAAAGCAGAATCTAAGAATAGACGATAAGGTAAAATAAACGAATAGTTTTTACAGTCTGAATCATAAGTCTCAGAAATATTATCATCAGAAGTAGAATGTATTAAAAAAAAATTTTAAATAAATAAATTTACAATTCTCAGAATCGGACAAATCTTTAGATTCTTTAACCTCTAGGTCATAGGTATTAATTACATTCCCCGTTTTAGCCATCTTATTATAACATAAGTATAAACAATTAAATATTTAATAAAAAATTTACTTTGCTATTCATCCAATTTTTAAAAATATTCTTAAAAGCTACTATTTTAAAGCTTTTCTTTATATCGTTAAAATTAAGCCTACCATATCTTTTTCTAATGTGGTCTGTATCTGTCCATTTATCATTCTTATATTATGACATGTGCAATTTAATTAAGCATTTATATTTTTTTGGGGGTTAATATTTTTGGGCATATTTTGAAATTGGGAAAATAATTTTATGACAATAAATCTCGGAAACCTAATTTGCTAAACATCTATCAAAATTTATTAAAATACAATAATAAGAACTCCCACTTTTAATTTAATATGTATTAACGGAATTACGAGATCGAGTCCGATATCATAAACCACACTTGGTAATGGATGAGTATAGTAAAGAAATAAAAGAATTTATAGTGCCAATCGCTAATAGTAACTATTTTATTTTGAAACATTTATTTTTGGCATCATATAATTGGAAATATTTATGAAAGGATAAAGTGCGCAGTACAAGAATACTATAGTTTAAAGGTAGTGCCCATTAAGACTAAGTTAATGGTGAACAGACTTATTAATATATATGCGTTGAGTTCATTATTTACTAAAAGTGATATCTGGATTGGGCCAATATCTATAGTCTGGTGAGTACTTATTATTTATTAATACATCAGTTTTGCCATTCGCTAACCAAAAACAGTGTTATGAATTAAATAAAAACTATAACATTACTCATTAGACTGTCTTATCGAATTTTAAATCTAAGTTAAAGAAAGGTTTTATCCTATTCAATATATTTAAAATGTTATGATTATTCGATCTTTATAGATATTTCCTCTATGGTTACTTTTTTTCCTTTTTTTTATTTAGTTCTACTTATTAAAAATTTCTTTCATAATATTTAAAACACTATAGAAATAAAAATAAAATTTCATACTTGTGTTCCCAAAAGGGGTTCATAATTATATCTAAAGATTTTTATTTGAGTTTTCTGATGTATATAATTATTTGGCTTCGTTGGTAAAATGCCGAATTTTCTACCAAGAATTATTAAAAACTTATCGGTTATTGGCGAAAAATGCTCGTTTGTGGACATGACTATTGAAATAAAAGTATTGTTGTTGAGATTTTTATATTTATTGATCTTTTTTGTTTCTGTTGAGTTAGCGGTAGGATGTTGATGTTTTAGGGGAATGATGTGTAATCTCATATAAATGATTTGCCGAGGGCCCAAGATGTAGTTGTCCCATCATCAGATCATCAGATCTTAAGACATCAACGTGAGATAAATTTGTGAGTTCAAGATGATTCGGATGTAGGCGGCTGTTAAACCTCGATATTGTATGATTCATTGCTGTGTGGTGCTGGTGTCGTACTTGATTGTATATATGATTGAGACCATGCTTACCCTTTGAATTCTACTGGTAATTTGCATTTAATATAAGCATGTGGTTGTACGATATCACAACCTAGACGTAAATTAATGGCAAATCTCAATTTTTCCTCTGATATGAGATTACCAAGGTTACAACTAGGAAGTGATTATAAACATTCATAACCACCAAGTCTGTCAGCTGATTGAAGGAGGTGAATATAATTTAGAGTGGATTTATCGACATATCGGTTTGGTATTTCAATATTAAAGGTGTGAAAAATATTTTTATGAGTTGAGTGATACTAAGTGTTAAAAGGTATTTTTGCCTCCAATTTGTTGTTTATGTCAACTAACGATCGGTGGGGTATATGAAGCTTAAAATCATTGAGTTGTTTGTTAATCTGGAACTCGAAATAATTACGAAGTAAAAAAATTTAAAAAACGATATAAATACATATGGTTGCAATGCTGCTTATTTATTGGATCCCCAATTCCAAGGGGAGCATCTTATTAGTAGTGAGCTAAATGAAGCATGTGATATGGAATATAACCTGGTTAAATATGGTCAAATACTCTCAAGAATTATGAAGGAAAAAATTAATGTTTGAAAAAAGAATAAACAATATAAATACATATCATCACAATGTTTCTTATTTATTGAATCCCCAATATCAAGGGGAGCATCTCGGTGTATTACCCCTCGTTAAATACTCAAATATACTGAAGAAAAAATATTAAAATATGTTTGAAAAAAGGAAAAGCAATATAAATACATGTGATCACAATGCTACTTATTGGATCCCTAATATCATAGATTAGTAGTAAGTTATATGAAGCATGTGATATAATACTAGAATAAAATATTTCAAGTGATATTGTAAATTTTAGAAGTAAAAGCTGCATATTTAATAGCAAAATATACGGAAAGCAGTCACTTCCAGGAACAATCAGATTTCGGCCTCAAATTGGTAGAAAGAACTTTGTTCACCTATCCTTTTACTAACAAAGTTCTACTTCTTCTTCAGAAAGAAATTGGTAGATTTGTGTTAATATTCATATGAAAAACAAAAATAGATTGAAGACAACAAGAAAATTGATTAAAATATTTAATAAAATGATAATATAGAATATGAATCAGAACAAGAATCTGTCACAGAGAGGGAAACATTAAATATAGAATGACAATGAGATTTAAAAATATTATAAAATTATTATTAGAGATTCACTTTACTATTATATACAAAATAAAGTTGATATAGTCCTTGAAAACATTTATTTAAAATTTATCATATTTGATTGGTTAAATACCGATCGACCGAATCGTATTTGACTGGGCAAATACACAACCCTGAAAAATATTACTATGCGATGACGAGTGACTTGATTGTATAAAAGTTCGAGGAAAGAATTTGATCATTTTTTTAAATTAAAAATAAGGGTTTTGAAAATATTAATTGGAATAGGAGCTCTTTAAAAAAGATACCCCAACAATGAGCCCAGGCGCGTACGCAGGAATTTGGTCTGGGGGGGGGGGGATAATAAAATTTTTTAAGAAATATTATTGTTTTTTAAAAATATCAAGCATAAATTTATTAGGACTAATAACTATTTCTAATACACAATTTTAAATTTATGTGAATTATAAAAAAATTATATGTAAAGAATCACTTAAATGACCCAAAATAGAAATTTGATTTTTTTGAGCCTTTACACAAAAAATTTCTTAGGAATAATTGCATTTTGTATGTAATATATTTACAATGTAAAATCCAATCTTCGTTGTGATTGAGCTGATTTTTCAATTATCTCATCCTTGCTTGTCGTCAAATGCCTATGAATATTCAAACCTTTCCATCTACTTTCAGATGTTGTACTTCTTGGTATGTTTTTCAGAGACCTCTGGGGAGTATTTTAATTTTTTAAATATACTAGGGCTGGGCCCGAAATTTAAAAAAAAAACACCCAAGCCGGGCCTGAATTATTTTAAAAAAACACCCAATTCGGGCTGTATTTTTTAAAACAGCCTATATTTGAAATCGTTATTATTAGCTATAATCAAAAATAAATAAAATTTATTTTAAAAAAATCCGAGCCGGGCCTGAAAATTTTATTTTAAAAAAAGCCGGGCGGGCCTGAAAATTTTTTAAAAAAAACCCAGGCCAGGCCGTAAAAAATCTTTAAAAAAAATCCAGGCCGTGCCCTGCAAATGGTACTTCTGCAGGCCTCTGTTATTCTTCTTTAAAAAGAGAGTGTTCTCTCATTAGCTAATGGGAAGAGTTTATAAACCCTTTTAATACATTGGGAATTTAATCTAAAATGTGTTTGAAATAATGCAGAGCATCCATAGCATTTTGGGACTATATCAACCATAGTTAATCTTTTAGACATAGTTATTCAGCTAGTAAGGCATCAAGATACTTTAACAACTTCATAATAAAAATCTAACAAATATTTTTTTCCCATCACCATCTGAAAAAGGTTGGGAACGCTTTTGTGGAATTAATATTTGCAGATTTGTAAGTGCTGCATGATGAATTAAAAATTCATTTATTTGGGTTATAAATGTATCTGTATTTAAGATATACTCTTCTACTGATCCTATATTAATGTTTTAACGATGAGCTTGCCTTGCTATAAGTCGTGGGAGACAAATATTAAACACGTATAGCTCTGCTTTTGACTCAACAATAAAATATGAAATTCTTCATCAACTTTAGCCCTAATTTCCTTGAGTTCTGATAAAATGCTCTCCGCTATTCTCATCTTCTTAATCAAGTCAATTTCATGTTTTTGAAAAGTAATACATAAAATAGTTGTATAATTAAATAATACATTCTAATGAGAAATAAAATTTGGAATAAGTATTGAATCCAATAATTTTCTTGCTTCTGAGGAAATATTTCTTTCAGGTCATTGTGATATTTCAGTAATAGAATTAATAATCGGCTCTTCTAACTCCATAAAAGCTGTTACTGCTTGATGGCAGATACTTTATCTCGTTGGACAAGGTTGCAATTTCTTTCTCCCTGTTGGACAATTTCAGAAATAATTATTATTTGACTAGAAATTTAGATAAATAATACGCCACTAAAATTTGAAAATAATAGGTAAATTACGCCAAGGAAAACTTGAAATCGAAATTAATTGATAAAATAACTTAGTAGATGAATGTGTGTTAAATAAATTGTAATTAAATATATATTGAGATAGGAATAAATATTAACAAATATAAATTAATATAAACAATAATATTTTTGAAAAATATATCCGGCATCTGCATTTTTTGGCTTTGGGGGGGATTTGTCCCCCTGCCCCCCCCCCGCTGCGTACGCCAATGAATGAGCCTCGACTAATATAAGGGAGAGAAATTTATGAATAAAACGAAAACAATAGTTATTATTTTTTGTTATGAAATGGATTTAACCAACGATTTCTTAAAATAAAAAGATTATTTATTTTTTGTTACAGGAATAAACGAAGCGAAGAGAATGAGCAAAAGAACAGGCCCTGATATATTCCAAAGCTTACATTCGGTATTAATATGATAAATATCCCTTTTCGACATTTTTATCTAAAGTCGATATGGAGAATGGTATTGGTCAAGCTATAGATGCTGGATTGTCTGGAATATATTTTTTTAAAGATTTTTATTCTAATAATGTAATTTTATATATCGGGGAGATCAGGGTAGATTGAGACACTTACGTTCAAACCTGAATATATTCAATAGACTAATCTGAATAAAGAAAATTGATTGGGCTATTTGTTATAAAAATTATACTTTTTTAGACCAATTAAATTAAAAAAATTTATTTTTGGCCCAATTATATACCATACTTTGTGGTACGTTGGTATATTTATATGTGATAGTTGGTTCACAATAAGATAGAGTTCTAGACAAAATAATAGGTCTTACTATAAGACCAAAGACTAACCATTTGGATTTTATTGATAAATTATAATACATAACAATTAAGTATTTAAAAAATAATTTCACAAATTTTAGGAAATTTAATATATTTTTGCAAAAATAAAAATAGAAAAAAAAAATTAAGAAATTTTAAGCATAGTGAAAAATAAATATTTAGACACAATTATTACATATAAAAAAATTATCTTTGCCATAACTATCATGTGCCAACTTTATTTACTCCTATCAGGCGCGTAGCCAGGAATTTTCCATGGGGGGAGGGGGGTAATTTTTTATTATATTGAAATAATTTTTTTTGGAGCATTAAAAATTTATTAGAACTAATCATCATATAAAATTTATTAGAACCAATCATATTTGTAAATATGATAATTCCGAAACAAAATGATAAAATATTGGAAAATACAAAATATTAAGAGCGAATATAATACGGTTAAAAAATATTATAGCTATATAAACCGGATATAAATCACAATAAAATATAAAATAAAATTCGTTCATAAATGAAATCTTAATCCTCTTTGTCATTGATTTTTATTAATTTATTCTGTGTAGATCTCGATGTATAAAGCTATTCAATTCAATCAATTTTAAGATGTCATAATTTTGATATAGGTTTTTATTCTCTGTAATGAAGGAAAAGTTATCTAATTTGTGTTGATATCATTGTCATAAAGTAATTTCAATATATTTGGATAACTTAAAATATATTTTAAAGTATGCAATGCTTCCACTGTATTTTTTACGATTATCTATAAAAATGAATCTTTCATACCATTTAAATTTTGAAATTAATTGGCCTTCAGATACATTTATTACAATAAATAAAATTTAGCTAAATATTTAATTTTTCAATATCAAGATTTAATATATCCTCAGATTAAGGGAGTTGTAAAATGTATTATTTGTAAATTTAATAGGGCCAAATGATAAATCACAAATTGTTCATTGATTTGAGTCAATAAAAAGTGGAATAAAAATGATCATTTTATAATAACCCTCCAATGAGTCCACGTTAATATTAGAAGGATTTGATTGTCAGTGAGAGTCGAGACTTCTAAGTCTCAAAATATTCGCTTTCATATCAACAATCACATAAATCTCGATAAATTCCTGGTCTTTACCTCTTGGTTCTCTAAGTTTTAATAATAATATTTGCTATTTTCTAAACTTCAGCCAACTCTATTTTTTTTAAATTGTTGTGCAATAAATAATTTATTAATGCATTTATATGAAAAAAAAACCGGACTCGTATTTAATAAAGTATCCGTTTCATATAAAATATCTGTTTCAGGTGATTCTGATATTTCTCCAAAAGCAAACAAAATAGGCACTTCTAAATCCAATGATATAACAGTTTTATATCGAAGGCTATATCTTGTAGTGCAGGCTTTTTCCAGTTTCTTTTTCTCTCTAGCACAAGAAGTTCCAGGAAAAAATTTATTTAGCAAACTCAGTTTATTTGGATATCTGAACATTTCATACAATCTAGAAATTATCTTTATTTGTAAAAATAGATCAAATAGAATTTTTTTGGTTGATAAAATTTTATTATATCCATCAGTGTTTAAGGTTTAAAAAATATAAGGAAATTTACATTAAATTTTCGTGGGATTAAATATTAATATTCAAAAAATAAATATTTAAATGAATTTTAACTTTTTTTGCTAATTTTCAGAATAGAATAAACTTATTTGAAATAGAATATTTTAATTAATACTCCATTAATCCCTTTAATATTTTTCAATAATTCTTGCTACGTGGAGGGGGGGGGGGGGGTGGTAGATTTCCCCCCTCTCTCATCCTACCATCTTACTGCGCGCCTGAGCTCTTTTATATTTTTTCAAGAAATTTTGCTATTGGCTTGCTACACGCCTGATTCTTATGCATTACATAATAAAATAAATAATACAAATAATAAAAAATATATTCTAAGAACATATTTATAAATGTAAAATTATAAAAGTCTAGTGCAATAGAATATTAGATTGGATAATTTGGGATTAGTTATCATGAAAATATGTTTACTTTAATTATATTATACATAAAAATTATTGCGATATATTGATTTCACCCATATGTGGAAAGTTTAAACAGCTAAGATAAGGTGATATAGCTTAAGAATAGACGATTAATATCCGATTATTTGTCATAAAGACAAATTTATTTTATTTAAGTATATATATTATTGCAATCTAATAATTATAAACTATAATTTTATAGCCAATATTTAAATCTTTATTTTAAAATATAAAAAATATTCCAAATATTTTTAGATATACTCCAATATGGGTAGGGATTAAAATATTAGAGAGATATGGGTTATATAAAAGTTAAATAATATAATAGCGATTTATCATTAACTTGTATATTGAGCATAATTTAAATTGAAAACTTTTAATAAGTTTAAGTATAATTTTAATAAATGTTGTAGAATTAGGCTAGAAAATAGTTTTATTACACCCTTAGTTGTTCATTGTTCACTGAAAAATACTTAATTAAACACTATTCGAAAAAAATTGTTCTTTATTCTTTTATAAAGATATGGCTCAAATCAAGTTACTTTATTTCGATTTCGCTTAACAGGAATATATAACATGGACAAAAAAAATCCATCAAATCATTTTTAATTACTAGATCAAGAATAATCAAAGAATATTATTTTTGAATTGAATATCTCACAAGTTGTAATTAAAAAAAACAATAAATTCGTGAGTTTATATATATATAACTTACTTTTAATATTGTCTAAATAACCATCAAAAAATAATTAAAAGGGTAATAACTTTGAATTTTTTCCACAATTAATGAATTATATTGATGTTTTGCTTTTGTGCGATAAAATTTTATTTTTATTTTATATTAATAAACTGATTGTATCATTGGATAAACTTATTATTTGACTATAAAATAAATTTTAAAAGCCGTACTTTCTATTTAGCATATTGTGGATGTTATATAGGATTTAGTATAAAATTCGTAATTTTTACGATTTACTAACACCCCCCTGGACGTCAGGATCTATACCTAATTATTTTCTAACTCTTAAATTTGAGCTTTTCTATCACTTCAGCTTACTCAACTCGTTTAGCCCATAAAATTCATATAAATATAATTTTTTATTTGATCTAACAATATTATTAATATTGTCAAACGACTCGATTAGAGTCGATTTTTAAAACGGCTAACTCGATACTTTCGCCAGAACACAAAGCAAGATTTTGCTAATAAATGTTCAAACCTTTGTGCTATCTATGAGCAAAATCTATATACCTTAATATTATTCTGGATAAAATATTATGTTAGTCGACTCAAATAGGTTTAGAAAAACTATATTATAATAGAATATTTATATTAAAAACCTGACATCTCGATCTTTAATAAAATACTTTCCTCACAATTCGTATCAATAATCTAAGAGTTAAATAAAGACCTCTGGCTCAATTCTAGGCCTATTTGGAGAGTTAGGGGGGAGAAAAATTTTAAACTACCCACCTCCACCTCTCAAAAAAAGTTTTTTTTTAAATCTCTGGTTCCTGGAAAATACTTTTTATATTAATTATTCATTACTGAAATACATAATAGTGACAACCGCACCCCATATTATAATGAGAAAAAAGGAAAAAATGTAAATGAAGTTACGGTGAATGAGGTGAAAATGATCAAGGTGCCACAGAATAAGGAAAATGAGTCTAAGCTTCCAAAAACAAAATGAAGAGGTTAGTCGGTTCGATTTTAAAAATTAAAACTATAACCAGAATAATATTATGTAAGCCTGCAGATTTTGCTCATAGATGGCAGAAAGGTTGGGCATCTATTTACCAAATCGAGTCCATAATACTATTTTGGCTAAATTCCTAATAGGGTTTTTAGCAAGACTACCAACATCACTCAAAAAGTCTGTTACTAATAATGAAAGAATATTTTCTTTGTAGTTTTATATATACTAATAATGAATAATTAATTAAAGCTGATACAGTTTTTTGCCTTCCTTGAACAATGATAAATCAATCTATACCAAAACGAATTTTACCAACTGGTAGAAAGTTTCTGAATAAAGGGGCTTTAAAAAACATTAAAATTGCAGAACACATAGAAGAAAGGGATACTAAGACTAAAAGATTTTTCCAATTTTTTTTAGATTAATTAATTAACAAATTGAAGAAAAATTTAAATCAAGTTGGCCATTTTAATTTTCTAAAATTTCTATGCCCATTCAAAAATGCATTTTCAAATGTTTTCAAATATTCTGCATCAGTTTGGATCATTTATATTGAGTTGTAAATCAACTTTTGCATTATTAAAGAAAATTATTAACTCAGATAGACGTTTGAATAGTGATATAGGAAATCGTAACTTGGTTTTATTAGGAAAAAAACCTAACTGAAACTATTAATTTTGGAAATGTTTTAAAAACATTTAAGACTACATCTCAAAAAAAATTATACTTTTAATGTTTTATTTTTATTAGTTTCACACTGCTCAATCATTGATCATATTATCAATTGTAATATAGTTATAAATATTTTCTTTTAGATATATTTTATAATTGAATCCCTAACAAGTATTATACAAGTACAATTAAATATATCAACGTTATTACATAATATTTGTAAAATCACTAAATCAAGCACTTATTAATCATCAACGTAACCGAATCAGATGTGTAAAGGTCAGTTTAGAAAAAACACATTTGACAGATACAAATTTTTTAAATGCACCAACACTGAGAGAGTACCAAAAAAACATTAAAAATGGAAAAATACAACTTTAATTAAATCATTTTCAAAAAATATTTTAAAAATGTTTGATAATTTAAATAATCATCCCCACACTTGAAATGTACTACATCATGTTTGGAATATTTACCCTATAAATTTCAGATAATTTTGCCATAAATTTTTGAACTTAATATAATATATATTAGTTTTTTTAAATAGATTTTTCATATAAATTATAAATGATTCAAAAGTTAACGATAAAATTATCTACAATTCATAAGATAGTATTTTAAACATGTTGGAATACATTTCTGGTAAAATCAAATTTTTAAATTTAAAAAAAAAAAGCGCTCAAAAAAATATTTAAAGTTTAAAAATAACATATTAATATATATATTTAAAAAAAAATTAAAACCATGCTGTAAAATAAGTAATGAAATTATTACCTTTTTAATTTACAATTTAAAAGGGCAAAAAGTATGAGTTAAATATAATAAAATAAATAGTATTAAGATATTTATATATTATCTATATTATATATCTAATTATATTTCTGAAGCTAATTTATTTATAAAGGTAAAGAGGAGCTTAATGGTTAGAGTTCATAGATATTATTATAATAATTTAAAGTTCAATATAAATGAAAAACACATCTAAATATAGAGAAGAAAAAAAAAAGGTTTTTATGAAACTATTGCATTTTTTTTTCTCTTGTAATTTGAAACGAACGAGGAGGGAGGGGGAGTAAAGATATGGAAAATAATAAGTTGAAGTATATTAAGTATAATAGGTTCTACACATTTTACTATACTGTTTCATAACTAAACAGAGTAGAATAACAACTATAGATGGGAAAGCGCTAAAAATAAGCTAATTCAGCTCAATCTACAGAAGCGTGCCAAAAAAAGGCGTAGACGCTCGAGTTAATTTGATTCTACTTTCAACGAGATAATAATTTTCGACAAGGAAAACTTAGTCTGCCATTTTTGGATAACAATAACAACCATTGTTTTTTTAAAAAAATAAATTAGTAATAAAGGAAGTCAATAAAATGAAGGGAGAAATAAGAATATCCACATAAAAGGAATTCAGAGAAAAATTTAACTTTTTTTATTCTTGATCTGACTTACATTCTAATTGTTATAATAAATTAAATATTAAATTTAAAAAAATTGCCCTTCAAAATGTTATCCAATTGCTAGAGTGATCAAGTAAACCAATTTAATTGAACATTATATTATGCGATATATAATATAATATATTGAAATTCATTGGATCGTAAACGGTCTTTCTATTTATAACAAAGCGAGACAGTCGGCGCAGAGAAGGCTCAGCGGATTTTATTTTAAAACTATCAATATCTTGGATATTAAAAATAGAATATCTTATAAGGATTCTCTAATATGTAAATTTGGGGCAAAATTTTTTTTATATCTCTTATGTATCGATTAATATTTTCTGATTAGATGGGGTTTTTAAGGCAAAAATGAAATACTTTTACATCATGATATTAAATTAAAATATGAACAGTATTAAAAATTATGTAATTTACATTATATATATAAAAAAAATTAAAATCTTTTTTTGAATTTTTGAAAGTTAAATATAACATGTTTAAATTTATTTATAGAAGGTAATATGGTAAGAATCAGGGTAGTCGGACCATAAATTATGTTTAATAGTGAGGCTATTTAGATTTGTTTCTTTCAAAGAATTCGTTTTATTCGAATTGAATTATATGGAAAAATTATTAATATGTTTTTTAAATAAAATATCATTTGTGATTTTTATGTGATTAAGATTGTATCTTAATAGATTTAGGTTCATATCAAATTTTTGAAAATATAACTCAATTCAAAATATAATGAGATCAATTTGACACATATTTTGCAAAGATAAAAAGGATACCAAATTCTAAAAAATTATTCAAAATTAGAAGAAACATCTCAATAAATAAATTTTTATGTAATTTTTATAATATTTGAATTTAGAAATTGAAAGTTATTTTTAAAGCTTCAAAATATTTAAAAATACAATGATTAAAAAAAAGCAAAACAATCTATTAATAATAATAAAAAATAATTATATAAACATAGACAGAATATTTTCATTATTCAACTTTATTTTAAAATTTTTTTTAAAAAATGAATATTTTTTTATCATATCTATCAGCTATCGTTATAATTCTTTGGCCTATTAATAGTAATTAACTCTGTATTTTTTAACATTTCATCTTAAATAATTTATTTTATTAGGACTAAATGCCTATCCGAGTATATAAATCTTTATTATTTTATGATTAACATAATTTCCAATGATTTATTCGGTAATTTTTTTTTAAATTAACGTTAATTTTTTTTTAAATTAATAAATAGTTCATGATTTAAAGAATGAAGGTAAAATTATTCAATATTTTTTCAATATAAAAATAGTTAGAAATTTAAAGAAACACATTTCCTAATTATTACCAGAATTATATCAAAAGGAACTTATTCATTAATAAGAAGAGTTGTTTTTTTCATCAAACAAATTGAATTTATTGCTAAATTTAATATTTTTTAACACCTATGTTTAGTTCCAAGGGGCTTAATTTGCAGGGGAAGTAAGCGGACACTTAATTTTATTTTTTACACATATATTGATATAATAAATATTAATTAAAAATAATTATTTTAGACAATATTTGTGTTGAAAAAAGTATTTAATATTTTTAAAAATTAGAATTCAATCTATATAAATATATTCAGCTATAGATGGCTTCATTGTGAACACAGCAGAAGGTTTATCAGTTATTTATCGAGTTCTGAATAATTTATAATCATTAATTAAAGCCGTTTTTATATATTATTTAGTCTTTTTCAAAGATTCAATAATATTATGTGACCATTTAATATTTTAGTAATATTTTTTTATATATTAGAATGGAATAACAATGGTAAACCTTTCATATAAGAATTTTTACAAAAAAAATATTTATGCTTATTAGATTACACAAATACCGACCATTACATCATTAGTAAACATTAATTTCCCAAATTAATACTTAGAAAGTGTTCTGATTCGACTTATTACTAAACAGCGAGCTATATAGCTTTAACTAAACAGCCCAAAAAATTAAAGAAAAAGAACGAGAAAAATTAAAATGCTATCAAACACTTAAAACAAACTAAAATATGGTGAAAATAAGTCGAACCAGGACACAGCCTAAATATTTTCTATTTATTATGTTTTTTAAAATATTATAAATTTTAAACTCGCATGTAGTGTTGTTAAACGGCTCAATTTGAGCCGAATTTTAAAAACGGCTAACTCAATATTTCATCCAGAATACTATTTCGCAAGCCTGAAGATTTTGTTTGTAGAAGGAAGAGAGGTTTGGGCATCTATTAGCCAAATCTCGAGGCTTAGGCAATATTTTTTCTGGCTAATTGATAAGTTAGCCGTTTTTAAAAATCGGATCAAAACGATCCGTTTAACAACACTTCTCGCATATGACAGGAAAAATAAATTTTATAATAAGAATTTTTATAAAAAAATATTTATTTCTTATTAAGATATATTAATTACCATAGGAAGATTTCACTTATAGTTTTCACTATATTTTAAATATATATTAAGCTTTACAATTTAAGATCTGGATAAGTAAATTTAAGAAATTATGATTTTAATACAATTATGATTTTATTAGATTCAGGAAATGAAAACCTCACGTTTAACATTGGTATAAAAAAATAAAGATTTTAAATATATAGTTTAAATAATAATATAGAACAAGAAAAAAGCCCTACAAGTAAAGTTGTTTTTTTTATACTAAAGAAATTTTATATCTTACTAAATATTTGCTTTTAGAATAATAATAATAATTTTTTTAAATAAGAATTATGGATAATGTTAATTAATAAATATAGTTAAAAATTTAAAGAGGAATGACCCAGGTAAAGATTTTTTTTTTAAATTTTATACTTTAACGCATAAGGAGAAAATATTTCTTTTAGAGCTTTTTTTTTTAAAAAATAGAACCGCATGCGCTAAGCCACCGGCCTAACCTCGATCTAAAAAAGATGTGACTGGGCTGGGGGTTTGAAAAAAAAATGGATTTTGCAACTAAATTTAATTAATATTTTGAAAATTATATATCTTTTAAAATTAATAGAAGGCCTGAAATCGAAATCTTTAGGTATGGTATATATTTTTATAAAAAAAACGAATTATCCTTGCGTCCTAAATATATTTAAAATATCTTAAAATTTTAAAACTTTCGTAACTTTATAAAATTATAAAAGATGTCCAAAATCTTCCATTCATTTTTTTTTTAAAGTTTATTAAATTTTGAAATTGATAATTCCTACCATATTATTTTTATACTTCCCATTAAATTTAAATACTTCCTATTTTGATTAATAAAACTGCCCATTTCTTATTATAATTAGAAAAATATAAATTAATATTGCTTACTTTATTTTCCTAAAAATCTCACAAATTTATAAACTTTAAGCTACAATTTATAAAAAAAAATTTCATTTCTCGAACTTTAAAAATTTTTCTATTTTCCTTTAAAGTTACGAAAGTTTGCGAATTATATTTTTGATAATAATTATCGCAATTTGGGTAAAATTTATAATATAATATATATATTCATGAGAAAAGAATATATGGCGCTATTTTTAAAGGCATCCGATTAGGCGTGTAACCAGCGTCCTCCCCCCCCCCTTTAGCAAAATATTTTGGAAAAATATAAATAATTTTAATCTATTTACTATATACTCCTTGTGTATTAATATTTTTTATCCAACGAAATTAAGTATATTTTCTTACAATTTTTTAAACCTTAAACATTGTTTGATATAAAAAAATATTTAACCAAATAATAATCTATTTAATTTATCTCTACTAATAAATAACTATGACTTGGAAAAATTCCTAGAGTGAATGAATGTTCAGATATACAATGAGACAAAAGAATTATTTCTGATGTATTAATAATTTATTTTATTACACAAAAATTTCATGCTATATTATACAAAATTATAATATGGTTTTGGTTGAAGTCATGAGAATCGCGAAAATTATTATATTACAACTAAGAAAATTAAGAAATAATACAAGAATTTAACGAGATGTGTGATTGCTTAGACCAAAGTCAAATGATATGATTTTAAGATTCTCGACCCTGACTTGCACCTAGATAAATTAATTGTTACAATTAACGTGAACTCAATTGAGGATTACTATAAATTAACACTTAATAAATATATCTGAAAACCAAATAATTTCAGAATTTTAATCTTGGCATAAAAGAAAGTTGTAATAATCCTCTAAAAAATATTTTGAATCTTTTTCCAATATATTAAAATTAGTGTATAAGAAACAACACTAATTAAAGCACAAATGAGATGATCTTTTCTTCATCATGGAAAATAAAAACCTGGAGTAAAATCTTAAAATCGGAAAAGGACTAGTTTTCCTTAATATACATTGGATTTAATCTCCAATTTGAAAAATTAGCGCAATTGCAAAAAAGGTTAAATTTTTATTTATGAACTATATTTTGATTAACTTTTTAAATCATCATATAATATTTAATACTATATTTTATTTTGAAATACATACCGGTCTATATAGTTGTAATATTTTTAACCAATATTATATTCGTTCTTAAATATTTTTAATTTTTTAATATTTTATCATTAATGTTCCAAATTGTCCTTTTTCTAAATATAATTAGTTCTAATAAATTTTTATTTTTCAAAAAAAACATTTCAATATAAAAAAATTATCCCCCCCCCCCCGTATATAATTTATGGCTACACGCCTGAATCAAAACTATCCAGGATCATCGCGGGTTTTAAAGGGAGTTTTAACCCTGATAAATAGGAATCTTACTTTAAAACGTGTTTTACGCGGAAGCTAGGAATATTTTTATTAATACAAAATATGTATATTGATATCAAATAGAAGTTAATTAAAACATATTTTGATTAAAATAATATTATTTACTCCTAGTTTTTGGTATATATAAATTTTTTTTGATTGTGATAATAATTATCACTCTAAGGGGGCGGGTCTAATTGGGGGGGGGGAGTCAGGAATATTTTTATCAACGCAAAATATTGATATGGGTATCAAATAAAGGCTAATTAAAAAATATTTTGAATAAAATAATAGTAAGTCACATTTGGTTTTAGTAAGTTGGACTTGGCCTAGATTGGGGAGGGGGGGGGGGGTGTTAAGAAAATATCCCTCGGCTAAAGACTAAATATGGCTCGGCGAATTATATAACAATTTATTTATTAAAATATATCGTTCGGTTGAGTAGGATACCGCAGCGCAACCATTCTTTCCCCCATAACTTAATTAGTGAGGTTATAATGAAGCAATGAGATTGGCTTTAATTCAGTTACAAAAAAAAGTTATTTTGATTTTAATCTTAAAAGTATATACTACAATTTCAGTCAACCGATATTTCAATGATTTTTTATTTTATAATATCGATATTTTGTTGTGGTAAAAATATTTCAGACCCTCTCCCCCTTTCACTTAAGATTTAGACCCGCCCATAGCGTGATTATTATTAAAATCAAATCGATTACCTCTTATTTGATACCCATATCTAATTTTTATTTTTAACACCCCCCCCCCACCTTGAACCAAGGTCCAATCTATTAAGATCAAGAAATGCAAATGCTATTATTTTAGTCAAAAGAAACCTTGATTATCTTTTATTTGATATCCACATCTCTTATTTATGTTAGTAAAAATATTCCTGATCACCCAAGATCTATATCCGCCAACTTAGAGTGATAATTATCATAACAATCTAAAGATATTTTAATTACATTTTATTTGGTACCCATATTAAATTTATATCTTAATCCCCCCCCCTTCCCACCTTCTCATTCCCCAGACCAATTCCAACTCATTATAACTAAGAGTGAATTATTTAAGTCATAATATTTTAATTATCCTTTATTTGATACTAATATTCAATATTTTATGGTGTTGATAAAAATATTCTGGGCCTCCAAGGTCTAGAATCGCCAATTAATGGAAGGGAGGGGTTAATCTCCAATTGGACCTAGTTATTGATTCATCTCTATGTGACATATCTCATAAATCCAAAGAAAAACCTCTTTAAATATAAAACCACCGTTCGCTTTGCTGCGATTGCTCTCTCACTCTGTTTCCCAGAGAGCAAGACTCTTTACCTCATCACCTCAGAGGGCACAGTAATTGTATAAGAGATAAATATGGTTAAATGGAATGCATATTGAAATGTGTAGGGTAAAATAATTAAGAAACGCGAAATTATCCATAACACTATTTCAGATTTAAATTTAATTCATTTGTCGAAACATCTTAAATGAATTAAAATCATAATTGTGTATAAAACGGTTACTGTAGAAATAGCTAGCTATAGAGGAGTGATATAAGAGCCCTAATTGACATTGGGAAATATTAGATATATATGAATGTGTTGGCAATAATATTCATCTAAAAAAATTTAACAGGGGGCCGAGTGTCGTTAAACCTTTAACGGGTCAAGTCGGGCAAATATTTTAATAAAAACTAAAACACACCAAGCCAAGTTTACCTTGTCCGATGGTTAGAAAATTTTTTTAAAGATTTTTGAAAATGGCATAGCTCTAATATGTTTTCTTCATTATGTCTTTTAATTAAAGAAAATTTAAATTAAATTAAATATGGCTCCAAAAAATAATAATTAAATAAATAAAAAAATAGAAGATAAAAAAAATTATCGATAAAATTTGAATTTTTAAAGGTATCTTTTTAAATGCTGTGATGATCCTATAGTTTTAAACCACTCTTTTAAAAACTACGTCACATAATATACTATATAATGGATTAAATGTGTTTATCATATCTAGGTAATTTAGATGGCACCCTAGTAGTATCATTTGGTAATTATTAAAAAAACATTTTTTGATATTACTGTTATTAATTTAACATCTAACCGAATATATATTATTTTTTAGCATAAATTTAATTAATCAATTTTTTTTATACACACTATTTTTTTCAATCTAATTTAAGTATTTATAATCATCGTATATAAAATACATGGCTTATAATAATATTAAAAACAAATATAACATTTTTCTTTTAGGGAAAACTGAAATATTTAGGGAGCCAGGTACTATTATATTTTTATATGATTTTTAATTTTAATAATATTTTAGTCTCCTGGTATATAGCAATTAGTTCCTCTAAAGGTATAAAAAATATTTTTTCAGCCAATATTTGTTTGATTTTTTTTTAAAAAAAACTTTAGATTCTAAACCATACCTTATACAGCATAATGGTATATCAGTAATATATTTTATATTCGATTATGTATAATTTGCTTATTGCATAAAAAATATTCATGATACCATCATAGGTGTAGCTGGTAGATGGGGAGGAAAAATTCATCCTTCCTGTTCTCAGAAATATCTTTTTAAACAAATAAAAAACTTCTTCCTACACTCCCTCACCCCCTCTCCCCAAGAAATGTATACAATATATCACTATAAACAAGAATTTGAAAGAAAAATTATCAAAAGTTAATAATCTTTAAAATAACCACTATAATTCAAAATTATTAGAAAAAAGCATTTTTATATATAAAAAAAATGATAACCTAAAATTGTTTTTATAAAAATCGAATATAGCCATAGGCAATAAGTAGACCTAAAAAATAATATTCATGGAGGAAAAATCTACCTAAGGTTCTCGCCTCGCCTCCCTTCCCCTCCGCTCCCCCGCCCCCTTAGCAAAATACTAGCTACGTCTATGGATTCCATTTATAATATAGTATATAGTTATTAAATAATATTTTATTTACTGATAAACTTTAATAAATATATATATTATTGGCTAACGATTATTTTTTAAATAGGTCATGATTTGAAAGAAGGTATCCTAAAAAAAAACTCAAAAGCGAATCTTTATTTATTTAAAATTTACCCTATTGAATTTAGAATATTCACTTTATTGAGACACACTTTCTTTGTTTGGAACATGTACAAAGCCTTAATTTATAGTGCGCACAAATTGTATGTTGTTTCAATGCACCGTTTCAAAACGCAAATAATTACATTTTAAATGCATTCGTTTAAATTGGACAGCATTTTTTTTGTTTTAAATTTAGACGTTTCATATTAAAGGTTTTATTTAAACATAGCTGCGTTTACGTTTAATAATAATAAGATTAACATTAAATGCACAAAAATAAGAAATGCCATTTTAGGAAAAATAAAATCGACAGAAAATATAATATACAAAAATAAGGGATATATTTAAAATGAAAATTAAAAATAGGAATAAGTATATATTTCAAAAAAAAAATGTATTTTTAATATAATTAGCGATACTTTAAAACTATTTATATTTTTTATTAAAATATAAAATAGAAAATACTTTGACCACCTTACCATCCATTTTACCGTCAGAAGATCTAATTTCAGGATCTGGAAATGGCGAATCCAAATTTGTAACCACAAGTGTATCTGAAAATTACTCTCTACCAGGTTGATAATTTTATTTAAATGAAACTTCTTTTCAGGTGCCAATTTAAAAAATATGATTTTTTTTTTCTCTTAATTGACATATAAAAAAATCTAATAATTATATAAAGACAAAAGTCAAAAAGAATATATTTTTAAAAAAAACGCCTGTTAAAATTTTTTAAAAACGTATAAATTAAAAGGGAGAATTCTATGAATAATTGAGCCAAGAATTTTTAAACATGTTGGACCAAATTATTGTGATAGCAATGTTTTGTTAGGTCACTAAAAAGGCAATATATGTGTTTTTTTCCTTATGGATATTGAAACCGTTTTGAAAAGATTCAAATCGACTTGCCCAAAGGAGTAGGATATTGTGGCTACGATGAGGGCAAAGTGGTTATCACCCGTCAGGAAAAAATATTTTTGGCATTTTAATGAGTCAGCCCTGAGAAGAGAATCATATATATTATTAGAAGGGTCAAGGGAGTCTATGTATTGGTTTAAAAATGATATGCCTGGAGCAAACTAATTGCATAACGAAAAGAGTCGTCAAGATCCTGGGGTAGGAAAGGCTATTCATGGAGTGTTAAAATTAGCCGTCCTGTGGAGGGATTTGTATTGCTGATCATCACTCAAGTTTAGGTAAGCAAGGGAAAGAGATACCAATCCTAAATCCCAGCCTTTTTGCTTTGATGAATCTGGTTGAGTTGTATTTGTCAAGGTATTGATGTTCCATCAATTTAAGGCTTCGTCCATCAAACTCTCTTTATCAATTGAAATGATTTTGGATATGACGTGTTTTTTAGATTTTGTAAAAGATACGAAAGAAACAATGGCAATTGTTATAGACGATCTAAGTCCTAAGCCTCAAGATTTGCAAGGAAGAGTTGCCTGAAACTATGAGTTAGAATCGAATTTAACATTTAGTAACTCTTGTATCATTCTTAAAATGTTTTGTTCGTATTCTTTTCAAACGCGAAAGCCCAAGAGGTTTTAAAACAATATTTTTGAGGATAAAATAAGCTTGATAGATGGGTAATTTACTTAAAGCTGTTTGTGGTGAAATAAGATGTTCAATTTTAATATTCTATTCCGATTAATATGGCTGATCGGTATTAACTTTTAAATATTGATATTCTATTATTTGCATTTGTAACTCCACTTGCACCGGAGAACCAAACCTTTTCATTCTTATAAATTTATATGGCTTTTAAGTTTTCTAGATATCTACATAAAAAAATCTGATAATAAATTCAAATAGCGAGCCGTACGTGTAAAAGAAAATTTATATCGAAATAGATATTTTATCTCTAATTTTGTTGTCTCAAAATAACATTGAACTATAAATCAAGAAATGATAATATAAATTATCAGCTGATTTTGGATTTATAGATATACTTTAAAAGTTATCATTTATATGAAAAATGTATTCTAAAGGCATGAACCTTTATCATAATATAAAAATATTTTTGTAGTTTTTAAAAAAATCTAAGTTACTTACCTGTATTTAACAAGAACTTTAAACAAAATGTACATAAAATAAAATTAACGTCATACGTCATAATAAGCGTAATCGCCTCTAGATGAAATATTGGGTTAAGAAATTTGGGGGTAGCCTATGAAATGATTCCAACCACAATTGTTGGGCAGACAGCAGCTATCTGTGCGCGCAAGAGACAAAACCGCTTACTTAAACGGCTACGAGAAGAGAAAAAAAAAGTAAGTACTCTATTAAATAAAGTGTAAATTAAGAAGGGGTGGGGGGTTTGGTTGATTTTAAGTTTATGTTTTGTATGTTATAAGTTGATTTATTATATATGTTGGTTTATTGAATTAAATCTGTCAGGTGATGCTTAAGGGGGGGGGGGGGGGTTAATACGTTTAGATAATTCGATTTAATTTTTAATAATTTTTTGATTTTTATCATTGTTTAAGCGTATAGATTGATCCATTGTCAGGTGTAGGCATGTTTTGTATAGCCAGTAGGATTTATATTTTCCTTAATTTTTCCCTTTATGGGTCTGGAGCCAAGTTATTGCTTCGTGAACTATATTTTGTTTAAAGTTCATAATAGTATGGCCAAATAGTTGTGAACATCTTTTTTGAGTTATTTCGATTGAGAAGGTCATGAGTTGAGTAGGCTTGTGTTTAAAAAAAGTGTTTTCAATTTTTAGATTATTATCTAAGAATAGTCGAAGATGTTCCTTCCCTTCCCTTTGGTTACTGTGAGTTGCTATAATTTTTCTAACATTGTATATTGTTACATTACCCATTTTTTGAACTTGCCCATCATAAAGATGTTATATCTTTTTGGCAAAGAGCTTATTAATTTTCTAGTTGTTCTAATAAACTTTGCCGTCAGTTTTGGAGGAACATAGACATAAAGAAGGATTGTGAATTTATACGCTGTGTTTATGTATAAAATAGTAATTCTTTCTGTCATAGGGATAAATTTTCTGATTTATATCTAGTGTTTATTTTTGATTGACTACACCCATCCAGTTATATTCCTTGGTATCAGAGCTGTGGTAGATAAAATCTGAAAGTTGGGCAGATTAATTGTTATATGAATGGGTTTCCTACAACCTAATTATGTCAGTGGAGTCATTTAATAAAGGTGTCATGAGAATTGAGATATTATAATTAATGCCACTTATATTAAGCGTAGCTAAGAAAAGGGAACCCTGTAGCATGATTTTTGTAATTAAAGGAAAAAGTATTTGATATGTATACGAACGATTAGGAGAGTAGGGATGACAAAAAATACCGAAGTTATGTTATAAGTTGAATTTTTAATTTTAAATATGTAAAGTTAAGCCTAGTGAAGGAGATAAGAATCTGCTATGTTAAAGTTATTTTGCGATATTTGTTTGGAGAGTTGGTATATGTAATTTAATAGCTTTCATAGATTTACATATATTACAATATATTAGGACAAGGGGTGAAGCTACTTAAGATTATGTTTGAAATTAAATTATAATTTGAGATATGTCCGACTTGTTTTGTGTTAAATTATCTTTATTGAGAGGGATATATTTTGGTGCTAAATTTATCTCCAATCTAGAGTGTTTATTTTAGGATATAATTACACTGCTATTATGGAGCAGAAAAAAATATTCTGCAATTCTAGCGAGGTTAGTTGTTTAATTTGGTAAACATTTAAACAAAAATAGAAAATGAATGTAATTCTATGAAAAATAAAATTCACAAAAAAAGTTTAAAAAATATTTTACAAAATAATGGATTAAATTGAATGAAAAAATTAAGAAAAATATATATTACAAAAAAAATATATGTATTTTAATAAAATTAGCGATACTTATTAACTATATATTTTTTTTTTATTATAATATAAAAATAGATAATACCATTGAATCTGGAAATGGCGAATCCAAATTTTTAACTGAAGAAACAAGTGGTAATTTTTATATTAATAATTGAAATTATTTCAATTTTTTTATTGACAAATTTTATAAAAATAATCTAATAATTATAAGACAAAAGTCGAAAAGCAATATTTATTTTTGAAAAAAACACCTTTTTTTGAAGAAAAAAAATAAAAATTTTATTAGTTTCAGCGGCAATCTTCTTTTCAAGGATTTCTTATTTTTATAGGTAATAATGAGCGATTTAAAATATTCAGAGGCCCTGGTATGTTAAAAAAAAAACTATAGGTCCTTCCCGGGTACATTTAAAAAATTAAATTACTACCCATCCCGTGTACCCGGGCATGGCCTGCAGGTCACTGATATTCATGTATATTGAACAAAAATTTAAAAAAATTTCGACATTATAAATTTAAATTATTTATAAAATTTAATGATATGTATATTAATATTTTACATTTATATTATAATAATACATATTAATTATAATACTTTAATAAGTTAAGTATCAAGTGAATAGACTAAATAATAATATGAATTAATAATTATAAATTTACGGGGAAAATCAATTTATATTTAAAAAAAAATTATATTTAAGAATTGTGAACATAAAAAAGAAAAAAATAAGTGTACAAATCTGAAAAAGGGAAAAAAAGATAGGATTATAAACTATGAAGGAGGAGAGAAAAATCTAAATCATACCGCCTGCTCAGGAAATGAGCACATGAAGCATATAAAAGTATCTCTTATAATCTAGATTCTATGTGCTGACCTAAGTAAAACCTTCTTCTAAATCTCCTGATTTAATCCATATGGCTCTGCCAAGTTTTAGCCAAGCTAAGCGCTTGGCTTTCAAAGGATGTTAAAGTTGTAGTAATAACTGGTATGAATTTGTATTAATCTAGTTTGTACAGATATTTGTTATTCAAAGATGTCTTTATTAATGTTGGAAGGTGAGGAAGGTCAACACAGGAAAATCTCCCCGCTAGAAATCGGCCATTCTCCCAAGGAGTATAACCCCATCAATAGACCCTATAAAGTAGCAGTAAAGCCCATTTAATGAGAGCATTGCATTGATTTCAGATCGAACGTCCTGCTATAGATCATTGGAGGCAATAACGGCCATATAAGTTTACTGGTTTCTTGCACGACGCACTCATATGAGACTGAGGCTGTCATTAAACGTATGGCCACTGCAAAGAGGAATTCTTGGTTTGATAACTAGCTCGAGGTCAGGATTTCAGTGGGATTGGACTTCTAGCCGAAAATATATTTCAATATGTATAGAGTAACAGATAATATGTATTTTTGACTTACCAATCTTAATTTATATTAATTTTATGTAGATTTTTCATATCAATTTGAAAATAAAAAAATGTTTATGCTGAAAATAGTCGGAAATTTACAGAATAGACTCTCTATACATATTGGAATATTATTTCCCATCAAATATAAATTTTTTAAATTTAAAAATTACCCACAAGTTAATGAATTAGGTTTGATAATTAGATTCAAATAGGTAAATGTCCAAATTTTTATAACTTTCTATCTATGTTTTATTTAATTTGCAGTTTATTAAATTATAATATTCATTAATTCTGTCTTGTCTAATTTCATAAATTTAATGTTTGATAGGTAAATTTTAAAAATGATCCGAAAGATTTTAGCCAAAATAATACTATGTATGCCTAGAGATTTTGCTCATAGATGGCAGAGAGGTTGGTTTGATATTAGTCATAATACTAAATGGATGAAATTATAAAAGGTGTTATTTATGACCATTTCATATTAATTTCCAATTTGGCACTTTAATTTTATAATATAATAATAAACGTGAAATTTAAATGATGTTAGAATTCTTGAATTTTAATAATATTTGTGTATTAACTTTTTCCAATGTTTCACATTTATTAATTTTTTAGAAAAAATGTCATTATTATAAATATAATTTTTTTTATTTAATCCTGATAAATTTTATATAATCACAAAACAATATCAATACATTTCCATTTAAATCAGGAATGATTCCATCTCTATCAAATTTTCACGATAGTCATACATAAATCCAATTATAGGTTCATCGGAAGTCTCCTTCTCGAGGAGCTGATATAAATATCTCCTGGCAACAATAGTTCTTATTTTCATTTCTAAATATATATTAATAATTTCTTTAACCAAAATATAGATAACACTTAATCAACTATAATTTATTTTCTCAAAAACCTTATAATTCATAATCATAATAAAAAAACATACTTTTTTTTTAAAAAAAATATTCTATTTAGTTAGAAATTTCATGATTTGTAGGGAAAAAAAGTGTAAGCCACTTTTAATTCATTTTGCATGATATAAAAAAATATTAATTAATAAAATTATTTATTTTAAAGGGCCAAAGTTCACCTGTGAAACAGAAGGTATTCATTTTATTATAAATATGAAATATTACAATAAATTGAATATTTATTGATTCATAGACGGCGATATTATTAACACGATAACAGGTTAATCCATTAATAAGTACATTTTGAAAACTGTATGCATTGTATAAACATTATACATTCTACTTTTTTTAATTTAGAGATTCAATAATATAATTGTATCAAAACTTATGTCTACTTTTTATAATTATAGAAAATCTTATCAATGTTATACAGGGTAAATATTTTTGTGAGAATTCCTTAGAATAATTTTATAATTATTATAGATTACCTAACATATACTAACGTTTATATACAAAGTATGTTGTTTTACAATTTATAAGAATTTTATTTAATATTCACTATATTTAAAAAACATTTTAAGCTCCAAATTTGGTGATTGGAATAAGTAAATAACTGGAAAAAATAATTTTTATGCAATAATTTTAATTGAAAACATTAGGATTGGAAAATCAGACCTTAACTCTTAACCTAGGTACATTAAATTTATATAAATAATTGTATAACTTAATGATAATATAGAACAAGAAACAAAATTTAGAGGTAAAATTGTTTATTTTAGACCTTCCGAGTCAAATTTTATATCTATCCAATATATCCTTTAAAATATAAATTGTTATTAATCCTTTTGTAAAAAATCGATGTTCTCAACTAGCTTTAGAGTATGTACTAAATTATATTAAAGATGATAAAATATATCAAATAATTCGAATTATACAATTATTATAAATCTTTAATCGATATAAAGACATTTTCAATAAAAAACAAATTATGTTATAATTTGAATTAAAAAATAAATCTTTATTATCAATGTTATTTTAGATAGAAATATTAATATGTCAATCTTTTCTATTCAATTTTTTTACATATTGAGTAGTATTGAGTGAAAATCTGTAATATTATTCATTTTTAAACTTGAGATATATTTTAAATCAGATTTGCACACCATAGATAAATTTATTAATTGAGTCCCCTTTTTCAATAAAATTATTTTTTTCCATCTGACGCTACATTCTATTTTAAATAAATCTCATCGTATCATTTAATGGGCAAGAAGGGGGGGGGGGGTTGTCATCACAAATTCATCCATTCTTGTAAATATCAGAACTAATAAAAAATTCCTCCCTACACACCTCCTCCACTCCTCCAAAAATATATACAATACAATACTATAAAAAAAGAATTATAAGAAAAAAATAGTAAAAGTTAATAACCTATTAAAATAACAACTATTTAAAAAATAATACAACCAAAGGCCTACAATAAGTCGACCCTAAAAACTTCCAATAAAGTGTATAACGAGATATCTACGCCTACCCCCCCCCCCTCCATAGGAAAATCTTGGATATGCCTATGGGAGCAAGTATTACGCTGGGAAAGTAGTCCCCTGAATTTCCTCCATTTTTAGCAATTCCAGAATATTTAAATTTGGCAATATTTCAACCATCTTTTTCAACTGGTATTGGATGTTTGAATAGCTGTATATATAATTTTCATGAGAAACGCTCATATAGCCTCCCATCGACAATATAGTAACCTTTAAAACTCATAGCAGATTCATGATTTAAGAATCTAATAAAAATGTCAGGTATATAGATCTGTTGGTAACTCACCTGAGGAGACAAAGATGAAAATATAAAACCCAATTTTATAGAAATTTATAAAATTATTTTTTTCCCTATAGGTAGTACAAATAGAGTCCTAATGATTTTAAACAGATAAATAAGCCCAATTTATAATATATGCTATTAAGTTAGAAACAAACTGTATGTTATGAAACTTTATAAATTTTTTATTTTTAGTGAATTATATGTAAAAAAAACAAAAAGAATAAATTTTTTAGCCTATAATTTGTTAGAAAAACTTAAAAATGGTAAATTGAAATGGGTCAAGTAAAAATTTTATTTTATATTATATAAAAATTTTTAAATATAAAAAAAAATTTATAGCTAAAGGTATACGTTTAGTACCATTAAGATAGTCTTTGTTTTTCTTGAGCACAAATGCTGTAAACAATGTGTTATAAATAATTTTTTAAACATAAATATTTATTTTTATGTTGATAAGTTTTTTTTATCTACTTTTTAACTATGTAATACCCGCCTATTCCATTTTATATACTCTCTTAAAATTTTGCAGTTCCTTTTTATAAGTTCTTTTTTATAGGCAAATGTTATGAATTAGCATTTATTATTCTTTAATTTTTACATGTAGTATCAAAAAAAATATATGATGAATATAAAGGTATATATATATTTAAATCGTGTCATATATTGAAAATAAAATTATACAAAAATTTGTTGAAAATAGGAGACCCAATCGGTATATGTATATTGATTAAATAATATTTTTAATTTGTTGAAATCAAAAAAAAAAGTTATAGAAAAACTATTAGGTATGAATTTTTTTGAAATTTGTTTTTATAATCATAAAATCCTAATTCAAATTTATTATCTCATTGTCATTCAGCCAATATTACCTTTTTATTTGCTTAATTAAACAGAAAGATTATGGTTATAAAAATCGACCTATTTATAAGTTTTACTTCTAAAACGATTAATTTAAGAGAAATTTATTTTGTTTTCATAAAGTATAAATTCGACAAAATTCTCATTTTTATTGTATAAATTTTCCTAATTTATTTCAATATGAAAAAAATCTTGAAAAATAATTTTTCTAGAAGAAAATTCTTGAAAATAAAAATTGAATATAAAGAAAATTTTCAAAATCCTTTTTTTTTAAAAAAAATGATAATATTAAAACCATGGACTGATAGGTATCACGTGCTTATATCCTGTATATGTTTACCAGAACTAAATTAGGCTTAAATCTTTTATTCTTTTATTAAGCAAAAACAAACTTTTATAATTTTTATTAACCAAAACTAAAAATAAAAGAGAAAAAAGAAAATAATGAATTAAAAAAAAATGAATTAAATTATATATCAATATGCTTCCTTTTATAGAGAAATGACTCACAAACAAAATAATTATAAATTAAAAATACATTTTTTAAAAATTATAAATCCCAAAATCATGCTGAAGCATCTTAATTATTATTTAAAGTAAAACTATATAGAATAAAAATAACTCAAAAATTGCAATAAATAATGGCATAATCAAAAATCAACTTTTACAAATCTAAAAATATAATGTTAACGCGATAAAAATACATTAAATAAAAATATCTCACAAAATGCAATCATAATGACTTTACCAAAAAAATTCATCTTTACGGATAATATTTCCATTCACTTACTTCCCCCATTTAACCAATCCTTGAGACCCCAAACGTCTTTTACATCTCTGGGAATTCTTATTTTCCCATACTTCGCCAAGTTGTTGTTGTCAGTGAGCATCCTCGACCATCGTTTGTTCCAACATATTTCCATAATTACCATTCCTCCATCGTCTTCTTCTATGAGTAAGAACTTAAATAATTACCTTAATTTTTATTTATTTTATTGTAAAAATTTCCTGACTCCCAGTGGAAATCCCTTCCCATGCTGAAATGACTCCACCATCTCCAGTGACACACGTTCCAAATCCTCATCCACCTCCAAAACTCCACTATTTCCGCGACACATGCTGGAAATCATCCCCACTGGACATATTCCACCATCTCTGACAATCCTCATTACCACGCTGTAAATTCCATATATAGTAAAATACTCCTTCTAACCCCTGAAACACAGTCGCCATCGTTTACTGAAATATCTGTGTAGACACACTCAAATCAAACGGCAACCTCCGGAAAGCGAACAACCCCTTTGGCGTAGTTATGGTCAACAATCTCTGTATCTCCTTCCTCACTCGTAATTGCAAATATGCATTCGAAAAATCCACTTTCGAAAAATATTTGCCCCCTTTCAAAATGGCCAATATTTCTTATATCCTGGGTACAACGTTACCCGGAAATCCGCACACAGCCGCAACTTTTCATTGGTCTTCTTCACACAACAAAGCCGTCGTCCACTCGCTATACTCAACCGGGCTCATTATGCCCTCCTTCACCCAACGCTCCAACTCCTCTTTTACCTCCGTCCTCCACTCAAAAGGAACTCGACGCACAGCACAATATTTCAACACACATCCATCTTTCAACCGAATAACCACCTCATAATCCTTCAAACAACCCAGTTCTTCACTAAAAATTTTATCATACTCCTTGGTCAATCCCTCTACTCCCTTTTGCACACATTCCAACTCCCCCACAGACTCTTCTGTTCTCCTCATTTCTCTTCCTTGTCCTTGTAACTTTTCACACTGTAATTCTCCATATCTACACTTCGAACTTGTGGTCCCACTACTTCCTTTTTCCCTATCAATCTTCCTTTTTCCGTTTTTTCCAATATTTGACTTTCTCTCAGACACGATCTTTCATTGTAAATCCTTTACTTTCTCCCTAAAATACGGATTCTTCCTCATTCACCTCTATACTCTCCCGGCCCTCCATCCTTTCATTCTCCTGGAAATTTCCCCATCCTCTTTGGATATCTTTATAATGTCCTTTCTGATGTCTTCTTTGAAGGCCAAAAATATTCCCTATGGTGTAAATACTCTCCAAAAATAATATTCTGGCCCTACACTTGTAATCCAGCCCGCCCCCCCCCCATTATCGGTTTTACTCTCCAATCAATTATCCACAAATCTAACACTTTGCATCCTTCACTCCCTACATCACCTATCTGCACTCTTCCCATCATCTCCATTTCAGATCTATCAAACTGTTTCACTCGAATTTTCTCCCTAATTATTGCACTATTCGGTCAGAGTCTCCTAAAATCTTCATATCCCATTATCGAATTTGCCACTTTCCGTTACCTAGAATTTGTTAAGAGATTTGTTTGTAATCATATTTTTTTAGTCTCGCGACCTTGGGACCATTACACTCATATAGTCATTTTTGAGCCCAATTTATGAGTACATCGCCGCTAACTTTTCTACATTTATCTCATCTTTTATCAAGTGTAATAGTTTTTATATTTTCAACGGTCAGGTAAATAAGTGCAAAAGCTTACTAAAAGGAAAGCCATGTCGAAAATTGTGTTCTTCTACAAAACACTAGTTCTCCGTGTGGCCTCTTTTTGTTATTATTGTTTTTATTATTCATGATTTTATGTAAATCATATGATATACCCTTTATTATATTTTTAAATACATTATCTATAAGAGAATGTTTTTTGTTTCGCATTTACTCAATGAAATGGGTATTTCAGTTAGAATAATATATAACGTCTAAAAATGACGATTCCAAATCAGATTCAAATAATCAGTTATATTATTTGATACACTCATTGAAAATATAAGCCATTCTAGTGACTAACGCAACACTTTAGGGCCCATTATTTTATTTGCATCTTGTTTTCTATCACCTATTTGCCTAACAAAAAATATATAAAAAATGATCGTTAATGTTATATATTTAAAATATATAACAATATATATTTCGTCACACATTACACTATTTTTTCCTATTTCAAGCGATCTTTCCATGTTATATATTTAAAATATATTACATTAACGATCATTTTAAGCTCGCATTTAAAATTTAGGGCCAAATTCAAATTTCAATACTCTAAAAAAACGTTATTATTACGATTTTTTTTAATAATTAAAAACATAGTTTTATTTATTTTATTTTACACCAAAGTTTTTTTTAAAATATTTCACTATTATAACACAATATTCTTATGATTATAAAAATCGATCTAATTAAAGGTATAGGTTTTATATTAATTTTACCTCACTTTTCCAACACAATTAATTTTGAAAAAAATAATTTATTTTTCATAAGATATAAATTCCCAATAATTGTTTTTTTAATTGTTAATTTTTACAAATTTAATTTAATCATTAAAAAAAAATCTTGGGAAATAATTTAGTTGGGGATAAGGGGCATTCGGATTCGTCGAAATCTTGGTCATAAGTCAAGAACATAAAAAAGATAATAACAACAAAAAATTATTATTTGACACAAAAAAAGTAAATAAAATTACTAAAAGAACTATACAAAGCAATGGTTTGTAATAACAATGATAAAAAATATCATTGAGACAAGTGTCACATAAAAAAATCTTGAGTATACAAAAAAAATATTTCTATTTTACAAACCAATGTCTTGTAAATGTCAGTTTCTATTTCACATTTACAACAATTACACTATAATTATATGAAATACGTTAATATAATATAGAATCGGTAAACGGTACCTTAATATTATCTTTGGGTAAATAATTTTTGATAATTTAATTGATTAATTACTTTAGAAATTTATTTAACAAGTCTCAATATTAAAATCATTTAGAATTTTTCCATAAAATCATTAACTGTAATATAAGAATATTATTGCAAATACAATTCTTTATTTAGACAACAAAATGATTCGTGAACCTGGTATAATATTACATAATTTATCCTTAAATAATTGGATAATATTATTTTAGTGTCTAGTAATATTGCAATTATATCCCATGAAGGTTGAAAAATATATTTATAAATTAAAATTTATTTTTTATAAAAAATAAATAATTTTAGAGACCCAACTATATTATGTTCTTCAATATAATGGTACAGAAATAAATTTAACAAAAAAATTTACATGAAAAATTTCAATTGTATTTGGGTAATTACTATATTTTTATCCATTATCCAAATATACTCAGAATACAATTAGTTATATAGTTATTTAAAATAATAATGATTAAATAATTATAAAAGAAATATATTTTAACTGCACTTAATTGTTAAAATTAAATTTTGATAAAATTTGTATAATTGAACGATTTTAAGAACTTATATTTTTTGATATAATTGTCAAAACTTAATAATTTTTCAATATCCAAAATTTGGATTAGGCCTAGGTAAACATGAAATCTATCCATTTTTTAGATTTTAAATATAGAGCGACCATAATAATAAACACAGTCTATAAATATCCGAAATAATATTACACTTATTGACTAATATATATTTATAATTAATGTATTCGATAAAGGATCCAATGTTGATGATATACAAGAAATATAATTAATTATTGAATCATTTTATTATTGATTAATTATCTTATGCCGAATATTAAAAATTTGCTTTATATTGTTAATATTGGGGTTCACTAATTAATCATTATAGTCAATACAAACTTAAATTGATTTAGCTATGTTATCAGTAAAAATAAATTGCATCAAAGTTATCACACAAAAATAAAATATTAGATCTTATTGTTTATTTCATAAAATTAATAAACATCTATATTTCATTTCTATCATCTTCAACAAATACAAATAGTTTATTATTTGTTATTTAATACAGTATGATAGAGCTAATGACATATTATAATACGTAGACTGACGATACATTCATAATAATGCATTTTAAAGTTGAATGCAAATCAGCTGGACCCGCCATTTTGGTACCCATATAGTTTATTCTCATGTTAAAAACTACTATAAAATTGATAACTTGCTTCCTTATTATCTCGATTATCAGGCAATTCCTTAACAAAGTTTACGTCAGACATAGGAATAAATTGGCCTCTCGTTTAAAATTTCTAATAATTTTATGGGTAACCAAAAATGCCATCCCCAGCTGTTTTTCATTGATGTACACTTTTAATGAATGCATCGTCAGTTTAGATATTATATGTCATTGGATAGAGCCTATCTTACTTTTTAATCATCATAAACATATTTAATAGGCTAGATAGATATCTTGTTCTTTTATAAAAATTTTGAAATAAAATAGGGTGGGTACCATAAAAATGAAGTATTATGTTTTAATTTATTTGATAGTGTGTATATATTACAAATAAACGGTTCATGTTTTAACTCTTCATAGAGTGTTTGGAAAAGTTACATTTTGTTGTCAATGAATCAATATATGTACCATTAAATTTGGATGCACAATATTTAAATATTGTTATTTTATTGTGGAATATTTGTAACACAAACAGACGGGAAATTGAACTTTCTGCGAACGAAACTATAAAAGTAATTATGAAACACAAACGTTTATTTCCTCACATGAGGACAGTTCTTGTAAAACCGCATAAGAAAATACATATAAAATGTAATAAATTTATCACATAATTTCAAATATAATACCTAAGATGGATCATAAATATTAGTTTTCTTTTAATTAAACATTGCCATAGATCTTTATAAGAGAATAAAAGGGGATTCTTAAAGAAAATTTATATCACCACACAGTATAAATTTAAATTATAATATTAAAAAGAATTATATAAATATTCATTAGTGTACCGAGGAATTTGTGGGGGGAGGGGGCACTATTAGGTGGGTTTTCCTCAAAAAAAATTGGTGGAGGTTTTAGTTCCACTTATTGTAGTATCTCAACTTAG
Organism: Gordionus sp. m RMFG-2023; assembly: GCF_954871325.1. NCBI lineage: Eukaryota > Metazoa > Nematomorpha > Gordioida > Chordodea > Parachordodidae > Gordionus > Gordionus sp. m RMFG-2023. The sequence continues at coordinate 9,753,623 of NC_088777.1, forward strand.
AAGGGAAGGGAATGTGTAGGGAGTAATTTTTATTAGCTTAAAAGGATATTCACGAGAACAGGCAAATTTGCGATGCCTTGCCCCCTTGGATACTCGCCTGAAAATAGAGGTAATTTGAATATATTTGACAAAGATAATTAATATCATCTGTCAATGAAGTTTCTAAAAAAAAATACCTCTCCATTCATGAATATTTTGAAAACGGAAGCGGAATATAAATTTATTTCGGTTTTCTACTACAAGGTAATGAATGATATTATATGATTTGTAAATAAATACATAAAAATAAAAGAATTTTCTAAAAAATATAAATATCGAATGGAAAAGTACAAGGTCGTATATATCAAAAAAATGTTTATTTATTGTTCCGAGGATCAGTGAAAAAAACATAGAAGATCAGATTTGTGAATTTTATTTAATTAATATAATAATAAATCTTCAATTGAAATTTTAAAAATTTTCTAAACTTGGTTCTTTGTATAAAATATTTAAATAAATAGAGGCTATTATTTTTTTTGACAGAAAATTAAATAAAGTGGACAGTAATTTATTAATAAATAATGAATGTTTGGGGAAGTATTTATATATTGTGGAGTAAAAAAATAGAAAATATTCATTTATTAAAGCCCAATTAGTTTTAATTACAAATTATCATTTTATTTAATATAAATCAATCTAAACTTTAAGTAATCATGAACTTAGTTTTCACTCTTAATTTTTTCATACGAATGTTTAATTTGTTTCTAAATTCACAATAATGTAATTGAAATGAAATGCAGCTCAATGTAGAGGTGTATTATGGTAAACGGGATGCTTTAGGTTTTCTTGATTTGGAAATTTGCTTATTTTCGTAAATTTTATCTTAAGCCAATTAATAATGTCTCCCTACACTCCTCCCCACCCTCCCCCCCCCACCCCTAAATATTTTTTTATCCCTAAAAAATTTATAATATAATTACTTATAAAGAACAATTTAAAGGTAAAATCAAAGTATGCAACAATTCTAAAAATTGTTATATAAAGAACAAATATTTCAGTACAACATAAGACGGATTTTAATTTAAGGATATATCATATATTGCATTATAAAAATTTCATGTAAACTTAAATTTTTTTTATATTACTTGATTAAAAATGGTATACTGAGTAAAAAAAAATTCCGTCACATAGTTTAATATTTTATGGACAAAAAATATTAGTCTCATATTAAAATCCAGAATCATATAAATTCCGGCCTCACCTACTCCAAAAATGGGAAGCAAGCAATAATTAAGGTAACTAATTTAAATCTCGGGAAAAATATGAGATAAATATGTTTGAGGAGCATTTATAGTTCCTATATATTAGTGTACAATGAATTTATAATAAAATATTTTACAAAAATCAGTATAGACATTTCAGCGGATTCGATCAAATTTGGAATTTTAAAAATTTATTTCAAACCAGATCGTACCTAGAAAAAAAATTAATTTTGTTTTCCTAATGTTTTTATGAATTTGCGAAAACAACTATAAAATCGTTTATTATTATTAAAAGAATTGGATAGAATTCTACTCATTCCTAAGGTAGTATACATCTAAGTGTTCTGTGAAGAGGTCTAACCCTTTATACGAATAAACCTGAATGATCTTAAGCTATTATTGAACATTCCGGTATTAGCTATCCAATCTCATTTATCAGAGATGCGATTTGAGCCTTCTTGCCCTTTCCCCCGAGAAATTTCATTTGTTTACAGTTTCTTTTTCTGATCTACAGATCTTAGCTCTAAGCATATGTTCCTTTGTAACCATAGATCATATTTTCTTAAATAGACATGGCATTTGCACCATCATACTCCTGGCTTATTATATTTGAAGAATTAATCTTTAAATCATTAAGTTGTTTTAAATGCAATTCTTTCAGCAGGAAGAATTTCTAAATAAATTATTTCTATGCTGAGAAATTAATCAAATCAAATATTAATTTTAAATAATATCGATTTAGCCCATGTTAATAGCTCACCCAAATTGTCGATTTCTGTGTCCTTTTTATATTACGATTCTTATAAAATCATATTGAATTTAAATGACCTTTAAAGTTCATTTTTTAACAGCCATATTTTTCTGTATTTTATTATTTTTTCATTTAGATTTAATGGTTATTGACGAATAAAAATTTAATAACTAATATTTTTTTAGATTTAGGCCCGGAAATATTTTTGAAGGCCATTTCCGGGGCCCAATTATATTTAGTGGCAGAAATTTTTGGGGTGGTGGCTTCCCCTTTTTATATCTACTGCCCTAATCCTCTCTAAGATTAAATGAATCGAAGACGCTTTTAAGACATCATGAAGTATAAATAATTCAGTGGCCTTATGTGAGGATATCAAAGTTAAATCGATATTTTGAAAAAATTAACATTCATAAAAAAATTATATTACCGTAAAATATTCTTGATGCGCAAAAATCGTAAATCGTTTGAATTTTGTCATTTTTGGATTAAAAGAATATCCTTAAACCCCAAGATTTCAAGACATTTCTTCCCAAAAAGATTGACATAATTAAATAACTATTAAATTTAAAAAGTTGTATAAGATGAACATCAAATATATGCCGCTATTGAGGCACCAGCTCTTCCCATTCTCGTTCCTACCTAGTCCATCTCTAATTATATATATCACTAATTATCTCTATAACCTGATCAATACCCAAAACACCAAACCATGGTTGACACTAGAGGTGGGAGCGGGCCTAATTTTTTATTCACGGCCCGCCCGCTCACGGTGGCATTAAAAAATATTCACGCTTACCACACTAAAAAATTTTCGACCCGACCCGCCCCACGAAAGGCAATATTTAGATTCACGCCCGAAAATTCATGGTGTTTTTAAATTTTTCAAAACTTTAATGGTATAATATTTTACACTTTTTTGAATTTATTCTACATAATCCATAATAACAAAAAATAAATACATATTATAAATCCAAATTTTTACTTAGAAAAAGCAGAATGTCTATTTTTTTTTATTTCAATTGTGTACGCCTTTCCTCTAATAGGCGATTGGCTTCAGAAAATAACCTTTCACTAGAAGCCGAATTTGCCAGGGCTGACAAAATTTTACTCTCTAATTTTCTTAAAAAAGGAAATAAATTTTCCTCCTTCCAAAACTTCAAAATATTGACATTATTATTTGTTTTATGGGATGAATCTTTTAAATTCACACAACTTTCATCGGTAGAAATATGTTTCATTTAGAATATATGGTTTTTTATGAATGTAGGATGAATTAGGAAAGTTATAAATGACAGTTGGCATTGACTTATGCATATCATCTAATTTTATATCATTTCACATTTTTAAGATTGTTTTGTAATTAACTTCCTTTTCTTCGTCTATTTAAAACTTAAGGCTTTTGAAATTAGGATCTAGAATTAAGCCTACCTTAAGTGCTTGAGAATAAATTTTAAAGTTTAAGTAAAAAATCTCGCGACAAAACACCTAAACATAAAAAGAAAATAGAACTAGGAGCGTGACACCAGATGTTGTTTATAAAATGCCTGAATATTTTATGTTCAAAACTTTTTCTTTTTTAAAAAAGAACCAAATTAAATTAGAAAATATGTATTATAATCATAAAATTGCAAATTTATATTTATAAAAAAAAATTAAAATTTCCGTGATTCACGGTTCATGTTCACGCCCGGGAAAAATTTTGGGAAGGCCCGTAACGCCTAATAATTTAAAATTTATTCCACTCACGTCGTGACCCACCGTGACACGATGGGTCACGCGTAATTTCAAGCGCGCCCACCTCTAGTTGACACTATCATTTAGCATTTTTACTTTCCTTAAAGTCATACAGAATTTTCTATTCAAACTCTGTTGTATTTCCTATATATTATGCTTCTCAGAAATTATCTTTCTTTTAACAAATGTTTTCATAGATTCTTTTCACCGTCTATTCTTATATTTATAAGCATTCAAATAAATCTATCTTTCATAAAACGTGATAAAAAAAAATTACACAAATTTTAGATCCTAAAATATTGTTGTAATATTGTGTTACATTTAAATTGTATATCTACCTACCTAACTAAATATATTTTATCATGATCGGTTTGTATGCAATATGTATATTCTATGGTGTTTTTCGAGGGAAATTAATATTCCAACAGTTGTTATTATTATCTAAAATTTTTAAAAAATAATGTTATTGATCTCTAAAATATGATATAATATTTTTGTCTGCTAAAATAAGAATGGTCGTTTTTTAAAATATTTTAACGGAGTAGGCTAAAAGAAAATATTCAGACAGATAATCGTTATTTAATCTTAATCGAATATGGCTCAAAATATTCAACACTAAAACTCTTAATATTTCGTGACGATAAATAAGAAAAAAATACTGACGCGGTTTTACTATGAGAAATTTGGCATATTTAAAAAATATATACAAGACATGTTGGGTATTTGGGGAATGTATTTACGAAGGGAGGTGGATTTATAATGGGAAATGTATTTTTAAGCAATAGAATACCCAGACTGAAATAACTAGAGCTAGAAGAACTAAACAGGACTCGCTCATAAGTTTGCTGGATAATGAAAGAAATATCATGTAAGAGCTTTGGTGGTAAAATATCTGAGATAATTTTTATTTCATTCCTCCCGTTATTCCTGAGTTTGTCTATTAATCTAAAGAATAAATATGTATATACATATCTACCAATATTTAATATTGTAACTGGTTTAGTTCCAGGAGAATATTATATCAAATTATTCTAGTTATTTTTTTACAAAAAAATAACCTACGTGTTACTTTAATGGTATTTAGCTTCACGTTTTAAGAAATGATTTGGTATTGGAGAGAAATCCTAAGGAGGGGCAATGCAGGAGGGCGCGTCTATTGTTGTATCATAGAACCTTATGATTTATTTAAATAAAAACGGTTAAATCTACGCAATTGATATTACACATTTTTATAAATCATCAACAAAAATAAATTAGATATATACAAATTAGTTATATATATAGGTTTTGACTTATATTGATATATCAAATATTTATAGATTATTTGCAATAGAACAAAGATTAAATGTCATATCTCCTAAACTTAAGCTCGGCCCAACTAAAAAAAATTTCATAATCATTTTCGCTTTTTAAAATTTAAAATTTTTTTAACATTATAACTTTATAAATCTACCATTAGGCTATATAAAAAAATTTAATGAAGCTTCTAGCTCAATTATATCCAAAGATACCAAAAGTTAAAGGGAGTACATTTTGCCTAAAATGTCATATTTCTTTGAGGTCCATATCTCAGCCACTGTTTGGGGTTGGAGGCTAAATTTGTATTTCTTTCTTAGTTATAATATATATAAACTCTTGCAAAAATTTTAGAAAAATCCGAAGGGATTGTGTTAAAAATCATGTTTTACTTGTTGATTTGTCATGGAATTAACCCATATGTTTGTTATGCTCAATGGCATTAATATATTATCATTTGTTATGTTACAATTCGTTATTTCCTATTTAAATTTTATATCAAAATAAATAAATCTAAATTATTTTTAATTTTATAAGTTTTTCACACTGAAAACGAACCTGAGATAAAAATTTAATCAGAATGCTATTATAAATTTGTTCAAAAATAACCTGAATAGAAACAAAAATAACCTGAATAGAAACAAAGGCGTTTTAAAAGTTTAAAATGAGAACCGAAAAGGAAATGTATCTGTTATAAATTACGGTTCGACACCCCACTTTTTATAAATATAAATACTCCTTTTAAAAATAATATTAAATTTTTATATCCTTCAGGGTTTACAATTTTACCGTTTTCATATTTATAATTTTCAAAAGTTCAAATAATAAAAATAAATGATTGGATCAGACCTTGGAAGAAGAAAAACTAGTATTAGATTTGTCAGAAATTTTTTCCTTGGATCATGTAGAAATTTAAAAATAAAAGGTCTAGTACGAGACTCTATTATTTACCATGCCCGCAAGCACTGGTTCGGCTGCAGATCAATCTATTTCTGGAAAAAAGTGTCTAACTAAAATATCGCTGTTCTTAAGTTTAATAAATATATCTAAAACAAATTATTCGTGAAAAATTATTAGATTCAATAATCATGTGAAATCATTTTCTACCTATTATTCGATCGAATTATTAGGTATCATATCAATTGAAATAATTTGTGTTTCATTCCTAAATATTAAACATGTTCCTTATGGAACTTATATTTTTCTAAAATTATTATATTTTAATAGTTTATTTTTTAAATATTTTTAAAGAATTTAATTTTCGAATCTAATATTTGACAAACCAAATAGAATGTTTTTATTAGTATGAGTATAAAATTATCCAATTCAAAAATATGAATCGAATATGTATAATGCAAATATTCAATTCGTATTTATGTAAGTATATACAAGTAGTCAAAAAACTAGCTTTAAATATAAATATTATTTAGCAATTCATATTTAAAAATTAAATTTTAAAAAAGAATTCATCTCTCATGTTTCATTAAGTTTACAATATCAGTTCATCAAATTTATGATAAATTTAAAACAAACAAAAAATATATAATAATCTTTGTTAATATTTAACAGAGGACAATTTTGCTGTTATTAAATATTTGTGAGTATTGCCTCCATTATCTAGTTGTAAGAAAGGATAACTTTTTCGAGACCTAATTAGTATTCCTAGATTGGATAATTTTGACAGAATTTCATCTATCATCTGAATTATGTGTATGTCATAGTTCATAGAGTCTGATATTTGCTCATTAACAATTGTATTTGAATCATTTTTGTTTTCCGTAATTCTCATAATGATTTCATTGATTTGGTCAAAACAATTTTTCTCATAAGTAAAATGAACATCTATGAGTGATTCATCTAAAACCTCATCTTTGTTTTTATCCTCAGATACTAAATTGTCATCTGCAAGAAATTTAAAGTCATGGAATAATTTTGAAGAGTCACTCTTAAATGTAAATGTTTTAATGTCAGGAGTCACTTTTCCCCCATTTTCTAAATTAAAGGTAGAAAAATTTCTCTGATTACTTAAACAACAGTTGTTGTGAATGTATCTTAACTTCTTTTTAACGATATTTGTAAAATCATTATAGACTCGTTTTTTTAAATAAAAATTATCATTGCACCTTTCAGGGCAATTTAAATCAAGTCTTAACACTTGCCTATAAAAATTGATATCACTTATAAATAAAGATTGGTCAGTCCTTTTACCATATTTGAGCCAATTAATAACACATTTGTTCAGTAATGATTTAACCAAACGTTTTACAAAACTAAATTGTAATCTTTCTATTAAATAACTAGAATTTTTGGAGCTGGTAGTTATGATTTTAGCATTATCCATAATAAGAGTTTGGCTGTTGATTGTATTATTTGAATGATTATCTGTCATATGTAAGTGTTGATCTGGATCATTAAATAGAATGGTTGAAACCTTATGCAAACTATCTTGAGAATTTTCCAGAGTTTTAATTCTCCCATGATCAGTGTAGTTTTTAGTAAATGGCGTAATATTTGGTATATTTAAATTTTTTACATTTTTCTCTAACAAAGGAGTTGAATTGGTATTTATATTACTATAAAAAATATCTTCTACATATTTCTCTTGTAAATCCACGTTACTGTTAAGAGATAAGGTAGACCAATTGTTAGAATCATGTAATATAGAACTAGAGTAATATGATTCATCAATAAATACCGGTATTGGCAAATCAACTATGTCATTGCACTTTGTAGCATGCACTTTACTTATATATTTATTTTTTTCACGTAGTTTAAATTGCTTTTTGGTGATTCTGAAGGGTATATCATAATGATGATAAAGATTTTCCATTTCAAATGCTCTGATACATTCTGCTTCAACATTGTTAATTTTTCCTTAAATTGTGATAAAGCTTATAAATATATATGTACAAGGTTAGCAATAATATATTACTTATATAATCAAGCCTAATGTTATAAGAGGATGTATAAGACTTTTTCACTACACCTCTTATATTGACCAGATCGCCCAAAGAATAAAAGCCTATACTCATTTAAGAAATATGGTTCAATAAAAAATAAACCTTGTGGCTGACATTGATCTGTTAAATTATGAAAACAAGTAATTGTTGCTGTGTTGTCTTGTATCCTGTATCTATAACCTGAATAGGTGTTTCGCATTTCAATAATAAAGCCCAGTATATCTACCTTCATTATAGGGTGGTTAAGATATGCAAATGTAGCTATTGATAATATAATCATTTAATAATTAAAATATATAAATACTATTATGCTCAGGGTAATCTCTTAATAATAAAACATCCATTATATAAAATTTCGAATAGTCTTTTACAAATGGATTTAAATCCCAATATTTTCTATGATAGTATTTCAAGCCTTTAACCTTATTAATAAATATTTAAGTATTAATGAGATCAAATTAACTTCGATAAAAGAATTTTGCATTTGAATTTATGAATGAATGTTAAAAAATTAAACTGGATAAATAAAAACCATGATTTGATATGTCGTAAATAATATTATAAAAATCTAGCTTACTTAAGTAACTAGAAGAAAGTTTTTAGAAATTTGAGAAATTATAAAGAACAAGAATAATGATGTACTTTATCTCACCTCTCCAACAACATATAATACACTAAACTGACCATTCATTCATTTATATATGTATAAATAAATACAAATCAGATGGTGGCACATGGTTTCCCATTTAAACAATTACAATAATTTTTATTAGAACTTTTTTAGATTTTCATTTATAACAAATAAAAAAAATATATAGTAAATCAAAATGTGGTATCACCAAATAATAAATTCAACGACGCTTCAAAATTTCAATTTAAAAGATTAATAATCAGTCTATACGAATATTATATGCCATTGTTCATCCTCAAACAATTTATTAAATATCCACATCGTTTGGCGTGGAAAATTCGGCGCGGCGACTATTTATTTGGCGCAGCGACAATTTGGCGAAGCAGCGACAATTAGGCGAAGCGACAATTTGGCGAAGCGACAATTTGGCGAAGGGACAATTTGGCGAAGCGACAATTTGGTGAAGCGTCAATTCGGCGCGTATCTATTACAGTTGCAATTTATTAAAAATTACTTAGTATAAAAATATAAGGATGATTAAATAGAAGCCATTTTGAATGTTGATATTATTAATTTATTTCTTCATATTTATTTTTACAAAAACCTCAATTTTATTTACTAAATGTGTAATATCGAAAAAAATTAACTAATATTTATACCTATTTCTTTAATGGGCCAATTTACCACATTATAAGGTATGTTGATTAGTAGTCAATACTATGTAAGCCTGGATTTTGCGCATAGAAGGAAAAAAGAAAAAGAAAGATTTGACCTCTATCTCTAATCTTATATATTATTTTGGCTACAATCTCAATCAACCGTTTTTAAAAATAGACCCAAAATCCCCCTGATAAGTATTATAATGTTAAATCTTAAATCCCCTTTTCATGCCTAATTTTAGACAATAAATAAAATTTTAAAAGTTTAGAAAAATAATATACTTCCCTAATAAGTAATTTACCCCAAATCTCGGCTTACCATTGGCTACTAATCAACATACCTTATGTGGTAAATTGGTCAACCAAAGAAATAGGCATAAATATTGGTTGTTAATTTTTTTTGAAATTACACATTTAATTTTTGATTTATATAATAGAAAAAATTAGCCTAAGCATAATATTTTTTAAAAGGATAAAAGAATTTAAGGATTTTTAATAAATCTAAAAAATGAGTCAGTCTTAATTTGATTTTTTTTGGATCATGGCTGGGTCTATTTTTAAAAACGGTGGATTTAAATCTAGCCAAAATAATATGTAAGATTCGAAATAGAGGTCCAAACCTTTCTTTTTCTTTCTTTCATCTATGCCCAAAATCTCGGCTTACATAACATTGATTACTAATCAACATACCTTATGTGGTAAATTGATCAACCAAAGAAATAGGTATAAATATTGGTTGCTAATTTTTTTTTGATATTACACATTTAGTAAATAAAATTGAGATTTTTGTAAAAATAAATATGAAGAAATAATTAATAGAACCAACATTCAAAATGATTTCTATTTATTCATCCTTATTTTTTTATACTAAGTAATATATAATAAATTGCAACTGTAATAGATACGCGCCGAATTGACGCTTCAGGGGCCGGACCAGCAGGTCTCTGAAAAACATACCAAGAAGTACAACATGTGAAAGCCGCGCCGAATTGACGCTGCGCTGCATTATCGCCTCGCTGAATTGACGAGCGCTGAATTGTCGCCACGCCGAATTTTATGCGCTGAATTGTCGTGAATTTTCTGCACCGAATTGACGTGATACCTTTTTTTTTAATTATAGCTTGTTATAGTAACCATTCGTAAAAATCGTTATTTAGGAAAAATTACTAGTTTATAAGAAAATTTAAAATATATTAAAATCAATTTATATTATTTTTATGACTCTAAGTAACGATATATGATGCGTTAAAATGGTAAGATGATTAGATAACATTTAAGTTAGGTGTAAATGGTGTGAGATAGCCTGAAAATTTTATGCTCTAAAGGGGAGCCCGGAGCAATTTTATTTATTTATTTTAAACACTAGCCAAATAAAAGGAAGTTAAATAGAGAATCACTAATTCCTTTGTACTTATCCCAGTTAAATTCTAATTAACATCATGCTTCAGACTCTCTACAAGGCTTTATTTTCAGATTTAATCCAAGCGGACAAAAAAATATTCGGTTCAATGTTTTCCTGAAGTTATTGGATATTAGGGAAGGAGCCTCTAGTGAAATCAAAGGGGACTAAGGGTTGCGAGATCTGGCGCAAGCATCCGTTTAAGTCCCCGGTATGGAGGGGGAGGGGCGTTACACGTCAAATATTATATTGGTGTCAGCAAAAAAAAATTCTCATGACCTTTTTAATTCTAGCATTTGCTAGATCCCACTAGAATAGAGATAGGGTTAGTATATAAAAGAAATCTTTTAGATTATTTATTATTAGGTTATTAAATTCAAATTAATATAATAAAATTTAAGGTGGTAAATGATTTTTTCTCTTGTATACATACAACTTGAGCGTTTGCGATTTTTTGCAAATTGAAAATAATAATTGATTCGCAAATTTATTGATACAACGATGGAATCGCGTCAATCTTAACGATATCATAAATTGTAGCAAAACAAATTATATACTTCCCTGTTTAACAAAACAAATTATATACTTCCCTGTTTAACAAAACAAATTAATTTTAAATTAAAAAATTAAATATAAAAGTTATACTTATAGAAATATTTTTTCTTAGAAATTTTGTTCTACAACTTTATTAAGATAAATAAATGAACCCTCATGACTAATAATTATTTTAAATATATTATTTTTATTCCTAAATAGTTAAGAAAATATTCAAAGTCACGCCATTGTCAATTTTTATATAGCCGGCAACCTCTAAAAAAATGTGTACGCTTTTGATATATCAGTGTAGTCACATGTGACGGCAGCATTGCGCGTAGAAGCACAAATCTACCTCTAATTAACTTTGTTTTACCTATGACATGTCTATCTGCTGAGAGTTAATAGCGTGACAATAGTTTAGTATAGCAGGACAGGTCTCATATTTTATTGATGAAATAATTTTAATTATTAGATTTATTCGATCTTTCAAATATATATAAATGCAAAAAATAATCTATGAAAGAATACTTAAAATAATTATGGTGATAAAAAATTTTATAAATCTGCAAAAAACATGGAAGAGGTTCTCTCGCAAAATGTGATACTTTCTAAAAAAAAAAATAATGTTATTTTAATTTATTGAAATTTTCTGGATTAATAATTTATCAAATATAATTTTCATGATTAAATATTTATGAGAAATATAATAACAAATACTAAAAATTTTAAATACTACAGAAAAGGATATAGTTCAGATCCGGCTAATATCTATATTCGATAAGAATTATTAATATCTCTTAGAGTAACAACCTCTAAAATAATAATTTGCAAATGTTAAATAGTTTTAAACTATATAATGGATAGTTTTACATATCTATTGATTTTTTATTCTTCATTATATTTTTAAAATGATTTTACCAATGAATTATTCTAACATTTAAAACTTTCTATTAATGAATTTAAAATTATTTTAAAATTATTTATAATTATTTTTAGCTCTTATGATCATTTTTAATATTTATTCAACCTAAAATTAAAAAAAACAACTAGTCGACTACATTCAGATCAGAATTAGAAACCAAATAAAATATAGTTATTCTGTCATCCAAATTAATTAGAAACCAAATAAAATATAGTTATTCTGTCATCCAAATTAATTTGGACCTGCTCTGTTTGACCACCCACAATACGACATGATTCAATTTGGTTTCTAAACCTGATTTGAATTGAGTAAGATATTTCTTTTTATGGAGCCGTGTCTGGACTCGGGAGCAGGCCAATTTGCGATGAAAGTGGGAATTTTCCCCTTCCTCCCCCACTTGGTTACGTGCCTGGATTAAATATTTAATAATGAAAAATTTGAAGAGCCCCCTCAAAATTTTGATTTTTTATTATACCAAGTGTAATTTTTAGGCTAAAGAAATAAAATAATCCCCCCCCCCTTTCATAACCTCCGAAATTTATTGCGATTAATTTTATTTGGTTTCAATTTAGATATAAAATAATATATACGATATCAAAATGAATTATATTTTAAAAACAAATAATTATTCTCCTCGCTGTATAATGGATCCGGCCATAAATTCCTTGAAGCCATTCCCCAATTTAATTTAAAATTACAACCACATCAGCTCACTCACATCATTGGTATTCGTTTGAACTGCCTATAACCCAACCCCACACTTGTTTTGATTACAGTTCTTTGATCGAGTGTAATGAAAGACATGCTATTAATAATAGAAGCAAAAGAACCTGACTTAAATGTCGTAATATGAATATTGTTATTTTTAGAAATAAGAAGAAACACATTTTATACATTAAAAAATATTTATATTTATTTTATTATTATCTTTCACAAAATAAAATTTATTAAATTCATTTAATAATGATAGTAAATAAAACTTTATGGAAAATAAAAATAAGATTTTCTATACAAAATTAAAATTAGAAGTTTTTTTTTGTAATTAATTAAAAATCTTTAAAAAAAATTTATCCCCCAACCCCTTCGCAGGTTTCCTGGTTCTATTGATTTTAACAACACAGGCTTATGCGCTTAAAGAATGAATGATGGAGAAATTTACTTGTTAAATTTTTTTTTACAAAATAAAATGATTGTGATTGTGACAGTGCTTGAAATAAATTCTTCAAATATTTCATCTTGAAAGATTTTGTTATGCATGAAAATTTTTAAAAAAAAATTGGCATTTTTAAAGTAAAATTTGAATAAAAATCTCTTTTCAAACTAAGATTTTTTCCTGAATATTTTTTTTTTCAAAGTCTAAAAATTTCCAATAAAATATCAATAAATTATATTTAAGATTATAGTGATATTGAAAAAATTTGCTAAAAAAAATATCTATGGAGTATTTTCCAAAAGGATTATAGCTAGCTAGTAATTAAAATAGGGAAAAAAGCAAAAAAAAACAATTTTCTTGTTTTCTATCAGAAACCATTTTTTAAACTTTCTCCATGATTTAACTAGCCTTTTCTGTCCGCTCTAGAGTTTAAATATTATAATATTTTATAACTTCCTTATTATTAATATTCTAATATTAATAAAAAAATGACGTTTTAATATGGGACATAATTTTTTGTTACTAATTTAATCGATTGCAAATTTATAATAATGATTAACATAAAATAAAATTTATCGATTTTTTTTTCAGGTAAAAATAAACATAATAATCGCTCCTTTTGTTTGTTCGAATTATTTAAAAGACTTGCGAAACAGTTTTTTTTTTAATATGAGGATTCGCTGTAAAATTTAATCCTTATTTACAAACACACCCAATTTTTAATTTATTGCAATTTTTTTCTCTCTACTCTAAAATATATTACTTTAGATCTGATTATTTAATACCAAACTTTTGAACTTTATAAATTAACAATTTTCAAAAAAAAATTAAAATTCAGATTTAAAAAAAAAAATTATTTTGAATGAAATGACAAGTATTTAATAATACTTAAACATTTTCTGATTTAAAAACTAAAGAAGGAAATCAAAAATATGTTATTATGCGCATATTCTGCCGGTCTAATCGTCCTTTATGGGTGAGTATATTATTATTAGTCCTTACGATTCTATTAAAAATGAAAGTCATGCATTCGTATATATTTCAACCTAAGAATTTCTCAACCGACACCATCATAAATTCCTCATCCAATTATTATTCTTTTAATTGGAATATTTATAATTCCACGATAAATATCCTAATACCTCCTATAAGTAAGATATTTAAAAAAATTCAAACAAATGATATTACGAGTGAGTTAGCTAATAACCTTCGTAATCTAGAGAAAAGAGCAACTAGAACTAGTTGTTTCATTATTCACGACATATTAAGTGGTAAAAGTAAAGTAAAATGCGAACCAATAAATTCTTTCATCATGGGAAACCATTCTTCAAAAACTTCGAAAATTATTGATAAATTAATCGATGGTACTTTTCAATTCCCTTCAAATAGCCAAATAAAATCATTTGATACCATAGCGAGTCCTAGTTTAGCTACGGTTAACATATTAGCCAGGTCAAACCCTGAAACTCTTGGCGTCTTTCTCAATGATTCGTTCTATCAGAATGAATCATCTAGTCAATATGAACCAGAGGGTAAAGGAATAGAGGTCCTAAGAATGGTGGAATTATTTCCTAATAGACCCCTACATTACTCTAATAATACCACGAAATCCGCTGTTACATTGACTTCATCAGTCAATAATTCAACAAACCTTAAATCAAATATATCATCTCCAAGTATCGCTGAAATGACAGAGGATGAAATTCCGAATGAACCTATTCTACCTCACTTTATATCGACGGTATTTATGACCAATGACAATTCGAATATGGCAGAACATAGTTTAGTTTTTAATCCTAGTACTAAGTTTTTAATTAAACCCAGTGTTACAACAATAACTATCCCAAAATCAAGTCTTGTAGAAAATATAGACGTCAACCCTACTATTATCCCATCGACATTAAATGAAGACATCATTACTCAACTATATAACTCATCTATCGCAGCAATGCTGATCAATTTAGATATGAATAATTTGAAAAATTTAACGACGGTTTCAGTATTAACTACCGAAACCCTTAAAATCCTTCATTCATCACAACTAAACATTAACAAAATAAGGCCGTCTACGAGTAATCCATCCCTAGCACACAGGGTCAGAACAGGTAATATAATGATAATAAATAATTTTTTTAAATAAATATAAGCAGGGACATGGAACAAAATATCTTCGTTCATGGAACGGAACTTGGGGAAAACTAGGAAACGCTAACAGAACAATAAAAGCGATTCTGGGAACTTTCCCAAAATGTTGGAAAAATAATTTGAAAATTTTAATTTCATTCATTACTTTTTTCTTTAATTCCAGTCACCATAACAAAATTATTATCCATTATAATACTTTTTTTTTAAAAAAAAATTTTTTTTTACTCTTTATTAGAATTATTTCAAGTAAATTCCTGGTTACGCCCTTGTCAACATAAATTTGTTGCCAAAAGTGTTTATTTGCGTTCTTTGGCGCTCAAATTTATTATTAATATTATCGCACAATTTTCATTCTTTTAAGAGGATGTCTTAATTAATCCTTAGGTGTAATACATATCTGATCTTATATTATATATGGATTAATAAATAAAAATTGCTTATATAAATCTTAAAAAAATATAGAAATAAAAAATAGATTATGTTTTTTTAGGAATTTTTTTGGCCTGAACGAGTACTGAATAGGAAACGAGAAATTGACCTTGTTCCGGGTCCCTGAATATAAGTATAATTATTGCTTGAGTAAGTAAACTCGTTTTATTATGAAATTAATGTTTGGATTAAACTTTTTATTATTTTTTTAAATAAGCCTCATATGAGACTTGTTTTCATAGTAATAAAGGATTTTATTCAATGCTATTATAATTTTTGATCACTATATATTTACAGTGTAAAATCTACAAAGACATTATAAACAATTTTTATTGTTTTAAAAAAAAAAAAGTTGTTTTGAAAACGCCATATGACAAATTTGTCCCGTTAGAATTATTGATAAATACCACGGAGCCTAAATTAAACTCGGTGTTCCAAAGAGCTCTGGAAATATTACGTAACAAAGCTTCATTCGAAGAATCCTTTCCTCAAGTCATCAAAAGGCAATCGAACCCTATTGAAATCAATGGTAACGATCCTAATTTACAAAATCGTGTTGCGCTAGGAAACGAAAAGAATATCGACAATGAGACAGCAGTAAATATAACTAACGTATACTTCGATCAAATCGGTGGAAAAGATGTTACCATGTTTGTAAGTTACTTTTTAGTTTTGTGAGTAATGGAATTTTTATTTTCCTATTTGAACAAAAGCTTTCCCTTTTTTAAAAAACTATTTCGCTCTCTTAAATAATAAGAGCATAGCGTTTAAAGTTTAAATTATAAATTAATCATATAAAACTACAAATTATTTAATTTATATTTTATACTAACTAAATTAAATAATTATTATTTTCCTCCAATATATTTACGAAAATTTTTTTAGAGAAAGATAAAATTAGTTCAGTAAAAAAAAATCATATTTTTTATAACTAATAGGTAATTTGGGAAGTCATAGAGGCCATTGAGTGTTCTAATAATAATGCCTTTTTTGTAAATTTATCATATCGATTGATGCTCAAAGAGTTGGAGATCTGCCCTCTCATGGGACAAGAACAATTAGAAACTAAACTCACGTGACGAGATTAAGGTAAAGTTAATATATACTGGTCAAACTAAAACTGAGAATGCGATAAATTGGTAATTCTAAAGAAAAAAATTATTTACCCTATTAATTAAGTTTCGATATATTTTTTTAAGGTGAGACCAGCTTATTGGCATTGCCTTGTGGAACCATGAATAGCAATGCATTTACTTCGACGAATAGTCATCGTAATGGCTTGTTTGAAATAGAAGGCTTCATTATGATCGCCACCTATTTGGCTTTCTCTCTAATAATATAGTAAATTTAAGGAATTCCTCAATCAAGATTATTGGTGACATATAGTTTATGCTAAAATAATCGGCGAAATCAGGTTTTGTCGAAAACTATCACTTTGGCTTTGGGGTTTGAAAGGAGTGCAAAAATTTGAAAGAAACTATGCCTTAATAGATTTTCTTGGCAGGCGTCTGAAGATTGAGCCTAATTAACCGATATTTAGTCATTAACCAACTAATAAATGGGACAAAAATTACGTTAACGATGTCAATTATATTTAATTTAATAAGTTAATTTATTCTTTTAACCAGATCTGTGAGCCCTCCTTTTGGGTTCTGGTTCAGTGAAATATCTATGAACCGGGTTCGTGGTTCAGAAACATAAAGACTAATAAAATTTAGCAAAAATAACAGAAACATCAGTTTTTTTATAAACATTATTTTACTATATAGGCCTTATCATAAAAATAGTTTGTCCTTATAATTATAATATAAGAGAATTATCATGATATCATCCAAAATTGAGATGTTAAAATTAAAATATCGATTTTTATGACTATAAAGCTATTTTACCTTGTGATTTATGTTCTTTTCTTTAATCTTATTTTAATTTAATAATCCGACAAACAAATGAATATTCCTAAAATATATATTATTATCTATTTAAAAAAAAGTAGTTACAATATGTTGGTAAAATTTTAAATTTTTACATAGAAAGGATATTCCACGCAAAATAATATTCACAAAAAAATTGTTTTTATTTTACATTGAAAATAAAAAACTATTATTTTATTTAGTTTTGAATAATTTGCATTTTTTTTATATTTAATTTTAATAATGTTTAATATATGTCGTATTAGAAAATGGAATCCATGGGGATTCGGAATATATTGATTTTTAATTCCTTTACCGAGGGCGATTTAAAAATTTTTAAATCCGATTATTTAACAGGATATGTATTCTTAGCATGTATAGAGTATTTAACTTATAAATTTCAGCCAATTTCTGCCACAGACATTTTGGTATTTTTTGATTTATATGAAAAATCTATAAAAAAAAATTAATATAAATTAGGAATAGTTCTAAAATTCATGACAAAATTGTTTGTATCTATACAATTCTGAAATATCGCCCTTGGTAGGGGGGGGGGGGTAGGAGAATCATATAATCTTTAATCAATATTAATATACCAGTAAGGGTTAGTATGGGGATAAGAAGAAATTAGGGGGTAGGGAGTTAATATCAGCACTAGGTTCAAAATAACTTTACCTCTTTTCGATTCAGTTCAAATTCCCTTTAGCAAACTTTATACTTACTAATAACTTCTCCTTTTCCTAAGGTTATAGCCCTTTAAAATTTAGGGACCGAGTTTAATCATTTGCAATAACTATGAAATATTAACCTATCAAAATTTTGGAAGAAAATCAAGGCTCTCTTTTTTTTAACGAACAATGTATAGTAGGCATTTTAAAAAAAATTTAATGAATTATTTAAAAAAATTATTATTCTAAATTTAAGTATTTTTTTTTGAAAAACTCCACTTAAAGGATTATTTCGTGACACTAAATGGTGACCCTATACTGGCTACTCAAGTAACAAGTATCCTAAATAACAGTGGCATATCTATGTCGGAGGGATCTAGAATTATGGGTAATTTAAAAAAAATTTTCTCATATATTCTCAACAACCTATATGTTTATTTTTTGAAAAACTATCAGTGCGCCCTAAATATTTGCAATAAAATTCCTGCCAATTAATACGTAACTCAAGTATTTTGATTTTCATTTTTAATAAATATCCACATACGGGCTAAGATAATGTAATGACCCATCTCTCTTTCTTCCCCTTATATTAATAGGAAGAACATTTATAACATGGCATCGTTTATTTTATATTATAAATTAATTACATTATATAAACAGGAAGAAATATTATAATTCTAGCCGAACCGTATCTTTCTAACGACAACCCTCTGCAAAAAAATTTGCAAGTTACACAATCAAACCGATTCCAAAATTTACCAAACAAGGAAGGTGAAATGAAGTATTTCAGGCTTTTGGGGAGGAACACTGAGGTATACACACGAAGAGAGAAAGGTAGGATAGCTGGAATTATATTGGGCATATTTGCGGGAATAATTTTCGTGTCTTTCTTATTGCTTTTCTTGCTGGCCGCTTTACTTGATACTATCAGAAGGAGACACAGAAATCGAGTTAGTATTTCAATATCACTTATAATTTTTTATTTTTCTTTCTCATACATCGTATAACTCAAAATAAACGTCGCGTTTTGAAATTTTTATAACTCTAAAACTGGTTATTCTTTTTAAAATATAATTTTGTATTTTAAAGAATATATATAATCGAGTCGCTTTTTACAAATTTCAAGTTAAAAATTCTAAAACTTGACAAAAATTAACTCCTGACCAGCAATTGTTTTTTTTAAAAACTGGCTAAAACAGGATGCTTGCCTTTCCCAAAATTTTCCTCTAATCATAGATTATAATACAAATTATTTAGGTTTACAAATAAATCTGATTATTAAACGCCTTTTATTTAACAACCAAAAAAAAAATCAAATGATAATTTTATAAATTTAACATGTGATTGATGGTAGATTTTAAGTCGATAAAATTATGACATGAGGAGGAAAATTGGAATGCACCATGCAGATTTGTTAAAGTATCTAAATAGAAAAAATGTAATATCTGTTTCTAGATACAGTGGCAAATTTTAATTTTAGTTGATAATAGATTTGAAATTATTATCAGTTTTTCTTGGTTCCCGTTCTAAAATCGCGAAAATAAAAATTGCTAAAAATTGGAAATCTCGTATATATCTTCCAAGAAAAAATTTTAAAGTAAATTTAAAATTAATAAATTGGAAATCTGGATGATATTTCCCTCATTTTTTAGCTATTTTTTATAACACTCAATTTAAATGCAAGTGTTTACTTCCCTAGGATATAAGAGAGTTTCCTATTTTTTAGCGGTTTCTAACCTATTCCGTTTTTCTTTCAGCACCCCTTTTAGGGCTATGATGAATAATGATATAAATGTTGATACCCATCAAATTTCGAGTAATATTTTTTTTAATATGAATATAGGGATTTTAGTATAACCCAGGGGTGCCTTAATGATAAAAAATCTTGAGAATGGTTTATTATTACCTAACAATTATTACTTATATAATCATATAATCATATATTTTTATTTTGTATAATATAACAAAT
The DNA here is from genome assembly GCF_954871325.1 of Gordionus sp. m RMFG-2023. Taxonomy (NCBI): domain Eukaryota; kingdom Metazoa; phylum Nematomorpha; class Gordioida; order Chordodea; family Parachordodidae; genus Gordionus; species Gordionus sp. m RMFG-2023. The sequence goes on from NC_088777.1 coordinate 9,774,027, forward strand.
ATTATTATATCATTTGGTTATATATTTGGTATATGTATTATTAAAATTTAACAATAATTATTTATCAATTAATTATATATTTAGTATGTCGCAGAGATCTTCATGGGCCGGGCAGGCCCGCAGCCCATAGGCCCATATATTCCTAGGTTTTTAAAAAAAAATATTTTAATGCGCTTGGGCTATTTAAATTTAGATTAGATAAAACAGTTGCTAACTTAAAAAAATATTGCAAATTTTTTCTTTTAATAATAATAAATTTCAGTATTGTAAACAAAATGATTGCTTAAATACATTTAAACAGTGTTTATTTTTTATTAAATACAATAAATTAAATTTTTGGAAATAGGCTTGGAAAAAATTTAGTATTATGGGCTTAGGAATTTTTGTTAATATTAAAAAAAATTTCTAAGGACCTGGGCAAGACTTGATCAAAAAATTAAGACCCATTTCTCTAGTATATAGGTGAGTTATGAATTCAATAAAAAAAAATTTGCTTACTTTAAAATTTTAATTTTAATAATAGAACCCAAAAGTAGATACTATGCACCTTGCATCACTACTTAAATACATTTGTAAATTATATCTGTGTGCTGATGCTACACTTGTAGGAAGATATCAAGATACATGCTCAATTTTAGACGATGTAACTCTATCTACATCTATTTTTAAATAGACCCACTTGAAACTTTTAACAACTCTGGCAATAAGTTTGATTCCTAAATTCCCTAGGAAAAAGTGAATATGCTACAATCTTTTCAATCTTTAGACAAACCTCTAAAAGGCTTTAGTATAGTAGGGCCCTTAATTTGGCAAGGAAATAAATTTATTAAAGCTCCATTAGTGGAAGAAATTATTAGCTATTGTACAAAAAGAAAAGAAGAAGGATATTGAATAAATATTTCATTAAATTTATACATCTATGTTATTTTGGTAATTTTATAATTGTATTTAAATATAGATCTAATAGTATCCTTGTGTTTTATAGTAGAATTTATGAATAGGGAAAAATTTGGGAAAACGTCCGATCCAACATAATTGAAACTTAACTAGACCTTTAATAATAATTGAGAATCTTGAGTTATTTTTTGGTTAAATTTATTATTTATCCCAATTATAATATATTTTTAAAAAAAGGACTCAAATTAATATTATATATTTTTCTTAAACCAATGCCTCTAGTAGAAAATATTTTAAAATTTATTACATGTCGAACATTCAAATTAAATATTTTAAGGGATCCGAGACATCTAGAGTGGCAACACCAATCGTCACAATTACTAAGCCATCGAGTAATATTTAAATAGATACAATAACATTTTTTGTTTTTTAAATTTAAATTTTTACCTTTCCTTATCGAATCCATCATAAGAGTTTAAAGATTCGTCTCCATATCCACAATGTGATCCTTAGGACTCCTCCCATTTTGTCTATGTAATCCATAAAAACTTATATACCATTGAACATGGGTGCAAAATGCATTTCAGAACTTTAAATTTCTAATATTTTAAAATTTTAAGATGGAATTTAATACCAGGTGTCTAAAGTTTTCTCTCGCTCGCTAAACGATTTGCGAAAAGGAAAACAGAGATTTCCCAGGCAGAGTGTTATAATGTTCCATATACATTTTTTAAAATAAATTTTCAAGGATTTTTACTATTTTAGATATGAGATCACACCATAATAATGTAGGTAAAGGATTATTCCAAAATATATTTTAACATTTTTATTTATATGAAAGAATACAGTACTAAAGCCGTGTCTTGGATCGACCTCATTTTGATATTTAATAGTATAGACTTAATAACTTTTCAATTAGGACATCCTTTTTTGGTTTGTTATAAGTATATAGTGGCATTGTTAATTTCCATATTTAATTCTCATTTTTTTTCTTTCTTTCCTTTTTTATTATTTTTTTCTTTCTTTCCTTTTTTTTTTCGTTTTTTTATTGAAGGCTCGGCCGACAATATAGGACTTCTCAATGAATAAACTTCATGATTTAGTTAACTAAAAACAATTGTGTCTCACGTAATTAACTACTAGGTTTATGGTGACTTAATAAACTTCAAAGAAACTTTTGATTTTAAATTTTATAATATTTTTTAACAAAATATTTCGACAATTATTAATCATATACATGTACATACACACTCTCTCATCACAGTTTATTTTTAAATTTTTAATCCCAATTTTTATATATGCCTACATTTTTTTATATTCCCACATTTTTTTATATCTTTATTATTTAAGAAATTACACACAATTTTAATTTTACATTTTAAATATTTAATTATTTAAATGGATTTTAATTCAGTTTTCTCACATTTGGCATCAAAAACTAGTGGACTATATTAATTTCCAATTTATCTTATATTTTACCAGCCTTTATCACCTCCAGATTCATGACAACAACCAATTATTAGACGGGAAGTAAATACATAGAGGGATATGTCTCTATAGTGTTGTTAAAAAGCCCGTTTGGTCGATTTTTAAAAACGGCCCGATAAAGATTTTAGCCAAAATAATATTATCTAAGCCTCAAGATTTGGAAAATAGACGTCTAAATCTTTCTGCCATCTGTGAGCAAAACCACCCACAAAATTCTTAGGCACTTTTTTTTCCATTAGTTATTGATCACATTTTTTTTTTGTACTTTCATATGTTTAAATTCTCAACCCTTCCCACTCTCTAGATTTGAAAAGATTCTTTCAGTACCAAAACAGACTCATTCATTCATTTCTCATATTTCCTATTTCCATTTCAAATCCATTTTATCGATCGTTATAAAATACTTAACAAGTTTATAAAATAAAGGTAAAATATTTTAAAAATTAATTAACTAATTATAATTATTTTTAGGTGAAATTATAAATTATATATATATATTCCTTATTTCACTATTTTTTTGATGATTAAATAAAAAAAATATTCTTTATCTATCATTTTAAAATAAAAAGGTTGTTTTAAAATATATTAGATATATGATTTCATATTGATGAAAAACGAACCATAAAATGCCTAAAAACCGAATATTTTTTTTTATAAACGCAATTTTTTATAAATCGGGCCCGTAAAAAAAAATATTTTCAACATGCGGGTCGGACCTGGAAGTAAATTATTTTTTTTTCAAAATAAATCTGTGGTCAGGAGGGTCTGAAAAAAAATTTTCTTGTAAATGCTCGGGGTTGGCCTAAAAATTTGAAACCCGAGCCGGGCCGAATATTAGTTTTTTACAAATCCGGGCCGGGCCATGAAATTGGTACCTCTGCTTTTCACCGCTATTAATTATTGTGAGTCCTTTCTTGAGTGCCAGGTAAAGGATTTAACTTGTGTCTTCTTATTCTATAGGCAAAGATATGAAGTTGTTAATATCGGCAGAATAGAAAAAATAATCTAAAATATAAATATTCATTTATACCTTATTCTTCCACCTAAAATCTTTAAATTTTTAAAATTATAAAAAATAATCTAAAATATATAAATACTCATACCTAAAACCTTTAAATTTTTTAAATTATAAATTAATAAATGAAACTTTTATCATTAAACATAGACTTTAAAATTTTATTTCTGTCTCAAAAAATGACTTAATTTACCATTATTATTGTATTTCCGAGGAATTCAGCTTAAAAATATTTGAAAATGATTTATTTTGGTTATATTTTATTTAATTAAGTTTATTTTACGAAAAAATAAAATTTAAATTTATAGGTAGCCAATTGCATAGTCCAACACTATTTAAGGGGGACTCTAGGAAGTCGCAAGCCCCTTCGTCACCATCGCTACAAGCTACTCCATTTTTTAAATATCCTTTTAAATCTGAAGATAGTATAAAGATTCCAGTAACTTCAACCAATCCTCTTAAATTGGTGAATCAATCTCCTTCGAAACCTGTTAGAAATGAATTCAACGAACCTTCCACGTCTAAATTTTATAAAAATGAGGAGAAATTTACAGAAAACAAAGCTGGTATTATTCAAGGAGGTTGAATAGATATAAAACTCTTTAATTTTTATTTATTTATTTTTGAGTTATATACCATAGTTTGCATCTTAGATAAAAAATGTTGCATATGTCCTATACTTTTTTATAAAAGTATTGGTATCTAGATACAATTTTTGGTTGTATTTTTACCTATTTACAGATACATTGTTAAAGGATCGTGATACAATTATATATTACATAAAATTTAATCCTATTTTTTGTATTTACATTTATAAAATATCTGTCCCAGTTTATTTCTTTTAAAATTCATGCCAAGTTTCATTTCATACTATGAACGAAAATATGCAATTAATAAAAATCTTATATATTAAAAGTTTTTAGGATGAGTATTTATTAATATAATGATGAAGAATAATCAACATATCATCCACAAGTTTTTTACACGTGATTGTTTCAAATGTCAAAAATTAAGAATAAAAAATATATGAATCTCACAACGAGAGTTGATGAAATTTTTAAAGTTTCCAGATGATACCAAGCGTAGAAAAAAAAAGATATTTTTTCAACACCCCAAATAGGATCTGTGGGCCGCCGGCAGTTATCTCCATGCTTGAAAAGCCGTCGATTAAGATGAGTTGCGCCTCTAGTCTCAGGGGCGATTTTATTTTATGGTGGTGGCGCGACATGTAAAATGTTAAAAAGGATATTTAATTAATTATATTTATATTAAATTATTATTTTCTAAATTGGTATATTAAAATTAATAAAATATGAATTGTGTATATAATAGTATACTTATTGCTATGCACCAACTCGAATTAATAATAAAATCTAGAATCAAACCGCCCTACCCGTTGACACAACATATATATAAGCTATAAGGTATCTGTGGTGTAACAAGAGCCTTATAAATAATATACTAAATAAAATAAAGAATTTTTGATGACGAATAAGATCTACTCCAGAAAATATTTGCATTTACTAAATCCATTTAGAGAATCTGCAGAATAATTTCTCCATTCCCAAAAGGGATCAACAAATAATTTTGGTATATTATTTCTTAGTGAAATAGAAACAAATATATAAAAATCTGATAGCTCAGGTATCATTATCTAAAAGAAAAGGAAAAAGGCTTGACCAGAGGTCTAATAAACCGAACTGCAAGTAATTTATTTTATATAATAAATTTTTTTACTTAATATTTTCGTTTTAAAATATTTTGCAATATTAAATATTAGCCAAACTATTTGATCCAAGATTTCAAGATCAAAAATTGTTTCATAATATTTAAATTCGAATTTTACGAAACCTTTTAATAATTAGACATTTAAAACTTATAAAACATCCTAGAAATTCCGAGAATAAGTTGAAAATAACAAACATTCAATTCGTATATAGCTAAGAAATAGCAAATGATTCCATGCAACGAATATAATAAGACTAGCAATTTAGCGGAAGAATGCCATATTTAACTCGGTCATCATACTATACCAGAACTAAATGTACTAGCCATTTTTAAAAAAAATCCACTGGAACTTCGTACATTGTATATCTGTAATGAAATAATCTTTTCATCCCTGGATTAATATTCAGTGCTAAAAGGACCTCTTTATGCCTAGCAATCTCTACAAAATAATAATTAGAGGACAATTAGAGTTTAACTAAATTCGATTTCTATTTGTTTGCATTTCAAATTTATATATAAATTTGTTTAAATAAAAATGGATAGAATATTGCAGAAGTTATGCGAGACCCTCTATTAAAAGGCGAGCTAGTAGTCTATTTCGAAAAATGAAAATAGATAAATTTATTTAAGATATGAACAGGAAATGATTTAAGAACTAAAATTAACAATCTTGGAACTAAGGATACCCAAATAAATTATAAAAAAAGGAATACAATGAATTATAAATAAAATTCATTTTTTAAAATATGGAGTGCCACATCGCAACGCCAATATATTAGGTGGCGGCTAATTTGACGCGTCAAAACGGGGATAAAAATTTTGCCACCGCCGCTTGAGAGTTAGGCCACAGGTCTAGATATGGGTAAGGATATAAATTTAGACACCCAACAATTTTTAAATAATAATTTTAAGAATTAGTCATGATATTGTTTTCTAATATAAAGGTGTTGTTCATAAAGTTTATCAACTACACTACCTTTCAGATTACCTAAAGACTTTTACCCCTGGAGAGAGGGGGGGGGGGATAATGATGCAAGATCGGTCTTAAAATTGGACAATAATAAAATATACATTTTTTAAGAAATAATCAATTAACATTTAATTTTCATCTAAATGGTAAAAAATAAAATAATAATATAACAAATTAATTTTATACAAACAATTAATATTTCGGAGTTATGAAGATACTCTCACATTTGAATAAATTGGAGTGAGGTAGAAAAGTATTTAATTTAAATTTCCTTTTTTTTGATAATTTTGATTTCATTTTTTTGCCAATTTAATTTTAATAGTGTGGGTGGATAGGAGATAAAATTTAGAAAGAGTGGGAAGGTAAAATTGTTGAGTGGGGGGGGGGGGTTATAGTGGTTGGCATGGTTAATGATGGATACTACCAAGAACGTATAGCAATTTTCTAAACAACTTAATTTGATAAATACCAACTAAAAATTTTTAAAATATAATAAGACCCCCTTGATATTTAACATTATACAAACGGTGGTCGAGTCTGATCTCCTATATGTCATCTCCCCGAGGATTGAACCACCAAGTTGGATAAAGAAAAAAACATGATCGCCGAAATTCGAACAGAGAACTATCGGATTAGCAAAACGATGCTCTTGCCGACTTGACCACAGACGTTTTCCAAAGATCACGATTTTTCAAATATATGTTATAAATAAATTTGGCAATACCTATCCAAATAATAAATAATATATAAATTTGATAGGTTTAAACGATTGACAGAGGGGGTAGAGAAGTTTCCGAGAGCACCATTTGAAAGTCTTTTTAGTATATCTAAAAATGTTTTAAACGGAGATACCTCATTAAAGAAAACATTTATATTTATAATCATTTCATTTATATTTATAATCATTTCATTTATATTTTATAAATAAATAAAATATCAAACTAAATGAAAAATATTTGTTAATTCACCATTTGAGTTTTAACAATTAAATTTCCATTTTGGCATTTTGTATACCTGATTATTATAAAAATGTAATTAATTGTATCTTGGGAAAATTGACCAGTATTTATATAAATTTTTTTATAGTCGTATCTACATCTAGTTTTTAAAAAATATTTTTTAATAACTCTGTAATAACTATACATGTATATTCTTTTTATAAAAATAATGTTTAGTGGCATATGAAGCAGAAAACGATAACAATTTCAATAATAACGATAATGATCTAAAAGGAAGTTGTGAAAATTTGCGTAAGGATCTATACAGCTTGATAGACAGATCGATAGCGTTGCTTTTTTCTTTTATCGATAACAGAGAAAGGGATATAAAAAATTTGATTGAACACCAAAATTCTCAAAATCTAAATAAAATTATGCCTTTATTATTACATCAAAAGGAGGTGGGCGAAACTCAAATTTCTACCCAGGAAAGATTATATAGTAAAACCCCTAATTTGGGGATAAGTATGGCACCATTGGAAAAAGGTGAGGTGCTTGCATCATTTTCCAAATCTTTATATCAGGCCATACACCCACAAATCAATATACATAATGGGATAGCACCATTTCCAGAATCCATCAAGACCTCTTACGCCTTGGCGAAAATTCAGGAAGAGCATATTTTAACCAAAGGAAATGCTTATTTACCCACGCATGAGATCGAAAGATCTAAAATAAATATGGGTAAACAATCACTAACTCAATATTTCAATAAAATTTTGCCAGATGGGCCCGAGAGGGGCGAATTGACGAGACCAATGTCAGATGATTACAGTTCCGCGATGGAAATCAAAAATAATGGAACGAATCAAATAAGTTCATTAAATGCTTCACGTACTAATAATATACAACATGTCGACTCGAACGGATTAAATGATTTGATCAAAAGAGTAGATATGCCTGCAAATCAGCTTAGTGCGCTAAATAATAATTATAACACAAGCAAAGATAACCATATCATGAGTATTAATGATGAGAGTGAAAATGGCTCAAAAAACGGTTTGGATAAATCACCAAACATTGCGACAGAAAACGAATGTAACACACCTATTAAGGTTTGTTTAAAGCTATATTTTAATTTTTTATTATAAAGACTGAGAATGGCAATTTTTATCTAAATAATGACAAATATTATATTAATTTTAAAGAAAACCACCTAAGGCCTGGCTTTAATAAAATAAACCTAATTTCGCATGTTTATACCAAAATAAAAATTTATGCTAAGCCTAAAAATTACATCAAATTCAGATCTATTAAGAAATATCGTTTCACAAAATTGGTTATCATTCTGCTTGCCACACCTTAAAATAATTCCATACGATAATTGAATGTATTTATTATCAAGAATCATTAATCCGTCCTCTGACTATTTAATTTTTAAAAAAAAATAATTTTAAGAGTTAATTAAAAGATTATATATATAATGCTTTTTAATTTTTGAAAATTTTACCCTAATTTGCTACTCCCCAGATCCATTTATAAGACTTCAGTACTATCTTCTTATTCACTGCCAAGCCAAGAGAAAGTAATATAAAAGTGATATTCTATTTAGTAACATTAATATATATATAATGTAGCATTACTCATTTTGATTGGTGTTGTTTATTTATTTTCAAGATAAAAATTAGGTTATATATTGTTATTAAATATTTTAAATAAAATTTTAAAAAAGTATCTGTATATTTTATCAAGAAAATATAATAGATTCCGAGATTCTTTTCAAAATAAAGTAATGCTAAATGTTTGAATCAGAACCGGCTGATAAACAATACTGTGTCTGTGCATCAGTTAATCTGACATTTATTATTAATGTAGAGTTTTCATATGTTTATTTTAAAGTATGTGTCCAAAACTATTTTAAGAAATTCGAAAAGTTTTAAAACTTTCGCAATATTTTTTAATTGAAATCGTACTTTTTAATTTTTTTTCATTAAAGTTTTGAAAGTTTGTGAATTTAATTTTTTGATGTTTTGGACACAGCTTATAGACCAATATATATTTTCTATTATTACTTATAAAGCCTATAAAGCCACTAAAAACCTTTGCAAATGGATTGGATAAGACACCCGAAAAAGGTAGCCCGGTTAAAAAGGTTTCGATATCTTCTTTCAAGATTTTGTCCTCGGACGATGAATCATCCCTTTCGTCTAATTCGCTTAATTCTTTGATATTAACGAGACCAGAAAAAAGAAATTTACCTCAATTAAATCAACTTATTATCAACAAGAGTGTCGATCAGAATAAGGAAGAAAATTCTAAAAAAATTGACAGAAACTATTCGGTTCCTAATGATAGATCTCCGGAGGTCATGGGGATTAAAAAGTTCAGTAAACACTCTTTAATATCTTCGGACACAAGTATTGATGATTTAATAAATAGAAACTTGTCTCGACATTCTATGAGAAAAAATAGCAGTATAGACAATAAAAATGCATTCGGTGAAAACATTTTAGACTTGAAACATGTGTCAACTACCCTTTCAGACTCTTCAAATGATAGTTTTGATGTAGGAAATGGTCCTAATGATAAGAATATGGCAAAGATGAATACGATTGATAAACCTAAATACATACATATAGATAATGTTCCAACCAAAGTGGGGAAAAATCATAGTATTGAGAATGGATTTGGCAATGAGAGAAAAGAATCAAATCATGAAAACAAAATAAATAAGGAATACAATGACGATACAAAGAACACTATTAGTAGTTCAAGCTTGAAACTTTCGAAAGATTCCGCAAAGAAGCATTTTAGGCATAAACAATCCGTACCATCTTTGCATTCAAATGTGAAAACCGAGAATAAGTCCCCTAATAAAAGAAGGATGACATCACCAAATATTAAATCACTCCCTGCAAATTCTTTTTCCCTGGAATCGCAAAAATCAGAGTCATCCATAAAACATATGCCAAATAATAAAATAGATGATACAAACGGAAAAGATTTTAAAAATTTGAAATACGATAAAGGAGAGAGAGCTAAAATGAGCCTTTTATCCTTGTTATCCAATTCCTCGGTATCCTCTATTGATAAGAAAATATTTCATGGATTAGGGAAACGCGAAAGTGATGACGATCTTATTAACGACAGAGAAGCGACTACTACTGGCACAATAATGGATATAGCAGACAATGGCAATCTTAGTAAAAATGGTAAGGATATCTTAAAAATTTCTACAGACCACGAATCTAACAAGACTGAGCCCATACGCGAAACCGGTAATCAAATGTTTTCAAACGTGAGTGACTCAACCGATGTTGATCGAACCCGTAAAAAATCATCGATCAGTAATAACAGCAGCAGTGAAAAGGAAATGAGGGAAAGACTGGAAAAGATAAGAACCAATATCAGTGGCTTGAATTTGGAAGAAACATCCAAAGCAGCTTATAAAGCCATGCAAAGTGAGACGGGCAGGAAGTTGCTAGAAATTGGTCATAAAGGCGGAAATGGACCTACTATCTTTAAACCGGGGAAAAATGAAGGGAGTAAAAACCCAAATAATGAGACTACTCCTGAGAATGATGAATCTATTAAATCAACGAATAGCAAAAATAACCCCAGTAATCAAGAAAAAATCTACTTCAAATATAGTCATCATAACAAAAACAATAATAATAATAACTGCCATAGCCAAAAGAGTAATAATATAACAACTAACCTTAATAAAGAGAGCGCTACCAAGCTATATCAGAATTACTTGCGAGACCCTAAAAATTATAAAGATCGTATCGTCAGGTTAAAAAAAGGCGAAATCAATTTCAAGCATACACCGCCTGACCAAAAGATCATGGGTACAATCCCGAATGGCACCCTCGGTTCGAATAATGTTAATTACCAGCGCGTTTATTGTAATAATAATAAATTTTCGAATGTTCAAAAAAATAGTCATGTAAAGAAGCCGTTTAACAATGACAATCTCCTCAAAATACACGAAAACACTAGCAGGCTAGAGAAAATATTGGAAAGTTTGGAAATTGATCTCGGGAGTTAATTCATCAATAAAATTCTACAAATATAATACAAAAATTAATGCATTTGAATAAAAATTACTCAAAAATATAATATTTCATATTTTGTAATATATCATTTTTTTTCCATCTAGAATCCTGTTTATTTTATAAAACATATATTTTGCAAAATACAACAACATAGTATTTATAAAAAAAGAGAAAAGTAAACATATTTAGCAAAATCCATCAAAATAGTATTCATAAAATAAAGAGGTGTCCAATATACTCCAACTAGACCATACAACATTTTGAACAATATACATATAAATTAAATCCAGCGACTCTAAATTTTAAGTTTTTTTAGGAAGGTATTTTGTAAATTTAATTAATAAAAGCTAAATTATATTTTGCAAAGTTAATATAACTAGCAAAATAATAAAAATCAATTAATTGAATTCTTATCCATCAACAAAGAATAGGAAACTGTTGTAGTTATATAAATGAAGATCTTTTCGTAAAAAATTCTCACATTTTTTGATCTTCAAAAGAACAAGGATCTTTGATTTAAGCAAATGTTAAACTCTACCCACATATAATGCTATTTCCAATCCAAGATATCTTATAACCTAATAAATTTGTTTTAAAATTTTGGCCCATTAACAAGCGTTGTGGTTTATATTTCATTTATGATTTTTTAAGGCTACTTGTATAGCTCTCGATCAAGCCCTTTAACCTAGTTTTGTTAAACGGCTCATTTTGAGCCTATTTGTAAAAACGGCTAACTCAATCTTTTAGTCAGAATAATATTGCCTAAGCCTCGAGATCTTGCTAATTAATGTCTAGACCTTTTTGTCATCTATGAAAAAAATCTCCAGGCTTGCTTAGTATTATTCTGGATAAAATATTGAGTTAGCCGTTTTAAAAATCGGCTCAGATCGAGCCGTTTAACAACACTACTTTAACCCCCCCCCCCCAATTACTAACATATAAAATGGATACTGACTATGCATGTTGACTAAAAGGTACCCCCTCCCGAGTTAACCACTAAAATTTTATGTACAACATTTCAATTATGATATTTAATATATAGCATGACATTTAAAATTACTTTTTATGATCTGAAACATTATTAGTTTTCAAAAAAACAATTTAATAATTGGTGATATCAGATCGGATCCTAAAAAAGCTTTATCGACTATAAAGTGGAATGTTCCAGAAATAAAAGCATTTTTTTATGCTCAAAGTCTCTTTAGTTAAAAAAATTTTCTGACACCTGGTATCCGTTCTTTGATAGTTCTTTTAACACTCAGATTCTCAGTTCCCGCCAATTATTTAAAATTAAAGTTTCGCGAATCCGAACGAGAATGTTTTATGGGAATCGGAAAAATTCTGGAAACATATTGTGGAATATTAGCAAATATTGATAATTTTTAAAAATAAAATTCCCATATCATTCATTTTGTTTCTCAAAAAAAATATGGCACCCTTCGTTCCGGCAAGTTACAAGGTCCCTGTTACTACAAAAACTTTAACAGTAAATAAGATAATTTTACTAATAACCAATGTCATTATAAAAGTTATCCTTTCAAAATAATCAAATAATTAAAAGATAATAATAAAGCATTATGATTTGTCTATTTGTAAAATGGTATAAATTGTCACGTTCATATGGCAGGTATAAATACTATAATTTAAAATGAATTGATTTTTTTTTAAATATAAAATAAACAATTATTCGTCGACTAAATTTGAAAATTTTAGAGTATAAAATGAAAAATGATTAGAAATTTTTTTTTTAAATAATAAATCTAAGAGTAAATTTCTCTAAAGTTTTATATTAAAAAAAATTGCCGAAACCTATAATCGTACATTTACATCTGATATTTTGCATAATGAAGATTATAACAAGTTGCAAATGCACATAAATTATTTTGATAGAAGATTGTCAAGAGAAAGATCGTGATGGCAATTCGCGAGAATCATTTAGCAGATTACTTGTAGATATTCTGATATCTTCTTTGGGCATTTTGATACATTCCGAAGGTTTGCTGATACAGGGATCAGATTGGCATAGTTCTTTTGCTGCATCGTGCAGTCGATTCAAAAAGTCCACGATTCCTATAAAAAAAAAATTTTAAATTCTTTTATAGATATTGTATAATAAAAAAATGACTTATTAAACTAACTAAATTATAACATTTAAGTCTTTTCCATTAAAGTAAAAAGTTTGAATCTTTCATGTCAAATCGATTATAATTCTTCGCACCTTTTAGAATTTGGGTGTAATTTTGTATTCTAACTTCTTCTTCTTCTCCGTTTTATGGCGATTTCCAGGTTTACCCGGGTAGGCCAATTTTGTATTCTAACTATAGTTTACTTAACTAAAAAGGTACTCCCATTTTAGCATTCTGGTCGTTATAAATAACCTATTTTTAGGCTTATCTGTTGTCCTTCAATTAAAGATTTATTTACTAAAAACTAGAAAATTATAAATAATAAATCTAATAACATAATATGGTGTATACAATCTTTTTTTTTAATGTGGCGGCTGCGTTTAACTTTATTCTAGTTTAAGAGCTTTGTTTTTCGCTTTTATAAAAATTTAAGCAAATGTCACTAAGACCAATCTATATATGTATTTTTTTTTAAATTGGAACACCAAATTTTCGCTTTCACGAGTTGTTCAATAGATCTCGCTAGCGTGTAAAATTAATTGGTTCTAATATTATTGATCTTATTTTAAGACCAGTTCATAAAAAAAATTTAAAAAATAGAGAAATCCAAATCTAAAATGAGCAAAAAAGGAGATCCAAATCTAAAATTAGCAGGTTGACGGTGGTCAAATACTCAAAACGGGTCCCTTAAATATGCCAATGTAAGGAATCTTAAAACATATTTATATGAGAAATTTTAAATTTTATAAAAAAAAAATTAGGTTGGATGGTTTTAAAAATATTTTAGGAAAATATGATATAATACTAGGGCAGTGCCGATATTAAATATCGGAGCCGATATTCGTTTTTGAAAAATATCGGATGGGGCCGATTTTTTAAAAAAAAACGATCCTATATTTATTGATTTGCGTTATGATTGTAATATATAATTAAATAATATTTAATAAAAGGAACAAAACTCAATTTATTCGTAATGTTTAAAAAAAATCAAATTATTTCGAAAAATAATGGAGTTAATAATGGTATTAACTTTTTGTTATATTATCTACAAGAAACGTTTAAACATATCTAACGAGTCAAATTCAGCTAAACCATGTCCGCTCATTGCAGACCTCTAGTTTGGATATCTATTGATAAAATTTTAAGGAATAATATTTTGGCTAAAATCTTTATTCAGCCCGTTTTTGAAAATGGGTTAAATAAATTGAGCAGTTTAGCAACACTAAATTAGGCTATAAACATTGCCCATATTTTAAATAAGATGATTGACTATTTGGAGAATTTAAAAAAAAAACTAAATACACATCATTAGTGAAAATTAGATTGTTTTTATTGGTAAATAAAGATTAATATAAATATCGGAACGGTTTTATAGTAAAATCAGGAAGAAAAATTTATGGATCGGTATAACTCTATATAGCACTATATAAAAATTTACTGTTTTTTTTAAAAATATTTTCTTATCATTAAAAAAATTAATATACTGCAATAAATGTGTTGTAGATTCTTTTTTTTTAAATAAGAAGATATAAACAACAATTTTAAAAAATATTAGAATCAATAAATTATAAATTATGTTTAAAAAAAATATCATTTGTATTTCATTTCAATGTTATAATATGAAAATTTGGCATTTGAATTTATACAGATAAGATTGGTTTTAATGAGAGTTACTTAAAATTTTCCTCGTTAATTTTTATAAAAATTTTAAACTTTACAATGGGGCTAAATAGTCTGCCACATTAAAAATTATAAATATTAAGTATACACTTTATTTTAATATAAAAATAATTATATTTAATCCTATATTTTTTTTAGAAAATCATTATTTGAATAACAATCGATAAGGGTAAAAATGGGCTAATTATACTCTTGATGTTAGAGATCTGCTAAGCCAGGCCCTTAAGAATTTTGAGCTACGAGACCCGTTACTATTTTTTTTTAAATCTCGGCACGGCGCGTTACATTTTTTGTACAAATTTTCAGGTCATCTCATTTTTAATATCTAATTTTTATTCCCACAATGTCAATTAGGGCTCTACACAACAGCCGTTATATAAATGAACTGTGTTTGGTTTCTTTATTGTATGTTTGTAATTGAATCATATCATAAATAAAAATTTATAATATTGTTTACAGATTTAAGTATTTTAGTTAGCCAGCTTTTAAAAATACAATGAAATCAAATAAGCATATAATTTATTTTTAAATAATATTAATCAAAATATTAATGAAATTCAAAAAAATATAAGGCCCAGCCTAATTTTTAGTAAAAATTGTTTGACCCGAAAATTTTTTATATACGAATTGTATGGCCCCGATTAGCATGCCGGGCTTTAGGACGGGCCAGGATTTACAGATCTCTGTTTATTGTCTCCAAAAATAAGAGGTAGATGCCAAAATTTAAACACTGCCTTTAGGTTGTTCCTTTAATGGTGTACACAATATTTCCTCCCAAAATTCCAAGGGTTTCCTAGAAAAACATATATTGGAAATTTGAATACCCGATTTAGTTACCCAAGAATATACAGTATTAGGAAACATTGACTGCGGGTCATCATTGTACTCCAACACAAAATCGAATCCATTCTGTAATTTTAATCATTCAAAAAAGTTTGTAAAATATAATAGAAGCTTATCTAAAAAAAATTATAATATAAAATTTTTTTATACAAAATTAAACTTTTAAAAATATTAAATTTTCAATTTTTTTAAGAAAATAACTTTTTCGATCGTTTCATGGGGCTTGATAAAAAGGTTTGAACTATATCGATCAACTCTCACGAATTTTTTGTCAATGGGCGGAGTTGGGTAAGGGATAGAACGGGAAAGGACAGCTATAACGTTTTTTGATGGATCAAACTTTTTTGGAGGGTAAAAATATAAATCAAAATAATTTCCAATTAACTGAGTTGTTAACTTTAGATTGTTTTTTTTTCATTAACGAGATTGGTTAAATGTAAATTTTATTCTTAAAATCTTTTTTTGTATATCAAGTGTATTTAAAAGCGAAAATAGTCAATTTTCATCTGTCAATCAAACACAAACATAAATGTTTACAATATATTTATTGATTGACAAAAGTAAATTATAGTAAGTATTTCAAAAACAAATAAAAACGCACATTAGACGAATTCTATGTTATGGAATATATTTTAAAAAAATTGTGCATTAAGGCTGCAACGGTATTTTTGTTAATAATACAATCCCCCTGTTTTAAATGTGAATATCTCGGGATTGACAGTTAATATATTAGATGCATAAATTATGTTAAAGTGCCAGTGAAAACTTTTAAAAAAATGTTATCAAGCAAAAGTAGGGATCAATATCGGCAAATGAAATCGTCATATAGAATCGGGTTTCGATTTGGTACTGGCCAATTCTAACTCCGTCTTTATAATCAAATCATCTTGTTTATATACAAATTTTAATGTATTTTTCAATATTCCAAGATAATTACGTATAGATCAAAAATTAATTTAGCTGATCAATCTGATTCCAATAGCGAGATCGATAAAAAAAATCGGCGCATTCTCAATACAGGTATCTTGAAAACAATGAACGAATTCTCTAATTTGTGTTAAGCCTAAAAATATCATCGATTATCGTTATCACGCACATTCTTTGCGGTGATACCGATTGTTGGTAGAAAATTTAATAAGTAAAACTTGTCACATAATATAATCATAATCAATATTTGGCTGGATTATTCCCTTAATCTTACTATATAGTTAGCGTTTTATAGAATTTATTATAGTCAGGTAAAAAAAAATGTAATTAAAGTATTTATAAATTAATAAAAAATCGCTCATCGTCCTCTTGGCTGTGTCCGTGTTAGTGCATTACCCTTACTCGCGTTTTTTTAAAAAAGGAAATGATGATGGTGTCGATTAGTGTTGTTAAATCGCTCGAATTTGCCAATTATAAATTAAGATTTTAGCCAAATAATATTTTTCTGCTATCTATGAGCAAAAATTTCCAAGCTTATACATTGAGTTATTCCCGTTTTAAAAAAAATAGAACCGTACAACGACACTACTATCGATGTTACTTTTACAGACCCCCTTTACTAATTATTTATAAAAATTTTAAGTAGCAGTAAATTGTGAAGACTCGAAAGTTTCTAAAACCGTTAATTACTTCGTAAAATAATTAATAATGAGTATAGCGAAAATAAATATTAGTTTTCGCATAAAAATTTTATTTTAATTATCCCTAGTGAGCGTAATTTTAAAATTATTTTTAAAAAAAATTTTTCTAGAAATATACTTTGTGTCTTCTAACGAATATATATTCACGATCATACATGGGATACTGTTTTGAAAAATGCAAAATAAATATAAAATAATGAATATCAGAAATGCAATAAATACATAATACCTTAAATATTACCCATGCCATTAGCTGATGCCAAGGCAATTTATTATAGTAAAGAAAATGTTGTGTTTATTATATAAGACAAAAATTATATTAAATTTATTTTTTTGATGGTTTTATATAATAATTTTGTACCAATTTTAGTTCAAATAACGGGCAGCTAGTGGTAAAAAGTTTTTTTATATAAAAATGAATTAAATAATAAAATATAAGAATTAATAAAAAATAAATTATTCAGGCGCTAAGTCTAAAATATCAAAAAATAGGATTCAAAAACTTTTGAAACTTTTCAAAAAAAATATATAAACTTTTTTTAAATATAAAAATAAAAACATGTCAAAAATATAAATCTAGAAAATTTTTAAAATAAAATTTAACATGATTAAAACCATTTTAATTATTTTTAAAGCACTGGTCTTAGCTAAATATGAATTTTAAATAAAATTCGTTTTATATATTTTGGGCAGATTTGTGAAAATAAAAATTTCAAGATTTTTCTAAAAATTTTTGCTTTCATTTTGAAAAATATTTTATACATGAAAATTACAAGATTTCCTTATATAAAATTAAAGATTTTTTAAAAATAATTTTGACATTTTTAGTTAAAATTTCAAAAAAATCTATTTTTCCAAAAAAATGAACAAAAAATCTGTTTTCCAAAAATAAAATTTCAAAGATTTTTTTGGTTTTTATTTTTCAAACTCTGATTTTTTATTTTTTCTAATTCCAAATATAATGTTTTTTCTCTAAGGTGATTTTAGCTCTTGCCACCTTTAACGATGTTAAGTATCAAGTCTTGATATCAGTGCATCTCCAATTAATATTATATAGTGGCTAAGAACATATTAAGTTTGTTATAAAGCGCTTGATCTTATACTATTTCTCTGCCTGTTGGTGCACTAATAATAAGTGAATCGATTGTGGGTCCAATAAAAAATACAATAGTAATGAAGATCAGTATAGTTTATAGCTTATTTTTTTTAAATAAACATTATAACTCAACTTTATTTTATAGTTTTTTTTGGAAAAGCTGTTAGTAGCAGGAACCTTTTTTGTTTCTCTTTTCTATTTAAATCTTGACATAAGATGATGTATATACACATTAAGACATTTAAAGGTATGCTATTCCTATTTTTTTCCCAGATAGTTATTTGACTAGAATGAAATTGTTATTAATTTTTTTTAAATAGATTAAAAAAAAATTTTTAAAATAGATTTAGCAAACATTATAGCTTCTAAATATTATTTTAAAAAGACATCATCTTTTCCTCAGAAACTAAAGTATGCATCTTAAATCTTAATAAAGAGGTTTATATATAACATAGCTGCTTTGAAAAATTTTTGTCTTAGACAATTTGAAAATTTTTTTTCTTGGATACCATTTGAAATGCATTGATTGCATTTTGCATAAGAAACGCAAATGCTCAATTAGGTCAAACTTGTAAGACATGTTTTCCATTAAAATTATATTTAAAAATTTTGGTAAGAAAAATTATTTTTTTATAATGTAAAAAAAAATAATAAAATTTTAAGTATATATTATACTGTTTTTTAAAATATAATAACCCATATTTTATGCTAAATTGGTATTGGTTAATGCATAAATATCGGATTAGTCAAAGGCCCTAAAAGTTAGATATATTATGTAAAAGTAATTATAATTTACCGGAAAGCAAACTACCCATCGAATAACTTCACAATCCATTTTGGGATTACGTTGTAACATGTCTAAATTTAAGACATATTTATCCCATTTCTTGCGATATTCTGTGTCAACCTAATGTATCAATATCAATCAGATTAAAAAAACATAAGAAAAAAATTATAAAAACTATATAAAAAGAAATAAAAATATTATATAATATAATTTACTTGAGCTTTGTAAAAGGCCCAGGCTGGAATATCGTCAAATGTACCATGAACTAATAAATATAAAATTTTAGGTAGTTTGTTAGCTAAAAAAGAAGAAGTTTGTAACTTTTCTCAAATTCTACTTTCTCATTTTCACTTTAGGAAAAAAGAAAAGATGCCTTATAACCTTTATATTTATATTGATCACCCTGATCTATTTGCTGCCTTAATACAGTCATGTTATTTTCATTTAAAATTATTTCCCAATCATCATCATAATGTGAATCATCCAAGGAAGTTGAAGGATTGGAGCCATTAAAATTGTTTTTGAATATTGAATTGTCAGAAGGCAAAGGTTTGTGGTAAAAATGGGTTTCCATGATTTTTCTTTAAAAATGAATTGTATATATTTTTCTAAATAAGAATAATTTTAATAATTAAATTTATCTTTCTCTACATCTCAAAATAATTAACTTTTTCAAAGGAAGGTAAAAAATGGGAGTCACAAATTGTTGGAAGCTTGTCAAACAAATTCTGGGAACTCTCTTAATAAATAAATACCTAAGATAGATTTGGTTAGACCTTGTTCAACCTCACAATCGCATGAACTGCAACTTTTAGTAAATGCTAATGAAAAGGAATACGTGGACAACATTAAAACAAAAGCCAACAGAAGCAAACCCACTTTTTAATTAATATATTAATAAACCTTCTTTTAAAAAAAGTTCACATTCCAAATAATTTAGTACCCAGAAATCTTTCATTTGATGATGGTATAAAACCTGATGGTTCAATGACTATCCCCTGGGCCATAGGCAAATTACTAATTTGAGACCTCAGCCTTCCAACCAAAATTAACTGCTTGCCTTAACATAGGTTAAAAAATTAACAAATATAAGATGTCAACTTTATATTCTCTCCAATTTCAGCTTCCAACAATAGTTTGTGCATATTATTTTCATTTTTTAAAAAAATTGGCTCATAAAATAAAAATACAAGCACTTAACTTTAGGAAATTCTAATTCCTTAGACAGAATATAAAATCAATTACAAAATTTTAAATTTAACTATTATCCCTTTTTGAGAACAAGATTATATTTTTCTTTTTAATAGTCCAGGTGATCTACCATGCCTGGTCTGTGTCGGCAAATTTTTAAAAAATTATAATGGCCTAGGCTGGGAAATTTACATATAAAAAAATTTTCAGGTAGGACAATTTACACATAAAAAATGAGGCAACTCTGATTTTTTGTAAATTTTAATAAGCCAGCCTGAACCATTAAAATTTAATATTTGTTTTTTTGAATTTCAAGCTAATATTTTGAATACTATTTGAAATAAATTATAATATGCTTGTTTCTTTGTATTTTGAGAGTTGTCTAATTTTAAAAAAATCACTAAATCTATTTTCACAAAAAATTAAATAAATAATTTATGATATGATCCAATTACAAAGATATAACAAATATCAAACAAGATTGATAGCTGTTGGAAATAAATAGATGAAAGAATTAAACAGTTATTAAAAAGTGATAAATTTAATGGGCTGGGTTAAATATTTTGTAAAATTTTAATGGCCCATGACTTCTTGTAATATTCAGGCCATGCCAAGAAAATTTAATTATAACTGACCAGACCAGGCAACTTGTCCAAAAATTTTAAGCCAAGCTTTGCACATCTCTAATTTATATATTTTTTTTAATCATTTATAATTTTTACTCTCAATTTCATACATTTTATATTTTTAATAGAATTGGCAATTTAGTTCTATATAATTTATTTTGATGGATCACAAAAAAATTATCCTTATATTTATATTTAGTAAAGTAAAAATAAATACAAACTTTTAAAAACAATCATAGTCAATAAGTAGTGAATGTGAGGGGTAAGATAATCCAAATTTAAAATTATTGATGTCCAAAATTTAATTTAAAGTGTGCGTAATAATATTTAGTTAAATATTTGATTATTTATAATATTTTATAATACGTATTGATTGGAAGAATTTAATTTTATTATTTTGCATGAATTAAAAAATAGACATTCATTTATACAACACTAGATAATTGTTTAAAATAACCTGAAAATTTATATATATAATTGATACATAATAATATAATTAAATTCAATAAATATAAACATGCCTGAATATTTTAAATATAAGTTTTTTAAATTAAATATACTAATTACTTATTAAATTCGTCATCTGTTATACCATCCTTGTCCCAACTAAACATAGAAAAACTAATCAATAAATAGTATTGATTTCTTCTCAGCCGTGAAAACGTGGAAATAACTCTATGAATAGATCGTTCATTGTAAATCCTTCTATAAAACTGTGCCAATCTTAGTAAACGATTAAAGCTTTGTGCGCTATATATATTCAATTGTTGATATATTACGTCATTTAAAAATCGAAATGATTTATATCTTGTTTTAAAATTTAGATTTATATATTGAAACAAATCTCTAGATCTTATTTGAAAAAATTTATAAAACATTAGAACTTTTACAACTTTGAAAATGGATTCAAGCTCCTAAATATAATAAAATATTGCTAAATGTCCACAATTCAAATGGTGTATACTTTAAATTGAATTTGTAGAAAATAAATAATAAGTAATTACTAATTATGAATTAACTATCATTTCTCTTTTATATGGCTACGTAGCAACATAAGGGAGGGAGGGAGGGGGGGGGGCGGAGGGAAGGAGAGTTACACCTCTAAAAAATTTCAGATTTTAAACCTGACCTACTATTTTTTTTGGTCCTTCAAAATGGTTTATGATTCTAACTTTTAGATAACACTTATAAAATTTTTAATAACTCATTAACCATCTAAAGAAATCACAATATACAATATGAGCATTTTTTATTTCTCGGGCTCTATTTTAGGCATGACGGCATATGAAATTTTATCGTAATTTTTCCATAACTTGCCATAAAATATAATAATAAAAACAATGCCAAAAATGTCCAATAAACTTCATCCAATATTCAAAATAGTCATATATTATATTATCCGGAAAGTGTCAGACTATCTTAACTAATTATAACAAAAGTAGGATGCCATTTTTTAGTCTTAAGGCTGACAAAACGATTGATTAGATTGGCGATTCATGCAAATTTAAAAATACATACTAGGAGTAGTCTGTAGCACCATTTTGATCTTCACGTTCATTAAATGACATGATCAGACAATTAATCGATGTGCAAACCACGAAATAGCCCTACAATGGTCTTACAAATATGTCTGTTATTTGGGATCTCACCTTGGTCTCCCTGTTCTTCTCTAACATGAACCATATATAAATAATATCAAAAATAAAAAAGTACTACTGCCTTTCAAATTTTTATTTCAACCCAATAGTTATTTCTGTCAATGGATAATTATTCCTCTTAGGCTACAATTTTTTTGATTATAAATATTTTAAAAAAATTCACCTAATGGGAATCGCCGTAGAGTTTTCAAAGTAGCGCGCCACTTTTAAATAAAAAAATAGCAATAGCGTGCTACTTCGCTACTTTGAGATTTTGTATAATAAATTAATCTATAAAAAAAATACTAAAATTTATATATAATCATTAATTCCGATTTTTTCTAGAGGCGTTGGCGGTTTTGGAGAAGCTAACCGTTCAACAACACTATGAGCCATGTCATGCATCATAATCAACTAATTTTTTTTATCAGACCACGATTTAACTTTGTTAGAATAATCAACATCAAGCCACTATATAAATCCAATAAAAAAATTACGCAAATTTTTTTTTAAAAAAAACATAGGTAAACATAGATCTAAAAACAATTATGATTCGATGAAATTTTCCAAACTCTGCCTAAAAGAAATAAGGCAGTCATTTGCGTTACCACGTAAACAATTATAAGAGATGAAGTATGTTAATGTGATAAATTTTGTTTTCAAAAATTTGGTAAATTTTTTTTTAGTCCAGAGCCCTAACTATGATTTAAGAGTAGCATAATACTGCTTGGATCCTAAATTCTAAGGCAAATTTTAGACAATTGTATTTCATTAGGTGAAATATAAATGAAATAATATATGCGTCCTAAAATATTTAAATGAAATTCTGTAAAATATATTATGAAATACATATAAAATCACTTTATATAGTGAATAGCCTGAAAGACAGACATTATAATATCCAATCTCTATTACAATGTTCTCATCATATTATAGTGATTCGTCGTGCACATTCAAGGTACAAAGTTTCATATTCCAAGTTATAATATAAACTAAATCACACGTCTCTAAAAAATATATGAGGAATTTTTTAAATACCTACATATGTGCGTAATAAGCTATGGGATTCAAATTCAAATATTTTTTTAAAAATCTACTCATATTTCCTGTAAATGATAAACCTAATTATAAATTATATACGATATTATTCATTATCTAGTTTTCATTATTGGTTATATTCATTAATATTTAGCGAAAACAAAAATTATTTATAATGATAGGAAAAGTATGGCTGGTTTAAAATATATATCATTATTCTATTTGGTTCATTATATATAATATCCTACTGAGTTTGTTCTAAAAAATTAAATAAATAAATTCGGACAGGGCCGGAAAAACCTCCATCTCACTCATCTATTCATGTGAAGATTTAATTTTAAATAGAGAAATATTTTAAAGGTAAAATCAATTCAATTAAAAAAACATTAATTCTTATCATCAGATAAATAGGTGTTAACTTAACCCCATGTGTAAAATGACCTAATGAAAGCTTGGATAATTCTTTTTCTTTTTTATTTGTTATGTAATTATTTTTTAATCAAATTTTTTATATATATTTAGGCTCCTTCTTAATGTCACTTTTATAGTCCTTATAGTGATAATTATTAGGCATGTATTTTAGGCTAATCAAAAACATTTGGGGATAAACTTCTTTTGTAAATGTATGGATAAAATATATTTAGATCTGAATATATTTTCTTTTTAAAAATGGAAGTATATTGCTGAAAATTTTTTATGCAAAATATCGCGTTACGAAATGACGCCAGTTATATCGAATAATTTATTGGCGAAGTTAGAGATTTATTTAAATATTAGGTGAAATATTCTTCTTGATAAATTTTCGAAGTCCTGCAATGCTCGTGCAATTATAATTCTTCATATATTCATTTAATTCGTTTCTACCTGACTCACATCAACTTTGGGAAAAGAAAATTGAATGTGGAAAATATTGGAGAAAATTTTTCAAAGATTGTAATTAAAATTTAATTTAACTTAATGCTCAATAAAGGTTCACCAATGTCTTTCAAATGCTCTATAGTCCAATATATAACGTTCTTGGGAAGCATTAAATAACAAGTATAATTTTTAAAATACGAAAATTTTATTATAAAATTAAATGTATCAAGATCGCCTTTATCATATTTTGAATCGTTATTCAAAAATTATTTATATCTAATCTAAATACCTGTTTTTAAGATTCGATTCGAAATATTTTTGTATTTTACTATTTTATAATATAATTTCTTTTTATCGCGATTCAAAATCTTATATTTATCTATATCATAGACCTGTAAGGTCGGGCCGGGCTAAAAAAATTTTTAAAAAAAAATTCGAGCAGGGCCGTATATTTTAAAACCAAATATTTGAAATCGTAATTATTAGCTATAAAAATTAAAAATAAATATAATATATTTTGAAAAAATCCGGGCTGGGCCTGAATTATTTTTTAAAAAAAGCCAGGCCGGGCCGTAAAAAATTTTAGAAAAAAAAAATCCGGGCCAGGCCGAGCCGTGCAAATGGTACCTCTGCAGGTCTTTGATCTATATACTTTCGAATAATTATTTCATGCACTGGTTAAATGGAAGAAATTACTGAGCTGAGATGATATTTTAGAGAAGACAAAGAAATTCGAAGTTTCCAAAAATATTGCCAATTTAAAAAATAAAAAGAAATTGTCATACACCATCGACGATTCATGAAATTTAAAAGATTTGCGATTTCTTTTGAGCAAGCTGAGGAAAACTATAAACAATTTATAAAATGGACAAAATCACACTTTCGATCTTTTCTGAAAAAAAGGTTAATTAAATGCAAATAAACTATATTATTTTTGATATTAAACGATTTTTCTAGATAGTTAAATATCTACATACATTTTGTGTGTCTATATATTTCGTTTGACGTGTTTATATTTTTTCTGAATAATTATATGTTCCCTTGAGTTATATCGAGGTTCTTTAATAATAATTTGATAAGAACAAAAATAAATACAACTTAAAATTTTTGAAAAACATATTAAAAATTTCATGACATAATACAAATCTAACCATTACTCTTATTTTAATAATCAAAAAATATATAATTACAAAATAAGACATTTTTTCTGTCTCTTTATTTGGCTATTCATTTTTTTTTGGATTAATAGCTCAGCCCCGCTATTTAAAAAAAAACAACACTGACTATCATATAGTTGTTATTAAAATACATTTGAGACCTAAAAACCCCCAACATTTTTGCCCTAATCCGACCTCTAAAAAGTAAAGCATTATCCCGACCTAAAAAATATATTTTTGACTTAACCCGAACATAAAGTTAATCCCATATTCCGCACCCAACCCGAACAGATAATCAAATATTAGTCCTAAAAATTATCAATTTTATTATAAATAGGCCTTTCAAAAACGAATCGAATAGTAAATTGTTCGTTTTGTTGGAATAATTCGACAAATTGTTTATTCAGAATAATTATAAACATGTTTTTTAATAAAGTTTAATCATTTGTCATTTACGTTGTTGATATTACATAAATTTAACAAGTAATGCATATATATCAATTGGTTTTGAAAGGCTTTTCCTAGTTGGAACTAATTTGCTGTCTCAAAAAATAACAAATCTTAAAGAAGAAACAATTTTAAAAAATTATTTGCCTTAAAATTTGGCTTGGCAGCATTATAAAATAAATTAATTATCCACTTTAATTTACTTAAATTATACGTTCTTTATTATACTAATTTCTTCCATTTAATCAGATGTGGTTCATATGAATTATTTTATATTTATAAAGAAAGAATTATTCGAATCGATATCAAATAATAAAAAATGTTATTCGTACAATTGATTCGTTAACCGAATCGATTACGAAATTCGTATTCGTTTTTCGAAGACCTAATTACAAGGCACAAAATTGTAAAAATTACGAACTTCTGATATCGAATTGTTTAATTATATTATATAAAGCAGGTATGCAAAAAAAAATCGCTTATTAAATATAAAATACACAAATGCATTAAAAAAATTATTAGTGGCCTAAATCTTGCAAATACAGTGAAAAATCGATCGTACGAAAACAGGAATAATATTAACGATTTGGCTATAAGCCATAACCCGATTTTATTATTTATAAATCAAAATCAATATATAACATAAAAAATAAAATAATATAATAATAATATATTTTTTAAAAACCTTGAATCATTTTTTTATATTTAAAAATAGAAAAATACGCGCAAGCGCTCATTTTTATTTGTATTTTATGAGCGAACAAATTTATTGGCTTGAAACTTATAATTTGTTTATAATCTTTGTATAAAAAAAAATTAAATTATTCTGATATACCTGGAAAGAAGGTAAGAGTTTTACACATTTTATTTAAAACTTTATTTTGAATGAGATAAAAACAAATTCCTAATATAAATACTAAAAAAGGTTCAAAAATATATTAAATATTTACAAGATTTAATCTAGTCTACATGTTCTCTTATTTTGGTTAAGCTATGTTTATCTCGTTTTTTTTATTTTTTAAATAAATATTATATTCAGCTTAAATTTGCTTCGCCTCACCTCGCCTACCTTAACATACAAATAATTATATTTTATACTAGATAATTTATAAGCTCATTTTAATTTAAAAAATTTATATATTTGTCAAAAATAATTTTACCTTAAACTGTTCTTTTTTTGTAATGATATAATTTTTTATAGTACTCTGCCAAATATTGTATTATAATTATACGATGAAAATAACACGGTCATAAATTTAAATTTATAATTTAAAAAAATTATAGATAACATTCATTTTATGATATGGTATTATCAACACGTCCTAGCCGCCTCAAAGGGTTGAGATCGAAATCGCCAATTGTCGTCAGGTCTTTAAAAAGTTCAACCCTTAAGCAAAACCCCAAACAATATAATAAGATAATAATAACTACAGGCAAACTTGGATCGGTTCTACCAAACAAAACGCTGTTGCCTAGATCTGATGGATATTCGATGTTGGAAAATTATAGCAATGATTATGGTTACTCTCCACTCTCAATTTCTTTAAAAAAGCAGTCTTCAAATAAGCTAGCATCATTTAAAACCCCCTCTAAGCAAATAATATTGGTTAGAAGTACTAGGAGTCGAAACACGAATATTATGACAACCGTGAGTCGTTCAGCATCTCATATTTTACCCCTCAAATTTATGTCTAACATAGCGCAACAACGCTTAAATAATCAAAATCCCCGCGGAAGGATTAGTTCATCGGTCGGTAAGGAGGTAATAAAACCTTATAACCAAGGAGGTTTCTACAAGAACAGTGATAATATTCAATCATGGATGCGTTCTGATAATAATCTTGATGTAAGTAAAAGAAATAAAAAAGGGAAATTATTTTTAAAAAACCTAAAGAACTCAAACAAGAGAACAATAAGAAAGATTAATAAGGACACCCGCGTTATTAAAAGATCTCTCATATCGCCTAGATCAAAATTTTCTGGTAAAACTAGATTACCATCGAGATCACCTTTCAAATCTAAACAAATAGTTACAGATTTCTCTCATAACTCGCATAGATCTTCTACCTCTTCATCTAGTTCCTCAGCACGAAGATCTCATTCTAGGTCAAGCTCGAGTTCAACCTTGTCAAGTTCTAAATCAGCCTCTAAGTCACCTTCCAAGGCTATTTTTAAGTCTAAATCGAGCTCACAAAAAACGTCACCTTTTAAAACTACCAAAAGGGCTTTGAAATCTAGAAGCTCAACCAAAGCTATCGCCGTTAAAGCATCTTCCAAGATCTTACATAAGACTAAGTTGCCAAAAAAATCGAATGTTCTGTATGATATTAAAGACACATCATTAGCAGAGAGTAATCATCCGGTCGAAGCTGCTACTAAAAACAATATTTTACTTAGAAAAAAAGGTGTTATAAACACTATTTTTGGTAAACGTCATAAATCTTATAAAGGTGGCAGAACTCATAGACCCAAATCAAGTAAAACTGAACCTAAATCATCGATAAGATCTGGATCCTTACACTATGCGGGAGATCATCAAATTAAATCCAGAAAAGCTCATTCATCACATGCCAATTTGATTCTTCCAGACTTTGTCAATAAGCATTCAAAACGTTCCTTAAATAAAAGACAAACAAAATATAATCCAGTAAAAAAAAATACTCAAGCACATTCATCAATTGAAAATGTAAATGATCCCCAACATAAAAAGGCACGGAGGATAAATTCTCGAAGAAGCATTAAAAAAGTGCACATTAGTGAAAAGAAAATATTAGATGCTGATAAAATTCAACCATACTCAAAGAAATATCATTTTAAAGATAGGCCATCCCATTACAAAAGTACTCATGGCTCAAAATTTGGAAAAATACTCAAATCTAAAAGTAAAAAGGCAGTCAAAAATGTGGGTTCTTATATAAAACAAAGAGTCCTCAAGAAAGCATCACCTCCAATAAATAATCAGAAAGAACTAACATCATTTAAAACTTTAATTTCTGCAACTCCACCCGAAATTGGCTCATATGCTAATAAAGGGCCTAACAAACCCCATGTTAAGAAATTAAAGCAAAAGGCCAAACCGCCCATTATAAATGTCATAAGATCTTCAAGGTTAAAAAGTAAAAATTCGAATATTCATAACAAGATCAAGAGAGTGGGGAAATCCAAAAGGGCACTTAATCAGTCGCACAAAAAAGCAAATTTAAAAAAATCTAGATTACCCAATATTATGAGTGAAGGTCGAGATGAACAATTACCTAATCCGGGGACGGCCTATAAAATTCGCCGTTTAAGACATTCTCACCAACCTGGAAGGTCCAGCAAAATATCAAGATTGCCTATTAAGAAGCCACCTCGACACTTGGGTATTCGCCATAAGAACAAACATTTAGCTGGTTCAAAAAAATTGTTAACAACTCGCTCCAAAAAATTAAAAAATAAAAAATCAAGGCTATCTAGTCCTTCAAAATTGAAACCAGTTGATAAGCAAATCGAAAGTTTTGGTATGGTTGCTCCAATTGTGAATTACAATAAAAAAATTCGCAAATTAAAAAATTCAGAAAAATCTCACAGAATTGGTGAATTCAAGCACACCAGAAAGAGGAAGGCGAATAAAACCCTTCAGGGTACCAAGAAACGTGTACCAGAAAAGCTATCGAATAACGATAAAACAAAAGGACAGAATATCCCTCCCAGGAGAAAGATTAATATAGAAAATGCTAAAAAGAAGGCTCAGCATTCAACTCATAATTTCACGAATATCTCCACATCTAAACCATTAAAAAAAACAAAATCTTCAAAATTACAGAAGAATATTAAAGTTATAAATACATCTATCAAAAGAACAACATATAGAAGCAAATTATTGTCTGGTAAAAAACCGGAACCTTTGATATATCGTTCAAGTCACAAAATAAATAAAAATATTTCTCAATTAAAAAACCACAAGACTGATATATCGCATAACAAAAATTATAGGCTCAGTCCTTATAAACTTCAGGATTATTACGGGGAATTCCATAAATCACCAGAGAAAAGTATTCCTATCAAAACAAAATCTTTAGGGACAAAAAAATCGGGGATTAAAAAAATCAGGTTTGAGAATTCCAATAATGTGCAATCGAATCAAAAGTCTCCAAGGAAAAAGAAAATATTGGGAAGTTTTATCAGTCCTCGCAACAAAATAAAGAATAAAAATCCAAAATCTTCTGGGGATATTGTGGTGCATAGAAAACCAAAGTCCGCGCATAATAAACACCCATACACTACACACATCGCTACTAAGCGTGTTGTTTTGAAAGAGAAGATTGTTCAACGTAAAGCAATTATTAATGCAAAGAGGCTGAAAAAAATATCAGCACATCCACCAGTTAAAAGAGTTAAATCTCATGGTTCCCATATTCCGACTAGACATGTTATTTTGAAAAGTATTGGTCAAAGTAAAGCAACTCTTAATGTAGGGAAGCTAAAGAAATTATCCGCTCGTCGACAAGTTAAAAGAGTTAAATCCCAAAGTTCAAAACCCATCCCATCGGATTTTGCCATGAAAAGGAGGATCGGAAAACGTCAAGTAACTCCTATTACAAGGAAGATGGAGATATTATCAGCTCACCGACATGGTAAAAGGCTCAAATCTCAAGGCCCCGAACATGTCCCTACTAGACAAGTTATTTTAAAAAGAAAGATTGGTAAACGTAAAGCAACTCCGAATGCAGGGAAGCTGAAAAAATCATCAACACATCTACAAGTTAAAAGAGTTAAATCCCAAAATTCCAAACATATCCCATCTAAGAATGTTGTTTCAAAAAGGAAGATTGGACAACGTAAAGCGACTCCTATTACAAAGAAGCTGGGAATATTATCAGCTCATCATCGACAAGTTAAAAGGGTTAAATCTGACAATTACAAACTTACCCCATCTAAGCATATTGCTTTGAAAAGGAATGTTGGACAGTTCAAAGCTACTCCTAATACAAGAACTGCACACCAACAAGTTAAAAGAGTTAAATCCCAAAGTTCCAAACATATCCCATCTAAGTATGTTACTTTGAAAAGGAAGATTGGACAGCGTAAAACAATTCCTAATACAAGAAAGCTGGGAATATTATCAGCACATCGACAGATTCAAAAAGTCCAGTCTCAAGGTAAAAACTTAAACAAAAAATTTTATTACAATAAAAGAATTCAAATGAAACCCATTGCTAGAAGGAAAGGGATCAAAAAATACTCAGGTAATAAAGGGGCCAAGGATTCTCCATTCGTTAAAAATCTCTTGAAATCTGCTATTAAACACGCCGCCATGGAAAGTAAAACAGCGACTCGAGGTAGAAGAAGACATCCAGTTAATAATTCTAAATTAGGACGTGTCAAAGATAATGAAAACAACCTAAAGCCCGAAAATTCCTCCTGGTTTCACCTTCCCTGGCCTTTGTCCTCATACTCACACGCTGACCACACTGATAGCGACCCTTCCAAAGGCCAAAACCCAGATATAAAAATGGAAGGTGACACAGATGTGGATAGCAACTATTCGTCAAGATTATGGCAATTATTGGGTTTTCCCGAAGTCAGAAGGAGAAAATCTTTGAAGAGAAAAGCTGATATCCCCTCAAGTGGAAATAAGCATGTTGCCCATGATTATTATTCTAAAACGCGTGATATTTCGAGTAGTAAAAGGAAAGTCAAAACACCTGAACCAACAACTAAAAAGTCACGTAATGTAGCCGCTCCAAATAGAGCTCTCAAAAGATCTCATTCTTTCGAAGTCAGCAATCTAAACAGTTTTAAAGTTAAGGCCAAGGCGAAAAACAAATTAAAGAGAGTGAAAAGTATGAAGGCTTTGAATCAAGATGAGAGCAAACAAGAAAATATTAGTGAGAGAAAACTTAAGAGAACAAGATCTAACCAATCAGATTTAGATATTGTTGATAAATCATCCATAGAATCAAAAGATAAAGAGTATCAACAATTTCCTTCCTTATCTTGGATATTTCACCCATTTTCATCATCAATTACTACAAACACCACTATGACAGAAGGTAATAAAAATGTATTTTTTATATTTTATCTTTCTTCCTTTTTCATCTTTGAATTTATTTCTTAAAATTTATTTAATTTTATTATATACAAAGCTTCATAATTACTTATATAATATTGTTTATTTTTGATGTCGACCTCACTAGCCAAATCTGACTCATCCATCCGACAACAGGATAAAGATAGCTCCCACAGCACATCTAACCCAAACCTGGTCGATAATAATTCATACTCGGACTATTACGCTCAGAATTTAGACTCAAATAATGACTTAGATTCGGGAATACATATTGGAAAATCTAATGATAATTCCAAAAATACTGATTCCGGCGCCGAAAGAAATCAACACTTGGGCAACGATCTCGAGACTCTGACTACTACAACTAAAACACTTGTTACCTCCCGGCTTTTATCCCACGATGATTGAAAATCTCTCAATAAGTCATTTGATTTTTTTTGTTATATATTTTATTAAAATGTTTATAAAATCACAGATTATAAATTATAAAATTATTTATAAATAATACAATCATATATCACTTAAAAACTATGCAAAAAATTTAGTTTATTTTTAAATTTATATAGTATATAATATAGTATTTACTATTTACTTAATATAGTTTATTATTCAAATTTAGAATTGATCATTTATTCGTATAGCTCATAAATCTTAATCCTACCGATAATTTACTTACAACCCACTCATAAAAATTTTATTATAATGTAATTTTAAAAATTATCTTTTTAATAAAAAATGGCATTTTAAAAAATTAATTTTTAATTTTCAACATCTAAATCGAAACCTAATAACAATGTATATATATATACACATATTATGATAATTTTTATCCAAAATATAAATATAGAATAGTTCGATTAATATAACATATAAATAAATTATGAATTTAATAAAATATTAAATATCGTTCGCTGGCCACCATTCTGGCTTGTGCGTAGTCATCGTGATTTCGCGGTTATCAAATTTAATGTGCAACTTTTTATCTAAGCTAAAATTTATTCATATAGTAATAAAATAAAATTAGCCGAAATAATAAATGAATAATTAAAACTTAGTATTTAATCTAACCATTAAAAAAAAATCTGTTTTAAGGGAGAGGGGGGTCGATTTCAAGAGCAATTTTATACCAACATTTACATTATTATTTTAGGTAGGTTATAATTTATTAAAATTCACCTTTCTTGTATCTTCAACAAACCCAACCCATATTTTCCGATTCGATTTCTGAAGACACCACATTTTTTACCATTTTGGTTGTACATATCGATACCCTGTGGTATTGTTGGTTGATTGATATCTGATAAGCTGATTTATTTTTAAAAAGATGATAAAAATGTGCTTTCTTTAAAAATATAGGTTTAAATAATAAAAATTGCTACGAGGTCCATATGGAAAAACTATATCGGTAAAACTAACGACAACAGAGAGGAGTTGTAATTTATAAAAAAAAAGGAATTGAAATAATACTGTAATTGCCAAGGATGACTGGGTTACTTAATCGTTTATCGTAAATAAAATAGATATAATTGTCGTGTCTTAATTCGTATATGTATAAAGGAGACACTAAATCTTAAACAGCTAAGGACACTCTAACAAAAAAATACAGATGGGTTTATATATTATTTATGTTTAACTTTTGCCTAAAAAAAATTCAGAAAACACGATTCTGAAAGTGTAGAAGATTACCCATTTCTCATGATGTATAATAAGATACTGGCTTTTGTTCTCCCATAATTGACTAATAAAAAGGGTATCAAATATTTTAGTCGTTTTTGACTTATTTAAAAAATCCGTTAGTAGGCATTTAGTGTTAACAAAATTCATGATTTATAAATCATTTTTTTTGATTAAATAGGTATTATAACTGATTTCGATTGAAAAATATCACATATCATAATTTTTTACACATAAAGTATAATATTATCATGCAAATAAAAGTTTAATGCTTCGGGAGACCTTGGAAATTGTTGAAAGAATATATATTGATAAGCCACTAATATGATATTTTATCAAATAAAAAGACGATTGTCAGATTAAAATTTGATAATATATATTTAACATTAATAGAATACTTCCACCGACCCATTTCTTATCCGGTCTTCTAAACCAGAAATATGAGTTCACATTTAACAGTCAATACGATCGAAGTGGCATTGGAAAGTTATTAATTTTATCCCTTACTACCAATTTCTTATCTCCCTTGATAAAAATTTTATCTAGACCTGATACGTTTAATAAAATTTAGATGAAATAATGGTATTTTTTTAAAAAAAAAGAATGAAACGGTAAATTTAGTTCGATAAAAATAGTAAAACAATTAAATAACTGCTACAGTGGACTGAGTATTTTCATCATTTGGACTGAATTCTGGGCTTAAGAATAGTTTAAAAAATAATTGTTATAATAGATGGCGATTTTTTTAAAAATTTCTCTGTCTATTTATCAAAAATGTATATGTTTTTTTTTAAATCTAAATTTGTGAAAAAAATTATTATTTCCTCAATTGTCATATTAATGAGGATATATGAAGTGGCAATAGTAAAAAAGAAAAAACGAAAAGATCTTAGAACAAATTTTTAGATTTTCATTTATTTTGCTAATTTTTTTAATATTGGAAAATTTCAATAAATCATAGTTTTATTGTGCATGAACAAAAAATGGAATATGAATTTTCTGTAAAAGTATCAGGCTTAATATACCGGAATAAAACTAACTAATAGAGTTATCGAGAATATAATAATTGAGTATAAAAATACAAAAAAATATCTAAAGGTTATTGGAAAAAACTATAAAGAATAAATAGCCAAACATATTAGTTAGAGGTCTGCAAAGTTAGGCCCGGCCTCTATTAAAAATAATCGAGTTTGGGCCGGGCCGAATATTTTTAAAAAATTTCGGCAGGTCGGGTCGGATTTTGGAAATTTTATTAAATATATCTAAATTTTCAATTTTATATTGAATTTTTTATGTAAAATAAAAATTTTTGATTTAATTTATTGAAACTAAACGCTATATAACATATGTCTTTTATTTTAAGTAATTATAAAAATTAATTTCTATATTTAAATAAATTCGGGCCGGGTTGGTAAATTTTTTTAAAATAAATTTTGGGTTCGGGCCGGGCCGGCAAAACTTTTTAAAAAGTTTCGTGTTCAGGCCGGGCCGGCAAAACTTTTTAAAAAGTTTCGGGTTCAGGCCGGGCCGGCAAAACTTTTTTAAAAAAAATTTCGGGCCGGGCCGGTTTTGAAAAATTAGGCCCGGTGCAGATCACTAATATTAGTATCATAACTATTATTTTAGGGCTGTGCCGATATTATATCGGATCGGGACAGATATTGCGTCGTAAAAAATATCGCATCGGTCCGATACATTTAAAAATACCGAGCTAATATTTATTTGAAAATTTTTTTTTATTTGTTTATATAAAAATGGGCGTGTAAATTTTGTTTTCCCATAAGTAATAACTAAAACCTTTTTTATTATTTATACTTTAACAAAAAGATCTAATCATTTTATAATTATAAGAAGGCATCTGAGTTATGGAAATTTTTTTTACAAAAGAATAAAAGAGAATTTTAAGGGTGGATTGTCCACATCTTAGGATTTTATAGACAGAAAATTAAGAGGCTGTCATTTTTATTTTTCTTAAAAAAAAATCCAAAATATTATAATTTTATATATTAAATGTAACTATTTTTATTTTGATATTCATACCAGCATATATATCCGAGATCTGGGGAGGTACCATTTGCATGGCCCAGTCCGAATATAAAATATATTACTTTTAAATTTTCATAGCTAATAATGGCGATTTAAAATATTTAGTTTTATTTTTTAAAAAATTTTCGGCCCTTAAAAGCTCGGTTACTTTTTTTAAAAACAAATTAGGCACAACCCCCCCCCCCCCCCGAGTATGTTTAAAAAAATTGAAATAAGCCCCTGCCCGACCGTCCAACGTTCAAATATATTATTAAATATAATTTTTGATATCTAAATTTTTTTTAAAATTTTAGACTTTTGTAGAAATAAAAATATTAAATTCGATTTTTTGCATGGTAAAAATGAATTTTTTTTATGGCAAAAAAAATCAATATATAAATCAGATTAGTATTGGATCGGTTTTGAATTAATATCAAAAATATTGGATTGGAGAAAAATATGTGGATCAGCATGACCCTACTTTTTTTTATTTAAAAATGCAAATTTTATAATTCAAACCTGTTATCCTCTAAAACAATCGGCATTAATCTTTTCCTAATGACTCCAGTGTGATAAGTTCTGGAAGTTAATTCTTGACCTATGTAGCAGCCTTTTGTAAAACTGACTTGATGTATTTTTTTTAAACAAAAATTTGCTATATACAAAAAAAATTTTCCATTACTATCTATCCTGTTTTATAAATATCGATAATATTAATCAGATTCAATTTTGAAATATTAATTCCATTCTATATAAAAATATTAACTTCAAAATAATCAAGTTAACTTTGTCTCAGAAGATATTTTCCTCAAATATATTTTTTAATTATTATCATTATTAAATCATGAATTGTATTGTATTTTATACAAAAAAATAAAATCAATTTTAACTATATGACTAATTAATATCAGGTAAGATCTAATCCAATATTTATTATCAGGGTTGTAGCCTTAACAAGAATTCATATGAATTTTTACTTAATATATAATAAAAATATTACATGAATTTAAAGAACTTGAAAAGTATTTAAAATATTAAAGCTTAATATAAAATTGTGAATAAGATCCATTTTAAAATGGGGGTAAGTTATAAATCAACCTAATTACTCAAGAGTTATCACAAATAAGACTAAAATCTTTTATATATTATGAATATAAAGTATATCAAAAAATAATAATTTACCTGAATTTAAATAATCAGCATTAGATTCTAATGGAAGACATTGTCCTACAGGGTGGTCTATGGAACCCTCTCCTATGCCTAGCCTATATCTATAACTTGTGTATTGTGAAATGGGTAACATTTCAAAATCTTTATCAAAGGGCTTTGATATGTTGTTCAAAAGTTTTGCTACTGTACAATGTTTTTTTAAAAAAGAAGTTATTTATACTAATATTAAGATATATTTTTATTAATAAAACTTTATAAAGTCTTGATATTTTAATGCAATATTCTAAATGGGTTGTAGATTTTTTAACAAACTCCTAAATATTTGTAAAATGATGCTTTCATTTTTAATACATCTTATTTTTATATTTATAATATCTTATTTGATATTTGAAGTGTTTTTATGCATAGTTCAAAAATCCCATAAATTAATTGA
Source organism: Gordionus sp. m RMFG-2023 (assembly GCF_954871325.1). Taxonomy (NCBI): domain Eukaryota; kingdom Metazoa; phylum Nematomorpha; class Gordioida; order Chordodea; family Parachordodidae; genus Gordionus; species Gordionus sp. m RMFG-2023. Next base: position 9,811,589 of record NC_088777.1, read on the forward strand.
TAATGTTATTTATTGTAACATCATAAAATTTGATAAATTACAAAAAAATCTTATCAATGGTAGATTTAATAATTATTAAAATTAATTTTTATGTTTTAAGAATAATACATGTACAAAATGTTAGGGATAAATTTATGAAATATCATTTTAGGGTAAAATGTAGCCCATCTAACCTATTATATATTTTTTCACCTTCTCATAAATTAATTTTTTAAATTTAGTTTATTTAAAAATATTGTTTTTTTAATATTATATAGGAAGCAATGATTATAAGATAGGAATTAGTGATATCAAAAAATAAGCTATTCTTAAAAATTTGATAATTAGTGTGGGCCCAAATGCAAGAACCTTGCATCTATATATTTCAGAGTATTTATTATAATTACTATCTAATTCTGCTTTAATAATCATTCTCAAGCCCAATTTTAATGATCTTGGGTCAAATTGTGTTGTAATTATATCACTAATAGAGTCACATTTTTTTACAACTGAGGTGGCATAGTTTAAATAATCAATCTTTAATTTTTGAATGTTAGACTCTTGACATATTTTAGGGATATACCCCAACACATTTAAGGTTTCATCTAATATATCTATCTTTCTTTTAATATAAAAAAAATATGTTAATATAAATTGTACATAACATATATTAAATACCTTTTTCCTCATCTTAAACTTAAGAATATATGACTTTAAATTAACTAATTGGCTTAAATCACATTCAATATAAAATTCCAATTGATTTTCTTTAGGAATGCTGTAAATTAAGATATCATATAAAACTCTACCCTAAAATAAAGGTTATCAACTAATGTAAATTAATATAAACCTGGGAATTTAATACAAAGGCTGGTAAAACTCCTTTGGAATTATTAGAAAGCAAATTAACATCATTGGTTATTAATCCCTGTAAAAATGCACTATTATCAATCCCTGATATCTTAAAAACTCCTCTATTGTTCAGTCTATATAAGGTATATAACAAATTATGAAATCTCATAAAATTAGGCTAGTGTTAAGCGAATCTGGGGGATTAACGCCACAGAAAATAAATGGACAGGTGTAGTCTCCTCATCAAGGATATATTGTAATAAATGACAATAAAAATTATATACAGTTATTTTATTTTCCGTAATTTGTTGAGAAAAACATCCTTTTATAAAAAACTTTTAAAAATTTGAAAAGAGAAAAACTATAAAAAATTTCCGGTAATTTTTTTGCAACTTAAAACTTCCAAAAATTCTTTTGTAAACTTGCGAAAATTTTAATAACTTTTAACATTGCAACTTCTTAAATATTTCTATTTTTTTTAAATGTCAAATTTCACTTTCGCTTAGTATTTTGAATCTATCATCATTCAAGTTTTGTACAATAATTAATTTTACATCATATTCTCTATACATACCAAAGTTACTCACCTATCCCATCAAATTCTTTTAGATGTCTAGCTATTAGAAACCAATGTTAAAACTAAATATTCACGAGAAATTTAAATTAGACCCACCAAATTTTGATACTATTATTTTTTTGAGGAAAAAAATGGTAACTAGAACGAAAAAAAATTGAATTGGATAAAATATGGCTGAGAAAAAAAAAATAATTAATGATGATTTAAATTAATCTATTGGTTCAGTTTATCGATTTAGTCGGAAAATTTTCCCTTAATATTATGATTACCCATTTTATATAATAAAACAAAGAGGTCGGAATAAAAAGGAAAATATATACTTAACTGTTTGTTAATAATAACGGCTATGAGTTGTTATGGAACCCAATAGACCCTCCATATGTAATTTGAATTCGAATGGAATAAAAAAGGCCTGTATTTTTACTTTATTATTGTGCTCAGCCAGGAACGTACATAAAAATTTGCTATGGGTTGGGGGGGGGGGGAAGGGAGGGGGGTGGATCAAACAACAATGATGAAACGAAAGGGTGTCCAAATAATATAAAAATGCATTGAATTATTAATTAATCTTATTTATTAAAAAATTTAAAATGCTCTACCATGGCATCAGTTTTTTAAAATATTATTCGTTCTCCGATTTGATTCGTATTATACAAATATAAATTATTCAATTCAAAAATTTGGATGGAATAGGAATAAGGTAAATAAATACACTATTTGTATAATTTAATATCCATTATTCGATCAAATTATTGGTATATAATTATTTTATAATATCCGTTTGTAAATATAAATAAACATATTTATTTTGAAAATTATTCAGAAACATTTGAACCTATTCTTATATAATATAATAATATGTTCCTGTGAAGGAATTGGGAATCTTTTACCTTTATTTCCTATTTCATTTCTCAAGTATTTTTCTGCAAAAGGTGATAAACTGAAATAATTTTAACGAATTTATTATATTTTTTTTTAAATCCAGACTATTTGCCAAAATTATGACTTATTTAGGTGAGTGGTTTGCAGACTAGCAACGCTAAAATGAGTATAAAACTTGGAGCATTTATTATTCTTTGTGCTTGTCGTACTAATAAGATTTAAGTGTATATGTATTTTTCATTTATTCTATAATTTTTTTTTTATATCAAAGTATTTTTTTATATCAAAGTATTTTTTTAAATCAAAGTATTTTTTCTCCTTATAAAATAAATAAATTTATATTCATTTTTTAAAAAAAAAAGAAGACGAATAATTAACATTTTGTGCGTGAATAAAATTTGAATTATTAGGCCTGGCTAGGCGTGACGACCTTCCCAAGATTTTTGCTGCGCGTGAACATAAATTTCCCGTGAATCACGGAGATTTAAATATTTTTTCTATGAATATAAATTTGCAATTTTATAATTATATTTTCTAATTTAATTTAGATATTTTGAAAAAAAGAGAATAAGTTTTGAAAACAAAAAACTTCCGCCTTTATACAACATTTTTTTCCCCTGCTTTATAAAATTTCAATTAATGAAAAAAATCTCTCAATCCTCGTTTAGCAATGGAAATTTGTTAATAAATATATTTTACTTAAATATGTTTTATTTTTGTTTATCTTTGCTAAAATTTTTAACAATATTCAAGGATTCTCGGAAATCTGAAAGCAGATTCTCATCCCACAATAAATGAAGTTTATCTATGGAAACAAAAATTAGTAAAATTATATCAACCTTCTGAAGGTAATACAATAATAATTAAAACCTTAAAAAACAGGACAACATTGCTTTTAACGGAAAGATTTATTATGCAGGCACTAAATAAGGTAGACTTAATTCTAGATCCACAAAAGTCTTGAGTTTTTAATAGAAGAGAAGAAAGATATATAAAACCAACCTTAAAAATGGTAGCCAACTATTATTTATAACTTTTCTAACAACACAAATAAAAAATCGTATATTCGAAATGAAACATTTAGAGAATTTCTAGATGATTTTGATGAAGCATCAACATTCAATGAAAGCTGTGAGAATGAACTTAAAATTTTCATAGCTCATTAAACAAATAACAATGTGACAATAATTAGAAGTTTGGAAAAGGGAAAATTAATTTACTTTTTTAGGAAAATTAGTTAATAAAATTTTGTTAGCCCTGGCAAATTCGGCTTCTAGTGAAAGGTTATTTTCTATGGCCAATCGCTTATTAGAAAGGCCAACAAAATTGAAATAAAATATGGACAATCTTCATTTTTTAAAAAAAAAATTATATTCATAAATTGGATTTATTTTGTGTTATTGATATGGAATTAGAGAAATACAAACTATAATAGAATAAATTCGGAGAGGCGTAAAAACTATAACAATAAAGTTTTGAAAAATTTAAAAACACCGTGAATTATCGGGTATGATCAAAATATTGTCTTTCGTGAGTAGGTGGGTCGAGGGAGTGAATTTTTTATTGACTGAGTGGGCGGGTGGTGAATAAGAACCGCGCCAACCTCTAATAGAAAGGTCTTCTCAATTAAGCAAATAATATAGGCAATTTAAATAAATAAATTACTTTATACATATGATAAATAGCGTATTTGGATAACTAATATATTAAATATTATATATATATACCATTTTTTTATAAACATTTTTTAGAGAAGGAAAGGGGAGGCGGGTGTTATTTTTTTAAAATATAAAATTAAAATTGAAGATTTCTTTTATTTTATCATCTTTAATCTATTAAATTTATAAATTTAGAAGAAGCCACACAAAATGCCGTGGTTACCCCAATGCTGAGTAGCATATACAATTCTTTAAATGCATGATGATATTTTTGTATATATAATATTTAGGGTATTTTCAAAATTATGTGTTTCCTTAACTTCTGCAGCTAATAATCTATTAGCCAATTTTCATTTCATGATGTAAAGTTTCCATATTTAAGTTTAATAATTATTCTAATCGAGCCATTTTGTACGATATAAAATAATCACTATCAAAGGGAGACCATGCATTAAAACTTGATAGATGATTATAATCATCCTGTGTAAATCTATCTAAAAAGTTATCAACAAAGTAATCAATAATTTCATACTAATTCTATTTTAAAGAACTCATTGGAGTCTTTTTCGCAAAAAAATTGTAATTTGGTTTCGACTAAAAAATCTTGGAAATTTATAGGCGTTTTACGTATGCTTGATGTGTGGGGAGTGAGATTAAATTTTGTTAAAAGTTTTTAAGCCTTTATTCTTAAACAAATCAATAGAATTATTGCTTCTTATATTTTTTAAATATATTGATAGTGGAATCAATACAATTTTTACATCCACTTGATAAATACCTACTGACTGTAGATACATAATGGATCTATTGTTATTAATATCTCATAAATTATACTGGCTAATATAATGTAATTTATATTAACGTATTGAAATAAAAGACCAGAGGCTTTGACAGAATCATGAATGCTAACCTCTGAATTCAAAGTTCTATTAGAAAAGTAAACTAATACTCACCAATAGCCTCAAAATTAACATAAATGATGTGAGATGTTTTTAAATGACCAGTCCACCTCTTGTCTAAAAGTCTCTTAAGTATGGATTGCATATTTACAGGATACGTTAAACCGCCTAAAAAATTATGCAATGCATTGAATAAATTTAAAAAATTAGAAATGTTAACAATATTATATACACAAGATGCAACATGTGGTTGTAGCAATGTATAAAAGGAACTTTCTTATTAATTTTTTTTTAAGTAGGGTTTGCATTGCACTCTTCCATTTCGCCAGATATAACGTTTGCACCATCATATGCCTGGTTTATCATATTCGTTGAATTAATATTTAACTCATTGTTGCTTTAAAATGCAATTAGTAATGCTTTCAGCAGAAAGACACTGTAATAATCCCTATTAAATTTTCTAGGACTTCTCCAGAAAAAATATAATCTTTTGTCACATCAGCCTTAAAACAAAATAAAAGGCATCTCACTTTTATTATATTAATCTGAAATATAATCAAGCATCATATCTACCATGATAGATATTACTTCGTTTTAAATCGGGTGATGTATATCGCGTATTTTTGTATATAAATTTCGTAATTTTATTAAATTCAGGATCTTTTTGGATGGTGTATGAAAACAATGCTATAAATAGTCTAGAAAGAATAAATTATGTTTTCTACATTTGCAGCATCCGTAATTTTTGTTGAACCAGTTTCAGGAAAGGTAGCTTCTTATGTTAAGAAATATCATGAAATCTTGATTTGATCCTAAAGATTACGGTTAATTTGTTGGCTTATCAAAATTGTTGTTATCTCTGTATTTTCTTTATAATGCTAAAATATTCACCCCTGTTTTAAATAACTGGTTATATCAGGCTTAGATAATATTATTTTGTCTAAGATCTTAATCGGACCATTTTTAAAAATCGGCCCAAATCGAGCTGTTTAGCAATACTGCAAAATAATTACCAAATTTTATAAAAATTTAATAAGAACCTTTTTTATTTTAATAAATATTTAAGGATCGGTATCAATCTGTTTCCTTTATTTGATATATATATATATCAAGCCTTGAGTAACCACTTGATTAGCTTCAGAAAATCCCGTTTTTCATGATTTGCACCCAGATCTATATCAGAGACCTTCAAAAGATAATAATATTGTGATTGAACCATAATAAATAAAATAATAATCATTGAAATAAGTACAATTTAAACGTTATAATTAAACGCCTATATAATGTTATACACAAACACACAGAAAATTATAAAATATGAATGAATGATGATTATTATTGGATAAAAATAAAACAGGATAGGAAGAAAATTACAAACAAGACATGTTTTTTGAATAAATATTTAAAATTTATTTTAAAAATATAAAAATAATCAATTACAAAATTTTTTTTAAATTTTGGGGGCCGGAAAAATTTATGGGGGCCATTTTTGGGGGCCGAAGGTTTTTTCTGGGGGCCAGGTTTGGGGGCCAAAAAATTTTTTGGGAGGCCTGCCCCCCCTGTGGCTCCCCCATGGCTACGGCCCTGTATATATCATAGAAGAGATTAATTTTAAAAAAAAATTAAGAAAAGTGAGTAACATAGCTGTTATCTATAAAAAAAATAGATATAGAGGATTTTAAGTCTCATTTTGACTATATTCTAAATTAATAAGGATATATTTCCTAGATAAAGTAAATATTGTACTGAGAGTTGGATATTGAATACTCAAAAACTATGAGTGAGGGGAGGGGGCTATTGAACATGAAATTTAAAAAAATTAAGATTTTTATCCTTGCAATTTGTAAATGGAAATAAAACCTAATAAGAATTCAGTCGAATCTTATTACAATAATTGAGATAAATAAATAAAAATTAATCATCAATAATATTAAAAAAAACGCCTTACTCATTAAAAAAAATATTTGAAAGTGTTTTTTTTTCTACATCTTACTTTTAATTTTATAGGGCAATAGAAAGGTCTTCTCATGTAAGCAAATAATATATAGGTGCTTTAAATTTAAATGTAAAAATATATTATAATTATGATAAATAGCGATTTATTTGGATAACCTATTGATTATTTTATAAACATCTTTTAGGGGGGTGTTATATTTTAAAAATTTAAAAATTTAAATTGAAGGTTTCATTTATTTTAAAATCTTTAATCTATTAAATTTATAAATTTATAAAATGCAAATTTTAAAATAAACATCGCCAAATATATAATCAAATATTATTTTAAAATTAACATTTTTTTATAACGAATTACGGAAAGAAGGATAAAATGTATTCACCAACAGTTATAATTCTGATTGTATTGAATTTTTTTTCTTGCAATTTATCCGAAACTGCTTTTGAAATTATTTGGAATTCGCCAACGGAAGTTTGCAAAATTAAGTAAAAATTTTAACTTTATATTTTATTAATTAAACTTAATTAAACTTTTGATTGGCGTTTTGTTTGTATACATATACATATATGCAATAGATATAAAAATGACCTACAATTAGAGCTTTACGAGATACGAGCAAATTTAGAACAAAAGTGGAGGGGCGAATTGATAAACCTCTTTTACCATACTCAAATAGGTTCCTGGCCACTTATAATCGAAGATAAAACCACAAATAAAAAAAATGAAATTAACGGTGGAATCCCTCAGAGAGGTAATGTTTCCATGCATCTCAAACAAATGGAGCTTGACATAGAAAAATATATGCCGAATAAAAATTTCGAAGTTATTTTTGTCTTTATTTATCAGATAAAATTCTTGATTAGTTATTTAATATTTCATTCATAATTCGTTTTAATGATAGATTATAGTCAACACTGGAATATTAAACTATGACGAGTTTTTCTAATTAGGTTAAATCTTGTGAATGTCAACGGTCCGGTCCTATCGAGTTTACCCCTTAACCGAACCACCTATAGGTGGGCAGGTCTTTTTCGAGGACCATAGTTCCCACTGGTCTTTTATTAATATTTAAAATACCATTCAATTTATAATCCTGTGTATATTTTATTCAATTTTACATTACTTTAGTTTTTGTGATTCTTTTTTTTAGTTCATTTTTATTTTGCAATATATTATGAAAAAGACAAAGATCGGACCGTGTTATTCACTAGTTGAATATATTTCTATTCATTAACGTATTAGTCAACCTCTTTTTAAATATAGGGTTTAGCTGTGATAGATTTTGAACAATACTTGCCCTGGTGGAGTTTAATGGACTTTGGTATGTATCTAAAATATAGGGTATAATTTTATAATACTTTACAATTTCAAATATGGGGTCACAAAATTTTCTTAACATAACAATAAGGTCAGCGATAATAGTCGTTTGATAAACTATTTTGTTTTAGTGATCTGCTTTATTACGAAGAATTAACTGAGTGAATTGTTAGAGAAATAAATTATATGAAATTTAAAGGTTAAAAAGTTGTTAAAATGATTTTATTATATCAGAAAAACTAATATGTCGAAAGAGCCAATAAATATTTATTTTTGAAGCTCTAACTATAAATAGGTATCAGTCTAAACCATATTACATAGATCTGATTTGATTCTCCAAATTTTATTCACGAATCATAGATTTTGTTTTATCTTAGCTAGCAAATTAAAATGTTCATATTCGCGAATTTTATTTTCGCAAATTTTTGTAAATAATATAAACAGACGTGAGTGTCTCAGCAAATATTCATGTATTTTATTACGTGCAAAATTGCCTGCGAAGACGAGGCGGAGTTAGTTTAATCTAGTCTAAATTTAATACCCCATGATTAAAAAATAATAATTTATTATGTTTTACAATAATTTATTAACTAATTAATTATTAGTCTTGTTTTAAAGATTTTGTTGGCTTCAACATTCTGCTCAAATCCCCCCCCCCTTTAGAGTTGTTTAAAACGACATTTATTTTATTGTTTTAAAGGACGCATCCATAGCTTATTTCAAAAGTCGTAATCCATCTATAACAAATAACAGCCTTATAGTCGAAGGAACTAAATCAGAATATGAAAATGCTGTAAAATTATTCATGATAAAGACACTTAAAAAGGCTAAAGATTTACGACCAAGGGCCAAATGGGGATACTATGATTATCCAACTTGTGCTAGGTATAAAGAAATATATTTAAAAAAGTAGGAAAATACCAAAATTGCCCAAGATCCCAAAGTTTTATATAATAATAAATTTGTATTAAAAATTGTCCTATCCCTAGCCCTCATAAAATAAAATATAAATTGTACCATCATTTTAAAAGAAAACATACCGAATTTTCGTATCTTGGGTTCCTGTTTCCGGTAAAACATCTTCTTATCCCGTTCTGATCTTATAATTTTGTTAGGCCTCCGATCTGACATAAATTGAAGGCTTTCCCTTCTAATTTCTGTTATTTTGAGGAATTATATTTTGGCTTAAATCTTTATATTATGCCTAATTTTATCCTCTTATTTAGTAAACGGGATATGATCAAGCCCGAAGGGCAAACCGTAAATAAAATAAACTTTCGCTATTTTTAATAAATAAGATCTCGTCTTTATCCGGTTTTTTTTTCTGGAAATGAAGAGGTCGCACCCGGAAGGCACGAGTTTCGCTTGAGAATATACTTGAGCCCCTATTATTTTTCTACATAAAAATTATACTACCTTTTGATTTAAAATATAAAAAGTTAATAAAGTCATTTGTAAACAAGAAAAAATGGTAAAATTATTCAAAATCTTTGCCAATAAAAAACGAATCAAAATTGCAGTGTTCATATTTAATTAATATAGTTTTTAACTAGAGAAAAAAAAGTTAACCATAAAAACCAACTATTTTTTAATGAGCAAAAATTAATATTTTTTAAAACAAATTCATTTAATTACTAGTTTAAATTTTATTCTACGATGTATATTTATAAAAAAATAATAATTTGGCATCTATAGGCGCTTAGATACAAAAGTATATATTATTATGAATAAAAATATTAGTATTATAATAAATATTGTCAGATTTTATGTGCAATAGCGCGCAACCAGGAGGGCCTCCCCCATCTCAAATATGCCTTAATAAAAAAAATTCCCCTACATCCCCACTCCCACCCACCCACTCCCCCCCCCCCCCATACAAAAAAAATCGGAAGAAAAATTAGTAAAATTCATATTTGAAAAAAGAAAAAACGATATAAATACATGTGATCACAGGATCCCCAATATCAAGGGAAGTTTATTAATAATAGTGAGTTTGATGAATGAAGCATGTGATATACAAGATTTAAACATTTAGGTGTTGATGATAAATATTTTAGCATAGTTAATAGCAAAATATGTGAAAAGTAACTTCCATAAGAAACAATCAGATTTCAACCCCGCGTTAGGGGAAATGCGTTGCCCATCTTGCCTATTAAGAAAAATGGCATTTTACTATCAATTCCTAGTTCAACGTTTTCTTCAGATAATTGGTCAATAATGTTTTTAAATGACTGGGTAAGAATCTATTTTTAAATGCCTAACTCAATATGTAAGTTCAGAATGTCTGAGCCTTGAGATTACGGTGATAGATGGCCAAACCTTTATGCCATCTGTGAGCGAAATCTTCAGGCTTGCTCTATATTTTTTTAGATTAAAAAATTGAGCCAACCGTTTTTTAAAATCGACTTAAATCGAGCTGTTTAACAACACTATTGGTCGATTTGGGTTAATATTCATACAAAAAACGGAAATAGATTGAAGACCTCGACAAATTGATTTAAGTATTAAATAATATGATAATATTGAATATAGAACAAGACTCTGCCACAGTGAGCGAAGCATTAAAGAATAAAATTGTCTTAAAAAATGTTTGTTTGAATTTATCCATTTGACTGGTCAAATATTGTTATTAATCGAATTTTATCTGCACAACCCTAATAAAAGTTAATACTTTTAAAATAACGACTATAGTTTAAAAAAATTTTAAAAAAAAACATTTTTATAAAAAAAGTTAGTGAAACCAAAATCTATTTTTATAAAAATATTATATAGCCAAAGGCCTACAATAATAGGACCTAAAGACTTCCAATATAATATATGGGAAAAACCCCGTGATAGTTCCCTACACTTCTTAGCGGCTATTTCTATGAATCCACTAGTAATAGAGGTATATAGTAAAAAACATATATAAAATAGAACGGTTGTAATTTGGCCAAAAAGGGAAATAAAGATGATAAAAAGTTAAAACATAATAAAATACAAGCAAAAACATATGTTAGCCTGAGATTTAATAAAATACGATTAATTAATTATATAATTTTCAAAATAAATTATTAAAAGTTTTTAACAACTTATACCTTAAAATATCAAAAAATAATAAATGGACCACAATATAAAAAAATTAATTATTTTTAAAAACATTCAGACAAGCTGAGAGCGGATATTTTTGTGACAAAAAGCATAAAGGACTAAACGTACAAACGAATTGGTTATACAAAGATAGCCTGGTTTTGTTTCCGAATTGTTACATAAATATTAGGACTATACCTGATGCCGAAAAGAGAGCTATTTACATTTTAAAGAGTATATTATTAATTAATCATTCATTTTGAAAATTATTATATTACTCATTATATTATAAGAGTTGTTAAGTATTGCCGTTAAAAGAAACTTCTAAGGAACGTCGGAGCTATGATACGATATTATTTTATGCTTAAATATTGATATATGTAGATATGATTATAAATAACTTAGAAACTATTTAATTACATTATAAATACTGAGTCGAACATATTATTTTTTTGTTCCTTTTATATATATCGCTATTTTTTTTTAGTTTGATAAATATTACTTTATCAGGCTATTCATAAAAATAAGACCGGATATTTTATATACTCAGGACCAGAAAAACAGCTAAAATATTTGCATCATCAATGTTTTAGAAGAATGAATGTATTTCAGGCTAAGGAAACTTTGGGCCTATAAGGTCCAGGTAAACTCATAAGGATACGGTTTCAAGAGTGAGCTCCAACCCGAAATATAAGATCAATTTTTCTTTATTAATATTAATTTTATTTTCATTTCTATTCATGATGAAAATCTATGATTTATTGATTCTAATAAAGAAAAATTGATCTTCAAAAGATTTTTAAAAATTGATCAGCTGTTAAATCGTGTGGAATGGTCTCACATTCAACCTAACTCCGACTTTTGTAGTTTACATCTTATTTTTAACATATATTTTACTTAAAAAAGTGATTCATTTTAACAGATATATTAATTTCCAAATAGTGATAGATTATATTTACATTAAAATGAAATTGTAAAGATCACTTTATCATTCATGAACTTTTTATATTTGAATTTATTTTAAAAAGAATAAAAGAGTGAGAAAAATAGTATCATAGCATATTTATTTAAAAGATACATCAGAGACAATATTCCGTTCTCCAATGAATTCTGCAAGAGTTATCTTTTCTATTCGTTTTTTAGATTTATAAAACCGACTATTTCTTCTAAGCTTATTTCCAAATTAAATAGTTTTGCGGATTTGTAAAAAATTGTAATTTTATAATGATAAAATTATGTATTTTTTATTACATAACTTTATGACGGATTTTCAAATGTATAGAAGTAGTATCATAAATAGCAGAGATCTTCAGGCCTGGTCCTAACCCCAAATAGGCCTGGGTACATGGTTCAGCCGTATTTTAATTTTTAAATATACCCGAATCCAGCTGGGCCTAAGTTTTTTTTGGTCCAAATATTTTAAATAGCCATTATTATCTATATAAATTAAAAATAAATATAGTATAATATATTTTAAGAAAATCCGGACAGGGTCAAAATATTTTGTAAATGGTACATCTGCAGCTCTCTAATAATTTTCATAACACTATATCTTAAACTCACATTAAATTTGGGGTCCTTGGCAAAATATTTTGAGTTTTAATCGAATTTACTCAGGAATTAATTTATACTCCATACACATTTTTACAACAAACTATATTAGGGTTAGCAAGTTAGCCAAATAACTGAAGTATTACCTAGTTAAATACGGTCAAATACTCAAAAAATTTGAATAAAAAATTAAAAATATGTTTGAAAAAAGAAAAAAGGATATAAATGCATATTAACAAAATGCTTTTATCTATTGGATCTTTAAATTAGGGAGCATCTCATTAGTAGTGAGTTAAATGTAACATGTGATATAATACAAGAATTAAGAATTTTACAAGGTGGTGATGATCAAAATATTTCAAGTGATTTCATAAATTTCAGAAGTAAAAGCAGCAAATTTAATAGCAAAATATGTTGAAAGCAGTGACTTCTAGAAACAATCAGATTTTGACCCCAAGTTTATGTAATGGACTTTGTTCGCCTTTTCCTTTAAGAGATATGGCTTTTTACTAATTACCTAGTTCTAATTTTTCTTCAGAAAGAAATTGATTGATTTGGGTTAATATTCATGCGCAAACAGAAATAGATTGAGGAGGTCAACAACAGGGAAATTGATTAAAAATATTAAAGAAAATGTTAATATTGAATATAAATCAGAATAAGACTCTGCCACTGAGAGTAAACCATTAATTTTAGAATGACAATAAATTTAATAAATATTATAAAATTAATATTACAGATTCATTTCACTATTATACACAAAATAAAGCTAAAGTTGTCTTATAAAATTTATTTAATTTTAAGATATCCCAACAAAGAGTCTCGACTAATATAAGGGAGGGAAATTTATGAATAAAAGGAAAACGTTATTAGTTATATTTTTTTTGTTATGAAATAGATTTAGCCAATAATTTCTTAAATAAAAAGGTTCTTATCTATTTTTTATTGTTACAGGAATGAACGAAGCAAAGAGAATGAGCAGAAGATCAGGTCCTGATAATATGCCAATATATGCTTACATTCGGTATCATTATGAAAAAGAACCTTTTCCGACATTTTTATCTAAAGTCGACATGGAAAATAGCATTGGACAAGCTATAGATACTGGATTATCCGGAATAGTTTTAAAAATTTTTTTTACTCTAATAATCTAAATTTGTAGATAGGGGAGACCAGGGTAGGTTGGAACATTTTCGTTCAAACCTAAATAAATTCAATAATATTAAACTAATCTGAATAAATAAAATATTTTCTGAATCCTAAAAGTTAAAGTATGGGCTATTGGGAATAATTGTATATATTTCAGAGACCTACAGATGTACCATTTACACAGCCCGGCCAGGGTATTTTTTTAGGTATATTTAAAAAATTAAAATACGGCCCTCGAACCGGACTGGTGTTAAGACCAGGTCTGCAGATCTCTGATATATTTTATAAAAACTATATTTTTTAGACATCTAATAAAAAAAATTGGCCCAACCATGCCATACTCTGAGTAAGTTAGGACTTTTATATGCGATAGTTCGCATAAAATAAAGGTCTAAATAAAATAAAATAAGTACTGTTATAAGACTATAGACTATAACCATTTTGATTTTATTGATGAATTATAATACAATAAGTATATAAAAAAATAATTTCGCAAATTTTAGGAAATTTATCATATTTTTTCAAAAAAAAAATTGTAAAAATAATTTTAAAAAATTTTTAAATAAACATAATTTAAATATTTAAATAAAAATATTGCACATAAAAAATATCTTTGGCACAAGTTCCATGTGCCAAATTTTACATGCATAACAATCTAATATAATTAATAATAAATATTCTAAGAACAAATTTATAAATGTTAAAGTATAACCTAGTGCAATAGAGTCTAAGATTTGATAATTTATTTGGAGTAATTATATAATAATTATTACAATCTAACTGATTTTATCTATATGTGGAAATTATAAAGAGTTAAGATAAGGTGATATAGCTTAGGAATAAAAAATTAAATTAATTTTCATAAAAATAAATTTATTTTAATATACATACATATATATTAGTACAATCTAAATGATTTTATCCGCATGTGGAAATTATAAAGAACTAAGGTTATACAGTTTAGGAATTGATAATTTATATAAAATTAGTTTTCATGAAAATAAATTTTACCCTAATTATTGTATATAAAGCATTTTAAAATTATTAAAATAGTGTCATGATGATCTTATTTATACTTTATGATTCTGAAAAATTGTGAGATTAAAATATTTACTAAAATTGATTTATTAAATTTTAAATGCTTTAGTTATAAATCTAAACGATAAAGTTTGCAATCATTTTTTGTTACTTTTGGTATGCTTTTATAAAAATAAAAATACTAAATATTTTTCAGATCTTTTTTACTATCTATATTAGGCCTTATTTTTCACTCATATAAAATCATAGCGAAAATTATAATTGGAGGGGACTAACTTTCCCCTAAACTCAACGTGCCCCGGCTTCCCCTATCTGTAGAGATTATGTACGCGTGTTTACGTTTATATCACATTATATTTAATTTTAATGGAATTTAAATATTTTTGGCATAAGTATAATATTTTAATATTATTTAAATATACTAAATTATAAAATGATATATTAAAATTAAGATTAACCAATAGGAATTAGTTTTTTTTAGTGAAAGATTTAATTTCCAATATTTAATATTGAACAGGTTATATGGGGCGATTACAGTGATTTCGGAGACTGCTCGGAATTGGCGCAATATATTAAAACGACTTTGGGTCCTATATCTAAAAAGATGTTAAAATATTCCAATTGTAAGATAATATCTTATATTTAATCTCTGATCATTTTTTTTAATTTAAATATTAAGTTGTTTTTTTAAAGCACATCTCTTGCAAAACATTTAATTTGATCTATACAATAAGTTTATGATTCGTTTTACATTTATATATAACAATAATGCGACATATAGGATTTTTAAAAAACATTATTTTTTTTTAAAAAAAAAAATCAAACCAAGCATGCAGTTCTATATTTTGTGGAGGAAACGGAAGATGTATTAAACGTTTATTCAAAAATCAACCGAAAGGCTATGATACCAAGAAGTCAAAAAATTATGAAAAATTTTGGAAGATACCGGGTTACGAAAATTCGGAGTCTTTTAAACATTATGAGTGTGAATGCTATCCGAGTTGGACAGGGCACAGATGTCAATTTAATAATAGGATTTAACAATTTATAAATTTTTTTTAAAATTTAATCTTAGATTTAGTTCATGATCTTTACTTTTCATAATTATATAGTAATTAGTGAAAATATAAATTCTAATATTATATTAATAATAAATATATATAATATAAGTTTCAATATCAAACACTAATTTTGACAAATTAACTTGACTTGAGGTATATCTGAATTCGCCGACAATTATTTAAAATACTTTATTCGATAATATATAGGACTCAAATTATTTAAAATCATTTGGATGAGCTGTCTTAATTAAATATAGTGTCAACAGCTTTAATGCATCATATTCAACACTCAAACAAGTGTTGTCCAGTATTGAAGACAAAGGTTTTGGTGTACCCAACATCAAGAATTGATCACTTTAATAAAGGAAAATCCTTTTCTCTTACTTAAAAAATAAAAATTTTAATTTTTTTTCTATATATGAGCCTTACAAGAAGAAGGTTGAGCCAATGCACCGAACAATTGTGAAAAAAGCCTCGATAAAGTACTTCCAAATCCTTATTATTCGAAAATTTTATTATAAGGTTTTTTTTTCTAATCTGTTTTAATCAAATTAATTTATATTTTTATGCAGAAGAGGGTTTTCTTTTTAGTACTTTCTATTTAAGTTACCTAATCGGAAGATTGCAACCCCCAAAAATTGAAACTTAGAGAATGATTTCGGGTTGTATCTCTGAACAACTGAAACACATAGACATAGCGTAGGGGGGGGGAGGTTCTGATGCGTGAGTTTTTCTCTCATAGATCATATTGCTTTATGCCATTTATTGCATGTCTTCGGCTGGGTTATATTTTTCAAAAGAAATTAAATTTTAGTCATTATTTTAAAAGAAATTATTTTTATACTTATTTGTTAAAAGATTTTCTTTTATAATGAGATAGCATATTCTTAATTCAAAATAAAAGGGGTGGGGAGTGTATAGATTTATTTTTATTAGCTTAAAATTATATTTCAGAAAAATGAAAAATTACCGAAGCGAGGAAATTTCTCAGCCCCCCCTTCACCTATAGCTATGCGCTGAAGGCCTTCAAAGTCATATTATATAAATTACCTTTCTTTCAGGATTCTGTATTTTTTTTGAACACCATAATGAAGTGAGAGATCCATCAGACTCTTGAAAAGGTTAAGACGATCCTGATTACGCCTCCCTACATAACGTTCACTAGAGTAAAATTATTTATGACTTAATATTCATGAACGCTTCATTGCTCATTTTTAGCTCTCTATCGTCAGGGTACCGTGGCGGTGGATTATCTTGTAGCAGGAGATATTGAATAAAATAAATGGCTATCCCCATGCTGATTCCTTACTCTGTTGATCTACCGTTCTGGAATAGGACGATTCTAAAACAGGATTAGGAGAGACGCTTCTGAGTAAATCTTTAAGAAAAAAAAGGTACTAAACCAATCTCATAACTTTATGAGAGCTCTTAATTTCAGAAAAGAACTAGATTTCGATTAATAAAAAAGCATGTGTCCATCTCTTCGAAGTGGAGAAGTATTACCATTAAAAACTTATTAAACAGCTAGATTGGAGAAAAACGCAATCTATCAGTTTTCCGGTTTACAAGGAAAAAGGCAGCTTATGCTTATTAGATGCAAAAACAAGTTTTACAGATGCACTGTCGAAATTACCGGTACCCCAAAATTGGGCAGTTCTGCGAATATGTGCATGGCAGATAAAAAGAACAATATCCTTTTGTATCTTGTATACTGTATTTTTTTGATTCTTAATATTGAGTTAGACAGAAGTACAACATTAAAATTATATTAAATAGCGACAACCCTTGACAAATATAACAATGCTAATGATAGAAACTAGGTAGTCATTGGTGGTTTTTTTAACATGTTAGGTTCATTTAACATGTCGCATAACCGATTGAAGATAGACAAATTAAAGGTTCTAAAGAAGCGGGAAATATAGTAAACTCAAATTAGTTAGATTCAGAATTATATAATTTGATAATAAAGGAATATTAATTCTATTATTAAATAATTATAATATATTAATTTATAATTATAATATATTAATTTATAATTATAATATATTAATTTATAATTATAATATATTAATTTATAATTATAATATATTAATTTCATTTTTGTTTTATCTATTCTGATTTATAAACAGACATTAAAATGTCTGGTTCAAAATAAAATATTTAATATTGCTTTTATCAATAATCAGTACATCTAATTACGAGTAGAAATTTACTGAGTATAGCATTAAACCTAGAGATTCATTAATAATTAATCCGAAATATTAATTCGCTTTTTGGTGAATAATAAATATAAATTAAATTTTCCAGTTAAAAAGCATAAATAAGTAAACGGGTGATATAATTTATGATGTCGGTTAGAAATTTACTAAGCCTAAATTTTAATAAGATGCCATAACGCTAGACTTATGAGTTATTTGAGTAACTACAAACAGGTTTGCCAAGAAGAATCTTTTTATCGATGGAAAAATTCTTAATGCCAAAAGAAAATAATTAAGTCCATATAAAATCATATTCATCCACGACAATTATCATTTAGCTAAAGATCTGATCTTTAATTTATTTATATTTATTACCTAAATAATTGGTTTATATCAAATTTATATTATTTGGAAACTAATAATGTACAAATGATATAGATATATATATAATGCTGTGAATTAAAAATCAATTCGATATTTTAAAACGCACCTCTACCCATCCAGTTTATTAGGCGGCGGCGGATTCGCTGCAACGACAACCTAAAAAAATGAAACAGATCGTCGCGACCGATCTATATTTCGGCGCATAGATATAGATAATAGCCATTTTTAATATATATTAGCTTCTAAACCTCTATTTTCTTCAATCCTAATCCTAACCTTTTCGAGGAAGTTAATTAAAGGAAGAAGAAAATGTCACCATTGAAGAAGAACCAGTGTGGTGTCGTTTCTTAATCAAGATAAATTAAGCGATTTAACCTTTGATTTACACCCGCAACTCCAAAATATGGATTTTTTTGTATATAAGAATAATTAACGAAGTTATTTAATTTTTTGTAAAAACCAATAATGTCCGAGTGGATAAAAATTTTTTTTAGTGATTAAGTTTTATTTTCACTTATTGGTGAGTGGAGGCCGGCCGAATTTATTGCTAATACTTATATTGAACACGGGTTGGTGTGCTGAATTTTCTTATCCTGAAAAATAATTTTTAATATAAAAATATATCGATAATTTATTTGAAAAAACCTTTTATTGTAAGTTTCATATAAAATTTACAATTTCATCTATTAAAATCGAGAAATAATATGTGAAAAATTATTTAAATATATATGAAGTATGGGATACCTGTTTGATTGCTTGGGGCCGAAGACCTACATCAACAAGATATAGTCCAGGCCACGATAAGCATTTATCGAAATTTTTTAATGATATTATATATAATACCACAGGGAATGGGGTTAAAAATGCAAGATCGTCATCGAAATTAGATGGGAGTATAAGGGTAGTTTCGATTTTAACTTAATTTTATTGCCAATTTAAGTTTTATATATTCTATATAATATATAATTAAAGTTATCTCTGGCTCGAAAATATAAATACACTGCGCAGATAATTGTTATAATAATTTTGCTTCTTTCTCTTTTCCTGGTATTGGAGATTTTCAATAAAAATTGTGTGAAAAGCTAAAATAAAATCAGAGTGGAATTTAAAAAGCCAAATCGGTTAGACCATTAAGAAATCCAAACCAATACCAGAACCTGAAGTTAGGTTTACTGAATTCTTAGTTCTACCATTTTTTTATCGTTTAAGAACGAAATTCTGATATAATTGCAAAGAAAATGTATTTTAACTTATATTTTCTAGAATCTTCTTTAGAGCCAGAATCTGAATCTAAAGAAAAGTAATTAATATTGTGGACTCCGATAGTATTTTGACCTCTCACAATAATATTATGATATTTTAATAATTATTAATAGAAATAAGTACTCATTCATGGAATAATGTAATTTAGAATATTGTTCGAAAATATGCCAAATATTAAAACGCATGGTATTTACATATATCTGAACCATCACTCTCTTTATATTTTTATTTAATATGGCTCCTAAACAAGATTTTTTTTTCTCTCTTCCAAATACTATTTTATTTCCTCTCCTTATTCTTTCGCATCCAAATCCTAACTCTTCGTACATTATTGCATATAATATTGTTCGCTAAGACTCTCGTATCAAGATTCGCCAATTAATAGCCAACAGGTTGATGAATATTTTTAACATTTCATTTATAAAAAAAAAAAATTTTGCCGAACCAAATTTTTTTTAAACCTCAAAACCATTCTTATAAAGCGTTTAAATTGTGCGAATTTGACTCTACCAAATAATGAATTTCTAAATATAGTGTTGTCGCCAAATATCATAATTAAGAAAGTGTAAATTTGCCATTCATTTATTATTTTTAAATCCTCAATATCGCCTCTATTTAAACAAAGCTGTATAGTTTTTTTTTAAATATTTCTTTTGAATCACAATCAAGCCCATATCCACGGTGGAATGGGGCCTGGGAGGCAGACCCCTTCAAAAATATTCGGTTCTTAATTTTAAAAAAATATTAGTTATTGAATTTTATTCGCCATTAACAATTAAATAAATGAAAAAAACAAAATTCTTAGAAAAAATTTTTAAAATTAATTTTATTTGGCCAAATTAATTGGATAAACAAGAAAATACTTATAAAAATATTAGTTATAAAATATCGATTCGCGACAAAACAAACAATATCCGAGTTTTTTTTCTCGGTAAAAATATACTAATATTAGTAAATTAGTCAGTTGCCGTGATGAGTACTCTCTCTTCTTGAACATGGTAAGTCAGTCAATGTTAGTTTATCATGTGATATAGCATTATTTCGTATATTTATATTCATTTTTACAAATTTTCAAAAAAAAAATATCAAAAATTTTCTTAGTTCCTAACAATTTATTTTATTTCAAAAAAATATTGGTCCTCCCTCACAAATTAACAGTTGCCTTTCTACAGGAAATTCCTGACTACAGGTCTGATCACAATATAAATTGCGATTGCTTAGTTAGAAAGCACTATTAGGCAATCTGTCAAGCACTGGGAAAATTTTCAGATAATATTTACAAAAAAATGTAATATATAATTTTAAAAAAAAACAAGCTTGATATGTCCAAGTTTGAAATATTAGAAGTATTTTTATATATAAAGATTAAGAAGACCTGCAAAATAATAATTCCTCGATACAAACATGACTCGGACAGGGGCTTGAGCTTAAAAAAATGTTATAGGCAAGAAATCTCAAATTCACAATATTTATTTTATACTCTTATTTTTTGTGCATTAAAAGGATATTTATCTATTTTATTCTATTAATTATAAAAAATATTATAAGAAAATTATTAATAAATATTTCTCACTCTTTTGCTTTTATTTAAAAAAAATTTTCTTAATTTTTAAAATTCATTTTTATAATTGTGATATTCAATCAGGCAAAATTAAGGAAAGAATTGGAAGGAAATATAATATTAAAATTTTTACGGGCCATGTGTAGGTATATTTTATTAATGATGTTCAGGCCAGCACTATAAGACTAAGAAATTATAATGCAAATATTTTATTGTACAGTATAATATTTCTATCTTTAGACAGGTACTTGAAATTGAAAGATATTTAGCTAGTTATGAAAACGCTATCGCCATTTTAATATTAAAAGGGGGAGGAGTGGGGGGTAGATTTGATTTTGATTCATTTGTTTTGATTTGATTTTTATATTTTTAATTAGGATTTGGTTAGAGAGGGGTAAAATTTTTGAGGAGTAAAATCGTAATTGGCTTAGTGAATGTATAAGGCACTGATCTTACAAAATTATTCCTACTTTATTATTTTTTTAATTAACCAATTAAATATATTCTTTTAACTTTTATTAATAAAGAGCCGAGATACATTATTCATACTATCGCGGCCTACATTCTATTTTAGAAAATGTTTTTTGGCTCATTAAACATGATGCTAAAGGTTGAACAGAATCTAAAAAATTTGTAATATTTTTCACATCGTTTGAATGCCTGTAGGTCAGTGCTTTAAAGAAGCGCCAGGGCCCTATAAAGAGGCGTAACTCGGGTAGGGGGATGTACTCTCTTCGTAAACATATGTCAATATCCATTTGATCTTTAGAGCATTTGATATTCTAGTCTCGGGGAGAGGAGAGGGGGGATTCTAAAAGGCTCTGAAGTATTATCTACATTTTTCAGTTTTATCTTCTTTATTTTAAAATAAAAAAAAGGTGTAATACGTAAATCTAATTTTTAATATTGTTATAGTTAAATTTAATTAATTTAATTACATAGTGGTTTTATTTACAAGCATAATTATGCTTTAAAATTTTTTTAAATACAATCGATAAATTAATATGAGAGTGAAAAGAAGAAAATCTATACAATGCATATTTGTACCACATTTTAAAAACATATCGTATAGTTTTTTAGTAACTAGAGTATTAAAGTAAAAATAAAGAAAGGGTAGAAAAGTTTTTGTGAGAAAAGAGAAAGGGCTATTATACCTAGTGGAATACTTTAAATTGATTGGATTTTTAGTTGACACGGTTTTATCCATTTAAATCACATAAAATTTTTAAGTCCTTTGATAAAAAGTGATGAGAGTAAAAGTAAGAAATAGAAATGAATGATTAAAAAAAAGATTTGAGGGAAACTGTATAAATTTTGAAATGTTCGCATAGTGAAGAAAAACTTGACCTTTGATTCAAAAATTGTGAAATCATTCTACAATGGTGCTTTCCAAAAAAATAATATCGTTTGAGTCTTGATGGGATACCAACAGATTTAATGAATAAATTACTTTATAATCATTCTCTTATTTTATCTCTTAATTTTCTTATAACTTCTAAATCTAACATAATTTATATTACTAGTAAGGAAATTATATAATTAGTGCTAAACATTGAAAGAGGACTTTTTTTTTCACACCCGTCACCATTTACTATTAGCCAAAATAAATGTAGTTAAATAAAAGAAAAATACTCTCACTTTTTATTAATTATTTTTTGAGCAAAATGCTGGTTTACTTTATATTGAAAAAATAAATTTGTATAAAAATAAGTCGTTTTAATATTTATGTACTATACTATGGTCATTCATAGAGAATTTTACACTCCATTAATATTTAATATCTTACGTAGTTTATTAAAAATCCAGTAAACCATAGATAAAGGACTCCCTCAAGGACGACCCTTTAGCAAACATCAGAGTTGTAGTATAACTAGATTCGACAAATATGATATCTGTACCTAGATATACTTTTATAAAAGTTGTATCTAGATACTATTTTAGAGGTATTTAAGATAAGAATATTTGAGTTAAATTCATTTTATAATATGTCAGAGTTTATTTCATTACAAAAACAAACCAGAAAAATTCTATTTTACTCATTTTGTATTATTATTTATTTTATTTATAGTAATTTAAGAAATATATATCTACTTTTAGATCAATATATCTAGAATATTTCTAAAAATTTAATATAAGATTTTTTGAGGGTACCCTGTAGAAAATATAAATATTCATGAGTTTTGACTCTAATTAAATTTTGATTAATTTTGTAATAACATATTTAATGATTATACCAATATACGGTTGTTATTCATTCATTAAATATAATAAACACTGCCGTCAAGTGAGAAAGAGCCTAGTGTGGCTAAAAATGTAATCACAGATAAACGAGGGTACCTTAATTATAAAAATTTTGTGAAAGTTTTATTATTAAAATCTAACATTTTATAATCTTTTAATGATTTATATTTTGTTTATAATTTATAAAAATCTATTATTATTTTAATGATACATTTGTATATAAATGTGATATCAGCTCAATATATTTTTTCCCCTCACTTCGAAATTTGAATTTTAGAAATAGAATCCTATATGCATTATGCATACCTTAATGAAGTATAATAAAAATTGTATCTAGATACGTTTTTAGACGATGTATCTTTATCTAGATCCATTATTTAGATGATGTATCTATATCTTGATCCATTTGAAAAGTATCATTTAACAACTCTGCTAAACATATAGAGTTCAACGTATAAAGAAGAGTTACAAGTCTGGAATAAAAAAAAATATTGGCCCAGACTAGTTTGAGTATGAGAAATAAAATTCGGGCTTGGCCCGTTTTCAATTTTTGTCTTAAGAACTGGCTGAAGGCCTAAAAAGGGAAGGAAAAAAAATAATTTTATGTATTATTTTATTAAAATAAATTCGTTCATAAATTTTATTTAATTTAACTTAGCAAATGTAAATATTTACTTTCAACTAAAAATTGGCCGCTGGGCTCAGGCCTATATAAATTATAAAATTTGAGTTGGGCTGAGACCACTAGGGTTTAAAAATGAATGAATTAATAATATACGATATTTTTTGTATGTTTTTTGTTAAACTTATTTCGAATAATTACTTAATTCTCACACTAATAGATCTTGAGTTATAAAATTTAAAAACAAAAAAATGTATAATTTAATAAGATATATAAATAAATTTTTAAAAAAAATAATAATATTTTTTTCACCGCAAGAGCATAACCAAGTAAAAATTTAACCTTTTTACAAATAAAAAATTTTAAATAGTGTATTTCTCATACTAGTTATCAATTCTTAATTGTAAATAAATCTCCATTTTAACTAACAAATATAAAAATATTGATAATATTTAAGATAATTTAATATTCTGAAATTAATTTTTAAATAAATTCGAAGATCAAGGTGTCATAGATTCCACCACCAGAGCAGGCCGGTTAGTCAGAAATTTCCAGCTAGGTCTGGGGGTGCGGGGGGGGGGGGGAGGCAACTGTTTATTTGGGAGGGCCAATATTTTTTGAAATAAAATAAATAGTTAGACACTCAGAAATATTTTGCTATTTTTATTGTTGTCAAAATACATATATCATTCACATATAACTCGAATTCGTAGCGAAATATAGAAAATATGCTGTATTTTTATCTACTTCGCTACAAACAAAATAATCATATAATACGACGAATTTGATTTCTAGATTTTAACATAAATGAATTAATTATAAGATAAATTTTGGAATATTTTTTTTCATATGTCATTAAAACTAAAAATAAAAATAGTCTATCTTTCATTGTTTCTAAGCAATTGGAAGTACAACTTAAAATGAAAATATTGAATAACTTACTTTATACTCAAATATTATGGGTTGGAAATTATTAATTAAAATGTAAGATATCTGTCTGAGTACTTCACGGTGCCTGAGGGTGGTTTAGTTACACTCCACTAAGGAAATTGATATTTTAAAATAATAATCGCCCTATCCATAGTAAAATATTCGTCCTTATATTATTTTAGTATTTGATATGTATTGATCTATAATTAACTTGTATGATCGCATGGTAGGCAGGAAGTAGTTTGACATTTTTAATATTTAAACTTAACTAGGAAGATAGATATTTTAAAGTATTCGTTATCTTCATATAAGAATATTCGTTCTCTTTTAATTTTTTAAAATATTATATTAATAGTTGACACTTGACTTGTATTAGTCTAATTATTAAGTATCATCTCATGCTAAGCAGGAAGTGATTTTCAATATCTATAATTTATCTTAATTGTTTAATAAATTAAATCTAACTAACATTGATTGAGTTACCATGTTCAAGAAGAGAGATTAAGAAGAATCATCATGGGAACTGACGAATTTAAAAAACATAATGTCTTTTTGCAAAGGAATAAAAAAGACGGATATTGTTTAATGGTTAATAAGTAAATGGATATTTTATAACTAATATTTTTATAATTATTTTCTTATATATCTAATTAATTTGGCTAAATAAAATTTTAATAGCTAAAATTTTTCTAAGAATTTTGTTTTTTTCATTTAGATTTAATTGTTAATGGCGAATTAAAATTTAATAACTAATATTTTTTTTAAATTTTAAGGCCGGAAAAATATTTTAGGTCCTTTTGTGGGGCTCAAAAATTTTACCGAAGGGCCAGAGAGTCGAGAAATTTTCTAGAGAGAGGGACTACTCTCTCTCGTGGCTACATGATTTCATGGGAGAAATGTACCAGGGATTTCTACTCAGGGATGGGGGACTAAAATTGGAAGGTAAATTTGATTTTTATTTTTTTATTTTATAATTATTTTTAATTGGGGGGGGGGGGGGGGGGGGAGATGGAGGAGAATAGGAGAGTTACAATTTTGAGGTAGATAGAGGGTAAAATTTGAGGCGGTATAATCCTCATTGACTTAGGTAGGGTTAAGAAGTTCATGCTTGAGGTAGGCCAAATTTCATATTAAACTTTTCTAAGTATTCTGAATCTAACTTTCTTTACAAATTAAATGACAGTTTTAGGTGACAAGTTCTTGTCAAATGATATACAGGGTGGTCCGATTAAAGTTACACCCTTTTTACATAATCAAAACTCCGTCAGTTTTTATGATTTTTTTACGGAATTTTAGAAGAGTGACAAAATAACTCATTCTTAACAATTCTGCAAAGTTTTATAAAAGATTTTTAATAGGTTTAGAAAATAAGCAACTTTTTAAAAATAATATTAAAAAACTAAACAATTTTTCGATACCAAATTGGGAAAAAAATATGTGTTTTACTAAAAATTATTTAAGTTTAATTAAAATTTTAGATCAAGAACAACATTACGGTACCAAATAATTATTTCAAAAGTTCTCAAATAGAAAATGGTCACCTTTGGGACTCAATCGGTTGATTCGCAAAATGGATACAATGGGATCAGCAGACAAAAGGTATGTGATGGGATATCATGAAAAGCACGAACTAGGACAAATATTAAACTTTGTTGATAACTTGTAATTAGTCAAGAAGACCAACAAGGTAGACGATTTTTCAAATATCCAAAGAGATTGATTTATATCACAAACTTCGGTATATTAAATTATTCATAAACATTTGCGGCAAATGTTTAAGGGCATTGCTCTTTTGTTTTGTGCTAAGAAACCTTTGCGTAAATTCAATCCAGGTTTGATTCATTTTATTTAGTTTATCGATGAAAAGTTATTTACTGTGACTTTACCCGTTAATTTTCAGAATGATAATTATGTTACATCCACAACAATAAAGAGAAAATTCAGTACTAATCGATTACTCAGCTGCCATTCAAACTTTTCAAAATCTCTCAAGGCTATTATTGGTGTTTAAAATTTTGACAGTATTTCATTTATATTGATCCATGTGTTAAGATAAACGGATCTTATTACAGGGATATCCTAAAAGAGTACTTATTGCCCACAATAAATTTCTGTTGAGTATATTTCAGCAGTACAATGCACTTGCTCACTGTGCCCTTGAGATAAAAATTTGCTAGAACGCGAGAACCGGACTTAATTACTCATTGTAGCCCTCAAAGAGCCCTAAACTCCGACTAGCGGATTTTGCTATTTGAGGTATTCAGCAGGAACGTGTGTACCGTACCACAATTAATTATGATAATAATATTAAAGCAAAACTTTGGAAGAATTGGAAAATTTTGATCAGGCAATCACAAGTACCATAAAAAAATAGATAAATCGCCTTCGCGCATGTCTAAAGAAGGTTACTTTAAGATAGTTCGTGTCACAAAGTAGGGGGGCACAGGGGCTCGAGTTGGAAATATTTTTAAAGGCCAGCTGAAGTTTCGAAAATGGTTTGAAAACTGATAATTAGGCAAATTTATTTCGTTTCCTTCATAAAAAATTATTTAAAGTCCCGACTGAACAACTTGTACAAAATATATTTTACGGATTGGGTCGGGTAAAAATATTTATGGGATTGGGCCGACAAATCCGTTAGAAAAATTGTACCGACTAGGTCGCCATAACAACTAAGAATAATTTTATACTTTCGATATTTGCTTCCAGAAGCCATCAATTGCATCATTGAAATTTAGGATAGGGGGGGGGGGGGGAGGGGGGAAGTACCTTATTTTAGTCAACATACAAGTCTTATTTATTTTATAATTGAATCATTAAAATATTAATCAGTGGCACCTCAGCATCGTTGCCTTAGGGTGAGGTCTAGAGATCGCCAGATAAGCGGGCAATCAGGGGAGGGGAGGGGGGGGGGTGGGGGGGTCTCGCCTTTCTATCTGTAATTTGTTTGTTCTCGTAAATATCATTTTAAGTTAATAAAAAAAATTCCCCCTGCACACCCTCCACCCATCTCCCCCCAAAAATGAATACAATATTTCACTATAAGGAAGAATTTGAAAGAAAAATTAGTAATAGATAGTTACAATAAATTTTTTAAATAACGACTATAATTCAAAAAATTTATAAAAAAAAATAAGTGAAAACCCCAAAATTATTTTTATAAAAATATAATATAGTCAAATGCCTACAATAAAATTTATGAAAGAAAAAAACTCCGTTTATTATGTTCACTCGATTTAGGAAAATTCTGGATACGCCTATAACTCCTGATGCTGCTTATTATGGGAATAAATTCCATAATTGTAATTCTTTTTTTTTATAGAATAAAATTAAATATTTTTATATATTTCATGAAGTGTTTTAATTTTTTTTTAAAAATTATCTTTTCTTTAGTGTTCCAGTGCGCGTTAAAATTATGCGTGAAGTTTACGTATATTATTTCAGTTAATATTTCTAGATCGAAATTCCTTTCCACTAACCCTACAGATATTTGATCTATTCAAAAAAAACAATTTATACAATGAATTTGAAAAATATTTTAAATTCACGATTTTATGCTTTATTCCCCAATCTATACATAATATTATACTCTTTATTTTCCATTAATTTTTTATAATTTTGGTTTTTTAAAAAAATTAATCTTTTAACCATTATTTATAATAGATTGCCTCATCGCATCGCATAGATGTTTTATGCTACATTTTCCTTATGAATTATCATATTTTGATTTAACTAAAAAAAATATCTATGATTGATGCAGCACAAATAGTATGATTTTGCTTATTGTGTGCGAAAAAAAAAATGAAAATATTAATGAAGAATCAAAAACTTTGGTTTATTATGAAAGAGAAAAAAAACCTTAGGCAGCTGTTAAAATAGGTTTTTTTGTTAACAAAAAAAATATGAAAAATACATTACCACAAAACCAGGTTTATTATTTTCTATTCTATTGCGTTTTATTTTTTCGTTTTTGCCTTTCTTTCGTTCTTTCTTTCTCTCTTTTTTCTTTTTCTTATTCCTTTTCTTATAAATTTTCTTTTTTCCTCTTTTGCGTTAGGTTATATGGCCCATATAATTTACCTCTGTTTGTTTAAACCATATTAAAAACAAATAGAGGAAGGATTTTTCAGAATCGACTATATTTACCTTGCATAACTAATTTAGAAAGAAAAAAACATATTTGTTTTTAATATTTGCATTATTAGCATACATTCATTCATAATCGTATATTAAACTACATTTTAAAAAAAATTATTGATTTTAAAATTTTATTTATTTTTATCACAAAAAAACGCAATGTAATTTTCCAATAAATTTTTAATTTTTTATTATTTTTTATTAAAATATTACAGATTATCTTCATTTAAACCTCATTTTTAAATTAAATTTTACATATTTTAAAAGAATTTTAATATTATTTAAAAGTAATTAAAAAACAAATTTTATCTTCCATATTTTTGTTAATTAACAAATTGAGTTTGGGTATAGCTCTTGCTCAAGTATGCATTCATATCTAAAAATTAGTTATTCTTATTACACATGAATCATGAGATGAGATCACAAAGTGAGAAAAATAAAAATAATTAATTTTTTTTAAATTACCACATAATAAAATAGGCGTCCATATAGCTGACTTTTTAATCGCTTTTTTCACTCGCTTATTTAACGCTGTATGAAATTTTTTTTTTTAATAGCAGCTGATTAAAAATTATAAATGAATTGGATCAACTCATGTCTCAAAGATTGGTTAAGAGGACCTTTAATATATTATTTCTTTGTTTCTTTAAATAGGTGATTTTTCAGATGTCCAGGATTTTTATTTGCCGATTACTAATAGTACTACTATTCTGTAATGTCCCTTAACCTTAACCTTTCTTTCATACATTTCTTTCATGTATATTAAGATGTCAAATTTTCTTGACAGTTAGAAGGAAATTATCTGAAAAAAAATTTAAAAAAAGAGATAATTTGAAATAAATAGCAAAGTTTAAACATGTGGGAAGAAATGAAGGTTCATCTTTGACTCAGGCAGCTCAACATAGTTTTAAAAATTAAGAAGAGAAGAAAAAAAATTGAGTGACCGACGAGCATTATCGACATCGGGATGTATCTTAATGAAGAAAAAATACACCATTCTGCCCCCTGTTCTAATAGATCTAGATTAACCCTCTGTCCAACGGCCTATAAAATCAAAACACTTATAAAGTGACAGAAAATCTATAGGTGGTGTTGGTATTACTAAGGTTTATAGACATCGGCGGTTTTTTATCAATAGATTATTGAAAGTCATTTTTTTTTTAAATTTATGAGTTGTCAGATCATAAAATCGATATTAATTTTATTATAAACTAATAACTGTTTAACAGAAACAAAAAAGGGAATAGTTTTAAAAGAGATTTATTTTTAGCATAAATCTTCCTTTTTAAATAAAAAAATAAATAATTTCCTTACCCCTTTTTAATTTAAATTTATTTAGTTATTGACTATTTTAGTTATTATTAGCTGATGCCAGATGGTTTAATTTCACATTCATTACCTTGGTCTTTAGGAAAATAATTTATTTAGGGACTTCAAGCATGCGTCTTTTCCTTTCCGAAAAATGTCAAAATTCTCAATAATAATATAATTTATATGTTTTTAAAACTCGCCATCTCTTCCTTTGGACATATGTCAAACGGACACATAAGTTTTTTTGAAAAATATAAGCTGTTAGATCAGAGCCATTACGTCAGAACCCAAAGAATTTTCTTCTATCTAAAACAAAAAATGCATGTTAATTTTTTTAATCAGTTGAATAGATCTTTTAGCTATCGATTGATACCCTATATTAGACATATCTTATATTATAAGACCAAAAAAACAACATTGAAAATTAATGAAACGAAACGCGTGGAAAACGCTTAAATAAGATTCCTCTTTATCACGATTAAAACGTGATAATACCATATTATCATTCCTAACATATAATCCTAATTTTTTAGTTATCCCTTTAAAACCAGTGAAGATCCCGGATAGTTATGATCCCTTTAAAAATTACGACATATATTTTATTAATTTAAATTTTCTATTTCAAATATTAAGAACGTTTTAAAAAATATATATTTAAAATTATTTAAACTAAAATATTATTTAAAAAATTATTGCATAGAGCCGAGGATGGAGATTAAATTAGATTTACATATCTCAAGAGATATTCTTTGTTTGAGATATTAAATATTGATAACAAATTATAAGTGAAGTTTTTTAATAAGAAATGAATAGTAAAATTAATTACTTTATTAATTTTTAAGTTTTTTTTAAATAATTTGAGTTATTTAAAACAAATGTGCATGTTAAATTTAATTTTCTGTTTTTACGAAGTTTTTATATTTTTTTTGAAGTTCAGAATTTTTTTTTTAAATTCTAAATATTGGTACTGTTTGATTAAACTAGAGAAGCTTCAAATACTACCTGGGAAAATTATTTATATACTCAATTAATTAAATTCAGTCATAAAAATTAAATTACTGGATATTTATTTAATAATAAATAATATAAATTAATAATTCTATTAAATTTAATAATAAGGTTAAGGTATATTATAAATTAATTATTATGAATATTTAAAATATTTATTTTAGTGTATTTTTGGATGAAGTTAGGGTTGTGTTAGGTCTAAAAGGGTCGCCAGATATGGGATAGGTAATAAAATTTTGTAGATTAATAAAAATTGTTGTTATTTAGTAATTTGTATTCGATTCGGAATAAGCCTTCATTTAGGTTGTGATATCGTCACTCCCTCATCTTGCAAACTCTACCAGCTCCCTATTCCTAGACCATAGCCTTCTTCATTGCCGCTTCTGGAAAGGCAGCAATCCTTATTTATTACCAAGCAGTAAATTCGATTATCGCAAGAGCTCTCTCCTCAGCCAATATTTCCTCAACGTTGGAATCAGGAACTTAATGTCGGAGACAATATGAGGTCGATGGGATGGCACTCATTCCTTAGAGCAACGAAATCCCAATAACCTGAATTACACACTCATTGATCGTTTTGCAGCATCCTTTAGTTCAAATTTTTGTTAGAGAGGAAATTAGAAAAATTAATAAATATTGTATCATTCCATCATTTTAACCCATTGTTTCCGACTATTCTTTCAAATCAAGACCACGGGATTTCTTCAAAACTAGAAAATTATTTTCTATATAATTATAAAAAAAATAAATGTCACCTTACGGATTAAATATTGTAATTTAATATTGACTTATTCTATTTTTTTTTGGATATAATAATTTAACCTAGCGGCCCGGTCCGGACAATTTTGGTTCGGGCTGGATGGGATCTAATATTTTTTTAGAAAAAAAAATCCAAATGAAATTGATTATTTTAAAATTTTTGCATGAAATAAGACTCCAAAAATTAAATTTTATTTGTTTGTAGAAAACTAGGCTGAAATATATATTTTATTTATAATATCTCGCTCTACCACGACTAAATTAGTTACGAATTTAGTCAATTCGTTAATTAATTTATCAAATGCCTCTGTTATTAACTAAAAATATTTTTTGCATATTTTTTTATTTTCAAAAATTGTTTAAAATAGTTCACCCTACGGGGTCCTATCTAGGGGAGGAAATCGAAGACATTATTTTTAATAAAAAAAAGTCGTTATATTTTATTATCTTTTCATTTTAAATTTTTTTTTAAAAAAATTTTTGTGTTTTTTTTAAATAAATTTTTGTGTTTTTTTTTATTAAACATAAATATGAATCTTAAAAATTAAAAAATTACTAAACCATCTTGTTGAAAAATTGTCCTCTTTTCTTATCTTAGGACCTTCTTATTTTTACTAATTAATATAAAATGTTAATATAATTATTTGATATCATTGTTTCATCTTAAAGATCATCCATCCAATTATCGCAAATATTATTCCTTTTTATAAGAGTTCTTTATCAAAATATATAAATACAAATAAATATACGAAGTAATCTTTTATTCTTCAAATTTATCGGCTCAGCAGCTAAGCCCCCAAATATTATATATTATTTCGCAGCCAACGTATTATTATAATTTCCAGTAACCAGTTACCGTCTGATTTTTGAAGATTAGATAATTTTTGAAGGAGTGAAGGAGATGCTTTTTTGGATTCCGTCATTAATAAAGGCCGGAATATATAATAAATTCCTCCTTAATTCAATGCATCATTTTTTTTAAAAAAAGTTATGCGGCGATTAAAGTATTAATTTTTATATTTTTTTGGCTCGTTCTTGCTTTTCATCCCTTTCAATATTTTTTTTATGCAATTCTGGTTATGTCCTGGTTTGACTTAATCTCGATACTTAATTGTTTTTTAGCCTAGACTGAACAGCTTTTTAAACTAAGACATCCTATTTTGATTTTTTTGTATTTGGTGGTGGCATTGTTATTTTTCATATTTAATTTTCCCCATGTTTTCTTTTGATTATGAAATTGATTATGTTTTTAATTTGTAAAAAAAAACGATATTAACAAAATAAATCTTGTAAATTGTAAAAATAAAAAGTAAAAAATAAAATAAAAAAATATTATGTTTCGAATTAAAATGAAAATTTTGAATTCGCTTCGTTTATCTTTATAGTTTTGTATAGCAAGGCTACGTTAAAATAATATAATTTATAAACCAATGACTAGGAGCTTTTAAAATAAATAATATTAATGTAACATTTATACAAATTTTTTTTTCTTTAAAATTTTTAAATTTATATATTTTTTTTTTGAAAATCGATGCATGGCGTGCTTGAGAAATCATTTATTTTATTTATTTTATTTTTTTAAAACTAATTAGATTATCTTTTATAGGATTAATTTTTTTTTATAATTATTGCCATTTGCCAGAAATTTTATTTTGTTTTAAAAAAAAAAATTTTGTAATTTATGATAATATTACAAATTTGAAGCATTTTTTGCGTTAATAAATTTTCAAATAATGTAAATTTTTTTAAAATGACGCGAAAAAATTTTTTTAAGTGTTAAAAAAAACGCACTTTTAAAATTTTTTTTTAACGCTTCTTGTTCAATTTTTAACATTATATGATTATACATAATTATCTTCTTTTTTCGGTGGTTAGAACTAGTCATCTGCATCGGGCCTAATTTTTAAAGACTGACCAGCCTAAAAAAATTTTAAAATATTTGTCCTGCTTGGCCCGATCCCGAATAAAATTTTTTTATTTGCCCCGAAAAGTCCGACCCGAAATATAAACAAACCCTGCCAGAATTTTTTTAAATATAAAAATATAGAAATAAAAAATATTAGAGCCTTGTTTCTCTCAAGAATTTTATATTACATCAGTTTATTGACAAACTAATGATATCATATTTAAAACTTTAAGCCAGACCAGGCCCGAAATTTTTTAAAAATAGGGCCGGGGACCATATGCA
This sequence comes from Gordionus sp. m RMFG-2023, assembly GCF_954871325.1. Classification (NCBI taxonomy): domain Eukaryota; kingdom Metazoa; phylum Nematomorpha; class Gordioida; order Chordodea; family Parachordodidae; genus Gordionus; species Gordionus sp. m RMFG-2023. The sequence continues at coordinate 9,846,177 of NC_088777.1, forward strand.
GGTTGGGCAGTGATTTGCAGATCTCTAATGAGAACCGAGCTGATATTTATTTTAGGCCTCGAGCCAATTCTGAAATTTAAAAATTAAACGAAAAATTTTTATAAATAAAATAAAAATCACTAATTGCTTTTCCTGATCCCACTGAAATTTTTTATTTTTTTTAAAGGATTACATCACTTTCTATTTTAACAAAACTCGTAATTGCCCCCCCCCCCGAAATGTTATAAGAACATACAAATTTCCAGAAACCGGTGACGGGCGCTGACAAAAATACAAATAAATTTACGTATGATATAATGTTCGACATGTTGTATCCCATAATGGGCATACTACATGATTTCCCTTTTGGAACCCGTTCACACAAAATAAATTAACGAGAAAGAAATACAAATCTAAATATGAGAGACAAATTTGAAGCCCGCTCAAATCCCCAAAATAGGGTACTTTTTATTTTCTTTTTTCTTTTCTTACACTTTCTATTGGTTTTGTTTGATACATTTAGAGTTTATTTCCTGTTTAGTCCTTTATTTATTTTTTATTGCATATTAGCAAAGTCTAGAAGGAACCATAAACCTGAAACACTCGAAACCTCAAAGGGAACAAGAAACATTATTTTTTTTTAAATATATTCATAACCGGACCCCCCTTTATTTAAGTTCCTTTTCTGGTTTCTTGATTTCCCGTTTAAAATTCTGGAAGAAAAAAAAAATACATCCTTTTTCTAAACATCCTCCTTTTCTTTCGTTAATTGTCTTTTTGTAAATAAAAATAATTGCTCTCAATTTTTTTTTCCACACTTAATTAAATAATATAAATAAATTTTTTTTTATAATAAGAAATAGATTTTTGTATATTATAATTACAAATCAAATTTTTAATTAAAAAAAATGAGCAATTATACTCGAATTTAAAATCGAAATGATTAAACTTAGTATAAAATTAGCCTCTAAGAATATAAATGAAAGTAATGTGCCTAATATAATATAAGATTAAATACTTACAACAAAAAATGTCCCATTCTCTTGTCCGCCCATATGCTACTTGACAATTTCTAGTTACGGCCAAGACATGTTCTAGAATAAAAATTTAGTGAAAGGAGACTAGTTTCTAACGTTACCCATAGTTACCCCCCCCCCCTACAGTATACGATATGAAATTTAAAAAATGTACTGTATAAATAATAACTTTCCTAATTCTGATACCATTAAACTCTTATTCTAGAAGGAACTACCTATCTTCCTATACGCATAATTGGGTCATTAAATTGCCTTTCTTCTGCCATTTGCCATTCCTCTCTCCTTCCCCTTTCCTCCTGTATTCTCTCTCAATTTGATATTACAATTTTACTATTCAATACATGATTTTTTAAATATTTTATATAATATTAACATATCAGAACGACTAATCTTTAAAAAAAATATATTATTTTCTGCTTATATTAGATCAAGGCATTCATGGGATAAATATTCTTTTTTTTAAACTAAATTACCTATTAATTTTAAAAAAATAGCAAACGTTTATTAAAACCAACTAAAAAAAAAAATTTTTGTCAAATCACGTCATATGTGAAATTTTCTTTTTCCCAAATCCAATCATAATTTTTATAATAATAATTTTTAAGTATAATTATGATTCGTGATTAAGTTATTTTATAGAAATTTTTTATTTTAATTATTATTATAGTAATCTTGTTGATGATTAAAAATTAAAGACTTTAAATTTAAGAATATTGTTAATGTTATACTTAACGAGATGGGAATTAAATATTGAAAGTGTCATCCCTTCTTATCATACACGACTAAATTCTTAAGTGATTATATAAATAAATAATTGTTTAGACATTTTTTATATTTATTTCAAAAATCGATATCCAAAAAATATAATTAAAAATTTTAATTTTTGAATATTAAAAAAAACCAAAGTTTGAAAAAAAAATCAAAAAAAATAAGATAGTTAATAAAAAAAATTCAAATAAAAAAAACAAGGTGATATATAAATTTTGTTTTTTTAATATCGTTAATGAACCTTCATTTTTTAAATATTTTATAAAAAATATTTTTCATCAAATAAAAGAAATATCCAAATTGTTAAGGTCAGATATGAAAATTATTTTGACATTAATTCATATTTGTTATATATATATTTTGTCTTTTTCGTTTTTTTAATTTAATATATTATTTTTTTAAATTTTGACAGGTAATACCTTAAAACATTACATATAGGATATGAAAACAATCATTTCTGGATCTCATCAAGAAAAATGTATAATGTTATTTATTTTACTAATATTAAAGAGACTTAAATTTTCTATAAAATATAAAACTCAATAAATTTCGTTTTTTAAAACTAACAAGCATAAATTCTCCCTTTACAAAGTTATTATACAATATCATTGGTTTATCAATGTGTATATAAATAATTATCATACTTCTAGAAAATGAAATTAGTATTTCTTATAAAGTTTTTGATTGTTTTTTTTTTAAAAAAAATTTCGTTTATTATGTTTACCTCCTAAATTTTATCATACTTCTTTTGAATTATATAAATCCTGTATGGCAATATCTCGCGCGCATTATAGCATTATAACAGAACTCTTTATTTCTGCCTTAGCTAATAAGGAACCCATTCTGGCTTTTAAAAAAAAAATTATTTATCTAATAATAAAACAAAATTAATACAATACAATACTCTTTTCATTCATTAAAGTTATTAAATTATTAAACCTTCATTTAATAAAATTCCATCAACGAATCAAAATAAATCGGAGAAAATTCCATGGGCAGTGGTTTGTCCAACTGCAAAGACGGTGAAGCATTCACTTTAGATAATTATAATCAACATATATCGCTTAAATCTACGGAGGATTTCGTTTGTGCCACTAATAACTTACACAATCACAACGAAATGAACAATAACTATAGTCATTTGACGAAAGATATGCCTTTTTATTCAGGTAATTATATAATAATTAATAATAATATAAAGATAGATAGTATGAAGGAGGAAAGAAAAGGAAAAGAAGGGAAAGAAGGCTTGAAAACGTTTCTTTTCTCAGTGCAATATATTTTCAAAAGGCGACGTTTCTTGAGTATACCTAAAAAATCTTTTATCAGTTTCCCTTTATTTTAGTCGGAATTTGTTAGTAAGCGCGAAAATAGTGTACGCTTCCCATCGCGATATACTTGCTTAATTTGCTGTGCAGAGCTATACCGCGCATACTATAAATTCCAGGATATTTTATAATAAAATAAGTTTAACATTTCAGGTAGGGTAAGAGTAAATCGACACTTTTAATATTTAATCGTTATCATTAAAGTTGACGATAACAATGCTTATACGACCTGTCCGCTGGTCAAGCGGACTGGTTATCCTGTATTAAAAAAAAGAATAATGTTGTTAAAGTTAACTAGTTAAATTTTTGCGAAAAGAATAACTGTTATATTGCTTGGGATGTGACAACAAAAGTAACAAGTTACACTAAGTTTTTTAAAAAAAATATGATATATATCCCATTTTACTTTCTATATATTAGATACCTGCAGAGGTACCACACGACCCGGCCCCGATTTAAAAGGAATATTTATTATTTTTTAAATTTTATAGATAATAATAACTATTTAAAATATTTGATCTTAAAATACTATCCGGTTACCCGGGCCGGGCCTGAAGGTCTCTGCTATATATAATGATTTCTCAAATTAAAAATTACTGTTTATAGCAGAAAGAGTTTGCTTAGCCTGGGCAAGCTTTTGGAGAAAAACAAAAAATTTAAACATGAATTTTGGAAATAGTTTATTGAATAAATTCCGAGTTTTATAAATAATTCATAACTTTCAATATAACTTACATTTGAAATGTGGCTGTAACTTGTTACTTTTTAAGGATATAAAAGTAACTTTTAACAATATTAATAGAAATGTGGGCATAAATATTCCCACTAGAAAAATATTTTCAATGGTAAATATAAGAGTTTTTAAAATACATGTTTTACTTATTTTTGTAAAATTTTGAGTTTTTTTCGGTTCTCATCGCTTGACATTTTTGTGAAGGCCATCACCATTTGGACAATATTGCATTGCTTGGTTATTACATCCATAGATAAAGCCCAGCAACTCAAATATTTTTTTGAGCTAAGCCCCCCCCCCTTCCACAAAATATTATCTAAAGTTCCACGAGGACTCGAATTTAATAATTTAAAAAATAGATAAAAATTAAATGCATTGCTAATAATTTATTTTGTAAACATTGTAGTATATAATATAATAATCGTGAGTGCAAAAAATCTATAACCTTTTGTTTAGGATCCTTTTTTTGGTATTAATTATAAATTTATATTTTAATCTCGTTAATTATTTATTATTGTGATTCAACAAATTAAATGAGCATCGAGTTTAAATTCAAAGATGATATCATCCAGCCTAAGTAAATCAATATATTTTTTTTAGTATATTTTTCATGTTTTGATTTTTTTTTAAATTGGTGTTTGTTGTTACACGGCTCCTTAACTTGATATTTTATCCAGAAATATTTAACCCAAGCCTGAAGATTTTGCTGGCCACAAAGATTTTGGCACCTATGAACGAAATCTCAAAGGGTTCTAGGCAATATTTTTCTGAAATATTGAGTTAACCGTTTTTTAAAAATCGGATCTCGAGCCATTTAGCAACTCTACATTGAGTGTTTGTTCTGTTTGTTCAACACTTCAAGGTATCACATTAAAACCATTTCCCCTAATAAAAAAGGAATAAACACTTTATTACATTATTAATATACACACTTACCTATATTACATTATAACTACGTATAGTTAAGCCATTTGCAATTATATTTACAAGTTAGCGTTATTAGACCACCCATTGATTTTTTAAACGCGGCCCGATTGAGATTTTAGCCAAAATAATTTTATGACAGCCGGGAAATTTTGCTCACAGATGTCAGAAAGGTTTGGAAATAATATTATTTTTTCTTAAATCTTAATAGGGCCATTTTTAAAAATCTACCCGAATCTGGCCGTTGAAACAACAATTAATAGAGGTATTAAATTTCGAAAAATTGAAAAATATTTATACACGAAAAATTAATTATACAGTATATTACTCTCTCCCCCCCCCCCTGACCTCTCTATTTAAGATCTTATAAAACTTTCATCGAGTTTATATATAATATAACCTTTTTTTCTCCTTCTGTTTCCTTTCTCTTAAAATATTTTATTACCATTCTATTAAAATACAAAATCCATTATTGATTTTTAATATTAAAAGAAAAATAGAAAAATATTTTAAAAAAATATATAAAATATGCTTCTTTTTTTCAAAAAATCAGTGTATTTATTTGAAGGGGTTTTTTTTATCCAATGTCATTTTTTTTTAGTAATAGATATTTATATCATTTCGATTCCTACATTATATGTATAAAAAATGAATTTTTATCTCAAATCATCTTGTAATAATAATTGAATTGTAATAAGATCCCAAATTATTATATTTTTTGAACCATACATATTTTGAAATAATGGAGTGTTTGGATAAAATTTGAATTTAAAAACAATCTAGTTAGGAATTGGAACAAAATTTATTTTTAAATATCAATCAAATTCTAATCTAAATTAAACAACTATTAAAATTTTAAAACTATATGAAATGTAAGAAATAAATATGAAATTTACCCGAATCAAACGAGGTGTATTTTTAAATTGTAGGTTTGGTTAATGATTACAGTTAGAATCCGAAAAGTAATTTAGGACAAAAGCTCACTGAACTGAGTTCACAGCTCAGGGTTCGATTCGAAACCTTGAATCAAAACTAATCTCACGTTTGATTGCTAAAATTGAATATAATTCTTTATCATCAGTCAAGGGAAAATATAATGAAGATACAATAAGATTCGTTTATAGAACTTTTGCTATTTGAATAACCAACCACGCTTACGCGTTTTCTCTTCTTATATTCTCATATTTATGTCTTTTTATTTTTAAAATACAAAACAAATTAGCTGCCGACAACAAGAGAGTTAAATCACTTCCAGAGCATAGGGTTAGGATCAAACGACCCGATAAGGAGAGTGTTGATATAGTCGTCCGTTCCTTTTCAATGGGAATCGATCCCGGGCCCATTCAAGTCGATGAATCATCTGACTCTATTTTCCGCTTCAAAACCCCATATTTTAGGTTTTTCTTAAAAAATGGATTATTATATTCGTTATCTTATCTACATTATAACTCTTTATTACAAATTATTACCAAAATATAAATGATAATAATGTATATGTCCGAAAACGAAATGTCCCGTTAACTAGAGAGTGGGAAAAGTATACCCTAATTTTGGTCTCGTCCGGTCTCAGTTTGTTTGAAAAACAGTCCGTCATTCGTAACGCGTCTGATAGACATTCTACAAAAACAAGACTGAAAACCAGATTTATTCATTATTATATTAAATACGCAAATTCTATTATAATTTTAGAATTATGTTACTCTTAATGAATATGGAAAATTAGGTAAATTAATTATTGACTATTATCACCGAATTATCATTAGCGAATTTCAAAATGTCCCAAGATCCGGGTAGGACAAATTTTTTTGGAAAAATATCACGTGTTTGAAAAAGGACACTATATTTGCAAAACGCTTTCTGTCCTAAAATTTATTTTACAAAAAATGTGTCCCAGAAACCGTCCTCTGTCCCAAAAAGACAGGGACCGGTTAAACTTGCCGGATGTAATGGGTATATTACATAAAAAGCGTTAACTTTATACCACCTCTAATACCTACATTTTGCATACTAATTGTTATAAACGAAATATTTATTCTTGCATTACAATCATTTTAACTCATTACCTGTTTCGCTTTTCATGATTGGTTCCTTTTTTCCTATGCTTCCAAAAAAAAAACATTTTAAAATTAACAATATTTTCACATTATGCTTAATTACTCATTTGAATAAAAGATTTTAATTAATATACAAATTACTTTATGCAAATGCAATTCTATTATGATTGCGAAATTTTTATGGTTAATACAAACTTTTAGATCATGTTTTTCAATTACATTTATCAAATAAAGTAAGGTTTTGTAATGATCCCCTTGGAAACATCATTTAAAACAATCCTTTTTGTAAGGAATATTGTATTTTCATTATAAATTATGCTTTCTTAATCAACCTACGCAAACTTAAAATCTAGGTTTTTATTTTTATTTTCATTATTATAGGCTCATATGTCATAACAAAAGAAAATACGTTACAATTACTTATTTTATATTATTTGGCTTTATCCTTAATATTACCTTGCAAGGTTAATTCAAATATAACTCTTACATTGACAATTTTCTTTATTTGAGCATTTTGCGAAATAAATATTTGTAACGTAATTTCATTTTTTCATAATTTTATTTATTTATTTTACGTTGGGGAAATCAAGTTGAAATGAGTTCCATTTAGCAATATATGATATATTTGATCCAAATTTTTTTGATAAAAAAAACGATTTTTTTATAAACTAATGTAAATTTTTGGCATCGAATCGAAATTGTATTTTAATAGTTACTTATAATTTATAAAACTCCATTAAGTTTACAAAAATTTTTAATTTTCTCATTTAAGTAAGTTTGAATAATAATGCCTAATAGTGGGGTAATAGCGTTGAACGTTATTGATTTTTTTTATAGGTATTTAGTAAAATATTGGATAGACTCGTAAAAATATCGTTCATTTCTGTGGCCTAGAGTAGTTATAGCTATATGATGGCTATCGTCATCTATCATTAGCCTCCTATTATGGAAAATTACATATTATGAATGAGTGTAAATAAAAATAAAAGCGAAGGCGGTGTCAAATTTAAATATTTTATACTTGGCTCTTGATCCTAGTTACAGATAGATTTATGTTTATTTTGGATGGTGGATATAAAATTAATTTTTTAATAATTAATAAAAAGGTATTTTCAATATCCCAATGTCAATATAGAAAAGATAATGGCTTACTAAAAAAAATCGATTTTTGAGTAAAAATATCTGCTAGCTTTGTTCGACCTGACTGCAAAATAATTTTTACTGGTCATGCCTTAATTTCGCGTATCTTTTTAAGCTTAGAATTAGATAAAAACCTTTTCCTTCATAATAAATTATTACGGGCGGGGGCAAACCACGTACAGAAATAATTCGGACCCGTGCGATAAACCTCTTCAAAAATTTCCAAGAATCTTAATTCTTATAACGAGCAAAAATCAGTAATAGTCTTTTTTTCTGGACTACATACCGTGGTCTAGCAAAGACGCTGCCAATTTTATTATTATTATTAATTTCATGAGTAAGTTTTTAAATCATTTTTTCTGGTATATTTAATTATTTGTATCCTTTATGATTTGAAATATATTTTCTCTTTACGGTTCCTTCATCTCGAATTTGCATCCCAACTATCTAAGGGACTCCTATCTTTAAAAGAAAAAAATAATAAGCTGATATCAGAGTTGTTTGAGTAATAATAAAAACTTTAATTATTATCTTAATCAATATTCGGTTATATACTCGTACAAATGTTAAATATTTATTTTGTAATTAGGGGTAAAGCAACTCTGGAAATTCCGCCCTTAGATTTTAAAGAAACGTGGATTTTTGGATGGATACAAGCGTGCTACGATCTAAAATTCGTTAATACATACGGAAAATATGGATAGTAAGTTATCATAATATATATTAAAAAAATTGATTCACATATTTAAAATAAATGAGGCTCTTCTTGAAGTTGATGGGTTCTAATTGTTTTAAAAAAAATTAGTCTTGGATTTCAATACCATCTCAAGGCAATTCTAACATATTTCTTCTCTGACATGGGCTTGTAGATTTAATCCAATATAGGATCCAAAACTTTAGCTATCAAATAAATAAATTTACAAATATACTAATTGAAATTATATAGTTGGTAAATCATTATGAATACTTTTAAAAAAAAATTCTCAAGCGAGATTTTCTATATACGACATTTAAAATATTTTCTCTATAAACGGCACATTCTCTATAATTGTTTTCTCTAAAAAAAAGTTCTTATATTATAGTTTATATATAATATAAAAGACGGTATTACCATCAAATTTAGTAAACAAAACAGTTTAAATATATTATTTTCGAATATACTATAAATAATTCTTTAAAAAATAAATTAAATGCATTATATTATAATTCATTTTTTAGTATATAAAAATAAATTTATTAAGCCTAATAGGACCGGTAACAAACGCGTCATAAATTACAATGAAAACAGAATTATGATTTGAAAAGCAATTTATAAAATAATTTAATTAATTTTAAATTTTATAATTAAAGTTGATTCCCTTTTTTATCTCTCTTCTAAAGCTTTTGTAATTTTATCATTTTTTTAGTGTTAATGCGGTTTCGTTTTATAAACATGATTATTTGTCGCGAATGAATGTAATAAATTTCTAGCAATATAGTAAAAAAATTTTTTAATAACACATTAGTATTAATTAATTACTTAAGAGTTTTGGTAATAAAATTCTTTATTTTAGTCAAGGTTATAAAAAACAAATAAATCTCCTATATAAATAAAATATAAAAAAAAAAAATTTTTTTTTATAAAGCCTAATTGTTTTTCGCAAAGGATTCCAATTTCGTAAAAAGGTGAAGGATAATATTGATATGATATTACGTATTTATTATTTACCATTTCTACAATTTTAATATTACACATTATTTTATCGTGAGTATTTATTCACTTATATTTAAGCTCTCAATGGAGTATACCTGGTCTGAATGGCACGTTAGAAAAAGCTATATCCGATTCGGACGGCAAAAAGTTCCCATGGTTAGCAACCTTTATAGAATTTATGTATAAATAAATATGAACGAATAAATGAAAGAATGAGTGAATAAATGAAAGAATGAGTGAATAAATGAAAGAATGAGTGAATAAATGAAAGAATGAGTGAATAAATGAAAGAATGAGTGAATAAATGAAAGAATGAGTGAATAAATGAAAGAATGAGTGAATAAATGAAAGAATGAGTGAATAAATGAAAGAATGAGTGAATAAATGAAAGAATGAGTGAATAAATGAAAGAATGAGTGAATAAATGAAAGAATGAGTGAATAAATGAAAGAATGAGTGAATAAATGAAAGAATGAGTGAGTGAATGAATGATTGGAAGAATGAATGTGAATGTTTAAATAATAAATATACGAATAAATGAAAACGAATCTTAATTTTTAATAGGTACGGAATTCGTTCGGACGAAGTTTTTGTTTTACCCTTCCCCACAACCAAAACTCACACTAAAGTTGTGTGCATGAGTGACAACTTTTACCCCCACGTTACGTGGGATTACCCCGGAGACAAATTCGAATCCGCTAAATTAACAAAAGTTTGCAGAGATCAGAGGTTCTACGTTTGGCTAGTTGGTAAATATTTTTTTTTAAATAATATGCTACATACAATTATATTTTTGATCTGATTTCCTTTGGTTCGTTCTGATCCATGTGAAAGATCTTAAGGCCTAAAATAAAATGGAATAAATTGTAATAGATTAAATTTCTATCATATTTTTTTTATTACGGTTTTTAGCAATGAACTCTACCCTGAGACAAATATACGTTTTGAAAGCTGCCAAATGGAGAATGAAGGTTTGTTTTTTAGTTTACTTTGTAAAACCTCATAAATGTATAATACCATATCAATATTAACCATTATTATTAATTAGAACCCTGTGTGGACAGGTTCGAACTTGGCAAAATTTTAAATTATTTTGTTTTATTTTAAAGTATTTATAAATATATATTTTCAAGAATTAACATACTTTTTTTCAATCACCTCTTAGGCTATGTCGTACTTTGTTTTATTTCTAAACAGTGGGTCTGTTCCTCTTAGGCTATGTCGTACTTTGTTTTATTTCTAAACAGTGGGTTTGTTTTCGCTAGCTATATAGCTTCCTCTGAAACAGCCTAAGGGTGTTCTAATTCAAAATCATTCATCCTGAACTAAACAGAAATAAGTTTCAAAAATGACACGAACCAGGATACTGCCTTAGAGAATTTTTTGTCCGCTTTCGTTAAAATATCCTACCTTTTTTTAAACAAATATATATTTAAAAAAATATTGGATCCGACTCTGAACTGTTTCTAAAATATAATTTCGGATTTGAATTGGATCCTTGGGGGAAAAAATATGCTGATCTGATTGGTCAGACAAAAATAGGCTGCTGCGGGACTCTGTTGTTAATTCGAAACCCATTATAGCGAATACTATCTCTAATCTTATATGAACCCATTATTAGAATATTATTTTAAAAGGCGCTTTTAATTAGGAGATTGTCTAAGTGTAATTTTTTTGTAAATTTAAATATACTATTTGATTGATATATTTTTTTGATTTTTTTTTAAATACAAAGGTAACCGTCAAACTAGACCCCCTTATGCCTTTGGGAAATAGAACTATATCGGTCAGCGGCAAGCTAACGCCCCCACAAATATTTTTCGCCGACGAAAAAAATAACCTGACAAAATTTATACCCTTGCAAGTTCTATCTCCGCCTTCGGCAAACACTTGCCAGATATTAACCTGGGTCCCCAAAGGTTTGACCAAATTCCTCACTAATTAATTTTTTGCTTATTATATATGTTTGGGGCAATTGTTTTTTCCGGCAATGTGTTATTTTTTCAACTTTAAATCATTTTTTGAGCGCGTCTTTTAAAATTTAAAAATTTGATCTTACCGGAAATGTATTCCATCATGGTTGGAATACCTATGAATTTCAAAAAATTTTGCCATTAACTTAATATTTATTTGGTTTTTGCATAGAGCTTTTATACAAATTATAAATTACTCAAAGTTTAGCCGTAAAATTGTCTAAAATTCATACGATAGGTACTCTAATCATACTAAAATACAATGGTAAAATTTTTAAATTTAAAAAAAACATGTTCAAAAAATGATTTAAAGTTGAAAAAATAACGGTTAATGGTAGATACTGCCTAAGGCAATATCTATCAAATTGGTATTCTGTTTATTTTTCATTTGGATAGAAACTACCAAATTTATTTATACATGATTATCGGAAAGCGTGTGTGGCCTAGTCGTTAAGAATGTCACTTGCCAATTCGATAGTTTTAGGTTCGAATCCCAGTCAGGATCATGTTTTTTTCAGAAGCCAATTTGGTTGTTCACTCCTTGGAGGAGAGTCAGACTCGACCACGTGATTCTATTAATATATACTAAATAATAACTATCTCTTATTATATTTTATTAAATTTGGGTCGGTATTTAGCAAATTGGGTTGTTATTTAGAAAATTGCTATATGTTGACTTGGCAGTATCTATCATTAACCAAAAATAACACATTGCCGCTAACATAAAATACCAAATCAAATTTTTACATTTTAATCTATCTTTGAATCTTTTTGGTAATAATTTTTTTTAAATATTATACATGACTCCGAAACCACCCTTGTATTAAAAATCAAATTTACTATTATATAATAATCATGTATAAATATTTATTGATAATAATATATATCCGGTTTAATTTTTAATGCCTGTCTTCTTTTTACATACAGGAAAAAATAACAAAGGAATAGTAGTTATTCCCGCTAAACGGCAACTGCATCACAACGAAAGAAAAGATTTGGAAGACAAAAAAGATGAAAAAAAATCATAGCATAATATGACAAATGGCTGATAGTTCTGTGATACAATATTCTTTAATATTTCCCCACTCATTTTAGTCCTATTTATTTATATATAAGATAATACAACTCACAAAAAACACATACACTTAATCGTGCAATATATACTTATAATTATTTTCAATATCAATTAATAATGAAGAAAAAATTGTGCAAATTATAATTATCAAATTTATATTTTTTTTACAAAAAAATGATATCAATAAAACTCTTTAGTTCAAATTTTGAATATTTTCAGTCGTATCACGTCAATGATGCATTAGCACAAAATTTTTCACGAAATGTATTATTGCAAATGCATTACCACGAATGTTGATTACCGCTAAAAGATGATTTAGCGAATGCATTATTGAGAATGTATTATCGGAATCTATACAGCGAATGCATTACCTCAGAAACATTATTGCGAATGTATTACAGCGAATGCATTAGGGGAACGTATTACTGCGAAATTAATAATACAAATCCATTATAGGGAAATTAATATAAGGAATGCATTAAAATGAATGTATTATCGCCAAGTCATTGTCGCGAATGCATCATCTTGAATGTATTATCGCGAAAGCATTATCGCTAATGCAATAATGTTTATTATTTGACAAATGGTTAATATAAATAATTAAAGTTCCTTTACTGCTTATACATTTACTTTATAATAAGGAGTTCATATTTTAAATATTTCTGAAACTATAAATTTGTTAGATTTTAGGAGTGCCCAGACCCATATTATTTTTTCAAATAAATTCTTTAAACTCTCTACTGCTATATTTTAACTCCGAGTTAAACCTTTTTCAAAAAAAGAGACCTATCTTAATTGACGTTTTTAATTTGGTTTGCGTATTTATATATATACTTAATTTAATTAAATTATTAAAGTCGTGAATTTACTATAATTCTTTTTAACTATAATTTAATTTGAAAATATTTTATGAATATTCCATGTTGATACAATTCAAAGAAATGTATATATATACCGGGTGATTCAAACTAAAGTGTCGTTTTAAGATCACTATAACTCTAAAGCACGTCACCTGCTATTTGAAATTTCATTTTTTTTAAAAAAAATATATATGGAATTTAATATCCGTAAAAATTTGATTAGTTTTTTTAAGGAAATTAAAAAATAGTAGTATTTGACAAAAATAATAATTTAAGACCCTCGTTTATTTTCATTTATTCATAAATGGTCTATATGGGTTCCCATTTGGTTTAGCCGGACTCTCGCAACGGGAATTCGCGACGAAGTATGTAAAAATACAGATATTAAGTATACTTTGCTGCCAATTTGTGCTAACCGTGAATGCAGGGTAATAGAAAACAAAGCATATTTTATTTCAAAATTGAGTAAAAAGGCAAAGCCGCTCGTAGAATTTATTGAGAAAACCGGAGATAGTGTTGTTGAACGGCCTGATTTTTAAAAATGGCTAACCCAATATTTTAGCCAAAGATATTACACAAACCTGGAGAGTTTGTTCATATATGTATGTTAGAAAGATTTGGGCATCTATTAGCGAAATCTCAAGGCTTGCGCAATATTAATTTTACTATAAAATTTATTTAAAATTGGCTAAATCGAGCTGCACAACGCTACAAGGAATTTCCCATATATAAAATTATGTTTTTCTTAATTTAATTTTAAAATATTAAATATTTTTATTTTCAATTTAAGCGTATCGCCTCCGATGGTCATACATACCCAATACTTAATTTTTAATGATATACTCTTTTTCTCGTCAAACATAAAAAATCCAAGAATCACTTATCATAGCAATTCTTTTAAATGTAATATAATCAGCTCTTTCAAAATAATACATCTGTTGAAATATATAATTTAACCAAAATATACGTATAAAAAATATGTAAATGAAGTTGTAAATACAACACGCCCACCATTAATAGTTCAAACGCCCTTATATTCATATAAAATATTATAACATAATAAATCTTTTTTAACGATTCATATGTTCATTTCATTTTGCTTCAGGATTTGTCAGCAATCCCATAAATATTCGGGCATTGACTGCTTCCCAGCGCCATTGTTTAAATATATAAGTAAATAATGTTAAGAACTGGGCTTAAAAGTGAGGCTATTTTGAACAAACAAAATTTTAATTACAACTCCCCCCCCCCCTTTTTTAATCAAGCCTAAAAGCTCATATTAAATGGAAAATGATGTCCTACTTTACTTACAATTGGTTCAATACGCGATGCACTACTTCCACATAATATGGGCATTCTCAGGTAAAGCAGTAAGAGCCATGAATATTGTTCTCTATATAACCCAGATCTAAGTTTTAAAATTACTCTTCCCCATGTTACTAGTTTTATCGTAAAGCAGTAAGAGCCATGAATATTGTTCTCTATATAACCCAGATCTAAGTTTTAAAATCGCTCTTCGGGTAACTATTTTTATCAATACATACCTTGCACATGACATACGAATACATCAATGTAAATATCCGTAGTCCCTTAGTATGTCCCAAATTAATCTCACTTTTTACAAAAAAATATCATATCAAAAAACATAATATCTATACTTTATGCATACATATACAATTTAAATCTAAAAATTACTATGCATTTTCATTGATTTTAATATCTTCTCTGCCATCCGATCAACCCATACCCAAAATGAGTTAATCTTTGTTTATCACATCTTCTTATCGTTAACTGTGCTTCTGATTGGCCCTTATTGCAAATCTCTTTATCCCTGGTTTATAGTATTAACATATCGAACTAGTATCCTCAAGCCACACAATCATCCTTGTACTTGTCCTGATTCCTTGCTGTTTCATCATTTCGCTGTTCAGTCTTCTTGCTTTTTTGTATATTCCTCTTTTAAATTTTTTATCTTCTAATTTCAAATTTCATTCATTTTTCTTAACAATATTAGATATGGGTAAATAACCATAATAATATATACATAAGTAAAAATTTAATTCAGGTTCATCATTTTCTTATAAAAATTAAAAACACATGTTAAATAAAATAAAAATCATTCATACTAAAATTAAAAATTTATGGTAACCACAAAATAGAATAAAACAATTAACATATTTTCACTCTCACTGTATATATATGTATTCACTCATATCTTCTTCTATCTCCTTCCTTTAACAATTACACTTACAGAATGTCAAAAATATTTTATCAAATTAACCTGTAATTGTTAATCCCAACATGTATTTTATTTACCACCAAAAAATTTAATATACAATTAAAAGAAACTATAATAGTTATTTATATCAACTATATCCCAAAATATTTTAACCAATTTTAAAATCACAATAATCCTAAAAAAAATTAATCTTTATATCTTTTGTGGAATCACAATTATTTAATCAACATTAAACTTATATCATCCTTCCACTTACATTCAAATACATTAAATTCTTCCTTAATACTTCACCACTTCTTCCTTTTTTAGGCTATTAAATAATGTTGCTTCACAATTTTGATCTCAAACCTTATTAAAATTTCCCCAAAAAAAATTCGATCTCTAATTGAGCTCTATTGTGACATGAATTTTGATGATTAGACCCAATTAACTTCATGATGATTTGGGTTAATTCAACAATCCTATATGCCAAATATTATCTATCTTATCTTATCTTAGTCACCACTCTATTCTAAATTAAAAAAACAAGATAAATATTAAATAAAATTCTATTAATTCTGCCTTTAGCCTTTAATGTCGATATAAATTATATTCCCGTATATGCTTATTCGTTTCAATATCTAATATATAATATCACTTAACAAATTATTCCTAACTAAAAATGCCATCTATTAAATCACAACCTACCGTTTCCTTTAAAATAATATATTTATTTTGAGTAATTTATATATGAATTAACAGTTTAATTGTCACATCTGATATTTTGGTTTAATTTCATCAATAACTTTTTCTAAATTTTATTTTATTCCATAAAATTTCTATCAAGTTATTTTATTTTATTCCATAAAATTTCTATCAAGTTATTTTTTATAATTAATCAGCCTAAACTACCACACAACCTAAAATTTATTTTTCTATATAAATCTTATAATCCCTAATATCCTTAATCATATACATATCAACCTTATATACTCTATTTTCCTTTAACTAAATTTATAACACTAAAAAATCATTATTTACTACATTCATTATTACACGTAGCTTCAATATATTTTCTATCTATATTCTCCCTTAATTATAATTCAACACTACAATATTTTTGTTTTTTTTTACTAAAAGCTATTTAGCTTTGGGAGAACATATCATGGATTATTAGTAATAAATGTGTCCATAAATATTTTCCTTTTGAAATTAGATTGAAGATTTAAAAGTCAGATTACTAGCCATGTCATTCGTCAATCTTTAAGTACTTCGCCCTTCTGTGTTGTTGTGAACAACAGAGCTACGCTAGATTCTTCCCACGTTTGGGTTAAATGAAATATATGGGGGTTAATATAAAATGATAAGAATCATCCACCAATTTTTGGGCAGTCTGTAGTCGCATATAAAGACTAGCTTCATACTTAAACGCTAATGGAACATTAAAAAGATAGTGAAAGGAACCCATGCCCGCTTTAAACAAAATTTTTTTATTTGAGTCTGGATAAGTTAAATTTAATTTTTACTGAATTAAGGTTTAACAAAGTCTATGTGAGAGATTAGTATTGAGATGCGTTTTGTTTTATAAGAATATTCTAAAGATTTAATAAATCATATCCATTGAATCATCCTAAATGGATAACATTTAATATATATAACTTCTATGTTCCTTCACAAAAAATTTCACAAACAAAATTCTTTCCACTTATCAATTGATCAAATTCAATATCCATTTGCACCGGAAAACTGAACCCAATCAAATATTTTCTATAAAAATTTTAGTGGCTAAAAATTTCTAAAATTAGTAGTTTGAACGAAAAAAATATAGGCACTAGGCAGCACATAATATCCTACAGTATGAGGCAAGCTAGTTTCCCAGCAGCTTTGTTGAACATCTGTTGATTGATTTAAATTTGAATATTATTTATTTTATATGTTGATTGATTTAAATTTGAATATTATTTATTTTTATATTTAAGTTGTTCAATTAACTTTTAAAATATATATATATATAATTTTGTGGATGAAAAAAGAAAGGATAATAAAATAGTTAAAATAAGTTTTACAATTTTTAATTTTACAATTTACATGGTGCCCCGGTTACGGTGGTACGTTTTTCATTTTAAATTAAATTTAAATGATAAAAGTTTTAAAAGAAAAATTTAAAAAATATCCTTACCTTGAATTCTTATGTTAAAAATAAAAAGTAAACGAAATACTTATCAAATTCGTCGTTCGATATGGGAGATGTTAAAGGAAAAATAAAATTTTTTGACTTTTCTTTTCGATAGTCAAAATTTTATCCAAATTTACAAATTTATAAAAAGGTAAAAAAAATATATATATATAAAAAAAATAAAAGAGTATATATATACAAATATAAAAAAATATTTTTCATAAAAATAATGTTTTGTTTTAAAACGTATGATATATCAACACGTTATTATTGATGATATGTTAAATGTAATGGGAATTAAAGAATTTTCTTATGTACGTGATAATAGGACAAACGAAATTGTTTTTTATTTTAAATCTTTACGTAAAATGATTAATGCATTTATGTGTCTTAATGGCAAACCATATATTCTAGATGACAATAATTTTATTTTTATATTTTGTAAAATTATTGATTATTAAAATTTAAATATCTTTATGCTTTAGATATTTGACATTATATTTATAGAAAATTTTCTCTATAAATTTACGTAATATTTAACTTATAGAATGTCAATAAATTTTTTCTAAAAACTTAGTCACGAATTAGTATTAAATTTTTCAAAGACAAATTATATTGAAGCTTAGTGGATCAAATCCTCTTTACGAATTCGAATTAGAATTTTTATAGATAAACTATTAAAACTTAGTGGACCATATTCTCTTGATTAAAATTAAAATTTTTAGACAACTTAAATTTGATTTTAATGAACGACAATGTTTTGCTTTTACGATTTTAAATATTGAAAGTTTACTTTACTCAAATAAAATTATATAATGGACGAAAAATTAACTCTTACACACACTCAATATGTTCCTAAATTTCCCAAGTTATCAGGAAAATTATCTGAGACTTACCTTAACTTAATAGAAACATACTTTGAAGGACATATTGAGTCAGACTCATCTAAAATTAGGACACTACTATGCAGCTTACCAATTGAGATTGTAGACCAAGTTACGTCGATATGTTCTAAAGCACAGTTAAAAGACTTTAATATTGTTTTTGGTAAATTAAAACTGTTAATTCCAAGTGAGGACATTAATGTAAATATAAAGAACTTTAATTTAGCGGTACAAGGTGCCGAGGAGTCCTTCCATACTTTTTATTTTAGAATTTCAAAACTTCATAAAAAATGCGATTTTGATAACGATACAAGAATGATTGAGAAATTAATAACTTGTTCTTTAAATGATAATATTAGAAGGAAGTTAAATAAACATAAGCACGAAGGTTTAGATAAGATGATGAAATTAGGAGTGGAGTTAGATGGCAGCAATATTAAACCAGACGTTAGCGATACAAATTATGTAGATAATGATAAAAAATTGGATAAAAATAAAAAATTTTACAATTTAAACATGGATAAAATACCATGCAAAAGTACTTTTAGTAACAATGAGAATAATTCTAATGATTATGAACGTAATAATTTTAAAGAAAATAATTTTAATTATAATGGACGTAACATTCATAAGGAAAATTTTGATTTTAAGAAGAGGAATTATAATGATTTTAGGCCTAATTATAGTGCTAGCCGAAACTATCAAAACAATATTTTTCGAGACAGTGAGGGTAACTCTAGAAATTTTCGTAATAACCAATCTTCGAATAACAATTCAAACTATTATGGAAGAAACTCGATGTGGCACAACAACAATTATAATAGAAACAATGCCTGGCAATACAATAACAATTCAAACAATTATGGTAGAGGTACTTGGCAAAACAATAATTATAATGGGAGAAACAATTCCTGGTCTTACAACAATCAAAGAAATCAGAGTCAATATAATAATCGATATGGTTATCAATATCAATCCTATAATAACAACAATAATGGAGAAAATAATGCGTGGAAAAATTATAATCAGTATATTAATCAAAGAAAACCATTACAATATAATGACGTGAATCAAATTAACATCAATTGTAACATGAACATTGAAGAGATTGTTGAAGAAAAATATAACCCTACACAAAATAATAATGGTAGTGATTTTAATATCAACAATTTAACTGAGTTTAAACATAATGATAATGCGTTCATGACCACTTTAAAAGTAAATGATGCTGTTGTTACTATGCAGGTTGATACGGGATCCAAGTTTACAATTATACCTCATGAAATGGCTAAACAAATAGGTATTAAAGATCTTAAAAAGTCCACTCTACAACTTTCAGCTTATGATGGAAACTTAATCAAGATTATTGGCGTCACTCAAGTTAAAGTAACCTACGAAGTGATCGTTAAATCTAATAAAAATGCGTTATTGGGACGTATGTGGATTAATGCCTTTAGTAATATTTTGAACAAATTTATAGCAAACATTGATACCAACTATGAAGATGAAATAAAGAAATTAATAAAAGATTGCGAATCTAAACTGACTAAAAAACCGATCAATAAAGGGAATGTCAAAATATATCTACGTAACGAAGCCAAACCGAAAATCATACCACCTAGACGGTTACCTTATTCAAAGATAGACGCTGTTACTAGAGAACTTATGAGATGGATAGGAGATGGAATCATTGAGCCTGTAACAGATGTCCGATGGGCAAGTCCGATAACCGCTGTCTACAAGGATAATGGGAGCGTTAGGGTTTGCGCCGACTTCAAAGACACTGTCAACCCAGCCCTTGAGGACTTCAGATACCCACTTCCAAGAATAAATGACCTTATCGCTAAGCTCAAGGAAGGTAAGAAGTTCACCAAGATAGATTTCAAGGATGCGTTCCTACAAATTCCCATTGATGAAACCTGCAGAGACATATTAACTATATCTACACACAGGGGGTACTACCGGTTTACCAGACTTCCTTTTGGGTTAAAGACTTCATCTGCGATTTTTCAACAAATTATGGATCAAATTTTCAGTGACATGAAAGATGTCATATTTTATATTGATGATCTACTAATTACGGGAAGTAGTGACGAAGTTCATTTCAACAACATAAAGAAGGTTTTTGAAAGAATACTATCTCATGATTTAGTGCCTAATTTTGCAAAAAGCTTATTTTTCAAAAAAAGTCTAAGGTTCTTAGGACACGACATCGACGCCAAGGGGATCCACGCCAACCATGACAAGATCGAGGCGATCGTTAAAATGCCGGAACCAAAATCAGCCGCGGAATTGTCAACGTTTCTAGGTATGGCCGGGTACTACAGAAAATTTTTGAACAACTTTGCTGAAATAGCTGATCCTTTATACAAGATTGTTAACAAAGAAAAATGGGAGTGGAATTTAGAACACTCCAAAAGTTTTGATGATCTAAAGACATTGATTAGTCTTCCTCCAGCTTTGACGTACTTTAATCCTGAACTACCTATCGGAATTGCGACTGATGCATCTAAAAGAGGTTTAGGAGCTGTTTTGTTCCACACTGAAAAAGATGGCAAAGAAAAACCGATAGCTTTTGCATCAAGAACTTTAGCAAAATCTGAAACAAACTATACCAATATTGAGCGTGAAGCTTTGGCCATTATGTTTGCTATCAAGAGATTTCAAGAATACTTGATAGGGACTAAGTTCACTATTATAACGGATCACAAGCCGCTAATCCATATTTTCACCAAAGGGCTCAAAGATAATAGCACCATGTCATTAAGGTTACAGAAGTGGAGTATAATTTTGGGGGGTTACGACTTTAACATCAGATATAAAGCTGGTAAATACAATGTTGTTCCCGATTGCCTCTCAAGACTACCACAAGTAATTGATGATGACGTTATTGATGATATCGCGATTATAAATGACTTTGGCGATATACCTCTTAGTTTTGACCGAATACGTGATGAAACATCCAAAGATTTTGAATTATCTCAAGTTATGAGTGACATAAGAAATAATGTGCCTATCCAAAATAAAATTTATGAAAATATTGAACAAGAACTAAGTATCATTAAAGATTGTCTGTACAAAAGCGACAAAATAATAATTCCGTCAAGTTTGAGAAAGAACATACTGAAGGCGTTACACGAAGGTCATTTGGGAGCAGGTAAAATTAAATCCTTAGCCAAAGATCGTATGTGGTGGTCTGGTATGGTCAACGACATTGATTTGGAAGTCAAAAGTTGCGATGATTGTAATATTTATCATGACAATCCAAAGAAAATACAAAATCCATGGGTAGCAGCAACTAAACCATTTGAAAGGATACACATAGATTATGCGGGTCCGTTTTTTACAAAGAATTGGTTAATAATCGTTGATGCTTACAGTAAATTTCCGGTTATAGTTCCGGTAAAGAGAATTACGACTGAATTCACGTTAAAGGAAATTTATAAAACTATTTCACTATTTGGTATACCTGAAACCATTGTTACAGATAATGGTACCAATTTCACGAGCAAAGATTTTGAAAAATTTTGTAGCAATTATGGTATAAAACATGTACTAACGTCGGCCTACCATCAGCAATCTAATGGACAAGCTGAACGTATGGTGAGAACATTTAAAGCTCATATGAAAAGAAACATAAAGATTGGCTTAGAAACTGCGCTGGACAGATTTTTGTCCAACTATAGAAACACGCCGAATGACACTACGGGAGAGACACCGTCCAAAAGAATGTTTAACCGCGACATTAGAATAAAGTGGGATTTATTAAAACCTTTGGAGGACAAAGTTGGTGAAGTCTTCATGTCGTTACCACGAAATCGAACTTTTAATAGAGGAGACTATGTTTGGTATAAGAAACAGGGTGATGATACGTGGTGCAAAGGCAGCATCAAGCTTAAAGAGAGTAACACCATGTTTCAAGTTTATACTGATAAAGGGATAGTAAGTAGGCATATTGATCAGTTAAGGAAAAGAGAATGTTACAATAGTTTAAAATTTTATGAAATTGACCCTAAAAATTCCTCTAAGGGGGGAAGTGTGGACACAAAGAATGAGATTAAGATACCAATTACTAGACCAATAAGAATTAAAAATAAACTTGATTATTTAAAAGATTACGAGCTTAAAATTTAAATATAAAACGCAAAAAATATAAAACGCTAAAAATATAAAACGCATAAAACTATAAAACGCTATGATTAACTTAACACCTAAAAAATAATATAATAATCATCATGATTTATCATTCCTTATTTTGGATTTTATTCCTTATTCCTTAAATTATCATTCCTTATTACATATTGTTCCGAAATTCAAAATTTTATTCGTGCATTTTATTTGATCAACTATTCCAAATTACATATTCCGATTTATTCCAAATTCCAATATTCAACTGGATTAATTATGAAACATGATAATAACAATTTTGAGAAATGTGAACAACATACGATAAGGATATCAAACCAACGATAACGTTCAACGATTTTATCAAACCTACGCAATTGATTCAAGTCTACAATAAACGTACAAACTCACGCAACTCTAATAAACGATTTTATCAAACCTACGTGATAGAATCAAGCCTACGAGAACATTTGAGACTTATGCGCTAACCAAGATTAAACCGAGTACAATCGAAACAGGAAAAACTTCTAGGACAACAAGCTCTCGATGACTGCTGAGAAGAAGCTTCGTTGTTTGTAGAAGAGGGGGAATGTTGATTGATTTAAATTTGAATATTATTTATTTTATATGTTGATTGATTTAAATTTGAATATTATTTATTTTTATATTTAAGTTGTTCAATTAACTTTTAAAATATATATATATATAATTTTGTGGATGAAAAAAGAAAGGATAATAAAATAGTTAAAATAAGTTTTACAATTTTTAATTTTACAATTTACAACATCATTGTCTCACATATATAACCAGTGACCCATACGGGGATTAACGAAGTTTAGCTAGATCTTTCATGTCTTCTGATAGGAAATTCCACTCGTATCATTTAAATGACTACTCAGATCTCTCAAACCCCGGTAATAAGAATTAAGGAATTCGGTTCTCTGAACATGGGAGAAAGCCGCATCGTCCGTTACGAACTTCCCATTGGAATTGCGGTGTTTTTATCCATAGGATGGATTCGTCTCACGAATAGAAATAAGGAAATGAGGACTTTTTGTTTAAGAGGACGCCATTTGAGTTGCCATATTTACAAATACGATGTATATAACACCACAAATTATCATATTTTTGAATCGAATACTCGAATAATATCCTATATGATTTTAATATATTCCAAATTATATTTTTGGATATAAAGCAACATCGCGTTATCCCTTGGAAAAACGATTTCAAATATTATGAACATATTCTATTACGTGATTAATAATAATAATCCCAAATAATATATTAATTTTCCATTACTCCAATCCTTTACATTCAGAATTTGGGATAAAAATATATATTTGGTTATCAATACAATAATTTTGATAAGGATATAGGAAAAATAACTAATGTATCTTGAAATTCTAAGATGAATTTAATTTATTTTAAATAATATCTTTAGATAATTTATTTGTAGTGATAATATAGTGGTGATAGCATTGTAATATTTTTATGTCGCCCCAAAAAATTCGATACCATTTCCAAAATTAAGTAAAGAGACACCGTTTGTAGAATCTAATAAAGAAACAAGAGATGGAAATGGAAATTCCCATATAAAATTATGAAAATTTATTTAAATATTTAAAAATATCAAATATTTTTATTTTCCTTATGGCGATACCCTATAATTAATTTTCAACAATACTATTTAATTATTGACAAATAATAAATTCATACGAATTATTAGTATTATTTGTAAATTTTCGAGAATCATAAATTTTAGTAAATATTTGAAATATTTATTAATAATAAAATTATATGTATATGTTAGCACCAATGTATTGATTCGGGCAATGTGTTGTTTTTTCAACTTTAAATCATTATTTGAGTGCGTTTTTATAAATTTAAGATTTTGACCGGAAATGTATACAATCATGTTTGGAATATCTACCCTATGAATTTCAGATAATTTTGTTATGAACATTTGAACTTAATTTAATATTAGTATATTAGTTTTTCCATATTTTTTTTTTCATATAAATTATAAATGAATCAAATTTGCAAGAAATAATCAAATAGTTGATTTAGAGTGAGAATATTTTAGGGTTATAAAGTAAATATAGAAATGTTTCCTACACTTCTTTCTCTCTCAAGGTTACACACCTAAGTGTGAATACCTCTTCCCAGACTCGCTTAGCTTAGGTGATTAGTCACTCCGTGTGGCCAAATGTTAATAAAATGATTTTTCGCTCGCAAATTTTTGCTAATAAAATCTTAATTAATAATTGATAACTAGAAATAGATAATTTTCAACAGAACAAGGGATCCGCTCTTTTTTTTTAGCTGCAACCTGAACAGGGGCGTATATTTACCAGTTCTTCATAAATTCGACAAGATTTTTATAAAACCTTATCTTGGGATAGAGCAAATAAATTATTTCATTAAAAATCGAATAAATTAATTTTTGATCCAAAAATAATTTTATTATTAAGGTTAGCCGTATTATTAACCTGGCCTGGCCATAGATTGGTTTTGCACTCCATTACACTTATTCATATTGTTAATTATTTTAAATGTCAATGCATAATTTTTTCTATACTTTTATATGACCCTTTAGAAAATTAAATTATTTTTTTAAGCAAAATGATTAATGATCATTGATTTTTCAGAAAATTATAAGAATAACTCCGGTACTTAAAAAAATAGAAAGGTCATTTATAATGTTTCTGACCTAATGTTTTTTTTGGACACAAACCAATTATAAAAAATATATATTTGAGGAAAATGGAGGATATGGCAATTTATTTTTAGATAATACAAATATAACGGGATTATTTGTGGGAAAAAAACGAATCCCGAAGCTAAAAAAAAAATATGAAAGGCTTTATTTATTACATTATATAATCGTTAAACATCATCTTTATTTCTTTTTTTCTTATTCTCACCACACCAACACGTAAAATTATTGGTAAGTGATTTCCTTTGGTATCTTAAGTAGGTTCACCTTCATTTTCATACTGAGCCACTCATTCATATAAACATGTCATTCTCTCATCATACATCTAGAAAATTTAATTAAATGGTAGTTTAAATCATTTTTTGTTCAAATCCTGGATACGTCACTGCCCTATGCCAAAAAATCTAAAATCGATTTTTTTTTCTCCCAATATAACATTAAGGATTTTGTTTATTTCAATCTTCGCCACAGTTTAATATTTTAATTATATTATATAGTTAATAATTTATCTATTTTCAGGTAAATTCAATATTTTAATACAGCGAGTTCATAAATTTAATTTGGGAAACGAATTTACCTTGAAAATTATTTATTTTATATAATAAAAAAAATGTTATACATTTTGCAACTGCAAAATATTTCTGTTTTTTAATGACTTAAATTGAAAATAACAAATCATATTTATATTTTAAATTAATTCATTTTAAATTTATAATTTTTATGGCTAACCCTGAGATGATATAATTCTTTCTCACAACCTATATCCTCTTTCTAAAAAAAATTTCTTACCAACTTTGAAAGATAATGAATATATTGCATCTTAATTTTCTAATATCTTTATAAAAAAAAATAGATTAATATCTGTCGATAAACAATATAAATTTTACGCATGATTTAAAAAAAAAATTCTTATTACCTTCTAACCATAATAAACCAAATTTTTACTAAACGGTTATTTTTATATTATTACATTAAATAAATTACATTTATATCGCGACTAAATGTTAGTTTAAGTTCAAAAGATAGGAAAATATATTGATATTTTGGATGGACTAAAAAAGAGGTAACAATAAAACTTTACAAAATTTTTAAAAAAAATTTGTGAATGGAATAGGGAAATTTGGAGATTGATATTTTTTTATAAAAATTCGCCTAGATTAAATTATTATATAAAGCAAACATGAATTCTTCATGATTGATTTAATCTTCGCATAAATTTATCTTTTCTCGTGACAAAGAGGTATTTAATAAAATGATCAATCGAACCCACTTTCGCAATTCATAAAATTTTAACCTCACACTGTGCGGTCATAATGAATTCTTCCGATAGTCCCAACAACTCTCTCAATAAAAGCGACGCAGAAAGGCGACTGTTAGTGAAAGAGGATAATATCATAAATGTGGATGTGAATAATGCTAAAAATCGTTCATTCGCCGCCGAAAGGAATGTAAAGGAAAAAGTATTATTATAATTAACCTCTTTCTCCCTTTTATTTAGAGATTTTTCATTTTATATGCATATTTTTTAAAAAAATTTATACTTTAACCCAGTGGGACATAAAGAATATAGTTTTAATTTTACAAACGGACAATTTTTCTTTATATCGTTTAATATTAAAAATTATGAAATAAATATTACAGACTTAATTTTTGTAAATTTTGTACTTGGCAATTAGGGGTAGGGGGTATTAATTTAATTTGTCTTTTATATATAAAAAAAAATTCACTTATTGTTATTAGTCAGTTTTATATAAAACATTATTATACAATTTTCTTTCGAATAATTTTTTTTTATTCTTTTTTCCCCCCTGATAAATTTTTTCAAAAAAAATAATTTAATATTATTTTATAAAGTGGCTGAAAAGACTTAAAGATAATCTACTGTTATTATTGACGTTTATCGGTGTAGTATTTGGAACCGGAATAGGGTTTTTGCTGAGAGGTCTCAATTTGTCGGCAGATAAAATTGAGCTCATACAGTTTCCCGGAGATGTATTCATGAATCTTCTAAAAATGCTGATAGTCCCGCTTCTGATATCCAGCGTAATATCAGGTAAACAAACATACTATCTTTTATAAATCATATATATTTATTTTACAACTCATTTTTTTTCGTCTTTTACCTTAAAGCGTGTCATATATACATTTAAAATTGTTTTAAGGATCAATTCGAAAAAGAAAATAGGTCCGAAAGGTCACTGTATTTATAATATCTTTGGAAGTTATCTATTGCTTAAATTTTAAAATTTCATAAAATCTATTTTAAACGTTTTTTCCTTGTATCCGTAGGGTCACGCTGATTTAATTTTAATACAGCCCTATTTTTCTCAAAATTAAAAGGCATATCTCAAATGGAGAGCAAATCTTTTGACAAAATAGGGATTAGAACGGTGGCTTATTTTATGTGCACCACAATCATAGCAGTGATATTAGGGATTACATTGGCTGTGACTATTAAACCCGGAAAGTTTTACTTGAAATCTGATCATTTACAATCAGTATCAGAGCAATATGAGTATGTGGAAAATCAACATGAACGAGTTGGTACAACCGATGCCATCTTGGATCTAATAAGGTAAAATACCTATAAAAATATTTTAGATAACAATAATTTCATCTAGTCTGCTAAAAGATTTTAGAACTACTTTATCGTTTAAAATGTAGGCATTCTTGGGGTCCTTGTCAGCTTATATTATTAAAGTTCTTGTCATTGACTAGGTGTGGAGGGGGGGGGGGGGACTTATATCTGTTCCTGTTCATATCTTATACATTATGTACTATCGTTTTTTAAATTAATCATTTTATACAGGCTGAAAATAAAATTAAGCACAGCATATCAGTTGTATTAGCCTAAATTCGTTTTATTCAATATTACAGATCAAATAAATCATAATATATGGATTTAATATTTCAAAAAAAAAAGTATTTGTTTATATTACATCTATATTCACCAAAGAAACATCTTCCCCGAAAATTTGTTTCAGGCGGCCTTTGAAAGCGCAAAAACTGTTAAAAGTAACGTCTCTTACCTCCATTTCAGCAAGAATTTAGGAGGGAGTCAAGATGTTCCAGAGACGCGATATCATATATTAAAGAAATTAACATACACCAACAATCCCAACATATTAGGTTTAATTAAATAATGTACATATATTTTTAAAAAATTAAGATATATAAAGGTTATGTATTTTGCCAACTCTTATTTATTATGTTAAACTTTAAAAATCGATAATATTGCGTATTTATTTTATATATTACATAGAAAAAAATCGTATTAATATTATAATTGAAAGTTGATTAATACCTTATTTATTCTTCACTTAAAAAAATTGGCATATAAACTTTATCTCCAATATATAATAAATGATATAGAATTATTACCCAAACATAAAACAACCAATCCTATTTTGGGTATTATAATTAGAATTACCAGGCCTCCCGATTTATTTTAAACTCTCACTTATATGGGTAAATCCGCCCTATAATTATTTACGATTAATTTGATAGGAATAGGCAAACCTCCTAATTTTTTTTTAAAATTCCCATATTCCTAGAGGCTAAAAAAGAATACTCCGCCCCCTTGAGATTTCATCTCTAACTAATTTTGCTATTTGTAAAAATACTATTTTCTATCACAACGAAAAAAAAAAACTTAACAACAGGTATCATAACTGTCTCCATCGCTTTCGGAATAATCATGCAAAAGTTGGGCAAATCGACCAAAATTTTGGTTGATGTATTCATAAGTCTCAATGACGTCATAATGAAAATTATAAGCATTATCATGTGGTATACTATATTTTTCTTCCTTTTTTAAATTATTTTATTCTTGTCTATAAAAAGACACAAATTACTTAGCGTTTTTTTAACGCAAAACATTACCATTTTAAAATATATTATTTGACAATAAAACGCACAAACGCTTCAATTTGTATGGACCGTCTATCTCTTTTCTTTTATCTTACAGATTATGTTTAAAAAAAAATTGATTCATCCTCTAAAAATATCAGGTATTCTCCCTTGGGAATAATGTCTCTCTTAATAGCTAAGATATTGACAATCGATGATTTGAAAACCATCATGTCTCGACTGGGTATGTTCATGTTAACAGTAGTAAGTGGGGTGCTCATACATTCTCTCATCATTTTGCCTT
This sequence comes from Gordionus sp. m RMFG-2023, assembly GCF_954871325.1. Taxonomy (NCBI): domain Eukaryota; kingdom Metazoa; phylum Nematomorpha; class Gordioida; order Chordodea; family Parachordodidae; genus Gordionus; species Gordionus sp. m RMFG-2023. The sequence goes on from NC_088777.1 coordinate 9,876,016, forward strand.
TCATCTATTTTTTGATAACCCGCAAAAATCCTTTCGTATTTGCTCGAAACATGAATCAGGCTTTACTTACTGCTTTTGGAACGGCCTCCAGGTTATTAGAATATTTCATTTATAAAAATTTAGTATTTTATCTGTAAAATCCAGTAAACTCTTAAATATTATAACCCTTTAAGTGTATTCTGGTGGGGAAAATAAGAATAAATCACAAAATTTTTACATTTAAAAAGAATTACTAAGCCAAAATAAATGAAATTTCGGATATATTATTTACTCTAATAAATATAAATAAGCTATTGAAGATTTTAGGTCATAATAAAAAATAGTTTTTAGGTAATATTAATTTAACATGATGGAGGTCCTGTTGACCTGACCTGAATCTTGATAAGATTTTTAGATTATTGAAGGATTTTGTTTTTTAAAAACTGTGAATTATTTTGAAAAAAATTATTCGTGTAATTTATCTTCGTATTAAATTTGGACAGGGCCAGACCGGTGGTGACATTGTCAATAAAATATAGGCCCGGCTCGCTATCCAAAAAATATTAATGTTTTTCTTCCTATTTTTTCCTTTTTTTGAGAGATTGAATATCTTATAAAAACGAATTTAAAAAATAAAAAAATTATTTTTACTATCATATTTTGTAATAAATAAAATAAAATATAAATTATCTCTATATTTTTCTTAAGTGAGCTAGTAATTTCTTAGAGCCTAAAATTATTTTGGGTTATTATTATTTTATTTTTTTTCTCAAAATATTTTTATATGAATACAAAAATAAAAAAAAAACTTAAAAATATTTTTATATCTCAGAATACGCGCCCAGATTTTTAAATAATGACTTATGGAAACGAATAGTTGATGCAAAATAGCTCCATTTGAGCCAATTTTTTTAAAAAATGTGACTCAGTAATTTTATCCAGAAAAAAATAGCATGCAAGCCTAAAGATTTTGCTCGTAGATGACACAAGGGCATCGACATCTATTAGCGATATCATGAGGCTCAGGAAATATTTTTCTGGGTAAAAAAAAATGAGTTCGCCGTTTCTAAAAAATCGGCTAAAATGAAGAGGTTTTGCATCATCTACATACGAATATTTACATTCGGATTTAATATGAAATAATTCAAATAATACTATAATCAATGCATGCAAAAAAAAAATTAGCGCGGCCACGTTACCAATTACCATGAAATGCGTCGAGACAAAAAATAATGTGGATACCAGAGTTAGTAGATTTGTTTTGCCATTGGGTGCTACAGTCAATATGGACGGGACAGCGTTATACGAGGCCGTTGTTGCTTTGTTTATAGCTCAAATCAATAATATTTACCTCAATTTCGGTTCAATTATCACGATTAGGTTCATAAATTTATACAATGTAAAATAAAATCTAAATTTGAACTAGTTCCGCCCTAACGATAGTATATTATAATTTTGCAGAACCTGATTGTGATTGCGAATAAAAAATGCACGAGGCGAAAAAAAATTAAGAAAAGAATATATATGGATTGAATCTTAATTTTTTTAAAAAAGAAGAAATATTAATTACTCAGAAGTAATCACCTTTAGAAGTTTGGGTATATATTTTAGAAAAATAATATATATCTTAGAGGTCATTAGGTGAAAAAGATTACGGGCTGGGCCGAAAATTCTTTTCGAATTTTCATGGTCCCGCCCCGATCTCTAGTACAAGATATCAATTGGGGATTGGTTAATTTAATACCTTCATCAATCCGTGTATTGCCAAATAAAATATAAATAAAAAATGAATAGTAGGGGCATGGCTAAATTGTCTGATATGTACAGAATGGGTATTACACATATGCTGGAATATATTTTCGGTAAAATTAGTTTTTTTTTCAAATTTTAAAAAAGCGCCTTCAAATTATTGTGTGATTAAAATTTTAGAGCAATTTTTTACTCTTTTTTAATTTTTAAAAGTCTGATTTTGCTAGAAATATATTCAGCTATGTGTGCGTAAAATATATTTACTCTAGTCAGAGTTTTAAACTGATATTATTCAAAATATATAGAGGTGCATCGTTTAAAAGTAGATCTAAGTACAGATATATTTTTACAAATGTATCTAGATACAGATACAATTTTAGTCATACTTAGTAATGTGTGTATAATACTTTGTAGGATTCTATTGTTAACATAAAAATTTTGAAGTGATAATCTATAAAATTAATTCATTTACAGAATATATAATTAAATGATTATAAATAATTGTTAGATCTTAATATTAAAAAAATATCCTAATTTTATAATTAATGCACCCCCATAATTTGCTATAGACATTTTTAGCCATACTAAACCCCTTCTACCTGAATACTTGAGTTGTTATATTTAATGAATAATAACTCTATACTGGTATAATCATTGAAATATATTAAAATAGCAACACTCATTTTAAAAATAAATTATTCAAAATTTGATGTATCTCAACTTATATCAATATTTATATACAGAGTTGAGCAGTATCGTAAATCTTATATATTATTTGTGAATTTTGAAAAAGCATTACACTTTAATGACTTTGACTCTAATATATATATATATATATATGCAGGGTTGCCAGGTCAAAATTTTCAAATTGTGGGAGAAATTCGGTATTTTGTGGGAGTAATATAAAAATTGTGGGAGAAATATAAAAATTGCTAAACAAATTTTTTTGCGGGCTCGAATCTATTTTCCAAAATAAAATAGGTAATTATTTTCCAAAATAAAATAGGTAATTATTTTTCAAAATAAAATAGCCAACTATTTAAAATAAAATAGCCAACTATTTTTCAAAATAAAATAGCCAACTATTTTTCAAAATAAAATAGCCAACTATTTTTCAAAATAAAATAGCCAACTATTGATCAAAATAAAATATCCAACTCTTTTTCAAAATAAAATAGGTAAATATTTTCCAAAATAAAATAGGTAACTATTTTCCAAAATAAAATACGCAACTATTTTTCAAAATAGGTAATTATAGTAGGACACAAAATTTCTTAAATACTATCTTTATTATTAAAATAACATATTGATTTATTATAATATATTAATTTTGTTTAAAAATAATAACCAAAGATCTTTTTTAAATACAAAAGAATGTAAACAAGATAAAATTTTATAAAAAAATTGTAATTTTACAATGTAAAAAAATATATTTTATGCTAATGTATAAATAAGATTTTATAAAAAAACAAACAATTTTAAATTTACAATGTAAAAAATAATTATAATCAGTGCGGGGAAGTTGTTCTACAGTATTTAGTTAATACAATGTGGGAAGGGAATATGATATTTTGAGGCATCAAAAATCTTCAAAGCATAAATCAGTACAGGGCAGTCTATCAACATCTATTGCAAAACAAAAATATTCTTCAAAAATAAAAAATAATAGAGATGCAACTACAGTTGCGGAAATGGTAAATACCTATCATGCAGTACAACATTCAGAGAGCTATTTAACATCACAATGTTGGTAGAATCTTTCCCCATAATATTTAACGACTAATATAAATGAAAAGTATACTTTGTAGAACACAAATGAGCAAGGTTATCATCAATGTTTTAGAATATAAATCCAGAAGGTCAATTCTTCACGATTTGAAAGATGTGCAAACATATGCAATTCTAACAGATGCATCTAATAAGGAGATATCAAAACATTTCCCTTGATCCTCCCCTATTTCAACAAAATTAATGTTATTTCAATAAAACTATTAAAAAAATTTTCTCCAGATATGAAATATCCAAAGACATAGCTAACCATATATATGGGTAAATATGGCAGATTTGGCCTTACCAATGAATTGCATGCTTTCTGATCTGATAATTCCTCAGTGAATTTGGCAAAAACCAGAGTCTATTTACAGAATTGAGTCAGCATAATGTTGGTTGACAGGTTCCTCCTAATACGCGCCATCGTAGAATTTTAAAATTTTACAAACCTTTAAAAAATAAATAGATTATAAAAGCTGTCCTAATATTTTGAAAAAAATTTTCAAAAATAAATGGCAGAAGTATATTTATGAATTTTATATATAGGAAATCTACTATATGCTGTTAATATGCAGTTGCAATCAGAAGAATATAATTTAATAAAGGTTCACTAAATTATGCTGCAGAAATACCAAAGTAAGAATATTATTACTATTATCGTAATTATTAATAAGATTTAATATGATGTCATGTTTGAGGAGATTGTAATGCTTCTTTATTTTTATGATTTGCCAAAATATTAATTTTACAATGTAAAAAATAAATTTATTTGATTTTATGCAAATGTATAAATAAGATTTTATAAAATATAGAAAGTCAAATAGTTATAGTTAATTATATTTTATTTGAGATTTAAATAATGGAACTAAACGTTTACCGTCGTTATTAAGATATTTATAAAATTCCTGGCATGATATTTTATAATTTTGTTTAACCATTAACCTCTAATGTTGTTAAAGCAATTCGATTCTCTCCTTTCTCCAGGCAGTCCTCATCAGGCTAAAAATGCGCTCCGATGATGCATTAGAATGAGGTAAGGAGAAAACATACTCGCAAATTTTTTCCAAGCATGGGGATTTATCGTTATTACGAAAAATTTCCACCCATTTCTCCTCTGCTTTTAGACCATCTAACTTTAAGTATCTGGCGAATCATAAAAAATGGAAAAAATTACAATCTCTTTAAACAAGGCTTCAATGTCTATCGGTAATTTTAATATATTTATTAAATTACAAAAACCATTAAATGATGGTTTCTGTTCCAAGGTCATAATATTTACACACTTGTAAATAGAGTTATTAAAATCAAATCTTGATTGTAAATATTCCAAAATTGTCTTAATAAAAATATTTGCTTCATTTAAAAATACGTTAATTATAGTAATATTTGAACATTTTAATATGATATTTTTAGCAATAGCGCCGTAAAATTTATTATCTATTTTTAACTATAGAGATGAACAGAGCTGTAGCATGATTTTGTGAATCTTTATCAATAAAGAATCTTCTGATTGCAACTGAATATTAACTACATGAAGTAGATTTCCTACATGTGAAACTAATCCCAAATCTGCTTCTGACATTTCATCCTCGAAAAAAATTTTCAAAATTTTATGACAGCTTTTAAAATCTTTATTTAAGAAGTATTTCTTTAAGGGTTCGTAAAATTTTAAAATTCTCTCGATGGCAGGTATTAATGATAACCACCTGATAGGTTCATATCGCAACAACTCTCACCATTCCAAATCAGACCACTCCACCAATTCTTTTAATTCAGTGACTCTTTTAGTTGATGAACTAAATTCGTTAAAACATTTCATCACAATTACTTCGACATCTACAGATAGTACATTCATTGCCTTCTTGCAAGAATTATGCAGTATATGGCATATACAGAATTGGTATTAATTCATTATTGTGCTGCCTCAATTCGGTAAATACACTTTGATTTTTACCAAAATTAACAGAGGCATTATCGCAGAAAGCTGACATGCAACTCATTGATAACCCTGAATCAGCTATATTTACCATTATGTGGTTAGCTATATCGTTGGATTTTTCACTATCGGATGAAAAAAATTTCAATAGTTTTATAGAAATGCCCTTATTCTTGTTGAAATAGCGAAGGATCAGGGGAAATGTTTTAATATTTCCCTTATTTGATGCATCTGTTAAAATAGCATATGGATGTCCTTCTTTCAATTCGTCTAGAATTGACCTCTTGGATTTAGGTCCTAACACATTTGTGATAGCCTTGCTCATTTTTGTCCTACCACAAGTAAAGTTAACACTATTTTGGAGTCGTTAAATATTTCAAAACATTAAAATGCTAAAAAAAAAATTGTGGGAGAAATTAAAAAATTGTGGGAGCTTTTTGTGGGAGCTTTTTGTGGGAGATTTCTAATTGTGGGAGTGAGATGTATGTGGGTAAACTAAAAAATTGTGGGAGACTCCCACAGAGGGGGGGAGACATGGCAACCCTGTATATATGTCGTATTGGGATATGGAATCATGTGGGATTCGGAATCCCTACGCTTTATTCGGGATCTTTTTTTTTAAATATTTTTTTTTAAAATATTTAAAAAATATTCCAAATCCCCATGAATAAAAAATAAAATAATATAACTTTTTCTTCTCTTTTTTGCGGCTGGCACCACATAATTAAAAGGCCAAAATAAGGGATTTAAAAAGGGAATTTAAAAAAAAGTAAAGAGTATAAAATTAAGGCATATAATGAATGAAAAGGGATGAGGTTAAGATTTTTTTGTTTTAAAAAATATATTTATAAAAATTTCGAATTATTGCAAAGCAAAAATTATTCAATGCAATATGGCATTTCATTGAACATTTAAGCAGGGATCCAAACATTTATAACGGTTCAGTTTGGTTACGGTTCAGTATATAAAAAATTACATTGGTTTATTTTTCTGGATGTAATATTGAGTTAGCCGTTTTTAAAAATCAAATATGAATAAGGAAAAATAATATGTATCTTTAGGTTGAGACAAATAAGGTCAGACTCATTTAGAGATTGTTAAAACTAAATTATTTATAATAACGAACAAATTTTAAGTTGAGATTATCAAAATGTTTTTTTATAAAAAAAAGCTAAGGACCAATATATATTTTTATTTAGTTTTTATATATTTTTTTTACATATTTTTATATAGTTTTAATATTTTAGTGTTTTATCATTTTTTTTAAATTATACCAATATCAATATAAAATTTTAAAAAATAAAACAAATAACAATGGCAATATTTTAAAGTTTTGGAAGCAGGAAAATTTTTCATTTTTTGAGAAAATTAGAGAGTAAAATTTTGTCAGCCCTGGCAAATTCGGCTTCTAGTGAAAGGTTATTTTCTGTAGCCAATCGCCTATTAGAGGAAAGGCGTACACAATTAAAATAAAAAAAATAGACATTCTTCTTTTTCTAAGTAAAAATTTGGATTTATAATATGTATTTATTTTTTTGTTATTATGGATTATGGAATTAAAGAAATAAATAGAATAAATTCAAAAAAGTGTAAAAAATTATAGCATTAAAGTTTTGAAAAATTTAAAAACACCGTGAATTTTCGGGCGTGAAACAAAATATTGCCTTCGAGTATTTAACGATTTAAAGCATAAAAGTAATACATATTAATTATCTCTAAAAAATAAAATTTTCTGGTGCCAGCCAGGCGGCAAAAAAATATAATTTAATTGTTTTTTTTAAAAAAAGATTCCGAATCCCCTTAAATATTTTTTTTAAAAAAATTTATTTTTGTTATAAATATCTGAACCATAACCGTAACCGAACCGATATAATTATTTTTTGAAGGAGTAAAAAGAAACCTTTATAAAAAACTATTAAACCGGTTCAGTTTTTATATAGAAATGGAAATAATTTGAATATCCAGAATTATATAAACGTGCTCTTATATTACTGGCGGTTTCCCGCAACACAAATTTCTGTAGAAAGGGCTTTTTGTGTTATCGTCACAACGAACAAAAAGGAATCCATTTATACTTGAAAATATATTACTTATAAGTTCAAATAATATATTTAAAAATGAGTTATTTTGAATCTTATATATTTTTTTTATATTTAATTCATAGATACTTATAATAAAAATAAATTAAGATGATGTTGATTCAATAAAAAAAAAATTTCTAACCGTAATGAACCTTTATAATTAGCTGAATCAAACGGAACTTTTATATAAATTTCTTCTCAAGAACCGTAACCAAAACGAAACCATTATAATTTTTTATATACTGAACTGTAACCAAACTGAACCGTTATAAATAACGGTTCGGGTCCCTGCTTAAATGTTGCAATAATTCGGATTTTTTATAAATATATTTTTTAAAACAAAAAAGTCTTAACCTCATCCCTTTTCATTCATTATATTTCTTAATTTTATACTATTTACTTCTTTTTTTTAAATTCTCTTATTAAATCCCTTATTTTGGCATTTTAATTATATGGTGCCAGCTGCAAAAAAAGAGAAGAAAAGTAATTAATATTTTTTAAAATAAAAATGTCTTAACCTCATCCCTTTTCATTCATTATATTTCTTAATTTTATACTATTTACTTTTTTTTAAATTCTCTTTTTAAATCCCTTATTTTGGCCTTTTAATTATATGGTGCCAGCCGCAAAAAAGAGAAGAAAAAGTAATTATATATAATTTTTTTTTCATGGGGATTCGGAATATTTTTTAAAAAAATATTTAAAAAAAAAGATCCCGAATAAAACGTGGGGATTCAAGCGGAATCCCACATGATTCCATATCCCAATACGACATATATATAATCAGATAATTTTTTTTGTATGATATCACATATATTGATAAGATAATGCACGTATTGAGATTTACTGAATAAGTGAAATGACTGTAACTTAGAAATTTACTAAATCTTCAAATAGTTATTAGATATTATTACAAATCATATTTGCGATTATATCTTATTTCGATATTCTTTCAAAATATCTTTCAAATTTGGATAGCTTAACCGCAACGTTATCTAGCATAGGAGCAGCAAGTATCCCCAGCGCGGGTTTATTCACCATATTCATAGTGTTAACTTCCGTCAATCTTCCTATCAACGACATCACCTTAATCATGGCGGTTGATTGGCTATTGTAAATTTCAGTTTTATATGATTTTTTTTCTTATATTGCCTCATTTAATATATATTGCAGCAAAGCTTTATGGTTAGTAATGTTGTTAAGAAGTCCGATTCAGGTCTATTTATAAAAACGACCCGATTAAAATTTTAGCCAAAATAATATGTAAGCTTGAAGATTTTGCTCTTAGATGGCAGCAAAGTTTGGACTTTTATTTGCCAAATCTCGAGGCTTACATAATAATTTTGGCTAAAATCTTAATCGGGCCTTTTTTTAAAATCGAAGCAAATCAGACTTTTTAACAACTCTAAATTGTTAGATCTTATTTTCTAGAAATTAAAATGGTTTATTCTTACTCTTTAAAATATTGGATAAGGGATCAAAATTAGATCATGTGGCTTTCGTTATTTTTTATAATATATTTTGATCCCATTCCATGACTTATGATGAATTAATCACTAGGCCTATTCAAACGAATAAGATTTCGAATAATCATTATTCGTATTTGATTAGCTTTAATGAATCATTAAAATTTTCTTTGTATATTGGATTCGAATTATTCGTAATTCTTTTTATTTAAAAGTATTATAAAATAATTCATAAGCTGACAGATTATTTTTTTATTGCAAGAATATTATATAATAATATGATGATAAGAATATGCGGTCAAGTTAATAATTAAAATTTATATTAATTGAATTTCTAATGCCAATCCACTCTTTTAAAGTGTTTTTCTTATTGTTTCTTCTTTATAAGACACTAAGACATGCTATTTCTTGACAGAAATATAGTTCCAACCAATGGCATTAATACTATAAACAACTGTAATCTATACTATTGGATGTAGTCGACGCCATTGGAAGAATTTTGTCGAAATATCTTTCACATTTCGACTAAATATCGTTGACATTTTGTTTAAATTCCTTTCAATGGTGGACTTCTATATATGCAAACTTTTTAATGCATTCCTTCTTCTTAATCTCATCACCTGTCAGAATGAATGGTTATCAATAGAAATGACAAAAACATCTGATAGGAGATCCCAATGGATGTGTTTATCTTAAGCAACAAATATCCATATTCATATGCAAATCTACCTAACCTTTATTCATAGTTCAATACTTGTCATGGCCGAGATTATTTTTATTTTAAGTCTTTTTAAATATTCCTATTTAAAAAATTAATTCTTTTATCTGTTTTAAAATATTATCAATGCTCTTTTTGAAATATTTTTTTATTTGCATGATTTTTATATATATTTTTAAAATATTTGAATCTTGAAAAAATAGCTTATATTTTATTAAAAGACATTTAGAATCAAATAATTGTTTATTCGTTTCGTATTAGAACAAAAACGAAATAATTTACTATTTGTATTCTTAACCAGTGCATTCATTCTTATAGGACTCTACTAATCTAATTAAATCATGTCTATTGTCTTTAAGATTTAATAAAATATGTTAGTTACCTAGTATCAATACCATTTATAAAAAGTTTAGTTTTTTAAAAATCTGAGAGATTGTATAAACTAATGAAGGATATAGTACGCATGACATGTGTTAGCTTTAGCTTAGCTAATATACTAACTTATCTAGCTTAAAAACTAGCGAGCTAACATACAAAAGCTAGCTAAATATATAGAATAGCATATAAAAATGGAAACTCTTTTGCTATACAATACAACTTTCTATAAATGGGTTATTAAATTTTAATTAGCGGTGTATATTAGGTTCTATTGTAATGTTTATAAATTATAGAGATAGATTCCGTACTGCAACTAATGTTTTAGGTGATTCGCTTGGAGCTGGAATTATTGATCACTTAAGCAAAGGGGATTTAAATAATGATGACAATAATGAAAATATTGAGGCATCAATAAATCCTGCCAGTAAAACATACCCAATCAATGAATCGCTCCATCATTTATGATATATAGTTTTCAAATGTATTTCCAACATAATACGGCATCCTAAATATTTTGTTGGATTTGCCTTATACATAGTAACTATAGCCGTTTATGAAGTTACCGAAAATAAATCCCTATCTCAACTGTATTACACTTTTATTGTTTAAACTTATTTTTGTATAAAAAAATTATGAATTTAATTGCTTTGTACCTGAAAAATACTCTATTACATAATAAATTATTTTATTTATAATCATCGAATATTTTTTTAATGTTTATAATATTAATTTAACACAAATGACTATTGAATGTTTAATCATACTCTAATAATGTTATTGATAAATTTTCAGTTATTTTAAAATAAAATCGTGAATAATATTGAATACTTTACTTATATTTATGGAGGTAAGGAAAATATTCACACAAGTTCACCGATTTATAATACTGTGTTAAACAGTGATCTTCTATTGTCAACAACCCTGGGTTTCCCCAAGTATATAACTTTTTTTAAACATTGTTATTCATACCTCTAAATTGTAATATCTGCTCAAATCTTTTTCTCTATTTGACATTAATCTGTATCCATCCAATCTATCGCACCCTCATACAGAAAAATCGTATCTCTCATTCTTTCCTGGACAGCCGGCCCGCATAATTCGACCTATTACCTGAGTAATAAAACTTCCCCAATTTTTAAAATCACTCCATTGTCAATATACAGGGTCCAGGCACGTAGCCAAAATTTTTTTACACGGGGTGTGGGAGAGAATTTTTCCATATAGTGAAGATTAAAATTAATTGAAAATATTCATAAAATTTATTGACCGATCTTATTTTAAAAATTTCAAGTACAAAGTATTTGAAAAGTACAAAATAATAATAAAAGAGAATATAAATAATGCATGGTATTGTTAATAATATTATATGTGTACAAACTGGTATGGGAGACCGGGGATAATTTGTCATGTTCTTGCTCGGGGTATATTCAAAACTGAAAGCTGCTCTTAATAAAATAACTTTAGTTAGTGCTGTTAAACGCCTCGTTTTGAGCCGATTTTTAAAAACGGCTAACTCAATATTTAATTCCAGAAATTACGCAAGCCTGAAGATATTTCTCTTAGAAGTAACAATGGTCTATATATTATCCATATCTCGAGGCATATGCAATATTTTTCTGGTTAAAATATTGAGTTAGACGTTTTTAAAAAGGCTCAAAACGAGCCGTTTAACAACACTACCGTACAGTATAGTCTCCTAACATTTATTTGTAATAAAATTAAAGCTATAGCTCTAATAGTTTTACAATTTTATTTAAACAATTTTACATTAATATAAAGTGAACTATAATAAAGATATATAATATATTGAGACTCCAAACCTGAACTACCATTTTTATCTAAATTCGAACCTGAAACAATATTTGTTTTGGTTCAGGTTCTGGCTTATGATTCATGTTTACTATTTATGTTCCTATAAATACTAAAAATCTATAATTATTTAAATATCTTAAATATAATGGATATATATAAAAATAATATTAATTTATAATCTCAAGTTAATAAAATTTTACGATTATTATTTATGACTAAATCCATGGGCATTATCACCTTTCTATTTATTATTATTAAATTGTCATCATTTATATAGTGATAAATAAAGCATTTAAATTCGGTAATTCCGTAGAACGCGATTTTGTTTAACGGCATATTAAAAATAATGTTTTTTTTTTAAATTTTAGTCAAAATAATCAGAATGATGATGTATAGCGTTGAACGTTAATGATTATAGCATTGTAACTTTATCCTGTAAAATTTTCTTCCAAGTAGCGTTAGTCGGATCAATTCGTGTATCACAATCCGATAATTTTGAGTTTGAATCCAACACGGACCAGGTTTTTTCTAAAGCCAAGGCTAACTAGGTGGTTCCGTCCTTGAATGTAGGGGGGGGGAGGTGTTATATTGTGGATCGAACTCGACCACGTTATTCCAGCAATATATTTTTAAATGTGTCTTTTGCATTTTGATATGGTCGGTGTTAGTGGACTAACATATACAGTGGCGTATCCAGGATTTTCTTATAAGGGGGGGGGGGGAATTTTTTGAGGACTTCGCTCCCAAACCCCTTTTATCTGGCCTTCGGCCAGCTTTCCCCGGCCTTCGGCCGGGTCTTATGTTTTAGCTATTCCATTTAATTATTCATAATTTAATAATAATTATATTTCTATTTGTAACTATTATTTACTAATTCGTGCTAATGGATATTTCAAGACTATTTTTTATTATTTTTAATTAGGTAGGGGAGACCGGGGTAAAGCGATTGACGGGGTAACAATGTTAACGCGAATAACTTTTTAACCATTGAGTATAAAGACCTTAAATTTGGTGTGAAGATGTATTTTTATATCTAATTTCTTACCTATGTTCATCTTTTAAAAAACTTACCTGGTTTTATATATTTTGTCAAAAAACTGTTTTTTACCCAAAAAATATAAAAATCAATCTCTAGTATATTTTGCTTTTAGTAAAATTTACATATCCTCAGGATTCAAAATTTGGCACACATGTTCCTTAATGTATTAACTATAAAATAAATGTCACCTAGGGGTAAAGCTGTTATGGGTAAAACGGTTAAAATATAAAATTATTCACATTAAATTTTTGATTCATTCATTTATTATAATCAAATAAATATTGATATTTAATATTAAAGTTACCAATTGAGCATTATTAAAATTATGAAATTAATTCAATTTATTTAATTAATTATATATCATTTTAACTCTATGGAACTGGTATTGTTAATTATTAAAATGAAATTGTTTTATTTTATAAATAAACAAGATAAGAGGATTTGCATATCAGCTTGCTAAAGAATATGGCAAATCTTTCCCAGAAAGCTGGACAACTAATGGTATGGCTGGAGAGGACTGGTTTATGGGGTTTAGAAAACGACATTCCCAACTTTCGATTCGTACCCCTGAAGCTACTAGTCTAGCAAGAGCATATGGCTTCAATCCCACAAATGTCAATAAATTTTTTGAAAATTTAATTAAGCTATATAATTCTTATAACTTTGAACCACATAATATATGGAATGCAGATGAAAGTGGTTTCACCACCGTTCAAACTCCTGCAAAAATTATAGCACAGAAGGGTGCCAAACAAATCGGCTCTATAACGTCAGGAGAAAGAGGAACGTTAGTTACAATATGTTTAGCCATCAATGCTATAGGCCATAGCATTCCACCATTTTTTATTTTTCCAAGAAAACGATACAAAGATCACTTTATTCGTGATGGGCCTATTGGATCTAAGGGTGTGGGAAACGCATCGGGTTGGATGCAAGAGGAGGAATTTTTATCTTTTTTGGAACACTTTAAAAAATATTCTAGTGCATCCAATGAGAAAAATGTCTTATTAATCTTAGATAACCATAGCTCTCATTGTTCAATCCGTTATAAACTATTGTCGCTCCAATGGGATTGTTATTCTAACACTTCCACCACATTGCTCGCATAAACTCCAACCATTAGACAAAGCAGTTTATGGGCCATTGAAAAAGTTTTATAATGGAGCTATTGACACATGGATGAGAAATCATGTGGGCAACAATTTCAGATTTATGATATTCCAGGAGTGTTAAAAAATGAAATACCAAGGGCAGTGACACCAAATAATATATTAAATGGGTTGTTAGCATGTGGCATATTTCCTTTAAACCCAAATATATTTACACAAGATTATATCTGCTGTAATAATTCAAATGCTAGCTCAAATATTGAATTTGAAAATAATGATGAAAATATTACAGTGACTCAAAATCTTATAGTAACTCAAAATCTTACAGTGACTCAAAATAATGATAGTGATTTATCTATATTATTGAACGAAAATGTTCCAGATGATATTGATGAACCTTATCATGATATGTTACCATCATGCTCAAAAAATTATAATAAAGTATTCAATCCTTCATCTATAATACCTATTCCAAAATTATTCAATATTTCATCGGATAAAATATCTAAAAAAAAGAATTCAGAAATATTAACATCTACACCTTATAAAAAAAAATTATTAACAGAGAAAAAAAAAGATATCAAAAAATAATTGTTTATGTGTAATTTGTAATAAAAACTATAAAAATAGTCGCGAGGGCGATGAATGGCTAAAATGTACAATGTGCCTTGAATGGGCACATTCTAAATGTGCTAATTATGATAATTATTTTACATGTCCTTATTGTATCGATTAGTTTTTAAATAAAAATCATAAATAAATCTTAAATTTGTAATATTTGTTAAATAAAACAATAAATATGTGTCAAATATTATTTTAACCACTTTACCCTAGTGCTTATCCATTTTACCCTGTACCCAGGGTAAAATGGCGAAAATGAGTAGTTTTACATAACTAATCATAGCTCCTAAAATATTATAGAGGGCTACACTTTTTTTTATCTTGTAGAAGAGGGATGGGGCTACACATTGATCTATAATTTGTTGTGTTTGACTCTTGTTTAAAATTTTTATGGTAAATATGCAAAATGCCTATCGTTTTACCCCGGTCTCCCCTATATTATATTTAATAAAGTTTTTTAAATGTAAAGTTGAAATAAAGTTTAATGTCATTTTTTTTATAGAATTTGCTTTAAAAACTAGCCTCAGCTTAAACATACAATATAATTATAATATAATTTTTTTATTTAAAATACTAATAATAGTGTGTATAAAATATTAATGTTGTTAAACGGCTAGTTTTGAGCTGATTTTTAAAAACGGCTAACTTAATATTTTCACCAGAAAAATATTAACTAAGCCTCGAAATTTCGATACTATATGTCTAGACCTTTGCTCCTTTTATGCAAAATTTTCAGGCTTGCATTATATTTTTCTGGATAAATAACTGAGTTAGCCGTTTTTAAAAATCGGCTCAAAACGAGGCGTTTAACAACACTATAAAATATTGACTAGAAAATAATTAAAAAAACAAGTTTTTTTAAACTTCTTATCAAATACAATATTATACAAATTTTTTTATTAAATACTATAATTATAATGCGATTTTTAATTTTCGTGGGAATGTTGCCAATTCATCAAGAATTTTGTTTGTCTTTATAACCAAATCACTGTGGATATTTAACAGAGCTAACCCATTTATCCGAGATTCGGAATTAGTACTTTATAAATATGTTTTTTTTCAACCTTCTTAAGTTGGAAAGTCCTTTCATTCGTACATGTTATAATAGGCAAATATGGTAGGATATAAAACAACTTCAAAATATTAGGAATTTGAGCCAAGGTTTCTTTACACCGATTGAACGCATCAATAGCATGCTCAGGTAAAATAGCTAAACGTATTATCACAATTCGAATTCACTGATTAAATTTATTTCAGATCAATATCATAGGAATAAAATTTTGCTAAATATTTAATTTTGCCAATAGTGGCATTAGAAAACGAAGATGGATCTTTGGGTATTAAAACTTGAAGATTGCTAAAGACTTGTTTTTTATCTGCGATAAAAAAGTATCTAAGAATGGGATGAAAGTGGATATTTTATAATATTCTTCAGTTGAGCCAATATTTATTTTACATCTCAATAATTGCTCAGGTGCTAGACGAGGTTTAATTAGTGTTATATCATAAAATTTAGCCTTCGATTCAACGTCTATATAAATATTATGAAAATATTCATCTACATTCATTCTTATTGTATCTACCTGTTCATATATATTTTCCGCCTAATCAATAACCTGAACCAAATCTAAATTTGGTTTTTGTAAATTTCTACAAAGTAGTGAACTAAAAACAATTTATTGATGCAACAAGCAGCAATGATAAACTCTGATTGATCAATTGAATTCAATAATGAATCGCTTCTGACGACACATTACTTTTTTCATGCTTAGCCTTATTTAACTTTTGTATTTCTATTTCTTCTGTTCTACAAAATGGAAGTAAAAATAAATAATATTTAAAAATTATAGATATTTATTAATAATTAATATTAAAAATACTTATTAATTCTAACTTACTAATAATTTTGAATTTAAATAATAATAAAATATTACCATTTGATTTCAATCTCTTTGAACTTAAAATTTTTCCATTTTATTAATATTTTTGAATAATGTTAATGTACTCATAAGGAAAGTAAATTTTAATAAAATTTATTTATAAAAAATAAGTGTTATGTTGGAAAATTGATATTCAAATATTTGTAAAATTTTGATTGGGGGGGGGGGGGTGGAGGGTAAAATTTTTATTAGCTTAAAATAATATTTATGAAAACAGTCAAATTTGCGATGGGGGGGGGGAATTTCCCCCCTTCCCCCCCATTGGTTACGCGCCTGAACATATATCATCACCCAAATAATCCTGATTGAACTATAAATGGAAATTATCTCCCATTATAATAAATATAATATGCGTATAATTTTCCATTTATAGTGCAGAATAAGTTATCTTTCTCTATGTAATTTTTCCTAGAATTCTGCAAAGTAGACCTGTGGACGTTAAAATATGAAATATCTTTCCTACCCTTCCTTTTTTGCTTGATGGATTATCATAATTGAAAAATGTATTAACAAACATAAAAAGTTTATATTCACTTTCACACCTAATTTTGTGATAAAATAGATAAACATAATTAAATTGTCAGTTAGTGCTGAATATTTAAATTTAATGCATAACCATGCTGGTTAATTTGGACAGGTAGGAAGGGAGATGCATAATTTTAAGTGTAAGACCAAAGCATTATAGTTTTTATTTTATTAAAGTTATCAATAAATAAAACTAGTCAATTTGGCTGGTAGAATAAATAATGTCATTATTTTATTCATATAAATAGCTACCTTTTATTAAGTTAGCAATTAATACAAAGGTTCAATTTAGATAATTGTCTATCACACATCATTATAACTTTTATAAACAAAAAAATATGAAAATCCTCTTAAAGCAAACATATAATCCCTAAAAATTACAATATTAAAATTGAAATCAAAATATTTAAGAAAAATTTAAATTATCATAAAAACCTAATGGACTAGAGATAGATCTAATAAAAATTTCCCAGGGGGTCATTTGGGTAGGCTCGCATCAAACATTTTCGATTTTGCAAGTCTCTTGTAAACATTCTACCAGCTGTTCTTGTAACTTGGCAGTTATTTTTAACTTCATTATAAACAAGGCTCCTTCCACTTCTCATTTGTTGTTCACACCTGATACTTCCAGTCATTCTAGCAAATTTATTTTTCATATCACATTTTTATTTCTAAATAATATTAGTCTATGAGCATACTTTATCCACACTCTGGCTTTTGGATCTCCCACATAACTAGCAACAGGATATCTTTTTATGCTCTTATTGATGAAAACAGCCATTTCCGTTGAATAACCAAACCCCAAGATCATTTCATGCTTGATATTTTCTTAGGGTATTATAACTATAAACTTGATTCAACCTTCTTTCCTGGTTCTGACTTTAAATTTAAGTTGTCATTGAGCAATATCGCCTTCTCTCCCCAAGAGGCAGGCTAGAATGCCATTCCCGACTATTTGACCCAAAATTAATTAATCTACCGAAAACTGAACTCCCTAACTTTTTACACAACTTGTACAATAAAGCCCTTAAGAATCTCACCATTAGCGCAAATTTTTAAATTAAGGTATATATATATATATATCAAGCTACAGGTACCCTGTACATTATTTCTACATAATGAATTAATCATAATCATAGGAGTTCCCGCAAATATTTTTATGCATATTTCTAAAATATTTCCAACATTTTTTGAAGAATAAAAGTGATTATTTTATTTATTTTTTAGGTTCTAAATAGAAGTTTTAAAAAAATCTTGAAAATTTTTCATTTTATGCATTAAAATTACAAATGATTTCTCGAAAAAGATTTCTGAATTTTTGTATTTTGATTAAGAATCTCTATTCTTAATCAAAAAATTGAATATTTTTATCAAACTTCTATTTTTAAATATATTTTTAAAAAATACACCTTAAATGATAAATTTAATTCTATATCATATACAATATATTATATTTTATTCAAATATTGAGAGATTTTATATCGAATGTTTTAATTTTAAGATTATATATTTATTTCTTACATTTAAAACAAAAAAAATATAACAAAATTTGTAAAAAATAAATAACCTTATCAAATATATATTTCATAAGATATTTTCATCAAGATTTTTGTTGGAAATTTATGGAATAACTACCCGAATCAGGATTTTTATTAACTTTGAAATTTTCGGTGGATAAACCAAATGGATTTAATACCATATTTCCCAACTCTTTTAGCTTTCCTAAAAAATAAATATAAAATGCAAAATTAAAGTGTATTCGAGATTTCAAGGTTGAATGTCTTAGTGTTGTTAAACGGCTTCGCCGATTTTTTACTCCAAAATAAATATCACGCAAACCACAAGTTGTTAGTAGATGCCCCCAAAACATAGCTGCCATCTAAGAGCAAATTCATTCAAGCTTGTGTAAAAAATTTATGACTAATGTATTAGGTTTTTAACAAAATGGGCCGTTTAAACATACTAGGATGGCTTGAACTTACAAAATTGGCAAAATTAAGACATCAGGAAATAATCAAAGCAAAAAAAGGGAGTAAAATTCATGTAACATTAGCAATCAAGCCTTAAATAAAACAAAATTCTATAAAATATTTTAGTTTTAAGGTTTTTACCCTATTTTTTCGTACACAAAAAAATGGATATTAAATTAATAATTTACAACAATGATAAATAAGACAGACTGGACTTACCAAACATTTCGGTCTTCAGTTTCTCGTTTTTTTCGTTTATGAGCGGCGGAAGCCTTTGGCAGGCTTGAAGAGCTGGCCCGTTGTATTTATCTATTTCCAGGATTTTCTGATAATCCTTGAGGGCATCTTCCAATCTTTCGCATGATTCGAAGGCTTTGGCCCTTCTGACGTAGGCTTTGACAAATGTAGGGTCCGAATTTAGGGCTTAACAAATCATTAATCAACCGAATGTATTTTTAATTTATTCATGGGGGTTATTAAACTGATTATTATAATTTAAAAAATCGATAGAGAAAAGAACGTAACTGGATTTGTATTACTAATAAGTAGTGATATATGGAGTCATAACACAACAAATTCAACAAGATAAGTCAAACGTCCGCCAGGGACTGAATTTTAAACGTGACGTGTCCCGTCCCGATTATAACGTCGTTGGGTGTCATATCTCCCAAAAAGACCAAATTATTTCTTTATAATTTATTTAAATAAATTTAATTTTAAAAAAGTAAAAAAAAATTTCTTAAAAAATTATACCATCTTTGGAAAAAAGGTACAATTTATTATTTTTTTATAATATTTTCACGCACTTTTAAATTGGAAGTAATTAATGAGATAGATCTTATAGAAATGGATAATTTATTATTTGTTATATATGTATAAAGTTATGAATATATAAAAAATAAAGTATATTATGTTTAAAAATTATATTTTTTTATTAAAAAATTATTGGGACGGAAAACTTAGGTCTGGCAGGGACGATGACGAGTCTCGTTCAATGTATAATGTTGAGTATGGCGTCTTTGGGACGTATCCCATTCTAAAACTGAAGATGTGACGGACGTTTAACCGTCTGACTAGTTCGTTTTCTTAATATCTTGCTCGAGTAAATCCTATCCGACAGTGGCGTAGGCCTATAAAATCCTGGCTACGCCACTGCTATCCGAGCTCTTCAACTTAATATCTTTCTTTAAACTGAAAAATTTTAATATTTAATAATATATATTTTAAATTTTAATTTCCAATAAGCCTATTCAAACGAATCGAATAATAAATTATTCGTTCAGTTCGAATATAAATAATACTTTGTTTATTTGAATAATTTGATTATTCGGAATAATTATTAATGTATTAATACAATTTAATTAGTTGTCATTTTCATTTATGACCTCTGAATATGGCAAGTAATGCAAGTTATATATCTAATGCGTGTGAATGGCTTTCCTTAGTTTGAACAATCTTCTATCAAAAAATCGCATGTTTTTAAAAAATAAGAAAAACTCAATTTGACTTTTACATTAGCTTAGCATTATAGATTAAATTAATTATGCATTTTATCATTAACAAAACTTGATGGCATGCTCTTTGTCATCAGATCATTATATTATTTATTTTTGTTTAAAATTTGATGTAAAATATAAAAAAAATCTGTAACATATTTTTGTGTATAAATTATTTTATTTTATTTTTTAAAAAAAAAGATTTATTGGAGCATGAATAAAAATAGTAAATTTTAGTATCCGCATGAATAATGCCACTATTTGATTTATATTAAAATAGGTCTGATATGCAGAAATTTTAATTTAAATGATGATTTCATAATTTTAAGTTAAAAAAAAATAAATTGTACCTTCATTGCAGTCTAAAATTGATTCTGTATATTGTGCCTAATTATAAAATACATTTGTAACAAAATTGTACCAATAGTAAATATCAGCTGATTGAGTCGATATTTAACATTTCAAAAAAAAAATTGAATTGTCAATATTTTTTAAAAAACCCCAATCAATATCTACACCATTTTTTAAAAATTATTTTATGATTGTAAATATAATTATTTTTTTTAAACACAATTTACTAATGAATTAAAAGGAAGGATAATTCAAATTATTAGTAATGTTTAAAAAAAAAAAATTTATTTTAAGAGTGATTAAAAATTTGATATTTTATTTTATTGGCAACAAGAAAATGGTTCAAAAAATATTGCCCATATTTTAAGAGGTGATTAATTTTGGGGAAATAAAAAAAAACACTTAATCATTCGTGATAATGCATTATATTGCTTTGGCCATGACAAATGAAAATTATTAAAGTCTTTCTGTTTTCCCTATAATAAAGTTAGTTAATTTTTTGCCTACAAAATATTGATTTTTTTATAACATTGGGATGGCAAATAAAACTTAATCTAAATATGTGATTGGTTTATAAATATCAATTTTGTATTTTTTTGTTATTATAATGATATTAGAAATAAACAGTTGAAACCTCATTATAGCAAACTCACTTTATCTAGGCCATTTAACATGTTAAATGATGGCCAAAACCCTTAACATTCCACTCACTTAAATTATAGTGAAATTTTATTGTATAATGTATATATTTTATATTACTTTCTGCATATGGCAAGCTGCCCTGTTTGAATAGTAGATAGAAATTTGTCTGTTGAAAGTAAGAGGGCATATTTTGATGGCATTGGTGTAATTATTTAATGCTTCAGCAATATTTTTATCTGAGTAATGTTTATTGCCTTCATTTTTCAATTCTTCTGCTTTGGCTTTTCTCTCCTTTATATAGTTGGAATAAAATATAAAATAAGTCTATAAAAACATTGATTTAATAATTTTTTGATACAAATTTCAAAGATGCATTGGAACCATTATTAGCCAATATTTTCAATTTTAAGCTATATCAATATGATAATTAACTCTAAGGATTAAAAATATTGGCCCATATTGAGACATAAATTGATACAAAGAAATGAATCAACAAATTTCTAAACTGCTATTAAGTTTAATAAATTTCAGAATTAACTCTTTTACTAAGAATAAACAAAAAAAATTAATAATCACTATTATTAAAATATTTTTATCAACTTAAATTAATTATTACAACATATTTTGGAAAAATAGTGGTATTTGTTTCTTCCAATAAATAATACATTTGGCATCAAATATGAGCCAATATCAGATTGGGTAACAAACATCTTGAATAAATATAGGAATCATCTTTTTAAATATTTTAAAAAAATCTGCAATGACATTTCTATTCTTAAAAAATAAATAACCAAGATACCAAAAAATCTACAAGAATAATATAGTTTTTTAGACACACATAGTTTTTATAATTTTATATGTTACTTCTTTTTAAAAACTTACAGCCAATTCTTCAGGGGACAATAAATTTTCTTCCTTCATTCTTTGTAGTATAATGTCTTCTTTATTTATGTTTCCCTCCTTATAAGTTATGTTATCAGTTTTACCATGATCCTTCTCACAATGATCAAATACGTTTCCTTCAATATTATCTTTTCGATCTGATTTGTCAATTGAACAAGAGGTACTTTTAGGCTTAATTGATGTGTCATTCTTGAATTGGTATAAATTATTTTCATCATTTTCAATGTCATTTGTAATATCGTAAAAATCTTGCATAAATAATATATTTAATATAATAAATATACTATAAATACCATCTTCACTTTCGGATAATATAATATCATTGTTTTCCATTAAGGGCTTTTTCTTTAAAGATTTTTTTCTTCTTTTTTAATGAATGGATGCAAAAATAATGATTTATCGGATGCAAAAATTGTCATATTGTAAATTTTTAAATAAACAAAATAACGACAATAACTTTAAAGTGTATATATATATATTTGATCTTATTTATTGTGATAGCTTAATTATTAAAACAATATATATAATGACCAGGCTCATGAACAGGTTGCAAGATCAAAACTTGTAAATGTGGTAAATTTTATCAATATATTTTTCATAATTTCTAAGTAGACGTGTTATTATAATTATATCTCCGAAATAATTACTCAATTCACAAACATTATTTTAAAATTGTCTATATATTTTACTTTCATAAGTAAAGTTGAAATTTTTGTGTTTAAGATTTAATTGAAATAAAACTCTTAAATTTTTATCTTTTTAATGGTAAACAAGGAAAATTTTGATTATAAAAATATATAATAATACGACGATTTTTATTAACATGATTCTTTATTATATTAATTGTGGAGTCAACAAAATTTTTAGCAACTACTATATTCGTATCTACTATCTTAAGATGCTTATTTAATGGATCAATGGTTGTTAAGGTTTCATAAATTGCATCAATGATACTGTAAAAAAAGACGAAATTACAAAAAATCAAAAAACAGAAATGTAAATGACAAACTAGAGAACTAAATAAAAAGACCTAGGCAATGATCTAAATATAGAAATAATTTATTCAAATCACTAAAATCACAAATATAATAAAATCTTCTTCTTTATTAGTAATTCAACAAAAAAAATTACAATTAATTTCAAAAAAAATATTAAATCATTTTCATAAAAATTTAATAATGATGTAAAAAAAATCACTTTTTTTTAAAAACGATAAAAAAATATAACATTTAAAATGATTGACATTTTAACTATATTTAAAAAAAGTATCATTTATGACATGCCACCCCTTTATGGGCCAATGGCATGTACATAAAAAATATATAAATGCCTATTATTACTAATTTTCCGCTATGTAAAATTTCGCGATATATATATATATACAATCAGAATCCTCAGATGTGAATATCGCGGACTTTGTGGGAGTCATCACGGTAGCAGTAATTGATCCTCCCACAAATCCATGGCATCATCATGTTGTAAGACCGTCGAGGTTGTTGATGTTGACGGAGCGGGCTCATGAAGAGTGCTTATCGCCCTCTGGAGAATGTCCTCTGTCGGTGGGGTTGATGTGATACTAGATCGACTACTGAAATTCCTATTAATTCGCCTCTGTTGGCCGACAGAGCCTAATGAACGGGAGGAAACGACAATTGAACCTGCGTTGGTTCGTCCGGCCTTCGTCTATTATTTCTGGCGGATCTGCCCGTAGAATTGGTATGTAGCTAGGGGTTGGCGAGAATCTCTACCCAAAACGTGACACTGGCTCCGGATATGCCCGTCGCTGTTACATTTGAAGCATCTTCGCTTCCTGGGCCCTCCGGATGTCATAGCATTTTCTTGAAATATAGGGGACTGGATGGTCATCCCTGTATTTTTAGGTATGAGAGTCACTTGTAGGTAACAGGAGCCGAAATCTATCAACTGACTCTTGGTTTGCATGTTGACGATATTTTGCGGTTGATGAATATTCTCAAGAAAATTGTATGCCGGTTAAGAAAATTGATTTATACACAAAAAGATAAGCTTATTCTATAAATATAAATTATTTTTTCTTCTTTTTTTTTTTAAATGTGAAGGTAAAAAAAAATTTTTAGGAAAAAAACTTAAATTAAAAATATAAAAAAACTTTTATGAATATAGATATGAAAAAATTTTCATATATATAGTGTGTATTTGTATAAAAAAAACTTATTATAATATTATTTAAAAAAAACTTATGGTATAGTGCAAACTAGTTGAATCGCATATATGTTTATAAACTTTTCTTATTTCTCACATGTGCCTCAAATATCTCTATGTTATTATCACCAATATCCCTTGGGGTGAGCGTCAAGTAAAACAAAACACAACAAAAGTATTTGTAAAAAAAAATCTAACTCAATCAAGTGAATCCCCTAAGTCAGTATTATTCATTCCTAAATATTAATTACAAATTAGAGGCAACTTCCAATAAAAATAAGTTTGAGGGGAAAAATATACAACAGAAGGGCTGGAAGAAGAAAAATATATCTAACAAAAAATTTTTACCAAATGTTTAAGATTCGCAAAAAAATTAAATTTTTATCAATGTGACTAATCAAACATAACACGACCAACAACAAAAAAAACTTTTCGACTAACACTGAGAACAAAAATTATTTTAATACCCTGAAAAAAAAACTTTCTATTTATTCAATAAAAAATAAAAACAAAACTTTTCTATTCATTAAAAAAAAATGACTTATTGTCCCTATCATCTGGCAGACAAAGAACATTCCTTAACGAACAAAAAGAAAAACCTTTCCAATATCATTAAAATGGTGAAAAACCTTTTAATGAACCCGTCTGAATTGAACTATAAATTGAATCGAAACTGACCATAAAAACTTGTGTACATTGAACAATGTTAAAAAAAATGATCCAATATACGGAACCCTCACCCGATATGAACCCTTAAAAAAAATCGATTATATCTTCTCATATTATTTACCCCTCTTATTTATCCCAATTTTACATGATCGTGATGACGGATCACAGTAACCCCGGTTATTATCAAAATTTCATTTAATTTCGAACCCCGATTTAATACTACCCGACCTCTTTCCCATTTTTTTTTTCGATTGTCAAACAATCTGGTCCAAACTTTCTGGCCCACTAAAAACTTTACCCCTAATTTTACTTCCACTTGATAATCATTAAGACATTCTAACTTGTCTTCGAAAATTATTTCATATTTCTTCATTAAAAGAGATATATTTTCACGCATTTTATATAATTCATGAATACCAATAACAACCATTGGGTTTTCATCAATGCTAATATTGTTTTCAACCAAATTCCGAGGAATTTACACACATATCAGAATTAAGGGTTGAATTATCTTGTTTTACGGTTAAATCAGTCCCTTCTATTTCATGAATATTTTTTCGAGCATTATTAGCAATATTTTTGTTGTTTTTAGTCTCATTTAGGGCCGAACCATTATGTATGGCAAAAATATTCCAATAATTATTGAAAGGACCTAACTGAACAATTCAATCCCACCCCATGATGGTTTCCACATCTTTCTTTACTATCCATAAATCTAGGAAAAATGTGGTTTCATGAAGAATTACTCCCAACTTAGTTTTTCCCAAAACTATTATTTCAGACCCATCAAATTGTCTGACACACATAGATTCTTTTTCAAGTTTACCCCCAGGCCAATACTTATAATAATTTCCACTAGACATTATGGAAATGCTAGCCCCTGTGTTGAACAACATGTTGATGTCCCTTGAATCAACTCTTACAGTAACTCTTGGACAAGGACAAGGTTCGACTAATCTCTCAGTCATTAAAATCTCATATCTTTTAATTGACTGATCAAGATTAATTTCGTTTCCATTTGAACATTAATTCAACTCGGAATTTAGTGGTTCATTAACAATATTCATATATTTTTTTGCAATATAACTGGAATATTTTTCCCATCTGAAAGTATTATCATTCCTTTCATCGGAATATTTAACATACTCTTAGGATATTTCTCCCATTTAAAATCATTAGAATCTTCATTATTTTTATTTTTATCATAAGGATAAAAAAAATTTCGGTTAAAACCACGGCTTTTACGAGAATCATATCTCATTTCAGCATGGTTATTTACTTTATTATTATTTCCACCTCCCGATCTCCTACTTACTATTTACACCTGCAATCATATAGTCAATTTTTGGTACAATTTATGGCTACATGTCCCAGTTTGTTACATTTAAAGCACAAACGGGATATATCATCATTCGATCGTAAAACCTCACATTTATTCGTGTTGGTACCAGAAATTTTCTAACATTAGAATTCTCTAATGTTAATTTCTTTAACGGAAAACCCTCATGAAAATTTTGTACTTTGACCACACAAGTCTCTACCTTGTGGCCCCTATACCCACAGCGGGTACATTTCTCTTCTAAGATTTTCTTATGACCAGAAAAACCATCTTTTTCAACGGAGATATTTTTCCCATTTGACCATGTCGGACCACATATTTGGCCTTTAATTCCTATTCGCAATAACCAATTTATTTATATCTTGCATAATCTTAATCACTTCTTTTATTTCTTTCAATTCTTGGAGGATAACTACAGATCTCTCCACTATATCCAAACGATCATCGTTATTAAATTCCAAAGATTCTACCATTTCTGGTCTGCCGTTCTTGATTTCATTTAAAACCACATTTAAATTACTTTCCAAGACCGAAATTTTTTTCCAACAATTAGCCGACACCGGAGTGTTTATTTTCCAAATTCCATATACCTTGGTCGCAACCAGAGTACATTTTCCAAACAAAAATTTTATTATAATAGATAACCCATATATTGTGATCAATAATAAAATTGTCACTAATGCATTATTTACATCAAATTTATCAACCATTTGATACAAATTTTGATAAGTAATACTAGGATATTCCGAAATTTTATTAAATAAGCTAGGCTCAATATCAAAATTAAACATAAAGCCCATCTCATTATATGGAAAATTTATATTACTTTAAATCGGTCGTGGTAAATAAATAATTTTAGAATATTTAAAAAAATACGTTCTTTTTTCTTTCTTTTTTTAAAACTATTTTTTAAATTAATTAAATTTCTAAAAAATTTAAACAAAAATGTGATTGCGTTGTGTCCTGCGGAGAGATACAAAATATAAAATAAAAATTTTGTTTTTACCTTATAATACCGAATAACCCTGGAATCAAGACTATCCTGGTCACGGCACCAACTGTCAAAAAAAGACTAAATTACAAAAAATCAAAAAACAGAAATGTCAATGACAAACTAGAGAACCAAATAGAAAGACCTAGGCAATGATCTAAATATAGAAATAATTTATTCAAATCACTAAAATCACAAATATAATAAAATCTTCTTCTTATTAGTAATTCAACAAAAAAAATTACAATTAAATTTCAAAAAAAATATTAAATCATTTTCATAAAAATTTAAGATTGACATTTTAACTATATTTAAAAAAAGTATCATTTATGACAGATACAACAAGAGATTAATAGATTAGATTTGCGCTGAATCATGAGTGGTAATCTCCGAGTTACACGTTCTATTATATATTGTTTAAAGAGTTCGATTGGGGTCAATTTAAAAAAAACGGCCCGAATTAAGATTATAGCCAAAATAACATTATATAACAAAGGATTTTGCATATAGCTATGCTTGGACATCTATTTACAAAATCGTGATGCTTACATAATATTATTTTAGCTAAAATCTTAATCGGGCCGTTTAAATCGACCCAAATCGGGATTTTTAACAATACTAAAATGTAAAATAATACTTCATCAATAACTTCAAAATTCATAAATTATACAAGATTTTGTCATCTGATTAGCCCACCTCATCAGGAGCGTACACTCTTAGGGAGTTCAAAAAAATTTTTTTTAATTATTACAAAATTAATGACCTACTTTTTTTAGCTAACATTTCCAAAATGACCTTTGTTTTTAGGTATAAAACAATTTCAAAAATTTTCAGGAGTCTTTTCTAATTTTTCGGGGGTTCGAGTCTATACACCCCCCCCCCACCCCCCTTTGTAACGCCTCTGCATCTCTTGTCTAAATGGGTCTTAAGAGTATGCCCTGTATTTGCAGGATACGTTAAAGGCCTAAAGAAATTATATATTTTTTGCTAAATTGAAAAGATTATAGAAATATTGTTATGCACCAATTATTTACATGATGTAACTTGTGATTGAAACAATGTATATAAAGTACCTTTTATTTATGTCTTGGATTAAAGTTTGTACTCCTCCATTCGACCAGACATAACATTTGAATATACATCTGGCTTATTTAATAGATGCATTAATCTTTAAATCATCATGTTGTTTTAAAATGCTTTCAGCTTTCTAAACCAATCATTCTTATTAAATACTCTTATATTTTTCCATAATAAATATATTAAAAAATTAAACGCAAATTTTCACCTACTGCATCTTTTATCTTATCATCCCCTACAAAAATGTGTCATCTCACTTTTCTTATAATTTGTTGAGATAGATTCCAATACCATTTCTGCCATAATATATGTGACTTCATTTTGAATTTAAAGTGATGTGTATTTAGCATTTTTTAATATTAATTTTATTTAAATTTTTTATCATTTTGTTAGGTATATGAAAACATCGCAAAAAGGTCCTGAAAAATTAATTATATTTTCATCTAAATTGCCAGATTAGTGGAACCAATCGAATAAAAGGCAGTGTTGTTAAACGGCTCGTTTTGAGCCGATTTTTTAAAACGGCTAACTCTATTTTTTAGGCAGAAAAATATTACCTAAGCCTCGAGATTTCGATAATATATGCCTAGACCTTTGTTCCTTCTACGAGCAATATCTTCAGACTTGAGTTATATTATTCTGAATAAAATAGTGAGTTAGCCGTTTTTAAAAATCGGCTAAAAACTAGCCGTTTAACAACACTACTAAAAGGGCTCTTTTGTATGTTGAGAAATTGTATCAAATTAAACAATTTCAAATAATATCGATTACGCTCAATTTCATTTAGATTTAATGGTAAGTAAAAATTTAATAACTAATTTTTTTTTAAAATTTAAAAGCCGGAAATAATTGTAGAGGCCATTTCTGGAGGTCAAAAATATATTCGGAGGTTTAGGGGCCGGAAAAATCTTTTGATGGGGGCTATCTTCTTCAGTAACGACCTTGAAATTTAGATACAAAATTAAATGTTATATTTTCTAAAAATTTGAATTGAATAATAATAAAAATAAATCATTAATTTATTACCAGTATAAATATATTTGCCAAGTGTCACTTACACTGGCATAGTTACGGATTTTCCTGTTTTTTTTTGTAAATATTTTAGCAGTATTTATGGAATATTTCTTAAGAATATATATTAATCAACAACATTTGAATTTTTTTAATGATAATTTATATATTACAAATTTATATATATACTCTTAAAATTCATATTACAAATTCTTTCAGATCACTATTTATTTTATAGTGATTCATTATAGTAGCAATAGATTAATTTTAGCCAAACCGGATTTTTAGACTAAAAATTTTTCAGCTTTGGAGATATGGGCATAGTTTCAAATTTATAATTGATAAATTTAAAGATTATTTAGGTATTAGTAATTGTCAATTTTTAAGTCACTAGTCTTAATAAAACAAGTTTCCTGTTCGAAAATAACCACAAAATTAAAAAATTTTATAAAAATCTCCCCCCCCCTCCCAAATAAATTCCTGACTACACACCTGCTCTGATATATTTCCCCCATGAAAGGTACTATTGAGCCGTATATAGATTGAAATATTTTTAAGATTCTCTTCTGTCAAAATATCTTGATAAAGGAGAATAATTAAATTTCATGATTGAGACTATTTTATATACTAACCTTGGTGGTTAACCGTCAAATTGAAATATACAAAAATATCTCAAAATTGGAACAGTTAGCAGAACAATTTACAAGTATAGTGATTTGATATCTTATATAATTTAAATAAAAAAAATTATTGCTTTTAGTACTTGAATATTTCCTATCTTGATACTAATTTTAGACTATTAAAAGCTTTTTTCTTTATACCCTCTGCCAAACGAATTGAAGCACTTTAAAATGCATACTAATTAATCATTGCGATATTGACTTAAACTTCAGAAGTTGTGTCTTTGGAAGCTTGGCAAAGTTCATGCTGGCTGCGTTTTAATGAGATTTGGATTCATATTAAATATTAAAATACAATGAGATTTTAACACTTTACTTCTATATCTATTAAGCATAAAAGAACACTATAAAGATCCCAAAATCATAAGATCCAAAAAAAATATTCTGAATGAGAATAGACTGTAATTGATTTTTGAGCGATTCAATATTAAAACGTAGACTTCGGCTGACTATGATGATGATTACATAGAGGTCAATAGAAAGAAGGTAATACAAGAACTAAAATGGCAGTATGTATCAATAGATATAAATAAACTTTTTGAATGAATATGATTTTCTGTAGAGCAAAATTGTTACACTTTTTAGCTCGGCATGTGGACTTTCGGAATCTCTAATGTAGAGGTCTCACAGATCAAGAAATTCCACTTTTCTATTTTTTTGGCCCGAGATCTTATTTTATGAATCGTCATAAATAAAAGCGAAGAATAAATGACCTAACTCCCTAAAACCCATAATGATCCCCCCCCCCTCCTTACTTGTTAATAAGCCTGATTTGGGTCAATTTTTAAAAACGGCCAGATACTGATTTTAGCCAAAATAATTTTATGCAAGCCTAGAAATTTGGCAAATAGGTGTCAAACCTTTCTGCCATCTATGAACAAAATCACCAGGTTTACATTATATTATTTAGGTTATAATCTTAATCGGGCCGTTTTTTAATATCGACCCGAAACTGGCTTTTTAACAATATTTCTTGTTCCTAATGTTGTTTTGCATTTCGAAACAAAATTATCTTACCTGAAATTTTAAAATGAATCATTTATAAGATAATGAGCAAAGTATTATTTAATCATCACAATATAATGTAATGTATGTATATAAATATTAATAATATCAATTAAAAAATAAATAAGAATATCACCGCGATTTATGATTTATATAATATTGCATTTGATTTTAGTATCTGATAAAAAAAACATCCCCCGAATAAATAAAATTTAAAAATCATCTTAATCATTGATTCGGTATTAATTTTGGAACCCAACGTTTAAAAAAAAATAAAAATATAATTCATATAAAATATCATCATAATCCTTCACATATATTATAAACGTTTTAAAAAAAATGCATTGTAATATTCATGGTTCCACTAAAAAAAATATTTCTTTATATAACAAAAATCTAAAGATTAGTATTTTTAAAAAAATAAATAAATAAAGGATTTTCTTTATAACAATTCTTGCAACATTATTTATTTTTTTCAAGAAGAGGATTTACACCAAGGCGTTTTGTATTCGTCGCAGTACAAAACCACTTCGATCATTTCGTATGGATATTTGTCGACGTATAGTGTTTCTCTCGATACAACGGTGTAAAGGCCAGGTAAGTTGTTGAGACCAGTCAGGTGATCCCGCTTTTTCGATATCTTAATTTATGGATAAATAATTATAATTGGGTAATATATATATATCGGCTAATTCGACTAGGATGCCTGTCAAAGAAAATCTGTTAATATTAATATGTTTTATTCCATATTAGCCAAATTTTAGCTGCTATCTTTTTAAGAAAAAAAAATCTGAGGACAGAGTGATAGTTTGCTAAATACTTGGTTTAGCCAATTTTTTAGCCGGCTAAAAATATGGTAATTACCCAACAATAATTAAATATGAGATTGATTTGTTTTTTTTTATCAAAGGGTCTGATAATAGAAAAGGTAGACATGCCAAATTCAAATATTTTATAAAATTTTAAGATCCTCGTTTCGTGCCCTAATTGACACTTGATTGATTTTTCTACATATGTGTATCAAATTATTACATCGAAATTTAACCTATATTTATGCGATTTTGATTGCATTTATATTTTAAAGATAGATTATTTACTTAACTTAAAAAAAATAGATGGAACAGTTTTATATGTAATTAATTAATAATAATAATAAAAAAATTGAATAGTTTTATGGTTTGTAACTTTTGTTAGCCATGTTATTTTTTTTAAAAAAATAACGTTATATTTAAAATTTTTACTGAAAAAAAAATGTGATCTGATCTTTATATTAGCATTTAACAGGGCAAAACAATCATAAAATAAATTTTAAATATAAGAAATGTTTTTAAAGAAATTAAGATGAGAAAATAAATTATATTTTCTTATAATATTTTGTAATTAATCAATTATGTATATACAACAGTGGCGTGGCTAGCCTTTACAATCTCAGGAGGCTCAAAAAAAAAATTTCCAATTGCCTGAATTTTTTTTAGACTAATATTTTGAAAATTGACCCTTTTTTTTAGTTTATAATTTCAAAATAATTTTTTAAAGTTATTTTTAAAAAAAAAATGTTCATAATTTTTAAGGGGGTTCGAGCCCTGTATTTACCTCCCATAGTGACACTACTGTATATGTATAGATTGGTGATTTGTTCATTGCAGTTAAAAGTGTCCATACATAGGAGTCAGTTGTATCCACATTTTTTGGTTTTATTTTTATAAATTTTTTATTTCTAATAATATGGTATGTTAACTTAAGTTAATATTGCGATGATTTTTGTTATAATAAAATATTTATTGAAAATTTTATAAAATATATTTATTGTTCAATGACTAGTGAATTAAATTTTAGAAATACCGGTAGAGTGAGGATTCTCAATTGAGTAAATCGTCTGATGAAGAATATATAAAATATGACACTGGTAAATCTAGTATTTCTTATGCTATATTAAAATATTTAGGTGTTATTAAATCAGATTATACGGATATTGAAAGCATTAACTCTGACTCAAGCCAGTCAAATGATAGATCAAGCTGAAGGTATGCCACATATCGGGGCTTGAAGGAATTTTGTTCTACGCATGGTTGTCGCAGTCCCATTGCACTAAAATTTTAAGTTATGCTTTGATAATTGGTTCTCAAACAGGTTATATTAGCCCAAAGGTGGGTACAATGTGTATAGGGCAAATCGTCTCAAAAATTGCGTTTGCCAACATATCAAGAATTTTAAAAAAGGGAAGAGGATTTGTTGAAAAAAAAGATAATCAACGGAGTCGATTTATCTGTTATCAAATTGTTTGACAATCCTTCCGTTTGTCTAATAAGCAGCTTTATAGGGATCCACCCAATATCTGCCATGATACGATTCGATCGAGAAAAAAAAAGGAAAGCATTAATGTGAAATGTCCTGCCATTGTTAAAAATTACAATAAAAACATGAACTGAGTGGTTCTTATATATTCCCTGCTAGCATTATATAAAATTCATATGTCCCGAAAATGGTATCATCGAGTTGCATTTCATATATTTGATATGATAATTGCTAATGGATGGCTATTATATCGGAGGGATTTTAACCTGTTACAAATTCCTAGGAAGGAGCAGGAATCACTCCTATCTTTTAAAATATCAGTCGCAGATGTCTTGTGTAAAGGAAATAAAGGTACTGACTGGTTCAGCTTCGAGTAATAAACGAATATCGGTGAAATCCGGATAAAAAAGTGTAAAAGAGGTACAGCGCAGAGTTTGCCAAATTTGCATTTTGGCCCAATTATGACAAAAGGTCAGGTGTAAATTACCAGGATGTAAGATATTACGAAAGTAGAGTGAAACAAATTCGGGGTATCATTACGTTTCCTCATCAAATAATTGTTTTACTATAATTCATAAAAACTGGTTTTTTTTGTCTTTGTATAAATCATTTTTATACAATTTGTAATTTAAGAGAATAAAATAAACCTTATATATGCGTTGTATATTTTAGTTAATATACTCCAAAAAACTTAGAAATATTGAAAAAATTCGGGGAAAAAATTATTATCTTCTTTAGATATATATATATATATAATCAAAAGAATGAAAATTTTCGCTTAATTGGTATAGCGTGCAATAGTGGGTTTTAAATATATATTTTGATTAAGATTTCGTCCTTAATAAATCTTCTTTCTTTTTTTTAAATCGGACATGGGTCATATCTAAAACGGCTAGAAAATTTTTTATTTGGAAGGTCTTACTTACACAATCAATTTAATATACAACATATTTTTTTGGAGAACCATCTGGCATTACAATATGGGTTCCAAATAATCATTTTTTGTGTATAATATTTTCGGATAGGTTACATTTAATTCCTCCAGTATATTTTAAACAGTTTATATTTTTTGAAAAATTATTCATAAATTTTTCAATTAAATTTTTTTTTTTAATTTAATTAATTAGTCTGGTTATTAAATTTATAAGGATAAATGACGTAAATTAAGTGTTAAGTCAAGATTTTATTTGTATACTTCGTATTGCTTAGAGGACATGCGCATATCCCTTGGTCTAGCATTTTTGTCGTGGTTATGTAAAAATGTTTTTTTGCCAGTCGTTATATTTTGCGGGTTAAGTACCTGTGGTATGAGAGAAAAAAATTTAACTTAAGTAGATGATGTTCCTATCCACATATTTTTCATCTCCAACATTTTCCTATATTCGTTCGAAACCGATCTGATACCCTATACTGATATTTGTAATGCAAATTTTTTAAATACTACTACAATTATGACCAGAGCTAAAAAATCAATTTATATTATAGAATAGATAGTTGGTATTAATATTAAAATAGTACATATAAAATTATAATATTATCAATAAAAATAGCAAAAATCTACGATTGGACTATGTATAATCCCCTGCCGTATTGAAGAGAGACTCAGGCGCTCATTATTCACGTGTAAATTTTGATAGTTAGATTCTCAGCATTGACTCGCCGATAGTCAAGGAAAATCACTAGGGATATATTATCAATATTATTGTTTACTAGTTATCTAAATAAAAACATGGATAAGATATTGTTAAAATAATGGGTTTGACAAGAAAACCCCAACTTTTGGTTAGGTTTAAAAAATAAACCAGATCACGCTAAACCAAATGGGTAGATCGATGTATTAATTCAACCCGACCAAGCAATTTAACAACATTCGATTCAATAAAAAATTTACTGAAATATATGTTATTAGTCATTACCGCCTAGGTGCAAAAATTCTTTTAAATATTCATTTCTTTCAAGTATGACAGGCCTACATTACTATCTTCAGTATCCCCTATTTTATAGTTATTTTAATTCTCCTTGATTTTTTAGTTTATAGATATCCCACCCTCATAAATCAAATTTACATTTCATTGAATTATGTGAAGCATTGTCATTTTTCTTATTATCTAAATTATCAATAAGATTTAATACTATTTTTTTTAAAAATATTATTTGGAGAATCTTTACTGAGAGTTCGAAGTTGAGCATTTATATCATCTTTAATGGCTTACACGCAATCATGAGATTTTCAATGTAAGAAATGTTTTTTAGGTAAAAGAAAAAATCCTTAAAAGGGGAATCAAGTAATGTAACTATATAATAATTTTCCTCGTCATAAATTTCAAAATTGCCCAGGGGAATAAAAAAACCAAAACATATTTTATCATTCGTGATTCATTCCTGTTTTGCCCATAGCTGGCAATTGGTTGCATAAGCAGCAATTTTATCTTTTGTCACAGAAATCAATCATTTACATACTTGTGCGGGCAATAAAAATATTAAACCTAACTCAGCACATATTATTCCAGGGTGTGCTGACTATTGAGTCTTATATGCACGAACTATGGATAGAACAAAGGGAGGTACAGCTGATTCATTATCGATAATCTCAATTTGGAAAATTTTATCATTATATGAATGGGAATTAGGAGAAAAGGGTAATTAATGTTCAGGAACCAATTCACAGGGTAAACAAAAGAAATAAGTGCCGAATTATGTTCAGCTAGCAATGTTATACCTTTTCGTTGAAATTCTGAAAAGTGGAATTAAAGATTAATGGGAACACGGATAGAGGTGTGGTAGACCATGAAAAATACGATAAATAATCAATTGAGAACCCGATATTTTGATATTTATGCTGACAAAAATTATCTTATAGCAACATTACTTGATCCTCGTTATAAGGATTTCTTTTTACCCAAAAACATTTCATATATTTAAAATTTCAGGAATGCATATAAATAAACCTTTTATTAAAGATGATAATACTGTTAACTTCCAAATCCCAATAAAGATTCGCCAGGTTTTATATTTTTTTAAAAAAATAAATTTCGTATCGATAACTTAGGTAATGACAATGAGAAAAATAATGTTTAGCATAACATTAAAAAAATGTAAATTTAATTTAAGGGATGCGCATAAATTAAAAAATCAAAGAGTAACAAGATAAAAATAAAATAATTGAAAGTAATATAGATGACCTGCCATACTTGAAAGAAATCAAGTAATATTTAAAAGAATCTATATCTAGACTGTAATAACATTTTTTTCAAATTTTTTCTAGTGTTGCAATTGAGTTATGGTTGACTCATTTGTTAGGGTGGTATCTCTGATTATTTTTCAAAACTAACAAAAGGTTGGCTTAGTGTTGTTAAACGGCTCATTTTGAGCTGATTTTTTAAAACGGCTAACTCGATATTTTAGCCAGAAAAATATTGCCTAAGTCTCAAGATTTCGATAATATATGCCTAGACCTTTGTTCCTTCTATGAGCAAAATATTGAGGCTTGCGTAATATTTTTCTGGACGAAATATTGAGTTAGCCGTTTTTAAAAATCGGCTCAAAACGAGCCATTTAACAACACTAGTTGGGCTTGTATGAAACACACTATTTTAAAAATGCTAATTTAATATCTATGTTTATTTAGATAACTCTAATAACAATGATTGATATTATATCCCATGTGGATCCACTTGAATATTGGCAAATTTTTGCTAGAAAATATCAAACTTTGTAAAAACTTACATGTAAGTATTTGACATCTTCCGCAACAAGTCCCATCTGAGTCTGTCTTCAGTAGGGCAGGGGATATTAATAGTCCACATCGTATAAGTTAATTGCTAGAAAACCTAGAAAGTCACATATTTATTTTTAAAAATCTAAAAATAATTATATATATATAAAATATTAAATATGACTATTTTGTAGGGGTGTACCGATACCCACTTTTTGGAGGCCAATTCAATGTTGCAAAATCTAGTAGGCAATATTTTTTTGGCTAAAATTTAGACTTTTTAACAATTGTCTCAAGTGGAGATATTTTGTATCACTACATACATCTACTCATCTTTAATACTTTTTCATCTATAATTTAACTATACCATAACTTAAGTCATTTAAATATATTATAATGATCAGTTAGTTTTATTAATGAATCAAAATATTTTTATTGATAAATCACTCATTCATATATTAACATTAATCCATATACATAAAAGGTAATAAACAAATATATTATGAAATTTGAGATAAATTTTTTTTTAAATTAAGACGTCATTTTATCGGATCGTTTTATTATATAGCCCGATAAAATATTTTTTAAAAAAGGTGAAATATCAGTGCATCCCTACTATATTGATACTATTTAATAATATGTATACATTATTGAATATATTTTTTTGATAACTATTATAATAATTATCATTTTTTAACTTTACTTTTAAATTGTGGAAATAAAAATTTTAAAATAAAAAATTCAACTTTTTATAATAAATAAGAATTTTTTTTAAATTACATTTGGTTCAAGGGTAGTTGATCGGTTTTAAACAACTATCCGAAAATGTGGGATTCATGAAAAATATGTGGTTAGGCAATTCAGAGACAGAACGCTTTTTGTTTTAAACAGAAGTACAAAGAGAAATATCGTATATATATATCAGAGACCTGCAGAGGCACCATTTGCACGGCCCGGCCCGGATTTAAAAATTAAAGGCCCGGCCCGGATATTTTTTTAAAAAAAAATTTCAGGCCCGGCCCGGATAATTTAACTCGGAATTTTTTAAAATTATATTCGACCTGGTATATACAAAAATTCACCTATGAGGTATTTTACCATATTTTTCAGCGAGTATTATCGCTTATTATTTAAAAAATACATGAAAAAAGCTAATATTTTGAGAATATTATATTGAATTTATAAAAATTATAAAACTGTTATTTATAAAAATGGATATTTTGAGCATATACTATATTTTTTGCATTTATAAAAATAAAACTAATATTCATAAAAATGGTAATAATATTTTGAGCATATACTATATTTTATATTGCATTTAAAAAAATAAAACTAATATTTAATTTATAAAAATGGAAAATATTTTGAGAATATTATATATTTTATTTAATTTACTATTTAATTTATAAAATAAAAATAAATCGCTATTTAAAAAAATGCATGTATAATAAATAGTATTTCGAAAAATCTAATTGCACAATATTAATATAATTTATCTTATATATTACATTTATAGGTTGGTTTTTCAGGTGTAAAAATAAATTATTAATTTTCATGGATTTACCATCACATTTATGTCTTTTTAGATGTGATGTACCATGTTTATAATTATAAGATAATATACTTGAACAATTCTTACATTGTACGTAGCCAATGTTTTTTTTTATTTTCATCTATGATGATGTTAAATTTAGCCCATATTTCAGATTTTAAATTATTATTTGTATTTCTAAAAGAATAAATATTATTTTTAATTTTATTAATTATATCATTAGTATTTTGTGCCATAATATTCCTTTATTTGATTGTTTTGGTAAATATTCTAAAAATTTAGATATGAATTATAAAAAATATAATATTAATACTTGAATATTAGGGCTTATTTAAGATATTCCTTTATTTAATTGTTTTGATAAAATATGTTGTAAAAATTTAGATATGAATTATAAAAAAATATATTAATACTTTGAATAAATTTGCAGGAAATTAATAATTAGATTGATCTGTGGGTGTTAGGTGTGTTAACCATCACCCAATATTATATTAATCATAACTATAATATAATATAATCTTATAATTATTAACACATAATGTAAAATTTTTTATAAAAAATATTAAGGCCCGGCCCGGGTTTAACAATCTTAAAAAATTTAAAATATGGTCCGGCCCTGGCCGGGCCGGGTATAGGGCTGGGCCGGGCTTAGGGCCGGGCCTGCAGGTCTCTGATATATATATATATAATTGTTTCAATAAAGTGATAGATAATTTAAAATTAAATTCTGTGATTTATTCTTATAGAGGAACTATTTTAAATTTTTTAAATTATTTTAAGTAATCTAAAACATTAACAAACAAATGATATTTTGTCAACTAAAATTCTATTAACCAAAATCGACCTCAGGAGAAAAAAAAATTTATTTAGTAAATACATTCAATTCAACATATCAAAATCTCCCAAATACTTTTTGTATAACTATGTTTAAAGAGTAACCCACAATGTTGGACAATAAAATATAAATAAATTTAATAAATTTATTTTATTCCATTTTATAAAATAAGGAGATGATTATTTCAATACAAGGATTAATATCTGGACAAGAAGTCATGAAATTGATAAGATCTAATTTGCATAAACCAATAAAGATGGTAGTAGTGTTGCTAAAAAGCCTGATTTGGGTCAATTTTAAAAAACAGCCTGATTAAATTTTAACAAAATATATAAACCTGAGCTCATAGATAGCAGAAATATTTGGACAACTATTTGCCAATTGATGAGGCTTACATAATATTATTTTGGCTAAAATCTTAATCAGGCCATTTTTTAAATAGACCCAAATCAGGTTTTTAATGACAATATTTGGTATATCAAAATATAAAATAATAATTTTTATAATTTAAAATAAAGATAGAAAAACAACAAATTAATGTAAGAGTTTATGAAAAAAATAATATTAAAAGTAAATTTTTTATATAAAAATATAAAAAATATATATATCTTTTGTGGATTCATTTAAAGATAAAATATTATTTATGCAAATATATCTTATTTAAATATTTCAAAAAATATATAGTGTAATTTATAAAAGGATATTTTATCAGATACAAGCATTGGTGTCCTTCCAAACTTTGCATGTCTTATGATGTAAATAAAAATGTAAATAACATAATTATATGGAAAACCAAAATCATTTTTAGTAAAATGGATAGTTTTGCCATATGATCATAACAAATGAATAGCATTTTTACAATTAAAGTTTATATAATAAAAAATTAAGTACTTTTATATTTTTTTCCTTTAATCTAATATAAAATTCATCATCTTCAAGACCCCATCCCCAATATCTATTGGACATGCCATTTACCTATAGATTAGGAAACAATAAAAATATAATTTTAAAATATAACTTGTTGATATAGAATGTGTGATATTAATAATATTCCCCCAATAAATGTTGGATAATTATATCTTGGATGTATTCCACTGGGAGTTAAATGTAAAACTTCACTGGGAGAAGGATAAGAATAATTAATAGCCTGATTTAATGGTAACAAATCTATATCATGCATTGCCAAATAATCAAAGTTTTCTAACTTACTTAAGGCAAATCCAATATTTATTAATGTAGCCCTGTTAAACCTGCATATTTTTTTAAAGTGAGAAAAAAAAATAGAAAAATAATACCTATAGGAATCAATTTGATTCACAATGAATATTTTGAAATCCAAATTTTTTGATAATAAAAACTTAGACATGTGAGGTACAAACATATTTAATTCTTCTAATCGGTCTCTGTAAGGAACAACAATTGCTAGCCTATGCCCATTTTTAGTATATGATTTGTCAAATTTGTAGATAAAATTCTCTTTAGTATAATTTTGTGCAAAATCATTCTAATATTTGTAAATATGTAAAGTAACTATGTATATTTTTACCTGTAGCTTATTTATGGATATAATAAATATTACAAAAAAAAAACCATATGTTGCTAGCAATTTTATTTTTCTTAATTTTCGCATAAAATTTTAAAAATCGTGTTTACGCATGGATTTGCCTAAAAGTCATTTGATCGAAACTTTAATTAAGAGTGGCAATTATTATATTATTTTATTATATAAATATGAAAATTAATTTTAGAAGTCTAAATTAATATTATTGTGGGTATCAGATTCAGAATCTGGTTTCTATATAAACCAAAATAGAGATTTTAAAATTTTCTAAAAATCTATTTTATTGTAATGACGAGCCCTAAACAGGTGCGCCACTTTTCATTGCAAGGTTTTAATATGACGGAAAGTTTAGAGTATAGCACATTTGAAGAGTTGTGCAAATTTGTCACACCTATAGCTCACCCGTTAGCTACTGAAAAAGTTAATACCCGTATTTTAAAACTTGTTAAAAAAGGTATTAAACATTATTCATTATGTATTATAATATATCTGAAAAGCTTATAAAATGAAGACATTAAAAATTGGAATCAAAGCAGTTCAAAAAGCTATAAGAAAAGGAGAACGAGGGTATGAATTTGTTTAATAAATTTAATATTTTTTATAAGTATTATAATATTAGCTGGGGATACAACTCCCATTGACATAATATCCCATATGCCTATTTTATGTGAAGATAAAGAATTGCCTTATATATTTACTCCTTCAAAGAATGTTATTATTATACATATATATTATATAATATATACTTTAGGAATTAGGTGCATCATTTGGCAGTAAGAGATCCACCTGTGCAGTCTTGATAAATATGGATTCAAAATATGCAAAGCTATATGAAAAAATTGCATTAAATATTAAAAAAATACCAATGCCTGAATAATTTTTTGATTCTTCTATGTAATAAAATCAATATAAATACTTAATGCAAATAAATTTTATGATTATTAATTTTTTTTAAATATTATATATCCTTTTATCCCTGCAATATTTTAAATTAATTTCAAATATTTTCTAAAAATCAAAAGCAGTAAGTGCTAAACCCTCTAGTGTTGTTGGACAACAGAGCTACACTAGATTTCCTCATTTCCACCAAAATGGATATTAAATAAAGGGGAATGAGGAGCCCTTTACCTATTTGTAAGCAATCCACACTTAATAATAGTCTAAAGACTATTATTTAATAAACTTCTGTTGGGTGATTAAAAAGGGTTTGAGCAAAGATATAGGCTACAAGGGCTATGATTTTAGATTGCTATATATATCTGTTAGATAAGTTAATAAACTATTGGTTCAAAATACTGTAAAAATAACTATTCACCCTATTGATGTTAATAATATGAATAAATTGGAAGATTGTTGTCATAGTGAAGCTGAATTTATGTAAAATAAATTTTTGATAACATCTTTTAGAATCAGTGATGAAGTGTCAAGTTTACTACTAGGGAAGCAATCAAAAAAATATTTTTCTTTTAGTCAAACTCAAACATAATTAAGATTTATAAATAAGTGGTATTTGTCTTTGTTTTTGAGTAAAATGAACAAGTACTGCATTATAAAAGTTATCGCTAGATTTTAAATTTTTTAATAATTTATTTTCAATCGAAATCAAAGATAGATTTGATAATCGATTTTAGCACATCCTGTTTCTGCAATACGATTTGATCTTTAGATGAAAAACTCCGTTCTGCACTCTCTGTTGTTAAATTCAAAGTTAAGATGAATTTACATAATTTAAAAAACTCTTTAAAACTTTTCATCAAATCGGTGCGTATAAAAATTCAAGTATTTCATTAACATTCTTTTTCTTTCTAAATTAAACATCTGGAAACACTACCTTTAATTCGGTTTCCAGCTTGTGTAAGTCGAAAAATGAGAACAAGTGTCGTTTAAATTATCTAAAAAATATTTTGGGAAATTTTGATTATTTGAAATTTACTAATATCTAACAATTCGACGAATTTCATATTTTTTGGTGTAAGACATATGAAATAGAATTAATTAAATCATTTTGAATATTGCTTGATAGTTCAATAAAAACTGCACTATTTGTAAATGATGTTTAAATAGTTAATTTTCTTCCGCGAGCAAATAAATTAATTCAATAGAATTTCCTCTATTTACTGAATTAGAAGATTCATCCTCACCACGGAATACGAGCTCCTGAATTCCAAGAATATTTTCAATATTTATCTATTTGATTTGACTTTAGAATTATGCTGTTCGATTGATATTGCGCATCGAATCTATCATATTTTCAATACGATTTTACCCAAATATTTTTAATTGAATCATCGACTGCAAATGAGAGATTGATTCTTTGCCGTTTAACTGCCTTTGAAAATTATTCATATCCGAAAATCCTTTATCATTCCAAACATATTTTTCCTTTGGGAATAATAGACATGACCAACAATATAGAGAATTAGAAAATTCACATCCAGTCAATTCATATTTATCGATAGAATAATTACGGATGCAAGTTTTGATTTCTTTTTTTAAGATTTGTAAAATTGGTTTTGGTCTTCCTTTTCAATAATCAATTTTTTCGCATCAATTCTTGAGCTAAATGATAATGTTAATAAATTTTCAATAATACTACAATTATTAAATTATTAAGGATTTTAAAAACGAAAATTTATTATTTAAAAAAGTAAGGAAAAAAATATTAAATAAAAAAAATTGTTTCTCTTTTATTTATTAAAAAAATAATTATTTTTTTATTTGCTTCCCCAATGCTTATTTTTTAATGGTTAAATTGCACAATACCATAACATGATTTTCTCTTTATTTATTAAAAAAAATAAGCAATATTAAATTTGCTTCCCTCATGTATATTTATTTTAACGTAGTAAAAATAATAGTAATTTTAACGTAGTAAAAAGTACTTTTTTAATGTAGTAAAAATAATAGTATTTCTTAATTTAGTAAAAATAATATTAATTTTATAACGTTATAAAAATTATATTAATCTTTTTAACGTTATAAAAATTATAAACGTTATAAAAATTATATTAATCTTTTTAACGAAGTCAGTTTAGTTTATTTAGCATAGTACAAAGATTATATTAAGTTTATTTAAAAATTTTGTAATACATAAAGTTATTCTTGTTGTTTTGAGTTTTTCCAATGAAAAAATTATGTTTCCACCCAGGATCAAACTGAGGACTTAGTGGGATACCAATTTCTTAGAGGATTGACCATACACCTATGATGTGGCATATGGATTAATGATAGTATACAGATGCTT
This sequence comes from Gordionus sp. m RMFG-2023, assembly GCF_954871325.1. Taxonomy (NCBI): domain Eukaryota; kingdom Metazoa; phylum Nematomorpha; class Gordioida; order Chordodea; family Parachordodidae; genus Gordionus; species Gordionus sp. m RMFG-2023. The sequence continues at coordinate 9,920,656 of NC_088777.1, forward strand.
TTATTGTTATTATATTTTTGTCTAGAAAAAACAATAAAATTATTGTATTTACTTCACAATACATTACAATATAAAATAATTATTTATAAATTCTAAATATTGTCTGATAATAATATCATGGTCAAACATAACTTTGGTCTCAAATTTGATTACAATTATGTGTAATATCTAGGACTAGTAATTCAAAATCACTATTTGAGACGATTTTTAGAAAAGCTGCAATATTTTAAGCCTCTATTTTTTGCTAGATGTCCAAAACTTTGAGCTCTTTGAGAAAAATCTATTTCAAAAATTTTCTAAAATCATTAAAAATCAATTGTTTTCTTATTTGTAAAGAATTTTATTGAAAATTTTAATTCAAACAATAAAATCAGGATAATTTGATTTTCTTATAAATTCTATAGTGAAATTCCATCATTCATTTTATCTGTCTATAATTTTTAGAACTGGTGCATCCTAAAGACGCTATGCTTTGGACCGAAATTTGCCCAAATTTTTTATTAAATTGCGGAAATTTTTCTTACAGAAAAGCTAGGCGAAGTTTTATAAATAAGATCTTTATTTAGTAATCTATTAAGATATATTAATTTTATCTTTATTTTCTAATTAAAAAAATAGATAATTTTAACAGTATAAATAATGTTATATATGATTAATAAGTAGTTTTTATTTATAATAATATTTTATTTTAAATCTTGAATTAAAAAATTATTTTCATTATTGAGAAATTTATAAAATTGGTGGCATATATTAATATTTTATAGTTTGGGTTCAAATGTTTTCAGTGCAAACCTATTTCTTCTTTCTCCAGGCAGTCCTTATCAGGTTAAATTAAGTTCTAATAAGGCATTTGAGTGGGTTGTGCTAAATTAATTACCTGCAAGGTCCGATCAACCATCGCCCCCCCCCCGAGTCCGAATTTACTTTGGTTTTAGGTGAGCCTCATTTTTGAAAATAATTTTGGTTCAGGCTAAAACAAAAATTTTTTGGCCGGACCTAATGATATTTAACCCTGATACGGATCTTTAAGGAAAATACATGTTTGTAGTGTTTTTTAAGCTTGGACATTTATTGTTATTACGAAAAAAATCAATTCATTTTTCCTCTACTTTAAGACAATTCATTTCAAAGTATTCCGGTATATAAATCTCTTCGAACAAAATGTTTTTAGATATTTTGAACTTTTTTAATAGTAAAATTTATTAATTTATGGTTTTTGAAAAAGCATTTTAAACGGCTCGATTCGAATTATTTTTAAAAGCGAAGCGCCTAACTAAATATTTTATCGAAAAATATTACACGTCTTGAGATTTTGCTCATAGGTCACAAAGGTTTAGAAACGAAATCACAAGGTTTAGGTAAAATTTTTCTGGCTAAAGTATTGAGATAGCCATTTTTAAAAAATCATGCCATTTAACAACACTAATAAAAAGAATTAGTAATTGATTGTAAATATTGTTAAATTATTTTTATAAAAATATTAACCTCGCTTAAAAGCAATCGCATAATGTTAAATTATAAGCGAATTTTTAGAACTCAACTCGTATTGACATTATGTAGTAATCTCCCTACATGTGAAACCATACCTAAATATGGTTCCATGGTACCATTTATTACGATTGGATTATAGCAAATTCATTATCACCAAGACAATATTGCGAAACATATCGCGAAGATATTATAGTGACTGTAAATTATCGTGTTACTTATTTTGAGATTTTTCTAATAACTATTAATTATAGATATTAAAATTAATTTATTATTTCACAAGTTCAATTAACTCGAAAATTACATCGATATCATCAATAAAAGTTGGGAGATTAAAACACCATTTTTGTAAAAAAAAAAATTTCCATAACCTATTAAAACTGTTTTTTTTTCAATTTTAGTCTTTTATATTAGCTATATCTTAAAAAATGTAGAACTATATATTATACAATGTTCTTCTGAACACTTTATAAAAAGTATTTTTCCCTTTCCACGTCTTCCTCTTTCCCATATAAATGGTATGATAAAACATTTGATGTTGGCTTCTGAAGGAGGAACATTTTATTTAAAAAAATTTTAAGTTTTAAATATATTTCAAGTTCTTATTTGTCAAATGGTTCATTTTTAGATTACAGGATAGGAAGGAAAAGAAGGAAGATCGTCATAATTTGATAGGAGTGGAAGCTAGGAATATATTATGGGTTTTCTAAGATTAATTTCATAGTTAATATTTTTTTAACTAAGAAACGAAGATGATGCACTCCTGATTGAGCATAATTTGTGTCAATAATGATTTAAGATTTTTTATTATTTAGGCATGTTTTGAGAATGGTATTGCTATTGGTTTAACATCAAATTGTTAATAAATTCAAAGAATAAAAAATGATTTCAATTAAATAGATATGTATTTTTCAATATATATTGGAATTAAACTATGTAGAGAACTGAACCTAGATATTTTCTCTGATTCCTTTTTAAATGTTAATTCTGAAAAAGATAAGTAAATGAAAAATTATCTTTGGCCTTCAATTATTTGATTATCTAGCGAATAATCTTTAAATTTTTTAGCATATATTATATACGAAATAAAGTTGCCAAATGCATTACAGACAATGCAAGAAATTATATAAAAGCTTCCAGGTAAAAAAATTATAATATATTTATAAAAATGTATTAGAGTATATAAACATGGAGAGGAATCGGATGATAAAATATTCCTCTGCCATTATTTGATCTATTTGAAAATCAAAATACTAATGTTAGTATTGTATACTAACCTAAGAATCATTTCTATAGAGCACCCACTTTAAATATCATATGTCGATTTTAAAACCATATCAAAAATTACATTTTTGAAGTGTAAGCTATTGTGGTAGCAGCCATTTTTAAAGAAAACATGGGAAGATATCTGATTAAAATGTTTATTACAAGATGAAACTCTTTTTATAAATCCGTGTAATAGATAGTTTAATTAAGGAGAATTGCCAAAAATTTGATGAATCTTTTGACAAATCTGAATTATAGTGATTTTCAGATAACGACAAGTTTTTCACGATTGAATATTATTTAGATTGAATATTTTATGGTTCTTAATTAATAAATATGATATGTATATATCAGTGGCGTCGTTATGGGGGGAGGGGAGCGCAGGGGCTCGAGCCCCCTGAAAAATTTGAATAGCGTTCTGAAGCAAAAAAATTTTTTTACTGACTCCTTAATATCCCTTTGAACTAAAAATAAATTTTTTTGATAGCCTCTCGAATTATTTCTTTTATAATTCCATTAAGTAATATATAGATTTAATTTTATTATTTAGAAATTAATAAGACTATTTAAATTTTCATTAAATGAATACTAATATAATTATTAGATTAGATTAATACATATAAATTATATTTTCACTTCAACTTGCAATCGAATTCTGTATTAAAAATATAATATCAATAACTCACTAAGTATTAATTTAGCTTTAACAGAAGTTTAATTGACTTGTATTTTTTAAATTATAATATTACGTTAATTAAATAAATATAATCATATTATTTGAAAATTAACAAATTTAATATTGTAAATAGCCGAGTTCAAGATGACTAATCAACTGTATATTTATCTTTAAATTTAATTATCTACCTATTCCTAAAAATATTTTCAAGGTTCAAATAAGTTTAAGAGATTTCTTTATAAAGAGTAAATAAATAGAGATATAGTTTATAATCCTCTATTATACACAATTGGTTATATAATATTAGATAAAATGTCACTTTCATAGACGTATTTGACAGTTATATAATATATTACAGTTAATATTATAATAAATCTTACTAATAAATGGTTTTGATAATAAATATGGTAACAATTTGCATTCAAGTATTTAACTCCATCTATTTAGTTATATAATAATTTTAAAAATTAAACATTTTATTATTCATCATGCAATAGATATAATAAATTATATCTTTTCTTCTCTTTTTTTACGTGTTTTTAGGAAAACTATTTTTTTTCTTTTTCGAAAAACAGTTTTGAGTTAAAATTTTAATACAAGTATATTTTTGATATTATTACAAACTACTATTATTTTAAGATATAATATACAGGTGGTGCGACAATATATAAAATCTTAATTTTTCATCATACCATTCTGGTCCTTATTTTATAGTTAGAAAATGTTTCATTTCTAATATGGCATTGCTGTTAAATAACTCCAAGCTTCAATTTATTTGCATAATTATATCTTCCAAAGATTTTTAGTGTTTATATTTTATTATTTTATCCAACATATTAAATTCTGATATAAGTTTACATCGTGAGTGTCATGGCTATTACTGCAAATTAACCGTATCTATTATTTGTGTTGCTATGTAATATAAGATTATTACAACAACGGCTGAGAGCATATGATTGCATATTTTAGTTAATGTGTAGTCGTTTATATATCATTTAAAATGGAAGATAATTTTTTAGAAATTTAGTAACTCACTATAATTTTCTCGATTACTTATAGCTTCCATCATGTAATCTAAAAGGAAGCTCTAACCACCATATAGTTTTATGATTTGGATTGGTCGTTTATACTCTCTTCTTCAAAAATTTTTGATTTGGCATAGGCCTATAAAATTTTCCTTATTAGTTTATTCTATAAAAAATATGGTAACAAAGAGTTATATTAGTTTGATAACCTTTTGTCAATGTAAGTTGCTAAGAATTATATTATTGCATTATATGGTTTTTTAAAATCATTATCAATAGAGGCATATGTATGAATTAATTAATTTTTTTATCACTTGTAATTCTTTAGACGCAAATTTTTTTTATATCAGCAATCGAAAATACTTTATACTGTAATAAATAGATTTTGTATTAAAAAATATTATTTTAGAAATATCTTGTATTATTTATTATTTATATGCCAGTTTATTTTGTATGCATAATACAATAAATGACAAAATATGAAATTCAGAATAATTGTTCAGAGTTAACAAATTTTTAAAAAGTATAATATATTTATATAAAACCCAGCCAATTGGGGGGTGTAGAGGGCGATGCCCCCCATATTTTTTTTTAGTTGCCCCCCCCCCCCGATATTGTAAAGGCTAGCGACGCCCCATCGGTTATGGAACCGATTACTACAACTTTTTCAATTTTAGAGAGCGAAGAAAAAATGCATTTGGGATATCTCACTCCCCATGATATTTATTATTAACAATTAAATAAATGATTTCAAGTTTTGTAAGGCGCTTATTAATTCAATTCTGGATAGCATAGATAAAAGGTAAACAGTAAAAATATTGCTTACAATTTATATTTTGATTATCTTTTATTTTCAATAAATTCAAACACATTAAATTTGAATATATATTATCAACAATAATTCACCCTCTATTTAAATTGGATTGGCCCTGTGTAAAATTAGAGGTCAACAAAGGAAGAATGCTAGAACTTATTTCCAGTTTGAGAAAAGATCTTGAAAAGGAAAAGGCAGGCGTAATTCCTTTATCCAACACATACCAGAATATTTTTAAAAAAATTTGATTAGGAAATGAATGAAATCCTTGTGAAGATGATCTATTAAGCATTTTCCAAAATAAAGATAATTCTTTAAATATTTTTAACAAATTTCCTGAATATTAAATATAATACAACTCTCCTATCCTCTGCGCCAATTGAACGTGTGTTTAGCACAAAGCTGTGTTGAGCACTAAGAGCTCTTGTTTGTCTCATCAAAATTTTGAAAATAAATAGTTGCTAAAATATAATAAAAAATCAAGCCCGTAAACTTGCACGGCCCGTTTTTTTCAAAAAGTCATCCCAGACCTTTTAAATATCTTTGTATAAATTTTTTTACGCCATATTATTAATTATTATCAATATCTAATTTTTTTAAATGTCGATAAAGGCTTTCAAGTTTATTTTTTTATAGCTATTCTATAATGATTTTATAAATTCTATTTGATATCTCTATTGCGAATTTATAATAGGATCATATCGTAATTTTGTGAATTATATATTATTTATATATTTTGTATTTTATCCCCCCCCCCATCTATTATTCATAAAATCTATTTTTTATTATTTTATAATATCTTAAAACTTAAATAATTGTCTATAAAAAAGTATTATAATAAGAGGTAAAGTAGAATATTAATCGATATATGCCAAATATATTACTTAAAAGTTAAATAATAAACTGTCTTATATTTATAGTAAACAAAATTTCGCCCCGCCTCATATATCTAACGTTTACTGCAATATTTAAATCCTTATATATTATAACGATATAGTATATATACATAGAATTATCCTCCAAAGGTCCTAATCTATTGTTATATATATGTAAACAAATATTTTATTCAGTTCCTTTCTATAAATATTATAGCCAGTAGCGTCAATAGGAAGGGGGCTGCGGAGAGGTCGAGCCCCATGCAAAATTTGAAGGGTCTTGAAATTAATTTTTTTTTATATCAAATGTAATTTTGATAATATAAGTTTAAAAACGAGAAAGTTATTTTGAAAATAATACTAAAATAATTTCTAGACCCTGAGATTGTATAGGCTAGTGACACCTTTGATTAAAACCATTTAGGACATTATATATATAAAAAGGAAAAATAGTCATTATAATTTTAAGCTTATAAGAGATACATTGTGATTATCATGACTACTAACCCCTAATAATTCATTATCCTCATAATCATATCTATTATTTAAAAAAAAATTTTTGAATAGGACTTAAAGTATAAGGATATAAGTATTATAGATTGAATTGAACTGTGTTAGTTTTTTGCTAACAATAAAATGGCGAATGATATTCAAAGTCTACTAAAACTTTTACTTTAAAATAACTAGGGAGTGATTCTAACCATTCTTGACTACCAAAATTTATTTTTAATCAATATTTATTCATTTTCATTGGTTTTCCTACATATTATTGGTTTAATTTTATTTTCTCTCATTTTTATTGGATAAGGAACTTATTATGATAAATATTATTGAAGGTTTTATTCTAAACTTTCATATAAATTCTCAAGGAGTTTTATAAATTTTCTCATCGATTTCGATAGATGCTTTGTAATTGCTTCCTTTATTGTGACTATAAAATAATTTTTTTTTTAAAACTATATATCAGTTTAAATTAAAAAATCTAAAAATAAGGCCATCCTTTTAACACGTTTGACTAATAAAAGGTAAAAAATTTAAAAGTTCATTAAAATTTTTTAAACTAACTTTATTTCTTCTAAACATGAGCCAATGTTAAAAATATTACCGCGGAAGATTCGGGAGATATCTATATTATATTCCGATGTCCTCACTATGTCCTTCGTGACGTCATGCAATCGGTAAATTTTTTTTATTTGTAAATGAACTTTTTTATTGCTTTTTTTTGGTAAATGAACTTTTGTTTTTATCAAGCCTCATTTATAATCAATATCATTTTTTTAAAAAAATTATACCAATATCAATATTATCAAAATAAAAGTTCCCATCTTTAAATTAAAAAAAAATTAATAAAAGTGAGGGTATTCATCAAATACACAATTCAACAATTTTAATTCTACAATTTAAAAACATCTGATTAGCCATTTGTTATGTTATTTGTCATTGAACATTTTTTCATGTGTATATTTATTTTGAAATAATATGAAAATTTTAGTCACAGGTTAAAAATTTTTTATCCTATATATTTATCCCCTTAAGATTATATGAAATTAATTTAACATTTAATTATACAGGTAGCTTTGGCATGGTTGGCCATGCTATTCAAATGGTTGTGGAAAATGATGAAAAATTAAAAGCCAAATATGAATGGGTATTTATCAGCTCAAAAGATGGTGATTTAAAGTTTTTTAAATATTTATATTTGCCTGTGTTAATTGCAAACATAGAGATCCTGTTCAGGCAAAGGCTATATTTGATAAACATAAACCAAGTCATGTAATCCATTTAGCAGCACGTGTTGGAGGCCTTTTTTCAAATTTAAGATATAATTTGGATTTCTTTGTAATCACAAGTTTATTTGATTTTTTTATAATTGGCCACATACTAATTATATTTATTTTTAATTTATATAAGTGATTATGAAACTTATATTCACTAAAATAATTTTAATAACTATGTATTCCTTGATTTTAAAATATTTAGGGCTGGAGTTTGACCTCAACTGAATTTTTAATTATTTTGTTTTTCTAATGTTTTTGGAGCATTTTTATATAATACCAAATACTTCTTTCTTGTAGTGCCTAGTATTTTGCTTCTTTCATTAAAATATTATACCTATAATAGTTATTTAAAAAATTAAGACAAGACTCAGAAATATTTCTAAAATAAAAATTTTGAATTAGAACCAGATTATATAAAAAACGATACTCATATTCAATTGGTTTGACAAAAAATTTATTATTAGTCAGATTTATGCAAAATAGACCTATTACAGTTCTCTAATATTTATTATATTTTATAAATGATTTTGCTTAATAAATTTCACCTTTTTTAAATAAAAATACATAATATAAAAGATCATCATGTTGGGTGTCAATATTTTGAGTTGAAATATAAAATATATATGATTTATTGAAGGTGCTTAATTAGTTAATTAAATTTGTTGCTTGAGATCAAATTATTTATTAACTTCAGATTAAATTATATATTTATCAGAGACCTGTAAGAGTCACTTAAAATTATTTTTTGGCCAACCCTGAGTTTTATATATTTAGGCATGGCCTAGCCCAAATTCCTCATTAGTTATAAGAGTGAGTTAGAAGCACCACACTTTCAATTTGACTGATCAATGATAATTCCCTTATTTCCTGTTCCTCTTGTAATTTAATATAGTAAATTATATAAATATCTGTCATTTTGTGCCCTCTTCCTGGCAATATACATAATTTCATTAATTTGAAGCAGAGAAAAATAGAATTGCTTTTAACCTTAAATTATGATTTTGGAATAATTAATTTGAATAATATTTTACTAGAAATATATTATAAGAATCGGAAAAATAATACTCTAAGTGAATTAATATGATATATTGCTCTATGTTACTCAATTTATTAAATATATTTATTTTGAATTTTTATGGCTAATAATAGAGAGAAAATATGGCCATAAATGATAATGTCCTAAATTTTTCATTCCAAAACAATGTCCAAAAAGTTGTATCTTGTTTATCAACTTGCATATTCCCAGATAAAACAAGCTATCCCATTGACGAAACTATGGTACAGATTCTTTCAATCTCATTTTTACCTTTTCTTAACCTTTTAATTTGATATTTCATATCTTCTATACCAATTTAAAAGCCTAATTTATTTAATGAAAAAAACATTCCCATTTTATTTCAATTAATAATGTAATTGCTATATTTTAAAAATACATACAATGTATAAAGATTCATAATGGACCTCCTCATGTTTCTAACTTTGGATATGCATATGCTAAACGAATGATCGACGTCCTAAATCAGTTTGCTATATAATTTACCAAAATTTACCATATTTATTAAAATTTATTCAATTATTTTATTTTTTTTACAAATGACAACTTTTAGCCATATACTTATTGTTGTTAAACGGCTCGATTTGAGCCTATTTTTATAACTGCTAACTCAATATTTTAGCTATTAGCGAAATCTCGAGCCTTTGGCAATATTTTTTTGGCCTAAATATTGAGTTATCGGTTTTTAAAAATCGGCTCAAAACGAGCCTTTTAACAACATTACCTATATACTATAGAAAAACATTTAATATAAAAAAATCACTTAAGCTTAAAACTAAATTAGATTTCTATATTATATGACATTTATTTTTAAATTTATTAAATATATTTCAAAAAATTAACGATAAACAAAAATTTTAATAACGAAATTTTTTGAAATTCGATAAGGGGTTTTATGATTTTGTTGGAAAATCTGTAATTTTTGGTTTGAGTCTAAGTAAGCTCATTTAAAAAATTACTTTATTAAACTTATATAATAAAAAACAAAGTCTAAAATTTTAATAGAAATTAGCAGAATTATTGAAATAACAACTTTTATAATATATATTTTATTTAAATAATTGCCACAGTGTTTTAACAAATTCAATCCATTCTCTATAGGTCCAGGTTTTTATCTAAATTTTGAAACTTGAAACATTTATAACCTACGTGATTTACAATTTTGGAATAGCTCATTTTGTAGGAATTCACTTCTAGCACATGCAAAGTGCCTATCTTGATCAAAATTTTGCTATGAACTCTTGATCCTCATAATTTATATTAATTTTTAAATTTTTATGGGAATTATCAGAGATTTGTAGGGATATATTCTACACCTAAAATTTAAATGAAATCGCACCATAAATGATTAAATGGGTTAGTTTGAACCTTGGTCAATTATTATAAACTTTCCCTTTTAACGGTATACATTTGCAAGCTAACCAAAAATATGTTTCCGTTCTCCTTATTTATTGCCACGTGTCCTCATTCAAGTTCAGTTTACGCAAATTTCTGTGTTTAAAATCTTGCATCATGGTCGATCCTATGAAATCGGTTATGCACAGCCTCAGCGAGCACTTAGCCTCTCAAATGACTACACGGAAAGTGCAGATGTGGAATTTTTAAGGATCTAACGAAAATCAAAGTTTTGAGCAAAATTTTTTATGAGAGATGAAAAATGATGACAATAAAAAATAAGTATCAAATGGGATAAGGATAAATTCGAAGCTAGAGTGCCTAAAAAGTGGTCATTTTTCAGCAAAAAGTGGTCATTTTTCAGCCGATAAAAATAAAAATATTTTATATTAAATTATGAGTTTGATATACTCACGATCAATTCATTCATGTACAGAACTGATTTTGCTAAAAGATGATACGTAGGATGGTTTGTAGTCCTAACAACGACATATAGAAAATAAAAGTTGCTCTTTTAATTCCGCCATGAATATTGAATATAATACTTTACTTTTAGTTTAAATATAAAAAGGAAACCTTAATTATTTAACGCATATATATTGGTATACATTATCTCTGCGTTAAGTAGAATGATTGGCTCTGGTTATTATAAAATAATGCAGGGCCGGCTGACGTATTGTAAAAGGAGCAGATACCCCAATATAATTTTGACTTGTTGAAGGGCAGATTCAAAAATATCAATTAGAATTTTTAAAATAAAGAGTTTGGTTTCAATTTATTTTGTTTAAATTTTCATTTTTTTTAAATATAATTGTTGCAATCGGGGTAAATCGCAAAGTATATAAGTAGTATTTGGATTTTGGATGTTAAGTAAATAAGTTTTTATTCAAGAAATTTTATTATCTTATTATGTAAAAAATATCATCTATATATATATATAAGAATTTAATTTTCTTTTTAAACAATTAACTTTTAAACTCAAAATGAATTTAATATAATCTCCACCAAGTCACAATTGAGCAAAATGCAATATAAAATTAACGCCTTAAACATTGATATATAAATATTAAATTACATATTGAAAATCAGAAAAATGTCCAATTAACAAGTCACAATTGAAAGAAAATACAATGTCAAAATAACGCCTTAATCTGTGATATATAAATATTAAAATATCAATTGAAAATAACAAAATATTATTTTGCAATAATATAACAATAACAACTCATATTATTGTTTGGTATGCTTATATTATAGTTTATATTGTTAATGCAATTCAATGTCAACTTCTGATAGCATCAATATTGTTTTTTTTTCTATTTCGCCCAATTTATTCAGAATCCCTTTCGCTACTTTTAATTGGCTCTTAAAAACAGGAGATTCAACAGAAATAGGGAAAGGGCATTATTTCCTGTTTTTGTGTATTTCAATCGAAGTTGTTTTCTATTTAATTCAACATCTTAAATAATATAATATTTCAATTTTTTTTTACTAAAAATTTTAATCTCTACAATAATATAATTAGAGAGGTGAAATATTTATTAATTAAGATATGCATAAATTATGCTTTAAATATTAATTTTGAACCATCCTAATTTAGAGTTAATTAGACTATAATATATTTTATATCATAACTTATACAATAAATAAGGTATTTATATTATATATATTGAATCGAATATAGCACTAGTTTATAATATAAAAATATAATATAATATAAATATATTGGGAGAATAAAATTTTAAACGTTAAAAAATTATTTTACACTCTGTTCTTACCTTATACCTTTATCATAAAAGATATTTTAGGTAATTTTCTTCTGGAAAATTGTAAAGCCGCACGCAGGCCTCATTTACAGTAAACTCAGTGATGGTTAAGCGATGGCTAAACGATAATCATAGTTGTATAATTTAAAATTATGTACATTTTGTAAATGATGCTATACTGCGCTATTTTCGTATAACTATACACCTTCAGAGGTCATGGATATGTATTATCTGTTACTTTTGGAGGAAGTTGAATTCACTTAAATGAAGAAGGGTTATTGCTCAATAGAAGCTTTCACATTTTTTTCAAATAAGCTTTAATCGATATTTTCGAATATATTTATAGAGCTAAGAATTTTGATGGCTATACCTATCACGATACACTTTCCAATTCCTATAGAGTCTTCTCGGGATTGAAGCGAATTAAGATACATTTGTGTTCTACTATAACTGCAAGATAGATTAATTGAAAATAAAGAGAAAAAAAAATATATTAAATATTTATAAACTTGTTGTGCCTTTAATTTATTTTTTAAATTATTTAATATATGTGAAAATTTTAAATGCGCGATGAATTTCAATTCTACCAACGCATGGGCTATAACACATTTTTTTCGGGTAGAATTAGGTTAGAATAGTTGTTCAAATGCATAATTATTGCGATATTAAATTTAGATGGCATGATAGTTATGACAATTTTTTCTTTCTTTTCTAAAAGGGGTTATAAAGTGCAGCACGGAAAAAATTATACTTCCATCATCCCGACAAACGTATTTGGACCTCACGATAATTTCGATATTCAAAATGGTCACGTTATTCCTGGATTGATGCACAAAACTTATTTAGCCAAAAGTAAAAAAATGTTGAATTTTCTCTTCCCATTTTTTTCAATTATTCCGACATATATTAATTAATATTATAAAATTATTAAGTTATTGTATAATATTAGTGCAGTAATTGAACGCGTTCACCTTGAACATTCATCTACAAATCGTGCGTGTTCACGTTCAACGTTCACCTTCAAAAAATGAACGCATTCACGTTCATTTAGAAATTTGATTTAATTTTTTTATAAATTACATTTAATATAAATAAATACTATATATATTTTAACATAATATATTAGCCATGTTTAAAATTAATAAATATTTTTATTAATTTTTTATATATAAAAACTTTTATATATCATATATTAAGTTTAATTATTTATAAAATAAATTTTAAATTTTGTTCAACTATTAAAATATAAAAACAAATTTCAAATTATAACACTAAAAATAAATTATAATATTAACTATTTAATATCTATATATTATATTTATTATTTAATTAGTTTTATTTTATATAAATATATATTATAATGAATTAATAAGCCTATGAAATACAACAATCTAAGATAAGTTATTAACGGGCTCCTTATTGTTATATTAAATAATAAATATTACAATCAAGTGTTTCTTTAAATTAGAACTTGAAGATTTTGAAAGTGATATAATACTTTTTGGATCATTTTACATTTAGTAAGGATATAATTAGTTTATTGAATATGAATATATTACAAGGATAGAATTAGTTTATTGAATATTAATATATGATGTTACTATTATATATAATATTTGGGCTATGGTAATGTTAATTCAGAATCAAATGCTGAAATAATAGTATCCATGCTTACGTTAATCTTATAAGTAATAATATTCAAGTTAATAAACTATACTAGAACAGAAATAGTCGCTGGTTAAAAAAAATTCGAATGTGATAAAGGAAACAAACAGATATTTAAAAAATAACCCTTGTTTATTAAAAAAAATTGGATTAATATTAAATTAATAATTTTATCTTCAAATGAATAAATATATGAATATTTTCTAAAATTTAACTAACGTAAAAATCGAACACGATCGTAAAAAATTAAAAGGTCGTATCATTTTTTTTTCAAAGAATCGAAGTTCACGAATACGTTGGTTTACAACATTATATAATATACATCGGAATACTTAAAGAGTATCAACTGATTATTATTTTCTCTAATTCCATCAAATAACCTTGCATTCACAGTTAGCGCCAATTTGCGGCGATCTATATAAAAACGCACAAAAATTTATAACATATTTTGGTATGCTTCACCTCGAATTCGTGCTAACTGTGAATTCAAGATAACCCCTCTTTCACAGTTAGCACAAATTCGCGATGTGGAATACAAAAAATACAGCTTATTTTGTATAATTTGCCGCAAATTCGCGCTAACTTTAAATGAGGGGTAAAGTGACTGTTTAATGGAGAAATTTCTTGTAATAAATAAAATCTCAGTAGGAGGTGGGGGGGGGGGATTTATCCCTATATCTCCGCCGCCGGCTACGCGCCTCTGCCAAATTATTATTTGTTTAAGACCCATTCTTTTCTTGCAGGAGTAACTTTTTAGTCATTGACAAGAGAAGGCGGATATTGATTATTTTAAAAGTTAATAAGAAAATTTTATATAAGACTCGTATGTTAATCCAACCTTTGACGATGATAATTGAAAAACAAATGCAATCTTTCGATCTAGAATCCATTTTAAGTTCTAATCCAGAAAGTGTTGGAAACTTTTTTACAAAAAAAATCGAAGCCCGAATATATTGGGGACAACACGATATTATATAATATTTTTATTTATGGACCAGAGTCATGTTATTAAGCAAAGGTTTTAGAACTGTACCTTATGCTAGGTTAATGTTTAAAAATATATGAATATAAAAATATGATTATAAGAAAATGGTGAACCATTGACTGTGTGGGGAAGTGGAGAACCTCTTAGGCAATTCATATATTCGCTCGATTTGGCAAAACTCATTATTTGGGTCACCTTTAACTACGAACAAACTGAGCCTATAATATTGTCAGGTAAAATGTTTTTTTTTAAACTGGTTTTCACCCATTTTAATTTTGGATTTACTTATTTTTAAATATTTGGAAGTCCCTTTATTTATATTTAGATAGAAAATGGCAAAAAATTACGATTAATTTGTTTTATCGTAAAATATCTTCATTTTTATTAATTTTAAGTTTCCCCGAAAGATGAAATTTCGATCAAGGATGCAGTTAATATGGTCACCAAATCCATGGATTTTCAAAACAAGATTATTGTAAAAAAAATAATTAAATATCATAATTTAAATATGATAATTCGTAAGAACTCTCATTTCTACCTCGTACAAATAATCACCCTTCAACTATATAAATACACCTAAATACTTTATTTTTCTGTCTAAAGCTAAATATAGACTTGTAAAATAAAATTAAGTTCGATTTAATTATATTTAAGATAAGGACTGTGCTAATATTAGATATCGGATCGAGCCGATCTTTAAAAAATAATTTATCCGATCCGATATTTATAATGTTTTTGGTTATATTATGATTCTACATTTAGTTAATGTCTTTTATTTTATACATAATTGTAATAATAATAAATTAAATTCATAATGGGAACCAAAATTCTATTTATTTGTAATGTTACAGAAACTAAAAATCGTATTTTTTTGTTATATCTGTGCAACATGAAAAGGATCTTTGATTTAGCCAATTTTAAAAAGACTGTTAACTCAAGATTCTAGCTAGAAATAAATTCTTCAAGCTTGGAGATTTTACTCACAGTTGGGAGAAAGGTTTGGACATCTATTATTCAAATTTCGAGGCTTATAATATTTTGGCTCAAATTTTGATAGAAGTTTTTGATACTACATTCCGCTATAAATATTTCTCATATTTTAAATGAGATGATTAATTTTTTAAGAATCAAACACAAAATAACTTAATAATTCGAGAAAATTAGTTTGAATAGAAAATATTATTTTTTTTTGTAATATTGATTGAAAGATAGGTGGTAAATAAAATAAATTTAAATATCGGTTAGGATCGGTTTTATAGTAATATCGAAAAATATTGGATCGGATCACAGAAAAATTTGGCACAGTCCTATTTAAAATTCATCCCCAATGCGATAAATTTATAAAAGTATAAAAAATTGTTTGTTTAATGCAGTAAAATTAGGGGTTTTTTTTAGAAAATTTATCAAAATTCACGCTAAAGTTCTGCAATGGATGGATTTTCCCCGTGCCCCCGCCTTTGTTAAAAAAAATGTAACCCGCTCGCCTGCTCGCCCGTGGTTTTTTTTTAAAATTCGCTCGCCCTAAATTTTGCTCAACCCGCCCGCCCAATATTTAAAAATTAATGGTTGGTTTTGTCTATTTATTTTAATTAAACATATAATATATGCAATATTTTAAAATAAAAAATGATTTTAAATAAGAAGTTAGTTTATTTCGACCAAAAATATTTATAATTCACTCACCCAATGTTACTAAAATATTTTTTAACTCGCTAAATGTTTGAAATCTTTTGAAAGCCCGCGCCCTCCCGTAGAATGGGCAGAAAACCCCCTCATTGTATTCACTTATCATCGCAAATACACTGCAGAGCTCATATTTACGTTGTTGGTATTGGTCAATACTTTTTTTATTTTTCCAAATGACCGTTACCCCAATTAATAATTAATCTTTATTGCGGATATTAGCTTGATTTGTACGTTAGAATTGAAGGAATTCGTCAGGATTTATCTCAATATAAAGTATTTAATTTAAGTATAAGATTTTAAAAACGATTCTTTATTTACAAATGTTAACTGATAAAAAATAATATATATTCTTTTTTTATATACAACGTAAATCCATTATCTAAAATTGTATAACATATAAAATCACGTTATCCTATTTACAACATATAATATATTATTAAAATATAATATATTATTAAAATATAATATATCGTTACTAAAAAATGATCGCTATAAACACTTTTAAAATATAAAAAGTATATTTACAAATAGTTTACATGATATTTTTAAATTACGTATATATGTTTTACTTTTAACGTTCAATGTATTATTTTAAAATTGATTTTTAATAAATAGTGTTCAAATGCATTTTTTTTTCTCTCTAAAATCAAAAGAGCCGTTAGGAACATATTCCATAACCTATAAAATCATATATTTAGCCATATTCATCTATGAACGACTTCATTATCTGAAAATTTCTGTAATTTGAATTTATCAAAAGATTTGTCAAATTTGTGGCCAGTCCCCAATAAGACTATATTAATTTCACTGAGTTATTGAAAGAGTTCCATCTTGTTATAACCAGTTTAATTATATATCCCATTTTATCCTTAAAAATGGCTGTGCAGTTTGGAGGATGCCTTTGTTTATTCAATCATTTCGCTTAAAATATTTGAGTTAAGACACAATTTACAATTACTAAGTGTAAACTTTGTACCCTTAGTTTTCTTTATTAGTGTGAAAAAAATTTCATATTGGAGCCAAGGCAGTCTTTGCTCATCTGTAAAAAATGTAAAATTGGCATCTTATTCATTATAAAATTATAATATTTATAAGAATAAAAATTTACACATATTGATTGATTTAATATTAATTATCTTGAGTGAAGATCATAAAAATTAGAAGGAATTTGGGTTGATGTGAATTAAAAATTCGACTTAAATTAATTATATAATTTTAAAAATAAATAAAAGTAACTTTATGATACAATAAAATGTTTTTTCCATATTTTAAAAATATTTGAAATAACATTTTGCATTACCATTACTAAAAAAAGAAACACGTTCCCGTTACTTGTTACTCTAGTAAAAGGTAACGACTAGTGAAATCTAACCTTTTAGGTTTTGGGAGGTTGGGGGGGGGTTGTTTTGTTTCATCTTACATAGATTTTCTCCTAGTGTAATTTCTTTTATAATAACTGATGTGATCGTCAGCATAAGTCGTATTTTATGAAGAACATCATTTCCTTCGGAGGACATGCTTTTTCATGTTGCCATTTAGGTGCGGACGAGCCGCATTTCATATATTTGATAGGATGCTTGCTAATGGATGGCTATTATATCGGAGAGATTTTAACCTGTCACAAATTCCAAAGTGTATCATAGAGGTACAACACAGAGTTTGCCAAATTCGGAAAGACCAATTTGCACATTGGCCGAAGTATAATGACAAAAAAGTAGGTGCAAATTACCAGGATGTAATTACGAAAGTAGTGTACGACAAATGTGGGGTATCATTAAGTTCCCTAACAAATAATTGCTTTACTATATAATAATGATAAAAAAAACTATATAACTTTTAAATATCAAGTTTGATTTATTTGTGATATTTTTTCGCTATTCAGTTTGATACCAGCAAATCGGATGGCCAATACAAAAAAACGGCAAGTAATCTTAAATTGATGAAACTTCTGCCTGATTTTCAATTCACTCCTATCGACAAAGGTTTTTTTAAATACATTAATTTTAAAATTAGAATTGATCAAATATTTTATTTATAATTAACCTTTCATGGATAAACCTCAAGATTTAACTAATTGTGGATGAGGGTGCCGTATTTTAGATTTTCTTAGAAAGAAGAGTACAGTCCGTACTCGCCTTGAAAATCGCGCTTTATAGTATTTAAAAAATAGGGCAATGATATATAGCGTTCGCCGTCATATCGCTATCCTCTTAACAATGACTAAATTTAAAGTCCAATAGGACCCATTTGATTTGAGCCTTTTAAAATTGGCCGAACTCAATATTTTATCCTAAAAAATATTACGCAAGCTTGAAGATTTTGCTCATAGGAGACACAAAGGTTTGGACATCTATTAGCGAAATCTCGTAGCTATATTTTTCTGACTAAAATATTAATAAACCCTTTTTAAAAATCGGCTCAAATCGAGCCGTTTAACTAAAATTTGAACGTTATGCAAATTAATATAAACGATCAACGTTATATATCTACCCTTTTGTAATTTAGCTAAAAGCTTAGCCAGTTCATACACTAGCTAGCTTATATACAAACTAGCAAATCATTTTATCAGAAGCTTATCTAGAAATTTTTCTTAGGTTATTTTTTTAACTACTCGATATTTTTATTGATACTCCCTAAAGAAATCTTCCAATTTTAGAAAAAATATCTTAATCCATTTTTAGGATGCCAGTGATATGAGATAGGTAAATTAGCCGAAAAATTTTATTCATTAGAACCCAAAAATATAAGAAATCGAACAGTGTTTTGTTTTATGAAATAATTATAGTTAAATTCTTCATTATCTCTTTTAAAAAAATTGTTTAATCGAAGAAAATATATGAAATGAGTTTATTTAGATGACCATTTTAAAAAATCCTATTTTTAATCTCAGGTTTCTTTGTTATTCTTACAAATATGCCAAAATTAAAATGAGTATGAGAATCAAGTTCAAATTATTGGATCCCTTAAATTATAAGCTTTTTTCAAATTTTAAAACCTTTAAAAAAATATTACTCTAAATAGAAGCATGTTAAATTTATACTCCATACTAATTTTTTTTCATTTTTTTAAAAAAAAAATAGCTATCAAAGACACGTGTGATTGGTTTGTTCAAAATTATGAAACTGCTCGCAAATGAAATTAAATAATTGGATAAAACATAGTGATTCGTACAATTCGATTCTGATAAATTAATTAGAATATATACACATCACAAATTTAACATTTATATAACTGTTCAAGATTTTGGTAATGAGGGGGAGGTCTTTACAGTGATCAATAAATTTATTGGAATTTTTTAGGGGCGTTTTATATGGCTTTTGTCAAGGTTACATTCTCAAACATTTCAATGATAGTCATTATTTCACACTCATTTCTTGGTGGCGACATCTATATTAGTGATCTACATCGGGCCAAATTTCCCGATTATTTTAAATAGAATTCGGCCCGAATCTATATATCAAAATTAAATTTGTTTGCTCACATATTTTTCAACAATTAAGTCAATCTAAAATATAAAGATCGATAAGTTTATAATTGACAAAAATTTACACAAATGCGTTTTATAAGATTTGATAACGTTTGCCCCATATATCCAAACTCTCAGACAAGAAAGACACCAGATATATATATCCAAATAATAATTTTTTAAAATATTTAAAGAACAAAGAAAGTTTAAAAAAATTATTTATTTTTTCCACACATTAAAAATATTTAGCTAATGATAATGTGTAGCCAGTGTGCACTGTTTTAACACAAATCTTTATAAAAAAATAACAGTGCAGATATGTGGAGTCCGGTTTAGATGTTACCTAAATCTATTGTTACATGGTTCATGGTAAGGTCTGATGTAGGCCAGTTAATTTAAGCATACAATGTTGATTCTAAGAAATACTTAATTTTATTAGACCTCAAACTAACTGCATTCAGTTATATCTAGCAGATATTTAACTATGATGCAACCAATAAGTATCCATTAACTTGGTAGCTTCTGGCTAAGGCCTAATACCAAGCTCTTGGACCACATTACCTTAGGGTTATGCAATGAAGATAAGGGTTAGTGTTTATATTAGATGAGAAGAAATATTAATTTTATTAGACATCAAACTTATTACATTCTAGGACTGTGCCAATTATAACTTTCTTACAAATTTCATATTGCTATGAACAGATCTTTATATTATATTAATTTAACATCTATCTTTGAAACAATATCAATTATTTTTATTTTTTTAAAAAAACCAACCATCTACAAATGATTAAATATTTTTTCTTATTCTTCAGAAGTTAATAATCTCATATTAGCAATGTATAATAGTGAATGTAGTGTTAAGCAACTCTATTTAGCTAATTTTTAAAAAGAGAATCAAGATTTTAAATATATTACTTATTAAAATTATGCCAATAGTATATCCAAACTTTTTTGCCATCTGTGAGCAAAATCAATAAACTTGAGTAATTATTCTTTGAATAAAATCTTGAGTTAACTGTTTTTAAAAATTGCCTAAATCAAGATGTTTAACAATAGCTATGCAATTTGTTAGATATTTATAATTTCTTTTCTTGTTGAATATAACAAAAAATAGTGGAATTTTTTTTTAACTATTACAAATAAATATTTAAGTTACTTTAAATATCATTGCCAATCTATTATCAAACTGCATTTCAAACTAAGGCTTGATACCATGCTCATAGACTGCAGTAGCGGTTAATTTAACTAACAACAAAAATATTTTATTATATATTAAGGTATAAGTATGCAATGGGTGAGTTTTTAGCCCATCCCCATACCTTGGATGAACATGCCCAGATTTCTAAAATATTTTCATCATTGGGTGGGTTTAAAAAAAATTTAACTAATGGGCCAATCAATTTTTAATATTTTTCAGCACTTGTATAATAAAAAATAAAGAGCCAAACGAGCCATTGAAATAATTTTTAAACATTAGACAAGTGGGTTAAACAAAATTTATAGATATATCAGGCTTTTTGGGCTAAATTGTTCTTTGCAAGTAGGAATACTAATTTTATTAGACAGCAAACTCACTCCATTGTAAAATCTAACAGAATTGTTTTTACTGAACTATGTGGTTCAGGCATAATACCAAGCTCATGTACTGTGTAATTGTTTAGCTTAGTTCTATGTAGTAAAGATAAGTGTTATTAGATGAGGAGAAATACTAACATTTATATGCAAGATTTGAAAGTGACAGATATAAGGGTTAGGGTATAGTACTGCCAACCATAAAATTTATCTAGATAAAATTTCACAACAGAATCTTGAAAATATGTTAATTGTATCACATGGCTGAATAGTGTTCTTAGGAAATAGCAATAAAATTTGAACCATCTTTCTATGCATAATTCCAGTTAAGATTCTTTTAAAATTTTTCTCATATATATAGGGAGTTAGCATTTTCTCAAACAAACTCTTATTACAAGAGCACAAAATATTTAAACATTTTATTATTTGTTCTCATTTAGGGCACCATATAAATACCCCCATTTTTCATTCTTTCAAATATTTATTTAAACTAGCATTTATTAAAAAATTCTAAATAAATTTATTTGCTTAAAATAATTTTGTGCATCAATACTATCGTTTTTAATAATAAAAGGGCATCATCTAAGCAATGATTTATATATTCCTTTACTTAATAAAAATATTCTTCAGAATCTTGAATTGATTATTTATGTATATTTTTTTATTATATTAGTCTTAATATATATTCATTTAAATAATATGCTCATATGAGATAAAATAAATTTTGCATTTAAACATTTTTATTTTTAAGATATAAACACATTAAATAAAAATTGATAAATTAAACTCTCCATAATTAATATGGAAAAAAAAAGGTAAATAGTTTTGAAAGATTCAAAATAAATCAATTTTTAAAAAAATTTTTTTCTTAAACAAATGCCAATATTTTATAGTTCCTGGTGATACTAATAAATCAGTTTTCTTTAAACTTTTGGGTAAGAAATTAATTTTATTTTTAAGTAGAGATTTTGAAAGTAAATCCAGGTAATATAATGAAGGTTTCAAACCAATTTATCTTGTCTATATTATTTCATTAAAAATCTGGGGCCAGTAAAACATTTGGGATGGGCTTGAAATTTTGATTTTACATAAAATATAATATCTTAGGCTAATTTTAATAAAATTAGAAATTGTTTTTATATATACTATAGAAATTTATTATACTTATATTTAATTTATTTGCCATAAATATATACTTAGCTTTGAATATCATGAATAATTTTAAGAGAAGAGTTGAAAAGATATTTCTCATTTTTTTATTAGAAATATTATATAAATCTTCCATAATATATTAAAAATTACAACATTTTCAACAATCAAATTTTTAAATATATTAATTTTGACATGTCACTAATTAAATACAAATTTAAATATTATATTGTATCAAGGGACAAAAAAAATGTTCAATTTTATCATTACCTTGTCATCAGTTTTCTAAAATAAAAATTAATGATTAATTAATAAAAATTTGTAGATAATGTAAAATGTGATAGAATATAAACCATCTTAGAAGCAATAATACAACTAAGAAACGATATTTGTCTATATTTAATATAGCATTCAAACGAACAAAACAAAAAAAATTGTATTGTAGATACTGAATGCAAAATAAAAAAATATTTTACATACTTTTTAGGAAAACGGAAAATGAATTTATAAATTTTATACAATTGTTCGAAAGAATATTTTGTATTAATTTAAAAAAATAAATAAAATTGTTTTACTTGTTGTTGTAGTATTTTAATTTAACATAAAAGAAAGTTGTTACAATAAGAAAATATTTTACCATAAATAGAGCATAATATTTAATTAATATTATATTGTGTACAATTATATCATCGTTTGTTAACGGAAGTCTTGATAAACATTCAGGTACATATTGAGTTTGCCAATGAGCTTCCATTGCAATGTTCCATTTTTGGAATCTCATCGATATTGTGATGTTGCATTACTATCGTAAACTTAGTCCCGATGAAATTCTGCTGGAATTGTTTGATAGCGTAAATTATTGCTAGAACTTCACCCTCTATTTTTGTATAATCGATCTCTACTTTTATCAGTAAGCATAAGGTGAAGGATATAGGCATTTTCTTACCATCTCCTTAAATATGAAACAGCACCGCTCCTAATTCTCGTTTGTATGCTTCTGCCGCAATGTTATCGACAGATCAGGGTGAAAAAGTCTGATTTTAGAGGATGGCTGATGAATAAGTTTCAATTCGTTGAAACTTTTTTAAACATTGGAATATTATATGTCGTAGATTTTAAGTATATCTAATTTTATCAATTATCATATGAAAATCAAGTATTTTTTACCAATATAGCGAATTATATATTTTACAGAAAACTATAAAATATTGATAAGGACATCAGAAAATATCTTTTAAAGACATTGTGGAATGAATAAAATGAAGATTAAATTTAAATGTCATTTTTATTTAAAATAAATAGATAGCGTTTAATAATTGAATGCAAATTGTTGCTGTTTTTATTATCAAGAGCATTGATTAGTAATATATTCTCTAACTGTCAAATATGTCTGTAAAAGTGGAATTCTACCTAGTATTTTGTGACTAATTCTATATAATAGAGGAATATCAACAATATGTCTATTACTTTATATAAATAAATTTCTTATACTTGTTTAGAATAAATTATTACTATGCTTTTATATTAATGTATATACAAGTAATTTATTATATTTTATATATATATACTAATAAAAATATATTTCATATTTGTTACAGGTTTATTTTTTTTATTAAAATTAACCTGCTATCTTGTAAAATATTTATCACTATATATAGACTAAGGTAACCCCCAGTAATTTTTTAATTTCCCTCCCCCTCCCCCCCTTAGGAAAATCCTGGCTATGCTATAGTTTAAAATGTCATCTAGAGTCATATTATTTTAACTATTAACTTTATCTTTTTGGAAAGTCTAATGATCTTCAACTTTTCGATGATTTTAAGGTATCCTGGAAACTTCCAATTTTAGTTGAGTCTTGCTACTCGCATGACATATTACACGTAAGTCTCGTTCTTCTTTTGCACTCCCCCTCAAAAATCGGTTGGAATAGTGTTTTTGATCTTGGTTTGGTATTGACGCTTGGACATATTTTAAAGAGCAATAAAGTCAGATTGGTCAGCATCGGGCAAATGGTGCCGATGTTATAGAATTTGTTGTCCAGCACTTCACAGAAATAACTCAACTTTATCCGTGTTGGAAATCATAAAGTGTCAAAAAAGATTTGCACTCTGTTAAAGCATTGTCCTCGTTGTTTGGGAAATGGTGAGTCTGTAAATATATTTATGCTGTATTTAGTATCCATGATTATTTATATAGATTTAATATAAAATTTGAGACTCTAGGTATCACGTTGTGCCGTATAAGTCCGAATAGAAAGCAAAACTCCGAGTATAATAATTTTATTGAATTTCCCACACAAAAAAAATGAATAATTTTATTTCAAAATTTACTATTACAACCAAAAAAAATATATTATAAACAAAAATAAAATAGTTAATAATAATTTTTATAATATTTCGCTTCCCTTTTATAGGGAAGCGCATAAAATACAATCTCATTATGATTTAACAAAACTTAATTTCGATATCTAAAAATAAAATAAAACAAAATATTAAAATACGGTCTAATAATGAACCTGCACAATTTATTTATTAATGTTCACGCAATAAATATCATCAAATATGTCAATCATTTATGACATTTCCCCCCTTTATCGGACCTCGTTGGCCCCAACAACTGCCTATACTCATCTTCTCCTACCCGTAACACTGGCGTGTCCGACGCCATTCGTTGATCTGATTGTATTGCTCTGTTATCGGAAGATGCGGACGTTGGCTCCGACTCCTTCCAGGTTCGCCCTCCCATAGTATCAAACCGTTCCTTGGGACACCACCGGCGGATATGTCCCGCCATTCCACAACCATAACATATCACCCTGTCTCTTTCTTCACGTACCGTTTCCCTTGAGTGCTCTGATGGTCTTCTTTTCCCCTCCATTGATCTCGTGCCTTCCTGGGCTAAAGCCCTCCATTCACTAGCAAGCGGTTCCATATCCGCACTAATTATCGTATTTCGCATCAAATGAGTACCCAGGTCTACATATCTATATCACATAATCATTTACCTTCTCTTATTATTATTTTATTTTATTCTGCTTTCCCCCTTTTCTTCCCTCCCCTTTCCTCATCACTCTCCTTGCATATATATATATAACGACTTACTTATTAATAATCGGCATACCGAATAAAATGATATTTTCCTCTACCGAATAAAATTATGAATTTTATGTTTTCTTCTTCTCTTACTTATTCAAAATTTTCCTTTTCTCAACACTCTCTTACTCGTAAATCATTTCCTTTATATTTCAATACCCCATCTTCCTAACTCTATTTTTTTTTCTCTTTCTCTCTCTATTTTCGTTAACAGAAAAACTTTTATTTATTATATTTTTTATCATTTAACCTTAACTCCTACTATTTTTCTCTTAAGAAAAATTAAAAACAACAAACAACCATTACTCCCTTTATTAACATCTTATTATTATTATTATTATTTTTTCCTTTTAATTCACTCTTCCCTGCCAACAAAATACAACATTATAATATAAAAAACATTATAATACAAATCACTCAACCCTAACCCCGTTATTAATTTTTTTTTACCATTACTTTTTGTTTTTTTTTTTTTTAAATTAATTTTTATTTTTCTCAATACTTCTCTTTATTACATCATCCCATCCACCTATTCCCATTATTCATACCCATTCTATTCCTGCCTCCGCCCCTCCGTTTACCACAAGAACCTTCAACTATTTTCGCTTCAACATTATTCCGCCGCTTATTCCTTCTTCGTTACCGGTTTATTCCACCAAATATATTTCGAAAATTTATTTTACTTAATATACACTTTCAAAACCCTTTTCCCTTTACATTATTTTATTTAACCTAAACTTCCAAAAAAATATTTTTTTTTTTTAATAATTTATTTCTCCTTAATTTATTTAATTCAACATTTTTTAAACATTTCTCTAATATTTATTTCAGCTCCACCAAATTTCACAAAAAAAAACAATTCAAAAAAAACAATTTTCCTTTTACTATTTTACTCTGATACATTATAATTTTTCTTTACAATTTGACTCGATCATACTTTGACTTATATTCCCACCTTATATATATATATACCCCTCTTTATATCATACTTCCCCTTTCCCTTCCGCCTTCCGGAACGACCACCTACACCACCCCCGTGACCTTGACCTATATATATTTTTTTAACTTCGGACCTCTCGTTGACCTCTTGCCCCTGTCACTTTCGCCCCGCTTCCGTTCCTCTGCGTATCTGATCTTCATGTCTTACACCAACCTTACCATCCTGAAAACGGACCCGACTTAACTTTTTTCCCACCTTTTCCATCACAACTCCGGCTCGCCATTTCTCCTTTTCACCATATACCCTCGCCCACACCGACTGTCCCACCATAAACTTTGCTAGTCCCTCCTCCTCCCGTTCTCTCCTCGGACCCTCAGACTCTGGCCTCAGAGCATCTAACCCAATCCTCGTTCTGCGCCCTAAAAACTTCTCTGCTGGAGACAAATCCTCTCCCCTCCTACTATTATTATAATACATCACCGACGTCCATACTTCTCCCTTCCCATACTTTGCCTTTCGTAACCAATCTTTCACCAACCCCACCATCAGCTCTGCCTGCCCATTGGAGCTTGGGTGGTATGGAGGAGATAAAATATGCCGTATCCTATTTTCTTTGCAAAATTTCGCAAACTCTGCACTACTAAACGCTGGTCCACCGTCGGACACGATTGATTTAGCCACTCCAAACTTTGCCCACAAATTCTTCAATTTTCTGACCACTACTTGCGTTGTCAACCCTCTTACAACTTCAAACTCCACCCATTTAGAAAATGCATCAACCACTAGAAAATAATCCTTTTTTTCGTACTCGAAGAAATCGACATGAACCCTCTCCCACGGCTCCGCTGTTTTCGGCCAAGTCCCTTCTCTATCTCTTGCTGGCATCCTGGCCCAAGTATTGCATACTACACATTGTCTTGCTAGTTCCTCAATCTCCACATTCATCCTCGGCCACCATACATATTCTCGTCCCCATTGTTTCATACGCTCCATTCCCTGATGACCTGCATGCAACATTGTTAAAACCATTCCTCTCAACTTCCCAGGTATCACTGCCCTATTTCCCCGGACTACACATTCGTCCATCACCGTCAATTCTCCTCCAACATTTTTATAAGCTCTATCTCCTTCTTTCCACGGCTTCCGGCCCATTATACATTCTTTTATTCGACTCAAATCCCTATCTTTTTGCGTCTCTTTCCGAATCTCCTCCCACGTTACCGGACCTCCCTTCAACATTCTCGATACCACCATGACCATCGCTACCTCCTTCTTACACATCTCCTCTGTATTACCTTCTTCCACATCCTCCCCTGCTCCGCATCTCGACATTATGTCCGGCAAATAATTTTCTCGGCCTCTACGATATCTCATCTCCATGTCAAAACTACCCACCATCAATAACCACCTCTGCAACCTCGGCGACATCATCAACTCCTTGTTATCCTTCCGGAATAAATGAATCAACGGCTTATGATCCGTATAGACTACAAAACGACGCCCAATCAAATACTCCCGACACTTTGTCAATCCGAAAATTACAGCTAATGCTTCTTGCTCAATTACCGAATATCTCGTCTCCGCGGCCCTAAAAATTCTAGAAAAAAATAACACCGGTCTCTCCAGCTCTTCTATACGATGCAATAACGCTCCTCCTACTCCCCTTTGAGACGCATCTACCGCCAATATCACTTCCAGTTCATTATTAAAACACACTAAGACGGGCTCTTTTCCAATCCGGCACTTCAACTCCTCAAACGCCTCCTCCTGTTCATCTCCCCAATCAAATCTCTCTCCCTTTTTCAACAACTGGTACAAAGGTGCCGCTATCTCCGCAAAATTCTCTACAAACCTGTGATAATAGTTAACCATTCCCAGAAAAGACTGTATTTCCGACTTGCATTTCGGCCTCAACATGTTTGCAATACCCACCATATTCTTATCCAAAGGTCTAACCTCTACTCCATTAATCCGATGACCCAAATAAACAACCTCCATTACTCCAAACACACTTTTCTCTCTACTAGCACGCAATCCCTTCTCCTTGATTCTCCAAAATACCTCCTCCAGCCTCCTATTATGCTCCTCCTGCGTAATACCTGTTATCAAGACATCGTCCATATAATAAAACACTCCCTCCAAACCCTGAAAAACGGCCGCCATTGTCCTCTGAAATATGGGTGCCGAAACACTCAACCCAAACGGCAATCTCTTAAACGCAAATAGTCCCTTGGGCGTAGTTATGGTCAGCAACTTCTGCATCTCCTTCCTTACCTTCAACTGCAAATACGCATTAGAAAAATCCACCTTCGAAAAATATAAACTCCCCTTCAAATTCGCCAATATCTCCTCTATCCTCGGTAACGGATATTTTACTTCCACTACCCACGGATTCAATGTTACTCGGAAATCTGCACATAATCTCAACTTCCCATTAGCCTTTTTCACCGGTACTAAAGGTGTCGCCCACTCGCTATATTCGACCGGACATACAATATCTTCCTTTACCCATCTATCCAACTCTTGCTCTACCTCTCGCCTCCATTCAAAAGGTACACGACGTACAGCACAATACTTCGGCACACTTCCCTCCTTCATCCGAATCTCCACCTCATAACCCTTCAAACAACCCAACTCTTCCTCAAATATTTCTCCATACCTCTCCACTAACTTCTCCACCTCCTTTTGGACCTCCTTTATTCCCTCTCCACACCCCCACAAATTTTTCGCAACTCCTTGTTCTACAAAATTCTCTCCCTTCTTCTCACTAACCAGCGGCCTCAATACTCCATATCTACTGTCTTGGACATTTCCTATTTCTCCATCTACATAAATCGGACCTCTCCCCAACATATATTCTCTCGCATTCTCTTCGCTTTCCCCCCAAAACATGGATCTTCCATCGTCTACTTCAATATTATCTAGGCCCTCCATCCATTCCAAATTCCCTCTCGACATTCTCTTCTCTTCATTCACTCGGACCATATTTATCAAGTCTTCCCGAATATCTTCTTCGATCGCCACAAATACTCCCCATCGGGCAAATACTCCCCAGAATCCATACCTCGGCCCTACATTTGTAATCCAATCCCATCCCATCACCGGCTCAACGTCTCGGTTAATTATCCATAAGTCCAACATTTTACATCCTTCTCTTCCTACCTCCCCAATATGCACTCTTCCCATCATCTCCATCTCCGATCCATCAAACTGACTTACTTGCATAACGTCTCTAATTATATTACTACCCGGCCAAAGTCTTCTAAAATCCTCATATCCCATCACCGAAATAGCTGCTCCGGTATCAAATAACATAGATACCATCTTCCCGTTGATATCGAACCATACCCTTGGACTCGGCAGATACATTAACTCCCTTTGAACCTCCTGCTGCAACATTTTAACTCTCAACTCTTTCTTGCCTCCTCCTAACGCCACGGTCATTATTTTACTCTCCTTCCCATCATATAGTCAATCTTTATTACAATCTCTGGCCCAATGTCCCCTTTCTCGGCACTTGAAACACGTCATCTCCTCTCCAATATCCTTTCCTTCTTTTCCAACTATCTCCGTCATACTCCTCATATTCACGACCCCCGACGACTCTCCTCTCTGTGGAAAACCTGCCCTTGTTTCCACCTTTCCCACTCGGCAATCCTTTAACACATGTCCAAATCTTCCACAACCCGTGCAACGTATTCTCTCTGCTCTGCCCGGACAATATGTCGAAATATGTCCCATCTCCCCACACGCAAAACATTTGACATCTCTACAATTCACCGCAATATGACCCATCTCCCCACATTTATAACATCTACCATTCCGACCTCTCTGTCCCCCACTGTTGAACGGCCTTGGCATATCTTGACGTCCACGGTATACATCCAAATGTCTGTCATCTATCCTCTCGTTCTTTAACCGGTCAATTTCTTCATTATTGACCCAACCCTTCATTATTTCTTGAACCGGTAACCACGTCACTCTCCCCAACCTATCATCCTCTCCATTATGCCCCTCTACCAACAACGATTGCCCACGAATCCTAATACTCCTTTCTCTTCGCATTCTCCTTCCAAAATATAAACTACACAACCATATCATCAACACTACCCCCACTCCCAATACATTATATTGCAACTCCACATATTTTGTAATTTTAAAACCCTTCATTAAAATATTTAAGTATTTAAATTTTTCCTAATTTATTTCTCTAACAACACTAAATTTTATAAAATATTCACAAAAAATTAATAATTAATTTCACCAAAAATATCTTAACTACTTGTAATGTCAGACAATAAGATAAAATCAATAAGGTAAAAACTCCAATAATACACATATACATTTATCAATTTCAAAAAAAAATCAATACCTTCCGCTAATCTTTAATCTCTTACGTGTATTGACGTCTTTTGAAAAAAAAAATCGGCAGCACTTTCGTGTAACTTGCTTTCTAATAAACTTTTTTGGAATTTCTTCTAATAGATTTATATAGACAAAAATTTGGGCAGCACTTCCGTGTACTCTACTTTTTCAGTAAATTTTCGATTTTCGTCTAATAGATTTATATAACCAAAAATTTGGGCAGCACTTCCGTGTACTCTACTTTTTTAGTAAATTTTCGATTTTCGTCTAATAGATTTATATCGGCAAAAATTTGGGCAGCACTTCCGTGTACTTTACGTCTTTTGAAAATTTTCACTCCACAGTCACCTCTTTTGACGGTACTTGTTCTTGACGGTCTTTCAACCCAAACGGTCCCTTATTACACACGGTACTTGTCCTTGACGGTACTTGTTCTTGACGGTACTTGCTCTTGACGGTACTTGCTCTTGACGGTACTTGTTCTTGACGGTTCTTCAAATTGACGATCTTATCCACCACAACGCTCCACAAAAATGTTTTTCCAAAAATAATTTATAAAAATAATTGTTTTTACTTTATTTTTTTGGTCACGGCACCAACTATCACGTTGTGCCGTATAAGTCCGAATAGAAAGCAAAACTCCGAGTATAATAATTTTATTGAATTTCCCACACAAAAAAAATGAATAATTTTATTTCAAAATTTACTATTACAACCAAAAAAAATATATTAAAAACAAAAATAAAATAGTTAATAATAATTTTTATAATATTTCGCTTCCCTTTTATAGGGAAGCGCATAAAATACAATCTCATTATGATTTAACAAAACTTAATTTCGATATCTAAAAATAAAATAAAACAAAATATTAAAATACGGTCTAATAATGAACCTGCACAATTTATTTATTAATGTTCACGCAATAAATATCATCAAATATGTCAATCATTTATGACACTAGGTTATCATAATGTTTTCGGGTTCGCAATCTTGAGAATTTGTGTATTTATATAAAATGTTAATATCACAACAAATTATTATAGAAGTCCATATTTATTCATAAAAATATCTAAAGAAGATAAACTATTTAGTAATATAAAACAGTTATCAAATACAATAATAATTATCAGAAACTATCCAGCTTCCATATATACTTCACCCCAAAAGACACACAAAGCAAGCTTCATTGTTCTTCACCAAAACCCCATGTGTTGTTTCTTTCCAACTCCATCTCCTAGGAAAAATTAATTCTCATGTCAGAAAATAACTGACATTTAGTATTTTATATTAAATTTATTTCTTCTTTTTTTCAACGGCTACAACAATTATGAGGATTTATAAAAAGAAATAAAACTAAAAGGTTAATTTAAAATAATATAAAATTCTAACTTAAATTACGCCGAAAGATAAAACGCAAAATAAAAATTCATATCTAAGGCGAATTAAAAAAATGAAAACAAAAACAATAGAAATAAATAAAAAATAATGACAAAAAAGGGGGTGATGTATATTGTTGTAGTATTGTCCAAAATTGAAATTAACAAAACATTTCTTCTTACAATGTCTTATTACCAGAGTTGTTAAAAGATTGAATCAAAAGATCGACGATCCTGGATTCGATCGCAAATTTGTCAATTTTACGAGATTTATGATTCTGACTTAAATTGAGGATCGAGATCATTTTGTTTAAAATTCGATCCCGATCTTTATAAAAATTAATTTTTTATTTAAAAAGCAATAAATAAAATAAAAATTTTGAAAATTAAATTAAAATATAATTTTTTTAAAAAAATATCTATCTTCATATTTTATCAACTTTCATTATCAACTTCCATTCCATCATTTATTTTATAGATATATTTATTCATTTCCTAAATTTTACGAGATTTAGAGCTCTTACAAGTTATTTAATATAAATTTATAATAATATATTAATATTTATTTTAATAGGTAAATGTAAATGTCCATTATAGATTTAGAAGATTCTATTGCTTCTACTATTGATGTAACAGTAGATATAAGTGAGAATGAGAATCTTTTACCATTTTTGAAATTACGTAAATATTTTACTTTATATGAAATGGATGAAAGCAACTCTTATAATATGATCAGCACCAAATGCCGTCTCTGTAAGAAGATAATATCATCTTCCAAAATATCATCCTCGAACTTAAAGAGACATTTACAAGTAATTCTTTTAAATTTTTTTTATTTGATAATCTTAATGTCAACATTTTTAAATTTAATTTATTACATTCCTGAGTTGTGCAGGTCCTACAGAATTGGAATCTAGATACAGATTCTTTATAAAAAAAATTAATTATTAGATACAGTATAATTAATAAAATATTTGATGAAGAGTTAATCTTGGTTTTGTTATTTATATATAATAATTAGGCATTTATTTTTTAATATTACTATTATATTAGTTTAATTTTCAAAAGAAGAGTATTTATAATTAATGGAAGTGTAATAACTAATAATTAAGCCTTTATAATGTATTTTGACTTTCTTTAATATAATTAAAACATCCAGTTCAATGTTATTTGAATTGAACTTAGCAATGTTTCACCAAAATAAAAATAAATATCTATTCTATTATTTCTTTATTATAATATGTTAAATCTAATCAATTAGTATTATAGTTTCAGTTTGAGCTTGATTATATAATCCTCTTGACAACATTTTTAGGGCTTTTTTTAATAATATAGTTTGAATTGAAAGTATTTTTTGTATTATTTGACTCAATCCATAAGTTCTTAAATGCCAAAAAGCCTCATTATATTCATAATAGGAAAATACTTTATCAAAATCTTTGGCCGATATCATCTTGGGCAACTTTTATTAATGATAGACAATATTGTAAACTTAAATTTTTAAGATCCCCCTTTTAACTACTAATAAAACATACTTTAATATGTTTAACAAATTTGTTGAACCCTTAATCCATAGTTCTTAAATGCCAAAAAGGCTCATTATATTCATATATAGGAAAATATTTTATCAAAATCTTTAGCCCATATCATCTTGGGCAACTTTTAATAATGATAGACAAAGACAATATTGTAAACTTAAAATTTAAAATAACCTATATAAACCTTTTTTAACCATATATAAATTTAATAATATACTTTAATATGTTTAACAAAATTTGTGTTAAACCCTTTATCATTTTTTTGTTTATATAGGTTTTACATTTAGCCTGTAGATTGTTTTTTTAACTTTAAATTTCCATATAAAATTTTAAAAATGAAATTGGATTCAGGAGAAGTTTTTTACATCTTTTATAAAGAAAAAGCACAATTTAAAAATGAGATTACCAAACACATCAACAAATTCTCTACACAAAAAAATATATCACTGCAAAACCAATGTGGTTCTGGTTGCAAATCCAGACAATCTAAATTAAATTTTAACAATCTAAACATTCCAGCTGTATCGCAAAAAACAGCAGACAAGGTTATCATGGATTTTATTATTGACACCTTCCAACCACTGTCTCTGGTTGATGATCCTTCATTTGAAAAAATGATTAAAATTTTTTCTCCTGCGACAAAAATTATTTATCGCCAAACACTGGGCAACAGGATATCTACTTCCTTCTCTTATATGACGACAAATCTTATAAGAGATTTGTCTGAAGTTTTTTATGTATGCACCATTGCTGATTGTTGGAGGGGTCATCGAAGGTATATTATATTTATATAAATTTTATAATGTTTATTTAATTAGGGCTTTTATTGGACTTACTGCACATTGGCTGGATCCGTTAACCCTCAAGAGAAGGTCAGCCGCTTTGGCACTGAGGAAGATAATTGGGAGGCAAACATATGATGTTTTGGCCAACGAAATCACGGGTATCCACAAGTTCTATAAAATTCATAAAAAGGTGGTGAAGATGGTGACTGACAATGGAACCAACTTTGTCAAGGCATTTAAGTAATATTTATATTTAGCAAAAAATATTTAAATAAATTAATTTTTTATAAAGTTTTTGGAGAAAATGAAGAAGATATTAGTGAGGATATGGAATTTATAAATTTGGATGACATATTATCCGTTGATGACCCAATTATTCCTACTATCAGCCTACCAAAACATCAACTTTGTTGCCATAATCTTAACCTTATTGCAACAACAGATTCGGAGATGGCAGATAGTGATCTCAAGATGGAATTCTTATTACCAATCCATGAAATTAATAGATAAGATGCTTTCTGAAAAGTTTTCAGAAGTAGAACAAGTATGTGATCAAATTGAATTTGCAATGTTTAGGCAAGAGAAATGTTTTTTTGTTAAAGAGTATGCAACAGTAATACAATGATATTCTCTAAATAAATTTAAATTTTATAGGTTATTGAACCTTTGGCGATCTCGTTAAAAATCTTGGAACGGGAGGATAATATGGAGCAGGGATATCTAACTCCCTTTCTATCGATATTAATAGATAAATTAACAAAATTTAGCTGCCTCCGGTATTGTCAAACCCTTGTAGATACTGTTCTTAGAGGTATTGATAAAAGGTAATATTTTTTTATACAATTATTTTATATTATCAGATATCTGCAAAATATATTAAAAAATTGCAAAGATCTTTAGTAAAATATTTTTAACAGGCCAGTTCTACTAAACCTCTGATATCTAGTAAAATATTAATGGGCCTTTGAAGACATTAAAAATTTATTAGATTATTTGAATTTTAAGTTAATATTTTGAGTAATATTCGTTGTATATAAATTACAATGTTAATTTCTTTGTATATTAAGTATTGTTTGCATTTAATCAATATTTATGATATGACCCAAATATAAATAAATACCATACAGATGATGTGCCAGACTTGACTGTAAAATTTGGTTAAGTTTTGCAGATACTTGATTTGATTTATATGAATAAAATGAACACTTATTTAATAATAAATTTATTATCATTTCATAATATAGATTTCCTTCACTGTATGAAGACAGTAACATTTTGGCAGCCATGATTCACCCTAAATTTAAACTTAATTGGCCTTATATTAATCTGCCACAAAATATGATGGTAAAAGAAAGATTAGTTGCCCATTTGGAAAATATGCAGGAACAACCATATGCGGATACCTCAAATGAATGTATGGATGACATTGATGCTTTTTTTTGGAAAAATACTGTACAAAATGCTTGTTCCGTTAAATAAAATTTTTATTCAAATGATGATTCCATGAATATTTTTAATACTTATATTAATTTAAAAAAAGTATTTATTGAATATAATACACCTTTGCCTTGTTTAGTAAAGCTAAACATGTTTTAAATGAAAGACGCGAATGTTTAAATGATGATAATTTAGAAAAAATTTTATTATTAAAAGCTAATTTTAATTATAAATAATTATATTATAATTGTTATATTTATTATTCAATTACAATACATTTCTACCATATTTAATTTATTTTTATATTGGTTAATTTTGCATCGGTTATATTATATTATTATTCAAATAAATTTATAACATATATTAGTTAATTTTACATCGGTCAGAAATTTCCTTCAGAAATTTAAATAGAAAAAAAGGTCGATCCTGGATTTCGATCCTCTTTTTTTGAAAAGATCGTGATCGGGATTCGATCGTTTTAAAAAGATCGGTTAACAAGCCTGCTTATTACAATAGTAAATACTTGTGATTGTGGATATAATAAAATTATACAATCAAAGAATTACAAAAGTGATTTTGAACTTGGTTAGTATAGAACAAAATATTAAGCTGGATTAATTTTATTTTCAAGTAATAAATGATTGTATATTTTTAATTAAGATTGCAAAATAGTTAAAATAATATTAAATCAATTAAGCTTCAATTTTTAATGTTTAATTGTTATTTAGAATGAGTGATATTGATATTTCATTTTTAACACTGAATTTTCAAAATAATTTATTATTATATGTATTAATCAACTAATTAAAATAGCACAAAATTTATATAGACTTATTAATTCATAACTAATACTAATCCATATATAATACATAATAGAACTCTAAAATAAAATCGTTCAAGGGACTATCGCAATTTATTTTCATTCAGGGGGCTATCAGGGAGCTATATAAAATTTCATTCAGACTAATCAAATTTTTTGGAGGACTCGAGCTTCTCCGCTCTCCTTCTAGTGATGCTGTTTTGAATGTAAAACGATAAAATATATATTTTGTAACGTTTTACTATAGTTCTTGTTTCTTTTATAAAATGTCGACTTAATAAAATCTTGGAATTTGAAAAATACAATTTAAGAAGTATGTATTTGAAGTATGTATCTTATAATTATAATAAGTAGTTTCAACTAATGTTGTTAAAAAGCACAATTTAATCGATTTTTGGAAATGGTCTGATTAAGCTTTAGCCCAAAATAATATTGTGTAGGCCACAAGATTGACAAGTAGAAGCCCAAACCTTTATGTCATCTATTAGTAAAATTATCAGGCTTAAATAATATTATTCTGGTTATAATCTTATTCAAGTCGTTTTTAAAAATTGACCCGAATCTGGCTTTTTAAAAACACTAGTTTCAACAAACTGACATAAGGTGTCATTCAGTTTATTTTCGTTTACCTGTTTAAAGTGTTAAATGCAAAACACAACTGAAAAAGTCCAATTATTATTTAAGAATTTTCCTAGAGAATTTAGTCGAAAGGATATAAAAGAATTTATTTCAAATTTCGGAGGCTTTGACATAAAATGTTATACCAATAAACGGTACCTAAAAGAAAAACACTATGCCATGGCTTCTTATTCAAATAATGAAATAGCTGAAGCAGTCATTAAAAAATTGCACCAGAAACTTATTATCAATTCTCGGCTTAGTATAAGATTCTATAATTTAAAATCTACATCGAAATCATGTGAATTCAAAATAAAAAATAAGTCAAATTCTAATGGCAATGATTTTTGTAGTGTTGACCATTTAGCTAAATTATGCCTAATATTAAATAAAATTTTTATTCCTTGTTATGAAAATAGTAATTTTTATTCATATCCTCCTATAGATCAAGAAATATTATCCAAAATTAATAGTATATTATATTCAAATCCTCAATTTTATATTGAAGTTTGTAATTTAATGAACAAAATGAATTTGCCATGTCCTTTTCTACCTGATATTTCTAAAGTTAATACTATGATTATAATAATTATTATAATTTTATATAAAGGAATTTGAACATCCCAGTTCCTCAAACTTTCCTATACAAGAAGAAAAGTTAGAATCTGATAGTGAAAAAGAATTTGAACTTGAAGATGACAATTTAAATACAATCTTAAAAGAATTAGATGATGAAGTTATGGTAAAATTACGGCAAGATTCTATGAATCAAAGATTAAAAAAAATAAATAAGTCAAAATATATCAAATGCACCTCAAATAAAATAAATATAGAAGATTTAACTAATAACAATAGTATTAAAAATACAGAATTTATTGCTCAAGTTAGTAGAAAAATTAATATTGTTCCTGTAAAAGCTGAAAGCCTAAACCTCTGTTCTAATAAAGAGTCATGTGTTACAAAGCAAGAAGAGCTAATAGAAAGTGAAATAATTCCAAATAATGAACATTTAGAAAATGAAATAATCTCTGCAAATGATATTAACACATTTAAATTCAAATTTTTTTGAGTGTTGTTTATATTATTTTAATCAGTCTCCTTCATTGTTGAATTAATTAGACTAAAAGATACTTAAATAGATAGCCTAAAAACCTGATTATAATTGTAAACTTAGCCAAGCCTATGGCAATTCAACCCTCACCTTAAATTTTTATTTATCATGTTCCTCTCCCCTATAATTGTATCTTATTTTTGCCCCCTCTACTTCTAATCTAAAATATTTGTTCCCTTCCCATGAGACTTTTACCTCCTAAAAGATTTATTACACAGCAATATACATTTAATTTAATTTATATAAAGAGTAACTTATTTACAATAATAATAGTGGTATATAAATTAAATTTAAAAAAATAGTTATAGTTAGATATTACATAAAAACACTAAAACATTTTTTGTATATTAATCAGTATCAATGATACTTTTGAAATTTTAATATATAAGCTTTGTCCTGATCAATTTTGTGTATCAAATCTTTTTTTCATTAATTTTTTTATTACAAATATAGAAATATAAAAAAATTATTTATTTTAACATAAAATTATCAAAATCGGAGAAATATAACATTACTAAAATGAAAAAATATTTAAATTGTTTATTTGATTAAATTGCTTTGATTTTATTTTACAAATTCAAATTTTTTACTCATGTGAAATTAAAGGAAGACATGCCTTTGATAAGTTAGCAAATGAATTGAAAAGATTATATTTGTTTTCAAAATAAAATATCCCTGACAATAACATGCATAGAATCTAATTGAATTTAGACCTAAATATATTTTTTATTCCATTAGATTTTAATGCTTCAAACCATTTGGTAAGTTTAAAGAAGGAAAAAAAGTATTGGCAAAATGAAAAAATGGCATCATGTCAGAAAAAATATAGAAGCATTGAATAGTTGGCGACCAACATTTAATATGTATTAATTTATTTATCAATTTTGCCAATCATTAAACAGAAACTCAACAATTAAAAATTGGCATCATTGTAACAAAATGGAGTAAAAAGCAACTGTAATAAAATTTATTATATTAATCTGAAAAACTTAGATTGCAAAACAGGGGTGTAACTAGACCTGTGCACCGACGAAAATTAAGTTTTTAATTAAATTACTAGATCTTGAAGATTAGTATCACATTCTATCGTATCCTGATCTGTTAAATATTTAACTAGCAAGATTTTTAAACTTTCAGACGCATTTATCCATTCTAGTATATTTAATATCGATCTAAAATAATCTTCAAAGTAACTACTGGAAACGTTCTTCCACCTAATTTCTAATTTGTCTAGTAATAGATTAAAAATTAATCTCATATTTTTTTTTAAGAATCATGTATAGACATGTCATCTCCTTCATAAGAAAACTGTTTTTGAACTTTCAGTCTACGAACTTGTTATTGAAGAAAAGCATTTCATTTCACAAAAACGATTGTAGTAAAAAAAAAAAATTATTCATGCTTGTGTATATGGCTATTGTGATATGGAATCCACGGCCAATTTTAATTATGCTAAGGTTCAATTTTTAATTTTAAAAGTCACATTTGAAGGAAAATATATATACAAGCATGTATATCCACAATTTTGCCGAGAATTTTTGTATAGAAGTTTTAATTGTGGATTTTCTGAAATTTATATATAGTTAAAATGATGATTTGTAAGCGGGGTGCAGGTAAATACTTTTGATATTTTCTGATTATAAATAATTATTTCAGCCAAAAGTAACATTTGCAAAAATAAAAGTATATTTATATATGATGTTTTTTAAATTATATACTAAATAGACACATAATATTTATTTACAGATGGCGATATTATGAATAACACCCAAGGTTTAAAATAATTATAACAGGGAATTGTAAGTAAATTGCCATTAAAAATTATTTCATTAAATTTAATTTATTCTTAAAGATTTGTTACAAAATGAAAACATAGTCTGTTTAATATAATTATTAGGCTACATAAGTATAGTAGACTATTTCATCCAAAGTATATTAATCTATTTTTAAACTTCATTATATAAGAATTTTACAAAACACTATATTTATTATAAGGTTCAGATTATAATATCGTAATAGGTAAAGGTTTTTTTTAAATTGTAACATAGGTAAAAATTAAATGCAATAGATACGGGATCTGAAAGCCTTGATCTCATGCTTAACATAGGTATAAATATTTAAGAAATTGATGCACATTGAATAATCTTTATATAATAATTTTTATATAAGAACAAAATATTAGACCCAGGATAGGTAATATATAGTGTTTTTTTTCTTATATGAAAATTATATTCTCAAAAACCTAACTGGACCTTTCAAAATTTTAAAAGAAAGAGAAGCTCAATTTTTTAAAAAATAAATGTTTAGCATTCTTTATGGTGGATTTTATTTATTGTAAAATTTATAAAAAAGCTCTAAAAAAATGAGTAAATCCATGTTTTATTGACTCTCTCAAATAATAAAGGAAAAAAATGCGCGGTTAAATAACAATTAAAATTAGCTTCAAAATGCTCAAATAAAAAGTTCAAATAAAAACATCCTATTATTATAAAGATTTACCAATTTTGAATGAAACGCAAATATGATAAGTTGTTGAAAAATAAACATATATATAATATTACTATAATATCAAATTGAAATAAAAAAATATATAAAATTCCAACTACTTATTCTAATGCCCTTTTCAAATTTTATCAGTTCTTTTTCTAAATTCTTACTATCCTGTGTCTGACTTTATATTAGCTTTCCTTTTCTAACTGATTATTTCTTAAAATTTTTTAAATTCCTTATGTGGATTGATATAAAATTTCCAGTAATCATATATTATAATGTACATTCATTTTTATATAGTTTATAGGAAAAGAAATTTCAATCGCTCGGGTAGATTCATTTTAAATCTATAACTATTAGGGGAGACCGGGGAAAATGCGAGCCCTGCAATGCAAACGTCAATACAAATAATAACCACTTGACAGTATTGACTAAATAATTTCTCATTTTATTCCAATTATTTACTTTTATGTTATAGATAAAAATAATTTTTTAAAAAATTATACTTTCTTAAAAGTATATTAATTGTTCCTAGAAAAAAAAATTGGCAAAGGATGAGCTACACCCGGGGAAAGGTAAGCTTTTCCATGTGGTGCTTTTGAGCTGCAAAATATTAAATATATAAAAATGATATATATCTAATTTATTGATAAAATATCCATAAATAGAAAACAATGTTAAAAAACTAATGAAATTTATTGACAATTTAAACATATGTCTTGATGTAGACTTTAAAATCATGTTGACCTAAGTTTGTTTTCTCCAAAATGACTAGCAAGGACGAACTTATTAAATATATTAATGATTCCATCATTTGTTAGTTATTTATTTCTAGTATAATTTCTTACCATATTCAAATTTCAATAAGTAAAAAATAAATAATAAAAATAATGCTCAAAAAACTCATATAAACATCTGGCAATTAGCCCGAAACCCCCCAAAACTTGAAATTTAATTTTATGATAATTTAAACACATGTTTTGTTTAATTAAAGAATAATTTTATATAAATATAAGGTTTCATTTTTATATAAGATAATTATAATTTTTTATATTTGATAAATTTCACCCTTTTTATAAAGTTACTTTTGAGGTTATAAATCATATATTGCGTTGTTAAAATTTATATGTGATCCGATATTTAAAAACATAGCCATGTATGTATAATGAAGTTTACATACTTGCTAAAAAATTAACCATTAGAGTTGAGTACTCTAGATGAAAACCCCAAGGCTCGCAAGAACTTCGAGCTTATAAGGCCCCCGTTCTCCCCTAGAGTACATAGATTAGATAATAAATATTTTTAAATTTATTAGGTAACGAGACGCAAAAGGAAACGCGACTAAGTATGATAGTTTCCCCATAAAATATAAATAATTAGTTTGGGCTGGGAGAGTGGTCTCTACCTTCGGTAAATTTACTATTTTTAACCCCTCTCCAAAGGAATATATTAATTATCAGCAATCATTTATTTACAATTTTTAAAATAATTACCATAAAATGAAAAGTGTAATTATAATTTTACTATTATTTTAAAAGTAGTTCATATCCAGGCTGGGCAATATCATATCATTATACACAAAAAAAAATTGACCGAGATTGTAAACTTTTACCCTATTATTTATTGTAATTTCCTTATATATTTCTCTTTATTTAAAAAATTAATAATTTGCTTATTATAGATTTGTTTTTCTTATTTTTTTCCTAATTTTAAAATTGATTTCCCTTTTCCTTTGCTAATTTATTCCTTTTTCGTAAAAAAAAAAAATATTATTATTTCTGTTTCACATCATCAGAATTTTAGATCTGAATGATTGTATTAGGTGTTTATAAAATATAAATGTAACCTCCCTCCTCTTTACTAAAAAAGCTAATAGACTAAGAAGATGTATCAATTTTTAAATAAATTCAAATTTCTCATATATCTAGTCAATACTATTTTTCTAAAAAAAAGCGTAATCCCAAACTAAGCTAATTATTTCTATTTGAATAAAATTCAAAATGATTATGTGGGAGCTTTGAATATACCGTAACAAAATGTGGTATTCATAGGGATTCGGTATATCCCTCAATTTTAAATGTGAAAAATCGTAATTGATGGAATATATTCCAGCAGGTGTTATAGTATATACCAACATTATGAATTTCATACAATTTTGCGATGAACTTCTGTATATTTTTTGATATATCGTTTTTAGTATCGTAGTTCCTTTTTTTTCTTCAAACAAATACTGTTATTTTCAATGGTAAATCAATATAAATTAATAGCTGTTCAAAAGTTAAGGGCGAATTTGTCTAGAAATCAGCGATCACTCCATGCACACTGAAATACATTTCAGTAAGAATTTTAATTCGAGAAACGCCCTCTCTAAATATCCTGATGGATTTATTTACCGCAAATATTTGATATACTATAATCGCAATGTATTAATTAATATATAGAATCTATAAATGGGACCTTAAAAATATATTTAGGTATAATCATGCTTAGATCATAAATCAAAATAAATAATTTTTATAAACTTAAAAGTAATTTTAAACTAATATAAAATAAACCTATTTGACATATATTTATAATTTATATACATCATGTTATTTTAATAAAATCAATCATAAATCTACATTCTAACGTTATAATAGTAATGGAAACATCTTAATATCCTAACAAATTAAATATAATTTTAGAAGACAAGGTATTCAATGTAACAAGTAATAATTATTATGTTATAAAAAAATTATGAAAATTTCTTATTATCATTTTAGTCTACGAGAATATCAAAATTATAAGCTATAACAGTAAAAAAAACTACTAAATATTTGAAAATTAGAATTTAAAAATAAAATATTTTAATAGATAAAGAATATATGATACAGCATAACGGTATATCAATACAATAATTCTATTTGTATCTTCGCTGCGTTTCCTTATGACGACACATACGCCGACACCTTTTCTCACCTATACTACATTTTATCACGATATTACATAGACATCGTCACACTGCACCTCATAACACCACGCATACTAATGAGACATCAATTTGTTTCCTCAAATGTCTCTTTAACAAATAATTTGTTTAGTTTAGTTTTGACAAGCAATTAAAATTTTGCGATTATTTAGGAAAACTAAAAAAACTTGCAAGGAATAGGCAGTGGTGATGCAAAATAATTACATAATATTCTTCGCAGAATTATAAATTTTTCGCAAAATAAACCTATCATTTTATTTTACAATTTTTTATTATAATGCAAATAAGATTGTGCAATTTTAATTACTTGCCATAGGTTTAGGCTTCGATCAAATGATGGCTTATTTATAATCCGTGAAATTGAAGATCTGCAGAAGTCAAATTTTTTGTGGGAATATATTTTGGCACTGTATAGTTTATTTATTTTAAAAGGATTTTAAAATTTATTATTTTATGGACCAGCCATGATTTTAATTTTTTTCAAAAATTTCAAA
Source organism: Gordionus sp. m RMFG-2023 (assembly GCF_954871325.1). Lineage (NCBI taxonomy): Eukaryota > Metazoa > Nematomorpha > Gordioida > Chordodea > Parachordodidae > Gordionus > Gordionus sp. m RMFG-2023. The sequence continues at coordinate 9,965,353 of NC_088777.1, forward strand.
TAGTTTTGTAACCTTTTCGGAAATTGAATGAGCAGTTTAGAAGAATTTTTAATGATTTTATTATTTACTTTTTCACCGGATTAATATGATTTATTATTTTAATACATCGGATAGAAGGCCCAACTTGAGCATTCTTTTTGCAAACATAACTTAAAAAAAAATCTTCCCTTCTTAGACAAACAAATTTGAATAAATAAATCCTTATTTAAATAAAAATAATCAACTTTTGAAATAGATTAAATTTAGTAACCAATCGTGATTATATATAGAGAAGGTGTCGGATGATAAAATGTCGACATGACAAAGAGTCAGATGATTAAGTGGCACCTACTCATAATTATTTTGTGAAAATAAAGAATAAAACGAGGCACTGAACAACTTAATTTGTAAAAGTGCTGATAAATTATGTGTGGCAGAAATTATGTCTTAATAAATTAAAACATACCTCAATTGTCATCTGTGATAAATAAGTAACTAATGAATAATTCTAAATCCTAGTCGCCGACTGTTTGTAATGTTAATTTTAGTATTTTGAAGCATATTGATAACAGACAGATTCTTTACCCCCTTCCTCCCCCCCCCACCTTCTAGGTATACCTATGTTTTCCTGGTTATCCATAATGAATACATGATTAGTGGGAATTCAATTAACCATTTAATTTGTTGTTGATTTTGACTTAGAAGCTTGCTCATTAATTATCTATAAAGATGACCTATTTTGATTTTATTAGGCAAAATGGCTATAGGTGAAATGCACTCCAATTAAAGTTTATCCAGAAACCTTGGCTGATATAATTTGTAATTTTTTTCTCGCATATTTATTAAAAACGGCTAGTCAAAACTGAAATAAAGTCATTTCCTTATTTATATTGGATCCTCTAATTTTAAGAACCAATTAAAATTGCTTAGAATTGTTTTGTGAAATTAAAAATGTACAACAATTACAATAATATTTAATAATTTTAACTATTTCATGATAAAATGTTAAAATACTATTATAAAAAAATAGAAAGCCTTTATTTTTGGTTAATTTTTGGAAAGTGAACATTGATCCCCCCTCCCCCAACTACGTCTCTGGATATGGGTTGTATAGGTAGGAAAAATATCGATACATAGGGATAAATTTAGCTGATTCTAAAGAGTGTTGCTTGTTTTTGAGATACATATTAATTAGGCAACTATATTAATTTAATACATGTTGATTTTTGGGCGAATCAAGTAAATATTCTTTAACCGGGATTACTAGGTAGTTTTAAAAGCAACTTACCAGAAGTGTAATAATTATAATATAAGTTATTACTGAAAATAAAAAAAAGAATTGAGAGAATATAGTTCAATTTAAGGAAGATTGTGTTATTTTATTATCACCCGTATATAGGGATATATATTATATAAAACCAATATCATTAAAAATGATGTTTTATAAATTATTATTTAATTTAAATTATATTTCTGGGCATAAAAGTGTTGTTAAGATTGTCATATCATAACTATGGAAAAATTAAAATATAAGTCTTAATTACAATCAATTACTATAATTATGCTTCCGTCATACATATATATTATATTATATATATTTCTATGTTGGATAAAGGTGTCCTAATGTTACAATATGTAATATCGTAAGAAAAGATTATTTTTTGGAAAAGTATTTACCTTACAATTATCAAATTTTGGGTTTACTATATTGTTAATAAATGAAATTGACTATTTTATTTTAATCATCGTGAATAAACCTTAATTGTGATATATATTTATTTTCTCAGAGTAAAAATTGAAACGCTCAGATTAATTAAAGTTAATAATTTCAGATATATTTTTTCCTAAAATCTAAGACGATTTTACTTAAAAATTTTGAAAGATACTAAATTGCTTAGAAATTGATCCTATTTTAAATAATTTTTTTTGAGTGCTGTAAAAATTAATTAACACTATAGGTCCATCTGCATCACTGGGGTATTGGGGAGGGAGGAGGGGGGAGGGGGGATTAAAATATTATATAAAATATCTTGACTAATGATTTTAAGTTAAAAATAATAAAAATATTTTTTGAGTTACTATTAAATTAATCATCATTCTAGGTATTTTCTAGGACAGGGAGGGAGAGGTTAAAAATAATGATAAAGAATTGAAGGATTTTTTTTGAAGCTAGATCACGGGTCTAGATCATGGGCTGAGTGGGTGGGGGTTTAAAATTTTTTTTATAATAAATATCTCGACAAGGGTATCAAATGTAAGTCAATATAAAAGATTTTAAGTTATTAAAATTAATCATTACTCTAGGTTTTCGGATCTAGGCTAGTGCGAGAGGGTAGTTTTAAGCCTTTTCTATTAAAAATATTCCAACAAGTATACAAAATGAAATCTAATAAAAAGATTTTTTTGAATGCTACAAAAATTAACGCTCTAAGTCTTTAAGCAATGGCAGAGGTATTAGTGGGGAGGGGGGGGGAGTGGAAGGGATTAAAATTTATATTACAAATATATTGTTAAGGGCATCATATGAGATTTAATAAAAAAATCTAATTAACTGTTATCACTACCCATTTCTCAAGATAATATGTGGGAATCTATATAATACTTGAACATTGGTATCAAATGAGAACTAAAAAAATGACATTGTTACTAAACTTTTAATTTTTAAGGTAGGTGGGAAAAAGGGTAGGTTAAAAATTTTAACATAGTAAATGATTCTCAAAATAAAATAACCTTTGATTGTTTTGTTTACATCTGCATCACAAAAATAAAGTACGAGGAGTGGAGGAGATCCAGATATTTAAAAATAATTTTAAGCAAAAAATAAATCTTGCCATGGATTTTAACTTAAAATAAACAAATATTTTTGATTTCTATGTTAATCATCGGATCTAAAAGCGGGAGGGGGGGGGGGTAAGACTATTTCTTTATTTTAAATATGGGTCATCTTATGATCAATAAAAAAAAATTTAAATAAATGTTTAGAAATCAATATGAGCACCAATTAAATTTTTAGTTTATTATATTTCACCTACTATTTTTCTTATTATTTCTCCAATGGTTGGGTAATTTAAAAGAAAATATCTGGAATAATGTTTAAAAAAATGTGTGATGGCGTTATATAAAAACGTTTTAATGCGATAAAAGACTTGTAGTTTAAAATTATTTTAAGGTATTATTAATTATTTTATGAGTAATCATACATATTGTAAATTTTTATTATAAAATTTATTAAACTAAAACCTTCATATTTAGCGCCATTTAAATGTTTCTTGTATATTCGCGATATATTTTTAAAAATTAAACCTCGTTAATATTGAAGAAAATATTAGAAAAATAGTAAATAAATACTAGGGGTAAATTTTTTGTAAATTTTTTCTACTGAACATAAGATGACCCACCAAAAAAATTATTTTGATACTTTCCTCATAATTAAATTATTGACTTAGTTAATAATATTAGATTCAATATTAGAGCTAATTTAAATAAAAAGTAATTTTGAATATCGCTGAAGAGTAAAAATAGCCACCTCCGTTATCTTAGATAATAGCTAACCTTTCGTTTTTGATTAAGCTAGAACATATATAACGTGCTAACAAAGTTTCATGAAATTGAAAGTAGTAGGTGTGAGGTGTTTGATTCAAAATGGAATAAGGTGAGTATGAAATGTATAATTTTGAACCGTTGACAATTATGTATTAAATAAACCTAAAAAATAACTATTTAAATATCTAAAATAAATTCCTTTTTAAGAGATTGGATCTTCATTTATTATTAAATATAAAACGTTTGTAACGAATAAATTTATAAATTATAAAAGTAAACGTATGAAAAAATTGAAAAATAAAATTGGAAAAAATATAAATTCGTTACTTATCGTATGTAGTAAAACTTGCCAATATTTAGCTTCCTCTTTAAATTTAGAGTTATTCTGTTTTTGTATCAATGTTCATTATTTTAAAAAAATAATAAATAGTTATTTTTAAATGACTTTTTTTATCGCTAAATTAATTATCGCTCGATTTTTCAAATTTATATATCCCATCTTTTCTTTTGGTTTAGTGATGCACAAATTTCACTTAATTACTTCGTTCAAAATTAAAAATCATTAGTCGCTTATTAATAATTCGCGCCTCTCTATCTCAATTTTATTCTCTCAATGATTCGAATTTTTTATTCGAATTATTCATAATCGTGCCCTCACATATTTTGATTCATTCGCGCTATATAATAAAACTTATTTGATGATATTAAGCCTAGTTCTATTTCCGCATCTGGATATATCTAGCCTTAAATTCATTTATATTAACGCCTTTTTTTTAAATCAATTTTTTTTATTTTCACATCTGGATATAGCTTAAAATTGATTCATTATCGTATTAATTCATTTTTTTTATACGTAGTCGCGCCATTTACTCAAGTAATTTGCTCTACATCGAATATTTGGCATTATCTTTTGCTTTATTCATAACGGCATTATGATATCATACCTATTACCACCTCCTTTGACCAAAATAACTCCTTACTGTCTGAAGGTTATACATTTAACAAATGATGGTTTATTTTATGTTCATGAGCCAATCAGTAACAGATATCCTTATTTAAGATTTTCACCTCTCTTCCAGAAGGCTTACTTGCTTCTCAGCCCTTTCGTAGAAACCCCTTTAAATCATGTGTCTAATAGATCTCTCTCATATCTATTTCTCAATACCAGATAACCTAACATATCAAGAATTCCCAAAGGTGCTAGATTTCAAGTCGCTAAGTCTCTCTCTGATTGCGTCTCCTCTCTCTAACAAAACTTTAACAGTGAGACGAAATGTCTAAAATTCCTATTCTTTAATTATAATATTGTTAGGTTACCTGATAAATCCTCAAGAATTTCTTTGACTCAACAAATTATGGATGTCCCCAGCAATGTTTTGCTCCATCCTCAAGTGTAAGGGTCCCACAATTTTTTATAACAAAAAAAGCTTTTCCTATTGAGCTAAGAGCCAAGCTTATTTCAAAGAAAATCGACTGTTTTGGCCTTTTCTTATGATTCACTAGCTGACTACTCAAACTCCTTTCAAAACACCCTTCTTCTACTTTAACACAATTACCCAACAACTTAATCCTCATTGTTCTTCCGATTTCACTTCAGGAAATAATGAAGGCAATCCGATATTCCTCCAGGACACAACTTTTCCACTGATCATCTCATAAACTTCCATCCTTCTTAAAATCACAAAAACTGAATCTTATATGGTGATGTTTCCACCATCTTTACCCCCATTCTTTTTGGAGCCAGAATTATAGTCTTACAGAAGACTCACATATATATATGTCAGACCAATCGACATTGGAACTCTTAACCGCCTTGTCGCTAAAATGATTACATCCATGATAAAATATGTAATATCTCCCTTCTCACCCGATTTCAATTAGGGATGGAAGTCATTAGCGGATGTGAGGCCGCGTGGATTTTAGTCGTCTTTATATGGAGAGCAATCCCACAGAAACACTTATTGATTTTGCTGCGTATAATATCCTCTCTCATAACTCATTCTTGCAATTAGCAAGCAGATCATTCACATGCTACATTAAATTTATCTATTCTTGTTACCAATTTCCATCAATTTGTCAATTCCTCAATAGACTAAAGGATTGGGACAGGCCAGTTGCAGCATGCTGCGTTGAATCCCAATTATCTAGCATGCTCCCAAAAGACGGTTCCCTCTTAACTTCTTTACTTAATGGATCCGATAATAAATTTTTGGAAATCATTCCAGCCAACAATCATCAACTCCTACTGACCAACAATGAACTAACCCACGCAATAGAAATCCGCCTAAATTGCACAATAATCTTTCCTTACTTATGCTCTGGCTGCAGAATTCACACTGCAAAGGAAGACACAGCTTACAATACAGATCGTGCAAAGTACCTGAAACCCAATCGCTAGCATACTGATGATCTGCTAGAAGGCTTTCCTCAGAGCTATAATTAACCCTTCAAACAAATTATTAAGGTTACAATACCAATCTTCTTTCCCCAGACCTTCTCTAGATTTACTTTTTCTTCCTTATTCTTATCATTTTACACTTTATTTCATTTTTATTTAATTTAATTTGGAATTTATTATTATTTTTTATTAAAATTTTGTGTTAACATAATATTTGATAAATAAAAATAATATATCTTAAAAATTTCACATCTCTTAGGCCTTTAAACATAGAGCATATCTTTCTAACCTTTAATCCTACCTATTTAATTTATATATTTCATCAAATTAAAAAATTGCAGATTTCTTGAGTTGGGTTATTATCATCCAATGGAAAGTAAGGATATATTTTTTTCATCATTTTAAGCGTAAATCACTAAAATAAACAGCCTTGTGTTTTATTAATATAAAATTAGTGAAATGATTTCGACATACCCTCCAGATTTTAATCATTTGGGTCAAGCACTTGGCATTAATATTTTAACCTACCCTATTACAAATGCAAAAATTTTAATACAGGTATAATTGATTTGTTAAGTAAATTCAATTTTTTAATATCTGCATTATTTTAGCTTGGTCATGAGCCACTAAGCCCTTATCTGACAAAGGATTTATTTGGAAGGAGTGTTGGGTGTTATCCAAATGTTTTTGGCTATAGTTAAGTCTAATATAATTATTTTAACTTTTTAAAAAATTAATTTTACTATTTTATCTCATTGCTAATTTAATTTTTTTATCATTCTAATTGTTTAAATTTGAAATTTTATATTAAGTGGGGCACATTAAAAGGACTGCGGGAGTTATGGGTCTTTACAAAGGACTTTCTGCGAAAATATGTGAATGCTTAATTTCAGCAACTGTGTCAATACATGTTTCTAAAGTAAGGAAAAAATGATTTCAAATCAATTTTAAGGAAAATTTTTTTAAAAAGAATATTAAATAATTTTTTTTTAAATAATATGATTAAATTATTTATTTATTAATACCTTATTAACTAAACATAAAGTATGAAAATAAGTATAAGATATCTAAGTTAAAGTTATCTTTGAAGAGAGTGAATGATTTCCAACTTGATATATAGAAAATAAATAAAAGTTCTTTCTTTCTCTTCCAAAAATATAACTAGTTCAATTCATTTCTTTTTTTAAATATAAACTATTATATTGTAATAATTATTCAATATCAAAAAATGATATGTAAATGATTGAACCCCAACTCTTTTTTTAAAAATTTAGGTTTGAGAATTGTCTTCTATTTATATTAATATATCAGAAACATTTCTTTTTTGTGGAATCACTTTTTTATGAAAATTTTATTAAAAATAGGGCTGCACTGATTCGATCCAATATTTGCCAATATTTATTTTAATACCAATCCGATACCAATATACTTTTTGAATTCCAAAACTTAAGAAAAAGTGTAAGATATGTTTAAAAAAGTGATAAAAAGCTATTTATAGAAAGAATTTTTATTTTTTTTTGTTAAAAAAACTATGTTTAGTAAGACATATTATTTTATCAAAAAAAAAATAAGCGTATGTCTTAATTAGAATTATTCAAAGTTAAAATAATCCAAAATATGGTGTCCTAATTCAAAAGCTGTTTAGCTTAGGGACACTTAAATAAGTATACACCCTAACAATTTTTATAATACATAATAAATATTTTTTTTTAAAAAATTTAATTGTAAAATTTCTGGACTTCATATTTTTATTTAATTTTAAATTTATATTAAAAAAGAGTCCTAATCAAAATTAATCTAATAAAGATTCAGATAGCCGAGCTGTAAACCAACCCCATAAGAACCCTTCGAACTCTGATATTTTACAACCAATCCTGAAACAGAACCCTTCGAACTCTGATATTTAACTGAACCAGAATACCACGAACTTTAGGGTTCTAGGGCAAAAATAACATGTTTAAATATTTAAAATATAATTGTTTTTTTTAAATTATCAATATACATTTTTTTTTATGAAAATCATTTTTCTAGAAATATTTTTTTATTTTAGCATATCCATTTTATATAATTTTAAATTATTTTTCTGCCCGAACCAAACTTGGCTCAGAGACTTTTCACTGAACCTTATTTTTGTAGATGGTGGGTTGACAGTCCTGAAACGGCTCGATATAGCCAATTTTAAATTAAGATTTTAGCCAAAATTAATGTTACAAAATAGTTGTCCAAACCTTTCTCCCATCTATTAGCAAAATCTCCAAGCTTCTCTAACATTCTGGCTAAAATATTGGGTTAACAATTTTTTTTAAGAATCGAGCCATTTAATTAGATACAAATAGGAATATGTTTTTTTCTGCTTAAATTGATATATAATTTAATTTACTCAAAACCATCACATCTTTTTAACCAATTAAAAAGGGGCAAAAACGGGATCCACAACCTCCGTGTGAGACTCAAAATAGAGATCTGCAAAACTAAGTATTTTTTTTTAAAAAAAAGTAGAATATGTTTGGAAAGATTTACAATATTTTGAATTTAATCATTATGTAACATACTTAAAAAAAATTGGGATATTCTGTTTGGGTCGGGTTTAGTCGAGAAAAAATTTTGGTCCGGGTTACGTTTTTCTTCCCACCGTCGGGTTGGTTTAAAGGAAATTGTCTCTATTCTACGGTCTGATTCTGGTCTAAGTAAATGTGGTTTAATCCCTATTGGACGATCTCTTGGGGTCCCGAGATTATGACCAAGATAAATTTAAAACATAAATTTACTATTATTTATTATATTCAAATGTTTTAACATTACATTATTTAAGAAATTAAAAGAAAAGTACCCTGGCCCTAACCTCAAGGAAATTATAGCCATGCGGGGCAAAAGGAGACCTGACCCAGAAGAGTTGATATATTCGGCTTCTGCCCCACTGCTTTACAACACTGATGGTGGAGAATTGGTTGCTGATGATCAGAGGCTATGGGAAACATTTTATGTGGAAGTATAAAAAAATTAAGAATGGAAAGTGGGAAATTAAATGAAAAGCCATTCTCTTCTTCCATAAGTGGAGGGGGGATTATGACGCAACATCGACATAGAAAGGGGGGGGGTTAGGGAAAATAGGGATGGGAGGGAGTAGGAATTATAGTTTTTTCTAATTTTGAGTTAGAGTTCCTTTTCGACTAATTTTAAATTCGATTTCTTTTTTTATATTTTGTGGACATGAGGGAGTTATAGATTTTTTGGGGGAGAGTGATGATATCATCATTAGCTTAGAAAAGGTGTGAAGTGCCTGCTTAGAGTTAATTACAAGAAAATTCACTTAATTTTTTTATAAATACTATGTATAATTTAAAAGCTAGCGAGAGAATCCTTATGTCATTTGGCGGGCATAGTTGCGAGTCAACCTTTTCACGGTAATTTCAATTCAGAAACATAGAAATTTAAGATTTATTTTATGATCTTAATTTTAAAAGTATTGTTTTTGAAATCACTTTTGGGTAAACGACAAATATGCCAAAATAACATGATTATCGGACTACCATTTTTAAAATAGATGAAACTTGGCATGAAGGTAAAATAGATTGTATATTTTATTCAAATCAAAATTTTAATGTCCTAACTCAAATATATCCCGAGTTATGGGCCTTCAAAGTTCTATGAGAGCCTTTTCCTCTTTTAGCGAATCTTAAAATACTCAAAATATTTTTGGTCTAAAGTAAGAAATTTTATATCATTTTGTAGCCCTTAAAACTCTCTTAAAGTAAATACAAAATAATTTTTAAAAATATCTTCAGTGTCGTTGTATTTCCGTAAAATTAAAAAAATTATTTTGAAAAGTGCTCCATTTAAAATGATGAAACGCATGAAATACATTTATTACCAATATATTTATATATTAAAGTAAAAATATTAATGGGAAAAAAAAGAATTTAAATTTTATTTAGTTTTTTTTATAATTTTGGGTACTGAAAAATCAATTATAAAGGGCGTTGAAATTTATCATAAATGTTTATATATAACCAATTTATTTAAATATGTAAGTAAAAAATATTAATGAAGAAAATAAAAATTTAAATTTTATTTAGTTTATATAATTTTAGGAATAAATAAATCAGTTATAGAGAGCGCTATTTTTAAAGTTAATTATAATATATTTTATAAATAATAATACACATTTTTATACCCTAATAAAAAGAAATATTATAATTAACTTTATAGATAATCCCCTCTATAATTGATTTTTTATTTTTAAAATTATAATTAAATAAAATTTTAATTCTTATTTCCATTAATATATTTTACTTAAATGTTTAAATACATTGGTAATAAACAAATTTGATGAGTTTCAAACGCCCTTTATAATGGAGATTATATTCCATAAATTATAAAAAAAACTAAATAAAATTTAAATTCTTATTTTCTCCATTAATATTTTTTACTTAAATATATTGGTAATAAACATATTTCATGAGTTTCATCTTTTTAAATGGAGCACTTTTCAAAATAATTATTGCATTTTCTTGAGGCGAATTTTAAAAGCTAAAAATGATATAAAATTTGTTTCTTTAGACCAACAATAATTCGTTAAAAAAAATGTTCTCATCGAACTTTGAAGGCCCATAACTCGGGATTTATTTGAGCAAGGGCATTAAAATTTGGATTTGTATATAATATACAATCTATTTAACCCCTATGCCAAGTTTCATTCATTTTAAAATGGTCGTCCGAATCAATGGTCGATTTTGTCATGAAAGTACCATTTTAACTAAAATAGTTGCTCACCTTAAAATTTCAATTTGGAATGTTGAATTTTATTATTTTAATTTTAGGAAAATTTTACTCTATATTTTGTATTTAAAAAATTAATATTTATCTCATATAGTTGTATGCGTCAGAATGATTGCGGATTACATTGGGAAAGAAGCCAAATACTCGTAACCATTACAAAAATATTTGTTATTTATTTTTAATATACTCTTTTGAATGCCATTCAAGCTTAATTACCTAATTTTGATTGAGATCAATTTTAAAAATTTATATACAAAAATTTAATATTAATAGACAATGACACCTTATTTTTTGATTGATGATACTAACAAGTAATTTTAACTTATTTAGAATATATAGCCACCTTATATGGTCTTGTAGTTTGAATATTGGAGTGCTTTTTTATCTGAGGGTTCTAAAATGTTTGAATTAACTAAATAGTTTAAGTAGTTTAAATTTTGACTGAGTATCTCTTAAAAAATAATGCTTAAATAGAGGTTTTTAAATCCTTACGCTATAATATTTAGATCCTGACATATCTCATGACAATTCATAAATTTATGAAACATATCATTTATTTTTAAGAATAAGATTACTAAATTATGGCCATTTTAATGTTTGATTAGGAATTTTTTTCTTAAAGTTGACACGGCAAAGATTCTATAAAACTTAAACTCCCATTCCCCACCCAAAAAAATAGATACCTTCAAATTTTGGTAATATATTTTCTTTAAATTTTCTCCTTATATTATTGTTAAGATATAAATATAAACAATTATGCAAAATACGAGGTTGAACAATATAATGATATATTTTGATATTATAATGTTATTTTATGAAATTCGAATTGCAAAAAAATAAATACTATTAAGAGGTATATTTGCGTCGATAGCTGAGATTAAAAGCAATGATGGTTTGCCTGGATTTTTCAGGTTTATATAATTCTATAAAATAATAAACCTAAATTGATTATCAATTATATTATTTATAGAAAATATTGTTTGTTTTATTATTACCATATTATTTATATATTTTAAATGCAATTATTTTATAACATATATTATATAGTGGATTGATGCCTAGGGTGTTGGGCGAATTATTTACCTTTTGGATTTCGTATACCCTGGCTTACTTCGCCAACAAATACATCCTGGATAATACTGTATATATAACTTATTTTATTATTTATTTTTTGTCCATTCATTTTTTTTGAAAATTAGAAACAAATGAAAGGTCTGGACACTTATAACTTAAATAAAGTGGGCACTAGGGAGGGGATACAAAATTTTGACGAGTTTCCTCTTTTTATATTTTGAGCACCCATTTAGCCTCAGGAAAAGTCTGGTGATACCCATAGTCTAAGAGGATTGTTACTTAGAATGACTATAAATAAGCTTTGATTCATTCTTCCGAAAATTTTTGTTTTCCATATTAATATAACAATGGTTGTTCATTATGGTCCCCTTTGCAAAACGTTAAATTTTAACATCAATTTGAAATTAAAATGAATACTACTTTGTAATAAAAATTATTTTGAGAAATTTATTTTTTATAAGGTGCAAAATTTATTTATGTAAACATATATTATTTTTTAACTTCAGGAATTGCAAAATCATTCGCTGACCATTGCCGGGGTAATTTAATATTTTCTTTAAAAATTTTATACATTTTTTTTCCACAATTCTTACTGAATTGATAATATTTTTTATCTTCTTTCTCTCGATTCGTTGATAGATTATAGCGAATATTTTCACCTACCCATACACCTTAGTTGGTAATATCATGTGCGTTACTGGGGCAACAGGGTATCAATTATTATATATATTTTCTCATTCTTTTCTTTATAAATTTCTACTCTTATCTCGTACCTCTTAAAAAAAACTATTTATTATCTTTATATCTTCCCAATTATCATATTGAAATAAAACGAGATAAGCTTAAAATTAGCGAATATAAAAAATAACTACAAAAAAAGTGTGAATATATATTTTTTTAGAGAAATTATAAAATAGGGGGGGGGGGGAATCTCGGTAAATAATAAATAGAAAAAGAGGGCAAAGTAAGAATTAAATATATTTTACGCATTATTTCTCTCATATCTTTAAACTTTCCTTTTTCATCTAAATTATTTATACTAGATTAAGAGCTGGGCGGCCTCCCCTTATGTTGTTTTACAAGAATTGGTTTGATTGCTGGAATCATTTAAGTGCTCAAGTAATTAACAAATTTGATATATGACACTTTATACTCTTTTATTAGTTCTTCTAAGTTTCAAATTATTCTAGTATTTTTTTAAAATATTTTATAATCTTACGAAGACCTTATCTCCTAAATATTTTATTAGAGATAATCGATGTTTAAGCTTATATATTAATATTTAGGGCAAATTACGAAACGTTTAAATATTATTAGCCCATTGCAATATGTTTGTTTAATCATATTAAAACCTTCTATTTTTATATGAATATTTTTTGAAAATTATAATAGAATATTACTTAAAGTATCAGAAATTTATTATGGTTTAATATTTTATTTATAATGTTATTATTTTTTTTATCTCATACAGTTTTCCTATTTTTTTAAAAAAAATAACAGGGTCAACTCAAAAGGGGATCTCAGCTTTTCTGGAGAACTTTGCCAATGCTGAAAAATGTAGACTATGCTACATTGGATTAGAAATAAATAAAATTATTTTAATCTAGCCGACAATACTGATATACCCCCCTTGTTTTTTTTAAATTAAAAATGTATTATTTATGCTTTCTCTTCTATCTTGCTCACTTTGAGTATGCATGGAACGTTATACAACCGAACTAAATTAACATATGATAAAAGCATTTAGTTTGATAGATTTATTTATTTTTCTAAATGATTATAATTTTGAATCAAAAATTTAATCAATTCGTATTTACTTGCCATAATTAAAGGGGTTTTAAAAATATATTTCTTTTTATAACCCCACCTCCTCTTTCTCCATAATTGGTAGGAATAGGATACGGGATCTTTTTTTAACAGATAGAAATTTTATTGTATCTATAAATTATTATGGTAGTGTAGGCGTATTATATATTCATATTATCTATACTGTTTTATAGATCACAATTAGCCAGTTTTTAGCTTTTATTATTGTATTAGATTTTGTTTATAGTCACATATATTAGATAATAAAATAAATATACACATATTTAAAAGTAATATTTTTAATAGCCGAATTTGAAAAAAAAATTATGAATATTTTTTTCAACTAAAATTTTGAGCAATTTTAGGCAAAATAGATCAGAAATCATGTTTAAACATTCTCAGAACATTTTTTATTTTGTAGAGCATTTCAAACTGTTAATAAACTAGTGAGCTCCAATTCTCAGTACTTGCACAATCATATATAATAATTTGTCCGAAAATAATAACAGAATGATATATTATAAATTTAATATAAGATTAATCTTTTTAAAAAGAGAAGGTTGTTATCTTTGGATTAATGAAAACTAATTAAAATTTCTTTTTATACTACTACAATCGTAGCCTTAAATACCCGAATATAAGTCTTGGAATTTTTTTATAATAAATTTATTTGTGTAACAACATAATTAAAATATCTTAAACCCGGAATGACATAAAGATTTTTTTTATCGTTTATTAGAGCTGTCTAAGATTTAATACATTTAAAATTTATTATTTTTTGGTAATAATTTTTTGTTATTTATTAAATACTATTATGTTTAAACGATAATTATTTTTTGGTAATAATTTTTTGTTATTTATTAAATACTATTATGTTTAAACGATAATTATTTTTTGGTAATAATTTTTTGTTATTTATTAAATACTATTATGTTTAAACGATAATATTATCATAACGCAATTATAATAAGTTTTATTTATTTGAGATTTTGTCACTATTTGCGATTCTCCGTCATTTTGACTGTGTACCCTTACTTAGCATTATTATTTTGTAAAATCTTGAAGATTTCTACTCCCAAGAACTTAATTCACAGAGTGTGCTTCAGGGTCGCCAAAAATTTTAAATAAATAGAATTATTTTTCCAATATTACATATAATATCACACTAAACTAATTGGTAATTAATTAAATATATCTTAAAAAAAATATAACGATGGAAAATTTAAAAAAAGGTAACTTCTATGTCTTAAAAATTGAAGAAGTTTATGTTTTGGATTATTTGTTCTTGCACAGGTAAATCTTGTAAACAAAATTATGCAAAGCGGCAATATCGGTTTAAATAATGTAATGACGCTTAACCAAAAATGTATTCATTTTTAGATCTATTAATTAAGGATTGTTCCCAACAATAACTTAAATTCGGTTAAAAAGATTTCCTAGGAAGGGGGGAGGGGCGAATACCGGATTTAGAAGGGAAATATCGTATTGAGTTTTTTTGACGTTTTGCTCGATCAAGTTAAGATATATTACACGAACGCCTCAATTAGGTTCGATATATCTCTTGAAATACCTTTGATACTGATTCGCGAATTCATGGCAATCAATAAAATACTTTGCTAACTAACAAATATTTATTGGAATTTGATATTGATGATTTAGGTCTTATGATCGAACTTAATATATCTAAACAAATTTTAACATTATAGAAATAGGCTAGCAGAAGCATTATTTAATTGTCCTATATAATTTACCATCAATTCCGATCACCGTGGCTTTGGTTGAGCAGCTTTTCAAAGCTTAAATTAATTGAAATCTGTCGGATATCCAGCATGATTCAGGATCGGTTCATTGCGCTAACCCTAATATTTCTATAGAAAATAATGCTATGAATTTAAGATATTTATAGCATCCTCAATAAAGAAAACATTTGGAAGGCTAAAATTTTAGTTTTAATGTGCCATTTGGTTGTGAATATGATATAGCATACGCCATTTAAATTTTTAGTGTAATTTGTGATTATGAATATTTATAAAATAACCATTTTTAGATAGCTAAAAAAGACTGATAGAAATTTCGTTTTTTATATATTTTTTTAACTTTAAATACATTTATATGAACCAAGGCATCCATATTAAACGAATTTATATAATGACAGTTTTTTTAAATTGTAAGATGTGATATAAATCCTATAAAACTTAACTATAGTTCCAAATTTGAAATAAACGCAACATAAGGATTTATCGGAAATATATATAATCATTGATATTGGCGGTGAAATGGCTTGCAGCATAATGTACCTCAAGCATGATAACGTCTCCCATTTTATTATATCTTAATTATTAGCTTCATTCTTAGGGTAAAGTTGAACAAGATTACATTTCACTAGTGAAATTCGAAAATTTTAAATAATTTTTAACAATAACTGGCAATTCATTCTTAATGTCCATTACTTTTTTTCTGTGTTTCTTGCCTTTTTTCTTCCTGTTCTTTTTGCAAAATTTTCCTCTTTTTCTTTTTTTGCCGTTTTTTCTTTTTCCACACCTTTTCTTCCCATTTTTTATTTTTCCCTTTTTACCAGGCCTAGTCTTTAGTCTCCCTTTTTTTTCTCTCATCCAATCTTTTATTATGCTCCCTGAAGCAAGCGACAATGTTGTATTTTGAAGGATATTACTTTTATTTGATTTATTAATTTGTTCAATCTTAGAAACTCGAATATTATCATTTTGTTTGATCGATGTTTTGCCTTTCAATTTATATTTAGGATCTTGGTCTGTTACAGGAATTGAATAATTTAAATGTTTGTTTGGCATTATTGAGTGATCGAATCCTGTAACAATATTTGAAAAAATTAATGAAAATAACAAAATATAAATTTATACAGCTATAAATAAAGTTATTCCTGATTAAATTAATATTACGCGTAGATAAGAAAGACTTAAAATATAATTTAAGGTCAACTTACCATTAGAATAGATTTGGGTTGAATTTCTAATCCGGTTTTGCTTTTTGGTGCAACGGTTGCAAACCCATTTTGAAGACTTGGCGCATATTTTTAGAAATAACATTAAAAATTTTTTAAAAAAATGCGTTTAAAATTACTTTGCAGATGCAAACGATGCATGGCATGTTTTGGAAGGCAGATATCTCAGCATAATATAGTTCTCCTTCGTAGTATTCCTTTTCTCTAAATTTACACATACCTTTTTAAATACAAATATTTTTCGAGAAAAAAAAGTATAATTCATTTTTAATATATATGCACTAAAACTGATCGGGCTGGGTTCGGGCCTATTTAAAAAAAAAAATAGGATTCGGATCCGATCTAATTGTACAAGGGCCTATAATTCTCGAATCAGGTCGGTCGGACAAAAATTATAAAACATTGAAATGAGCCAGATCTGAAGGTTCAATTCCTGGCTCTGATAGAAATATAGTGTTAAATAAAATAATAATAAGGTAAAAATATTATTTAAAAAGTCTTATGAATACTTTCAATGTAGTTAGAATATGGTCCATCTCTTTGGGGTTCTTTGCTTCTTTTAGAGTAACCTTTATATGCATCCATAGCTACCAGATTTCTTTTATCTACTTCATCTCCATTCCTGTAATCCGAGATGGAATTCAAATCGCCTTTTGAAAAAAATTATTATTAATATAACTAATCACTAATCCACAAATTTATAGATGGCAATAATTAAAATAGGGATAAAGTTATACATATTTATTCTGTAATAAAAATTTTTTTACTATTACTTTTGCAAACTTTGCAACAGGATCCTTCTGTGTATACTACATTGTTGAGAGGGCAACTCATTATTGGGCATTTAACCCTTTCGCAAACGACTTTCAACGTAGGCTAAGTAAAAATTTTTATACATATATATATATCGTATATATCATTCGTAAACGACAATCAACAGGGCTAATTAGAAATTTTTATTCGTATATATCTTTTATAACAAACAGTTTAACATAAAAGTTAATATTAACGCTACTTCATAATTTTTTCATTGCATAAATACTTTTAAATATGTTGAAGAGCTTAGGCTAATAAAGAACTCTTAAGGCCCAATTTAATATTGGTCATACAAACTTTTTATATAGAGACCAACCAAAAATTAGCAATATTTTTATATTTCAAAAATGATTAAATAAAGTAACTATATGGCAATATTCAAAAAATAATCAAGAGAACTTATAATATTGCTAAAATAGCTTACACCGCAGTGACAGGTAACACACTTGTCCACTCCGAAGGGTGGAACCTTAGGATTCCAATTTGCGTATTTAGGATAAATATCGCTACCAAAGATGCAGGAATTTGACTTTTTAACATCTAATTTGGAAACTGGAATAAAAGGAATTTGGGTGTAATTATTTTTGACGTCACAACATTTTTGGGCGTATATTCTTAGATTTTTTTTATTTTGTAAGGAAGAGGCATCACTTCCTTGACATTCGTCCTCCGTGGCTTTACAGAAGAGTAGATTTTTCTAATTAAAAATGTTCGATGTAATATATATTTTTTTAAAATACATAAATTAACTTAAGTCTCCTAACCCCGCCCACCCCATTAAGAATGAGTTAAATTAAAAACTCTGTTCTGTCCCCAAATCTTATAAATCCAATACAATAATATTCACTTTTTCTGTGGTTTTATTGCTATTGGATAATTAACTCCAGCGAGTATCAATAGCATTCTATTTCTGATTATATTTAAAATGATAAAATATCAGGCACATCGTTACACTTTTAAAAAAGTGTATAAAAGTGCCAATTCTCTCTCTCTATAAAGAATTACTAAAAAACGAATCTATAAAAAAATTTACTAGGGTGAAAAATTTTCAGCAAGGCAAATTTTTTATTATCGTATGCAAAGTTATATTTATTTTTAATTATTATAAACTTACTCATATTTCAATGGATTTCATTGTAAATTAAATAATAGGATGCCGAGTTTTTCAAAATAAGGTTCTGAAGCACCTAACCATGCGCCTGCTTCTCATCCCAAAATTATTTTCAATGATTCCGAAAATTTTCACTAATTAAAGGGAAAAAAATTACCCTGCATTGACACTTTCGACAATTAGAAACGAAATATTTCCATCTGTTTGTAACGTGGTTGCCTATATCCTTTGAACAATTCATTGGGCTGTGATCCTCCCTCATTTCAAATACATCCGCATCTATATTAGCAGGTTTTGTGTATAAGGTCGATTTGGAGTATTCGTATTTATTATAATTAATAATTTTTTGACTGGAAATTTTAGGCAACTTTTCATCTTCAGCAACATCTTTTATAACTATCTATATGTTTTTTAATCAATTAAAATTATAATATTGCTAAAATACTTCTGAAAAATTTACAAATTATCCCCCCAGCCCCTTACTTTTGTAGTTACATTAATAAATATGTATATATATAATATAACTATTTAAATGTCAAATAAGATTTTTCTTTTTAAATTAATATAACCTGTGATCCTATTTCCCCGTTGAGGTATTGCTTAGTCAGCACGTACACAAATATGTTTCCACTAGAAAAATCATGGCACCAATTTTGGTCTAGTGTAAGTTTTCCCAATGCCTTCACCGAAATATAATTTACATTTAATGGGTTTTTAAGATTTAATCATTATAGAACCTAATTTTCCAAGTTCATGCAAATTTGTTTAAAAAAAAGAAGAATTTACTAAACGATTAAGATCAAGGTTATGAAAATTAATATTACTATTATTATTTCTGAAATAGTCAACCAAAATATTATTCAATTTAAAACGGTTTAGAATGTGTTAAAGGAAAATTACCAATGATTTGTGATAGTTTTGAATATGCATTATGCTGTCCGTAATTTTACTAGGATTCTGTACACCATTCATGAGCAAATTTTGGGTTGACATATCTGAAAACGATTCCCTTTTGAAAATTATGGTCAACATATCTTTACCCTTCGAAATCTCGTAATTATTAAAGTAATCAGCGCTTTTAGAATCAATTTCGGGAGTATTCAAACCTATAAGAGATAATCTAGGCAATTTTTTTAAAAAAAATATAAAACATGCACAATATGGGCTTTGACAACAATAAAATAGATCCGAAATAAGGTATTTATTTAAAAATTTATCTTATATATTTATTATAAGCATGGTTAATACTTACATTTAACTCATCAAAATATATGTATAAGAAATATCCTTTAAATTTAAGTTACTACATTAAAATAAATCGAACAAGATTGTCACTTTGTTTATTAGTTATTTAACTATTTATTTATATCAGAAATCCAATCTATATAATCAAATCGATTTACATATTATCAAAAGTTGTCTAATTAATATTGTAATAAATAGCTTTCTATTAACACGGTAACAACTGAAATAAATAATAATAATAATATAACCCCATAAATAATTATTTGACGATAACTTTAAACATGAATGATAATTTAAATAAACATCATGTTATATTTGTTATTAGTGAAAAAAAAATTAGCTGCATAACTTAACTTAATCAATTCCTTTTCAAATTATCTTATTCATGTGAAAGTTCTTTTTCTTTGATCATTCATCGTTAGATAATATTTTATTCCAATATATTTTTTAAAATTGTCAAAATGACTTATTCGAAATAAGTTTTATAATTGTATTAACTTTATTTTCGAACCTTAATTTTTAAAAAATAATTATAGTCTGCTATAATCAACTGTTTTTAATACATACCCTAATACAACAATTTAGTATAATAATAACGATAAAGATATCGTAAGCTATATTTATTTTTAAAGTATACCTGTATAAAACTTCGCAATGATGACTATCATCCGTATCTAAGGTATTTATGTGTTTAGGAGGCATAAAATTTTGCTTTTGCATCCAAAGTATACCTCCAACTGATGATGGTAGTGTGTAAGCGGCCAAACTATTTACGTTATTACTACTGAGTACGATAGGAAATGCTTGTAATAGCATAATAATAAGATTTTTTAAAAAATTGTAATCCTTCAATAAGATAATAATGAGAGTTTAGAGAGTTCTAATATTTCAAATGCATTTTTCCATTTATAAACGCTAACTATAGTTACTTTGAAATGGATCGGAAGGAAAATGGATTATTTTTATAGGGCCTGATAATAAGTTATTGCCGTTTGAATCATCGGCCCTCGCGTAAAAGTCTTTGTGTATCAATAAATGCATCACGGTCATAGACGAGATATAAAATGAGCCCTATATTTTTATTTTTTATGTGATATATATACACACATTTTTAATAGTGTATTTTTAAAAAAGCTATAACTTTAACTGTTATATAGTTAAATTAAATATTAATAAATAATTCGTTGTTACCCATATGACTAAGTATACTTTTTAGGAAAAATATAACTCTAGCTTGTTAAATTTAAGCTTTATAACTAGAAGAGGTTGACTCTATTGGCGGCTTTAAAAAAAAATTGAATTACTCAAGTTTGCTTATTTTTACAGTATGGATTATGTAGATAGAATATCATATATTTCTTTTACTTTATTGTTTTCGGGGTCCGCGTGATTATATTCCATCTCGGCGATTATTCTCTTATTTTTTTTGGAACCACTTCTAAGAGTTTTAGCTTTTGCGTTATTTGGATATTTGTAATTTGATCTAGCCAAATTTTTTCGCCTGTGATTGTATGGCATGATCGATACTGTCTTGATTATCGCTTCTTTATTATTGCCATTAGAAACTTGGATCTATTTTTTTTATTTTTGAATATATAGTAGAAACTTTTTTCTCTCTAAATTTTCATTACAAGATATTGATTTATAAACATGTGTGAATTGCTTAATCAAAAAAATAGTGAAGGTCAAAGGTCTGGTTTTTTGAATCGATCCATACGATTTTTTCTTTGGAATGGGTTCCATAGTTTGGTCTTTACAATCAGTCTTCGGTTCGGGTGGACCGATAGAAAAAATTATATTATCTATTTATAATTATCAAATTTTATTTAAAGATTAAAATCAACGATTATTTTTTAAAGTATGAGTATTTTCTATGAATTTCAACTAACTTTATAATCTAGTTTGCCGTTTTCATTAAGTTTCATCAGTATATAACCAGCCATGCCTGTGTGAGTCATAGGATATGCATCGTAACCAGTTAAAGAAGCGTATAAGGCTAATTAACAAATAAATTGCATATAAAAAATTTTTTTCCTCAATATATTTGTATGCAGCGCTGCAACCTTATGATGATATATGTAGAAATAAATCTGAAATCCTGTGAAGCAGGTGTGGCTCGGAAGGTAATGGACCTGCGCCCAAACCAGCAAGATATTTCGGCCCGGGTTCAATTGCTAACTTGGGACAATTTTTTTTACAAAAAATAACTTCCCGGAGCTGGTAGTTTAGGGGAGGGGGTAGTGGTTACAGAGGTTAGGTTTGTATCTAAAAAAATGGGTGCAAGTTTTATTTTTTAAATTGGGCGTCAATTAGTAAAAAAATTTGTTATCACTTATAGCAATATTCTTAGAATTACATAGAATTCTTAGAATTATATAGAATTCTTAGAATTATGAATTCTTAGAATTACATAGTTTTCTTAGAATTACATAGACATAGAATTCTTAGAATTACATAGAATTCTTAAAATTACATAGAATTCTTAGAATTACATAGAATTCTTAGAATTACATAGAATTCTTAGAATTATATAGAATTCTTAGAATTATGAATTCTTAGAATTACATAGTTTTCTTAGAATTACATAGACATAGAATTCTTAGAATTACATAGAATTCTTAAAATTACATAGAATTCTTAGAATTACATAGAATTCTTAGAATTACATAGAATTCTTAGAATTACATAGAATTCTTAGAATTACATAGAATTCTTAGAATTACATAGAATTCTTAGAATTACATAGAATTCTTAGAATTACATAGAATTCTTAGAATTACATAGAATTCTTAGAATTACATAGAATTCTTAGAATTACATAGAATTCTTAGAATTACATAGAATTCTTAGAATTACATAGAATTCTTAGAATTACATAGAATTCTTAGAATTACATAGAATTCTTAGAATTACATAGAATACTTAGAATTGAATTCTTAGAATTACTTAGAATTCTTAGAATTACATAGAATTCTTAGAATTACATAGAATTCTTAGAATTACATAGAATTCTTAGAACTACATAGAATTTTTAGAAATTACATAGAATTCTTATTATTCATACCAGAACAAGTTGTTTTCACAAATATAATTCCATTTAATTGAAATGGTCCAAAGGGCCCCTTTATTTCGACGACTATTTTGACATTTCCGCTAAGTATTAATCCCATAGTTGTTCTTGGGATGGAAGGCCAACTACTAGCAAATTCTCCGCTCTAATAGGTATTAAGAAAAATTATTAAATATGGAGCGTATAAATAAAATTTAAAATAGACTTCTTATATGTCCAAAATTTGAAAAATTTCACAAATTTAATTTGAAAAAATTTATATAATAGTCTTAAAAAATGATAGAAAAATATTTTGGAATTAAAAACTTATTTACTTTCTGTTGTACTTTACATATATTTTATTTGATAAAGTGATTTATTTTAACATATGTATTAAAATCGAAAAAGCGGATTGATTTTATTTATTATATTTAAAAAAAATTGTATAGATCATTTTATCATTCGTGATCTTTTTATAATTAAATATATTTTAAAAACAATGAAAAGAGTATCATAGTAAATTATTTAAAGAATATCACCATCAGCGGCGAAACTCATAAATTTAGAATAAAATATCCTTCTTGGTTTTCTTATCTATTAGTTTTCAAAATTACAAATCATTAAGTTTTGGACGCACCTTTAATTACAATAGTTCTTAAAATATAGTCTTTCTTCCTTCCTTCCTTCCTTTATTCATTCTCTCGAAAAACATATTTATCCAATATTTTACTTTCATATTAATGTATCCCGTGATATGTTTGAAAGGGATCATAGGGATCCCTGAACCAAAATTCTTGTGCCATACAAATCGAATGGTTATTTCTCTGAAATCTCGCTCATCGTAAACATTGACTGGTCATTTGTTCAACGATTAACAAAATAATAAGTCATAATTATGTAGAGCTACATTTAAAACACTTAATAATAATAATAATTTTTTTCTCTAAAAATTTAATGTATAATGTTAATCGATAAGAAGAAAAACCATCCTATCTTTGAAAAAAAAAGTATTATAAGTAGAAATGTACTATGATTCTATTGGAGATGATGCTTTACTATGCAAATAGAAAAGAGTAATAATTATTCTTTAGATTAAAATTTTTATAAAAGTTTTGAACTAACCTATGATTGGACGTTGGTTGTCTTTAAGAATGAAGAGAAAATCAAGTGTATCATGATCGTAATATCCTTTGGTAAATATGACCAAACCAGCTCGGCTTTTATAGTCGCCATTTGAGGAGTCGTACATTCGGTTATCCGAGTTTGTAGGAGTTAAAATAGAAGAAAATGATTCTGTTTCAAATTAGTTTGTTTATAATTTTTATTAAAAAAAATTATCATACGAAACTTTGTAAAAAAAGATACAAACAAAAAATATTTATTTTTCATGTTTATATACCAGTTTGAATGAATCTATGATCTTGGATGACACCGGATAACGTTGAAATAATAGTACTGGAAATGCTAAGATTGGCGTTTTGGTTTGCATAGGAAGCGAATGGAATATGAGATAAGGATATCTTTATTTTGCCATTAATCATATCATTTCTACTGGCAATAAACTCTTCGAAATTGTAAACACTGAAACATATCTGACGATAAAGAAATAAATAAAGATGTATAATGGAAGAATATTACCAGAAAAATGAAACTTTGAATAAAATTTAAAGCAACTTATAAAAAAACAGATCAAAAATAATATGGAAACCTTGATATAAATGTACTCTCCGTCAAAATTCTTATAAAGGCGTTGAACGGGCATTTCGTATAACAGAGTGTTTGTCAGAGTATCGTAAAATGAAATATTTGACGGGTTTTCTAGACTAATAATATCAAATTAAAATTAATATATTAAGAAAAAAAATTAAAAGGTTATCTAAACCTATGTGGCTTACTTCGATTTACCTTCTTTCTTTCCCCCTCTCTCTCTATCTCGGAACGTCCCAAAAGTCATATTTTTAAAAAATAATGGAATGGGAAAATTATTTAAAAAAACTAGAATATTGGAGCTGAAAGGCACCAGGAGCTTAATTGAATCTTAAAGGTACTTAATAAAATATTTTTAATTTTAAGTTCGGGGTCCTTGATTATAATATAATATTTAAATTGATACCCGACAGTTTTGATAGTGAGATACAAGATTTGCCTCTCAATATACGCGTAAACTCTGGCTGAAACCGGATTTAGATATTGACCTTCTACTGCAATCTGACCATAATATTTGTTTAAATTATCTGGGATCAGCAGGCTGTACAGTTCTTCATTTTTTTCCCCCGATAAATTATATAATTAATGATCTAGTGAGTAGTGAATTAAAATATTAACATTATCTAAAATCTAGTTCTATTATTATACAGGATTGGTGTAATTGTACTGCGGTGAAAATAAAATATTCGAACAATACGATAATAATAATAATATTATTTTGGCAGACAAATTATTTTTAATATATTATTATTATTATACCAGTTATATCATTGTCATTTTTGCCATAGTTCGAAGCTTGGTCTGATTGAAATCGATTACTTTCTTCCATGGTATTTATTTTGGAATCCGTTTTATCAAATGTTTTACCATCTTTTATCAAAAAATATGGGGAAAATTTTAAAAAAATAATTATAATTTTAAAAAGGAATCCTGTTGTCATATGAAATGGTGCTATTCTATTCAATGGCATAGAGACAAAGTGGAAATATTCTCTTTGAACTCTTTACCCTCTATTTAATCAGAAAATGCAATTTCTTTTAAAAAAAATCCCTCACTAAAACCCTTTTTATGCCATAGTCCGGCCCAAAGATATTTTATGAAAATCTTGTTGAATAAACAAATTTATTTTTTTAATTTTCTTTTTAAATATAAATTGGATTGCTCGGGCTTAAAACAAACTTCAAAAACCAAAAAAAATACTCTTCTTTTAATTAAAAGAAAATGATAATTAGGATGTCTTCGGAATTCAATCTAGGGCAAAAATATCACGTGGTTCGTATAGCCACCTTAATGGTGATCAAGAGTAAAAACTTGGGATAATAATACATGAAGATGTGTTATTATTATTTTTATTATTTTCGAAATAAAATATCCTTGAAATCAATTCTGTTAATTATTCGAGCCAGATTTGTGATTTTTATTTCTTAAGATTACGGAATAGATTTACAAAAATTCTTTTTATTGGGTTTCTATAAAATTATTTTAATATTCTTTTTTATATATATTTATTAGTTAATGTAGTATAGTAATGATTAATTACCCCGCTTTAAAATGAAATCCAAATCGCTAAAAATTGTGAATCTCGCTTATTATTCCTAGAAAAGTTTTAAAGTAAATCTGAAAAATCAAATAGGAAGCAATGATAATATTTCCTTCATTTTTATCGATTTTTTATCCCTAGCATCTCTTAATATTAATTTTAGATTTACTTAAAAAATTTTCTATGATTTCCAATTATTAGAGATTTTTGTTTTAGCGATTTAGAACGGGACCCGAAATTAGGACCAAAAAAGATATTTGTTTTTAATAAGATCTTTTCGGTCAAGAAGTTTATAAAAAAAATTGCGATATAATAATTCTTGGAAACTTTGTTTATATTGTCGTTAATATAAGGAGTTCCTTAAAAAAAATATAATATAAAACTATTTATTTTAGCATTCCATTAATAAGTTTGATGATAATCTATTTTATTAAAATAACTATAACTACTAACTTATATTTTTAAAAATTATACTAAACTTAAAATATCGAATTCTTATTTGTATATAGAATGGGATCCAAATAATTAGCTAAAATTTTATTTAAAAAAAATATATAGATTCCATATCCTAATCAATGATGTATATTACTAGATTGGTTATTCATTCATTAATTGTATCTTAAAAGTATCCATATATAGGAGTCATTTGTAGTGCCATTTTGGGGATTGCATGTCGGTTAAATGGCATTAATGTGCATTCATATAGTGATAAATAAAGATAATTAATCGACATGTAAACCACAAAAGGACATTTCAACTGACTCCTGTGTATGAGCACCTTCAATTAATGCATCACCAATCTAATAGTATATATGCATCATTGGTTCCAATATGTAATATTGTTAAAGCCCGATATTTTAGTCAAAACGATATTATGTAAGACTGAAGATTTTACTCATAGGTGGCAGAAAGGTTTAATTATCGGGCTTACATAATATTATTTACCAAAATTTTATCGGGGAGTTTTTAAAAATCGACCCAAATCGGGCTTTTTAACAAAACTACCAATACAATAATACAATATTTAAATAAATATACCTTTAAGATTACTAAAAAAAAATTTAGACGTTATGTGGTGTTTCTCTTTACTTCCGTTTTTCTAGGGTATTTAAAATAATTTTAATTGTTTTTGATCGTAAAATATTCGTAAATTAATTAAAACAAATATTTTAAAATTTATTTAAAATGTAATCATGTCTGATTAAAGCGGCATCTTTCAGGACAACATTAAGCTGTGGGTTTTTTATTTGTATAAACAATTCAAATTTATGGGTTTACACAGATTAATTTAAGTTATTAATTTGTATTATTAGGTTAACATATTTTTTATAAAATAACATTTTTTATGAATCTAGCATTATATAGCGAAGAAGAAAAGATAATATTGCGAAATTATGAATCAAATTTTTGTCAAATTTTATGGTGGTATTTTGAATTTTAGAGACACGTTGACAAAATATGTCATATTGTAATATTGTAATTTTTGATATAACTTATACATAATAATTATGAATAAGATATAAAATTAAAAGATATCGTGATGTTATAATTTAATGTCTTAATTCAGTCCAAAACATTTTATTGGAATATACCTTAAGGGGGGTAAAAAAGACATTATATTATAGTATATTATCTTAATAAAATTTATGAATAATTTTATTATGAATAAAAAGAGATTTTGATATTATAATTACATACAGATTGCCAATATTAATTACTATAAATTAACTTTCGACAAAAGGTTTTAAAAAAAAGTTTAACATTTCTTTTTTAGTTTTTACTATATTATTATAATGCTATATCATTTTCGTAGTTTCAAATTAGTTTTATTTAATATAATTATCTATACAAAAAAAAATTGAATATGATTGACAATTATTACGTGAGATGATAGACAATATCTTATCAGTAAAAACGAAATTCTATTTTTAATATAATTAAAGACAGGGGAGACTGGGACACAATCGAAACAGATTTTTGCTAAAATGTCTAATAATTAAGAAACACTGAGTAAAATGGCGAGTGCTAGTTCCGGTTCAGACCACTCCAGAACCCAAAAAAATTTAAAAAAGTTATCAGCTGTATTTGTTATTTTACATGCCAAATGGTCGGTCCAATCAAATAACTGTAAAGTTCGTTAACTTTTTTTTAACCTAAAATTACATTTATATTTATGTATGATAAATGCAATATTTTTTTTTATATTTTAATTTTCATGGAAACGAAAAACAAAATGGAGCTCTTTAGAACATAACAGGAGGTGAGCTGAAACAGGAGCCAGGAAACATTGAAACACTTGAAAAGTTTTGATTTTTAACACACGAGTACATATAAATTTTAGACAAAAAAAATTTTTTTGAAAATATAAATCGTAAATTTACAAAGTCTTCCAACAAATAACCAGCATCTCATTTTTTCTAAAAAATTGCGAAAAAATAGTTCACGGAAAATTATCGATTATTTTATTACATCATGCTCTTTCATGATATAAAATATAATGGTTAAAGTGATAGTAGAGGATTCAAGTTAAGATCACGTTTGTATCGGGGATCCAAACAGTGACGAATATAAGTTAGGTTTCGGTTCAAATAAAAATAAAGGTCCATGGTTCAGATTCGGTTAGTAAAAAATAATAATATAGGTTCCGTTTAAACCTCTAAAAACCGGTTTAAACCTGATGGTATAAAACTTATGGAAATTGTGTAAAGAGAATTACATTTTTTTTAAAAAAAACCCAGTTTAGTTTCGGGTCATAAAATGTTTAACGGTTTAAGTTAGGTTCTCTAAATATTAACTGTCAATAATGGTTTAACGGTTCGGTTATTAAGTTATCCCTTTATTTGACATGCCTAAATAATTATGCGGATGAACCTCAGTTAAGTTTGAGAAATATAAACGAAAAATAATATTTTGCTCAAATATAAGGAGGGTATAAAACCAACAAAGCAATACGAGCACGAAATGAATAAAATTAAAAATAATATCATTTTTTTAATAAGATATCTGTTGTTTCTCATGCCTTTTTTTTTCTGTAAAAGGTAGGGACCCGGAGTGAATCGGAATGAACCGCGAAACCGTTAAAAACCTTTATAAATATCTGAACCTTAACCGAACCGATATAATTATTTTTCGAAGGAGTAAAAATAACCTTTATAAAAAGGTTAAACCACCTAAAATAAAAATAACTTTCCATTCTTTTCCTTGTTATGTATTACAATTTTTCCAAATCTACGTCGTTATTTATAATTATTAAATAATCAAAATATTTGTTTAATGTCCATAAGAATTATCTATTAATATTTTTTTACTATGACTTAAATTTATCCACATTCTTTTAACTGCTTCATATAGTATTAGAGCATTCCTATCTTCTATATTTTAATATGCAAAATATCTAAATAACCAATTTTTGATTTAGTTGCACTTATTAAATTATTTAAATATCATTAGTTTTTATATACTGGGCATCATATAAATTTGAATATCCAGAATTATATAAACTTGCTCATTTAGTACTTGCGGTTCTCGCAACACAAATTTCTGTTGAAAGGGCTTTTTTGGGGCTAAAATTTGTGTTATCATCTCAACGAACAAATATGAATCCACTTATATTAGAAAATATATTACTTACACGTTCAAATAATATATTTATAAATGAGTTCAGATTTTTATAAAAAAATTTTATATATTATTCTTAGATACTTATAATAAACTAATTCTATTTTACAAAAAATAATATTAAGTGATGGCAAAAATTTTATCAAATAATGTTCATAATTTAAATCATTATACGATAATGTTGCTTAGATAAAAATTAATTTTAAAAATAATTTCTAACCATAATGAACCTTCATAAACCTTTACATTTAGCTAAACCGAACCGAAGATTTATAAATTTTTTCTTAAGAACCGTAACTATTATATTATTTTCATACTGAACCGTTATAAATGAAGGGTAGGGCCCCTGATAAAAGGTAATAAATTTTTTTTTAAAAAAAGTGATATGTTATAATATATCTTTTTCTCAATTTTATATGTTTTTCAGAATTTGGGGTGAGGGGGGGGGGGTATACTACAGATTAAATCATGGCCAGCGGGCTGAAATAGTACAAATGTAAGGGATTTTTTTTAAATCTTGTTTTATTAAAATATTAGATAGCGTTGTAATTTTATCTTTATATATATATATATAATTGTTCTCTCTATGAGTCTGTGGCCTAGTGAGTGCACATATCACTAATAGGATAGCTCTGGGTTCGAATTCAGAAATGATCACGTTTTTTCAAGGCCAACTAGTTTCTTAGGGCATGAAATATAGAATATCGGAAGCGACCATATGATTCATTGAATTAAATAAAATTTGGTCGTCATTTAGCAAATCGCAATATGCAGACCAACGTTAAACATCATTTCCTATAAATTTCGGGCTATTTTTTAAAATATTACACATATATATTGCCTGGTTACGCATTATAAATCATTTAGAAATCAAAAAATCACTTGTAATAGAATGAATTTGCTCGCTGCTTTTGCTGACCGAATACGAGGGCTTAAAATTAGCATCGGAATTGAGTAAGGACTTTAAAGACGGGAAGAATGAAGAATCTTTCCTCGACCAATGATCTTTGAGGGAATAATATTTAGCGGGAAAGAAAAACGATGTATTTAGCCTATTGTCTACTGGCGAGCCATGGTAGAAAAAATATTGGGAGGGGCATATTTTGCAACATTTTCCGGGAAGTTTAACAGGAGCTCGGCAATACACTTTGGCGCAGGTGTCCTTAAAATTGTGACATTTTATGACGGTCGGTAGAATGGAGCGTTTCTCAAAAACAGGATTCTTGATATAATAAAAAAATAATAATCTTGCGTTTTCTAGGATAAAATTATAATATGGTGCTGTAATAATAAATAATTAAAAATTCGATTGTGATGAATTGAAGGAACAAAATAAAATGGTATTTTTTAAATCTTACTAAATATTTCTCATCCTCCTTATAATTTTATTGGGTGATTAAAATTTAAGAAATGATTTCTTGGAATTTTACCTTTTCTTTTATAGCCTTTAAAAGAGATAATCTCTAAGGCTGGGGTTTTCATAGCTCAAAGGATAAACCTAGGCTAACAGACTTCTTTCTTTCATTCTTTCTTTAATCTGAGCGTTGATATATGACCTAAAAAATTCCAAATTCTGCCCATATTATCACTTTTTGACTATTTCTATAACAGAAAACGTATCAATTGAAAATATTATAGGATTCTAAACTCATTATAATGTTGATCAAAATGTGGTGGGACGGTGTTTTATTAAAAAATTTTATTTGTTTACACAAGTAATAAAAATATTTAAATTTTACTTTTATACAGGTACATCTATAGCAATATAATACACCAAAAGGAGGACCTAAATCTGGATTCCACGATGTTCCAACATCGTAAAAATTAGAAGCCAGTTTACAGCCTTTTTTTAAAAAAAAAAATATATATATTAAGAGAATATATAATAATAAAAGGAAAATAATTAAAATCTTTAGCATATTCTTATTTTTATTAGTAATATAAGAATTTAAATTTAGCTAGGTGGAGTGAATAATATGAATATCAGTATCAGTTTTATTATATTAAAATTTCAAAATTAATCGTATTTTATTTTTGATCAATTATAAAAAAATAAAATTTGATCCAGTATATTAATAATTATTTGGGCTTTATTTAACTATAAAAAAATATATACAGTAAATGAGGTTTATTTGGTGTTGTAAAATTTGCTAGTCTGTGGGTGATATATGAAAGATTTTTTTTGAAAAACCACACTTTTTTTTAAAAAAAAATTCCCATTTTATTGTTTACTCCTATTTTTTAAACCTTAAATGAAGTTATAATTATAAACATCAAGATCAAATTTTTGAAATGTGTTTTCCATTCGTTTTAGAGTATTAATATAAGCATGCAATTTTTTTTTTAAAGAAGATAATCAATAAAACAAATTATAAAAATATTAAAAAGTTCCTTGGAAACAAAATTATTTTCTACGGAACACGCTTAGTGTTGTTAAATGGCTCGTTTTGAGACGTTTTTAAAAACGGCTAATTCAATATTTTAGAAAAATATTGCGCAACCCTGAAGTTATGTTTATAGAATGAACAAAGGTCTAGACATATATTAAACCTCGAGGCTCAGACAATATTTTTCTAGCTAAAATATTGAGTTAGCCCTTTTTAAAAATCGGCATTTGAATTAGATTAAAGCAAACAAATTTTTTTAAATATGACATAAATCTTCTCTAAAATTTAAAATTTATCGTCTTAATGCTAAGGGACCTTTTCGCTTGATATAATTGCGCGGGTGAAATAAATATTTAAGAGATCGTGATATTACCTCATTTTTTAATTTTTTTAAAGCTGATATAAGATGCTCAACGTTGTTGTAATTAGTAAGACTATCTTGCTTTCAGCCATCAGATAAAGAGAAAGATGTACAATTTCATTTATTTTTTTTTCTATTGGCGAGTAACCCGTTATTTAGAGAATACAGATAGAGATAATATCTCTATCTTTAAAGTCATATTCCTGCCTTTAACCTTTATTTTATAGTTTTGAGAAAAAAAATTTATGCATTGTAACTAAAAAAGATTCCTTTTTACTTGAAAAGTTTTAATGAGGAAATGATAAATGTTTGAAAAAGGTTAAAACAAATTAATATAGTCTAAGATAATTAATTTTTTCAATCTGTCACTTCTACATAGAGAAACAAAATGAAGTTTCTAATATTTTTTTTCACTCCTTGCTATTTAAAATTCTACCTTGATATCCCGATACAACTTTTAATTTCTCATTATTTTTTTATTCCATATAAGCATTAAACAACTAAAGAAACAAATGGGGTAAGCACATCTGCTATAATAAGGCTAGATTCAATAATATAGTATTTTCAGAGATCTGCTGAGATCAAAGTTTCAGACCCGGCACAAATTTTTCATTTTAAATTTGTCACTTTAAATAATTTTATAAAATGAATGTTAAACGTTTCATTTCGCGATTTTCTAACTAGTTAAAATTACTATGTAAACATCCAAATTTATTTTCAAAAATATGGCCTAGCCCTTGTAAAAAAAATTATTATTTTGGACAGTCCGCGTTTGTAATTTATTTTTAAGTTTCAAAATCCTACCATTGTCGAGTCCGAATTTCGAGCGGGGTTTCGGGTGTAAATGCTTCAGTTAATTTTAAAATGCAAATATGATTAGTTTAAAGTGAAGAAACTGTCGTCATTAGGATAAATGGGGGGGGGGTGTTCCGGAAAAATGTAATTTACAAAAAAAAAATTTGGCATTAATGATTCCCGCGTTATATTAACGTTTTAAATATCTGGTCCGTCAAGTAATATAATATATTCTCTACATGGTACACAATATAATATATAAAAACAAACATATTTTATTATAACCTTTGGCATAATCATCTTTCGCATAAATCATTTTTGGTGGTGGAAGAACATCGTTAATAGCATTATTGGGCACGAATTCCTCATCTTCCGATTTTATGGGCAATCTTTTTACGATTCCAATGCCAAGGGTTGAAGAAAAGAATAGAAAAAAATTGATTGTCATCGTGAAGAATGATATCAAGAAGACCCAATGGCGATTATAACCCATCATAATTGTTAAGATTTCATTTACTTTTTGGATGGAGACTATATAACAAATTCACTTGGCAAAATATTTTCCGGCATCTCCTTTTTCTTAGATAGACATAGAAGAGTCTATTAATGGATTTAACACGTTTTTTAGATAAATAAATAATAATTATTTTTCCACTTTGAAAAGGCAAGTGTATTTTTATTATTTTGTTTTAAATTATAAAATTATGTGACTTAAAATTTTTTGATGATCAAACGCGCGAAACCTTATTTTTATAAATTTATAAAATATAAATACAATATTTTTTTTAAAGTTTAAATTTTTTTAAAACTTAAAAGAAATATATATTTTTTTAAACAAAATATTATTTATATTACATATACAGAATCGCGAAAAAA
The DNA here is from genome assembly GCF_954871325.1 of Gordionus sp. m RMFG-2023. NCBI lineage: Eukaryota > Metazoa > Nematomorpha > Gordioida > Chordodea > Parachordodidae > Gordionus > Gordionus sp. m RMFG-2023. Next base: position 9,999,417 of record NC_088777.1, read on the forward strand.
ATAAATATTTTTGCCCATATTGTGAAATGGGTTTATTTTAATTATTTCATTTTTTTTAGTGTTTTATTTTATATCCTCCTTTTTTTTTCTTTACAAAAGTGGTTTCATATGTTGTGTAAAAAATTTATTATTATTATATCAATATAAAAATCATCACTGTTGAAAATATAAATTAGTAATTAGAATTACAATATGAAAAATATAAATTTATGTGGGGTTAGGGTTATCCCGATTAATGTAGTAAGTTATAATACAAGGTTCATCGGACAGAATCAACATTCATTTTTTTGCGAATGACTTTGAATATGATTACCTCTATTATTTCAGCCCATTCGTCTCGTTTAGAGCATTCCATAGGTTTTCCTCCTTCAACATATAATTTTAATGAAATATCCTCATTCTCTCTTTAACATTCTCTATCTAACTATTTATAGTATTTTTAAATTATTTATATTTAAAAAATAATTTTCTTTTTTAAAATTGATTTTGTCTAGTTAGGCGTTCAAAGCTAGAATTTAAAGAAATTTTTAATATAAAATCCATTTATGAAGAAATCGGTTTTTTTTAAAAAAATATATATATTTATTACTAATAAAATAAATATAATACAATAAAAAGAAAAAAAAAATTAAACATTCTGGTCTGGTAGCATTACCATCCAAAAAAGAGACAAATGTCGCCTTTTTATCCCTTTTAAAAAAAATTTTTAATATATAAATTAACACAATAAAATGTATATAATTGCTAATTGCACTTTTAAAATAAATTATGTACATATATAGTAGCATTTATATATACTTAAAATTTTTATTTATTTTTTACAAATTACAAAATAATTGATTGTGAACTCTGTCCCTTTCATTTTTGTATTTACTATGTATTATAAATATACAATAAAATGTAATTGTTTTATATATATTTAGTATATACATTTTAAACCATTTTAATTTAAAAAAATAATATTATTAATAGTATACAAACAAATCAGAGACCTGCAGGCCCGACCCGGGTATATCGGCCAAGATTTTTCCGAGCCGTGCATATGGTACCTCTGCACGTCTCTGATATAAATTGAATATAATGGAAATCTAAAAACGACCTTATTAAGATTTTAGCCAAAATTATATTACTTAGAATCTCAAGCTTTGGCAAATCGATGTCCAAACCTTTCAGCCATTTATGAACAAAATTTCCAGGCTTACATAATATTATTTTGGCCAAAATTTTAATCGCGTCGTTTTATGAATACACCACGAATCGGAATTTTTACCAGCCCTACTGTGCAGTGACGACGTGTCCAGTATTTTCTTTTGCGACAATTAGTAAAAAAATAAAATACAAATATATTAGCAAAATAGAAGAAGAGAGTAATCAAATATAAAATTTAAGTAAAAAGAAGTTTAGTTTAGTTATTATTTATATAAGAAGTTTATAAATTTGTCACACATAATATTTAACCAAGAAATTTAATATTTCTTTTTTAGAAAGAAAAATATCGCACTTTCTTCTTTTACAATTTTATTATAAATATTATATAAAAATTTTAACATTTTTATGGAATAAATTATTTTAGATAGATTTTAAAATATTTTTTCAAGCTATAATAAATAAGTATTCATTCTTTATTTTTAACCTAGAAAAATAAAAATATCCTACCAAGCCATATAATAAAAATATTTTTTTTTAAAAAAAATAAATAAAATAATTTATTTTAAGTTGCCATGTTGTCTGGTTCCATTTTTCTTTATGTATATTGTAATTATGATTAAATATATTAAAAAATATTATTATAAAGATATATGACATTATTATTTATTATATAATTTTTGGTCACAAAGTTATATTGAAGTTAATCCATAAAGCGTACAAAGAATGCTAACTAGTTTAAAATAAAAATCATTATTAGTGATATATTTATAAAATTATTGAGAAATAAAAATGCCAATATTAAGAAAATCTGTATTAATAGGCATCCATCCAAAAATATATTAGAAAAATCTTAAAATATTATTAACAATATAAAAATATTAATTTGTATAAAAATTGTTTTATTAATACCTACAATTGAAAATAGATATGTTTGATTTTTTTTTATAATTTAAAAAATCATGGATATGATATTACAATTTACAAAAATCCTTTTTTTTTAAAAAAATATCGTTTTGATATAACGTTTTTATTAAGCTGGAAATTCAATTATGTATTTATATGTTTTTTTAAAAAACTTTTTGCAATTTGTTATCTAATTTTTTATTGAGTTATTTGATTTGATGAATTTGAAATATTATAAAAGATTTTTATGTAATATGTATAAAATTTTATTATTTATCATAAGCATAAGTGCTTTGAAATATAATTTTACTCTTTCTTTTCATAAAGTAAAGTAAACAGTTGCCTTTACATTATTCATTTTATAACTATATTTTTCTCTTATTTTATTCTATCTTAGGTGTTTGTTTATCTAATATATTAATTTTATATAAAAAAATATTACTTTTATATTTCTTAATTTTCAAAGGATTAATCAAAAGGAAGAAACAATTAAGATCTAAAGATATTATAAATATAAAAAGATATTTAAAAAAAACAATTTGTCAAAATACAACACATTACCTGACCACTTAAAAATGATTTATTGTAAAAAAAAATGTTATTTATTTAAATTTTTTTCTTTATCTTTTATATATGTCATTTTCATTTATTTTTGAATTTAAAATTTATTAAATTTGTAAAAAAAAAATCAAGGCTACTAAGATAAACTGTAAATATAATTTTTGCATTAGACCTGCCAGAAATCACATTTTGGATGGCGCCTTCCCGCTAAATTAATTACTTTTCCGCGAAAACTAAAAGTTTCGCGAAATGTTTAAAAGCATAAAATACTAATTATTTATATATATTATAAACTTTAAATTTTAAAAAATATATATGTGATGAAAGCGTATCGCTCTCTAATGTGGATAAAGCAAAGTTATGCTAGATATTTCTCCAGGGGTGAGGCTCGAAATAGCCCCCCCCCCTTCCAGAAAAACATTTCCGCCCCTAAACTTGGCCTCAAAATTATTTTGACCCCCAGAAATGGCCTGCAAAAATATTTCCAGCCCCTCAATTATTTTTAAAAAAATATTAGTTATTAAATTCAAATCTAAATGAAGAATAAAATTTTTAGAAAAATATGCCAATTAAAATAGGAAACATCTAAAGATTATTTAAATTTAATATGGCCAAATAATTATCGTAATATAAAGAAGGATACAGAAATATCGACAATTTTAGCAATTCATCAAGTTGAGCATAATCGATATTTGATTCTCAATTTATCAGCATATAAAAACTCCAAATTCGTGGGTCTGTTTCCATTACAATAACTGCTACTGCAGATGAAATATAATTTATTTTTCAGGACTTCTTAATGCAAAGTTTCACATACCTGCCAAAAAAATGAAAAATTATTAAATAAATATGAAAAAATACCTTAATGCACAACACCTCAAATTCAAAACACATGGCATGAATGGTGTTGGAATCTATTTCAATAAATTCTAACAAAAGTAGGATGCCTTTTTTTTTATATTAAGACTGCTGAATCAAAAGTTGCAGCAGGTTTTAAAAATTTGGGGTTAATTATTCTGTATATTTTTTTGTGGAAAAATTCAAGAGAATTTAATGGAATGATTGATTGCAAGGTCTTTCTTCCTAGAGCATTACAAATTGAAATTTAAAGCAACTTAATGGTCTAAAGATTAATACGTCTAATATAATAAACAAGGCGTGTATGATACAATGTCTGAAGGCGTGTATGATACAATGTCTGAAATTGGAGGAGTAAAACTTTGCCCCCAAAAAGTTAATATTTTATCATTTTTAATTTTTTCAATTTAGCAAACAATTGTATAATTTCTTTAGGCGTTTTAACGTATCATGTAAAAATACAACATGGTCTTAAGAAATCTTTAGACAAGAGGTGGACTTACCATTTGGCAACATATATCATTTTTGAAAATTTTGGGGCTATTGGTGAAATATTTTATTTTTTGAATAGAACTCTTATCGGAAGTTTCCACTCACGATTCAGTAGAAACCACTGATTTTTTGTTTCAATGCATATTATAATTAGTCATTGGAAATTATAAAATATTAACGACAATTGATGTATAAAATATGCATCTTCACTCAGTAGATATAGATACAAATATAGTAGTTAAAAGTTGATATACTAAAAAATAAAAAGAGGTCAAAATTCATTCAACATGATAAAGATTGAGATTTGATCTAACCCCCAAAAAATCCTTAGTGTTCGTAAAACACCAAAACACCAAAATAGATAAATTAAAATTTAATTGTAAAGAGGTCTAATTGGAGTTGTTAAGGAAATTGTGAAATAATTGATTATTTTATTGAACTTTTTTAAGAAAGATAAACTGACGATGATTATATTAACGTGTATCTTGTTTTAATATAATGTCCCCTCATCCTATAAAAATAGATGGTTTGGCATAAATCGCTAGCGGAAATGGTGGTGCTATTCTTTTAGTAACATTAATGTATAAAATGTTCTACTTATTTTGTTTTGTTTTTAATATATCTTGATGAAGGTTGATGATTTTCATGATGGTTTTTATTATATTGTAAATATTAATATGTTTAAAATATTATCAGGAGGAAAGAATAATTAAATTAATTCAAAAATCCACTAAAAAAATACAGATATATTTCAAAAAGGAATGAGCATTCAATATACGAAAGGAGAGTATTATAACAGTACTATCTTTTATTTAGTTAAATAATACCAATAATATGTGCCATTATACGGAAATAGAAAAGTTTAAATGTTGAACCCATACAAATTATAACACCTTTAGTAAGCATCCAGTTTTTTAACTTTTTTAAATATAATTATAATTAAAGATAAAATATTTGTATTTAAAAATTTAATGTACCTATAAATAATCTTTATTCATGGATATTTAGGATGTTTACGTACTTTTTTAAATAGAAATAAGGTTGGTGTTTTTTATCAACTTAAAAACAATTGGAAGTTGAATTTTCAATTGAATGGACAAGAGACCGTGATAATTATCACTTATTTCTGCTATTGAATATTTAAAAAAAAAAAATTAAATTAGAGCTCTCGAAAACTTTTTTTTAATAAACATTCCCTAATCATTTTATAACGTTAATTAATGACAATAAATAAAAAAAGTACTCCATGTTATACCACCGAATCCGATTAGCAGGGACTTCTACCACCGGAAAGGGGGGAAGGGTGGATTTCGATTTTTTTTTGTTAATTTTGACTTGATAAATGGAATGAGGGAGGGGGCTGGCATCATTAGGTTAATGATACTTCAAGTGTGATCAATTTGAGAATTGTTGATATATTTATAATTTAAAATGTTAATGCTCTTAAACGATCACAGAATATATTCTAATCTTAGCATCCTAACTCATCATTTTTAATTATTTTTATATTATACAAAACGATTTTGCGATTTAGAGATATATTATTAAATACAATTAAACAAAGATGCACAGATTAAAATATCACGATAATAATATTAATTTTATCAACAAAATATAAATAATACAATATAGTATTTATTTACCTATTAATTAAGGCTTAATAAATTATTATTGCTCTATAAACTAAACAGTAAACTATTTTCAAATTTGGGGTGTAAATGTGGAGGGGGGAGGGGTATTTTGAACACTTGTTGCAGAAAATAGAAAATAATAATCAGATAAATTTCTCATCTTAGATTTGTACCAAAACAGGGGTCCCTTTACATAATAGTAGAATAAAAAATATTCCTTCAATATATTTTAGTATCAATTATTTAATAATATTTTTAAATAAAATGAATTATTCGATTAATTCGAATCGCTGAAAAAACAACTTCCATCAATTCCTTGAAAATTAAAAAAAATTTACATTTAGAAATTTCGATTTTAGAAATTCTAACATGAATTTACAAAAGTTGGTCGAAGGTTTAAAAGGAAAATATCACGCCAATGAATAATTATACGAAGTATAAATTGGAAATGCTTTATTCCGGTAAAAAATCAATAAATAAACTACTAGCCTAATTCCAACAATTTCTTTTTGTTATATTATTTTTTCTCCTAAGATATCTTTTCTACATCATAATCCTCTATAAACTTAAAATTATCCATGCCTACCTCCCTAATCAAAACTTTTACTAAATCGGATATTAGTATTTTTCTATAATTTTAATGCCCGGGAACTTTGCCTAAAAATTGGGTAAATTATTTTTTTATCATACAACTACCCTTGAATATTGTTTTTTTACCCATGGGCATGAGAAGAATCACAACTAAAAAATGAATTAGAGGTCTACAAAGCTCGGCCTGTTACCCAGTAAGTAACGCTTTAAATTTTTTAATTTTGGCAGGGAAAAAAATAATTTGGGCAGGGTTACTGATGAATTTTGCTATTTGATAGAAGTGATAATCCGTAAAGTTTTAGTGCTTTTAATTTGTCAACTCCCCAATATTATAAATAGTTGTTTATTTTGGTGTTTAAAATATATTTTGGGTTCTGCCTTGTATTTAAAAAAAACCAGGCCGAGGTAGGCAGCCTTATTTAAAAAAAATTGGAAACGGCCAGGTCGGGTAAAAATTTGGCCGAGCCGGGCAAAAGATTAAATCCATCTGAGCCGGGCCTGAAAATTGCAGACCTCTTGGATGAATGAAAAAAAATCCCGCATATTCTAATATATGACTTAATGATCCCCCTACAACCTACCACATGTATTAATTACATATTGATTGAATGAAAGTAATATGCTTTTATTATACATGTATTCTATATTTTATGTTTAATATTTATATTATTACAATATTATATTTCTAAACACAATGTCCAATTTTCCTGAATTTGAGTACTGGAAAATCGATAGGGATTATATTTATTTTTTCTTTATTTTAATATACTAAAGTTTCAAAAAAATTATACAAAGACATAACCTTCTTCCATAATTTTTAATTTATATTCATTCGCATTTTAATATATTTTTATTCAATGTTCGTTCACATATTTTTTGGTATAAATTGACCAAATAATGTTGTTATAGTTGTTTGTATAATAAAATTTGCACGCATATATATTATTATAAGGGATATGCTCATATCTATTTTTGGGTGATAAAGTATTCTTTGTTCAGGAACCAGAATCATAATGACTAATGGTTATTATGGTTTGAACTCCAGCCGTCAAAATTGAAAACGGTTACTACGCTCTGTTTTGTCATTTTAACGGTTTATTCCGGTTTGTAATTATAAAAATTGATTTTGATTTTTAATTTTTGATAGAACCCTGAAATTCTGCTCGGAACTGGGTTGAAGCTAAAAATCTTAAAAAAAAAGAATATTGCCTTTTACCCAAAAATTATAAAATGCACCCATTAGTTTATTTTACAATTAGAAAATTTTTGAAGGCCCATAATTTAACATTTTGTTTTCAGGTTCCTTAAAGTCATGGCTATAAAATAAAATTTATCGAAAGTTTATAGTTTAACTAGAAATCACGCAGGAACGATTTTATACATCACTTTGGGGTAAAGTTGTTATAAAACGTTAAAGATAATAAAAATATTTTAGAGCAAAAAAAAGGAACATTAATAAATTAAAATCATAAAAATAGTCACAAGGGGCAAGAATAATTGGAATGTACGATATGGCTAAAATGGGCACACTCAAAATGTGCTATTTTCGATAAAAAAATTTACATTCTCGAATTTTATTGATTAGTTTGTATCTAAAAGTGATGAATGGTTGTCAAAATTGCAATATTTTATTCAATAAAACAAAAATGTTTTGTTCAATTTTATTTTAATCACTTTACCCCGATGTTTAGCCATTTTAGGGTAAAATAGCGAAAATGACAAACTCCACATAATTAAACATAACTCCCAAAGTGTTACGTAGAGAGCTATGATTTTTTTATTCTGTAGGTAAGGGATAGAATGTAAATCTATGATTTGTAAATTTTTGATAAAAATTCAAAATACCAATAGATTTCTTTAGGGATTTGAAGAAATAAAAGATATTTTTATTTTATTTCAACTTTAATTTAAAAAAACGCAATTAATTTATAAATCTAAGTTTTCAAACTAATACATTTGGAGTAGTTCCGGGCTTGGGTTCTTAAAAAAATAACCTGCCTAGGCTCGGTCTGATTTTTAAAAAAATTGTAGAAAACTCTAAGGCTGGATTTATGGGATCCGATTGGATACTATAACATCTGAGCGATTTATAACATCTTTTAATAGGATCAATTTTTTTTTATTAATTAAAAAAAGTAAAATTAATAAAGGGAAATTGATATCATAAACAGATTTAAAAGATAGATCAGCCATTAAATCTTGTCGGATTGGATCCACTATGATCCCAATCTAAATCATGTTATATATAAATAATAAATTGCTATTATTTAGAGTTCTCTTTATTTGTTTGTTTGTTTCTTTCTTTCTTTCTTTCTTTCTTTCTTTCTTTCTTTCTTTCTTTCTTTCTTTCTTTCTTTCTTTCTTTCTTTCTTTCTTTCTTCTTCTTTCTTTCTTTCTTTCTTTCTTTCTTTCTTTCTTTCTTTCTTTCTTTCTTTCTTTCTTTCTTTCTTTCTTTCTTTCTTTAGATTGATAATTTATTTTCATTTTGTTTTAGTTGAATTTTGAACTTTTAAAATTGCTAAACTAACTTAATAAGTGCGAAGCTTACAAACGAAAGGGAATGCATTTCAAATAGTATCGTGCAAAATGATGGTTTATTTATAATTTAAGTCTAGCATTTTTGTGTTTTGTTTAAAACCAACATACTCTATTTTTTGTATAAATTAAAAATCTCATCCTAATTTAAACAAGAGAGGCATTATTAGTTATTTTATTTTAAAAAAATCACAACAAAATGGAAACGCTAAATTTTTGCAAACTATAACAAATTTTTTAAAAAATATTATAAACCTTAGGCCTCATTTATAGTAAACGCGTTAAACTTTGTGCTATTTAAGACTATAGTAATCAGAGCACAATCTGTAGAGCTTTATAATTTTTGAAATATACATCGCATTAGAGATCTGCATTTGGCGGGCATTAAGCCCATAAACCTGCCAACCCAACATTTAAAAAAAAATTTAACCCGCCCGTCTAGCTTACCCATAGTTTTTTAAAAAAATACCCTCTCATTAATCTAAAATTACTTACCCGTCCGCTCTCTTATTAGTTAAAAATTTTTACCCGCCCGCCCATTATTTATAAAAGAATTTAATAAAGCCCATTATTTTAAAATAATTTAATTGTGGTCATTCTTTTAATCAAGCATATAATAAAAAAATTAATTCAGTTTCAACATTCAAAAAGTTTTACATTAAAAAAAATGTCTGTTAATGTTTTTGAAACAAGAAATTTATGATAGCAGCAGCGTCTACATGACAGGATTTTCATTTAATGCAAACCCCCTTCAAAAACCTTTGCCTATCCCCTAAAAAATCTCCGCCGCCTTCTGCGGCTGTGTCTCTTTATTTTTATTTTGACCTTTATAATTATATTGATACTCTTTTCAGAGAATTTATAGATAACTTAAATTAATCTATTTCTCTCTACTACCAACTATCGATATTTTGTGATTACAAAGAATTTATTTTTTAGATAATAAATTCAATCAAAACCTCCATTATTTACAATGAATTAATTGTTATGGCATTATGAGCTTGCTGATATATCTAAATTTTTTAAATTACATTTAAAAGGATAGCAGAAAGTTTTATTTGGAAAACAATGTGTATGATTGTTTGCAATATATAGATTTGGTCGATAATTGTATTATAATAATTCTATAATAAAAGTATTAATTTTTACAGCAATAAATTTTGTCCTATTTCATCTCAAAATTTAATAGATAACCCCCCCTACCCAAAAAAAATAATTTATCCTACCGCCATTAAAGCAGCTTACCCCCTCAAAAAATAGGATGCAAACTGTTCCTACCCCTCCCGCTCATGTAGACGCTGGATAGCAGTCATTTTAGAACGGCTACGACTGTTGTAAGATGACTACCCATGGTTAAATAAGAGCAGTATTACCCATAATTTTTAATGGTAAACCAAGCAGAGTAAAAGCCTAGGCGACCCTTGATTCCTTTAAAAAAATTTTTTTATAATGGATTAAGGTGAAGGAAAATGTAACTTAGATAATTCTTGGTCTAGGGAAGTCGAGCCGTTTAGCAACACTAGTCTTATGAACCCAATTAAAAAATAATTGACCAATATATTATATTAGTTTGTAAAAAGGCATCAAAATTGATTAATAAAAAAGTTTTAAAAGCTTTCACTCAAAGATGACATGTTATATCATTTATAATTTGTTTCTATAATTTCTCTGTACATCTTGAGCTAAATAAACATAATATGAAAACTCTAAAATTTTGCAAAAATATCACACGTCGTTTTACCACATCAACTTCTAGATTTAGTGACAAATACACCAATTTAAATGACCAAGTTGGATCGGTAACTAAATATGTAAGGTTGTATAATATAATTTATTCTTTTAGAATTTACCATTTGGGATTAAAAATCGTAGGCTGCTGTGCTTAGGAATGACAATTTATTTTGGAGTCCCATTTGCCCTACCATTTTATGTCTTGAGACATCACATGTTAAGGGGTACAAAATGAAATGAATATAATTTTCAATTGTATTTAATAAAATGCTGATTTTACTTTGAAATTTTTTATGAATTGGCTTTATTATTTGAATTTTTATCTATAAAAATGACTCTGTAATTTTAGCAATAGTTGTTCATGTTTTTTTCAATATAATTATTGATGGTTTGATAAATGGTAATTTTTTGATGGTATATTAATAAAAGTATATATTTTACAGTTTTTTATAGCATATTTTAATAATTTTAAATAAATATCATGTTTATATTTTCAATTTAATAGCAAATACATAGATTCACCTCTGTTGTATGGCTCCTCTAATCAAAATCATTAAATGGGAATATTGAAATTTTAAATAGGTGATTCCATATCAATTTTTGGCCAAATCATTCTAATTAAAATATGATATTGCCTAAAATTTTCAAACAATTCATTTCTAATATTGTCCATATTAATAAATGTCTTATTTTGTTTTGTGCTAAATTATTAAGCACTATGAAGGTTATGTAAGAGAAACCAAATTTATATTATCTGAATAATGGGCAAAAATAAGTCATATCTACATGTGAGATTCAAAAGTAATATCATATGGGTTGATAAAAACTTATTAAAATTTATTAGTTATTTTGTTAAAATCAGTTGGGTTCCAAGATGATAATTTTATGGGTTCTAGTTTTTAAAAATTTTAAAGGGCTCTGGTTTCTATATGTCTCAGTCTGAAGCCTTCCCTCCATATCAAATTAAATATACAAATTTATATGGGTTACATTAATCAATTATTTAATATCTCAAAACTAGGTTAAAAATGACTTATTTTTGCACCTTAATCCATATACCTCAAGTAATATAGAAGTTATAACATTAAATTTAGACATATATTCAGATAAATTTTTATCTTTTTAAAAGAGATTGTAGAGAGGAGTAGGATTTGATGATGGAAATGACCCATATAGTTAAATTATATTAAAAGAATATCAAAATATTATCATTAGGTCATTTGTGTTATAGTCCAACCAATAGTGTCATTAAAATATGGACAATTCTTGTCTCCTTAAACTTTAGAGTTCACCTTAAAATGTTTTGATTTTTTAAATTCTGCAAAATCACCATCAAATTAACACAATATTCACATAAAAAAATTAGATAATTTCATTCAACCTGATATTTTTTTTAGCAAATTAATACCTTTAGATCTTGGGAAAATTATGAATCTCATATATTTGTACATTAATATAATATTTTGGGTTAGCAAAAATGATAGTATTTTTATAAAAATAAATCAATATATTTTTTATTTAAAATTTACAAATGGAAAAAAAATATATTTGATAAATGAATCATAATTTTAAATGTTAAAATAAATTTTGTAATTTCATTTTTTTTCAAATTTTCATCATATAATTTTGAGAAATATGCATATTTTAATTATTTATAAGCACCAACTTTAATATTTATATTACATGATATGTGCAATTTATTTAATTCCTAACATTTGCTAATTTTTAAAAAATGTGTTTTTATTATAGAATCAAACATTGTAATATTTTATATTAGTTTATGTTAGTAATCACTCTTAATGTTGTACTTGCAACCCGCCATGATAGATATTCATCATTTCCGATATTTAATGCATAACAATTTCTAAAATTTATTTAAACGTCTATAGGCTGGAGACAATAGTATTAGACTTCATCATCGTCAGTCTCACTAGTAGGATTATTATGCATTAATAAATTCCTATAGTCGGTATTTTAATTAGGCTCAGCTAAATTAAAAAATTAAATACAAATATTCTACTAACATTTGACCGAGTATTTAAAAGCTAATAGTCAGTAGGTGTGCGAGGTAAAAAGAGCAATCTCCATATCCGAAAAATATGAATTATAAAATATTTAGGAAGAGATATTAAAGGTTTTCATAAAGTTCAAAGTATCCCTATTTTAAAAATGTTAAATTCAATTTTAAATAATTTATTTTTATTGCTCTTGGTAAATATCAAATGGCCTGAACCAAGCACTTAATCTCCAGCAGATACATTACTAGATTTAATATGACAGTATTAAGTTACAAAATTATCTTATGCAATTTTTTTCTAAAAAATGATTATTTGTCACAAATCATGGAATCTTTGATATTCTTGTATTACAACTTAGATAAGTAAGAAAATATTGACCAAAAATTTCACCTAATATAATATAATTTTTGAGGTGAAATCAAATTATGTGATTTTGATATTCAAGTCTCTACTTACACTGAGGTAAACATTGTTCAGATTTTAGTATAGTGTCGCTTCAATTGAAGAATAACCGTCAGTGATTTAAATCAATATTTTTAAAAAAATTATATTTACTAAATTTAATCAAAATGCTTAAAATAAGGAAAGATAAAGGCAGATTATTTTATATTATTTGTCACCATGCCTTGAGTAGACTCGGATGAAGTTTAAAAATTTTAAATTAAATAATTTATTGGCCGATAATTGGTATTATTGCATTTCTGATATTAATGATTAAATTACTTTAAAAATGTTGTTTCGGATGACAAGCGTTACTTAATGCCCATTCTTGAATATACACGATGTTAAATGTAACAAAATTTAATTATAATTAGTTAAAAAATAATATTCAAATATATTTGTTCAATTTTTAAATCCAACTTAGCCAAAAAAAAATCGGGTTAATTTCAGTTGGAAAAAAAAATAAAAATTATTTTATATAACGCATAATTTTAAATACTTTATCAAAGTTTTTAAAAAATAACATTCTTATAGGTAAAATATAATTTATTTTAAATCAGGCTTCTCTAAATATAACGGCTCTAATCAAAGTTATAAAGACAAGCAAGTTTTATTTTAATATAAATTATGCAATTACACAAAGCAATATAAATACTTTAAAAAAAATATACAATATAGTAGCATCTTTATTTTAATGCCAAAATTCTTTTTTCTAACTGGGAGCAATTCTCTTGTATAATTTTAGTATTGTCCTTAAATTCCTCTTTTACCTAATTATTATTTTTTTTAAAAAAAATTTGAAACAAGTTTTAACCCCCAAAGTTAGTGAGTTAGTGGTGAAGAATATAAAAAATACAGCATATTATATATACTTCACTACCAGTGTTGTTAAACGCTACTTTTAAAAGTAGCGCGCTATCGCTACCGCTATTTTATAAAAAAAGTAATGCGCTATCGTTTTCAAATGAGTAGCGCGCTATTAGCTACTTTGATTTTTTTTTTAATATTTTTTTTTTACGTAACTATTTCCACGAATAAAATATTGATATAAAAACATGACTATAATTTGTTATATATATATATAATTTACTTATTATTGCACTTCAATAATAATAACATTTCGGTACGGTCATCCCCAAGTCTAGAGCGACGATCAGAAAGTATAAGCTTTGCCATACTAAATAATCGTTCAGCACTAGCACTTGAGGGCAACACAGTATTAAATTTAATAAACAAACTTTTTATATGAAAAAAATCATCAAAAATATTTAAATTAGTATTTTTAGATTTAAAAAAAGCATCTAGAAGGTTCAATAATATTATTATTATTTATTTCAAAAAAATCGTCTATGGAAGGCTATGGTTCCGATCTTGCTATAGTATCGTGGTTAGGCATGCCATTTTTTAACGTTACCATCAGCCTATCAAGTTGCCCTTTAGATTCAGTCAAATTAATGTATGGCCAATTTAACTTGAAACTAAGATGATCTTGGTCCGTGGAGAAAAAGTGTTTATCATCTTTATAAAAGAATCATTATACCAAGGATAATGGTTGAACTGTATCTATTATAAAGTTCATAATGACTTTGTCAGCCAATTTTTGGGATACACCAGGTGTTGATGAATCCAAATTGGTTAATTTTGTTTGTATTAAATTTGATTTGGAAGTGGGTTTATCTTCTTCCATTACCCCAAAACTTTTAAGACATTTTTCAACTCTATATAATTTGAAGTGTGCACAGTCTAAAATTATAAAATACTTAGAATATAAATTATGTAGGAGATAAGTATACATAAAAATGATTGAAATAACTATTTTAAATAATTTAGATAAAATTTATAAATATATAAAAAAAATGATTGGTTTTTGATTTTAATTTATTTTAAAAATTAAAGATTAGCCTACACATTGATATTAAATTTGTTTAATATATTACCTTTGAATGTTTTTTCAAATTAAAGCTGCTCGTATGATTTGAAGAGATAATTTTGCGGCACATCTTGCACCGAAACCGATATCCAGTATTAATTTTTTCTTCATAAAGTATTTCTTGAATTTTGGGAAAGGATCATCTATATTTTGCTCATTTTCCAAAGAAATTTCAATATCTTCAACAATCTCACACATAACAAGATTTATAATGCTTAATATAAAATGTAAAATGAAATATAAAATAAGATAAAAGCAAGGACACACCAATAACGGAATTTCAAAAATATATAATTTAATTAATGCGCGAAATATAAATTAAATACAGATTGCTATTTAACAACTGTTTATATCTAATATATAACAATAATGTATATTTAAATATAAATTTCAAAATTAAATTAAATAAAAGGATTATAATTTTAGATTTTATAAAAAATATATTTTAATAATTTTTAGATGTATTTATTATGTAAAATTGAAAGTGCGCTACTTCGCTACTTTCTAAATTAGTAGCGAGCTACCGCTATTGCTATTTTTTTTAAAAAGTAGCGCGCTATTTTAACAACACTGTTCACTACAAATTCGTTCTAACTGTAATGAGGGGTAATAAATAAAATAATTATTGTGTTTTACCTTCTGAAAAATGTCCGCATTTTGTTTCAACGTTTTTTGAATGCTGTCTTGATTGGCCACTAACTCTTCGTAGAGTTCTTCAAATTCCACACCTAAATTCAAATTTAGCAATATAGAGCTTCATATAAATAAAAGACCTGAACAAGCCCAAACCGTTAAATGGTATATAAAAAAAAATTCTGGTCGGGTTTAAATTTTTTTCTGATAAAACCAATATCAAAGAAGATTTTAAAAAAATCTAAAATGAGCTGAGCCAAAAAAAATATTTTTTTAAATCAGAGCCAAATCTTAAAAATAAAATTTCTTTTAAAAAAAATCCTGCTTAAAATTTTCAACCCTGCATTTAGTTTCTAGCGTTGTAATTTGGCTCGACTTTTAAAAAAGGCCAGCCCGATATTTTGGCCAAATGAATATTATGCAATTCCGGAGATTTTTCTAAATTTATAACCTTTTTGTTTAATTTAGAAAGAAAAAATATATTTCGTAAATTAAAAATTAAAAGAATATTAATTTAATAATAAAATAGGAATTTCAACTTTCACACACCTTTCCTATATACGCCATTTAAGTCTGTTAGCCGTTGGCATATGCTAGGTAGATCGGTACACACAGCTTCACAAGATTTGATGGCATCATACAATTTATTAATCTAAGTAACATTTTTTTTAATGAATATATACATCACAAATATTTGAATGATAATGGTACGACCCATCAATTAATCGTGAAGGTAGCAAGAACATTGGACTAGTAGGGAGGATGAAAAAAATATGCTAATATAGACTATGCGCGTTATGTTATTTAAACGCGCCTAATTTTTAGAAAAATTAATTATAAATTGGTATTTTCAACCCATTCTAAGCCTATCAAGCAAAAAATTTTGTCAATTTTATCTTACAGAGTTCTAGCATAGATAGTTAAGGCATTAATTACATGTATAATGGTATGATTAAATAATTAAAGTTTTAATGGTAGGTTTGTTAAGTTCTCTATTTTATATTTAAAAAAAATAAACGATTAAAACGTATGATCACAGGTAGTGATGCAAAATCGCTCTATTTGAACCGATTTTTAAAAACGGTTATCTCAGTATTTTAACCAGAAAAATATTACGCAAGCTTAAAGATTTTTCTCATAAATGGCACATAGCTTGATATCTATTGGCGAAATCTCGAGGCTTAGGCAATATTTTTCTAACTAAAATATTGAGCTTGCCGTTTTTAAAAATCGGCTCAAATGGAGCGATTTTGAACTAATCACGGGTTTGAAGTTGTGAAATCTTAGACTTGGTATAATATTACTCTGAATATTAACGATATCTTAAAGATTTTTCGTTGTTATTTATAAAATTTAAACAATTCCTTTATTACATACTTTATCTTTTTCCTCGGGACTTAGTGCATTAATTTTTCCGTTGTTTTGATCCCCTGTTACATTTTCTTGCCTTGGATTGCCATCCGGTTTACTGCTGCTACTAGGATTATTGTTAGGAAACAATTGTGAGTATTGAATCATCAAATCTTTGCAATAGTTTTCGATAGTATTTCTCTCCGATGTGTTTACGAGTCGTTCCAGCATGGATAATTTAAAATTTAAGGCGGATACTATGTCCTTTAAGGTTAACAATTATGTCATTCAAAAAAAAATTGTTAATATAAGTTTTTAAAAATTAACTATTAGATTAGATTTTATTACTAAGCCCAACCGTTTATGTATAAGAAAATATATTATATACAGCTTGAAACCACCTAAACTAAAAAGGGTTGTGGTTCCTAAATTGTCTACATTTCTGGGGTTTCCAGTTTAGATTATAGATGCAAAAGAATAAGATGCAATTTTGACAAAATTAAAATAAATTCAAAAAAGTGTTTTTTTAAAAAAAGCTTAAAAGTATATTTAGAAAAATGTTTTAATTAAATTAACATTTAAGAAGTAAAAACGAATCTTTAATAAGTTAATTAGTACACTATACAATACAAATATTTTATAAGTTTAATGTCAATATAGTTTTTTTAGGCAATATGTTTTTATAGCGTTTTTTAGATTTAAAAATTGACTTTATTAAAATTTAAAAGAAGTGTAATAGTGCGCACAAATTGAAACCTTTTGAACGCTGCGTTGCAAACGCAAATAATGTATTTAAAATGGCATCGTGCAAATTGGTAAAATTTCAGCTTTAACGTTAGCAACTATTTTAATAAAGCCTAAACAGGTTTGCTTTTTTATACTTTTTTACTTCATTTTGTAATATTATATAAAATGTAAAAATATATTACTAACTGTTACCTTAGTAATATTTAGATATTAAATAAATAAAAAGGTAGACGATAATAAAATTTTCAAAGACAAATCCTTTTTTAGAACTTAGTTATAATTTTGAATAGACGATATTAATAAAAAGGTAAAAGTCAATTTAAACAAGTGATATGTTACCTTTTTTTAATTAAAAAATTATGGTAAAACGCAAAAGCTCAATTTGTGTGCATTATAACAAATGACTTGAGGAGTATATAATAGGCAAAAATCTTTGAAGTGTTGTTTTTTTCAAACTCGAAAGTGATACATAGATTAAGTTAATTCACATATATATATTACCGTGATAGAAGTCGATTCAATTTGATTAGTAGAGTATTCTGAAAAGCATGACTTGAATATATTTTTTTTAAAAAAAAAGAATTTTAATGAATCGCCACTTACAAACTGAAATAGGTTTCTGATTTATCAGAAGTAAAAGATACAAATTTGGAATAGTTTTAATAAATGCGAAGTGAATTTTTTTAAAAAAAATAATTGCCTTAGTGTAGATTTATTAACTCCACTGAAAATTCTATTATTTAATTATCTACCAAGTTTTTTTTCAACCTTAATTTGTTTAGTTCACTTTTCAGGATGAAAGGCAAAAAAAAAATCGGGCAAACTTCGATTAAGGCTGGATTTGTAGTGGGGTCTAATCCGACCCGATTTAAAAGCTGAGCTAGATTATTATCGTGAATAGAATTAAAGATAAATTTAAAAATTGATCTTATATACAAATTATAAAAATCTACCAGCCGTTAAATCGCATCTAATCGGATACCACTATGAATCCAGCCTAAAATACAAATTTTAAATATATATTTAAACTAATTTATCGTTTAGTGAGCGTCTATCCCCTACGATAGTTTCCAATCTGTTGAGTCTTTGAGTCAATTCAGAAACCTTTATAATTTTTTTATAGATACAATAATTCCAATATGTGGAAAATAATTAGAACTTAAGATAAAAACTCGTGCCGTGGTTAGAAAAAATTTCCCCAGAAAATAAGGTAACATCACTACGGTTGAAAATTACTTTTCGGCATATAGCCATTTTAGATTGACAGTTATCATTATTATATCTTTAAAAATTTTAAAATTTTAATATTGCATGTTTATATAATTAATAAAAAAAAGGTAAAACAGAGTTTTTGAAACACGTCATGTGTGCATTTTTCCTTTAAAAATTAGTTGATTTTTACAATCATAATTTATATATTTTTTATATTAAGTTGTGTTCAAAATATCAAATAATGTAATTCACAAACTTCTGTAACTTTAAAGAAAATATATAAGCTCTTTAAAAATTAAATATATCAAACACGATTATAGAATAATATTTTTTTAATTTCAAAAATTGAACATATGATTTTATTAAAATTTTAAAATTTGCAAAAGTATTAAAACATTTCTTTTTTTTAAAAATAAGATTGTGGACATAATCTTAATAACGAACTTAAAATATATATGTATAAATAAATCACAATATAAAATTGACTAATAATATAGTATATATAACTTTAAAAAAATTAAATTAGACAATTAAAAATGTGGGATGTTTATTTACATAGCCATATGGAAGCATGAATAGCAATGCAATTGCTCTGATAAATTGTCATAATAGCTTACTTTAGGTAAAACTAGAAGGCTTCATTACGATCGCCTCTTATCTCGCTTATATTTCTACCAAATAATTTGACAAAATTAAGGAATTCCTCACCAAAAACAACAATAGTAATGGGTTCAAATGAAATAAGTGTTATCATTGCCATGTCCGCATATTTATCTATCTGAGTTCGGCTAAATTAATCGCAGAGATCTTTTTATTGGTTCACTGAAAAAATCCCAAGAAACTCTAAAAACATTTGGTATTTTGTTGCTGTTTGAGTATAAGGATTTAGCTCAAAGGATATTTGAACTGGAGGTCTACATTGGGCTAGTGGGTTAACATTTTTAAAGAACGAGCGGGCGGATTAAGTAAAATATTTAAACTATGGGTAGGAGGGCGAGTAGTAAAAAAATTTAATTTTTTTTTGTTATTTAAAATAATTTAAGCAAACATTAAAAAAATAACTTTATGAAATTTCAACATTTATAATACCAAATTAATTAGATAAAAAATATAACGAAAACACGTTGGATTTGATTTGCATGGAAGAATATAAAATCAACGTGGATGAAAATCTGATTTCACCCGTTTCCCCAAAAGCAAAGAGAGTTCAATTAAAGATGATTAAATTATACATCCAGGTCAAAATTAAAGTAGATGGGAAGATGTGGCTGTAGAGAAGAAAAAATTACCTAATGCCATAACAAAAATTTAAATCTTAAATTACTGAGTTTTTGTGTAATTTAACAAGATTTTAGGCTACTTCAATTAATAAACAATTAATTTAAATTACTTTATTGATTTATTATTAATGGTTTCACTTTTTATATAAATATCTCACTTGAATAGAGGAAACGGATATCTACTTTGATGGAAACGACAAGTAAAAGATTTATCAAAGCTATCAAGATTAGCTAGAAAAATATAGGCAATTCCAGCAACCAGTGCTTCTTTTGAACGAGGATTTAGCATTGCTGAGGCTTTTAGGGTCAATAAATATTAATTTTATATTATTACATAAATATTTTATTAGATAAAATAAATTCCTTATCCGAAATTTATATTGAATATTTTTTTTAATCATTAATATAGCAATTTTTTAAATTATAAAACATTTTTGTTTAGATGTAGCGCTGAAATTAAATCATTTTTTTATTATTAAATGCAAATGCTTAAAAAAATTGAAAAAATGAGGTTATTTAAATTTTCTATGGGCGGAAAAATATGAGCGGGTAGTTTAAATTTTTATAAAAATATTGGACGAGCAGGCTTGTGGGCCGCGCCCGGAGACTTTTTTAAGGTTTTTGAAATCAGATTAATGATGTCTGTATGCATTGGGAAGTAGCTTTTGGAATATTTTCAGAGTAAAGGGTGGCATCTTATAGAGTCTGAAGGTATGGAACAATAATAGCGACATGCAGTTCTTCATAAAGAGAAGACAGAGATTCTTTACTTGGAATGGCTGACAACCGTTTAAAGCCAGATGATTTTGAATAACTTGACTAACTATTAGATTTCAATTATGGCATGCTGTACATGAACGGTATCTAAGTAAATTTACATGTAATGAAACTGAATGGGTTTTCAAAAATATCTCCAATACAATAAAGCTGGGCTACGCTGCTTAGGTGACAATAAAGTAGTTTTTATTTAAGCTTATTATACAAATATAATATGTACCATATTTAAAAAAAGTATACGATTAAACCACATTGTTTAAAGTTTTTTTTTAAAGCCAGATTTAATAAATACTTATGGTATTTTTTCAAATATACAGAAAGAAAGAATTACTCGTGATTTAAATTCCTCTGTTTGGCTAGAAGATTCTTCAGTTGTTGATTTTTGCAATAATTCTGGATTGCAAAAGAGTTCGAACGTTACCTCATTTTTATCTGGTTTATTCTTTTCATCACCTTTCAAAGTGGCTTCAAAATGATTAATCGAATTCAGGACAGTTCTTAAAAAAAGGTATAAAATGTGCATATTTGTGAAAAATATTATTCAATCACATAGAAATCCATAAATACATCTATATATTTTATATAATCGTTTCTTCAGGAAGGGGTGGAAGGGGGGGGGGGGGGGGTAGTGTGAAGGCATATTAGTTTGGCGGGAATTCGAAGCGGTTTTTGTAAAAGGTTTGTGAAACGCTCGAAAATAAATCGCATATAAATTAAGGGCAATTTCGTTATAACCCGTTTAAATTCAGGTTCTTGTAAAGTTTAAATCGGGGTGGCTTCACTTCACATAAATTTTAAGAGGAGTGTCTTGTTCTTGTATTCGACCAGATTACCAGGGCTTAGATTCGGTTCAAAACTAATTGTAAATTATAAATATCAGGGAATTAAAATTAAGGAACAAGTTATATACAAAATAAATTAAATTTCTCGCAATTGAATCTGCTAGAAATGGCTTGAAAAAAAATGAAAGATTTAACTTGTCTCCGGCAAGAATTGCTTCCATCATATTAGTGATATCCTTGTCAACGGTGGAGCCACTCATGATTGATCCGTATTGTAATTTCTTAATTTTTTCATTTGTTTCCTCCAAATTAGCCATCAAAATTTCGGGTTTTATATTACTGTACAATTGGTCGATGCCTATTTTGGGATCATTTTGTTGGTCCAACTTTTAAATTTTATAAAAAAAAATCAGACTGATTCTTATTTAGAATTAATTTTAATGTAAATGAAATTTGTTTATATCAAAATTCATAAATTCTAATAATAAATATTCAAATACATAAGCAGATCAAAACTTGTAATTGCTGCAATTGGGTTTGAAGATCCGTAAGATCTCTTTGTATTCTCTCGTATTTTTCTAATGGACTCTCTTGCAGGAGTTTTTCCTAGGGAAAAAATAATCAAGCTGATTAATATTAATAAAAATTAAAACTGGATCATATTCTATTGTCATATATCCTTTAGGGATGTTAGCCCGTTTGAATTTGTTACTGATATCATCTTCAGAAAAATCTAAAATAAATGATTTCATTTTACATAATTCCTTATAATAAATTTAGTCATGGAATTCAATAGTCCCACATAACTGAAATGCATGCATCTTGTAAATTATGCTTGGTTTTAATATGATACAAGATTATACATTTTTTAAAAGGTTAAGGGCAGGAACTATTCCCGATTCTAAAAATATACTTGAAAACATCTATTACATCATTATATTGGGATGATGCTCAGATAAGTTCGACAGTAAGAAGGTGTTTTATAACTGGAATACATGTAGTTTGTTCAACAAAGAGAACTAATGCTGTTAGTTGTGAGAAATCGGAAGGGCCTAGTTGTTGGTTTATAGTAGCATTGTTAAATGGCTCGATTTGAGCCAAAGACGACTAACTGTTTTTAATTAATTTTAGAAAATTTAAAAAGTTTGGGAAATTGTTTGCTAGGTGTGGAATAACTAAGCAGGGACGAATCCAATCATATAAAATATAGATTGTCTCAATATAAAAATCTAATATGGGAGACCGGGGTTGAAGTGTTATAAAAAAAGGCTTAGTAAATTTTTCAAAAATAAAAGTAGTTTTTTTCTTTACATATCTTTATGGTTAATATTTAAGTAAAATGACAATCCCGTCTCTCTTGAACCTAGGCACATTGATATAAAAATATCGAGTTATTTTAGATAAGATATCTCCATTTTTTAAAACAATACTATACTAATCATGGTGAACAATTGAATTTATATATAATTTAAATTGCTAAAGAATTAATTATAAATTTAGAAGAATTAAACAAAATTTCAGAAAATCAACTACCAGTTTTTTTAATATCTCTAATTATCTTTATAAAAATAAATAATTGCTTTGAATTAGGGTTAAATAACAAATAAATACATTCCGCATCAATATTAAACTTGGGTCTGGGCCAACCAAGTAGAGTCAACTATTGAGACAACTAGAGCGAACTCCTGAAATGACTAATGCCAACTCATCTAGATGGCTTGAGCCTTAGCCAATTTTTACTACATTAAGCCATACCCCAAAAATTATTAATTAAATATCTAAATATAGATAAATTCCTAAAATAAATTTTTCCAGGTCATAGAAGATAATCATTTTGAATTTTATGTTAATTATAATTAATATAGAATTGAATTACTCGTTCTCTATTTTTTAAATTGGGTTTTATCAATCACAACTTGAGTTGCTTGTGTAAAGTTAATATTTTTATCTCAATATATGATGTTTTATAAAATAAAAGAATATTTCTTTTTTAATATGATAATTATCTTTATGCGAGTATTGAACTACTCATCCTCAATTTTTAATTTGGGTTCCTAATCACAACGTGAGTTGATAGTGTAAAGTAAAAATTATACAATATTTTCAGATTATATGAAGAGAACAATTTTAAAAAAGGGAATCTAAGATTATTAAACATAATTATTTCTATGCCAATATTGAAATATTCATCCTTCTATGCATAAAAATATGATCGAGCAAAATATTCATATTAAAATATTTTAATAATTTGGCTTTGGGTTGGTGCTCAGTTCTATAGATTTGGTCAACCAGATCGACCCATTTTGTTGGGTTGGTTCTGGTTCATTTTTTTGTTCAAAAACCAGGGTCGTGGTTGCTATTTAAACTCACTAGTATACATATTTTATCATATAATTAGATAAGATAGTATTTAAAAAAAGAGGTAATTTATCAAAATAAATAAAAATCTATATTTTTTTTAAGAATATAAATATGAAAAAAAATATAAATTTTCAACCAAAATATTATTTAATATTATTTCAAATAAACAGTTACAAAATAGAAAAAAATATGATTTTTTTATCACCAAAAAAAGTAATTAAACAAATTTTAATTTTTATGGAAAAATATATCAAAAATTTTATTTTTTCTAGTTAGACAAATTCTTTGATTGATAAAATTTCAAATGATAATTCTAACAATAATTTATACTCTACTTACTCTCTTTAATAAAAATGTTGCAACATGTTGTCGGAAATAAATTCAAATTTTATGAATTGCAAAAAAAATAATAATATAGGTTACAAACTTTATATAATAAATATAATAAGAGCCACTTTACAATTTTAATACACCAGTTATCACAAAAAATAAAAATTGTGGCAGGATGCAGATTGCCTTAAATTGGTGTCATAAAATTGCCAAAAAAGTGTGACTATGATACCATTAGGCCTAATAAATAAAATTTAGGTTTAAAAAAATCAATTATAATTAATAAATTAAGGATATAACTTGAGTAATGAGAAATAGTAACACGTTTGTCTTTGAATTTGTTAAAAGCTTGATCAGGATCTAGATGATATGAGTTAATATTTTCAGAAGCTGTGTTAACATCAATATCATTCTAGTATTTTTTTGTAAATATGAATATATAAAAAAAATTTAAATAACTAGAATTGTCATTAAACACAGTAATTTATATTTATTGAAGATTATATAACAGTAAATATATATAATCATCATTTAAATAAGGAGATTCAATTAATTTTTCAAAATATAATTAGATGAGAAGTGAAAAAACTATGTATTGATATTATGAATCCTAAAAATATATTAAATATCTTATGCCAAAATAAATGTTAGATACATTAAAAATATTATTTTATTAAAAAAATTATTGTAAAATAAAAAATATATACGTTTTCAATATCTTTTTCTAAATTTTTTGGACTTGGAGATTCATATATGTCTGGCTCATCAAATGCCTATAAATAAATAATGAAATATATATGATTATTTTATTTAAACCATTCCAGGGAGAGAAAATTTAATTTCATTATCCATAAACACTAGTGATCATTTGAATTTATTTGATATTTTATGAAAGCATGCGAAGGCAATTTTGTCATATTTTAAAAGCATATGACAGTTATAATTTTGACATTAAAATTTAGATTACATTTTGTTGAATATTCTGAAGGTATTATTCTATATCTTTTTGAAACAGATCATTATATTTTAATATATATTTTCTTTTAAAAATATATTTTGATTTGCACATTTTATATAAATTTCTATTCTTTTTGTAGAGCAACTTAACAAAAATTTGTATTTAAGTTTTACAGTTTAGCCAAATAACTTAATATTTGGCTTCATATTTCAAATTAATTTTTTTTGGGTTTTATCTGGTGATACTTTATTTTAATAGGATATATGCACTATTGAATTCAAAATATATATTAATAAACAAATTAGGATATATTAAAAATTTACATTTAAAAAAAAATACATATAAATCTATGAAAAAAAATGTAAAAAAGGACTAAGAGAAAAAAAAATATTAAAAAAGAGGGGTATATAAAAATTGGACCGATTGATTTTTAGGAAAATCTGCAGATGAAGATAAATCCTTCATTGGGGTTTAAATATTTTATTAATTGAAATAACTTTGCTTTAATATATTCTATTTTTCATAATTTTAAACTTTAAGATACTTATATTTTTATGAACTTTATTCATTTTATTAACCTTGAAAGTTATATTTTAAATAAAAGAAAAGTTATTATCCGCTGCTTCACTTACTTTACATATAATATATTTTTAACCCTACCTTTCAGCACTGTAAACCCCATTATCGGCACTAAGGCGGAGGGTCGCAGAGGCTTGAGCCTCGTAAAAAATTTGAAAAGCCCCCTTAAAATATTGATTTTCTTTATACTAAATAACATTTTGATAATGTTAGCTAAAAAAAAGAGGAAAATTTTAAAAATATTAGCTAAAATAAAGTAATTTTGGATTATGTTAGCTAAAAAAAGGTAATTTTAGATGATATTAGCTTCAAAAAAGTGATATTTTTGAAATATTTTTTTAAGCCCCCCCCCCCTGAAATTATAAAGGCTAGTGACGCCCCTGGTAAACCCTACTTCAAAAGTATGGGCTAAAATTTTGGTTCAGCTAAAAATCTATCAAGTGGATTCAGAGTTCTGTGTTTAGGAAAAAGAACTTATTAAATAAAGAAAAATAATAGAAACATATTTTTTTTAGAAATTTCATTATATTAATAAATAGCCATAACAATATTTAGAATTATAATACGAATTACAATATATATTATACCAATTCATCATGAGGCCTTCGAAAATATCATCATTTATATTAAATATTTTATGTTATTTTTTTAAATATCTATTTTATAATTTTCCGATGTCCTCACTACGTCATCGCTATGTCATGCCATCGGTAGGTATTTATTTTTATTTTTTTTATTTGTTGATTTTATTTATTCATTTTATACAAACAGATGAATGGAATTTCGAGAATTGATGTTGTACATATACCTAACATGGATTGAGAGATTTGAAAAATCTTCTTTGAATTAATATAATCAATATTCCCTCAACTTTCTAAATATGAATGAAGTAAATGATGTGAATAAAAAGATTCAGGCTAATATTTCACTTAATCCTTTCTTTATTTTTTAGATTACCTTATCAATTTTCATCTCATATTATCAATTACATATTAATGAAATCTCTACAAGATACTCAACTTGTATGTTTATTTTGAACATACTCACAATTTTTGTCAGTACTTACATTATAATTTTTTATACTCATATTTTTCTTTCATAACCAATAATTAAGAAGATAATCAAGTATATTAAAATATTATTATCATAACTTATTTATAATCTCCAATCCTTATAAATAACTCTTTCTTTATTTTTTTCCCCTCCCTTAATGAATTTATTTATCACTAAATTTTATTATCTCTTTTCTTTCTATCTCGATTCTAGTTCTCAAAACCTTATCAATTCCTTTAATTTAATTTAATTTAATTTTTATAATATAATAATTTATACCTTCTTTTTCCCCCCTTTTTTAATCATATTTTTTAACTTACAATTAATTAACCTTAATCTAACATTACATTCATCATGTTATTTTTTAACTTTTAGAATATTATAATAGGCTTGATAAGTCCCCCAAAAATATTTTTTTAGATAGCCCTCCAACTACTAGAAATATGCATCTAATATTGACCCATCTACTGGTTTTACATTATTTTTTGTTAAATTTCAACAATAGTTTATTTATATTTTTGCCTGATTTCTTTATTTGTCTAGTCTAAGCTTAATCTCTCACATTGCTACAAAACATGATGAATCTATTATTAAAGATAAGCAAAGAAAATAATGACGATTAAACAAATGCCTTACCCATTCTAGAGTTACTGGTAGACAAAATAATAAAGAACTACGCTTGAAATGAACTCATCTGGAGGTTTATTTTGTTTTTTTTATCTTATATTTTATATCTAAGTTTATTTTATTTTCACCCAGTTCTCCAAATGATATTTCTATCACCACTAATACAATCCCTATGCCACCTCCGCCTATTTTTTAACAAATATAAATATTTAATTCTGTACTATCATTCACTTCACTAGGTGTTAATATAAATATTACTTAATCCGATTCTCTGAGAAACTTTCATGAATATTTAGAGGATGTTCAAACTTGAATGTACAGTACGGCCAATTTCATCAACTTTATTAATGGAAAAATATGCAGTAGTTTTGTAGTGACCTTTGACCGTTTTATGGTTGAGTTAACATTGTTGTTCATGATTCTATTTTAGAAGGGGATACCAATGCTGACATTGACAGAAATATCATTTTGCGTGTTCAACTTGAATGTACAGTACAGCCAATTTCATCAACTTTATTAATGAAAAATATGCAGTAGTTCTGTGGTGGCCTTTATAACAATACTTACGACCGTTTTATGGTTGAGTTAATATTGTCGTTTATGATTCTATTTTAGAGGGGGATACCAATGCTGACATTGACAGAAATATCGTTTTACGTTTTTCTTTTACCAGTATCCCAAGGCATAGGCATATCATCTTTATCAGGACGTAATGTGTTTTGTACACTGCTTTGTTAATCCGTCATTACTTTCATCTGCAACCCTAAATGATATAAAATTATACATTAATTATTTCCTCTCCAGACGACCGCCCAGATTTATTTTGCCACTTTTTCCAACAAAAATTAAAATGTCAACAAGGATTTGCTCTTAATTTAATCGAATACATAATAAATAATCCTCATTATTTTTTAAAAAAATTATCCTAAATTTATGTCAATAAAAAAAAATATCTGAAAAAATATATAAATAATTTGCATATAAGTTTCATTAGTGTTTAATGGCATTTTTGTAATTTAAATAGACAGCATTTTTTTTTTACTTAACATAAAAAAAATATATATCCCTTATCAAATTCTTTGACAAATATTTTTAAAAATGCAAGACATACATTAAATTTATCTAAAAAACAACAATAACCTTATATAATAAAATATTTTTTAGATATAATTTTTATTGATCATATTACAAAAAAGTATAAGAGTCGGTTATTTTTATTTTATTTGTCATGATTCTCTAATAAGTGGTTGCCCAGGCCTTCCCAGTTTCCCTTAATATGGGAATTTACATGTTTTTTATTAGACTAATTGATAAATCAGATATTTCCCGTTCATGTGATGATATTAAAAATTTAACTATCTCCGAGGCGGGATAAAATTTTCAAAATTATAATGGGTAGAACTGGACTTGGAACCTCAAAATTAATATTAGCTTGCACCTGACTTGGGAATATCTTTTACAAATTATTAAGGGTTGAGCTGGGCTTGATAAACTTTTTTAAAATGATAAGATCTTGGATGCTTCCTAATATTGTGAGCTTGAACCTGGCATGACATCTATAGTAAAAAATGAATAAAAATCCCATTCCCCGTCATTTTTGGCGGGTTTTCTACTAGTATATATTATTTAATAGTGTTCAAATTTTTCATAATTTTAAAAAAAATATTAAAATAAAGAAATTTAAAAAATTTATTGAACCTTGAATTTAATTTAAGAAAAAGTTATTAATTCGGGGTTTTGGTTCGTTAAAATATAATGGCTCAAAGGGTTCTAGTTCAGAGATCGGATTCAAAGCTGGTTTTTACATTTTCACATATTTTTAACTCGATTCTACTTTTATTTAACATCTTTGTTCAGAGTCGACATGAGCAATGGGGAACGGAGAGAGGGGTAGAGGGGGAGGGGAATTTGAGCATTTGGCTTTTTTGAGGGTAAGGATAAATTTATTAGGGGTTATCACTTATATTCTTGATTACGGGCCTCAAAGATATTCCAAATTTACTTAATATTACGAAGATTGCTGGACGGCCTCGTACGTTAAGTAGCATATTGATTCTTTGGAATATATAGGCCGTAGCTATAATAACCGTCAAACAATTTAATATGAATTTGGATTGATTACATCTTAAAAATAAAAGAACACTTAAAAAATTAGGCCCAAAGATCTATCAGTTATTGAAAGCACTAATTTTTGATAAAATTATTTTTCACTATTTTATTATCAAGACAACCCAATTCTTAAAATAAATTCCCCCATTTCTTAATAATCAATAAAATAAATATAGGTTTTCATTACACTCACTTCTTATTTTGTATAAAAAATAGATTTTTAATCTAGACATGAAGGCAACTCAAAAAATCTATATAATCATATTCAAGTAAATAATTATTGCAAAAATAATATTAAATTTTATCAATTATAATGTAAGAATAATTTTAAAGGCATGAAAAAAATATATGTTTTGTATAAATTGTCGTTCAAAATTTATACGATATATATGAAAATAAAATATAGCAGAATTTATAATTTCCTAACATCTTATTAAACCTGAAGATATTTACATTTTATATTACAAAGTTTGAAAAAAGTATAGGCTAATTTTTTTTTACTATTTGCAAAAGGGGGTAAGTGTTTGATAAAATAGTATTTATTTAAGTATAAAATATAATATATTATATGTTTGCAATAAGAAAATATATATCCATATATAATTTTACAAAATCGTTTATCTATTTAATCTATTACAATAGATTATAGCTTAAAACCAAATATAAAAATACAACTGAAACTCATTTAAATTAAACAAAAGGAAAAGGTTTATTTTGAATTTTTTTCAAAGATTAGTGCTAAATTTCTACAATAGAAGAAAAACGGATATAGTTAATAATCCAAATGTTTGGGAAGGCACTCAATTTGTTAGTACTTTAGTGTAAAATAACATTGATACGAGTATCGAAAAATCTGTGATAAAAAGTTGGGTAATGGCTAAATGTCGGTTGAGTTTTCAGGCGCCTGCCTAGAAAATCCTTTAAAGGCGTTTTAATTTATATTAGTTCATTTAAAATTCGAATTGCTATCTTTTTAAGAAGAGGCCAAAGTGACAGTTTTCGGCTAAAATTATAGTAAGTTTAAAAATTTATTTTTACTTTCATTCAAGGAAATGTTCCTAGAAATACCTGATTTTCTCATTAATTTTAAATTTAAAATATGACATATTTTCTTTAAAATGAATTTTAAAAAAGTAATATTTTTTCTGCCTTTTAAACAAAAACATAAATAAAATATGTATCTTGTCAACATGCAGACCCCAATGGGTACTTTGATGAATGTACAATTTCATATACATTTTGTATGAATCTTCTGTCTAGACATTAATGGCATTGGTTAACAATATTTACAAACATCATCTATTTAATTAGGGCAAAATTTTATTCTAGCTTAGAAATTATTTTATAAATATTCGTATCATGACGTCAATAAATATCATAAATTGCACAAATACAAACAATTATAAATATCTGCGAAATAATCTAAGCATTAGTTAAGCAACATTTTTATAATACTTATCACAAACACATTTATAGATTATATAATATAGTATCTAACCTATCCATCAATAAGTATAAATGGTTGTTCACATAATTTTTTTTATATAAAACAGATTTCTTATAAAAAATAAAAATTAATTTGAATAAATATTAAAAAATTTCCATAATATCAACACTAGTTTATAAAAAGAAAACAAAAATTTGATTTATATATTTGTTAAAATTTGCATTATTATAAATAAATCATTATTAAATATTTCCAAAATATTAGTAAGAAAACAAAAATTCGATTAATATATTTGTTAAAATTTGCATTATTATAAATAAATCATTATCAAATATTTCCAAAATAACAAAAAGAAAACAAAAATTCGATTAATATATTTGTTAAAATTTGCATTATTATAAATAAATCAAAATTCCCCTTAAAATTAAATAATTAGATATTAAATGATTAATTATGTGATGTATCAAATATTATATTTGTTGTTGTATATGGGTAAAAAAAACTATTTTAGGATTAAAATGAAGTGATTTTAATATTATTTGTCATTTATTGAGATAAATTTTTTAAATTGAGTTCCAAAATGTAGTTGAAATTAGTAAAATAAGAAAATATAAGTTTTAGAGATATGATTTGACAGTTTCCGTAATTATTTGACAAGATTCGTCGATCTGCTTTTCCGTGATGATGAGAGGTGGTGCCAACCTTATTTTATCGCCGTGAGTGGGTTTAGCCAACAAACCCTTCTTCATAAGTCTCAAGCAAAGATCCCACGCGTCATAACCTAAAATATATGTCGAGGAATTAGAGATAGAAGAGAAAAATAATATTGTGATTTATTTATTTTCTAACGTCATTATTTATTTTATGAAATACTACTTAAGAATTTGGAGATTTAGAAAATATTCGTAAAATAGATATAAAATATTTTTTGATTAAACATTTGCATTAAGCGCTCCTGTTTACAGTTTGTTAAGTCTAGGGTATTTTTAGAAAAAAATGTATCTACACCAATTTTGAAAATAATATATGATTAACTCATTAAGTACGAATTTTTTTTATCATATCTAAAATAATTTTTATCATTTTTCTAAATTTAGAACATTAGAGGGTTGGCATGATTTGATTAAATAGATTTAAATCGCAATAATCATGATTAAAATAAGTATAAAAAAATTGAATAAAAAATCACAATTTTAAATCAATTTTCCTATATATAAACTTCCGGGGAAGAAAGTTCGGAATCAGAACTAGTGTTGTTAAAATTTTTAAGAACAGCTATCCCAATATCTTTGCAACAAAATATTAGGCAAGCCTAGGGATTTTGCTCATAGATGGCAGAAAGGTTTGGACATTTATTAACAAAATCTTAAGATTTGCGTTATTTCTTTCATTCTTGAAAATAATTACCACTAATCAGAGTAAAAAAAAATTCCTCCGTGTTTTTCACTTTGGTAAAGATTTAATATTTAAAAAAAATGTTTTAGGAAAATTTCTAAAGATAAATCTTTTTAAGGCATTCTCCTGAGCCAACAGCTTACTATCAACCGAGTATAAGATGAACCAATCTCTACAATTAGATAACTAGTTTATGTTCAGCAAAGTGTGAACGTAGGAGATAGTCTATCCTAGTTTTTCTTTATAATTATTATAGATCTAGCTCTAATAAATTTTTGATTTATCTATAATATAATTATAAAACAAATATCGCTAAAAGGATATTACATGCAAATAACCGAAATTTTTGGTGGCTGGTGCAAATAATAATATAAATTATTAATAAAATATAGGGCAATAAAGTGAGAAAATCTAGTAGTAATGGTTGATTTAACAAAAATCGAATTAATGATGAATGTTGGAAATGTAAGATACTTATATAGGTAATTCATTAAAAATCATTACACGTCCAAAATGTATGGATTTTTTATTTCCAATTTCAAAATAAAATTCCTTACAAAAATAATGTGTCAGTCAATTGACGTTTTTGGTAGTTTTAGGTGAGGAAAATTTTGTTACTTCCAGTGTTAAGGAAATTAAAGATGTATAATTTTAATATATCAATTTGTCTTTATTTAAATATTTTGACACTATCAAAATTAATTCATCCAGTTTATAAAATATAAAAGAAACACCCTTTTATTTCTTATTCCATTTGGTTTACTTAATTTTTAATTTTATTTAAAACATGATATTGATTTTTAAGAAAGTAGTACGTAACATACCTTCGTGAACTACTATAGCATTTAACAAGCCTTTGCCCCTAACTAATTTGACCACTTCTCTGGGAAGTTTGGATAGATTATCTCTCAACCTTATGCCCAGGCGTTCGGCATTTGCAGCTAGATTTTCGTCTTCGATTATCTTTTTTTTAGAAAAATATAGAGGAATATTTTTTTATTAGCTAAAATATATGTATTTCATAATTTTATACGAAAATTATTCGAATTTATTTTAAAATTTTGATTCTTCTCCATTGTTTTATTTTGCTTATTTCCACCTTCCCATCTACCACACTGCGTAATTCCCCGTAAAAAAATATATATTTAAAAAAAACTTACTTTAAGAGCCGTTTGAGCAATTTTACATGCCAGAGGGTTACCTCCATAAGTTGAGCCGTGTTGACCGGGCTTAATGGTTAACATAACGTTATCGTTAGCTAGAACCGCACTAACAGGGTAAAGTCCACCCGAGAGCGCCTTTCCGAGTAAGAGAATATCAGCCTTAACACCTTCGTGATCTAAACATAATCTCCTTTGAGTAAAGAAAAAAATATCAGGGAAAAAGGTTTATCGTGTTTCAGGATTAAGAATTTAAAAACAAATAAATAATCGGTTTATAATACTTCCCAGTCCTTCCCAATCCAGTTTGTATTTCGTCAGCTATAAAGAGGATATTATATTTGTCGCAAATAGCCCTAACACCTTTCAAATAACCGGGAGAGGGGACTCTAACTCCAGCTTCCCCTTGAACGGGTTCCACCATGAATGCGCAGATGCGCTGAGAATTTTGGCGAATGGCGTTCTTTATTAATATATTTTTTAAAAAATTAGGGTACAGTTAAAATTTTGAGATAATATATATTTACCGTTTACAATTTTCAATCATATTGGCAAAGAGGAAAAAAATATAACGATTTCATTAAATAGGATTTATGCTCAATTTCCTAAACTTAGAATCATATAACAAAAAAATTAATAACAAATTTTCATTCTCTATGGCATTTATTTAAACTTCATATTCATAACATATTGTAGAGCATAATTATGAAGTTAACATAATTGACAAAAATAAGGTGAACTTTTCTAAAAACCTAGGTCATAGAATATTTATAATTTCTATTAAAAAAAATTGTAACAAATAAACAAGCTAATAAAAGTTATAAGGGGAAAAAAAATAACTTCTAGCGCTGCCAAATCATCGTAAGAAATGATCTCGAAACCGGGCATGAACGGACCGAACCCTTCAAAACATTCGGGATCGGTGGAGGCCGAAACAGCAGCCAGTGTTCGACCCCAAAAGTTTTGCTCGGCGAACAAGACGATGGCTTCGTTATTGGGTATACCCTTGACTGTGTAAGCCCATTTACGAGCGAGTTTTATTCCCGTTTCAGCCGCTTCCACGCCTGCGAAAGAAATATGACATCGTTTTTTTTATAATAAATTAACTAGGTAAATTCCATAGTTATTTTAACTTTCTCTTCAGCTAATGCATTATAATTTTTATTAAATAAAAAGAAACATTTAAGGAAGTATAACCAACCAGTGTTCATGGGAAGAACTTTGTCGTAGCCGAACAGCTCGGTAATATATTTTTCATACTCGCCCAGTACATCGTTGTAGAACGCTCTGGATGTGAGTGTCAATATCTGCGCTTGGTCTTGCAGCGTTTTGACTATCTTAGGATGACAATGACCTTGATTCACGGCGCTGTAAGCGCTTAAAAAGTCAAAGTAACGTTTGTCGTCCACATCCCACACATATACGCCTTTGATAATTCGTAAATTTTCAAAATAATATAGCTTGTGACAGAATTTTATTTTGTTGGAGACGTTTTTTAACAACCAGTTTCTAGGCTATGTTACTAATTAAAGTTAGAATCTTAATAAGAAAACCTATCGTGATCACCTCTAATAAATGACAAAATCCTTATCCCGAGCTCTTAGGACAGGCCAAAATCCTATTTAAAACTATTTAACATGTCACTGTCATGGTTGACTATTAAGAATAACTGATCACCTTCATAGAAGTACCCAGTGTCTTATTTGGATAGGACAAGAGAGGGGGCAATTTTTTTTCTAAAATAGACTTAAGTAATCTCGAAAATTAAATTATATATAGTATAAGAAAAAAATAGGTAGGTAATTTAAAAAATTTAATAGTATTTGATAAGAAGTTTTATGGTTCGAATAATATATTTAATCCTAGTGTTGTTAAATAGTCGAGTTCTTCGTACTCGGAACTCGAATCGTAGTGGTAAAAAACGGCTCCGACTCAAGCCGATAAGGTACCGTATGAGCCTACTCGATTAGTCGGATCATTTAGTAGGCTCACTTAGTCAACTCGCTGGGTCGGCTCAATTGTTTTAATTTATTTATTTATAAGTAAATTATAATCTTTGATATTTCTTTTTACATGTATTGAGTCGATTTTTATAAACGGCTAACTCAAATGTCGAGTAAATTGCTAAATGATGGGCTACTGATTAACGTGAACAAAAATTATAAAAAGACATTATCCCCATTTTATTTTAAGAATATTTATGACGAAACGAAAAAGGTTTCTGGACCCGAAATCGGGTTCAGGAATTTTAGACTCTATTTGGTAGAAATTTTGATAACATGAACTTCAAAAATCGATTTTCTAAAAGAGTGTAACTCGACCCGATTCATATTACCCCCCTTCCATATAGAATATCTGCTTGAACATGATGAGCATCTTACTCTATAAGATGCTCCATTTTTCTCCATTATTTATATAACAAAATGTGTGATTGCCATGGTTCTGAAATTATGATCGCGGTAAAATTTATGTAACCGACATAAACCATAGTCCGGTCTTTATATTGTGGTCAACAGTTAGGTTTGGCCTTCCGGCCGGCTTTTTTCAAAATAGCCGATTTAAAAAAAATATATATATATAATTGTTAGGCCCATGTCCTGGCTCGACTTATTTCGGCTAAACAGCTTTTGAACTAAGACACCTTATTTTAGTTTGTTTAGTGTTTTGGGCATTATTTTTTCCTATTACTTTTTTGGGGTTTTAGTCAACCGGTTGTTTAGTCATAAATCGAACCCAGAACACACCCTTAATTTCGAAAAAAATTAATTAAAATGTAAGACGATTTTTTTACCAATACATTTGCTTTCTTAAAGTAAAAATTTCAATATGTATCTATTTCTAAAAAATCTCTGAAGAGCCTGACCAATTAATCAAATTGAAAAATAAACGGATAATTTTCTAAATAAAAATAACAATTTATATCCATCATTATTATGCTTTGTAATTTTTTATGAATATTATATTTTTCATATAAATTACAATCATTATCGGTTTGACTAAACTGAAAATGCCAAGGTAATTTGTAAATGCTTGGGTAAACAATTTTTTTATAGCCTCTATTCAGTTGAAATTCATTTTCTTGTGATATAAACAAGTTATATATATATATTCAATAATAAGGGAATATAAATAATTATATTTCATCCAACCTATTAATGAGCCATTTAAGGCTAAACCCGGCCTCCTGTTTCAATCTTGTTGAAAATTTGTATATAAACGAAGATTCTTATAATCTATACTTGAGCAAAATTTTAGCCTCCTAGCTTTTTATACTTCTGAAGATATTTACGGCCAAAAATTGAAAAATTGCCTTTTTTGCTAGTGTCTATATTCATTAAATAAGTATACTCTTAATATTTAGTAAATATAAGTAAAAAATTATTTTTGAAAACTTCTAGACCTCTTATTCCCAGAATAAAATTTAAAATCCTGATAATAAAAAGTGGATAAAATCGATTTTTATGGAACTTTAATTTTATAAGAGTAAAAAAAATTAAAAAAATATTTTTATACTATATATGGCGTTTAAATTTTATACATCTAATATTCTTAAGTGTATTTTTACGATTATTTCTTTATACTAATTTCTCTACAATATTCCTATTCAACAAAAGAACTACTTTTATATTTTATTATGTATTTATTTTATATTAAAATTATATTTTTATATATCATATTAGCATTTATGTTTCTGTATTTCATGCAATATATTTTGTCATTTTTTATATAATGATTAAATTTTTAACTCGATATTTATTCTTGCAAATGTGTTAAGAAATCATCAAAAAATATTAATTTTTTCCTAAATAAAATGAAAGAAAATATCATGCATACTATTTAATAAGTCAACTAAATAAATTCTGTAATCCAATCAATATTCTTAACCGCAAATAGCTAAAAAAAAATTAAGAAAACTTAATATGAATATAAAGTTTGTATTAACTGTAAAGATCGTAAAATTGAAATTATAAGCATAGATGTCGAAACAAAAATTTAATAAAATAGCAAGTGCCATTGCAACAAGCACAAATATTGAGGACAGTATTGAAATTCAAAAGAAATTGTAGATGATATAATAGTATATCTTAAAGATAAATGCAAACAATTATCATAATCGGGTAATTGTAGTGTTAAAGCAATTTTAAGTAGCATATCATAAAGCGAGAGCAGCAAAAATATTAAGTATGGAAAAAAATTTTTAATCAACCTTCAATCCAAAAATGGGAGAAGTATTGATGAAAATATATTAAAATTTTAAAATAGAATTCTATGATATTAAATCCGCTAGTTGGCGTATTCTTTTAAAAAAATATTTTATAATTTTTTTGTTACATATTTCTAAAAATTATATTAAAAATATTACTTAAAAATATACCTCAGTCCATTTATTATCTAAGAAAAAAATTGTTTGAAACAAATTACAGTTTAATTGTTAGATTTTAAATATAAGTTTTAATGCTTATCTATATTTAATTAAAGCTTAAAACTAATTTTAAAATAATTTTGGTATACTTTGCTATTGATATTTTTTCTAATAATTTATTATCAAATTTAGCAGACTTGGGAAAACAAATGATAGGCTAATCAAATATCATTTTAAAAGAAAAAGGTAATTTCAAATGGGATATTTCTTTAAAAAATTTGTGAACCAATCTGTGTTGTAAATAATAATGATTAATTTTTTTTGATTTTGTTTTTCGGAAATTATTATTTTTATATTGAAGTTATGGATAAATAAACACTTTCATTATATATAAAATTTTGAGAATTATAAAATTATTATGAGATTGATGTTTTGTTAAAAAATTATTATATTAAAAGAGCTAATAAAATAAAAAGTTTTAACAACGACTGCCTTAATTAAATATCCATAGAAAATTAAGTTTAAATCGCAACAGATAGCAAAAGTTTTTATTGAATTATTTTATCACTACCAATATAATAATGCTTTCTTAATATTTATAATAAATACTATAGCAAAATTATAAAAAATATACTTAAACTTTTATATGCAGATGTTACTTTATTTAATCGTATAGAATTTTAAATAAAATTTTTAAAAAATAACAAACGCCAACTTGCGGATTGAATATTATCAAATTATATTTATTTTATTAAGTTACATACGTTATTATTTTGTGAAAATCATTATTGAATATTTCTATTCTTATTGAATTGATAATCTTAATTTATATTATTTAATTTCATTATCACTTTAAATTCATCATAATTTTTAAAACTTATTTATATCATAAGAGAATAAATCTAAACTCAAAAAATAGAATAAATAATTTTTTTAAAACCAAAGCCTATATTTTTTTTTTATGGAATTGATTATCTTAATTTATTTATTCAATTTCATTGATTATCTTAATTTATTTATTCAATTTCATTATCACTTTATTAAATTCATCATAATTTTTATAACTTCTTTATATCATAAGAAAATAATTCTCAACTCAAGACTACAAAAATTATTTTAACCTAAGCATATAAAATAAAGATTTAACCCCCAAAATCATAAAAAACTCAGATATTCATTATAACCATTAATTTTTTATAATTATCAACCACCTAAATTCCTTTTGTTGTTTTCTTGTTTTTGAAATACTTTTTATATTATGTCAGGCTTATTCTTTTTTTAAAAAAAGCTAATATATTTATTTGCTTATCGTATTCGTCACCCCTTAGCTATATCTTTTCTTTTCCTAAACTTTTGATCTTTTCCCCTTTTTTCCATTATTTGTTTTTTCCCTTTAAAGCGTCATCATGGTAAATGTTTGTTGCCATGATAGTTTAAAATTAATTTAACTTAATTTAATACCTTTAGGAAACATTGTTCACCTTTTTGCTTCAATTTTTCAAAATTTCTTCTTCTCTTAAAGATCCTTTTATTAGATCTCCTCACTGGCGTGCCCCTAGTCCCGATGGTAATTCTTAAAGATCTGTTGATTGATTTTTTATTAGGCATACGCCCCCCACCCAGTTTTATCTTGAATAAATACAGCAGCCCGAGAATCGATTTCAAGGTTCCTCAAGTCTCTTATAAATATTTTGAATTCAAATTTATTTTCAAAACCCATATGTTTAGACCTAATTAGTTTTTGTTTTCGAGTTATAGTTAAACCCCAAAATAAAATAAATAATTTATCAGCTTCAATTAATGAGAAAATGTCCAATTTTGATAATACCATTTCAAATCCCAACTTTTTCCACAGCAAATTAATCTCTGAAAAATTAGATTTTGGAGATATCTGATGATATTATTTCTCTTATCAATACTACTATTTTTCTACAACTTTTCGAAAAACATCCAATGGCGTCCCCTCCACGCATGGCTTATCTCCTATTCCCCTTACCTGTGATATAGTCCTTAAGTGACCACATGTGGATCAGGCGTCAGACCAAGTTTTTTTTATTGATTTATGATCCTTTATTAAAACCATCAACTGAATTTAGTAATAATATTCTCATATACGAAATTCCTATTCGTATACACTATTCTTTTTGGTACACGTCCTGTTTCATTGACTAAACTGGATGGTAGATTTCGCTTTCAGTTATGTTTTGGAGTTAGAGATGAGTGCGAAGTGGCTTCACATGTTGTATATATTTATAAACACTGAAGCTGGTAAGATTTTTTGCAAGTTAGACTTCAGAAATGAATTCAACACCAATCAAATTCATTCTTACCTAAAACACTTCCCAAATATGGGAATTTGAGTAATTCCTGTTATGAATTTCCCTCATTACTCAAATTTTGAGAGTTTTCCACATCTTCTCAAGAGTGTATTCAGCAAGACTATCCACTAGCACTAGGTCTCTTATTTTTTACTGTAGGTATTTATGACTTCGCCATTTAAAGGTCTTTTTAGCTCCCATGTTTCAAGTGCATTTAAAAATTTGTTTGTCTCCTGTTCTAACAAGCGTTCAACTACTTAGAAACGCAAAATAGATGTGAACCTGTTATGCGGGAACAATGAGTACCAAATTGAAATTGGCTAGGTAATCATATTCCGTCTGTTGAAATTTACGCTGCCTACCACAAGCAAGTTTTTCCATTTTCAAGGCATTGTTTCTTTT
Source organism: Gordionus sp. m RMFG-2023 (assembly GCF_954871325.1). Classification (NCBI taxonomy): domain Eukaryota; kingdom Metazoa; phylum Nematomorpha; class Gordioida; order Chordodea; family Parachordodidae; genus Gordionus; species Gordionus sp. m RMFG-2023. The sequence continues at coordinate 10,040,140 of NC_088777.1, forward strand.
GTGATAAAGTCACTGGGTGCTTTTTTGCAGCATGAAAATCTGAATAAATTGATTAGCAAATCTTTGATTTCCGTCGGTTTCCCCAATAGTTCGGAGCCTTTAAGTCTTTTAAATGAGGATGGTAAGCGTCCCGATGGCATGTCTTTATCATCATGGCTCAGCGGCAAATGACTTGTCTGGGGTGTGCCATGCGTTAGCTAATTGCCACTTAAAAGAAATTCCGGCCTCGCGGAACTCCGAAATTAAAAAATGGAAAATATATAGGTCCCTTTTAAATTCTTTTATTTTTATCCCTATAATCTTAAATATTTTGGGCAACCCCGGTCCCATATCCCTATTTTTAAATCAATTGGCAATAAAATTCCAATAAGGGCAGTGGAAAAGAACGAGTTCCTTAACCTCAAACAAAAAAACTCAAATTGAAATCCTAAAAGGGAATTAAAAGTTTTTCTCAAAACACTTCCTTGTCCCTCCTAATTCTTTTAATCATTGTTGTTAAATAGCCCGATTTTTAAAAACGTCCCGATTAAGATTTTAGCCAAAATAATATTATGAAAGCCTCGTCACTTGGCAAATGGATGTCAAAACCATTCTGCCATCTATGAGCAAAGTCTCCAGACTTACATAATATTCTTTGGGTTATAATTTTTCGTGTCATTTTTTTTTAAATCGACCCGAATCGGGTTTTACTCAACACTTAACACATATGACAAAACTCACTCCTCTTATTTTATTCATTAATAATAAAGTAACAATAAATATGACTTGATTTTAACGTTTTTATTTTTCATCTTTTTTTATAAAAACTGCCCTATATTTTTTTAAAAACAGTATATTAGCCATGTTTAAAATTATTAGTGATATAATTTTAATATTTATAATAATTTATTACAAATTTACATTTACATTTAGATTCTTTAATTCTATAATCATTTTATGTTGAAATTAATTTTTTTTTTTAAATTTTTACTTTACTACAATGCTTTCTTATATATTATAAAAATTATTTTATATATTTTTACTTATGTTACATTATGCTTTCTTATATATAAATATAATAAAAATTGTTAAATGCATTTTATTTTTAGTTTTTTTCCTACTAGATTGTGCAATCCCATATTCTTATGGTAAAAAATTTAGAATTAGGCAATATTTCTTTTTAAATCATAAATTTTATAGTGCCCAACTTTGCCATTTTTGAGCTTAAAACTTTATTATATAATTTCAATTATTTCATTATTACATATTATATTTTTAATTTTTCTTTAAAACCCACCACCACTTCATTCATCTTAAAAGTATGTATGGACATTTCTTAGCGATATATTTTTGCAAAAAAATTAAATTCACAAACTTTCGAAATAAAAAAAAAACACTTCGAATAAATATATAAGCTATTTTAAAACATATGCACAACTTAATTCTAGAAAATTTTCATAAAAGCCTAATAAGCATTCCAAGATTGCATTTATATACTCTTCATCTTATCAAGTGATATCAAGTTTTTGCATTAAAATAAACTATAAGATCCGGGATCGAACCAACCGGATACCCGATATAAGAATCAAGTCCGAACAAATATATAAATAAATATTAAAATTAAACCTCTATAAAATAACTACTCAAGTTCAAGGTCATGAAACTGTAAAATAAAGGAAAAACAATTAGAAAAAAATTATACGATTTGTCGAATAATTAAGTATTCGTGTAATTGTCTAATAATTTAATATTCGTACAATTTGTCTAATAATTTAGTATTCTTAAAATCGTTATATGATTTGTCGGATATTCAATTCAATTCGAAAAATTTTATATTTTTTTTTCAAAAACGAAAAAAAAAGAAGTATAATATGATGTAATAATGTCACATTAATTATTAACCTAGATTTCTTATTTTTATATATAATTTCTTATTTTTATATACTTTGATATTTTCAAATTTCTTAGATATCGATATAATATACTTTATTGATATAATATACTTTATTGATATAATATACTTACTTTATTGATATAATATATTTATTTCCACATAGAAAATATAATAAAAATATGATAACAAATTCTTCTTTTTCAGGGTTTTTATAACCCACATAAATAATAAAAAAAAATAATATTGATGAAAAATAATATTTACAAAATTATAATATTAAAAAAAACAATATCGATTTAAAGAATATGAGTAATAATAAAGAAAAACACATACTAAAGCATGTTTACCACATATCCCCCATAAAAAAAATCAACTTACGCGAAAAAATCATATCTCGTTTCTTTTTTTAAAAAATAAAATAAACATAATTTAAATTTCCTCTTACGGCTCTTGAAATAAATGCTCCAACTCATCGGCCGATAGATCAACCATCGGCCATTCTCCAAACAATTCTCCTACATCATCCGAAAGGGGGGCCTGTTCCTGGGACGGTCCTATCACCGCCACTGGTCGCTCCACTTCCAGGGTTACGTGTTGCTCAACTCTTGCCGTTCCACTCATTGTTTGTGGGTTTTCCGCTCTTGTCACCGCAGGTAACACGGTCCGAACGGGCCAGGCTCCTCGTCTCTGCTTCCCACTATCATTTTCATCCCTTGCTTCAATGAAATTTCTTCTGTCATCAAACCTTCTCACAAAAGCATGGCGAGGCCCACGGGGGCATAGAACTTGCAAGTGGCCTCGGGCTCCACAGATGAAGCATAATCTCACATTCCTCATCGTGCGCCTGTCTGAATTACTGGGTTCAGGCAATTCGGACTCCCGCCCCCTTCCGTTGATCATTAAAAATGGCGCTATTTGCCTTCTTCGCGGGGATCTGAGAATGGGTCTCGATTCGCGGTACAAACGATTTCGAGGAGCCTGGCCCGTTCGGACCGTGTTACCTGCGGTGACAAGAGCGGAAACCCCACAACAATGAGTGGAACGGCAAGAGTTGAGCAACACGTAACCCTGGAAGTGGAGCGACCAGTGGCGGTGATAGGACCGTCCCAGGAACAGGCCCCTCTTTCGGATGATGTAGGAGAATTGTTTGGAGAATGGCCGATGGTTGATCTATCGGCCGATGAGTTGGAGCAATTATTTCAAGAGCCGTAAGAGGAAATTTGAATTATATTTATTTTTTTTTAAATAGCGCTTTACTCGCTTTAAAAATATTTGCGAATCTCCCGATTCGTTTCAATTTCCTTTGTAACAGCGCTTTATTAGTTTTAAAAATTTTTACAAATCTACAGCGTTTTATTAGCCTCAATTTTATTTGTTTTAACGCTCTTTCCGCCTTACTAATTCTTGTAAATTTCACAGCGGTTATTCGTTTCACTTTTATTTGTATTAGCGCTTTTTCCGTTTTGACAATATCTGAAAATTTAACGCTTTACCGTTTTAACTTATTATGTCAGCGCTTTTTTCGCTTTGACAATATTTGAAAATTTATCAACGCTACCGTTTTAACTTATTGTGTAAGCGCTTTTTCGCTTTGACAATATCTGAAAATTTATCAACGCTTTACCGTTTTAACTTATTGTGTAAGCGCTTTTTCGCTTTGACAATATCTGAAAATTTATCAACGCTTTACCGTTTTAATTTATTATGTCAGCGCTTTTTTCGCTTTGACAATATCTGACAATTTATCAACGCTTTACCGTTTTAACTTATTATGTCAGAGCTTTTTTTCGCTTGACAATATTTGAAAATTTATCAACGCTTTACCGTTTTAACTTAATAGCGCTTTTTTTTTTGCTTAAAAATATATGTAAATCTCTCCGCAATTAACTTCCAGGTTCTAGTGTTTATCACGGCACCAATTTCTTATTTTTATATATAATTTCTTATTTTTATATACTTTGATATTTTCAAATTTCTTAGATATCGATATAATATACTTTATTGATATAATATACTTTATTGATATAATATACTTACTTTATTGATATAATATACTTACTTTATTGATATAATATATTTATTTCCACAAAGAAAATATAATAAAAATATGATAACAAATTCTTCTTTTTCAGGGTTTTTATAACCCACATAAATAATAAAAAAAAATAATATTGATAAAAACAAATATTGATGAAAAATAATATTTACAAAATTATAATATTAAAAAAAAACAATATTAAAAAAAACAATATCAATTTAAAGAATATGAGTAATAATAAAGAAAAACACATACTAAAGCATGTTTACCACACTAGGCAAACGACTTATTAGAAATGTGCTTACATTAAAGTCAGCTGCTGCCAATATATAGGCTGTAATAGTCGCCATTCAATGTATGTGCACTTTCGATGCATTTTAAATGAATGAATTTTCAGTTAGTATTAATATCCTTTGGTAGTATATAGATGTGATAAAGATTTCATCAAAAAATATTATTTCGTTTTTTAAATGCATTTGATGAGTTTCATTATAAATTTTTCTATCAAAGATTTTTTGAAAGTATATTTGTTGCAATTCGGACTATGTTGATCCATAAATTATTCACAGATACTGTCTAAAAACCGATCCGATAACCGATATTTAGATTGTTTTACCGTCTATCTCCAAACAAATTTCATAAAATTTAGTATATTTTCTAGTTTTGTTATATTACCCACTTTATCCACTCGATACAGCTTACCCAAGCTTACATCCTATATAAATTGACCTAAAAACCTCTAGGTTAAGCCTAGGCCTAAAGATTGAGACGATTTTTTAGAATAAAAACTTAGATAAACCGTATTAGTTATTACGTAATTTAACAAAAATATTTATTATGTAAAAAAATATAACTCTAAATTAAGAATAACATAAACGTTTAAATTATCCGCTTCTCATGGCCAAGGCGATATGTGGTGCGTCATCACGAATTTAAGTATATTTTGCTTCTTTTTTTACTCCACAAAAGTTAATAATCTCATTTTATGAACAATATTCATTCTGAATGTGTCTCGTTAAACATTTTTAATGTCACATTTTTAGATATTCTAAACAATGTTCTTATATGAATAATTCCCCATTTATATTTGAAAGTTACAAATAAATTAAACTTTGATACTTTTATTCATTTATTATTAAGGAAGAACCGTGTATAAAAAAAATACATAATTTTATATACAGAATCATAAAATAACCAAAAACAATAGGATTGTTAAAAAGCCCGATTGGGTCGATTTTTAAAAAGATTTTGACCAAAAGAACATTAAGTAAAACTGGAGATTTTGCACAAATATGGCTGAAAGGTTAGGACCTCTATTTACCGAATCTCGAGGCTTGCTTAATAATTTTGGCTAAAATTTTAATTGGTCGGTTTTTAAAAACAACCCGAATCAGGCTTTTTAACAACCCTACCAAAAAACGTGAACAGGATATTCTTCAAAAATAGCCCATTGACCCCGATCTAATACTTTAATAAAATCTTGTAAACTTTTCATGTATATTTTAAATTCCGATAATTTAGTAAATATGAAATGCCATAAGGAAAATTAAAACTTACTTCTTTTTTTAAATAATAGAAAAAATAATTATCTAAAAATAATGATGCAACATTTCAATTGTTTCCTATCATGCTATATTACAGAATTTGAAAATGGGGAAAAAATTATTAATTTATTCAAAAAAAATTGAGTTTTTGAAATTAAAGAACATGATTCATTGTCAAAATAAATTTGAAATTAAACTAATTTGATTTTTATTATTTTATATAAATATTTTAAAAAATTTGCAATATTTTGAAAAAGCACATAAAGTTAGTTAATTGCAAGTTGCTGAAGCAAAAATATTTCTGAAACATCTTTATTTCATTTCTGCATGATTGATTTTTAATTTTGTGATAAGAATATAATCCAATTAATGTGTATAAATGTTATTTTTAAAAAATGACCATAGATTTGATGTGAACACTTTAAAGTATTTAGACCATTTTAAAGTAACTCACTTTTGGGAAAATTTGTAGAGAATGGTAAAATTGAAAATATTGATTAATACTCTTAATAAGTTAAGATAAAATTATTATCTTAATGTAATTATTGCAATTGTAAATCTTATGATACATAACTTCTTCTTTTCCTAATAATATGAGCATCACATAGGCTCATATAAATAGGGAAGTGGGTGAGGAAGTAGCATTGGGACACCAAAATTAGACAATTTTTTAGGCCACTAAAATATTTCTTATGCATTTAATAGTGAATTAAAAATTTAAAAGGATAGATATCATATAAATTATACTTAGTATTACAAAATTCTGTTATTTATTTAATTTATAATATATTGTATATTTTGTTTTATTTATTTTTATACTAATTTGTGATGTATGATAAAAGTGCAATCACTTGACATATATACTAGACGAGATAATGATTAAAATACCACAATTTTTGATAAATATTTTTTAATGCATAAAAAGGGTATTTTAAAAAAATTTCATTGAAAATTCAAAAGTTTTTGTCCAATGTACTTTTATTTGTGGGTAATGTTAAAAAAATTTGGGCTGGGCTAGGCAAAAAAATAAATGGGCTGCCAGGCTTGACAAAGTAAAAAAAGTTAAATATTTTTGGTTAGGCCTTCTACATAAAATAGGCAAGAATTTTAAAAGACCAGGCCTAGATTTTATAAACCAATCCCAATTTAATAAAAAATTGAAACCAGGCCAGGGTAAGTAAATTTGGCCAGACCAAGCAAAAACTAAATCCCAACCAGGTCTGAAAATTTTGCCTTTTGTAGACCTCTAATTACCCTTTATGGATAGAAACATGCCAGGTACTCCTAACATTTATTAAACTATATATTAAAATTAGGAAATACTTTATGTATCAATAATTTTAAAAATAAATAGAAGCTATTGATAAAATATTAAATTAGCATATTTTATGATTTTTTTTAAAGGTTTAAGTAATTGGGGGATAAGGCCACTAAACTCAAGAGCCCTGGGCTCATATTATACCTCTAATTATAAAAAAAATTCTATTATATAGAGAATAAATTGAGAAAGCTATATTTAATTGCTGAACAAAAATAGGAATTTTTTAAGATAATTACCTTGGCCCCTTTTTAGAGCAACTGGCAATGGGTGATAGTTATGTGCACCATATTTATCTTCTCTATCAAATATAAATTGACTTTTCTTAGAATGATCAATAACAACTTTGTTTTTTTCAGATTTATTTTGCTGATTAAGTGAAGTTTTATGTGAAGAATATTTAACCAAATGTTTCCCAATCATATTTTGACATTTGGAACCAGCATCACACAATAGCAGCTAATTATTAAACAAAATTATATTAAAATCAATAAATTGCAGTAAGGGTAATAAAGATATTTAAGTTTTTTTTCTCATACAATGTCCTATATGGTTTAATTGTACCTTATTGGCATGTGGTAGGTTGTTAATAATGGAATGACCTAAATTTTTTATTGCATTCATTTTTTAATAGAACTGTGATTAATGGCTAGGCTAAAGATTATAGAAATGATTATCAAAACATCTTTCTGATTGGTCGATATTAAAAATATGGCCACCAATGTTTTTAAGTCGATTATTCCTTGCTTTCAAAGTGTGCGCAAAATCGCTGTTAAGTAATAAATATAAATTCAATTTTGTATACTTATCGTGAATTCGCCCTAACTATGATGAAGAGGACGCATTTATTGTGAGATATCATCAAACACAATTTAACAGCTGATAGATTTTTAATATATTTATGGACAAATTTTTTATCGGTATTAATTTTATCTTTAGTTCTATTTTGATAATAATTTAAATAAATATTGATTATCGGATACCACCAATATGCTCAGAATCATTCTTATTTTAGAGAAATGACGGTCCCAGTTGGCTCAAATTCAATTAGGAACAAGCATTTTAAAATATTCTTTATTTTTTTACTGTACCTAAAATTTAGAATTTCTTATTTTAGACTTCTTTAGCTTGATTTCCTAGATGATTTCAGTTAATAACAAGCGTTAATAGGGAACCCATTATAATTATCAGTCAGGAGACCTAAAATTGAATATTTTAGGTTAAATGACTCATCACTAAAAAGTTTGACGCATCAATTACTTAATAAGCCATTTTATAATTTACCCAATCATAAAAATTCCAAAATATTTTAATATTTTTAATTTAATACCTCGAAACAATATATTGCATTAAAATGAATGCTCTTGAACAACTAAAGCAACACACTATCGTTGTTGCTGATACTGGAGATATTGAAAGTTTAACTTCATTTTTTTTAAATCTTAATTATTGCCAAAATTTTGAATCCTTATATTATTATGTCTTAAGTTATATAAAATATACCAAATAATAAGAAATTGTATATAATTAAATATTCATTTTATGAAACTTGCTATTAGAAATTAAGCAATTCAAACCACAAGATGCTACAACTAATCCATCTTTGTTGCTTGCAGCTATAGAAAATAAAAATTATCAGCATTTACTTGATGATGCTATTCAATATGCTAAGCAAAGTTCAAAGTAATTTAAATTTGACCTCAATTTAGAATTTATATTTATTTATAGAAACATTGATGAACAAGTTGAATTGGGAATGGAAAAATTGTATATAAATTTTGGAAAAGAAATTTTAAAAATTATACCAGGAAGAGTTTCAACTGAAGTTGATGCTAGGTATATTAATAATCCTAACTTATTTCATCAATTTTTAATTTTTTATAAAAACCTATGGATTATTTTGGGATCCAACACATTATTTGGGAAATGTGAAATTTATTTTTAAAAATAATCAATTCTTTATAATACTATTTTTTATGCTACTTTTTTGCATTAAAAAAGCTAAGTTTTATTTTAATTATTTTACCTTTATGTTCACAAACTAAAAGGTTATCTTTTGACAAAGAGGGCCAAATAGCAAAAGCTATTAGGCTTATCAAATTGTACGAATCTCAAGGTGTTGATAAGGAAAGAATCTTGATCAAACTATCTTCTACTTGGGAAGGCATCCAAGCAGCCAAGTATTAATAATGAATTTTTTTTTAAAAAACAATATACAAACAAATTACTCCCTATTGTAAATTATTATAAATTAGAAGGGTAAAAATATTAAAAGCAAACTTAAAGATTATTGAGCAATATTTATAAACAATTGAATTTTAAATAGATCTAACTTATTGGTGTTACAGCCTCAATCTCAGGGTGCTCAATTTTATTTAAAACAATTATTTTTTATTCAGATTTTCAGAATAACACCCCCCCCCCCTTTTAAGCTAAAATTTTTTTAGTTATATAGATTAGAATTAGGAACATTAATAACAATGGTGAAACGAAAAATGCACAAATAAATTATATAAAAATACCTTGAATTTTATATTAATTTCTTTTAATAAAATTTTTTAAATGTGCCACCATACTGCTTATCTATTATGAGGTGGTAAATTCTAAAATTTTTTGACTTGGCCCATAATTATTTCTGGCTGGAAATTTTATTTTTAAGATAAAATCTAATCAAGAGTACTTGTAAGATCAGTTCTTTGTAATACTCATTTTATTGGCTATAAACTGAGAATCATGGAATTAGTCTCTAGATTGGGATATATTTTCATATAATTTAAATATCCATACTTGTCCATCGATCTTACATTTTCGTGATGGTATTTATGGGTGTTTGCAGAGAGGGAAGTGGAGTATGGTTCATAATAAACTAGTGCTGTAAAGTAACGTCATTACTAATGGCGTTACCATTTTTCAAGTAAAGGAACTCCATTCATTCCCTTCTGTAGATAACAAATAATGGCAGCGTTTTTTTTGATTAATGGTAAACAAGCTTGGAAGAAGTTCAGAGAGATGTCATCTATTCTTACAAATAAAAAAGTTTCTCTGAAGTTAAAGGGGAAAGTTTACGTAAGCTGCGTGAGGAGTTGTTTAGTTTATGGCGGTGAAACATGGGCAATAAAAGCAATTCACGAAGCCAAATTAGAAAGAACAGAGATGAGGATGGTTAGATGGATGTGTGGGGTATCTCTGAGAGAGAGAAAAACTAGCAAGGAATTGCGAGCAAGATTAGGTATAGAAATGATTGGTATGGTAATGCGACGAAATAGACTAAGATGGTTTGGGCATGTGGAACGTATGACAAGAGATGACTGGGTAAAGAGATGCACAATGATGGAAGTAGGAGGATCAAGACCTAGAGGAAGACCCAAGATGACGTGGACAAATGTGATAGCGGCGGATATGAGAAGCTTGAATCTTACAAGTATTGATGCTCAGGACCGTCAAAAATGGAAAAGAAAAATCAGAGGGAAAACTGGCCTACCCAGGTAAACCTGGAAATCGCCATAAAACGGAGAAGAAGAAGAAGAAGAAGGTAAAGCAAACGGTACTCGTTCCTTAAAAATTTTTTTAAAACATGTGGAAAAAAACATTTTATTGTATTATATAATTATTTTTATTTATTTTTAAAATTTTAGAAATAATTTACTAAGTTTTTATATCAGATCAACCACCAAATTCCTTTATTTTAATTTAAATTTTCAGTCAAGATTGTTAATCTAATTAATATTGAATCAATCAAGATATGTTAATTTATATTCTTATTCTCTATTATTATAATTTATTTTATAAAGAATATTATGTCAATTCTATATATTTCTTCAGATAAAAATGATTTGACCTACCTTGGCCCCAATATTAAACATATTTTACACCAAAATAAAATTAAGGGTACAAAGTCTCCGCTTTTTAAATGTGTCTGAACCCAAATATTTCTTATTATGGGATAAAAATGGTCAGTCTCGAAACTGTAGAGCTATTTTTAATGAAGGGAGGTGGAGGTTCTTTTAGTTAATCTACAAATTTTTTAAAAATAAAATTAAATAGTGTATCAAACCTTCCCATAAAATTTGAAGGAGAAGCCACTTAAAATCTCACTTAACCAAAATATAGAAAATAAGGTCAGACTGGAAAATTGATTCATGGCTTAATTTTTTTTAAAATGGCTAGCCAAAAAATATCATGTCGAGGTTTGTGTAATAATGTTTTGGCTAAAAATATTAATTTGAAATAGGTGGAATCGAGCCGTTTAAAAACACTAATGTGTAATCGGGTACAACTAAATGTTATCTAGTCAATGATTAATAACCAATCACCTTTGAATTCACAGTTATCACGAATTCGTGGTAAAGAATACCAAATCTTTCTTCACTGCGAATTTGCGAAAAACTGTGAATTTAGGCTTAAGAAGGCTCCTTAAAACCCCATCAAGATATTATGGGCTTTTTACTAATTCTTACTCCTTTTTTATAAAGGGTTCTTGAGTCAGAACACGGAATTCATTGCAACATGACACTCTTGTTTTCGTTTGCCCAAGTAATATTCATTTTTTTGTTACAATATCAAAATAAAATTGGTTATTTTTTTTAAGGAATACGGTGATTTTATTTCTTGTGTCCTTATGTTAAAAAATATAATGATTCTTATTTTATATATATTTTTTAAAAAAAATGTTACAAAATATTTATTTAATTTTACAGGCAGTAGCATGCGCGGAAGCGGGCGTTACTCTGATTTCCCCTTTTGTTGGAAGGATATACGATTGGTATGTCGAAAATACGGACCAGAAAACGTTTGAACCTAAAGATGACCCCGGTAAATTTACTTTGTATTCGTTAATTTAAAACAGTTGGACATCACATTTTTATTTTAAGAAAATGCTGACAAATAAAAAAAAGATTTTATTGGAAATTTTTAAAAATTAAAATATTTTAATATTAAAATCTTAAATGTTGACATTAGCGTTCATGAGTCAATTTAAATTACTTTATTTTGAAATTTGAATTAAATCTGTGCAACACTGTAGTAAAGGGAAAGAAGATAAAAAAAAAATATTTACAACGGCAGATTGGGGGCTTTCCATTTGAACTTTCGAGATATTATAGATGATGATACTATAATCATCAATGATAAACTCATATTTATTTAAAATAATGTACGGAAAACATATAATTCCGTGATTTAAGCTTTAGAAAATCCTAACTACCTTTAGTGATTAAATTTGGACATGTACATTTAATAATATTAATAAAGAATATAAATTGATTATAATTCATACACAATTTGGTGAATTTAGAACGAGAGGATTTTAAAAAAATCGGGCCTGGCCTGGGCATATTTAAAAAAATTAAAATAAAGGCCAGATTTAGGGCCGTGCTTGCAGGTCTTTGAAATATATATTAGAAATAAAAGAATAGTGAATTTTATAAATTTGATTAAATAATTATTATAACATTGATGTACCCATCAGATAATTTTTCAAATTTAAAAATCTGTTTATATTGTTTTCAAATTTTGCGAAATATGTAGTTTAAAAATGATCGCAAAAAAAATATTATAAGAAAGCTAACGAATTAATTTGTAATCAAATTATTTTATTTTTTTGAAAAAAATTTATTACTAACCTTTAGGCGTGAAAAGTGTCACCAAAATCTACAATTACTACAAAAAATTTGGTTACAAAACTGTAATTATGGGGGCTTCGTTCCGTAATATACAACAGATAGAACAACTTTGTGGTTGCGATTTACTAACTATCAGGTTATACCATAATTTACTCTTGTTTTTTTATTAATTATATTGGGACAATATTGGACAGCTTTAAATAATATGAAGATCTTAATATTTGTTTTTAAGGGAGCAAAATACGCAAGTTGGGGGAGGGGAGGATATTTTATATCTAATCAGCACAGCCAGCGTGTGGAAACTTTGAGAAATGTTTTAATTCGTATTGTCGTTTTTATTATTTAAAGAGATATCATTTATTTGATTCACGAATAGAGTCAAAAAAAATAATTTATTTCTTATCTAATCCTAGCCACATCTTACACACTAATCCCAGTCCTATTAGTTGATTTTTTCTAATCAATTTATTTTATTTTTAATGAATAAATCAAGCCCTAAACTCTTGGCCGAGCTAGCGGAGAAGAAGGACAAACTAGAATTATATTTGGATCCTAACAAAGGTATAATAATTTTAAAACGTGCTTTTTTAAAAATTCTTTTATACCATGTTGTAGAGTTGTTAAACGATTCAATTTTTTAAAAATACACTTATCCAATATTTTATATTTTCTATAAAATATTGCATAAACCTGGAGATTTTCATCACAGATGCCAGAAATGTTTGGATATCTAATAAAATTTTGAGGCTTGCATGATATTATTTGAATATTAAAATCCTATAACGATTGCTATAAGAAAGTACTAAAAAGGTAATCTGCATTACCTTTTAACCCTTCACTACAAAGATAGAAAAAACTACAAAGTTGGGGTCTATTTTACTACAAATTTTGATTAGATATATCTCAGAACGACATTTTAAAATTTTGAATATATATATTAAAAATTATATAAGATAATAAATACAAAATTTATATTTTTTCCCCCCAAAAAAAGTTATTCAAATTTTCTTAAAGTTGGTGAATTTTTTTTTGAGATTTCTTTAATTATAGTATTGTCACCAAGAAAATTTTAAAAAATGCAAATTTTATAATATATTTTATTAATTCAATGTTGAATAATGATTATTACATGAATTTTATTTTAAAAAATGCATCAAATATCAAAAAAAATATTAAGCATCAAATTTCATGCATCTGTAATAAAATTTACGACCAGATATACGCATGTTATCTATACAATAAATTTCGAACAATATATTGTATTCACCTTTGACTAACCATAACATCTTCCCTTTTTATTAGTTGAATATACCATCATTTAAGTAGAGAATATCCCCAATGTTGTCTCGTAATAATCTACCTACACGAGGATTCTCATATCCATTTCTCATATATGGAGTTATGAGTTCCATGACTAGTGATTTAATAATTTTGGATCTATTTATATTCATAGAATTATTGATTTAAATATGTGGTTTTATCGTTTGTTTTCCTCATATTCTATTCATAGCATCAAATCGCAGAACTTTTAACTGAAATTGGAATCTATTTACATTCATTGTATATCTAAATATTTTCATCCCAAATTCATCCTTACTCCATAATTCTCTTATATTTTGATAACTAGATTTATATACACCTGCTATCATTAACAAACTCACCAGGGCATTAAATTCACTTTCATCAATTTTAGCATGATAAATAGTCATCTTTTTAAGGAGCTCCAATCTTTTGATTTGTGTATTTTAAAAGTAGCTGAGATAAATAAATGAAGCTTTATAATGGTGATTTTACTTGTTAATCCCCAACAAACAAGAAATTATATTATGTGATTACTTTCCTTTTTGAGGAAGGAATGCATTCCTTATCCAATTTGGTTTTGCCATCTTTACCTAAATATTTTAGTCCATTTGGGTTTGTCATCTTTAAATATTTTTATATAACTTAGAGGCTAGCATATTTTGCTGTAAATTATTAATATTTATCTTCTCACTCATCACTATATATTATTTTCTTTCGTTTCCCAATTGTGATTTCTATTATATAATAATAATCACTTGACTCACAAACTGCTTCATTTATATAAATATATCAAATATTACATAGAAATTATAAGGAAAATAAATTACTTCCAGAGCTAGGTGAAAATAAATTTTTCATATGCCCATTTTATAACATTTTACTCCACGAGAAAAAATATTAATATAAAATTTTGGGTCACCAAAGAAATAAATATTCTATTTTTTATATGAGTTTGTAATATATAATCATATTAATTTATATAAAAAAAATTACCAAAATACAAAGGTGGGACCTTTACTACACCCCTAGCTCAACAAATTGTAAATATTTTAAAAAATATCAGAACAGTAAACTTGATAATTGATAGATATATTCTTTATTATTAAACTACTACAAAACCCAGGTCAAAATATCTTCAGGTTTTTTTTTATATAAAAGTCTTGGGGTATGATTTACCTCACATTTGTAGTGATGGGTTAAGGTTTTATTGAAAAAGTGTATCGTATTTTAAAGAATTTATGGGATGTATTGAAATTTTGGATGGTAGGGTGGGAATTTAAGATGTGGTAAAAAAATTCTTATTTTTTAAAAAAGTAATATGCCTTAAATATTTGTTTATAGGCAAACTTGACCAGAACATTCGTAAATTTGAGCGGGCCATGGACGAGAAAACCTTTCGATTCGAGCACAACCAAGACAGGATGGCTGTAGAGAAGCTCAGCGATGGCATTAGGAAATTTTACGCTGACGCTCAAACCACTAAAAAAACTCTGAGAGGAAAAATTGAAGCTGCTTAATTGAAGAAGGGAGGGGAGAATTTTTCATTTAAAATTATAAGTCAAAATGGAAAAAATATTTTCAGCCATCTCTTTTCTTTTTAAATATTCATTTTTGATTATTTGTTTGTTTTGAATGTGTCTCAAATTTTACATTTAAAATTTCCAAGGCTAAAAACATGTACAACTTTTTTTTAAATATAATTTTAAATAATAAGTTTAGATGAACAAATTTTTTTGAATAAGAAATAAATCATTTATTTTTTTTATAGTATGTATATATTTTTTTTATTAATTTAATTAACCTTAACCCGTCCATTATTTCATTTAGCATTATAAAATTTTACATATTTTTAGTTTTTATATACAAAAAAATTTATATATAATTATTTAGACAAATTTTTTTTTAACCTCAAAAAGGTTTTGACCTAAATAATCAAACATTTTAGATAATATTATAATCGATTACGATACAATTATAATGTATAGCATATAATATGATATACTTTTTTTGTGTGCTATTATTAGTCAATATTTGTATTTTATTATATATTTGTGTATATATATATAATAATACCTCAAAAATCATGAAATAATTTTTAATACTTATAATTTTTTTTTAAGGTAATAAATTACCTTGTTCAAATAAAAAGAATGAAACAATATTATGTGATCTTATTAGAAATAAATTGTTTGAACAGATTAATTTAAAGTGTAAATAGTGACAAATATCGTTGAATAACGAATCGAAATATCTAATCAATTATTTCATTAAAATTTTTCCCAAATGAATTGAAATCTATAATTGAGGTAAATATGGACATATTCACACCTACATCTGTTCCGAAATCTGCCCTTCCTTTCGAGGATAATTTTTTGAACATTAATAATACATATTATCTTAGAAAATTTATGGGTCTATAATTATGTATAAATAGTTATCGTTTAAATAATTTTAACACTTTAATTTAACATATTTTTTCATAATAAATTTATTTATTTATTATGAACAATATTGCCTCAAAAATATAAAAAGTTTTCACAAGAAACGATTAGGTTAAAACCGTTTTAACCTAACAAACATTGCAAGATTTTATTTAGGACAAAATAAAATTTCTATATAACTTTTTGCGAAGCCATAAAATACAACACTTATAAATGCCATACGGGTTAATAGCTTTATAAAATATTTTTTTTTAGATTTTGAAGTCTATATGCAAAAGAACCTGTCGAGTAAACCTGGAAAATTGCCATTAAACGGAGAAAAAGATACATATAATTACACCCCTAGAATTGAGCCGATATAAGTAAAGTATGAATCATCTCCCTCAATTTTTTATTATTTTACAGAGAAAAGCACATCTTGATGAATTCAAAATATTTATAAATTTTAAGCTTCGCTAGGTTTTAAGATTAGGCTTTATTTCTGCATTTAAAATACATTGCAGTTTTAAGAGATCATTTGATTTTATTCATTCAATTCATATAATACTATACACACAAAAAAGAAGACTTAAATATATTAAAAATAGCATTCTTTTTAAAAGGATTGTGTTGCATTACTATTGTTTTTAATAAAAAATTTTTAAAATATTTGCTGCATGCGTTCAAAATAAATTATTTGTTTGGGATATATATAAAAAAATTATATTCATATAATATTTGTTAGCATAAATGTGTTATTTTTGAAACTTTAAATCATTTTTTGAGTGCATTTTTTTAATTGGTAAAATTTGATTTGCGAGCCATTTTTTCCAGTATAGTCAACCCTATAAATTTTTGACAAATTTATTATTAACTTTTTAATCTTTTAAAATGCTAAGGAAAAATTAGTATAAATTATATTAGAACACTTAAGTTCATGGTAAAATTTTTCTAAAAATAAGTAGATTTTCTACAATATTCTGGGAATATATTTTCAGCAATTTTATTCTTTAAATTTAAAAAAACGCGCTCAAAAAATAGATTTAAAGGTAAAAATAACATTGATCACTTACATGCATATATTACTTAAACACTTTGTGAATCATTAAATGAATCATTATAATACGATATAAAGTCGATGGAAAAAATATACAGACCAATTGACATTATTTTTAAAACACGATGTTTCTGGGGAAGAACAGTTTGAGTCAATAAAAAACGAAATATTAAGGATTAACGACTAAAACCAATCCCGCTTTAACCAAATACAAAATGATTTTATTCCTGTTTACATATGGAAAAAAAATATTTCCTCATTTGCAATCTGTTACCCATAGCGAACAAATAATGGCTAAAGCACTCAGACCGCACCCATAAAACGGGATGACCAGTGTAGTATTTAGCGCGTCTATCATGTGTCCCAAAGTCAATGAAACTATGAGTTGCGCCCAAAAGACCATGCTACTTACTATAGCTACATCGGTCCCAATGCCTCTTTTTTTATATACAGGATTCTTTTTTTGATTGACATTTTCATTTTTTTGCCCGTTAGATTGTGGTAAATTAGTTTGGTTGGTATGTTTTTCTTCATCTTTTTTGTCCAGATGTTTAGGATTGAACTATTGAAATTTTTGAAAAAAGAAAAGAATAATGATGTATATTTTATTTTGAATATTATAAAGAAAATCCGAACCTAATTTCTCTCAGTAAATAATCAATATTTAAACATGTTATTAATTGCAAATATTAATAAACAACCAAAAATTATTTTATTAATTTTTTGGAAATTTTTATAAAAAAAAATTAGTTATCATTATGTATACTATTTCTCTTTTGTGGTATAGCGAAATGAAAATGAATGGTATGCTGAGCAAGGAAGCTTGAAGAATGCCAGCTGCTGGCGCTAAAATCATTACGGCTGCTTTATACGGGGCGAATCCTAAGATGGCCATCGATACGCAATAGTAAGAAATTCCGAAAATATACACTCTTTTCGTACCTGATAATTTTTAAAAGTGAATAAATATGTTTCGGGGGGCAAATTTTTTTTGTTGGCAAGTAATTTCAAAAAGGCATTATACTAATAATAGGCATTAGTTTTAGAACTCATTTTTGAAAAGTAGTCATTTATGGCGACCATGCAGAAATTAATTTTTCTATGCACCTTCGCTAATCACGAGAAAGAGGTTTGCTCTGTATTGATATATAAATTAAAGATCTGCAAAAGTAGGCTCGGGCCATGCCTATTTATTTTTTAATCGATTCGGGTTGGGTCGGGCCTAATATATTTTTTTAATGGGACCGGATGGAACGCTTAAATTTTGGGAAATCTTTCAAGAAACAAAGAGCCAATATTATTCATTTGTTTGTTAAAATAATCAAAAACTCCATTATGTTCAGTGTAAAAATGTAAAACTATATTTTGGAAAAGGAATTAATTTATATATTTAAATAAATTGAACAAATAATTTTAATTTCGGGTCGGGCGGAAACAAATAAAAAAACATGCTCTAAATGGGATCGGGTTTAAATTATGGGACCCTTAGCAGATCACTAATATAATTAACATTATATCTTTATTTTAAATTATTGTAATAATGGCTAAGTTTATGTTCCATGTTGTAAATTGTCTGTTTAAGAATTAGGGCAAATGGAGAGAATTTAATGCACAATATTAGTAGTGTTGCTAAACGGTCCTAAATGAGCCGGTTTTTAAAAATGGCTAACTCAATTTTTTATCCAGAAAAATATTACTCAAGCCTAAAGATTTTGAACATAGAGAGCTCAAAGGTTTGGATATCTATTACCCAAATCTTGAAATTTATATACCTATAATCATATTTTAAAAAATGTGAGCCTGCATGCAAGGAGTAGATTTTAAACCCAACCCACTCCCCCATCCAATAAATTTATACGGAAACCCCCTATATAATAGTGCCTAAATAATGGCTAGGTCTGCTACAAAATTTATTTACACACCATCGCACTTTGCGTTTTCATTATATAATTTTATTTTTGCTATCATCACTTTTTTGTTAAAATTTATATAATTAATATACACCTCTAAAATTTCTGGTTTTACTTTTTGCCATTAACCATAATTTAAAATATATTTATATTGGCAAGAGTCATTGGTTAAAAATTTTTTTTAAATATTATTTATGATTGTAATTGATATAATAAATTTAAAAAAAATTTATATAATTATATCTTTGATTTTTAAACAATAACAACTCTATATATTTTTAACATTTCTTTTAGCGATAACAGGTCGGTCTATAATTAAATTATACATTTACATTTTTATATATGAGACACATTATAAAAAAAATAAATTTAAATGCATTTTCTCATTTCAATATCATCCCCTTGTTTTTATTTTTTTATATAATAATAAAATAATATAGTTAGAATATGTTAATTAAAAAAAAGAAAGTAATAAATAATTAAAAATGGAGAACGTCCAAATGCCAATATTATATATATATATATTATTTTAAATATATGTTACTTTTCCCCCTCCATAAATTAAAAAAAAAGACTAATATTTTGACAATTAAAGATTTTATTTAACTAAAAGGCTAACGTTGATTAGGGAGTTATATAGAGGTGTTTAATTTATTAATACCTTAAAAAATATTAATTTCAAATTTACTATAAAAAAAATTTCTAGGAGATATAAGCGAGATTCCCAATTTTTAGCCATTTTTGTAACTCGACTTAAATACAAGTGTTTACATTTTAGCATCTACCAATATTAATTTCAAATTTCCTTTAAAATTTTTCTAGGAGATATAAGAAAAATTCCGAATTTTCAGCGATTTTTGTTTTAGCGATTTTTTTAAAATTCTCAACTTAAAGAGTGTTTACTACCCTAGCATCTATTAATATTAATTTCAAATTTACTTTAAAAAATTTTATAGGAGATATAAGCCAAATTCCCAATTTTTAGCGATTTTTGTTTTAGATTTAGAACAGGAAGCAAAACAAAGGCCATTAAGTGGTATATTAAATGTGTATGAAATATTTCAATAAAATACAAGTTGCGTTCAATATTTAAAACAAGTTTAATTGTGTATTTTAAAAAAAAATGTTTTAAAAGAATAATTATTAGCTTATTTTATTTTCAATTTCAATATTAAAAAATATTACAATAAGATAAATTTTTGTTTATAAGTATTGAAAATATACATGCCATATTTATAAAAAATACATTTTAAAAAAATATTTAAAGAGGAAACTATTTAAAAAATATTTAGGTCAATTGGATCGGCAAATATAGATTGTTTCTTTGTCAAGTAAAAGCCCTCTTTTGGATTAGCTGTGGTTAATCGTAACCGCCTTATTGTTTTTAATAATTTTAGAAACGATAAACACAAGTATAATCCCAAGCGAGGGGCATCATGCGTGTACGCAGGAATTTGGTGGGGGGGGGGGGGGGGATAATCAAAATTTTTTAAAATAAAATTATTGTTATTTAAAAATATCAAGTATAAATTTATTAGGACTAATAACTATTTCTAATATACAATTTAAATTAATATGAATTATAAAAAATTAATTATATAAACCGGTATATAAAAATAAATTTGAATTAAAAAATATTAAACGGATATAACCGGCGGCATATAAATACTTTAAATAAATCTGAATTATAAAATATTAAGTGGATATAATCAGTATATGATTGACTATAAAATAAATAACCCATAATAGTTATTTCAATTTTTTTAAGCCTTTAAAATTTATATATAAAGTATAAAAAATTTAAATGTTGGAAATATGAATAATTATATTTTTTATATAAAAGAAAAATATATAAGACATTAAAAAATGATTGCACAAAAAATATTATAGAAACATTATATTTTTATAATGTAAAATACAATCTTCGTTGGGATTGAGTTAATTTTTCAATTATCTCATCCGTGCTTGGCGTCAAATGCCTATGAATATTCAAAAGGGCCAGACCATTCAATCTACTTTCAGAAGTTGTACTTCTTAGGTACGTTTTTAATCTTCTTAAAGAAGAAAATGTTCTCTCATTTGTTGCAGTACTAATGGGAAGAGTTGCTAATATATATAAAATAATTTCAATATATTGGGAAAATAATCTAAGTTTGAAATGATGCGAAGCATCCATAGCATTTTTTGGGACTATATCAACCATAGTTAATCTTTTATACCATAGTTGGCATTCAGCTAATAAAATGAGATACATTTACGTCTTCATGATAAAAATCTGCCAAATATTTTATTTTTTTTCTATCACCATCTGAAAAAGGTTCAAGTAGCATTTTTAATGCCACTAAGGCTCTCCATTAATACAGGATCTCCTAATGCTTTAAATTATAAAAGTCCACGAAAATTACCTTCGTTATCATTATTATTAAAATTTAAGCTTCCTGAATCCTTGTGGCCACGTATTGCTAGGCCTTGCAAGCCACAATAAAAAATAGCCTCAATAGTTTTTATCTTACATCTATTTTCTTATAAATTTTAACCCTGTTTTTATCAATAAGTAATGAAATGGGAATCATATCCCCCCTTTGAATTGATTCTTTTGACGAAATCATCAGTTTACAGCTTTTGTGATAATTTGTTTTCTGATGATTGTCAAAAATTTACCCCGCATCTTTGTATTTGTTAAAAGGTGTCTTAACAAGAGTGTTATGCTTAACTAGATTTCTGCCAGCATATCGTGGTCCAAACAGGACACATATCTTGCAATAAGCTCCACTGTCTCGGATGGAGTATGCTAGCCATAACCATCTAGTAAAATAGCTATTTTGAAATTTTAACTTTCGTAAAGTTTGGGGATATTGAAAATTGAGGGGTGGAATATAAATCTATTATTAAATAAAATATTTACATAGGTATCTATTATTTATTAAATAATACCAGCTAAGTTATTATAAAACTGCCCAAATGTATTTTTAGAATAACTAACCTTTAGATGGCTCTATATCCTGACTCTCAATCATTCTTTCAACAATTCTTTCATTAATTGCTATTATGGGAGGGGTTTTAATTGCTAAAAATATTTTTATTATACTATACTTTTTTGCTTTTGGTATGATTTTCACTGTATTCAGTGTTTTTTAAAAAAAGTCTAATATCCATGACTAGAAATTTGAAAATGGTGAAAAAATATAATACCGGGAAATTTAAAAATAATAGATAAATATTACGCCAAGGAAAACTTGAAAATGAAATTAATTGATAAAATAAATTAGTAAATGAAAAAGGTAATAATATAAAAATTTAAAAAGAACGAGATATGAATAAATATAATAAAATACATTTTTTGGCTTTGGGAGGGGTGGATTTGTCTCACTGCCCCCCCCGGCTGCGTACGCCAATGAGGGGCATACATTGATTCCAGGGGACTCTAAGGTCATCCCATTAGGTCTGGTATGATAGGGCTGAGGCCAGACGGTTGTAGAGGGAATATTTGTGAATCTCAATATTTGATCGAATTGATGGCATAGTACCTGAATAATCTGCCTTTTGAAAAAGACAGTGTAAAGGGTGTTGGCTCAGGCTATCGATATGAGTTTCACAGAGGACACATGATGTCGATGTTACGATTTTGCAGCCTAATTAAAGACCGATAGCTATTCTAAGTTCTTCGTGGATTAATAACAAGCCTAAATTTTAGGTATTGTTTCTTCTAACCATTCGTAACCTAGCTGGCATATGGCTTAGGCTGGAATTATTTGATTTGGCAAAAGAGTCCTATTATTGTCATTCTGTATACTTGGGGTTGGGTTTAGGTTGAGAAAAATCAATGGAGATTTCATTTTAATAGCTTTTAAGTGTATGTATTCGACGAATACTATATCAATAACAAATTTTGCCTTATCGAATTTGAATATGAGCTGCTTAGAGCATTTTTGCTCCAGTAGTCTAAAGCTGCCATATGATGTATATCGAGAGTATTCATGTCTTCAAGTATGTGTCGATATTTAGCAACTGAGGATAAAAAAGTTGAAACGGTTAAGGATATGGAGGGAAAGGAGACATATACCACCTAGCATTGGTGGAAGGACGGCTTGCATCTAAGTGAGTGATGAGAATTTGATATTTAAAATGGATTCAAGAGTACCTTTTAGATGAACTGATCTAATTATATTTCGGGGTGCATGAAAATTGGCGATAAACGGGAGGGCATGTAAAATTTTAAGAATGAATAAGAAATATTTAAAGTAAATAACATGCCTGATGAGCGGGTATAAATATTTTAAAAATATTTTTCATTCTAATGAATTTGGCAAGAAATTTATATCTGAAATAGCACCATATATTAAAACTAGTGTATTTTAAAAAAGGTAACTAGTCACATTATTTCAAAAGTAACTGGTTACATTCATTTTAATGACTATAATAGTTAGAATATTCGATCAAATTATACGTTCAAACTATTCGAATAATTCGATTTAAAACGAATACTACACAAATAATTCGATTCGAATCAAACAAATTTTGAACAAATTGCCCGAATAAGCAAATTATTCAAATAATTAATCGAATAAACAAATTATTGAAATAATTTGTAGAATTATTCGTTTTATTCAAATTAAATAATTCGAATTCCAACAAAATGAATAATTTACTATTCTTATTCTTTAAAAACACCTAATTTAAAACATGATTTTTTTTTTACAAACTTTTACAATAATTATTTATAATGGTTAAAGAATACGAATTTTAGAAGACTCAAGAGAGAATACAAATCTTAATAAATATAATATTTTCCTACAAATCATCGGCTGAGTATTACCTATAGTATTTATTCTATATCCATATTTTTAAACAGGAGAAACATTTTTTTTGTAAATTTTTAATCTTACATAAATTTTGTTGATACTTTTCAAACACATTTTAATATACCATTTAATGGTCTTTGTTTTTAAGGTTATTAATAAATAAATCACCTCATCCAAAGCCCTGGTATAATTTAATTACATTTAGACCTGTACGTCGAAGCTTCGCTCGGAGAGAATTTTTTTAATTTTTTATATCAGCGTTCATTGGCCTGCCGAATTATTCGGTACCTCAGGATTGACCGGCATCTCCGCATATTGTAAAAAAATGAATTTAATTTATCATTTCAATGTATTGCATTTTTTTTATATAATTTATTTAGGTACTCTCAGGCCTAATTTGTAGTAAACGCGTTATGTTTACGGTGCGTCCTTTAAAGCTAATATTAATAATTTTTGAAATACACGTCGCAACATCTGTTTCTTGAATTTTATCATCATAATGCTCCACAATTATAAATTGTACTTATTTATTGGCTTGATTTTGTAAATAACGAACCTCTTGAACCAAACGCGTTTACTATAAATGAGGACTTAGTTCCAACTCGACCTCCGAACTCGATTAAGAAAATTTAGGTTTTACTCGGGTCAGAGTCAGATAATTCTAGATTTTCGCGAATAATATTATTTTGTTTGGATTAATTAATGGGGTATAAAGAGGCTTTCTTTCTTTCTCTTTCTCTTCTCTTCTCTTCTCTTCTCTTCTCTTCTCTTCTCTCTCTCTTCTCTTCTCTCTCTCTTCCTCTTCTCTTCTCTTCTCTTCTTCTTTCGCCGGATGTACTTATTGTAGGTATACAAACTAGCTAAATTTGCAGGTCTAAGAAGTTTTAGTAGCTTTTTATCTAAAAGGTTATTTGCATTCTGTTCTGAAAAACTCAAGATTAAAAAACATTTCAAATGAAATTAGAACCATAGATAATTCATTATTTTTGTAAAATCTTAAAAAAATTCTGAGAAAAGGAAACAATTTTAATATTTAATAGAAAAAAAATAAATATTTTTAAGGTATATTTTACTAAATAATATGAAAGTTTTGCAAATATATATGGTTTCAATGCATGGGAATACATATATAACTACGTTACTATCAAACATTATCTTTCTATTATAACTTTTTAAATATAATTTTAGTAAGAGGTGCATAAACGTTTTCCAGGTTTATATTATTTTGGGAAATTTTCTTATATGAATATATTCAACGGGTATAAAACTATTTATTATTGGTAGATAAAATGTTCTAACAAACATTTATGACAAAGCCTTAACAGTAAAAGTAATTCATTTCCATACTATATCGGGGGAAAAACTTATTTGTATTAGTTAGATTGCACCAAATATTATGAAAAATAAAAATCTAATTAAAAATCATAAAATTTCAAAAATAACCGATTCTCGAGGCGAATCTTTTGATCCTGGTGGAGTAAAGTATACAGGTAAGAGCGTACAAAAACATAGAAATACAAGCATATCGTATACCCATTTCGTATAGAAGATTTTCGTTACTTCCAGGGCTAGCGGTGGGAGAGCCTTTGAAAACGCTTTGCCCTACGAAATCTGAAAAGTATGACGCGAAACATAGGAAAGCCATCCAGCAGAACAAATGGGTAAGGCATAGAATAGCCATTTGTCTGGGCAGCTTCACTATCGATATTACGTATTCCTTGAGGGTCATCTCTTCGTCTTCCGTATCACTCGAGTCTAGATTCTCCTCTTTTTGCATGGGCAAAGAAGCCGATATTTCCCAACTGTCCACTGGAGATAGGCTAAGAGGTAGAGGTGGATGTTGAACGGAAAGAAGATTTTGGTTGTTCTCATCATGCAAGCTCTTATCTTTTACTAAATTGTCAAGATCGTCTTTATTAGGATGGGAATCGTTGGATTTAATTTTCTCAATTCCCTTGTCTATTATAAAATCTTGAAATTTCGATTTCGTTAAGACCCCGGTGATAGATAGTTTGGGTTTTTTATTCCTGGAGATTTTCGAGTTGGACTCCTTATCAAGGCTTTTTTTATCGATGCCAATTTCATCGTTTTCTAAAATTGTCGGTAATTCCTGTCCTCCGTCACTAGTTAATGTTATTTGTGGTAACAAAGATACTACTTTACTATTGTTATTGTGAATTTTTCTCGTGGGAGATTTAGACTCGCTTGTTGTTTTACTTAAGTTGTGTATAAATTCGTCAGCTATAATTGTTGATCCATTAATTGCATTTTTATTAATTTCAGTGGGAATTTGCAGATTATTTAAAGTGGTAATATTTTTGTTTGAATTATTCTTTTTATGTGCAATTCTCATATTAAATTTCTTGTTGTCTTTTGGTTTGAATCCAAGATCGGGGAGACTCAAGCGAAAATCCTGATACTTAAACAATTTCTTCAAATTAACACCATCCTTGCTGGAATCTGCGAGCTCGCTGGATTTATAGTGAGGTAACTTATTATCCATGTAATGCATATCGGTCAGGCAAAAGGAGCGTGATAGCATTCTAGGTGGCCCATATTTTCTTTTGTGACTTCTATCACTAGCATAATACAAAGAACGAGATATAGACATTCTCTCCGCATACTCAGCTTTGTCAACCTTAACATAGTATAATGGCATTTCCTTAAAACTAGTGAGAGTTAGAAAAGCCGTGATAATAAATATTCCCAGCGCTATTATGAACACGATTTGAAATTGATTTCTGAGCACTTTACTCGGCCATAATTTTTCCCAATCTAAAGACCCAATCAAATACCCTAATAGACCACCAGTCCCTGTCATGGTAGTACCTAGGGTGAGTCCCAATGTGTGTTGTTCTGAGAGAGTAATATCTAACATATATGATAAGGCTGGAGAGCTGCCAGAATCCGCCGAGTAATCCATTATTATTACGCCTACGCATATGAATATTAATAAATATTTGTACGACGGTTCGTTAGAGGATATATCTTCGTTGCCACTTTGCAATATAATAGCCCCACTGGTAGTTATAGTCGGATACGGTGATTTGTTTCGAACTACAGTAAGATTAGTAATATATGGGATCATTGTAGTGCCCGAAGCATTGTTACTAGGTTGAGTCTTTGTCAAAGCTAAAAGGGGCGAATTTAGGATGTTTGTTATATTCATATTACCTTCAACTAAGGGTGACCGTGTTGTCATCATCGGTATTGGAGAAGTGGCAGCGTATAACGAGCTATCTTTGGAATTTTTGAGTTCCGTATCGCCTAGCAAAACGCTGAAATTAGGGCCGAATCCTAATAATATCAAGCCAAATATCATACCCACGCTAAAAAAAATTATGAAAGGACGACGTCGGCCCATAGTGCATCGACATTTGTCCGAGAGTGAACCTAAAAGAGGTACGGAGATTAAACCTAGCACTGGACTGAAACTCCATATCATTGTGGCATAGGTTGCTGGTATTCCTATAGCGAGCAGCATGGGGTTAACATATATTGCTTCAACGGCGTGTATAACTTCTATGCCAGTGAGAATAGAAAATAGAAGCACGAATTCCCACCATTTCTTTGACCTTTGTATGTGCCCATAATTAGAAGCGTCCTTCCTATGGTAATCTATGTTTTTTTGGACCACTCCTACTGAAGTGGTCATAAGTTTGCTAGCCAGATTTAGGCTAGTCGCTAAAGAGCCTAGTATCAAAGATGCTATGGCACTTTTGGAAACATCTGGTGCATTCTCATGAACCCCAGATATTCTATCTTCTTTACTTACTTCCTTTTTTTCTAGGGGAATATTATGAACTAGATCTTTGGGTTTCGGCCTTTCAGAATCGTTGGTATCATAATGAATAACATTATTTTTATCAATATTGTGATCGTCATCGTTGGGCATTACATCATCAGCCATGTTATTATTCTTATCATTAGACATTTTACCATAACCATGAAGTCGATTATTATTCGATGGATCCTTTGAAAGATTGACCGCTGCTCCATTATCTAATTAATAGGATTCATGAGTTAATTAATAATGCTTCCATTCCTGACTATTTTTTTAAATTAAGCTTTTCTAAAATAAATTGAATAATAATTCTCATTACTTCTGGATATTTTGAAATACATTATTTTCCTAGCACTTAATATTTGAAATTCAAATCACTCTCTTAATATATATTTTTTATAAATTTTAACCTGCTATATGGGCGTCTTCCAAAGCTTCATGCGAATCCCTATCACTGGAATACCTGCGTTTTATGTTTAGAGTAACTTTAGTTCCAAATATTTATAAAATTGTTTAAATTTTTTTTAAAATTTTTGCGGGATTGTTTCCTAATAGTTAAAATAAATTTATCGTAAAGATTGGCATGGGGTTAAAGATAAATATAAAATTGCAAATTCGGTTTTTCATTCGAAATTTTATAAAGAAATCAGAATTATCAATTCAAATAGATAAATGATTTTTTTTAAATCAACTATTCAATAAATATAATTTTCGATTTGTAAAAATGAATAATCATATATTTTAACCTAAAAAACTAAAAAAATTGTAACGTTACAAATGATTTAAATAAAATAAAATATTAATGATTTGTATAGAACCCGACACTTAACCTATTTTTTCAGTGGTTTGAGCAAGTTCTACACCTACTATAGTTTAAAGAATATATTGCCCCTACCCCTAACTCCTCCTACCCTCACCCCCTCCCTAAAGGGCCCGATCTAGGAAATAAATTCAATTAAAAGATTTGATTAAGATAGAAATGAATTTACAAAAGAAGCCTACTAAGGGGAAATTAATTTTAATCATTTTGCAAAGGTCCGAACCCAGCTTAGGTAATAATCATAATAAAATTATGATCCAGACCCGCTGAGAACATGTCTGTAGACCAGAATTGGCTTTCAAAAAACTGTAGCTCTGGAAAAAGAATATATAGAATACTTAAAAAGGAAAATAATAGAAAATTATGAAGTAAAAATAAGAACAAGAAATATAGGTAAGAAAAAGAGAAAAAGAAGATAATTATGTGCCCCATAAGTTATAGAAAGTAAGGAGTAGGGATTAAAGGTTAGAGAGCTATGTGTTAGGGTTATGACGGGTCATTAAACGAATAGTTAAAATATATCAGCTGTTTTAGGCAATTTTTTCTTGAATTGGATTATAATCCTTAAGCTTATCATATCAAGGAATTTAGAAAAAGAGAATTATATAAAACAAGTATATATTGACTTTTAAAAATGGGAATAAATTGAGAATGATCCCTTTATAATTATCAAATATAATGTTAAAATATATAAGATTTTCACCCTGTATTAATGTGAGATGACATTGTGGTTATTTATTCTTCGATTTGTGATTTGTTATTTGATTCTTCCTATAATAAAATATGAATTAAAATATTTATTCCCATTCGATTTTCAGAAACTCTTCTCTTGGTTTTGGAATTAATTAAAATAAATTTTTTGTTTTTTATCCCCATGACTTAATTATATAAAAATTCAAAATTCAATATTTATTTTTTAAAAAAAATTATAATATTTTATTATATTTTAAAAAAAAATTTGATTTCTCAAAATAAATTAGCTTGAGGCCACTTTGTTTTTGATATATTATTTCTAAAATTTAAGAAAATTACTATATATATATCCCTTCAATCCGAATGAAATAAAAATGAATTTTTATAATTAATAAAGGAATGAGATAATAATATTCCCTAAAATTTTAATCTTCACTCCTTTGTCATTTATTTAAACAGAAACTTCCATCATGCTTTCAAGATCCAATTAGTCTATAATATTTTACTAATATTTTTTAAAATTAATATTCCTTAGACAGGCTGGTCATAGTTATCATCAAAGCAAACTAACATTAGCTTCGATGACACTCTACTTTCCAAGGAGCTCTTCTATACTCACTAGTCTTGTTATACGGGCTCGTTTTGAGCCGATTTTTTAAAATGGCTAACTCAATATTTAGCCAGAAAAATATTGCCTAAGCCTCGAGATTTCGATAGTATATGTCTAAACTGTTGTTCCTCATATGAGCAAAATCTTCAGGCTTGCATAATATTTTTCTGGAATTGAATTAGCCGTTTTTAAAAATCGACTCAAAATGAGCCGTTTAACAACACTAAGTACACACTTCATTCCGTTTAATTTTTATAATTACTTTTTTTTTGTATTAAAATTGATGTTTTTTTTAAAAAAAAAAAATTAGATATTAATATTTGTATAATTAATTAAAATGATTGATATATATATTTAAGCTAAAATGAATTTAATTATAACATTAAAAATATAATTATTATCAATAAAAAATATTTTATTATTAGCAAATATTTTTACTTTCTTTTATGTTTGAAGAAGAAAGAAGTTCAATTATTTTTTGTTACGAGATATAAGCCCTCTAAACATTATAGGAAAATTTTTTTTTATCATTTAAAGGGGCTCTAGCCAGAAATATAATTTAAAAAGTATTTTATCTTAATTTAGTCAAATTTTTTTAAAAATCAATTTCTTAATTAAAAAAGGTTTTTCTTATTGAAAATTGTTAAATATTGGCGGGCGCTTATAAAATAAAAAATTGTTTCAGGTAAATTTATAAAAATATATAATGTTAGTCGTCTCTAATAGCATATTATATATACATTTTTTTATATAGATAACATGGTAATTTACCGAATTTTATTTGCCTTTTTCTCAGGTTTACTTTTTTTGCCACCCATTGTCTACGCGGATTAATTATGTTCAAACTATTTTCCTTAATTGATTTTGGTCTAAATCTAATAGTAATGCACTAAATAATGTGCTGAAGTTAGGTTACTTTTTAAAAAAAATAATTTATGGCCTCCATTTTATTTCTGGTCATTCCTCTTATCCCATTTGGTCAATTTCAACATATTAAAATATTTTTAGCAACAAAAATATTGGCCAACCTTACTGTTAAAAAGACAACCGAAATTATTTATTCAGAATCCAGAATCTGAATAGTTTATAAATGTTTAATTGCTTAATTATTGATTATTACTAATTTTTGATGTTTTGCAATTATAAAATAATTTAACTAATCGCCTAAAATGTTAAGCTTCTTTTTTAAAAAACTTTAGCTGAGTTATATTCAAGATCATAGTTTTCAAATTTTTTTTTTTTTTATTTTTAATAATTGCTTTTATTAAAATGATATAATTTTTAAATTACAATAATAAAATATATCTAATATAACAAGTCATATATTAAAAATGAGTGTAAATTTTAAAAATATCGATGGCTCTAAAAAGAGCTTATAGTAAAAAAGTACCTAAAAAACATGTATAATTATGTTTAAAAATTTCTAATTGTATTTTTTGTTTTAGGAAGGTTGACTCGCGTTTTTCGTTTTTTAAAAAAGAATATGTTGATTGGGAGAAATTACCATTAGTTGAGATGACTATGGGTTGAAAAATAAAATTATTTAATATTGAGTATTTATTGATTTTTTTATTTTCGCCATTAGTAAGAGGATTTGAATTAATTGATGAGGGAAAGGAAGAGACACAGGTAGCGTCCCAGATTGGGGATTTCCCATTGGACTAAGGGATGCAGGTTAGACCGTCAGGTCTGAGGTCATCTTGTAGAGAGAGGTTTGTAGGTTCTAGAATGTTAGGAATTTTAGCTTTATTGAGAGCATTATGGATGATTTTATTTATTGCTTTATGCCGGAGGTGGCGACCTTGGCTACGGGAGCAGTTTAGGCCGTGTCTTGCATTTGGTTGTACGGGTAGGTTGCAAAGGTGGCAGGTGTGTTGTGTTAGCGAGCATCCTAGTCTGAACGTTTTAGGTTTATTTTTTTTTGAGGTATTCCCTTAATTTCTGACAACAGTGTTGCATTTATTATGTTTTATTATTTTATCAGAACTTCTCTATTTTACATAGTAAAAAAAAAAATATTATTCTATTATTTTTTGTTTTAGAGACCTTCGCTCAACACTTTATAAATAGAGAATGGTTGATGATAAATACTGAATTATACTGATAAATATTTAGCGACATCTTCTTTATTCTTTTACATTTCAATTTTTAATGAGAATGAATTATATTTTTTTTTTAAAAAAATTATCTTATAAAAGTCTAGGTTTTCCGTAAATTTGTTATAATTTATTTTGACATCAGTAACATTTTATCGATGTGGTAAAATTAGAGTAAAATATAATGCCTTTGCTGTACACCCAATTTTTGTTTTGTTTTGAGGTGATAAATAAGAATAAGAACCACGATCTTATCTAATTTTTTATGGCTTTTCATAATATATATCGCGTCCCGTATAATTCAAGTTCATAATCTTTTTTTAAAAAAATTAACGAGATAGGCTACTACGTCTTTATTTAAGTGTTCTAGCGTTTCAGTAAATATAGTTTTAAAAACGATAAGGCTTTAAAAAAGGAAGGAAGAGGCGCTGTAGATTATTAAGAACCATGATCTCTAATTTTTTTATGGCTTTTCATAATATATATCGCGTCCCGTATAATTCAAGTTCATAATCTTTTTTAAAAAAAATTAACGAGATAGGCTACTACGTCTTTATTTAAGTGTTCTAGCGTTTCAGTAAATATAGTTTTGAGTGTCATATATATATATATATCATTTTGAAAATTATATTCAAAATATTGCGATATAAATATTTTCTTATGCGAATTAGAAGAATTATTAGGATACTACTTAATTTCATATTATAGTCTATGTAAATGAGGATATTTAGAAGATGTCAATTTTAAAGGAAAGATTTGTGGATATAAATCACTCTTTACAATTTTTGGAAACAATTCTTTTTTAATTTCTAGTTTAGCTTTAATTTTTTTAATATAATCTTCTTATAATGTTAATTTAATATATTTTACTATATAATTTATTATTTTATAATTAATGGAGATAAATAAAGGAAAACATATATTATAACATTTTTGTTTCAATCTTCATACCCTTCATTATTCAATCTATTATCCTTTTTTCTATTTAGATTCAACGATGTTTTTTTTATCTTCTAAATGTCAAACATTCAATTTTACAAATATCAATAAATAGATATGCCATCAATTCCTGACATTGGCCAAAGTAAATGTCTTTAGAATATTTTGAATTGCTTTACAATCTTTATAAAAAAATTTGAAATAACAAGTCACTTTTGAAAAAAATTATAAATTATCTGTAATCGGAATTAATATTAATAAATGACAATATAAAAAAAAGTTTCCATGTACAAATGTTCGGAATTAGCTTAAAAAATATTTGGAAAAGTTACTTTATAACACTCAATGTTTGGTTTCTTTTAAAATTATCTGACTCAAACGTTTATGCTTTTAGACATATAGGAAGTATAATTAGTATTAATAATTCTTAAAGTCATTCAATTTTTTTTCAGATAATATCACTTTTCAATA
Source organism: Gordionus sp. m RMFG-2023 (assembly GCF_954871325.1). Taxonomy (NCBI): domain Eukaryota; kingdom Metazoa; phylum Nematomorpha; class Gordioida; order Chordodea; family Parachordodidae; genus Gordionus; species Gordionus sp. m RMFG-2023. The sequence goes on from NC_088777.1 coordinate 10,073,438, forward strand.
AACTTATTACGTTTTTTTTAAAGGAAGAAGGCAATAAATTAAATATCAGAACGATGATGCTATATTATAAATAAATATTAAGAATATGATGGAATAATTGAAAGACGAAAAACGCAAACTGATATTACGTTTTTTTAAAAAAATTTATTTTAGCGTTTTACAACAATCTCTAAACTAATGTAATTATATTTTTTTTTAAAAAAACTTTTTAGTTTTATAAAATTTTTATTTAGTTTTTTTTTTCTTTCACCCTTTTTTTTAATTATTTTTTTTTTCCTTTATTATCATTTATGATTTCGTTAATGTTAATTTTTCAGTTATACTTTAATTTTCCTTTTTATTAATGTTAAAACTCTTTCCTCCGCAAAAAAAACATTTTAGTTTTTTTATTTTGTTTAATGGTTATGACCTCTTTAATTGAATCCATAATGTGATTATCCATCACCAGAAGACCATTTTCAAATAATAACCGAAAACATTAACAAAGAGACAAAATAATTGAAAAGTAAAAATTAAATATTATTTTTTTAAAAAAAAAATAAAACATATTTTAAATTCATCGTGTTGTTTTTATGAATTTGAGGGGTGCCTCGCTAAAGAATGTGCTTTGAAATAAATTCCTGCGACATTTTTTTTAAAATCCTCTAGGTAACCATTAAAAGTTTTGTGCAATTATGTATTATATATGGTATGGATTTCGCAAATTCAGAGCTATGGCTTCATAGATCCGGGTGTTTTTAGCAAAATTATTTTAAAAACCTAAAAATTTATAAGCGCGCCTTTTTTTTAATTTTGAAAAATACCTTATTTTAAAATGATTAATGTTTTAATTTGCTAAAAAAAACCCAAATTTATTAATCCCAACCACCCCCCCCCCCCCTTTGATATATATATGGTTTATAGTTAATTATTTTTATTTATACTAAAATTCATGCATATAAATTAGTTACAAGTTTTCAAAAAGTACCATGTCAAACGAACCATACATGGCTAAACCGACAGGCCTAGGAGGAGGTTCATTAATAGGATATGTTTGTAAAAAATGTATAAGTCGCATACTGAAGGATAAATTAGTAAAAGATGTTCAACAGAACCCAATGGTCAACCCCCAAATCGGAAACGCAGGCCAAACACAAAATGGAGGACCTTACAATAACGTAAAGGTTAAAAATGCCCAAACAATGGAGGCGAGTCCGGATGATGGAAGTGAGGAATACTCCGATTATTATCTGAACAAGGATTATCTTCTCGCGGAAAAAATGAATAAAATTAACGCGGAAGTAAATAAGATTACAATTGATCCCTATTCTACCAGCCCAACCTGCACGGGAGACACAATAGTCACGAAGAATTTATCTCTAAATATTGATAATAAACAAGGAACCAAATGCCTAATATGCGGTTCCGCTCTCAAAATATTGTTGGAAGAGCTAAGAAATAAAAATGTTTTGGGAACAGGTTCCCAACTAGCTCATACCTATGATTCCATATTTTCCACTTTAATGGATATAAAACAATTGCAAGATAAGCATTCATGCGATATGATTGGCAAGGGGAAGTTCAGCAACTTGTCAAATGCTATGAAGCGGAATTTCGCAGTTTCCATGCTTAAATGTCCAATGTGCGATAGAAATTCGGTATGCACTGTCGATACCTGTAATTCTCCACCCCGTGAAATTGGAGGGGATTCCGGATCGACTCATACGACCAATAAAAATATCAAAGAATTGATGGATAATTTGACTGACGTTCAAAACTTTATCGGAAGCAAAGCTCTCGTAGGCTTCAATGGGGATCACCATGGTCCCTTCAATAAAATAAGCAATTCCCAGATTATTTCTGAAATTCAGAGAGATTCGTTTAACTCTAACATACCGATCAAAATGAAAACGCTACCACAACAACAAAGTCTTAACATTAAGAATCAAGGGGCTTCCCTAATGATGAATTCACCAAAAAACTCGCAATACATTACATTTCCCCGGGTAGAAAAAACTAGTGGTGTGCAATCACCAGCCAAACTATCTATCATGAAATGTCCTTTATGCCATCACTCTTTGAATACCAAGCAAAACATTGCATCAATTAATGGTAACACTTCGATTAATAAACGACTCACAAATATTATACATTCTCCTAATATGATGGGCGATTACGTTAATACCGGTAACACAGCACCCGCTATAGTATCTTCCACCAAGAATGTTCGACTGAAACCAAGTTATCTTCCACCATTGAAAATGGTGTCTCCTTTCTCATTGAATAAAAGCATAAATTACCCGATAGTTTTACCTCAACAATTAAGATACACGGTACCTTATAATCTAGCTCCGCCTTCCACTCAAATGCCTCAAATTGTAGGTATTTTGAATAATAAAATAAATTCCCCATCTTTAAATTTTACTAGATTGCCATTTTTATTAACTCCTTTGCCGCCAACTATGATCCCACAAATTATTTTTTCCCAGCCACAAAATCTTCCTATCAGAAAACAAACTATGGCTCCTCTTAATTATCATAGTCAATCTCTTATGCCCTTGAATACCTCATTCTACAATCAAAGTAACTTAAGATCAAAGTCAGACACCAATATGTCAAAAGTGTGCCCCACTTGCATGGTACCATATACACCTGCTTCCTCTTTAAATCCTTCATATGGTTCATTGACTTCTTTATCCAAATATCCTACTATATATCCTTCTTTCAAGGCTCAAATCCAAGCCATAAAATCTTGTCCCACTTGTGGAGTGCTATTACCTCAAAATTTTAATTCACAATTCATCAAAAAGACTCCTTCTTTACACTGTACCCCCGCTCAATGTCCGACTTGTAAGCAGACATTGCCATTTACTGAAGGGTTATCACAAGGATTTAATTCCTTAGACAGATTGAGACAGTCCCCCATGTTGGCTAATAATTATTCTTTCGCGAACTCGCGATACCAAAACCAAATATCCGTTCCAGTAACTTACAAAACTACCATCACCAAGAAACATATGTCCAATTCATTCAACAAGACTGGTTATCTATTACCGACTATCAACGAGAACATGTGCTCATATTACCCTAATCAATTATGCCCAAGCTGCAACAGACCCTTATCTAGTGGCGAAACAGTAGGTCTAAATCATCAAATGCCTTACAAATGCAACACCTGTGGTCTGCCTAAAGATTTAATTTCTAATATGAATAACAATAACAATTGCGCAGCGTGTAATGATTCTCAGATCGCCAACGTTCCTTCTAACAATTGGTTTTTTGATTAAAAAATCAATTTTAAATAGATTTAGAGTTTAGTCAATCATTATTTATTTATATCAAATTTTATATTTTTATCAGGTTGAACCCCAGTTATGAAAGATTTCCTTCAACTTATGTCCCTTGTAAGTGATTTTATTACTTAGGGGGGGGGGGGGGTTATATTATTTCATAATTTATATTTACTTTATCTAACTATTTTAGCAATGTATAATCCAAGATTTCCTCAATCCCTTTATGCCACACAAATTTATCCAAACGGTGAGTTAAGATAATTGTATTTATTATCAATTATAAATTGATTCCAAAATATTAAATATTTCTAATTTTAAGGCTTATAATTAGTATGCGCTGAGAACAGCGACTTTCACCCCTCATGAGGTCGAAGGGGATTTAAAAATCTAAAAAACCTCCCTGATAATTTTACTTATTAAATCTTAACCTCTCACCCAGCGTCTACATGACAGGATTTTCACTGGATGCAAACCCCCTTCAAAAATCCTTGCCTACCCCCCTAAAAAAATACTACCGCCTTCGGCGGCGGTGTTTTCCTATTATTATTTTTACCCTTTTAATTTATTGATACTCTTTTCAGAGAATTTATAAAGTATAACTTAAATTAATCAATCTCTACTACCAACTATCGATATTTTGTGAATATAAAGAATTTATTTTTTAGATAATAAATTCTTTTAAAACCTCCATTATTTACAATGAATTAATTATTATGGCATTATGAGCTTGCTGATATATCTAAACCTTTTAAATTACATTTAAACGGATAGCAGCAAGTTTTATTTGGAAAACAATGTGTATGATTATTTGCAATATATAAATTTGGTCGATGAATTGTATTACTATTAAAGCAATAATTTTGTCCTATTTCATCTCAAAATTTAATAGATAACCCCCCAAAAAATTTATCCTACCCTTATTAAAGCACCCCCTACCCCCTACCCTTCCCCCCTCTCATATGATGCAAACTGTTCCTACCCCTCCCGCTCATGTAGACGCTGCTCTCACCACCTGAAGCCGTTGGTTGAGAAGGCAATATTTTGTATGATAAATAGGAAACAATCGGAATTTATCACATAAAATCAAATCATTAAACGATATCTCCTAATACTATTAAATTTATTCCTATATATATTTTAAAAAAAATGATTATTTTTATATTCAATATATATTAGCATACCCCTTAAATAACTCAATCGCCAATCTGGGACTGCCCATATTCCCTGGAGGAGGGCAATCACAAGATAATACATTGTCAACGGGAAATTTCTACAATGAGGATTTAGCAAAATTATTGATTCATTTGATTAATTTGATTCATAATAAATCCAACGTTTATTCAGTGTAATTTTTATTAAAAAAAAATTTTTTTTTTGATTTATATCATAATTTATATAATTTTCACTCTAAACTTTTTTTAAAATATTAATTATAAATTAGAGATGAAATTTTAGCTAAGAGCAAAACATATTTCGAAGGTGTGATCGAATTTAGTCAAAGCAAAGATGGAATCGACTCCAAGCATGGTTGAAATAAATATATTTTATCAATTTATTGATTTTGATTTTTTTTTAAACTATCGTTTCAACTAGTGTTGTTAAACGGCTCGATTTGAGCCGATTTTTAAAAACGGCTAACTCAATTGTATATCCAGAAAAATATTAGGCAATCTTGAAGATTTTACTCATAGTTGGCACAAGTGTTTGAACGTCTATTGGGGGAATTCTCATGGCTTAGATAATATTTTTCTGGCTAACATAGTGAGTTAGCTGTTTTTAAAAATCGGATCAAATCAAGCCGTTTAACAACACTAGTTTAAACTTTTACTCATTATTCACTCTTATTATAAAATTATTTATATTTACATTATTATCAATTGAATTGTCAACAAGGAATATTAAAATCGGAAAATAATTCTGCAGTGTTTAATAGCTTACAACAAAGACTCAAAGAGAAGGGCAAATTTGTGTATAAGAAAGTTGACCCTCTTTCGGTAATGCATTTTTAAGTTTAAAACTTTTTTTTAAAAATTATTGTATTAATAAAATTATTTATTTTTTTAAAAATAGGAATTTGAGAATTGCGTGAGGCATATACTTTCCTTGTATATATCGAATCCCAACGTTCCTAGAAGCGAAATTTTGTATGAAGCCAAGCAGCTTTTTAAAACTGCTCAGGGCAATAATAAAGGTATTTTTTTTAAGAAATTAATATATTAAGGTCTAAACTAGTGATGTAAAATTTTAAAAATCTCTAAATTTATCCAGAGAAATATTACTCAAGCTTGAAGATTTTTTCATCTATTGAAGAAATCTCGAGGCTTAGACAATATCTACTAAATATTGAGTTAGCCATTTTAAAAATTGGCTGGGAATTTTGCATCATTAGTTTTAACAATATACAATACTTCTTCCTTTTTTAAAGGAAAAAATTCTATTGAACCAACAAATTCGTGTCCACAAATATTATTTATGAAACTATTTAATAATTAAAAACGGACTTATTCTATTTTAGACATAAATAGTATAGCTAGAGATTGTTTGGCAGAGGTGAATATTGCGAACGTTAAGAGCGATATAGTGGCCGAAATATTGATTACCATGAGAAGATGTCTCATGTACCACACCGATCTTACCCTTAGAAATGTCGTAGAATTAGCCTACATTTTGTACATTAAGTAAAAAAATATATACATTATTTTGTATACGAATTAGAGGTTTACTAATTAACAAAATTTTCAGGCCTGACCCAACTCGTTTAGAATTTAGTTTTTACTCTCCCGATTAATTTCAACCGTTTTCATTTTACCGTTATTTCCAAAAAAATAACCATTATTGATATGAGGATTTCTATTTCAAGATTTTCTTATTATGACAATAAAAATAAACACAAGATGTAGGAAAAGTAAATCGTATTTATCAATGAATTATCATGGTAGCAGGTCAAAATTATCAGCAAAATAAAAATATATTATTTTAACGAAATTAGGCTTTAGAATATTTTTTTCTATTCTCTATTAAGCGTGTCGGGCATCTCTACTTTTTGCAAGTCCGGTCAGTTCCCAATCCAAGAATGGGCCGGGTATTGCAGATTTCTAATATGGTGGGCTTGATACCCATCCTTTATTTCAGTAATTTATAAAAAAAAATACATATTTAAAAAATATATATAGTCTACAAGAGGCCAGAAGAAGTGGAAAATTTCGCCAAGATATTCAAGTATCTGTAAATTCAAACCGCGTGACAAATGTAAACATTTATTTTAAATTCTAAACTATAAGGACAAATCTGAAAAAGATTGTTTGCTTTTATAATTATTATAAATTAAACAAGCATAACCCTGAATTTACAGTTAGCGCGTATTGCGACTAAATATACAAAAATGAATGCAAATTATTCTATATTATATTTTTTATATACTTCGCTGAAAATTTATAAAAGCTGTGAGGGTAAGGGTCATGTTTTGATAATTATTTTGTAACAAAAATTGTAGAAAGAAGACATTCAAAGGGAAATCGTTTCCAACGTGTGCAATCTGCAGCAGAGGTATCCATGCGTCACCCCTAGGACGATAATGATGTATTGCCTGGATCTTTTTAAGAAGTTTCAAGAGGGGCCTCTCATACCTTTGTCATCTAGGATCGATGGCTCAACAAATTATGGAAATTTAGGCGGCAGTCATTTTGGTAATTTAGGTGATGGTATGCAATCTATGGGAGATAATGCTGAGCTGATGGGAGCTTTAAATGACCTAAAGGTTATTAATACATTTGCTGGATTATTGTTTTCTAAGTAAAAATACCGGTTTTAAAGAAGTAAAATTGTTCTTATATTCTTAGGATAAACTACAGACATATTACTTATTAGTTAAAAAATTTTTAACCATTTCTTAATGCTAAATTTTGAGAATGACTTTAAAAAATTAAGCACGACCCTGACACTTTATAGTTCTTGCAAAATAAAAAAAAACTTTATAATAATAATAAAATAACTTATCATGATTAAATTTTCTTGAACTGCATAACATATTATACTATATTACTGTGGGGTAATAAAATAAACAGAATTCCACTCGTGATCTAAAACATAACGCGGAAAGATTCGATGATCTCATGCACATACTCGACAGGAAAGGGGATTTAGCAAAGGTTGCAATCAAGAAAGTTCAACCAGATAAGACCATAAAATTGAGCCAGCATAAATCAAGAACGAACAAAAAAGGAAAGGATCAAAAAATCAATAAAGAATACATAATCGAATACTTCAAAAATGAGAAGGCGGAATCACCATATTACGGAGGAGGGTCTCCTGGTGCTTATGAAAAGGTAAATAAGTCTTTTTTAATCGGTAAAAAATAATCTTCGCAACCTACAATTTTCTATATCAGAATATAATCTACATCTTATGAGATTTGAATAACCATAATCTTTTTTTTTTTAAAAAAACCTTGATTGACTTACGAGGTCTGCAATGCCAGGCCCATGGAGGGCAAAAAAATTATTTGGCTGGATTTGATGGAAATAATAACCCTTTTAATTTAATCACTCCTCAATATTAGAAATTTGTTTATTTTGGTATTCAACTACATATATTACGGGTTAGGCCTTGTATTTGAAAAACCGTTTGGGCAACCTTAGTAAAAAATTGGAAACGGGCCAGGTATAAATTTGGCCAGGCCAGGAAAAAAATAAATTCCAATCGAGCTAAAAAAAAATTGCTAATTGCAGACCTCTAATTGATTTCAGTCAAATTATTGCTGGATGCTCCTAGAGCTTTCAGTGTTCATTCGTTTTGTAAATTTTATCTTTATATCAAAAGGACTACGTTTATGAAGCCGAGACAGCACCCGCTCCTAAAGGTATTCTTTCCTAATTTGCTATATAAATAACGACTAATCCCCGAAATCCTCAAAGTGTGGATTTAAATGATTTGAGTGAATTTTTAAAATTTTAACAATCTGATTTTAATGGAAATGTATTCTGGCATGTATAAGTGTCTATCTTTACAAGTTCACAGTACTTTTTACTGTGAACTTATGAAATAAGCGTCTTGATTTATATTTTATTAAAATATAAATAGAGAAATAATTCGTGACAAATACTGTAATATCGTTAGCTATAGGTAATATAAAAGTGAGGGATTCGGTATACTTTGTGTGAGGATTTCGGGATACTTTGCGAAGGATAAGGCGTTATTCCTTAAAAAAACTTACCATACAATATTACATAACTGATAAATTTTATCATAAATCTTATTTTGTACTTAAAAGAAAAAGAAAAAAAAAAGAAAAAAGAATCAAAAAAATGGTGGAAGAAGTAGATTGGATAATAAATTTCATTCTCGAAAATTTTTCCCCCCCTGGCATCAATTAAAAACGTTTTCGTTAATAATATTTTAAAGATCAACAAAAAAATATATATTTTTTTTTAAATTTATGATTTTAAATCATGAAAATATTTTTTTTTGATACATAAAAAACACAAAAAAAATAGAATTTTGGGCAAAATTTGCTAAAATAAATCTTATTTGTACTTCAGAGATCAAAAATATTTTTAAAGAGTTTGTAGAAACCTTCTTGTAAATGATATACGTAGGCTGATCATTAAGGCAAAAAAAGTATTAATCAATTAGAAGACATAAGTCGGTGTTCTGGTTAGCATTATTTATAAACAGTCGTCTAATTAGCTTTCTATATAGCTTACTCTAAACAGACTAAAAAGAAAGAGGTTATTTAGAATTTACTGCTTATTTGTAACAGAAAAATATATATAAATAACATAATATTCATTCAATATACATGTTCTGTTCTCTCTTTCAAATAAGGCGCCCTAATTCAAAATGAATACGTTTTTTAAAAAAAAGACGAGCCAACACAAGGCAGAATAGTTTGCCCTTATTTATGGCTTTACAGAGAGGAAAGCCATGTTTATTTATTATTCAAAAAAAATATATAACGCTATCAAGTGACCGATGATTCCCTTATTTACAATATATATATATATACTAATATCATTTCTTAATAAATCAATTTTTTCTTACCGTAATACTCTATATTAGTCTATGAGAAAAAACTAATAAATTTATCCTAAAAGAATGTAATATGATCGGACGACTATAACTAATATTAATAATTTTATTGATAAATTACTACATATTGGCATATAATAATTAATATACGCAATAATGATTGACTAAATATAAAAATAATCAAAATGGCCTGAGATTAAATTAAATGTAAACACCAAAAAGCTAAAATAATTTGGCAGCTAAGGTTAAAAAATTGAAGACACCAAAAAAAATATGAGTATTATAATTATAAAAAAAATTAAGTTAAGAGGGAAAAAAACTGGAAAAAATGTGGATGGGGGGAAGGGAATCTTTACTTTCCGATTTTACAGGAAGATTGTATTTTGAATATTGTGTCTACGCTGTTATACAATTTTTGTCTTTCTTGTTCATTGAGTGGTTGTTTTATGACGTCCATGACACCATTTTCCCCGAGGACGCAAGGAAGGCTCAAAAATACTTCCTTATCTATGCCGTGGTAACCCTTGTTTATTTTAATACAGATGTTAGTTATTTTTCTCTTTCCTAAAATATAAAATTCTTTTAAGTATGAACAAATTAGTAAGCAATAAAGTTGATCACTAATATTTAACTAATTATTTTGCCACTAAATATATCAGAAACCTGCAAGTCCGGCCCTAAGCCCGGGTACATGGGCAGGGCCGTCTTTAAATTTTTATATACATGCCCTGACCTGGCCTAAAAAAAATTTTAAATAGCCGGGCCTGAAAATCTCTTTTTTTTAAAGTACCCAGGCCGCGCCTTTTATTTTAAATCGTCATTATTAGCTATAAAAATTATCTGCAGGTCTCTGAAAAATATTAATCTGTATTTATTTCACGCCTATATTACCGGCAATGTACGTAATCGTCAATATTTATGGGGTATGTATTTTACTTTATGCTGGAATAGATTTTCGAAATCAAATTTTCAAATTTAAAAAAAAAGTACAAAATAAATTATTTATTTAAGCCAGTTTTTTAAATAAGATCTGATTTTGCCAAAAAAATTCCGAATATGTGCCAAATAGAAATGCGATAAATTTGGAAAATTATAATTTTTAGGTTATTTTTTAAAATTTGAATAAAAATTACGCGTATCGCTTTATTGCCGGTAACATTATAAATATATATATAATAAATAGAAAATTTGATAAAAATATAAATTAGTATTTGAAAGTGTTAAATAGAGAGTAGCAAAGTAAAAATGGCTAGATTATTTAGCTGCGATAAAGAAATGTTAGGTAAAAAATAATAGAGATTTTAAAAGGATATAAATAAGTGAAACGGTGTTTATCAGATTAGATTGTTAAATGTATTTGAGAAAATATAATTTATTTTTTTTAAAAAGTCATTTGCATGACAAGAAAAGAGAAAAAAATACAAATACCAATTACAAGTGTAAGCCTTTCATGTTAAGGTAATGACACATAAACTTCCAATCTCAGATAGGTGATTCAAAATACGTATTAATAATAAGTGTTTAACAAACTTGAACACAAACAGAGACAGGGTGAATAGCGTGAAGATTTTTAAAGATAGAGAAACAGAGGCTGGCAACTGACACACCTATGGCCCATGAGGTGTAACCCTTCAACTTTATAATTTCATAAGCGCTAAAAAAATATATTTTTTTGTAATATAAAATGGCCTCTTTTTTCGTAATTATATATTTTTCCTGGATAGTTATTGCGATTTACCGTAGAATTAACATCTCTTTATAGATATCATTTCATATTTCAAGAATGGATCAAGTAGGGTGGTCATCAATTTTATTCGAGATTTAGATAAATTATATTTATTGATAAGAAATTTGTTTTTTTTCCATTAAAAGATCATGGAGATGAGATGAATAATGAACATCGTTGTCCATAAAGCCCCAGTCAATTTTAAAATATTATGATTGATATTTTTAAAAAGTAACAGTAAAAATATTCGTTGAGTTTTAAGGAGCAAATATGTTGATAAAAGTTAAAATTAAGGATGAAATGGCAAGTAAAAAAAATGAAGGCAAATGGGAAGGCGAGTAAAGAAATCAAAATATAATATGCTCAATGTGTTGCTTAGGCTACTTATAAGAACATCGATAAATATTTGAGAAACAAGTTCAATATAAGCCTTAATCAGTCACCGAGTGTTTGTTCGGTAGATTGTTTAATTGATAGACAAATATAAATGAACAGGTTAGAAAATTTTAGCAAAGCGAAACGCAGATCGTGGAGCAAATGTAGTAGAGAGGGTGTGGGGGTAGTTTTATTCCTTTTTTTAATATTTATTACAAGTTAATATTGATAAGAAAAATCAATTAATAGGTATACCGTTTAGGGTTTAAAAAAAACTGCATAATAAGACTATAAAAAATGGAGTTAAAGGGAATAGATAGATAGATATAAAAGCGAGTTTACCTTAATGCATATAGATACAGCGTGGATATTGTGAAGGTTTTTAAAGATAGAGAAACAGAGGCTCGCTACTGACACCCCTATGGCCCACGAGGTGTAACCCTTCAACTTTATAATTTCGTAAGCGCTAAAAAATATATTTATTTTTTGTAATTTAAATAAGGTGTGGATGTGATTTACAGTAGAATTAACATTTCTTTGTAAATTAATAGGTAAAAGATATTATTTTATATTTGCGAGAATGGGTAAAGTAGAAATATCTTTATTCGAGATTTGGATAAGAGAAGGATGAGATGAATAATGAATATCATGGTCCATAAAGGTCAATTTTAAAATATTATTGATAGATATCAAAATAGAATAATAAAATTAGTCCGCAAGTTTTAAAGGAGCAGATATATTTATAAATTATTAAAATTTTTATTTGTTCAATTAGCTTTGTTTGCCGATATATAAATAGGGGTTTTTTTTGCTCGTGTAAAAATTTCTTACAAGAACATCGTTAAATATTTAAGAAATAAGGAATAGCGATATAAGCTTTAGAACAACAAGTGTTTATTTTAATATAATGCGATGTTAAATAAGCTTTAATTTGTGATCGCTTGAACGAATACAATCTAGAGGTTAGCAAATTTTACCAATTAGAAGCAAAACGCGGATCGTGAGGGAAATGTAGTATGTAGTTTTATACTTCCTTTTTTATTACAAGAGATGGGGTTAGTAGAAAGCATTAGATAGAATACATATAAAAATAAGTGTACTTTGACGCACACAGACACAGCGTGGATGTTGTGAAGATTTTTAAAAATACAGGAACAGATGCTGGCGACCGTTACTCCTATGGCCCAAGAAGTGTATTGCTTCAACTTTATGATTTCATAAGCACTAAATGCATAAATCTTATTTAAGAAAATGATTTATAATATAAAAAAATATTCCTGTTTATCTCTTTATGTTGACCTAATAGTCCGAGTGGGTCACTTTATGGAATGTTTAATTGTTACTCAATTTTCGCCAATTTGGTAAAACTTTTTTGTGAGGATAATTAATAAATACCCATAAAACCAACGTTATAGGTGTAAATTTGAGGATAGTTACACTCTTTTCCGTGTGGTTATCCTGATGTTTGCCAGCCACCGATAATGAACGGTATCCAACATATTTTAATCGTATAATATTATTTCCTTTATCTTGAGGGTATTTATGCCTGATCCTGTTCCTCCATGTTGTATATGATGGCACCATTTTTGTATATCTAGCTCATCATCCCTTGTGTCTTTTGCGCAATCTCTTTCCACTTGAGGACAGTGTAAATGTTATAAAATGGTTTGATAGAAGAGTGGAAAAGATGGCATGTTAAAGAAATGAATAAAAGGGTCCAAAACTATTTGGATGCCCGAGATCAGTTAAAGCAAAATCATTGTGGACTACCTACCAACCCAGAAAATCCTGGAGGAAAAACAAATTGGGTATATAATATTTTAGAAGATTTGTTTGAATGGTCCGTGTAAATCATCATTTTATAATGCAATAAATATAAATTTATATCAAATATAGTGATTCATGGTGGTCACCAGTGGAGGATTTATTTATATGCGTGATATTTTATTCATAAATTGCCTGATGAGCTATGTATATTACATCATCAAGGTCTCAACATAAAAACAGAATCATCTAAGAGAAATATAGTTCCTCTTCTTTATTCATTTAATTTGTTTGTCCTCCATCTTTGATATTTAATTATATGTTAAGCAATTCAAAGGATTTCATAAAATAAGAAAAAAATAATGATCCTTTTAGAATTGGAAATATTTTACAAATTTAAAAGTAAGAAGTGTTCGAGAGTTGGTGAGGAAAAAAAGAAACTTACCCTGCATTCATGGTTAGCGGAATTCGTGGTAAAGTATATAAAACATGATATAAATATAATTTTACATCAATTTTTGTTTACTGCGAATTCGTCTAACTGTGAACACAGAGTCAAACGGATACTAAGATATATGATGATAGAGGGTGAGGTGATAAAGGAAAGGGGGAGGGGTTGGAAAGATAGAAGAAATAGGATGTATATTCAGTAATTCATATAACAATGACAAATATGGCCCTTTCATTATTGAATATTCTACTAGATAATTTGGTGAAACTAAGTGCAACCTTTGCACTTAATTATTTGGTACGCAGTATACAATTAATTTTTTAAGGAAACATTGATTTTACAGTTTGCTTCATTTAGGAGGGGGGTGAAAAAATCCGTTTTTTAACGCAAACCAAACAAACATTCTGTTTTTTTTGTATTAACTATTAAATTGAAAAAATTTTCAACACATAATAATTATGTGACTCACTTATTTTATATATGAATATTTTTACAAGAAAGTTATTTTTATAAATTTAATTATTCAAGTATTTCGAAATTTCCTAAAAAATGATATTTAACCTTATTTTTTATCCTTTGAAGAATAAAAGTTTATTGGAAGTTTTTTTTTGTTTATTTTACATCTCTAGAAATCCTCTACTTGTACCGATAAAGAAAATTATTTTATAAATAGTTCATCATTTAAATTATTTTAGTACAAAAAATCAAGATCTAAATCTCGAAAAATGAAATAAATTACGACAAATAGATGATCTTATTTCAACCAAAATGAAAAATAATCAAAAATCCCTAAAAATGGTTGAAATATTTGCGAAATCGTATTCAGTTTTTTTCCTCCCCTTTTCACCAAGCGTTAAAAAAAATTGCATTTCTCTATTTCAGATGCAAAATTTTCGTTAAAAAAATAAAAATTTATTTGATTGAATTTTTTTTAAAAATAAAAATTTATTTGATTGAATTTTTTTTAAAAATAAAACGCAACCTGTCGACGACTTCCTTATGAATGGACTCCCAATTTTCTTTGTCATTACCAGTGCCTATATTTGGGTCTACCTCGGATAAGTTAACCCCGGCTATATTGACCCCACTCCAGACGGCAACTGAATCGATTTTATGGAAAAAAATATAGTAGTTTTTAATTTAAACAGAAGGGGGAAAAAAATTTAAGGTAAGCTTTATCCATAAATATTCCAAATAATTTACAAAAAATTTAAAAATATCCCATATATAAACATTTGAAATTAATTTAAATATTGTTCTTTCTGGAACTTTTAATCTTTTTCCCAAATCTATATATCACTAATTTTAAATTTTAATAATCTATAAATTCATTTTCGAAAACTCCGGAATTTAATTTGAATCAAATAAAATAATATTTTTTGTATGAATGATGCAAATATTCGAATAGTTTTTTTGTAGGTATAATCCTTCACATTCATTTACTTATATGAAACAAAACAAAAAAGAGACCGGCAATATCAATATAAATAAATATCCCTACTGAATAATATTGAAAAATTAATTTTCATTTAAAAAAAAATTTATTATGTGAAAATTTTTCTCTTTTTTAAAGGCCAATGTTAGAAGTCGATATCATTCATCTCTCAATAATGTAAAAATATGGCGAAAGAGCACCCTAATACTCATGCATTAATATCTATATTTTTTATTTGTTGAATAAAAGGTTAATAAAACTTACCGCTAGAGTCGCCATGTTCTCCTATGATCCATCCATGGCAGCTGGAAGGGGCTATGCCTAGTCTCTCCCCTATCAGAAATCGTAATCGGGAAGAATCAAGGTTAGTTCCACTTCCGATAACTCGGTGAGAGGGAAGGCCGCTCAGCTTCCATGCCACCCAAGTGAGAATATCCACTTTTTACGAATATACATTATTTTGAGAAATTTTGAAAAAATAAAATAAATCCTAATATGAAAAGTGAAGTGAAAAAAAAGTCAGAATGTCCTGACTTTATCAACTTAGAAAAAGATATAATTTAAGAAATGAATAAATTTTATATTTTTTTTTACTCTACTGTCAGCTTATCCAAAAATTAAAATAAAAACTAACCCTAACCCACATTCGGCTAGGAGATAAGCCAATAAAAATCAAGGATATATTTTTTATATCAGTTGATGCACCACAAGGAATGCTTGTGGGAATGAATTGCCAAAATATAAATAGAGTAACTTTTGTATAAATGACATTTTCATGGGAGAGGACCCGGTTTTGAATAAATCGGTTAAAAAGTGTAAAGGAAAATTGTCAAATCCCAATCGTAGAAGAGGTGAGAAGATTCTAAAGAATAAAAAAGATCTCGATTAAAAATGTGATAGGATATAGACACCCCTTGAGGTAAAAACATCAGGAAGTATAATTAAGTATCGTTTATGGCCTTTTAAAAAAAAGACTAGAAGGGAAAAAACGAGGATTTGCTTATTCCAAATTGAAAGCTGAGCTAACATTTGGCAGTACCGTAAGAAGGTAGTGTAATTATATGACATTTATAATTGAAATACTTTACCCGGATTAGATACAATGAGTAATATCGCATTGGGACTGTATTTCACCAATTGAGGGATTATGCCTAAATAAAATAATAAAAAAATATGTATTTATTTAATTAAATTATTTTAGAAAGCTTTGTCAATCTTGTCAAACATGATCAATTCATCCCCCCCCCCACCAGTCTCATTTATAAATATATAAGAACCAAAAGATTTTCTAAAATCAGCATTAATTTGAGAATGGCTCATTAAATTCAAAAAAAATTTTAACCAGGCTATTAAAAATATTTGAGATTGGGAAAGACAAAATTTGGAATTTTTTTATTTTGAAAAATAAACGGAAATTGAACATTATTTTATTTATTGGTGAAGGTAGGAGAGAATATTTTTATAAATTAAAAGAGATAGAGATAAAAGCCTATATTTTTTTATAATTAATTTACTTCTGATTTTTGGGGGAAAAATTGGAGATAGATCCAAATAGTGTTGTTAAACAACTCGTTTTGGGCCGATTTTTAAAAACAGCTAATTCAATATTTCATCCAGAAAAATATTACGCAAGCCTGAAGATTTTGCTCATAAGTGAAACAAAGGTCTATACATCTATTACTGGCCAAAATATTGAGTTAGCCGTTTTTAAAAATCGGTTCAAAACGAGCTGTTTAACAAGACTAGATCCAAACATAAAAATTACACATTTTCTCTCTCTCTAAGTGACTAAGTTATTTAATAAAACAAAAATTGTGCAAACTTTGAAAGATGTTAATGTTTCTGTCAACCAAACTCAATCTGCTCTCCCCTTCATTTTGTCTGGCACCAGCAGTGACTATACAAATTTTGCTGTTAGCGGTGATGGAATAATCTGCAGGTAAAAATAATAATTTTTAAAAAAATTAATATTATGATTGAATGAGAGATTGTTTGTGCAGATTTGATGGAAATTTTTTTTAAAAATTTATTGCTTAAAATGTAGGGTTACTCATAAAGTATCAAAGATGTAGTATTTTTTTTTGCAAAAATTGATATTTTCAAATTTTGGGAAAAACAAAATGAGAATAATGGGAGGTGGGGGGGGGGGGATTAATTGTAAAAAAATATAAAACGAATAATATAAGTTGATTTTTAATTATTTTGAAAAGATGTGGACTTGTGTTTAAAGAAAAATATGTTTAAAATAAATTAAATAACAGAAAAAACAATTGCTGGCAAATTTCTTGCATTTGCTTGTAAAAAGTTCAAACTGATAAAAAAATAAGCTATCATTTAAAAAAAATGTAATGAATATGTAGGTAATTATACAGAAATCTCTAAATGACAAAGAAATTAAAAATTAGGCATGTTTAAAGCAAAAGGGGCATATTAAACCATCAAAAAAAATTTGTTAATTTTTTAATAAATAAAATCCAAAATATTTTTAAAAAGTATATTATGAATGAGATATCATTGGGATGACTTTTACACATAAATGATTTTGTCTAAATATTTTAAATATAATGTAAAAGGCATTTTAAAATTTTTGAGCCACTGATATGTTAAAATTTAAATTATGGTATTAATACTAACTAATACCATGATAAGCCTGATAATGATACTAATTAGTGCAAATGTACTAATAATTAGTCTATTTTGTTTTATTACACTTCAATAGAGTTGGTAGATAGAAATCATGATTTTTTTAAAAATAAAAATTGGAAAAAATAATTTTTGTTTTAAATTTTATAATAAAATAAATTTTAAACCATATATCTTCGATAAAAATGCATCCTGTGAAATGTATAAGTAAAACATGAATTACTTTTATTATTTATAACCTGTGGAATATTGTGAATAAACATTGTTAAACTATAAATATTGAATTAACCAATATTTGCTCATTTATAATAATATGATTGTTTTTTTAATTTATACAATGTTTGATAATCATATTAATAAACTAGAATTATAAATTGTATCTAAATTAATTTTAGCATAAGCATAGTGAATTAATATTATTATTAAACAAACACGATAGAAATAATTATAGATTTTTTTGATATTTCCTTAAATTTCAACATTAAAAAAGGGGGGGTAGTGGATCAATTTCTAAATTTTATAATATTGAAAGAAATTCAAATAATTTAATAAGTTTGTTAACTCAGCTTGGTACCTATATCAAATTTATAGTAAATTTATGGAATTACCTTTGCTAGAATTAACTTTGACATTGCGTACAAATGCCAAACCATGTTGCAAATCCATTTGCTCACCTTTCAATTTATCTTCAAGCATATCAACTAACGCCAATTCACTAGCTAAACCCTGTAAATTTTGTTTATTAATACCAATATTTTTAACATGTTAAAACGTCATAAACTTAAAATTCTAAACCTGTATAAAAATGCTAAATGCACATGCCATACCAACTTGACCAGCTCCAACAACTGTTATTTTGCCAATCGGTGCTGTAACGTTATCGGATACGTGACCCATTAATTTTTCCTTTACTGTGGACATACTAGTTTTTTAAAGAAAAGGTTTTAACACTTGGTAATAGAAATGTATTTGTTAAATTTATTAGAAACAACTATTGATATGTAAATAAAGATAGACAAACATATTCTTACTCTAATATATATTGTGAGAAGTTTTATAAAGGTTATTGTAAGGTCGTGTAAATTGTTGGAATTTTTTAAAGTTTAGAGCAAAATTTTGTAACCACAATATCAGTCCTCTAAAAAGTTTAATTTTTTTTGGTTATTTTAAGTTAATTAAAAAAATATATAAAGATCATTGAATTTATCAAAGTACGGCGGAAGCGAAAAATTGGGATGTTAAATTTATAATATAAAATATAGATATAGCTATTTATTAAGACAGCCATTACAAACAGCAATTACTTTTCATAATACCTTAGTTGAAAAAATATTCTAAATTACTCTAAAATTGTTTATAAAATTTATTTTCTTGTAAAGACTTCGGAAAAATAAATATTACACACTATTGAATTATTACGCGTTTCATGCATCATCGCATGTAGAATAACCATACACACTATCAGGCATTAACCATGATTAGCGTTTTTTTCCCCTTTAAACACTAACATACATCAATCGGTATACTCAGGCTGAAATCAAAAAAATATAAGAATCATCAACAATTGCATCAACTAACGTCTTTTTTACACCCATGACACTCATGTTTTTATAAAGTCTTGGCGGTAAAATTAGATATTACACCAAATGAGCGAAAGATTCTTTATATATTAGAGAAAAAATACAAATTAAAATTGTTAAAATATAAATATGGTTCCTTTTTGGGAACACACTAGGGATCCAAACCGAAACGAATATCGGTTCGGTTCAGATTCGGATAAAAATATCGGTTTGGTTCGAACCTCTAAAAACGGGTTTAAACACTTTTGTATTCAAACCTACATTAGGATTATGTATAAGGAAATTTTTATTTTAATTAACCTTCATTTTTATTAATTAACAAATAAATATATCAATGATTAATTTTAATATGAACAATTACTTAAATTTTTTTTATTAAGCCGCACAAATAATATATTTATAAAACTCGTCTCACTCAAATTACATCTATAAGGAGCAGGGTTGGGCAGTATCGCGGATATTTGTATCAGTATCTTGTATCTTTTTTAAAATTTTGGAAAGTATCTTGTATCTAGTATCTAAGATTCATATTATTTAAAAGTATTTGTATCTTAACCAACTTTGTTTTAAAAAGCTACAGATACTTTAAAAAAATTTATATTGGTTAATTTAAATAGTATTAAAATTTAAAGTGATATTGTTTTAAGATTTAAATGAAAAATTTAATCAAAATTTAGATATTTTAATTTAAGATAATTTTTGATATATGACGTTGGTCGTCATATAGCAATTTGCAAACAATTAGAACTACCATATTTGAAACATCTTATATCTGTCTATTTTAAAATTATGGAAGAAGAAAATAGAATAATATGTTTATCTACGTCTTCAGATGATTCTTCAACCAAATTTTTTTGAAGTACTTCAAGATGATCATATTAAAGAAATTCATCGTGACTTTGGTATTGACGAAAAAGTTATAGCAACTGTTACAGATAACGGCTCTAACTTTAAGAAAGCTTTCAAGGAGTTTGGATATTCTATGAAGCTGTGAGAATGACTTTGACATCAATGATGATGAAAGTATAGAATTCGAAATTATTGAAAGTATTATTTAATACTTCTTTAAAATTTATTATGATATTGTAAATTTAGTAAAAATTTTATTCATAAATTATTTATTTATTTAAGGGTCTAAAAAACCTCAATAACATTGCCTCATCACATTCGTTGTTTGTGCCATACGATATGTCTAATTGCTAAAACCGATGTCGAGAGAGCTATTAAGGATTCTCCTAACATTTCTAAAATTCATCATCCTGCAATAGCTAAATGTACTAAGCTATGGAATGCAAATAATAGGCTTAAAACTGAAGAACTTATCAAAGCAATTTTAGGAAAACAATTAGTTACACCTTGTTGCACTAGATGGAATAGTTTGTATGATAGTCTTCATAGTTTATTAAAATTTAAAGGCGAACTTCCTAAATTATGTCCAAAATTAGAATTTCCTAAATTAAGAGATATTGAAATTCAATATTTAGAAGAATATTGCAATATAATGGCCCCATTGGCTATAGCGATTAACAAAATACAAAGTGAAATCAACTGCTATTATGGAGAATCAGCTCCAATTTTAAATGTCTTTAAAAAAAATTACAAATTTAATTCAAACCAATTCACAATTTTGCAAACCATTAGTTATTGCCATAGAAAATTATTTAAATAAAAGATTTAAAAATATATATGATTTTGATAACAATTTTAAAAGTGCATTTTTGGCAACTATTTCTTATCAATATTTTAAAAATCGTTGGATTGATGGTGAAAAAGAAAAAAAATACCTTCAGGATTTGTTTTTACATGAAGTTTTAATCGTTTTTAAAAATAATATTGAAATTAATACTTCAACAAAATCTTCAATTGATATAGATGATGATTACTTTTGCTTTAAAAGTACCACATCCAATTCTAATAATTCAATAAATGATATTGAAATAGAGGTCCTAAATTATATGAAAGATGACAGGCTGAGTATAAATATGTTAAATAGTTATAAATATATAAAAGAAATATTTATAAAATATAACACAATATACCGTCCTCAGCCCCCGTTGAAAGATTATTTAGCTTTGATAATATGGTTAATAGACCAAATCGTCAAAGATTGAACGATAAATCATTTGAAAAATTAATAATATTAAAAAATAATGCTGATTTATGATGCTGATTTACTATTATTTACTAATTATATAATTATTAAATGGAATATCGCATTATCTTTTATAATAAACTAGTAGATAGCCCGTCAAAAATGACGGGGAATGTGAATTTTCTTCTTATATTTTTGCGATGTTACCTGTTATTTGAAAATTATATCAAATTTAATTCTTTTTACCCCCTCCCCTCTTCAGGCCAGGTTCAATCTATTAAAACTAAGACTAAATACTATGGTTTGAGTAAGAATAAATTTAAAGCTTTTACTTGATAATACCAATATGTTAAATTTACTGATCATTTATACATAATATTTAATATTAAAAAAAATTCCCAGGTAAAGTACAAAGTCATAATAATTTTGAAAAATTCATCTAAGCTGAATGAAAGATCATAATAATTTTGGTAGTTGAGAACTGAAATAAAACATTTAAATAAACAAAATCAATTTCAAACTACAATAAAAATCAGATTTTCATGGGCCTTGGTTTTTTGATCAGGCCGAGCCCAGGCCTGCAAAATAATTTGTTTTAGGCCAATGTCTGACCCATAGTTAATAATAAAAAAATTATCAAACGTCCAAGCTCATAATTTCCCCCAAGCCCAGCCCAATATAATTTATAAAAAATATTTTCCAAGCCCAGTCCAACTCATAATAATTTTATAAAAAATTTTCTCAAGCCTGTCCAACCCATAGTAATTTTCAAAATTTTTTCCCAAACCTGGAGATAGGTAAATCTCTAAAAACCATATCAATTTTTTATTCTATCTTAACCCAGCTCACCCCTACTTCAGACCAAGGCCAACCCATTTAGACTAAATTAGCTTTTACCTGAGGGCCATATAAATATTCTGTGTTAAATATTACACCTATGCCTAATATTAAAAAAATTCCCAAGCCAGGTCCACGCACTTGGGAAAATTTTCTTAAACCTGCCAAAGACCATAATAATTTTGGTAGTTGAGAACTGAAATAAAATATATAAAAAGTTACAATGCATTTAAAAATACAATCAGAATATGAAAGTTGCATGGGCCTTGGTTTTTGATCAGGCCTGGCCATGTCTTCAAAAGAAATTTCCAGGCCAATTTCTAGCCCATATTAAAAAATTTGAAAAATGTGTAGCAAGCTACGTCCAAGAAAAATATCTCCCAAGCCCAGGTAAACTCAGAATAATTATTTTTTTCCTTGGATCCTGAAAAAATATAAGAGGTTTATGAATTAAATCTGTCTAATATATGTATATATTAATTGAAAAATTTTTTAAAAATTATCATCAAATGAAGGGGAAATATCTGATTTACATATCATTATATGAAATTCATGAATACACATTAAAGTACTATGCTGAAATATTCATCCTAATTTAAATTTTAAACAAACCGCCACCTTTCCAAATGATATATTATTTAGTTACATATTATAAAATTAAATTTAAGAAATTGATATTAAATTACTATAGAAAAGATATTTTAAGTTATCAAATAACAGGAGGTTAACTACAATCATAGTCAAATTATATATAAGTTAAACAAAAATGTTATACATTTCATCAAACATGTTATGATAAGTTATGTGAATAACATACATTCTACAATTATGAAGTTATGAGAAAATATACAACACTATGTTATAATAGTTTGAATTATTTAATGGTAATTGAAGTATTAGTAAGTGGACAATTTTTACAAAATTATTTAATTCTTTATTTTATTCTTCAAAATATTACACTATTAATAATCTCTGCAATTTCTCTTGGAATATCTGTCAATTTTTTCTTAAACCATACAATAAATATATTACAAAAAAAACTCTGATCGTAACATTAAAAGGTGCTGGAAAATAAGGATCTACTATATGTCAAACAATATATATGGTTAAAAGAAATTATTGATGATATTACCAAATATTCTGAGTCAATTTTAAAATTGACAACAAATGTAAAATATTAAAAGACAAAAATATAAAATAGTTTTTTATTTTAGGAATCTAAAAATTGACATCTCGGAACAGTATTATTTTATATATGTATATAAAATTAACTGCATCATACCTTAATGAAATTGCTATCCCTATGTCTAATGATTCTGTATATTATATTACTATTATTTGTTATATCAATCAAATGTGATTGATAATAATTTCTAAAACAATTTGAATGTGATTAAAATTTTTGCAATAATAACTTACATATTATTTTATAAGCATAAAATTATGAGACTCGAACTGGTTCAGAGGCATTTTATTAGTTCGGTTCAGGTTCGGCTAGAAATTTTTTTAGAGGTATAGGTTCGGTTTAGGTTCGATAAAAAATACCGGTTTTTAGCGGTTCCAGGTTCGGTTTGGATCCCTGCACAATTCAATTTTTAATTACATAATTTTTTATACAACTTTTTAATTTTGTTTTAATATATTTTCATTTACATGGTAATTTATCAATAATTATAAACAAAAAGATGATTAAAAATAATTATAATGACATTAATATAATGATCGATAGAACAATTAGCTCAAAATAGCGCTACAGCTGACTCCTATGTATGTACACATTTAATTAATGAATCACCAATTTAGTAGTATATATAGCATTTACCTTAACCCAGAGCCAGACCTAGAAAAAAGATTCTGAAAAGCTTACAAATCATCCTATTTAATGTTCACATTTTTTAAATAAAAATAATTTAGAGATGCAATGTTTATAAAGGGTGCAAATATGGTTAAAAATATCCGATAATTATAAGATCGGTCAGAATATTTTAAAATCTGCGAAAATATTCTGTGATATCAATTTTTTTTTGAATAAAATGACACATATGTATATTGTTCCCAAAATATTACAAAGAAATAATATTTTAAAAAATGAACATGTTATTTAAAAAATTTTTATTATGGTAGAAATTATAATTATAAAAATATATGCTGATTATTATTCATTTTATTTTTGATTGGAATTATATTTTTATTATTCATCTTATATATTGAAATTGAAAAGAAAGTGTATACACAGAGTTACGCAGTACTGCAATTACTTGTATCGGATACAATTTTCCTCTTTTTATCTTTATCTTTTAAAATGATATTTTTTTATTTTATACTTTAGCACACCAACTTTACTGTTGTATATAAATTTGATAATTCAATTTTATGAATTTTTTCCATATTTATATTAATCATTATTAAAACTTTCATCATTTTATTTTATAAAAAAAATAGTTATTTATATATGAATGCGTAACATTTTATTGCCCTTTTGACAGAATATTAACTTTCATTCACAGTTAGCGTGAATTCGCTGCGAAGTATACAAAAATAAGGCATATTTATAGTTCGCCGCGAATTCGTGATAACTGTGAATGCAGGGTTACTTTCAGGGTTGGGCAAATTTTCAGAAAATTGTAATCGGATACAGATACTTTATAAAATTTTGTATTTATGATACCAGATACTTTAGTAAAATTTCAATAAGATATAAGATAAAGATAATCTTTTTTTAAAAAAAGTATCTAAGATACAAGATACTTTTTAAAAAAACTTTAAATAGTCAAAATAAAAATGTACAAAGCTTTATTTTCTTATCTATAATATAAAATTATAAAAAATTTAAAATAAATTGTAGAAAATAAATTGTAGAAAATAACAAATTTATTCTATAAGATAATGCGATATTTTTTTTTATAATTGTATAATTAGTAAATAATACAGCATCATAAATCAGCATTATTTTTTAATATTATTAATTTTTCAAATAATTTATCGTTCAATCTTTGACGATTTGGTCTATTACCATATTAGCAAAGCTAAATAATCGTTCAACGGGGGCAGAGGGGTAAAATTGTGTTATATTTAATAAATATTTCTTTTATATATTTATAACTATTTAACATATTTATACTGCGCCTGTCATCTTTCATATAATTTAGGACTGCTAATTCTATATCATTTATTGAATTATTAGAATTGGATGTGGTACTTTTAAAACAAAAGTAATCATCATCTTTCTAATTACAATATTATTTTTAAAAATAATTAAAGCTTCATGTATTAACAAATCCTGAAGGTATTATTTTTCTTTTTCACCATCAATCCAACGATTTTTGAAATAGGGATGAGAAATAGTTGCCAAAAATGCGCTTTTAAAAGTATTATCAAAATCATATATATTTTTAAATCTTTTATTTAAATAATTTTCTACGGCAATAACTAATGGTTTGCAAAAATGTAGATTAATTTGAATTAAATTTGTAATTTTTTTTTAAACCACATTTAATATTGGAGCTGATTCTCCATAATAGCAGTTGATTTCACTTTGTATTTTGTCAATCGCTATAGCCAATGGGGACTAGAGAACTGCAAAGTAATTTTTTCGCAACCCGAGCCCGAATTTAAAAATTTTTTTGTCCGAGCCATACCCGAGCCCGAGCACACATTTTTTAGTCCAACCCGACCCGACCCGAGCCCGACCCGAATAAAATTTTGCAATTTAAGTTTTAATATTATAATAACCAAAAAAAAATTTATGTGTATTTATTCAGTTCAGCCACCTTAAATAAAAGTTTATTTGACGGCCATAATCTATTCAAGATATATATTAAGTTGCATTTTATTAAATTTGTAAAAAATATTATAAAACGATTAATATACAAGCGAATTTAAAAATTATAACGATTATATAATACAATAAGCATCATTTATGCGAATATAGATATGATATAAAAGTTAATAAATATATAAAAAATATAATGAACATATTATATTATATTGACCTCATCAATATCATTATCAAAATTATCACAAAGTGAATAATTATGATATATAAATAAAGAGGCGTCCAGTATATCTGGCTTTAAACGAGTCCTTCTCTCCTCAAAGGCCCTACCAGCAGCTGAAAACGCCCTTTCACTGCTAGCCGACGAAGCAGGGATAGCCATGAATTTAAGAGCTAAAATACTTAAATTTGGAAACTCATAATGGTTTGTTTTCCACCATTTTAAAATATTATCGTCATCAATACATAATTTCGGATCTAGATATTTTTTTAGCTCGTCAACTTCGGCGCTAGCAACAGAATACGCATTGTCAGCCTCCCATAGAGAGAAGTCCAAAAACGTATCTACCACCTCTGTAGTTTCTTAAGAAAAAAATATTCATTAATAATATTAAGATATATATTTACATTATTATTTTTTAATAAATAATTTTTTACTACTCTATCGGTTGAGCACGAGTTAGATGGTGAGTTGTTTAAAGACTTTTGCTCAATCACATCTCTGTTGATTTTCTTTGCATTAATCAGCGTGTTGATATGTTAACACAAATCTTTATAATGTTCCCGGGATAACATTTTCATATCCCGAAATTTTGGGCACAAAAACGTCGAAATTTGGTGGAATAAATCTATTTTAAATTTATCCACCAATATTTCCCGGCATCTTAATGAAAGCTGGTTTAGCTGATAGTTTAAGCTAGGATTAGCTAAAAAACTCAATATTTTATGATAACATAAAATAACTTTGTGAATAGTAGGTTTTAAATCACTCTCAAGTTCATCACTCGCAATTTTAAAAGGCGTCAGAAACTTGATCAGATCCCTCATCATTTCAAAATCAATATTTTCAAGTCTAATCGACTCTCCTCTGGAATTGAGGATTTCCAATATGTCATTAAATTGATTAAAGATCGATTCAATCATATTCAACCTACTATTACACCTAGTCTCAACACATATGTGGAGAGTTTTATCGAGGCGATTAACTAATCTAAAATGTAATGATATATTTTAATAAAAAGTTAATTTAACATACCCACTGTTTCATATACGTTACTAAACTTTTACAGTCATTAAAACATTGATTTATCTCCGAACAAGATTCAATATTTTTGTTATCAAAAGTATTTCTCAATACTGTATTTAATAGATGAGAAGCACAATTTAAACGCTTATGATTTTCAAAAGCTTTAATCATATTAGCTCCTTGGTCGGTAATAATTGGAATTTCCGATAAATAGGCCCTGCTGTATCCTGATACAAAGAATACATGGATTTTTATAAATATTTTTAATGAAATCATTACCTAACAAGGTGAAATTTCTAATAATTTCCTTTTTGATATTTTCCCCTGTCTTTTTTTCCTCTTCAAATTTGCATGTAAACAATACAATTTTATTTAATTTCCAGGAATCATTTATAAAATGAATTGTTAGAGTTACATATGATATTTTTTTATAATCATCAGTCCAAAGGTCTGTGGTGGCTATAAAAAATTATTAATAATTTGACCATATTTTCATAAATTTGTTACCAGCACATCGACCCTTTTTCATATATGAGTTTAATATAGGAAATAATTTATTGTGAATACCATCAGCAGTATCTATTAAATTTCTAGAAATTGTCGTAGGATTTGGAATGATGCTTTTAACATCAATATTTCCATATATTGAACCAATTTTGGCAAAATATTGGCAACAATCAACAAAGCCTTCCCTATGAATTGTATCAAATGATCTCAAATCACGTCCACAAAACATAATAAGCACCTTTGTGCACTCTTTTTTCAATTTTGTACAACTTTTAAGTTTTTTCGGATCAGTACCAAAAAGACTATCAATTGTTAATTGTGTCTTTTTACTCTCTGTTGTTGTACTTGTATTTGTATATACACATTTATGTCTTTTAAGTTGATTTGTGCCTAAAATAATTTAATAAGATCATATTTTATGTATAAATATCTAACCTGTTGTTATTGAATTATATACGTAAATAAATTTGCATATAATACAAATGACATAATTAAGCTTTTCTTTATTTTCATCATATTCAGGTCGGGTCGGATCGGGCTATGGACAGCCCGTGCAGTTCTCTAATGGGGACATTATATTGCAACATTCTTCTAAATATTGAATTTCAATATCTCTTAATTAGGAAGTTCGCCTTTAAATTTTAATAAACTACTAAGACTATCAAAGATACTATTCCTTCTTGTGCAGCAAGGTGTGACTAATTGTTTTCCTAAAACTGCTTTGATAAGTTCTGCAGTTTAAGGCCTATTACTAGCATTCCATAGCTTAGTACATTTGGCTATTGCGGGATGATGAATTTTAGAAATGTTAGGAGAATCCTTAATAGCTTTCTCGACATCTGTTGTATCGTATGGCATAGACAACGAATGTGGGAATATGATATGATTATAAATGTGATTTATTATATAATTATATATTATACTTGCTTGACAAAATTTGATGACGAGTCCGCAGAACCACTTATAGATTTGTGGCATTCTTTAATTCTGCAGTAATTTTATTATGATCATGTTGAAGTACCTGAAAAAATTTCCCATTTAAAATACTTAATTTAAATTTATAGTTATATTTTTTGGTTGGAGAATCATCTGAAGATGAATATAACCATATTATTCTATTTTCTTCTTCCATTATTTGAAAATAGACGGATATAAAACGTTTCAAATAAAATTTGGTAGTTCTAATTGTTAGCAAATTGCTATATGACGACCAACGTCATATATCATAAATTATCTTAAAATATCTAAATTTTGATTAAATTTTTCATTTAATATTTAAAACAATATCATTTTAAATTTTAATACTATTTAAATTAACTAATATAAATTTTTTTTAAAGTATCTGTATCTTTTTGAATACAAAGTTGGTTAAGATACAAACACTTTTAAATAATATGTATCTTAGATATGGGATACAAGATACTTTCCAAAATTTAAAAAACAAATATCCGCGATACTGCCCAACCCTAATTACTTTGTATAAAAATAGAAATATTTGAGTAATTTCGATTTTTGGTTGTATTTTTTTTTTTTTTAATTTTCATCATAGTGTCACTTTTTGTTTTAATCTTATCTATAATATATATAAAGGCCGTGTCACAATAAATTTAGTCAATAGTATATTTTAAAAAATATTCGATGCAAATGTTAAGATTTTTAATGATGATCTTATATAATACCCAAGATACCTCACCATAAGATGTTAAAATATTGATAATTTATGATACATATGATTTTATTTAAATAAATATTTCACATTATGCACTCAAGGTCAAGATGCCTCCGATTTAGATAAATTATCAATAAATGAAAATCCATCAAATTAAAAAATATAGCCTAGCCATATCATCAGAGAGTTAATATTTAGATTTTCACAATATCAATGTTTAAATTATCAAATATATTTTCTTACAATAAAGATCTTATTGAAGAATGGATCTATGTCATGAAAAGATGCAGATTTAATTAGAACTCTGGAGAACATTTACCAAGGAGTGCTTTGTGCCTTCCATTATTAAAAATTTTTACAGGAAGGATTCAATCCCACAATCTTTTAAATATTTGTTATACAATTATATATCTTTTAATTAGGTAATTTTTATGTATAAATAAATATTTGCATTTATATGATCACTAGCTGATCGATCAAGTTTTACAAAGAATTAGAATTTTCTCCTTAATTTGATGATGGATGTTATGAATTATTACTTTTATAAAATATTATAGGTCTGTAATTTTGCAACTTGGTATATCAATGGAATTGTTATCATGGAAGCAAATTTTGGTTTTGTTATTAAATACATCTCAATTGCTTTTAGTGTAGCTGATATTTTTAAAATTTTGTCATTTATTACCATATTAGATATAATATATGATATTCCATGTTATGCATTCAACTTCCAACTGAATGCCTCCCTTATCTTTGGCCTTTCTACATGCATTCCATAGTTTTATATATTTTCTCATCACTTCATAATTGTTGAATGTATATTATTCATATAACTTATCATAACATTTTTAATTAAATGTAAAACCTTTTTGCTTTACTTATACATAATTTGACTATGATTGAACTTAACCTCCTATTATTTGTTAATTTAAAATATCTTTTTATTTTTTCTATATATAAAAATGTCTCAAATTTAATTTTATATTTCATACCTAAGTAATAAATCATTAGGGGGTTTGTTAATTAAAATAAGGATGATTGATTTTTATAAATGCCAAAAATAAACGCACATATTAGACAGATTTAATTCTTATAAACCCTTTACATCGGACCTATTTTTCTGGATCAAAGGAAAAAATAAATTATTATAGGTTTTTCTGGGCTTGGGAAATATTTTTCACAATTAATATGGGCTTGGACCTGGCTTGGGAAAAATTTTTCAAAATTATTAAGGACTTAGATGCTTGAAATTTTTTTAATTTTAAACATGGGCTAGACATTGGTCTGAAATTTTTTTTTGAAGACATGGCCAGGCCTGATCAAAAAACCAAGGCCCATACAACTTTCATGTTCTGATTGTACTTTTAAATGCATTATGACTTTTTATATATTTTATTTCAGTTATCAACTACCAAAATTATGGTCTTTGGCGGGTTTGTGAAAATTTTTCCAAGTGCGTGGACCTAGCATGGGAATTTTTTTAATATTAGATATTAGGTATGGATGTAATATTTAATACATAATATTTATATGGCTCCTAGGTAAAAGATAATTTAAATATTATTTTACTTAAAAAATAGTATTCACTCTTAGTCTTGATAGATTGGCCTTGGTCTGAAGTAAGGGTGAGCGGAAGAAAAAACAATAGATGTGGCTTTAAGAGATTTTCATATTTCCAGGCTTGGGAAAAATTTTGAAAACTATTGGTTGGCTAGGTTTGAAAATTTTTTATAAAATTATTATGAGTTGGGCTGGGCTTGTAAAATATTTTTATAAATTATAATGGGCTGGGCTTGTAAAATATTTTTATAAATTATAATGGGCTGGGCTTGGTGAAAATTGTTCAAAATTATCATCAGTTTGGACGCTTAGAAATATTTTTTTATTAACTATGGGTCAGACATAGGCCTAAAGCAAATATTTTTGCAGGCCTGGACTCGGTCTGATCAAAAACCAAGGCCCATGAAAATCTGATTTTGATTGCATTTTTAAATTAATTATGATTTTTTAAATATTTTATTTCAGTTCTCAACTACCAAAATTATTATGATCTTTCATTGGGCTTGGGAAGAATTTTTTAAAAATTATTATGGCTTTGTACCTTCCTTGGGAATTTTAATATTAAATATTAAGCATAGGTGATCAGTAATATTTAACTAAATATTGATATTATCAAGTAAAAGCTACACTTAGTTTTAATGGATTGAACCTGGCCTGAAGGGGGAAGGATAAAAAGAATAAAAATTGGATATTATTTTTAAATAACAAGTAACAATCATAAAAGTAAGGAGAAAATTCTCATTCTCCGTCAT
The DNA here is from genome assembly GCF_954871325.1 of Gordionus sp. m RMFG-2023. Lineage (NCBI taxonomy): Eukaryota > Metazoa > Nematomorpha > Gordioida > Chordodea > Parachordodidae > Gordionus > Gordionus sp. m RMFG-2023. The sequence goes on from NC_088777.1 coordinate 10,105,149, forward strand.
TTTTGACGGTTTATCTTATATTTATAAAAATAATATCGTAAAAATATTTTAGTGGTCGAAATATTTCATGTAATTTAAAAAATAATTCTAAACAATATAAATGTTGAGATAGTTTCTTTAAAAAGATCAGGGGCGGACTGGCCATAAAACCAAGTGGACATTTTGCCCACGAGGCCGCGAGAAAATGCCACATTTTGGCCGATTAGAAGATAAAAAATGGTAAAAAATATATAATAGATATTTATTTTTTTTTAATATAAAAAGTTATTACTTTTCTCTTATCATATTCATGTATTTTATATATTAAGACACCTTTAATTGTATTTCGTTTTTCACCATGTAGAATATCATATCAACACATCTTGAGGTATGTATGAGGCATAACGTTTAGATATTTAATTTATGGTTTTTTTTATCAAAATAAAATGCGTTTTTTAAATGAAAGTTTTAATATTTGATTAATTTATTCTAGCTTTTATTTTATAATTCATTATAAAAATAAATTGGTTTTAAATTAATAAATGAAAAGAATTGACAGATTAAGCAATAATACCCATATAACAAAACAAATATTTTAGATAATACATTTTTTTAGGTAAACAAAACTTATCCTACATAGGATTAGACCACAGTGAAAGCAATTTTGAAAAATGAAATTAAATCATGGAAATTTTTGTGGGATTATTTGGATTTATATCAAAAAATGATAAAAACACTCAAAGTCCAAGATATAATTAATGATAAATCGTTTGAGGCCAATACATTATATCCTTTATTGAGTATTTGCTCAAATTTAGAATGTTTAGACTCCAACTCTTTGGATAATTTTGAAATAAGTGGGCAGATTTTATTATGTCCATTTAGATTTCTAATCAGTTTGCAAAATACGATGCTAATTCTTCTATATCGATCATTCCCTTCACATTCATTCAAAATATCGCTATGGATCAGATTCCTGATAGCTTCCCGATAGCATCTGTGTGCAAAATCAAATGCTAAAAAATGGAATAAGTAAAACAAGAAAGATGTATAGTGATAAATACAAACAGAACACCGGCAAATCCGTATACTGCTGAAGTATATTGCTCTATAATTGATTAAATTATAATTTGTTTCAACAGTTTTGGCGAACAAAGATTTATAAATAGTGTGCAATCTTTGTGTAGAAGCATAAATGTTAAAGGTATTTATGAAATGAAGAAATTTTCGCAATTGAAAGATGTATTTAGTAAAAAAAATTACATCTTTATTTGTCTTCCTTTGCCCATATTCACAAAGATTTTATATTGGATTAAATGAAAATATTAGCAATTATGTTAAAAAAAATTTAGAGATAGTAATCATGAATACGAACTCTCTATCTTTTGAGGGACCTGTGATGACTTTTTGCATTAAAAATGTTGATGGGGAAAGTGTGGGTTGTGTATTTGCCAACATCCTTGTATGGTAAACCGTGGTTAAGCAAGGATTTATCATTGGAGGCCTCCTCCAAACTCCCATATGTCCGGGTGTCCTGCATATTGATACATTGAAATTTCCCTTGGTAAAATATATAATGTATTTATCATCTTCATTATACTTGGCTGCAGAAGGGTGGTGGGGGGTTATTAAAAAATTTTGAAGCTCCACCCCTCCAAAATTAATTTTCTCGATTAGGTGTTTTTAATTTCTCGGTTATTTTTATTTTGCTTTTTATATTATGGAAAATCTTTATATTAACTCCGTTAAAATTAGCTAATTGAAAGCACTAATTCTAAAATCTATGCCAAGTCTCGTGCTTTTTTCCAAGTTCGAAAGACAAGCCCTGGGTTTCAAATGGAAAAATAATTGCCCTTTAAATTGTGGATAGCAAGGTAGACATTTTTTGAATCTCCTTCAAAGACCAGGAGATCAAATTACATTTTATCTCGTAATTACTTCCTAGACTTAGGATTTGTCATATTTGTGATTATTTCATTTTTATAGACATTATTTTAAATAACTTATTTTTTTCTTACCTAAATGGTTATTATATTTATATATAGTCTCACCTGTGCTGTGAAGGATTAATTAAACCGATGAAATTCATTTTAATAAGAAATATGGGTTCAGAATTTCTTTATATAACTTCTTATATTCACTTGGTAATTTTCTCGTAATCAATTTTAAGTATGCATTTTTACCCTGATTATTTCCCTTTTGAAGGTTAAAGATATCACCTAAAAAGATAACTTGAAAAGAATAGTTAACATTGTCGCTTAAATCAATAGTGGGCCACCGTTTAAACAAACCAAGTAATGGCGTCTAAAAATGTGCAATCAACCTACTAAATAACACGATGTTTAGAAACAATACAGAAAATTTTGTTCCATTTTCTACCTGAATTTATTCACCCATTTTTTTCACAAAATATAAATGAATATATTAATTCTTGAACATTTTTATTTCTATATTTTGACTATTCAAAATTATTTATCTAATATAATCTTGTATTTTAAATACACCTTTTTTTATTGAAAAAGAATATAGTATTTATTTCTTTAAAAAAAATTTTTTTACTAAAATATCTAGGCTCTTAGATAAAAAAAAATTTCTCAACCCTAGAGAAGAGCACCTTAAAATAGTATATATTTTTAAGTTTTAAAAATCTAAATGAAACTTTATTAAATTTTTTTATAATATCTCTATATATAATTGAAAAAAAAATTTTTTTTTTTGGTCATAATTGTTATATAATTTTAAAAGTATATATAATATAATATATATAATATCTTTATCTTAAAAATATTACAATATTTTTGATTTAATTGGATAAATGTACAATATAAATTTACATGAACCCTGAATTATTGTGTTTAAGTAATATAATGGTATTTACGATGGTAAGCTAAAAGCGAGAGAATATTAATATTTTAAAAATACTAATAAATTGTTATAACTAGATTGGTCTTAAATTTTGGGCTAAAAAAATGTAGGTGCCTCGACAAGCTTATATATTGAGAAAAAATTAAGGGCCAAAATAAAAAATATGTTTTTATCCCCAAATTATCTTACAATACTTTAAAAAAAATTAATAATGTAACGTGACTATAAGGTTTTAATTCGCAAAACAGGTATACACGAATATAATTCACATAAAAAATATATAATGACTACTTATAACAAATATTATAATTTAAATAAATAACATGTAAAGTTTTGCACTGATTTGGAATTTTTAAAAAAAATTTAATATGGCAACTGAGATTCCTATAAATTAATAACTAGTGTAGGCCAAAACGCTTTATATTTAATCACTGGATAGGATATATATAAATATTTCATCGGAACGACATTTATTTATAAGCTTATAGCTTGTAACTTTCACATTTTTTTTAGTAATCAATATGTTGTGAAACTAAAACCGTGTTCTACACACCGGGCAGTCCAACTTCTTATATAGCCATTTGCGTAAACAATCCACGTGATAGGCATGCCCGCAAGAAGTAGTCAACACTTTAACATATGACGAATGGCCCAATTTGCCTCGGCATACGGGACAGAGTTCCACTGGATCATATAGACCGGTTTTAGAAATCAGCCCGTCTAAAATATCAGGAGCCCGCCAACGTCGAACGAGTGTCGAAAGGCCTCGCTCACCCTTTAACCAGCAGTTAAAGTAGAAATTGAGGAGGGTGGTAGCCGCTCTGACACATGAACTCCCTCCTGAATCGATTTCAAAAATCAGGATCCAGAGAGAATTGAGGGTGAGTACAAGGGCACAACATGTTTCAAGACAGTCTCCGAACGCTGTGGCGTACCAAATGTACGTTTCCGTGGAGCAGGAAAGATCGTTCGAAGCTACGTCCGAGGAATCGGAAGGGTCAGAGGATGTGGGAATGGAAGAGGGGACAGGATATGGGTTACGATTTAATTCGAGATATGGTTTCTGTTTGTCGAGATTTGTAGAATTTATAAAATCCAAGGGAGTAAGGAATCCCCGAGAAGGTTCCGAATCCTGAACACTGATCAAAGGAACTTTAGCGAAAGATGTATGATCTAGCATTTTAAAATTGCTCAACTCAAAGTAAGGGGTTGTTTTGGTCGTTCGCTTAAAATTCGATGACTCCTTACTACTTCTCCGGGCAGTGTAATCAGAGTCCTCCTCTGTTTCTGTAGAGAGTGGTCTACTTAAGGCACCTCTGTTGATTGTAAAGAGTATAAGAGTCAGGATGGTTTTGACGCATAGTTCCAGGCAAAGCACCGTAACGGACACTAGCCAAGTGTTCAAGACTTTAGATGTAGGAGGGAAATAAAAAATAAGAGAGGAATCGTCCAAGGTAGGTATCTCTCGGTTCTGTTGTCTTAATATAGAGTGATGCGTTCGCAAAAAATGGCACGCTATCCAAGCTGGGATGGCAAAAAGTAGGGTGAGCATCGTGAATAAGGTGGCAAAAGGTGGTAATAATGGTGAGCTAAAAAGGGTTAAAGGTTTACTCGCCCATTTTAAAAATGAAAAAGGAGTGGAATTAACCTTAAAGCCAAGAATAGCGATACCCAAAGATATTAAGGGTGCCGATATGTATTTACAAATTCTCTCAAAAAAATGAGAGGGTGCCATAGGAGGAAACCCGAGCGATAGGGTGGCGAGTCGAGTAGCCAACATATCCTGAACGTGATGTAAACAGGCTAGGACTACCAAAACAGCGTTACGAATCAAGCGATCTAGTTTGACATGGTCTGGAAGGGATGCCGAGGTGAGACCAGTTTGAGCAGCCGTGACCAAAAAAACTAGTGCAGCCGTTCGGGCTAAGTTGGTGGATGATAATTGATCATCGGCTAAAATATCACGCTCGATAGGGATTACTTTGCAACGATCCGGGATTTGGTTGAAAAAGCTATCGTGGTAGTTATTTACAAATCTATCATCTATGATTTCGATAGATGGATGTTTTGGAGAGGGGGGAGATGGATAGAACGTAGTACTAAAACTACTACTTTTTTGGAGGGATAGGTCGGAAGGGTAAATATTATGACTAGGCAGTTGACTATCTATTTGGGTGCATCGGCACTCACCTTTCTGATCAATTTGGTTTACATTTATCATATCGTGGCTGAGGTTAAATTTATTTTCGAATTTGTCATCAATGCTAGTATTAGGAAAGTTATCAATGATCATTTTATTGGAAAAGCAGGTATTCTTGTAATCGATAGAAGAAATGAGGTAGTCTTCCGTACAAAGTTTTCCGCCGCAATCGCCCATAACATCTTTATTTATAGTATCATCTATTTTTGTGTAATAAAATTTACCGTTATCCTCCTCAACAACCGCTTGAATATATCCATCCGCGTCGTCTTTCACTCTTTCCTTACAATTATATTCATTTTTATTATCAGGACCCTTGATATTAAAAGACAAATACGCGATTTTCAAAGCGATCCCTACACCTTCTACAATGTAATGAAGTATGGCGGCAGAACTGGCAACGGCTAAAAATGAATCGCAGCAAGATCTTAGTAACCATGTTCTTATAAGACCGAAGCTTAGAGGATCAGGGCCGTGCATCCAAAAAAGAATGGTGATCGTGCGAAAGATCCAATACGTCCCAAGCAAGGCTCGAACTCTCAACCTCATCCATTCGGTTTCGATAAAGGGAGCTGGGCCGGTTAGATGGGACAGGGCCCTGGCTTCTGACAGGTAAGCGAGGGCATAGTCGACAGCAGGAGGCAGTAGACCGAGGCACAGGGTGTTGGCCGAACGGAAAATGGTGCGCATCAGGTGGTAAGTCGAAGCCAATGAGTAAAGGAAAGGCAAAGGAACGCCGAAAATTATGGCTAGTGAGGGCAGGAGAACGAGAAACGCCGGGTTGGATGCTAGAAAGAAAAAACAAAAGAGGGGAAATCGGGAGAATAGATGCAATATGGAGGATGATTTTCTGAGGCAGGAAGAAGGCATCAGCAAAGAAGGAATAAGAGAAGGAGACGGATTGTAAATAGTGCGATCGATACTAGAAGCCATTGAATGAGCTAGTAAGAAGTCCATCATCAATGAGAGAGCTAAAGATATGCTTACTGATAAAATAATATCATATATGAAACTGAATGTGATATATAATACACCATTATATTTTATAATAATTAATAATCAGGATGTATTTTAAATCAATAATTTTATTTAAAGAAAATAAAAAAATCCGGTTTTTAAATTTAAATCAGACTTTTTATTATGATTGAATATTATCTTACAACCAATGATTATTAATAAAAATATACCATATAACAATATATTTATGGATCTTTTATGATTAAATATTTGATACGAGTAAAAGTTTAAATTTTAATATTAAAAAGTGATTTTTTATAAGAGTTTATATACTAAAAAAATCCAATTTTAATAAAATTTAACAATTAATCACAAACTTATGCAAAATATAATAAAATCAAAAAAAATCATAATGATTCAAATCACAAGCAGAAAGAGAAAATTGATTTAAATTAAGTAATTTTTATTCGAAAAAATTATTACCATTTATCATTATTTACAGGGTTTCCCATTCAAAAAAGGAAAAGTGTCAATCATAAAAGGAAAAATCTCGATCAAAAAAAGGAAAAGTGTCAATCAAAGAAGAAAAAGGCCCAATCAAAAAGGAAATTCCCAAAAGGAAAGGAAAAGTGTCACTCAAAAAAGGAAAATCGTTATTTATTTAAATATTCTAAAAAAAAATTTATAATTTTATTTTGCCTTTTTAAAAATAATTTATTTATTTTCCCTGTAATTTTTCTTCACTTCTTTATTTTTATGTTATTTTTAACATTTTTTTTCCTATTATGATCCTACAACAATTTTTTGATTTATTATATTTTCTCCTTATATTTTTGTTTTTTAAATTTCACTTTTTTATTTCTCTTTGGCAATCAAATTTTTTTATTAATATTTTTGGCTCTAATAATTGCCGTGTTAAAAAAGGAAAGTATTATGAATATAGCATCATGTTTAAAATAATCTATAAAAATGTGACAAATATAAAATACTCCCGTCTCAAAAAATGGAATTAAATATAATGTATCCAATGGAGGCTCGAATGCAAGAAATTATATCAGAAACAGGATTGCAGGGATCCAAACTAAAACGAATATCGGTTCGGTTCAGATAAAAATAACGGTTCAAGATTCAGGTTCGGTTCGCAAAAAATAAAAATATAGGTTCGGTTCGAACCTCTAAAAACCGATTTGAACACTTTTGTATTCATCAAACCTACATTAGGATTATGTATAAGGAAATTTTAACCTTCATTTTTATTAATTGCACATTTAAAAATAATATTTAATTTATAAATATAACAAATAAATATATCAATGATTAATTTTAATATGAACAATTACTTAAATTTTTGTTATTAAGCCGCACAATTAATATATTTTTAAAATTCGTCTCACCCAAATTACATCTATAAGGAAATAATATAAATTTAATTGTTGAAAAACATCTTTCCACACTTGTGTCATTTATAATATTATATGTAAATAATTTATATAATATGTAAATAATTTATATATTAGATTTAATTTTTTTCTAGATATTATAATTTATAAGCTTAAAATATTAAAAAATGTTGTAAAATGGCAATATACTAAAGTTTATAAAAATTATGACTGACGTTTATCAATCAAATGTGATTGATAATAATTTTTAAAACAATTTGAATATAATTAAAATTTTTGCAATAACTAACACATTATTTTATAAGCATAAAATTATGAGACTCGAACCGGTTCAGAGGCATTTTAGAGGTTCGGTTCAGGTTTGGTTTGGATCCCTGCAGGATTGTATAAATCTGAATTGAATTTTACCCTAAAAAAGTTATGTGAATGATTAAAAAGGTATGATGATGTAGAAATATCAAAAAATATGTTATCAAAGTTACTATCTGGATTTAGGTATATAGCTTCAAAAGGGTATCACTATGTTCAGTAAAGAAAATACAGAATCAAATATCGTGATTAGCAAAGAATAAGCAAATTGATTTGTGGATGTAGCCTACATGAAAGAAAAATTTATCGATATATCAATGAGACGGTTATATGATAACAAGGAACAAAGACAATGAATTATACTATCATTGTTGCTCTCACGCTTGCGGGAAAATTCAGATTGGAATTTCTTGATGGCGGTTGTAACGCTATACACTTTAGCCACGTTGTAAATGAAATATAAAATTATTTTGAAGAAAGTAATATAATGAATCTTAAATAATAGAATCGATAAAAAGGAGAGGGAATGCAATAAAATATTTACCAACATATAGCTTTTATCTTATTCCCATTGAAAATGTATTTTTTCAATAGATTTTGTCAGAAATTAAAATCCTAATAACGAGGAGGAATTAATTTGTTTCATAGAGTATGAAGTGAGGAATATTTGATGAGAATGCAAAGAATTATTTTGAAAATATGGAAACCTATATTCCAAAATTTAGAAGAGAAGAGAGAAAATTATTAATGATTAATATAATTTTTTGCTTCTTACTATATATATATATATATATATATACGTTGTAACGTAAAGATATAATTTGATATGCAAAAAGATATTAATAAAAATAAATTTGATTGCCAAAGAGAAATTAAGTGAAATTCAAAAAATAAAAATATAAGGAGAAAAAAAATCAAAAAATTGTTATATTGGGTGAAAAAAAAGGAGTAAAATTGTTAAAAATGACATAAAAATAAAGATGCGAAGAAAAATTTAAGGATAAAAATTAACATCAAAAATGAGAAGAAAAATAATTGAGAAAAGATAAGAAAAATAAAGATTAAAAATGACTTAAAGAGATTGCAAAAAGTTAGAAATGTAATATGTAGAAAAAATTAAAAATGTAAGATGTAGGGATGTAACCGACGATATTTCACCTATTATAAAATATCGGTTATCGGCCAATATTATAAAATTTGCCGATCCAATCCGATATAAAATGGCGTCCTTAACAAAAATAAAATGTTATAAATTTTTTAAAAAAGGTTATATCTAAAATCATTTATTTTTATAAATAAAATCGAAATCCATATTTTTTTAATAATAATAATTAATAAATAAAAATTCTGCCATATTGTTATTTTTTTGCGCATTCTATTTATAAAAGTGTGCGATAATTTATTCAGAATCTGTTTTTAGTGAAACTGGTGATATTGACAGTTACCATCGCCGCAGGCTGATTTCTGATAAATTAGAAATTTTGATATTTCTAAAAAGAAATCTTCGATATATTAATGTTAAATATTATTTTAAATATTTATTTAAATTTCTTAATATATTTGTTTATTACTTATTATTAGTGCTGTGAAGTAACGTCAAAAGGTAACGTCGTTACTAGACGTTACTTTTTTGAAGGAAAAGCGCTTTTTTTGAGTAACGGTAACGCAAAACGTTACTTTATATTTTTTCTTAAAAATATCAATAAAAAGAAAAACATATTTTATTGTATTACAAAACTACTTTTATTTATTTTTTAATTCTTAATATTAATAATTTAAGCCGAGTTTTAATTCATATCAACCACTTCCAACATTTTTTTTAAAATTCTCATTGTTAAATTATCAGTCGAAATTAATATTCTATCAAAATTCAAAGTAAATATAATGATATTATTAATTAACTTATAATTTATTTTAAAAGAATATTATGTCCATAGTACTTACTTCTTCAGATGAAGAAGATTTAACCCTTCCCTGGCCCCGATTTGAATTATATTATAAACCAATTAAGAAAATTAATGGTTACCAAGTTTACACTTTGTAAATGTAAATTATGTCCCAACGCAAATATTTCAACGTCAATGTCAAGTAGCTCAAACTTAAAAAAACATTTGAAGGTAAAGAATGAATTAATATATAATTATTTTAAGCATATAAAAACTTAAACATGAAATGATTTTAAAATAATTTATTTAAATTTCTTTATAGATTTTATTATTAAAATACTATATATATAGCATCTTATTATTTAACCATGTATTCGATAGCTACGGCTCTTTCAATTTTAGAGAGCGAAGAAAATATGCATTTGGGATATCTCACTCCCACTATAACCATTATAATATCAAAACTTAAAAAATTGGCTTATAATTTTAAGTTTTGTAAGCCGCTTATTGATTCAATCCTGGAAGCCATAGATGAAAGGTATACAGTTCAAATATTGCTTATAATTTATATTTTGACTATCATATAGATTCAAACACATCTATGATGATGAATATATACTATCGGCAATAATTCACCTATTATTTAAATTGGATTGGCCCTGGATAAAATTAGAGGTCAATAAAGGAAGAATACTGGGACTTATTTCCAGTTTGAGAAAAGATATTGTTAAAGAAAGACAGGCTTGGTTTCTTTATCCAACACACACACTAAAATATTTTCAAATTTCTTGATAGATCTCTGTGAAGATGATCTTTCAAGCTTTTTTTCAAAATAAAGATATTTCCTTAAATATTTTTAATAAATTCCCCGAATTGAATTTGTTAATTAAATATAACACCACTCTCCCATCTTCTGCGCCAATTGTACATGTGTTTACAACGGTGAAAGCTGTGTTGAGTACTAAGCGCTCATGTTTATCTGATCAAAATTTTGAAAATCAATTGTTAAAAATAAATAAAAAATTGTTACATAAAGATGTTATCTTATAATATATTATTTTTGAATTTTAATTATATTATAATTATATATGAAAATTTTATTATAAAAAGATCTTATCTAATATGTTCTTTTTGTATAATTTTATTTTATTATGTATTGTCGGAAAAAAATAAATATTTTTTTTATAACATTTAATTTTTTTAGGTAACGAGTAGCCCGTTACTTTTTTGGAAAGTCGGTAACGCGCGTTCTTTTTGTAAAATGGTAACGAGTAACGGTAACGCGTTCCATTTTTCAGATGTAACGAGTAACGGTAACGCGTTTCTTTTTCGTAGTAACGTTTACAACACTACTTATTATGTATATAAATTAATGTTCTTACTTATTATATAAAAGTGATTTATAATAAAAATATTTTATATACTTTTAGGCAATAGAATTGAATATAAACTATAACAGATCATTATAATATATTTAAGAGGGGGATATTTTTCACCAGATGTTAAAACAAAATAAAAGGATACTATTATATTTTTATTTTAATCATACTTAAACATTAATCTATGTTAAAAAAATTTTAAACAACTTTTTTAAAAAAAAAAACTTTTTAAAAAAAAACATATTTTTTCACATATCATTTACGTAATTTAATATTTTTGTATATTTAATTTAATATTAATTAATTTTTCAGTCTTATAATGTTTAATATAGACCACATTCTTTATAATACATCTCCTTTACTCTCAGGTACTTCTGTAAATTATTCTTTGCCAATCTCAGATGGGAATGATATGGAAAATTATCAATCACAGTCTAATATTTCTGCAAATAATAATTCTTTAGCAACTATTAATGAAAATATAAATCATTCTCAAATATCATCCATTCCTAAACCCAAAAGAACATACAATTGTTGGAACAAAGATAAAATTGAAATGGTAATGAAAATATTAGCAATGCCAGAGGAAGAACAGATGAAGGTTAAGGACATTGCTAAATTTGTTAATATGTCGAAGGCATCAATACATAAAATAAAACGGGATACATTCCCAGAAATTATTGGTGAGCCCCTAAAGGAATTCTCGCTTAAACAAAGGGGGAGAAAAATTAAAGACACAGCAAATATTGAAAGGCAAATTATGGATTTGCTAATCGACAATAATACCTTCACGGTGAAGGATATAATTGAGAATTTGCCCTCTGGTTCTCCAAAAAATAATGGAACTATAAGGAAATATATTAAAACACATCCGATGGTCCAAAAAAAGAGCTGGGAAAGAACCAGATCGCAGGAATACACCAGGAGCTATCAATATTCGACAGGTGTATTGCCGCAAATTGCTGAACATCTCCAGAGAAAGACTCTATTTTCTCGACGAAACAGGCATCAATTTTCATGTTGTACCTGTCTATGCTTGGGCACCACTCAACGTTAGACCATCAATAAAGGTGCCACCCTCAAAAGGGAAAAATGTAAGTGTACTTTGCACTATAGGAATTTGTGGAGTTATACATTATAAAATCATCGAAGGATCATATAATGGTATGTTATTCCGAAATTCATTAATGGATATTATTAGTATATTACCACCAGATGCCATATTAGTTATGGACAATGCGTCAATACATAAAAGTCATCTAATTGATGACTATAAAGAGAGAATTGAATATCTTCCCCCATACTCACCACAATTAAACCCAATTGAAAATTTTTTCGGGGTTTTCAAAAACAAGTACAGGTCATTAATTCCCAGACCAAGTACAAGGGAACATATAATAAATAATATTAATCAAATAATGAATCAATTTATTCCATATGATTTTACAAATTTCTATAATCATATGCAACATTATTTGGAGCTGTGGGCTATCGTGGACTACCTCTTGACTAAAGTAATCTAATTATATAATAAATTACGATTAACATTTTTTAATATTTATAGGTACTACTTAAGCAAGCAATTTATGACTATGAACTATCATTAAATATTTCATATTTTATTAATTAATATTCATGTATTAGTGTAATTACGAATATATTTCTTATTATATATAATTATATGTATTACATATACGAATTGAATAAAATATTAAATTAAAGTTATGTCTCAAATATGATAAAATAAAGTGTGAGAAAAAAACTATTTTCAGAAATAAAAGATTCTGACTAAGATCTTACAACTTAAATGAATAATTTATCATTATATATAAAATTATTCTACATAAAATATCGTTAACTAAGTAAAAGAAAATATGTGATGACAAAACTTTTTATATTTTTTTATAAAAATTTTTTTTTATGTAAGTGTGACATTTAAAAAAGTTGTTTAATATTTTTTTAACATAGATTAATGTTTAAGTATGATTAAAATAAAAATATAATAGTATCATTTTATTTTGTTTTAACATCTGGTAAAAAATATCCCCCCTCTCACTGTAAATGACATAAGTTATGGTATAATTAAATTATAGATGTTATACTAATAAAAAGTATATTACAAATTAAAACCAGTGGTATCTTTACAGAATACAAAATTAGATATATTGGATCAGTTATCGGCCGATATTAATTTAATATCTGGAATATCGGATCGGCCTCCAAAAGTGGTATCGGTACACCACTAGTAAGAAGTATTGACAAAAAATTTTTTTTAAACATTTTAAAAAATAACGATTTTCCTTTTTTTTGACACTTTTCCTTTTGTAATTGGACTATTTCCATTTTTTATTGGATCTTTTCTGTTTTTGTTTAACACTTCCCTTTTAGATCAGACTTTTTCTTAAACCTTTGGGACTATTCCTTTTTTGATAGAACCTTTTCCTTATATGATTGACCCTTTTTCTTATTTGATCGGGCCTTTCCTTTTATGATTGACTCTTTTCCTTTTTTGATTGGGAAATCCTTTATATTGAAATTTAAATCCATTTCCGACCATAATTGAAACATAAATATTATATATTTTAGTTGGCTTCTGCTCTATTAATAAGGATCCTAATGTTATTGATAGAAAGATAGTGATACCTGAAAAAAATATTGACAAAAATTTAATCCTTAAAAGATCTTAGAAATGTGTTAATCACAAAATCCTTAAAAATATTGCAAAAAGAAGTCATCGGATATATCAAATTGTGACAAACAAAGACTGACATTACGGTAGTAAAAATTAAATATCAAACATATAAGAAACGTTTATTAAAATAATGTTTTAGCCTTCCATATTAGATATTGTCTATAAACTTGAGTGACAGAGATCCTAAAAATAAATTTTGTTTGCAATAATACATATTGGTGTAGGTAACAGCTTCTGTAGAAATATTTTTAAAACTAATTTAGAAGCAAACTTGGACTAAAAAAAGCTGGAAAATTAGTGTTTTAAATATTTTAATGATAAAATCTTATATATATATAGATATATAATTTGTTATTTCTGAAATTTACAATTAAAAGGAAATACCAATTATAATATTTTTATAAATATAAGATCAAAATCAATAAAATTCCCAGATTAATGGGAATCCATCTAACCCTTTTTTTGAAAGAAAACATTGTTACATCACTACATAATTCCAAATTATTTAATTTTTCTCTCTTAAAAAATGTAAATTTTTTATTGGTGTTTATACTTTAATAAAAATCTGCAAGGCCTCCAAAAAAAAATTAATAATTAAAGTAAACTCTATAGATTGACCACTCAATGAGGATTCATTATGTAGTCAACAAGATTCTCTTATTTTTAAGATTATCATCTCCTTAGAAATCTGTCAATCCAACTTCCTAAGCATCCATTCCTCCCTTAGATGACTTCAAACTTTTTCTTCTTTTTATAAAAAAATACTTATTTAGTGTAATCTTTTTTAATAGTCCTCAACTTTTTTTTAGCCACATTTTAAATTTAGTCATTCTTTTTTAGAAATAATTTTTTTTATACAATGTTTTTTATATATAGCAAAGACCTTCAGAAATACCATTTGCATGTCCCGGCTCAAATTTTTTTTAAAAAAAAATTTTGGCCCAGGGTTTATATTTTCAGCTGGCCAAATTTTTTCAAAAATGTATTGCATTTATTTTTAATTTTTATTCTAATAATGGCAATTTAAAGTATTCAGCTTTAAAATATATGGCCTGGAATAGGTATTTTTTATGTTTTTAGGCCTGGACTAAGTATATTTTTAAAAAAATTAAAATATGGCATAGCCCATGTACCCGGACTGTCTTAGGGCCTAACCTGCAGGTCTCTGGTATATAGAATGTTTCTGCCATATTTTTATAGGATATGTAAATATCTATATTACAAGACTCTTTAAATTGAAATTTTTTTATTTAAAAAGAAGACTTTTAATACCTTAAGTAAGGTTGCAAAATCGCTCCATTTGAGCCCGATTTTTAAAAAACAAGCTCACTCAATATTTTAGTTAGAAAAATATTGCCTATAAGCTTCATGATTTTGCTAATAGATGTCCAAACCTTTATGTCATCTATGAGCAAAATGGTCAGGCATGCCTAATATTTTTTATGGATAAATAACAGAGTTAGCCCATTTTTAAAATAAGGTTCAATGAAGCATTTTGCATCACTTACTTCTAAGTAATAATTTTGATAATTATTGTGTTTAAAAAAATAGATATAAAACCTTTGATTTTACTTGATAAATTTTATTATATATTATTTTTAGGGGTAAAAAAAAATGGAGATTAATTGGAATTAAAGATTAAATTTTTTTGTTTAGAAGAAGAATCAAGCATTTCACAAATTTTGTAATCATAGATTATAGACTTGTCATACTAGGTATTTAGCTACTGTATAGGTATCCTACATTAGATTATTCCTTAAATGGGGATTTCAGCATTAGAATAATAAACAAGAAAATTACCAGCTGCAATCTCTATAAACACATGATTTTAAATGTTAAAATAAATTTGGGAAGTTTGGTCACCTTGCACTTTCAAGCACCTACATTTGCTCAATTCAATTTAGTCATTTTAATTTAGCACTCATTTTCTTGATTCATAGTTTATCAAAATAATAATTTTCTCAATTTGTAGTCTATTTACCTCAATTTAACATTAATTTAATTGATTAGTAGTTTAATCAACTTAGATTTAACATTAATTTGCTCAATTTGTAGTTTCATCAAATATTAATTTGCTTGATTTACAGTTTATTTATCTCAATCTAAGATTAATTTGCTCAATTCATAGTTTACTAATCTAAATTTGCTTAATTCAGTTTAGTCTTCTCAATTTGCAATTTACCTAACAATTAATAGTTTTTGTAGATTCATAGTTTAGTTCTTTCTAATTATTTAGAGCATAGTAAATAAAAATTTTCTATAATAGCTTTAAACACTAAAATTTTTTTTTATTTAAAAACTTATGAAGGTTAATCATATTAATATTGGCCAATATTGAAATGGACTATACCATGAACATTGGCTAAATATTAAGTACCAGTGCATGTATGAAATAAAACTTATCAATTAAAAAGGTTATAAAATTTACCAAAGGATAAATTGCCAATTATTTTCATATCCACCATTTTTGTTGAATTTGGTGAGAATTTCTTGATAAATTGAATATATTTATCACTCTTGAGATAAGAGTAATTGAAGAACTTATTAGATTCTTGTGGATTAACTAAGCCATTTGACATAAAAGCACATATAATTAAATGATCACATATAACATATGATGTTATGACTAAAGCTAAACATAACATTTGAATATACAATTTCTTTAATTTGGTCTGAGGGATTAAGATAAGAATCACACACAGGAGTATCCCTACAAATGTTAATAAAATAATTAATTGTATTTATATTGACAAAATTTTCTTCAGAAATGATTAATTATATTAAATTATGCAATGTAAAAATATAATAAATATATTTTAATAAATTACCTAAAGGCTTGGCCAATTCATAAGTTATATTAAGAATTTTGTATAATATTTGAACTTTTTGATCATTGAGGATAGCTTTGTATATATTTACTAATATTTCAGCACAAAAATCGATTGGAGATGACGCTCGTATATTCATCAATATTAGATCTAACATACATAGGGCTGGAAGATGCCAAGCCATTGAAAATTGGCGATTTTCTCCCATTTGATATAACTTTATTACATTAAAGTTTAGATCAGCAGGCAAGTGGCGTCAGCCAAAATAAGCAAATTTAAAAGGATATTCGAACTATTAACTTTAAAGAGTTAGGTATAAATAGGTTGAGTTTAACAAAAATTATTCAATATAAATTTTTAATATTAGAAGAATTTCATCATCGAATATATTTTTACATATAGTTAAACAAAAATTATGATTATGTTATATTTAAATTATATAACAGACAAAAAAATATAAAGCGTTTGATAGAGTTGTTAAAAAGCTCAATTTGGGTCGATTTTAAGAATGAGCCTAAATAATATTATAAACCTAAACATTTTCTCATAGGTACCAGAAAGGTTTCGACATCTTTGCCAAATCTTGAGGTTATCTATTATTTTGGCTAAACTCTCAATCAGGGCGTTTTCAAAAATCCACCCAAATCAGGCTTTTTAAAAACACAAGCATGCATCGTTAGCTAAGTGCTTTAAAAGCTAAAGATTTTTCAAAATAAAATAATTTTGAAAAATATATTAGCACCATTTTTAACTAGCACTTTTATGGCATTAAATATTTTTGTTTCCATTATACCTTTCCATTTGCAGCAAAAAATGAAATAGTTAAAAATCATAACAATATCCATACATTTTTGGGCTAGTTTTTGAACATACAACAAGTTGTGCTTATTTCTATTTTCATTTTTAAATTATGCCCAGTTTAATTCTCCATTTTTTTTGTTATTAAATGTAAAAACAAAAGGAAAACGAGATGAGTCAAATCTTCTAAAAATTTTAATAAGAAAATCTAAAAGCTTTTAGAATGGTTATTAGGGATTTATTTATTGGTTAACAGATTAAAGCATTTAATTTAGATTCTACATTTGTGTTGGCTATTATTTTGACCATTGAATGTGTTTATGTTAATATGCAGATATATTTTTATTATGCATTAAAGGTTATAATCATGTTTATTGTTATTTTACTTATCGATAAATTTTTATTCTGTCTTAAAGGTTATATTGGTAGTGTGCCGTAGGAATTTAATAACACAACTAATTCTAATAACTCAAAGGTCAAGTAATTTTATTAGAAAATAAAATAAAGTAAATAAATAATGATCATGTAATTAATTATAATAATTTTACATTACAATAATAAAATGGAAGATAAAATAATGAATTCATATATACATTACAATTCGCTCCCCTTTTATAAGGAAGCTCTAATTGTAAAAAAATAATATAAAAAATAACAAGTTATAACTATATTTCTTTAAAATTATAAATCCCGAAATCATAATTATAATTAAAAATATAACTATATTAAATAAAAATAACTTGCAAGTCTCAATACATAGTGATTATCAATGATATATAACTATAGATTGGCGATTCATCATTGGTGATTATGCAAAAATTAAATTTTATAAATAAAAAATATAAAATTTAACAATTGCTACAAATGATTTTAAAAATATTATTCAATTGCAACAAACAGGTTATAATCAGGTTTTATTTATTTTTATTTTTTACTTTAATACTTTTGATCGTTTAAACAATTTTGTTAAACTGACGCGAAAAGGCGTTAATATGATATTGACTTATTTAACCTTAAGATACATTTTCACTTAAAAATTGTATTAAAGATTGAACGATTGAGTAACAATTATATATATATAAATAGAAAAAGAAAGTTGTAAAGGAGAGGATCAAAAATGTAAATTTGTATATCTCAAATTGAGAGTAAATAAATGTAATATAAGTTATTTTAAATTGTAATTGTTTATTTTTGTGAATAAAAGTATGACAAACCCGTTTATATTTATTAAGATGACAACCATTTCTACTGATTATAAATAATTATAGAAGATATAGATATATGAACGTAGACCCGACCGAAGGCCTAGCAAAGAAACCCGTTAAAGGGTGACATAGGGAGCGAAGCCTCCCCATAAATTAAATATAGATTAAATAAATCATAACTTAAAATAAATTAACATAATTTAAAACCCCCCTTTTGTAAAAAAAAACTTAAAAATAAAAAATGATTCCTTTGTTGAAATGGATAAATTATTCCATCTCCACTTTTTGTAATTTTATGGGAGAGCAATTGTAAATATTAAGTTTCTATTGTTCTCAATAGGATGTTTAACCTAACATTAGGTATAATTTAGCTTATTTAAAATATATTTATTGTAACAAAATTCAAACTAATCAAGATCTGAATTCCAATAATAAAATGGATGAAATAGAAATTTTTTTTTGGTAAGGTATATTTATTCATTATATACCCTTTGCCTTAAAGCGCTTCTGAGGAAAGCTTGCTTAGTAAAGACACATTCTTAATGAAAGATACAGTCCAAAATTATATTAATTTAGAAAAAAATATATTTTTAAAGGCTAATATAGAAAAAATATTCCAACATAATATAATAAAATTGAAGTTAAGCCATTGATCAAGTGTCAAGTTTAATACTGGGGAAGCCGTTATTTCTTTTATAAATATAACCATATAAAATATTTAAACTCTTTAAAATAACAGAATTTGTCATTGTTTTTGAATAAAATATTTAAGCACTGAATTATATAATTTATTGCTGGATGTATTTTATTTTTATGAATCAATGATAGATATTAAATAATCAATATAAACTCTTCTTGTTTCTTCAATAAGTTTATTCTTTAAGCTGGATGTATTTTATTTTTATGAAATCAATGATAGATATTAAATAATCAATATAAACTCTTCTTGTTTCTTCAATAAGTTTATTCTTTAAGATGAAAATATTCGCTCTGTACTTAAGGTTGACAGAGCCAACGGTCGGCGATTAAGAAAAAATATATGTATTATCTATAAAAGGATCAGGAACCTTTTTCAAAAAAAATTCAATACAGAATTTAAATCTTTTTTCATGAAAAGATCCTAAACATGATTTGTTCCTTTTAAGGATCGATTAATAAGCCTGTGTATTTCCTTTAATATTTAAGTGAACTTTAAACAGTTTTATTTAAAATAATGAAAAATTTTATACAATAAAAAATTAATATAAACAATATTAAATTCTAATTATATATCATAAATGAACGGTTCCCCTTTCGATTTTAATGTCCGAATAAGGTCTGCTTTGTTTGAGTTTAATATTCTTTCTTTTGGCCAATACTAAAATTCATTATTTAAAAATATATATATATAAATTTAAAAAAATTTCTACCTATCCATATCCCATTCGTTCTTACTTTCCTACCTACCTTCCTTCTTTCCACCTTATTTATATTAATATTTTTCTTAACCTCTTGAAAAAAAAACCACTTTGTTTTTGTTATAGTTAAAGATTAATAATTGTGCACTATCGTAGTTATTCAACAAATTCTGGGCTACGCTTTATTGGACCTGTTTTTAGCAAATTACAAAAATATTTATGGTGTTTTAAATTTTTAACTCAGACATGTATAAAGTACCTCATACACTGTGTATTTCCAACAATTTGACTGTTTGTGTTTTAGATTTAAATTTATAAGAAAAAAAATCCATACATTTATAAATTTTAAAATAATTCAAAAATTCAGGGCAAATCTTTATGAAATTCACGGGATGAAGTTCCGCCAAAATTGGATCTACAAAAACTAATTAAAAATGCTAGTTGCTAAATCTCATACGATATACACAAATATGAAATAATCTAATGTGGCATTTGTGGTTAAAATTTAACAATATTAAATTTTATTTTAAAATCATTATTAATAGGCGATTATTAAACAAATTAAATAAAAATGGAAGTGGAATCAATGCAATATTCCTATTTTATTTATTTTTTTAAATGGCTACACTTCCTGATACGGGTGGTATCTAAAAATTTTAATATATAGCGCTTGTTTCAAAAGATCATGCTCCAGGGCAGGGTTGCCATGTCTCCCCCCATCAGCGGGAGACTCCCGCCATTTTAGTTTGCACGCAGACATCTCTCTCCCGCAAAACTACCGCAATTGGAAATCTCCCGCAAATATCTACCGCAATTTTTTAATTTCTCCCGCAATTTTTTTTTTAGTATTTTAACATTTTTAATATATAAATAATAATTTTGAGAGATATTAATTGATTATTTTTATATTTTAAAAATAATTTTTAATATTTATTCGAAAAACATGTCTATTTTGTAAATTTCTTTTTATCCTGTTTTATTTTTATCCAATAATAAATCAACATCATTTCATTCATATAAGTCAGTACAATATCAACATCGATTGCAATACAAAAATATTCTCAAATAAATATTACAGATGCAAATACATTTGCGGAAATCGTATACATCTATCATGTAGTTCAACATTCACTGAGTTATATTATCACAATGTGGGTCGAATCTTTTTCTCATGATATTTAACAACTACAATATAAGTGCAAACCTTACTTGTGGCAGAACAAAAATGAGCAAGGCTAAAGTGTTTTAGTACCTAAATCCTAGAGGTCAATTCTAGACGATTTGATAAGATGGGCATCCATATGCAATTCTAACAGAATCAACTAATAAGGGAAATATTAAAAATTTCCCTC
Source organism: Gordionus sp. m RMFG-2023 (assembly GCF_954871325.1). Lineage (NCBI taxonomy): Eukaryota > Metazoa > Nematomorpha > Gordioida > Chordodea > Parachordodidae > Gordionus > Gordionus sp. m RMFG-2023. The sequence continues at coordinate 10,126,396 of NC_088777.1, forward strand.
GATCCTTCGCTATTTCAACAAGAATAAGAACATTTCAATAAAACTGTTAAAAAATTTTCCTCGGACAGTGAAAAATAAAATTCAACGATGTAGCTAACCACTAGCTTACATATAGCTGATTCAGGGTTATCAATGATCATGTCAGCTTTCTGCGCTGATAATGCCTCTGTAAATTTTGGCAAAAACCAAAGTTCCCGAATTGAGGCAGCACAATAATGAATTAATACCAATTGGCTGTATATACCATATACTACATAATTCTTCACGGTAGATTTCCAATTGCAGTCGTTTTGCGGGACATTAGCATAAAATATATTTTGAATTGTAAAATTATAATCGTTTTTTTTATCTTGTTTAATTTCTTTTATATTTAAAAAATATCGTTGGTTTTTTATTATAAATTAATATATTTTAATAAATCAAGATGTTATTTTACTTTGAAAAATAATTACCGACTTTGTATTTATATAAACTAAATAAAAAATAATAGGCGGATAATAAAGTCAATTCAAAATCCCGGCCAAAGGCCAAAAATTATTTTTTAACAATTTTTATATTTCTACCGCAATTTTTATATTTCTCCCGCATAATACCAAATTTCTCCCGCAATTTGAAAATTTTGACCTGGCAACCAGGTTTAAATCAACAATACCCTAACATATTTATCTAGTGCTTTTAATTATTTTAATTAACACTTTCTCCCTTCTTTTTCACCAAAATCTAATAATAATATTCGATAAAACAGATTTTATATATACCCAGAATATTGTGAAAAATTTTAGCTGCGTTTTTTCTGTTGGTATTCTCTATTGGCGCTAAATCTTTGAATGTTAATGACGTGTTGGTCACATCCCTAGAATCAAACCCGAATGATGACCCTTTCCTACTATCGTAAAGTTTTTCTTTGATGATGCTTTTATTTATATTATTTTTTTTGGCAAAAAAGAGAAAAAAAATAGTCTAATAACTTATAATTAAACTATATTTTTTTAAATTATATGTAAAAATAATTTATAAATTAAATTTTAAAAAAATGGAAAAATTATTTTATCAATAATTATACTTTTGAGTGATTTGAAATGATGAACTAAGATAGTTTTCATCTATTTTTCTAGAAGGGGCATTAATTTCTTCGTCTTTTATATAGACATATATTTATGTTTTCGAAGAATGATTATAATGGAAATTGAATTTTATTTTAAGTAGAAAATAAATTGTAAAAAGAATTTTTTCTTCTTTTTATATAGAGCAGTGGCATCGCTAAGATGAGTAAAAAACGTTTGAAGCATGCGGAAATATTTTATATTCAAGGAAAACTTTCTCTTGTGACACATTCATTAGAATTTTTTTGATACAACTATATAATGGTAGCTAGCAAGGTAAGGTTCATTTGTTAAAATAAGCTAAATTTTTTTAAAAAAATCAGTACTAAATGTTCATACTTTTGTAAAAATTGTTATATTTTACATAATATTTATATACCATACAGAACTTTCACTAGTAGTGCTTTAGAGCACATTTGAGGGAATATTAATCATAATTTATTTAATATTAACACTCTTTTAAATTGCCACTTATTTTTAAAGGTTTATAAAGGGGAATAATACTCAAAATTTCTAAGGGGACTAGCTAACAAAATTCCTTTGTATTTATCGGCCAGGCAATATAAAAGTTTTAAGCAACTTAAAACAAAGTATATTATACCCATCTATATAAGCCATTTTCTTTTTGTAGTAATTTTTTATTTTATTGATTATTGTTACGCAATTATATATCAGGATATATACTTAGGCAGTAAACAAAAAAAAATTTAAAATTTTAAGTTACTTAAATATTTCTTTTAAGATGTTATTGCCTGATATAAAAGAATTGTCGGGCAATAAATTTTTTATATTTTGACAGGACAGTGTTTTAGCCCACTGAACTAGAGAAACTCCAGATTTTATATTATTTAGTTCCTAGCTATAAGTAGTGTCGGATCCCACCATTGCCACCATGCTAATATGGGGTAAAAATAAAAAGATATTGATACAAAATTACTTTATTTTAAATTTATTTATTATAAAATATAAATAACTGACTATTAACCTAATAAATTCTATATATATACTTTTCAAAAGTAAATAACAATCAATGTAACTATTAGATTAATATTATGTTAAGTGAAAGAAATAATATAACATGTCCGTAGGTTAATATAATTTAAAATAAATTTCAAATGTATTAACATAAGAGAATCAATATTATATATAACACATTAATATTTATTTTATATAGAGATTAAAGGTTATAAAAGTCGCCATTTTTAAAACATCGACTTTTTAAAATAATTATTGAAATTTGAAGAAATAAAACACCATGAAGGATTTGATATTTTGCGTAAAAACAGGAAATCCTTTAAATATAAATATTAATATGATTTGTTGTAAAATGTTTCCATATATTTTTAATAACTTTCTTACAAAAATACTTAACTTGTGCAATTATTATTATTTTTTTTATAAATTTTATCAATATATTTCACATAATAATTATCGTAAGTCAAACTATTTTATAAGAAAGTTTTCAAAAATATATGGATAAATGTGTTATGGCAAAACATCTCAAATGTTTATTTTCTTTTTAGCCATTTATGAGGGGGACGAGGCTAAATTAAATAAAAAAAAGAATAAAAATTGAATTATCAACTGTTATTTTATAGAGTTAATCAACTGTGCTAACAAGTCCCTGATGCATTTTATGTTGCATCTAAGTCTTTTGGATTTCGAGGTACTGCGAGGAAGCCTTTGCCCATCCTAACGATGCCACTTAACTATAAAGACAGATTTTTATTGTTTATAATATAATATTATGCTAATGATTAAAATTAAAATTAAATAATATTTTTAATTTAAAATTTACCCTCAAATCCGATTTCATTAATGCTCATTAGACTTAACCTGTTAAATTAAAAAATAATATGAATAAAATAAAATTTAAAAAACTTTATTACTTTATAAATTAAGTTTTACCTAATTCGACAGTCAAAAATACAAGAAAGTTAAAAAGGCTCGTAAAAATCTTCCACCCCCAATGTTTTTGAATCAAAATATATGTAATAAAATCCCTCCCAAAATAGGACCCTTAATACCAAACCTAATAAATATACTTCAAATATCATTAACTAAAGGAAACTGATTTTTTGAATAAAATTTTTAAAAAAGGTGCAAGTAAGAACACTCCAATTATCAAAAAAATCGATAAAAAGGCATTTCTTGAGCTCTAAAATATTTTTTTTTACTGTTAAAATCTAAAGATATTTGGATAAAAAAATCAAAACTGTTGTTGTTCGGAGACGACTGTGAGATCTTTCTGTTGGAAGAATCTCGAGGAACTGTCATCCTCTCTCATTTGCTCGGAATGTAAGGAAGGAGATTTGCTTCCTTAAGTATAAAATATAGTTCGATAAAGAAGAAAGTAATAATATTATTTTAAGGCAAAGTCCAAAAGCTAATTTTTTACTTTTTTTTAAATTTATTTGAAATATAAATTTATTTGGGGGGGGGGGGGAAGGGAGGTGAAGATTAAAATTTAATTTACCCCCTTTAGACAATTCGAATGCGGTGACATTTAGGTAAAAGGAGCCATTCGCGTGGAGTGGCGATGAGTTCTCTTTCCTCAACTGAGCTTCGTAATCCATCATGGATTCATCAGGGTTCACAACTTCGTACTTTGACTTCGTATTTATTTTATATAATTATAATTATTAACTTGTGATTCAAAAAGTTAAATTATATTATAATAAATATATTTCCTTTCTTCCTCCCTTTCCTTTACATCCCTTTTTAAAATTATTTTTTTTTTCACTCTATTTTTGTTGTTGTCCTGACAAATTAGAATATATTTACCGAGGAACTTGTGCCATTCTTAGATTCGCTTGTATTACCAGACGGGGATCCGCTACTACTCCCAAGCGTTTCTTGTTCCCTTCTCGTGTCACCCCTAAAAGCTTCGCTGTGTTTTCTATACATTTGATACAATGTTGAACAACTTTTGTCGTTATAATTCCAAAAATTGGTATGAAACAGAGGGGAGTCCTGGAAATAATTTTGGTAAAACATCTTGCTGATGAAATTAGAGTTTCCCGTGTAAAGATTGTAAATGGATGCCATGTTCGAATCCAATAGAAGCAAGCGTCGAGGATCTATCATTACCTTAAAAAAGAAAAAATACAATAATAATTTTAAATAATATTGAATTACGTATAAAATAAAATCCTGCATAATACCTATTCCCCCCCCCTCTTCCATTTCAACCTGATTCAAGAAAAAAAAAAATTTTTAAATTGATTGATTTAAACCGAGATTTTTTTGTTATCAAAGATTTCAAGTCCGTTCTGATTTATTTTAGCGGAAAAATTCTAAATGCCGAAATATAATTAGAGAATTTTAGAGAAAATCAGGGTTTCAAACCTATCCAGAACCGTTAAACCGGTATTAACTGTTATTATTTACTAAACAGAACTTAACCTATAAAAAATTTGTTCCCGAAACCTGAACCGAATTTCTAAAAAATGCACTTGGACCGGTTTAAACTTTTGATATTTTAACGCCTTCAAAAGATGGTTTTAAGATATTTTTGTATATTGCTATTTGACGGTGCTAGCTAACCAAGTTATCATTACATAGAAGTGTTCTGTAAAATATATTCTTACTCTTTATAGATATTTAATTATATATCGCTCAATATGATTTTATAGTGATAAGATTTTAAAAAAATAATAATTCTTTAGATAATTCTTATTACGCTTGTATGTGAAAAAATTGGAACCGGTTTTTAAAGGTTCGAACAGATATTATTATTTTGATCTGGATCTTAACCTGAACCGAACCAATATTCGTTACGACTTAAATTTCTGTTGAAAATAATGTTCATAAAAATATTAGGGAAACCGGTTAAGGTTTAATCAGACCTGTCCGTTTAGGGTTCAAACATACGCCCTTGAAATTAAAGATTTTAAAAAAAATTTAACCCTAGTTAGATACATCATGATGCTATGATATTTAAAAAAAACAATTAAGGATTTTGATAAATCACTTGATTGAAACTATTTTAGGTTACAGTTGAAATATAGTTGATGTTTTTTTCTTGGTTTAAAGGATAGAAAAAAGTATTGTCCTAATTAAACTTATTTAAGGAAACTTTGTGATATTAACTGAATTGATGAGATGGATTCAATCAATGAAAAAAAATGGACTAATTATGCAAGGGAAATTTATCATTTTGGCGGATTTTTATATGACTTATACTGTTTACTGCTTATAACTAGATGTTAAAATTTCTCGCTTTCTTCATGTTTAGATTTTCATTGTGGAAAATTATACTATCAACTCTGATTTAAAAAAAAATTAAATAAATATGCTTTATCAGAAATGGGGGAAAAAAGTTTTCAATTGATTTGTTTTTCTTTCTTTTCTAACTTGTTTGGAATCTAAACAAAACGCCTCGTTGGTTTGCATAGCGTTTCTCATGAAAACTTTAGCTAATTGATTTTTCTCGTCGGACCATACGTTTTTTTTTCGTTTGCTTCCGCTTCTCGCTGGAGTCTTTCGAGTACTTCCAGTGGTAACTCCAAGATCCTCATTTCCGTTTTGTCGTCTTTGAGGCAATATCAGAGGCGATAGTTCGAATATTATGCCTGATTTTTTCTGTTTTAAAGTTATTTGTGTTTATTTAACTATTAGCGGGTATGGGGGAAGGTTGGCAATTTAGGCACGTTATGATTTAAATTTTTCGCAATATATATATATATGTGTGTATACTCCACATTTAAAAACTGGAGAAAAAGTTTAAAAAAAGAACCTTTTTAGATTTTGTAGCCTTATCATTTTCGCGTGCATTCTTCGCAGCTTCCAAATTGCTACCATTTTTATGAAGCAAAGCTATATCCGGTGGGTTGGTTAGGCCTGCTGTTGTATCCCTGATAGGAGTAGCTTCCCTTCGATAGATTTTGTAAAAATAAGTTTTGTATAAAATATATATTTCTTTTCAATTTAAGAGTTATTCAGTTAACCTGGCCCATCAATTATAAATTGGCGTTTTCTGCTCCGTTATATATTTTACACAAGTTACCCCATCCGAATTACCAAGACGTTTAAACCCATCTAGGTAGGCTCATCCATTCCACATAAAACCCGATTCAACGTTCCGCGAGGGGAACCACAATTTTTAAATGTAGTATACGGGAGGGAAATATTTGAATTATTATAAGACTTCTAGGTGTATGATTTTAAAAATAATAAAAAACTGGAAAAGGTTAAACATGGGAATTTTAAATCGCAGTTTTACGGTGCCATTCATTCATCATTTAGGAAATATGAATAGTGAATTATACTCGATTCATTTGTACGAATTGAAAAATTTACTATTAATTAACCGATCGAATAAATATAGAAAATTTTATTATTCATATGAAAACGAATAGTAAATTATTTTATTTGTTCAAACAACTCGAATTCGAATAATCGATTAATTTTCGCTTTTGAGTATGCCGCCCTAGATGGTAATATATATTTTTTAAATAAAACAACAAAACCAAACTTTTCAAATTGTTCGGCAAATGAAGATTTACGTCCCTCTCCATTATCTCCATCGGGATAGATAGTTGAGCCATTTAACAGATCTTTATCTAAAATATATGATACAATTATTTTATTTTTTATCAATTCTAAAGCTTTGAAAAGAAGAATAAATTATATACTAGACCAACCACGCTCAGATGTTCGTGATGCCTAAACTTATCTCCTCTCCCCAATTACATGGAATCATATGGCACCACCCCTACCCCCTTCGATATGTGTAAATCAAGAGCCAAACAATCTATAATCTTTTTATAATTCATAATGATATCGTTTGCAACAATAAAAAAATACCTTATGCAAATTTCTCAAGAGTTTTGATATAGGCTAAAAATCTTATAATTTGTATTTTGTTTAACCAATAGGCCTCCATTTTAGCTTTTTAAATTTGTGGATGATATTTCATTAATAAGAAATCATAAAAAAATGGCATTTTTGTAGTTATGAGCACATTATAAAATCTTTTAAAATGTTAATGTAGTTCTTCAATAAAAATAAAGTTTGATTGAATTGGGCAGACATAAGGCATCATGCATAAAAGTGATTCCTTGTGGGACACCGATGAGTGGCACAAATATTTATATCACATATCATACCTATTTGTGATTGATTCATCAAACTGTCCTCCTTCAATAAGGTTTGCATGTCCGATTCGTTAATAGCCGGTAGTTCTTCCTCGAACGGAATCTATTTTTGTTTTTAAAAAATAAATATATTTTAAAAAAAGGATTAGATTCATTTTTTTACAAATATATACCCCGAGTCTCATTTGGTCACTTTCCTCGGAATGGTTATGTTCTAACATACTTATACTTCGTGCGTCAGTCAAATGGCGATGGGAATCCTTAAATGTTGCTTCGAAGGATTGGGGGAAATCTTTCAAGTTATAGGTTTCATCTCCTATATTTATAAAGGAATCATTTATTATATACAAGACATCCGAGAGTTATTAATGATAATAAGCCGAATATAATTTACTTATAATTTATAAATTTTAGGAAATATTATTTATTTATTTTTTTTTTTAAGACAGTGAGAGTTTAGTATTCTTATTTTGATCAAAAATGGCATATATCGATAGGATTTGACCGGAAATAGCATTTTTAGATCATTTTAACATTTTTTTATGGTGAATAAGTAGATTAGAATATGAATCTGGTGATAAATAAAAAAGATAGTTACGGTTCTTTTAGATAAGTTATATGATCTTATAAATATAATTTTTATTCTTGCCAAATAAAAATTATTGTGTAAACAAACAAAAAGTATATTATTATTTCCAATATTTAAATTAAATTTATTACTATTAAACCTATACTAATTTAAATAGAGATCTATATACTAATTAATCTAAATATAAATTTGCCAAATATACTTAGAGGTCTTTTGGATCGAGGTTCTAAATCAACTTCAGTCCCATCTCTGGCATGTTTCCCGATACCCAAATCCATCGTAGTCAGCTTTAAAAAAAAATCGTTTAAATTCTCGGTGATAAGAAGAATTAGTGTTGTTTTTCTAAAGAATGGCTAACTCATTATTTTAGCCAGAAAAATATTCCCTAAGCTTCAGATTCCGTTAATAGATGTCCAAATCATTTTGCCACTTGTGAGCGAAATCTCCAGGCTTGCGTAATATTTCTCTGGATCAAATATTGAGTTAGCCATTTTTCAGCTCGAAATCGAACCGTTTAATTAAGATGGACCATTCAGAAATAAAAAACGATTTATTTAATATTATTACACTTTATATAAATATGATACACCCTAGAGGAGGGAAGAAATATCAATTTGATATTACTACCTCCGATTGTCAGTTATAAAATTATGAATTTTTTAAAAAATAATTTCGATGATTTTATTTATGAGTTGTTAATATTTATTATTTTAAGTAAAATTGTGTAAGCAAACTTGGGTTTATAGTAAAGTAAACGCTATTTGTTCAAGCGGTGCGATATTTAACGTTATCGAAATCACAGCTGATTCTTCAGAGCGATAATAATTTTTGAAATATACATTGAATTTTTTTCAAATTTTATCATAGCGTTTTCCATATTTATAAAATTAAACTTGATTCCGTAAATATCGCAGCCTTAAATACCGCACTGCTTGAAGAAATCGCGTTTACTATAAATGAGACTTTAAAGTGTATTTTTTTTACCGGAAATTAACTATTTTTTTACAAAAAAGAAAATTTAATTTGATTTCATGTTAATTTATCCAACTTATTCATATACAGTTTTGTGTTCGAATTCTGAATTTAGGTTAGGACCAAGAGTTAATATTTTTTTATAGAACTAGACAACAGGAAGGAAGTCCATTTCTGTTTTTTTTTACCTTGTATAAAATATATTAATTTTCAAAAATGTCATATACTTTTTGATAACTTTTTTTCCAATATTCAAACTCGCAAAAAATAAAAATAATAACTATATCATTATCAAAATTTAATTTCTTGTATATAATATTATGTTACCATCAAATGGCGTATTTCCTTAGCCAAATAAGGGTAATATCTTATTAAATTACATTTCGAGGAAATATTTCAAATTATATTAATTTTTAACTAATATTAGATTTTTGTAAAAATGATTTTGGGTTTCTCTTTTTTTTTTTATTAAAATGCTTTTTTTTTAAATTTTGCATTATAATCGTTCGTTATTTTAAAAGGTTATAAACTTTTATTAATTTTTCTTTCATATTTTTCCTTATAATGATATAGCGTATACATTTTTGGGGGAAAGGGGGTGGGTGGGGGAGGGTGTGAGTATGGGCTAAATTTTTATTAGCCTAAAATAATATTTAGGAGAACAGGCAAATTTAATGGGGGAATCCTTCTTCCATTGGGCACGTGCCGGAGCACAATCATTTTGCTTTAAGGTGTTACATTTAATTTTAATAATCTGATTTATCCAAAAATATCTATTCAATCATGTGTAGAAAACCTATTTTATGAATTTCAAAAAATATATCGTAAACTTTTGTTGAATCATTTCAATTTAATTTATTAGCAATACAACGCGAATTGACTAAGATTTATTATGTTTGTTAGCGCTAATGCGTTTTTTTCCGGCAATATGTTATATATTAAAAAAAATTGAGCGCGTTTTTATCTGATTTTACCGTATTCCACCATGTTTGGAATACCTACACTATAAATTTCAGACAATTTTGCCATGAACTTTTGCACTTGATATAATTTATATTAGTTTTCCATGGATTTTTTGTATAAATTATAAATGATTCAATGGTTAAGGGCATAATAGTTTACAATTTATAAGATAGGTATTCATAACATGTTGAAATATCCGGTGAGTGATAAAATAGCTCATTCTTAACAATTTTGTAAAGTTTGGTAAATTTTTCTTAATAGTTTAGAAATTATGCAACTTTATTTAAAAATAAATAAAATCCAAAGCATTTTTTCGATACCAAACTATAAAAAAAATATGGCTTTACTTAAGATGATTTAAGTTAAATTAAAATTTTACGGTAACTACAATATGGTATAAACTATTTTATCAGGAATTCTCAAATAGAAATGGGCGACTTTCAGGACTTAATCATCTCATTCGCAAAATTGATACAACAGGATCAGCAGATAAGAGGTAAGGTGGTGTAAGACCATGAAGTGCTCGAACACGGATAAATATTATACATGTTGATACACTTGTAATGAGTCAACAAGACAATCGAGCACCCATAAGACGATTTCTCAAGTATCCAGAAAGATCGGAATATCAAACTTCAGTACATTAAATTTTTCATAAGGATTTATAGCTAAAAGTATATGGTAGAAAAGGCACAACATCTTACAATTGAGAATAAATTTGCTCGTTTGATTCGTGCTAAGAAAATTTGTGTAAATTTAATCCCAAGTTTGGATTCATTTTATTTGGTTTACCTATGGAAGGCTATTTACTGTGACACCCCCCTTTAATTTGCAGAATGATAGGCTTTATGTTACATCCGCCTCTAGAAAGAGTCAATGCTAACCGACAACTCAGGTATTATTCAAACTTGTTTCAAATTTTGGCAGCACTCGACTCAATCTTTTCGCTTAAAACTTTGAGAAAAATCTTTGAAGATCAAAAAAAATTGAAGATTTGAGCATGCTCAAAGAAGATTTTTGATTAATGTTTTTTAAAAAAAACTCTTCTAAAATTTTTTATTTAATGTTTTTTTTAAAAAATTTCCAATTTCCCAGATGTTTTTTTAAATAAAATAGTTTAAAACAAAAAGGAAAATCATTGCTTTAAATAATTAAAAATAAAAGATTTTATCATATATTATAAATATTCCAAATTATTCGCTCAAAATAATAGATATTTTTTATTTTGCTCAAAAATCTTGATTGAGCATGCTCAAAATTTTTTTACACAAAAAAAATCTTCTATTTTTTGATCTTAAAAGAGCAAGTCTTTGAATTTTGAGAAAATTTTAAACCTTGGTTAAGATAAACGGATCTTATTACAGAGATATCTTAATTAAAACGCCATTTATTGGCCACAATAAAAGAATTGTTTGTCAAGTACTTCATATTTCAGCAGACAAGGAACCTGCTCAGCTCTTGAAATCTGCAAAAACGGGAGACACTGAACTTCATTCCGCAATCATAATGGCCTACAACAGTCCTGATCTCAACACAGTCGATTATGCTATTTGGGGTATTCTCTTTGTGGTTTCCCACCATCACACCTTTTGTCTGCTGATCTCCTTGTATCAATTTTGCGAATGAGCCGATAGAATCCTGATAGTTATCAATTTCTATTTGAGAATTCCTGAAATAATAGTTTGGCACCATAATGATGTTCAAGTGGTAAAATTTTAGTTAAGCTTAAATCATCTTTAGTAAAAACCATATTTTATTTTTATCGTTTGATATCGAAAAATCGTTTGGTTTTTTTTATTTTTGAAATAAAGTTGCATATTTTCAAAACCTGCTAAAAAATTAAACTTTGTAAAATTGTTAAGAATGAGTTATTTTATCACTCTGTAAAATTTAGTGAAACCTAAAATACTGACAGAGTTAAGATTAAGTGAAAAAGGGTGTAACTTCAACTGGATCACTTTGTATAAATTATGTAAAAATAAAATTAGAATAATAAAGTAGAATAGAATAAAACTGTTTCTATATCCATTTGCTGATAGGAAAAATTTTCAATGATGGATACATCGTGAATGCCATCCAAATCGAAGTGTGAAACATCTCGGAGATGGAAAAAACTGGAATTTAATTCCCCGAACATTGGGTCAGGTGGGGAATCCATATTTTTGAGTGGATCTTGCATGGTGGTAAAATGTTCGTTCCTAAAGAATGTATAATAAATATGTATCAGCTAGTGCTGGCAAACAGCTCGATTTGATCTAATATTTAAAAACGACTAACTCAATATTTTATTCAGAAAAATATTATGCAAGCCTGAAGATTTTGTTCATAGAGAGCACAATGCTATCTTTCTTCTTTTCTTACTATCTACAATGTATTACTTTCCAGTTTCGAAATTTGATGGGTGACCTAACTTACAATTTTTTTAATATATTTCAAAAATTACCTTTTAATTTAAAAAAAATAAAGCCTAATTTTAATTTATTTGTAATTTGAGAAGAAAATATATTTGTATTGATTTGATATAAAATATATATTTCGTATTGGGATATGTAATCCATTGAGATTCGAAAACCTCTCAATTTTAAGTCATTTACTGAGGGCGAATTTTAAATATGAAAAATCTGGTTTGTCCAGAAATGTAATAGAGCTTCCACATTATAAATTTTAGACAATTTTGCCTAGAACTTTTTAATTTTTCTTAATTTATATCAATTTTTAAAAAAAAATTTTTGCATGATTTAAGTAAATATATATATAAATTTATGGCGATATCTGAAATTTATAATATGATATACAAAAATAAACAACAAATTATAACTTTGAGTCGGGCATATCGATGTTAGAAAAAGCTATTTTCATGGCGCTGAAATGGCTATAGAGGAATTTAAAATCATCTAAATTAAGTTGTTTTTTTTTAAATATAAAATTTTGAAATTCTTAAATCTTTTGAGAATTTTATTTTATTTTATTTAGGATACCTAAAATAAAAGATAGGGTTTCATATTGGGATATAATTCAATTTATTTTCTCTCAATTCTATATCATTTATTGAGGGCGATTTTTAGATTAGGAAAGTCTGATTTGACAAGAAATGGATTTTAGCATGTGTTGAGTAACTAACCTATGAATTTCAAACAATTTTAGCCATGACCTTTTTATGTATTTTTCAATTTATATGAAAGTAAGCGTAGTTTAATAGTTAATGGCTTGTCTGAAATTCAAATTGTGAATACTCTATATATGCTATAAAACTTTTCCGAAATTTCCGAAAAAATTGTCTTTTTAAAATCGCATTCATTAATTGATTTTAAATAAATTCCGAATCCTCAATACCTAAAATTTTCGAGGATAACATTAATTTCATAAGGATGAAATTGAAATAAATATATAGTAAGGCTGGAACATCAGGAATCATGATTCAGTTATATGTTAAAATCACGTCTAAAACTTAATTCATTTTCAAATAACTGCAATATAATGAGAATCACTTTACTAGTGGACACATTTCTACTTAAATTTTAAAAAAATTCAGAAAAAGGCCAGACTCAGGAAAATTCCAATGAATCACTTTATTTCTTATATAAACATTTATTTTAATCATCTGTATAAGAATTAATTAAAAATTATAGTTAAAAATGATTGTGGGAATTAATTAAACTGAAATGTTTAAAAATATTTTGAAAAAAAAAATTAATCTTCTATTAACATTAGGATTATCACAAATAATCGCTATTGTGGAAATTTTAATATAATTATTAGATTCTCATAGAGATCGGATAAAATAAGAAAGATGCAAAGTAACTTTTATTTTTATAAAAAATAATAATAAAATTTGTAAAAATAAAATTTGTCGGACATTTCACAAATGTAACTCATGATACTCTCTATTCTTCCTAAGATACTTTTCAATTATTCTAATTTTTTTTTATTTCATACTTTATTTGGTCAATTAATTCAGATTTTTTTAATTTAAACCTAAGGCCTCATTTAGAGTAAAATCATTATGTTTCAAGCGGTGCGTAGTTTACAAAATCAAGCCAATAATTAAGTACAATTTATAATTGTGGAGCATTATGATGATAACGCTATGATAAATTTGAGAAGCAGGCAACGCCAAAAATTATTAACACTGAAAAGAATCAGCTGTAATTTCGAGGCGTTTTATGCAACGCTTAAACATAACGCCGTTATTATAAATGGGGCTTAAATATCTAAGACCTTTGATATTTCGAATAATATTAAAAATTTCATTTTCTACGCTAACTAGCATTTAATTAGGACCTAGTTTATAGTAAACTCGCATCGCTTAGATATTTTTCAAAAGTAAGCAAATAGATAAAATTTATAATCTATAACCATGTCATCGCATCGGTTTACCTATCATTTGCTTGCCTTTGAAAAATATCCAGCGATTTGCGTTTACTATATAAAAGGCTTTAATTCTGAGTAATTACCATATCTTTAAAGCAATAGATATTAATATATTAATATTTAAAACTAGAAGTACCCTGTATAAGTTTAATATATTTATTTTGTTTAAAAATTTTATTTATGACTATCAAACGCACAAACTTTTTTAAGTGCTAGGACGACTTTGATAAACTTCTCACTGGCTTACAAATTAGACAGCTGATTACATTTAGAAATGGCCAAAAATAATAATTTTGACTGTAATAATATATTATTTATGAATATAGCTAACTTAATAAATATTCGTTTTGTTTGGAGTAGACCTTGGTAATACCGAACATTAATTGAGACGATAGGTACAAAGAAAATTTTGGCTTATGCGAACCACCTTTACCCGTGCTGGATATAACTTTATTCAAGATATAATCTATGATGTCTTGGCTAATAGTACCATATTAATTATAATATAAAAGTTCGTCTCCGTTAAGTTATATAAAGATTTTATTTTACCATGTCATCGAGATATTGACGCTATAATATTCTTTTTTTGTCAAATTAGAGGATCTAGTAGCAGCTAGCCTTCAAAAAAAAGAAACGCTGTTATAAATATTTTTTATTAATTGATTAGATAACTGCAAATCAGAGCTCGGTGTCTATTTTTTAGAAAATTATTTCGGTTCGGGCTGGGTGGAGCTTAATATATTCTTAATTTCGGGTCGGGCCGGGCTTAAATTTTTAAATACGATATCATCACATTTTGTCAAATAAATTGATATATTTTAAAAATCTTGCAAGAAAACAAGTCGCTAATATTTTTTATTTGTAGAAAAATTTTTTTACAATAAAAAGAAAATATTACATTTATCTATATTTAAATAAACTCGGGCCGGCCCGATAAATAATTTTTATTTTGGTTCGGGATCGAGCCGGGCAGAACAATTTTTTTTTAAAAAAAATCCGGACCGGGCCGGTTTAAAAATTAGCCCCGATGGAGATTACGAGATTCCAAAGAAATCAAATCATATGGATAGTTTTATTTGCGCACAATCGATAAACTGTGAAACTAATTATATAAAACTGTTTTGACTATTTTTTTACGGCGGGAATGAATAAGTAAACCCTTATACTAATTAATATTATATAGATTCACTGTTTAAACAAAATTACTTGCTAATTAAAACTTTTATTTTAATGAATGAAAAATAAAAACTATAAGGTAAGCGATATAAATGTCAAAATCAAATAAATCCAAGTTTTTAGCCTAAAACTATCAGTTTGGCCTAGGGGTTTCTCTTAAAAAGATAGCATCTAAAGTTTGAAAGAAATTAATATATATTAAAACGCCTTAATGTTAATGGATTTCCTCCAGCTGGCGCTTGAAGATTGAGCCGAATTAGCCGATATTTACCATTACCCAACTAGTCATTTATTGTCTATTATGACGGAAAACTTATGACACAAGAACAGATATTTATTAATATTTTATTTTTATTGAAAGTTTTACCAAATAACTCCGAATTTTCCTCCTCTCTTTTGTAATATATCATGAGAATAGAACATTTCAAAATATCAATTTAATTCTTCAAATTTTGTTTGTATATTATATCTTAAAAATTCTATGAAATGGAAATTAATTATATATAATTTTATTAACTTTTTAAAGCAGACGATAATGCGCCCTAAAAAATTTCATATAATTTTATTTTTTTTAAAAAAAATTATTAATTGTTCTTTTTAAAAATATTTTATTCACATTGAACTTTAAAAAAAAATTGTTTTTCTAAATATATTATTTTAATAATTAATCAAAAATTTAATATATTAAAACCTTAAATACAAAAATTCAAAAATTTAAGAATATATAAGAAGTTAAAAAAAGTTTGAATAATAATATTATTTAAAAATAGATTAATTGATTATATTTTGGATTCATAAATATTTGACAAGTAATACATAAATATTTCACAATTTGAGCAACACATTATCTCAAAAAAAAAATATTTATTTGACACAGAATAAAGAAATATATTATTAAATAAATTAAAATTTGGGTAAATATTATTATAGTACAATATATTCCCGTTAAAATTCATTCGAATTAATTTTTAACAAATAAATAATAATTTTTAAAATATAAGTACAATTTTTTAGTTTTACTAATTAAATAAATGAGTTTGGATTTTAGGGGTTTTCACATGATGTAAACTTTCTCAACTTGGCTAAAGGCAAAGGACTCTCTCGTTTGTGGGCAAGTGATTTTGTTTTCGTTATTAGCTGCCATTTGCTGCAATGCCTAAACAAAAAATAATAAAAGTTTATTTTATAATGTTACATACATCCCACTTTCTTGATGTAATTTTAGAGGAAGAATGACGATTAAAAAATTAATAATATACCAATAATTAATCATTTTTATGAAATTTTGAAAGATAATAAATTTAGGAATAGTATTTTTGTAATCAATCAATTTCAGTTTTTCGTTTTGACTGGGTCATAATCATATCAAAGAGACGACTGGATAATTCTCATGAATATTATTTTCTCTTGGTTTTCCATATTTTACATTTATTTAATTAATAAATATGAATTTTTCGCTTTTATTACTAAATAAAATTTGTTTTTAACCATTTAAATTTGAATAATAATTTATTTAAAATTAAAAGATTCTAATAAATATAGTAGCCTAAATGTTTTTAAAATAATTATTTTTAGAATTTCTGTATATTTCAGATTTTGAAAAAATTTAATATTATCCTTATTAATGACTAATCTAATGTTATCCAAATTTCTGTTGTAAGGAATACACTTATAAAGATTTATGAACATGTTTAATTTAAAAAAATATATTATTTAAGCATTTAAATAAACAAAGAACCGGTATAACTTATATAATTTGGAGAAAAATGTGTAGAAAATTTCAGAAAAAATTTATCATTCGAAAACATAAAATATTTTGCTAATTCCAATCGTGTTAAACCTTTTTCCCGTAAATCTGCCCATTTGGTAACATGAGAGGAGGGTTGGTATCATCCAAAGGTTCTCGCCCGATTCTACAAATCAAACGGGATTGAGTGCTGTGAGCAAAGGGAAGATCTCGGCACAATAGGGCCATTTTAGAATTACACACTGGACATCGGGGGTCGGCCACATAACTACTGCTAGAAGCAGATGATGCGTTAGAAGTAATTTGCGTAGATGGGGTTGAGACAGCTGGAATAAGAGCAGAAGATAGAGAAGGCGCGGAAGTAAAGGAAGTTGAGGATATAATAGCGGAAGTAGAAATATTCGTTAAAGGCGTAATAGGAGTCGAGTCGTCAGATGACAAAGTTGAAGTATAAGCAGATGATATAATGGGAGTAGAAAGAGATAAAGTTGAAACGATTGAAGGCGCTAGTGAAGCGGGAGTTGCAACAGCAGGTAATAGACTTGAAATAAAAGCAGATGATAACGAAACAGGAGCCGTGGCAGCCGATGACGTAACTTTTTTGCGTCGCTTGGAGGTTGCAGAGCTTGTCGCGGGATTTTCTTTGTCCTTGCAATAAGAATCGTATTTATTCGTATTGCATTGACTTTATTTTATTTTTTAAATTAACAAGTTTTAAACTAATATTCAAATATATATAACAATAAATATTTGTGTATAGGAGTTTGAAAATTCAGTTTGTTAAACTAGGTTTTTTTGCAAATTTGTAAAACTTAAATCATTTATTTAGTCTGAATCATGTGTCAGCATGTTTAAAGTATATATCCTGTAAATTTCAGACAATTTCGCAGCAAAGGAAACCCCTATACGTGTGGGAAAAACAATTCAGACAAATTCAGGTGGTC
The DNA here is from genome assembly GCF_954871325.1 of Gordionus sp. m RMFG-2023. NCBI lineage: Eukaryota > Metazoa > Nematomorpha > Gordioida > Chordodea > Parachordodidae > Gordionus > Gordionus sp. m RMFG-2023. The sequence continues at coordinate 10,144,359 of NC_088777.1, forward strand.
ATTTTAAAATTAAAAAAGAGGCGATATGAATGATTTAAAATTTTAAAAAATTTACAAAAAAACCACCCTTTTTTTTAAATGAAAAAAAATAATCATACAAAATAAGGCCAATAAATAGGTAAAAATGTATAAATATGGGGCATTATGATGATAAGGCTATGATAACATTTGAAATACATATGTTGCGATGCGTTGATAAAAAATATGTTATACGATTATAAAGTTAATAATAAATTCAATAAAAAGGTATATTATTTTTCTTAAATATTATATAAAATAATTATCTCTATTTTAGCTTTATCTTAAATTATTTTAAAACTGAATAAGTTGTAATAACGCTGCTAAATAACGCAACGCTTGAAAATAACGCGTTAACTATAAATGCAGCGTAAATAAACGAGATTTATAAATTCATGTAAAGTTTTTTTAACGGTGTTTTGAGAGATGCCAATCCGGCTTGTAAGGTGATGCAAAATATAGATTGTTTATCGAGCTGGTACATTTTAAATATGGCGTCTCTAAATGAATGAACCAAATCTACCCATCTATCATCGCTAAGGTATTCCTAGAAAATAAAATTATGTTAAATACTAATACAATTATTTTTTAAATTCGAAATTTATATAAGCCTTTAATTCATATTTTTGAAAAAAGGAATATATTTAAAAAATATTTATAATGCATATTCATATGTACTGCTACAAAGCCTTTTTAAATGCGGACAATATTTACTTATCGTACTTAAAAAAGAGATTTCATTTATTTCAAAAATATATTTTAAAAATGACAACTTGCTGTGCAAATTAATAACCGTTTTAAAATGTGTTTTTTTTAAAAAAAATTTTATACAAATAGGCGTTTTAACACACATGCCGCCGCTCGATTTGTAAACACAATTAAGATTCATAAATAAGAATCAGATTCAAAACATGTGACAGAACAGTATTTCACCATAAAAAATAGAAAAATGTCAAATTATTCGAAAAAGTTGCAATTATATTTGTTTTTTTTCTTTAAATATTTAAAATTAACTTGATAAGCTTCAGAGACATCTTTAGGAGAATATACTAGGAGACCCATGATTTTTTTGACTTGATGATAATTAGTTTCATCTACGCCGCTACTAAAATATTTTCTGCTGTATCTGTAAATTAAATTTTATGGGGGAAAAAAATGTTTAAGGCAAGAAATACGAAATTTAATATAAAACCTTTCACAAAATACAAATTCTATTTTTTAGCGATTTTAATAAAAGATTTAATTTCAAGAATAAGTCGATTAGGAAGTATAAAATAGCTATGGCATGAATATTATAAAAATGCTCTAAAAAATGAAATTTATCCAAGCGAAGCGTATATTGTATTTTTTGCTTTATTATTAAACATTTTAAAAATAAATTAGGAATTTATTGGAACATCATATCCATCGATTCAAATAATTCACAATTTATAAAATTAAATTTCTTCCGCATATTTTATCCTAATAAAGGCGTGATAAATTATAAATAAATTGAAATATGTTATCATGATTTAATTGTAGTTTTCTCATTCATTCCTTAATATATATGTTTTTATTTAAATTATGTTTCATAAGTAAAAAAAAGTTGATATTTCGTTTCGTATAGTAAACTTTAACTGACCAACTATTATTTTAAAAAAATGTTTTTACTTGATAGCTTCCAAGTATAATCCTTTCTGGAACAATTGAATGAATTCTTGAATTCTAAGTTCGAATTCTAAATTACTCTGTATTTATATTTTTAAAAAATAATAAGATCGATTAGTCAAATTAGAGGTCTGCATTGGGTTGGTTTTTAGCCCACATATACTTCGGACGGGCGTGGTCGGGGTTTATAAAATATTTCCAACATGGTGAATTTTTAATATTTTTCAGGCGAAATGAGCAGAAGAGACTTCAAATTTAATATTGCATATTTTATATGTTTAATTAAAAATACATGAAAATAAATGAATAAAGAGCCAATTCAGCCTTAAAATAACCTTTAAACATGGCGGGCGGGCTACACAAAAATTTATGGGTAAATGGGGGAACGAACGGGCAAATTTTTTAAAAAAATTATAAGTGTGTGGGTGGTCGGGAAAAATTTCTAAACATCTAAGTCAAATTATCTCTAAATAATATTTAATTTATTAGTAAAATACTATTTAAAAATATTTGAATTTGTAAAGTATTATTATAATTTTTGTCATAATCACATCACTGAGAAATTGTAAAAATTAAAATAATTTAGGGAGTGAGTAAAAGGAAAGGATGATACCATATTGTGATAAAGAACTATTATTGTTATCCTGTTAAAATTATTTTCATAAAATTTAAAGTGAAATCTATGTGCCTATTTTTTGTTCTCAAAAATTATATCAAATAGATATAAAAGGTTATATCTAAGATTTGAAAATGAATTTGAAAATAGAGAGCTTTCATAAAACTTTAATACGCAAAATCTTAGAAAAATTATTAGAAAAAAATGTTTTTTATTTTGAAAAAAGGGAAATTTTATTTTTTTATTCGTGGCCACGTTTTTTTTTTGAATTTATGGACTAGTGATGTACTCTAAGGTGCATGTCTAAATAGTAAATTAATCAGGCATTGTGCAGATAGATTGTATTGATTTTTAATGAAGTGATGGAAAGCATATTTAGAAGTGCAATAGCTTAAATAGTTTATGTTATCCACTTAGCAATATTTCAAATTGCAAAATAATACATTTCAAAAAAAATCACAAATTATATTTTTCTCTATTTCTAATATTTTTCCTATCTTACCTTCATTTTTATTAAATTGTTTTCATTCATTTTTCCCCCCTCTCACTAATACAGAATTATTATTGGTTGTATTATTCTTAAAATAACATTGATGTTCACATCAGATATTCATTTTCAAATCCTTTTTAATTTCAAACTCAGAAATTATTCTTTTGGTAATTTGGGGAAAGAAAAATGAAACCTTTTTAAATATAAATAAACCCGTATTTTCCTTAATTTTGACTTATTGTCATAACACCAGAGTAGGCAAGAACCTGTCTGTTGATTTATTAATGATTTTTCAATCTCTTTGGCCATCATAAAGAGGTCTATATTTGTCAAATGCTATTTATAAAAAAAAAGATATTATAAATTAGTTTATAAAATATAGTTGTATTCACAAATAGATAATTCAAAATTTATATCAAAAACATGATAAAACTTGAATATTGGAATATTCTGCTAATGAGAGTGCAGTATCATAATAACCCCTGCGCAAAAAATATTCTATTAGCATTCTATCTAATCTTTTCTTTTTCCAAGTATTATATTTTGCATTCATTTCTTCCAAATTAACTTTTAATTTTGGATTGGTTTCATAATTTAAAAGTATCAGGCTATTATTTTTTACATCTTCATTATTAGTTGGATCATCAACTCCATTAGCAGTATTGAGGGAATTATCTAGTTCTTTGTTTATTAATTTAGTATTAACATTTGATTGATCCTTATTTTTAGCTTTTTCAATTGTTAATAAATTTGTATTATGACTCAATATACAGCCTTCTTGCAGATGTTCAATTCTTATTTTACAAAGTTTTAAAGCTTCTTTTTCTTCAGAAAGATTTTCTTTGGCCTATAATATAAAATTAAAATTACTACTTTCAATATAATTACTTTTCTTTTAAGAAAAACTAATTTTTCAGCTACATTATCAATGATATTACATATACTCTGAATGGATTCGGGATTTGAATCATTTAAACTTTTTATAGTTGTCTCAGAATCACTCAAAAAAACCTGAACTTGATTAAAATCTCTGTCCAAATTTTTAAGAGAGTTTCGATATTTTTTGTTTAGGTTTTCATAAGGAATCTGTATAAGCTAATAATATGAAAATGATCAGATTAGGATTACCTTAATTGTTGAGTATTCAAGGCATTTAATATCAATCATTGTTTAAAGGTTTATTATCAGATGTTTCTATTGGCGACTAATTAATTAACGAGGTAAAGTTTGGCTTGGGATAAATAATTAAACTTTTGAAGATATAGCTTAATTTTAGGTATTATGACATATAATCAGGGGTAACAAAGGAAATAAAGTATTACAACACTAATATATCATACCTATTTGAGAAATACAATTTGATTATAAATATGGAAGAAATTATGTAAGATTAGGTTAAAAAAAATAACCTGACCTGCTTGACTTAATCAAAAACAAATGTTGTATATGAAATAATTAGGTGTTCGAGTTCAAAGTAGAAAAGAAAAGGCTCCTTCAGAAAATTAAAAAATTAAATTATTTATATTCAGTGCTTTACAAAAGTTAAATTAAAATGAACTAGAACATGAAAATTAGTTTATGTGCTATTTATTGTTATTGCACAAGAAATTGTGTTTTCAGATCAAAAATATCAGGAATGGTCTAAGTGTAGCATTAACCGATATTCATGAGGTGTTTATATCATAAGTTCATTATATCATATGGGTGAAGTAGTGAATCCACATTCTACAAAATTATTTACCGAGAGAGAACGGTTTCTATGCACTTATTAACTAAAACTTTGACATTTATCGTTTAATTGAATTAGGTGGATTTGTATATACCCAGCTTATATTAATTTAAAGAAAACTGCAGCTCAGGGAAGGAGAATTGCAAAATCACATGTAATAATATTTAATTAACTTTAATTTAAATTAATATAATATATAGTGCATTGAAAATCCCACAACAAATGAAATTAAGGATGTTTTAATAGCATCAAATTTTAGTGTTGATATTGAAGTATGAATTTGTATTTTTTTATATTAATTTATTTTCTTTAGAATAAATATTATCCAAGAGAATGGAACAAAGATGTATTGTTTAAAGGTAGAGTTAGAGTTCATATTAAAGACACTACAACTGGAAATCCCATAAATCCAGATTTGCCTAATAGTAACATATTTATATAATAATTATTAAATAAAAAATACATATTTTTAAATAATTAAATACAGTTATAAGCTTTAATTGATGTTATAAATTATAATCCATAATTGTGAAGATTTATTTCTTAGTATTATCTTTGTTTTTATTTAAAAAAATTAATGATACAATTGTTTTAATAATTATTTATGAGGGAATTTTTAAATAAACATCAAGGAAATTAATTGTTTTTAAAAAAAATTAGAGCATTCAATATTGTTACATTTGGGGGAAATGATTCCACGGCTCAAGAGTAGAGTTCAAAAAGGTTCAGCTACTCAATCTAATATTTCTGCTGCTGGTCCAAGTGGAGAAACTTCACATACATCAAATACTAGAAACATTAACAAAAAGAAAAATAAAGGAAAGCGATAAAAATTTTATATTTCTTGTGATATATTATATTATTCATTTAAATTTCATATTGGTTTATGTTTATTCTTTAACTTAGCTGGAATTATCTTTCTTTATTTTAAAATATTTTATAATAATTATTTTGATAAATATCATTATATCAAACTATATAAATATAATTAATTGATAATTAATCTTTTATGTACACAAATCACCATTGAGTCTAATTTTTTCATACTTTTTTTAATTTGCACAAAAATAATAAACCTCCATAGTAATAAACCAAAAAATACTTCTAATCCATATTTTTCTATCCTTTTAAATTATAAAATATTCATTACGAATAATATATATTTCCCCCATCTAATAGTGATGAAAATTCTAGAATGGGCTAATGTTTTAAATATCTTAATAAGTAGTCAAATTTTTGGAACACATTAAATTTCAATCAATCTTGCATCATTTATAAAATATATATTCTGAATACATTTTTTGGAAATAGTATTCATTTCTTTTAATTTCAGCCATCTTTAATTTCCATTGAACCAGAAAAATTATGTTTATTACTAATATTGGACATAACTTCATTAGTCAACCTTATTATTTTTCTCATATTATTAATTTTCTAATTACAAGCAAAATATTGATTTGACTTCTTTGACAATCTTTAATATATTTTATATAATAGCAAAAATTAACAAATTTTGATGGTCTAGAACTAGAAGGTACAAATAACTATTTTAAAACATTAAAAATGTTTTAAAATTGATTGGTCACTTTCAATTTCATTTCTTGTTTTAAAAGATAAACTATATTATCTTCTGCAATTTTATTAAGCCATTAAAAATATTTTTTTTACTAATTACAATATTTTACGTTCTATTAATAAGTGCCCATTATGGTTGGGTAATTACTATATTTATACCCGTTTAAGCCAGTTTTTAGCCAAAAACTATCATTTTGGCCTTGGGGGTTTTTTAAAAAAAAGATAGCTCAAATTTGGAAGAAACTAATATAGATTAAAACTTTAATGTTAACGGATTTTCTCCGGCAGGCGCCTGAAGATTGAGCCGAATTAGCCGATATTTATTTATTACCTAACTATAGTGCCCATGCATGCGGCATGGTCAAATGAACATATTAACCCACTGAAAGAAAGGAAGCAGATGACATTTAATCGTTTAATCCTATTTTCATAGTGATATATTTAAAATTATTTGAACTGTGAAATTATCATGAAACATAAAAAAAATGATATTCAAAAATTACTAATTTCTTTTCTTATATTTCTTTCGCTTGTTTTGTAAATTAAAAATAACTAAAGTTTTCATCTGAAAAGTCTTTAACTTCTACTATTATATGGCAAAATAATGTTATACTTTAAAAAATATATATCGAGACAATTATTTTATAATTGAGTTCCCAAAAATTAACCAAACGGCCATTTTTCCTTATTAACATATAAGTTTTTAAAAAAAATCTAGATGATAAAATACGACTTTTTACAAACGAAGCCAGATAATTTTTCTTTCGAAATTAAATAGTTAAAGATAAAAATATTTATCTTTTAAATGTATTTAGGATATAAATACAAGATACTTTTTCAAAATGCACTAAATGATACATATTGTATTTAAGATTCAAGTATTTACGACACTGCTCAACCCCAATTAACTTAATATTTCCATTAAAAATTTTTTATAGTTATAAGTTTGTTTTTGAAATGCAGGGTTTATTTAAATCTTATATGACCAAAATTTTGAATTTGGGGGTTTATGAATAAAATTTTTATACGTTCTTATTTCGCATCAGACCGATTCAGCGAAACTTTTATCACGAAACCAATTCCGAGCATTCATTGAGAAGACAATATCATTTTCTCGCAACCGGGACCGTTAACACTCTTTAACTAATGCATTTTAGCGTTTTATAGCGAACCCTTTATGGTGAATGTCAAGATCATTACCGCTAAATAAGGAATAAATGATGAATGCATTTATTCTAAAGAAAATCAACAAGTTTAATAATAATTTACCCGCACAAATCATAAAAGTGAAATGTTTTATGGGAATTTAATTACTAATTCTCTATTAAGTAAGAAGTTGGCTCTAATGTTACCTTTATTTGATATGATTAAACAATAACTTAGCAATTTCTTCCTTAATTTGAAGAATGATATGTTTTATGTTACATCCGCCAAAAGAAAGAGAGAAGTAATGCTGACCAACTACTCAGGTGTCATTCAAACTTTTCTAAAACTGTAATGGTTTCGATTGATGTTTCAAATTTTGGCAACACTCGTCTCATTTTTTTTGCTTAAAATTTAAAATTTTGAGCAAAAAATATTTGAAGATCAAAAAAATTGAAGAATTGAGCATGCTCAAGGAAGATTTATGCGATGTTTTTGTAAAATCTTCTATGATTTTCCCTTTAATGTCTTTTTTATTTAGATTCTAAAAAATAAAAAAAATTTCTTAGAAGTTTATTTATTTCAATGACATATACATTGATTTATTTAGATTTTTAAAAATAAAAAAAAATTATCTTGATGTTTTTTTAATAAAAATAGCATAAAACAAAATGGAAAATCATTTTAAAAATTTGAAGGATAAATAAATGATATTATTATATTATAAAAATACCCAATTCATAGAAGATTTTTATACAAAAAACATTCTTAATTGAGCATGCTAAAAAAAATTTTTACAAAAAAACCTTCGAATATTTTGATATTCAAAAGCGCAAAATCTTTGAATATTTTCTGAATTTTGAGTAAATGTTAAACCCTGATTCTGATATGTAATCATATGTGGTTCATATTTTGTTTTTTCTAAATAATATAATTTTAACCATTACAATACCTGGTTTCAAAAAAAAAGCTTTTACAATTGATATTATAAAAACTTATGCTCCAAAAAAAGGGATAATTATAATATTATAAAATCCTTGAAATATTAATTGTGAATGAATTAAACAGTCTTGAGATTTGAAAGGTATAGTTATTTAAGTCAATAAGCTTCCTATGTAGTCACAACGCCGAATATTTATTGACTTATTTAGATGTTTTATTATTAAATATTTCATGGTCGTGGTCATTTATTTTCTTTAAATTAATACTTAGCTTTATATTCATAAAAAAAAGTAATTTATGCACGTGTTGCCCTATATATTTTTTTTGTATTTTAAAGAATAAAAAGAAAACTTACTCTAAATAATATAAGATTTTCGGTCCCATATTCAGGAGAGAAAACATTATCTTACATCTTCCCTCTATAAAGTTTATTAAATTTATTGACTAAAAACTTCTTTTTTTTAAATATGGGGGAGGTGAGTAATAAAATCAATGCAACGGCATCATTCATTATATTTATTATCTCGTATAACTTTGGCGGAATATTTGTTTAGAACTGGTCTCGATCCTTTTGCATGAATTAGGTTTAAATTATTGAAGGTCACGGTCCGGTCTTTGGTCCGGACTGGACCGATATCCTCGGACCGGACCGGACCACGGTCCTTAAGAAAAAGATCGATCCAGACCGTGGTCCTAAATAAAAAGACCGGTCCATTTGTTTTATCATTTTATTAAATGTAAGAGTATTATATAAACAATAAAATTTATCCAATGGTATTGAAGAAAGTGATTTTGTGCTTGTGGAGGGCATATTAAAATTAAGAGTAGATTGTGTTTTTGAGATATTTTCATTTTCATCATTAGAAGTATTTATTTTATGTTTTATCAGATGTCTGCTTAAGGTACCTAATTATTTTATTAAGAATAAGGTTAAGTTATTTTGACAATGAATTATTCAGACAGTTTTTTAAGAAAAAATAGAACTATATAAATAATAACCAAAATATTTTAATAATAATACTGCTTATTTTGATTAATTTATTGCTTAAAAAATTATAAACAATTATTTTGTTACTTGTTGCTGACGATACATTAAATTTGGTACTGCAGTGAACACAAACTCTATGTTTTTTATTGTGACTATAAGTAAAATGTTTCTTGGACAAACTTATGGTTTTCATATTGTAAAATAAAAATTAACAAAATCTAAAATAACTCATCTAGAAAAATATCGTAAAATAAAATATAAAAAAATTATATTAATTGAATAGTTAAGCAAACTTAAATAATAATAAAAGATCGGTCCGGACAGCGGTCTGGACCGTAAAAGATAAAAAGACCGGTCCGGACCACGGTCCTCAAAAAAAGATCGGTCCGACAATTGGTCCCTAAGACCGATAGGACCAGGACCGTTGACCTTCACTAGTCTAAATATTGGTGAAACCAGAATGAAATTAAATGGCTTTTTAGATAATTTAAAGTCTCTGAAGATAACTTAAATTATCATAAGGTATTTATAACCCATCCTTTACTTGAATACAGCCCCATAAATCTAAATTTAAATTATTTATAAAAAATTTTGACCCTTTTTTCAACGAGTGTCCGAAGACCTGCTATGTTTCCGAGCCAAGCCATGTACTCTAATCTATTAGTGAAGAACTCTACTTAAAATTGGATCTTCCCTAAGAAAATTCATGATCACGCCCCTTAAAATAATTCTAATAACCTTAGAGATTGATGAATTTCTTTAAAATTAGAATTTAATTCCTTATGATATAAAATAGCATTTTTTCAAATGGTTCACTCTTAACCTTTATTGATATAAAACGATTTTTACCAGGTATCATATGACTCTTAATTAATATTATGAAATTATCGAATAATATATAAAATAGTCTCAAAACACTTCCAGCCTTTATAATATTTGTATTAGATAAAACGCTCTTTCCCTGGTCAATTTTTTTGCTATTCTTGCTTGGATTTAGCGTAAAAAATTATTCTTGTTTTTAAGGTAAAAGAATAGCGAGAATGTGTTGTTTCAAATTTATTTTTCAATAGCTTAATGATTTCAAATTCATCGTTAAATTAGAATTATCTTCTGAAAAAAAATTATATAAACATATTTCTTAATTTCTTTATATATAATGCAATTTATATAGTTAATGATTTATTCTGGTTAAGGAGTACATTTGTTAGGCCTTCACAACGTATATGTTTATCCAAATTGTGCGAATTTTAGGAAGGAAGTAAATATATTACATACAATACTCCACCCACCTTACCTTTTGCTTAAATTAAAGACCTGCAGGCTCGGCCCTAAGCCCTGCCCGGGAACATTGCTCTTGTCGTACTTTAATTTTTTTAAATATACCCAGACCAGGCCTTAAATATTATTTTTAAATACCAGGCCTGGCCAGGCCGGGCCTAAAAATTTTTTCCTAAATGCCCGGGCAGGGTGAAATATTTTAAATCGTTATTATTACATATAAAAATTAAAAATAAATATAATATATTCTAAAAAAATCCGATTGGGCTATGCAAATGCTACCTCTGCAGGTCTCTGATTAAAATACAAAATATTTTAGCTTATATATTAAAATTAATGATTTATCAAATACTTAATACAAATTTTTATAATTAACTTTAAAATGCCATATTTCCTAAATATAAACTAGGCCTAACTTGAAATTTTGCATATTTATTTATTAATTCTATATCTATATATTTAAAAAAAAATAGAGAAAAGAATACCGATTTGATTTTAGGACCATTTCTGGTTTTTGACATTTTTTTATATAAAATTAAAGGCCTATCATTAGGTTATATAAATAAATTTAAATAACGCTTCTAGCTCAATTATATTTAAAATTAAAGGGTGAACATTTTACCTAAAATGCTAGAGGCCCATATTTAGCATATGTTTGGAGTTAGAGGCTAAAATTTTATTTTCTTAGTTATAATATATGCAAATTCTAGTAAAAATTTTAGAAAAATCTGAGGAGATAGGGTTGAAACTCATGATGATTTGTCATCGAAATCACCATACATATGTATATTTATGGTTCTTAAAAAGCCTGATTCGAAGCCATTTTATAAATCTAGCTGATTAAGATTTTCGCCAAAATAATATTATGTAAGCCTCGAGATTTGGTAAATAGAGTCCAAACTTCTCTGCCATCTATGAGAAAAATCTCTAGGCATACACGTTATATTATTTTGACTAAAATCTTAATGTGGTCATTTTTAAAAATTTATGCGAATCGGGCTTTTAAACAACCCCTACCTATGTCCATTTCCGAAAATTTATGTAGAAATGGCACCCATGGTTTTCCTATGGTTTAAGCTGGGCTTATATTGTTTATAAATGGATTATATTTCGATGTATAATTTTATTATACAAAAAAGATTATTAGATTATCGGGAATTGATAAAACTATAGATATAAAATAATAATTTAACGATTAGGGATCTTTGAAATATGACTCTACTTTATTATTTAATATAAGTAATTGATTTATTAACTGAGATCTATATTTGTATATCTTATTTTTCAAGATTTTGACTATGATTATAACGACGAGTACAATATGAAATTAAAATACAATAATATTTTTAACATTTTGATGATTAATATTTAATTTATATAGACATAAGATAAGGTAGGATAACATATCCTTATATAATTTGAAGATATAAAAATAATTTTCTTTAAAAAAAATAAATACTATTAATCTAAATAATTATAAATTTCAAGATTTTCTCTTATTTTTTTTCGAATGTATTATAGAGGAATCAATTTTATTTGTCTGACTACGAGTAGACTTACCATTTCCTGAATGTTTAACGTCATCAACAAGGTCATCATCCTCATGGGATTTAAGGACAGACTTCGCTCCGATTTTCAAATTCGCGTAATATTGTAAAGCCCTAAGTCGACACTTCTCGTGATCGACGATAGGCATAGGATAATCCTTTACGAGCTCTATTCCACACTTGTCCAATATAACGCGAGGACATTTCCAGGGTTGATGAATATATTTCAATGGCACTTTTGCAAGGGCTGGAATCCACTTTTTGACGTACAACCCCTCGGCATCAAATTTTTCTCCTTGCAAAGTAGGGTTAAAAATCCGAAAGTAAGGAGAGGCGTCGGCGCCTGTTCCGGCTACCCATTGCCATCCGGATGAGTTGTTAGCGAGATCCGCATCCACCAGGGTATCCCAGAACCATGCGGCACCTACCCTCCAGTCTATGAGGAGGTCTTTGGTGAGAAAAGAAGCAGTGATCATTCTAACCCGGTTGTGCATGTAACCCTCGTGCCATAGTTGCTTCATACCAGCGTCAACTATAGGATAACCCGTGAGACCCGATTTCCAGGCCTTTAAGAATGGTTCGTTTTGGCTAGGTGACCATTGAAATCGATCAAATTCGGTCCGGAAATTTTTGGATGGAAATTCGGGAAAATGGTGCAGAAGATAGTAAGAGAATTCCCGCCAACCGCACTCAGCCAGATACTTTTCCTTGCCCTGCGAACCCTTGAGATCAAAATTGCGTGATGGAAAAATGGCATGCCAGATTTGCCAGGGTCCAATCTCACCCAGCGCTAAATGGGGTGATAGTCTGGAAGTGCCAGTTGTCAAATGTGGGTTATCTCTGTTGGAATCGTAATTTTTGATTCCATCGGACAAGAAATCCCGTAATCGTTCAAGGGCTCGAAGTTCGCCGGGTTTCCAAGTGTCTCTTAGCCCGCCAGCCCAATCTGGGTGAGTAGGCAACAAGGATAGGTGGCTCAACGAATCGGATTTAATGACGTGTTCGATAGATGCTATGAGTTTGGAGATGTGTTTAACATTGAAACAAGGGCGGTCGTAAAGCTTGCGAGGCTGTGATCCTCTTTGAAGGTGAAAAAGATATTCTAAACAGGTTCTCCAATAAGGCGTGAAAACCTTGAAATAGCCGCCGGTTTTATTGCGAATCACGTCGGGTTCGAGTAAGAGAGAAGCATTGAAGGATCGAACAGTGACACCCATACCTTCTAGCATTTCAGTTATAAGTTTGTCTTGCTTTACGTAGTGGGGCTCGTAGACCTTGTTAAAGTAGAGGGATTTTACGTGGTCACCTTTGAATATGGATTTGAGAATAGGGATCGGGTCACCATTTTTTATCAAGAGTTTCATTTCCGTAGCATCAATTCCATTTGCATTCTCGTTGATGGATTTTGAGAGGGATGCTAAGCTGTGATGCAGCCACCATTTTTGTGCCGAGCCTATGGGCCAAGCTTGTTTAACTGTCTCATCTTGGTATATGTACAAACATATAACATTCTCAGAATCTTTGACTGAGTGCCAAAGACCAGGATTATCGTGAAGTCTCAGATCCTTTCGGAACCAAAAAATCGAGTTGAATTTGATCATTTCTTACCACTTAGGGGAATATGGCATGTTTTCTAAAAAAAATTAAAAAATTATTTTCTTCTCTCATTAGAGAAATGTACAAAATCAATATATCTTGAAATGTCTTACATCAGCAAAAAGCAATTGTAAATTTTTTAATGGTTTAATTTAAATTACATTTCTGTGTCAAGCAAATATACAGATATTGTTAACCATTGAGTAGCATCGGTTGAAAAAAAAACAAAGCAAGGCTTTCGTAAGTGACGAACCTACGTTTTAAACTACTATATCTCAGGTTATTAAATTATTTTTCATCAAAACAATTATAAAATATATTTTAAGAAAATTCACCGATCATATACAATTATTTTTTAAACTTGATCCATTAATAACAATTTTATAAGATATATTATATCAATTAGTTAACAATAAAAATTTAAATCTTAAAAAAAACATCTTGAAAAGATTTTATGAATGAAAATTGCAAAAGATTTGCCTATAAAAGATTTTTTAAAAACAATTGACATTTTTTAGGGAAATCTCTGTCAGAAAATCTTAAACATTTTTTTCAAACCCTGTTAATAGCTTAATTAAATCAAGTTCTATACCAAAATTACCCAATTATACTGAGATTAGAGCAGGGCATAGACAGATCCAAATTTGAATCCGTCTAGGAAGGACATTCTCCCAGATTTGATCGAATTCTAATTTTAAAATTTTTTTAAGGATTGGATCGTATCTTGACAACACATTTTTTAGCGTTTAGAATTTTTCAGCTTTATTGCACTTTTTTTTAAAAAGGTTCTATATAAAAAAAATGGGATTGACTCATGGCAAATTTTGAGCATTTTGGATTGGTTCGAACTCGGATTTTTGAAAGATATTGTCGGTATAAATTATTTTTCAAACTTTTCTCGGATCGCGACGGATTAGAAAAAAATAAGTCCGGTAGAGGACTCTAGAAATTATTATTTAAAATTTTATGGGTTGATCAATTGATTTTTTTTTAAAAATACTTGATATCTCAAAAAGTATTTATCAGAAGTTTCATATATGTTGTTTAACCAAATTATTGAAGAGTTGTATGTAATAACGTTTGTTTAATTTCTAGTGTTTCTATAAACTCCTCTATGCTCTTAGCGATTAATAAATAAGCCAGATCAGCAAATATATTTACTAAATTAAATAATTAAATTATCATTAAAGTTATCTGGTTAAGATAACAAGAAAAATGAGAATTAAAGCAAAATATTAGGATTTTTAAGAAAAAAAATGAAAATATAAATGTGAACAATTTTCTTAGAATCCTTATTCCAGAGAATTACTATCTAATTTAAAGTAACTTTGCCAACCCTCTATTTTCAACGTTACTAAAATTAACTTAATAAAACCTGTTTTTAAAGTAAAAATATCAGGGACCTGCTGAGGTACCTTTTGAAAAGCCCGGCATGGATTTTCTAAAAATATATATTATTTATTTTTATAGCTAATAATAACGATTTAAAATATAGGACCCTGGTATTTTTTTATAAAAATTTTTTTAAACCCGGCTCAGGTATTTTAAAAAATTTTTCTTAGGGCCCGACCCGCTTATATTTAAAAAAATTAAAATACGGCCCGCCCCAACAAGTCTTTTAGAAATATAGAAAAATAAAAATATCAAGCTCCAACACGACCAGCATCATACCCAAATGCCATTTCATATATATATATTAAATAATTCTGTTTAATTAAAATTAACATAATATTTTTATCAGTAATTTTGTGTGGTAAATATTATTAACTTTTGAAATGCAACTAGTTACAGTTACTATTAATATAGTTCATAAAAAGATAACTAGTTACATTTTTAGATGTAACGAGTTACTAGTTACAGTTATATTTCAAAAGTAACTAGTTAAATTACAAGTTATTTTATAAATCATATACAAAACCCATCATTTTTTTATTTAATATAAAAATAATTACGGTTTACAAATCTTAATCAAAGATAAAATATACAATTTATTATATAAAAATAAAATTACACTGGAAAAAAAAATAGGGGATAATAAATTTACAATGAAGTAAATCGGTTCTGTCAAAAAATAAGCACCCCTAGACTGAACGTTCTACATAAAAGCTTGGTGTTAGGGCAAAATTATATTTAATAAAAGGTATAATTTTATCTCTTTTAATTAGCTAAGATTCTTACATTAGAATAATTTTGTAAATAATTTCACAAAATTTTATCTTTATGATATGGCAATGTTATATGCTTTCTTATAATAATTCTATAAAAAGATCTTGTTGGATTCTTGTGTTGTTACTAAGTTTAATCTATTACAAAAACATTATCAGTGCTTGGGAATACAGTAAAAGTCATTTTAATGATTAAGTTGGTTTAATTTAATTAATTTATATAATATTTAGCTAAACAAAAATCTGTTAAACATACATTTAGCTAAAATTTTGTGCAATTATTTAAGACAAGTTATATGAAAATAATTAATATTGCCTCTACTCCAAGTCTCCTTTATGAAAAATCTAAAATATTTTTTGAAACCCCAAGATATTTTAATTTAAATCTGTTGTTTTGGTAATACTTGTAGAAAGGAATGGTACAATTACTATTTTATAATTTTAATGCCATCTTTATTAAATGATGAGTTAGGATTCATATTAAATCCTGTAAATGGGCATAGCCAAAAAGGGGGGGGGGGGCAAGAGAAATTTTTCTCTTTGGAAATTAGTCAGTTCTTTTAAATATCATTTTAAGCCAATAAAAACCCCAATACCCGCCACCACCCAACCCATATCCAAAAATTTTATTTAACCCGTTACTGGTTAACGGTGCATATATGCACCACCTCCTATATACCTTATTTTAACATAGTAGTTTTTTTTTAAAAATAATAAAAAAGATTTTTATATAGTTCAGACATTGTACTTCAAAACTGGAAAAGAAAAATATGAAAAAAATATTTTTTTATGCCCCTAAGAAACCCTCAAACTTTGCGAATTTATGAGGTCTAAAATGCAAAATTTTCTAAGTGATCTCACGAGCATATTATAAAATTATTTCGATGAAAACTAGTGTGTATATATTCTTTATAGATATATAAATATTTATCAATCATTTTTGAATTTTTAAATAATTAATATTTTAGTAGGTAACCACATAAAGTTGACTGGTGCATATATGCACCGTTAACCATCTAGCAGTATATATTATTTAAAAAAATTCAAACAAATGAAATTTAACATAATGAATTATAATTTTTTATATTATACTTAAAACCACTACCGTCACTAAGGGTGGGAAGGGGAGGGGTGGGTGGCTCGAGCCCCTTAAGAATTTTAAAAAAAAATTTTATACCCAAAAAAGACCTTTTGAAAATAATTTAAAAAAATTTTTTTCCCCTGAGATTAAATCGAATAATATATTGTTCCTATTATAATTTTTTATCCCGATCAAATTATATGAAATTATTAGGTTCATAAATATTCAAAAGTTTAAAATTATTTTTAGCCTCTTCCTTTCTGAAGATTTTATTTTATTTATATAAAATATTATGCACCTGTTTTGTCAAAATCAAAATTATCAAAATAATAGATGACTAATAAAAAAATCAAGATTCTACGAAAATAATTTGTCTAGATATTTAATTTTTAATAAATTTTTTTAATGAAACGTTTTCTAACAATTGAACAAGCGCTTGCTCAACTTTTTGAAGAGGAACCAATTGAAGAAAGAGATATGGTTATAATTCCGCCAAACCCCTCTGCAGTTAGTGATGAAGAAGATTTCGATGAAAATGACTTAACAAATGTCGGAGTTTTGCCTTCAGATACAGCTGGAGAATTGGAGATTCATAATTCAGTTGATGACGACCTTCCAGAACCATATTCTACAAGAAGCTATTCTCGAATTTCTCACAATTTAAAATGGAGAAAAACGGATGCAATATATTCTTCAAGCCCTTTCAATGGAGAAAAGGAAGATGTAATAAAACTTGAAAATGATTTACATGGTAAAAGTCCATCAGATATATTTTGTTTAATTTTCGACGAAGACTTATATTCCCTAATTGTAGAACAAAGTAATATTTATGCTAAACAAATGAATAGACCTAACATATGCATAACCATCCAAGATATTCAGAGATTTATTGGAATTCTATTATTTACTGGATATCATTCTCTCCCACAAGAAAGAATGTACTGGTCTAATGACAGCGATATTTCTATTCCAATAATCCGGGATACAATGACCCAATTACAATTTCGAAATTTGAAATATAATATCCATTTGGCAGACAATACTAAAATAGATATACATGATAGATTTTATAAAGTTAGGCCTTACATTAATATATTGAATAATAAATTTCAGCAATTCGGAATTTTTAAACATCATTTATCAATAGATGAACAGATGATACCATATCGAGGAAGACATTCTTGCAAAATGTTCATAAAAGGAAAACCAATTAGATTCGGATACAAGTCTTGGATATTGGCCTCTTCCGACGGTTACGTATTCTCATTTGATATATATCAAGGGAAAAGCGAAAATAAATATGAATATGGATTAGGTGGAAATGTAATCATAAAATTATTAAAGGCATTGCAAAAACCAAATTATCATAAAATATATTTTGATAATTTCTTTACATCATTTAAACTCTTGTCATACTTAAAACAAATGGGATATTTTGCAACTGGAACTGTGAGGGACAATAGACTAGAGCATTGCCCAGTTGAATCTATAAAGGTTGTAGCAAAAAAAGAAAGAGGATATTATGATTATAGGTTTGAAAAATTAAACGAAATATTTGTAGTTCGTTGGAATGATAATTCGGTGGTGACCGTTGCATCGACATGCCACACTATCTCTTTGCTTTCTAATGTTTCAAGGTATTCTAAGAAAATATCTTCTAAAATAAAAATTCCTCAGCCAAATATGGTAACTGCTTATAACAAACACATGGGTGGAGTTGATCTATGTGATAATCTAATATCTACATATAGAATAAAAATAAGAGGAAAAAAATGGTGGTGGCCAATATTCACCAATTTTATTGATGTAGCTTTGGTAAATTCATGGAAAATCTGGAAATTCGTGAATCGAGATGACAAGAAGAGTTTGCTTGCATTTAGACGAGAAGTTACTAACTACCTCCTTCGAACGCCAGTAAAAATTGAAAAAAATTCAAGTACAGGTCACGCCAGCCAGTTTGCATTACAGTGTGAAAACCCTATTGATTCATCTGGACATTATTTATCCAAAATTATAGATGGAAAAAGACGAAGATGCAGATATTGCCATACGCACTCAAGATATATGTGCCAAACATGTCAAATCGCACTCCATATTAAATGTTTCAAGGATTTTCATAATATATAAACATTTTCTCGTTTTTATTATAAATTACAAAAAAAGAATAAAGATATTTGTTGTTTTTTTGATCTTATAGTATTTTATATAATTTTTATCTTTTTTAACCTCTTAATGGTTAACGGTGCATATATGCACCAGGCTAGATTTTCTATTTAGGATTATTTTTTTTGGCTGATTTTTTTAGAATATCATATTTGAGCATTAATCAATATAATTTGAAAAAATTGAGCATTTTTATCCACTAGAAAAATCTTGACCATTAATGGGTTAATGTATTTAATAAAAATAAACAATATTTAAGTGTATTAAGTCAATTATTTTGTTTAGAATACTAAAATTTATATTATTAGAAGAGGAAAAAAAATGACAATATTTATGCAAGTTAGCAACTGTTTTAAATAAACTAAATTTAAATTTAATCATTTTAGGCCCAAGCCTATTAAAAAAAAATTCAAAAATCCAGGCCCACTATGTGGGCCATGGGCTGACCCATGAAGGTTTCTACTACTCAGATCCCTGCTTAGTCCTATAAGAACCCCTATGGCAAGTCTTGATGATGCAGATAGGAAAATAAATAAACTAAGGAATGTTAAAAGATAGGATTAAAAAATATTCCTAAAGAAATGTCAAACTTTTATTAGCCTCTTAGCTAAAATATTCAAGAGACCACTTGGTAAACCATAAGATATTAAAAGAAGGGTTGCAAACCTAACTGGCCATATAGATGACTAACTTTTATAATAATAGGTTTATCATTTTATTAAAAATGTTTATAAAAAAAATTTGTATAAAATTTTGCAATTTGATGTTTTTTTTAATTTAAGTTTTATATAAAAATGTGGTGATATTAGGGTTTGGGTAGTAAAAATATAAATTGTTGTAATTAATGTAACTTTTAGATTTATATACTTAAATCTTAATGAAGGACTTTAACTATAAGGAGAATTTGTATGCCCAGCTCTAACAAATAAATTTCCATCTCTAATAATTGTGTTTAATTATAAATATTTAAAGTTAATTTAATTATAATAAAAAATAATTTGCTAATGATATATATTGCTGAATATTCCTTGAAATATATACATTCACCTTAAGAGTTGGTTAAGTGTTTTTAATTCAAAAATTATTACTTTTTTAAGTATCTCTTTTCTTCTTAAACTAATCTCTTGGGTGAGATTAGGGTTAAAGCTATGGGTTGGTTTAATCAATAATAAAAATGGTCTAATAAAATTGGGCAGTGGCAATCCAAAAATTTTTTTAATGAATGAATGCTATAGTAACCAACATAGCTGATTAGTTTTATACTAGAGAAAACTTGAATAGGATGTGGATGCGATCAGCGAAAAATTACATAATGTGAAGCGAAATAATTTTGTTAAAACTTGGAATTGATAAGTACTAATATTTATTTCGGGATAAATATTTTTATTTTTTAAAAAAAATTAAAACTCTATATATTTTTCTGAAAATAAATTCTAGAAGCTAGATATTTTAAAGTATGAATCGAATAATCGTTTTAGGTATTGGGCTGAGGAGCTAAATTTAAAAGGTTTAAATATATGTATTGACATAGTATGAACGTGTATTTTTAGTAGCTAATTATCTGACTGTAACAGGAAAAAATGCTAAATAAGAAATTAATCATTTATTTTATTAAAATTATAGATAATAAATATCATTAATTGAGACAAATATTGTTAGTTTTTAATAATAAATATGATGACAGTTGTCAATCATTATCATATGTAACGTATATATAATATAAAAAATCAAGTTAAATATTTTATTCCAAGTTTTACATTTAAAAAATAAGTGTAAGTTAAAAAAAACTAAGAGATAATGTTAAAATTAGTTAGCAATAGTGAGAAGTTAACTATAACCAATTATGATTGACGGCATTATATCATATAGGATTCTGGCTAGTTATCTATATTGCGACTAATTTTTCAAGTTTAGCATGTATTAAATTATTTTAAAAAAATTCGTACAACCTTGCTTAATTTTTTTTACTTGTCCGCCTTGGCTGAATTCATTGAAATATATAAATTAATTATGATTTAAAATAGTTTTACATTGAACATAATAGATTTTTTATATTACAAAAAAATATTGGTATCATGTTTCTTGCAAAAATTAAAAAATATATCATTTCATAAAATTTAAGCCTATCCCAGTCTGGTTATTTTTTAGGCCTGAACAAAAAATTTTATAAAAGTATTGTCTAAACTTTTGTAGATCTCTAATTGTGGCTAAACTTTTAAATTTGGTCATTATCTGACTATAAATGAGGCTTTACTATAGTTCAAAAAACATAATTATTGATTTTATCATTTTAAATAGAGAGATAAATTATAATTTTTATTCAAAAATCATAAATAAGGTTTATAATTTAAAAAAAAGGTTACCATATTTTTATAAAATGAGAATATAAATATTTTATAACTTATTAACTGGTTTTTATAAAAATATTGAATAAAGTATCTATCTATAAATGTCTTCAAAAGCTGTATTAAGAAAGCAATTGAAAACAAAAATTTTAGAGTTGTCAAAATGTGAAAAAATGAATCAATCTGAATTTGTATACAATAAGGTATTGAATATTAAAAATTTGTCCTAAAATCTTTTGCAAGGTTTTATACCATCCAAAATATAAAAAGTGTACAAATGTGGCAATTTTCCTAAGTATGCCAGATGAAATTGATACAACTCCAATTCTTAAAGATATATTTAATACAAATAAAAAATGTTTTATCCCCTTTTATTCAGTAAAAAATAATATATGATAGATAGAGCATTTGCTAAACTTTATTTCTAGGAAGTTCCATCTAAATTAATGAAAATGCTGCCAATTTATTTGTGGAATGATTACTTAAATTTATCCTTAACAAAATGGAATATTAAACAACATTCAGAAATACAAGGCAATGAATCTTTGGACATATATGATAAAAATGAAGGCACGTAATTGTAGAAATATTTATATAATTATATTTTAGAATTAGATTTGATGTTTGTGCCTGGTTTGGCCTTTACAAATAGTGGACTACGTTTAGGAAGGGGGAAAGGCTACTATGACAGATATTTAGCATATATAAAACAAAAAAATATTACCAATGGTGTTAAATTACCTTATATAATTGCCTTATGTTATAAAATATCTATCTTAAGCTATATTCCTACGGATGCACATGATATGATAGTTGATGAAATTATATATCAAAAATAAACTTTTAAATTAGTAAAATTATAAATAAAGATTGACACATAAAATTCATTTTATTAGTAATAATAAATATAATACTATAAAGTAAGATGTTTTCTAGCTATTGATAATGCTTTTTTTTCAAATGATGTAGATATTATGGGAGTATTTACTTCATAAAAAGGATTAAGCATGAACTATAAATTATTAATGAATGTTACATATCTATAATTTACCTTGATGTATATTTCATAAATGTCATAGAAGAAATTCTTTATACCATCCTCAATTTTAAGATCATGTAACATCAAAAATTTTATCTCTATAATTATAGTTATTTATATACATATTATCTCATAACTTCCAGCTGTAACAAATGCTGAAACAAGCCATTCATTAAATTTATCTATTGTTTTCAAATACATGTTGTTTGTAGCCCACATGTGTTCATCAACAAGATCCAGAGCTGCATGAGCTATAAATTGATTTAAATGCCTTTGATCCTCCTGCAAAATTAATTGTAAGAATATCCTTATATATTCGAACTTTGTATTCAGAAGTAGTCGGATTGCATTTAAATTCTAATTCAAAGAGGGGATTATCATAATGTCCAACTATAACAAAATAATAATTCCCTGACATTTACGGGTAATTATGTATACCGTTGAACGTTATTGTTAAAAATGGGTTTAATTGATTGAAATTTCACATTTAGAGCGACGGCAATTGGGCGAAGTTTACAAAAATAATGTAAATCATATCGTTGCGAATTCGGGTTAACTATGATACAGGGTTAGTTAGCCTCAATTTTATTCTTATATATAAATAATGTATGTATCACTAATCCAATACTTCTGGGTTCGAATCCAGAGAACTATGTTTTTTTCTGAGGTTAAATTTAAATGTCGCATGGTGCGATATTGAATTAAACAAAATGTCATACGATCGAAATAAATAGTTTATTTATATTTAAAAAATAGTCATTTTCGAAGAGCGTCTCTGGCCTAATCAGATGAGTGCATGTATCTCAATCCTAAGGTCCTGGATATTAACTTTTTTCTGAAGCCATGGCCATGTGACACGCCATTTTGGCATAAAATATAGGGTCTCGAATGCTTTAATATTTGAATTTGGTCCGCTAAATGCATATTTTATTGTGAGAAGGAATTATTTTACTTCGCTTACATACGTAACATAAATGGCGCCCTCAGCTGCTTTTCTTTATAATTATTTATATGTATATTATTATAGAAAAAAATGATAAAAAACTAAAATATTAAAATAAGTATATAAAAATATGTAAAATTGCTAACCCTTTAAAGTCCTGTGAGCTAATTTGACATCATCATATTGCATGTTATTTTTTAACGTTTATCAAAGATTTAATTTAACATTTTAAAATAAATATAGAAAGTATACAATCTATTTTTTCAATTATCCAATCTATTTTTTCAATAATCAAAAAAAAATATGCTTTTGTTTCTATTTTATGATCACGTAACTTTTGACTATATTTCCGTTTCGATTTTTTCTAATTTACTTGATTTTACATATTATTTAATTTAATTGAAAAATTCTGAAAAGTGTTAATTTTATAAAGAAGACAAAATTTTCAAGTAAGACATCATGAATTTATATTTTTTTTAAATTTTAATAATTTTTGTAAATATAATTTTAAAATTATGATCCCAAATTAATTCATTGGGAATTTATTAGTTATTTAATTAACATTGAATTTATATATTTTATTTTTATAGTTGTTAAATAAAATAATTATAATTGAAGGTGATATTTCGGAAACAGATATTAATGATAGTGAGGACAATTTAAATCATCATATTGACAATATGGATATAGATTCATCCATAAATGCACCCCATATAGATCCATTAGGTTGCAATCGAAAAGCGATCGCGATCTCAAGAAAAGGGGAGAGGTGACTACAAAACTGATATTAATAATAATATGATAATTGTCAAATGGTTTAAAAACAAATTTCATGTTATATCATCCTTCAATAGTATCGACCCAATAGAAGATGTGAGGCGATGGTTCTTGGCGGGAAAAGAAATTTATTCAGATCCCTAGACCTTGTATTTTAAAAAAATATAATGAAGGAATGGGAGAGATTTACATTAAATGCTAGTGGAATGCTACAGAGTAGATATCAAAGGCAGAAGGTTCTATCTTCAAATAATATTTTATTTAATACCTGCATTGTGAATGTGGTTATTGTATCGAAGACATTTACTTTAAAAAAAATGAAAAATCTTTTATAAAACTTTTTATTTTATTCTCAAATAGTTACTGCTTTATTAATGGTAGGTAAAATTAGAAAAAGAAAAATACAAAAAGGATCTAAGTTACCTTAGATAATATTAGACGTTAGATACGATAATATAGAGCACTGGCCAGAAGCTTCCAACACTCGAAAAAGGTGTAAATTATGTGTTAGCGCATATTCAAGGAAAAGTGTGAAATTTATTTATGCTTTAACCAGTATAGAAATTGTTTCAAAACATTTTATAATAAATAAATAAATATTTTTTTATATACATGCATTGAGCTCAATTGTGTCAAATTGTATCATTATTTATTTTTTTTATACACTATGAAATAAAAGTCGAAATAAAAATTTTACTTCCTAAGTGTATATAAATGAAGATTTTTTATGAAAAAATATTTTAGTTTTATTTTAAAAAGTCGAGCTTTAAAGTTCATATAATAAATATATATATATTATAAGTATCGAAGGCTCTAAAAAGAGCTTAATTTAATTATGAATATGTACCTAAAAAATAAGTATAATTGTGTTTAAAATTTTTTAGTTGAAGTTTTTGTTTAAGGAAAATATGTAAGCTGTGAAAAATTGCCGTTAGTTGATATGACTATTGGCTGAAATGTAAAGTTATTTAATTTTGAATATTTATTAAAAAATTTTTCCCCACAAGTAAGATGGTTCGAATTAATTGATGAAGAAAAGGAGGAGATGCAGGTTGCGTCCCAAATAAGGGATTTCTAATTGGATCAGGGGGTGGCGGTTAAACCGCCGGGTCTGAGGCCGTTTTGTAATGAGAGGTTGGTAGGTTCAAAAGGATGTTGGGTATTTTCCCCTTATTAAAAGCGTTATGGATGATTTTATTAATTGCTTTATGCCGGAGATGGCGACCTTGGCTGCGGGTGCAGTTTAGGCCGTGTCTGGCGTTAAGTAGAACGGGTACGCTTCATTGGTGGCAAGTGTGTGAATGTGTAAGCGAAGCATCCAAGTCTAAATCCTATAGTGACTCTCAGTTGGTCATTGATTAAGGGATCATCTTAGGTTTCGCTCGAGACATTCATGCGTGCCGTATTTATCGTTGAAATGTAATAATTATATATCGCTAATATCGGTAGGGTTAGGACTATTTTGTAATTTCTTTATTAGGGGTTCGATGATAGATTTAGAGATTTCGGTTGGAAATATATAACCGTCTGAGGTAAGTTAATTCCATCTTTCAATTGCTACTGTTAGAAGATCATCTATAAGAGTTATGAATGATGAAATCGCAGAATTGAGCGATAGGCGATTTGAGATAATTAGAGATAGGGAAAGTAGTTCTAAGGGGATCAAGTTGATACCACCAGGTTTAGCGGGTATTTGGGCTATGTACCAATTAAAGCCTGATAATGAAAGGTTATCCTTTCTATAAAGGTCTTTAGGCGAATATTGTGTTAAATGAAAAATTTTGAGGAGGTGAATGAGGAGGATGAGTGGAAGAGATGCGAGATTTTAGGAAGGTATAAACACCTTTTTAATAAGTAAAATAGCTGATGGAATGTGGTTGAACTTTTCTAAGTTTTGCATCTCAGGAAAGTTTTTATCGATAATTTTTTCGGATATATTATTATTGAGTAATGGGAGCTCAAGAGTTGGATCTCTTCTTTTTCGATAATAATGTAACCTTTAAATAAATCTAGGGGAATCTCAAGGTTGAGGAAGCATATTTCAGTTTTAGTTTTGTTTAATTCTAAACCAATTTTAGAGCATTGCTAATTTGATGTGGATTACCGCAAAGGGTGCCATCATCTAGGTACCATAGGTTAAGGTCTAGATCAAAATTATATTTAAGATCTTTCATCATATTGTATCATGTATAGCTTTGCAGAAAAAAATAGGGCCGAGAATGCCGCCCTGTTGTACTCCCTCTTCGGAATATATAACGCTACCATTAAAAATGGGGGTTGTGCTATTGTCAGCGTCTACATGAGCGGGAGGGGTAGGAACAGTTTGCATCCTATTTTTTTGAGAGGGGTAGGCTGCTTTAATGGGGGTAAGATAAATTTCTTGGGGGATTATCCATTAAATTTTGAGATGAAATAGAACAAAATTTATTGTTGTAAAATTAATACTTTTATCATAGAATTATAGTAATACAATTCATCGACCAAATCTATATATTGCAAACAATCATACAAATTGTTTTCCAAATAAAACTTTCTGCTATCCTTTTAAATGTAATTTAAAAGGTTTAAATATTTCAGCAAGCTCATAATGCCATAATAATTAATTCATTGTAAATAATGGAGGTTTTAATTGAATTTATTATATAAAAAATAAATTCTTTATATTTACAAAATATCGATAGTTGGTAGTAGAGATTGATTAATTTAAGTTATCCTTTATAAATTCTCTGAAAAGAGTATCAATAAATTAAAAATGTAAAAATAATAATAGACGCGGGAATTTTTTAGAGGGGTAGGCAAAGGTTTTTGAAGGTGGTTTGCATCCAGTGAAAATCATGTCATGTAGACGCTGGCTATTGTTATTGTCTACAAAGCGCGAGTATTGGGGGAAATTTTCTTAAAAAGATTTGAGTGCCGAGGAATGTGATATTGTATTGAAAGCATAAACAGAGTTTTTCGTAGGATGCCTCATTTAGTTCCAGATCCTAATTGGTATTTGCCAATTAGGGAATGAGTATCGGATTTTATTTTTTCAGCAATATTTTTCACTATCAGGCGTCTGAAAAATGAACCAATTGCGATTAGACGGATGCCTCCATGAGATTTTTCAAACGCAATCAGGTTAGATCCGATATAATTTGATGAACTGTGGGAATATCTTTAGTAGTTATATTATTAAGGAAGGTGGTAAGTGAGTTAAAAAATCCATTGGAATTATGAGATTTTAGAAATGTTTGGAAGTAAGATGGTCTATAGCCCTCCGGGCCTGCTGCTGAAAATTTTAAATTCACTTATTGTTTCGCGAATATCTTGGTTTATAATTATGAAAGGGGGGATATTGAGCGGTGGGCTAGTATAAGAGGCATGTGGATGAAGGGATTTTAGGTTGTCAAGGGTCACGTCGTTAGATGGGGCGAGTTTTGTTTGTGAAGAGATTAATTTTTGTGCACCGAATATGTCGCCTTCATTTATTTTTTTGGATATTTTGTTGCAGGTATTACTGAAACTTTTCATTAGAATTATTGGGATTTTTAACGTAACAGTGTTAAATTTCCCAAATTTTTAAGTCTGTCTTTTATTAAGTTAGGTGGTGAGATAGATTTGTTATCTTTTGGGATTGAGAGGCATTTGAAAGAGAATGTGAAGAGATTATTTCAATGATTTAGATTTGACAAATCTTTGTTAATATAACAAATAATTTAGTAAGATGATCAGTGATCTGGTATTTAACACTAGATGGGATGTGTTTTATTGTTGGTATTTTTTAATAAAGATAAATTCTTCTAGTGATTTGTTATTTACATGTATGTGTTTGGTATTAATTAGGGGTTCTATTAGTTTTGTGCAAAATGTATTAGAACCTGAGCAAGGGAGGGCTATATTTATTTTTATTTAGTAATTTTATATATTTTTATATACTTGTTTTAATATTTTATTATAGAATAATACATCAATTTTTATTATATAAAAGTTTTTTAGTTTCACAATTTGATATTTTATATAATATATTATATGTCAAATAAAAAGTATTTGAATACATAATAATTAGTGACGATCATTATGAACAATATTCTTGGTGATATCAGAGATCATAGAAGAAGACAGCGTCTACGTTAGCGGGAGGGGGGAATGTAGGAACAGTTCGCATCCCATTTTTATTAGGGAGGTTTGGGGTAAGCGTCTTTAAGGGGGTAAGAATAATTTAATGGAGGATGGCTGATTATCTATTAGTTTTTTAGATGAAATATGGTAAAATATATTCCTGTAATAGTTAATATTTTTATTATAGATATATTAATACATAATTATATTGTATCTCATCAACCAAATCCATATATTGCATACATTCATAGTAGTTTTTTTCCAAGTAAAACTTATTGCTATCCTTTTAAAATTCAATTCATAATCTACAAAATAACTCTTTCATATTCACAATTTATGAAGGTAGTATAGTTTAAATAATTTAAGTTATTCTCTATAAAATTTATGAAGGGAGTACCATTATAATTAAAAAGTCTAATTAATAATGTGAAAATATCGCCAATAAAGGTGCCGAATTTATTTTAGGGGGGTAGGCATAGGTTTTTTAGGTGGTCTGCATCCACTAAAATTCCTGTCATATAGACGCTGGTGGAAGAGTTAAAAATAATTTTAGTAACATCAAATTAGAAAAATATTAAATAAATTCCTATATCATTCATTATATGTTGGGAAAGTTTATTCCGGTTAAAAATAATCTATTACGATAGATACGGAATCAAAAAAAAATTTTTTAATTTTATTTTGAGAATAATAATATAGAAAATAACAAAAAACAAGCTCTTCACGGGGACTTGACGATCATGAAAATTAAATGCGAGAAAATCTATATAGCTTCCCAAAATGTTTTTACCACCCATATGGACTTTTATCGACTTAAAAGAGCGGAAGAAGACTCATGTTGGAGTCTGTTACTAAACTTACTTCACTGTGGCAATGTATTTATAGTAATTACATTTACTTCGTTGACACTAGTTTGAGTAATCAATTTATGTGTGGCATGGATTTGCCTAATCTTGAAAGGGATCTTCGGGTATAATTTTCGGAGAGTGTAAAGGGAACTTTTGAATTTATACTCAAACTTGCGCTTGCATCAGATCAAGAAATGATAAGGAAGTTAAACACGATAGTATTCTAGTTGCGATAAAGGACATAATAAAAGAAGTAATAATGATTCTAATATTAATTATGATAATTTAACACCTAGAAAAAGAAAATTTTATAATTAAAAGGGAAAATAGATTTATATACATCGTAACAGAATAGGAGGATAATTGTACGCCAAACGCCTAATAGCATGGAAAAATGCTATAAAAATATATTTAGTATTCCATAATACAAATCAACTAAGTGGTAGTATATACACTAACTAATAAAGATTTAAAATTTTACTTTCCAAATCGGCTTACGTTTTGAGCTATGCTCATATTTAAATAGTCCATATTTGAAAGTACACTTCATTAAATTTTAAATATCTCGAAAAATATTTATGTCAAAAACATAATCTAAATTTTATTAGAAAGCTTTAGAATCATTGAGAATTACCCCTTTAATATGATATAAAATATATTTTATTTATAACTAGTCTATTATTAAAAACTAGAAATACCTATTTAAAAAACTGCTCTTTTTATCATATGTTTTTTTACAGATAAAATTATACTATGCCAAGAGTTTTATGGTTTATTTCAATCCTATAAAATAGCCAATTTACAAAAAATAAAATTAAACCACAATGCTAAAAAACCCTGAATTTGCAATTTTTTGAATATTTTACAGCGCAAAAAAATGTATCATATTGTACTATATTATTATTAAAACGCAAAATGCCTTAATAGGGAAAATTTTAAAATAAAATGATTTTGTTTCATTTTAAATATTATTTAGAAAATTACGATTTATTATAACAAATAAATCTCATATTTGTCATAATAAATCCCTCCAAGTTTTATTTTCATAAAATAACAAAATAATTATTGACATAAAGTCATATTGAAAATTAATTCCAAGATCAACAGACGTCATTGTTATTGATAAATTTCACATCATCATTTATCTAAGAAAATAAATTACGCATTCATTGGTCAATTAATTTAATAATTATAACAACTGTCATAATTTTATAATTAATTAACATCTTTTATTTCTTACTAAAATAATATATATATATATATCTAGAAAGAAAAATAAAAATAAGTTATTTCAATTCCAGTAATGTGCTGCAACCCCTTTCGTTAAAATCATAATTAATCTATGATTCGAGGGGTTATTACATGGATGATGAAGGCTAATTCTTGCATATCATTTAATTTAAAAATTCATAGTCCTTACCGAAAAAATTTAAATAATTTTATACTTTTCTGATGGAGATGTTACCCAGTATAAACACAAAAATACTTTTTAATTTCTGCAATCATGAGAACGATTTTGAGATCAAAGCAGAATGGCATTTTTTGCAACTGAGTTTAGTGAGCATTATTAAGAGGTTAACTGCTAAAGCAAGCTTGCAACGTCCTTATGTTAAGCAGATACGAATACCTATAGATTTATGCAATTATGTGTGAATTAATATCCCTAAAACTCATTAGGTATTCATCACCAGAAACTTAATCTATCATTTTTTATTTTAATTCAATTATGATTTTATAAAGGAATCTTGTTTTGTTTATTTTAGAAGTGAGCAATTTATTATTTAAAATTTTAACAGTTTAATATAGCCTAATAATAATTCTTATTTTTGATTAATTAAATAAAGCTTCTCATGATATATTTATTTTCCAATTTTATTTCATTAATTTAAATTATATGGTTTAAAGACAAGTTTATCATTCAAAAAAAATGTATATCGCAATATCAAAATAACTGCAATTCATTTATTCACGGGCCAGCAGAGCAGATAAAGAATGTAGCTTGAAAGCAATTTGTTATAATATGTGTTAGAATTTTGAGAATACAGATAAAATAGAATAAAAATTAAATACTAATTACTTTATTAAATAATATTAATTGTAATAAAATAAATTATGAATTAACATAACAAGAATTAAAAAGCAAAATAAAAATAAAAATTAAAGTTTACTATAATTTATAAAAATTTATCCTTGATATTACATTTTTTTATCGCTATATTTACACTACTAAAATTTACATCATATAATCTAGTCGTTTTCATATTCAAATTATAATATTTAACTTTATATATTAAAAAAAGCTATTTTCCGTAACTATTCAAATTTAAACCGGCGGTGTCTCTTTATCATTATTTCCACCTATTATTGATACTCTTTTCAAAGAATTTATAAAGATTACTTAAATTAATCTATCTCTATTACCAACTATCGATATTTTGTGAATATAAAGAATTTATTTTTTAGATAATAAATTCAATTAAAACCTCCATTATTTACAATGAATTAATTATTATGCCATTATGAGCTTGCTGAAATATTTAAACCTTTTAAATTACATTTAAAAGGATAGTTTATTTGGAAAACAATGTGTATGATTGTTTGCAATATATAGATTTGGTCGACGAATTGTATTATAATAATACTATAATAAAAGTATTAATTTTTACACCAAAAATTTTTGTCCTATTTCATCTCAAAATTTAATAGATAACCCCCAAAAATTTATCCTACCCCCATTAAAGCAGCTTACCCCCTACCCTCTCAAAAAAATAGGATGCAAACTGTTCCTACCCCTCCCGCTCATGTAGACGCTGAACCTACATAACAGGGGTGGCAAATTACTAGATAAAAATATTACATAATTTCTTGTAATTATAAACTATTAAATAAATGATAAAATATGTTAGATTTATTTTAGAAGTTATTTTTAATCATAGGCAAATTGAATTTTAGGTTAATGCATATATGCATATCAGAGACCTGCAGTCCCGGTCCTAAGCCCCCGGACCGTGCCATATTTTAATTTTTTAATACACGGGCGGATCCGGGACGGACCTTATTTTTTTAAAAAAAATTGAGCCGGGCCATACAAATGGCACCTCTGCGATCTCTGATGCACATTTAAATATTTTTTAAAAATTTTATAGCTTTTTATTTTTATAATAAATTTGAAATTTTTCTTGCAATACTTGGTTAATGTATAAAACTGAATAAAAATAATATCTCCCTAAATATTTTAACCATTCTCCTAGACGAAATTATTTTTGCCATTTAAATATTTTTTGCAAAAAAAATAACGAAATCTAAACCTTCAAAAAATCATACATTCTAGGCCTACTTTGATCTCTATTTCTTCCTACCTCCCTTCCACACCTATCATATTTTAATGACAATTTTACCTCATACCCCCTGCTCCTGTAATCTATAAATTAATTATTAGACAAATAAGAGTTTAATTTAAAAATAATTTAAAAGATTTATTTAAATTTTTTAAAATGAACTGCGACCCTTCTGAAGCCATCATCAAATATTTAACCTTTACTAGGCAAAGGGGAGAAAGGAGATAAGAAAAAATATTTTCTAACATTTTAAATTTTTTCTGAGAAACCGTAATATAAAATATCACAAGTTTAGAAACAAAAGGTTAAAAACAAAAAGTTAAAAAAATCATGATTTATAAAGTTCTGGAAAAATTATTTGGATGTAGGTAATGTTTTTATCTCCTAAATTCTTTTTTAATGCTATTAGAAGAGAAAACTAAGTATTTTCCAACAATAATATTAGAAGCGAACTATTTAAAAACCCTTAATTCAAATCAAACCAGAATAGGTGAAATTTCTACTATTTTTTGGAAGTAGCAAAATAGTTAAAAAATTTTTAATATTTCTTTCGTGGAGCAAATAATAATAGCTGGCCGATTCAAATAATTTGTGTCGACTAATTTAGTCAATTTTAAAGCCAACTTAACGAGTAAACTTTGAAGCCGACTCATCGAACAAACTCTAGTCTCATTGAGGCGCTCAATTTAAAAGCGTATTTTACGTCTCCAATTAAGGTTCAGAGTATTAAAATTAACAATACTAGCCACAATGCGTCCTTATTAAGCCTTAATATTGAAACATTAATCACGGAAGGAAGATTGCAAAGGAATTATTGAAGCATAAGAAAAAATGATTCTAATAATATTATATATAAAAAAAGCATCAAATTGCATTTAAATAGTTATATAAATGCAATTACAGCTAATTCCCTGGGTGCAAACTCCCCTCAGAAACCTATCCCGACCCCCTAAAAAATTAATATATTAATTACACTTTTTCAATTATAATGGTACTCCCTTCATAAATTTTAAAAAGAATAACTTTAATTATTAATGCTCTACTATCAAAATATTGTGAATGTAAAAGAGTTATTTTTTGGAACATAAATTCAATTAAAAAACCTCTCATTTATAATGAATGTATTATTATAATTGTTTGGCATGAATATGAATTTATTGATATAATGTCTATACCTTTAAAATTATATTTAGAATGATAGCAGAAAATTATTCAGAAATAGTTTTATTTATATAATTGTTTCTATGATTCGATTTTTAATATCATTGTAAAATGTATTATAATGGTCTGTAATAAAAGTATTAATTTTTATAGCATAACATTTTCTCCTATTTCATCTAAAAATTTAATAGATAACCCCGCAATAAATTTATCCTTCCCCCCTAGCTAATCCCACTACTATTCCCTAAAAAATTTGACTGCGAACTGTTCTTACCCCCCCCCCCCCCCCACCCCCTCTTACCTCCTGATTAAGTATGATAGCTATTAATGGTGTATCAATAGCTTTTTGTGCGATATCATTTACACTCCAAAGGGATAGCTTCTTGCGCGGTCTCATTTACGCTCTAAAGGGTTTATTCAACACCTGATGATAGCTGAAAGATAAACGAAAACATAATTTAGTTCTAATTTTTATTTTGATGTGTTATTTTAGTTTTTTTAACAACCTTGCGAGTAGTCCAGTTCAAAAGTCTGGTTCAACTTCTAAAAAGAGCCTGATTAATATTTGAGCCAAGATAATATTATGTAGATTTGGCAAATAGATATCCAAACATCTATGCCAACTATGACAAAATCTCTAGGCTTACATATTATTATTAATTATAATTTTAATCGGGTCATTCTTAAAACTCTACAGACTGACTATTTATCAACACTACTCGGGAGTTAAATATTTTAAAAAATAGCCTTAAAAAATTGTATACAAAAGAATAGAAAATAAAACATATATATATCATTCATGTATTTTAAAAGTTTCAGTAAAAATGGTGAGCGTCTGATTTTTTTTAATAAAAAAATATCTCCCCCCCCTACCCCTTCCAATAAACAGTTGCCATTCCATCCCCTCTTCCAACTAAAAATTCCTGGGCTATAGATTTCAATTCAAAAAGATATTTATATTTTAAATATAAGTATTTAAGATACTGCTCAATCAGTTTAGAAAAAATATTTAAATTTAGATAATATAATAAAAATGCTTCATACCTTGTGAAAAAAAATATAATGTGTTTCTAGAAATCAGCTTTTTTTATTTTTTTTAAAAATTTTATCACGTAAAATTTTAGATACTCTAAAATTATAAATATTTATAATGTCATCTTTTTTTGTAATTTCACCTAATGTTAAATATAATGAAGAATTTATTGAATCTTCCTATAATTATGATACAACAAGGATTGAAAAAAATAATGGGAAATTAAATGTTTACCCATTAAACCATAAAATGGTATTTCGAACTGTAAAAAAGTTACCAAAATTAGGTGTTATGTT
Organism: Gordionus sp. m RMFG-2023; assembly: GCF_954871325.1. Lineage (NCBI taxonomy): Eukaryota > Metazoa > Nematomorpha > Gordioida > Chordodea > Parachordodidae > Gordionus > Gordionus sp. m RMFG-2023. The sequence continues at coordinate 10,179,218 of NC_088777.1, forward strand.
AGTTGGATGGGGTGGAAACAATGGGACAACTTTAACCGCTGCTACATTAGCAAATAAAGAAAAGTTATCTTGGAACACTAAAACTGGAGTTATTGTAAGTTTAATTTTCTATTCTTAAAAATAATTATAATTAAAGCAAGCTAATTATTTTGGATCGATTACCCAATCTGCTACTATACATTTAGGAGATAATAGTGAAGATGGTCAAATTTATGTTCCCCTTAAAAATATGCTGCCAATGATAGATCCAAATGATATAATTTTTGATGGTAACTATTTAATAATGCATATTGCACACTCCTAAAATTTTTATTCTGTTATTATTTTTTTCCATTATATTTTCTATTTATCTATTTTAATAAGGATGGGACATATCTTCCATGAATTTGGCTGATGCTTTGATAAGGGCCAAGGTTATTGATTACAATTTGCAAATACAATTAAAACCTATGATGAAAGGAATGAAGCCAAGACCTTCAATATATCAACCAGATTTCATAGCAGCTAACCAAGCTGAGAGAGCTGATAATGTGATTAGTGGATCCAAAAAGGAACAAATGGAAAGAGTGCAATTGGATATTAGAGATTTTAAAGCAAAAAATAATTTAGATCAAGTATTTGTTCACCTCTTATATAAATTTAATTTGTTTTTTTTATACTTAATTGTATTGGAAATATGAATTTAGTTAGTTTTCATACTTAATTATACAGGAAATAATGGTACATCTTTCATCAATTTTTAAACAAAATATATATCCTACCAATATATATATAAAAATTAATTATTTTTTATTTAATAAATATATATGCCCTGAAAGATTCATTTTGTAAAAAAATCAATGAACATTAAGAAAAATTATGTTAATTCCTCAGTTATTCATATCATAATATATTTTAATTTATAAAAAAAACCATGAAGAGAGCGATTTCCAAATTTTATTTTCTATTTTTAAAAAAAGATGATCAATTAAAAATAGGAAGGATATGAAATTTATTTATAACACCATAATATAATATTTCTGGTAAGGATTTCTAAGCCTCCTTAATCCAATGACAATTTTAACTAACCCACCTCCCTCACTCTATAATTTTACCCCCCCCCCCCCCCCAACTCCCTCTGAAAATTTACTCTCCCTATTAACTCCTACTAAATCAAAATTACAAAAAGAGAAAATCCCAATCAAAACTATCTCCCCCCCCCCCCTTTAATTTTAACGATGCTCTTGAATCATGCCCACCCCCTCCCTTTGATAGAAGCCTTTGATTTCTGTTCTTAAATCATATTGATTTAGTTTTAAGATTGATTAGAAAGCTGTCAATGGAAGAAAAAGAAAATTGTTCTTAGGAGTAATAAATATGGCATTAAATTGTAAACTCAATGGGGATATAAAATTCAATAATAGTTTATTTTCATTATATTATGTTCGATTATAGCTGATATATATTAAATAAATGTAATTCTTTGACACTTTATTTAATATTATGCAAAAATTATTTTGGTAATTACACCCACCAAAAGGTTTTTATTTTGTAACTATAAAAGTTCACTTTTTCTGTCATACCGCACCATAATTTTGATTCCTCACAATAATTGGGAATCTAATATTGTGCTTAAAATTTGAAGCATCTACTTTTTACCAGAAATTTCAAATGAGAACATGCAAATTTGTAAACATATTTTCTTTACCTTAAAAAACGCATAATATTAAACAAATTTTTTAGATAAAAAAAACGTGAAGTCCTTTTGCCCATTTTGTAAACCTAAGCTATATTCAGCCAAACACGTTTTTTTTTCTGACTATTAGGGATCTGCAAGATCCCGTTTTGTCCCGTTAAGATATTTTTGCGTAAGTTACTTGACCCAGTTCGTTGAAGTTTTTTTTGTACAAATCTTCCTGCAATCACATTTTAATATCTATATTTAATTCTCCCCCCCCCCCCCCCAATGTCAATTAAGGCTCTTATATCCAGGGTTTAACATTTTGAGCAAAAAATCTTCGATGAGCATGATCAAATTTTTTTACAAAAATATAAAAAATATTCCCAGATGAAATAATTCTTTTTTAAAAAAATATCAAAGGGAAAATCGAAGAAAATTTTTTTTATAAAACCTTTTTTAATTTTTTTTTACAAAAAAATATTCACATTTTTTGATCTTTGAAGATTTTTGAATTTTGAGCAATGTTAAACCCTGCTTGTATCACATGAGATTATTTTAGGTTTTGAAGATTTATGACAAACCGTTTTACAATAATTGCAATTTTTATATTTGATCATATAGTATAATTTTAAGTTTAGAGCAAAATATTTAGGAAATAAGGTTATTGTTATCTATTTTCAAATAGTAAAATCAAAAATTTTTAATGCCCAGTGGCCCGTTAAAATTTTATAAAATGTCTGGAAGCCTATAATTTTATAAAAAATATGGTATATATATAATAAATTAGCCAAGCCGAGCCTGCTTTTGGAAGGGCCCAGCTTTGCGGATCCCTGCCTACTATTGATACCTTTTCAGATTATAGCGATAAAATTGTTTTTCAACAAAAAAAAAATTAAAAAATGACAAATTAGACGCATTTTCTATTTATATTTGAATTACAAATTTTTTTTAAAAATATTTTTTGATGATTAATCTTTTTTTTTTATGTTTCGAGCCCTAATATGCTATCCTTTCCATTTATTTGTTTTTAGATTATGGTAATATATAACTTATGTCCTAGACCCTGAAGAAATATTGTTCATAATATATTTAAATAGAAGATTTTGAATTTTAAGTATATCAAATATTGTTGTTAAATGGCTCGAATTTTATAAGCTAATTCAATATTTTAGCCAAAAAAAAATTGTGCAAACTTCGAGATTTTTAAAAATGTTTGGTTTCGAGCCTTTTAACAACACTAATATCAAGGTTCACCACGTGCCCAAATAATTTTTTATATATACTACTCTTTTGAACTTTTATTTATTCTATCTTTTTTTTTTATTATGACTAGTTTGTACTTTATACGAAAAAGTAAAAAGTAGACAAAATTTGAAATGTAAATATTTTTTGTATAAAAATTTATTTTTTGCCCACTATTAATTACCTTCTTTATTTTGCTATATTTTTAGGCTTAATTAAACTCGGTCATAAAAAACACTGCACGTGTCGAATTGTAGTTAGAAGCATATGTTAGTCAAATTTTTTAATTGAGAAAGAGGTCCACAGTTTGATTTTCTCGTAGACCGATGCCAATCGATATTAGGTTCGATCTGGACTTGAAGGAATTGTTTGATTTACATCTATTTTGACGTATATATTCCAAGCGAGGAAGGGGGTGACTTGGTAATCTAAATGAGAAATCGATGATCGGGCGAAAATAATAAAATCTATCACGTATGTTTAGTCACGGGATGGCTTATAGAATATATTATAATGGCGATGATGACTTTTTAATTTAATATTAACGAAGCGGATCTTATTATTCCTATACAAACTATATTTGTTCATAGGTGTCACTGGAAATTTCTTTAGGGATGCTCATTGGGGGGGGGGTGCTAAGCACTGTTTCTCCTTAGCGCCAATAATTGTTGTTTTGTTAGTTATCGTTTTTCATTTTGATATTTGCGAATAAATGTAAAAAAATTCCAATTTTGTAAACAATATTTTGTTTTTTTTTACAAAAAGCTGAAAGAAAAATTAATTTATTTTATGAATAATACATTTTGTTGTATTTCCGTTTCCCGCTTCTGGAAATTTCAATGGAAAAAATGGCTCATGTTCTTATAAATGTTTAGTTTTGACACTTAGCTCCGGTTCTAAATTTGATATTAAACATTTTTTTTTATTTAATGATTTTTGTCAAATTTAAATATTTTAAATTTATTCCGTTAATTAATTACTAAATTATAAACATTATTTTTCTACGATTTGGATGAAATGCTATAAATTTTTTAAATCGCATGATTTTATTTTATTTTATTTAATTTTTCTTTTTATTATATTTTATAATCTGGATCCTGGTCTAAAAAGAGTTATATTTCCGGTTCCTGTTTAAAAAACTGCTAATAAGCAATAAAAAAAATTTCTTTTAATGAAATATAAACATTAAACAAACCCTATATCTGAAATGAATTATAAAAGAGGTTTTAACTTTTTAAGAGCAATATATGGGAGGGAATGTTCTTAGTAGGTACATAGATACCTTTTGGATTACCAGAATGTTCCGATGAAAAAAGGGCAGATTTTCGATTTACCTTGAAGCGATTATAGACTCATTAAGCTAATTGGATTGACAAATTCGTCTATTAATTATATGCAAATTCGATCTGGTTAACTTAAATCTTAGGAATATAAAAGATTTTAGTAATATATTGGGCACGCATGAGAGGGAACATTTGAAAGAAAATAGAATTATTACTACAAAAAAGTTATATTTTCAATTTTTTGACATTAAATTAGTTCCAATCGAGAAAAACCTTCCATAAGCAGTTGACACATAATGTGTAATATTGACATGTTATCAATAGTAATAAATTTTATTAAAAACATAGTAATTAATTATTCCGAATTGAATATTAATTAGATTTCTAATACATTAAATTATTTGTCAAATGAATAATCATATATTCTTTCGAACAAAACGAATAATTTACTATTCATATTCGTTACTAATCAATGATTCAATCAAAAGGAATCTAATAATAGATTCTTTTTTGAATAGGTCTGGTGTCACTACTCAAGACATATGATTGCTGTTAATTTTAAACAAAGTTTATAGGTTATAGATAATGGTTATAATTTATATTTTATTATATTGTCATTTGTCATGTCAATAATTGTTACTTAAAAATAATTTTTTATAATGAAAATCCTATTCAGAAGCCGAGCCCAAGTTCAGGTAAATTTTCCAAACCTAAGTCGAACTCATGTTTTTACTGTGACTGTCTGAAATTTTCTTTTTTTGTCACCCCCCCCCTGGTTTTACATTTTTTTACATTACATCATAACTTAAATATTGTTTAAATCAGGTGATTGTGTTATGGACCGCTAACACGGAGCGTTATAGCGAAGTCCGACCAGGCCTGAATACCACTGCCGATGAGCTCATGAAATCTATTGAGAATAACGATCCCGAAGTATCGCCTTCCACGCTCTTCGCCTTGGCCTCCATATTTGAAAATTGTACTTACATAAACGGGTCCCCTCAAAATACTTTCGTTCCAGGTTCGTTATTATTCCTTCTAACCGCTTTTTCTCCCTCTGAAACAGGGCACAATCGTGATTTCTTTAAAATAAGAATAAAATAATTATTTTTTTAAAATGTAAACAGATATCTTAGAACATATATTATAATTAACACAATGGCTCTCAAAATTTAAATATTAATATTTTAAAATCTGTGAAATTTAAAAAATCCAAAAAAGATATGTAGTTAAATAATTTCGGTATTGTATAAAGCATAGACATATATTTCCCCCATCTGTTAATCAAACTGATAAAGTAGTGCTGAAAACAAGATTTTATCTAGGACGAATTTTTTTAAGGTTGTGTCAAAAACCATTTTGAAAAAATCCAAGTTATAAAACCTTGTCAAATTTAAAAATTTTAATTGAAATCGTATGTTAAATTTATAAAATTTTCTAGAATTATGTTTTAGGAATATTTTTATTTTTATAGTCAAATCAAAATAGCTTGTTTATATATTTTGATTTTAAAGTTTCGAAAGTTTGTGAATTTAATTTTTTGATATAATAGGCACACTTTGAAATTAAAATCTATCGAACTTTTAATTTTAGAACGAAATTGATTGACATTAATATTAAAACATTCAAGAATAAAATTCTCTCCACTTTAAAAAACATATGCTACAATGGAGGTAGTTATAATTATGTTAATTTTTGTTTTATTTTAAGGGTTTTGTTTTGTTTAATTTGATTCAGAGACCTGCAGAGGTATCATTTGCACAGCCCGGCCCGGATTTAAAAAAACTTAGTCCCACCCGGATTTTCATTTTTAATTTTTATAGATAATATTCGACCCAGCCCGGGTATTAAAAATTTTTTTCAGGCCCAGCCCGTATATATTTAAAAAAATTAAAATACGACCCGGCCCATGTACATTACTTAGGGCCGGGCCCACAGATCTCTAATTTATACATTATTACTTTTTATTTGCAGTAATCTTTGCAAGATTATACGTTTATTATTTATCTTCATGAATTTGATATTATTATTTTTGATATCTACAAAAAAAGGCGGGGGGGGGGGGGGTTGGAAAATTTTGCTCCTTTATTCATGATAAATTATAACGAACATCTTGGTCCCATTACCACTATTAAAATTCATTTTATATCTTTTTTTAAACGGGCCTAAATTGCGTATAAATATTTGATTAGACTATTTTTAATTTTTTATTTTTGTTAAAAATAATAATTTAAGGAGTCATCGAATTGGCCGAAAAGAAGGGCGTCTTTATAGCCGGCGACGATTTTAAAACAGGTCAAACCAAACTGAAAAGCGTTTTGGTTGATTTTCTCGTTTCGGCCGGCATAAAACCTCTCGCTATAGTCAGCTACAATCACTTGGGAAACAACGATGGGTACAATCTCTCGGCCCCTAGTCAGTTTAAATCCAAGGAGGTTTATTCGAATTTCGCACCTACCTATAATAATACGAAAAACAAATAATATACGCCATTTTTTAGTCACATGGTGTCCTTTTTTTAACGCTTAATAATTTTTTTTCCAAAAACATAGTGCTATCATAACGTGTTAATTCGAATGTTTGAAAAGGATATCATGTGACTATGCATGTTAATTCGAATGTTTGAAAAGGATATCATGTGACTATGCATCTTTTTGAGACTCATCCTTGTGTTACGTAAGGCAAGAGGAAAAAAAGATGAAATGATGTGTTCGTATGCTAATTTTTGGTGTTGTGAAAGGTAACTTGATACTTTTTTCTAATGTAGCGACAAAGTAACTAGTTACATTTTAAAATATGGTAAATAATATAGGTTTCATTTATTACTCTTTATTTGTGATAATTTCCCAAATTCGGAATTACTATTTATTAAATATAATGTCTTACTTATATAGAGCACTACTATAGAACGTTTGTTTAGTCATTGAGGAAAATAAGCATACCTTTAAAGATACTAATTTTGAAAATTGTTTATTGTTAAAGTGAAATTAAAAAAAATAGCAGGCTACTTTCAAACGAGTCCTTTCCCCTAAACTGTTTCCTAGGGATGTCACCAGCAATTTTTGTTTATTCCCAAATAAAAAATAATAAATTTGTCGAATTAATTTTTTTGCATAATATATGCTACCCTATAATCGTTAATAGAATTTTTTTTTAACGATTAAATGGTGGCTAATTTTTATATAGTCGAACTAAGGGTCTTACCTATACTCTATTTTTTAAAAAAAAATTAATATTCTACAAATTATTATCCTACTTTGTTGATATGCTTTAAGAAATTGCTTAGAAAAAAAAACGACTGCTTAGAAGTTGTATATCTAAAACGAATTATTACATATTCGATTCGTATTTTACGAATACGAATAACAAAATTAAGGAAAATATATTTATCGAATAAATTTTTCTGTTATTCGACCGAAATCTGCTAAAATTATTCCCATATAATTTGTAAATTTTTGAAATTATTCTTAAAACCCCGTATTGCATATTGTGTATCACATTCCACCTACCACAAATTATATAATAAATCTCTTATAAATAAATTTTGAATTAATTGCATGGTGTGTGATTAAAGCAACAATTCATATTTTCGACGATTCGAATGTTAATTTGGGTCACACGATCTATTATATATTCGCATTTTATTACACACTACTTTTTTATAAAATTATTTTTCTCAATTCTCCACACATCGGGAAAAGATATATTTGACTAATTTAAAAACATGAAAATTAGTTAAATAAAAGATAAAAATAAATGTTTATGAAATTATTTTATATATATTTATTATTTTTGATAATTATATTTTGATCATAGGTGGTTTTAAAGCCCCATTATGCAATTAAAATATTTTATTAGAGTTTTATATTTTCAGAATTATGAATTGTGCTATCATCTATAGCGAAGATTATAATTTAGTGACAAGATCAACCCAAAATAATGATGATTTATGTAAATTTAAAATATATGTTCTTATAATTCATTATAAGTATCTAGATTCAATGAAACAGATAAATTCGAAGAAAATGAAAAAGATGAATTCGAAGAAAATGAAAAAGAAATCGTCAGGATAAAAATGGTGTGGAAAAACTGTTTAACAAATTTACCATTAGTTTTCCAAAGTGTAAAGACCTATAGGCGAGAATATTAGCGTGGGTGAGCAAATTTTTCTTACAATGAGCAGGTTGAAACGATATAACCCTCAATAACCCCCCAAAATCGGGCTATAAACTCTCCTATAAGGAGATGACGGCTTTCTGCACAATTTTGAAGTATATTCTGAGAGGATGCTACCAGCGGAAAATTGTCTGATGTTGGGAGCAAGTGACAATTCCATGCTGTGAATTCTTATATTCCGCAGCAAATTAATTATTAAATTATTTTTTGATTACTTGGTTTTGTTCTCCGAATTTGCAGGTAGTACTCACACAAAGAGTGATATTTTGCGTGGCCATGGTCAGAGGCAATCGACTTCCAAATATCCTTCCCAACAGATAAGGAGTTGAATAAAAATGGTCGAAGATTTTTTATTTAAAAAAAAAATAATAATAAACTGATTAAAGCTTAATTCAGTGAAGTGGCACGACAATAGTGTTGTGACTTTATTAAGCAATTTTATAGGTGCACATCCATTAATAGATTGTTAAAAATAAGATAAAAAAAAGGAAAAATATCATTAAATTTATAATAAATTCATGGGAGGATGTAGATCTCAGAATCTTTACTTGCGTTATATAGAATTCATTAAATCAAGAAAATGGTATCATAGAATTCTATTTCATATATTTGACATGTTTCTCATATATTCATGGCTGTTATACAGGCGTGATTGTATCAGTATATCAATAGCACGCAAGGATCAAAGAGTATATAATTTCAAAATTTCGGTGGCGGAAGTCTTTTGCAAATATAGCAAAGCCATTTCAAACACTATGCCAAAACTCAAATCGGTTTAAACTGGTTATCGTGAAAGATGTAAGAAAGGATCTGCCCAACATTTACCAAATGAAATTGTTAGATAAGATCTAACGGCTTGTTGACCCAAATATATAGATAAGAAAAGGGTATGTAAAATGCCAGGTTGCTTATTTGCAACAAAAGTAGCTTGTCAGAAATATAGCTTATATTTATGTTTTACACCCAAAAATAATTATTTTATAGATTTTCATTAAAATTAAGATGTTCAAACTAATATTTGTAGTATTTAAATAAAATTTAATTATATAGTTTAGAGTATAGTAAAAATTATTGAGAAAAAATTAGAAGTTTGTATCCCTTAATTGCATAATGTGTATTTTATTACACATACCGTAAGAAATTTAAATTTTTTTTGAAAAAATGTAGTAATTATTCTAACAGTGCTCGCAATACAGGGTTAGAAGTATTTAACATGTTTCCATGCCGAATTTTATTTTCCTGTTTTTCCAGCAACTAATAAATAACATTTTTTTAAAAATTTTAATATCCATTTTTGGCAATATTTTTCTTATGGAATTTAATTTTCTAATCGAATCAAATTGAGTAAATTTTATAATTTACGTACGAATACGAATAAGAATTATATGATTCGGAAAAGCGATTCGTATTTTTTGTAAGTATATTTTGGGAGTGGCCTTATGTTATATTTTTATTTTCGGTACAAATATATTGTTGCATATGTTATTTTTTTATGTATGTTTATTATGTAAATCGAAGTTGTTTGTTTTATCGATTAATATATAATATTATCAATGTTTTTTTTTATAAAAATAGGATTCATTTCTTATAATAGATTTTATTTTTGGATTATGATATCGATATTTTGTTTTTTTTTATCGCGACGGAAACTTATGAGACCACAATTTATCGAGACTATTTTTTATTTATTTGACCGAATTTATTGAGACGATTTTTTAATCTTTATTTTTAATACCAACTATTTATATAATATCAATATTGTAATCCAAAAATCAAAATCTACTATTTTTAATATCAAAATAAGAAGGAAATCTTTTTTTTTACAAAAAAAAACTATCGATAAATAATAATATTACATATTAATCGTTAAAACAAACAACTTCGATTTACATAATAAACATATGAAATATGCCCCCTTTTCTATGTAAAAATCCAGGGTTGGACAATTTAAGCGAAAACATACAAAAAAAACAACTAATTTACATCGCAATGTTATGATATTTTTTTGTTTCAATATAAATTACCATGTGATATTTATTTTTTTCATTGCAGTTATTTCTTTAAATAAATTAAATTTTCGTTTTAAATTCCTTCGATTAAAATTTGTAATTATCTCGAAAGTAGCTTGGAATGTAATTAATTACTTAAAAATTTAAATGTAACTAGTATTATAACAAGTTACTTTTAACAACATTTATAATTTTATACTAATGGATTTGGTAAAAGACAGGTTAAAAGAAAATTGACATACAAAAGCATATGGTAAATATGAAGAAAAAAGAAAGCGATCATTTTTTTTTTAAAAATGTTATAAGGAGAGAACGCTGTTAAAAAAAGAAAAAGAAATCATCATTATTGTTATCATTATTCAGATCTCTAAAAGCAACGTAGTTGACGACGTTGTGAATTCTAACCGAATTCTCTATCCAGAACCTGGTTCAAAACCGGACCATTGCGTAGTTATCAAATACGTTCCGCAAGTCGGTGACAGCAAAAGGGCGATGGATGAATACACAAGCGAACTCATGCTCAACGGCCACAGCACCATCGTCATCCACAACACTTGCGAGGTTTTTAACTAAAAGTCGCAATTATTTTCTAATAATTTTTTATTTTCTCAGGACTCATTGTTGGCGGCACCAGTGATTTTGGATCTTTTGATATTGGCCGAATTGTTTGAACGGATCAAGTTCAAGATAGTTTCGCCTGAAAATGGTATTTAGTTTATTACCTTTTATTTTGATTTTTTTAAGCTAGCACTATAAACCATGATCGACCTCAAAATAGCTAGATTGATATATGGGATTTGATAAATACGATTATAATTAGGAAAATTAATTATATTTTCCCAAAAAATTAAATGTATATAGGCTATATTTTATTTAAACTTTTTATATTATTAGACAAACATTTGAAATTGTTTCAACAAATCTTTTTTTATATTGCTATCAATGATGTATATATACCACTAGATTAGCAATTCATTAATTAAGTGTCCCTACATAGAAATGAGTTATAGCGCTATTTTGTGGTTTGCACTTCGACTAATTAATTGTCTTTCATTATATGAGCGCACATTAATGTTATTTAATCGACTTGTAAACGATAAAAGGACGTTACAGCAGACTCCTATGTATGAACATTTTAAATGCATTTAATGAATGAATCACCAATCAACTAGTTTATATATATCAATGACTGCAATCAACATACTAAAACATCCCCCGCCATAAATTTCTAATGATTAACGCAAGATTTAGAAATTAAATAACTAAATAGCCACCACTCTCAACATCTTTGGGGCTGGTGACCCCATGATGATGATGATAATGTTAAGTTTCTTGCGAAGTTTAAAATTTAAGTACTTTTTTCTCGAAGATTAACTAATTTTAACATAAACCCGCAACACATTTTTCGAACTCTAGCGGACATTTTTTCATACTCCGTAGGATTCGTTGATTTCTAAATTTTTATCGGACCAGATATTAATCTTTTTTAATATTTTGTTTTTCGAATATTTGTATGAAAAATTTATTTTCTAGAATAATAAGATAATTGTTTATTATCCTTAAACGCGAATAATTTTTTTCGATTTCGTTGAAATGTGCTTTTTTAAAGGTCCAATGTAAAACAAATCGGACATTTCTTAAACAAAATGTCAGACTTGAATCCTTAAAAAAATTCTCGGATTGGTCGAAATTTTTACAATTTTTATTGGATCAGACTGGACTATAAGAAATATGTTTGATGCAGGACTCCGGTTAAAATTAATAACAAAAATGAAAGCGCGAAAATCGTTATTTTGATAATAATGTTAAAAACCAAGTTTTTAAAAAAATGAAATCTCTATTTAAATAATGATTTTATTATTTTTGACTCGACAGATAGCTCGGTCCAATATATATCTATTTTTATATTAAAATACACAATATAAACCTCAAAAAAATCTTAAGCTTCCTTGGAAGCAAAAGAAGAGTTTCAACCCTTCCACCCGGTTATGAGCGTGCTAAGTTATTTGCTCAAGGCTCCCCTGGTCCCTAAAGGAGCCCCTGTCATAAACGCTTTGTTCAAGCAAAAATCCTGTATAGAAAACTTAATAAGGGCCTGCGTCGGCCTTCCACCTGAAAATCATATGTTGTTGGAGTACAAGCTTGTCGGAGGTTAGTCATTTGTGCTCTTTTTTTTTATTAGGGAAATTTTCATTAAGGATAAGAAATGATGTACGAAAAAAAAGGGAGGAAGTAAATGTAAATTTTCTGCTATATTTTATTTTCATTCATTTCATTGTAATTTTGTGCTTATAAAAATCAAATCTTTGCACCATGAATCATTATATCTTGTAAAGATGGGTTTAAATAGGATATTATATTATGATAATGTATTTCAATCTAACTATGAAATCAATGTAGGCGTTGAAGCCACCCAAGCATTCCTAGGGGTCCCAGAAGGAGCCAAAAGCTCCTCCGGTAAGGCTACTTCTCCCGCCTCTCCTACCCAGGCGCACACGGGCAAAATTGAAGATCATTTTACCGCTAACAAACCAAAGGAATCCAACGAGAAATTTCCACCTCCAGCTGTTCCAACCGGAGCTCCTTCTAACACACAGCACGCGTCGTCTGTGCCCCACAAGAGTGCTTCTAAGCAAAAGTCGCCTCACGTGATTGCTAAGAAGGAACCTTCGACTCCTACCAAGCAAGCGGCTAAAAATTAGATCCATTTATCTAAAAAACATTCATCATTAAAAAATTAATCTTATCGTTGTTGTAAATCTTTTACTACAAATTATTTTAGATAATGTTTTAATTATTAAATTAGAGTTTAATTGATATATTTTTTAAAACCTCCATTTTTAATCAATTTTTTTTTTAAAAACTAGTTAATTTAAAATGTGATATTTTTTTACGCCACTTTTATATACACTATTATATTTTGCTAGGAACTTTTAAAGAAATAAATATAATAGAATTCATTTTATTATTATTATTACAGTAATATCAATATGGTGCTGTAAGCGATTTTGAAATTATTCATATTTTTACCTTTTATATGTGTATTTAAACACGTTTTAATTTTGTAAAATAAATAGTGCAAAGCTTAAATCAAATATTAATCATTTATAAAACATAAATTATATTCTGCATATATCATTATATATTTTTATTTTCCCTTTCCTTCATATTCAAAGTTTATATAATAATGGTTATATTTTAATGATTTATTATTTATAGTATAAAATGTTTTTTTTCTTTCGTTAATGAATAAAAATTATTATTTCTCATTTCTCTAAAAATTAATTATTATTTGGAATAAGCTTTAAATGTATTTATTCAAATAATATATTTTTTCAATTTTATCTTTATGAAAATCAAATATTTATAAAAAACGATTCCAATTTAAAAAAAATATATCAAAAAATAGCATAATATATAAAACTATATTAAAATAATATGGATAAAACATGTAAACAATTTAAAACAAGATAAATATAAAAATTTAAGAAGTAACTTGGGTGGAAGCATCCAAGGAAACTAAGATAGTTGCTTAGGAACACTGATTTGAGTTGATTAATATTTCATTTGCTAAAATCTTGAAAAAATGATAGCTTAGGGACTAATTGGTAGAATTAACTATTGGAAAAAGTGAAATTCTGAAAAGTCGTGGTACTCATATTTATGACCTTTCGGTTGTAATAATCGGATCAATATTTAAGTTAGAGGAAAATTGGGAGACAGAAGTGAAACCCCGAATAAGGTGTTTACCTCTCTAAATCAAGGATTGTTTGTGAGCCAATTGGTCTTTTTCCATCATATAAGTAAAGGGGTTCCAAGATGTTTGGGTAGCTGGCCACCATGATTTGTTAAACATTATGGCAAAACCGTCATTCCTTAGAATCGAAATCTTTTCAGCACCCTCTACATTGAAGGTATAGACATGTCACATCCTAGCCAATATCCTATGGTCACCCTCAGCTTCTCGTCAGATAGCAAAAGACCAAGATTGGCACTAGGGTCAGCTACAGGCCACTCATGATAAGAGTTTTGTTTCACGCATTTGAGGAATGGAGGGATTATTCCCCACCAACTTCTTAAAGGTAGCCAAAAGAGGGTTAAGAAAGTCTCGGTGCCAAAGAATGTGGAAGAGATAAAAAGCATAATTTTTTTTCCTATAAGTCACAAGCAATTTCAAATAGGTTACCTCTACTACTCACAAGCCTATATATAACGTCGCATAGAAGAAAGGTAGGCTGACAAAGAAACTAAATTAAGAGGAAGAACCCCAAAACCACCTTGTTTGGTCGGAAGTTTTGCAATAGCCCAATAAACTTGGAAAGTGGATGTTTACGATGGCCTCAAGAAAATTTTTGATTTTCAGTCTATGGTTGATAGGAAGGAAAAGTTTTAAAAAGTAAGTGGGGGAGGGGTTTAATCCAGTTATCTAGCTAATTATCTCAGTTAAATTGCCAAAAATCAGATTTCTCACATTTTTGGTATTTAGGAGAGGAGATTTTTTGCTTATTGAAAAGTTATTTCATTCAAAGGGGTGTCTTTAATATAGATATTGTTTGCTATAAAAAAATAATTTTTTAAAAAAAGTTGTGGGGTCATCCAAAAGAGAATTCATTCTTAGAAAACCTCTCGTTTGTATCTACGATGTCTACAGTTATTTTTCCAGGGCTTAATAATTAATTGGAAAACCTCATCCCCAAAGATAAGACTAGAAGAAGGTCTTTAAACCAAAGTATTAAAGTAGTACTAATTGATCTTCTTTAATTATCATTGAAGGGACCAACGAGGGTGGAGGGTATATTAGCTGAGAGCTTGAAATAGAATATTAATTGCTTTGTGGCAGGGTTTGTGTCCGCGAGAATATCAATGTAGTAGGTAGTGGCTTTTCTTGGGAATTTATCACGGTCAAAGCAATTATGTTAATGTGCTGCATTATAAGGCGGGTGCGATAGTCCAAAGTTTTTCTGCCTAGAAGAGTACCCCAATAGCTAGGTATACCTTCATGCCATTCATATCCAGTTTTAGCTTTAAAAATTATTGAATTAAGTTTGACCTCAAGGTGCCTTTTCATCAGAAGATAATCAGTACAAAGGGCACAAATACAGAATCCCAGTATCTTTTTATGGGAGGTTGGTCTGAATGAAATTGTGGACATTTTTGGTCCCATATGTCAAGTGTTAAGGTTTGGTCGTTGTCTAGGATGAGCGGTCTGGAAATTGAGGAATTAATGGGAAAAGAAATTTGATGAAATGAAGGTCGACATAGATAGGCACAAGATTGAGGGGATGCCAATCCCCTCTCCCCTCAAAGTCAAGAAAAGTTTCATGGCGATTTCAATAGGTCTAATTTTAAGTTTATGCTAAGATCCTCATTTTTAAAAATGGTGAGAATCTCGCAGCATATAGAAAGTTTTTTTAGTAATAAATGAACAGGAAACACCTTTAATAAGAGTATTAGGTATATCGAAGAAGAAACATTTCTTAAAGGTTTTCTTCACTTAAAGCTTAATTTGTCACCACTGACAAGATTCTTATTTGAAAGGCAGTGTTAGTCAGATTATAAGTTAGTTATTGTACCTTATCGAAACAAAAAGGGATTAGTAATATAGCAAAAATACGAATCCTTATTAGGTAGCCCTGTAGATGGAGACGGGAGTGT
This sequence comes from Gordionus sp. m RMFG-2023, assembly GCF_954871325.1. NCBI lineage: Eukaryota > Metazoa > Nematomorpha > Gordioida > Chordodea > Parachordodidae > Gordionus > Gordionus sp. m RMFG-2023. The sequence goes on from NC_088777.1 coordinate 10,195,243, forward strand.
ATATTTTGGATCAAAGAATTTAGTCAGTACAGTTGCTATTTTCTTTAGATTTTTTGCAAGGGCGTGCTATTATTCTAAAGAAAAAGAGAAGGCATGCTCGAATCCTGACAAAAAAGGCGATTTTGATAGAAGGATTGTATATTTTATAGTATTCTTTTTTAAAAATATATAATATCCACATTTGAAGATAAAAATATCTTACAAAAATTGGCTTAGTCATTTTAAAAAATTTACAGGAAAAATAAATCTATTCATTTTATTTAGAAATAAATAATTTCAATAGCAAAGGTGCTTTTTTTTAACAATGAACAAATTTTGCCACAGGCCAAATTTTCAATGAATTGCTTTCTAATCATTCAGCTAATGTTAATATAAAATTTTCTCATTATTAAAGGCATCATTGATCAAATTAACTCTAGACGAAATGTCACTGATTCATTTTTATTAGACTCAGCTGGAGGATTGTATGGAATCAGGCCAGTCCATCTCTGTGATCTTATAAATACAGAAAATTTGAGCTCTCAGATCCTATTGAAGACATTGATCGATCTCTGTAACTTAATAGTTAATGGGGGTCTACCTCACCGAATAATTCCACTGTTCTTTGGGGCCAGACTAATCGCTTTACATAATTCATCGCCCATAGAGGAGTCATAAGAAAGATAATCTCCAAAATTATACGCAATATAAAAAATCTGTTGCCAGAATTGTCGTCTATTAATTAATCAGGGCTTGGCATTAAATGGGAATACGAGACAGCTAGCCACACGGCAAGAATTATATGGATATCTACAGAACACACATTCTTCAAAATTAACATAAAAAATGCCTTCAATAATTTAAATCGTGATTTTTTAATCAAAAGATTCTTAAAAGTTTACTTATATTTCAATTGTATTCTCAAGCTATTGTGCACCTTCCATATTACGATATGACAATCAAACTATCCTTTCAGCACAAGTAATACAACAAGAGGATTCTGTAGATCTAGGTTTAGCTAAAAACAACATTATCTAAAATATAAAAACCAAAGGTAATCTTATCTCAATATATGGTATTTGATTGATGCCACATTATTGGGTCCTATCAGTGAAATAATTAAGCTGTACATCATCATTTTAAATTTTCATCAACTAAATTTGTTTTTCATAGGGCTTATCATTTGCTCAAAATTCAAAAATCTCAAAGGTCTTTGTTCTTTTGAAGATCATAAAATGTGAAGATTTTTTTGTAAAAAAAATTTTGAACATGTTTAAAGAAGATTTTTGAAATAAAAAATATTTGATTTTCCCTTTTATGTATTTTTTTTAAAAAAGAATTTAAAAAATTTCCAATATGTTTTTTTAAATAAAATTGCATAATTTAATTTTTATATTTTGCAAATTTTTTTTTACGACAATATCTTCAATTTTTTATCTTCAAAGATTTTTTTAAAAATGTCATAACTACAAATTTTTCTTCCCTAATTATTGATCTTTTAACTCGTGTGGCTAAAGATAAAATCTTCATTCTCGGATCACCAGTTGGAAGATTTCTACCAAACATTTTTGGAACGCAATCTGATTAATTTTTATTCAAAAGAAAATATTTCCCATCTGGCGTTTTATTTAAATAAAAAAAAATTAATATTCCCAAAATACAATTCTGTTTCATTGGTGCCTATTTATTTCCATCTTTACTTCTAAAATATAAATAAAAATTTAAATCGATATTGGAGAATATAGTTAACCTAAAATTTCACCAAAATAACCGAAGCACTCTTCCAATAAAATCTGGCGGTCTTGGCTTACTATCACTATTACTCCTTGCATTATTTTCTTTTATTTCATCATTATAAAAAATAAAAATCTAATTCTCAAATTAATTAAACCATTGGAGGACACCATGTTAAACAATGCTTTGTTATCCTGGTCTGTTAACACCTCCTATGGCTCAATTTATCTACTCAATGATTTACAAAAGGATTGTGATGCTGCAATCGTGTCACGCTCCGTCGATTGTCCGTGTACTAACCTTCGTTCATTGATAATGAATAAATCAGGCTACGAATGGTTTGAAGCTTATCCAAGCATGTTAAATTATCTTTTAACAAATAAGGAATTTAGAAATGCTTTGGCTATGAAGCTTGACTTAGACATATATCTACCTTACAACTGACATATATCTACCCTACAACTGTAAAAGATGTTGGATAATGGTTGATACAAAATTAAACAACCCATTGTAGTGAATCGTTCATAATTTGTAAGGCACGAAAGAATTAATAAAATAATTCAAAATTGATTATTCAAAGCCGATCTTATTTCATATCTCGAACCACAGGATACTAATTACTCGCAGATGGATATATATTTATCCCTTAGATATGGGGAAACACATGTATTGGGACTTCACAAATATAGACATCTTCACCTTATAAAATAATAATTAGATCCTTTAGGTTTATCGGAAAAAGGAAATTCCAAAAGTATTTACATCTAGTCAACAACAATATATTTATATATCTTGTGGTTTCAACAAACTGCTTATTTAGGAAAGAGGTTAAATCCCTAATCAAACTAATTATCCATAATAGCCATAAAACAAAATCTCAAGGACGCTTGTGATTACACAAAAAAATCAGTTTCGAAATATTAAGTTATAATTTTAAATTATTTAAAGATTTATGGCCGTCTCAAGATGAGGATGACTATTTTTAATTAATTTTTTTTTTAAATATGTTATCATATATGCAGTTTACTTACATATTATTCTAATTACTTTATATAATTTTGATTATTTGTCTGTTAACATCAATCATCGTATAAGAGTTTAATATTATTAACAATCAGATTTAACCGTAAATCGTAAATTTTTGTTACATCACTCAGCTTGCAATGGTTCTAAGAAGAATTTCGTATTTACAAGATTCATTTAATTAAATATTTAATATGTAAATCAAAAATAAAGAATTATATATCGAAATTAAAAGTTTTTAATTAATATTTTATCTTATAAAATCAAGAATTATTTCAAAGTTATTTTTTATAGCACAATTTTATTTTTGCCCTTTATAACACATAAATTAGGCCAAAAAAGACTTATTATATATTGATGATAAAAAAATTAATATTTTAGGTTTTATATCCCTTTTGTTATGCAGGTCTTTTAATAACTTTATCTCTCATCTGATTATTCTAAATGGATGATTTCATATATCTACAATATATGTGATATTTCTCCGTTTATTTTGACAATCACCACCCACTTTATTATCATTGTTTATTTTCTAACAATCTCGCAATACAACAATATTATTCATTCATTATTTCCATGTTTTTCATCACATCCATCCTTCATCTCTCTTATTTGTTACTTCTTATCCCCGTTCTCTATTAATCTTACTTTGTTGTTTGTCCTTCACCCGTTTTTATTTTTCTACACCCTCATGTTTTCTCTATCTCTTGTTACATATAATCCCTTTGATTATATACGCCCCTCCCTTTAATCTCTCCTGTACCTTAAATTCTAATGTTTTATATAACTTCTCCCCGTTATTTCTCTTTCTTCATTATCTTGTAACGAGTCCCTTTTCAACCTTATTCCTTCTATCTTTTTGCCTCTATCCTCTCTTGTTTCATTCCCAAATTCCTATCATTGGAATCCAATATTGTGTTAAACTCCTACCCACATCATAATAATTTTAATAGGTCTCTAAAATATCCTAATTTGCCATTTATTTTGTTTTGGTGCTCGTTACCGTTATTCACCCGTTATGTACCTCCTTGGTCCACCTTATACATGTATACCCTTGATCAATCCTCTTCTATCTCAATACCAAAATATTTAAATCATAAACGAGCGATTTTGAAAATTTTTTTTTGTATCATCTCTCAATAATTTATATTTTATCATATTTTCAATTGCACCTTGAAAAATGGGCTATTTTAACATTTAATATTGAAACGCTCAGTCGCTAATATGCTCTAGAAAGGGAACACCATTAAACTGAGGTCTAGTATACGATATATTTATTATTTAAAAAGAATTCTACTATTCTTATATAATTTTTGAAGCTGCCATTTCGTCCTGTCTAACAATATTCCCTTCTATTCTTGTTCATTTTTTTGTATTATTCACCAAATAAATATTCATAGTACGCTATATCTAGTATTTAAATAGGATTTTATATGGACCCTACTTTTTCGAAGCCTGCCAATTGGTCTCGCCAAACTATTCCATTAGTGCTTATTATTTTGTAAAACTCACTAAAAACGATATGTGGTATGCTATTTTTATTATTTAAATAGAATTATATATATCTATTCCATATAGACGATATATAGTATTATATTTTTAATACTTAAATTAGATTTTATATGTATTCTTATTATTGTACTTCTTTGAAGGTTGCGAATTGGTGTCCCCACATAATATTCAAATAATATTCTATATTTATTCTTAAAGCTCTTACCTTAAATAAATTTTTCCAAATAGGTTTTTCGAACAATATTCGTCTTTATTCGCAAATACTTATTATTTTGCATAAGTAAATATTTTTATGATTTATATTTCTCATTTTTCCTTCTTAATAAAATTAGCTACTAAAAATATACTCATTTAAATTATGGCAATACATAAATTAATAATATATTTTTTTAATATACCTCCTCAGCTCCATACCTATATTATATTTATGTATAGACTCTGAAATCTCATGATTCATCAATTGTCATTTGTAACTCACCTCTATTTGTGATTCATAGTCATTTTTAATTCGCTGCCGAAGGCCGAGCTAGGGCGTATCCCTAGATTTCAATTTGAATAATATCTTATAGCAAGTTTAAACAAACCATGTTTAGCTGGACCAAAAAATCAAATTTCACATAAACCTATCTAGTTCAAAAACTATCGTAGATACAGCTTTAATTAAAATTTTATTTTAAAGATTAAGGATTGGGCTACACATTCACATTTATATTAAATTTGTTTGATATATTACTTTTTTATGTTTTTTTTGTTTAAGCTACTATTCTTGTTTGATGATGAAAGCTTCCGCCACATCCTACAATAAAATCTATACCTTGAGTTATTTTTTCATCTAGATTAGAATATTTAGCAAATTCAGGAAGAGGAAATTCTATAATATCATTATTTTAGATTACTTTTCAATTTCAATCTCTATCGTAGACATTTTAAATTAATATGAAAACTAGATATATAATGCAGATTTTTAAATATAAATTTCAAATTTGATCAAAAGATTTAACTTTAGAATTAATTATTAATATATTTTAATAATTTTTGAATATTTATTGTATAAAATTGAAAGTTTCTTTGTAAATTATAACGAGCTACCACTATCGCTAGTTTTTTAAAAAGTAGCCTTTCTAAAGCTACCGCTATTGAAGAAAATAGCGCGCACTGTTATTTATTATACTCGCTAAATTAATATTTATCAAAATTGCACTTAACCCATTTGGGGGAGGCGTCTACGAAAAATATACAATATTTTTCAGAGATACAGCCTGTCAAATCAATAGGAATTTGTTTCCAAGGCCGAGTATTAATGTTTTAATTGTATAATAGCACTTAACTGGCTCCCGGTTTTCCTTCCTGACAATTCTTGCATCATCTAACAAAATGTTCAACACCATAATCAAGATTTGCCAAAAAACGTAATATCTGATTAATGATTTCATTCCTACTAAACCATAGTATTGTTAAATGGCGCGATTTGTGCCGATTTTTAAAAACGGCTAACTCAAGATTAGCCAGAAAAATATTGCCAAAGCCTTGAGATTTGGCTAATAGATGTCGAAACCTTTGTGCCATCTATAAGCAATGAATAAGATATTGAGTTAGCCGTTTATAAAAATCGGCTCAAATCGAGCCGTTTAACAATACTACTAAACCAAGCTGCGAGATAAATGACCGCCAAAACATTCTTCTTGGTGTTATCTAACTCAGGTAACCCTACCACAAAGATAAAAATATCTCTTAAATTGGTCAACTGATATTTTAAAATTACAGAGTGAAGTGAATAAATACATTTAAAATTAAATCGAAAGATTAATAATAGTTTTATTGGTTTTATTATAAAATTTATTCCATGCATAATAAATATTCTGAGTTTGGAACTAATCATTTACATATTTAATATATGTATATCACAATAGAATACATAATAGATATCTGCAAAAGTAGTCCCGGCTCATACCCGGCCCGATCCGAACGTTTTTTAAAAAAAAACTCGGGTTCGAATAATTTAAAAAAAAAATTGGGCCTGCTTGGGTCGGACCTTGGAAATTTTAAAATATATTTAAATTTCTCAATTTTATATTGAATTTTTTATGAAAAATAAAAATATTTTATTTTAAATTTAGAAATTAAACGCCATATGACATATATCTTTTATTAAGAGTAATTATAATATATTAAAGGAATATATTTCATATTTAAATAAATTCGAGCCGGCTAAGCTTTTTAAAAAAAATTATGGGTTCGGGCCTGGCCTGCAAAATCTTTTTAAAAAATTTTGGGCCGGGCTTAAAAAATTAGGCCCTATGCAGATCTCTAATTCATAATATGTAAAATACATAATAAACAGTCATATAAAAATTTTCTAATATAATATAATAAAATATTATATCATAAAATATTTAAAATGATCATGCCATCCTAATCGATTTTACTCCATCAAGTGTACGTTTTCCCCATACAAGCATTTATTAACTTTGTTAGCCTTCAGATATGGAATCAAATATCAGGGTGGTCACTAGCCTTTACAATCTCCACGTACTCAAAGAAAATTTTTAATATTACTTTTTTTTTAGTTAAAATTATCTTATTATATGTCATTGATTAAGTCAGACATTATCAATGTTAATGATAGATAGATGATCCCCTTTCAAAATCTATAGGCTAACTCACTACATTAAGTTTAATAAAACTTTTTTTTATCTTAATATAATTACATTTGCAACCTGTAAATTAGATTTGATTATTAACAAATTGAAAACATAAAAATAGAAAAGAAATAAAGGAATAATTAATAAATTATATAGGAAAATGGGCTTAATAGGCTTATTATTCTCGAGGGAAGACAGGAAGTATTTTATTTATTTTGATGAGGGAGGGGCACCCTAATCATGCTGCTATTGAATAAAAATTAACATCAAATAAAAGAACCATTTGGTAATAATACATTCAAGTTATTACGATCCCCCCCCCCCCCCCACCCCCCCCCCTACCCTACAACCTATGACGTTGACTCAACTGTTGACCTAAATATTAATGGATTCAATTTTACAAATAGTAGATACTGAATAATGACTATATATATTAATTTTAAAGACCATACTCCCAGAGATATCTACTATATTTTAATTACGCAAAGGTATCAAACACTCTCCTGTGCTAGGAAATATTTAGATTAGCTAATTTCCTTTTGTTCAAAATCGATGACAATTGGACTCAAATGATTAACACACATTTTAATTCAGAAGTTAGCGCTGCCTATTCTGCAGTGGTTGCTGCCTCAATATACAAAATAAAATTTATTTTATCTTAAATAAGAATAATGATGGATAAATTATTTATGCCCCCTTAAGATGGGTCATTTTCTTCAAACGTTAAATATTTTTATTTTTATTGTACATACTTGTGAATGATCCTTGACTTAAATATATTTTTTTACTGATTTCTTTCTTCAGTATAAATTATTTACTTATTGTAAATATAGCCCCATGTAAAAAAATCTTAACAATCAATGATAGTTAATAAAAATTCAAAAAGTTTGTCACCAATTACATTATTCCTCGAGCATATTGTCATTTACAAAATCACGAAACTGAATAGCAACTGTAATATTTGGAATCGAGGGATGAATTTACAAAAGAGTAATTATCTCATCATAGTTATTTCATATTTCATAAATATATATTTTTAGAAAGATTTTTATGATATGGCTCATAGAAACCCAATAGAAAATATGGGAATGGGAAATATTTCAAATCAGTAATTTAGTTTACAATTATCAAAGTTCTGAATTTTTAATAAATTTAGATTTTCTATGGCTTCCCGAAAAAATATTTTATCAGAAACTTTGAGAAAGGGACTTAATTATACAGGATCAGATACAGCATCAAGTTTTCCTAACAAGTCTAAAAAAGTAAATTAAGACTAGCTGCTTTAATTCAATTCACATATATAGGGAACAGGTTATGATGAGGAGTTAGAAGCAAATATGTATTTACAAAATCACCTTTATTTAAATCCATCAGAAAATGAGGTTTTATTTGTATTTTAATAATATTTAAATATATTTTTAAAGTTATTCTCTAATGCATCATCCTCATTTGGTTCCTATTCTTCTTACCAATCCCAAAAAAGTATTCATTGTTTTTATATTATTAAAAAATAAAAACATTTTCTCTTATAGTACTTTTTTAAAAATTAAAATTAAACCTTTAAAATATAATTATATATCATATATACTATTTTAAAATATTTAGACAAGATGAATAATTCTACAGGATATTTTAATCACTTTCGCAATAACTCTTCCCCTAATGCAGCCCTTTCTTCATATCATTCGAACTTCAACCCTTCAGCATTTTTTTCTCAAAACAAGTTAGTGTTAATATTATTAAATATTATAATTTTAAATAAACCTAAGACTATTTTAAAATAAATCTATGGCACCATTAAATTTTGTTTCTAGAAACAAATATTTATTTTTTATTATAAAACATTGGAATTTCTATTATGTTATTTGAGAATCAATATTCCTATTGCATATATTATTATATTCAAATTATATAATATTAAAATATTTGAAGCCAGATTATTATTTTTTTAATAATCATAATATCAATATCAAAACACTTTCAATATATATTTAACAAATTATTATAGATTATATTTTACAGTCTAGATTTATATTCTTCCCAATTCCCTAAAATTTGTAACTTATTTATTAAAAGAGATAAAATATTAAATACAGTCTTATAAATCAACATCATTGATAAGCTAAATGTTGGTGTAATTATGATAAATCAATTATCATGTGCTTTAAATTTTATTATAGTTTATATGAGAGAATAGTATATGTCATAATTTTAGAGGGCAGGGAATGTTAAAATTTTTATTCAATAACTTTCTTGAAGGCCCTCAACTAAAAACCTGATCAACTAAGTGGACCAATCTTTTTAATGGTTATTGATCTGAACTGGTTTTTTTTAAATATTTTAATTAAATTAAATGGCTGCATACTAGTCACAATAGTGTTTTATATACAAAATATGGAATTAATATTCTCACCACATTAAGCATCTAATTCAATTCCACACACCTCTCTGAATAGGGACTCAGCATTTTTTATTTAAAATAAATCATCATTAATAATTATTTTATCATGTTTAATATGATTATTTTAATATATAATAAAATTATAAGTCCAAGATAAATTTAGTTTAATAACCATAATTTTTAAAAAAAATATACAAAGAATATAATAAGATTAGTATTGGGGCAGTTTTTAATCCAAATCCTTGTTTTTAATGGTATTTGGTCAGGACCAGCCCTTAGTTTTGGGTTGGACCAAACTCTTTGTAATATTAATTTTAATAATGTATTAAGATGGATCCAATATTAATACATCTGGATCCTTCATTTTTGGATTGGATCTGGCCAATTATATAAAAATAACTGATTCTTGAGCAGAACCAGTTTTTATATATTAACATATATTTTTTGAAAATGGAGATTTATAATTTTTTTAACATTCTTTTGTTTAAAATATATGAAATTAAATAAATAAATTAGTAACAATACAAAAAAATTATCTCTTAGGTGAATAATGATTGAATAATGTCGATAAATTATATTTATTCCACATGAAGATATGCTATGCTAATAATGAATATATTTATATTTAGTTGAATTGACATTCTTATAGGATTAAAAAATATTTTTATTTTTAAATGATCTGTTATTGACTCAGTTAGATATTAATTTTTTTAAAAATCAGGTAAGATGAAAAAAAATTTGATCTGCTACATCTCTAGTTTAATAAAATAATTTCATAGTTTATTAAAAATGGGGTTTGATTAACCATCTAATATGCTTCTCTTTTTTATTTTAGCACACATACAATTTAATTAAACTTTCAGACCTCAAGTAGACCATAAAACTGTAATTTATAAAAAGTCCAGTTGGTAAAAAAAATCAAATTTGGATTAGATTGACCAGACTTAAACACACATTTTTAATAAAATTTATTCCTAGACAATTTAATAAAAAATAAATATAAATTATATCAATTAAATGACTGGAAAATTTGAATTCATTTAACATTAATTTACTGCTTATATTTTGAATATTTTTTAAATAAATATTTTGCAAAAAAGAGTCAAAATTATTTAAAATAACAAAGTTTTTAAATACAAGGCCAGGATGTAAATGATCATAATGGCTAAAGGTCTGCACTGGGCTGAGTTTTAATCCTTACACACATATTTTTATTCACCTACTTCCATGTTTATTTTAAAAGATTGGTTTATCCCATTCACTAGCCCATCTTTGAAAATTATTTGATTGTTTGGTTTGGGCCCTTTATTTATTTTGTTTAAATATATTTTTTTAACTAAACTTATAAACTCAAACCTGTCTTATTTGGACTCATGATAATTCAGGCAATTCCCTAATTTGATTTAAAATTTGAGTTCCAATTAAATTCCTATTAACAACCATTAAATGATGCCCTGATAAATTGGGTAACTGTCTTCTCTAAAAAACGGGCCAATTTTTAATTTTTTGTCCATTTGCATAAAACCTTAGAGTGGGTTGGCTATTTGTTTTTTTTATTGCTTTCATTAATTTTATATTATAAAATTATATCATCTTTTTTAAAAAAAATTAAGAAAACAATTATAACGAGTTGTCATTAATTAAAAAATTTATTATTGAATTTCTAAATCATCTTACTCAAAGAGAATATGCTAAAAGAAAATATGCTAAAAGAGAATATGCTAAAAGATTTAATATTTCTAAAGGAACTATTCACAATGTTCATAAATCTAAAGACGACATTATCTCTGAAACGTCATTTAAATAAAACAGATTGTTAACAAATAAATAAACAGAGATAACATCGGATTTTATTTCATAAATTAATTATATGTAATTTTCTTCCTTTTTTTTTGTATACAACCATTTAATTTTATGATAATAACTCAACTCAAGGAATGTCAACTGAAGGCAATTTTCTAATTGGTCGAGATATATTTAAAATTGCACAAGTATCTGAAGTAAGTAAATAAAATCGTTATAAATAAAATTTAATCAGTTTTATTAATAACCTTTCAAATCTAACAGGTCATGTGATTTTAAATAGAAGATTAGAAATTATAAATCAGTTATTGTAATGCCAACTTCCTTGAGTTGGGCCATAATCATCTTATATTTATTTGAAAATGCTTGAGGATCTCACTTTTTGCTAAACTAAGAAAAAATATGTATTTTAAAAAAAAAATAAAAATCGTGATAAATAATGCAACTGTCTAAGTTGTTCAAAAATCTTGGTCCTAACTGCCTAAGTTAGGTTTGACATTAATGTTTAAAAATTTTATTTCATTTTGGACATCTAATTTGGGCCAGGTTTAACATTTAAAAACCTAGGTTGGAATTTGATGAAGCTAGGTTTGGAATGCTAAAATTTTTAACCTCTACAATTAAATTAATTCTAATTATCAAAATTACTATTTCTGAATCATATTATAATTAAATTTGCACTTAATTTATTTATAATATTCATTTGTTCACAGTGACAATTGTAGGGTTTTTTTTTAAAATTGGTTTGGACTTTTCCCAGGCCAAAAAAAAAATGTAGATGATATAAGAAATTACAATAATTTTATATTCAAATAAACACTTCAACGAACAATATTTTAATATAAGATTTATTGAATATATAAATATTACATTTTTCTTATTAGTATATTTTGTTACTTTTTATCAATTGTGTTAATACTATTTTTTTAAAAATTGATATTGTGACTATCACAATTTCGTTATATAGGATTATTAATAGATTCATTATTATAATATTTATTTGTATTAAAGTTATGCCAGTGTTTAGTATATTGCAATATACATTTCTCGTGGAACACGTTGTATATATCAGATGTGAGTTAAAATAAATATCGTTTTCAAATAGCAAACTAGGATGAGATATAATTTTTTTTTAGTATGGTATAAATTATTATATTTATGCAAATATAAAGTCATTAGTACCATATGAAGTCAGAATGCATATTGAAGATTATTTTGAGAAATTATACCCTTTCGGCTTGAATGGAATTGCAAACAATAACGAGTGGCATCTTCATGGGACATCATCAGAACAAAAAAAATTAATAAGCTAGTAACTTTTTTATTTGATTAATTTTACTATATGCATCTGAAAACAAGCGAAATTTGTTCTCTAGTTTGGCCAACGGATTAAAACTTTGACTGAATGTCTGCTGTCATAGACATGGGAGTAGGTGATTAATATACTTTCTTCATATAATGACCTCACCTACGAATTCATAATGTGAATGTAAATTTAGAGACCAATGAAGTTTAAAGAATGATATTTCACTGGCCTGGAAAGAGCCCAGGTTGAAGTGAGTAACCTTGGGGAAGTTAAAATAGGGATTGATAGAATTGAGAAGTTTAATAAAAAAATAGTCAGGATCGAAATTGGAACACAAACAAATCCAAAACTTCTATTTGGAGTAAGGGAACTACCTAAATTATGACAATAAACCAAATGGAAAAGAACTTCATAAAAAAAGTTGTCCTTTGATATACCTTTGTATACGTCACAGGTACTTTGAACACTTCACAGCCCAAGGCAAATCACGAATTAATTCTGTGGCTGAGGTAATAACTTAGATAGTTCAATTAACACCATACACACATACACGGTGCCCCCATCACGATAGAATATGAAAATGAATATAAATTTATATCATTTAAAACGCCAAATAAAAAGATTATTTATTATTACAATACAATTACAGGATTAAGCGTCAACATGGATTACCCTGGATTTTGGCCTTTAATTACCCAACCCAACCAAATAACGCAAGGAAAACTCCTTGCTCTGGATATACTTGTTATAGTAGAAAATTCAATTATAGCAACGGAAGGGAATCTTTTACCGCCTTTTTTTATAACATTCATAAAATATTAATTTAAGTCTATTATAAAATAATAAAAATTACGAAAGTCCTAATTTTGAATAATATTTGATTTTTAAGACAAACTCGGCCAAAGACTGAATACATCATTTTATATTTTATTTTAAGCCCGACCTTACCCCCCCCCCCCCCTCCCTCCATTAAGCCCAGTCTCTCTCAATTTTGGGACCGTCATAGTTTCGGGGCGACTTGCGTGGCGCAAGTTCGAGATTAAAGAAAAAGTAGATAGTTTCCCGAAGATGCAATTTTTTTGGCTGGAGCTCAGTCTAAAATTTTTAGTTGCTTAAGCCCGAATCCTGCTCAATTTTGGGACCGGCTTAGTTTCGGGGCGACTTGCATAGCGCTAGTTCGAGATTAAAATAAGAGTAGATAGATCCCAAAAATGCAATTTTTTGGCTGGAGCTCTGCCCTAAAATATTTATTTGCTGCCCAATCCTAAATGTTTTAATTTGAAATATAAAAAAAAAATCATTAATCCGTTTTACCTGATTTTGCAGAAATTTTAATTGTCATTTTATTTTAATATAAAAAATGGCCGAATTTATCCGATTTTGAATAAAAATTTATACCAAAATAATATTATGCAAGCCTCGAGATTTCCATAAATGTCCAGGCCTTTCTGCCATCTATGAACAAAATCTCCAGTCTTGATTAAAATTTTTGGCTAAAATATTGTGTTAGTCGCTTTTAGAAATCGAGCCGTTTAACAGCACTAATGTAAAGTGTTAAAGTTATCTCTAAATTAAAATAGACAATTAAGATTCAATCCTTCTGATAAAAATTGGCACAACGATTTGTTAATTTAAAGTTGTAATATAATAATTACAATATTAGATATGATTGACCCTTATATTAAGTATTAAATTAACCATTTTTAAAAAAAAATCACATGATAAGTTTGATATTATTCCATTCGGCTAATTATATGTTCGTATAATTATAATTTATAAATAAGCAGCAAAGTATAAACTTTGTGGCTTAAGATTGGGATGCCCTATATTGTTATATTATTTTTTAAATGATAAATGATATTATTCTTTGTATATAATATAATAATATCCATATATAATTTAAATTTCTATACTGAATTTTAAAAAATATAATGATGATAATGCATTATTATGTGCCATGCCCACCATTTAGATGATTTCAATTCTCCAGTTCTTATAAGCGTCTATATATAATATTGAAATCTCTTTTAGGTGACAACTTTAAAAATGGTTCCTTTTTAATCATATCGAGGAATACACGGACACTGCTTGGGGTTTGTATGACCCTTTATTGAAATTATCAAAAAATTTTTATTCTAATTATTTAAAGTAGTGTTGTTAAACGGCTCGATTTTAGCCTATTTCTAAAAAATGTTAACTCGATATGTTAATCCAGAAAATATTATGCAAATTTGAAGATTTTGCTCATGGCACAAAGGTTTGGGAAACTAAAACTATTAGCGAGAAATCTCAAGGCTTAGGAAATTTTTTTCTCCCTAAAATATTGAGTTTGCCTTTTTTTATAAAAATAGGTTCAAATTGAGGCCTTATAACAACACTAGTATTAAGGAGGAAAGTTTGGGGTCATTCCAGCCAAATCAAAATACCTCAATTTAAAAATTTTTTTTTAAGCTCGTCTTACATTTTCTTTTCTAGTTAGATGATTATCGAAATTTTGTTAGAAATTATATTTTTTGCGATAACGAGGATTTAAGGTAAAAAAAATCGATGTTGCTATTAAATAATTAATTTTTAATTTAAAAATTAAATTAATTTGACTATTAAATTTGAATAATTTTATGACTAAGTCAAATAATTGAAAATTAGGAGGGAAAAAAAGCCAAGAATGGAAATTTTATTGTTATACATAGTGATTTTATGTTCAGGTTATTAAAATTTAATCTTCTTCATTTTTTTTCAATTTTTCCTAATGCTCGCTTAACTATTTTTCTAATAATTTTTTCAATATTAGGGCGACTGCTTACTTATTCTCAAAAATGTCGCTAATATACAAATATTTTCTTGCAATAAAAGAATTTTTTTTTATCGTTCAAAGCTATTTTAAGGTATAATTGATTTATAAGTATGATGCACAAAGTTTGAGTATTAATCTTTAACATTTTTTTTTTAAAAAAGAAAGATTTTAGATCAAATTTTACCTAAAAATGCCAAAAACTTAAAAAAAAAATCTTTTATAGGCCAAGTCCAAAATACTAAAAAAATACGATTCGTAAATAGGAAAAAAAAAATATAAGCTTTTTTTAAATATACAAACAAAAACACGTCCAAAATATATTTCAAAGTTTTAAAACAATCCGATTTTTAAAAAAAAAATAATTTTGGACTACCATTTAAAAACGGGAACTATTTTATCCAGAAAAATATTAAGCAAGCCTCAAGATTTTAGTCATATGGCGAAATTTCGAGGTTTATTCAATATTTTTCTCTCTACAATAGTGAGTTAACTGTTTTTAAAAATCGGCTCAAATTGATGCGTTTAACAACACTAAAATCCTTTGTAACTTATTTTTTTTTTAAAATATTTAATTTTAATATAAGTTTTATAATTGATTTATGTTATTTTTTAATATTTTTTTTTAAAAATAAATAAAAGTTTAAAATTATTTTCGTGCAAAAATCTTTCGAGATAAAATCACAAAAAAAAGGAATTTCCAAAAGATTTTTTTCAAACTCTACACATGATAATATTCTTTTAAATCAAACTTAGAAAAAAAAACCTTTTCTTATATTGAAACGTTCATAACTATTCATTTTTTATATATATGTTAGCGGCAATGTGGTTATTTTTTTCAACTTTAAATAATATTTAAGCGCGTTATTTTAAATTTAAAAATTTGATTTTACCGGAAATGTATTCCAGCATGCTTAGAATACCTATCTTATGAATTGTATGAAAAATCCATATAAAAAAACTAATATATATTATATTAAGCTCAAAACATGGCTAAATTATCTGAAA
Source organism: Gordionus sp. m RMFG-2023 (assembly GCF_954871325.1). Classification (NCBI taxonomy): domain Eukaryota; kingdom Metazoa; phylum Nematomorpha; class Gordioida; order Chordodea; family Parachordodidae; genus Gordionus; species Gordionus sp. m RMFG-2023. Next base: position 10,211,442 of record NC_088777.1, read on the forward strand.
TTCATAGGGTAAATATTTCAAACATGATAAAAAAACGCGATTAATAAAAGATGTTTGCATTATATGTATGGGAGACGAGGGCTGGTGGGCGCAATTTTTGTCAAATTCATCATAGCTCCTAAAATAATGATCTTATAAGATCTTGCAAAATACCAATCTATACTTTAAATACTTGCCTATAAATATAACACTGTTATATTTTTTAAATATTTAATAATTTTTTTTCCAAGGTTTAGTAAAAGTGATTTTTTGAATTTAATAGCCCCAAACCCGTGGTTAGTCGAATCATCGATGGGGTTAGTCGAATTAAATAGTTTATTAGGCTTCCTATGATACACAAAAAAATTTTCTTCATATTTTCCTATATACTTTATTTATATAATATTTTATTTACAATTATAACAAATAAAATAGCAATTTTTTTGGCACAGGACCCATGTACCCAACCTTTACATACTCTGCATTGAAACCAATCTTCAAAATTATGGAAATTTTATAGTCCTGTTTACAAATAATACAAAATTTTATTAATATTTAAACAATGTGTTTTTTTTTATTTTCTTGTTTTAATAATAGCTGCTTTTTGAATGGGGAGAGGTAGAAATCGCAGCTATAATTTTTTAATACCTTTTTAACAGAAAACCTACTTCATGAAATTAGATTCAACCATTTTATTTTCCTCCTCATCATTAAATATTTTTTGTTTATTGTCTTGACCTATCTTGGGCATAGTCCCAGCCATTTTATATTTTTTATAATGTCTTAAAAAGTTTGTAGTAGGTATACCTGATAAAATAAATAATAAATTCACTCAAAATTTATCTAATTCTCTATTTAAATATAAATTGGATCTTATTATCAGGCTAATATTTATATATGGTAAATAAATGTTCATATCTGATTGTAAATATTATTATAATTTGAATTTAATCAAATAATATGTCAATCACATTATATATATATATATGAAGATTTTAGTTTGCAAGATATTTCTGATATTTTATTAAAATTGAAATATATTATGAAAAATTACATTGATAAATTTATATAATAATTATTTTATATATTAAATTTATAAAATATTATATTTTAACCTGTAATAGATGTTACTTTTCTTGATGACATATTATTTTCATCAGAGACCTGTAGAGGTACCATTTGCACGGCCCTGCCCGGCCCGGTTTTAAATTTTTTAGGCCGGCCCGGATATTTTTTAAAAAAAATTTTTATGGCCCGGCCCGGATTTAAAAATTTAAGGCCCGGCCCGGATATTTTTTAAAAAAATTTTTTATGGCCCGGCCCGGATTTAAAAATTTAAGGCCCGGCCCGGATATTTTTTAAAAAAATTTTTTATGGCCCGGCCCGGATTTAAAAATTTAAGGCCCGGCCCGGATATTTTTTAAAAAAATTTTTTATGGCCCGGCCCGGATTTAAAAATTTAAGGCCCGGCCCGGATATTTTTTAAAAAATTTTTATAAAAATTATAAAACTGTTATTTATAAAAATGGATATTTTGAGCATATACTATATTTTATATTGCATTTATAAAAATAAAACTAATATTCATAAAAATGGTAATAATATTTGTCATATACTATATTTTATATTACATTTAAAAAAAATAAAACTAATATTTAATTTATAAAAATGGAAAATATTTTGAGAATATAATATATTGTATTTAATTTACTATTTAATTTATAAAATAAAAATAAATCGCTATTTAAAAAAATGCATGTATAATAAATAGTATTTTGAAAATATAATCTAATTGCACAATATTAATATAATTGATTTTATAATATAAATTTTTAACAAAAGAAGATAATTGTATTATATAATATTGTAAAAAAAAATAATGAAAAATGTTGGATTAAAAACTTTAATGACTCAAGGTAAATATAATAAATGCAATAAATATTTGACAGTTTGCAAAGTAAAAAACCAGCATGATTGACGAAACCCTATACTTAAGAAAGATATTAAAAATTCACAAATTATCATGAAGAAAGAGAAGCATATCTACCTTTTCAGGTTGAAGATTACTTCTTCTTTCTTCAAGAATTCTCCCAGTAGTGGAAAAATTCCGCTCACATCTTGCACTTAAAGCAGGAATTGCCAATTTTGCTAAAATTGGAAATTCGCTTTGATGAGCCGCCCACCACTCTAACAAATTATCAACCTTAAATGTTTTATCTATTATTTATGTAATTATAATATTCATCATCGGGTATTGACATATTACCAGAATTACCATCGCCCCATTTGTCATAAAACGATTCAGTTTGTTTAACAACAGTCGTAATTTGACTGGTCGATAGTATTTCATTTACTTCCTGAGCCTCTTGTAATTTAATATAATCTTTTATATAGTTTTCCGTCATTTTGCGATCTGTCCCTGACTACATACGTAATTGCTTGAATTTGGGACAGAGAAAAAGAGAAATAAAATGATACTTGTGCAAAACAAATTTTTCAATTAAAAAATGCTTTATATTAAGTAAAATCAATTACAAACTTTAAGAAGTGATAATCCTTTATTTGATTGTTTTGGTAAAATATATTCTAAAAATTTAGATATGAATTATAAAAAAATATATTAATAATACTTGAATATTGGGGCTTATTTAAGATATTCCTTTATTTGATTGTTTTGGTAAAATATGTTGTAAAAATTTAGATATGAATTATAAAAAAATATATTAATACTTTGAATAAATTTGCAGGAAATTAATAATTAGATCGATCTGTGGGTTGTTAGGTAGTGTTAACCATCACCCAATATTATATTAATCATAACTATAATATAATAATGAGCAAAAAAATCAAGATTTTCGGCCGACCTCTTTTAATTTTGATAAAAAGTTGTAGACTGGTTATATATGTTCCCATTAGATTATAAACAAAATTTTAGCGCATTGGCAACTATATTAGCGGAGATAATCGGGGTTAAAGGTCCAAAAAACATCTTTTTTTGCTTTTTACTGATGTCAAATAATTAGTTTTTAATTTAAAACTAAATACGATCAAATATTGAATTTAATATCAATAGCTAAGTTAATAATTGATAATTATGGCTAAAACATCAAAATTAATTTTTGATAAAATTTGGGTCATCTTATGGTCAGTTGAAAACTTGAAATTAATATTTAGAAATGTATATGATCTCCTATTTTTAATTTTTTTAAGAAATATTATCCGTTTACTTAATTTTTAATAATTTCCAACAATTAGCATGGCTGGATATTTATTTAAAAAAATATTGTGATTATTATACTTTAAAAAAAATAGATGACGCTATATATAATAGTTTTAATATGTTAAAATTCATTTTTTTTATTGATTAAAAATATTTTAATGTATAATATATTATAAAATTCGATTATATAACTTTGTAAACCTTATTCCCCTGAGATATTCACAGGATAAAAAATTTTAATAATTTTTTTAATATTTCAATGTAAATTAAAAATAATTAAAAAATCCGACTAACGAACAAAAAAGCAGAATTAAAGGAGTGCAGGAAAATTATTAAGGGAAAAATCGAAAATCACATTAATTACCAGGCCTACCCCTAACCTCCCCCCCCCCCCCCCCTTAGACTAAGTCATATACCCATCAAGATCAAGAATGTTATGAAATTGTCATTATCTTAAATTATTAAAATAACCAGAGATGAAGAAAATTTCGAAGATTTTGAAAAATTTTTTAAGCAATAAAAATAAACAAAATTATAGTTCTGATGAAATAAGCCGACTCATGCCTGGAATAAAAGATTGTGTATCTGTTAAAGGCGAGAAAGAATTAGTCCAAAGACTTATATTAAATAAGCTTAGATAAATATTCAAGATGTTTAAGGAAGAATACCCAAATACATTAATTGGATTTTCCAAATTTGCCGAACTTAGCCCAAAAAACTGTATTTTAGTTGGAGCTAGTCTGCTCCATTCATCAGAATGTGATATTAATGACAAATGTAATAGCTGAAATTACAGCAGGAGAAGATTACTGTATAAATTCTTATAACTATCTTTTGGCGTAAATTATTTGTAATCCATCTCAGCTAAAATGTTATTTAACAAATTGTGATTAATGCCCTGATATAGAATCTCTTAAATGCCAATTATACCAATTGTTTCAGAGAAATCGTATAGAGTATGTCACGTTTAAACAATGGATCACGGTGGATAGAGCAAATCTTGAAACTATTATAAAGTCCATTGATGATTTCATCGAATATCTATTAGAAAAAGTTCAAATTTTACTGCGTCACTCTTTATAGCTAAACACAAAGTGTATTTTTGAAGAATTCCAAAGAAAATTTAAAAGATGGGAAATTTTTAACAATTCTAGATTATTCTGAAAATTATTCCTTCATTTTAAAAGATGAAGTTCAGGGATTTCATTGGAACAACGTGCAGGCCACTATACATCCATTTGTAGCATATTATAAATCTGGAGAAGAATTAAAAAATATAAATTTTGTTATTTTATCCAAATTTAATTATAAACCAGAAAAAATAATATATTTTTCAGATGAAGCCGCGTCTCAATACAAGAATCGCAAAATTTTTCTGTACATATGCCTTCATAAATACGATTATTCCTGCCGAATGGCATTTCTTTGCCACTGCTCACGGCAAAAATGCATGTGACGGTATCGGAGGAACTGTCAAAAGATTAGTTGCCAGAGCTAATCTTCAAAGGCCAAATAAAAATCAAATTCTAACCCCATTAGAATTATATAATTATGCTAAAGAAAATATTAATGGAATTCAATTTGAATATGTATCCAATCAAGAATATATCGAAGAGGAATTAGCCCTTCGTAAAAGATTTAATTCTGCACTGCCCATACATGGGACCCAAAAAATTCACGGGGTTATTCCCATTGATCAAAATAGACTAAAAACCAAATAATATTCTAATTCCAAAAAACAAGTTTCGTTTTTAAATGAGAAAATTAAATTTTAAAATATTAATTGATATATAACATGTGTATATGATGATAAATGGTAATCAGATTTTTACACCCTTGTGGACCTTCAACTTCATTTTAATTTCCTCTGAAAGATGATATTTTAGTGTTGCCTAAATCTCATATTCTCTCACTGGTCAATCCTTCTACTCCCACCAGTCAAACATATATATTATCTCCTGAAGAAATCTCACAAGCTAGCCAGGCTTTGTATTACTTTAGATGAAGTAAGATTAAATTAATTTATAAACTATCATAATTAGGCTAAATTTGTGAAGATTTTAAAAATTTATGATCTGAATTACAAATAAATATATATAATAGACATTGTAATCGATTTAGTATGATATATATACATTAAAATATTTTTAATCATTAAAAAAATGAATTTTAACATATTAAAACTATTATATATAGCGCCATCTATTTTTTTAAAGTATAAAAATCGCAATATTTTTTTAAATAAATATCCAGCCATGCTAATTGTTGAAGAAATTATTAAAAAAATAGTAAACGGATAATATTTCTTAAAAAAATTAAAAATCGGAGATCATATACATTTCGAAATATTAATTTCAAGTTTTCAACTGACCATAAGATGACCCATATTTTATCAAAAATTAATTTTGATGTTTTCGCCATAATCATCAATTATTAACTTAGCTATTGATATTAGATTCAATATTTGATCATATTTAGTTTTAAATTTAAAACTAGTTATTTAACATCAGTAAAAAGCAAAAAAAGATGTTTTTTAGACCTTTAACCCCGAATATCTCCGCTAATATAATTGCTAATGCGCTAAAATTTTGTTTATAATCTAATGGGAACATATATAACCAGCCTACGATTTTTCATCGAAATCGAAAGGGGTCGGCCGAAAAGTGATTGATTTGACATGGAATGACCCCTTATAACTATTAACTCATAATGTAAAAATTTTTATAAAAAATATTAAGGCCCGGCCCGGGTTTAACAATCTTAAGCCCGGCCCGGATATATTTAAAAAAAAAATTTTTAGGCCCAGCCTGGCTCGGATATGTTAAAAAAAATTTTTTTTAGGCACGGCCCGGCCCGGATATATTTAAAAAATTTAAAATACGGCCCGGCCTTGCCCGGGCCGGGTTTAGGGCCGGGCCTGCAGGTCTCTGATTTTCATACAATTTTGTTCATAATCCTTTATGGTAAAAATTTTAAAATTTGGAATTTTTATAAATTTGAGTACCATAATAATATTATAAAAATTAATTGATTGATTGTGCCGACAAGCCTCAATTCTACTAATCCTAATGATGATAATATTACTAATATGATTTTAACACATATTTAAGCCTTACATATAAATCTGATACTTTGTTAAATATTAAAACAGAGTTTTAACACATTTTTAAGCCTTACATATAAATCTGATACTTTGCTAAATATTAAAACAAAGTTTTAACTTTCATATATTGTCCATTTTGTCATGTGTAAACATTTAATTTTTTAATACAACCTAATAATGTAAAGTGGAAATTTTGTAATTTTCACGTTAAAAAATTAAAATAGCTAAATAATATAAATTATTTTCTTCGCCAAATATGGATATCATAGAATTCTATTTTAGAACAAAATTTCACTGGTTTTAAAATAAAATCTACTAAACCGACAAACCCCTTGCGCCTACTAGCCCTGGTCTCCCCTAAACAGAAAAATTTTCATAATTTTGAAGCTTGGGCTCATGGGTCCTGTGCCAAAAAAGATTGCTATTTTATTTGTTATAATAGTAAATAATATTATTAAAAGCATATATGAAAATCTGAAGAAATTTTTTTTGTGTCTCTTAGGATGCCAGATAAACCGGTTGATTCGACTAGCCTCATCAATGATCTGACTCCACGGGTTTGGGGCAGTTAGGTTCAAAAAATCACTTTTACTAAACCTTTTCTGGAGAAAAAATTAATGAATATTTAAAAAATATATCAGTACATATTTATAGGTAAGTATTTAAGGTATCGATTGGTATTTTGCAAGATCTTATACGATAATTATTTTCGGAGCTATGATGATTTTTGACAAAAATTGCGCCGAGCCGTAGTCTCCCCTATTTATAAATGTAGTTGTATTCGTTTATTTTATGATAATAATTTGTCTTTGTTTTTGGTTTCATTTATTCGATAAAGCAAATATTAAAATGTTTGAATCGAATAATGTATTATTCGTATTCGAAATATCGATCACGAATACCTTATGATCATGTGACATCAACAATATTCGAATAATATTTCTCATTCAATTTACGGTTTATCGAGATTTTTCATGTTCATATATAAAATGTCTAGGAACGTTTACAAAGTTTTATAAAGATTAAAAACTTAACACCTGAAATTGGAGCAATAAATAACTGCGCGGAACAAGAATCTGAGGAATGGGGATCTTGAGGTATTGCTTAGTAATCGGATTCTGTATCCATCTATAAATTTAGAAATCATTCATTCATATTCTAAATAAAAATTGGGCGGAAGAAACAAATTTAGATATACTGGAGCCCAGAGCAATCCATAATGGAAGAAATGGAAACTCGGTCATCCTACGAAGATTATTTTAAGAAATCTTTCTTTAAATCAAAAATGATCTGCAAAATTTGGAGCCCCGAATTGTGATTAGTTTATATTTTCGGGATGGGGTCGAGAAATATTTTTTCTGGTTAAGTCGGGTTTAGAAATATAATATATTTTATTATATAACTTTTTAAAATTTAATCAGTGGTATCAAATGAATTATATATAGTTTGATTGTATATTATTTTTTACGATTTCGTTCTATTGAAGATTATATTTTTATAAAAAAAAATATTCATTTCGGGTATGCGTTTTGGTTCGACTTATTTTTAATACTTCGTTAAATGGCTTTTGAATCACGACACCCTATTTTGACATAGTTATTTCTCATATTTTTTTTTGTTTTTTTCTTACTTTTTTTGGGCCGTTTAGTCGAAGGTATATAGTCAAAGTGGAACCATGGCAGACTCTTATGATTAATATTATGTAATCAAATATAAATTACGAGCACACTAATTATTCTTCGCCATTTTATTTAAGTATTTAATTTTTGAAGTATAAGTATTATTATTATTTTTTGATAATACTCTAATTTGGGTTCCTGATAATTCGGGCACTCCATAATTTGACCAAAATTTTGATTCCCATCAAATTCCTATTAACCACTATCAGAAAGTTAAATATAATACTTAATATGGGCGACTGTATTAGTTGAGATAAAATATTGATTTCAACGATGCACAAATTGAACAGGGTTTATTTTTATTCTAGCTAAATAGTATGATTTTTTTTAGCATAGATCGAAGTCGATCAATTGAGGACCCATAAAAATTATTATCACGATGATAAATAAATTCGAATAAGATCATTTGTACACATTGATTGCTTCCTCATTTTAAAAAAAAAAAATTATCCTAAAATTTTTCACCGTAACCTCTGGATCGAACCTTATTTTTATATTTATCCTGAGCCGTCCCGTCCCCCTTATATTTTTTGATAGGTTCAGAAGGCAGAAAGGTTATAGGAATCGAATAATGAAAGAGGCCGAATGATTTTTAATTTGATAAAAGTATATAAAAAAAGAAAAAAAGTGCAACAAATATTCGTATGGAACGAAATTTTATTTAAAAGTAATTCACTTTTATTCATTCGGCCACAATTAACAATAAAAATAATAATTCGGCTTAAAAACTTTGAAATTTGGATTTAAATTATTTAGGATAGATAGGTATCACGTATTTCTGTTGTAATATTTATAATATAACCAAAATAATATAATTATTTTTTTACCTTAAATTTGTGTAAACAGTGTTGTTGAAAGCCTATTTCGCCGATTTTAAATTAAGATTTTAGCCAAAATAATATTACGCGAGCTTCGCGATTTTGTTAATAGATTGCCAAAATATTGGGTTAGCCGTTTTAAATTGAGCCGTGTGTTTTATAAAGACACCGAATTCATTCTTCCCAATAATTCAAATCGAGTAATACGACCAACAAAAACGAATAATACAATATTCGTATCAAGATTGGTTTTGACCGAATGCGAAATCATTAGTAGAATGGCGCTAAATTGGTTGCTTAAATCAAATAGCGCGCACAAATGTTGACTAAATTCGTCCTGTTTGCGCGTTATGCTTCCTTAACCGATAAGATGAATAATTTTTTAAAAAAAATATAATGTTTATTTGATTTACGTGTATCAAGATCGCAAAGTCAGCATTCATCTAATCTTTTTTCCTACAATTTCTCCTCTACCGGCCCCCTCATGTCCCAAGCCTCGACTCTTACCAACAGGGCTTCCTTCAACTCCTTGAGTAATAATAGCAATAACCTTTCGTCTCTCATCTCCGCTAACAAACCGGCGCAGTACAAATCGAATTTTTCCAATTCCACCAGTATCAACAATTTAAATTTTACCAATTACAACAACAATAATATGACCTATCCGGGCAACAGTTACGGTTACAATTATAGCGGCATCGCGACGTGCGGCAACGCTGGGTCAGGTTTCACGAATAACACCGGTTTCGGTAACGCTTTCAAGTACATTCAATAATTCTACCAAAATTCATACATTTAAGATCCCCCCCCCCCCACCTCATATTATTAATAAAAATCTGCTTATCTCCATCCTATTTAACAAAATGAAACGCGCGGCTATCTTTAAATTACTATTATTAATGTTATTCTTGAAAATAGTGATATCGTACTTTAATTATTTCAAACTTTTCTAAGAATATGCTGAATTTTATAAGCTAATAATAAAAAAATCCCAAATATACGTTTAAAATTTAGAATTGTTTAGCGACGTCCTTATACTTGTTAGTAGAGAGTTTTATTGAGATAGATATTTTTCAAAAAGTAAAAATGTTAATTTTTTAACGTCACTATTGCGGTCAAATTATTGTTAATCACCTCCTCGTCATTAAGTTTTTTGAAAATAATAATCGATACGCAGATTCATAAAATAAATTGAGACTAAATGGTCCCTTAATGTAAGTTATTCCATACAAACAATAAATTAAGAAACAATCAAATCGAGTAGCTTAAAGGATTTGTTAATATAACCAGCGATTCCTTAAAATACTTATTGGAGACCTGGATGGTATAGTTGGGTAATAGCTAAATGTCAGCGAATTGTGCCGGAGAAAATCCGTTAACCCATTAAGCGTTTTAATTTATATTAGTTTTTTAGAATTTGAGCTGCTATATTTATGAAAAAATGCCCTCATCCTCAGTTAGCTCGAATATACAAAATATGCTATATTTTTTTTTTTCTTCGTCGAGAATTTGCGCTAACTGTGAATGAGGAGTTGGCTAAAAATATAGAAATTACTCAACTATATTGAAAAAGTTAAATAAAAATAAATGTTGATCCATCTTGCCCCGGATTATTTTCAATCCTAACCCGATTGTTAAAAATAAAACTCGTCGTATAAAATTTGGCCTGATTTTATGAATTGTTTTCCCAAAAAGAAATCGAAAATATGAGGAGCCAAAATGGGTGTTAAATAATTCATTATATGATTTTTTTTCGACTGGTTAATGTATATTCAGAGATTCCCACGCTCACGTCATCGATACTTTCAGAGCTAAAATGATCATCGAATGAAACCATCTTAAATTATAAATATTTTAAGCCTACATTTAAACCCATAAATTGATTTAAAAAAATTTTTTTTAAAACAAATTTGTAAATAAATCAATAGGAAAGTAAAATGGATGTTGTTAATTTTTTGTATTTTTTTTTACCTTTTAAATTTAATTTTTACTTTTATATAAATAATTTCATAAATTAATTATAAAAATGATTAATTAGAAAATCTCTCCTTTTTTTCATAAAAAATAAGTTTCATAAATAATAATATATTGTTTTTGTTATCAGCTTCGTCCAAAAAAGTGATTAAAAAAAAATTTGGTTTAGCCTGGGTTTTTAAAAAGAATTTTAAATGTAATCCCCCCTCCCTCTACTAAACAAACCGTATTTTGATGTCATGGATGACGTATTTCCTTAGAAAATTTTGTTTATAAACGAATAAAAGAAACAAATATATAAATAGAGTAATTTTATATAATCATTTTTTTTATAAAAATTTGTTTAATTTGAGGAGTTATCCTTTATTGTGCTGTTCAAATGGCTCGATTTGGGCCGAATTTTAAAAAAAGATTAATTCAATATTTTAGCCAAAAAAATAGAGATTTCACTAATGCGTGTCAAAATCCTTGTGCCATCTCTGAGCGAAATCTTAAGGCTGGTGTAATATTTTTTTTCTGGATATTTTGAAAATCGGCTCAAAGCGAGCCGTTTAATAACACTTTTTGTGATACAGAGAATCGGCGTAATTTTTTAGGCGAAATGAATAAGTAGAAACCCGATGAATGAATTTTATTTATCTAGACTGAGTCTGATTCATTAAAATGCTTTTTCAAGCGTGGTTGAATACAAATCAGCCGGTGCCACCCTTCCAAGATAATTCATTTATATATAAATAAATGTAACCTTGAATTTTTTCTTTAATTTTCATAAAATGTTAATGTAAATTTTATATATGGGGAAACCAAAATGTCGTGTCTTATTGAATCGCGTTTGAATAAATAAGTCGTTAGGGTAGTATTATAATGTCATTGAATCCTGCGCGATCTGTCCAGACATCAACTGACATTCGCTCGGGCTTCTTAATTTTAAATTTTTTTACGTTGGGCCGGATTTAGAGCATGGCTTAATTTTTCCGCCTTCCTTCAAAAATCTCTTCTTTTTCAGAGGTGACTCGATTTTCGAAAATAAATATTTTATTTTTCTCTAATCGACTTCGGCCGAGAAAAATTGGCTTAATATATGTAAGGGTTTACCAAAAACTTTTTCTCATCTATCAATGAGTCGAATGTATTGTTGTTAAACGGCTCGTTTTGAGCCGATTTTTAAAAACGGCTAACACAATATTTTATCAAGAAAAATATGAGTAAGTCGGAAGATTCTGTTCATAGAAGGAACAAAGGTCTAGACATATATTAGCAAAATCTCGAGGCTTAAGCAATATTTTTCTGGCGAAAATAATGAATTGAGTCAGCCGATTTTAAAAATCAGCTCAAAACGAGCCGTTTAACAACACTAGTCGAATGTATCTTCAAACCGCTAGATTAGATAGCGCCCATTGCTGACCTGTGGGTTTCGTTTCATCTTCTGATATCTAATATACAAGGTGGTAATATTTCACGTCTGGTTTTGGACGGTACTTTGATAGGTCTCCATATGCTATATATTGCTTGGTTTAATGATGTTTTAGTTCTACCTTATTGTTTTAGAGGGTATAAAACTGGGTGGGGTTTAACAAATATGGGTTTTTACATTTGGAAAGAGAAATATTTCGATTTCAAGATGAAATTCCAGGAATTTATTTAATACTACTGAGAAATTTTTGTATGTAGTTAACTTTGGCTATTATAAATTTAGTGGATTGAAATAATTGGCACATTAGAAGATGCGCCAATAGTTTTTGGTAATTATCCAAAACATATACGCATATATCCGTGCCCTCCAAAAGGCAAGAAAATTGTTTTACTATCGGCGTTGAAAGTAGGGTGGCCGGATTATTTTGATTGGGATCTGAGAATTTCATAACTGGCATGTTTGTTGTAAGGGTGAGGGTTGCAATATTTAGGTATTAAATAATTAGTTTAAATTGAAATGAAGGAAAATGTAACTTGTTATAAAAACAAAATTACCATCGATTTTAATTCATTTTTTTTTAAAAAATTTAAAACATAAACTAATATAGCTACTTTGGTGGTGGTTCCAAATATTCGAAGAATTTCAACGGTAATCAATTTTCTTTAAAATTATTTTTTTTTGTTAAGGCAGTGCCCAAAAGCTATTTTAAATCTCATAAGTTTCGAAACTTTTAGAAATTTTACTGTACTGAAAATCGTACGTTAAATTTTTAAAATTTTCTAGAATTATATTTTGGACACGAAAGTTTGCGGATTTAATTTTTTTTTGTTATTTTGGACACAGCCTAAATAAATAGAGTTATGATTATAACAATATTTTTTGACTATTTTTTTTCCACAAAATATCAGGAAATGGTACATATATATATATATGTTTGATTTTAATATTTTTTAAAATTTGTAGTTAGAAAAAATATAGCCTTTCATATATATTTCGAAGCGTAAGGTTTAACATAATTAAGTTTTTTTTTTACAACATACCCCTTTCTCCAGACGCCTTCCATTACAATTCCAGCTCGAATCACCCTCCCTTAGATCCCTCGGAGTTTCCCTCCTTGAGGCACAACCAGGACTCTGCCGGATTGAATTTCAACTCTTTCCTCACCGGGAATGTTCTCTCCGGAACCAATAACTGTAATTAACTTAACATTATTTTTAGATTCTCTAGGGATGCAAAGCAAATGAGATTGTAATATTTTCTGATCATCTTTGACCTCGTAACCCATCAAAAAAACACTATAATCAGCTGATTTGCTATTGGGTTCATCTAATCATTTAACCCTTGAGTGGTTTTGTAGGAGCAACCTCCCCCTCCCCTCTGTTGTAAATTGTTATTACAAATAAACATAGATATTTTGACTAGGTTTTTCAGTATCCTATTTTACGATTAAATTTCTGCTAACTTTCATGCATTTTTATTGAATGATTTTTATATTATAACGTTATCTGAAGGCAAAAACTCACATTTTAACTTATGATAATTTTTTTAGAGTTTTTATTAAAATATTTAAAAGATTTTTGTAATCAATTTTATTATTTTTATGTTTTACAGATATTGTGTTATTTTTTTCAATTGTGAAACAAATATAAGATATAAAAACAAGATATAATTTTAAATTTTAAAAATCTACCAGGAGATAAGGTATAAAATTGCGCGGGAGTGGGAAGGCCCCTATAAAAATATATTTGAGTCTCTAAAGGAAGCAGTAATTGTATTTAAAATATTTTATTTGTATTTTTTGCCTTACCCCCATGGTGAAATTGATAAAATATGATGTTTTTTTAAATTGATTTATATAATTTGCAGCGAATTTCTGCTAACTGGGGTTAAAGAGAGTAGACAATGTTTAGATTAAGATTTTTTTTGTTTTTGCTAGAGTAAGTGTGTCACTATTAACATTTGTGTGAGGAAAGTGATAACGCGAATATAATTATAGATAAAAGATTTATCCATTATCGTGGAATAATTTTAGGGCCATCAAGTCTTAGACCCGAATCTTTTTAGGACTAGGCTGAAGTTTATTTATTGATGAATGGCGCTATTGACAGTCTTGATTTTAATACAATTTAACTCACGTCTGCCCTTAGCATTAATTGGTAAATTGCAATTCAGTACGATGTTGAACTATGTCGCAGCCAATTCTATGGCCTAGAATAACTCTTAGTTGTTGATTAATTAAGAGGTTACCTAAGTTTTTACAGGCAAGGCTTCCAAGAACTCGTCTTATTTTTATTAAAAATGCAGTTAAAATGGAATAGGGTTTTTTTGATAAATGTTTTTGTGAATTATTATTTCAGGAAAAACTGTATCCTTCTAAATGTACCTTATCCAGCAATTTTAGTAGATATTAACGAATTGTTTAATAGTTGGGAAGAGAGGAAATAATGAGTCAGTGCCATTCATTTTATTAGGAAGTTGGGCTAAATTCTTAATGGAGCTAAATTGAGATTTTAAAAGAATTTTTCCAATAAAAAGAGGATGTATGGAGATGCAATATTTTAAACATATAAGTATTATATGGAGGCCTTGATATAAACGGGAGAATATTTACGAACTGAACTGAGCTTAGGATGTCAAAAAATGTTGGCTCAAGATTGAGGAATGAGATAAGCGTGAGTCCAAAAGAGTTAAATTATTTAGTTTAACGGTTTTGTAGATAGATAAGGAAATTGTATTGTTATCTCGAAAACAGATTGTTGATTGCTTCAATCTTTGAAGGTATATTTTTTAATAGGATCTTTTTCTATTCTAGGTTATCAGTAGTGTTGTTGAGCGATTAACGGCTAACTCAATATTCATCAGAAAATATTACGCAAGCCTGAAGATTTTGCTCATGAAGGAACAGGTCAGTATATATAATCGAAATCTCCAGGCTTAGGCAATATTTTTCGGTTAAAATATTGATATAGCCGTTTTAAAAATCGGCTCAAAATGAGCCATTTAACAACACTAGTTATCAGTATCATGGTAAATAGGGTTTTTTTATTATAAAATTGCCATTTTATCGGGTATAAAGGATTTGCGTTGGGAAAATGAGCAACGGTTTTAGTTATTCAGTCTTTTTCACACAGGACAAAAGCCTTGAATAGGTCATAAGATATGTATCAATATAAATATGTTGAAAATAATTCCTTGATTTACAAAGCTTATCAAACGTCGATTTAAGCCAGCCATATGGATTAAATATCTTTTATAATTTTTTTTGGATTAATGCTTTGTTTTAATAGATATTTTTATGGTTAAAATAGGAAATATAATATTAAGACGCCAAAAGAAAACTCGTTTTAATATGTAATAAAACCCCATTTTACTGTTTATTTATAACTATTTTTAATTTGTAATAAAAACCGATTAAGTCTTATTACTTTTACCAAAATTGAACACCCGTATCTTAAATTTATAATTCATTTTACAAAAATTATTAACACTTAACTTTTTTATATTCTTTAGCCTTAAAATAAAAATACCTATATTACTATATATTTTTTTAAAAAAATTTTTATCCATCAGTATAAAAACAAATTAATCCTTTTTTTAAAAAATTTTTTTTTTATAATCGTTATAAAACATGAATTTTATAATATTTTTAGTGCCCGTTTCATTTATATAAAAGACCAATGAAAAAATATGGAAATGAATTGCTAAATTATTTTTTACCATCCTCTACTTTCATTTTTTTTTACGAATACGGGCACATGGATTATTATTTTTATCTTATTAATTATCTTCCTCCCGCTTTCATATATTTTGAAGAGGGACACATTACCTAAAACTAGTTTTATTGTGTAATATAATGTTGCTAGAAATATCAATTATTGTTAAAGACACCTCAAATTTATTTAATGTTAAACCAGGAATGCGAACCCGGCAAAATTTTTGCCCGGGTTTGGTTCAGGGAAATATTTTTTAACCCGAGTTTCCATCCGGATTCAGCTCTGGTTTAAGAATTTTTGAATGGATAAAAAAAATATTCTATATTTAAATCATAATTAAAAAACTAGACATAAATTTGGTATAAAAAAATTAATATTTTATTTTATTTATACGTGAGTCATGTATAAATTTAAAATTTTTTATTTAGACGTATTTCTTTAAATTAACAATAATCCAATATAATCATTTTTACTTTGACTTGTTCACTTTCATTTTCCTTTAATTAATAATCTTTGAGAATATTAAAAATTAAAAATAATTGGCTTAAATAAATTTAATTCTTTAAAATTTATTAACAATCTAATAGGAATCTTTGAGAATAAATTTAAAAATGGAGCAAATGAATTAAGTTGTTTAAAATTTATTAACACTTCACTTAATTGGAAATTTGAAATATTATAAAATGTCAAGTAAATTATTAATATTTATATTTAACAAAACAAATATCTTATATTAATTTAAACAATACACAGAACCCGGGTTCAAATAAAATTCCCGGGTTCGTTTCGAGGTTTTGAAAATTTTATAAACGGGGTTCAGTTTTGGTTCGGGTTAAAAAATTTTCCCAAAAGCCCTGTTATCTTCGGGTTAGGTTCGAACCCCTGGTTGAAATGGAAACGAGTTATTGCCAAATATAATTATTGGGAAAAAAATTCTTATAAGAGATTGCAAATTATTTAGAAACTATCAGTTCCCACTTTGCATGTCTCTTTTTAATAATTCTAAATTTCAAATGACTCAATAAAATATTTTTTTAAACCGATTCATCAATCCAAAAGGTCAAAAATGAGAGAGTATCTACTTTTCAGATTTTCACTTATATCAATCGGTCTCTAGCCCCCCACCCAGGATATTATTTTAAAATTTCTCAAATTTATTGAGATCATGGATCCTTTTTAAAAATGTTACAATCAACTCAAATCGTCGTTGAGGGCCTCTTTTAGCCCCCCCCCCCTGATATGTTTTTTGAAAATGTTTATATTTGTCTTTTATGTGCACTTTTGAAAAATATTATTTTAATATAGCTTTATTATATTGTGTTTTTTCTAAAAATAATATAATTTTAAAAGTGGGTATGGGGAAGCAAAATAGCGATATGCAACACCAGCAACATGAATTTCAAATACATAACGAAGATTTTCCAGCCCTTCCTGGCATTCAAAGTTTGTTCATTATTAATTAGTTTAAATAATTAAAAATTCAACTTATATATGATTGTTTTAAAGCTTAAAAATTTTTCCCAAATTCCTTTAACATAAAATTTACATAAATTCTGTAAAAAATTTATTTACTTATTATTATTGATAAGATATATATATAACAAATTTATCAAATGTAATAATTATAATTAAATATTCCCTTAAATCTATTGATATAAATCTTATTTAATTCATACGCATCAATGTGTTATTTTTGCAACTTTAAATCATTTTTTTTTAGCGTTTTTAAAAATTAAAAAATCTGATTTTACCGGAAATGTATTCCATCATGTTTGGAATACCCACCCAGTCAATTTCGGACAAATTTTCCATGAACCTTTAAACTTAATATAATTTATATTAGATTTTTTATATAAATTATAAATGACCCATAAAGTTCAGAGCAAAATTGTATACAATTCATAAGATAGGTTTGATAAAATATATGTCCGTTAAAATCCGATTTTTAAATTTAAAAAAACGCGCTCAAAAAATAATATTGACGCTAACATATTTAATAAAACAAAGTTATAGGGAAGGAAGAATATATGTTACTTTAATATATGGTTCTTTTATATAAATTTACAGAACGATCGATATATTGATTCACACCTCTATGTCAAACAAAAATGTTTAAATTTTTTTAAAATATATATATAATTTGTTTTTAAAATTCAAAACAAACCCTGTTTAATTTATTTATATTAGGCAAAGAAAACAGCCAGCCCATCGACAATACGAATGTAAGTAACTAACAAATGATGTTATCTTTAATTTCTTTAGAAGTTTCATTTTTGATGAATAAAATTAGTATTTTTAATGTGGATGGGTGTATCATCAAATACATCTTTTTTAAAGAGATAAAGTATGGAAGGGAGAAAAGATATATATTTCCCGAGTTACAGGTTTCTCGCATTTAGCCTTTTAGTGGTTTTATATAAAGTTGGTATCTTCCAGGCACGTGTTAAACCTCAGGGCCTCGCGTTCGAGCTTCCAAAATTTGATAAGCTTATTTTGCTATTTACTGATCTAGTGAAGGTCAACCACGACCACTTCAGGCCGCTTAATATTTCAAAAAAATGCAAAAAATGGGCGGCATTTGGGTGGTTTTTAGAACCCAAATGGAATCCCCATTATTTTATGTGCCACAATCAGCACAACTAGATTTCATTTGATTTTCAAACTCGATCTGAATGCAGCCGATAACTTTCTTGATTTCTTTTTCTGACAATAAAGTGGTCCAAACTGGTCCTGGTTGACATGACGACCATTATCATATTTTAAGCATCGTAAAATGTCAAATTTTTTTATGTTTCATAAAAATACAAAATTCATGGCTAAATTTTGAAGATTCTCAACAATTCCTCTTCAACGCCTCAAAGTAATGAAAATCATTAAATTTCTAATGTTTTTTTCTTATTTTCTTACCCAGACTTTGAATTAGGTAGATGTATCTGCCTGTTTATTCATTTTTATAATAAAGTTAAATTTAACATAGTAATCAACTTAATATTATTTTATCAGCCTTTTAAAAAGTTAATATTTAAAAAATATCTTATCAATAATATACAGCCTTTAAACACGTTTTTATTACAGCCCTTTCAGCCCAAACGAGTACTCATTTACTAACCTCGTCTTCAAAATACGTCAGGCAATCCAACAGTATACCTAACCAAGAAGAATCTTCGTCCTTGGACCCCAATCACGAGCTTAGGTAAGTCGCATGTTAAGAGAGTAATAAGGTGGATAGAAAGGGAAGAAATAAATAGAAATTTAAAAAAATAATAAGTAAGATAATATAAAGATGGAGGTGGGGGAGGGGGTTAATGAATAATATAATAAGGTCAGCAGTACGGTCCTATCATCTTAAGAACGAACTCGAATTTACTGACGAGTTTGTATTTTTTAGGACCTTGGTCCAGAGTCCATCAATTTTGGTCCACATCAAAGGCTGGATCTCGACCTATACCGGAAATGACTGGGATATTGTGAAAAGGAAAATAATAAGTTAACCCGTTACTGGTTAACGGTGCATATATGCACCACCTCCTATATACCTTATTTTAACATAGTAGTTTTTATTTTAAAAAATAATAAAAAAGATTTTTATATAGTTCAGACATTGTACTTCAAAACTGGAAAAGAAAAATATGAAAAAATATTTTTTTATGTCCCTAAGAAACCCTCAAACTTTGCGAATTTATGAGGTCTAAAATGCAAAATTTTCTAAGTGATCTCACAAGCATATTATAAAATTATTTCGATGAAAACTAGTGTGTATATATTCTTTATAGATATATCAATATTTATCAATCATTTTTGAATTTTTAAATAATTAAAATTTTAATAGATAACCACATAAAGTTGACTGGTGCATATATGCACCGTTAACCATCTAGCAGTATAAATTATTTAAAAAATTCAAACAAATGAAATTTAACATAATGAATTATAATTTTTTATATTATACTTAAAACCACTACCGTCACTAAGGGTGGTGGGAGGAGGGGTGGGTGGCTCGAGCCCCCTAAGAATTTTTTTTAAAAAATTTTATACCCAAAAAAGACCTTTTGAAAATAATTAAAAAAAAATTTTTAGCCCCCTGAGATTAAATCGAATAATATATTGTTCCTATTATAATTTTTTATCCCGATCAAATTATATGAAATTATTAGGTTCATAAATATTCAAAAGTTTAAAATTATTTTTAGCCTCTCTTCCTTTCTGAAGATTTTATTTTATTTATATAAAATATTATGCACCTGTTTTGTCAATTCAATCAAAATTATCAAAATAATAGATGACTAATAAAAAAATCACTACGAAAATAATTTGTCTAGATATTTAATTTTTAATAAATTTTTTTAATGAAACGTTTTCTAACAATTGAACAAGCGCTTGCTCAACTTTTTGAAGAGGAACCAATTGAAGAAAAAGATATGGTTATAATTCCGCCAAACCCTTCTGCAATTAGTGATGAAAAAGATTTCGATGAAAATGACTTAACAAATGTTGGAGTTTTGCCTTCAGATACAGCTGGAGAATTGGAGATTCATAATTCAGTTGATGACGACCTTCCAGAACCATATTCTACAAGAAGCTAATCTCGAATTTCTCACAATTTAAAATGGAGAAAAACGGATGCAATATATTCTTCAAGCCCTTTCAATGGAGAAAAGGAAGGTGTAATAAAACTTGAAAATGATTTACATGGTAAAAGTCCATCAGATATATTTTCTTTAATTTTCGACGAAGACTTATATTCCCTAATTGTAGAACAAAGTAATATTTATGCTAAACAAATGAATAGACCTAACATATGCATAACCATCCAAGATATTCAGAGATTTATTGGAATTCTATTATTTACTGGATATCATTCTCTCCCACATGAAAGAATGTACTGGTCTAATGATAGCGATATTTCTATTCCAATAATCCGGGATACAATGACCCAATTACAATTTCGAAATTTGAAATATAATATCCACTTGGCAGACAATACTAAAATAGATATACATGATAGATTTTATAAATTTAGGCCTTACATTAATATATTGAATAATAAATTTCAGCAATTTGGAATTTTCAAACATCATTTATCAATAGATGAACAGATGATACCATATCGAGGAAGACATTCTTGCAAAATGTTCATAAAAGGAAAACCAATTAGATTTGGATACAAGTCTTGGATATTGGCTTCTTCCGACGGTTACGTATTCTCATTTGATATATATTAAGGAAAAAGCGAAAATAAATATGGATTAGGTGGAAATGTAATCATAAAATTATTAAAGGCATTGCAAAAACCAAATTATCATAAAATATATTTTGATAATTTCTTTACATCATTTAAACTCTTGTCATACTTAAAACAAATGGGATATTTTTGCAACTGGAACTGTGAGGGACAATAGAATAGAGCATTGCCCAGTTGAATCTATAAAGGTTGTAGCAAAAAAAGAAAGAGGATATTATGATTATAGGTTTGAAAAATTAAACGAAATATTTGTAGTTCGTTGGAATGATAATTCGGTGGTGACCGTTGCATCGACATGCCACACTATCTCTTTGCTTTCTAATGTTTCAAGGTATTCTAAGAAAATATCTTCTAAAATAAAAATTCCTCAGCCAAATATGGTAACTGCTTATAACAAACACATGGGTGGAGTTGATCTATGTGATAATCTAATATCTACATATAGAATAAAAATAAGAGGAAAAAAATGGTGGTGGCCAATATTCACCAATTTTATTGATGTAGCTTTGGTAAATTCATGGAAAATCTGGAAATTCGTAAATCGAGATGACAAGAAGAGTTTGCTTGCATTTAGACGAGAAGTTACTAACTACCTCCTTCGAACGCCAGTAAAAATTGAAAAAAATTTAAGTACAGGTCACGCCAGCCAGTTTGCATTACAGTGTGAAAACCCTATTGATTCATCTGGACATTATTTATCCAAAATTATAGATGGAAAAAGACGAAGATGCAGATATTGCCATACGCACTCAAGATATATGTGCCAAACATGTCAAATCGCACTCCATATTAAATGTTTCAAGGATTTTCATAATATATAAACATTTTCTCGTTTTTATTATAAATTACAAAAAAAGAATAAAGATATTTGTTGTTTTTTGATCTTATAGTATTTTATATAATTTTTATCTTTTTTAACCTCTTAATGGTTAACGGTGCATATATGCACCAGGCTAGATTTTCTATTTAGGATTATTTTTTTTGGCTGATTTTTTTAGAATATCATATTTGAGCATTAATCAATATAATTTGAAAAAATTGAGCATTTTTATCCACTAGAAAAATCTTGACCATTAATGGGTTAAGGAAAGAAGTTTTTTATTAAAAAATGTGACCATCAAATTAAAAATAAAAGTAGGTTAGTGCCTTCAATGAGTAATAACGCACACCTTCCTAACCAGCCTCCCACCGCGCCTTCCCCCATCAATTACTTCAACATTAATTTTAACCCTGACCTCCTTACCTCAATCTCCGTTTCCTCCACCAGTCATTCAATCCACAAAACCAACATTTCCCTCAACTCAACTTCCGCTCGCTATCAACGTCCTAACACAATGAACAGCCAATACACTGAAGAGAGCCATGTAGCCCCTACCAAAGACATTGTGAAGGGCGCTTCGAAAGAGATGCCAATAACCTACGACAAAGGTGACGTGAGCGTTAGTAAAGAAAATATCGTTAGGGGCATAAGGACTTATCCCGATGGTAATAACTGTAAATATATAAAAAAAATTTAAAATAAGGATTTGTTTATATCAAAAATTGAGAAATTTTTAACGAGTAATAAAAGACTTCTTAAATTTGTATTATTTCGCTTTTTTTGCAAAATGCGTTTTTTGAACTATATTTTTCCATGTCAATAAAATAAGAGCATCGAATTGTAATTTAGAATAATGCTTTATTTGCGTTATTATAACATATTCTCAAAAATGAATACATAATACTATCATACTCAGTCGACGAAATGTACTATATTCTTGTATCGATCGAATTATTTATCACAATTACCTTCCTTTTTTTTACATTTCAATGGGCAGATTTTTTTTCTAAAATTAATTTTTTTTAAAACTCCCGGTACACAATAGGCAGAGTCACGGACATTCCCCACAACATGGTAAGGGACCAATTCGGGATGGTCGGCTTGTTGACATTTATTCGTTCAGCTGAGACGGCTCCTAATTTGGTTCGCCTTGGGCTGGGCAGTGATCTCACAACCTTCGGACTCAACCTCAATTCATCCGAGTATATATTTTATTTGTGTTTAATACATTTTTTCAATAAATTTTCCTTCAATCATTTATTCTTTTTTGTTTATTTTATTTATATATATATGTTTTTTAAATAAAGGCCTTTATACCAAACATTTGCGGGACCTTTCACCGAAAAACCTTGCAAGCCTCACGAATTAAGTATTTAAAAAAATCGAACTTTTAATATATTAACAGAAATGAATGAAATATTATAAGGAGAATAAAGTAGAGAAAGAAGGGGGGGGGTAATAATGCAAAAATAACAGGGGAAAAAGGAAAAATATATTAAATGAAAACGTGAGAGAATTGTTTTTAAAATTAATTTTTTGGAAATTATCGCAATATTTGTCTATTAACCTTTCATAACCCAGGTGGGAAAATGTAACTCGAGAGATACGGTAGGTTTTATAGGAACCCTAAATTAAATAAATTATATCTCAGAAACAAATTAATTTAAATCTTTTAAAATTTTAGTTATTGTAAGTATTACTTTTACATTTGATTATTTAAAATTTTATGACTGTTTTTCCAAAAGTGTCAAATGATTGTAAAACTGACATTATTCTAAATGCCATAACATGATAAGATTATAAAATGTTCATGTCAAATACTATAAAATAAAAATGATGTATAAAAAAGGGTTTTTAATGGTTTATTATAACAGATGAAAAAAGGTTACACGGATGTGTGATCACCCTAAGCTCCAAAAAACAATGATAATCAGGAGTGTGCGGGGCTACAAGTGAGGGCGCTATTTTTATTTATTTTTAGCACCCGTTTCAAATTTCGAGGGACTGCGCTCCCCCCCCCCTTCCCCGCTAAAAATTTTTGCTATTTTTTTAAAAAAGATAAATTTGAATCTCGTTTCTTATTAATATTGAAATTTTTATATAGTCAAAAATCTTTTTTCATATTTTTTTTATAGCCACATAGAAGTAGAGAAGCAGAATTATTCAATATTTTTATAATTAATTATTTTTATATAATTTTTGTAAGTCGCCACCCCTTCTGCTTTATTTAAAGTATAGTGTTGTTCACCACCAATAAGCAGTTGAGCTCCATTTTTAACGGGTTTAAACTAAAAAGGTTGAACCGAATTTTTAAGCGAAAACTATCTTTTAGCCTCGATTGAGGTTTAAACTTAAAAGATAGCTCAATTCGAATCTTAAGATTTAGCCGATTTAACACCACTACAGCCAATAAAATCCAATTTTAACATAATTTTTAAATTTTTTAAAAATAGGAATTTGAAATTTTCAAATAGGTAGGTTGTTAAGGACAAATCTATTTTTGAAAGAAATAAATAATAAATTGGGATAACCTTCTTTTTTTTTATTGATTGATTGATATAAAAATATAAATATTATGAACATGTTGACAATAATATAATATTATGTAGGTAAGCGTGTCTTGACAGAAAATTTATTGAAGGTAAATCCCTTCTGAAATCTAACTCCTATCCTCTTAAAATATTTCCACCCTGAAATTTATTTTTAAAAAATCTTTTAAAGAGCCATCATTTATAACCTTCAAACAATTATAATTAAACTCTTTCTGGCCTCATGATTATTTAAGCCAGGAATAGCAAATAATGATCAGATGATGATCAACCACAAGCGTGTATTATATTAACCTCAATCTAATATTTATTAATAAATATAAAATTTTTTTATCAGTTATTTTAATATTTAATCTACAAGTGATGTTTATTTAAATTATCCTACTTCCCTTTGGATGCCTATCCCCTACCCCTCTTCAAAAAATTGGAAACAAATCGCTTCTACCCCCATCTCTCATGTAGACGTTGTATGCGGGTAAATATTTACAGATGTCGCTCGATCTAGAAATTCCACTGCTATTTAAAAAATATACCATTATAATATTAAAAAGTAACCAATTTATAATATCTCGAGAAAGCATCATGCAAGTCCCCCATGGATTGCTTTGAAAACGAGAATAAATTTTAATAAATTATAGAAATTCTTTCCGATATATTACTTTATTCAAAAAGAAAATTGGCCTAAGAACTTACATGCGCTATTTGGCGAAAAACAAATAAAGAATTAGTCTAAGATTCATATTAAATGAATATGATAAGGCTTCGATAATATATTGATGATATTATTAAATTAAAATTTTTTAAAAATTCATTAACTTGTATGGATACTTTATCCTACAGGCCAAATGCGAAAATGGCTTTCATCTTATGATTACGATCATGGCAGATAAACACGAGTTTTGGAGTAAATAATAAGTTAAATTTAATTTTCATAAATAATGGACCTTTGATATCAGAATGGATTCCAGTCCATATATCATAATCTGGAAAAGGAATCATCGCGGGCAAAGAAAAATAAAGTTCAAAGATTCGAAGAAATGAAAGATTTATCATATTTATTTTTTTAAATTTGTATAGATTATCTGTGATACTAAATTTGCTACATTATTTTTAAAATATATATATATATAAATAAATAATTTATTCATATTTCGTAATAACGATTTTATATTTTTTTAAAGAAATCGTAGCCTCCCCCCCCCCCTACCTTCCCACAAAGTTTTTTAACAATACGGTGATAACTTATAAACTACTGAGTAAAACCTAATTTGGCCTCATTACATAAAATTATTGAAAATTATGTAAAATATCCTTTTTCTTTTTAAAAATATAATATGTAATTAACAGTCTAAAAGATGCGAGTTAATAAGTAGGAAAATGTGATTTTATAAAAAAAATAATATTATTTCCATATATTTTATTTATTGCATAATATACCTTAATTCCTCTTATTATTTTTTTAATATCAAGTTTTTCCTGTTCCCTCCGAATATATGATCGGTTCTCAAATCAAAGATAAAGTATAATCTATCAACTAATCCATAATTATTATATTTTTTTAATATGTTTTAAATGGCAATTACGAAACTAGGAATTATATTATATTCGCATTATCTTGATCATGATTAGTTACCATTTTTAAGTTCTCCTTCCTTCTTAGGCCTATTCGAAAACGAATCGAATAGCAATGGATACTAATCGTATATTTGAAACAATAATTGAAATATTCGACTAATTAGTTGTATTCGAATCGAATTATTAGAATGATTTGATCGAATATTCGGCAATAATAAATATGTTTTTAATCTGATATGATGTGAATAATAAGGTACACATAAACTGCTTGTGAAATGCCTTTCTTCTTTGGAACTAATTTCTTTTCATAAATTTCGTGTCTTATAAAGAAGAAATAATGAGAAAAAGTGGTTTGGCATTATAAACTAAATTAACATGCATTTATATTTCGCTAAATAACTTGATCGCTATTTTCAGATAATTTTGTTTCTATTCAAAATTAGATGTGCAATAAAAAAAATTATTAAAAAT
Organism: Gordionus sp. m RMFG-2023; assembly: GCF_954871325.1. NCBI lineage: Eukaryota > Metazoa > Nematomorpha > Gordioida > Chordodea > Parachordodidae > Gordionus > Gordionus sp. m RMFG-2023. Next base: position 10,237,999 of record NC_088777.1, read on the forward strand.
TCCGTTAATACATTATTGTTATAATATTTTACGAATTATTTCGAGTATCAAATCGAATAATAATAAATTTTATTCTTCTTACGAATACCAAATTATTAGATTCGTTTTAAACAAACCGAATACGAATAATGCTCTATTCGATTCTCTTATTCGTTTTTGAATAGGCTTACCCCTACCTAACACTTATAAAAAAATGAATACATATATTTTCTACCATTATTTTTAAAAATTGGATTGGATATAATTTTATATAATCCTTTTTACCTGAAAAAAAAATTCGAAATCGATTTTAGTTACCATCATTGCAAACGAGCAAATACGGCGAGGATTTGTTATTTTTCCTGTTTTATACCTTCAACAACGATCTAATCCAACTTATAGCAGCTCAGGAATTGTAAACATTTATATACATTGTAAAATATTTCATTATTGTAATGGCGGATTTCTAAGGATTCTAGTTTATTCTCCAAATAGCTTGATTTTGAGTGTCTCGCATGGGGTTTTTAAAAAGCTCGATTCGGATCAATTTTTAAAAATGACTCCATTAATATTTTAGCCAAAATAATATTATGTAAGCCTGGATGGAGTTTTGCTCATAGATGGCAGAAGGGTTTGGACCTTTATTTGCCAAATCTTGAGGATTTAATATTATTTTGGCAAATGTCTTACGGGTTGTTTTTTTAAGCCAACCCAAATCAGGCTTTTTAGAAACCCAGTCTGGCTATGTGCCCCCCCCTCAATGGTCTTTCACATCTTTTTCGATTGTTGGGGATTTTCTCTTAACATGACCAAGTCCATTTCCCCCCTTATTGCCGAACTAATTTCGTTGATGATTAGCGAAGGGTGATCAAAAAATTGGAAGACCATAGCGATGAAAAGATATGACTCAGTCTTAAAGCGGGACATGCTCAATGCGCTAATTTGAGAGATAAACTATCAAGAGACAACTGCCTAATCCAAAATTCGGCCAATTATTAAAATAATGATATATTTCTAAGATGTAATTGTACTCTTTTATTTAAATTATCAATTTTTTTTATATTGTCCACCTTCTCTTTTAGGGTTGACTTGATTAAAATCAAAGATTTTTTTAAATATAATTATGATTTAATTAATTTTTCCTTTTAATTTGTTTAATTAATTATTTCAAATAACAACATTTTTTAACAAAATTTTACTCTACTTTTATTAATTAATTAATTGCTGAATCTTATTTTAAAATATTTTATGTTGTGTGAATTCTATGTATAATTCCCAATGAAAATCATTAAAGAAATCTCCCTTATTTTATCTAGCCATGTTTAATCAATATTTTTTAAAAAATTTTGATTTCTATAAATTATTAATTAACCCTTCACAAGATAGGTGGGAATTATTTTTAAATTTTAAATATACATCTCAAAGAATGTTAAAATTTGGGATCAAATTTTAAATTATTGTAAAAAATATCATAGATAATAGAATATAAAATTCACAGATTTATTTTTATATCTTAAATAATTTGGTATTTTTTCTAAAGTTCAAATAATTTTTTGGAACCTTATTTTGATTATATAATCATCACCAAAACATTTTATTGATTCATAATTAATGAAAATTACCTAATTGTTTTGACAAAACAATATGTAAGCGGATATTTTCAATATAGAGTCCTGTAAAATTTTTTTCACCTCAACGAAGTCTAACTTCTCATTTTCTACCATCGAAGAAGCAGAAGTTATTAAAAAATATTCTGGCCTCACGAGCATAATTTTTATACCAATAGTCACTATCAACATAAGAATGTTCGGAAATGAAGCTCTCAATTTTATCAAAGCCATTGGCCTAAAAGGAGACTCATTACAGGTGACCCCGACGAAGTATTCTACCTTCATCAGTTTCGCAATTTTTTTAGCATTCACCCCTCTCTAGGGTGACATGTTTATTTTAAAATATATATATTTTATTTTCATATAATTTTAATTTTTTTTTAAAGAGACCTGCAATAGGTATCATTTGCAGGGCCCGGTCTAGGTTTGTAAAAAAAATTTTTTTGGCAAAACCCGGATGATTTAAAAAAAAAGATGGCCTAACCTGGATTTTGTTTATAAAAAATATAATTTTCGGTTTGGCCTGGGTCTATAAAATGGTATAGGAAATATGAGAAGTGAATGTATTATTCAATAATATATTTTATTATATATATAATAATCGCGAGTTGAAATATTCCGCCTGGCCCGGGTTTATAGAAAAAAAAAATTGCTGCAGTCTCTGATATTTATTTTTAATTTTTTTTATATTATATAAGTTTTAATATTTTTTTTAAATTATGCACTTAAAATAAAATTTATATACTATAAGAAATTATTCAAAAACGAAGGTATCATTCTGTCTAAGGTTGAACTTTAAGAAAAGTTGCTTGAACTTTAAGAAAAGTTGCTTAAACTTTTCAAAATTTAATATATAATTATAATTTGCTTGTATCTTGTCATAAATGTTTCTTCTAAAATAAACATATTTTTTTATATTTGATATTTTGTTATTTATGTTATTATTTTCATTCAATATTTGTAAAGTATATTGTCAAATATTTATTTTTTATTATTTTCTGTGATAATAATATAATTTAAGGAAGGTTATAATAGAAAATTTTTATACAACTTTAGAAAAAATACTATAGCTGTTTTTAGGAAAATAAATTTTAAGTTTATTATTTATAATATTTTTACAATATTGTGCAAAACCAAATTTTGATATTTTCTTAGATATACAAAATTTGGGTTAAAATAAATCTCACATACAATGAAAGGAGTTTTTCTTTCACCTATGCTATGAAGGGTTAGTGATTATATTTCTAAGATGGTATATATAAAATTGAAAGATAATTAGTGAGTTCCAGCTCACGTTTATATTAAAACTAATTCATCTTCCAACAAAAACAATCTTAAAAACCAGATATGAAAGAGATTGGAGGTTTCATTTGGACGAAAAAATTTGGCTCACAAAAATACCCGGCCTTCAAAGCGTTGAAAAATCGCCCACATACGAGAGGGGAACATATTATTTTTTCGATCCCGTCACATGGCGAAAAGTTTAAACAAAATTAAAAGAATATTTTTATAAGATCCTCTAAAAAAAATTATATTTCATTCTTTCCTTACTTCTATACCTCTTTCAAAGCTCTGCTTCTGACCTCTTTGTCCAGCCAAACATTTCTCATGGTTCTACCAATACGAATTATAAGTCGTGAAAAATTTTATAACTAATCTACTTTTTTGCCAAATTTCTTGGCACGACTTGGACATTTCGGTTAAGGGCTATATTTTCTTTCTTTCTTTCTTTCTTTCTATCTTTATTCTTTTCTTTTATAAATACAATTAAATTGTTATTTTCATTTTTTTTAGTTACCAAAAGAATTTCTCATTTATTACGGAAAGCTGGAAGATAAACCTACCGTTCCTCAGGCTCTTATAAACACTTTTTACCAAATCAATAGTCCGGATAGCATCATTTTATAAAAAATCCACAATGTATAAATCTTCGTAAAGTTGAGCCCGTTTTCAGATTTTTTGTCAACAATCCCCGAGGTTGTTATAAATGAACCATTTTCTAATAATTTTTACAAAATTCTTATTTATTTTTTTTGTATTTACTTTTCTCCTTCGCGGTTTCTACAACTGTTTTCTATCCTATCTTTCTTTCCAAATTAATCAGCAATCCCTCTTATTCGATTTTCAGACCTGACTCAAATCGGATTTTTTTTATATTATACTTCAATCCCTTACCTATACCCAAATAATGTTTAATATTTTTTGATGACCACCATTTATTCAAAAAAAAATTATCGGCTTAAAATTTGCAACAAAAGCATATACTATATATATATCTCTCTAAATTGCATTTATTATATCAATAAAATATCATTCACTTCTATTTGTAAATGTTACCCCTACCGACTTTTACATCTCAAATATCGTTATCTCTTTTTTTTATTCCCTTAATTTATTTTTATCTCACAAAAAAAAATGGTTTATATATAAATTAATCATAACAATTATATATGGCAAAACGAAAAAAAAGTTTTCTATGCACTCCAAAACCTCTTTTATTATAGAAATGAAAGCAATTTTACCTTTTCCGAATTTTTTGAATTCTTGACTACGAATCTAAATAAAACTTGATTTTAAGTTTTAAAATAATAAAAAAATTAAATTATTTTGCGACATTTTATTAATTATAAATTGTTTTTTCGATTAATTCTTTTGATGTTTTAAAAGAGTGTAGTTTTTTTTTTTACCTATCCTTTCCTTCTTTCCTTTTATTTATTTTTTCAACATTCGTGTCAAACAAAATGTCCGCCGTTTCAACATATTTTTCTTCAAAAATATTTGGAAATTATTTCCCAAGCCTTCTTTGCTAAAAACGGATAGCATTTCCCTTAAATTATTCATGTAAGATTCACTTTATTGGAAGTTAAAGTAGTATACCTTTATTATTTATTATAATTTTCCCAAATTCTTTGATAATTTTAATTATTAACTATTATTATAACTAACTAATTTATAATTATTATTTAAAAAACAAAAACGTAAAATTGAGGAAATATGATATATGGAATAAATATTTTTAAAAAATATATTATATACAACAACGTTTTTCAAATCCCGATTTCAATATTTAAGGGAGTTTTTTGTACCAACGCTATTGAACTACTGGAAATGGTGACTGGAAAGTATCCACAGGTTTTGAGATGGAATATATAAATAATCATTTTACGGGTTTTGCAAAAGTCAAAAAAATTAATTAAGTTTCGTGTGTTTTATGACTTTGATAAGTTGTTTTTTAATTAATATTAAGTAAAACAAATAAGGTAAAATCATTACATTGTTTCTAAAGATATAAATTTCATTTATGTATTTTGAATATACAATAATAAAAAAATGAAATCCCGGAAAAAAGACCCCCAGAATTTTTCTCTTCTTATTTATCAAATTTACTTAAGACCTAATAATAAAGGCATATTTTTATTTGTATTATAATGGATAGACTCATTATTATACGGTATAGATAAAATTACTATTTTAATTATAACTAGTAGAAAGCCCGTCAAAAATGACGGGGAATGAGATTTTTATTCATTTTTTTACGATAGATGTCATGCCCGATCCAAGCTCACAATATTAGGAAGCATATAATTATTAAAATGTTTATCCTGCCCAGCTCAACCCTTTTGTTAAATAAATTCCCATGTCAGGTGCAAGCTAATATAAATTTTGAGGTTCCAAGACCAGTCGTATCCAATATAATTTTGAAAATTTTTCCCCTATCGGAGATAGTTAAATTTTTAATTGATTTATCATCACATGAAGGGGAATTATCTGATTTACCAATTAGTTTAAGATGTAAAAAAAAACGTGTGAATTCCGTATTAAGGGAAACTGGGAAGGCCTGGGCAAACCACTTATTAGAGAATCATGACATAAAATAAAAATAACCGACTCTTATACTTTTTGGTAATATGATCAATTATAATTATATATAAAAAATAAATTGTTGTTTATTATATAGGTTTATTGTAGCTTTTCGGATAAATTTAATGTATGTCTTGTATTTCCCAAATTATTTGTCTATATTTTATGTTAAGTAAAAAAAAATGCTATCTATTTAAATAACAAAAATGACATTAAACACTAATGAAACTTATATGCAAATTATTAAATATTTTTTATTGGCATAAATTTAGGCTAATTTTTTTAAAAAATAATGAGGAATAATTATTATGTTGTGTATTTGATAAAATTAAGAGCAAATCCTTGTTGACATTTTTATTTTTGATGGAAAAAGTTACAAAATAAATCTGGAAGGTTATCTGGAAAGGAAATAATTAATATACAATTTCATATCATTTAGGGTTGTAGATGAAAGTAATGACGTATTACCAAAGCAGTGTACAAAACAATACGTCCTGATAAAGATGAGTCATATTCCTATGCCTTGGGATACTGGTAAAAGAAGAACGCAAAATGATATTTCTGTCAATGTCAGCATTGGTAGCCCCTCTAAAATAGAATCATAATGACAATGTTAACTCAACCATAAAAAGGTAGTAAGAATTGTTATAAAGGCCACGACGGAACTACTGCATATTTTTCCATTAATAAAGTTGATAAAAATGGCCGTACTGCACATTCAAGTTTAAACATTCCTCTAAATAATCATGAAAGTTTCTCAGAGAATCGGATAAAGTAATATTTATAATAACTCCTAGTGAAATGAATGATAGTACGGAATTGAATGCTTATATTTGTTAAAAAATAGGGATTGTGGTAGTGGTGATAGAAATATCATTTGGAGGCAACTGGGTGAAAATAAAATAAACGTAAGATAAAAAAAACAAAATAAACCTCCAGAGGAGTTAATTTCAAGCATAGTTCTTTATTATTTTGGCTACCAGTAACTCTAGAACGGGCAAGGCGTTTGTTTATTCGTCATTATTTTCTTTGCTTATCTTTAATAGATTCATCATGTTTTGTAGCAATGTGAGGAATTAAGGTTGGGTTAGCCTAGACAAATAAAGAAATCAGGCAAAAATATAAATAAACATTATTATTGAAATAAAACGAACATTAAAATTCTATAAACCAGTAGATGGGTCAATATTAGATGCATATATCTAGTAGTTGGAGGGATATCATCAAAAAAATTGGGGGGGGGGCAGAGATATTAAATTTATAATTAATGAAAGGGAAATCTCTGATTTACCAATTAGTCTACGGGTAAAATATAATACTTTATAAAAATATTAACATAAGACTAACATTTAACATTAAAAAATCCCAATATAGGTTCAAGCCTAAAATATTTGTAAAAAATTTCCAAGCATCCAAGATCTTAATGATTTAAAAAGATTTTCTCAAGCCCATTTCCAATCCCTAATAATTTTTGAAAACCAAGCCATATTAATTTTGAGAAATATTTTTTAAGCCCATTTCAACCCATAATAATTTTGAAAAAATTTTCCTAAGCCTAGAGATATTAAATTTATTGAATTAACTCAGTTATGAATTTCTATATAAAATATTAATAATTTGTAATATTTAGTAAATAAAGTATTACTTTGACAATTGGATTTAATATGACCTCCTACAGTTGCACTAATTTTGAAAAATATCGTGAATTGGTAATAAGGGAAACTGAGAAAGCCCGAACAAAGCACTTATTAGAGAATCATGACAAAATAAGGTCTGCCCTAATATTATTTATGTTTTTTTTTACATTTTAAACTAATTGGTAAATCAGATATTTACCCTTCATGTGATGATAAATCAATTAAAAATTTAACTATCTCCGAGGTAAGAAAAAATTTTTAAAATTATATTGGATACGACTGGGCTTGGAACCTCAAAATTAATATTAGCTTGCACCTGACATGGGAATATCTTTTACAAATTATTAAGGGTTGAGCTGGGCTGGATAAACTTTTAATTATATGCTTCCTAATATTGTGAGCTTGGACCTGGCATGACACTATCGTAAAAAATGAATAAAATCTCATTCCCCGTCATTTTTGATGGGCTTAAAAAATTTAATATGTTATTGGTGCCAAATTAAGAACTCATATTAAAATTGATAAATAGTAAATTATAATTATTTTTTAGTCATAGTTCAGGAAGCGATACCAACGCATCTATTGCCAAATGTAAATGGTAACCCCCTAATAAATTTAAATTAGAATCGATGGGTTGAAATTGTATTAATTCTACATTTTATTATAGTTAGATAATTATAATACATTTTATTTTTAATCATAATTTAAAATTTATTATATGATATATTACATTTTTATTTTTCAAGATCAATTACATTTTTTTATCTTTATATCTTTTTTTTAAACAATAATAAAAAAAATAACTATTACAAATTGATGTATCAAAAAAATGTTAATATGAAATTTTCACCGATTAAATTTAAATAATTTGTATATAAAAAAATTAATCAATTGCCAAAATAAATAATAAAATAATATCTATCAACATATTCAACACGATGATTATCTCATACCCCTTTTCAGAAAATTAGGAATAAATTGCTCCTACCCCCCCTTGCTTTCGGCATGTAGAAGCTGCTGGAAAGAAGGTGAGAAAAGATAGATTAAAATTCTCAATGAATGTGAATTACTATATATATAAATATAATCGATTCAAAAAACTTTCAGAAGCCAAGTGAGACTTCAGCTTTATAAGCATAACAACTCCCTCCCCACCCACATGGAAATTGGCCACTCTTCAATTTTATTATAAGCTGATAAAAATACCCACTCAACCCCCCCCCCCCCTTCAGCTCCTACCCTTATCTCCACCTAAGAATAAACAATAAGTTGAAAGAAAAATAATTAAAGGATAAGCAAATTTATTTTTATGTTAAAAACTAGCCAGAGGACTATAGTGAACCTAAAGGCCTACAATAAGGGTATCTAAAGGTTTCAATAAAATTTATGGAGAAACCGACATCTAATCTAAAAGTGCGTTCACTCCACTATCAATCCTGGGTACGTCAATGCTTAATGAATGAAGTTGCATTCAGAGATAAAACATATCTCAGTCGATTTTTAGCCTAACTTAATGATAATTTTCATTATCAGAAAACAACTCCCTACATGGCATTGGACGATGTGTCATCGCAGCTGAATAAATATAGATATAGCTTTCGGCAGGCAAAAGAGTTCCTAAATTGAACAGAATTGAACTTTGTACAAATATGCGAAATATATGAAAACTTTTATAATATAATAAGTAAATATGCGAAATTTATAAAGCGTTTTGTAGAGAACACGTTGTTTAAATTTTGACAGTCCAGGACTTAAATACGTACAAATGGAAGGTTGGATAGTAATTGCATATAATAAGATGAATAAACTTCGTCGTTGTATATATAACATGAAAATTGCACTCATATAGATTATTTTATTATCATCCTCTAAATATGTTTTAAAGAAACATATGATTGATTAAGTATCAATCGTATTAATAGATCTTATTCCATGTCAATCATTATGATTTTAGAGCAAATGTTTATTTTATATGATATGATATGATATAAAGTTTTAATTTAATACTCTATATCAAGCTAAGATTAATTTATTTTAGTGCCTAATTGATGAATATAACATGAACGAGGTCATTATTAATAATGAGTTTATGGAAAGTGATTGGAGTAAGAAGACAGAAGAATCTAATCATTCTCAAATTTATTACAACCTTAAACGTAGATTGAATCATGTTAAACATAATGGTAACATTTCTTTCACAAATGTTGTTTCAAATCCAAGATGTATGTCTTCAAATTCTAATAATATAAATCCCTCAAAACCAATAAAGAGGGGGATAAAAATGCTATTCCCAATCACTCAATCTGAAAATAACAACTCTAGCCTTAATTCATACAGCGAGTTTAAAATCCCAGAAGATGACAAAATATCTATCATATCATTAGGCTTAGAAACAAATTTTACTATTTCTAAAACTTACATTAGAAATCATGTTTTTGTATCCATTAAAATTTTGGACAGATTTAACCATACTGAACTAGAATTTACTGAGTATATTCGCTTATTTGACCTTAAATCATTCCTGAAAAGAACAAAAGGTATCAATTACACATCTTCGGAATATAGAGATTTATACAAATGTTTATCTATTAAATTTTGCACTTGTACATTAGAACAATTAATATCATTTAGACACTTATATGCACAGCTAAATACCAAAATTTTTAATCATCACATGGAAGAATTAATATCCTCTGATAGTAGGATATTGATAGCAACAAATGATGCTAATAAATTATGTGATTACTTGTTAAACTCCCACTATAAGAACAATTTAAATGACAATACCTATGATAGTCATCCTAATAAAAATATAATGAATATTTTTAATCATATTACAGATCCCTTATATCAATCTTATGGCAGTACTATACATTTATCAAAAACCTTAAATACAAACACAAATTTATCCCACACCAAAATAAAACAAACTCCGCTAATAATTAAACCTAAGAAACTGAATACCACAATGTCATTTTACAATATTCCAACTAGCAAACAGCCATTGAACCAGCATATTAAATTTAGCAAAAATAGTCATGAGACCATCAACCTGGCATGTTATAGGAGACCTCATGACCAAAAGCCATTTATAAATCTTCGAACACTTAAAGAACAAATACTTCCTCACATAAACATGCATTCTATAAGAGAAGCCTGCAAATTGATGAAATATAAAATGGTCACATTTCATAATTTGAACCTGATTGATTCACCTGATCTAAAAGAATCTCCTGATGAATATGTAACCCTTAGGCAAGCCAAAAAAATAGCTAGACGCCTTGATAAATTTTATCACATCCAATGTCATAAAAATAGCTCTGGTAATATATCAAAGCAATCCCCCAAAATGAAACCAAGCTTTCCTCCCAAGGTTATTAATAATGGTCTTTTAATCAATAACATACTCACCAAACCAGAAACATTAGCTAAACCCACTCACAAAGATTGGCAACATAATAATCTTTGTCTCAAAGCCAGGCGCATAGCTTCCTTATATAAACGCCCTCATCAAAAATGTCGTTATAAGCACCTTTTGCATCCCAAGAATGTAGAAATAGAAATGGAGCAAGACCTCACAGAAAACCTTGTGGAATTATCATGCTTTGATGAAGATTTTGACTCAAAAAATCTAGATTTTAATAATGAAATTTTTTCTCAATTACATGTAAGAAAACTCCCCGAACACACTGATAATATCAAATGTAAAGAATGTTATGTGACACTACAAAAAAGTACTCCATTAACAGTCGTTTTTAATGCGGATATCACAAGTACTATTTTTTTAATCAATATAAGAGAATGTTAAATGGGTAGATAATTCATTTTATAGTTATTCAACCAGGCAATAAAGAAAGAAATTGTAGCGTTAATATTTTTTGGCCCTATGGACCAAGCCAATAATTAGTAAGACTTATAATATAACTACCATGGGAGGGAGTTATGATGCTAATAATTTCAATTGAAAGGGGTAGGGAGCTATGAAGATATTGTCATTAGAATGGGGATGGGGTAAGGGTGTGAATGAATGTAAAAGAGCATCCTCGTGTTTTTCTTTTTTTGTGCTAACTTTTTGTTCCTTCTATTACCTTTTTTTTGTTAAATTAGATTTGAATTTCTTTTTATTTGTTATAATTTTGATTTTTGTTTAGAGGGTAGGAGATTAGGAAGGTACTGTACAGGATAGGGATAGGAGTTAAAATCATTATTAGCTTAAGGGACCATAGAAGGGCCTGCACCTAACTATCTTTATTTAATTTTAGTTGTTATCCTTATCTCATAAATCTAATATCTAAAGCAATAATATATTAGGATATAAGTCCTACAAACCTAAATTGCATCTAAATTGGTAAGTTACTAGAGGTAAATATGCTTTGAATTCGGTAATAACTTTAGCCCACGTCGTTTAAGTTTATGAGGTATTTAAATACATCCTCTGCCATTATTTATTAATAATAAATCATTGACCTTCCAGATTTGCGTTCAGACTGACTTTGGAGAGACTACATTTATCCATTCAAATCTATAGCCTATATTGTATTATTATAAGGGTCAATTTTTTAAAACAGCTAAACCCTATATTTTCACTAAAAAAAATATTAAGCAAGCCTCGAGATTTCAATACCTATCTGAACATCTATGATCAAAATCTGCTTGCGCATAACCTTTTTGGCTGAAATATTGGGCTAGCTAATTTTAAAATTCGAGCTTTTTAACAACACTAATCTTATAGTATTTTTTTCAGGGATATCTGCAAAGGTCGAAATTTTTAGCCCTTATTTGGATTTTTTTAAAATTTTACCCCCTTCCAAGAATTATTTTAAATTATCGTTATTTTGAGTAATTTTGGCTGTGGGAAATTAAAAATATGACTAGAATATTAGGTAGTGAAGGTCACGGTTTGGTCTTTGGTCCACACCAGACTGACGTTCTCGGATCGGATCTGACCAGGAGACCGGTCTAGTAAAATGCTTCTTTGACAAATCTATGGGTTTCATATTGCAAAATAAAGATGGACTAAAAATTTACAACTAATATATAACTCCTCTATAAAAATAACATTTAATATAATATACAAAAAAATTTGGTAAAATAAATTACATTAATTGAATCAAATAACTTTATAAAAATTATTAAACATGTCTAACTTTCTAAAAAATTTAAGTTTTTATAAATTTTATACTTCCCATTTAATTTAGATATTAATATAACTGCCCATTTTCTATCATAATTTGAAAAATTCAACATAGTATTGCTTACTTTTTTTCTCGTAATTTCACAACTTTATAAACTTTAAGCATAAATTTATTAGGTTTTTATAATTTCTCGAACTTTAAAAATTAATAAACTTTCGTAGATTCGAAAAAATGTTTTAGATCACTATTTTAATTATCCATTAAAGGTAGCTTATTTCCTTTTTGTTAAAGTTACCAAAGTTTACGAATTATATTTTTGATATTTAAGATATAGCCCCCTGACCAGGGTTTAATTTATTTGTTCCGGAACTGCAAATCAGATTTTTTGATATTTTTACCCTAGATGATACGTTGAAAAAATAATTACTAGCTAGCTTTAACCAGAGTGAAAGAGAGTGTGTGGGGAAGTAGAGGGGTGGGTATAAATATATTATTTTTTGAATCATTAGGTCAATTATTTTTGGATTAAAATCTTTATTTTGTCTTTCAATTTAGTTAATAAACTGCCGAAAGTGTTTATTAAATGTTTTACTTAGATCAAAAATGATCTCACTCCATTTTTTTTCCTCCATCGTTCTGGAACAATTTTTAATTTATAAACACTTTCTCCCAATTCGTTCAAAAATTCCCCCCATCCCATTTTTTTAATCATAAAGTTATTTTTTTTAAAAATTTGCATTATATTCTTATATTTTTTCCCCCAAAAGCTGGCGCGACTATACAACAAGTTGGATGGATATACCTGCATTTATACCTAACTCAGCACTCCCCGTGTGTCCTCTGTTCTTCTTGCTCTCGTCATTTTTCCGTTTGCGAATTCCTAAATAAACACATGTTCTCGCATCATTGCGATCCTCATAATTTCTCTATTCATCGTGATGATAATAATAATAAGATTATCTCTACCAATTCCGATCAGGCAACTAAAAAGTGGATAGAGCTTGTTAAAACCAGAGATTTTAAGGCGTGGAAGGATTTTTTAAATCGTAGGCTCTCTTTTCGGGAACCTTGTTACCTTCATCATTCTCCGGATCACGTCTCTTATGGACATTCTCATGAAAACCTTGGAAAATATATTCTACTTAATGACGCAAATAACTTTGACGTAGCCTTTGTCGGTGAGATATCAACCATTTGCGTTCAAAGTTTAGGAGCTAAGCCTTCTACGAAAACGGATAGTTTAGGCATCATTAATCCATTCAATAAGTATTTGCCTCACGAGATTAAGCGATTTTTACGCAATAATATACATATCATAGACTTACCGTACTCTCCCATGTGTCCAAGATTAGGTTATAAACGCAAGAAACCTTATTTTGATGTTAGATCAAATCGACATATAAATGACAAAAATGAGCGCTATAATAGGCTAAAAAACGTTATTACTCGGTATGGTCTTATACCGTGTATGAAAAGCCTGCCGCATAATAACTACCTTATGTCCTCCCCCTTTTCTTGGCACCACCTATCCAACCCCAAAGTTGAATGTGTTCGAAATCGAGCCTTATATCATCCTAAACTTCCTTGCTCTTAAATAAAAATAATGCGTAAACGATACGTCTATCTTTCATTTTTTTACGGCCTCTACATATTATAATATCTTATTCGATCAATTTTATAAAATATATTTTCTTTATAATAAATATGTTTTTAAAAAAAATTGATATTTATATATATTTTTATATTAACTGTAAAATAGATTTTATTTTTGTCTAAAGATTTTCTTTATAATATTTATTATTCGAACCATTCACAAATACAAGAAATTAAAAGTTATTCACTCAGAAAAAAAATAATAATCATAGTGGATTTCTATAGAGTAAAATAATTTTAAATTTAGAAAAACATTAGAAATGAGGATAAGAAGGCCCAGGTCAAGGCCATAACTAGATTTGTTAAGTGGCTCGATTTTAACGGATTTTTAAAAACGGCTAACTCAATATTTTATCTAGAAAAATATTAAGCGAGCCTGAAGATTTTGATAATAAATTTCACAAAGGTTGGACAGCTATTTGCGAGATCTTGAGGCCTAGTCGATATTTTGATGGATTAACTATTGAGCCAGCCTTTGTTAAAAACTCAAATCGACCTATACACGGGAAAACAAAGCACAATTAAAAGAGATTTAGCTCAGAAAATTAATACTAAACGATGCGCGCGAAAAACATATTTACATTGAAACCTAGGCGAAAGATAATGTTGACAAAATTAAATAATTTAAGATATTGAGGGAATGGCCGATGTAAGTAGATGCCAGAAAAAAATATTAAGAACTATTGAAAGGGGGGTTTTGTGATAAATAGTAGTTCCTACTGTTTTAAGAGAAACATATTAGAGGTTTCCCTCTATCCCAAAAAATATAGCCTAGTAATATTGGTTGCTTCAATAATTTTGATATATTGGGGGAAATGGCGGTGATAGGTAGATGCCAGAATAATAGTTTGAGTTGACTACTACGAAAAACTATTATTAGGGGAAGGGAGTCTTGATGTTCTTGCTCCAAATTCCCTCTATCTCGAAAAAATATATTTACTTAGTCATGTTTGTTGCTTCATCTTAAATTTAGGATATAAGCAATTTAATAATATGTACCTCATAGATTAGCGAACTATAGCCTAGATTTTAAAACAACAATATCAAGGCTAAATATAGAGGGCCAGTTTGATGCTTTTCCACGCTAACTTAATTCTCTGACTGTTTAAGATAAGCTTATCTACCAAACACTAATGACAGGTATTTTATTTTAGCTAGGAATTGGTAATATTACTTTTTTTAACACTAAGCATACCATGACATAAGTATTCTTCCTTTAGTATTACAACATTGATTTCCTTATAATCTAAAATTTTAAATGTGTACGCAATAAAGATTATTAGAAAATTAACCGATTATCTTTCGGCAGGGATGCGAAAGGATAATTTTTTCATAATTACATCTATTAAATGACCTTAAAATATCAGAATTCTTAGCAAGGAAGAATAGTATTAATCCTAAGATAAAGGAACAATTTACAAGTTAATAGTATACAGGAACTTTTCAGATATGAGTGGCCTTATCGGAATGATATAAGACAAAATTTAAATTCAATAGATCATGCATACAAAGACGCAAATTGAGAATGTCTCCCTCAGGCCACTTCCAAACACTCTCTTCTCTTCTCTTCTCTTCTCTTCTCTTCTCTTCTCTTCTCTTCTCTTCTCTTCTCTTCTCTTCTCTTCTCTTCTCTTCTCTTCTCTTCTCTTCTCTTCTCTTCTCTTCTCTTCTCTTCTCTTCTCTTCTCTCTCTCTCTTCTCTTCTCTTCTCTTCTTCTTCTCTTCTCTTCTCTTCTCTTCTCTTCTCTTCTCTTCTCTTCTTCTCTTCTCTTCTCTTCTCTTCTCTTCTCTTCTCTTCTCTTCTCTTCTCTTCTCTTCTCTTCTCTTCTCTTCTCTTCTCTTCTCTTCTCTTCTCTTCTCTTCTCTTCTCTTCTCTGTTTTTTAAAGCGATAAATAACAAATTAAGCTTAATAGATGTGTGCTTCCAAACCAAACGATTTTTTCATGCATACGATTTTGCGATTATTTTAATAACAAACTAGCTTGATTTTTTTTAACGATTAAATGGCGTCTGATACAATTGAAATGAATAAGTAATTTTTTTTAACGTTAATATTCAATAAGTGAAATGATTTTAGAGGAAATTTTGTATCTGAATTGATAAAGTTTGTAGAAGATCATGACGATTTATGGAACCAATCTAATGATAATTATTCTAATAGATTATTAGTAGATGAACTATGGACTTTATGTGCTAAAAAGTAGAACAAGACTATATTGAAAATATTGACTATTTTATAATAATAATTTTTAATTAACAGACTTTTTAATTAGATACTATTTATTAGTAAGCATGGAATATGAATTTTAATAATTTATATCTTTATTTAAATAAAATTATTTTTTATCCTTTATTTACCAGGCTTGATTCATCCCCAAATGTCTGTAAATTAAAATGGAAGAATTTGAGGGATTCTTATTTAAAGGAAAAGAGAAAGAGAGAAGAAGTGCATTCAGGGGATGCTGCAAAAGCTAACACTCCATGGAAATGGTATGATTCACTATCATTTCTTACTACTTCCACCACACCAAGAAAGACACTAAATAATATCACAGATAATATAGAGAATGTAAGACCTGTAAAAAAAGGCTAGAGTAACACAAGACCCAATGGAAAGATATTTTGACAAAATGTTAGAAATTGATAATGACCCAGATAGATTATGGTGCCTGTCTTTGGTTGATAATGTAAAGAAGGTGCCAAATGAAGTTAAGGACGCCATGAAAATTAATGTGCAAACTCTTATTTATAATTATATAAATAATATTATAGTAGAAAATGTTGATGTTAAAATAGTTATGTATTATATACACATACAAAAGTAATTTATTTATTTAATATATAATGATAAAATGTTAAATTAAACATATATTTAAGAATTAAAATAGTCTTTAAATAATTCTCTAATTTCTCTTGAATTAGAACTTGAAGCATTTAAAGATCTACTGATCCCTAAATTTTCAGTAATAGGTAAAATATTAGGTGTATATTCTATTTTATCATAATCAATAATAATATTATGTAAAAGAATAATTGTAGATATAATTTTATCAGCATTTACAAATAATCTCTTTTCAGGAGATATTGTTGTTTTTGCATTTGTTTGTTTATGTATAATTTTAGTTTCAATTTTGTTAAGTATATAATAGAAAACATTCCTAGATAATCCAAGATAGTGAAAGAATTGCGATTCATTTAAATTGATATAGATCATATACAGATCTCTTTCTTTATAAATTATACTTACTTTTCGTTTTTTTATAATGTCTCATAATAAAATATCTAGTTATAAGATTCATTTAAAAAAAATCAGCTGTAAAATATAAATCGTTGCTGTTTGGAAGTAAAAAATATTGCGAAAAACGTGCCTCGGAAAACGTTTTGAAAAAACGTCGTGTTTGGAAGTGGCCTCACGACAATACAAATGATAAAAACATTTTTTGTTATAAAGTTATAAATGCCTTTTAGACTCAGCATGAAATAAAATAATACGGGAATGACTAAAATACGCGTCCCCGGTCAAAACGACTTATTTTTATTATTATTAATAGGAAATCTTATTAAGCTTTATAAGATGAGTTAGAAAATGTTTTTTTTAATTTAAAAAAAATACGGTAACTATATAAAATTTACAAAAAATTTTTTTAAAAAATAAACTACGCGTCCCCGGTCAAAATACAGTTTTTTTTTAAAAATCAAAACGGATTCATATTTAGCTCATTAAAAGAATACAGAATATGTAAATATTATATTTTAAACTATTTTATAACTTAGTGATTTTTTCAAAAAACACTTCTTTTTTTTCAAAAACACTACGCGTCCCCGGTCAAAAAACCGTTTTTTTAAAAAATAAAAGCAGATTCATGTTTAGCTTTTCAAGGAGATTCAGAAAATAGTATTAATAAAACAAATTTACAAAAAAAAATTTTTTCGAAAAAAATTTTTTTGGCAAAACTACGCGTCCCCGGTCAAAATACAGTTTTTTTAAAAAAATCAAAACAGATTCATATTTAGCTTATTAAAAGAATAAAGAATATGTAAATATTATATTTTAAACTATTTTATAACTTAGTGATTTTTTCAAAAAACACTTTTTTTTTCAAAAACACTACGCGTCCCCGGTCAAAAAACCGTTTTTTTTAAAAAATAAAAGCAGATTCATGTTTAGCTTTTCAAGGAGATTCAGAAAATAGTATTAATAAAAAAAATTTATAAAAAAATTTTTTTTTTCGGTTTTTTGACCGGGGACGCGTAGTGTTTTCGAAAAAAAGTGTTTTTTCAAAAAATCACTAAGTTATAAAATAGTTTAAAATATAATATTTACCAATTCTGTAATCTTTTAATGAGCTAAATATGAATCCGTTTTGATTTTTTAAAAAAAGTGTATTTTGACCGGGGACGCGTAGTTTAGCCAAAAAAAAATTTTCGAAAAATTTTTTTTTTTTAAATTTTTTTTATTAATACCATTTTTTGAATCTCCTTGAAAAGCTAAACATGAATCTGCTTTTATTTTAAAAAAAAACGGTTTTTTGACCGGGGACGCGTAGTGTTTTTGAAAAAAAAAGTGATTTTTCAAAAAATCACTAAGTTATAAAATACTTTAAAAAATAATATTTACATATTCTGTATTCTTTTAATGAGCTAAATATGAATCCGTTTTGATTTTTTTAAAAAAACTGTATTTTGACCGGGGACGCGTAGGGACGCGTAGTTTAGCCAAAAAAAAATTTTTCGAAAAATTTTTTTTCTTTAAATTTTTTTATTAATACCATTTTCTGAATCTCTTTGAAAAGTTAAACATGAATCTGCTTTTATTTTTTTTAAAAAACGGTTTTTTGACCGGGGACGCGTAGTGTTTTTGAAAAAAAGTGTTTTTTCAAAAAATCACTAAGTTATTAAATACTTTAATATATAATATTTACATATTCTGTATTCTTTTAATGAGTTAAATATGAATCTGTTTTTATTTTTTAAAAAAAACTGTATTTTGATCGGGGACGCGTAGGGACGCGTAGGGACGCGTAGGGACGCGTAGGGACGCGTAGGGACGCGTAGTTTAGCCAAAAAAAAATTTTTTTTTATTAATACTATTTTCTGAATCTCCTTGAAAAGCTAAACATGAATCTGCTTTTATTTTTACAAAAAAACGGTTTTTTGACCGGTGACGCGTAGTGTTTTTGAAAAAAAAGTGTTTTTAAAAAAAATCACTAAGTTATAAAATAGTTTAAAATATAATATTTATATATTCTCTATTCTTTTAATAAGCTAAATATGAATCTGTTTTGGTTTTTTAAAAAAAACTGTATTTTGACCGGGGACGCGTAGGGACGCGTAGTTTTGCCAAAAAAAAATTTTTTCGAAAAAATTTTTTTTTATAAATTTTTTTTATTAATACTATTTTCTGAATCTCCTTGAAAAGCTAAACATGAATCTGCTTTTATTTTTTTAAAAAAACGGTTTTTTGACCGGGGACGCGAAGTGTTTTTGAAAAAAAAAAGTGTTTTTTGAAAAAATCACTAAGTTATAAAATAGTTTAAAATATAATATTTACATATTCTGTATTCTTTTAATGAGCTAAATATGAATCCGTTTTGATTTTTTTAAAAAAACTGTATTTTGACCGGGGACGCGTAGGGACGCGTAGTTTATTTTTTTTAAAAATAAATTTTTGTAAATTTTATATAGTTACCGTATTTTTTTTAAATTAAAAAAAAACATTTTCTAACTCATCTTATAAAGCTTAATAAGATTTCCTATTAATAATAATAAAAATAAGTCGTTTTGACCGGGGACGCTTAGGGACGCGTAGTTTTCGGGGGCGCGTATTTTAGTCATTCCCAAATAATACCGAAGATAAATCTACATAAGAGTAGATAAGATAATTTTTACACATTTATAAAATTCGGTTCAGTATAATTTCGACCAACAACGTATATAATAAAAACTATTCATACAAACGCATTGCCTTTTGGATCCATGATAAGCTGTAACCTAAAGATAACAAAATTATATCCTATATTGACTGCTAAGGTAGATATACTATTATCCCATCCATCTAATCTTAGCTTAAATATAATTGATATAATCAATTACCACTTAAACAATACCACGAAGCCATTAGTGATTATAATATATATGCGAACTCTCACTATAAATTCTCACCGAAATAAAGTATATGGGCATTATACAAATGGGATGACATTGGTAAAAATATATTCTCCCAAAAAATTAAACCAATGTGGCTTAAAAATAGTCTCCTGTATTGTATTGGATCTGATTTAATAAACTAAGTACTCTCAAATAGCACTAAGTCTTAAAATATCCTAATGCATGAGCTTCTGTGTTATTTTTTGAAAATTTAAACTAAGTACTCTCAAATAGCACTAAGTCTTAGGATATCCTAATGCATGAGCTTTTCTGTGTTATTTTTTTAAAATTAACATTAAAAGCCTATACATTTGATCTCTCATTTGCTATGATTAATTAGGCCCTAACTTTTCAAAAGGAGAAATATAACCTAATTAATCATGGAAAAATCATCCTAAGAATAGTCATAATGTAACACAAGACTATTTTTGCCTTGATGAATGGCCGGTATCTACTTTTGATTCAATAATACAACCCAAAATTACTCCTTGAATAATCTACAACTCAATAATACAACCCAACTCCTTGAATGAAGAAGAATAGAATTACATATTGGTATTTTAATAGTTATAGGATAGTAATTTCGTAATATTTTAAGATCAAAAGTTCAGATCACAACCTATAAAAGCAAGAAGTCTTATAAAAGACTCGTAATCTTTAACGAACCTATGAACATTCTTAATAAATCCTTAGCACACGAAAATACATTTAAAGCACCTCAGCCAACAAAATAAAAATATGTATAACCAATGAGTATTTGAACAGTCATATACAATTCTGTTAATTTAGTCAAATACAATTCTGTCAAGTGATTAGTCAAATACGGTTTTTAATATTAACTCTATTTGATACAATATAATAAAAATAAGAATATATTCATAAATAAATGCACATAATTAATCAATGATAATTTGATGAACATATTATAGAAATAATGTTTCTTCTGCTTTGTTTAAGTTTTTTTCAGATTCAGCCTTTTATATAGTAATTACTCATTAGCCCTAATTAATTTTCTAGAAGTTAAAATTTTAAATTGATTTCTGCTCTTTTTAAGAATATTACCCAAAACAAACTAATCTCTTTTAAAAAATGTATTAAACTTGAAAGCAAAACCATCACATTTGCCATTTCGCTTAAAGGGCGGTGGGTAAAGTTCCTTCCATGCCAATTCCTGATTAATAGATTCTATCACATCCACATATTTTGCCTATCAAAGATACTGCTTTTATAAATGGCTTGATTATCACAATCCTGCAGAAATCAAAGATCTTTTATTATATATCAAGCTTCATCGAATCCCATAATCATAAGATATCGGCCTTGATGGAGATATAACAGTAGTAGAACTGTAAGCAGTTGTATTAAGATATTTTTTAAACTTATTTTAAATATGTTTTTCTTTTCATCTTCTAGCATAGAAGATATTGGATCATAGTTCTATTGAATATCATGCTGTAATAATGATAGCTGATTTTTTTTATTAAGTCAAAGTTAATTTATCTCCTATTCATAACAATAAAATCACTAACGGGTGGAGTATATTATAAACTTTCAAAATGGTTTATGATCCAAGATAAAATAACTTATTTCTCTTGTGCATATATTACAATAGTTTATTTAAGAATGGATACTTCTAGAGGTCTTTTAAAATTTTTAGTAGTTTTTAGTAATTATGTAAATCTAGATAGTGTTGATTTCTTTAGTAGAATAATGCAGCACTTGACATGTGTTTATTTAAAAAAACGATTATATATTATTAAATAGGAATGCCCGTTAAAATCTCCAAAATATATCCAATATCTAATAAGGATTTAGCTATTTGTTTTCACCTGGGTAAGTTATTAAGGCATTTTTTTTAATAACTCATAATATAAGAATTTTAACTAACGTGGAACGAATTGCTTATAAAGGGAGCCTACAATTCATCAAATTTTAGGTTGTGTTATTGATAATCTTATTAATAAAACATTTTTTATTAAATTGTTTTCTAGTTTGATATGATAGAATATAAATCGAAGCTGCAGGTATCCAACGTCCCCATAAGTCAATGTTTATTACAATCTACAATCGTTTAGGATTATGGATAAAGCTTGTTTAGGTGATTAAAGCCGGACCTAGGCGTAGCCAGGGGGGAAGGGAGTTGCAATGGGAAATTCCCTTTGGAAATTTACCTCTTCTTGTAAATAACATTTTTAATTGATAAAAAAAATCCCCATTCTCACTCTCCCCTAAAAATAGATATATTATATCACTATAAAGAATAATTTGAAAGATAAAATAGGTAAAAGTTAAAAATTTTATAAAATAACGTCTATACTCAAAATTTTTAGATAAAATAAAAATCTAATATAGTTGAAGGTTAACCATAAGTTGACCTAAAGACCTAATAATCATGAGGAAAAACTAGCCCTCCCCCCCCCCCTTATCAAAATCCTAGATAAACCTATGCTCCCCACAACTTGGAGGTTTAAGACAATTTTTTAGGCCTAAAACTTAATAAAATGTAATAAAGTAGTTGGTTATTAAAGTCAGGTGATTTAAATTTAAAATTAATTAAAACAATGTACATTTATCACATTGACACTAACATTAATATTATAAGTCAAAAATTACCTAAAATAGGAAAAAAAGAAAAACTGAAAGATAAAATTGGAAATAAATACCCGCCTTTTAATGTTTCTAACCAGATTATCAACAAACTTTCTTTGGATTATTTAACAGAAATATTCTTTACAACAACCTAAAAAGTAGATCATGATTTTAAATAAGTGTCATCTTTTTAGTTTTATTATTTGGGCATTTTGGTTTAAATTTTGGTATACAAGCTGGCGCTTAATATCTGTAATTTAATTAATATATTTTCATGATTTATCAACTCTTCTCATTATTGTTTTCTTACTTTTTTAACATTCTAAATATATTTATCACTATAATTTATCTCTATACTTTAAAATTATTTCTTAAAAACTCTTTTATAATTAAATATGAATATATTATACGTATAATATACCACATGCAATACGTGACACTGACACTTCTTATGATATGACAGATTTGAAAAGTTTATCAAGTGATAGGTGACAATTTTGACATGAATAGCCCTGGCTAGTATTTTAATAAGGCTGGGCACTATTAGGTGGGGTTTTCCTGAATAAATTTTTTTGAAGATCTTGCCCACTTATTGTAATGGCATTGATAAATTTTTATAAAAAAATGTTTGGTTTTTCACTCTTTTATAAATAATGCTTTTCTAAAGATTTTGAATTATAGTCGTTATTTTAAAAATTTATTAACTTTTCTCGATTTCTTTTTTATGAATATATATTGTATACATTATTGGAAGAGGAGGAGTTGGGGTGTGTAGGGAGAAATTTATTATTCGCCTAAAATTATATTTTTTTTTAATATTAATTTTTGTATTAGGAATACTTATTAATTATGAATTAAGGTATTTTTAGATGACAAGAATGTATCTAAAAAATTTAATTATCCCCTCCCCCTTTTCCATATAAATTTTTGCGTGCGCACCTGGGCTACATTTATTAAAACTGTTTAATAAGGTTATTTATTTCTATTATAGTGTGTGACAAAAATTAGGTAATATATTAATTACAAATTAAATTTTTAAAGCATTTATTTGACCTGTCTAATAGAAATTTGGCTGATAGTCTATATTTCATTGGTCAACTGACCGACTTCCCAACCCATGTACATAACGCCATACGTCAAATTTTATGCTGTATCGACAACGTCTATATCTTTCCTTCTAACTTCACACTGTTTGTAGTAATTGCGATAAATATAGATTATAAAAATTGATAATCATGCCCAATTGACAGCTAAAAATTACAAATAATAGATATAATAATTGATAATTTTGGAAAAATATTCTGATCTATAATCTTAATTAACGGGAAAAAAATATATTATAAGAGCACTAAACATCGATCATTTAAACTCATTATCTATATCAATAAGGAGCAGACCTTTATATAGATAGGGAGAAATAATTTGTAGAATAGAAAGTAAATCTAGGCATGATACTGTATTCTCTCTCATAAATACATTGCTAAAACTAGACGTCAGTATCTTGTTTAAAGGCTCCGATATGACTATCTGCTATATTTTTCATTAAACAAAAAATAAAGGCCATTTAGGATTTCTGGTGTCACCAGAAAAGTGCCCAATAATTTTATATAGTGGACATGTAAGCAATCTGCGCAATATCAAGAAAGTTTCAAGAAGCTAAAGAACCTGTAAATAGACTGTAGATACATTAGGCATTTGATTCCTCTTTTCACATGTTAAATTTCTTTTAGATTGGATTTTGTAAATAGGTACCGTATCGACTTGATCCCTGCAGATGCGAGCCCTGGTATAATCTAAAACCTATCGTGCTTGACATATGTAATAAGCAAAAATGAGATCCTTATACAATATATATTTAGATAATATATTAATTGGAATTCATACACCATAATATATACCGGAATTTGCAAAATACTTTCAAGTGAGGGTTCATTGTAAACGAAGCTAAGTAAGTCGTACAGCAAGCGTCTAAGAGTAGTATTAAAAATGGGCTCTAAACTCAATCTAAGCCGTTTGAAATCAGCTCGGGTTAAATGTTAGGCTGCAGGACATTCCTAAATATTTGTTTGAATTTACAGAGGGCTAGAATACAGGTGTAATAAGACAACACAGATAGTATTTTTGAGATGTATATAAAAAACATCATTACCATAGTGTTACGCAGTGGCGTAGCCAGGATTGATCCATGGGGGGGGGGTTGAACAATTTTTTGGGGGCGAAGCCCCAAACCCCTTATCAAATTGCCAATATTTTGTGTATTATACCCAGGCCAGCATAAATATTAAAAAATATTAGAATTAAAATTTTTGCCAAATTTATAATTAATAAGCGACTGAAAGCATTATTTTGAAAATGTTATCAATGTTTAGTAAATTGTATATTAATTCAATCTATTCGATGTAAAAAAAATTTGCCTCCCCCCAAACCTTCCAATTTTATGATCAACTCAATATATCTTATTCTATGTTAAAAATAATTATTTTAATTAAATTTTTGCATATAACAATATTTTGCAGAGATTTTATTTATTATTAACTTTATTTATTTAACTATGTATTTATTTTAATAATATATAAAAAAATAAATTTCAAAATATATAAATTTTATACAGATTATTATATTAAAAATTGAATGTAAATAACTATATTTTAAAAAAATAAAATTGCAATAAAATATGTAATTCTTGCTAAAAAAATACAATTTAACAATTTTATTTAGTATAAACCCTTTATTTAACTATGTGTTTATTTTATATACAAAAAATAAATTTCAAAATTAGAAATTTTATACAGATTACTATTTTAAAAATTGATTGTAAATATCTATATTTTAAAAAAATAAAATTACAATAAAATATAAGTAATTCTTGTATGCAATTTAAAAAAATATAATTTAACAGTTATATTTAATACAAATGAGTATATTATATAAATAATTCTTATTGTAGGTGCAATACTATTATTAAATATAGTATAAAAATATCATGAATAAAAATTCATTATAATAAAGTTTTACATATAAACATTTTATGACTAAGAAAATATTACAATTATATGATTTGAATTTATAAAGAGAGGTCTACTTTTCTCTGAGATTTGGCTAATTCATCTAGAATCAAATTTTTATCTAGAATAATCTCCTTAAAAATATTTAATAGGGCTAATCCATTTAAACGGTTTTCACCGGTGCTATTTCTTAAATAGGTTTTTAACCTTTTCAAAGTTGAAAAAGACCTTTCATTAGTGCAGGTACTAATCGGTAAAGTAGCTAAAATAAAATGATATTGGGCAGGGAATCTAAAGTGCAATTGCACATGGAAAGGGCCTGCAAAACATTTTTTGGTCTCAAAGAGTACTCTATTCTGCCAAGATTTTCATACCAAAATTCGACATCACAAAGTAACTTATCATACGACCCTAATAAATCATCAGAATAAAACTCTGAGATGTTCTTAATATCCTCTCGCGTTTCAAGTGTAATCAACAATTCAGACTCAACCGGCAAAAGAAAATAAAAGCTTTTTAAAATAAAATTGTGACTTATAAATCTTTCCTTTAATTGAAATAAAAATGTATCAATAAGTGGAATAAAAATGTTAATTTTATAAAAATCCTCAATCGTAAATGCATCAATATTTGAGTGATTGGATTGTCTAGAAACTGTAGAAGTTAAGTAGAATTTATTAGGGAACTTAGAACCATTGTCAAATAAAGAAAAGTTAATTAGACTGAATGTGTCCATAGAACATTGTTTCGGCCAACAAATGTAGTGGTTCAGATAATTTAGAGAATAAAATAATAGTATAAATAAATTAACTACTAATACTTTATTAATTAATATAAATACTAATTACATAATCATAAATAAAATAAGAAATTAAAATAATATAAAAAAATTAAAATTAAAAATTAAAGAT
Source organism: Gordionus sp. m RMFG-2023 (assembly GCF_954871325.1). Lineage (NCBI taxonomy): Eukaryota > Metazoa > Nematomorpha > Gordioida > Chordodea > Parachordodidae > Gordionus > Gordionus sp. m RMFG-2023. The sequence goes on from NC_088777.1 coordinate 10,264,526, forward strand.
TAAAAAAATTAAGTTCGTAAAATCATAATTTAATCATCATTTTTCACATCATAATTTCTCCTTATATATCCTTTTTCTTTAATCAACACTTGCATAGTCTCAATTTGTACCGAGATTTAATTCTTGTAGATTTGAATATCTTTGGGCTTCGTAATTTTGTTTAAAAGTAATCTGCCTGTCTGACGTTTTTCTTAATCTAGTAAATTTGCATGTTACCACAATTACAACACCTTTCCACTTAGATTAGTCCCACCATTCTGCGAATGATGTCCTTTCTTCCTATTTTGACTTTACTGATCTTGTTTCTCCACCAAATCTATTCGTCTTAATCTTTAATGTCTTCTAGTTTCTAACGACGGCGGTCTATTGTCTAATATTCTTCACTTTTAAGGACTGTTTGTATCCGATTACACTCTGAAATTCTTGATTCCTTCTGTTTCTTGTCAACCCCTTGTAAACGATTATCTCTTGATCTTTATAGGCCATTGACGAATCTGTTATCATGATTCCCGATACATTCTTCTAGCTCTTTTAATTATATTTCGTTTTAATCCCAAATTATCCTAGTCTGTGCTTGTTTCTAACGGTTTCTAGTAACTAATGACGGTAAACGACTGCCGATAATTTGCCTGCGAGTAACGATGGTTTCCCCGACTTCTTGTTTCTAAGATCATCGATTTTTTATCCTATACTAAAGTTTTGATAAACAACTGGCGATAATTTGTCAACGATTAACGATAGCATCCTGGTCTTGACCACTTGTTCTACCTAGTCGCTTGTCAAGATATCCACGTTGTCTTAAGATCTCTTATACGATAATGATTTCTTGTATCTTTTGATCCAAAATAAAAAATCCGATCTCTAATTGGATTGCGGCATAAATTTTCTAATGACGAAAAGCCGTTTCTCTTTATGAAGATTTTGGTTAATCAACAACCTGATATTTTGCTAAATATTATCAACTTAAATAACAGTTAACCGTATATCTTTAATAACAATTTATAACAAATTTCTTTTAGCTACATCGATCGCTTGTACGTATAACGATCTCTTGTGACGAATTCCTTTTAATTAAACGACTAATTCTATTCTTTTTTGAATTACGACCATTGATATTGACACCATGTTTCATTGACCTCATTCTTTGTCTTTGTGTCGATAGTCATTTCATACATCCCCTTCCCCCTTTATTTAGAATCTCTTTTCAGAGTTAATTAGACTGAATTATTGTAATGGCCTGGTCTCCTCCGCTCTCCAACACTAATGTAACATTTTGAGGAATTTAGAAGGATTGGGTGATTAGAACCGTTGTCAAATAAGAAAGGTTAGAACTAAAATGATTTAAATCAGACTAATATCTTCGATTATATATACTTTTCTATAATATTCGTCAAATAAAGAAAAGTTAGAACTAAAATGAAACTAAATCTTTATTAAATAATAAGATAAAAACATAATGAAAATAAATAATATAAATTAAAAATTAAAGATAAAAAAAATTAAGTTCGTAAAATCATAATTTAATCATTTATTCAAAATTATAACATTATCAAATTAACAAAATTATAAAAGTAAAAATAATAAAAAAAGATTAATAAAAATAAAAAATAAAATACAAAAAAGTTAATAATTATAAAAGATTTTTTGTATGGTAAAAATTGGCCTTTTTATACTCTTTTCAATCTTCTTTATAACTAATATTCATAACTATTCAAATATAATATTTTTATCACGCGTTATAATAATAAATCCAAAAGAATTCTTTATGCAAATTAAATATAAAGTACAAATTTAACTAATCTAAAATCTACAACAGAAACTACTCTAGGTTTAAAAATTTCAATCCCAAACATATTAGCGATCTCCTTTACTTTCTCATATATTTCGTGAAATTTTTCATCCACATTATCTCTGATATTTGTTAATATTTCAACAATATCCTTTGCCCTATTCATAACCTCCCTTAAATCCAAATCAATTTTTTGTAACATTTTGCTAAAATCATATGTATAATTAAATAAAAAATAAACACATTGAATTGAAATTAAAAATTGAGGCTTCCTTTGCGTAATATGTATGATTCCAGTGCCGCAAAAATAACCTCATATAACTCGATGAAAACCTTCACCGATTGTTGTCTTTCAATGAATCTTGTGGGACAAAATCTTTTTAATTTTTTTTTGAATCAATTTCATCGAACGTTTGGGTAAAAATCTCCCTCTTCTTGGGTGAGGTAAAGAAGTCACAAACCGACGATATTGTTTCTAAATTTTGAAAAATATATAAAAATTATATAAAGATATCTATAATACATAATAAAATCTAATAAATTTCAATTAAATCAAAATCTTTTTACGTAAACTGTTCCGGATGTCTCTAATTTCACATGCCTCAGTTATCATCAAATTCAGGCAATGTGAACTGCAGTGAACATAAAGAGCTGTGCTATAAAGCTCTCTAATTCTTGACTGGACCCCTTTAACATGGCCACTCATCGAGGGAGCTCCATCGTACCCTTGGCCTCTCAGTAGATTTAAATCCAGGTTTTGAAGTGATTTAATAATTTGATTAGCAATCGTTTCTGACTTAGTGTCAGGTAATTCAATAAATTGAACAAATAGTTCCTTCATTTTATAATTACCTGATTCCATATCAATAAACCTTATTGCTATGGATAGTTGTTCAATATTACCAATATCGGAAGTTTCATCCGCCAAAACACTAAAAAATGGTGATGCTTTGACTTTTGAAGAAACTTCCTTTAATATAAACTGATTGCATATTGATATTATTTCATTTTGAATAGTGGGACTTAGGTAAGTAGCATTTTTAGAGGAGCTTTCAAAAAGCTTTAGGTAGTTGTCATTATTATTACATAAAAATTTCAATAATTCCTTGAAATTTCCTTCATTGTGAGAAGGGGATGTAAGTGTTAGGGGGCCAGGAGATATCCTATGAGCTCTTAACGCCAAGCCCTGCCTTCCTAGCCAAATGATAGCATCAATAATTATAATTATTCTTGATCGATTTTTTGTAACAATATCAAAATTTTTTTTATTCAATACATTGGATATTGATATCTTTTGATTCATTGAGATTTCTTTTAAAGAATCCATTATCTCACAGGAATTAAGATGATATTTATTTTTTTGATGATAATTAAAATTTTCGAGCGCATCTTTCCATCTTACACTTACACCTGACTTACCAATGTTTTGAGTTTTTGTAACCCATTTCCAGCATATCTTGGGGAAAATATGACGCAAACTTTACAAAATGCGCCCTTTTCATCGGCTGAGTAAGCAAGCCACTTATATTTGTTAAGACAGGATGCTTGAAAGGTTAAATTTCTTTTGCCCAAGGGCAATGGAAATTTATAACATTTGTCAGGTATCCAAATATTTTCAACAGCTAATAATTTTTCATTATCATTTTTAAAATGAAAATTTAAGTAAAGTGAAACATCTTTTTGAGAACGGTGTGGTGTTTATATATTTTTTTTTAGATTTTAATATGAATTTCAATGTTAAGAGCTGAGCAGCACAAGAAAAAAATCTGGATTATAAAAAATGTATCTCAGATAGATATCAAAGTTTCTTAATAAAAATTTAAAGACAGATACAAGTAGAAGGAAATTACTATAGAATATCATTACCAATTTTAATTAATATTTTTATATTTGTAGGATGATTTACACTCATGGAAGTGAAGAAGGTAGTAATATTTAAATTATGAAAATAAGTTCCTAAATATTATAAGCTGCCCAAGATTGTATATACAAAAGATTTTAAGAAAATAATTATGTTCTTCACAAATAAATAATAAAAACTGTATTTTATAAACTATTCTAGTTTAATTGGTAATGATAAATCATCTGTATCTAAGATTCATTTTTTCACAACAAATCTGTATCTAGATTATTTTTCTGGAGGGCCTGCCCAACTCTGTTTGTATTGTAGATACAAGTTTTCAATACTGCTCAACTCTGTTTGACTTATAATGTACTACCTTTTGCAAAATAACACAAAAAAATGATTAACTTTAAAATTATAACTAAATATCGTACATTGCAAAATTTTAATAACTCAAAATGAAAATAGTATAATTTACAAATAAAAAAAATGGAATTAAAATAAATACTATACCATCATTTGATGATTTTCCAGCCAAATCAACTGATAGCTCACATGCTTTTGTAACACATAATGTTTCTATTTTTAATTAAAAAATATTAGAAATTATAAATAATTTAGAATATATACCATCATTTGATGATTTTGTAGCTAACTCATCATTGGTTTTCCCATGGAGTGGTAATGGTATGTCTGGTCTTTCTAATTGCAAGATTTAAATAAAAGATATTATAAATAATACCATTACCTTCGTCCTCTGAGGATACAACGAAAACCAACTCAACTGATGGCTGATTTTTACTAGCAAGAGCAACATCTATATCTATATATATTTCTAATTCAAATTACACAACTTAAATTTTTATATACCTTTTTCTTTTTGTTGTTGACGAAAAAACTTACGGATATCCATATTTAAAAATTGTAAAAAATTAAAATTTACAAACTATCTATATAGTTTAAAAATATATATTTAATAATTAAATTTATAAATATCTAATTTAACTATGCCAAGCCAGAAAATTTTTTAGATAATAAATTCAATTACAACCTCCATTATTTACAATGAATTAATTATTATGACATTATGAGCTTGCTGAATTATCTAAACCTTTTAAATTACATCTAAAAGGATAGTTTATTTGGAAAACAATGTGTATGATTGTTTGCAATATATAGATTTGGTCGATGAATTGTATTATAATAATACTATAATAAAAGTATTAATTTAAACAGCAATAAATTTTGTCCTATTTCATCTCAAAATTTAATAGATAACCCCCCAAAAAATTTATCCTACCCCCATTAAAGCAGCTTACCCCCTACCCCCTCAAAAAAATAGGATGCAAACTGTTCCTACCCCTCCCGCTCATGTAGACGCTGATTAATAGCTCAATTTAAGGTTAAAGAGATATGGGTTAGAGTTAATTAAAGGTTTGAAAGATATGGGGTTAGTGTTAAGATAAATTAAATGTATTTTTTTAAATAAAATTAATCTTTTATTAATAATTTTCCAAAAAATCTGACAGCCCCCCCACTCCCCCCTACCCCTCCCCCCCCCCCCCAAACAACTTTGAAACTGCCCCCCCCTTCTTTGTTTTATTAATTGTTTTGGTACCTGAATATTTCTTATATTTTTTTGATAAATATTTTAATAATATGTAATGGGAGATAAATAGTTTAAATAAACTTTTAGATTCATTATAAAATTTTCTTTAGATTTCAAGCCCATTCATAATATTTATATTCCCTAAACTTAACACTGTACACCCATGGATGGTTATTCGATTTATTTTGCTAAACGTAAGTCTTTAAACCTTATTTTAAAATATTATCCTAACATTATGTTATTATATTCATTCTAGGTGAGTTTTACATTATTCATTCATACTTATTTTGGGCTTCTCTCAATACTAATTTAAATAAAATTAATATAGCCAATATTACCCTTCCATAATCAAATTTTATTTTAATCGGGCATGGGCTTTTTACCTCTCCTTTTATTTTCCCATGGGCGTTTAAGTAAGAGGTTTGTCTGCGCGCACAGGTAACTGCGGCGTGTCCAAAAAACGTGGATGGTTCTCTTAATTATTTAATTATTTCCAATCTTTTATCCCAGTTAGATGGGTTTTTTCATGTGAGAACCAAGCGTTGTTCTGTTGTATATATATATATTTGATATATCTGACATTTTAGGGCTAGTGCGCTTAATATCACGTATCACGCAAATAAAATATTTATTCATACCTGCTAAAATGCTTAAAATCGCCAACGCACCTCATATTGTAAGGGGGGAGAATATGTAAATGTAGCTAATTTGGTGGAAGAATGGAAATTTTCAAGATGTCAAGATTCAGAATATAGAAAATGAGGGCTGCAAAAACAAAATGGATAAGTTAGATTTCTAGGTTATTCTTAATGCAAATATTTTATAACGGATTTAAGTCATTCAGGTCGATTTAAAAAAAACAGCCCGATCAAAATTATAGCCAAAATAATATTATGTAACTCTGGAGAATTTGATCAAAGATGGCAGTAAAGTTTGGACATCCATTTGCCAATGACGAGGCTTACATAATATTATTTTGGCTAAAATCTTAATCGGATCGTTTTTTAAAATCGACCCAAATCGTTTTCAATAACAATCCCAACATCACTCAAACAGATTGTTACTAATATTGAGAGAAGATTTTGGTTTTATAAATACGTACAGGTTGAATAATTAATTGAAGCTGATGCAGTTTTTTGCTCTCCTTGCAAGATCTATAACTTAAAGAATAGTGAATCAAATCTTTACCAAGACTGGTTTCACAACTGGAAAAAATTTCTTGTATACAGGGGCCTTGAGAACGCCATTCCACGTCAATTCGATCAAGATTCGGCTGACCCCTTTTAAAATTGTTATAAATATCTGGAACTATTTAGATAAGTAAAAGGTGAGAAAGCTGTTTTACTTTAGCTCGCTAGCACAACTGGTTCTTGAGATATAGGGGCTCAAAGGTACAAAAAAGAGCCACTTTGGAATCTGTAGAATTTTTAAAATGCTTATATCTCAAAAACTATTTATAGTAAAAATATTATAATATATCATTTTGTAGGTAATAAATTTCTCTAATGGGCTAACAAAGAATAATAAATATTGGTGCCATTGGCTTACGCTTTTAAAATCTGGTTTACCTAAATTGCTTTACATGTATTTTTAGGCAAAATAGTGAGTGTTTTCGAATTTTTTTTATTGCTTTTTATTTAAACACCTTTGCTAAATATATATACAATATCAAAACTTTGGCGACACTATCGACTCCAAAAATTGATAAAAAAATAGATGGCGCTTTATGAAATTACGGATCATGGTTAAAATTTTGCTGCTAACTTATCAATAACCAGATATTTTCCCTTTTTATACTAAAAAATTTTGATTTTCTATTATATATATTAATTAACTGAGGAGCAGAGTGGGCATAGGCCTATTAGACACTTAATGCCGAATACACAGAAGAAGAGGATCATAAGACTAAAAGATTTTTCCATTTTATTTGTAAATCAAGATAGCCATTTTAATTTTCTAGACATAAAAAAATTAAAGCCTTTATTGGCAACCAATATTACTGAAGAGGGATTAGTAATTGAAATTGAGATTGTCATAAGTTTAGAAAATTATAAAGATTGTTACATCAGATTGTCAGATTTCTATACCCATACAAAAATGCCTTTCCAAATGTTTTTCAAATATTCTAAATCAATTTAGATCTTCCACATCTAATTGTGAGTTAACCTTAGAGAGAATTATTAAATCAGATAAATGTTCGAGTAGTGATGTAAGAAAGGGTAGTTTGGTTTTATTAGGACAAGGAAAAAACATAACCTATTAATTTTAGAAATGTTTCCAAGGTATTTAAAAATACATCTCAACCAAAATTTGCTTTATTTTTTGTTAGTTCCTGCTCAATCACCAACATAATACCAATTGTAATATAGTTATAAATATTTTCTAAATTACGTATATTTTATACTTGAATCCCTAACAAGTATTATACAAACACAATTAAACTATATCAACGTTATTATATAATATTTGTAAAATCATTAAATGAACTTATTTCATTCCAGCTATAAATCAATTCTAATCTTCCATCTAATTTTATAATCATATTTGATCATTGTATATTTTTGTATGTGGTATTTTTCAAATAAAATAGTATATTTCAATTTTGTGCCCAAACAACTTAAATGCATAAAGCCCATTTTCGTATATGGTAGTGGTTTATTTCTATAAAATCTTGATTATTCTCATTAATTTCTGCTTTCAATTTAAAAGTGCACCAAAATATTTTAAAAAAATATGAATAATTTTACTTATTTTTTAGTAAATGTTAGTTTAGTACATTAAAATTTAATTTTTTTAAAATTAAATTTGTTATAAAATTATAAAAATATTTTGCCTTATCAGCTCTTTTCCGAATTAACATTTCTTAAACTATAAGGAATAATATCCTGGGCAGACGTTCGACCTTCCCTATCCCTACAGGTTTTCACCTTTTTTGGTTTTAAGCTTTAAAGCCTTTTTATAATTCCTAAAAATAATACCTTATAATTATTTGCTATTTTAGCCTTAATAGATTAATGTTTTTTTATTCAAAAGCAGATTCACTTATTATTTTTGTCGATCGTTACACCATTTGATTGTTCTCAATATTCATAAGTTATTACTTTATCTTATAGAAATAAAATGAATATTCATAGAAGATATATTTGAACCTAGCATCAATATAACATTTAATTTATCAATATTCTATAAATAAGAATAGTTAACAAATTTATGAAAATTTTATCTTGGAATCAAATATTAAAAATAAGTGTAAGTAAAAAAAAATGAAAGGTTATTCTAAGTCCGTTCGTATCTCCTGAATTTCGCCCTCCTATTTTGAAACCAAACCTAAATAGAAAAAAAATATATAATAATATAATTTATTAAATCACATCTAATATAATATATAATAGCTGTAAATTGTAAATTTGATCTGGCCTATCCATGTCCTATCGAATTCGGGTTTAAATCTAAAAAAAATAGTTTATTAAATGAGGAGGTTTAGGAGTAGATTTATAAATCGTTAACCATTCAGGGTTGGGCTTGGATTTGTTTCCGATGCTAAAAATATTTCATTTTATTTATATTTAAATCCTCTTCCATATAATGATAACATACCGAAAGCTGCTCTTTTAAGAAATATATCCACGGTTTCATATATGATTGATTTTATAGGTTTCACGAATCTACTTTGTAATTTGTGAGTCATTATGGTAAGTTATAATAATTCAGCTATTTTTTTTTGTGGGGACCCAGCGAGAGGGGAGAGACGAAAGAGATTTATCAATATAGAACTAATATAAAAATTATTATGTTTTGTGCATTTCGTTGTTTCATATGAGATATAATAATTTATCTATTTCTTTAATGGGGGTTCAGAGAGAAGGAGAGAAAGATCATAGCAATATAGAAATAATATAATAATTAATGTTTATTTTCTCTTTGTTTCATTCTTGGACGAGATATAATAATTCATCTATTTCTTTTATAGAGGGCATAACCCCCATAAAAATTTGTCAATGGGTATGAGAACCCCGCTGCCCACATGAAGTCGACCCCTTGGCAGCAAGATTTTATTATGATTTTGATTTGAGATTGGTTTATAATTTTAGTAATAGTAATCTTGCCACTTTTTTCAATTAATATAAGTTTCTCTATATTTAAGCTTTTTAATGATATTATTATAACATATGTTTATGCAAAAGAATTCCGAATCAATTCTCATCAAAATAAGCGTAATTTTTTTTCTATCAACACATCAAGGAAAAACAAAATTCCTGATTCACCCATCATTAAATAAAGGAAAAAATGTCTAATTCACTCGTCATTCTTGTTCCCAAAATAAATTTTTTTCTTATACCCAATATTTTTGGTGAAAAGAAGTAAGATTTTGGACTTAAATTGTTAAACCACTTGAAAAGGAATAAAATATTTAAAAAATATGAACCTGAATTCTGGCTTCAGTCAACCCAGAATTCTTAGCGATATTTTCCCTCACATGCGAATCTGGATAATGAGTTTGCTCGAAAATATTTTCTAGCGCATCGATTTGTTGGCAATTGAACGTTGTCCTATTCCTTTTATTGCATTTCATCTTGGCCTTTTTATTGTTTTGGAAATCTTTCACAAAATTTTTGGTGTTGCTGTTGGCATCTTTTATTAAGGAGTTTATAAAATATTTGTTAAAATATATTTTTTTAAAACATTTTATTAATAAACTGGCATTATAAAAAAAATTTTTAATATAATTGTTATGTAGTTTTTATTAGTGATCTGTATCGAGCCTAATCTTTTAAGCCCGGCCCGAAATTTAAAAAAAAAATTTGTCCTGCCTGGCCCGATCCTGAAAGAGATATTTTTTTTATTTGTCCCGAAAAGCCCCACTCGAAATAAAAATTTGTTCGCCCGGTAAGCCCCGAATTTATTTAAGTATAGAAAAATGTAATTTTATTTTTGATTGTAAAAAAAAAATATTCTACAAATAAAAATATAATGGGGCCTTGTTTTTTGCGAGAATTTTAAAATATATCAAATATATAGTTTCTACGCAATTTTCAATAATCTTTGAATTTCAAAATTTATATGCACGGACTATCGACTTATTTATAATATAAAATAGAATGATCAACAAAGCAATATTACATAAGGCAAAAAAGTTTTATCCATTTATAATCCATTGTAAATTGACTGACAGGCATATTATTTAATCCTGCAATTCTCATACTACACATTATACATAAATAGCAAACTATTCTGGTTTTTAATTGACCATTTTTATTTTTATGGGATATTATACAAGTCTAAGGCATGGGCACAATATTTAATAGAATTATAGTAATATACAATACGTTATATTAATCAGAGACCTGCAGAGATATTATATACACGACGGCCTGGATTTTTTTCAAAAATTTTTTCGACACGGCCTGCCCTGGTTTATATTTTCAGGCCCGGTCTGGGTCGAACAGATTTTTTATAAAAAAAACTTCAGGCCTGGCTCGGATTTTTTTAAAATATATTATATTTATTTTTAAATTTTATTATACAACCCGGCCCGGGTATTTAAAAAAAAAATTTAGGCCCGGCCTATTCGCCCTTTGTCAAATATAAATAAATAATTTTATAAATAAAACCACTATTGCATTCGCGATAATACATTCGCTGTAATATTTTTTCTAGCGGTAGGTAATACATTTAGCGATAATAGATTTAATACGATAAAAGGTATTATAAAAACAAATTTTTTTACCTAATCATATTTTACATGGAGGAAGGCGGGGTATTAACCCCAAACCCCCCTTGTCTACGCCACTTGAAACCATATGTTTAATTTATATTACAAAAATAATCCTTATAGGAATCGTAATTTTAAAAGTAATTATTTTAACCTTAAAAAAATATTTTTATCCATAAAAAATCGATTAAATTAAAAAAAAAATTAAATTAAAATTTTACCAATAAAATAATCTTTATGAATGTTGACTTTATGAGACATTTGGCGAGTATGATCGTCTGCCCTTTTCGGTTTAGTTAATTGAAAGGTGTCACTTATACAATTCGTTTGATCGTTGGAAGATGTTATGTTTAAGTTCAAATTGAGATTAAAATTAAGATTTCTCTCTCTTTGGAAAAATTGATCAAACCCATTCCAAGAGTCATGGTCGAACTTATTATCAGGGTTCCTTGAAGGAGTTGATGGGAAATCTATCTTTTTTTCAGGCGCGATTCTCGAATGATGGTATTGAGTGGCCTCTTTTATATTTGGCTCGGCCGTAATGAATCGACTATCTCTGTTAATCGCTTGATTATAATCGTACTGGTGTTGTACATTTTGTGTCATTGGCGTAAGGGTAGACCTCTGTGTTGTATGTATGGAGAAAGGGAGGAATTTTCTGATAATACTGGTAGTTAGCCGAATTTTCGTTTATCAAAGTTTTATATTTAGAAGTGCATTCATGACATCGGTGATTTTGGGAATTAGTATGAGACGTGAACCAAACGGAATTAGCTTCCTGACACTCTTTCGATCTTTCGTAGAGGGCGAAATAGCAATTATAACAATATTTGTTATTATCATGATAAGCATTGAACATCTTTTGATATTATCTCATTCATACAACATTTTTTTTCTATGGTATATTTTTTTTGTTAGTTTTAAAATCGGGTTCAATATATTTAAATAAGAATCTATTTTTTTTTTTTGAGTTTTGAGTATATACAATTTTTTTTTTGTAATTAAATTTTTTCGAAGATTATTAAGATTATGAATTAATCTCCTAAAAAATAATCTAGTTTAAGTTCATCCAAATGATTTGAAATAATATTATATCATTAAAAAATGTCAATCAAATATATAAATCAAGTGCCTACAACTTAGAAACAATGTTTCTGCATTGCATAATATTGTAAGTTTGTTTTTTTAAAACTACAGTGTAATATTTATACTAAAATAGGTTTTTTTTTCTAAAGCCTTTTAAACTAAATACTTTGTGAAAAACTTTAAAAATAATAATTTATATTTCCATATTTAAACAAAACGAAATTTTTTTTTTCTTCTTCTAAAAACTACTTAAATTAGCTAAGGCACACACATGGTTTTTTTTAAAAAAAAACCGGAAGCGTTATTTTGAAAAAAATAATATTCAAAGACTTAATGTTAATGTGGTTTATTAAATGTATATTAAAGAATGTGGCAAAATCAATTAGCTTATAATTATGTACTCTAAAGGATTAAGGACTCTCTCAGTAAATTAAAATGAATTGCCGCCGTTTTTAAAAATGTAAGTGATTGTATATTAATTTATATTTTTCAAATATACTTATTTTTAGTTAGATTTATAATAATTATCTACAATCATCATGTGGCTAATTTTTGAAAGATTTATTTAGTATTTAGAAGAACCAATGGTGTATCTAAGATATATTCCGGGGATGACGGGTGGATTGTGCCATTTTCCCTGAACCATTATTAGTCCATCCTTAAGCCGAGTTCAGCCTATAAATAAAATTTTGATTAGGTATTTTTGTTCAAAATATTTCTTATTTTACCCTGGTTATTTTTAATTTTGTTTTTTAAAAGGTGTAATTTTTATCATCATCTCGGCGAAGTTGGCCGAACTATTGAAGATTCTAGTATATATTTCGTGCTTTATTAATGCCTATGAGTCTTTAAAAATTATTAGCAACAAAATGTTGGCCAACCCTACGACTAAAATTATTATTCTTAATATTTTATCAATTCTTTGGCAGATTACCTTGGCCTGGGTCATCAAATTTTTTTTTAATGGGTTGGGCTTGGTCCTAAAATTATTAGATTTAAACTTAGCTTACTTAAAAATTTGCTAACTGAAAGAAATATTGCCATTTTTTTTCTTTTAATATATAAATTTCAGTTGCCAAAATACCCTTAAATATTGTTTATTTTTATTGAATTTAAATAAATTAAATTTTTGGATATGGGGTTTCTGTCGGACTTGGGAATTTTTCTTAGTATTAGATATGGGCCGAGCCGGGTCTGGCCTAAAATTTTTTTTACTGTGGATCTAGGCCGGGGTCTATAAATAAATAAATTGCCAAAATTGACATCATACCAGATTGGGAAAAAATGCTTGATTAGAAATTATTGATTCATCAATTAGTTTTACTAGTCATTAAATAGAAACAATGTTATAAGCGAATAAAAACTAAACGTGTCGCTTTAGGCTGCGTCTTAATATCCGATTTTGATCGCGATTCAAAAATCATTTATACATCTAAATACATTAAGACGCGTCTTTTTTCACCGAATCAAAAATATTTTTGAATTTAATGATTCCTAGATATTATTTCTCTTCTTCTATTAATTTAATAGACATCGGAGTAAAATAATTAAAATCTTATATTTTGAATCGAGTTTATATTTTCAAAAATTTGATTGTTTTTATGCAATATAATATATCGTATAATTTAAAAAAATATATGTTAATTAAAAAGATTAGAGAATATCTGCATAAATAAGTAATTTTACTAGAATTTATTAGTTTAAATTTAATAGAACGTCAGTCACGACATATAGAGGAGACAGGGGTAAAGCGATTAAAGTGGTAGCAATGTTAACGTGAATAATTTTTTAACCCTTGAGCTTAATAAATTTGGTGTGACGATGTATTTTTGTATCTAATTTTTTACCTATGCTTATCTTTTGGAAAACTTACCCAGTTTGAATTACCAAAAATAGGTTTTTATCCAAAAATTATAAAAATCATTCTCTAGTTTTTTTTTGCTTTTAGCAAAATGCATTAAGGCTCAGAATTTAAAAAAAGCCATAGCTATAGGATGTGTATATCTTTACAAGAAGTCACGCACTAACGATTTACGCAATATATATGGTAAAACGGCTAAAATATTCCGTCTGATTTAAGCTGTAAAAAGATAATTTAAATATTGGAATAAAATTTTATGAATAGTCGCAAGGGAAGAATAATGTGTACGATGTGCCTAAAATGGGCACATTTAAAATATACTATTTTTGATATTTCACATTCCAGTATTGCATTGATTAGTTTTTACCAAAGTGATGAATAGATGTCAAAATTGCTATATTTTGTTCAATTAAACTATGTTCATTTTTATTTTAACCACGCTATCCTGATGCTTAGCCATTTTACCCTGGCTATGGGATAAAATAAAAAAAATGGCACACTACACATAATTAATCACAGCTCCTATAGAGAGCTATACTTTTTTTAATTTTTTTGATGAGGCATTTGACTACATATAAATATATAAATTGTTTTGTTTTGTTCACGTTTCAAAATATTATTGTTAAAATGTAAAATACCAATCGTTTTACCCCGGTCTCCCCTATAAAACGGCTTCTAAAGCTTATTTATTTTTGGTAAGCAATAATGTCTTTTAAGAAAATATATTGTTCAAAATAATAATGACGATATTAAACACCCTATCCCTTCCCACCAATCAAAATAAGTAAAAAAGGAAATCATATTGCCCAGGTTTCTAAAATTTGATACAGACGAAATATGCTGATTTTGAAAATAAAATCACCCTTACCCCGGTCCTCACTCCATGTATAAATTTCGCTCTATCTATAAATAATCATTTAGAATCAAAACAACTCTTTGTGAAAGTTAATATAATGATACATTTCACTTTTGCTATTATATATTAAAATCATTGCAATAATATATTAGGTAGTCTTTAGTCTCCATTTTTAAAAAAATTTTGAGCCAAAAATCTCTTTTAAAGATCATCAAACTAAAGATATTTTAAAGAAGATTGAATAAAAGAATTTTTAAATGTGTAATTTCATTTTGAAATTTTTTTTAATACATATAAATACAAAAGATAAACCTCTAAAAATTTTTTTACAAAAATGATATGAAATTTTACGTAAAATTTGATCAAATCATTCTTAAAAAAATATCTATTTAGAAAATCTTTGAAGATATATTATTTTAAAAAGCATTTCAAACTATGTTCGTCATCGCCACTATAAAATTTTCGTAAAACTTTCTATCCTTACTTTGATTGATTGAAACTTTTTCAATAGTCAAGTATCGTGAAAATTTAATTCATTGTACATAATATATATATAATTAACTTTTTTCTCTCTCTTTTAACTTCCTTTATTTAAAAATATATTTTCTAAATTATAATTTACAATCGTTTTTAAATATTTTGCTTGTAAACATGTGTTTAACATATTTAGGTGTCGTGCTTAATGTTAATATAAATTAAATATAGTAGAAATCGATTTAAAAATATCTTAATGATTTAAGATTTCCATTCGAGTGCATCAATAAATTTAAAAAATCATAAGCAATATTAAGTAAAGTTATGTCAAATTATAAATTTTTTAAAAACAAGAAAAGAATAAGAAACTTGTTTTTACTATTAAATAAAATACTGTATACACTTGTAACTTAAGCCCGACTAAGAGAGAGAAAATTAAAAACAAGTTAAATTTGGTCTAAATAAAACTATGAGAAGAAAATAATATCACTTTCTCTATGATTATAAATAATGCATATATAGTTCCTTAGAAATTACGATTGTTTAAACATAATCGAATCCTCTTTCCCATTGTTGGTAAACGGATTTTTTTCGGAGCTTGTAGATTTCGCATCTACGCCACACTAATCCTTCCATCATATCTTGGTGGCGATTAAGCTACCATAAATAAGGTGATTCAACATAAATTGACCCACATATTTTTATGTTTTTAATTTCTAAACCGTAATTTAATACACAAAGGCGATAAATAGGGGGGGGGGCTGACCTAAACAGGCTCCATGCTACATACTTTAATTATATTAAAATTCAATTTTATCCTCAAATGAAGTTGCTAAGAATAAGACCAAATTTAATTTACATGATGGGTATGTAGATAGAAGTGGTGAATCCTGTTTGGATTTAACAATGTGCATATTAAACCTTATTAGATTCTATTCCTGATATAAGATGCATTACATAAAATTGAAATTGAGGGAGTGTAATTTCATTCTTAAAATAGCTGATTGATCTTAGTACTAATTTTATTTTCAAAATGTTCTAATAATATTGATTTAAAAAAAAACTCCGTTATATCTTTCTCAGGTACTTGAACTATTCTACCTCGTTTATTTTTCGTTCACTAATCTAATCTTTCAAGGATTAGCATTGTTATTGTTATATTATCTGTGAAATTTATGACCTAATCCCCATACCAACCGATAAGGAACTGTAGTGCTTCCCTTATTAATTAATGAAATTAGGATTTTAACACATTAATCGTCTATTGTGTAACACTCGCCCTAAATATTTTGAAGATAAGGATACTTTTATGTACAAGAGATATGTCTGTACTTACTTAAGAATTCGAATAACTCTTGTTCGACCGATGACCGATCACAACTGATTAAGCCTTCCTTAAATTAAAAGGACGAACAAATTTCTTGTTTATCAGTTGCTCCTTATAGAGTAATGAGCAGTTCTTATGTGTTATTTTTATTCCTCTAATCTAGCAAAAATGTTTATATTCATTATTTATAAATTGTCTAACACCTGATACTAGAGTTTAAGGGTATCCCATATGTTGAAATAAATTTCTAGGTTTTTTATTATCATCTTAATTGTTTTATTTGGTACCACTAGACTTTAAGGCCATTACAAAAATGCGCGAACTATGATAAACCATATTTTATCAATAAAGGGGCATATTAGATCCATATGTAACAATGCTACCTTAGTAGATTTTTCTGTAGTTTCCGGATTTCCTGGAGTCTTCTCTTTATATTCGTAGCTAGTGATGCAAAATCGCTCTATTTGAATCGATTTTTGAAAGCGGCTAACCCATTATTCTATTCAAAAAATATTTTGCAAGCTTAGAGATTTTGCTCATAGATGGCACAAATGTTTGGATATCTATTAACGAAATCTCGAAGCTTAGGGAATATTTTTTTGGCTAAAACATTGAGTTAGCTGTTTTTAAGAAACGG
This sequence comes from Gordionus sp. m RMFG-2023, assembly GCF_954871325.1. NCBI lineage: Eukaryota > Metazoa > Nematomorpha > Gordioida > Chordodea > Parachordodidae > Gordionus > Gordionus sp. m RMFG-2023. The sequence goes on from NC_088777.1 coordinate 10,281,721, forward strand.
CTCAAATGGAACCATTTTGCATTACTATTCTTTGCACCTAAAACATTTTTCCCCAGATTATTATGGTCATTTGACATTTCGATCTGGCTAACTATTTTGTTATAGATGTCCATAAATACCCTTCATATAGTTCCTATAGTATTTTGTATTGTAGTATCGTAATATTTACCTCTGAATTCCTTTCAACTATGTATTTCTTCAAAGGATAATTCATTGCTGTATATATAAAACAAAGATCCCTTCCAAATTTGGTATTTTCTTTGGCAACCGGAATATTATATACAAATCCGTAAGCTTTTTAATCATAAGTAAAGTTGTTAAAAGTTACTTTCGAAACATAACTAGTTACAGTTACTAGTTACATTTGTAAAAATAAAACAAGTTAAAGTTAATAGTTACAGTTATATTTCATAAGCAACTAGTTAAATTATAAGTTAATTTCTGGTTCTTATAAATTTTAAAATGGTCTATTAATTCTAAAAAATGGGTTTCAGGTTATGATTTATATTAAGAATTAATGATTTTTTCACTCAAATATTTGAAAATATAATATTTTATGCAGTTGTTGCAAATATTTATCTTAAATTTATTGTAAATATATTTTTTTTATGTTAATTCATCAGCATCCAAGTCTATAGCAAATAATAGAACTGTTTTTTTTTGTCGAGTTTCAGTGAGTTACAGAATATGGATATAGTATGTTAATTATAATTTGAAAATTCTTTTTATAAATGCAATTCACATTTTAAAAATTAATTATTTGAATATATTATTTAGATTTATATACACATATTTTTATAACTAGTTACTTTTGGCAGTTACATTTCAAAAAATATAACTAGTTTTTAAGTTACTATTTAAAAATATAAGTAGTTAGAGTTATTTTTTAGCAAAAGTGTAATTAGTCACTTTAACAACATCAATCGTAAGGTTGGCAAATATCTTGCTGTAAATCATTTTTTTCCCTTTATTGGCTACTACTGATAGCACTCGTAGGCATTAATAAAGCATGAAGCATTGGCAAAGGTTTTAGAATGAGTGCTTCCAATAGTTCAGTCCCCTGCGAAGATAGTATAAAGATATGACAAATTTTTTTTCAAAAGTAATAATAATTACGAAATCAAAAATACCTAAGCAGAATATTTCATGGATCGGACCTAGTTGAAGGCCGGACAAAGGGAATTTAAGACGAAGCCCCCCTACAAATATAAAAATACTCCTAACCCAATCTTTTTATGAAATCTTAAAGCAAAAATTCAATAGCTAATTTGTAAAACAGTTGAGCTTGTATATAAATAGTTGTTGTTATAGTAGTGTTGAAAATAATTTCGTTTGGATCGACACTGCCAGATATGGTTATAATATATTTTTTTAAAAATCATCGTTTTCGAAAAGAGTCTATGGCGAAGTCAGCAAGTGAATCACTAATCCGATGGATCTGAGTTAGAATCTAGCAAGGAACGAGTTCTTTTTTCTGAGGCCCAGCTAGGTACTTCCGTGCAATAATATATAGTAGGGCGGAAGCGACTGCGTAATTCCATCTCAATATAAAAAATTAGATCCTATTGTTTTTTTAACTAAAATTGAATGTTTTTAGCAAAATAGTTGTTGTTTATAAAATTGCTATATGTTGATTTGGCAGTAACTAACATTACCTATATTTGCTTCAACATAACATATAGATGGAAATCTAAAAAAACAAAACAAAATAAATTAAATATATACATCATCCATCATAAGGATAAAAAAATATTTATCTCTTGTAAAAATAATTTTTTTTACACCGGTCATAAGTTAATAAAAAAATCTTTATGATTTAAGGTCAATCAGATTATTTAATCCAAATTTTACAATGATATTTTTTTTAAAAAAAATTGTTTAGTTTTCCTATAAATAGCACAGATTTATGTATATATTTTATTTAATTTCAATATTTTTTTAAGGTTATTTTCTAAAAATTTAATCCGTTTTGCTTCGAGCCTTAAAACAAATACTTTTAAATGCATCATTCTGTATATTCCCGCAGGAAAACCATCGTGGTACTAGACCAGTCTGTCAATACTTTTTACTCTTCTACCAAACGACTAAGTCTTACCACATTCATTAATAAGGAATTGAAATTCGTGATATCAAGTGGGATAAGAATTAATTCCACCACCCTCACAACTAAAAATAAGGGATCAGATAATAACAAAAATGATTGGAATAAAGCATATGTGGCAACGAGTTCCATCAATTTCAAAAACAAATTTCCTGATAGACTTTATAGCAAAGAGAAACATGAGTGGAGGAATGATAAAAGTAAAAATAAAATATCAAAAAACAATAAATTTATTAATATTATTTTTTGCTAAAAAATAAAAAAATACAGATCAAGCCGTGGTAGTGGGATCTAGAAAATGTGACAGAAATTACGAGCTCAGGAGAAGTTCAGAACTCAATGTAGGCAACAAAATAAAACAACAGATAAAAAAATCCAAGTTCTTAATCTCTAGATATAAATCGACGTTAGTTGGAGAAAGGACAAATATAACGAATATCATAAAATTGTATTTTCAATCCTACAATTCCCCTAGCTTGCTTTTTACTATTATTATAGCTTGGATTATTACGCTCTGTTTTGGGGCACTTGTATTAGCCAGCAATATTTTACTTCTTTTACCATTCAAAATTGCATTTAGAACAATGATGGGCACTTTCCACCTGTTTCTAAAAATCAAATCCTTAATTCTTTGATAAAAATCCATAGGCGTAGTCAGGATTTCCTTATGGGAGACAAGGGACTCTTGGGCGACTTTCCCTATAATTTGTAACTTTTATGGGTTTCAAGCCCACCTTTTGTTGACTTTTTGGGAAGCGTTTTTAAAAATAATTATCGTTTTTTACTTTTAAAATTTTTCTAATGGCCTATTATATTGATTATTTTGGGAAGAAGGAGGTGTTGTGGGTGTATGGGATAACTTGTATCAACTTAAGATATTATTTGCGAAAATTAAGGGAAGATTTCCTGGTTCACCTTCCCAGGCTACGCTTATGGAAGAAGTCGAAAATTATCACACCATGTCTATTTATAATGAATGATTGCTTTTATATCTTTAAACAGATTATAAATTCATTTGTAACATGTAATGTAATGCTTCCCCTATTATATAAATATTGTGCCTTAACAAATTTTCTTACCCACCTACAAATTTTGGGGGTCTCTACCCAACCCCAATTAATTGTTTTATATTTATATAGTATAATGATCACATTAGGACATGTTTTATTTTATAAATATAACTTTATCGCCTCAGATTTAATTTTAAACATATACCAAAGTTATTGTGCAATTAATATAAATAAATATTCCAATTTTTCGATATATATTGCAAAATATTAAACTTTAATAAATTCATTTGGAAATTAGCTACCTAAATTATGGTTATATATATACACCTATATATTCATTCAAAAATTCTCCTTTATTAACTCATTTGGTTTCCATGGGTTTTACTGCAATAATTTTTTTTATATTAATAGAAAAAAAATAACCCCATCAATAATGAATTTGATAAATTTTCTTTCACCTTCTGATTCGCATTAATTGCCATTTTTTTCATACCCTTATATATATATTCACCTATATTGATATCAGTTTTCTATATTATTATCTTGGACACTTTCCAATCGTATATTCCTAAAAAAATAATAATGACCCGATTAAAATAATTATATATGTTTAGTAGGTTTTTTTGTTATTGATCTTTTCCATTTTCTCATGCCTTCTATTTTTTCTGTTTTTCTCACTATAAAATTAAAACACAAATAACATTTGATTTGCTATATTAAATAAGTATTATATCAAGTATAGTACCGAAGAGAAATACATATAATTCTTCAAAACATCCAAATTGCTAAATTTAATAACAACACATATTTAATTATTAAAATGAAATTATATAATGATTATAATAAGTTTTAAATTCTTGATTAAAATAAATATTTTTATCAATTATTGTAATGGATCATGAAGCCAATAGCTATTCTATTTTCCATATCAGGAAGTGAATATAACATAAATCTGAGCTATTTGAAGCCTACATTCAAGATAATATTACTCAAATTTAAAAAAATAGTAGATAGATTGGAATGACAGAATAATGTAAAGATCAGTATACCCCCCCCCCCCTCCATTAATACCGGTATTTAGACTAGAATAGTGTTGAATAGGGCTTTCACGGAATGAAATAATTTTAAAAAAAGCTTATCATATTTGAAAGAAAACAGAAAACCAAGAAATGTAGAAGCTTCAGAACATAGATTGTTTTCTGAAATCTCTTCATTTTTTGACTAAGTATTAATAGAGAATCAGATGAAAATATTTTACAAAATGTTATTAAATATTTTAATCAAATTCCAGGAAATAAGAAAGAAAAAAACAATTATAATATTAAAAATTAATTTAGGAAAATAAAATAAAATTTAATTCTTTTTTTCATTTTATTAATTACGTATTATATTATTATTATTAGCAAAATAAAATTTCAATGGCCAGCACTGTATTTATCAGAGACCTGCAGGCCAGGCCCCTAAACCCGGCCCGGCCCTAAACCCGGCCCGGCCCTAAACCCGGCCCGGCCATATAAACCGCCCCTAACCCGGGCCGGGCCTAAAAAATTTTTTTTTAAACATATCAGGGCCGGGCCTAAAATTTTTTTTTTTAAATATATCCGGGCCGGGCCGGGCCTAAAATTGTTAAACCCGGGCCGGGCCTTAATATTTTTTATAAAAATTTTTACATTATGAGTTAATAGTTATAAGATTATATTATATTATAGTTATGATTAATATAATATTGGGTGATGGTTAACACTACCTAACAACCCACAGATCGATTTAATTATTAATTTCCTGCAAATTTATTCAAAGTATTAATATATTTTTTTATAATTCATATCTAAATTTTTACAACATATTTTACCAAAACAATCAAATAATGTAATATTTTAAATAAGCCCCAATATTCAAGTATTATTAATATATTTTTTTATAATTCATATCTAAATTTTTAGAATATATTTTACCAAAACAATCAAATAAAGGAATATCACTTCTTAAAGTTTGTAATACCTTTCAAAGCGAAAAGGAGAAATAAAATTGATTTTACTTAATATAAAGCATTTTTTAATTGAAAAATTTGTTTTACACAAGTATCATTTTATTTCTCTTTTTCTCTGTCCCAAATTCAAGCAATTACGTATGTAGTCAGGGACAGATCGCAAAATGACGGAAAACTATATAGAAGATTATATTAAATTACAAGAGGCTCATGAAGTAAATGAAATACCATCGACCAGTCAAATTACGACTGTTGTTAAACAAACTGAATTAAGACAAATGGGGCGATGGTAATTCTGGTAATATGTCAATACCATGATAATTTGTGAATTTTTAATATCTTTCTTGAGTATAGGGTTTCGTCAGTCATGCTGGTTTTTTACTTTGCAAACTGTCAAATATTTATTGCATTTATTATATTTACCTTGAGTCATGAAAGTTTTTAATCCAACATTTTTCATTATTTTTTTTTACAATATTATATAATACAATTATCTTCTTTTGTTAAAAATTTATATTATAAAATAAATTATATTAATATTGTGCAATTAGATTATATTTTCAAAATACTATTTATTATACATGCATTTTTTTAAATAGCGATTTATTTTTATTTTATAAATTAAATAGTAAATTAAATACAATATATTATATTCTCAAAATATTTTCCATTTTTATAAATTAAATATTAGTTTTATTTTTTTTAAATGTAATATAAAATATAGTATATGACAAATATTATTACCATTTTTATGAATATTAGTTTTATTTTTATAAATGCAATATAAAATATAGTAGCTCAAAATATCCATTTTTATAAATAACAGTTTTATAATTTTTATAAATTCAATATAATAATTCTCAAAATATTAGCTTTTTACATGTATTTTTTAAATAATAAGCGATAATACTCGCTAAAAAATATGGTAAAATACCTCATAGGTGAATTTTTGTATATACCAGGTCGAATATAATTTTAAAAAATTCCGAGCCGGGCCTAAAATTTTTAAATCCGGGCCGGGCCGTAAAAATTTTTTTTAAAAAATATCCGGGCCGGGCCTGGCCTAAAAAATTTAAAACCGGACGGGCCGGGCCGTGCAAATGGTACCTCTGCAGGTCTCTGGTATTTATTGATAATCGTTCAACTTAAGGAATGATCAACTGATAAGAAATTTTTTTAAATTGGATGAAATATATTTAAAAATTTAACGAAAAATTTCTTTGAGTTGGATAATACTCGATCTTATTATATTACCAGCAAATGGTAATCTGTCACAACACTGCTGATAAATCACAAATGATAGTGAATCACAAAGCGATAAATGAAATTCCAATATACTAACAAAAAATATATGGTTAGGAATAAATGAAAACTCGTTATTACTATGCTCTAATAATATGATCGTTTAGTTAGGTTACGTTCAAAATCATTTTTGATTAAATTTTGATTCCCTTAATCTAATATTTTATGTTAAAAGAAGTTTTAAATATAAAAAACAATCTTAAACCACATCAAAGACCTAGACTAGCCAGCCCGCTTAAAGTAATAATTAATATTGGAGTCAAACTATTTTTTTTAAATTAGCTTTTAGCTCTCATTTGATACTAATATTTAGGTAATTTAATCTACTTTTTTTTTAAATCGCCTAAATCGAGCCTTTTAACAACATTAAACACAAATAAACAATCCAAAGAACATACTTGTAATGGACTTGGATTGTAGAGACTGCGAGCACTGCTAATGCTAATTTAAATAACTTCGGTTATTCATATTTTATTGACCTCTCAGTCAGCCATCAAAAATATCTCACTAGGTATTCTATCCCATTTTGCCACAAGAAAAAAAAATTATTCAATTGTTTTTCCCAATTCTTGAATTTCATTATCAGAGATTATATGAATTAACCTCTGAGGCAATAAGTCATTCAATTCGATAATCTACCTCTTATGAGAACCCTGTTGTGACGAATTTTGGCTTTTTCTTCTGATTAAGAGATAAAATAAAAAATTATCTTAATTGCAATTAAAAAAAGATAAAATATAATGTTTATAAAATAAATTGATGTGAGAGGAAATGATGTTTTGAATTATTGTAACTCCTCTTGATCTGTTTAAAAACCGATATATATATATAAATTTTATCTTCGCCAAATTGCATTATCGTTAAATCAATTGCGATAATCCATTTGCAATAATACATTCGTGATAATGATCTCGCGATTTTACTGTCGTATATTCGTTAAAATGCATTTACGATGTCAAGCGGTAATGTATCGTCTATAATGTTTTTCCTGGTTATTACCATGTAACCAAAAAAAGATATCCAAATCAAACAAATAAGGAAATTATTTACAATTTAGAGAGCGAAAAAAAGAGAAAATCAAAATCAATACCCAAGAATTAAAATTATCTAATTTTGGAGGCTCAGAGCGATCCTAACCGCACCCCCATTTGCAGGAGCCTGGCTTCTAATTATTATAGATTTTTAAAAATAAAAGACATATATTAAAGTTATTGGCATTTTTTGTGACCCCTTTATTTTTTAAAACCCTTTGGCCTCTTAATATCACAGCTGCTACGTCATTGTTTATAATAAATTGATAAAAAAAAAATTAAATTTTGTATGAAAATAAAATTTATAAAAATTAATATACATGTAAATAAATTATATGGTAATTAATATAAAATTTCAATACAATAAAAGAAAAATAATTATTTAGTTTAACCTTTATGGATGCATATGTTTGTCTGAAAAATATTTCAGGGACTTCCTCTGTGACGTATTATATATAATATAAATGGTATAGTTTTTGCAGTAATAATAAATAAGCGATTCACATTCAGGGACTTCATCTGACGTATGTGAAGGAATTGTTGATGTATATGTGACGCACATGGAAAAGAAATACATCATCTATATTTTGGCATGAAAATTTTTCTTGTTTTCGTAAATATCATATTAAGCTAATAAAAATCCCGACCCCCTATCTCTCTAATTTGAAATAAGTAATAGTTAATAACTGCAATTAATAATGACTCCAATTTAAAATTTCCGGGGAAAAGGTAATTTAATAATTAAAAATAAGAGTAAAAAACCAAAATTATTTATGTAAAAGGCAACATAGTCAAATGCCTGGAATAAGTGAACTAGAGATCTTCATTTAAAATTTGTAAGGGAAAACGCAGATTAGAAAAATCCGGACTATGCTTATGAATCGATACGAATAGTCTTAGAAGGTAGATAGGTTTATCTTTTCTTAAATCTAAAATACACATAACATAGAATATGAGGTAATCGATATATCATTTAAGCACAATGTGGTTGCTTTTTCTTTGAAATTTTTTTAATGACATGATAAATGGGAAGGGGAATTGTGGTAAGCCTAAGAATATTTCGGATTGCAAAACCTTTTAAAATAGTTTTCAAGTCAGACAGGAGCACCTGCTAAAGTTCTACCAGAAAAAAGTGGGTGGGTTAATATTACAAATCAGAGATACAAACAGAATCATTAAATAGGTATTAACCTGCTCGATTTTGAACCTCTAAAAAGTCTATGGACTAGTTTATTTACATATGAACTGTTTTGTGATTATTTATAAATTAATTTTGATAAGTAACAAACCTTAATTTTAAATATTTTCATATATTGTATTTGATGGGCTATAAAAAAAAGGCTTATAGAAATATAAATTATATTTTTGAAAAATCTTTTTATAGATATTAATTATTTAATAGAAGAGAAATGTTGAAAATATTTTAAGTGTATATAGGTAAAAATAGTATTCTTTAGGAAATTAATTAAAACAATTATTTATATTATATGTAATAAATACCATTTAGTTTTTATCATAGGGTAACCATGATCTATAAGAGATGGTTTCAAAAAAAATTTGGGGTTTCACCAGGGTTGGGCGTATGGCGAATACTTGTATTTAAAAATAATAACAAATATTCTTTATTGTATTTAGTATTTATTTGAATATTTTCGGAGAAATCAATATTATTTCAATCATGATTTGTCAATTTAGAGCTAGCGGGGTTTGCTAAACCATACACGTCAATTATAGCAATTAATAATGAAAAAAATTTCAAAATCTTGAAAAGGCAATTTCATGGATGTTTATGATTGGTATTTAGGATTTATGCTAAGAAATCTTAATCTCTCCTTAAAATTCATATTTTTATATGTCCAAAATGTTTATTAAATTATCCAAAGTTAAGTTTCAATTTTTATATATAATTAGCTTCAATTTATAAGTATTATGATATTTTGAACAATAAAACAATAAAATTATTATATACATATCATTATTAATAAATAAAAATGCGTTTCAATTTATTATGGCCTAAAATAATTTAGGAAGCCCCTTGAAGTGGTTTGCCTCACCACGCTATTGGGGCTTGTGAACAAAATTTTCACTTTTACAAAAAATAAAATTAAAAAAAAATAATTATATTCTTAAGATTTTTTATAAGGCACCTTTATATAGTATACTGTTAGGTATCCAATTAATATATTATTTTTTATATTATCTAAACAATAAGAGCTATAGCCAATTTTGTAAAAATTTGTTCGACTAACCCCAGTCTCCCCTATCTAAGAATGGGATGAAAATGGATATTTTATATTAATGCCCAGGTGCTAGACGAGGTTTAATTAGTGTTATATCATAAAATTTAGCCTTCGATTCAACGTCTAGTTAAATATTATAAAAATATTCATCTACATTCATTCTTATTGTATCTACCTGTTCATATATATTTTCCGCCAAATCAATAACCTGAACCAAATCTAAATTTGGTTTTTGTAAATTTCTACAAAGTAGTGAGCTATAGGAAATAATTTATTGATGCAACTAGCAGCAATGATAACTCTGATTGTTTTGAATTCAATAATGATATCGCTTCTGACGACACACATTAGTTTTTTCATACTCAGCCTTATTTAACCTTTGTATTTCTATTTCTTCGATTCTACAAAATGGAAGTAAAAATGAAAAATATTTAAAACATTATAGATATTTATTAATAATTAAAATATTATTAAAAATACTTATTAATTCTAACTCACTAACAAATTATTTTAAATTTAATAAAATAATTATATATAATAATAAAAAAATTACCGTTTGATTTCAATCTCTTTGACTAAATATTTTTCCATTTTATTAATATTTTTGAATAATATTAATGTACTCACAAGGAAAGGAAATTTTAATAAAATTTATTTATAAAAAATAGGTTTTATGTTGTTGGAAAATTGATATTCAAATATTTGTAAAATTTTGATTGGGGTGGGTTGGGGGGGGGGTGGGGTGTAAAATTTTTATTAGCTAAAAATGATATTTTTGAAAACAGTCAAATAGATTGCAAATAAACTATTGAATTAAAAACTACCCAACCTGATCATACATGGCTATACTAACTGAATTTTAATATATATTTTTTTTATAAAATATAGCTAGTATCTGTCATAGTAATCATCATAAATCTGATCGGAATTTTCGCGTTCCATTTTTCTGGCGAATGCTCACATTCTCACTCCCACTCTGGTCATTCCCATTCCCACCTAAGCCATTCCCATCATCATGATCACCATGACGCACCCGGATCTAAGCTGGAATTAGTGCAGACCACCGACAATTCAGGTTTGTTTTTCAAATAAACTTTTATAGTGACTCCTATCTATCATATAAAAAATATATATCCTATTTTTTTTTGTATTCATCAACACTATTTGTTTTTTTGTAGTATGGACCAAGTTAATAAATAAACCACTTATTGAAAAATATTTTTCTTTGGGAATAACTAATTTTGAATAAATTATTATTGAAAATATAAACGGTTACAAAAAGAAGTTAGAGATGGAAAAGGAGACCAATGGATACATCATAGTGCTGCCACCATCTGTTGATTACCTCAAAAGATATCGAAACGCATGATGGCCATCATTCTCATCATAATAAAGAAACATGTTCTCACGACCATAAGGGTCACCAACATTCTCACCACGACGAAGAGGAGCATCATCATTATAAGAATAACTCTCACTCCGGACATGGGCATAATATGAATATGGAAGGTAAAGAAAAGCAAAGAAAAAAACGATTAAAAGAAAATAAATTATAATAAGGAAGGAAGGGGTGAAAGAAAAGATAAAAATACGTGTGGAAAAAAATGAAAAAGAAAGTTAAAGCAAATTATATTTTTATATCCTTATAATTTTGTTCAAGGCATATTCTTCCACGTTTTAGCCTACACTCTGGGCAGCGTAGGTGTCATTGTTTCCTCTTTTCTAATGCAGAGGCACGGTTGGTTCATAGCTGATTCCATATGTTCCCTCTTAACTTCCTTATTGATATTCTTCAGGTTTTATATTTGTTGTGGATAACTCAATAAACCAATCCTTCTTTTTTTAAACATAGGGGTATCTATTAAGGCTGTCCGATTCACAATTTTTTTTTTCACCAATTGGATATTTATAATATTTTCTAAATATTAATTCGATCTAATTTTCTAATAAAAAAAAATTGCTTTTTAATATTATAATTTTATTTTTAACTTTTGGATTTTATTTAAAAAATGCAATCATTCTTTTATTTTTTTCCGGTCATGGGTTACTTTATTTGAATATTTACTAATATGATATGATGTCAAAATGTATTAGCAAATAATTAATTTTTAAAAAGGTAAAATAAATAAAGGTGAAGAATTATAGAAATAGAATTTAAGGGAAAGGATAGGGGATAAAAAAAAGGAAGCTTGGAAAATGGAAGATTATTCAATGGAAGAGATGAAGCTTAGATAGTTAGAACAAATGATGGCGGTAGCAAGTTTTTGGCGTAAGAAGAGGGATTCCTTAGACTGGTCGGTTTTTTTGCGGATCTGTTTGCCTAAATCTTTAAAAACGTTGAGCTTTGCTACCGAAGGTGGTGAAAATGGAGCAGGGGATGGGTATGAATAAGAAAGAAGGGTCTAAGGAACTGTACTTTATGGTTTTGCGGGATTCAGCGAGGGCGAGGGCATCGATGTTATGGTTAGATGGTGCATTTGGGTCAATGCAGGTGAAGTCTCAAACCAGAAGCTGATCCCTTGACCAGGGGATCAAGGACATTCCATCAGGACCTTTACCATTGGTTCTAAAAATTCCGGTTGGTTCTAGTCTAGATGGAATGCCTCCTGATTTGAGCGCGCGTAAAATGATGTCATCGCATTTGGTGTGCCGTAAAAACGGCCACGACAAAAGCGACAATGGAGGCAGTGCCTACCCTTGCTGTCGACGCTGGTTTCGCAATGTTGCATTGGTACGGAAGAACAATTTTGCAATTGAGCCGTAGTCCAATAGCAAATCTTAGCTTGTCAGCAGTGAGCAACAAATCGAGGTTGTTGGAGGGTATGGTTTCCAGAAGCTCATAACCAGATCCTTTGTTTAATTGGTGAAAAAGTATGAGATCGTCGTCGTAAAGGCTCGATTTTAGGTAAGCTAAGGGGGCTTCGTTGAGTGGAATATCCCAGTCTCTCTGTGAACATGAGGAGGGTCGTGGCTGGGCTTCAGCTAATAAGGGGTCAGGGAAGTTGGAAAGCTGGCTAATGGTCGGATGAAAGACGAGAGGCGATGAAACCACTGATGGAAAGAGTTAGAGGTGAGCGTAAGCCGATGCCCCCGAGCTTGCATAGAAGTGATGCTTGTAACCATGAATTATGGTTAATGCGGAGATTAAGGATCTCTTCGGCGAGAGATTTGACGGAAATTTAAAAAGATTTTAATGAGTCGGGGAATTTGAAAATTGAGGTGGATCGAAGGGCGTAGAGAATTTTAGAAATGTAATAAAAGTTTTTGAGGAGAAAAAAAGTTTGATGTGGAGGGAGAAACTTAGAGATGTTTTTGAAATGAAGTAAGCTGGATGATGCGTTAGTGAAGAAGTGATTGATGGATTCCAGGCCACCGACTGGAGAGCCGAGAGACTGAGGGATGAGAGTTCGGTTGTGTGGAAGTTGTGGTTGAATGGGATGGAGCAATGGGCAGATCTCAGCTTTTTGTTCGTTGAGTGAGAGAGCGATAGCATGGGAATGTGTTTTGATGATGGTGAGTGCCTTAGCAACCTCGTTAGGGGGACCACAGAGTATTCCATCATCAATGTACCAAGTATGCAGTGGGAGATTGCAGTTGGTAGAAATGTTTTTGACCATTTCGTTGATTCCAATGCAGAAAAGTATCGATCTCAAAGGATCGCCTTTGGATCCCTTCAGATGATGAAAGTAAATAGTTGTTGGATTGGAAATGAGATGGCTTGGAGTAGCAAGAATGGAAGAATTGAGAAAAGGTGGGGAATGAGTGGTACATTTGTGGGAGAAAGTGAGAGCGGCGAATGGAGTTGAAGGCGTTAGAGAAATCCATTTTAACAAGGATTTCGTTACTTGGGTTAATTTGGAGATGGATACGAGTAGCGTGTGTGGCTATTTTGCAGCCTCCTTGGATCCGATTCCAAGTTGGTGAGGTGCTAGAATTAAGGCTGCGTTGTCCTTAATTTTGGAAGATATTAGCTTAGCGACAAGACGGCGAAATACGGTTCCGATTGCAATTGGGCGGATATCCTTATTAGGTTTTTCGAGTGCGATTAGTTTAGCACCGAATAAAAGTGGTCTGATGGACTCGGGAACGAGGCTGTGTGCTATTTTGTTATAAAATGTTGTTAAATTTTGTACAATTGGAACCTGGCTGACTATGAGGGGGGATGTGAGATCCTGGAGGAAGATGGGACGAAGTCCATCGTAACCGGGAGAAGAGTCGTGATGGAAGGATAGAATAGATTTACGCACCTCGGCGGGGGTGAAATCAGAAGGGAAAATATTGGGAGGAGGTGGAGGTATGAAATCAACTCCGGAGGGGTGCTTTAGTTTGAGTTTGTTGAAACTCTCTTCGTTACTAATGAATTATCAGAAGCTACTAAGCGAAGAGCGGATTTGATGTTTAAGTTGTTAATTTGTTGGAAATAACTTTGCCTTTAATTATAGTATGCAAAGTTTTTTGGGAACACGAGAAGATGTTGTGGTCGTAAGAGTGAGGGGATGTAAGGTTGCGTCTTTAATTTGTTGGGTTAGAGATTTCTGAATCTCTGGATTGGGAGATTAGAGAGTGGTGAAGGAAAATTTGAAGAGTTTGAGCCAATGATCGAGGGAGGAGAAGTTATTTAATAATGATTGAAGGCATGTGCAGAGGACTTTGGCTACTTGTACTCTGGAGCCTTTAGAAATTCTAGAGATAATGGGAGGTTTGTCAGATTTTAGGAAGTTGATGATGTCGCCATGGGTGGTTGGTTAGAGGGGAATAAATGTGTCTGATGGGGTTGGTATGTGGACGTTGTTGGATGAGGTGGAAAAGTGGCTGTGAGTAGAAAAAATGGAAAGGAGATTTAGGAAGGGAGGAGAAGGACGCTTCCCGGACTCAGGATAAACAATGCCATTAGTTTTGTGTTTGGTGAAGAGGCCAGGTTTGGTGATTTTTATGTATTTAGAGTGCGGGACAGTGTACCATTATGTGGATAAGGAGAGGTTGTGAAAAATTGTGTAGAGGATGGGGATGTTACAGAGAGTAAGAAGAAATAATCTGCAGAGAATAATGATGTTGTAAAGATAAGGTTATTAAATATGAGAGAAAAGAATGAGCATAAAGGTTGTTGGGGTTGGTTGGTGTTTGATAGAGGTTGGTTATTTGTTTTAATAAATGTAATGGTTAAAGTAAATAAAAGATTGAAAGACTGAGGAATATATATAAAAGGGGGAAAGTTTATTATATCTTTTTTTTAAAAAATAAGTATTCCAAATCGTTTTCTATTATTTAAAAAATTTTATTTTTAATTGATAGTACGGAATGAATGTTTGATGTTAGAAGAAAATAGATAAAAGAATTTAAGTTATAATTTCAATCATACTCAATAATCGAATTAAATTGAGATTAACCCATTGATCATGTTTCATAAATATTTTATTAAAATTATTATAAAATCAAAATATCTTTATATGAATCTCGTACTTATAAAAATATAAGTATGGGTATGCGCGATGCAGTATTGTATTATATTACGCGATTATTTTACGATCCTATTTTTCACGAAATTTTGATCCGATATATCACACCAGATAGCTCTAGGATGGATTGCCCGCCCATTTTTAAATTAATATTTTATAATCGGTGGCGCTAAGTCCCTTACTTTCCTATTGATGTTATTTAGGGTTTTATATTTTTTTTGAGAAAATAAATAAAATAAAGTACACGTGAATAGATTTATTTTTATTATAAATGGCGGCTCTTATATTCATTCTAACCTTAGTCACATCAGGATTATTAAACCCGATAGTTTACATATCAGGATTATTAAAAATGGAAGTTTACATGGAACAATATAATAATCAAGCAAATTCATTTATTGATTCTATTGTCCTGCCACTAGTTAAAGAAACCTGCTACGTTTTATTGCTAAAAACTCCAAAAGAATTGATGTCCGACCTTAAGGGCATTTCATTGAAAGTAATTTTTTTTCCTTTTCCTAATGACAAATTTGTACATTAAATACATTTTGAACAATAATGATTTTTCTTTTAACTCTACACCCTTTTTTTATTGAACATATGATTTTGTTAAAAAATAATAATCACGGAGAAAAATATACTGTTGCATCCGAAGTTTTTATCTATAACAGGTCGGACCTGAATAATCGATTTATATAGGATATTAGCTATATTTAAGCGTCTTTTTTAATTAGATATCTATTTTCAGGCTCAGCTTTGCCTGGGTTTAATTTTCCAGACAAGACCACATATGATTTATCGGTATAACTTGGGTTCTTAAATCTTTGACACTTCACGGATTATTTAAAATAACAGTACGACGCTGTTTTTTAAAAGTTGGCTCTTCAAATGTGCTTTATTTTATAAAAGGTGGATACGAGAAGCTTATAAATGCCATCCATCATTGGATTTCTCAACGATACAATTTAAATTTAATATATTGGATTCTAGTCGGTTTAAAAAAAGCACATCTTTAATTGATATTTTCTCCCTATTTAGCTTTCACCTTTTCGGATGGTAAGTTCCATCATTAACCTTTTCCATTTATTTTATTTAGTATGTAGACAATCCATCGCATTTATTTTGTATTCAATTGTGTCGGGTCTCACTTTATGTGCATCACTCTGTTGTTTGCCTTTCACGCTAATGTTCTTGATCTTGTTGCCGACATAATCTTCAGACTTCTTCATAGTATGACCAAACCATCTTAGTACTCTTATGATAATCTATCTTCATTATCATGAGTACTTCTATCCTGTCTTTCTCTAAGACTCCCACTCTCATTTCTAGCATTTTCATTGGCCATGTTTCTGAGCTTAGGACAGTTTTTAATAATCAACTGTAAATCATTCCTTTTTTTATTTTCTAGGAGAACTTTTTTATCGAAGTTAAATGAAAGTTGCAAATAAGGCTGTACTATATAAAGCATCGGCACAATTTGGGGAAGAAATAAAGTCCAAAATAAATTACGGATGGATGATATGACGAAACTCATTTTAAAAAAATAGATTTCAAATTATTGTTATTTAGTTTTGCTAAAATGTTTAATGAGAAAATCAGTTTGAATCCACCGCAAAATTAAATTAGATTTTAAGAAAAAAAATAATTTTTAAGGGTGGGGGGGGGGAGTTGAAGTAAATATTAATTAAAAGTGGTTAAAATAAGTTATTAAATAACCATTATATTTAAATGTATTTTTTTTTGAACTCCCTCTTCAATTAGATAGATAGAATGGACCACATAATATCTTATAAATATCCCCATGTGTGGAGACAATCTTCTTCGGTTTACGTAGTTTCAATTCGCATCATGATCCACTCCAATTCCCCAGCTTCCTATCAACACTATTTATCATCCCAGGTTTTAGCTTGTAGTAATATGATATGATGGGTGATCACATTATTTTTTATCAACGCTCACTAGGCTTTTTCCCTGTCCTTGTGACTTACTTCACTGGTGCCGATAATTTTTTTATTAAATATCTCTCATACATCTAAGGATATTTTTTTTACTATTATATATGTTCATAAAAAAAGGTTTCGGCCTTATTCGCTGACGCCATTATGGCATGCTTAGGCCAATCCGTTCAGGTCTCCACTACGGTACAAGTAGAAAAAGAAATTTTTCACAAGCACCTATCAGGAATTTGTTCGAAAGGATATTCCAATACGGATCTCATGCTGAATCATAACGATCCCTCATCCCCATTGATGATTGATTTTTACGAATATTGATAAGATATCGATCGCAATAACACTAAAATAATTATGGAATCTAAGTTGCTTTATATTATATATAATTGCATGTTATTTTGGAATATACCAAATTATGGATTGCATGTTATTATACTAAATTATGGAGATAATAATTTTTTTTAATGTTATAAGTTGAAAATGTTGACAAGAATAAATGAAATTTTTATTATTATTATGTATTTATCGGTATATATAATGTCGAATAATTATCGTATAATTGGTTGCATTATTTAATATAAATCAACGATGAAATTATATAGTCAATTTTTTGTTAAATTTTTTTAAGCTAATTTTCTACAAAATTAATGCTGGATTTTTTTTTTATAAAATAACATAAGAAAATTCATAGATTATCAACGATAACCTACGATTAGCTTTCAGAGATGTATCACTCACAATATTTTCAAAAATGTGACCTGGGCTCTCTTGCAGGGTGCCTGTTACGTAATTGTTTCAAACAGAAATGAATGTCAAATTTTTTAGTTTAGAATTTTATTCGAAAGGATATCTAGGATACCTTCTCTACCGCAAAAAATTCTAGACCCCTACAAGAAATTTTTATGGGGGCACCTCATGCCCATTTGTGACCTCTTTGGTATTTTTAAAGAAATCAATGTCCTCCCAAGGCGGCGAATACGAAAGGGTGGCTGACGAGGTAATTGATGTAAGAAATTCAGATAAGATTTGTGAAAAATAATTGACTATTATAAACGCTAATTTACAAAATTAATTACTCCCTTGTTCATTTTACCATATCGTTGTTTGAATATTACCACTGAGTTTCAATCACTATTTCGATTGGTCGATGGTAATTCCCTTATTTCCTGTTCCTCTTGTAATTTAATATAGTCTTTTATAATGTATTCTTTTTAAGCTCTCTCACTGGCAACATGCTAAACTGCCTGAATTTGAGGCAGAGAAATAGAAAGACATTGCTAAAATAGAGATAACTATTTTATTTAATATTTAAGAAAAATCATATACCTTTTAACCTCATATAATGATATTTCAAGATATTCGAAATTAATGAAATATATAAGTAGATTTATATAAAAAAAATTTTTTTTATAGCGACTTAAATTTTGAATCGATGTACTAATAAAAGGCAACTTCAATTTAAACTGGGTGCGTTACGTTTTTTTTAATTAAAAAAAACTACACATGCGCACTAATTATACACATATTCTGTTAGAACTGGAAATTACAAAATAAATTAACATTCTTTATCTGGTTCCCATAAATTTTAAGGAAAGGATATTTCAGTTCCTAAATACATGGCGTTTTTTTTAAAACTCTAGTTATTTTATCGGTGGTGAATAGATTAAAAATGACCACTTAATATTTTTTTTTGAGTATAATAACGAATTATTTCAGAAGATAGGGTAAAAGATTGGGAATAATGTAAATTATATTCTAAAAATGTTCCTTTTAATAAAAAATAATAATAAATTCTCAATAATTCACTATGTGCGAGCAAACGTAGTAAATAGATATCTATAATCCATGATGTAAAAATATACAAGAATTTAGTAAATTAATTTAGAATAAAGTTATCTCTACTGTTTTAATATGAATTCTCCATAAAGTGAAAAAAAACCTATTGAATCAAATCTATAATATTTTTTAATAAATTTATAAAAATTTTGGTATTTAATATTAAATAAAAAATAATAATTATGTAAATATAAATAGGGCGTTTCAATAAAACTATTAAATTTTTTCCCCTCAGATAGAGAAAAGTCTAAAAACATAGCTTACCATATAATGGTAAATATAGCAGATTCGGGATTATCAATGAGTTGCATGTCATCTTTCTGGCCTCAGTGAATTTTGGCGAAAACCAATTTACAGAATTGAGGCAGATAATTCTTGCAAGAAGGCAATGAATGTATTATCTGTCGATATCGAAATAATTGAAAAGAAATGTTTTAACGAATTTAGTTCATCAAGAGTTAATGAATTAAAAGATTTAACGGGGTGGTCTGACTTGGAATCGTGTGAGTTGTTGCGATATGTCCCTATCAGATTTATTATTAATACTCGCCATCTATTGAATTTTAAAATTTTAGGAAATTAAGATCATAAAAGCTGTCCTATTTTGAAAATTTTTTTCCAGAATGAAATGGCAGAGGCATATTTAGGAATGGTTTTACATGTAGGAAATTTACTACATGCTGTTAATATGCAATTGCAATCTGAAGAACCTTTTTTAATAAAGATTCACAAAATTATGTTATAGCTGTGTTCATCTTCACAGTTATAAATTGACAATAAATTTTATGGCGCTATTGTTAAAAATATCTTACTAAAATGTTCAAACATTATTCTAATTAATGTATTTTTAAATGAAGCAAATATTTTTATTAAGACAATTTTAGAATATTTGCAATCAACATTTGATTTCAATTACTCGATTTACAAATATATAGATATGACCATGGAAGAGCACCCATCAATTGATGGTTTTTGTAATTTAATTAATATGATAAAATTACCAATAGATTATTATATCGATTAATGTTTATAAACAATAATGAATTTTATTTGTAATTCTTTTGTATATATACATCTATATTATAATTTTTCGATGTCCTCACTACGTCATCGTGACGTCATGTCATCACTACGTCATGTCATCACTACGTCATGTCATCACTACGTCATGTCATCACTACGTCATGTCATCACTACGTCATGTCATCACTACGTCATGTCATCACTACGTCATGTTATCACTACGTCATGTCATCACTACGTCATGTCATCACTACGTCATGTCATCACTACGTCATGTCATCGCTACGTCATGTCATCGCTACGTCATGTTATCGCTACGTCATGTCATCGCTACGTCATGTCATCGCTACGTCATGTCATCGTTACGTCATGTCATCGGTGCGTATTTATTTATTTTTTATTTGTTGATTTTATTAATTTATTTTAAACAAACAGATGATCGTATAACTTAAATTTTCTATGCAACTGTAGGAGGCCATATTAAAACCAAAAAGTAATACATTATTTACTATTGTTGATTTTATTTATTTATTTTATACAAACAGATGATCCCATAACTTAAATTTTCTATGCAACTGTAGGAGGCCATATTAAAACCAAAAAGTAATACATTATTTACTATGGTTGATGTTATTTTATTTTATACAAACAGATGATCCTATAACTTAAATTTTAACTGAGTTAATTCAATAAATTTAATATCTCTAGGCTTGGGAAAATTTTTTCAAAATTATTATGGGTTGGACTGGGCTTAAAAAATATTTCTCAAAATTAATATTGGCTTGGTTTTCAAAAATTATTAGGGATTGAAATGGGCTTGAGAAAATCTTTTTAAATTATTAAGATCTTGGATGCTTGGAAATTTTTCCCAAATATTGTAGGCCTGAACCTATATTGGGATTTTTTAATGTTAAATATTAGTCTTATGTTATTTATAAAGTAATATATTTTACCCGTAAACTAATTGGTAAATCAGAGATTTCCCCTTCATTAATTATAAATTTAATATCTCTGGGCTTGGTTTCAAAATTATTAGGGATTGAGGTGGGCTTGAGAAAATCTTTTAAAATTATTAAGATAGATATTGTAGGCTTGAACCTAGATTGGGATTTTTTAATGTTAAATGTTAGTCTTATGTAAATATTTTTATAAAATATATATAACTCAAAGAATAGTTTTCAGTAACATACAAAATGTAGACTGATTATGCTATGCCGACAACATATGTATCCCTACTAAAGATATCACTTACATTCATTATTTTAACAACAGTCTCAAATAATATGGGAAAAATCAAAATTTAAACTAAAATTCTCTTTTCCTTTCTTTCCCTTTTAATTTCTTTTATTATCTTCCCCTTTCTCATCATTTCCCTTTCCTATCTTCACTTTTTAATTTTTTTTCTTCTTTACCTTCCTTTCCCTTTTAATTTCCCTATTTTCTTTCCATTTAATTTTTTCTTATTTCCCTACCTCAGGCTACACAATCCAGCCGAAAGCTGGGCTTATCAAAAAATAAATATCATTCAATTTTTAATTCAACTCATATTCAAGCATAAAAATTAACTATCTCCGAGGCGGGAAAAAATTTTCAAAATTATAATGGGTAGAACTGGGCTTGGAACCTCAAAATTAATATTAGCTTGCACCTGACTTGGAAATATCATTTACAAATAATTAAGGGTTGAGCTGAGCTTGATAAACTTTTTTAATAAAAAATGAATAAAAATCTCATTCCCATCATTTTTGACAAGCTTTCTACTAGTTTATATAATTATCCAATTTAACCTTTAATAATATGCAATTTGATTAACCTCGATAATATAATATTAAATGTCGGAAAGTTATAATGATATAATATACAAAAAACGTCCTTTTAAAATATATAACGTAACCTTTAATATATATACGATATTCAAATATAACATAACTTCTTTCCCACCAAGTTAAGATCGTCTACCAATCTTTTTATTACCAAGTTCAGGTTCATTATTAATTTTTTCTGTTTTCATCTCCTAACTTTATAATCTTCCCTTATTCAGGATTGTGATGGCGGATTCTAGTTTTTCCACATCTTTATCTAATTGTTCCCACTATCACTGTTTTTTCGTTTGTTATTTTATAATTTTATCATCATTTATCTGTATTGGGTTTTGCGATAAAGCAACTGCAATTATATTATTAGCGCCATAATAATCATATGCCGATAATTTATAAGCCCAACGTAATAATCTTTGGTTTGTTAATGAGCTTAAATCTCTATTAATTCTTGTACATTATATCATAATGATGCAGATAATTTATAAGCCCAACGTAATAATCTTTGGTTTGATAAGGAGCTTATATCTCTGTTATCACCATATATTTTTATTAAAGGTTTGTGGTAAATTTCGTATTTTAAATTTTCGTCCATATAAATAATTATGAAATTTTTCTACGCCGTTTACTATGGCTTTGGCTTCTTTGTCGATTGTTGACTATTTCTTTTCAGCATCTTGTAAAATTCTCGAGGTGTAAGCTAATGGGTATTCATTACCATTATCATATTTTTGCATGAATACAGCTCCAAATACTTGATTAAACTTGTTTTATATTCTCTATATGTTCAGTATCATTTTTCCCTGTGATTATAACATCATCAAATAAACTGCTGTATCTTTACAATAAGCCAGTAAATCGTCCATATATCGTTGAAATATTATTGGTGCTGTAGCTATACCAAAAGGTAATCGTAAATAGCGGTAGTATCCATTTGGTGTTACCATTGTTAATAATTCTTGCAATTCATCGTCAATGCTCATTTGTAGATATGCATATTTGAGATCTAATGTTGTATATTTATTTCCATTAGCGATTTTTGCGATTAATTCTTCAAACGTTGGTAGAATATGATAGTCTTTTAGTAGAAATTTATTTAATGTTATTTTGAAATCTCCACATAATCTTAGTTCCCCTGAAGTTTTACGTACCACTACCATTGGAGTACTCCAGGTTATTCTTGTTGTTGATGGATCTATTTTCTTTATTATATTCACGTTATCACTATCATTATATATATATCTAATGTTGATCATATTGTTATTTACATTTGTTGGTCAAATTCCATACACGGAAATCCAAATAGGGCTGCATCAATCATTTTGATAGTGCCGTTTATCATTATCATTATACTGTCGATTATTTTTATCAATTTAATCGTTTATTATTATTTTTATTTTTTTCTCTTTAGCTTTCACACTTTCTGGTGGTAAGCTCCTTCAACATCTCTCCCCACTTTATGTAATTCATACAATTTCTTTTATGTAATTTATACTTCTTTATATTGGCTCTAACTTTATGGCCCCATTGAAGTTTTGGCCTTTCTCTTTTACGTTTACCCATCACTTCCAAACTCTCAACCTTATCTCCTATGTGGTTCATAGGCCTTCTCATTGTGTGCCTATATCACTTATGTCTTTTCACCATTATCTTAGTCTTAATAGGTACTACCTTAAACTTCTTAGTATTCTTGCACTTCGCACCTTATCCTTTCTTGATACCCCAGCAATCATCCTCAGCATTCTGATCTCTATAGTTTGTAGACTTCTCTCGTCTGATTCTTTGGTTAGCCATGTTTAACTATATAGAATAGTTGGTTAAACTATGGAACTGTAAATTTTCCCTTCAATTTGTGTGGGATTCTTTTAACAAAGAGCACTCCAGATAAAGATCTCCACTTTAACCACCCTTGATTAATTTTACTCTTTATCTCTTTTTCTATTGTGCCGTGTGTTTCTATAGTGGAGACCAAATATTTGCAGCTTTCAATTGCTGATATCTGGCATTCATTTATATCAATACTCTCTGTTTCATCTCCTCCTATCACCATATACTCCGTCTTTTCTCTATTTACTTTTAGTCCGTGCTTTTCTAGGATATTTATCCAACTCACTAATCTTTCTTTCATTTCATCCTTGGATTCAGCAAATATCACAATATCATCTGTGAATATCATATTCCACTGGACTGTTTGAGGTATAGACTGTGCTAATACATTTATTACTGTAATGAAGAGAAGTGGGCTGAGAGCCGACCCTTGATGAACTCCTTCGGCTATTGTGAAGCCTGCTTAAGCACAATTATTATTATCATTATGTTTATTCGTCTCTTTGATTTTATACCCCATTTTAGTAATATTATTTATTTCTATCGCTAAAGCCATTTCTACCACTTTGTTTAAGCTTAACGGTTGGTCTTCGTCTTTAGTATCTGGGTATCGTAAACATAGTTCTTTATCTAGTTGTTGTGGCATCTTTAGTCCGGCAATTAATTGATCGCGAATTCTTAGTTCTACATTATCTTCAAAATCGCATCTTCGGGCTAGCCCCCCCCTCCCTATATACTTTAAATAGCTCATTACGGATTCAGTAGGCCCGCGACTTAATCTAATGAAATCAATTCTAGATGCCAAATCTGCCCATATTTTTTTTTTTTAGAAAAGTAATTTTTGTTTATATGAGTTATAATATTTATTCCTCCATAAGCTAGAAATAATTTTTTCAAAGTGACATCAGTTTGAGGAATATTTTTAACATTCAGTATATATTTTATGAGTCTATAGTAGTCAATAGAACATTCATCTTTTATCCATAATTCCTAAAATATATTATTATTTTTTTTATAAACAGAATTTTTTTTTTATAATTCTATATAACATTTAACTTGACCGCAGACCGCGCGACTTTTTTTACCTCGTCGTCAAATATTATATCGATTAATGTTTAAAAACAATAATGAATTTTATTTGTAATTCTTTTGTATATATACATTTATATAATTATCCAATTTAACTTCTAATAATATACAATTTGATTAACCTCGATAATATAATATTAAATGTCGGAAAGTTTTAATCAAATAACGTCCTTTTAAAATATATAACGTAACCTTTAAAATATATACGATATTCAAATATAACATAGATATTAATGTCTTGTTTGAGGAGATTGTCTATTTTTTATGATTCGCCAGAATAATCAAAGATAGATGGTCTAAAAAAAGAGAAATTGGTGGAATTCTTTTGAATTAAACGATAAATTCCCATCCTTGGGAAAAATATGTATGTTTTCTCCTTATCTCGTTCTAATGCCTCATCGGATAGCATTTTTAACTGATGAGGACTTCCTGTAGAAATGAGAAAAATCGGATTGCTTTAACAACATTAGAGGCTGAGCTAATGCTTAAACAAGCCAGCAATTTTATAAATATCTTAATAACAACGGTAAACGTTTAGTACCATTATTTAAATCTCAAATAAAATATAATTAATACTTAACTAGAAACAAAGGGTCGGGTTGAGTATTGAGTTTTTTCGTTGATTTAATATGGAATATAATACATGTCAATATCATCAATATAATCATATAAAAATGAATGATATACATTACAGAGTTTAATAGAAATCATGTCGTCATGCCATTATTATTAAAATTATTATGATTATTAATATTTAATATGGAAATAAATTAGTATATGTATTAAATTTTTGTTAATTTTATCATATTTAAGTCATACCATTATTGGTAATAAGCAATCCAAAAATTATTCAAAATAAATAATGACTGTCTATATATTGTTTAAGATTAAGAAATATGCTAAATTTCTAAAGCACAATTGCATCATTTTAATATCACACAATCCCACCTCTCCCCTGTGTTAAAGAAGATTGGATAAGGAAAGCTTAAATCAGAATGTTATTGACTTTTAGTTTTTATAAAAATATTAAATCTCGTCGTATTTTATCCTTATAAAAAAATTGTTGTTTTCATGTAGCGTATGGGTCCCAGTCGGTTAGAGCAAGTATCACTTCTCATATCTTATGTGCTACGAGATATCATATTCTTAAAATGTAGTAAGAACTATTTTTAAAAAATTAAAGAGGAATTGAACGGTCGCTTTGATATTCTATATATCATACACCTTACAGAACGAACTACCCATTTGGTTTCAAAAAATATCTGATACTTGCTGCGATACTAAATAACAATTTTGGGGCCCCCAATGTTATAAATGCCAACCTCGCTTACAGGCTTGTTAATCGATTCGAAATATTTTTTTTGGATTTCTTATCAAAATAATTATAGTACAGTTGATAATCTCTTACCATCATTCATATAAAATTTCTTAAAAACTATATTAACTTAAATATTTAAGATTAGACTCTTTTTGATCATTTAGAAACTCAACTTAATCGCTTCATCGACTAAATTACTATCGGTAATATAAATAAATTGCATCGCGATCATTTAAAAAATAAGTTTAGAAGCATTATTGGAATACTTTTTATTATAATATACTATATCATGCTAAAAGTAACATTTATAAACCCTAATTCTCAAAGATATTAGAACTTATTTTAGATTTTAAAGATAATATTGATTGATATATTACATTACTATGAAATTACGATTATTTGTAAGATAATTCTAGAATATTATACATTATCTGTTGATTGTTGTAATACGTTAATTTGGAATCTATAAAATGATCATTATTTTATTATTAAAATTGTTTATAAAAATGAGATTTAATCTTTTTTCATGCTGCAAGGGAATTGATGAAGAAAATTTTCCTGAGAGAGTTAAAGGTTGAAATAGCAAAATAAATTAACATAACAGAGTTTATTTATTAGAACCAAATGGAAATAAATGGCCAAAATTTAAAAGATGGATAATAAATAAATTTAGTAATAACCGAACGAAAGATGAGCGTAAATATTTTCCAGGTTTTATAATTATACCAATTTTACGAATGTTTATATTTCATTCATGTATTAAAACTATTGAAATCGATAAAATGATAATTTATTTTTATCTATCAATATAGGGTCGGGAATGAATCAAACCAAAGTATAAATTTTTTTTATTAGTCATATGGTAATTAGACCTATTCAAAAACGAATACGATTCGAACAATGAATTAAATCGTATTCGATTTTTTTAAACAAATTGAATTATTCAAAAATATACCAATCAAATAAAGATAGTAAACTTTATCATTTCTATGAATGAATACGAATGCAAAATTTTTCGATTTGCTTAAAAGAATCTAATAAGAATAATATAAAGAATATAGCAATAATTTTTTTATAGATTATATTATAAGATAAAATTTGTATTGTGAAGGCGATTCCACCTAAATGAACCAGGGTTAGGGCCAATAATATAATAGCTCTTGCGATTTGGTTGTTGTAGCCGAATAAGCTTTACATTTTATATATAAATGCATAAATATTTTCATGCTTTTCATCTTAAGGCTATACCTAGTAGAAAATGCGAGATATCGGATTTCAATATCTTTACTTTGGTGAAGGAAGGAAAGTTTAACCGCGAATATTTAGCTAGTTGTGATGGCGATAAGCAACTGCAAATTTACAGGATGAAATTCATACCTAAACAAGTTAGATATGGTTCAGAGGTTTATATATATTTAGAAAATAAATAAATCTTAACAATCTCTAATAAATCTAATTAAAAATGTTACTCTCAAAATTTCAATTTTATTTTTAGACCATTGATTCAATTCGTAAATTTAAGACCGAAAAAATGGTCTTAGAAATGGCGACTAGTTATTCATTTTTGATGGGATTGCATGCATCATATAACCTTCCCTTCGGGTATTTAATACTTTTAGAAGATTATTTTGCTTTAAGAATCGAGGCTATATTTACTTTTTGTGAGTAATAATGTATTAAGATATAGATGTCCTACAAAAAACTTATGTCAGTTGTTTGTGAACATAATTATATTTAAGTCAGCTGTAGTCAATATGCTTTGTGTTATTACGATACAGTTTAATTTTTTTTTATGTATATGGAATTAATTATAAATAATTCCTTATATTTCAAGATACATATTGGTAACAAAGGACATTGGTCGAAGGAATTTATCTGATTATATTGAAGGAAAGTCTATCTCAAATGGTCGTATAGCTTTTTATGCGGCCGAGATTATTCTAGCAATAAACTTTTTACATAGAAACGGTTATTTCAATTATTTGTGTTAATTAAGCAATTTTCCTATTTTTGTCAAACAAATAATTTTATATTTATTTTTAATTTATAGATATTGTACACAGGGGCATATGCCCTAAGAATATCTTACTAGATGACGGTCACATTAAATTATCTAATTTTGCAACATGCAAGGTAATTTCCCCAATAAAGCAAAAATATAATTTAGTTTAAAAATAAATTTCTCGCTAAATTGTTTCTTTATTTAAGTAAATATTACTAATACAATAGTTAAAAAATAAAATAATGTTTTAAAAAAAACTTAAAAATATATTATATTTAACAAGCCATTTTTATAATTACAAATTAGAAACTAGGGAAAGGTAAAAGAACAAAATCAATATGTGGAACTCCCCTGTATCGTGCACCAGAAATGATAGGATCTCGAAATTATGGTAAAATTATTTCTCGTTTTTTAGATATTAAATCAAAATTTTTATGAACCACGTTACAATTTTCTAATTTTCTCGAGCTCCAATTATAATAATAAAAAAATTAAATTACCGCCATATATAAAATATTATTATAATTATTTTACTTAGTCAACTTTTAATCGTTTTTTAAATATGAGACATTTTTATGCTTAAAATATGAATTAGATTTGTGGCATCTTTGGAAAGTGTGATACCAAAATAGGATGAAATAGTTAAGTTAAAATTGTAAACGATAACGGTAGAAGATATTTTTACCAAAAATCAAGCCATTTTATACATCTTCATTGAACTAAATACTATCACGTGATTTAGCATTACAGAGCATTCATAAAATTGTTATAAAATAATATTATAGTTACGGTGTTAATATTTTATCCACGCATCCCTTACACTAGTCAGATTAACTTTCGTAAATAGTGTACCCATGATGGTAAAAACTTGCTTCCATTATCTGGGAAGCTATGCAATTTAAGAACTTTTTCTCTTTAGCTGAGCATTTGATTTTATGATTTAGATGCTTAAAATGTGCAGTGGATTTAGATTGCATTAAAAATGTATCATATTCTTAAAAAATTAAATTTTATTAAAAGATCTTGATTCAGGTGGCTATTCTAATTTTTCAGAGAGCTCGAGCCTTGTGCACTCCACCTCCTCCCCTCAATTCCCTAGTGGTCCTACTGAATTTATATTATTACAAAAATATCTGAATTAGGTAGATAAATAGATAAATTTATTTATTCAAAGATTTTAGTGTAGATTGGTGGTCCTTTGGTATTATTTTATACCAACTGATAGTGCGTAAAAATCCCTACATAGAGGTGATCGATGCTAATATAGATTCAAAATACCTAATCAATCGAGGTTCAAATATTTGCATCTTAAAATGTTTAATATATTATTTTAATACGATCATGCATTAAAGATTAATATTTTCTCAAATTATTATTAATATGTTATACACTATTTCTAGCTATTTTAAATGAAGCACCATATATCCCACTTCATCTTTCGAGTGCTACTTCAACGATCTTGTCAGGATTTCTGAAAAAGGTTTGATAAAATTTTATATAAAGTAAATTTCTTAATAATTTTCAGAATCCACGTGAACGACTTGGTTGCGATCCAGGTAATTATCCATGGGACATTATGTTCCACAGCTATTTTAAGGATATAAATTGGGAAATGGTAATTTTTTAAAAAATATTAATATTTTATTAAAATTATAATTTTGTCAAAAATATAATTATATTTATTTATTTCTTTATCATTCAAGCTCGAACAAAGGAAAATAAAGCCACCTCACAAACGAAAGCGAAAATAAAGAATTATTTTATTTCCTTTCTTCACTTTGCTACTTTTATCATTTTTGGATTCTTATTTTAGCATTTTTTCTTTTATTTATTCGCTTTGCTACTTTTATCATTTTTGGATTCTTATTTTAGGATTTTTTCTTTTATTTCTTCACTTTGCTACTTTTATCATTTTTGGTTTCTTATTTTAGGATTTTTTCTTTTATTTCTTTACTTTGCTATTTTTATCATTTTTGGATTCCTATTTTAGCATTTTTTCTTTTATTTTTTCGCTTTGCTACTTTTATCACTTTTGGATTCTTATTTTAGCATTTTTTCTTTTATTTCTTCGCTTTGCTAATTTTATCATTTGTGGATTCTTATTTTAGGATTTTTTCTTTTATTTCTTCACTTTGATACTTTTATCATTTTTAGTTTCTTATTTTAGGATTTTTTCTTTTATTTCTTTACTTTGCTACTTTTATCATTTTTGGTTTCTTATTTTAGGATTTTTTCTTTTATTTCTTCACTTTGCTATTTTTATCATTTTTGGATTCTTATTTTAGCATTTTTTCTTTTATTTCTTCGCTTTGCTATTTTTATCATTTTTGGATTCTTATTTTAGGATTTTTTCTTTTATTTCTTCACTTTGCTACTTTTATCATTTTTGGTTTCTTATTTTAGGATTTTTTCTTTTATTTCTTTACTTTGCTATTTTTATCATTTTTGGATTCCTATTTTAGCATTTTTTCTTTTCTTTTTTCGCTTTGCTACTTTTATCACTTTTGGATTCTTATTTTAGCATTTTTTCTTTTATTTCTTCGCTTTGCTACTTTTATCATTTTTGGATTCTTATTTTAGGATTTTTTCTTTTATTTCTTCACTTTGCTATTTTTATCATTTTTGGATTCCTATTTTAGCATTTTTTCTTTTATTTTTTCGCTTTGCTACTTTTATCACTTTTGGATTCTTATTTTAGCATTTTTTCTTTTATTTCTTCGCTTTGCTACTTTTATCATTTTTGGATTCTTATTTTAGCATTTTTTCTTTTATTTCTTCACTTTGCTACTTTTATCATTTTTGGTTTCTTATTTTAGGATTTTTTCTTTTATTTCTTTACTTTGCTATTTTTATCATTTTAGGATTCCTATTTTAGCATTTTTTCTTTTATTTTTTCGCTTTGCTACTTTTATCACTTTTGGATTCTTATTTTAGCATTTTTTCTTTTATTTCTTCGCTTTGCTACTTTTATCATTTTTAGTTTCTTATTTTAGGATTTTTTTCTTTTATTTCTTTCACTTTGCTACTTTTATCATTTTTGGTTTCTTATTTTAGGATTTTTTCTTTTATTTCTTCACTTTGCTACTTTTATCATTTTTGGATTCTTATTTTAGCATTTTTTCTTTTATTTCTTCGCTTTGCTACTTTTATCATTTTTGGATTCTTATTTTAGGATTTTTTCTTTTATTTCTTCACTTTGCTACTTTTATCATTTTTGGTTTCTTATTTTAGGATTTTTTCTTTTATTTCTTTACTTTGCTATTTTTATCATTTTTGGATTCCTATTTTAGCATTTTTTCTTTTATTTTTTCGCTTTGCTACTTTTATCACTTTTGGATTCTTATTTTAGCATTTTTTCTTTTATTTCTTCGCTTTGCTACTTTTATCATTTTTGGATTCTTATTTTAGGATTTTTTCTTTTATTTCTTCACTTTGCTACTTTTATCATTTTTAGTTTCTTATTTTAGGATTTTTTCTTTTATTTCTTCACTTTGCTACTTTTATCATTTTTGGTTTCTTATTTTAGGATTTTTTCTTTTATTTCTTCACTTTGCTATTTTTATCATTTTTGGATTCTTATTTTAGCATTTTTTCTTTTATTTCTTCGCTTTGCTATTTTTATCATTTTTGGATTCTAATTTTAGCATTTTTTCTTTTATTTCTTCGCTTTGCTACTTTTATCATTTTTGGATTCTTATTTTAAAATTTTTTCTTTTATTTCTTCACTTTGCTACTTTTATCATTTTTGGTTTCTTATTTTAGGATTTTTTCTTTTATTTCTTCACTTTACTATTTTTATCATTTTTGGATTCTTATTTTAGCTATTTTTCTTTTATTTCTTCACTTTGCTACTTTTATCATTTTTGGTTTCTTATTTTAGGATTTTTTCTTTTATTTCTTTACTTTGCTATTTTTATCATTTTTGGATTCCTATTTTAGCATTTTTTCTTTTATTTTTTCGCTTTGCTACTTTTATCACTTTTGGATTCTTATTTTAGCATTTTTTTTACTTTGCTACTTTTATCATTTTTGGTTTCTTATTTTAGGATTTTTTCTTTTATTTCTTCACTTTGCTATTTTTATCATTTTTAGTTTCTTATTTTAGCATTTTTTCTTTTATTTCTTCGCTTTGCTACTTTTATCATTTTTGGATTCTTATTTTAGGATTTTTTCTTTTATTTCTTCACTTTGCTACTTTTATCATTTTTAGTTTCTTATTTTAGGATTTTTTCTTTTATTTCTTCACTTTGCTATCTTTATCATTTTTGTATTCTTATTTTAGCATTTTTTCTTTTATTTTTTCGCTTTGCTACTTTTATCACTTTTGGATTCTTATTTTAGCATTTTTTCTTTTATTTCTTCGCTTTGCTACTTTTATCATTTTTGGATTCTTATTTTAGGATTTTTTCTTTTATTTCTTCACTTTGCTACTTTTATCATTTTTAGTTTCTCATTTTAGGATTTTTTCTTTTATTTCTTCGCTTTGCTACTTGTATTTCTTCGCTTTGCTACTTTTATCATTTTTGGATTCTTATTTTAGGATTTTTTCTTTTATTTCTTCACTTTGCTACTTTTATTTTCTTGTATTTCTTTGCTTTGCTATTTTTATAACTTTGGGATTCCTATTTTAGCATTTTTTCTTTTATTTTTTCGCTTTGCTACTTTTATCACTTTTGGATTATTATTTTAGCATTTTCTTTTATTTCTTCGCTTTGCTACTTTTATCATTTTTAGTTTCTTATTTTAGGATTATTTCTTTTATTTCTTCACTTTGCTACTTTTATCATTTTTGGATTCTTATTTTAGGATTTTTTCTTTTATTTCTTCACTTTGCTACTTTTATCATTTTTAGTTTCTTATTTTAGGATTTTTTCTTTTATTTCTTCACTTTGCTACTTTTATCATTTTTGGTTTCTTATTTTAGGATTTTTTCTTTTATTTCTTCACTTTGCTACTTTTATCATTTTTAGTTTTCTTATTTTAGGATTTTTTCTTTTGTTTCTTCACTTTGCAACTTATATCATTTTTGGATTCTTATTTTAGGGTTTTTTCTTTTGTTTCATCACTTTGCTACTTTTATCATTTTTGGATTCTTATTTTAGGATTTTTTCTTTTGTTTCTTCACTTTGCTTACTTTTATCATTTTAGGATTCTTATTTTAGGATTTTTTCTTTTATTTCTTCACTTTGCTACTTTTATCATTTTTGGATTCTTATTTTAGCATTTTTCTTTTATTTCTTCACTTTGCTACTTTTATCATTTTTGGTTTCTTATTTTAGCATTTTTTCTTTTATTTCTTCACTTTGCTTCTTTTATCATTTTTGTATTCTTATTTTAGCATTTTTTCTTTTGTTTCTTCACTTTGCTACTTTTAATTCTTATTTTAGGATTTTTTCTTTTATTTCTTCACTTTGCTATTTTTATCATTTTTGGATTCTTATTTTAGCATTTTTTCTTTTATTTCTTCGCTTTGCTATTTTTATCATTTTTGGATTCTTATTTTAGCATTTTTTCTTTTATTTCTTCGCTTTGCTACTTTTATCATTTTTGGATTCTTATTTTAAAATTCATTTTTGTATTCTTATTTTAGCATTTTTTCTTTTGTTTCTTCACTTTGCTACTTTTATCATTTTTGGATTCTTATTTTAGGGTTTTTTCTTTTGTTTCATCACTTTGCTACTTTTATCATTTTTGGATTCTTATTTTAGGATTTTTTCTTTTATTTCTTTACTTTGCTATTTTTATCATTTTTGGATTCTTATTTTAGCATTTTTTCTTTTATTTCTTCGCTTTGCTACTTTTATCACTTTTGGATTCTTATTTTAGCATTTTTTCTTTTATTTCTTCGCTTTGCTACTTTTATCATTTTTGGATTCTTATTTTAAGATTTTTTCTTTTATTTCTTCACTTTGCTACTTTTATTATTTTTAGTTTCTTATTTTAGGATTTTTTCTTTTATTTCTTTACTTTGCTACTTTTATCATTTTTGGTTTCTTATTTTAGGATTTTTTCTTTTATTTCTTTACTTTGCTATTTTTATCATTTTTGGATTCCTATTTTAGCATTTTTTCTTTTATTTTTTCGCTTTGCTACTTTTATCATTTTTGGATTCTTATTTTAGGATTTTTTCTTTTATTTCTTCACTTTGCTACTTTTATCATTTTTGGTTTCTTATTTTAGCATTTTTTCTTTTATTTCTTCGCTTTTGCTAATTTTATCATTTTTGGATTCTTATTTTATTTTTTCTTTTATTTCTTCACTTTGCTACTTTTATCATTTTTAGTTTCTTATTTTAGGAATTTTTCTTTTATTTCTTCCTTTTGCTAATTTTATCATTTTTGGATTCTTATTTTAGGATTTTTTCTTTTGTTTCTTCACTTTGCTTACTTTTATCATTTTAGGATTCTTATTTTAGGATTTTTTCTTTTATTTCTTCACTTTGCTACTTTTATCATTTTTGGATTCTTATTTTAGCATTTTTTCTTTTATTTCTTCACTTTGCTTCTTTTATCATTTTTGTATTCTTATTTTAGCATTTTTTCTTTTGTTTCTTCACTTTGCTACTTTTATCATTTTTGGATTCTTATTTTAGGGTTTTTTCTTTTGTTTCATCACTTTGCTACTTTTATCATTTTTGGATTCTTATTTTAGGATTTTTTCTTTTATTTCTTTACTTTGCTATTTTTATCATTTTTGGATTCCTATTTTAGCATTTTTTCTTTTATTTTTTCGCTTTGCTACTTTTATCACTTTTGGATTCTTATTTTAGCATTTTTTCTTTTATTTCTTCGCTTTGCTACTTTTATCATTTTTGGATTCTTATTTTAGGATTTTTTCTTTTATTTCTTCACTTTGCTACTTTTATCATTTTTAGTTTCTTATTTTAGGATTTTTTCTTTTATTTCTTCACTTTGCTACTTTTATCATTTTTGGTTTCTTATTTTAGGATTTTTTCTTTTATTTCTTCACTTTGCTATTTTTATCATTTTTGGATTCTTATTTTAGCATTTTTTCTTTTATTTCTTCGCTTTGCTATTTTTATCATTTTTGGATTCTAATTTTAGCATTTTTTCTTTTATTTCTTCGCTTTGCTACTTTTATCATTTTTGGATTCTTATTTTAAAATTTTTTCTTTTATTTCTTCACTTTGCTACTTTTATCATTTTTGGTTTCTTATTTTAGGATTTTTTCTTTTATTTCTTCACTTTACTATTTTTATCATTTTTGGATTCTTATTTTAGCTATTTTTCTTTTATTTCTTCACTTTGCTACTTTTATCATTTTTGGTTTCTTATTTTAGGATTTTTTCTTTTATTTCTTTACTTTGCTATTTTTATCATTTTTGGATTCCTATTTTAGCATTTTTTCTTTTATTTTTTCGCTTTGCTACTTTTATCACTTTTTGGATTCTTATTTTAGCATTTTTTCTTTTATTTCTTCACTTTGCTATTTTTATCATTTTTTGGATTCTTATTTTAGCATTTTTTCTTTTATTTCTTGCTTTGGCTACTTTTATCATTTTTGGATTCTTATTTTAAAATGCTTTGCTACTTTTATCACTTTTGGATTCTTATTTTAGCATTTTTTCTTTTATTTCTTCGCTTTGCTACTTTTATCATTTTTGGATTCTTATTTTAGGATTTTTTCTTTTATTTCTTCACTTTGCTACTTTTATCATTTTTGGTTTCTTATTTTAGGATTTTTTCTTTTATTTCTTTACTTTGCTATTTTTATCATTTTTGGATTCCTATTTTAGCATTTTTTCTTTTATTTTTTCGCTTTGCTACTTTTATCACTTTTGGATTCTTATTTTAGCATTTTTTCTTTTATTTCTTCGCTTTGCTACTTTTATCATTTTTGGATTCTTATTTTAGGATTTTTTCTTTTATTTCTTCACTTTGCTACTTTTATCATTTTTAGTTTCTTATTTTAGGATTTTTTCTTTTATTTCTTCACTTTGCTACTTTTATCATTTTTGGTTTCTTATTTTAGGATTTTTTCTTTTATTTCTTCACTTTGCTATTTTTATCATTTTTGGATTCTTATTTTAGCATTTTTTCTTTTATTTCTTCGCTTTGCTATTTTTATCATTTTTGGATTCTTATTTTAGCATTTTTTCTTTTATTTCTTCGCTTTGCTACTTTTATCATTTTTGGATTCTTATTTTAAAATTTTTTCTTTTATTTCTTCACTTTGCTACTTTTATCATTTTTGGTTTCTTATTTTAGGATTTTTTCTTTTATTTCTTTACTTTGCTTATTTTATCATTTTTGGATTCCTATTTTAGAATTTTTTCTTTTATTTTTTCGCTTTGCTACTTTTATCACTTTTGGATTCTTATTTTAGCATTTTTTCTTTTATTTCTTCGCTTTGCTACTTTTATCATTTTTAGTTTCTTATTTTAGCATTTTTCTTTTATTTCTTCACTTTGCTACTTTTATCATTTTAGGATTCTTATTTTAGGATTTTTTCTTTTATTTCTTCCCTTTGCTACTTTTATCATTTTTGGATTCTTATTTTAGCATTTTTCTTTTATTTCTTCACTTTGCTACTTTTATCATTTTTGGTTTCTTATTTTAGCATTTTTTCTTTTATTTCTTCACTTTGCTACTTTTATCATTTTTGTTTTCTTATTTTAGCATTTTTTCTTTTGTTTCTTCACTTTGCTACTTTTATCATTTTTGGATTCTTATTTTAGGGTTTTTTCTTTTGTTTCATCACTTTGCTACTTTTATCATTTTTGGATTCTTATTTTAGGATTTTTTCTTTTGTTTCTTCACTTTGCTTACTTTTATCATTTTAGGATTCATATTTTAGGATTTTTTCTTTTATTTCTTCACTTTGCTACTTTTATCATTTTTGGATTCTTATTTTAGCATTTTTCTTTTATTTCTTTACTTTGCTACTTTTATCATTTTTGGTTTCTTATTTTAGCATTTTTTCTTTTATTTCTTCACTTTGCTACTTTTATCATTTTTGTTTTCTTATTTTAGCATTTTTTCTTTTGTTTCTTCACTTTGCTACTTTTATCATTTTTGGATTCTTATTTTAGGGTTTTTTCTTTTGTTTCATCACTTTGCTACTTTTATCATTTTTGGATTCTTATTTTAGGATTTTTTCTTTTGTTTCTTCACTTTGCTTACTTTTATCATTTTAGGATTCTTATTTTAGGATTTTTTCTTTTATTTCTTCACTTTGCTATTTTTATCATTTTTGGATTCTTATTTTAGCATTTTTTCTTTTATTTCTTCGCTTTGCTATTTTTATCATTTTTGGATTCTTATTTTAGCATTTTTTCTTTTATTTCTTCGCTTTGCTACTTTTATCATTTTTGGATTCTTATTTTAAAATTTTTTCTTTTATTTCTTCACTTTGCTACTTTTATCATTTTTGTTTTCTTATTTTAGCATTTTTTCTTTTGTTTCTTCACTTTGCTACTTTTATCATTTTTGGATTCTTATTTTAGGGTTTTTTCTTTTGTTTCATCACTTTGCTACTTTTATCATTTTTGGATTCTTATTTTAGGATTTTTTCTTTTGTTTCTTCACTTTGCTTACTTTTATCATTTTAGGATTCTTATTTTAGGATTTTTTCTTTTATTTCTTCACTTTGCTATTTTTATCATTTTTGGATTCTTATTTTAGCATTTTTTCTTTTATTTCTTCGCTTTGCTATTTTTATCATTTTTGGATTCTTATTTTAGCATTTTTTCTTTTATTTCTTCGCTTTGCTACTTTTATCATTTTTGGATTCTTATTTTAAAATTTTTTCTTTTATTTCTTCACTTTGCTACTTTTATCATTTTTGGTTTCTTATTTTAGGATTTTTTCTTTTATTTCTTCACTTTACTATTTTTATCATTTTTGGATTCTTATTTTAGCATTTTTTCTTTTATTTCTTCACTTTGCTACTTTTATCATTTTTGTATTCTTATTTTAGGATTTTTTCTTTTATTTCTTCACTTTGCTACTTTTATCATTTTTTATTTCTTATTTTAGGATTTTTTCTTTTATTTCTTCCTCTTGCTAATTTTATCATTTTTGGATTCTTATTTTAGCATTTTTTCTTTTATTTCTTCACATTTGCTACTTTTATCATTTTTGGATTCTTATTTTAGGTTTTTTTCTTTTATTTCTTCACTTTGCTACTTTTATCATTTTTGGTTTCTTATTTTAGGATTTTTTCTTTTATTTCTTTACTTTTGCTAATTTTATCATTTTTGGATTCCTATTTTAGCATTTTTTCTTTTATTTTTTCGCTTTGCTACTTTTATCACTTTTGGATTCTTATTTTAGCATTTTTTCTTTTATTTCTTCGCTTTGCTACTTTTATCATTTTTAGTTTCTTATTTTAGCATTTTTCTTTTATTTCTTCACTTTGCTACTTTTATCATTTTAGGATTCTTATTTTAGGATTTTTCTTTTATTTCTTCCCTTTGCTACTTTTATCATTTTAGGATTCTTATTTTAGGATTTTTCTTTTATTTCTTCCTTTGCTACTTTTATCATTTTTGGATTCTTATTTTAGCATTTTTCTTTTATTTCTTCACTTTGCTACTTTTATCATTTTTGGTTTCTTATTTTAGCATTTTTTCTTTTATTTCTTCACTTTGCTACTTTTATCATTTTTGTATTCTTATTTTAGCATTTTTTCTTTTGTTTCTTCACTTTGCTACTTTTATCATTTTTGGATTCTTATTTTAGGGTTTTTTCTTTTGTTTCATCACTTTGCTACTTTTATCATTTTTGGATTCTTATTTTAGGATTTTTTCTTTTGTTTCTTCACTTTGCTTACTTTTATCATTTTAGGATTCTTATTTTAGGATTTTTTCTTTTATTTCTTCACTTTGCTACTTTTATCATTTTTGGATTCTTATTTTAGCATTTTTCTTTTATTTCTTCACTTTGCTACTTTTATCATTTTTGGTTTCTTATTTTAGCATTTTTTCTTTTATTTCTTCACTTTGCTACTTTTATCATTTTTGTATTCTTATTTTAGCATTTTTTCTTTTGTTTCTTCACTTTGCTACTTTTATCATTTTTGGTTTCTTATTTTAGCATTTTTTCTTTTATTTCTTCACTTTGCTTCTTTTATCATTTTTGGTATTCTTATTTTAGCATTTTTTCTTTTGTTTCTTCACTTTGCTACTTTTATCATTTTTGGATTCTTATTTTAGGGTTTTTTCTTTTGTTTCATCACTTTGCTACTTTTATCATTTTTGGATTCTTATTTTAGGATTTTTTCTTTTGTTTCTTCACTTTGCTTACTTTTATCATTTTTGGATTCTTATTTTAGGATTTTTTCTTTTATTTCTTCACTTTGCTACTTTTATCATTTTTATATTCTTATTTTAGCATTTTTTCTTTTGTTTCTTCACTTTGCTACTTTTATCATTTTTGGATTCTTATTTTAGGATTTTTTCTTTTGTTTCTTCACTTTGCTTACTTTTATCATTTTTGGATTCTTATTTTAGAATTTTTTCTTTTATTTCTTCACTTTGCTACTTTTATCATTTTTATATTCTTATTTTAGTATTTTTTCTTTTGTTCCTTCACTTTGCTACTTTTATCATTTTTGGATTCTTATTTTAGGATTTTTTCTTTTATTTCTTCACTTTGCTAATTTAATTAATGATTATTTTAATTTCTCTTTTCTTATACTATTTTTTTTGTACAATGCATCAAAAAAGGTGAAACCTTGATATACAATTGAACGCCCTACACGCGATAATGATTATAGAGACTGTCTTTGCCACTCAGTGCATCCACTACTCAGATTCCGATTATATTTATATTATCCTAAATTTTATTTGTATTATAGCATGTTATAATGCATGATAAATAAAGTTTTATTATTATTATCGATATTATTTGAAATTGTGTTAATGCCTATTATAAGTTCCAATATCTTTTATTTTCCAAAATGCTTTATTTCGATATATGTTGATGATTAAAACCACACGATTAAATTTTAGGCAAAATTAAAATGACAGAAAGATTTGAACCCCTTTTTGACATATCTCGCATCTTACTTAATATTATTTTGGCTAAAATTTTTATCTATCGTGTTTAAAAATCGAACTAATATTATTTTGGATAATTCATTTCTTGAATAGTTCATTCTTTAAAATCAACGATAGAAGATATAAAATATCATTTACAATGATTCCTTTATTTGTTTACATTGTAAACTGCTATTAAAATATCATAAGTCTTATTTTCAGTTACATTTTATGGTTTTCATAATTGGTCTATAAATTATTGAATAGTATACTAAAATAAAAACTCATATAGCAAACTAAAGGCAGAGCGAGGTAAAGCCATTCACGGGGTAGGAATGTTAACGGGATTAACCTATCAACCCTTGAGTATGTAGACTTTAAATTTTGGGTGAAAATATATTTTTATACCTAATTTCTTATATTCGTCTTTTGGAAAACTTTCTATGTTCCTTAAAGCTATAGCTATTAAATAAAATTCATCCCAAATTTATAGCTATTATTTGTTTTATCCGAATACGAATATATTTATTCGATTCGAATAATCGAATGAAACGAATTATTCGGAATATTTAATAAATTGTTTTTAATAAATCTAACATTTGTCATTTCTATTTGATGACCTTCCAATCTGACAGGTAATGTGTTTATAAAAAAACTAGCACTAATTTAAAATCTTTGAAGTGAAAATTAAAGAAATATTTAATTTCTATTTGCTGTATTTTTATAATCTCATAATAAATTATATTAAAAATCGATGAAAAGACTGCTTCAATCATTTCAAGAGCATTATAATATGTTAAGGCAAAACAACACCCCCTCTCAGTCATTATAATAGGTTTCATTCGCACCTAGGGAATACCTACTAAAATGGAACATCAACTGTTTGTGAACGACTTTTCTTAGTTGGAACTAATTTGTTGTCAAAAAATCGCATGTCATATAAGGAAGAAAATATAAGAAAAACTCTCTGTCTTAAAAATTGGATTAGAATTGTGAAATAAATTAATAATATAAATTTTAATTTTGTTTATAACTTGATTACATATTTTTTATCATCAGATTATTGATTACATATTTGTTATTAATTATTATAATCATTTTTCTGTTTGAAATCTAATTTGCTAAAAAAATTTGGTATGATATATTTTATTAAGAAAATTAACTTCAATTATTCGAATAATTCTAATCGAATACAAATGGTATATTTTATTATTCGTACGAATACGAATAGTAAATTATTCTCGTTTAAACGAATCGAATATGAATAATGCACTATTCGATTCGAATCCGTTTTTGAATAGGCCTTATCTACATTATATAATAACATATTGCAACTCGAACCATTAATAAATAGATTATATATTATTTGTAATAAAATTTATAAATTGTCAGAAATAGGGATATTAATTGAAATGTAGAATGTGCAGTGCATAAAATGGGCACATTCAAAACTATTTTTGGATATAATTTTGTACATTCCGGTATTTTATTTATTATGGGTATGGGGCAAAATGGAGAACATTGCACACTTCAAAAAATTAATCACAACTCCTGAGAGCTTTTTTAATTTTATAGATGAGAGATAAGACTAGGGCTGTACATTTGAAAGGTCAAATAGGATGGTTAATTGATCTATATTTGACCGGTTAATTAATCTTTATTTGACCAGTCAATTGATCTATATTTGACCGGTCAAATATGGTCAAATTCAATAGAATATTTTTAAGACAATATTAGTTTTATTTTATATCTAAGAAAAAAAAATGAATCTATATGTACTAAATTATATTTATCTAAATTCTATAATTAATGTTTTGCTCTATTCAATATTATCATCTTTAATATATTTAATCAATCTTTTCTACATATGAATACTACCTGAAGTTGAATTTCTTTCTGAAAAAGAAGTATTAGAATTGTTAGTTTAATGTTTAAGGTAGGCAAAGCCCATTCCAACAACTTGAGCCCGAAATCTGATTGGTTTTTACGAAAGTTACTGTTTTCCACATATTTTGTCTATTAAATATACCGTCGCTCTTCTGAAATTTATGATATCAGTAAAATATCTTGTAAAATATCAAATTCTTATCCAACTCACTACTAGCAAGATAATCCCCTTATATTAGGGAACCAATAAAAATCAGCAGTTCAGTGTGAGCACATGAATTTGAATTGTTTTCTTATTCAAACGTACCTTTAATTATTTATTTTTTTCAAGTAAAGAAATTGTCAAATCACAGCATGATAGTATTAAGTGTTTTCCAAATTAAGCTTCTCATTATTTACGTGATACAAGGCACATTTATCCCTTTGCACTTGCATCAATAAGATAGCTAAATGTTTATGAATAGTTTAAAATTAAATTTTTTTCCGGTAATTTCTTTCGTACAAATATTCAACTTCTTCAAAAGCTGCTTTCAAATCTTTCTTGCATATTTGTATTAGCTTCTTACATTTTATTGTCGATGCCCATCTTGTTCGTATAATTATACATAATGTAATATAAATTGGCAATTGGTGATTTTCTTAAACCATGCTTTAGCAAAATTATTATATTTATTTATATATTGAGATCCAATCAAATTAATATTGAATAAAATTCTTTTTTTTATATTTCAAAAATAAATTCTGATATTTTAATATGAAAATTTTATATTTTGTGATAAAATTATAATTAAATCGATGCCTTGAAAATACAAATATATTTTAAAATGATTGATTAACATGCTTTGTATATACATATTAGTTAATTAAATCAATATAGTTATTCACCAATAGAGTATTTGACCGGTGAAAATTGACCGACTTCCCAATCCTGGACTAGACTACCTATAAATATATAACTTGTTCTGATTTCTTAATTATTCAAAAAACCACTCATCTATTTTTATATTTTATCAAAACATGCTAAAATATACTTTATTCAATCCTTTCACATTTTAATCAATTTTGTGAGAAATTGGTTCAATAAATAAAAAAGCTGAAGAATGATGGCCTGGCCAGTCAGCAAACATGGCCATTTATGCCACCTATCTCCTCCATTATTTTTATTCTAACTATTATTATTATAATTTTAGATTGACTCTAGCCACATCAAAGAAGCCACCTTCTATAGATGTTTTTGGATTGAATAATAATACTATTGATAATCCTTCAGACGCATATTTTTAAATCTAAAAATAATCAAATGAAATTTTTGATGATTTTCATATATAAAAAATATGTAAATTTAATATCGCATTTTCCTTAAGTGCTAATGTTGAACGATTATTTAATCATAGCTTATATCTTCTGATCTACATTCAGGTTGAATGACAGTATAGAAATCGATATTGTAAGACTGAGGAATCAGATTGGTTTTGACTCAAATTAGAAACTTGATCATCCCATAATTGGTTACATACAAGGTCCGTCTACACACATTTTAAATTGCATAATATATTAATCCGTAAATAATTGTTAAATAATTCTGACTCCGATTCAAGGTCTATGTTATCTAGGAGAGGGTTGTGGTTATCTTTATAATTTTCAAGATATCAGTATTATTTTCACACTCTCCATAGGTATGCTATTTTAAATAATAATTTTCTTTTAATTTTTGGAGAATTGTTCATATCCGATTTTATTTTATTTATTATCTTGGAGAAAAAATTATTATTATTATAAAATTATATATAAAGAAATGTGTATGAAAAGAAGTGGATTTAAACAAAAAAGGAAATAATAAATCTTTAATTTGCAAGTTTTTCATAATTTATTTTAGCTTTATTTTTTCTTCCTCTTGCTGGCAGAATTTTGAAAAGAGAATAAAAAATTAATATCATATTTATTATATCTATGAAAGAAAAGATTTATATTATTTTTGTATATTTTTTCCATATTATTTTTTAGCCAGGTAGGTGAGACAGGGGAAAAACGATTGGT
Organism: Gordionus sp. m RMFG-2023; assembly: GCF_954871325.1. Taxonomy (NCBI): domain Eukaryota; kingdom Metazoa; phylum Nematomorpha; class Gordioida; order Chordodea; family Parachordodidae; genus Gordionus; species Gordionus sp. m RMFG-2023. Next base: position 10,325,640 of record NC_088777.1, read on the forward strand.
ATTTTGCATTTTTACCATATACATTTTAACAAAGGCAAAAATACGTAGCTCATTCTCTCCCACAAAATACAAAAAAGTGTAGCTCTCTATCAATAATACTTTTTAAGCTTCGATTAATTATGTGAAGTGTGCCATTTTCCCCATTTTGTCCCCTCAGCGATAAGTGGTTGAAAATAAATTTGAACACAACTTTATTATTTTATTGAACAAAATATTCGCAATCTGGACATCTATTAATTACTTTTAAATATAAACTAATCAATACATAGGTCATGTAAATAAATTAAAAAAATAGTACATTTCCAGTTTGCCCATTTCAATTATTTTTCACCATTGAGACAATTTTTAAAAATTTTATTCCATATAATACATAAATAATTGTTGGTGTGCCTTTTTTGGTCAAAAACATTTTTATAACTTTTAGAAGTGAATATTTTAAAATTAGCTTTTTTCAGCTATCAGACCGAACATTTTAACCTTTATCTATAACAGGTGTATCACAAAGTGATGACCACTTTGTTCCAATTGATTGATGCCCTTTTTTAGTAATCTCTCAATTCTAATTATTTTGATTGAGAGAGGGATAAATTATCAATGGTATCTGAAAATTTCATCCAATTCTATTACTGGGTCCAAAGTTATGCACATTCAAAGCTGGAAAAATTCTATTTGAACATATGAAAATTCATTTTTAATTTTTAATAAATACAATTAAACAAAAACATCAACATTTTTATATATTTTTGGGTAAAAAGCAATTTTTTGGCATATGCCAAACGAGGAAGATTCTCGAAAAGATAAATAAGAAATTATATATATAAATGTTTCTTCATATCTAATTTAGAGTGTTTTATGCCCAAGGGTTAAAAAGTTATTCACGTTTATTTTTACCCTGTCAATCGCTTAGCCCCTGACCCTCCTATACAAAAAAATAATTTTTAATTCTCCCACCTCCCGCAATTTTTTTATCACTGGGGGTGGGGGGGGGGTGGTCAAAATTATTTTTGAAATTAGGGGGTTAGAAAATTGTGAAAATACGATCATCATTAGAATAAGTAGTAAGACGGTAAAAAAATATAAGAGTTAGAGTTCTGGGGGGAGGGAGAGGGGGGTGGTAAAATTATGTTAGCTTAGCAGATGATGGTTGTATGTGGGGGGGGGCATGAAATACTTAAAATAATAATTTTGTCAAATTTTTTTTTTTTAATAATTATTATTCTCATTGATACTTTCGTTGGTTCATTTTCTTCCTGTTATTTTTATCATTTTCTTAGTAACTTTTCCCCAAAAAAATATATCAAAATTTTGTTAACTAAAAATTATTAGGGCAGATAAATAGGCTAAGATACCATGAATACATAAATAAAATGGATTAGAAATAATTTTAAAATAGTGATTACTAAACCTAAAATTAAGAATCTGCTAAGCAGGTTTAGAAATAAAACAAGTCATGACATCTATAAAATTAGAATTGTTAAATAAACAAAAAACTCATTTCTATTTCTCTTTTTATATAATTTAATCTTCAATATAAATTATTTCTGCTTAAAAACGAACCTACAAAGCCTTCAAATTAACTAATTCTAGGAAAACATCATGCTAAACATCCAAATATTTTTATTTTTTTAAAAAAAATGTGTATCAAAGTTATTAATAATCAACACAGTATATTAATTGTTAAAAATATAATCGGGATTTTTTTTTATAAAGAAAAAGAAATTAAAATATTTATTTTCGTAAATTTCAATGTATCTATCCAAATGGAAAATAAACAAAATACAAATTTGATAGATACTACCTTAAGGCAATACCTATCATTTATGGTAGCTTATATGAAAGAAAGTTTGATATGGTAAGAATTTATCATTGGACCGAATAAGCTATGGTGATTTTTATTGGTTAATAATAATTATATTTCTATTTTTAACTATTATTTACTAATTCGTGCTTATGGATATTACAAGCCTATTTTTTATTATTTTAAGTTAGGTATATTATATTTAATAAAGTTTTTTTAAATGTAAAGTTGAAATAAATTTTAATGTCATTTTTTTTATAAAATTTGCTTTAAAAACTAGCCTCAGCTTAAATTCTTATACAATATAGGTATAATATAATTTTTTTATTGAAAATACTAATAGGAGTGTGTGTGAAGAAAATAATTTAAAAAACAAGTTTTTTTTTAAATTCTTATCAAATACAATATTATACAAAAAATTTTATGAAATACTATAATTATAATTTTTGTGGGAATTTTGCCAATTCATCAAGAATTTCGTTTGTCGTTGGAAACAAATCTCTGTGGATATTTAACAGAGCTAACCCATTTAGCCGAGATTCGGAAGTAGTACTTCGTAAATCAGGCGCGTACGCAGCGGGGGGGGGCAGGGGAACAAATCTCCCCCCCCCCCCCCAAAGCCAAAAAATGCAGATGCCGGATTATATTTTTCAAAAATATTATTGTTAATATTAATTTATATTTGTTAATATTTATTCTTATCTCATATATACATATATATATATATATATTTTATTTATCACATTCATCTACTAAGTTATTTTATCAATCAATTTCGATTTCAAGTTTTCCTTGGCTTAATTTACCTATTATTTTCAAATTTTAGTGGCGTAATATTTATCTAAATTTCTAATAAAATAATAATTATCTCTGAAACTCCTTGTCCAACAGGGAGAAAAAAATTGCAAGCTTGTCCAACAAGATCGAGTCTCCGCCACAGTAACAGCTATTTTGGAGTTAGAAGAGCTGATTATTAATGCTATTACTGAAATATCACAATGGCTTGAAAGAAATATTTCCTCAGAAGCAAGAAAATTATTGGATTCAATACTTATTCCAAATTTTTTTTCTCATTAGAATGTATTATTTAATTATACAACTTATGTAATACTTTTAAAAACATAACATTGACTTGATTAAGAAGATGAGTATAGCGGAGAGCATTTATTAGAACTCAAGGAAATAGAGCTAGTGTTGTTGAAGAATTTCATATTTTATATGTTATTGTTGAGTCAAAAGCAGAGCTATACGTGTTAAATATTTGTCCCCCTCGACTTGCAGCAAGCAAGCTCATCATCAAAACATTAATATAGGATCAGTAGAAGAGTATTATAAAACAAATGTCCCCTCTCCCAACCTTTTTCATATGGTGATAGAAAAAAATATAAATATTTGTTATATTTTTATCATGAAGATGTTAAAATATCTTATGATGCCTTATTAGCTGAATAACTATGATTAAAAGATTAACTATGGTTGATACAGTCCCAAAAAATGCTATGGATGCTTTTTATTTCAAACACATTTTAGATTATACTCCCAATTATTAAAATGGTTATATATATTAGCAGCTCTTTAGTAAACTAATGAGAGAACATTCACTTTTTTAAGAAGAATAACAGAGCCTTGCAGAGGTACCATTTGCAGGACCAGGCCCAGATTTTATTTTAAAATTTTTTCCGGCCCGGGTTTTTTTTAAAAAAATTTTCAGGCCTGGCCCGGCTGGCTTAGCCCGAATTTTTTAAAATAAATTATATTTATTTTTGATATTTCTAGCTAATAATGGCGATTTCAAATATTTGGTTTTAAAATATACAACTCGGCTCGGATATTTTTTCTTAAAAAATTTTCAGGCCCAGCCCGGGTGTTTTTAAAAAAAAAATTACGAGCCCGGCCCGGGTATATTTAAAAAAATTAAAATACGGTCCGGCTCAGGGGCCGGGCCTGCAAGTCTGTGAAAAACATACCTATGAAATACAACATCTGAAAGTAGATTGAATGATTTGGATCTTTTGAATATTCATAGACATTTAAAGCCAAGCAAGGATTGATAATTGAAAAATTAGCTCATAACATACAAAATACAATTATTCCTAAGAAACTTTTTGTGTATTAATTTATATTTACAACATTTAAATTTTTTATAGTTTATATATATTAAAAGCTCAAAAAATTCAAATTTCAATTTTGGGTCATTTAGGTGATTCATATCGTGGGTTATATTCACTTTATATTTTATGATTCACATTTAAATGCCGGTTTATATATATAATTTTTTTAATTCACATTAGTTTAAAATTGTGTATTAGAAAAGTTATTAATCCTAATAAATTTATGCTTAGTATTTTTAATTAAAAATATTATTTCTTAAAAAAATTTATTACCCCCCCCCCCCCCAGACCAAATTCTTGCGTACGCGCCTGTCGTAAATATGTTTTCAACATTCTCAAGTTGGAAAAAGTCCTTTCATTCGTGCATGTTGTAATAGACAAACATGCAAGAATATAAAACAACTTCAAAATATTAGGAAATTGACCCAAGGTTTCTTTACACCGATTGAGCGCATCAATAGCATGCTCAGGTAAAATAGCTAAACGTAGTAAATATTTATACCACAATTCGAATTCACTGATTAAATTTATTTCATAATCAATCTCATAGGAATAAAATTTTGCTAAATATTTAATTTTACAATAGTGGCATTAGAAAACGAAGAAAGATCGTTGGATTTGAAGATTGCTAAAGACTTGTTTTTATCTAAATACCGTACTTTTATTTGCGATAAAAAGGTATCTAAGAATGGGATGAAAATGGATATTTTATATTAATGCCTAGGTGCTAGACGAGGTTTAATTAATGTTATATCATAAAATTTAGCCTTCGATTTAACGTCTAGATCAGTGGCCCCTACACTTTTTGAGCGAATGAAGCAGAATACCCCCATGAAAAGTACCCCTTTGAAAAGTATCCCCCCCCCTTCGAAAAAATGATAATTATGACACTCATAAATTTCAAAAATAATTTTTATTACATCAATTTTTAATATATAATATAAATAAAATGCAAAAAATATAACTTTATAAATATTATTTTAAATTAATAATTTAGATAAATTAGGGGAAGAGAAAGCGAAAGAATTTATAATTTCATCAGTATTTAATTGTTTAAATAAAATTTTTACCATTGATAATATGGTTAAATTATTGAGAAAAGAATCTTTCATGGTACTGTTCAGTCTTGTTTTAATTAATTTAATTTTGCTCATGACTATTTCGGCAGTACATGAGGTTGTGGGAATGGTTAATAAATATTTATATAAAATTCTTAAATTAGGGAAAGCAGAAAAATTTTAAAGTAAACGATAAGGTAAAATAAATGAATAGTTTTTCCAATCTGAATCGTAAGTCCCTGAATTATCATCATCATCAGAAGAAGCTAAATAATGTATTGGTAAAAATATTTTAATTAAATAAATTTACAATTCTCAGAATCTGACAAATCTTTAGATTCTTGAACCTCTAGGTCATGAGTAATAATTACATTCCCCATTTTGGCCATCTTATTTCTAAACTTCAACATTTCTTCGAAAATTTTACTTGAATTTAAATTGTAAATTCACAAATATCCTCGATATCTTCTTTAATAATTGATTTTTCTGCCATTCCCTTTGGCGTAAAAAATGATGTTTGATGTAAAGATTTCATGGAATCATCATTAAATCTTTCGTTAAACTGCATAAAACACACCTAATCAAAAATGTAGATTTCTCTCCTTCATAAAATCTTGCGCCTTTAAAAAAACATCTAAAAATTCAGTGTTATTATCTATTAGATTAAAAAATAATTAAGACAATAATTTTTATTATACTTCTCAAATTAATCAAGCAATCTTTTGCCAATTGAATTTGATTTATTGCATACCATATATCCTTCGAAATGGTTTACAATTTTGTACAAGTCAAACTTGTTATCAACAATATTTTATCCAAAATACAAAGTGATAAGATAAAATCAAATTTTTCTATTCTAAAGACTATAGCACTAGCCATAGTGGAAGTGGCAGGATCTTCAGAATCCTTCTGCCCTCAAGGCATCATAAAGTAGAAAAAAATTTACAATAGCTTTATATGAGGATAACCAGCTTCTAAATAAAAAAACATTTTAAATCTAAATAAATAAGGTACTATTACCGAGTGGTATTATTGATGCGTAGAAATCGTTCGATTTTTTCAGATCATTACACTGAAATTTTTTGAGTACCTCATATCTTTTTACACCATTAAAATAGACATAAATCTCATCTAGTATTCCTAGAACATTTCGAAGTTCTTTAATTGATTGGCATAATTGAACAACGATTAAATTTAATCGATGACAATAACACCAAATAAAATCTGCCTTTGGCGCCTCTGCTCTAATCAAGGCTTTCACACCATTGATTCTTCCACTCATGTTTGAGGCGCCATCATAACTTTGCCCAAATAGTTGTTCAAGAGGTAAATTCATCGAGCCAAGTTTGGATATTATATTATGCTTTTTATCGAGACCTGTGGTATTTCCCTTACAATATATGTCAATCAGTCTTTCAACAGGCTTCGGCGTCTCACTATTTTCAACATACCTTACTATCAAAGCTATTGCTTCTGATTTCGAAACATCGTATGTACATGATTGAAAAGCACCTGTTAAATGTAATCTCATTTTGAATTTTTTTTATAACCATATTTTTCATGGTTTCAATGAGAATGTTTATGTTATTATATGATAATAGGTTTGAATATAATTTCGTTTTTAATCCTTTTTTCTTTCTTCATTTTGCTGTATATACATTTTTAGTATAGGTTCAGAATCTGCAATAAACTTAATAAGGGCCATCATATTGACTTCTTGTTGCCTGTTACCCCAGAAGGCTTGGTTACGAGATATTAAATAATCTAAACATCTTATTATAATTCTTATAATAGAACGGTTATTATCTACACATTCTTTCTGAGGTGTTATAAATTTTAATATCGAATTTTTATTATGAGAAAGCCTTTCATAATAGGCCATCATATGTGCCTGTGAAGATTCATGCAGAATAATATCACGATTAATATTTTGCCATTTATCTAGACCTTCACATGTCCATTTTGAATTTGCGTGTGGACCACCAAATAAGAGACATGTTAAGCAAAAAACTTTATACATTTTAATATTATAAGTAATCAAATTTCTAGGAATTTTGCTATTGTCAATATTGGTTAATATTTTTAGGCATATTTTAAAATTGGAAAAATAATTTATGACAAGAAATTTCGGATAACAAATTTACTAAACATCGACCAAAATTTCCCTCAATATATTAAATTAAATATTAAGTGGGGGGTCTTATTGTTACATTTATAAACCAGAAATCACATGATCATGATGGATGTAAAAAAAAGTACCCCCACTCAAATTTACTGAAGCAGTTGCTTCGGACCCCCCCCCCCCCCGTTGTAGGGGCCCCTCGTCTAGATAAATATTGTGAAAATATTCATTTACATTCATTCTTATTGTATCTACTTGTTCATACATATTTTCCGCCAAATCAATCCTGAACCAAATCTAAATTTGGTTTTTGTAAATTTCTATAAAGTAGGGAGTTATAAGAAAATAATTTATTGATGCAACTAGCAGCAATGATAACTCTCAATTGAATTCAATAATGATATCCGACACATTAGTTTTTTTCATGCTCAGCCTTATTTAACTTTTGTATTTCTATTTCTTCTATTCTACAAAATGGAAGCAAAAATGAAAAATATTTAAAAAATTATAGATATTTATTAATAATTAAAATATTATTAAAAATACTTCATAATTCTAACTCACTAATAATTTTAAATTTAATAAAATAATTATATATAATAATAAAATTAATTACCGTTTGATTTCAATCTCTTTGACTAAAAATTTTTCCATTTTATTAATATTTTTGAATAATGTTAATGTACTCACAAGGAAAGGAAATTTTAATATTATTTATTTATAAAAAATAGGTTTTATGTTGGAAAATTGATATTCAAATATTTGTAAAATTTTGATTAGGAGGGGGGAGGGAGGGGGGTAAAATTTTTATTAGCTTAAAATGATATATATGAAAACAGTCAAATTTTACGATAGGGGGGATCCCCCCTCATTGGTTACGCACCTGATGGAATATATTTTTGGTCGAATCATATTTTATTTTAAAATCGCTATAAATATATTATTTAAATTTAAGAAACTATCCCAACATCCTAATACAACATACACTCATTTTCAACATCGCAATTTGAGGCTTAAACATATAAAATATCACAGGCGTAGCCAGAATTTTTTTAATGGAATGGGGGTGGGCACTATTATGTGTGGTTTCCTTCTATAAAATTTTATTGGAGGACTTTAGGTACTTATTGTAGGCCTTTGATGACTTTTGTTAAACGACTCGATTTTTAAAAACAGCCCTATTAAGATTTTAGCCAAAATAATATTATGTAAGCCTGGAGATTCTGCTCATATGTGGCCGGAAAGGTTGGACCTCTATTTGTATCTTGAGGCTTACCTAATATTATTTTGACTAAAATCTCAATCGATCCGTTTTTAAAAATCGACTGACGATTAAAACGCTACCCTTGGCTATGTAATATTTTTATAAAAATGGTTTTTCACTTTTTATAAAAAAAAATTTCTAAAAATTTTATATTCATTTAGTCCTTATTTAAACTTTTTTTAAAAAAAACTTTTGCTTATTTTTCTTTCAAATTCTTTTCTGGGGAGAGGGAATGGGGGGAGGAGTTTATAGGAAGAATTTTTTTTCATTAGCTAGACGATATTTACGAGCCTCTACCCTAGATGCGCTTATGTAGAATGTAGTGAAAAATGTTTTGTATAAATATTTAAATCTTTTAGATTTAAAATAAAAATTCTCTCATAGAATTTATAATATTAATAAAAATTTCAAAAGAAATATTTTTCACTTTTAGATAAAGAGTTGTTGAGAAGAAATACAATATAATTTAATTGATAATAAATATGAAATAGTAATATTTAATAATAATAAAAGAATATTTTTTAAAAAAGCTTTTATTTATCAATAAAGTTCAATTTTTGCAAAAAAAAATAAATTAAAATTATCTTTAATTTTGCGAGGCTTTCAAACACGGATTTTCCCATAAAATTTGGTGTGCACACACGCTATTTTATATTAAAAAATTTTGACCTAGAACAATTGTTATCATAATTACACAAAGGAATAAAATAATATATGGCTGGCCTGGCCTTATATAAAAATATAATTATATATTTTATTATTTATTTAATGGCAAGCACTTTAATAATACGACGCCAAACCCTTATCATTCATTATTGTACCTATATTTATAATTTAAGTTAAAAAAAATTTTATATCCAATATTTTTTATTACTGAAAATTTCTATAATATTTGAATTTTAATCACATTTTGCATAATAATTATTTTGGATTAAATACTAGAATTAATATGACTGCATTTTTCAAGCTCATATTGGTAAGTTTAAGCATTTATATGTTTACTCTTATACTTATATTTTATTTTTTTTAAAAAATCTGAGTATATAATATATAATTATCAAGACTAGAAATTTATATATAATTGGCCAATATAAGAGTGTTCTACCCTATCTTAAAATATTTCTAAATTTAATCAAATAAAACGAATATCAGTAATATGCAGGCTAAAAACCCGGCACCGAAGGATTATAAAAATTTAAATTTAAAAATTAAACAGATTTACAAACCCGGGGTAGGGTGGGCGTAATTTTCTTTTTTTTACAAAACCGAACTGAAATAAATTAAAATTTTTATCAATTTGTTGTAAAATGATAGGAGGAGTTTAATGGAATTTTTAATATTTATTTACGGCTCGTATTTTTAATTTTAAAAAATTCTTATAATAAAATACGGGATAAGTTTGACTTAATGGATTTTTTAAATCATAATTCTGATTAAGACCCCATTTAAGATATAACTCTTTTTTGATTTTGTCCCAACGATCGTTTTAAAATGTAATAAATTTTTAAATGCATTTCAAACAAAGATTTTGCATTTGTTTTACTCTCTTAACGGTTCTCCTGCACCATCCATCAAATGTATAGGCCAAGCCAACGATATAGCCCATGATATCAATAACAATTCTTCCAATATCAGAAATAAAGATCATGCAAGATTCGTCATATGTCCAACATATGCTGGAAAAGATGTATTTAATGCTACCTCGATGGCAGATGCGTTGAAGCATAAGCAAGAGATTAAATCAAATGAATCTCATTCTGCTGCACTCGTTAATGTACCAACACTTCATAGAAATTCTCCTAAATTAGACAATAAAGGCAAATTAGTTAAAAAACAAAATAAAGGGCTTATAAAATCGTCAAAAGTTAGAAGCGCGCATAAAATTAAGCAGGTAAAAGCCCCCGTGCATGCAAAAAAGGAAAAGAAAATTTTAAAACGAGTAGTCAAAAAGCCGGAACACAAACAACCCAAAGCCCAAGTAAAAGCTTCTCCAATTCGTAAGTCGGAGCCCAAACCTAAGCCCCTTGTAAAACCGTTGATAAAAAAGGAGATTCATTCGAATAAAGTAGAAGGTAATTCCAAAAATAAAGGAGTTCATAAACGACATCACGTGAAAAAGGCTGGGAGCGTTTTAGAATAAAATACATCATTCTGCGGAGGAGATCCATAATTAATCTATTTTTTTAATGATAAATTAATCATTATTATTCTTTTATAAAAAAAAATAATAATATTTGCATACATAATTACATAAATATCTAGATGTATTCGATAATTGTTAATTTAATGTCTATTATCTAATTTTTTTTTAAATTTAATTTGAATTAGTTTTAAATAGCTAGATTTTTAAGCTAACCCAATATTTACGCCGAAAAATATTATGCAAGCCTCAAGATTTCGTTAATAGATATACAAATCTTTCTGCCATCTAGAAGAATCTTCACGCTTTGAGTAATATTTTTTTGGCTAAATTGTGAGTTAACAGCACTAAATTTGATCTTAATTATTCATAATAAAATAATAATATTATTAATATATTTAGTATTAAAATTATTTACTGGAATATATACAAATCTTAGCTACTTATAAATAAAAATGAGACAATTTGCCATTAATTTTAAGAAGCTTATTCTTTGGCCTTGGCCTGATCGATAAGATAAGTTAAAACAAAATTATATGAATGAATAATAAACTACGCAATCTAATAATTATAAAATAATTTATTTGGTCAGTAAAAAAAATAGATAAATAATAAATCATTTATTTATATTACTCCTTCAAAAATCAATAGAACTATTTAACACCTGGTTTATTTATCACTAGGCTGGAAAAGATAGAGATTGTTTTTGACCTTTAATAAATTTCTAATAGTTATTATACTTTTTTCACTTAGAAAGCTCTGCAAAAATATTTATTTTTGCAATGTTAATTTAATCTAAGAACGTTGATTGAGGTAGTAAAATTAAATTATGGAGTGGGAAAAACTATAAACTTATCCCCTCCAAGCAATGTTCTGAACCTGTCCTAAATTGTGGCGAGATTGGATATTGGGTTGATAAATATTTTAAAAATTGGGTTTCAGCCAAGAGATTATTCGGTAAACCGATCTCAGGTTCTATACTCTATACCAGTTCAGAAGTTATAAACTGTTTTTCTTGACATGTTTTATTATCCTTGTTAAACTATATTTTTATTCAACTATTTTTGGTTTTTGATGAATGTAAAATATTCCAACTTATCTTCATTTTTTGAATGAGTCCAACTATCGTTATAAATATATAAGATATATCTTATCCGAAATATTGTATCTAGGAGTGTTGTAAAACGCCCGGATTTAGTCGATTTTAAATAAAGATTCTAGATAAAATAATATTACACAACCTTCAATATTTTGTTAATAAATGTTCAAACCTTTCTGTCATCTACAAGCAAAATCTTCAGCCTTGCGTAATATTTCTTGACTAAATATTGGATTAACGTTTTAGAAATTGAGCAGTTTAACAACATATCTAGGAGAAGAGCAGAGAATAAAAAATATATTACTTCACGCTAAAGATTAAAAGTATTTTGCTCTGTTTTCAGTCAGAACAAAAGCCAATGACTAATAATAGCTTTTTATTTTTAGGTCCAAGACAAGAGAGTTTTTAATTGAAAAGGCTCTTTTTTTATAATTAAAATTTGGAAGAAAAATAATTTGCAAAATTTTTCTAATAATTTTTTTTGTTGTCTTTTATTAACAATTTTGAATGAAACAAATTATACCTAGCGATATGGGTAAAAATTTTCATAATCATCATTTTCAAACTTTTTATTATTTTTTTTTGATGTAGAAGGTTATAAGGATTCAGAATGGTGAGAGAGGCTATCGTTAACTAACATTTTCGGATAACTCCTTGCTATAAGCTTTATTCCTTTCAGAGGGAGGCATCATTCCACTTTCCACTACCGCTCCTTTCTTTTGCAACCTTTTTCTGTTCAAAACTAAGCAACGAAGTACATATTCTCATGCTAAATTTTATCATATACAAGTTAGGTTACGAATGGCTAACTGTATATCAGTTTAAATCTTAGTCTTCTCAAAGTTTAGTGGTAAACTGTATAATTCCCCGCGAATTCGTGATAGTGAATGCAGGGTAAAGATTTTAATATGTAAAACATTTTTTAAAAAAGAGGATAGATAAAAATTTATAGGTAATAGAAAAATATTACAAACCTTTCAGGAATAGCTTAAATCGATAGTGCCAATCTTTTTTACTTCACCAGTGAAAAACATTATGTTTTAAACAGCTGCTTTGGCCGGGATAAAAAGTTTTGGATGGTAGAAAAGTTTGTAAAACCGTTGGAGCACGAATTTTTTTAACTTTACGAGAGGTAATAAAAAAATTTGAACAACGTTTTGGACTGCTTAAAAAGTTTGGGCACTAGATGAGTATCACAAAACTTTTGGGAGTATATAATTTTTTAATTTTTATTACTCCGGGAGGTACATCTTGTAAGACAAGCTAAATCTTAGTATCTAGTTTCAACCTTCTCTGATTAATAAATTTTGTTTTTTTTCCTCTTAAAATATGAAAATTAGCACAATCAATTTCAAGCTAATCTCCAAGGTTTTGTAATACTCATCTACTAACTAACTTTTTATCCAGTTCAAAACGGAGTTGTTTAAATTTTATTTCATTTTCCCTCTTGGAGAATAGAAAATTTGCATTATCAATTTTAATTCACCCCTAGAGGTTTTTGCAATGTTGTCCTGCTATTCAAAACTTTTTGTCCAGGCAAAAATCAAGTTGTTCAAAAAAAAAATCCCCTTTTCCATAGTAAAGAAGATATATTGATTTCGATTTTAAACCATTCCCAAAAGGTTTATAATATTGCTCTTTCTACTCCCCAATATTATTATTTAGTCAAAAATCCACTCTTTAAAAGGGTTTTACATTTCGAAAGAGCTTTTACGCCAACTTGCGTTACAAATTTTATTGCAAAATAAAATATGCAAACCAAAGATCCGGAAAGCATTTTTGCGCACATATTCCCTTCTGGCTAAAAAAATAAGTATTCCATTTCTGGCTTTGGGCGTTCCTAGAATAATATCTAGCTTAACATATTTTATAAAACAATACATTGTATTCATTAATCTTTTATTTAACCATTAATTGGAATTAATTATTATATCGATACGTTTAAGACATCTTAAATAAATACCTATTTCGGTATGGCCACTTTTGTAGATTATCTTACAAGTATACTAAATCGGTACTGTGGCAAATTTTTATTAGATAAAACCAAATATATTTTTCATCTCTTAAAAATATATATCTATTTTTTTTTCGAAACAAAAAAAAAATAAAATAAATTAATTCTTTTCGCGATAATAAAAATAATGAATATATTATTAATAATATCCAAACAAAGATACATAAACAAAATAGATGGTAAAACATAAATATGTGACCTTAAATCACGTTGCGTACAAATAATAATAAAAAGAAAAATATAATTCGTCTAAATACACCAGCCACATTTAGATGGTTTTTTTAAAATTAATGTCAAAAGTAAATTTGTCTGTTAAGATTCTAATTTTTAAGAATAAAATATTGCCGACATATTATGCCTATATATGTCCAAACCTTTATGTCGTATCTTTGCAAAATCTTCAGGCTTGCGCAATATTTTCCTGGATAAAATATTGAGTCAGTCGTTTTTAAAAATCTGGTTTAACAACGGAAGGTTAAGATTATTTTATAGAAAAAAAGGCGGTCAAATTAAATTGTTTATTATAAGATAAAATATTTTCATAAAACAAAATTAAATAATTTATTCATCATTTTTTAAAATTATTTGATTCCAAAATTCGTGTGCCATATATCATATTAATAGTCCATAATTCGTTTTATTTTTTATTTCCCTCATCTTAATTTGCCATTGGTTTGGTAGTATTACAACGTTTTTTGGTTTATATTACAAAAAAAAAATATAAAGAAAATAATTTATATAGGCGGCACCGTTTTGATGGATTGGCCATAACAATCAATATAAATTTTCAATTATTAGGTAAAACTAATTATATAAATGAAATAATTAGTTAATCTAAATGACAAAATGGATTTATTAAAATTCAGCTTTTCATTCTCTTGAGTTTGGGTAGGGTAAGTCTAAGTATTAAAAACGATGGATGATTTATTCATTTCTATATTGCAATTTCAAAAGATTTGTAGCAACCTTCTGATCTGTTCCATGAAGGTTCTGGAAAATACGTTTCAGATTCCTTTCCATAAATGTACTAAAAGTTCCACTCCCGGTCCCTGATAAAAACCATTTTATATATTATTTTTTGGCTATAAACTAAAGATGCTAATCTATGCAAATGATTTTCGAATAAAGATGATTTATAAAATATTATTAATCGTTTTAAATAACATAAGTCTATTAACAACTAGCCCAATAATCCGTTTATTTAAATAAAAAATAGAGAAAAGATAATTCTACTGAAAATCTAACTCCAAAAGGTAATATAAAATTGATTTTTACAAACAAATAGACTTAAATGCATAAATGTAGCCAAGGACAATATATCACTATAAACAATTATTTGAAAGAAAAAATATGCAAAAAGTGAATAAATTTTAAATAATGTCTACAATTCAAAATTTTTAGGGAAGATAAACATTTCATAAAAAGTGAAAAACAAAAATTATTCTTCTAAAAAAATGTAAAATAGCCATAGGCATGCAATATGTGGACTTGAAAGACGTGGAAGATGGGGAAAAACTACTAACCAATAGGAATTCCTCTCTCCCTTAAAAAATAATCTGGCAACCAAAATGATTTAGAGGTAGTGAAAAAGATTATATAAATATAGAACTTGAATTTACTTCTAAAGGAAAGCAAATTAAAAAGTGGACAATTCAATAATTTACTATAACTTAGATTGGCAAATTAATGCACACTAAAATTTGTTTAATAGTGCATATTTTATCGTCCCCTATTTATTTGACTGAAAAATTGTTTATTTTGTTGAAACATAAGAGCGAATTACCAATATGAAAATATAAACATAGCTCGTCAAAATTCATAATTCTATTATATAGCATATATAGCTCTATATATATATTCTTTAAATGTTTTTTAATCTTATTATCTGTTCACATATCAAAAATATCTTTGTAGATGAATTATTTTATAATATGCATCCCCCTAGCAAAAAATTAAGGAATACGCCTATGCTCCATCGGCAGCAATCGAGTCCTGAAGGAATTAAATATACCTTATTTACTGATATGAAAAAATAAAATAGGTAAAAATTCCTTGAAAATATTTTTAACGATCTTGGTCTATCATGAAGAAAATCAGATATATGATCAATAAGCTAAAAACCAAATTACATTTTACAACCTTAAACATGTACAAATTGTTAAAGGAGTCCGAGTTTAATGGTATGCTTAATTTTGTTTTTGAATAGGGCTCTTTCCTCAATATCTCGAGTTAGCGTTCGCGTTCAGTAAGAATCTCATTAAAACTTGTGCCCAACTGGCTTCTTAAAACTGATGCACACCCATGAAGTTACCTTATTCCGTGATCAATATCAATTCTCCTATTATTCTTTCTATTTATAAATAAAGACTAAGCTTAAGAAGCTTCGAAAACATATAGGTATATTCATTCATTATAATCTTAACTCTCACGATATTTCCTATTAAAACCCAAAAATTTATCAAAGATATCAACAGACATTTTAACTTACAAAACCGATTAACCCAAACAGGAGGAATATATTAGCATTACTTCCCTCTGACTCTGGTGATAGACATAATGAGCTTGATTATCCATTCAGCTTCCATCTCATTATTCTTGACTAAGAGCCTAATATCCATTCTATTTTTAAATATCCTTAGAATGTTTTATTTTTAAATTTTAATGAATTAAGATTATTATTTAATATTAATGTATATAATATTTTTTTTGATCATATAACACAAAATAATGTTGGAGACTTACACTAACTTAATTTTATACCTATTAATTATTAAGATTTTAATTGCTTGCGAATGAATGCTAAAAATATATATGATATTTTCACTCAATATTTGATTAAAACACTAATAAGATATAAAAGAAATATACACACACACACTGAACATAAGTTTTAGGTCATGGTTAATTCTTCTAGCCTTTAAATTTTTCAAGTTTTGATATAATTTTATTTATTTTCATTCACTCGATTAAAATTTTAAACAGCAATAGCCCAGTATATAAAATAGTGTATAACAGATTTTAGTATACCTTTTTATCATCGTGGACTATCTTTAATAAATATGTAGGTATTCTATTTATAGCTATAAGGTAAGGTAATGTATATACAAATAATATTAAAAATATATATATTCCCAAATTAGGTATTTATGTAATATTAAAATATGATATCGGTATCAGGCGATAGTCCACTAAGCGATCTGCTCATATCATCGGAATCGAATCTAATACGTGGTAATGGTTCAGAAGTGTGAGATTTTCCTCCCAATATTTTCTTGGTATTAGAATTTATATCTTTTATAAAAGGTCTAACGTTCCTGTTTACTATAGCCTTACGGGAAACCCTAAAAGCCTCCTCTTTATCTAATTCCCTGTCATTAGAGCTTTCGTGTTTATGTTTATTTCGCGTAATTTTTTCATTTATGTGATTATCATTTTTTGAAATAAGCTTCTCTTTATCGAAACGTTGGGCATGTTCGTAATTCTCATTAGAATGTTGTCTAGATTGTTCATTCCATATCATCTCGCATGCTTCTACGTCATATCCTGCGTAAACATTTAAGGGTCTCATCCCGGTTTTGGCCGATGCGAATAAATATCTGCGGCATATCTCATCCGATTTATTATGTAAACACTGGCCCTGATCCGTTGCCCTTGTAAGTTGCTTCTTGAGGAGATTAAATCGATCATTGTGCATTGATTCTAAACGCTTTTTAAAATCTCTTGTTGGACCTTCTTTTAATTTATAAGTCATCGATTTAGATTTTTTGGCTATATTATTAACTGTAATATAATCGGGACTATTAATGTACAAAGTAGAGTGATGACTATCTTCTCTTACATCAATTACATCATTCACCGTATCGTTTGGATAAAAATGAGAATTATTTTTCAACTGAAACTTGGAAGGTAAAACTTTGGCGTGACATTTAATGGGAACCGAATAAACAACTGTCCCCGAGCTATCATCGTCAAAATGATTATTATTTATAGCATTAGGATATCTGTTCTCAACTTGATGTAATGAATTATGTGGACTATTTATAGGGCTTATCTGTATGTTTTTATTATAGATATCATCGAATGTAGCATTACAGCATTTGCAATCAATTTTTTCTATAACATTTTCATTAAAAGGAGCATCGACATCAACATGATTATTTGAGTCGCTTATTTCTATGTTAGTATTTAAATGATCGATTACATCATCTGTTTGATTGGTAACATTAGTTTTTGAATCGTTATCTCCGGTCTTCTTATCGTCATATTCAATTGTTTTTTTCAAGTTAGGAGTAATTAGTTCAGCCTTTATCTCATTAAATATATCTTTAAAAATTTTGGTTCCTCTTTTCAAATTATCACTCAATCTATTTTTATTATGCGTCTCTTCCTTTGGGCTGATTATTTGATGATCATTTTCAAAATCAATTAAGTCTTTAGTTTCGACGTCAGATTTTATTATTATATTTTTCCCGCACTCTAGTTCTTCTTTCAATATTTCCAGGCTTTTTGAAGTACAATCATTGCTTTTATCCGTATATATGCAATTCCCATTTTTGTTAAAGTAGGAATGAATTTCCATTAATAAAGCTTGATGAACGCTTGTATCAACCATTTTATCAAAGCCGTCTAACTTAGCCTCCGTTTCAATAAAAAGAGAGTTGGTCAATAATGACTTTTCAGAGTTTTTAGAGACTGCTATAGATAAAGATTGAGGTTGCTGTATATCTTCGATCACATTTTTTATATTTGTAGAGTAAGTTGAATAAGAAATTTCTGTCGAAACTTTATTTTCACTCAAATCTACCAGTGAATTCTTATGTACACTTAATGGCATAATTGGTTCGTGCAAACCAGTAGGTGTATCAATAGGCGTTAAATGAGGTTTTTTACATTCTACGAGAGATTTCAAATTATCGTTGATTGCAACTTTAGGAGAAGGAGATACTAATACTTTCAATAAATTTTCTTTGATGTTAAATTTGTTTTTAAATGAGCTTATTCCTAGAGGTGAATTTTTTATCTTTTCAAGAATTTCATTATTGTTAATTTGCATCTGATCATTAATATGAGACATGATTGGTATATTATTCTTATCACTATAACTTCTACAAAAGTCATCGTTTATAGAATTACTACAAGAAGGCTTGAGAGAATCTTCTTGACTTATAATCTTTTGATTGATAAATTTGTTCTTAGCAGCGCATTCCAATTGTTTATCTATCTCTAATGATAATTCATCCTCAGTTTCTGTTAAGTCTGATAAAATCTGCTTTTTTTTATGCAAATACGCAATAATTTCATTAAAACTAGTTTAAATTTTTTTATTTTTATCTATTTATTTATTAAATATTAATCGGATAGGTTAATAAAAAATAAACTTTCCTAGTATATATTAGAGATCTGTAAAGTTAGGCCCGGCCCGAGTCCGGCCCCCGAACGGGCCGGGCTTGAGCCTAATTCTATTTAAAATAATTTGGTTCGGGCCGGGCCTAATATTTGAAAAAAAATTCAGGCCGGGTCGGACCTTGGAAATTTTTTTAAATATATCTATTATCAATTTTTTATTGAATTTTTTATGTAAAATAAAAATATTTGATTTTATTTATTGAAACTAAACGACATATAACATATGTCTTTTATTTTGAGTAATTATAAAAATTAATTTCTCTATTTAAATAAATTCGGGCCAATTTTTTTAAAAAAAAAATCAGGTAATACTTTTTTAAAAAAATTTCGGGCCGGGCCGGGCTTGAAAAATTAGGCCCGATGCAGATCACTAGTATATATATAGTTATTTCTTATTTAAAAAAAAGTTTATAACGATAAAATTAACTTGATAATTTTGAATCCGTTCCACAACTTTAGGATATTGACAATCAATATTGTTGTTATTATTGAAATTCAGCATGCCATAGGCAAAATGGTCTCTGTTATTATCGTAAACCGAAAAACGATAGTTAGGAGGTACTGGAGCATTATATGTTGGAGGTGGAGGTATTTCGCATAATACAGGTGGTACATTCTGGTAATGTTCGATTTGACTTGAATAGGCATAGTAGTCATTAAAATTCTCATTTGCTAATGTAGTGTTTAAACTATCGGTAGGAGCAAACGTTACGTTTTTGTGAGTTTCGTTAGAGGTTATCTTACTCTTCAAATTTCTTACGTCCTGACACCTCTCATTTTCGCTTTTATTGAATGATTGGTTCGGATTATTGGAGTTTCTTACGATGCTGATGTTGCTCTCATTATTTAATTTTAAACAAGGTTGAGATATGATATGTGGAGCTTGAGAAAGATTTAGATCTTTATGGTAATAGCTATTAATTCCTAAGGAAGATTGTGGTGGATTACTTAAAGGAATCGGATTAACATTTTGCTCCACATTATTAATATAATGTGGAGGCATATACATGGCTGGGGATATGACTTTAAATCTCTTTTTATATCTGTCCGGCATCTTGGAATAGGATGTAGCAGGATTAAGGAGGATATTTTTTTGATTCTGTTTTTCAAAAAGAAAAAAATTGTGAAATTTTTGTATTTCATATTTTGAATAACATAACATTATCGCCCAAATGAAGAATTATAATCCTTTATAGATAATACTATTTATTGCTCATGCTTAGATATAATTGATTTATATTGTAAAGATTAATAGTATATTCATAAAATAGAAATTTTTGCAGTAACACGTTTAAAATTTGAAACGGAACGAAGCCTTCTGGGCCAATGGGTATAAGGATATGGAACAGAACGTTCCAGAAACGAAACTTGAGAAGGAAAGCAACAGTTAAGGGAATGTTCCGAAAAATAATCTCACAAATTTAGCCCATATTTAATTAAGTATAATGGCTCATTCATAAATATTCGTCCTTCATATGCTTAATTCCAGTTTGCATCCCATAACAATATTATTACACATTATTTACTATTATTGTGATTTTATGTATTAAGATTATAAAACAAATTATTTCAAACATATTTGAAAAAATTTAACTTGTTTTTTATAAAAGTTTTAAAGTAATGGATAATATTGTTACCAAGTTAGTGTTGAGATGCGTTTTTAAACACTCAAATTAAATTAACACCCCCCCCCCCCCCGCACAGATTAAATAATTTTATAGAAAATGTCTTAATTACTGCCAGTGGAGATAAAACTGAGATATTTTTTAGAAACGTATTTCTAGAAGTTTTGAAACATAGAACTTAACATATTTTTAGCCGGAGCGGGAAGGTAAAAATGTCTTTGTTCCATGTTCCTAGTTTTAAGTAATTGTAATGTTATCACCTTTCTACTTTATTTATTAAATTAAATTTTATAAAATATTAAACTACATTAAAAAAACAAAGAATAAATTACAACAATTTGAAGGATATTTTTTATTTATAAAAGGGTCCTTACTTTATAAGCCTGAAATGTCTGGCAAAAATTTCTTCCCAAACTTAAAATATTATGGTTGTTGCATGGAGGCTGGTCGGAATAACATGAAGAAGCATCCACTAAATTTGAATGTGAGAAATTTCTAAAGTCCCTTACAAATTGTCCTTTGATGAGTCTACAAGAACCCTTATCAAAAGTATGATTTTCAGCATGCCTTGCTAAATCATTCGATAAAGCAGATAAGTGTAATAAATCATTTTCTGAAGAAGAACCGGTCATAATTTGGGCCAAATGAGGCTTAAACTTTTTAGTTAGCCTGGAATTTATAGTGCCACCACCTTTAATTCTATTGTTCATGGCTGAAGATGAATTCGATTGAAGTGATCCATATGTGGCATCTTTTATTTGAGTAATAGATATTATAAATAATAAGTTTATATTTTAAACAAATGTATCATTAATATAACGCCGAAGCAATTATTTTATAAAATAAAATTAAATATTAGATAATAGATGCATTTAAACAAATTAAGGAAATTTTTTTTAAAAAATTAATATTTTGTACTTAAATTTTTGGATCCTTCTTCAATGTCAAAAATCGTATTCAGTCTCTCTGGAATGGATAGGTAGCTTTCACCCCGAAAATATTTATTTTTCTCGAAGCGTTTTTGTACTATAAATTAATAAATATTTAAGTTGAGAAAAATATATGATTAATAAATGCCAAGTTCTTAAACTGGGAGAATATTTTAAACCCTTTATATGATAGCTTAGTGTAAAATTATTTTAGATACAGTATAAATGATCTCTATAATCAAAAATATTCAATACTTTATTTTTTACAATAGATAAAATTTTAAATATATTATTTATAGAGGCAATATAAAAAAGAGATCCGTAGGACCATACCAAATTCCTATCTTAACTGTGGAATTAATTTAAACTCCAGGCCCAAAAAATTAAAAATACTAGACCCGAGCCTAGCTGAATTTACTCGTTTCGTTTTCTAAAAATGCCTTCGATTCTTAAATTTTTGACTTCCCTTTGAATCTATCTATGTACAAAGCACAACCAAAATTATCAAAAATTAACAATTTGAACCGAAAAATATAAAATGGGGGGGGGGGGAAATATTCAAGCCTTGGGCGGGTTGTGAGAATGAATATGTCTGGGGTCTCTGATAAAAAGTATACGTATATTGTTTTTAAATCATGTTGCATACCATTATTCAATCAATGCAAAAAAAAATATAGACTGAAGATTAGCATATATCTCTTAAGTATACTATAAAAACTAACTTCTTCGTCCACTCAAAGAACTAAATCCATTGGGTATAGTCTTCTTTCCAATAAAATCCATGTTGTTGGTGAAGAATGAAGAAGCTTTACCTCGGGTGGGCAAGCTTTTGATATTATATTCTCCCCTTCCACCGTTGGACAAATTCAGGGCACTCGAAAACCGATTATTGATGAGTTTTAATTCCATTTTTGAATGGCACATGACTATGGGACCCTTCAGAGGTATGAAACCTACTCTTTTGGTTAAAACGGTCATAGTTAGTTTTACTCCTGTTTTGGATATGAGAGTAGACACTTGGGCGTGACTCAAAAACTCTATTCGTACATCGTTCACCTTATACGAGTAAAAAAATTACATTTTCATTATCATAAAGTAGAATAATATTTATAATAATGTTATTAAATTGCCAGGTCGATAAAACGGTCTTACTCATTTAGAGGGTCAATCCTTCAATTAAGTTGGAACGTTTTATTGGATCCGGTTACTTAGGAACCCTAGAGCCATCATTAAACATCCTTCCATTACTTATTTGGAGATAAAAAAGATGTGTACACGTGAAGAAAGACTATACGTTATGTATACTCTCATATTTTTTTAATACAAGTAATGATCTAGTTAGATAAGATTTTTTTATAATAATGAATTACATGTACATTATATTATTAATTCATTACATCAAGTACATGATCCCCTGGCTTTAATCCGGCTTGGGATGCTGGGCTGTACTCGTCAACCGATAAAATAACATGCTGCCAATTTTCAAATCGAGTGTTTGAACCTAATATATAAAAGAATTTTAAGTAATTCTTAATGTTTATGATGCCATTATTCATTTTTTATAAGGGATTTCATGCCAAAGATTGTTTGAACTTTAGAGATTTATACTGAAATCCATACCGTGAGAATTCTGATAGGAGATTTTTAAATTAGAAAAAATCCTAAGAAATGTATGAATAAAATCATATTTTTCATATGATTTAAAATTGAAGGATATCAAATTATTAGAAAAGGATTCTGGAGAAGCATTCCAAGAAAAACTTAACTACACATAATATATCATATATTTAGGCCAATTATTATTTTTATTTATTTTGGCTGATTAAGTTTTTTATCACTGAAAAAAATACTAAATGCACTATATCTGTAGGGAGGAACAATCCCTTATTTATGGTGTTTTTTGACTGAATTCAGATAAATCTTATCAAATTAAGTAATATCCCAA
Source organism: Gordionus sp. m RMFG-2023 (assembly GCF_954871325.1). Taxonomy (NCBI): domain Eukaryota; kingdom Metazoa; phylum Nematomorpha; class Gordioida; order Chordodea; family Parachordodidae; genus Gordionus; species Gordionus sp. m RMFG-2023. Next base: position 10,349,151 of record NC_088777.1, read on the forward strand.
AATGTTTTATAAAATAATTATTACTTAAAATTTGTAAAAAATATTATAATTTTATTTAAAAAAAATATATATGGTAAAATATAAATGCACTCTAAAATGAGAATTTTAGTTATACATCTTTACATATATATATTTAATAGCACTAGTTAAGTAAAAAATATATATAATTTAAGAACTTTTTGGTCCGAAAGTGTTGATGCAGACATTATTTTGGGGAGGCAATTTAGGGCCACTTAGTACAAACCCATATCCAGTTTCACCTTTATGCAATATTACGAAACGATTTACCAATTCGTCCATCGTAGCGACGTCTTGAGAAGATAATGATTTATCTTGATAAATTTTTTTTAATAATATAATTTCATGCCATAGTCATTATTTTAAAATTTTCTCTTATAAAGAAACTAGCGAATCATTAAAAATGAGCAGGTCCTTCAAAAGATAATCTAGATACATTATTAATATAAACTTGTATCTTGTATAAAGAAATAAGTCTCTTAATAATATCATAAAAAATATGAGATACTTGTATCTTTTTCTGAATAAGAGTATCTTAGATGTAAGATAAAAATTATCTATTGCTTAGGCGCATTAAGCTGTTGACGAAGAGGTCAAGATAATTGCGCTATTCACAAAAAAATGGATATCATCTTTTTCCCACCGAAATTCAAAGGAATTATGTGTGACTCAAATAGAAAGTGGAAAATATATAAACCAACAAACAGGACGTCCAAAAATTTCAATTCATCTAGAATTTTTTTTTAAATTATCGAAAACACAAACTCATGATATTTCAATTAGAGATCTGCAAAAGTAGGCCCGGTCTGTACCCGGCCCGAACGGGCTTCAAGCTGGGCCGGGTCCAATTTTTTTTAAGAATTCGGGCCGGGTCAGGCCTTAGAAATTTTTTAAAATATATCTATATTTATCAATTTTATGTTGAATTATTTATGTAAAATAAAAATATGTGATTTTATTTATAGAAAGAAGATACCATATAACATATATCGTTTATTTTGAGTAATTATAAAAAATAATTTCTATATTTAAATAAATTCGGGCCGGGCAGGCAAAATTTTATAAAAAAAATTTCGGGCCCGGGCCTTGCAAAACTTTATAAAAAATTTCGGGCCGGGCCGGTCTTGAAAAATTAGGCCCGATGCAGATCACTAATTTCAACAACTATAATAAAATATTCTTACGATAATTTATATAAAAATCAAGAGATATTTTTTTAAACTAATATAAACATTCATGGTAAAGAAATTCAAAACCATCTCACCTTTTTAATTATCTAATTTAATTGTTTGTCTTTTTTCAAAAAAAATATATGTGCTATATATTTTTTCAAATGTTTTATAATCCCCCCCCCCCCCTGTTTTTTATATGTACAACATAGTTTTTAATTGGTTTTTAATATAAAAAAATTTACTTAACAAACCCAAATCATATATATTTTTATACCCAATATAGAAACAACAAATTTAAAGTAAGAAACTAAGAAGAAAAATGTTAAAAGTGAATATTGATCTTAAAAAATATCTGTATCTTAATGATTCTTTTGAAAATAGAGAATCTTAGATTTTTATTATAAATATCAAAATATACAAAATAAAAAGATGTAAAAAGTTTTTGTATCTAAGATACTAGTATTCGTTGCATTGTACACGCCTAACTCTACCAATCATTTATTAGTGTACTCATCACATATCTTTTTCTCTCTCTTATATTTCATTCATTCTTATTATATTCTAACTTCATTTGGTTACAAAACCTCCTAATCTATTTTGATCTATCATCTTAACATATATTTATCGCAATTATTGGTTTCAACTAAATATTCCTTTTATTTTATTTTCTCAAAAATAACTTTTCTATTTTACCATATCTTGCTTCTATCACTCAATTCTTCTTCCTGCGTGTTTTTTTCTCTTTCATACCATATTTAGTATACTTATTCTCAAAATTAATTCAATATTCATAATTAATAATTTAATATTAGTTTTTATTATTTTGAAGTGAAAAAAATCAATTTACCTTTTAGTTTTATAATAAATAATATGAAACATATTCAAACTTATATGAAAATTAGCAAACTTGATAATGTATTCGCATGGCATCGGGCCAATATATCTGGCGGAGGCGGAGGGTGATAAGGATTAACGTTGGTATTATTGTTCAAATGTGCATCATTATTGCTAAAATTTCTATCAAATTCACCTATGTACTGATCATTTTCATTTAAGCAAGGGTTATCTAAATCATCTTTATGGTTAAGAGAAGTACTATTCATTAAACCAACGAGTGTATTTTCCATAATGTCAATCTCCAAATTTTTTAAAGGATTGTCGACCCTAAGGGATGTATTAGGTTTAATGCTATCTTGAAGAATTTCAATCTTGTAATCATGATCCTGGACAGGACTAGGACTTTGGCATGGCAAAAACATTGAAGGGGAATTATGATCCGAAGAGGGTCCATTTATTTCTTCGCTATTTAAGCTGGAACCTTTGCCTATTATGTTTTTTAATTAATATACTCTACAATATAACGCGGGTTTAGATTGTCAACTTAAATCATCCTTGACTAATAATTTTGATATGTTTGTTTAAGGAATGCTATCTATCTACTAAATTTTGCCTATTTTCTTATAAATATTTTATATTTTCAGAATTGATAATTTTTTGAATTGTATATCAATGACTATGTATAACCTGAGGTGATAGACGAAGAATTTTTATCTTCGTTATTTAATAGGCCATGATTTAGAGGTGTGTTATTGACATAAGTATTACTTTCGCTATCATTGTAATTGCTGATGGAACCCCCACCATTGTATTTATGATCTACTTCTTTCTCAATATTTAAGTCTTGTTGGAAAAATATTGTTTCCTCTGATGTCGGATTATTGTGGGGCGTATTTGATAGTCCTAACATCGTTTCTTCGCTATTATTTTGAGACGAAGGGCCATCTCTAATACTTGAAAGAGGGTAAGTAAAATGATTCGATCCCATTATATTTTTCTCATTTGTGTTCTGATAAGTGTTAATGTAGGTCTGATTTTCGTGATGTCCTTTTACATAACCACCATTCATGCTTTCTTGGTAATGTGTGCTATTGTTTATATTTAGCCAATTATTATTATAATTGTCTGTCTGATCGTTTTTAGGATGAATATTAGGCGTAGGGTAGATATAACACTCAGAATTATTCGTATTTGGGTATTTGACTGTACCATAAATTTTATTCATTGGCATAGTTCGGTAAACGTCTAATATAAATGTTTTATCAAAGTATGTTTAGTAAAGTGAATATAAAATTTATATATAAAAAATTTATTACCAAAATAAATAGAATTATGCTTATTAGCTTTCTTAAGACCACTAATTGAAGTGCATAAAAAATGGAAGAACTTATATTGTTAAGAAGTGATTACCAAATTGTAAATATATTTTTGAAGAAAAATATTTGTAAACTTACCATTATTATTTATCGAAGGGGAAGAAATATGAGAGGAAAGATTAGTTTTTTCCTTAATCATTGTTAGATAAGATGCAAGACTGTGATTACTAGCTATAACCGCTACATCAGCAGGGTTTTGATTGGCTAAGTTAAGAGAGTTTAATTTGGCACCATACCTTAGAAGCAAATTCGCGCATTCAACCTATTGCAGATATATAGATATAAAATAAGATGCTATTTTTTTAAACTTTATATCAGTTGTTAATGTTAATGAAATAATATAATGGTTAAAATTACAAACTATAATTAAAAAATTATATTATCTAAAATTGAATCAATTACTTGATTATGAATACCGCAAATGTGCAAAGGTGTGTTGCCAGATGCATTTCTGGCATTGGCATCAACGTTCCTACTCAATAATATTTCCAATATTTTATAATGTCCTAATCGGCAAACCTATTTTTTTTAAATAAGTACTTGATAACGTAAAATATATAGATTAATAATAATTATAAACTAGATATTACACTTATTTTTAACATTTTAACCAGTTATGTTTCTAATCTAAAAATTTAACTATACATCAAACTAAATAATCTTTCTAAGTTTTATAATAAGAATTATAACTAAAGAAGTTTAGGATCAAAGATCAAAACGTTTTCCCCAAAAAATGAAATTCCTTATTTTTTAAAAATTTATTTTATGACCTGATGGATTTCTTGCCATTCTTGATTGTCGCAAATTCCTAGCGGTGAATTTCCATCGTATATTAAGAGTCTAGTACATAAAGGATCTCCTCCTTGAATCATATTGGAGTTGAATTGAGAATTAACCACGAAATAATAAAAAGGAGTCAGATTATTGCTATCCCGAACGCAAGTGGAAGCTCCTAACTCCAATAGTTTCTGATTGTATAGTAGCAGATAGATAAATATTATGGGTATTATAGAATTTTAAAATCAGCATATAGTATATATATTATATTGATATTTATTTATTACAATAAAAACAACGCAATTATATATAAAAAATATTTTAAATTTAATTTAAAAGATTTTTGATGAAAAGGAATTTAAGTTTTTTCATAACCTATTAGAGTGATTAATGAATTACTTATTAATTTTTATCTTATAAATCTAAAAAATATTTTAAAAGAAAATTTGAAGAATACCTGTTAAAATATTAAGTAAGGCGTAACCCTTTCCTATTGAAGTAAGTAGCGGTTGAACTATTTTAAAAAATGGTTATTCTCTCTCGCTACTCACTTACCTACCCTACCCTGATTAGATAAATATAATCTCAAGCATGTTCATATTTAAAAATCTCGGAAATTAATAAAACTTCATCGATTTAATTGCAGATTGTGTAGAAAAATACAATAGTTGAACAAATTACATCACATTAGGATTTGTTACTGTTATATTTGAATCATTACGAACTATTTTGTAATTTATTCATATTTTTTTGTAGATATATAATTGGTTCCATCTTTTTGGGATGTTTATAATTATTTTTATATTATTTGATGATGTTTTATGTTGTTAATAAAATTTTTATGTGTGGGGAATTTAAATTTTTAAGATCTTATAAGTACATTCTAAATCTATCTCAATTAGTATAAATGTTAGGATATGGTATATTAATTTTTAATAGATATTTTTTTTTACATTAGAATAAAATTAAATGATTTATAACCTTTATTGATATAGCCTTGCCCAAGCCTGCAGCTACATGTAATGCTGTTAGACCGCCATCCAATTTGTTCCTGAAATCGATATGAGAACCACCCTTGACTAATGTTTCCAATAAATCGGATGGATCTAAAATCTTGGTGGCAATTGACAACGGTGTTTCTTATTTATTAAAAATTTTTTTTTACAGAAATATTGTTTTTAAAAAAATTAATCTATTAAAAAAAGATAAATTAAGTTTAAAAAGTGAGAAAAAAAAAATTAATTTTTACAATTCGAATTGCTCTGTCTTCCGTGAAAGCTAATTAAGTTAAAATCCCAAATGTTTAATAATTTCTCTATTTTTAAAAAATTAATAATAAATATAATTGTATTTTATTATTTTTTTGTTTAACTTTACTATTTAACCGATTCTAAAAATATAAAACAAATTTATAAATCCTTAATTAGTTAAAGATTTAGATAATGTAAGTAAGTTAGATTATATATATTTTATAATATATTTAAAAACTGCATAAAATATGGCTCATTTCATTTCCCTTAAAAAAAATTACAATTTAAAATAGTTAAGGAAATACGAAGAAGCGAAATATAAAATTCGTTGAATGGAACTAAAAAAAATATATGAAAATTCTGTTCTGCTTTTCATTTCATAATATATAAAATTGAATAAAATCTACTATCAGTCGGTATCACTATAAATATAGTATTGATATCATTTTAATGTGTTGCAAGTTTAAAAGGTTATAATGTATGTATAATAAAAGCTGACAAAAGTTTTCTTTTAAATTTATTTATATATTATTTATTTTTTTTAAAAAAATAATTCAAATCTAGGACATTTGATGCAAATTTTTATAATTTGGTTTTTAAATTGAATTTTCATTAACAATATTTTTTTTTATACTTTATAATCTGAATAAGGTTGGGCAAAAAGTTACAAATCGAAGAGCTTCTGTAACAACTTATTAAATGGCTCGATATGAGGATTTTAAAACGCTCAACTCAATATTTTATTTGATATCGCTCAAGCCTGAAGATTTTGGTCATAGATGGCACAAAAGTTTGTACATCTATTCGTGAAATCTAGAAGTTTCGGTATATTTTTTTGGCTAAAATATTGAGTTAGGTTTTTTTTAATGGGCTCAAATCAGTCGTTTAATAACACTTATTTAACACAATGCATGTTTTCTTTACCTTTTTAAACATTTTTTTTGAAATAAAATGAATTAAAAATTTTAAAAAATGTAATGTTTTAGTATTTGTTAACGGAAAACAAGAAATTTAATAGAAAGGAATAGGACTTTTTCATTTGTAAACCTCTTAGTTATGATTTGTTGTATTTCCTTTTCTATTTTCTTAAATCGTGGTAGCAATTGGAAAAGTTATTGCCTCAATAAATGAAGACTACCGTAATATTGTCGAAGAGGATAAATTTAATGCTATAGATTGTAATATTATAGATTCCTTAAAGTTTTATTTAAAAAACATTATTACTTTCACTTTTATTATAATATTACACATTACATTAGCTTATAAAATTCAACCAGTAAAAATAATTTTTTAAAATATAATTCCCACAGTTGGAGTCTACAAAGAGATATCTAATAACATCGAAATTGAAGTAATTCTATGTCTATTTGAAATCAATATATATCATAAATATACAATAATCAAATAAGATATTCATTAAAATACAAATTTTACATCCTCCGCCCGTAGAGCCCTTATTTGCGTAAATTAATTGAAAGATGAAACAGGAGACAAAAATGTTATTTTATTTGAAAAATTTAGTCTGTTGGCTGGCCAGTGCAGAATTTCGATATATAATAAATCATTTGTTATCAATCACAAATAATGTAACAATTTATTTATGAGATGATTAATTAAAAATACACAGATACTAACAGGGTTGATTTATAAAGTGATTTTGGTAGAAATCGATAACAGGAGAGATATAAAAGCCTTAATTGACATTGAAAAAAAAATAATTAGGAATATAGCTATTAAAAATGTGATGGCCATAAAATTCATACCATAAAATTATAACGAGCCTGATTTTTCGAAAGATTTTTATAAGCAAATTTTTTTTTAAATTATAAGGAGTGGGCCTGGGAAAAAAATTTTCGGGTCAGAGTGGGCTGGGCAAATTGTGCAAAAATTTTTACAGAACCGGAGCAAACAGGATTTCGCATCCTCTAATATGCGCCATATATTATAAGTATCCACATTTTCCTATTTTTCTTTTATTATAAAATTATAATAAGGCCCCCTTATGCTTTATGTTGAATACAAACTACATAAATTGTTTATGGGAGACCCAGGTACATCGAAATTAATTTTGTAAAAAATTCAATAAAACTTATAAACTTTAACTAAAATAATAGACTAACTCATCTGCCTAATCTTCGTAATATAATAAAGTTTTTTTTTCTTCATTTTTAAGTTCTTTTTAATGTTTTTCTTTATAAAATATAGATATTTTTTTATATATATTATTGATATATGAGTGGTGTTTTTTAAATTTTCGTAACCTAGAAAAAAGGGAGAGTGGGGGCATGTATTAAAATGCCAGGGGTCTAGTTTGGGAAAATTTAAAATGAATAATTTTAATTTAACATAAAAATAAATGATTTCAACTAAAAATTAATTATTTCAGTAACAAATAATATAAGATCCTTCTCGGGAACCCATCTAAAAAAATAGCAGACCCTTATGTTTTGTTTTGTTTATAAAATAAAATCCTTATAGATTGTATATAGATAAACTTAAGAATATCTGGATTCATATATTTAAAATAAATAAATACAAGACAGCTCTTACAAAGAAATAAGCATAAAATTTATTTTCATAGCATTAATAAAAATATTAGCTTGAAATAATTTTAAGTCCTAAATTGTTGACAGGCCCGGGCTTTCGGAGGAGTCTGCCTCGCAGATCTGTATAAATTTTCTGCCAAAATCAGATAGGTTATTTTATTTCTAATTTTTACGGGAAAGTTATAACTTTGGAATATTTATTATATAAAGAATATAAATTTTTTAAATAGTTTCATATTTTAATATAAAATGTGTTTCCATAAAATATTTACGATAGGTAGACACTTCAAGAAAATGTCAAGCTAATGAGGAATAAATAAATTTAAAAAAAAAATAAAATATATTTGTTTAACCTTAAGGGGGCGAACTGGGGAAATTTACTTTTTTTTTCTCAAACATCGTACAATAATATTTTCTTATTAAATATTAGCCTATCGTATTATATTTAAATCAAGAATTGTTCTTGTCGTGGCAATAAAAAAAAGTTTTTTTTATAGGAAAAAGTATAATAATATTTTATATTTTACTGTATCCCTTCCCTGCCTTCCTCCTACCCTATAAATAATATATTATATAACTATATCGATTGTTGTTGAGAATGATTATATTTTTGTGTTTGTTTGTTTTTTAAAATAAATTCAATTTACATATAGAATCAAAACTTAAAAAAATATATTTATTAATGACAATTTAATTAAAACGAAATAAACAATAGACTGGTATACCTACAAAAGTACAAATCACAATCAGATATATTCATATTCGTAAGAATAATAAAAATATTATTCATAAGTCAAACGGGATTTGTTTTTATATTTTTTTCATTGAATTTTTGATGCCGTCATCGAAAAAAATTGTTGTTTTCTAGGAGCGTCTGTGGCCTAACGGTGAATGAGCTATTTCACCAATCACATAGAACTGGGTTCAAAGCAAGGCAAGACCTAATTTTTTCTGAAGCTAATTAGGTGGTTCTGTGCTAAGCGGTATGATATACAGAATATCGGAAGTAACCGTGTAATTCCGCCTTATTATTTTAAAAATAAATATTATTGCATCTCAAAATATTTTGAGCAAACATTTGGTCGTTGTTTATAATATTATTAAAAAATTGGTTATTGTTTATGATTTGACAAAATTTATCACAGGAAAATTTAAATTTGCCAAAATATAAAAAAAGAAGAAGTCAGAGACATATTAAATATTTATTTTCACCGATATCAAAGCCCAATAAATTTTTGTCCAAATCCAGCACGAATGAAGATGTTCAAATCGAGGTCGAAATTTGGCTAAACTAAAACAAATGCGATTTTTTAAATTGTAATTTTTACAAATAAAACAATTACATTTTTATGGACTTGTAGTAAAAAAAAAATTCGAACAATAAAATGGTTTAGACTGGCATGAATCTCCATTTACGCCTAATTTTTATATTATACCCTTTTAATAAATTGGCTGTCTTATATATAAATTTGGCTTGGTTTAAGGCATTATGACTAAAATTTTTTAAAGTATTTAAATTATATCTAAAAAAAATTTTTCAAACCCACTGGTATATTCAAAAAAAAATTAAAATTTGGCCCGGTCGCCCCTGAAATTTTTTAAAAAAAAAATACCTAAGGCTGGGCCATATATTTTAAAAACAAATATTTTATACGTCATTATTAGCAATAAAAATTGAAAAAATATATAATATATTTTTAAAAAATCCGGGTCTGGCCTGAAAATATAAAGCCCGGCTGGACCGAAAATTTTTTTTAAAAAAAATCCAGGCCGGCTGTGCAAATTGCCTCTGCAAGTCTGATATTATCAGAATATAAATGCAAAATGCAAATTTTATAAGAGCATCGTTTAAATTGAATATTACCTTTATATTGTAAGAGGTATATGGGATAGGGTATAAGGTTTCATTCATTGTTTAAAACAAAAAAAAAGGAAAAATTTAATAATTCAAAAATAATAATAATTAGTGATTTTATTATATATAAGTCGCAAAAAGAATATTTGCGTGTTTGGGTGTAATTATATATCACAAAAAAAGGTACAAAAAAATGCTTTATTATGGTAAATTATATGTTATAATTTTTTATATTTTGCGTTTTTTTATTTATAAATACTTTTTATTACCTGTTATAGTTTACTAAGTATTATAATATATTTAACGTTTATATTTTAAATAATATCATATATAATTTATAAAGTTGTGTGTTTTTTAAAATATTCTATCAATAAAACTTTCACCGTAATTAAGGAAAAAGATAGAATTATACTTATTTGCGTAAATTTTGACACCTTAAATTTTTTTTAGTATATAATATAATGTAAATCTTAAATTGACAAAAAATAATATGTATAATATTATTTTATTCTCAAAGAATAAAAAAAACAATTAAGATTAATGTATCATTATGAGAGTTCGTCGTCTTGAAAATGTGTATTAAATTATCAATATCAAATTTTTAATAAAAATATGAAAAAATTTAGAAAACAATTTATCTAATTATATCCCTTAACCGCATATTTATTTCTATTTCTATTTGACTTTATTATAAATATAAAAAAGAATTTGCTTGAAATGGGTAGGAGATGGTTATTAGCTTAAATATGACTAAATAACAGCTGTTAATATCGTAATCTTAGAATAATCCACTAAACCCTTTTAATTCGTCGGGCATATTGCTATTATTAACAATAGATGCTAGAGAAAGGCATGGCCTGTGAGATCCGATAGAACTCGTAAAAATTTCCTATATATTCCATAAGGTCTAACTTGGATTTTAACATTTTTATTCCTACCGGTGTAGTGTTGCGCTAGTAATAAGAAGTAATCTAGTGACTGTATTTTTAAAAGTTTTGATCATTTAGGCATATTTTTTTTTTCAAAAAAGCATATGAATGTAACAATGCTAAATGGATAATTACGATATTTTAATAATCATTTTTTAGGTACAAATCAATGTTGGAAAATATTAATAAAAATTATCAGCTGACAAGTGTTACCTATCCAGGTGACGTGCAAATTAATTATAAGTTGACATAAGTATAATGCTTAATTAAAGCTCCAGCTAATGATAATGCACGTCGTTGGATAGAATATATACATTTATTAAACAATGACCAGATTTGATTAATCTATGTTTTAATTATAAATTAGCAAAAAAAAAATCCAGATCGTTAAGGTAAATGATATATTTTTGGGTCGGGCTAACTTGAAAAAATAAATTGGATAATAAATTTTGCCAAAATTAATCTAATAAACTTCATCGAAATCAACTAATTTCTAAAATTCTTATAATTTTACAGGCCCAGCCCTGATTTTTTAAAAATTTTATTATGTTAAATAATTTTGTGTATACTATAAATTTTTACAAAGGGAAATTGAAATTGCAGTAAATCAATCCATCATTATATAATAAAAAAATTTATTTTTCAAAAATCGTTCCGGCCGTACCTTGGTTCATCTTAATTCTAAACAGTAGGTGTTTAACCGTCTATATAGCTCCCTCATAATGGCTTAAAAAAAAAATACTATTTAGATTCAAGTAGGTAAAGTGCCTTTGCGATTCTTTCCAATCCATCATCATATTTATTTATTGTGCACACTTAAAACAAATCAAAATTATCCTAGTTCAATGGGCTAAACAGAAAATAGTTTCAAAAATAAGATAACTCTAACGCCGCCTCCAAGGTTTATACTTTTTCCTCAGGGATTTTTATACTATTTTACGACCCACTCCGGACAATTTTGGGCCTGCAGATCTATGATAAGTGAGGTATGTGACTTTTTTAAAATTATATTTATATTTTCCCATATTAGGCATTTTATTTCGAGTCTCCGGCAGAATTATTAGGGAAATACAATTTTCTTGGTTGCGGATTTCCGATATTTGTGCGTTTAAATATAGATAAACGCAAATCACGATATTTAACCGACTATATACTTATCTTATTTAAAAAATTTTCGAGTATAAATATTTAATGAGTTATATACAAGAAAATATACAGTATAATATTATTTATAATCTTATTCGAGGAAATATCATATATCATTATCGTTCTAAAAATTATATAGATAAACTATATTTATTAAAAACATATTTAAATTATTTTTAAGCCCGTTCTAACCTAAACGAGTAAAATGTATAATATTATTCATAGCAAATTTATTACAATAATCTAATGAATTCAAAATTGAAATTTATAATAAAAAAAATTTAAAATATCTTAGACGAGAAACCTGTAACAGGAAAGCTAACTTAAATAAATTTCTCAAATTAATTTAGTTCCCAAGTTTGTAAGGAAGTCTTAGACCAAATACTAGTTTTGTTTAAAAGAATTTTTAAGATCTATTGGTCCTAAATTATAATTATTGAATCTCATTTCACTGCTTTATATTGATTTAACAATTCACAAAAATAAGATTGATTATCCTTCCATTCCTTATCACCTAATTACAAAAAAAAATTAACATAAAATTGTATCTTATCTCTCATAAAAAGAAAACGGTGTACGTTTTAAAAATGTATAATGATTTTAACCCTTATTGATAAATGATAACTTTATAAGTTTTTTTTACCATGTTTTATTTTAATAATATATTCAATTCGATGCGTTATATATTTGAAAGAAAAAAAAAAAATTATATATAGGACAAATTGATATGAGATAAGAGTCAGAGAAATATAATTTTGCATAAATTTTATAATAATAAATGTAAAAATATAGATTAGATATATTATATCTTTTAAAAATATACAAATTAATCCAAATTATTCAATATACACTTTTATAACAAAATTAGAGATATAGTTTATAAATGTTATTACATTATTTAAAAATTTTTTTTCCTAAATTTACCTCCAGTAATGGAATCGTGAAAATTAGGATCTAATCCTTTATCGCACATTCGCTTGACTTTAGCTAAGGTTCCTTTTTTGACGTAACTCATAAATCTCTTTTGTTTTGGCATCGAATTGATTTCCTTCAGTAATTTTACGTTGGTTTTAGGATCCCTGTACACTCTCCTTTTATACCTTAACTAAAAAAAAAATATATATATATATATAATTAATCATATTTATATATTGAAATTTTTGATTATTTTAGATTTTAAAGATATTTGATTTATTTCGGGATATAAAAATAATGTTATATAAGCCGCATTTTTTATTCTAAACTTTTATGTTTTTAAATGCGATTTCTTAAACACATTTTTGTGAAATTTTAAGAAAACCAAAATAATAAGATATAATTGTGAAACCGCCAAAAGGTGAACCATCCCTCTATGGTTATCACCTCCTTATCTTGGTCCCTATTTAGATTAGTCCCTTTCTGACAAAATCCTACTAAAAATTCTCTGAATAAAATATTGACTACCTATTTATGTTGATCCAAAAACAACCTTATAATAGTCACCTTATGAAGGTTTCACATATATTTCAATTAAATACCTTTTTGTAAATCGTTAAAGTTCGATGCAATAAAATCACGAATAAAATAATTTAAAGTTTAAATATATTTTAAAATCAAAAATAAAATAAAATATATTTTACAACTCTTTATATATGTGTAATTTTAAAAGTTAATATTCATTTTTAAAAATCGAATAAATGTATTTAAAAAAAAAATAGTAATTAACTTCTAAATATGGAGTGGAATCAGAGAAATTACATTTGGAGACAAGAATTTGCTCATTAAGAAAACCTCCGATATAGCCATTTCCGGGGGGTAAATATAACCCGTAATTTAGTTCGTCTTCTAAAGGCTTTAAAATATAAAATAAATATATAACTTTTTTTTAAACTTCACATTTTAAACAATTTTGAAATATATATAACTGTTAGGTCTTTTTATAAGAAATCAATGTCTATGTATTTTCTTTTCTTTTTGAATTGACATGGTTTTAAGAAACATTAATTTAACGGTAATTATTAAATACAGCATACACAGACTTTTTAATTTTGGGATGCCCAATTATCATATGTAAAAAAAAGACTAATATAATTAATATTTATTTCAAAAATTTGTGTCTCATGTGTAAGATTCAAAGTTTTAACTCAGGATTAAATGATTTTTGGAAAAAGAACTTCCACTCCATTACCATATAATCCATTTTCATAAATAAAAAGGCTACGTATAACATAATTTAAAAGATAATCAATTAGCTAAAAGTCTTGTATACTGAACTGCAATTTTAGATGTTGGTTATATACTTTGTAAATAATTATAATAGCTTCAGGTGCTATATTTGTTGATAAATTTTTTAATTTTAAGGTTTGCATATTGTTTTTGTCCTTAGGTGTCCGAGTATAGTTATGCCACTAGCTCACACACACATATTCCATAAAATTAAGACTTGTGAAAAATATCTAAACTTTTGGTTAGTTAAACATATTCAGGTTAGATAGTTATCTCAACTTTTGTGTTTCCATTATTAATATTCTTTATATTATATATTATATTTCAAAAGAAAACTTAAATGAAAACTTATCCATTATAAAGTATTTAAAATTTCATTTGCTCAAGTTACTTTAAAAAAAAATTATAATTAATTTTTCTATTTACATACAAGAATTTGAAAAGAAAATACTTCCTTTTTTTTATTTTTACGAAATACATAGCATATTATTTGCATTATGAGTATTTTACTTGGTGCAAACTGGATATGTATCTCTTTTTGATGGTGTATATAGTGTCCCCTTCAGAATATGTCAAACATTTTTGAATTTTATGAGCCGGGATACAGATACGAATGTAAGCTAAATTTTCGGAATGCTCCCCATCTCCCTTGAACTTAAAAATGTCCACGTGATTTTGAACACTGTACATTTTTATCTAGGCATCGGACCTTCACAACTTTCGTTTTTCTTTCATATGCAATTTTTATATTTCCGATTCGAATAAAAATTTCGATTATCTTTATTTAAAAATAATATGATAATCTATTTTTCAGAAAATTTAAGTTAATATTTCTTTAAAAAAAAGGAAGATAAAAGTCCCTCTGGATATTAAAGTAATTTTGTTTATAACGATTTGAGTCAGATCAAGTCTATTAAAAATTCGAATGTAATTTTTTGTTTCATTTTTTCAAAATTAAATAAGTCAATATTGAACTGTTGAGCGTTTATTGGAACGGTGTATAGCTTCATCATACTGAACCTTTCTTTTATTTGATAAATAAAAAAAATATAAGTAATAATATATAACATTTATAACTACTAGTATGCATTGCATTAATTAAACAAACTTTATGATAGATTTGAGAATAGACCAGAATGATAGATCACAAAGTTTTTATAGATTTTTATAAAATACTCTTTTTTTAAAAAAAACTTATAAATATCGAATATTACATAATTTATAAGAATTGATTTGATTTAATTAAAAATGATATTTAAGTAACTATTTTTTAATTGTAAATAAACATTTTTTTTAAAAAAGATAAAAGAAAATGTCAATATATCTGTGTATATCAATAATATATTTCATGGAGCTGTCGATATTACTCAAAAAATTAAGGTCGTTACATTTCGCCTTACTCTATAGAAATAGTTCATTAGGTTGAAATTACTTTTTATAAATGGTAAAGCCAAGTTACTTTTCGCCGTTACTTTACTTTTCATATGCTGGAATCGTTATTATAAAATGAGATTTCATATTACACCAATCCCAAAAATTAAATAATTGCACAAAATTTTATTATTTTTTATTCTATAAATATATCGATAATTTCTATTTTTAACAATTTTTTAAAAATTAATTTTTAATTGGTAATTGTTTTTATAAGTTTTTATTCGATAAACAAGAATGGTTACGTCTCAGCTCCCTTGATGTATTGAACACCCCTTCAATCGGTGCTGAGGATGGCAGGGCAGGTGTATTATATTTTCTAAGCAAGTTTTTAATGTCTGAAAATAGTTTAAGGTCTTACAAAATTTAAATACAAAACATTAAACGATATATTTAAACAATAATGATAATAAAATATAAAGTAAACGAGTAAGAGTAAGTTAAAAAAAAATTATACTTTACTTTAATTCGTTACTTTTTCAAAATAGTGACGGTATTACCTGAATGTTTTGTAAATTATATGTCACTAACATTATTTCTACTAAAATATTTTATAATGTCCGTAACCTTACCGATAACAATTTTAAGATTTTTTTTCTAAAATGATTGTTGATATATTTTCATCAAGTTTAGAAAAATTTGATATATCTCTATTATATATAAAGTTAGGTCCTTAATTAGAATTCTTTATTGGGGATGTGCGGGGGGGGGGGTGAGTTTTTAAAGTAAGTATACAATTTTATTAGGTAAAAAAAATACAATTATGCATCTTATAAGACTAATAGTTTATTAACTTAAATATCATGTCAATTTTATAATATGAAATGAATTAACGATTTAAGGAATATTGATTTAGAAAGATAATTGGTCGAAAGTTTTCATAGTTTTATGATCATAGGCTTAGCCAAGGGGAGAAATATTGAAATTCCCTTTCCCTTGGAAAATTTTCAGGATTCTGCATATATTAGCTTAACAAAAATTATCTTCCTAGACTTCACCCGCTCTGCTCCCTTCACCCTAAAAATAATTAAAGCAAGAATCTCTAATAAGATTATAGGTGTAAGCACATAGGGAGCATCCAAAAATACCTTACTTCTTATAAAAATCTTGACTAGACCCTAAATATGTAATATTAGCTCATTTTTTACTTTTACATAGATATACAAAAAACAAGTTATTTAAAATTCTATAAACAATTTAAATTCCGACAGCGCCGATTTAAAAAATAAGACTAGGTAGACCTTTAAGTGTATTTTAACGATATCATCCTCCTTATGTTTATGTATAATTTTTTTTTAAAGTTCTAAAGTTATTGTCCAGCCCAATGACATATAATAATACCTAGACTGACAATTCATTCATTAAAAGTGTACATCAATACAAATCAGCTAGAGACGCCATCTTGGTTACTGTAATAAATATTAAAATTTTAAACGAGAGCCTAATTTTATATTATATCTGATGCAAACTTTATTAAAGAATTGCCTGATCATCGAGATAATAAGAAAGTAAGTTATCAATTTAATATTAGTTTTTAACATGAAAATAATTATTATAAAGGTTACCAAAATGGCGGGTCCAGCTGATTTGCTTTTAACGACGCTTAAAAATGCATTTTAATGAATGAATCGTCAGTCTAGGTATTATTATATGTCATTGGTCCAGCCTATTCAAAATTAAAAACAAAAATTAGGTAAAGCTAGAACCCTACCTTATAGCTACTTTTCTTTTAGTGCTGGTTCTACTATGTCTTAATTATTTATATCCTCATTTTTAAATAGTGCTTGTTTTTTTTAAAAAAAAACTAGCTATTTAACAATAAATAAAAAAATATACCCCTTGTCTTTATTACCAACTCTTGAATAATTTTAGGATCAATTAAGAATTATTTTATATCATTTTTTTATAATTCTAATCCATTTTATAATACCTGTATCAAAAAAAACGATGACAGATGTCCGAAATATATTTTAACATGAATTTCTTGAGCTTCAATTAGAACGGTTTGAAAATTGGTTATAAAAACGGTACTCACTTGCTATTGCAAAATATATGCAAGATTTGGTTACCGACATGGTAAAAAACATTAAATTTAGCTAACAGAAACTAAATATTTAAATTAACCATTATTTAAAAAATATTATATATGTATAATACTCATTAAGATTATCATGTTTTGTTGTTAAATTAACCATTTAATTTAATATATAAGGTAAAAAAAATTGTACATAGTATATTTTTGCGTAAGGGAGGTTTCAATAAAAAAATTTTGTCATGGAGTCTTCTCGATAAGTTTGGGTGTGGGGAGGGGTTAGAAATCCCTATGTTTTTAAATAATAGAAAAATTTATTATTAATATAGTCAATATTTAGATTTCCTGAAAAAAAGCATTAATTTTCTTTTTCAAATAATCAAAATTGTTACAAATTTGGAGCAAAATTTCAATTCAATATGGATTTCCTCTGTGTCTATGCTAGTATTGTTTTACAATTTTGCAGAAAAATAACTATAACTAGTTATCCTTTTAAGGGTGTAACTAAATACTTTTAAAAATTAATTGTTAACAATCTTATCAATCTATGGCATCAAGTTGTAAAGTAGAACATAAAATTATTTTCAAATCATTAATCGAATTCATTACTACATTTCTTGGCCTTGATAATTAAGAAAATTTAATTAAACCACCCCCTTCTAAATTTTTTATGTCACCTTTATCTATTTCTTATAGATAAGATTGCAGGGTATAATTGTGTATTCGAATAAAAATTCTTTAAAACTTCAAAAATAAGATTGAAGGGCTTAAAAATATGACAGAAAAAAATATATAAATATGTTCAAAAATCAATCCCCCTTATTTCTTCACGCAATCAAAATGTAAACAAATTTATGGTATCCTTTGTTGAAAGATATAATTTTACAGGTAAATTCTTGATAAATATATTTTTTAAACATAATTTAATTATCATCCTTCCCTTTACTGGTGCTCATTCATATTTGATCTTTATTTTTTTTAAAAAAAATCATTTTAAATCATATTGACAACTTTTATAAACTATTATTTTTAACAATATTATAAAATTATTATGTAATTATATATATATTTTTTTTAAGTAAATGAAAATAAATCAAGGTCTTTTCTAAGTTTGAATCTATTTGTTTAGTGGTGAAAAAAAAGGAGAAAATTTAATCTGTATAACAAGCTATAAATATTTTTTAAAAAAGTCTTATAAAATACAAAAAAAAGATAATCGTTATCGTGATTTTTGACATTCGATACAAAGGCTAAAGATAATTATTTTGACACCTATCCCTATATTTCATATATAATATTCTTGTCATCTTTCCATTTTTTTTCTTATCTCTTCACTAACTTCTCAAGCTTAATTAAAGAAAAATAAGGTCATTTTTTCATAAAAAAATATATATATCGTTTTCAGTGTTGAATATTGACACTATAAATATATCGAATATCCTAACACTTTTGTGATCTTAAATTTTCTGGATAGTTCTAATTTCTGAATCTTATTTAAACGTTTTGGTTCTATAAATAGTTTCTAGATTTTAATCCATGATCTATTTAAAAATGATATGAGTGAAAACATATTTATTTAATTTTATTGAAATTATAGTTAAAGAAATTAAGTATACCTTTTTTTTTTAAATTTTAAATACAATAATTTTTTTAAATTATTTTGCAAACATTAAAATGTAAAATTTGATTTATTTTTTACGATCAGATGCTGTTCCTAATATTACTCCCTTTTAAGTCGCAATATTTGTTCTTTTAGATATTTCAGCCTGAGAAATGGCTGTGTCCTGAACAATATTATCCATATAAAAATTGTAAAGATGATATTTTTTTAATATATTTAATCTTATAAAATATTATTTAAAGTTAATATAGTTCTAAACCATGATAAAATGTAAAATAAACCCTAATTTTTTTTAGCTTCTATCCTGCTTTGGTTCCAAACTTTTGTCAAAAATTTTCTTAGAATGCCATTTGATTTTTCCTACAACTTTGGTTTAGGCATATTATAAAATCAGAGTTTAAAATGATCTTCAAAATAAAAAATCATCAGAGATCATTTTAAAAGAAGATTTTTTTGAAAATGCTCCATCAGAATTCTTGATCAAATTTTATAGAAAATTCCAAATATTTGTAAAAAAAAAATCTTTTATAAGTATAAATCTTTTGTGCCTTTTTATACAAAAATCTTTCTTTTAGTTTTTTTATTAATTTTTTCTTTTACTTTTTTGGCTATTTAACCGATACTTAAAAGATGGCTAAATAGCCGGCTATTATTAAGCCCCGACCTAGGACACGGCCTAAATCCTTTTATTTAATTCTATTTATCACTTTACATTCTATCTATTTCATTTTATATTTCTTTCTTACTTATATTCAAAAATGCTTGACAATATAACATAATCATCGAGATATCGAAGATCTATCTTTTTTATATATACTCGATAATTTTTAATCATTTTCTAATATATTTATAATTGTTATCTTTTTATGAAATGTTATATAATAATATAAATTGAAAATAATGTTATACTATATATAAAAGGTTACGCATTGCTTGCTTACCAACATTAAAAAAGAACTTAATTTGTCATCGTAGAAAAAAAAAATGAATACATAAATATTTAAATATCAAATACCAATCTAATAGTTTGGTTTTTATATACTAATAGTATTTTTTTTTAAATATTAATAATTTACTATTTATTAACCAATTATATTGAACAGTTATATAAAATAAAATATTGAATTCAATTTTATATCTCATAGAATAAATTGATACCGTATAATTAAATTATGAGAAGACATAAAAGTATGTTTAATTTTTTTTCTTCTAGATATTAATATTTTATGATAATAATAAAATTTTTATATTTTTAAAAATTTATAAGAACTTAAAAGAATAATAAAATAATATTAATTTTTTTTTCAACCCAAACCCTCGTCCAATTTTTTAAAATAAATTTTTAAGTCCATTCTCAAATTTTTATCTTTATTTTTAGATCCAAGCACGCCCCGGACCCGGAAATTTTTTTTAATTGAAAGACAAAAAAAATATAAATAATAACTCGTCTCGGCAATATGCCAACTAGTTAATTAAACGCATTTTACGAGGTGGAATTTACAAAAAAAATCGTTAATTGCTTTGTTCCTTATAACATAGAAATTTTAATTATAATTCTTGTTTTGATTAATGAAGGATAAAACATCGTTTTCCATGTTATTTTTAATTCACCCGCTAGTCGAATTTTGGGCCACAAGGGTATCAATTTCGGACATAGCCTTGAGGACATAAAGTATCTGCTTACAAAAGAATCGATTTCAAGTCTTAATATTTTGGCTGCACATTTTTGGTATTTGAAAATTAAAAAATAATGAATGTTCAAAATTTTCATTATGCGATTTTATGTAATTTCAAAAATTAAACACGACCCGGGTGCTTCTGTCATATTTTTAAAATCAAATCAACTTTTATCCAAAAAAAATATATATAAAATGCTGAATTAATAAAAAAAAAATATTATGTAAATTAATCTAAATATTACCTTTATTTTTATTTATTTTTTTTTTAAAAAAAATAATCTTATTATCATAGCTTTTGAAAAATTCTAAATTATCTTATATACAAACATATATAAATATGTCAAAGTACTGACGAGAGAATTATAGATAAATCGAAGATCACTTCAATTATTTTATGCGTTATGAATAGGGGGGATTAGTAGTAATGAGACTGATATCAATATTTTCCAATATATTTAGGAAACAATAATTGATAAAGTAAATCGATTTTTATATTCTCTATTTGGAGGGATAATCCAAATAAAAAAGTAGGCATGATCCATTGATCTTTATTTAATTATAGAGAAGCATCGTTAGTAATAAATCTCATAATAATGGATTCCAATCCGGGTAAAAAAAATATTTTTCAGAGCAAAACTAATTTTTGAAAGAATAGAATGATCGAAAATAGTGGCCTAGGTAGGGTCTGGCGTTTAATGTAATTTTTTTAAATTTTTCTTTAAGCATCCCTTTAATATATTACATTTATCAAAATGTTATTTCAATTTGTAAATATTTTTTTTAATTTTTTTTGGGTAATGATATATTATAACTTCGGATCGAAGTTTAGCTTAAATTAAATGGGTACTACCCGAGGTGGGTGGATTCTTTTTATTTTTGAAGCTAACCGAATTATTTTAATTCAATTTGTAAGCCCGAGCCCAATATTTTTAAACATGAGTCCGGTCCATTAAAAATTCTAAGCTCTACCCCAAATATTTTAAAATTTAAAGAGACCGAGTTTATGATCCTTTTTACTATCTAAATTTGAATTGAACAATTATAACGCCGACATTTTGGCACTAAAAATATATAACTTCCTATTTTTTAGTAAAAAAAAAAAATTAAGAAACAGATAAAATTTTACGGGTAAATTTTAATTTTTTTAATTAACAGATTATATTTCCAAATAACAAGTTCTATATATGAGAACAGAATAGTTTATAAGTACTACAATTGAATATCTTTTTAATAATATAGGGGCAGGGGGGGGGGGTTGCCATGTATGTTAAAGGAACTAAGAGGGATAAACACTTATAATTCCCTTTTACGATTTCAATTTGAGTTTTTTTATTTGTGGGTGTGGGACTCCTTTTTAACCCCCTTCCTTATTGCTAAATTAAAAGTGAATAAAAATTAATCGTTACTTTTCCAAACTTCGCGCCCAACGATAATATTAAAAGTTGACATATTAATAATACTATTGATTACTTAATTATTAAGATGTTTAAAAAAGAGGTATTTTAATTAATAAAAACATTTATTTGAAAGAGCTAATTATAAATTAATTATATATTTAATTTTATTAGTTAAAATTGTTATTTTATTTATGATTATCTTTGAAAGAAGTACAAAAAAATTTCTTGGGGGTGACAAAAGAATATGAAAGGTGTTTTAACAATTTGAAAAAATAAAAAATAGGCGCAAATAAATATTTTGATTTGTCATTGCCTTATAAAATAAATATTTTTTCAATATATCGAAATAACTTTAGGAAGAACATAAATTTATAATTTTAAGATTCATCGCATGAAAGAAATAAGTAAAAGGAAGATTAGGTTGAAGATTTTTTTTTACTTTTTCATAACTCAAAGAATGATTCAGAACATAAATCGTTGGAAAAAGCCACATTTTTCTTCATCTTACTTTTAGGATAGATAATATTTGCATAAATTTTTGAACTATTTTAAAATCATGATTAATATAAAATATTATTTTTTTAACCAAAATTTTGCTATAAACATTTTTTTTATCAATAAAAAATTTTTTTTTTAAATAGCAATTTATACACAATTTTAATAAAAAAAATAAAATAATAAATTAATATAATATAATAGAAAATGCAGTTTCTCTATTTATTTTACCTGTAAAGGTAAATGCATTAAATAAATTATTTAAAAAATATAAACGTAAATAAATGATGTAAATATATAATATATTTTTTTGAAAGTAATAAATTAATATTCATTCAATTTATGTCTAAAAATTTTTTTCTTCATATTATTTAACAGGTGAAAAGAAAATAAATGATTTTACAAAAATTTTATTGGTCAAGTTCATTATTTTTTGGACAAAAAAATATATATAATACATATTTTATGGGAAAAAAAATTAAAATTCTAACTCGATGAAGTATGAAAAAAATTGTATATTTATATTTAAATTATGCTCAAAAAATAATATAATAATAATACTATATATCCAAATTCGTAATAAAATCGCGTGACAGCGATTTCTGCGAGATTTCGCGTTGCCCTTAAATTATTTGGGATTAATAATCGCTTAAAAATAAATACTATACCCAGAAACTAAAAGATTCAATAGAAAAATTGATAAAGCAGGGGCCCAGAAAAAATTATTAAACGCTTATAATCTCAATAAATAAATAAATGTTCTATAAAATTTAAGAATGCTAAACAGAATTATTAAATATATCAGTTTATAATGGTAATGGAGATATTATGAATTATAGGATTTGGAACATCATTTAATCTGTTTTCTAAAGTGGAATAGGTAGAAATTATTTTTGGATAGATTTGCTAAAATATGTAGTAAAGTTCTTATATTTGGGAGAGAGGACCTAAAATGTAATTAACTAGTGATGTCAATATGCTTTTGAAAAGTAATTTTTTTTTACAATTAAGAATTATATAATTAAAAAGGTAATTAGTTGCATTATTTCAAAAGTAGCTAATTACAAATTTCACCAAATATTTTATATAACTTATCCTTTTTAATATAAATTTATATTCATAATCACTATTTATTAAAAAATATGAATAATAAAAGGCTATAAATATATAAAATACAATATGGTAATAGGTTACAAAGAGCGGTAACATAGAATGGCAAATTTCTAAACTTATATTCTGAGTAAAGTATTCTTTAATCGCAAGTGAATTGCATAATTTATTTTTCTATCTCCTTCAGGAAGGAAAGTGTCTCTTAGTCGAAGTTTAAAGTTGATGTAACGACAGGAACGAATTTAACTTTATTTAAACTGTGAAATTTTTTTGTTGATTACAGCCACCGAAAGAAGATTTTCGTGGGTGTCCGATTTTGTGAATAAGAGCTCCATAGAATAAAGGTTAAACAGCTGGCCTCTTGCCATTTGAAATAAGACCAATTCATATTTTTCATTGGTCAAAAGCTAGATGAAGACTGAGATTTTTAACTGAAAATTTATACTAAAATTGAGCATGTATATAAAAGATTTTGATTGGTTTAAATTAAAAAAATATTGAATTATCATAATAATATAGAAATATAATTTTAAATAATTTGTTATGAGGGATAGTCGAGGTTTTATCAAAATGAAAAAAATTAAAATTTACGACAAAATTAATTTTTAATTCAACTAATAATAATTCTTAAATCCTTTTTTTACGCTTAATATATCTTTATATAAATCTTATATCACAAAAAGAAAATGCTTTAAAATTATAATTAAATTAAATTGTAATTTAAACAATGAAAATATTTTAAAAAATTTAATCTTGTATTGCTGCCTTTACAATCTCAAGG
This sequence comes from Gordionus sp. m RMFG-2023, assembly GCF_954871325.1. Taxonomy (NCBI): domain Eukaryota; kingdom Metazoa; phylum Nematomorpha; class Gordioida; order Chordodea; family Parachordodidae; genus Gordionus; species Gordionus sp. m RMFG-2023. The sequence continues at coordinate 10,373,808 of NC_088777.1, forward strand.
GGCTGAAAATAAATATTTTCAAAATTACCTTTTTTTTAGTTAACATTCTCTAAATCTTTTTTTTTTAGTTAACTTACTGTTTTTTTAGTGGTATATAAAAAAATAATTTCAAAATTTTGAGGGGGCTTTTTAAATTTTTTCAAGGGCTCAAGCCCATGCGCCCCTCCCTAGTGACGCTACTGAAGAATAGAATACATATATTTTTCTTTAATTCTTCTTTGATTTATAAAATTTGTTAAATTTTGTTAAAACATCTAATTTGATATAAAAAAAAGCAATGAGCTTATTTATTTCTCTGATTAATTAAGGAAAAACAAATTAAATATAGGATTCGAAGAAACTTCAAAGTAGAATTAAATAAATGCGTGTGATGACATCTAGCAACTAAGAGTTATATAATTGTAACAAGTATACATTTAGACCAGAGTTGTTAAAGTAGCGCGCTACTATTTTTGCCGCGATAGCGATAGCTTGGGAAAATATCTATTGCAGCAGCGCACTACTTTCTAATTTTAAATATTTCGTACAAAAATTAATTTATAATTTCATTAATTAGATTTAAAAATAGGATTTCCGCATTCATTTAATTTCTAAAATATTTAAAAATATAAATTTATTTTTATGTATAAACATTTTTAATCAATCTATTTTTTTCACGTTTCAACTGGAAGGAAAAAAAATATTACTAATAAAAGATAAATAAATTTATAATCCCTCGTGCGAAACTATCGATTAGTTGAATTTATTATTAAAAGGATTGAATATTTATTTCTTTATTCTCAAAGAAGAAATTATCTTGAATCAATCTACGTTAAATAAATTTATAACTTAAATAACGTCACCAAATTAAACGTTTAATTTTTGATAATATTAGTAGAAGGAAATTTAATTATTATAATTGACATGATTAATTATCCGACTTTAAAAACTTCAACACGACTAGAGGTCTCTATTGGCTGTCCGAAGTCCGACCCGTCCCCTGCCTCGGACTCAGACATTGAAGACTTTTTTCTCGGTTTATGGCTCGCGTCTAGCTATAAGAGACAAGAAGTCCGTTCCGATATATAAATATTAAAAAAAGAGAGGACTTGCTTGAAACCTGACAAACTTGACTCATAATTATTTATATATCATAATTATTTCACTATGTGATTCTGTGGATAATGATTTCATTGATATGTTTTTTTAATATGTTAATTATATTTTTTTAGAAATATTTTTTTTATGTCAGAGAGACCTGCAGAGGTACCATTTGCATTGACCGGATTTTTTAAAAATATATTTATTTTTAATTTTTATAGCTAGTAATAGCGATTTAAAATATTCGGTTTTTAAATATACGACCCGGCCTGGATATTTAAAAAAAAAATTTTAGGCCTGGCCCGATATTTAAAAAATAATAAAAATACATCCCAACCCATGTACCCGGGCCGGGCTTAGGACCGAGTCTGCGGGTCTCTGCTTTATTGAAACAATTATATCATCTTTTTTCACAATATCAAGCCAATTATTTTTATATAATCACAATAATTATTAAATTTGATTGTAATTTTTTAACTATTTACATGAATATTGACTAGATTACGGAGGTTAAATATATTTTAATTTAAGGTGACAATGTGGGAATAAATACACATAATTTTTATATGTTCTTAGAAGTTTTTGATATTTAAACTATAAAAAAAAATTGTCGGGCTCGGGTTGGGTCTAAAAATGTGTTCTCAAATTTTTTTTAATTTGGACTCGGGTCGTCAGGCCACAAATCACTTTGCAGTCCCTTAAATACGACTCATTTATTTTAGTTAGAAAGAATCTTGCAAGTTGATTTTAATTAATTTATTAATTTAAAAATATTTAAATCAAATTCAAAATGGAATTTAAGGAAACAAGGTGACCTTCAATTGTCGAAAGAGGAAGGAACACGTCTAATCAAAAAAAATCTAGCTTTTTGATAATATAATTTTGTGAATTTATGAATCGGTTTTATTCTAAAGAAGAAGAAGAAAGAGAATATATTTATTCACTAATGTAAAAATTTATAAAATTGTGAAATTCTTATCTCGGAGAAATGTAGGAATCATAAAACATTCATTTTCGTTTAAAAAATAAAATTAATTTTTTGGAAGATTAATATCAGTAAAAAAAAGTAAGAAAGAATACTAATATACCTACAAAATATTTTTTTTAATCCTACTGAAATATGATTACACTCAAACCAAAATTAACATCAAGAAATATTTTGCATCTTTAAATATTATTAAGAAACTAATTCCTAAACTTGCATAAATTGGATATTCCAATATGAAAGAGAGAAAATTACAAAAAAAAAATGGAGAAAATGAATGCAAAATATATTTCTAAACATATTAAAATGTGACGTGAAAACTTAAACTATTCTAATTTTCTTCGAAATTTTTACTATAAATCCAGTCTAGTACTAATGCTGATCTAAAATGTAAAATATCTCTGAAACATAAATGGATGAGAATGATGATATAAGCGAAATTACACTGGAAGAAAATGTTCCTAATATTATAAATCTCTTTAATTTTCTGTATATTCAGATTTTAGGAAACCCCTATTTTGTTTTGTTTTAAGTGTGCACACTAAATCTAAATAGCGTCTTTCTTTTTATTCTGTGCTATATAGATGGCGAAGCAGATCTTTGTTTAGAAATGAGACGAATTAGAAGTTATAAATCTAACACCCCATCATGAAAACTCTCTTTCGGTATCCAAAATATTTTAAAAAACAAATATTCAGAATTAAACAATCTTAAATTGGTCCCTGTTGTCACATGAACCCTCAATAACTTCGGTTACGATCCGCCTGTAGGAGATGGGAAGAAAAATAATCTATCTCATCGGGCAATCCTAATGAATGCATATATATTCGCCAGAACATTGGTTTAAAGATTTTCCGTTCAAATTCCTTATCCATTCACGGCTCCATTAAGCCTATTATCAATCGTTTATATTATTTTTTTTTAACTTTTAAAATTTATCTTTAATTTATTTATAATATTATAATAGTATTTTAAGTCTTTTTTAAAATATATATATTTTTTTTGTTTTAACATATTTTTAATCCATATATATATTGTTATGTTTATATAAGCTTAAATATAATATGTTTTCTAATTAAATAACTTAAATTCTTCAGTAAAAAGACGAATATTCTTTAAAAGATAAGTCGTAACCGGCAGAAGTTGCCAAAGGAATGTAATGTATTTACTTATATTTTTTGTTAAAGACAATTCATAAGGCAGTAATATGTTTGATGTATTGACTGAGATTCTTAACATGACTTGGAGATTTGAAGTATAAATTTAGTTGACATATATTTGGCAGAAAATAATTTACGAAAAAAATAGCAGATCATATTCAGCGTAGTTAGCAAATCTTCAGAATTAGCTATAACATAATTTTATGAGTTAATTTTAATGAATGCATAATATAACAATAAATTAAAAATTCTTTAGTGGTTTTTACCAAACATTTCAAATTATTGTAATATATTTCGTTCAAATTAATATTCGTAACAAAATGAATGAGTTATATTCGTTACGTAATAAATTTTATTCAAATAATCAAAGAAATACTCACGAAGAAAATTTGAATATATATTTCGATACGGGTCAACCCTGCTCCCATTATCCTATTCTTTATTAATCCTTGGGAACTCGTGAGTCAGGAAACTTTGTATAATAAACTAAACATAATATGATGACAAAATTTAAAAGGAATTAAAATAGTATAAATGAATGGAGTGCATTGCCGTTTTTCTCGATTATTGTCAATTAATAAATCCAAATCGGGTCGTTTAAACACACTACTTTCTGATAAATATATGATATAACAACTCTCAGGCGTGTACGCAGCGGGGGGGGGGCAGGGGGACAACCCCCTCACCCCCCCCCCCCTTCAGCCAAAAAATGCAGATGCTGGATATATTTTTCAAAAATATTATTGTTTATATTAATTTATATTTGTTAATATTTATTCCTATTTCATATTTTTAAATATATATTTAATTACATTCATTATCACATTCATCTACTAAGTTATTTTATCAATTAATTTCGATTTCAAGTTTTCCGGCAAAATATCTATTTATTATTTTCAAATTTTTAGTGGCGTAATATTTAACTACCATTTTCAAATTTCTAGTCAAATAATAATTATTTCTGAGACTCCTTGTCCAACAGGGAGAAAGAAATTGCAAGCTTGTCCAACGAGATAGAGTCTCCGCCATCAAGGAGTAACAGCTTTTATGGAGTTAGAAGAGCGATAATTTGCTATTACTGAAATGTCACAATGACCTGAAAGAAATATTTCCTCAGAAGCAAGAAAATTATTGGATTCAATGCTTATTCCAAATTTTTTTTCTCATTAGAATGTATTATTTAATTATACAACTATTTTATGCAAAACTTTTCAAAAACATGACAGACTTGATTAAGAAGATGAGAATAGCGGAGAGCATTTTATTAGAACTCAAGGATATTAGGGTTAATTTTTTATATGTTACTTGAGTCAAAAGCAGAGCTATACGTGTTTAATATTTGTCTCTTTTGAATTGCAGCAAGGCAAGCTCATCGTTAAAACATTAATATAGGATCAGTAGAAGAGTATTATAAAACAAACCCCTCTCTTAGATACATTTATAACCCAAATAAATGAATGGTTTTTAATTCATCATGCAGCACTTATCAATCTACAAATATTACTTCCACAAAAGACTTCTCAACCTTTTCAAATGGTGATAGAAAAAAGAATATTTTTTAGATTTTTATCATGATGTTAAAGTATCTTATGATGCCTTATTAGTTGAATAACTATGTTTATAAGATTAACTATGGATGATATAGTCCCAAAAAATGCTATGGATGCTTAGCATTATTTCAAACACATTTTAGATTATATTCCCAAAGTATTAAAAGTTAAGGGGTTATATTATATTAGCAACTCTTCCCATTAGTAAACTATTGAGAGAACACTTTTATAAGAAGAATAAAAGGGCCCTGCAGAGACCATTTACAAAACACGGCCCGGATTTTTTTTTTAAAAAAAATTTCAGGACCGACCTGAGTGTTTTTTTAAAAAAAATTTCGGACCCGGCCCGGGTATATTTAAAAAATTAAAATACGGTCCGGCCCGGTGGCTGGGCCTGCAGGTCTCTGAAAAACATACCAAGAAGTACAACTTCTGAAAGTAGATTGAAAGGTTTGGATCTTTTGAATATTCATAGGCATTTGAAATAAGCGAGGATGAGATAATTGAAAAATTAGCTCATTCCCAACGAAGATTGGATTTTAATTGTAAATATATAACATACAAAATACAATTATTCCTAAGAAACTTTTTGTGTATTAATTTATATTTCGAACATTTAATTTTTTTATACTTTATATATAAATTTTAAAGGCTCAAAAAATTCAAATTTCTATTTTGGGTCATTTAAGTGATTCATAGAGTGGTTATATTCACCTTTATTATAGTTTTTCATATACCACCAGTTATATCCGTTTAATATTTTTAATTCACATTTATTTTATAGTTTTTTATATGCCGGTGTAACGTTTTAGATGAACTCCCGATTTAAATAGATTCTAATTTAGTGATATTGGCATTTATGACTGTTATTTTTTTTAGTGATATTGACATATTTGATTGAAGTGGGAGTACGTATAAATCAGATTTTGTTCATATAATTTTTTTATAATTCACATTAATTTAAAATTGTCTATTAGAAATAGTTATTAGTCCTAATAAATTTATGCTAGATATTTTTAAAAAACAATAATATTTCTTAAAAAAATTTATTATCCCCCCCCCCCTCCCTAGACCAAATTCCTGCTTACACGCCTCACAACTCTAAATTATTTTGCATCATAAATATATTACCAATAAATTTTTTTTCTAGAGCAAGAGGGAATTTTAAATTTGTTATTTTATGAATTATAAAAAATTATTTTACTTTATAAAAGAAATCGGTATTTCAAACTATTGTATTTTTCTATAGTTAAGATTTTTATAAAAATATACTTTTGGGGGATTTCTTAATATTATACTAGTACTAGAACTACTCAAAGCAGTGATATATGGTTTAATTTTTTTGGTTTAAAGATATTTCTTTTTCCATTTAACAATTATTTTTCTTATATTGTCCAACTTCTTTCTATCATTTATTTTTATGTTTTTTTAATATGCTTATTATATAGTATTACATAATAAAAAATTTTACATATATGAAAGGGGAAAAAATATCAAATCGTCATTTGAAAAGGTATGAAATTAATGTGCTTCAGATATTTTCATTATAATCAATGTAAATTTATGATAATATGTATTATATAATAGCGGCAAGTTCTTTTAAAGAATAGCAATACATTTATGTGATTATTTAATATAATTTTTCAAGGTGCGATATTATATATTTTACTATATTTATTACCTAGTTTTTTTTAGAAACTATATAAATATTTAAAGAAATCTGAGTAAAGCCTAAAGCTCCTCGGAAATCGAGATGACATTAAACATTTATGGGACGGTTTTAAACATTCTGCGTTTAATGATGATAGTGATGCATCTTTCCCAGAAAAGATTTTTGGATTTATTCCAAAGCAAAAATAACCCCGTTTTTTTCAGCTAAGCCTAAGGCTATGATAGAAAAAAGCAACAATGAGACATTGATTTTTCTAGCCTTCAATCAAATAAGCATATCCTCTTTAATTATCTTAAGAATGGATTCGAGTTTGAGTACATCGGTGGTATTCCACTCAAAAACCTTGGCTTTGATTTACTGGAGGAGATTAGTTTTTAATGTGATAGCACCTTCTCAAAAGCCAGACCCTACCGCGTTTATATAGCCAAGACCATATTCTTCGCTCATTGTTACAAGATACTCTTCAAAAGTAGCTATTGAGTTATAGTTACATAGCCTAAAGATATCTTAATACAGTTATAATCTTACGTAATTAGATAGATATAATATTTTCCAAGGTATAGATTAAAACTATAAAAATCTTTCAAGGTGAATTTTAAAATATATTTTTCAATAATAAAATTAATGGTATTAAGATTCGAACAATTGAGGTTTTAAAAACAACAAACATAGCTTTATGTGTAAAAGATAAATTAAAATATCTTAAAAATAAATACCACTGATGGTAAACATTGAAATTTGAAAAAAGGGAAATAGCGAAATAATAATCAATTTCAATTTTTTAATTTTAAAATTTAAACACGTTTTATTTCTTAAACGATTTTTTTTTGAAACGAGGTTGTTCAGAACATTAAAATAAATTTGTCAGATATATCCAATCTTTAGAATAATTAAGTTATTCCGCAAAAAGTATTGCAATTTGTTTTGTACCGTGAACAATCAATCGCCTCTATTATGTCTGAATTCACAATTTATATTTTATTTTTGTATCCTGTAAAAAAAATATACATAAATTTTCATGATTTTTACATCTCTATTTGGACCTTGACTGAATGAACTACCAAATATTAAAAATATTGATATTTATTTTAAAAATTATTTCAAAATTAGTATTTTGACTTGTAATTTGCGAGTTAATATTATATTTTTATTATGTATAAATTTATTAGTAATCTAATAATGTAAATAGAATTAACAAAATTAAATATAAAAGACCTTCGCTTCTCTTCCCCTATCCCTTTTTAAATTTTAAAATCATTATTTAATCTTTACTATATTTGATTTTTTTTTATATAAATAAATGCTTAAAATGTGACAAATAAATATTTCCTTACTTTGGGATCCATACAAATGGAATAATAAATAATCAGAGAACATATTTGAGGTTTGTAATATAACTATTTCGCGCATATCTATTCAATTTTTTACCTTTAAAATTAAAAGTTGTAATAATTTTTGAATAACACGGTTAGAATCAAGGCGAAAAAACTAATGTATAATTCTCGATTTTTGGATTATAATTTAAGTAATCTGTTGTAGATTAATATTATATAATTTAGGTGGTGTCTAAAAATTTTGCTTTGTTTTCAGGATAGAAAAAAATTTATTATTGTATCTTCATCAATCTTATTTTGGATTGTTATTTTTTTTTTAAAGTATTCCTCTCCTTAATCTAATCGCATTAGATTTAAATTTGCCTTTGTTTCTTCGTATTATTTAGATAATTTGATTTTAAAAAGGTACTATTGCGAAAATTTAATTTTGTATCTTATACATAAATTCATACTCCCTACTCCCTAGTCTACAAAGGAAGAAAAATATATTATTATTATTACTTGCAATGAGGAACAAAGAACTCATTCTTTATTTTATTTTTATGAAATATTTAAATATTATATTAGTGTAGATAAGATAAGATATAAGTTGAATAAATAAAAATAATTATACAATTAAGAGAAATAAATGGTATATACTGATAGGTAAACGGTCATGATTACTCGTCGCATATTTAAGGTTGTACGTCAATGCTGGCCCTACATCACACTGGCGGTGCTAGCTTTTCAACTTAAGGGGGTAGGAACCATTTAAAAAAAATTAGGCAATAATTCTATTTAAACTGAGCAAAAAATAAATAGATTCTATCTAAAATTAGCATTAAAAAATGATTCTAATCTAAAATTTGCAATAAAAAGGCCAATATACAAAAAATTTAATATTCTTCAAGGGTATCTCCACGAAGTTTTTAGGGAGCTTTAGTCCCTATGCATGCCCTCCCAAAGATGCTATTATCCCATTTGAGGTTTACCTGTATATAAAAATTAGAGTGATTTTCAGGGAATTTATTTGAATTTTGACTGATTAATAAAATGCAGAATAAGGTCCTAACTTTAGGCAATTAATTTTTTACTCAAACTATTGGGTAAAATACGACAGGTGCTATTTTTTCATTCTTGCCGAATGTCGACGAAACCATCCTTTTCATAAATTGGTAGAGAAAACCGGGGTACAGCGGAGCATATTAGTTTCAATTTAATTCATTTAAAACAAATAATCTAAAGGTTTGAAATGTGAGTTCAATGTCATTTATGAGTATTTTTATATCATATTTTATGGCAACCGAGGACTGGGGTACGTTGAATAGGGGTGCGTTAGATTGGGCGACATATGGCAAACATAGCATTTTATACAAATAATTGATAGTTTTTTATATTTGAGCATAAAATTTAAAGATCTTTAATATTTCTAGTTACTTTTAATAATAAAAACATATTTTATTATTAAAATATATACTTTTTTATATGATACAAAGTGTGAACCTCGTACCCCGCTACTTGATCTAACGTGCCCTTTATTTAATTTAAAAAATAAATTAGAAAATTGAATTTATCAAAAAAATTAATTCTATACAATAGTTACATCATTTAGTCATCTACCATTTGAGGTAAAAGTAACTGGCAAAAAATTTTCTTTATATCTTTTCCTGCCCATTGTTGTCTGGTATCCCCTTTAAAACTACAAATATAAATGTAGCTGGATTTAATGCGATTATGGTAGATTAAGATAATAAGACCAATGATATATTCTCATATGAATAAAAAAAATTTAAGATTTAATATTAAATATAGATTTTACGAGGATTTTTTTTAAAGTGTGTGGAAAATAAAGCAAAATTGCTTTAAATACACTTATATATTTGATATTATTTAATAAAAAACACTATTTTAAAACATACAATATATTAAAATATGAGGATAAACTTATTTTATAAATAATAATATCTTTTTTTTTAAATTACAAGAATTAATATGCATCTTTACCTATAATATCTTACAAAATCATTCCATAAAAATGCATTTTGCCTTTTGCAGGAATAATAGGACTACTAATAACTAGGTCAAAATTTTGGTAAGATTTTTGTGGTAACAAGTTATAATCTCTGGGGTGTTTCTATGCTCAATATATCCTACTAGTGCCATACATTTAAACTGTCGAATACATTTCATTTTGACAGTTAAAACAACACTCCCTACAAATTATATTTGGAAGATTATGTCAATCAATGGAGATGTTGTTATACAAGAATTAAAAATATAGATTAGATAATGTTAATAAGAAAAAAATGAAGCACCTATTTTTTCTAATTTTTTTCAAAGATTTTTACCTTTATAAAAAATTAATAATCATTCTTTTATGTTAATTTCAATTTTTTTTTAAAAAAATGTTTGTATAGACAAAATATTCATAAATGTCATAAAAAGACTCAACTTTTCAACGTTTGGTACATCAATTTATGATTATTGTTAAGGGAACACAGTTCGGTAAATAGTCATATAAAGTGATACTTAAAATTGGTTAAAATAAAAGGAATCTTCATAAAGTCCAATGCTTGATATAGAATAGTGGGGATGGTATATATATATATTAAATATAGGCAAAGGCCTGATTTTAGCTAGGGTTTTGTTTTAAAAGTAATCGGTTACATTTCATAATTTTCCAAATTTGTTTTAAGATATATATTATTATTCATCTCATCTGCTTGATTTCTATATAACAAATATATGGATAGGGATAGCTTCAAAAAAAAAGAGGTATATATGTATGTATATGGGGTTTAAACTATCTTTTAGCATGTGACTATTTACAGACACATTACGTTCCGTAACAATAGCCGCAATTTATTATCATAATCATACTACAAAAATGGGGGTGGGGGGGGGGGGTGTTAAAATATAATGGTATAAATATATACTCTATTTTTTTAAACCCATCTAATATTTAAAAATTATTTGATTGGTTAGTTTGGCTATTTATTTACTTACTGTAGTAATATATTTTTACTTGAACTTATAAAGTATGCAATAAGAAAAATACAATTTTTAATAAATATAAATCCTAATGTTGTTAAAAGCTACTTTTAAAAGTTATGAAAATTAGATTTACAATGTAGATTTTAAAATATAAATTCAAAATTAAATTAATTAAAAATATTATAATAATTAATTAAAAATATATTTTAATAATTTTTATCTGTATTTGTTATATAAAATTGAAAGTAGCGAAGTAGTGCGTTAACTTATAGAGTGTTACTTTAACAACACTGATACTCATTATGAAAATATATTTAAAATTCCGCCCATTGTCTTAAAAAATTTATAGTCTCTATGTTTAAAATTTTAACCCGCGTGTTTTTAACTAGAGATCTGCAATTTCGGCCCGGTCCGTACCCGGCGCGAGACCAGCCCGACCCGAACGGGCTTCGGGCCGGGCTGGGGCCTAATTCTATTTAAAATAATCGGGTTCGGGCCGGCCCAATATTTTAAAAAAAACTTTGGGCCCGGTCGGATTGGTCTTTGAAAATTTTTCTAAATCTATCTAAATTTATCAATTTTATATTGAATTTTTTATGTAAAATAAAAAATTTTGATTTAATCTATTGAAACTAAACTTCATATAACATATGTCTTTTATTTTGAGTAATTATAAAAACTAATTTCTATATTTAAATAAATTCAGGCCGGGGCGGCAAAACTTTTTTAAATATAATTTCGGGCCGGGCCGGGCTTGAAAAATTAGACTCGATGCAGATCACTATTTTAAACCTCTACTCTGCAATGGATGAGTACCTGAGAGTTTTTACAATTTTCAAGATCGTTACACAATTAAAAACAACGGTGTGGCATAAATATTAGACATAGTCAAGCGTATCGTGATTAAATGAAAAAAGGTTAAGAGACTTCCATCTTTCAAGAAAAAATCTAAGGCTGATCATAGAGTATGAGCTGGAGTTAATTTAAAAGAGTTAAATTAATTAAAAGATTGAAATAATCTTAAAGACCACTATAAGAAAATAATGATAAGGAATATGTATCAGCGATGATATTAATAAATTGGGCGTCGCAAAACGAAAAGTGAATAATATAAAAGTATTAATGACATGAAGTAGGGATAATAAATAGATCAAAGATTAGAAAACAAATAGAGAGGATCAGGAGAGACTTTATGGGGAATGTTATATTAAGATGAAGTCTCAAAACAATGAAAAAACGATTAAAAATTTTATTTTTCAAAAAATAACCAAATTTAAAATACGAAATAAATAAATAATTACTAGAGATTCCTTTTTTTAAGTAAAAATTGAACTATTTGAGATGTGACGCATTTCTTAACGAGAATTTATAAAATATTCACAACATTTAAAAAAAAATGAAAATGATTTCAGCTTAGCTTATAATATAAATGATACGCCGAGTATCTACATTTCTCATAAACAAGGGCACTTAGATCAAATCAATACTCAGATCACGGATTCGGATCGAACATTGCCTTTTATTTGTATATATTAACATATTTGAATATTGCATCAAAATTCAGATTCTCAAGTGTGTTAATTATTCGGTTTATATCTTCGAGTTCTACCTACCCTGAATATTAGTAATATAGCCATTAAAGTATATCAGGAGAACAGATAAGCCAAGAAAATTTTTTTTGAGAGTGGGGGGAGGGGGGTGGGTGGGGGTTATTTGGAATACAATACAATAAATTTAAAATACTAGCAATTATGCTCATTGGCCAGATTTGCGAGGAAATCTTGAAGAGGATATTTTGGTTACATGTTATGATTGTTCGATTAAATAAAATATTTAAAATCAAAATGTAAATTTTTTGCTAATAAATTATGTTTATATGAACTATGGAGTAACATAAAAATTAAATGAACCCTTTATAAATTCTTATTGAGCCCAGATAGAACTTTTTATGGGGGGATCACTTCCCTATTGTAGAATAATAATCATTCATATAGAATTGAAATCCTAAAATTTATTTTCCCCAAATATTCTTTGATAAAATTGGCATTCAATATATCTTCAAACTGATTGCGAGTTCATAATATTTGTAAATTGGACAGAGTCTTGAAAAATCGCAATAATCATTCTTGATTTGGGTATCTAAAAATGGTGTAAAAAAGTTATCTTGTACTAATCTTTAATCGAAGCAATCCTAAACTAATATTGGAATGAACGATATGGTTGCTTCTTTGCAAATCGAGGCTTTGCGAATTTATTTATATAACCTTGAATTTCGCTTCAAAAATACATATATATTTAGTTAAAATCTTGGTAAATATTCTTACTTTTCTAAGTTCTAATGCCAAATACAATCATAGCGATTCTCGTGGGTTTATGGCAAATCAATATATATCTTTTCTTTTGAAAAAAGGAACATTTTGTAATTCATAAAAACCTATTAATTTATAAACGCTTATATACTTTTTAAAAAATTTAAATAATTTGCATTTTTTAGCTATGGATTGAGATTTGTCTCCTCTGCATATCTGCATGAGAAAAGGAGAAAAGCTATTACTAATAGGAGATATTTTTGATAAACTCAAGACTTTGAAAGGGGATTTTTTTTCCCAAATACCACAACTTAAATTAAAAATGAGGAAATGATATAAATATTTAATATTTATTATATTACACAATATCTATTAACCTTTTTCTAATGGATTATACAATTTTACAATATAAACCGCATTATGCAAAAAACGCGTGAAATAATTAATTTTATAACAGATATGTTTTAAAAACAAAGAATGATTTAAAAATCTCTATTCATTCCCGTTTTTTTTGTGTGATGAATTTTTATTTTTAAAAGTATAATCATCCATTATGAAATAATTTATTTTTTTAAATTTAAAAAAAAAACTAAATATTTTAGATGATTTTTTGCGTTACTTTGTAATAATTTATTATATCTTTAAGTTATACAAGATTATGTATTTAATATAAAAAAAATTGAATCCTCTTTTAACCTTTTGGAATTAAAAACTTTATAAAATAAAACTAAATTTAAATGTTAGGGCAAATATAGTCGATTAATTTAAACTTTTCTAAACAAAATATTAAAAATAATTATAATCATTCATTGTAAACAAATATTGAATGCATTGTAGATTAATTTTTTATAAAAAAATTTAAAAATTAACATGAAATTGATTAAATAATGTGGAACATTTTCCTCCACACATCCAAATGTGTTCATTTTGAAATCATTTTTTTATAATAAAAAATCTCATAATTAGCTGTTTTTAAAAATTAACTTCCCTGATAATAGGGAACAATTTATCTCTATTCATTAGAGGTAGACTCTTAAGCCCATGCATAAGTTTAGCTAGGATAGAATTTCCCCCTCAAATTTGCAAGTTTTCATTCTAGGATTTTAAGCAAACAAAAATTACACCCTATAATCAATATTAAAATTTTAATGAAAAGAAGTATAGCACTAAAAAAAATTAACATACAACCCGGCCCGTGTACTCGAGTCGGGCTTAGGGTCAGGCCTGCAGGTCTCTGATATTTACCCAATTGCCTCCAAATGATATTTCTTTTACTACCACAATCCTCATACCACCTCAGAGAAAGAGATAAAGAGTAAAATTAATCAAGGGTGGTTAAAGTGGAGATCTTTATCTGTGGTGCTCTTTGATAAAAAAATCCCACACAAAGGGAAAATTTACAGTTCCATAGTACAACCAACTATTCTGTTCAGAAACATGGCCAACCAAAGAATCAGACGAGAGAAGTCTACAAACTATGGAGATCAGAATGCTGAGGATGATTGCTGGGGTATCAAGAAATGATAAAGTGCGAAGTGCAAGAATACTAGGAAGTTTAAGGTAGTACCTATTAAGACTAAGATAATGGTGAAAAGACATAAGTGGTATAGGCACACAATGAGAACGCCTATGGACTACATAGGAGATAAGGTTGCGAGTTTGGAAGTGATGGGTAAACGTAAAAGAAAAAGGCCAAAACTTCAATGGGGCCATAAAGTTAGAGCCAATATGAAGAAGTATAAATTAGATAAAAGAGATAGTATGAAAAACATAAAGTGGAGAGAGATATTGAAGGAACTTATCACCAGAAAAGGTAGAGAGAGAAAAAAATTTGATGGCCACCATTCACCTATGTTAGATATCGACCACATTACAGAAATATACGCAGGGGCGGAGCCATAAGACCCAGTGGGCATTTTGCCCACGAGGCCGCGAGAAAATGTCGATTTTGAGGCCGATGAGAGAAAAATATCAAAAAAGAGGCCGGTAGGAAAAAAAAATATTATTTTGTTCACATTATTTTCTCTTATCATTTATTTATTTTTAATGATATCTATTATTTGAATATAACATTCCCTGAGAAGAATTATCATGTCGTTTACTATATTTGAATGCATAAAATATCAATTACGTCGCTTGACGCTATATATCATTTACCACGTGATTTTCGTTTTTTTTCCAAAGGAAGTGAAAACGCTTATGTTTGAGTTCGAGTAGAGTGAAAGCTAAGTTTTGATTAATTTATTATATTAATTTTTATACATTAATTTATTGTATATAGGAAACTATAGTGATTGATTGTATTTCTTCTTCTTAATTCATTGATCCTTTTGAGCTTGGGCTTGCGTAGAGTAAAAGCTAGGTTTTCATTAATTTATATTATATTTTTATACATTAATTTATTGTATATAGGAAACTATTGTGATTGATTATATTTCTTGTTCTTAATTGATCCTTTCAAGGTGAAAGCTAAGTTTTCATTAATTTATTATATTAATTTTTATACATTAATTTATTGTATAATATAGGAAACTATTGTGATTGATTGTATTTCTTGTTCTTAATTCATTGATCCTTTTGAGCTTGGGCTTGAGTAGAGTGAAAGCTAAGTTTTCATTAATTTATATTATATTTTTATACATTAATTTATTGTAATATAGGAAACTATCTTGTTCTTAATTCATTGATCCTTTTGAGCTTGGGCTTGAGTAGAGTGAAAGCTAAGTTTTCATTAATTTATTATATTATATTTTTATACATTAATTTATGGAAACTTTTGTACGCCTAATATTTGTGTTACAACAATTTACTGATCATTAGCAAACAAACATAATATAAGAAAAGAATCAACTTTATATACTATTTTTACACGTAAATTGAGATGTTGTAAATAGTCAAAAGTAAAAAACTTATTTATATTTTATAATCCAAAGATAGTAATGTTTTTTTATTATTATTACTGGCTGGTAACATAACAGATTACTTTATGCTTTATACTAAAATACAATTCTTTAAAAAAAATTATAATAAATTTTATTTTAGTTGAATTGATATATTTTTAAAAAACTTATTTATATTTCATAACCCAAAGATAGTAATGTTTTTTTTATATTATTACTGGCCGGTAACATAACAGATTACTTTATGCTTTATTATATTAAAATACAATTCTTTAAAAAAAATTATAATAAATTTTATTTTAGTTGAATTGATATATTTTCATATATGCATAGAAATGCCAAAAGGAAATTTAAAGGTGGAGCTGAAAAATTAAGAAAAAAAAATGCTGCTGGTCTCAAAGCAGCTGGTGCTGATCCAAAACAACTTAAATTATCTTTTTTTGATAAATCAATACCAAGTATTTCAAATACTATTACTTCATGTAAATAAACTATTTTTTTAGTGATATCAACAACTGCCTCCCATTCATCACTACCTGAAACAACTACCTTATCTGCAACATCTTCCTGTATTTGGCATCAGTTCAATTATTGCCACTATCCTCACACTTGTCAGAAGCAACTACATCAATAATGCCTTCAGATATTTCTCAAAGTGGATTATCAGAATTGGATATGCATACATATGAGTTGCAATTAACAGCCACTATACCTCAAAAACTTAGATTTTTAATGCAACATCCTATACAACCAATAAACATTAAATATAATAAATTATATTATCGAATGGTAATGAGTTAAAAAATACCTAGAAAATGGATTACCATAAAAATTATATGCAATAAAGCCCAAGCTGTGTACTGCTCAATCTGCCTGGCATTTGCAGTATGCGAAAACACTTTCACAACAGGCTCTACAAATTTTCGCCACATGCACTCAGTTATTAAAATACATGAAAATTCAAGTGCATATTAGTGCTGTCGAGGCCTACCTCAGAGCTTCAAAAAACCAGTCATTTAATAATTCAATTAGCGTTAAAATATTAAATGAAAAAAATCGACAAATTCATAACAATATCCACATAATAAAACAAATATTTGAGATAATAAAGTTTTTAGGTAAACAAAACTTACCATACAGAGGATCAAATGCTACCGAAACACTTAGCCTCTTTGATAATGAAAATTTAAATCATGGCAATTTCCTGGAAATGATCCGTATTATATCAAAGAATGATCAAATACTTAGAGATCATTTAGAGAAGGCTATTTTAAAAAGCAAACGTAGAAAAGATACGCTTAAACTGTCTAACAAATCAAAATCGAAGGGAAGAGGTTCTCTCATAACCTTGTTATCAAAAACAACTGTCAACAAAGTTATTGATGCTGTTCTTGATCAAATCAGGAATTTAATAAAAAAGGAGATTGGTAACAAACGGTTTAGTTTGCAAATGGATAGTACTCAAGACATTTGCGTTTATGATCAAGCAACCATTTGCCTACGATACATATATAATGGTATAATAACAGAAAAGCTTTTTGCACTTACAAAAGTTACGAACAAAAGGATTTTTTGATATCTTGAGTGAATGCTTTTTAAAACATGGAATTCAAATGAGAAATATAATTGGAGAATCATTTGATGGTGCTGCAAATATGCGGGGGGATGTTGGGTTGCAAGCTCTTATTAGACAAGAGGCTCCAGGTAGCTTGTATATTTGGTGTTATAGTCACATATTATATCTCTGTATATGTGATTCATGCGATAATATTGAAGGCAAAATTTTATTTGGATTATTGAACAGACTAGCAACTTTCTTTGGTGAATCATATAAAAGGATGGACGCTTGGGTGAAACAGAATAACTCAACTGGCCAAAATAAACTGAGAAGGCTGCAAAAAATAGGTGAGACAAGGTGGTGGGCACGTGAATATTAAATGGATATATGGCCAAGAGAGCTTACTTCCAATAACGATAAGTGCACTTCGATTCATAATAGATAATAAATCATTTGAGGCAAAAACCTCATCAGAAGCGCAGTCGTTGATAGATAATTCATGTAAATTTAAGACTCTTAGTACAGTTGTAATATATTTAGAAATTTTTGAAATAATGGGGCCATTGTCATTGTATCTTCAAACCAAAAATTTAGATATTTTGTAGGCATGGAAGATGATAGAAGATGCTAAGTCTGTGTCATCGATAACTATTACATCAATTCAAAATAAAGCAATAAAAATGGCTTCTGATTTAAATGAAACACTTTCATATTTAAAGCTTCCGGAGAGTATCTGTGTACAGACTGCTCTGCCAAAAATTCGAATAGGATGAGCAAAGAGAATATATAGTGATGAAGGCCAGGATGAACGTCCTCAAGAATCGATTGACCTTTATAGGGTTGAAGTATTTCGTCCTATAATTGATCAAATTATAAACAGTTTATCGGAACGCTTTTCTGCGAATAGAGAGCTTATTTTGAATGTGCGATATTTGCATCCAAGGCATTTTGATGACATAAATAGTAAAGGTATTTCTGAAATGGCCTTGGAAAAACTGGCGCAATTTGCAAATATATCGAGTGATAAATTACATAACGAATTGTGTTCATTTTCTAGTGTATTCAAAGATTTAATAGCAGAATTAAATGAAACGGACGATGATATCTTATGTACAAGTGAGGAGTCGAATGAAGAAGATGGACTACTACAATATGATAATAACTCGAAGTGATAAATGTAACAATTGTTTAATATGCGTGTATGAAATTCTTAAGAGGTACAATATGCATACAAGTGCATACACTAATATATTTTTGGCGTATGAATACATTTTAACTTTATCATTTACGCAGGTTAATTGCGAGAGAACATATAGCAAATTGAAAATTATAAAAAATAGGCTGAGAGCTAATATAGGCCAAGAAAAATTAGAAGCGTTTTTAATGATGTCAGTTGAACGAGAACTATTGATTGAAATAGAAGATATTCTTATTTATTTACGCAAAGGTTCAAAGTTAATGAGAGATTTATTAACATAAAAATTATATATTATTAATTCATTTATTTAAATCTTATTTATATCTATTACAATATGATCTCTAATTTTATAAGTGCAACAATTTTATTCTCTGTGCAATATTGTATAATTGTTGTAATTTTATATGTGTAATTAATTGATTTTATATATTGAGTATGTATTATATTATATTTAACATGTGATGTATGATTTGATTTTATAGTGCAATATCCTTGTAAATCTAATATAAAATATATATGTGCAATGGATATTTTTTTATATGTGCAATGAATATTTTTTAATATGTGCAATGAATATTTTTTAATATGTGCAATGAATATTTTTTAATATGTGCAATGAATATTTTTTTATATGTGCAATGAATATTTTTTTATATGTGCAATGAATATTTTTTTATGTGTTCAATGAATATAATTTTGGATGTGCAATTTTTTAAAATAAAATATATGATTATCGTGTCATTATTCTTTTCTTTTTTTAAAATGTAAATTGTTTGAACCTATAAAAAATAACAAGTAATAAAAATATATAATTTAAGGAAGCCATTTAAGGGAACCCGGCAGAAGGCCGGGCAAAAGCGGGCCGAAGGCCCGGAAAATAGGGGGTATGGGGGCAAAGGCCCATAAAAATGAGGCCGCTATAAAAAAAATGCCCACGAGGCCGTAACGTCGCCAGTCCGCCCCTGAATATACGCCTTCTACAATGCTAAAATGTAGATTGATGAAAAACATATATAATACTTTATCCAATTCTCGCTCTGGTAATTATATATTTCAAATCAATAGATAGGTTCAGCATCGCATCTAACAATATTCCCTTTCATTCCTGCTGATTATTTTGAATAACTCACTAAAAAAATGATATGTGGTTAGCTAATTTTTTAATTTAAATATGATTTTATATTTATACCAAAACAACGATTTTTATGATTTAAAAAATAGGATTTTATATCTATACCAAAAAGACAATTTTTATTATTTAAATAAAAATTTCTATTTCACAACGAACAACCCTTCTAATAATGTTGATTATTTTGTAAAACTCTTTAAAAAATGAAACATGATATACTATTTTTATTACTGAAATAAGATTTATATCTACTCTTAAGATACATAATTTTACTATCAGAGTTTATTTTTATAATTAAAGTTTAGAACAGTTTTTTTCTAATTATTTTATTTTTTAACTTCATATATATAAATACAAAGAATAATTCAACATCGATTTTTATATTAAAAAGTACCGATAATATCATGATAAATATTTTACAAAAATAAAATAATGACATTATAAACATAACACATCACCTCCCCCTCCCAATTCCATATATCATATTACGGTGTTCATAATTATTCTTCGACTTCGTAAGTAAAAGTCATCGTGTTGCCATCTTTATACTAATTATTAGTAAGTCATAGTATTGTTGATGTTCAATTTTGATAATTGATAATTTTTAGTATTAAATGTTAGTAAATTTGACATCGATCGTATATGTTTGAATTTTTCTTTGTTGTTGCTGCTGGTTTCGTCCGTTTAAGTTTGGGTTTTTTTTGTTGTGTATCATTACTTTTGTTGCATAATGAAGAAATGTTTTTCACTATTTTTTAATTTATTATCATGTATATTCTCAAATACCGCATCACATTTTAATATACATTTACAACCAACAACACTGCTAACATTTAACACGGAAAATGATCAATTATCAAACATATTTTTTTTAAATGAATTTTTTTAAATTTTAATATTTTTATTTTAAATAATTTTCTTAAATTTTAATAACTTTATTTTAGTGAATAAATGTATAAAATATTTATTTGAAAATAATAATTTTTTTGTGGACCCGGTTAATAGAAGCATAAATACCCAGTCCATAGAGCGTCTTTGGCGCGAAATAAAAACATATGTCAAATCTAGGAAGTTATGGAAGATTACATAGCAATATATTTATTTAAAAAAGAGAGAAAATATATAGAATAAAAAATTTTAGAAGATATTATTGCATTGTTATAAATATATATTTTGTTATACATTTTTTATATTTTAAATTTGAAAAATAAATATTTTAAATGAAGAGTCAAGTATTTAATTATATGCTCAGATAATATGTAATTGGAAAAAAAACTTATAAGGAATGATATAAGTGACCATTGAAAAAGAATTATCTGTAAATAAATATATAATTCGTAAAAGTATACACTTTAAATAGGAAAAATAATTGGTAAAGGTAACTAAATTATAAATCTGCAAAAGTCTTTATAATCCATAAAGATTTTTATCCCAATTTATCCTGCCCTTTATTTAAACTTTATCCTGTCCATCTCATTTTTATTTAGCTTTTTACAAAAAATGGCTAAATAATTTTTATAACTAAAAATATCATTCAACAAAAATATATTTATATAAATATAAATATAAAAATAAAGATAAATAAAATTCAGCCAATAATATGACAGTTAAATAAATAAAATATAACAAATGGTAATTATGACTCCCAAACCATAATCTTACCAAAAAAATACTAATATCATAAAAATTATTTCACCACTCATATTATTTCATAAAAAGAAATAAAAATAAAATAATGACATATTAATATTATAATATAAGACATTATGAATTATACTTTTTTGAAGCTTTCCAACATCCCCGCTTATTACTCACATCTATTTTATTTTGCACAAATCACTAAAAAAAACAATACATGGTATGATATATTTATTATTTAAATAATATTCTAATTCGTATTTATTCGCGATATACCTACTATTTTGATTGGGCATAAATATGTATTTTTAACATGTTAAATTAGAATTTCAATTTATTGTACTATATATAAGTGACAATTTGCCATAATCGTTATTTTTAAAGAGTTTTTTGAATTTTTTTGAATTAAATGGGGAAAAATAATATTGCTAACTTTTAAAAATTTAGTGAAGATGCACCATAGATAAGTGACAATTATCATAATCGTTATTTTTAAAGTTTTTTTGAATTTTTTTGATTCAAATGTGCAAAAATAAGTATTGCTAACATGTTAAATTAAGAATATAGTGAAAATATACCATAGATAAGTGACAATTGTCATAATCGTTATTTTTAAAGTTTTTTTAATTTTTTTAATGAAAATGGGCTATAATAAGTATTACCAACATGTTTAAATAAAACTTAAGTGAAGATGTACCCTAGATAAGTAACAATTGTCATAATCGTTATTTTTATAGTTTACTGATTTTTTTTGGCACAAATGGGTAGATTCAAATGTGCAAAAATAAGTATTGCTAACATGTTAAATTAAGAATATAGTGAAAATATACCATAGATAAGTGACAATTGTCATAATCGTTATTTTTAAAGTTTTTTTAATTTTTTTGATGAAAATGGGCTATAATAAGTATTGCCAACATGTTTAAATAAAACTTAAGTGAAGATGTACCCTAGATAAGTAACAATTGTCATAATCGTTATTTTTATAGTTTACTGACTTTTTTTTGGCACAAATGGGTAAAAATATAGGTTGTAGATATGTTAAATTAAAAATTCATGAAGATTTAGCATAGAAAAGTACAATTGTCAATTCGATATTTTTAAAGTTTTTGAGACAAGTGGGTTAAAATATATATTTAAACATGTTAAATTAAAATTTCATGAAGATGTACCAAGGAAAAGTGGCAATTGCCATAATCGTTATTTTTAAAGTCTTTTGACGCAAATGAGCTAAAATATGTATTGCTATGTTAAAATAAAACTTCAATGATGATGTCCATAAGTGAAAATTGTCATAATCGTTATTTCTAAAGTTTTTTGAATTTTTTTGACCAAATAGGTTAAAATATAATAGATTGTAAAAATCTCAAATTAAAATTTCATGAAGATGTAACATAGAAAAGTGACAACTCTCATGATCGTTATTTTTAAAGTTTTATAGATATAGAATTAATTTTAATTAAAGGAATAAGATTTTGAATCCATATCTTAAAAGTTTACAATTTAGCGTGAGTTACAATCCTCTTTAGCAAACACTTTGCATATTTTTATCAAATTTTAAGCAGGAAAAAGGAACAACGATTATGAGCAAGAAAATTGCCATTTGTTTTTTTGTTTGCTAAATGGTACCAATAAATTTCTCAAAAATAAAATAAGAAAGTTAAAAATCGAAGATTGTGATAATTGGCACTTTTCTGAATTATTTCAATAAAATTCAAACAAAATATCTTTTTTTGAATTTCTTAAAAAAATATTGGGAAAAATCTTTTAAAATTTTGGGCGTGAAAATCAGTAATAAATTGTAAGAAAAATAATATTACAATACAGATTACAATACAGCATATCAATTTTTTTTTTATTAAAAATCATCAAATAATCCATTTTCATAAACCATAAATCACTTAATGGCCATTTATTATTAAGTGGCATTACTCAATTTTTAAATCCTTAAACCCACCATTCCATCTTTGGGGCTCAGTTAATTCCTATAAATAAAATAAGGTAATGGGGTGTGACTCATTGCCGATGGATCAATATATCGCCGTATTGTATCTAAAATCATAGTCAAGCTTTTAAAATTAGAATATCATGCCTTTATAATCAAGCGAGGTTGGGCAACAAAGGAGTAGTGTTGTTAATCGGCTTAGCCGAGTCGGCTCGAACAGAGCTCACCCAAATTTTGGGTCGTTTTTTTCGACTCTAACTCAAAGTTTTGGTCGTTTTTTACGACTTCGACCCGAGTTCAAGCCGAAAAAAACGACTTCGACCCAAAATATGGGTCGTTTTTTTCGACTCCGACCCAAGTCCAAGCCGAAAAAAACGACCTCGACCCAAAATATGGGTCGTTTTTTACGACTCCGACTAAAAATTTGGGTCGTTTTTTTCGACTTCGACCCAAAATATGGGTCGTTTTTTACGACTCCGACTAAAAATTTGGGTCGTTTTTTTCGACTTCGACCCAAAATATGGGTCGTTTTTTACGACTCCGACTAAAAATTTGGGTCGTTTTTTTCGACTTCGACCCAAAATATGGGTCGTTTTTTACGACTCAAACTTGAAGTTTGGGTCATATTTTTCGACTCAAACTTGAAGTTTGGGTCGTATTTTTCGACTCCAACTCAAAGTTTGGGTCGTTTTTCTGACTCAGACTCAAACATCGGGTCGTTTTATTCAATCCGACCCAAAATATGGATCTTTTTTTTTAAAGTCGACTTAAAGTTAGGGTTGCTTTTTTTCACCCTTAACCCAATATCTAGATCATTTTTTTTGACCAAAAGTCAAATAACATTTAGTATATATTAATATTATAGGCGGGAAAGTTACTTAAAGCTTCTTTAAATTATAATACTCTGGATTAACTATTCATCATAGTTATTTTTTTAAATTTTTAAGTGAAAATGCACCATAGAAAAGAGCCATTTGTTATGATGGTTATTTTAGAACTTTTTTAAATGAAATAGATAAAAATATATATTGTAGACATGTTAAATCAAAATTTCAGTGAAGATGTACCATAGATAAGTGACAATTGTCATAATCGCCATTTTTGAGCCTTTTTGAGTTTTTTTAAAGGAAATAGCTAAAAATATATATTCTAAACATGTTAAATTAAAAATTCAGTGAGGATGTATCATAGATAGGTGACAATTGTCATAATCGCTATTTTTGAACTTTTTCAATTTTTTTAAAGGAAATAGCTAAAATTATATATTCAAAACATGTTAAATTAAAAATTCAATGAGGATGTATCATAGATAGGTGACAATTGTCATAATCGTTATTTTTGAACTTTTTTCAATTTTTTTAAAGGAAATAGCTAAAAATATATATTCTAAACATGTTAAATTAAAAATTCAGTGAGGATGTATCATAGATAGGTGACAATTGTCATAATCGCTATTTTTGAACTTTTTCAAATTTTTTTAAAGGAAATAGCTAAAAATATATATTCTAAACATGTTAAATTAAAAATTCAGTGAGGATGTATCATAGGTAGGTGACAATTGTCATAATCGTTATTTTTGAACTTTTTTCAATTTTTTTAAAGGAAATATCTAAAAATATATATTCTAAACATGTTAAATTAAAAATTCAGTGAGGAAGTATCATATATAGGTGACAATTGTCATAATCGCTATTTTTGAACTTTTTCAAATTTTTTTAAAGGAAATATCTAAAAATATATATTCTAAACATGTTAAATTAAAAATTCAGTGATGATGTACCATAGATAAGTGACAATTGTCATAATCGCCATTTTTGAGCCTTTTTGAGTTTTTTTAAAGGAAATAGCTAAAAATATATATTCTAAACATGTTAAATTAAAAATTCAGTGAAAATGTATCATAGATAGGTGACAATTGTATCGTTATTTTTGAACTTTTTCAATTTTTAGCTAAAATTATATATTCAAAACATGTTAAATTAAAAATTCAGTGAGGATGTATCATATATAGGTGACAATTGTCATAATCGCTATTTTTGAACTTTTTCAAATTTTTTTAAAGGAAATAGCTAAAAATATATATTCTAAACATGTTAAATTAAAAATTTAAGAGGATGTATCATAGATAGGTGACAATTTTCATAATCGCTATTTTTATCATTTTTTAAAGAAAATAGCTAAAAATATATATTCTAAACATGTTAAATTAAAAATTCAGTGAGGATGTATCATAGATAGGTGACAATTGTCATAATCGTTATTTTTAAACTTTTTCCAATTTTTTTAAAGCAAATAGCTAAAGATATATATCCTAAACATGTTAAATTAAAATATCAGTGAGGATGTATCATAGATAAGGGACAAAAAATGTTATTATATATACGAGTAGTAAGGTACATAATAATTTTTAAGTGATAAAATGAGATGCTAATATATTTCTTGTAATTTTAATTTATAAAAAAATTCTTAAATATGTTATTGTCATAGACTGGGTCAGAAAATCAACTATCACATAAACTCATCTATGTTTTATTCATATTATATTAAGTTTGAGGATATTAAAATATTTCCTCTTTGAAGTTTCTAGTTAGGATAAAATTTACTTGGCACATCTTACAATGATATTTATACCTTGTTTTTTTTTCGAGAATAAATTTTATGCGATATTTCATGAAGGAAATTACATATCATTGTACAGAGAAATAACTTTGTATATATTATCTGCACCAATATCTTTTATATCAATCTCTATCGATGACATTTTAAATTATATTGGAAAACTAGATTGTGTAGATTTATAATTATTAATTTAAAGGATTAAGATTTTAGAATTAATTATAAATATATCTTAATAATTTTTATATGCATTTAATATTTAAAATCTCTCGTTATAAGCCTATTTAGCAAGAAAAATATTGACTAATCCTGAAATTACAATAATAGATATCTATACCTTTATATAATCTATGAGAAAAATTGCTCTCATAATATTCTTTTTAATAAAATAGTGAATAATTAACGCCTGAAAAAAAGTATAGCGCTTTATAACATGGTTCAAAGTTAATCCCAGTATCAATTTTAATGTGTAAAACATTTAAGAAATGATTTAAATTGGACAACTTTTATTAATAAAATTTATGTTAATAATATTAAATTATAATTTTAAAAACAAAAAATGAATAAAATAAAAAAATTTAGATTTATACCCCTAAAAATAATAAAAAAAAATTTGGAAAGTTAAAAAAAATGATTATTAATCATATCCCTATCCCTAACAATGAAGAAAAGAAAAAATCTCAACAAATTTGCCGTCTAGCTGGCACCACTAAAAGTAAAATAAAATATCTTTTATAATTTTAGAATTTAAATAGTCACTTCACTTCCATATGGAATTTTTAAACTAATAAAACAATAAATTTTTTAAATAAGTATTTGCGATTCCGGATGCATTTTTTCAATTAAAATATGAATTTTTTTAAATATAATTTAATAATTTAGGCGAGCCATATTTTTCATAAATGTAGTGTTAAGTCGAGTTTTTTTAAGTCGTACTGTAATTCTGAGCGTTTTCCGTACCTTTGCATGTTGGCTAAAGATTTTTTGTCGCAGCAAAGTACATCCGTTGAGAGCGAGCGTGTCTTCTCAAGAGGGGTGGACACCGTAACAAAGAAAAGAAATCGCATGGCCTCCGAAACACTTAAACAGTGTTTATGTTTAAATTCATGGGATATCAATATCATGAATAATAAATTTTATACATAATTTTTATATCTATATATATTGTTAAATTAAATTTTTTGTACATTAATAAATATATATAATTTAAATAAAAATATTTAAACTATAAATGTATCAAATATTTAAGATGTTTTGAGCTTAGTATTCTTGTTTCAGGCTGTTGTTTTTTATGAATACTGGAGAATATTAGTGTTTTAATATTATTTGACTAAATTGATAACTAAAATAGTTTTTGATATTAAGATTTAGAATTTTGAACACTTGAGAAAAATTACAAATTAAAATTGATACTGGGATTAACTTTGAACCATGTTATAAAGCGCTATACTTTTTTTCAGGCGTTAATTATTCACTATTTTATTAAGAAGAATATTATGAGAGCAATTTTTCTCATAGATTATATAAAGGTATAGATATCTATTATCGTAATTTCAGGATTAGTCAATATTTTTCTTGCTAAATAGGCTTAAAACGAGAGATTTTAAATAATAAATGCATATAAAAATTATTAAGATATTTTTATAATTAATTCTAAAATCTTAATCCTTTAAATTAATATTTAGAAATCTACACAATCTAGTTTTCCAATATAATTTAAAATGTCATCGATAGAGATTGATATAAAAGATATTGGTGCAGATAATATATACAAAGTTATTTCTCTGTACAATGGTATGTAATTTCCTTCATTAGATATCGCATAAAATTTATTCTCGAAAAAAAAACAAGGTATAAATATCATTGTATGATGTGCCAAGTAACTTTTATCCTAACTAGTAACTTCAAAGATTTAAGAATTTTATTATAAATTAAAATTACAAGAAATATATTAGCATCTCATTTTATCACTTAAAAATTATTATGTACCTTACTACTCGTATATATAATAACCATTTTTTGTCCCTTATCTATGATACATCCTCACTGATGTTTTAATTTAACATGTTTAGGATATATATTTTTAGCTATTTCCTTTAAAATAATTGAAAAAAATTCAAAAATAACGATTATGACAATTGTCACCTATATATGATACATCCTCACTGAATTTTTAATTTAACATGTTTAGAATATATATTTTTAGCTATTTCCTTTAAAAAAATTTGAAAAAGTTCAAAAATAGCGATTATGACAATTGTCACCTATATATGATACTTCCTCACTGAATTTTTAATTTAACATGTTTAGAATATATATTTTTAGCTATTTCCTTTAAAAAAATTGAAAAAAGTTCAAAAATAACGATTATGACAATTGTCACCTACCTATGATACATCCTCACTGAATTTTTAATTTAACATGTTTAGAATATATATTTTTAGCTATTTCCTTTAAAAAAATTTGAAAAAGTTCAAAAATAGCGATTATGACAATTGTCACCTATCTATGATACATCCTCACTGAATTTTTAATTTAACATGTTTAGAATATATTTTTTTAGATATTTCCTTTAAAAAAATTTGAAAAAGTTCAAAAATAGCGATTATGACAATTGTCACCTATATATGATACTTCCTCACTGAATTTTTAATTTAACATGTTTAGAATATATATTTTTAGATATTTCCTTTAAAAAAATTGAAAAAAGTTCAAAAATAACGATTATGACAATTGTCACCTATCTATGATACATCCTCACTGAATTTTTAATTTAACATGTTTAGAATATATATTTTTAGCTATTTCCTTTAAAAAAATTTGAAAAAGTTCAAAAATAGCGATTATGACAATTGTCACCTATCTATGATACATCCTCACTGAATTTTTAATTTAACATGTTTAGAATATATATTTTTAGCTATTTCCTTTAAAAAAATTGAAAAAAGTTCAAAAATAACGATTATGACAATTGTCACCTATCTATGATACATCCTCATTGAATTTTTAATTTAACATGTTTTGAATATATAATTTTAGCTATTTCCTTTAAAAAAATTGAAAAAGTTCAAAAATAGCGATTATGACAATTGTCACCTATCTATGATACATCCTCACTGAATTTTTAATTTAACATGTTTAGAATATATATTTTTAGCTATTTCCTTTAAAAAAACTCAAAAAGGCTCAAAAATGGCGATTATGACAATTGTCACTTATCTATGGTACATCTTCACTGAAATTTTGATTTAACATGTCTACAATATATATTTTTATCTATTTCATTTAAAAAAGTTCAAAAATAACCATCATAACAAATGGCTCTTTTCTATGGTGCATTTTCACTTAAAAATTTAAAAAAATAACTATGATGAATAGTTAATCCAGAGTATTATAATTTAAAGAAGCTTTAAGTAACTTTCCCGCCTATAATATTAATATATACTAAATGTTATTTGACTTTTGGTCAAAAAAAATGATCTAGATATTGGGTTAAGGGTGAAAAAAAGCAACCCTAACTTTAAGTCGACTTTAAAAAAAAAGATCCATATTTTGGGTCGGATTGAATAAAACGACCCGATGTTTGAGTCTGAGTCAGAAAAACGACCCAAACTTTGAGTTGGAGTCGAAAAATACGACCCAAACTTCAAGTTTGAGTCGAAAAATACGACCCAAACTTCAAGTTTGAGTCGAAAAATACGACCCAAACTTCAAGTTTGAGTCGAAAAATACGACCCAAACTTCAAGTTTGAGTCGAAAAATATGACCCAAACTTCAAGTTTGAGTCGTAAAAAACGACCCATATTTTGGGTCGAAGTCGAAAAAAACGACCCAAATTTTTAGTCGGAGTCGTAAAAAACGACCCATATTTTGGGTCGAAGTCGAAAAAAACGACCCAAATTTTTAGTCGGAGTCGTAAAAAACGACCCATATTTTGGGTCGAGGTCGTTTTTTTCGGCTTGGACTTGGGTCGGAGTCGAAAAAAACGACCCATATTTTGGGTCGAAGTCGAAAAAAACGACCCAAACATTGAGTCGGAGTCGAATAAAACGACCCGAGCTTTGGGTCGGGGTCGCGACTCGCGGCGTTTTAACAACACTACAAAGGAGGAACAAAAACTACAGCGATCACGGCCAGAATGTCATTAGCCAATGCAGATCCAAATTTAATTTTCTTTAAAATTTATCTTAATAATTCCTTAATTCTATTAAAATCATTTTATTCTGCAATAACCATTCAAAATATACCAATTTTTATTTTGTATAGCTACTCTGAGTCCACCTATTTAAAAATCTATGACTTAATTATTATTTCTGTGTAACTATCGTTTTTTGTAATCAAACCTATTTTTTATACATTGTTTTTAAAAAAAAATTTATTTTCAAAATTTTTCCTAAAAGACTGTTTTCAAAATTATTTTTAGAAACAAATATCATTATCTCCTAGTGTTCAGAATATATTTAATTTAAAATAACATTGTGATATTTGAATTTTTATTATAAAACTATTATTTTATTTTATTTTTATCTAAATAAGGGCTAATGCAAAAATATTTATTTACTAAATCTTGCACCCCATCCATTTTTAGTACTGGCTTAAATCAAATTTTATAATAAATTGTGATAAACATGAATAAGCTTTATTAATATATATTTTATAAATATGAGCAAAATATATAATTTATATAAACATTACAATAAACGACAAAAAATTTTTCGTGGTTTTTTTATAATATTTTGGCAACAGAAATCGTGCCAATTTAAGTACATATCGCGTATTATAGATAAATCATTTTTCAAAATTTCACTTTTTGACAAAGCAATGGTTCCGCTAAAATACGATTGTTTAAATCATTTAGTTTTATCCATGCTTCCATTGTAACGTATGATACAATGAGACTAATATCGACATCGACATAATCATTTTTGAGGCATCGCATGTCTCTCAAAATAGTTATAAAGTTATCATCATTGACAATTATTAGCTGTTTTTCTATTTTGTCTTTAGCATTAATTTTTGATAATCTTGCTAAAATCCAAACTGCCTTTTCTATATTTGTAAGTTTTGAGTAGGCCATGGGTTTATTACTTTCTCCTATCTTAATATTTTCTATGATTACGGAGATTATTTATTAGATATATTTCGGTAATTGGATATAAAAAACATTTTAATATTATTTCAACAAGAAAACAAATTATAAATCTATTTTTAAGTTTTTTCTAATTTAATCGTTCCTCTCCATCTCCAATCGAAATTTTATTTATAAACGAAATGATTGTATCCATTACAGATTAATCTAAGTTTAAGTTGTAATGTTATGGAAATCTCGCTTGACAAATTATGATAGTGTAAAATTTTTTTTAAAGTATCTGAAATACGCCATATAGTGCTCTGAATAAAGTTTCTGTCATATAAATACTTTTAGATCCCTCCCAAGTCTTATATATAAATTATTATATTTTAGAAAATTTTCCCCTAATACTTGTCTTAATGAATCATAAAGATTATAACTAGGAAGGGTGGAAACTGATTAAATATGATGGACCTTGGAAATATTAAAACGCCTTCTCCATACATATCTTTTTTTTCCTCGGACAACTCCGTGATCATTTGTTAATGTTTGAAGCATTTTTTTAAAATACATTTTAAAGTTTTAAAATTTTGCTTCAAATAAATAAAAATTTTAACTGTTAAATATCTAATTGTAAAGTATACCAATTGCCTCAAGGTTTTCATCAGTATTTTTACGAAGATATTATGTGAAATCATTATCGCAAATGTACAAGTGCAAATATATAACTAATGAATACTCGAATGTATTTGCATGAATATTAGCAAGAATTCATTTCCGCGAATATATTTTGGGCAAAACATTATTGTGTTTTGGGAATATATTACCACGAAAAAATTAAGACATAAGTATCCTATTTAATTTTATTAACGGGTTAGTGATTGTATTTGTATCTGGATTTTATATAGACTAGTAACCACCAGGCCCTGTCCGTACCGAGATGTTTACACAAAATATTTATTATCTTAATCTAACTAGTGTTGCACGGCCCAATTTGGGGCGATTCTTCCTAGCCCATTATATAAGCCTGGAGAATTTGTTCATAGTTGGCAGAAAAGTTTAGACCTCTCTTTGCCAAATCTCGAGGCTTACATAATATTATTTTGATTAAAATCTTAATTAGACCGTTTTTAAAAATCGACCCAAATTGGGCGGGCAAACAACACTAAATCTAACCACTTATTTTGCAAAATACTACTACCCCTGGTAGGCAACTGGGACCTTAGCCCCTATGTAGTTTCGGTTATATTTACGAATAAACATTTATATTTTATTTATAAATATATATTATTCTAATAAGCCCCTTTCCACTCCTCCATCTCTTAAATTTAAAAAAAAAATATAATTATTTATGGCCCGAAGACCACTCATATAAAAAAAATTTCAATACATTTTTTATTATCACTCCCTAAAAATGTTTATTGTGCCTGCCAACCTTTTAGACAAATTAAAAGTTTTATTGATGTTTCTTTTTATACATTATTTATTTATAGAAATTTAGACGAAAAATAATTGATTTTTTAAATAAATTTTTTTATGAAAAACACATAATTAAATCAAATAATTATTTTTTCTCCTTCTTCATATAAATCACAATAAATTCTTTATTAGATTTAATACTAAGAGGAGACTTATTAATTATTTATATAATATCTAAATTATATTTTAAATCTATTTCAGGTGATACGATTTTAATATCTAAATGGATTAAAGCGTATTATACACAATTGCGATTTTTTTTCTTTTTATCGTCCAGATTGATTAAGCAAACAAGTGAGTAAATTATTAAAATGTCAATATTCATATTTAAAAAAATAAAGTAAAAAAATCTATGTTACCTATCCACTTATATTAAAAAGTAAACACAATACATGCCTATCCCATAAAACCTATCCTAAAATAACTAGCGAACATATTGTATCACGTAAGCAAATTAAAATCTGAGATTGGGATGGGCATAAAAAAAGCAAATAATTTAATTTCAATTACATACATAATTTTGTAATTAGTTAAAATTACTGATCTCTTTTCTAAAAATGATAATTAATTACTAATTACATGTAATCGTGACTTTATAGAGTAAATATAATTATATAATTACAATTCTTTTCATCTTTATTTGAAAACATAGAATAGGATTTGGTAGAACAAAACAAAGATGAAAAATCATGGGAACCTAATTATTGGGATTAGAGATGGGCGGGCCTAATTTTTCATTCACGACGCGCCCGCTCACGGTGGCTATAAAAAAAATTCACGCCCATTCACGCTTACCATTAAAAAAATTTCGACCCGACCCGACCCGCCCGCTCACGACAAGCAATATTTTGATTCACGCCCGTCACGCCCGTCACGCCCGAAAATTCACGGCGTTTTTAAATTTTTCAAAACTATTGCTATAATTTTACACTTTTTTTGAATTCATTCTATTTATTTCTTTAATTTCCTAATCCATATTAATAATAAAAAATAAATATAATCTATAAATCGAAATTTATTTAGTAAAAGAAGAATGCCCATCTTTTTTTATTTCAATTGTGTACGCCTTTTCTCTAACAAGAGATTGGCTACAGAAAATAACTTTTCTTTAGAAGCCGAACTTGTAGCTGACAAAATTTTACTCGATAATTTTCTCAAAAAAGGAAATGAATATCCCTGCTTCCAAAACTTCAAAATATTGTCGTTATTTATCTTATATGAATCTTTTAAGTTCATGCTCACAGCTTTCATCGGTGATGTTGATGCTTCATCAGAATCATCTAAAAATTCTCTAAAATTTTTTTTAGAATGTTCGGTCTTTTATGAGTGTAGGATGAATTAGGTAGTTGGTATTGAGTATTTAGAATATACGGTTTTTTATGAGTTTAGGATAAGTTAGGAAAGTTATAAATGATAGTTGACATCGACTTATGCATATCATCTAATTTTATATCATTTATCATTTTTATGATTGTTTTATATATATCATTTTCTTCTTTTATTAAAAATTAAGTCTTTTGAAATTCGGATCTAGAATTAAGCCTACCTTATGTATTGGCTGCATGATAATCTTTTAAAAGAAATCTTGTTCATTTTAAGGTTTTGATTATTATTGTATCACGTTTAGAAGGTTAACAAAATTTTATTAATTTTTGTTTCCATAGAAAAACTTCATTTATTGTGGGACGAGAATCTGCTCTCAGATTATCCGAGCATTCTTTAAATATTGATAAAAATTTATCTAACTCGCGTATGATACTGATATTAATTGTGGCTAATCTATTTAATTTTTGCTTGCTAAACAAGTACACCTGTATTTCAGAATATGATTAACTCTGTGTATCATGATATATACAGAGTTCCATCTCGTTATTCTCGCTATTACATCTTGTTTAAGGGTGTGGCTTAGTTTGATATTAGCTGTAGATTGATTGAAATATTGTACTATTTTTTTACACCATTTATATTTAAGGCTATTTCAGTTAAACAATTGTCAAAAATATAATGCATAATATTATTTAGTATATGGCATATACATGCTAGCGTTTCGTCATCTTTGAATGAACTTATAAGATTTGCTCCGTTATCACTCTCAACTACATTTTAAGTAATTTTCTACTTTTGTATATTCTTTTAAAATTGAATTGACTACACTATTAATTTTGGCGTTTTTTTCATCCATTGCCCTTGTGGCCAAAACAAATGTTTTTAAAATCCTTAATGATAATATGTCCTGTAATGGTTAAAAACTTAGATTTTTATAGTCATCCGTCAAATATCAGTGATTATGTACAAGTAATTATTATTGATCATGCTTTTAATCTTAAATTTTATTTTATGGTATATTTTTGGACCTATAGTATTCATGAGAGTTTTCCGGTTCACAACTTTTATATTTTGTTATCCATATGTAACACCAAAATTTATCTCTTGGCCTAGCTTTAAAATCCTTCACTTTCTGATGCATTTAAAGATTGAAGATCTTTACAAATAAAATATAACTGACTTTTCTGTAAAAAGTTTAAGCAAAATTTAGCATAAAGTCTCGCGATAAAAAATACCTAAACATAAAAAGAAAATAGAACTAACAAAATGATACCGGATGTTGTTTATAAAATGCGGAAGATTTATAGTTTTCATAAATTATTTTTTTTAAAAAAAGAACTAAATTAAATAAGAAAATATATAATTTAATTAAAAAATTACAAATTTATAATTATAAAATTGCAAATTTATATTTATAAAAAACAATTTTAAAATTTACATTTCCGTGATTCACGGGAAATTTATGTTCACGCCCGATCACGCCCGGGGAAAATTTTGGGAAAGCCCGTCACGCCCAGTCACGCCTTGGAATTTAAAATTTATTCACACTCACACCGTGACCCACAATGACACGATGGGTCACGCCTAATTTCACGGCCCGCGCCCACCTCTAATTGGGATATACTATAGTATAGGTAATTACGTTGATATTTTAAACATTATTACATATTGTATGTTATGTTTGAAACGGGTTTCACTCTAGCTCATTAATATTATGTTTGTAAATTTGATGTTAAAAAATTCAATCAAATTCTGTGTTACAATATGGATGGGTATAAAAAATTAAATATCAAAAGATGACTTAGAAAAAAAAAGTACGTAAAAAATAAATATACAAAAAAAAATTAAAAATCAAAAGATATCTTAGAAAAAAAAAGTACGTTATAGGTAGTAATATTTTAAGCTGTTTTCTTGTAATCGACAAATAATTTTGAATTTTATACTGATTTTAGCATCAACTTATTAAACAGGTTGTTATTTAAACATGTTCTATTATATGTATCAAGCAATTTGGAAAGCAAAATAGTCTTTCTATAAATGCTGAAAGACAATAATATGTTATATTTCAAAAACATCTTTTAAATTGTTAAAAAAAACTTTCTAGCGTATTAATTTGATCTATTTCATTTTTTACATAAGTATCCCAAATTTAAAATAATTAGATTCGGGTTAACTTTCAAATTTAAAAAAATTATCATGATTTTGGACTCTGGACTTTTACTTTTAGAAGTGTTTTTTGTTGAAACGCCTTCAATTATCATTAGTTAAATCAATGACATTAATTCAAACTTTCTAAGCTTAAATTCGGAGTGTTAATTAGTAGCGAAGGGCTGAGTTTATTTTACAATTAAATTATAAGAATCTAATTCTTCTACTAAATCCGTCAATAATTCAATTATGACCTTTAAGAAATACGCAAGGAAAAATTGATACTCATTCATTAGCCTCCTAATTTATAGGATTTTTGGATGTCTGATTAAAAAATCCTAATAAATAAATAATTAATATTTAATATAATGTTTTAGAAAATGATTGGTGATTTGAATGTGATATAATTTGATAGTAGATTGCTCAGTGCTTGTGGTTTTACCACTGATAAGATTTACTTTCTAGTGAATGTTGCATTATTTTAGAAGGGTAATTATCACAGTTATTGTTAGTGTTCAAGATAAAAGTTAAAGAGTCAAAACCAAATTATAATTACAAATTACATGCTTGAAAATTATAATTACAAATTACATGTTGAAAAATTATAATTATATATAATTACTAAAAAAAGGAATTGTAATAATGTAATTACTGTCCATTGATTATTAAAATACAGTTTTTAAAAAAAAATATACTCGATCTTAAATTAATAAACTTGCTTAGTTTTTCCAGGAATTCAGATTGTTTTAATATATAAAAAATGTTATAAATGAATTATTATTTTCTTTTAGGGAGCAATAAATCTAAGAATTGAGGAATTGGGGAATAAATCTGACGTATTGCTTCCAAATTATTTTCTCTTGTGTAGAGTAAGTAAACCAGTCAGGCTGAGATGGCAAGGGTGCATGGAGATATTTTTCAAAAGATTACGAGTTTTGCATCTAAGTGAGATTTTTGCCTTTTTGGCATTATGTAACTTACTCTGTCAAGTTTAAAAAATATTTTTATAGAACCCCTTCTCCCTGGAAATGTATTTTATCTGGGTATACTTAAAATAATTTAATTATCCTTTCCAACTTTCTAATATTATCAAAATTCGACCAAACATGCTAATTTTAATATTATATGGAGAATATTTATTTTTATGATAATGAGAAGAAAAAAACAATGGTGAATAAAATAAATGATAATCGATGATAAATATTACTGAGTTTAGCAAGTATCTAAATAATATTATCTTAAATAAAAAGGTCTAAAATTTTAACATTAATTAACAAACCAAAGTGGGTATTCTTGTATCTTGTGTCTTTGCACCTGGAAATAAGTTATCAAAATCCATATGACATTGACGTAAATTTGTTCAATCAATCTCATTAAATATCCTATAAAAAAAATATTTTCAAAAATCATTTTTCGATTTATAAGCTCTAAAATGCCGAAGTAACAAAATCTTATATATAAATGAGTCCAATTTTCTATGAGGTAGCATATAGATAAAGTCAAAAATAAGAACATGTTTTTGAAAATACAGAGACCATCCGATTCTTGAGCCTTGATTAGGGCGAATGGGTTAAAATATTGCGTATTATTTACTGAATTTCTTCGGTGTCGAATTCGATATACCGCATGACAGATTATAATTACCATTATAGAAATTAGACATAGAGTTGGTATGATATTGAGTATGATTTCGCGCAGCCAAAGCATGAACATGAAATTTCGGCTTCTTTTGCCTAAAGGTATATAAATTGAGAATCTTATATTCCCCATTCTTAACAAATCAAATTCGTCGGAATTTTTTGTATAAGAAATATAAGTTTCATTTTCCTTGAGAAAAGATATGGTGGATAAATTTTTTTTATTATTAAACATTGCTTTTATATTGAACTCCTCTTGCTTCAAATCATGGTAATGGTTGTTTGATATTATTTTGTCGGATGTTTTGGGCTTGAACAAGAGCATATTATGAAGATGCAGGATTACCAAAATAAAATAAGTTATATATTTAAATAGCTTTATGAATCTTGGCTGGCTCGTAATTTCCAAGTAATTGAGAAAGTTGATTTGACTCAGAAGTTGAAATCCGCTCAGACATATTGAGACTATCTTGTAAGATATGTTTGCTGGTATTATTATTAATGTAATGCCTATTAAATAATGTAGGAAGGAATTATTGCGATCATAATTCAAAATCTTAAAAGAGTAGAATATAAATTCTACGGCATAGACAAAATTAATGGAGGCTTCGCATATGGTGACTAACTCATTTCGACACCAAGCTATAAACAAATCAGTTTTATACAATTTTTTCCAGGTGAATATTATGATTACAGAAATAAAAATGATAATCGTAGCTAAAGAATGGAGTGGGAAAAAATAAACAGTCAATATATTTATCCACTTAAAAATTTTCATTATTTTTAAAAATATTTCAAGTTTGAATCGGTGTCTGTTTTTAAAGATAATAAATCATATCTTTGAAAAAAAATGATGGCTAAAATAAGAGCACTTATAAAATATCTAATAATGATATTTAAAATATTAATTTAATTTAATTATATAAAGATTTAATAAATGTGATGATATAAAGGTAAAAATTACTCACAAGTAGTGATTATATTATTTTAAAAAAATTTATTGATTTATTTAATGATTTCAAAAATGAAAAAAATTCAAAATATGTCTGTGGGTCGGGTTTCCGGTGCAAGTAGATGCTACATTTGCAAATACTAGGATATCAAGATTAAAAAAATATTATCGAACTATTTCAGCCATATTAATCGAACTAGAAGATTAAAATTTTTCATCAAAAGTTAAATTTTTTAGGATAAATCGAAATTTAATTGATATGAACATTAAATATCTCAATATTGATAATAATTATTAAAGACTTACACTAAGGAATTTAAACTTAAAATCATCCACCTCACACCCTTAAATTAATTAAATTATACTGAAATTTTCGGGTATAGGCTTTTATTTCGCTCTTCTTTTTTTAGCCTATGAACATTTATATAACAGTTGTCGGATTGTTGGGCTTATGTGCAGCTTTCCCACAAACATGTAGTGGGCTCCTCATTTTTAATTTTTCATCCAACTTAATTTAACCCAGTTAAATGGAAATGAGGAATACCAAGCGGACAGTCGAACCTTCAACGATGGAAGGCATAAGCACTATATATCACGTATCACTTAATAATTAATTTTTATTCCCTTCCTACTATATTATAAGGAATTTCAACAAAATTATTATATATCCAACCTATTTTTAAAAAATTTTTTTTAAATTAAATATTTATTTTAAAATAACATTAATAATAATAATAATATTCATAGACATATTCCACTCAAACTATAATATAATATTATAAAAATTCATTCTATAAAAACGGAGGTGGGGCTACATGTTCCCAAAAAACATGAATAATTATATTTTAAAATGGTAATTTGTATATTTTTATTTTGTTTTAAAAAATAATATTCATTGGGTTCTGATATAAGGGAATTTATTTTGCCCCCTATATTTTTTAAAAATTTTAAAGTTCATGTCCAAGGGAAGGGATAACAATTGGTAAAAAAAAATATAATTTGTTAATTTCGAATATTTAATTGTTTTTTTTATAACAACCGGGTCAGAATTTAGATTTTCGAAATGAAGAGATGCATGTGAAGTCCCAAATTAGTGATTTTCCTAAAGATGAAGGCACAGAAGTTAAATCATCTGGCCTTAGATTATCATCTAATTATAAATTAGCAGGTTCCAGGATGTTTGATATTGGGCTCTCGTAATAAAATGGCTAATAACTAAATTAATCGCTGCGTGTTTTCCATATCTGCCTTGATTATATATACAATTAAAACCATGACTTCCTTTGGAATCAACTAATATACTTTATATTTTATGCATATATGTGGTTGAACTATGTTACATCAATTCGATGGTCAATGGCAACTCTTAATTGTTGATCTAATAAGAGGTTACCTAGGTTTCGACTTCGTAATACTTCCAATCATTTATAATCATTAGTACAGTCAGCATTTTGTAATAGTTGAATATATTCCAAAGAGTAGTTTGATGAGAGTTATTTAAATTTTTTTTATAAATTGTGGTTCAAAAATTGATTGATGTGTTAAAACCGTGGGTAAAACAATTTTCGGTAGAACTAAAGCAAGCTGTCAAGGCCGAATTTAAAAGGTTATCTTTAGGATTGATAAAATAAGATATAATGGCGTTATTCATAAAACGTGATGCCAAAAATGAAGAAAGAGATATAAGATTTAAACCACCCATTTTCGAGTGTATGTGAGAAGCCCCAGTTAAAATCTTCCAATTTAGTATTTAAAATATTTTATAATTTACTTCTAAAAAAATGAAGACGATTAATAATATTTTTTTTAAAAAAAAGGAAGAAGATTTAAAAATATATAAAATTTTTGAAGTAAATTAATATTTTTTTAAAAGAAAAAAATCTTTGGTATGAAGGTATTTCTTCTAAAATATTTTCGTCCTAATAAGCTTTTTTCGCATAAACACCTCAATGTTGGAAAAACTGCTTAAAAGTGAGCCAAGAAGATTAATTTCATTTTCTTTAATGATTTGAAACCCTTGAACTTCGGGGGCATTTGAATTTAAAAGGCATATTTCAGATGGCTTTATTGAGATTAACTATGTTTAAAGAATTCAGCTCTATATAATCTATCGCTGCTAAAATATTTTTAGATGATCTGCAGATGGGGTCATCATCCGGATACCATATGTTTATGTCTAAGTTAAAAAATAGTTTTTAAAGAATAAATTAAGTTATATTTGCCTAAGCTAAATATGAGAGGACCCTAAGGGTTTCCTTCCAACGATTATCTTAGCTATTAGTCTCTTCAAAAAAGACCCTATTGCAATCGGCCGAACCCCGCCATCAAGCTTAGAGCAATTAATTCGCACCAAATATGATTTGATGAACTTGGCTAGATAAGTCTTTGTTCAAAATATTTTCACTAAGTATTACCAATAAATTTACAAAATCCTGAATAGGAGTTTTAGGCTTAATTAAAAATTGAAAGGGGCGAAAACCGTCAATTCCCCCTGCTGAATTTTAATTAAAGAATAAAACTGTATATAATTTCTTCTTTGCATATTTCTATTGAATTAGATTTTAAGTGGGAAGATCCTCAGCAAAAGCCTGAAGGTGCAATTGTTTAAATAAAATGAAAGTATGTTCATCCGGGGGTGGGGAGGGGGGCCAATTTTTTTTAAAGATTATTTTACATTTGGGCGAAATCAGAAATAGCCTTTACATCAGGTACATAATTTTTCATTCCTAAGTCATAAAAATCGTCCATTCTAATTTTAATCGAGAGGTTAAAAGATTTTCCCTTGTAAGGGAATTTA
The DNA here is from genome assembly GCF_954871325.1 of Gordionus sp. m RMFG-2023. Lineage (NCBI taxonomy): Eukaryota > Metazoa > Nematomorpha > Gordioida > Chordodea > Parachordodidae > Gordionus > Gordionus sp. m RMFG-2023. The sequence continues at coordinate 10,415,265 of NC_088777.1, forward strand.
AATTGATTTGCATAATAAGTGTTATTAAAAAATTAGAAATTAAACCAAGGTTAGACAAGCATTTTAGAAGAAAAAAGAAAATTTAAAACTTTTTTATATGTAATTTGTGATATATATTTATAATGTTATAATTAAATCCTTCATGAAAAAAAAGGAGGGGAGGGAGGAGATATATGGATGAATGATCTAGCTAAATTTCCGAAATTGTTTATTAAAAAATTTATTTAAAATGTGATTTTAAAATTTTGAATAACGATTCAAACAGTAATTTTTAAAATGTTATTTGTCTTGAAGATGGATGTTGACGAGATAAACAATTTAAATCTAATTGTAGACTAGATCTCTCATTTATATATTTTTTTAACTAAACAAGGTAATATTATATTTTTCATGAAATATAAAAAAAGGTGAATCATGAAAAAAAAACTACAAAGTTTGATATTAGTTTAGTAATTTTACGTAGATAATCCAATTGAATATTTAGCAAATTATGAGACAGACTCAGTGGCTTAACCAAAATATATCTAGAAGGAAAGGGGTACAAAAAAAATTTCGAGGCTTCACCTCCCCCCCCTCTCAACTCTCATTTGCCTGACATTCTGTCCGGTTTCTTATGAAAAATTCCGATCAGGGTTTATGATTTTCCTGTAGTTATATTTTTGGGTTTTTTAAATAATGGAATATATCATCTCCGTTAAGTTGGCAAACACTTAACTACTTCTAAAATCCATGTTAAATATCTCGTGCATTATAAGCGCCCATGAGCGCTTTGCACAGGCAGCCAATATTAAAGAAAATTTTTAGCAATAAATTTTGAAAAAACTTTTAACATTAAAAACCTAACTGATAGCAGTTATAAAAATTTTATCAATTTTTAGTAAATCAAATTGTATATTATTTTTATTTTAATCCGTCTCGTAAATGCTATAATAAAAAAAAAGTTATTCTGAAAATAAGTAAAAAAAAATTACCATGATTATAATTTGAGGCTGAGGTTCAGGGATAATAAAAGTGAAAGCAACGGCATTCTTGCTACTCTACTGGGAGATATGCCCTAATATTAGTATAAAATTGGCATCCTGACAGAATGGATGGGAAATATAAAATCACCAATTATTTGCGCTAATATTTTGTGCCTGAGTAATATTTAATAGTTCCTCAATAAATTGCGAAACCTAAAAAATAACTGAGATATAAACAAAATAAAAAAATATGATGTAACGCTTTGAGCAGGAAGTGAACCAAGTTTTGAAAACAATAATTCTGAAACTTATAAACCATAAAGTAGTGCTTAATTAGTTTATTCTATTGTAAACCTGAAAAATTAGTTGCTGGTGAAATAAATAAATAAATTGTTAAATTGGCTCCAGAACGGACAATAGGGACTATCATAATGGTTTGCATTAATACTTAAAGCCTTATTTATAAATTCTTCAATAAATTTCGCCAACAATATCACTCTTTACGCATGAAGTAAACCAATTTGGAAGCATCCTAAAATTTATATTAATGATAAGTTTATATCATTTTAGTTCATCGACTAAATGGTAAAAAACGCATTATTAATAAAATAATAAAAAATTGCCAAGGTTAGCATCATACCACTAGAAGCAATTATTTAGGTCAATATAATATTAATTAGTATACTTACTGATTCATCAATAGTTTTTCCAGTTAATAACCAGTAATCACTTTTAAGCAAAATGAAAACTATAATGGCACGCCTTAGGCTGAGTCATAAATATCGGATTTTAAATTGTGATTAAGTAGATTTAGCTAACATACATTGAATTTTATTTTCACTGATTTAAAATATTTTGGGATCATATGATTTTCCGATTTTACTTAAGCCTTTATAATTTTAATTATATCATTAATTAGTTTACAAATATATATAATAAAAAAATATTAATGGTATTATATATTGATAATGATTTGTAATATCTGTAAATATATTCAAATTTGATTCATCTAATTTTTTTTATATCCCAACAATAACAATATGGTAAACATGGGGTATAATCTAGACCTGTACCCCGATGAAAAAATTTACGTCGGTGACATTTACTTTAAAACTATTAGCGATTGGCAGCTAACCAATTTTTTCATCGCCATTTATTGATGAGGGCGCAACCGAATTTTTTTAAATTTAATTTTTTGTATGCAAATTTCTTTAAAACAACTTTTGCCATATAAAATTTATTATATATAAATATATTATGAATTTAACATTTTTATTGTAATTAAAATTATTTTGTTTAGGCATAGTGAGGATCTTTTTGAATTTAAAGTAAGCACAGTAGCTGAAAAAATACACTCAAATGAAAATCTATAGTTGGGAGACATAATATTTTACAGGATAGAACTAAAAGTTCAGGAAGTTCTAATTTTCTTATTTTTCAAAATTCTAGAACATTATCTGTAATTAAAAATAGAGAAAATAATAAGTTAACATATTCTGAAACATTAACGAAAATATAAAATATTTCCTAAAAATTACGAATATAAATGAATTTTTACAAATAATTTCGATAATACGAATAGCACGAATAATTTCTAACAATACTAATAATTTTTAATAATATGAATAATTCAATCGAATAATAAAATCTTGCTATTCGACGAATATTTTTATTCGACTCGAATAATTGTGCTGTTCGTTTTCGCAAAATACGAATAAAGTTTAATCGAATAACGAATAATTCGTTGGCCTACTTTGCCCTACCTCTTGAAATTATTTTAAAGATGCAATTCAAAAACAAATTTACCAGTTATATTTCCAGAATCTATCAATCAAATCTTTTTTACGATTATGTACTCCCTACTTTCCTTTCTTATTTTCTTCCTAATATAAAACTGACTATATATCATTTGAGGAGTAAGAATAATTAGGAAAATTGGGAGTAAATATAAACATGGGTAATTTCGTTTCTTATTTTAACCTGAAGATAAGATGGCTCATATAATGAAATAAATAATAAAATTCTCGAATTTTAACATAAAGTCACTCCCGTGAAGACATTTTTAATACAAAACTCTTTCTACCGACTAGGCTTCAGAGGGGCTATTATATTTAATAAATAACAACTTTATATTGCTATAATCATTAAATATATTAAAATCCCGACACTTAAAAAAAAAATTAAAAATTCGATGAGTGTCAAAACTTATATCAATATTTATTATCATCTAAGGGGTGCCCAATCTAATATTGAATTCGTTAATTTCTTTTCAGAGATGGTCTAGAAATATTGGCCCAAAAATTATGATATATATATTTTTTAAATTTAATATAAATAAAATAAATTTTATAATTTATCATGTTGTACGTCACCAATTCCTTTAGTTGTTTTTGTAAATCCCAGACATATTAATAAAGGAATTTAATTCAAATATTATTATTTACTATAAAAAAAACGTAAAATAAAATTATATCAAATGTTTCTAGGAATAGATAATTAATAGATACCTTAAAATAGTGTGTAATTAGATATAGATAAAACAAAGCATTTTACATTTATTACGATTTCGGATACAAATACAAATACTTTTCTTTATTTATTATTATAAATTAAATTTAAACGTAAATAAACAGTTCATTAAAAAACTCAATTTATGCCACGAGTTAGCGAAAACATTAATAACATTTCAGTTTAATCCCATTTTATTTTTGAAATGAGTATTTACAAAATTGAAAGCGGCTATGTAATAATTCTGAAGAGGATAATGATATAGAACAAGTTCATATTGAGAGTTTTTTTAAGCTTTTGATTTAGCAGCAATACTAAAAACACCCAGAGTCTCTACATTTTAATAATAATTTAAGATGGAAAGTATAAGAGGTGACTCTTTACCAACTCTATCACATTCCTAGATAGATAGTATATAATGAGAAAAAAAAATGATATTTGCATTATATGCTTTTAGGTTAAACTCTCTTAACTAAAAAAGGAAATGTGATAATGGACCATGCAATTTTTCCATCATTTTATGTTGAAAAAGACGAATGTTTTAATTTTGAAAAAGAGATAGAAGTATTCAATTATTTGAAAGATGAGTGCAAACATATTATAGTTTTAAAATTATAAAATTCATTTTTTTTAAAACATATATAATTCTATATTGCCACTGCTCCTGAAGAAAGATTAATTTCATTTGTATACAAAGTGGCCAATTAGGCCTAGACTAAATGATATTTTATTTGGAAAATTTATTACAGTATTAATTAATCACATATAAATATCTAACAACTTTCTTATAAAATTAACTTATTGTAATTATTGTCTTTTTTTTTAATTTTATCAAAATGTATGAAATTTTGTCATTGTTTTTGTTTTATTTTTTAAACATTATGTTATAATAATGATTCTTTGTCTGCAATATTTCATTTATTGTTCAATTATGTTCAATTTTACGTTTTAAAATGCTCTATAAAGTTGTGCTAATGACATTGGCAATCACATTTACATATGTTATTTCTAATGTTTGTATTACCGCAGATTAAATAAATAACTGGAAAATTTTCGATATTATTTATTATAAGAATTTTAGAAATGGTTAATAATAAAATTTTTAGTATTTATATTTAAATATTTTTTTCAAAAATTTTATAGGCATTTAATTTAGTTTATATTTAAAATAAAATGCATTCATTTAAAACTTATTGGCTAGTAGGGAAAGAACAATAAATAACCCTTCACTACTATTCGGCCTAACTGGCTAAGAATCATACTTACCCTATATTTCTATCGACTCATAGGACCATGAACATACTATGAACACCATATCAAAAGTTAGAAGATCATTTAAACAATGAGTATCCTGACGTGACTATTATATATTAATATATAGATATGTTATAATCATAGACTTATATTAATATAGACTGCTTAAGGCCCGATTCTTTAATGTTATAAAAACGCCTTTCATTTGGGATTGCAAAATAGAACCTTTATTTTAATAAGTCTATGTTTAGAATGATTTTAACGTAATACTTCATGCTTTATGATTTTTAAATTTTTTTTTATTTAAATCGCATTTAAATATAAATTGCAAGATACAACATTTTTCAAGAAAATATAATAAAAAATAATTAATTACTTTAAATTTTAATATATTTTATATATAACAAAAATAGCGGTTTAATTTACAAAAGAATATGAATATATATATTATCATATAAAATGATGTAAATTTATAATTCATGTAAAAGTTTTTTTTGTTCAGCAAAAATAAGGATGTATCTTTTTCATATGTATTAAGCATTTATTTTTTTTGTTTTTACGAACAATTTCATTCTGAAATTATCTTAAACTTTCTTAAACCTTTAACAGTCTTAATATAATGAAAATTAAGTTAAATCTGTATTATAATACATAATGTAATGAGTAAAGATATAATTCTATAATTTTAATTTTTCTTACTATTTTTTAATCTACAGACATAATGTTAATATCTCTGACTTTTTTCCCCTATTTTTATTCCTGATCACTATTATACATTCAAATGAACTTTTTATCCAACATCCACAAATTTGGTAATATTAATTTATCAATTAAATAAATGTGTTTTTATGAGATTTTTAATTTTTCCATTAACAAAATCCTTGTAATGCAATTTCAAGGAAGAAATAAGTTTCTTTTAACTCAATAGCTTTTTTAGTTCAAATGCTATACCATAAGTATATAAATTTTCTTTAATTTTTAATTTGAATCAATCAATTAATAATTTTTATGATTTTGATTATTATTTATTTATTTATTTGAATGAATTTGAAGCATTAATAAAAGATCTGGGTGATTTTTATGATGTCATGGTGAGTAAAAGTGATATTTAAATTAATATAGTTATTTTTTAATACATATTTTTTTAATTTACAAATATGTTAATATTCCGACTTCTTTTTTTCTATTATCTTTATTCATGATCATTATTTTTAACAAGAATAGAATGTGGCTTTGAATCAAAATGTTTATCATATTTTTTAATTATCTAGGTTTCCAATAAAAGCTCTTTAAATAAGTGGACCCATGCAGTTAAGAGAACATTTTTAAACAGTATATGCTAGATCTGGAATTATAATCCCTTAGTCATTTTCAAATATTAATTAAACTCATGGTTCCTGGATTTAAAAACATTTTATTTCAACATTTTGCAAGAAAAGAAAGCTTAAATTTCAAAATAAAATTGGAAATAAATTAATTAAAAAGATTATATTTTTCGTCCAATTATTTTTTTTTAATTATAAAACATATTTGCTGTTTTTTAATAAACTTTTATGTTTTCATGATTTCTATAGGGTTTTTAATTTTGCATTTTGTAATTTATCAATAAAGCCAATATTTTTGTTATTTAATAAATATATAAATCAAATTTTTTAAAAATGCTCTATGTTGCGGAAATTTTATTGTTACTTTATTTTCTTATTATATATTATTAATATAAAAACTGTTTAATTTATATAATTAGATTTCTACATTTATTAAAATATGAATTTTTAAATTAGTTATTTTGGAAAAATGTTATATCTTGCAATTTATATTTATATGGTATTTATATAATATATAAAAAATTAATTAGTATATGAAATATTTAACGTTAAAATCATTATAAACATATACTTATTATTATAAATGATATATATTATATATATTATTAATGTCAAAATGTTATATACAAATCAATCATGCATATATATACGAATTGTAATTATATACCATTTTATCATGTGACTTATTCATACTAATAAATAAATTGTATCTTAATTGTATATTAGCGACGATCTCATTATGAATAAAAAACCAATTACTAGTGGTAAATTGAATACAAATGAAACGAATAATATTAATCAAAGTGAATTGAATACAAATGAAACGAATAATATTAATCAAGTAAATAATGTTATACAAATAAAATTTGAAAACTATGACAAACAAAACAACTTTCAAGATTATATTGAATATAGATGTATTAAAGGTAAGAGTTATATTAATAAACAATGAAACCAAAAAAAAAATATTATTTGCTTATATGGGGATTAGTAATTTGGCTGAGATGAGATCTTTTTTATATCCTAAAATTTTGAAAGAACTTAATTATGAGGAGATAATTGAAGTGGGTAAAAAAGTATTTAAGCCTATTTCAACGTTATTCAGCTCGAGAAATAAGTTTATTCGGATAGAAAGAGGGGATGGTGAAGCAGTTGCTGAGTTTGCAGACCGACTTAAAAAATTGCCACAAGAGTGTAAACTTGAATCTGACCTGGATGGGAGATTTAGGGATCAGATGGTGGCTGGAATCAAAATGGGTGCATTGGAGAAAGATATTAGCACCAGATTTCCAGATGGAATAAATGACATGGGAGAAAGGGCGAGTTTTCAACAGGTTTTAAATATGGCTTTGGCAATGGAAAGGGCTGAGGATGAAATGACAAATATGATAGTAAAAAAAATCAATAAACCTAAAGAGCAGATAGAGAATAATCAAGGAAATTTTTCTAATCAAAAGTACCCATATAATAATAATAAAGAAAAAGGAAATTTTAGTTATTACAATAATAATATTAATAATTTTAAGTTCAGAGATAACAGTAAATTTAACAATAATGATATATGTAAATACAATGAATGCTCAAAATGTGGAAGAACTCACCCCCCCCCCCCATTTTCAATGTTTTGCATCAAGGGTGAAATGTTAAAATTGCCAAAAGGTAGGGCATTATGCTAAATATTGTAAGGGACGGAAGTTACATGCTATGCATCGAGATGACAATGACTCATCAGATTCATTAATAATATTTCCCAAATTGGTAGAAATAGTGCGAAGATATCTGTTAGGATAAATGGAGTACCTATAGAATTTGACTATAATACGGGGGCACAGGTATCGGTGATTAGGAAACAATATTGGGATAAAATTGGCCGACCCAAGCTTGGACCAACCAAACCTCTGTCAGTATATGGTAACCAACCGCTGGATGTACTTGGTGAGACTATGGTAAGGGTTCGTCTTGAAAAGATAAGCAGACTACCGATTGTGGTGACCCGTTCAAATGACATACCATTATTTGGACTACCATGGATATTGGCATTTAATATGTTTATCCCACGACAAGTTATTATACGTAGTATCACAAGTAAAGAGGTTATGACAACCGATAAACAAATTGCTGGCATGGCGACAGAATTTTTCAGTGTTTTTGATGACAAGCCAGGACGGGTGAATGATATGGAAGTTAGCATACATCTGAGTGAGGCATCAAGGCCGAAATCATGGCCAGCTCGTAGAGTACCTTTTCCATTACGAAAACCAATTGAAATGGAACTCGATAGATTGGTTAAATCGGGAATATTGAAGGAGATTGACCCAACCAAAAAACGTATGACGTGGGCTACCCCAACAGTAAACGTACGCAAAACAAATGGAAAAATCAGGATTTGTGCGGATTTTAAGGTGACATTAAACCCATATATTTTATACGATTATCATATTATACCAACGGTGGATGATCTTTTAACCAAATTAAAAGATGGGTTGAAATTTACGGTGATAGATTTGAAAGATGCATATTTACAATTATTAATAAAAGTGAGTTCAAAAGAATACTTAACCATATTAACCCATATTGGTTATTTCCAATATCAGTGTATGTCTTTCGGTCTTTCAAGTGCGCCGACCATCTTCCAAAGATATATGGATAATTTATTACAAGACTGCCAAATGACGGGAGTATATCTTGACGATATTATCATAACGGAGAAAAATGATGTAGAACATTTGAATAACGTAAAAAAGTATTAATGAAATTAAAACAGGTGGGTATGAAGGCAAAATGGGCCAAAATACGCTTTTTAAATGAATCAGTTTCTTATCTAGGTTTTGTAATAGACAAAAATGGAATACACCCAGCGAAAGAAAAAATAGATGCTATTCGAAGGATACCAACTTATAATAATAAACACCAATTACGATCTTTTTTAGGACTTGTGAATTATCACGAGAGATTTTTGCCACATCTGCATGGAATTGCCGCTGCACTGCATAAATTAACAAGCATTAAATGTCGCTGGGGTTGGTCGGACAGGGAACAACAGGTATTTGATAAAATAAAACAGCTTTTGTTAACAAATAAAACGCTAATTCCATATTCGCCAAACTTGCCAATTATATTGGAAGGTGACGCCTCCAACACTGGTTTTAGAGCTGTGTTGTGTCATTTAGTAATTAGCAGACCTATCGCATTTGCCTCGCGAACATTATTAGAGTCAGGAAAAAATTATGCACCAATAGAAAAAGAGGCACGAGCACTTTTGTTTGGAATGGAAAAATTTCATACTTTCATTTTTGGTAGAAAATTTGAGAACAGATCACAAACCTTTGGAAAAATTATTTGGTGATAAACGGGAACTACCAACAATAGTCAATGCGCTGGGCTTGGAAAATGTCCGCATATGATTTTAATATTGAATATGTTTCAGGAAAAGAAAATAAAGTAGCTGATACTTTATCTAGATTGCCAGTAGAAGGCATAGAATCAAATAACGAGCAAAAACATGCGTTAAAAATTAGAGCTATAAATTTGCACGATATAAATATTAGTCAAGTTGAACTACAAAAGGAAACAAGGAATGATAGCATGTTTAAAAAAGTAGTAAAAAACAGTGAACGTGGATGGGTGGATTTTGATACGAAAAAAGATACAGATATAGTTTGTTTTTATAGTCGTAGAGAGGAATTGTCAGTAGATCATGATGTTATTGAATGGAATGTGAAGTTGGTAATTCCAACCGTTTTGAGGAAATCAATATTAACGATTATACACAGAGGGCATCCAGGAATAAATGCTATGAAATCAATTTTTAGAATGTATTGTTGGTGGCCTAATTGCGATAAAGATATTGAACAATATGTTCGTCAATGTATGCCATGTCAAAGTAACCGGTCGAATATTGTGGAGGTTCAATATGCCATGGCAACGAATTCATTTGGATTTCGCGAGGCCTATTGATTCGTATTCATGGTTAGTTGGAATTGATGCACATACTAAATGGGTTGAGGTTGAGTTAATGAGAGAGACCACGTCCACAACAATGATCAGGGCTTTAATTAAATGGTTCGCACGGTTTGGAACACATTAGACAAATTGTATCAGATAATGGACCTCAATTTATTTCTAAAGAATTTCAAAAATTTTGTTTCGAGAAAAATATTAAATTGATACATACAACATTGTACCATCCAAAAACGAACGATTTAGCGGAAAGAACAATATGAACCCTCAAGAGTCGATATTTTGCAACTAGGAAAGACATCAGGGAGACTGAGGAAGCCATGGGAGAAGTTTTGATAGTATATAGAATGGGTGAATATCAATCAACTGGACGTTCACTAGCAAAATTATTATTGGGGCGAAATTTAAAAATGGGATTAAATTGGTTACATCCAAATGTTAGGGATGAAATGGAACGATCGAATATACGACAAAAAGCAGCGCATGATGAACATAGTCAAATGAGGGAATTTAAGATTGCACAACCGGTATGGGTGCATAAAGAAATAGATTCAGGTTGGAGAGAAGGAGTTATAAAATCCAGAACTGGTAGATATTCTTATTTGGTAGAAAGCAAGGATAGAATAGTATGAAAGCATGCGGATCAACTTCGAAAAAGGGAGGTAGCTAAAGAAATGGAGAAGTCTGGGCCAGGAGGAGAAAATAAAGAAAATATGGAGTCAAAGAGAGAGGAAGAAAATGGAGAAAATATGGAGTCAGAGAGCGAGGAAAAAAATATAAAAAATAGAGAGTCGAATAGGATATAGTTGAGATTTTAGAAAATGTGGAAGATAACGGAAAACTAGAAACGCGGAAATCACAAAGAGCGAGGAAACCTATAAATCGGCTGATTGAGGAGTTGTAAGATCATATGTGTGGGGATATGTTTTAAATGAGATATATTATATATATTATTAATGTCATAAATGTCATATACAAATCAATCATGTATATGTATATACGAATTGTAATTATATACCATTTTATCATGTGACTTATTCATACTAATAAAGGAATTGTATCTTAATTGTATACTTATTAAAATAAAAGTTGCTATTTTGCAAATGGCTATTATTTTAAAGTCGTCTGTTAAGTTTATGATTTAAATAATATTAATTGTCTCTTGTTTTAACATTTTTGTTGTTATATGTTTTTGCATATATTTTCTGTTTATTTAATAATTAACCCAAAATACGGTGTTCTACCAATGTCTATATGGCTGGGATGGGTAGGAGACAATGTCTCAAAAATATTTTGGCATATTATAGGATAGGTATAAATTTTTTGGTGTAGATCGTTTTTGAGGGAGTAGACATAAATTTTTGGGGGGTTGGCATTAATTTTTGGAAGGTATTTTTTTTTGACTTGTATTATACACTTTTAAATTCAACAATAGATACGATCATGATGTATATGGTTGATTATATTCTGCTAATAAATGTAATTAAAAAAAATATGTCTATAAAGTAATAAAAAACTATAAATATTTTCTTTTTAAATTTTAAACCTTTTTATTAATTTTTTTTACAATTTTACATATAAAATATTAATATCATTATTATTTGTTATTTTCTAAAAGTATAGAGGTTAACATATATGATTAATTTAATAATAAATTTCAGGAATAGAATATAATGAATCATTTAAAATTTTAGCAAAATACTTTAAATATTATTATTAGAAATAAGATTGATAGCTAAACAAATTTTAACAATATTCTTTATTTAATAATTAGCAAACTTTCAAAGTTATTGAAGATTCTCAGATTATATTTTCTTCTCGTACAATAATCAATCCCAATGGAGTGATCCAAACGATTTTTCAATTGCCTATGGATATTTAGCTAGAATTAGAGATTTAATTGTTTTTTCTAGCCTAAATAGATCTGGAAGGAAGTAAATAAAATGTTATTGTGAGAATATAAATGGCAGCTTATTACAAGATTCTTTTAATTAATATAACAGCATCTTGATTTAGCGAATATCGCGATAGAAGGCCGCTAATTTTTTTAGGAGGGTAGAGGTAGATTTTGTAGGGGGGTTTGCCTTCAAATCTTTTGCTGTAGACGCTGTAAACTACTCTGAATAGATTAGTGTAAGCAGAAATTAGTTTTAATAATAAGACCATGAGCTTATACTTTAAAATAATTATACTATAAAATCTTTTAATAATTAAAATATAATTATAAGATGGAAAATAAAATTTATAATAAAAAAAAATGTCAATTAATAAAGATAAATTACAGATTCACCAGTTTTAAAAACTGTAATAACTCAAAATCTATTTTAAACCAAATTAATAATTATACACATGTATATATTTTACGTAAAATTATTAATTTCTTAAAAAATTTATATCTAAATGCCTACTAATGGATTTTAAATAATAAAATTTTTATAAAAATTTAGTGTTGTGTTGTTAAAATGGCCGGATTTGGTTGATTTTTAAAACCCTATTAAGACTGTAGCCAATGATTATCATTGGTCATTGCATTTTTCACCATGTGAATATTCTTCATAAAAATTAGGGGGTTAATAAATTTTATTTGATTTCAAACTATTTATTTAGTGCTCATTTTTTCAAAAATGACCTTACTTAGATTAGACAGATGTTATACAGTAACGTTTGATGTAAGTGAATTATATCGAATTAATAAACGGTTAGCGGTCATAGAATATTGGCCGGAGAAGACAAACATTATTGGTTTTGATCAATATATCACATTTTAAAGGCATTATAAATAGCAGAACGACCTTAAATGAATCAAGATAATAAGAAAGTGGTCCTTTTGATTATAAAAATATTTAAGCCATATTTTGACAAAAAAATAATTAAAATAATACGATCATATCCTATTTAATTTTAATTTTATGGTTTAAAATATTTATTTAAAATTTATTATAATAAATTTTCTTTGTAAATTTAATCAAAGCATATAAAATATAAAAAAATACTAAAAATTTTATTAATTAAATTTTATAACTATAATTTTTTCATTAAATTAATATTTTTGTATACGTTAAATTATATATTATTAATAGATTAGATACCATTTAAATTGTGCTTAAAGCTCACTACAGAACTAGAATTAATATAAATATTTAAATAATTTAAAAAAGTAATATGGTACATGATATACCGAGTTATTTCATCACATCTGAATTTTTATTTATTCCGCTATAATTTAAATTTTTTTTTATTTTTGCAAAAAAATTTGAAATACATCAGATAATTGGTGCACATGCAAACCTAATAGCTAAATAAATTATATTTTAGTTTTGAAGATAATATTAAAAATTTATTATTTTCGTTTTTTGGTATACACATTACATCAATTACTCCTATATGTAAGTTATATTTGTCAAATGATGATACAAAGGCGAATATGAATTATTATTATGCTCGTTAATCTTGGAGAAATATCAAAAGTTGATTTTTCACTGTAAGGCGCGAGCTAAATTAATTTTATATGCTTAGTTTTTATAAGTTAATTATAATAATTATTAGCTTGCTTTTGCATAAAAAAACATTTAAATATAATGATTTGCCGTTTAGTAATCTGATGACATCACTATTAACAATATTTTTTTGATTTAATCATTATCAGTGACTTAGATGAATACCAAAGATCGTTGCATTTTTGCAAGTTATTCCTGATTAGAATACTCATATTTTATATAATAAATTATAATCATAGTAAAATTAAAAAAATACTTATTTATACAATAAATTTTAAATCAAGTCCAAATTATGGTTTACCACTTAATACATTATCTGTAACATCAATATTTATTTAATTTGACCTATTATTTTAAAAATAGTAATAAGCTTAATATAATATCTAGTGTGTGATAAAGTAATATACTGGCTAGTAAAAATATATTGTTAAGTACATGCATATATATACACCATTATTTCAGCATTTTTTAGGCTCTGAAATATATTAAATCTTACATTAAATTTCTAGCTTTAATTTTGAAACTGGCACTATTTTTTGAAAAAAAGTGTGTGTGTCATTCACAACTAACATTTAGTAACACTGCTACAAACTTTTATTAAGGTAATAAATTTAAGCAAAAGATTGCAGGTTTACCTATTATTTGCCCTAATTTACTAGACTTCCCAAATAGACAAAATTTAAGCTTTAATGAAAAAAAAATATTTTAATAACTAACCTTGTGTAATTGTAATGAAAAATCTCAATCATAATAGCTTAATGTTAATATAGGTAAACTTTGTAAAAAAAATATATTTGTATATTTATAACCTTGTAATTGATTGAATTTATTGCCTAAAAAAAAATATTTGGGTTTAGTTCATATATTGTCAGGCTAGAATTAGAGTACTCCACTTGCGTAAATGTTTAAAATGAGAAAATCAACATTAAAGTTTAAAATCATATATAGGAAAAGCTTATTGATCAATTTTGACAGAGCTATAATGGCAAAAATTAATATTTTTTTTAATCTTGTTTTTATTTATATATATTTTTGAAAAAATAAGTTATTATCCACTTCCAACAAATTTTAAAAATGTCGAGTGGAGCACTCTAATTCTAGACTGTCGATATGTTGCCAAAAAATTGAACTTTGGCAAGTCTTTTCCATCAAAACTTATTAATATACATATCTGAGACCTGCAAGCCCATATACATGGGCTGGGCTGTATCTTAATTATTTTAGATATATCTGGGCCTGAATTTTTTTTGAAATACCCCGTTATTAGCTTTTAAAGAAATTTGAGTCAGGCCTGAAAATTTTTTTTTTAAAAAAAAAGACCAGGCTTTAATAAAATCTGGGTGGAATAAATTTTGAAAAAATAATCTGGACTGTGCAAATGGTCATCTGCAGGATACATAAAGGAGAAAAATTTATAGATGCTAATTCAATTAGTTACTGTTAAATAGTATGAAAAAAACTAGAGCACAGTAGCTAATGATTTTTTATGTATTGAAAATATGAATGATGCATCTATTAAAAATTACATGTAGAATATATCTATTTTTATATGCAAATTCTTAAGACAAGAGCTTAAAAGTATATTTGTTTAATAATGTATTTCGATTTTGTAAAGGTGATATTTTTCTTTTCACAGAATTTCACTCTTATATTGAAAAAAATAGGGAAAATTGTATATTAGTTAAGTATATTAACATTGGCTATGATTAGTGTTTGCAGTAGTGTTAAACGGCTCGTTTTGAGCCGATTTTTAAAAACGGCTAACTCAATATTTTAGCTAGAAAGATATTGCCGAAGCCCTCGAGATTTCGCTAATAGATGTCCAAACCTTTGTTCTTCTACAAACAAAATCTTCAGGCTTGCGAAATATCATTCTAAATGAAATATTGATTTAGCCGTTTTAAAAATTGGCTCAAAATGAGCCGTTCAACAACATTAGTTTGCAATGGTCCCATCTGATCCATTCTTTTTTTTAATGGAATTGGACTATTAGGTCGAATAAGACCAGACCGTTGGTCCTCTCCCATTTAAAATATGTTTTTTGGTTATGCTATAAATGTTTTATTATGCATTAAATTTATTAAAAATTAAATATGTTAAATTACTAATATTTTAATAATATCTAATAATTTTTAATGCCAAATTTATTGAAGTTAAGATAAATATTTTGCATATTTAATGAGTTTTTGATATACAGTAAAAACCTCTTAAGTGCAAATATTTAAGTCCCATTTATTTAACGCTAATTTTCTCCGATAATTGCGAAGCGATGATTTTTGAATATACATCAATCCCTTAAATTCTTGATACCCAATCTCATGGGTTTCTCTTTTTATTTGAGGCTAGATGCTTAATTATCATGTAATTATTATTTTATGCTTAAATTGTTATAAAATTTATAGAATAGAATCGAAATTATTACAATGCCTTTCAAATAAACTACCAGCTACTAGGAAAATTAACTTTCCGAAAACATGGTTGAAATGATAGAATTTACTGCAAAACATTTAATTAGGTAGTTTTAAATTTTATATATATCTACAATTTTTATAATTTCTAGGTGGCTGCAAAGATTTAGAAAAAGACAAAATATTAATTTCACACAATCTCAATGAATGGTCAATCTTAGAAAGTTTATTTATTTTTATAATTAATAAGATTTATTTAATTTTCTTAGTGCAGAAGGAATTACTTGAATAATGTTATAACCCAAACCTCATTATTTATCTAACAAGAAAAGCTATGAGTGAATGGATATCACATCTTTATCCAGTATGCATATGGTAATTTGAAGGATCAAGAATTATTAAGAAGGCTAGAAGTCATTGTACACGACCTATTTTAATTCATTACAAATTAATTTTATAAAAATTATTTATCTATTTATAGATTGAATATAATAAAGGAAAATTATGTGTATATAATTTTACAATTCATAATTTAAATATTAATTCTCAAATAAGAAATTAAAAGTATTTCTCAATGAGGCAATTAATATGGGGGTGTTTAATTATTCATGTTCCAAATAATAACTCTTACATTTACATTTTTTGTAGTTAGTAATTGAGTTTGATAATTTATTCTAAAATATATTTCAAAATGTGGGAATACGTTGAAGGTGGCGAAAATTTTTTAAGAGGATAGGTAATGGTTTTTGATGTGGGTTTGCATCCTCTCATGTATACACTAGTGTTGTTAAAAAGCCCCATTTGGGTCAATTTTTAAAAACTGTCCGTGTAGGATTTTAGCCAAAATAATATTGTATAAGCCTCAAGATTTGGCAAGTAGAAGCCCATGGCAATTGAATGTAAAAAAGTTTTTATTTAGTCAATCAAAAGCCCCTCATTTATAAAGCTCCGTGAAGTTGGCCAACGATGAATCATATGCATTTTTTAGTGCTTCAATCCGTATAGTAGCCGAATTTAAGGAAAAAAAGTTATAGGCAAAAATAAAAATTTGTGCCAACTTCACGCTTAAAAGTCGATTGAGAGCACTAACGATGAAACTTATATCATTCTTTAGTGCTTCGTTAGTAGAGGTTAGTGCTTCAATCCATTTTGTAGCCGAATTTATGAATAAAAAGTTATTCACGAAAAAAACAAAAATAAACAAATATTGGCGACGTGCCAAAACAAAAACTAGAGTAGTACTTAACATCCGGTTTTCGCCATTATTTAGTGCTTAATTAATGTATTTAAATTCCATTATTAATTTACTTAACCGCCTTATAAAAAAAAAGTTATAAGGTAAATAAAAATTATGACGTCACCATTTAAGTGTGAAGTTGGCCGAACTTTTGGAAGCACTAACGATGAAACTTATATCATTCTTTAGTGCTTCGTTAGTAGAGGTTAGTGCTTCAATCAGTTCCGTAGCCGAATTTAAGAATAAAAAGTTATTCACGAAAAAAACAAAAATAAACAAATAATGGCGACGTGCCAAAACAAAAACTATAGGAGTACTAAACATCCGGTTTTCGCCATTATTTAGTGCTTAATTAGTGTATTTAAATTCAGTTATTAATTTACTTAACCGCCTTATAAAAAAAAAGTTATAAGCTAAAGAAATTTTTAGAGGTCAAATTTCGGCTGGAAAATTATGAAAGCACTAACGATGAAACTTATATCATTCTTTAGTGCTTCGTTAGTAGAGGTTAGTGCTTCAATCAGTTCCGTAGCCGAATTTAAGAATAAAAAGTTATTAGCAAAATAAAAACTATGACGTCACGATTTAGGCGTGAAGTTGGCCGAACTTTTGGAAGCACTAACGATGAATTTTATATCATTCTTTAGTGCTTCGTTAGTAGAGGTTAGTGCTTCAATCAGTTCCGTAGCCGAATTTAAGAATAAAAAGTTATTCACGAAAAAAACAAAAATAAACAAATAATGGCGACGTGCCAAAACAAAAACTATAGAAGTACTAAACATCCGGTTTTCGCCATTATTTAGTGCTTAATTAGTGTATTTAAATTCAGTTATTAATTTACTTAACCGCCTTATAAAAAAAAAGTTATAAGCTAAATAAAAACTATGACGTCACGATTTAGGCGTGAAGTTGGCCGAACTTTTGGAAGCACTAACGATGAAACTTATATCATTCTTTAGTGCTTCGTTAGTAGAGTTTAGTGCTTCAATCAGTTCCGTAGCCGAATTTAAGAATAAAAAGTTATTCACGAAAAAAAAAATAAACAAATAATGGCGACGTGCCAAAACAAAAACTATAGGAGTACTAAACATCCAGTTTTCGCCATTATTTAGTGCTTAATTAGTATATTTAAATTCCGCAATTTATTTTGTTAACCGTCATATGAAAAAATTGTAACACGCTAAAGAAATTTTTAGAGGTCAAATTTCGGCTGGAAAATTATATAAATTGAGTATAAAAATACTTGGCTATCAAGGTACTATAAAATGAACAGGTACTGTAAAAGGAATAGGTTCTGTAAAAGGAATAACCTATTTCATTAAATTTTAAATATTGTGTGTATATAAATACGATTACTTTTATAATATAAATTGAATTTCCATATTGAATGTTTAAATAATTGTTTAGTTTTTCAAATAAAATAATTATAAAACGAACATTTATAAACGAGAGCTTTCGTAATTTTACTTATTTATTTACATAAAAATAAATATATGACGTATTTTGGCGTGCTTGTTAATTTATGAAAAACATGAAAAAAATAGTGCACGCTTACCGTGCATTATCATTACCCCTTATTTATAGGTTTATGATTGTGTGCAATGTATAAATTTGGTCGGTGTTTAGAAATATTATGTATCTTTATAATAAAAGTATGATTATTACAGCGATACATATTGCCCTCTTTAATCTAAAAATCTAATAGCCCCATTATCCTACCCCTAACCTACCCTCCTCATAAAAAGATACAAACTGTTCCTACACCCCCCCCCCCCCCTCTACTCCTATCATATAGACCCTGATTCCCTTTATAAGTTTTTATTTGAAAATTAATATTTAATACTACGTTAAAGCTCTTTTACTTTTCGCTATCTCCAGGCTCTTTTACTTTTCGCTATCTCCAGACTCTATAGAATATGCATATTCAAAAAAAATTCTTAAGTTTTATCCGAATACGAATTATTCTATAAAAAGAATTATTCGGAATATTTAATAAATTGCTTTTAATAAATTCTGCATTTGTCATTTCTATTTGATGACCTTCCAATCAGAGAGGTAATGTGTTAATAAAAAGACTAGCACAAATTTAAAAAATCTTTGAAGTGAAAATTAAAGCAATATTTAAAATTTTATTTGCTCGAATCACACGAAAATTTGTTTTTTGAATACCATAATAAATTATATTAAAAAATTACACAAACCAAAGATATATAAAAATAAAATGCATTTCAACAATAAATTATTGTTAGTAGCCTAATTATGTTAGAAGAGAATGCTTGATGAAATAGTTATGCTTGATATTGAAGGTAACAAATATTCCCCACAAAAAGAGCGATTTTATGGAAACAATATCAAATCAATAAAGACGGTCAAAAGGATGCAATCATTTCAATAGCATTATAAAATGTAAAGGCAAAACAACATCCCCTCTTATTAATTAATATAATAGGTTTCATTTACACCTAGGAAATACCTATTTATACAAGGATCATCAACTGCTTGTGAACGACTTTTCTTAGTTGGAACTAATTTGTTGTCAAAAAATGGCATGTCATATAAGGAAGAAAATATAAGAAAAATTCTCTGCCTTCAAAATTGGCTTAGAATTATGAATTAAATTAATAATATACATTTTAATCTTGTTAATAACTTGATTACATATTTTTTTTATTATCAGATTATTGATTACATATTTTTTATTATCAGATTATTATAATAATTTTTCTATTCGAATAATTCGAATCGAATACAAATAGTAGATTTTATTATTCGTATGAATACAACGAATCGAATATGAATAATGCACTATCCGATTCAAATTTGTTTTTGAATAGGGTAACAAGTAAGCTATATAAAATGATAATTTTTAAAACTGCCACATAAAGGTTTAATTAAGCTAGTGGGAATATGGTATAATTGTGCTGTTACCATTTCTAAAAAATCGAATGCGTTCAACGTTCATTGACAAAAATCAAACGCGTTCACGTTCAAGATAACCTTACGATCAAAATTTTAAGATTTTTAAAATTTAATTTAATATAAATAAATATCATATATTTTTTAACAATTAACCATGTTTCTAAATGATAGATTTGAGTAAATAAAAAAATTATTTTTCAAATCATAAAATTTAAATATCTATATATTATATAAATTTATAATCCTTTGAATTGTGTTTAACTATTAGAATATAAAACCTATTCAGTTGTCCACCTCGTTCTAGAATGTACTTCCCAAAACAACTACATAAAGATATTGATAACGATAAACCTTATTAAATTATCATAATATATTTAAAAAGAAATAAAAATGAAATGAATTTACATTTTTGCTTTATTTTATAGGGAAGCTATTATTCATAAAAAATAATCCAAATCAATAATAAGTTATAAAAATATTTTTTAAAAATGATAAATATCACAATCACGCTTGAAATCATTAATCATAATTATAAACTAAAAATGATCCAAAAATCATGATGCATCATTATTATACAGAGAATATATTTTATAAATCTAAAAAAATAATTATATAAAATAAAAATAACTCAAAATCCGCAATACATAATTACTTCATTAAAATCAAATTTTATAAATCTAAATATAAAACTAAATAATTCCAACACACGATAATTTTAAAAGTGTTTACATTCAACTATGACAAAACCTATGGTAAAAATTTATAAATAATAAATTTCAAATAATCACACTAAAAAGAGATAAATTCGAAAAGAAATTAACTATTTTAGATCTATGTATATAATATATTATATTTAATAATTTTTTCTTTGTGCAAATTCGTTTTTGGCCACATTTTACATTTGATAAGCATATAATTACAATTAGTTTATTGAAGGTATGATGCTACTTTAAATTATTTATCGTATTTAGGCCATGATAATGTTAATTCATCTGATTCTGAATTATATGATAAATATAGAATAACACAACCATGCCTACGATAATATATAAAATAGAAATAATAATATTGATATTTATAAATTATACTATTAGGACCGAAATAGTGACTGGCCAAAAAATTCAAATGTGGAAAAGAAACAGCTGATTAAATATAACCATTTCTTAATATTCACCACATTTTTATAAAATGAATATATTTTTATTTTCAAATGAATTAAAATAAGAAAATTTTCTAATATAAGGTTCTTTAAAAATAAAAGAAAAATCATTCCCCATTTAAAATTTTTTTTTTTTAGCTGAACCCGTTTGTTTAAAACATAAGTAAAATAATAAAAAATTGCAAAAAATACAAAAACCATATAATTATATTAAATCGAGTTTTTTCTGATATCAAACCGGATCCGATAACGATATGATTGATATAGTTGATACACACAGTCCTAGTTTGTATATGATTTTTCGATTACATCAAATTACTACATTATAATCGGGCTATTTATTAATTATTCGTGATATTAACTGTTATATATATTTATATTATATTTAAGATTATGCCCTTTGGATATTTACTCTTCTTTCATATAAGAAGAGATCTTATTATAATCAAAAATCATATTACTTTTATTTCATTGGAATTAATAAAGATATTTCTGATTTTCTTAATTCTGAGCTAATTCCTAGATGTATAAACAATTTTCAGTGACATCTCTGACAATGTCAATCTTCTGATTTTAGCATGATATTGGATACCATATGATTATGAAAGTTAAATTTAACGAAAATATCAAAGGCAAATGAATATATTTATATATAAATATAAAAAAATATTGATAATATATTAGAGATATCACCCGAAATAATTAATTTAAAGGAACTGCTAATAAACAAGTCACCTAATATCAATATTTTACATGATATTTCTTCCAAATATTATTATGATTTCAAGGATGACATTATCAATAATAAGTTTGATAACCTCTAAAAATAAATAAACTCAAAATACTATAGTTGTTTTAACCATAAATTGAATTTAGGGACATTTGATGTAAATAAAGAAATTACCTATGAGTCTGTAACAAATAGATTAGAAAAATTATCAGAGGTATTTAATTTTTTTTAATTTTCAGTTTATACTTTTTGTTTATTTCTAGTGTCTAAATATTCTTATAAGTGAAGATTCAATACTTCATTATTATCTTAAAGAGGATAGCTATTGTAATATAGACTTAAACCCAAAAATATCAAAGGAAGAAAAAAATAAAAACAAACATGCTAAAGATCAAGCAATAATACTTAACATTTTGGAATATTGCAATTATATTGTCAAAATATTTGATTTTATAGCATGCCCTATACAGAGCAGTAAATATAATAGCATAATAAATGTTTTCCTTTTATTTATTGACTTTTGCAATAGCTTAACAAAAATGCAATGTTCATATAAACAAAGGTAGAGGAATAATTTGCCCTATCTCCTTTAGATGAGTGCCCTCTTAAGAAGTGGAGTGATATAATATTTTTAATGTGGGGGGGGGGGGGTAAATTTTAACCTGTTGCTTCCAAATTTATTTCAATCATGAATACAACACTAGGAAATGTAGATTTTCATTTAAACTTTAATATTTAAATACAATAGACAGATTTCTTATAGTAGCAATTAATTTCACCTTAAATCTTGTTAATGGCTATGTCTAAAGTAGGGACCATATAAATCAATTTATTTTTAATTATCTCACAGGATTTTTCATTTAGAAGTTACATTAATTTTATATTATATGGAATTTTATCTAGTAATGCATACTACTTAGTTAATCTAATAAGACCTCTTTGATAACTAGCAATTTTTAATTACCCTAGGCATTTTATATTTCAGTAAATTTTGCTAGGCCTATTTAAAAATGAAAAATAATAAAATTGGCTTTTGTCAGGAAAAGTTCTGGGAAGCCTCGTGATGGATTTTATCTAAGATAGAGGATCACTATATCCATTCCTAAGACAAATTTGTCTATTTTACTAATTCAATTTCCACTGATGATTAGTATTCTCCCTAAAAAGCCTTTTTCTTTTCTCTTTTTTTCAAAAATTAATTATTATTTTAAAAATTTCCTCGCATAACATAATAAATTATAATAAAACAATATTATTTTCTGTTTTTTTAATAGAAATTTGGATTTAAATTTACTAAGAATCATAATGATATTTAGAATATTCATACAAATAATAAATGTGATATTTAGAATATTCATACAAATAATAAAATTTATATTTTGTAATTAAATTATTTAAATAATTCCGTTTTTATAATTGTAAATTATTATATAAATAAATTATATGGGAAAGTCAAATAAATTAAAATTCAATATCTCTCACTTTTTCAAGTACATAGTGGCCCAATTTATCAAGAGAATTTCTAATAGTAGTTAATAGGAATTTGATTGGAACTCAAATTTTGGTAAAATTAGGGAGTTGCCTGAATTATCAAAAGCTTAAATTAGACAGGGCTGACTGTACTTTAAAGAAATTGTATTATAGATAAAGATATGTTATGTTATAAAAAATAGTATCATAGTTACAAATATCGGTGATTACTTCCAATGCTATATAATTAAAAATTCATTTCATAATTCATTCTCTCACATACTTTTTAAGCTGCTACATCTAATTTAAGTGCCAAAATATTCAAATTGTTGACTCAAATTTTAACTAATAATGATGAAGAATGTAATTGTATGTTAGATGAAACAATAGTTGCAAATACTCTTAATAAATTGCAGGAAATCATTGAGTAAAATAATGCATGATTTATATATTTGTTTTTGACTTTACATTTTTATCCACCATTTCTCATTTGATATATTGTAAATAAAATCATTTAATGCAAAATCTCTACCAACCAAAGAGAAATTTTAAACCTCTGGTAGTAATACAAAAAAATATTCTATCATAGTTAACTATGGCACTCATAATTTAATTTAAAAGTTTATAATATTAGATAGAGAATTATTTTCTGAAAGTTGAGATGCTCTTCAAAATAAAAAAATCTTTGAAGATTTTTTGATCAAATGTTAAAAATTCTAAATCTTTTTTTTTGTAAAACATCTTTTATAAGTAAATCTTTTGTGATTTTTATGCATAAAAAAAATCTTTCATGATAAATTGACAAATTTTTTAAAAAAATGTTTTTAATCTTGGGTGTGTCCTAAATATCAGGAATATAATTCGTAAACTTTCGTAAACTTAACGAAAAAAGCAGAGTTGTTAATCGCTACTTTTAAAAGTAGCGCGCTACTGCTATCGCTATTTGTCAAAAAAAGTAGCTCACTATTAGCTATTATTTTTCAAAAGTAGCTTTAGCTACTTTTTTAAAAAAAATTTAGAAACAAATTAGTTTTATTTTTTGCTTGTAATGTTATTGTATAGTAAATATATAAAAATCAACATTTATAAATATTAAAATATAGTTAGTTTTGATTATAAAAAAATTTATGTAACAAAAATAAATATTTATGGTAATTTGTTGCCTTTTATAAGTTTTTACCTAGTGTTATATGTCCAACTATCTGCCGTGGTACATATATATGATATCTCTGATAACTCTACTATTAGAGCGTCTTTCATCACTTTAAAGTTATCTGCTATTTTATTCATTGTCCGGCGACATAAAATTGTTGTATCAGAGGATAGAGTTTTAATTATCATGGTAAATGATGGATTACAACCAAGGACATTGGCTGAACTGTATCAATTATAAAATCAACAATAACTTTGGCCAATTTCTGAGAAATATTGGCATTTGGATTATTAATTAATTTGGTTTGATTTGAATTAGTCTTTTTGGATGTAGAATCGCCTATACCAAAATTATTTTAATGTTTCCCCATTTCCTTAAAGATATTGGTACAAACAGTCTTATAAAATAAACACTATTAGAATGTAATGATGACAATTTACCTTTTGGTGTTTCTTGAGGTTATAACTGGATTGATTTACATTTTAAAAAAATAAATTTGAAGCCAGTTTTGGTTTTTATATTTATTTTAGCAAATCAAAGGAATGGGAAATTTGTATTATAGCTATTAAGTGCATTTTCTTCCCTGGTATTTTCCATTTTATTAATATCATTGTCTGAATCACTTTCAATGATTTGGATATCCATAGGCGATGACATTTTTAATTATTAACCCGTGATTTAGGTTTATAATACAAATGAAAATACAAATTACAAATTGATAATATATTTCAATTTCAAAATTAAATAATAAATCCTAAAAATTATAATTAATTATGATATTATATTTTTTCAAAAAATGTAGCGCGCTAAAAAATTAAATAATTACAAAAAAAGTAGCCTCAATTAGCTATAGCTACCAAAAAAAGTTAGCACGCTAAGTAGCGCACTACAAGTAGCTCGCTACTTTAAAAAGGGAACGAGATTATGTAAAATAAAATAGTTGGTTAAATCATTTTTTTTAAATTTATCAAAATTTATTAATTTTTTAAAGTTTGAGAAATTATAAGAATTTACTAAATTTTAATTTAGGCTGTGTCCTAAATCAAAAAAAAAATTTCTTAAAATTTTTGCGAATCGCAAAAATTACGGGAGATTTGGGAGATACGAAACATGTCCCGATTCATACATTTATTTTCAATTTTAAAATGTTTGATATGAATGATTTACAATTTCTATTTTTTATATTATTTGTTGATACGACTGAGCGTAGAAGAAGGCATAGATTTTTAGAAGGCCGGTATATATGATATTATTTATATTATATGTATTAATTCTAGAGATCAAGGACTTTTTAAAATATTTGATAGTATTCCATCTTATCCTGACAAATTTCGTCAGATGTTCCACATGCATGTGGAAACATTCAACTACATTCTTATAAATTTGGAGTCTATAGACACCGCTATAGTTAAACATAAAAACATAATTTTATTAAATTTTGCCTTTATTCCAGAAAATTTTTTCTTTATTTCTTCATATGTAAGATTAAAGTTCTTACCAATCTCTTCTAATTTGATTTTGCTAGCAGCGGTGTCTCTATATTTAAGATCACTAGTGCACCATAAATATCTATATCTTCTAATATTTTCCATTAATAAATATTCGGTTGCCATTTTAATCCCTCAAATTGTAAAAGTTTAAGGAAAAAATGATTAAAGTTTTACGAATCGTATAACTTTTAAGAATCATGTGATTTGCGCAAAATCGAAAAAATCATTTAGGCCATCATTTTAATTTTCCATTAAAAATGGCTTATATTATTTTTTTCGTTAAATTCGCGCAAATTGCGCGAGATAATTTTTATGCAATTTTTGATATTTAGGACACAGCCTTAAGTATATAAAGTTGTTAAATTTTTACGAAAAAAAGAGTAAACATTATTAATTTATGTTTTCAAATTGCAGTTATATTAATCAACATAGGAAGTATTTAAAATGGGTAGTATAAAATTTATAAAAAAAAATTTAATAAAAGATTGTGTGTGTTCCTTAATTTTATAAAGTTACGAAAATTTTTAAAGTTTGAAATTTTTTAAAATATATTTAGGACACACAGCCTAAAAAAATCTTCAATTTTGTGATTTTCAAAAATTTTCTTTTTTTATAAAAAAAATGTCTGCTTCTGTTCCGAAAGTAAATGCTACCTTTTTAATAGTTTGGTCGTCCTTTTTATATCACCAACAATATCTATACAGATATTTTTATCATAACTAAATTATTCAGTTTAAAATTCCCTTTCACCGTTGAAATTTCATATTTAAAGAACAAGAAAAATAGATATTCCAATTTCCGCAATGTAGGAAAGATTATGGCAAAAATGATTTGAAAGAGGGAAAACAATTTCTTTTTATCCAACCCCATTATTTTACATATGACGTGAATTTTTTATAATTTACTTTATTTTTCTATTTTTAATATATTATGTGATATTTTTTTTTCTTGCTCCCTTTACTTAATAATTTAAAAAAAAAAAATTAGAGAAATGCATGAGTTATTTCAGAAAATTTTATTGGATTGCCTCAATTTTGCAGTGGTACAAAATAAATCAGCTATTTCTACATTTATAGAAGGTATAGAAAGAGAAAATTTTTGCTCTCATTATGACATCGAATGGAAGGATGGCAAAATTATTGGTAACCCTTATATTTGTTTTCATCTTTCTTTTTTTAAACATGACTTTGTTCCCTCAAGTTAGCGCCAATTTGCAACTCGCGAATTCGCGCCAACTGTGATTGAGGGATGAAATTAAGGGAAGATTTTTAGATCACATGAGCACATTTAATATTTAAGAAAAATGTTTAGCTTTTAGAAGGAATCGAAAATTTTATTTTTAAGAGTTCAAAATATTTATCATTGTTAGTTATAATTTGAACTAAAAGTAGTTCATACTTTGTCAAATTTTTAGGATAAGTCTACGGAGTAAAACGCGCTAGCTAATTTACAGTCCCCTTTCAGGTCGTTTTTTGTTGTTTCGGAAAAGCAAATTTGGTATTATAAACGGTACTTCCGTTAAACTAATACGAATACGCGAAGCAGATATAGGGACACCGCATATAAATAACATATTCTTTTTAATCGATAAAACACTAAATTGACCTGCTAACTTGGCTGATTATAATAAGCTAGGGTTAATTTTTTTTAATGATATCTCTCATTTAACATTTTATAATAGTGCGCACAAATTGAGCCTTTGCGTTTTGTCCTCCTTTTTTTTTTAAATAACAAAGGTAACTTATCCCATGTAATTGAGGTTTCTTTTTTATGCTGTGAACTAAATATCAAAAAATTTAACTTTAGTAACTTTATTGCAAAAAGAGAAATGAGCTATTTTTGATATAAAAATAAAATAGTGTCCTAAATCATTTTTTCGAATTCACGATGATTTATTAATTTTTTAAAGCTAGAGAAATTAAAAATTTCATAAATTTTAACTTAAAATACAAAAAAGTTGTAAAAATTTATACGAAAAAGAGTTAGCAATTTTCAAATTATAATAAAAAATAGGCAGTTAATAATCAAAATGGGAAGTATCTTAATTAAATGGGAAGTATAAAAATAATTTGATAGGAATTATAAATTTCAAAACTTTAAAAAAATTTTAATGGAAGATTTTGGACATTTCATAATTTTACGAAGTTTCGAAAGTTTTAAAATTTCGAGGTTTTTTAAAAATATATTTAACGTCGATTAAAAATTTTAACTGTTATAAAAAATAATTGGTTTTTGGAATTTTATCTTCTGCTAAGAAATTATATTAATTTCTAAGAATTCGCATTTTAAAGTGAGAGGTGTGTATGATAGATTGTGTTATGGAAAAGAATAATTGCTTGAAAAATAAGACAAACTGTACTAACCAATAACCAATAAATACAAAAATTATAAAGCGATAAACTAATACGAAGAAAACCTAAATATTTTAAACATGTTTTTAGTGTTAGGTCAGTCAATAGTGATTGGAAAATAAAAGTAGGAATTCTTATGTCATTCTGAATATTCTATATAAAGATAATTCTACATTTTATATAATTTGGGTAAATAGGTTTTGTCGACTTACTTTGCGAAAAAAAAACTACACGATTATGTGAAAAGGGGTTTCGCATATACGCGCGTTCTCCTTAGGACGGAACTTAGGTCAACGTGTTAAATGAATGAATTGGTTTTTATAATATATTATCGTCGGTCTTTTTAATTCATTAATTTCTAAATATTTCATTTTAAAAGATAAGTTACATTTTATATAATTGGGAAATGAAGAATAAAAAAGTCCTGAAAAAGTATCCCGTTTGCGTTTTAAAAAATGTTTTAACGTCAAGCGATAATTAAACTAATTTGTACGTTATTATTTGAAATTCATTATTTTGCTTTTGGAACGCAGCGTTTAAAACGCTTAATTTGTGCGCACTATAATGTTTCAGGGTGTGTTTTGCGATTTTAAAAAATGCTCAGCACTTCCAAATATAGGTATTTTAGGGGAATTTAAAAACTTAAAAATGAGAATTTAATCAATTTGTACGATATCATTTGAAATGCATTATTTGCGTTTAAAAACACTTGATTTGGAATCATCAAATTCTTTGGCCTCAAAAAATATTTAAAATTTTTCTCGGTTCTATAGTAGTTCTCGCCTTTGGAGTTTTATTATTACTATTATTATTATAAATTATTTTAAATATAGGAATTGAGAAGCTAGTCGAATCATTACCTCTAACTGTGCAATGCTTTTCTAAATCATCTCAAACCCTTCCTTTTCAATCATCTAACGAGAAGACGCCCATTCAAACCAGCACTAAGCTGCCTTATAGAGAGTTTATGGCGGATTATTTTTTAACGCTGATTTGCGCGACATCCCTTGAGTATAAATTGCCCGAGGTTGGTTATTGTAAATTTTTTATATTTAGGATTTAAACTAATAAATACATTTTGCTTTTATGAAAATTATTATTTTAATAAAAAAGTTTAGAATGATAAATTTTATATAAAAGGAAAAATATCACAAAAAACGAATAAAAATCGAATAATAAATTCGTAATTTTACTATTCGGACAAGTAATAAATTATTCGATTCGTTCAAAAAAATAAATAGATTGTATTCGATTCTTATCGATTTTATATAATGATTTATAAAATTGTACGTCTTAAAGTCTTACATATGACATGTTTTAGAGCCCTTGTCCTAATAAATTGTTATATATTTTTTTTGGTTCGCCGGTTCTCCCGATTTAATAATCGATCATATTTCACCTGTATCTTAATGTGTACCCAAATCGGATTCGTTTCATATAAAACTGAGGAAAAGTTATAACAGAGATTAAATTTTCGACATTTTAATTTTATAATCCATCACTTAAAATTTATGCGTTTTTTTTAAATATCACTTTTAAAAGCTAAATTTTATTTTAATAATTGCAAACTAACTAATAAACTGTAATATTATAAAACATAATTTGAACATTTATTAAAGTATATCTCTAAATCTCACAAAATTACATCTAGTACAGCAGGACAGATAGCAGCGCCTTGATAAATCTTGAATATAGCCCGACTTAGTTTGTTAAATGGCTTTTTTAAAAACGGCGTACTCAATATATTTATTATCTATAAAAATATTACAAGACAGGACATAGATTTGGACATTTATAAAGTAATTATCGGCATAGGCAATATTTTTCTGGTTAAAATTGAATTTGTTTTTATAAAAAACTGGAAATTTTCATCTTTCTTCCCATAATTTCCTGCTCCACGAACTGTGCCTCGAACATTAATATTAGTTCAACGCTATTTCATCAATATCTTCTTGAAACACCTCATTCTTAAATGTGAACCCGCCACCCTGCTCGTATCATTTTAATAAGTCGATGCTTATAATGATTGGTTAAATATTTCATGTATTTATGAAATTTTTTTTTATATTTTATTTAAATCTTACATAAATATGAAAGATATAAAATTTTTCAAAAAGATATAATATAAAAATAATTAACTATTGTTTAAAAATTCATATATAAATGAATGTAAAAAATTATTTATACTATTTTATATTTGATTTTTAGTTAACCTCGAAGATTTTTTACACTTATTCTTTTTCATAGATTTTATTAAAGTGGACTTTCAGATATATATTTTCGGTTATTGGAAAATAAAAGATAAAAGGTTTTATATTAAATCCGTTTTTTAATTATAACAATTTTTTTTAAGGATAATAATATATAATAAAAAACAAAGTAAAATAACCCTTGTTTACATATGAATCCTATACTTCGGAACATGCATATAACTCCATTTTTAGGGTAAGGTTTAAAGAAGTGACAATTGCTTCTTGTACAGCAGGATTTTGAAATGCATCTACCGCTATATTAGCATTTCATGCTTTCTTAAGTTGTACCTCTATCTTTGTCATCGGAGGTAAGAGATGGATTGAAAATTATTTGCAGCATACACAGATAATCACCACACTTAAATTAAAAATAAATTCAAAATAGTCATATAATGCTCCTTTTCAAACATATATTTATTTTTTTCAAAAAGAACACTTTGTTTGAAAATGATGTGATTAAAAAAATATTATATTAATCCTACCCCCTTATCTTTCTACCATCTCTCTACTTAGTTAGCTGCTCGTGTTGGTTGGATTTAGAAAAAAGTGGCGAATAATGGATTCCTCTAAAACTCTAAGAATCAAATGGCTTTCTAAACATAGGGAAGCTCGAATGCATTAACCTAGCTTCTTGCCCATGACGATTACGATGCGTAAATATTTTCATAAAAAATGAGTATATTTATATTATCACACGAGATTAGCGTAGGTCGTCATATATCAATTTTATTAAAATACAATAAGGTCCATTTTTATTTTAATGTCTGTTCTTGGAATCACCCGGTCGCTTTCGATATTCTATATATCATTCCCCGTAGCATAGGACCACCTAGTTGGTTTCAGGGAAAAGTCCGGTCCTTGCTAGATACGAACCCAGATATATACTGCAAGATACATATGCACTAACCGACTAGATCTTAAATTCTACTCGAAAACCACTTTTTTTGGTATATAACAACAAAATTATGACGCTATAATAAAACACATGAAAAATAAATAACGCTTAACGCTCTACTTTATTACCTCATTTAATGTTGATAATTTTTAAACCACCTAGGTGATATTCAATTTACGTATCATTTTTAAGATTATTTTTATATGGTAAAAAAAATCTATAATCTTTATTAATTTTATATGTATACGAATCAGATTTGTTAATTTTAAATTGAAATTTTAGGAACATTTTACCTAGTCCCATTTTAAAAAACATAAGTCCCAATCCATCTCTCTGTATGACTCCAATCATCGCTAATCCTAAGTTTTACTATAATATTGATTGATTTCGAATATTTAAAAAAAAATTTATTATCAATATTTAGACCTTGGAATTTATGGATGGCCCATGTTTTAAGAAAATATCTTGCGCATTCAAAATGCTAACCTTACTATACCATCTTCAACTAAAGAACGTGGCCTTGCCAAGCGTTGAAAAAGTTAATTGTCTACTTGAAAGTATTGAACGAGATATAGGCACCATTTTAAATCGTGGCGAATCAAAGGATCACAACATCAAAGAGTTAAATTTTGTAGAATTTTGAATAAAATTTTATATTATCATAGTATAAGAAAGGTGCCACCATCTTATCATTATTAATCAATAAATATAATGCTAATCTCATAAGAAATTTGAATTTTTTAATAGATAAATAGATTTAAAAAAAATAGGTTTTCTATTTTATATAATAATAAGAGAAGAATTTCGATTCATTTATGAAGAACTGATCACTTGCATCAATGACGCGCACATTCCTCCTATAGATGGAAGCCATCACATAACTGAGTTCCTTTCAATTAAATCTTCGTTGGAAAAGGGTAAACTATACAGACTAAAGAATCAATGAAACTTTAGGAACCTTTATAACTAAAGAAAAATTTCTTATCTTTTGTTAAAAATATTATTCATGTCGAATGGTTCAGAATATTTTTTTTAGCTGTCCTCGGTTAAATAGTAAGGCCTATTTCGTGAATATATTTTGTCCCACATGATAATGATTACCAGAATGATCCCACCTAGACCCCCTAAATGAACTATGCTCAGCACCCCCCCCCCCCCCCCCCCAAATTTTTTTTATCCAATTATAAAATGAATATTCGACTGATTGACGGAAATTTCAGTGACACAATTTCCTCCCACTCTTTCGTTTGGAAGGGGATCGGGACTTTAACCTCTAACCAGCTGATCGATTATAAAAAAGAAAAACAAACGACAAAATTAATTTTAAAAAATATCCTTATGGTAAATTTTTTTTTAAATGTAAAAATTTAACTTAAGGCATAAGTGTTAATAAATGTAACATTTCCATCATTAAATAAATTATATCTTTAATTTAAAATTTTAATTAATTTTTTTGTTATCATTTAAACCATTTAGATTTATCAGAGAAAATAAAAAAATACGATCCGAATGGTTTTGATGCAGATAAAGTTACGGATAACACATTCGAGGACATATTTTACGAATTCTGTGCTAATTTTTTGGCCATGAAATCTCATCACATGAATGTATTTCATCCCGTCTATTACGCTATTTATAAATCGACATAGAAGATTTAATTGTGTTTCAACATAAATTTATATTTTCACTACAATAAAGGAATGCGAATTTCTAATATTTTGTGGGATTTTTAAATATAATTTTATAAAGTTTTAATCATCCGTTTTACATGTAATCGAAAATATGATTTTCTCATTTTCAAATTATAATAAAACAATAATTGGAACAACTATTCTCACCTGTATTCTAGCGGTGTCTGCGTATTATATTAAATATATATCTCATTCATTAATTAAATTGAAATCCCAAATCATGATTAATAGAATTATATGATTGATTATTAAAAAATGGAGATTTAAAATATACTAAATTCTATTCTCAAAGCTAATGTAAATAATCTAAAACTAGTTTTCGTTTCTAAAATCATCAATGCATCTTGCTATAGAAATAAACCATCGATGGCTGTGAAGTGAATATCTATATTTTTAAAAATAATAAAATATTAACCATATCCGCTGAAAGTAATTATTAACGTGAAATTTAAAAAAAATCTAGCAAAAAATAGTTTTTATATATTTAATTTAAATTTCCTTAAAGATAGTAAAGGGATGCTTTAGCCCTAGGCTTAGTAATAAGATTCATTTAAGTATAAAGAAAAATACACATTTATTACTAAAAAAAGGTTTATTTTTGAATAATTATTTATCATGATATCACTCCAACATAATATCAGAGTCAGAGATAT
Organism: Gordionus sp. m RMFG-2023; assembly: GCF_954871325.1. Lineage (NCBI taxonomy): Eukaryota > Metazoa > Nematomorpha > Gordioida > Chordodea > Parachordodidae > Gordionus > Gordionus sp. m RMFG-2023. The sequence goes on from NC_088777.1 coordinate 10,449,179, forward strand.
CAAGGATAATAGGTGGTAGATTTGTTTCATCTACGATTTTAATTATTATTATTTCACTTCATACAATTAACATTAATATTCTACTTAACACTTTTTTTAAAAATATTTAACTTCCATAAGCACCGCTTATATGATACCTGAAATATATCGCAACCTTAATAGCTACCTTTATACATGTAATTAAGTATATTTTCTTACACTAAGAACCAGTGGATTCCTGGGGCTCACATCGGAGCTATCTATGCTAAATACGTATTTTTTGTATGCCTTGCTTTTTGTAAACAGTGGGTTGTTTTTGTCAACCTTATTTGACAAATCATTATATTTGATGATTTTGAGTCTTCCATTTAAAGCAACTGCGTGTTCGACGTTTGATGAACTTGGAGAGTCTTCACCAGAACCGAAATTCTTATTTTCTGGATTTAAGGCCTTAGTTGCATTTCTCGTGCCTTTATCAGCAAATATTTTGGTCTTTGAACCATTAATATCTAAACCCGTGGGGGAAGTTCTTAAATGTAAAAAAAAAATTATTATTTAGGAGTGAGAGTAAAATGGAATCTCTAATTATAGAGTAATTTAACATTTTATAAATTTACCTATCGAGTTTGACATCTGGGTTTATAGAAGATATTAGTTGATCACCATTATCTTCGACTGTGTCTTTTGATACATTTGAAGTAGATAATAATTTATCATCGTTTCTTTCGTCTATATCTCCTGACCTACTTTGAGTATCATTCTTTTTTCCTGCTATATCTGAACCCGATCCGCTTAAAGTAGATAGCCTATCATCATTCATTTCGGTTATATCACTTGATCCACTTGGAGTAGACGATATTATATTATTAGTCCTTCCGTTTGCGTCTCCCGATCCACTTAGAGTCGATGATTGTTCATCGTTTTTCTCTACTACATCTCCTGATCCACTTAGATTAGGTGATAGTTCATCATCGTTCCTTTCGACTGTGCCCCCCGATGCACTTAAAGTAGATGAATGTTCATCATTGTTTCTCCTTAGTAGGTCTCCCGATCCACTTGGACTAGAAAGGTCATCATCCTTCCTACCGACTACGTCTCCTGATCCGCGTAGAGTAGAAAATTGTTTATTATAGTTTCTTCTGGCTACGTCTCCTGATCCACTTAGAGTAGATGAATGTTCATCATTGTTTATCTTGACCACGTCTCCGGATCCATCTAGATCAGATGCTAGTCTATTTCTATCAACTACGTCTCCTGATCCACTTAGATTAGATAAGAGTTCATCATCACTCCTTCTGAATGCTTCACCCGATCTAATTAGGTTTGATGAATGTTCATTATCGTTTCGCTCGACTATGTACCCTAATTTACTTAGAATATAGGATAGCTGTTCATCGACTACGTCTCCCGATCCACTTAGACTGGATGAGATTTCATCATCGTTTCTTCCCCCTATTTCTGCTGTTCCACATATATTAAGTGATATTAACTCTGTTGACCCACAAAGAATAGTTAATATTTTACCATAGACCCTTTTTGCTACGTCTCCTAATTCACTTAGAGTATTGGATTTATCGTAGTTTCTTTTTAATATATCTCCTGATCCGCTCATAGCAGATACTAGTTTATCATCGTTTCCTTCGACTAAGTCTAATATCGTGTCATAATTTGTCTTTTCTCTATCTCCTGACCTACTTCGTGTATAAATTTCTTCAATGTCGATATTTTCGTTTATGTATCCTGATCCAGTTAAAAGAAATGGATCACCTGATCCACTTAAATTTGATTCTAACACAATTCCTGGAGCCGAAATTTCAAAATTTCCAGAACCAGAGATAGTTTCATCATAAATGCTATTATATTCTTCTATATTCTTATCGTTTAAAGATCTTTTTTTTCTTCCAATACGTTCACTCATAAATTGATCGCTATCTATTTATTTTTTTAAATAAAGCCAAAAACAGTTTCATAATATTTTTGTAAAATTACGTTAGAGAAAATATAATAATTTATAAAGGTTCGCCTGGCCCGAAAATATTTTCGTTCCCGCGTTAGACAATTTGGGCAAAATATTTTTGTGAATCGGCCTTGAAGTTGACATTTAAGCTTAAAATTAGGCAAATTAATGTAGTTTCCCTTCATAAAAAGTTATTACGAGCCGGCCCAGGTTATATATACAAAATTATTTTACGGATCGGTCTTAGCTAAAAATCACTGATCCTACGGGCTGGGTCGCTTCAACCTCTAATATTGATAATATAATTTGCTATTTAGATTTATCACAATTTAAATAAAAAATTAATATGTAATATATAGTCTTAAGAGCCTTTTTAAATAGATTTAATTTCACCTATTGATTCTGGATATCTGTCATAATGATCTAGATCTATCTCCGGTGCATGGCGTTGGCGTTCGTCATAATAAGGTCCATATTCTTTTTTTGCATACATATTTAATATTGAATTATAGAAGTATTTTAAAAATATCTATTTGAAATATCATTTTTATGAATTATCTATTTTAAAAGGAAATTGTACTAAAGAATAATGCCTAAATCTACTATTCGTTTCTTTATTTATATTATAATTAAACATCTATTAATACTTGGAGAATCAAGGTAATTTCGTTTGCGGCTGCTCATGCTTGTAATATTTGAATATTTCATATGTAATGTATCTAAGAAGCCTTGATTCTCTATATTGAACTCTAAATATTTGCATGTTATATATAAGAATTTTTGTCTATAAAATAATTTAACAAAAATATATGTCAATGTCAAAATGTTGTTATTTTTCATATATTTTTTACGAGTAGGGATAAAAAAGAAAAAGCGAAATTTCTGAAGAGAGAACCGAACGAAGAATTCTAATCCTGCAAGACCATTTCAATCGGAATAAACCATTTATTTAAATTACTTTTTATAAAATATATATATAATTCGCGTCGCGTTAAAAAGAAAAATTATTTCGGGTAAAATTATATTCTTAAATCTTAAAAAGCGAGTATGAAAGAAAAAGAAAGAAAGATCAAAAACTGATTCAATAAATTATGATTTTAAATAGAATATTATTTAATAAAACTATCGTAAAATGTAATTTATAAGTAACTCTTATAAATTTTTTTAGCTCTCACATCAGTTCATTTAAAATGAAACCTGAGAAAATGTCACCCTTTCTTAAAAAAAATTTTTTTTTTGTAAATTTAATCCTGTTATAGAACTAATAGAGAAGAACATACGTAAAATATACATTTAATGCAAAAAAAAATCTTCCCAAAAGCAACTCATCCCTGCCATAAGCTGAATTTCCTTATAGGGTGGGGTGGGGAAGGATTATTAGGCGGGGATTTACATCATAAATTTTATTGAAGGCCTTTGGGTCCACTTATTATAGGTCTTCGGCTATATTATATTTTTATAAAAATAATTTTTGGGTTTCACTTATTTTTTTATAAAAAGCTTTTTTTCTAAAAGTTTTAAATTATACTCGTTATTTTAAAAATCTATTAACTTACACTAATTTTTCTTTCAAATTGTTCTTTACAAGTGATATATTTTATACATTTGGGGAATAGGTGTAGAGGGTATATTAGATTAAAATGAATACGAGAACAGGCAAATTCGAGATGGGGATGGGGAGAGGGGGTGAAATTCCCCCGGATTTCGCGCCTGATCCCTGGCGACAACTTAACGGATCCATAATAGTATCATTTATATTAAAGAACAATTATGTTTTATCACAAAGAGTACAATTATTTAAATATTTTTTATTATAAGTTTTAACGTTCATTCTTTTCTATATTTTTTAATTAGAAAACTCATTTGAATTTATTAAACTGTTTTTAGACTTCATTGTATACATGAATTTGTTTTTATGTCGACTTACATGAAAAAATTAAGAATATTTTTAATAAAAAAATTTATCAGTAAATTAACTAGTTGAGTAAAAAAAAAATTGATGTTACTAAAAATCATGGATTGATTCTTCTGAAGGTACACTGTTATATTGATTCTGCATCCAGATATCTCCAAAAACTTTAGATTGTCTCCTAGGATTTCTAGAATTAATAAATATATTCATGAAATTTATAAATCTAAATGTATGTTAAGAGAAATTGTTCAAAAATGCGTATTCAAAATTATGTTCATTATAATCAAGACCGTCCTTTAAAATGATTTCTTAAAAAAAGAGAGGAGGGATACTGTATACTGTACATGAGTTAGCTTTTATTTGCTAAATTTGATTGTATTCGACCAAAGATCGAGTATTTCTATCACTTTTCGCCATTTTAAAGAAGATCTAGAATACGAATTAGTTATTAAATAAAAATATGCAAAAGATCATCATATTTTTTTTAAATTATAAATACACTTTTATTTGTATAAAAATGTCTAAACAATCTGCAATATTTTGTTGGGGCTTCAATTTTTTTATGAGGCGGGTCCCCATATCACTTCCCTTGTAATTACGACCCTGATGATAATTGTAAACTAATAACTAAATATAGAGTTTAAAAAAATGGACTAGCATTGAATTGATTCTAAAGTTCTTTATTCCATAAGTTACCGTGTGTATTTAGATTATGGCCCAACTCAAGAAAATGGCCATTACAATTACCGGTTTATTTAATTTTCTATTTCCTTGAGTTAAACTATTTTTGTATATTTAGGGAGGGATATAACGTAGGAAAAATTTTCCTCTAAATAATTCCTATAGTTTCCTCAATTTTTGTAATGGTTTTTTTTATTGATATAAATAATCGCGATATCATATTTTTTTCCCATAGCTCAAAATGTTTTCTTTTTCACTATCTTTCAAAATTAATCGATTCAAAGGGTTATTTTATAAAATATATATCAGGGGGTTGGTCCCGGCTCATAAAAATGTTCTAACGAGGTTTTGGGCTCGGTTTAGCCCAGCTCGGCTTGTAATTATTTTTATCCGGTCCAGCTCGTAATAATTTTATGAAAGAAAACGACATAAATTTGACTAATTATTAACTTTTAAAACGTTTTCAAACTTTGGTAATTTTCCTGGCCCGCGGGTTAGGCTTCGGGCCGGGCTACGCCGACCTTTAATATATATTATTTACGCGATATTTATTAATAAATGAAAGATTTAGTATGGTTTAGGATTGCCAGAATTAATTAAGTCGATCTTGTGCTTAAGGAGCTCAGTTATTATATATTTCACTGTATTTTAAATATTATATGTTACTGTCAATATGCACAATCATATGTAGGCCTAAAACGAATTATTTGTTATTTGATATTCGAATCGATTCGATTCGTATTTTACGAATACGAATAACACAATTATTCGATTCGAAATTTCGAATCGAATATGAATAATGAGGAAAATTATTCGAAATTATTTATATATAAATATTTAATTATTCGCAAATATTTTATTGCAAGTAAAATAAAAAGAAGTAATTAAATTATCCTAGTGGATATCATTTCGTTTTATTTTATTTCCTATTATCAAATATCAAATCATAACAAGTTATATTTGCTGAAAAAGTTTAATTGAAGAAAAGGAAAAGCTTCAAAGTAAAATATAATTATTTTATTTTGATTGTTTCTCTTTAATCATTTTTGATGTTATGAACAAGTCAAAACATTTTTATAGAGTGTGCCTCTTTCCCATATTCTCGAGCTCCTGGCAGATAAATAACTAAATTTTTTTCACTAGTTCTTATTATTTGATTAGGAAAATCCTTTTCCCATTTAGTAACCTTATTTTTGGAAAATTTTAAAAACAATCTAATTCAGATAGTGCATTATAATATCTTCATCCTCTATTACATTGTCATAATCACCTCTAAAAATTATATTAATATAAAATATAGGAAATTTATGCTACTAAAGTATTTTTAATAAATAAAATCTATAATGAAATACTTTCTAAAATTTTGTTATATTTTATATGCAAAAATGTTTAGAGAATCCTTAAAAGTGTCATCTTTAAACATCTGTAAAAATTTTTTTGCAAAATATTTTATAAGCTTTAGAAAATTTTTCGAATCGAATCGAATATTCGACGAATCGAAACGAATAATGATTTTATTATTCGAAGCGATTCGTTTTTTTGTAGGCCTAATCATATGCATAATCTAATAAAATTGCCTAACATTTATTTATAGTACAGTTTTGGTATTTTTTACATATTCCAGAATATATTTCAGGCAAATTCAGATTTTTTAAAATTTAAAAAAAAAAAACTAATATGATTTTATAAAGAAAAATATCAAAAAATTTGTTGAGCACGTTTTTAAATGATTTGAAGATCCGATGCCAAAGAATTTATTCGAGTCTTTCCTTTCCTTATCATAACGGTTATGATTTTGTAGAATTTATTTTATATAATAAAATTGTTGGAATTATAAGAACCTTCTCTAATTCTGATGGATTCAGGCTTAGCTAGTGAACAAAGATAAAATTCCGAAAATAAATGTTTAGAAAAAGGGGTAAATTTAAAGAAAAAATAAATGGTAAAAAATATACTTAGAAATTTATATTTAAAATCTAAAAATAGGTATAAAAAAACCAGATCGAGACACATATTTTCAAAAGAGCTAATCTGTATTTTATGAGTAAAGCACTTTTGGATTGACAAATTGCTTATTGTTTTAAAGTTCTGATTTAGAATACTTTTCATAAATTGAATTATTTTTTTTTATAAATATAATCTATATATTTTCTTGAAACTTGAAGGAAAAACAAACCCTATTTTCCCAATTGTTTCACTTTATTTTCCCGAATTTCCTGAAAAATTTCCCCAGGTTATAGTTTCACGGGTAAATATACATCCCCAAATTTGAATCTTATAAATGTTTAACTGTATTGCTTTTAATAATATATAAATATATGCATTAGAGAAAATGTTTATAATATTTAATATACCGTAATTCACTAACAAACTCTGATTAACATAGATTTGGTCGAATGGGTTAAAGGGGACGCCATTGCTGTGTTGATCATATATCAAGGAGCATTTTGGGTCAACTTCTTCCTTTCTAAAACTATCTATATTTTTTTTATTTGAAATTTGCAATTAATTATTTTGTAATCTGTAATTATTCTTATCTAGGTAGAAAAAATATTATAATCAAAAAATATGTAATTTATTATCCAAAATTTTTGTTATATCTTCGAAAAATAATATTTGCTTACTTTCTTTCTTTCCTTGCATGGATATTAAGAATTGTGTATAGAATGATAATGATGAAACTTCTTTGCTATACTTAGAAGAAATAAATATTATTTGCTACAGATTGAACCCTCAAAATATTTTGGCCAGGTTAGGTTTGAGTTTAAAGATCAGATCAAAATTGTGAACCTACTTAAGTTCAAAGTTGGTTCGACAAAAATAGGTTTGATTCGGGTTCAGGACCTCAGTCAAATTTTTGAATTGCCAATCAAAAATTTATCTTTCATATTGAAAATCTAAATTATTAAAAAATCTATTTCTTAAGGTATTATATAATATTTATTTAAATTACACTAAAAAAAATACATAATTCGATCATATTTTTTTATATTAATATAGAATTAGTGTGGAGGCTCCAGTCATATTAAAATGTTGGTCTCTAGGTTAGAAAATTTAAAGCCCCCTCCCTCAAGATTTAAAATAAAATTGTCAATTTTTTTCACAGCTCCATCTTTAATCCTATTTAACATGTGATTGGTGGAAAAAGAAATTGATACTATAGGGAATCAGCAGGGGAAATATAGTATATAGGATTGTATATATTTTGAACATTGAATTATGATAAAGATTTAGACAACCTTTTTCCAAAATATATAATATCATATCTGATTTTAATAAACATTAAATTTTGATAAAGATATAAAAAAAATTCTAATTATTACTCTTTTTTTGATAAATAAATAAATACCTCCATTTTAAAATCGTAAAATTATAATAAGGTCAATTAATATAATATATAACATCAGAAGATAAAATGTGTAAAATGTAAGAAAATACAAAAAAATTTTAAGATTTAACATCTAAAAAAGCATAAGAAAATATTTAAATTGTAAATTTTAATTAAATCCAAATTTGAAAGAATATACGATAATTTTTCATTATAATAATATTAATAGCCATGAAGGAATGAGTCCTGGGTCAACCTATACAGAAAAAGATCAATAGCATTCGATATATTTATATTGTATTTTATTTCAATATTTGAAGACTGAATATCTCCAAAAATAAATGAATGTTTATTTAGGGATGAAATAAAATAAATATAATGGCCTTTTTTTCACTCATTCAGAAAAAAATTATAGGCAATTAAATTTTTTTTTATATAGTCCATACACATAATTTCACAGTTTTTTAAAAAAAATCCTATAGGAAGTTTTATAATTCATTTATACAGGCTCACACCTCGTCACAACATAAAAGCGTTTTTATCTGCCGTTAAAGATGTCCTGGTCTATTTCACTTATATAAACGTTATTATTTCCTCTAGTTTTGGGTGACCTTAAAGAAACAAGTCTATTAAAATAATTATATCTATGGAGAATAAAACTATCAAAATTTTATTAAACAATTCCCTCGGCGATTTATTTAAAAAGGTTTCGATGGATTCTACCTTTAAACCTATTCTTAAGCAATTACTCCTCTCTAGTGTGACATGTTCCTTTTTTTTAAAAAAGTATATAAAATTATTAACTTCTTTCATGTAGTTTTTAAATTTTAACAAATCTTGGGATGATGGTATTTTTTTTATTAAAAAATATAAGTTTTTGGATTGTTTAACGTAAATGGTATTCCAAGAAATAGTGTTGTTAAACGGCTCGTTTTTTAAAAAAAGGCGAACCTAATATTTTAGCTATAAAATATTACGCAGGACTAAAGATTTTGCTCATAGAAGCCAAAAAGAGTTGGATATCTATTTACGAAATCTTGAAGCTTGCTCAATATTATTTTGACTAAAATCTTAAATTAAAATGGGCAAATATTAAGAAATATCTCAAGCAAGAAGCCAAAAAAAGTTTTACTTTCACGCGCTTGATCTATGAGATTCGGTCAATTTTTTTGTTAAAATTCAAAGAAAAAAGAAAAAAAAAAAATTATTTTGTTAATGTAATATAATAATTTTTTAAAATTTTTATGATGTTAGAATCTTACGTTATATTTTATAGGCAGAATTCAATTTATGAAAGATCAATAACGTGCATTGTGATAAAAACTAAGAATCCTTTTCGTTCGTGACCTTTACTATTATAAAGTGTGGGTGGTTTAATGTTTTACATGAATATTCGATTTCTTAAATAATATGATTGAGGGGGCTAAATAAATTACATTATAAGAACTAAACATAGGTATAATTATATAACATAAATTCACCTCCAAGATAAAACAAAAATAATTTATTCAATTTTAAAATGAGAAAGACTGGTTCTATATGTCCCTCGAAATTACAAAATATATATTTTATGATTATCAAATAACAAATTTATGCTTTACATGGGAATCCCTCCACCAAACTTAGGAATAGGATGAAGTTTGATAATATAACTTGAAACATTATATAGTTTAGATTCATTTGAAAAAGGGGATAATAAATTAATAAATTTTTTTTTTGTTGAAAAATTCTGGAATTTTCAGTTTAAATTTATAATTATAAGCAACAATTAAAAAAAAACACCCTTTGCCCTAAATTTTTCTTATAGTTGGATCAGATTTATAATTAAATATTTGTTTTAAGGTCCTCGATTGTTTTAAATATAGCCCGATATACTTTAGATTAAAAAAAAAAGAAGTAAATAATTTAAAAATGAAATGATTTAAATTTCAATTATCTTTTGTTTGATTATGGCTAATTCCCGTGACAGTCGCGATAAAGAATGATTGGTTAATTGATTACTTGCGTCATGAAATTCGAGAATAAGTTGTAATAGTAATATTATCAGAGATCTTCATATATTGATTTTTTTTAGGTTCATACCGAAGCTAACTTCGAAGAATTTTCCCCTTTTCAAGCCCGACCCAATTTTTAGACAAAAAAATAACCCAATTTTTTTAAAAAATTATTTTTATATTTTATGGCCCTAATTTTTTAAATTTCGTTAAATTAAATAATTTTTGACGGCAAATATATTTTGTTAATTGTTCCAAAGATAAATTGAAAATATGAGCAATAAATGAATTGTTAAATAATTCATAATATGATTTTCCAACGTAGTCCGCGCTTTGTAAAAAAATATCCTTTATTTTTTAAATTATACCCATCACGGTCATTATGATTACGGTGGGCTGAACCTGCAGCGGTCTCTGTCTAATATTATATTATAACATATGCCAAATCATTTTTGAAATATTTTGCATTGCATATAATTTTGACCCCCTTACTAAATATATTTTGCCATTCAATTTCATACCGATCTACAATTTAATTTAATATGACCAGCGTCTTATATGATTTAAAATATAAACATTTATTAATTTAGTAAATAAATAAATAATTAGCAATTTTAAATCTAAAAATTTTCTACCTTTTTATATATTTTTTAACCTATATTATTTTATAGGTTACATTTATTTATAGATTTTATAAACAACACTAATTCTTCAATTAGGTTGGTTGTACGATAGCAAGTAATTAGCTTTAGAAAAAACCGGTTCTAGCAAAAGTTATTATTTCATATAATATTTTTCTCGAATGTGATTCACTTTGGAAGGTTTATAATTGTTTGGAAACGGAATTATAACCCGTAACTCTGGGAACCCTGGCAATTCTCAAAAAACCACGAGCTAGAACCATTTATTTAAAATATTCAGAGCTGAAACCCGCTATGGTTCAAGTCCCGAACTCTAGTTATAAATCAGAAAAGTAATACTTTTTGATAGAGGTTATCGATACTTAGTACGGGGTAAAAAAGTATATAATTTTTTTATAGTAGATACCTTCATTTTAAAGATATGCCAAAACATAGGGGAGATTCTTCGGAATTTATTAAAATATTTTAAAATATAATTAACTCAATTTACCTATAAATTAAAAATAACTTGTAATTTAAAAAAAAGAGAAAAATTAATTATAAATTAGTCATTTATAAATAGAAAGAAATTTAATACATGATATAATAATATAATGTAAGAAACTTCTTGCTTAAATTAAAATATGCAATTTAAAAAATGTTGGTTTCAAGGTTTTAAATCTAATTTATCTTACATTTATAAATCATAAAGTTGGCAAAATGACTCGAGGATAAAATTTAAAAACTTTTGCCAATATTTGGTGCATATTTATGCCTAATTGATCTTCCAGGCAAAATCAACTGTTTTTGAAATTATGAGCAAGATTGTGCAGGCCAAGATTTAATCTTTGTGCCTTATCAATATTATTTAAACCGGTCACAGGTGATCCTAATAGTTAAGTTAGTGATATTCAATTTAAAGGCGATTTATAGAACAACTTGAGGAATAAATTCTTAAATTTATGCCAATGAGAAACCCTTAATTTGTGCCTAATTGATCTTCAACACGAATCTAGCAGAATCAATGTTAGGCGAAATAACAAAAATTTGGTAACTTGCCAAAAGCAATCCATATAAGTATCTGTAAATATTAGATACTTAATTTGTGCCTCCATATTTTTCAGCAGGATATCATCAATTAGAATTGAGTTATAAGCAAAAAAATTAGCAGTTTGCAAAAATTAAAGTTAAAGAAATTCTCGTTAGATAATTAATTTGAGCCAGGATGAGAAACCAACCGGAAGTGAGGTTATAAGCAAAATAAAGGATGGAAGAATAATGGTGGTAGATCAGAAACGGGTAGTATACCTAGAGTGGTTGGTGGAGCATCCGTGGCTGTGGTACTGATGGTGTACTTTAGGATATTGCTAACGTGATATTATGACAAAATTTCGCTTATATTTTAATTAAACACAAAATATAAAATACTTTTATTACTTAATCGCTATTATAAAAATTATATCACGATAAACTTAAAAACGAATAATCAAAAAATTCTATCCCTTTATAAGGAAAATAGAAGGGGCAAAATAAAAAATTATAAAAGAAAAAGGTTAGATTAATTTATCAATACAAAAAAAAATTTAAATTGCTTATAACTTATTATCCTCATCAAACAGTTTTTTATTATGCCCGATTCCCCCCTCACCCCTAGTGTTAATAAACGGCTCGTTTTTAGCCGATTTTTTAAAACGGCTAACACAATATTTTAGCCAGATAAATATCGACTAAGCCTCGAGATTTCGATAATATATGTCTAGACTTTTGTTCCTTCTATGAGCAAAATTTTCAGGCTTGCGTAATATTTTTCTGGATGAAATAGTGAGTTAGCCGTTTTTAAAAATCGGCTCAAAACGAGCCGTTTAACAACACTACTCAACCCCATCACTCGAGGAATATTTTAAACAACGAAAAAGTTTTATAAAAAAATACGAGTTTAGTAAGGGTAAAAACAAATATAATATCGTCCATACGTATTTTTGACCAAAAAAACTTTTATTTTGTTCCTTATTTTTTAGGCCATCTCTTCATATGAGTAAGGCAGTAAAAAAAATGACCTTGGCTTGACTCTTCTTAAATCTATATAAGTCGTAGAATAACAAAAATTTTCTCCCCTTTAAATTAGCAATTTGCTCATGAAAAACCTATGTTAATGTGCAAGTCCACAATTCAGTTTAAGCAAAATTTTAAAAAGTTTTATCATTTTATAACGATTACAAAAAGAAAGAGAGATTAGCACTTAAATAAATCAGATATCGGTTGTACTTTAGTAAGTTTTAGATAATTAAGTTACTGATGGTCCTGTAATTAGGTGATATAGTGCAGCTTTTGGTTCTAATATGTATCATTTTTCTAACAAGAATTAATCAATATTGCATCTAGGATTCAGGGGAGGAAGGGGGGCCCAGAAAGTTGCCATTAGATTTTTTATTAGTATTTTGGGACCATTTCGTAATAAATTTGATTAACCAATATTTAAAAAATTGAAGTATAAAATTATTTATTTTGCCTTTCGAATGTCTACATCTATTTTGCTTTCATCCAAATATCGGGTTTTAATGTATTTTATGCACTACAATTTATTTATATTTACATTTAGTTAGTTTTTTTTAAAGGGGAAAATCTGAAAATTTATATACTACGCTCAACATATCCTTTTATTTAGATTAGGATTAATATTATTTTCCACTTATAATATTCAAAAAAGATTGTATATTTTTTGGGGGCCAAGCTAATATTTATTTATTTTATTTATAAGAGATAAGACTATTTAATTATTTTATTTTAAATTAAAAAAAAAACCTTAGTATAAATAGAAGAAAGGGGGAAGGACATATTTTCACATTACCACCCATTCAAATTTTTAAAAACGATATTGGCATAAAAAAAAGTGTTCATACTTGATAAACTTTAGATAAATTCTTTTAGTAGTTTATTTATTTATTATAATGAATCCACAAATGTGTAACATTCGACTAGTGTAAAAATATATATTGCGATTATACAATAAATTAACGATTAATCAATATTCCGAAACAAATAAATGCCTCTAAATGAGCGTGTTTGAGGTTTTAATTACAAATAAATTCACAGGTTTAGAATATAGTGTTTTGTTATCACATTTTTTTTTCAAAGTAGAAAAAAAAATAAAATATACATTAACAAGGTAAAAAAAATATAATGTCTTGAAGTGCTTTAGATTTATACTTTAGAAATTACGCTTTGATTGGTGTTTCCAACTATCAGATTCCCAACAAGCCCGCGAAACTTCTTATCGAAAATGAAGTAAAACATGGGCTTCCAAAGCGAATTGGAGATGATCACCCAAGAGGTTATGAATTCTAATTCGGGGTGGTAACTATTCTGGAAAATGGATACTTGAGAAAGATTCCCAAAATTATTTTTGGACATTTCTACCATACGGCTAGATTTTGATCTAGTTACTTCCAAGGAGGTGTCATTGTCATGGGATATAAAGGCATGCACCTTTAACACTATCCATGGTATCCATGAAATCACAAAGAGTACTATATTGGTGAATGAGAGTAAATAAGAACTGGCATCCATAGCCAAGCCTGTTATGAATGGAGAATTGTTTTGATCCGTACTGTAGAGCAAGTCGGATTTGTCTGCCTTATTACCTAATCCTCCATCCTTAGAAATAGTGTTAGCAAGTTTGAACCCGGGTGACTGTGAAGGGGAGGAAGGCTGGGATTTAAGATTATTGATTATTGCGTTGTTGGATAGATTGCCCTTTTTAAACGTCTCCAAAGTAATGGCATCTCTATCTTGACGTCGATCATAAACTTTTTTGGCGATAGGCTTGCCATTACTATCCACTATAACAAGTTCTCGAGTAAAAGAATTGTTATTTGGTTTTTTCTTATAACCTCTACGACCGGACATTATAGATTTCCGTATTCTCCTATACATAGTGTCATAAGCCATTGACATCCTTCTCGGGTTAAACCTTCCCCCCGTTTCAACAAATGGGACGTTGGTGCCATTATGCTTATTATTCATAACTTTCCTGATATGCATATATTGTTGAAACAACCTCTTAAATATGGAGGAATACGTAAAAGCAAGCGTTAAAAAGGTAGGCATAATTATCAAAGCTCCCACCGTCAATGAATACGCTGTCATAAGTCTCCAATCTAAAACGCAAAGATATGAGTCCTTGTTGAAGCGAGACCACTTATAGCCATATAAATGGGGGGAAGTTATGAGAGCGGCCGTCAACCAACTAAAAGCTATCCAACATTTATAACGTGTTTTTCTAGACCCGCTATTTTCATATTTGTAAGGCTTTCTCAAGGCCAAATATCTGACATTTTTATTTGTTTATTTTTTAAATAAATATAATTTATTAACTAATGAAAACAAAAAAAATTTTTTTAAGTTCCCCATATGAAATAGTATTAAAAAATCCTCTCCAATGAGCCTACATTTTAGCAGGCAATTAAAATCGCGGAATTTTATGCTATTTATAATTGCGCAATTAATTTGGTAAATCATTATTATTTCGCAAAAATCCCATTTTCGCGAGATTTTATAATCGCTTACCAGAACCTAATTATGAAATTTTATCATAAATTTTAATAGTAGAGTAGGATTTATTATAATATTAAATATGTAATTTTCATGCCATAAATTGCCAATGTAGCTTTGTAAATATTCTAATAATACTATAGAGATATTTATTTATTCGATTAAATATTAAATTAAAATGAGAAGAGATAAAACCTATCGGCACCGATCCACATAAAATGGCACCATACGACTATCCATATCACGACTTGCAAATACGAGGTGACTTTACAAGCTAAATTACTGTATACCCAGGACCCGCTGTAAGCCGGATAAATAGATAGCGGTGATACGAAAAGACCCATCATTAAATCTGCCACGGCAATTGACAAGTTATAATAGCTATAAAGCTCTAAATTGAGGGAATTTCGGTATTTAGTTAGCACCCAGATAACTGTTGTATTGAAAACCACTATCAAAATTGTCAGCAAAACTATAAATACGCATTTTGCTACGAGGTATGGATTATGAACATCCTCGGGGTTCGGGTAATTGGAGGAATTTTGAAGCCTCGTGGGATCAATGAGAGATATCTCATCGACTAAATTTTTTAGATGATAAATATTCGCTGAAGGATTTGTCGTGTTGTAAGAGCCAAAAGTGGAGAAAAATCCTTCGGTAAACTGTTCGTCTTCCGGGAAATCGAAAAATACATTAAACCTTTTGCTCATTTGTTTCTAAAAAGAAAATTAAATTTGTTAACATATCAATATATATTGTTAAAATAGAGGACTCTGAATACATACTAACAAATTTCCCTAAAATAAAAAATCCCAAGACTCTAAAAGATTGGAGAGGCATATCGTTAAACTCGGATGTGCAATATTTTTACTCATATTAAAAGCAACAGATTAAAACCCTATATCAAACCATACTATGAGGATTCCCTCATATCTTATAGGAAAGGGCAAAACGCTGTCGAAGCAATAAATGCCTTAAAAATGCTACTAGAAAAAGTTTTAACATGCAAGAGTCAACTTTTCATTGCGGTTCTAGATTCTAAAAAAGCTTTAGGTTTGATTATTCAAAACAAGTTGTGGAAGTCCTTGGAGGTGATATGGACCTATAGTTATTTGCTTAAACTAATAACTAATATTTTACAAAATCACTCAATTCAAATCTGTGCTGGCTTAATATATCCTGTAATTCCGATCAAGATCCGATTAAAACAAGGATGTGTACTCTCGCCGATATTGTTTATCATTATAAATTGCAAATAATAAAGGTCAAATAACATTCTAGCCTTCGCAAATTCTGTACATTATGGCAAACTCTATGTTTATTTTACAATATCAAGTAGACATAATAGTTACAGAAGCTCCGGAGTTTGGCCTTACTCAAAACATTGATAAAACAAAGGTGATGACAGCCTTCCACTCTCTATCTTATAATAACCCATCTATAAATAATGTGATTATCGAGGAAGCTATCGTATACAATAAATTAAGCTCCGACACCTTACTAAAACTTTTAATTCATAATACATCCAATTTGGCTCTTTGGGGAAAAATCTAAAACTCTCTCTATATATCAAATGAGAATTAATAAGTCACCTCCTAAGGCAATCTCCGCACAATTTAATTTCTCTACGCTCTTGATAAACTGCAAGCTACCGGCATTGCTTTAAAGCCTTTCTTCCTATATAAAAATAAATAGTTTAGGAAGATAACTGATAACCAAAACCTTAAAAAATATGGGGTAAACTTGACAAATTACGAGAATTTAGAAAGATTCTACTTTTGATAACGATTTAACTAACACCTTGCTAATATTTAACTACGGTAAAATTTTAGGAACTTTATTAGTTTCTCTATAATATCTGTTTAAATCTCACTTCATATATAATCCTAACCCTCATTATCATTGTAATAATTTAAATAATATATAACCCAGATTTGAATTAAATTCACTGGCCCCAACAACGGGTGGAGGGGGGTCCGAAGCAACTGTTTCTAAAAATTTGATTGGGGGTACTTTTTTAAAAAAAACATTTTTTAAAAAAATTTAATTCTTTTATTGTTTTACTACACCAATCCATAACCAAGTGATTTCTGGTTTATGATATCAGACTCGACCGCGTGATTCCGTTAATACATATTAAATTAAATAAGTGGAAGGGGGGGGGGTCTTATTATCACATTTTAATAAAAATTAGGTTGTTATATAAAATTATTTTTCCAATTTCAAAATATGCCCAAAAATATTAATAAAAAAAAATACAAATGCTTAATTAATAATTGCACATGGCATAATATAAGAGATAAAATGGACAGACCACATCAGAAAAAGACATGATTGGCTTAAAGAAAAGCTTTGAAAGTAGCTTTTAAGAATATTTATCAAAATTAGACGAATAGCAAAGAAATTCTTCAATTAATATTTAATTGTTTATACTTTTATAAAGGGTAGTAAAATGCAATTCAAGAAAAAAGAAGTAAAAATTGGGAATTCAATGCTGTTTGTATAATAAATATTTTTATTAAAATAATTATTTTTTAAAAGTGTACTAATAACGAAAATGTGTTAGAAGAAAATATAATATCTAACTCTTATTTTTGAAATTTATGATGGGTGTCAAAAAGTAATTAATAATTATTTCGAAAGGGGCGGGGGTACTTTTTAGGGGGGTATTCTGCTTCCATCACTCAGAAAGTGTAGAAGTAACTCATTAAATTTAAATATGATCCTTCTTTATTTATTGATATGTATTCAGTTTTATTATAGTTATATTAGTGAAAGTAAAGTGTATTAATTTATTTATATTTATACTTACTTTATAAATAGAATATGTAATCATACTCCATTACCTAGTAAGATAATATATTGGGAATCTTTTCGTTTTTCTTTTCAGACTTTTTAATCATCTGCTATTTCCTATACTTTTACAACAACTAATAACATGGTCTGGTTTCTAGTTCCTACATTTTTACATAATTTACATGAGTTACAAGGTTTATTGGTATCCTTGAATAAAAAACCGGCATAATTATACGAAGGATGGGCCTCTGTATAATTCATGCTCGCTCACACTTGGATAGGTCAGACCAACGTGCTAAGATAAGTTAATAATAACAGCTCCGATTTTAGCCGTTTCTGCCGATTACAAAAACAACGAAACCGAATTTTTAGACGTAAAATATCCTCATCCTCGGCATTATATGCTGGTTATATACATTTAATAATTTATATTAGAGATCTGCAAAAGTAGGTGGTCCTTACCAGGCCCGGCCCGGATGGGCTTCGGGCCTAATATTTTTTAAGAAAATTCGGGCCGGGTCGGGTCGGGCCTTAGAAATTTTTTTAAAATATATCTAAATTTATCAATTTTATGTTGAATTTTTTATGTAAAAAATATGTGATTTTATTTATAGAAAGTAGACGCCAAATAACATATATCGTTTATTTTGAGTAATTATAAAAATTGAAAAACTTTATAAAATAAATTTCGGGCCGGGCCGGGCTTGAAAAATTAGGCGCGATGTATATCACTAATTTATATCACCATTTTTTAATGCATAGATTATAATTTATATTTGATAAATTTATAGATTATTTAAGTATTAATATTAATTGTAAATATTTTAGTAATAAATATATACGACATTTTAAATATTCAACAACTTCAGGAATAATTTCTTGAATTTAATTTTTTCTAATCCCCCCCCCCTTACCTAATCAGATTCCTGGCTACGCGCCTGTATATTAATCATTTGCCCGATTTTCCCAGTTTTTCGCTATATCAAGTTTAATTATAATGAGAAAGTAACAAAATATTACCTTTAGTAACTAAAAAAACAGTTATAGAGTATAATTAAAATTGATTTGCCCCTTTAAAAAGTAAAATATATAAAAAATTAGTATAATCTTGTAAAAAAAATATGAAATAAGTAATTAGTTTTTTAAAAACCAGAGGATTGATTACTAAGAAAATATTTATATGAAATGTCTTTTTTTTTTAAAAATAAATAAATATATTATTTTAATTTATTTTACCTTGTAATCATTAATTTATTAAGAATAGATTTTGTTCATTTGCATCTTTCCATAAATTTACTGAATTTCACGAGATACCCGAAATTTAACATCTAATTTTTTTTAAAAAAATTTGTTTATTTTCCAAATTATTTAATCACACTTAATTATATTATTTATTAAAGTTTGATAAAAAGAAGATAAAACATAAAAAGTAAAAAAAAATAAAAGCAATTATTTTATTCTCTTTAAAATTAATTTTATAATATAATAGATTTACTTTTTTTTCATTTTTCAAAAAAATATCGATTTCTTTGCCTTTTTTTACATATTAATCATGAAACCCTGTCTATATTGAGCGTTTAAAACCTATAAATCCAATCAATATTTTTTCTCCCGGATTTGGATCAAATTTAATGATAATAAACTTTTTTTTTAAAATCGTTTTTTTAAATTTTTTTAAAGTTTTATTTTGGAATTCAGTGTTTTTATTTAAGAAAAGGAAATGGATGCTCTGATTTTTTTTTTAATGAGCAAGAAATAACGCATTGCCAAATTTGTCAGAGATTCAAATATTATTTTTAATCGATAAATCGCTTTTGTATATCGCAAAAAAATGGAATGGGATGGGGATTGGTTTGGTATTATCTATTTATAAAGGCACATTCTTTCTAAGGTCTTCATGGAAATTGAAGGTAGGTAAGTGTGCCGTTACAACAGCTGATTTATTTAAATTTCTGTTCTCCTATTTATAATAAAATGACTTGTCACAAGGTTCTTAGATTTTTTTGAAAAAATAAACAAGTTATATTTCAATAGGCACTTACACGCATTTCAAAGTGAGCCTAATTATATTTTTTGGCTAAATTTTAAAAAATCTTTTTGACATTTTAAAACTAAAAGGAGACAAGCATATTGTGTTCCAGTAGCGTAGCTACTGGGGGGGGGGTCCATAAGATATATAATTTTAGTGTTTGTATGTATTATACATTGGCAGCGAATTCGCGCTAACTGTGAATGCAGAAAGACCCTTAGTTTAGAATTTTTTTAAAATTATTTACTTTTTAAGCTTTCCCACTTCTACCGAAATAAATCAATTTTTGCTTAGATTTTAAATCTAGGATTGGCGTCGGCACTTATTATATAAAAAATGAATTTGTTCTTAATATTCAGTATATTTTTTTTTAAATAGAAGATCACATTGTAATAATGCATAATATAGGATTATATTATCTAAACATATTTATTGTGGATACATAAGAATATAATACTGAAGAATTCATTTATCAAAAAAGAAGTGTATATAGAACACTATAATATTCAGCCGACAAATTTCTTTTACCTTGAACTTGTATTCCAAAATTTAGAGATTGTGTGTGATAAAGACAGAAAAAAATTAACTTGCTTTTTAAAATTATTTTATATATATTTTTGAAAAAAGCGAACATAATTTTCATATTTCAAAAAAAAAAGGAGAAGAATAAATCAATTGATAATTGATTAATAAACAAGGTCAGTCAGAATTATCGTTATTTAACAAGCATAAGTTAATAATATTATTTTTTTTTCCTAGCTAATTTTATATAAATAATTTTGATTTTTCGCCAAATATAAATTTCTCTTTTATTAAATAGCTTGAAATTTTAATGAATTGATCATATGGAAATTTATTTAAGCGCAGGATTAGTAATCTATAAAAATAATAGAGCTCATTAAATTGAGAGAGAGAGAGAAATAAATTACTAAATAAACTCATCCATATTCTAAAAGATATATAATCTTTTCCTTATTATTAAATTTACTAGTTATAAGAGTGATGCCATTTTTAACCTATAATCTTTGCATAATAAAAAAAACCCATTATATATATATATTCTTTGTAAACAGGGGCGGATTGGGAGGCTAAGGGGCCCATGGGGCATTCCTAAAAGAGGCCCCTGGAAGCTTTGCTACCCAAACCCCTAATACGGGCTTACGGTCCGCTTTTACTCAGCCTGTTACCGGGAATTATATGATTTTATTTATCTACTCCACTATATTAACATTTAAAAGAATTATTATCTTTTTAATAGTTATGTATGATCCATTTAAAAGAATTACTCGTTCTTTGAGTTTGCATACATTATTCTTCGTGTTAATTTATAAACAAGTGTTCTTCATATTATTTCATTTTCATTTACAGATGATTTAATGAAACATATTGACCATTAAATTAAAACCCATCCATATAAAATTATTTTTTTGCAAAAATAATTAAAATACAGACAAAGCTTTATTGAAGATTCTTTTATTACTCCTTTTGTTATTTTAATTATTTTAGCAAACAAAATATTTTTATTTGGATGGGTTTTGATTTAATCGTCAACATGTTTCATTAAATCATCACAACACTATATGATATTTTTAAAAAAGATATAAAATAAGTATTTAGTTGTTAATGCAATGGTGTGATTATAATAAGCTTGATTCAATAATAATATATCGTTGAGCAGGGCTCGAAACCGATAGCATTTGAATAAATTTCGCATCTGCTGTAAAAGATTTGGCCTTAAAATATTAGAGCATTTGAGTGAGACGAGAATAGTCTTCTTTTTCTATTGGTGAATCTATAATATCTAAAAATATTTATGTTGTAAATATTTACCTCTGGTTCGGTTTTTAAAATATACTTGCATTTGGCAGTCCATCATATATAAAAAAATCGCATATTCTCAAATTCGGAAAGAAAAGAATTAGAATGATTATGGTTTATCACTGTATGTATGTCCTATTTCACCTATCAGTTATAGATTCCAATATATTAAAATTTCTAAACGATATAAAATGAATACTATAAGAAACCATTATACGTTTACTTCTAAATCTGGTTTTGGAAAGAAAGGAATTTACTGAACCTAAGGTTAAATTTCCCCCAAAAGTTGGTAAAACAATTTTCTCATTAATTGTGAACATTTGCGCAAATAATCAAGAATCAAGCATCACTTATAGAATGTTGATTTTTCTAAAATCTTTCCGTAAAACAAGTTACTATCTGATCGATGATATCATGAAATATTTCAACTCTGTAAATTGAAAGTGGTCATTTGGATTATCTGAACATTCCTCAAAATACATCTTCATTTTAGAGTAATTCTACGCTGCGATATTTCATATCCATGCACGGATCATTAAATCGGCAAATTTTTATTGATAGATAATGTCATATTTCTAGTTTTCACATGTATTAAGAGGAAATTTAAAGAAATTAAAGAAGATTTAGAATCTTCAACCATTTTCCTGGCAGTTAAAATGTCTAAGTTTCTTGTTTATGAATATCTTGATAGAGGCCCAATTATTTCTAAATCCTTCAATGAAATTTGTGCCGTTAGCTACTAAGAATTTTATATTTAATGATCTATATCAGATAAAATGTATGTTCGAATGAAAACTCAATAAATTTTAAGTAAAAAGATTAATGGATAAATAATAATATATAAATCTCCCTACTCCAGCACAGGAAAATCCTTAAACATTAGCATTGGGTTATATTATATGAATGTTAGAATTCATTTTAGTTATGGAGAGGAAGTTATAAATGTTCTTAATACTTAATGAGGGCTAGACCAGGTAATTTTTATCATTATATATATACTTTTAAATAATTATTTTTACAGGGTATGGTTTTGTTAGTATTGTTTAATATCTTCATTTCGGTCAATTCCCATCAAATATTTATATACATAAAATAATAATAATATTCTATTTTCTATATATAAACTATAAATATGGCATGTATATGTTAGCGACTATGTGTTTTTTCCGGCAATATATTATTTTTATAACTTTATATCATTTTTTAAGCGCATTTTTAAAATTTAAAAATCTGATTGCTCTGGAAATGCATTCCAGCATATTTAGAATATTTATTTTATGAGTTGTAGTATCGTTAACTTTTGAGTTATTTTTAATTTATACATGAAAAATTTATAAAAACTAATATAATATAAATTATATTAATTTTAAAGTTCATGCATAAGTGTATAAATTTTACTATTTAAAAAAAAAAAATTTCTTCCTTAGGTCCCAAAATTTTTTCCGAAAGACCTAATAATTTTTTAAAATCTCGAAGACACGTGGATTTTCCCACTAGACTTATTGGGCAGTCTGACCCTGTCTGTACAAAGTCAAGGAAAGAAAGATAGGCTAAAAAGAATATGTAATAGACAATATAATTTTAGGATTGTGTTTCGCTAATATTTTCTACAGTAATAACTATTTTTTTAAAAAAAATATATAGTTAATTTGTATGTCATCTAATCACGCAAATCAAATTAATCCTGGCTTATCTACTATCTAAAAAAATAACGAATTTATATTAACAATAAATTTGATCTATATTATCTTAATCTCCGAAAATTCGTTGACAAAAATATCGATAAAAAAAAACAATATAACAAAAGGAAACTTATTTATTTTAATTGTCAATAACAAAAAAATAATAAATAATCGTGCTTTTATAAAAATTGGACAGAGAGTTATAACAAACCCGCAGATCCTATTGAACCAAGCTCGAGGCGTATATTCTCACTTCAGATTGTAAAATGATCTTTAAAAGTCCGGGATGAGCTGAGCTAAAAAAAAAATCCTTCAAGAAAGTTAGCCGTGCCTAAAATTTTTTGTTTTTAGAAAAATTAAATTATATATATAAATTAATAAATTTGGAAAATCATTATAAAAATCGATCATTTAATATTCATTTACTGCTCATTTTTTTAAAAATTTTCACTTGAAACAGAATTTACAAAATATAGCCAAAATGATTTAAAGAGATGAAATTCTTAAATTTGATCCCTGCAGGTGTTAGAACAATATAAAGCTATTTCGCTCCTTTTATGTTGCGATCCATGAGAAAAGTTTTGTTGTTTAATCTATAGGAATTTTTAGTGATAGAAAAAAATATATAGGAAGATTTGACGCATGATGAATTTATGGGGGTGTTTGACGAAACTAGATATGGTTCGATTCCATAGGTTTCCTATACCCGATTGGCCTTTATCATCGTTCTTTTATTTTTAACCATGAGACCTATTCCATCCAAATAAAAAGTCCAATCTCAAAAATGAGCCAAAAATATTTTTTTTAAAAGCATTCTAAATCAATTGACAAAGCAATTCATTATTGCAAAACAAAAGTGCTACATGCAATGCGGTCTAGAAATACCCACCTTTTTGACAGATTATTTTAGTCGAGATAATATATATAAACGCGAATTTTTCTATTCTAAGCCAATAAAATCTATTTTTATCAAATCAGATTAGAAAAAAAAAATAGATCTTTTAAACCAATTTTAATATTATGAAATTTAGCTTAAATAAAATAAAGACTTTTAAAAGCAAATTTATTTTTGATTTGGCTTGTTTGGTTGAATTTAAAGCTACACAGGTATGGGAGAGGTGTAAGTTTCTATTTATATATAAAAAGTGAATCAAAATTTAAATAATTTTTCAATATAGGACTATTTACAGATCCGATTGCATATATTCAGAACTCAAAAGTTACTATCGCTACAATTTTATATATTTAAAAAAAAATAGAGTAAACCAATTAGTAAATTACATAATAAAAGTTTTCTTTTTTTTTGTAATTTAAAGGAAATAAAGTATGTTAACATATAATACTGATTTTAAAAGGATATATTAATGATTATATAGTTATTGTGTAAATGTAATTTGCATTAAAACAAATGCTTATTTTTTTTTTATTTATCGTTAAAAAAAACTAAATGATGACAATTTCACATTAAAAACGATATTAAAAAAATCGATCCATAAAATAAGCTATTAAAAACTAAATCGGTTTGAAAATAGTCCTGATTCACACTTTATAATAAAAGTAGTTTATTTTTTAAAAAAGGGGCTAATAATACGCAAATAAACAAATAAAGTGTAATCTAGAAGGATGCATTCGGATTGTCGAGTTCCTTGATATAGGAGGAATAAGAAATAGTTCATTTTTAATATCGGCGGTATCCGTTTAACTCTGCATTCACAGTTAGTTGAATTGCTGAAATATAAAACGATAAAAACACAATCATTATAGAATTTAAAACATATATATATTATTTTTATTTTCATAAATTTTCACTTAATAATTTATCAGAATAAATTATAAATAAGAAAGTTCATAAGTAATGCCTGGCGACTCTTTATTCTGCCCCTTTTTTTCTTCTTTCACTAGTATGCCTAGGCAATTACAATTCATTTGATCCATTTTATAGTAAAATTATTTATCCGCATCATGTCTTTGACAAACTCCTAATATCAGTCAATCCAAATATTTCTTGGAGTTCTCTTAGTATATCTAGTCAACCACATAGGCTAGATAACCTCCCCCCCTTTTCAAAATTCAAGATATTCCCGTCTTTTCTCAACCAACTCTGTTCCATTCTCATCATCCTTCAGATTGAACATAACTTTGATAGTAAAATGATGGAATTATTATTTTTTATTCTATGGTTCTTACGCCACCTTAATAACGGCGCTCTTATAAACCATGCCTCAATTGTATACGATCATTTCAGGCAAGCCAAATTTAGCC
Organism: Gordionus sp. m RMFG-2023; assembly: GCF_954871325.1. Lineage (NCBI taxonomy): Eukaryota > Metazoa > Nematomorpha > Gordioida > Chordodea > Parachordodidae > Gordionus > Gordionus sp. m RMFG-2023. The sequence continues at coordinate 10,474,788 of NC_088777.1, forward strand.
GTTAATTTATCCATCATATTTATTTTTCGGCCTTCGGTCATTTCGGGGATTTTTATCACACATTTTATTAAAAGTTGTCATAGCGAGGAGCAGATAGTCCTTTATTTATTTATTAACTTCGGCATATATCTTATGAAAAAATATATTTACTCTTTTAAACGTAGAATATAAATTTAATTTAATGAAAAATACATTTATTTAAATTTATTAGTGTATATCTTCAACAATATAATATTGCATTGGTAGTACTTGGATCTTCTTTTCCTTTCTGCTTAAATTCTTTCGCGCTAGTATTTAAGAACATTGTATGCCGGTCCGACCGTAAAAAAATCTAGTTAGGACTTATAAATAAAATTTAAAATATTTTTCCCTCCCTTTTTCTATATTAAAATAAAAAGATAACTATAAATTTTTTTTTCTGGGGGAACAAAGCAATTATTAATTTATTTAAAAATTATTTAAGAAATACAAAAAATTTGGGGGGCTCGGTATCATCTTTAAATTTTCATAATATCTAAACTAAATGAAATTTAAATTTTACACTTTAATTTTTTTATATTACCATACTAGGAATTCATCCATCATAATATAATTATGAATTTACTGTAGGTTACGTCCAAAATCTGTATTAAAATATTCGAAAAGTTCTAAATAATAAAATCATAATGTTAAATTTTTGACATTTTCCAGATATATATTTTGGACAGTTAAATATGCTTACCAATGATATAAAAATCATAATTCCGTAATTTACATTTTCTTTTTATTCGTTAATTTTACAATTAAATTGGATAGAATTTTTTTGTTAATTTATAAATCTAAGATATCAGCTGAACTAGCTATTTTAATTAGTATTGTTAAATGGCTCGTTTTGAGCCGATTTTTAAAAACGGCTAACTCAATATTTTAGCCGGAAAAATATTGCCTAAGCCTCAAGATATCGATAATATATGACTAGACCTCTTCAGGCTTGGGGTAATTTTTCCTGGATGAAGTAATGAGTTAGCCGTTTTTAGAAATCGGCTCAAAATGAGCCGTTTAACAATACTAATTTTAACAGAGGTGGCTTAATCCAAATAGGGAAGATTTGAAACATCTCTACGATATTCTCAACAAATGTTACTTCCAAGTGGCGTTGGCATGGGGGGGGGGGTGAAAAAAAATGGGAAATTAAAAATTTTAATTTTTAAAATATTATTTATATATTTTTAATTTATAAATAATAATTTATGTATTTGATTATTTTTATATTTTTTAAAATAAATTCTAAATTATCTTGCAAAAAACTTGTAAAGTTTGTCATATTTCTTTTTAAAAAAATCTACTTTGTCAATATGAAGAAACAATCATTATCTATTTCAACAAATGTTAAACACATATATGCCACAAGTCTATTATTTGACTACCTTTTTATGTCGCTCTTAAATATATAAAAGTATCAAAGTTACAACGACATCAGTCTCATATTTAAGATGATAGGATTTTTATAATGATAATAATAGTAAAACATATTTTAGATATTTTGTTTATTCAATTTTTTAAAAATGCTTTATACTTCTAGAATCATCGTTCCATCTTGAATCTTGGTATCAATTTTAGAAATTTTCGTATTTTCGTAATAAATTTTTATTTATACTATTTACAAAGCGGATTAATGATTAAGCGAAAATGTATATTTAAACATTTCATATAGTCTAAGCTTTAGAATTAGGGCTTTTAAAAGTTTGGCAAACTTGCTTAAAACTGCGTCTTAATATCTGATTTATAACAAATTTTTGCAAATATAACTCGATTTAAAATTAATGGGAATTAAATTACAAATCGAAAAGGATGTTTGACTATACGTTTAAAACGTGATATCATAGTTAGGTTTGGTTCATAATTCGGTTTGGTTCATAATTCGGTTACTTTTTTAAAGACTGGACGAAATTGATTAAAGAATTAATAAGGTACTAAATATTAACGCAAACTAGTTAGTTAGAACTTCTATCTTATAGGCTCGGGCATATTGTTAATTTTTATTTTTTTACCAATAATTCTTTTCCTCTTTAAATCAACTATCAAAGGTATAAAGCAATAAAATAATAAAGCCCTACTTAATGGTTTAGTATAGGTTCAGAATTAGTGTTTCCAGAAGCTTGGCTCACTTCACGCTTAGTGTATGGCGTCTTGGTTTTCATTTTGTTTATGACAGTTTCTTTTTGTGGTTCTCATACTTGAGAGTGAAAGTATTAGTTAGGAATTAAATATTAGCGCACGCCAGATATATATTTTTTTTATATTTTCCATTTTAGCATGATATCTATTTTGACAATCTTTTTTCTTTATACTATTCACCAAACGGATTAAATTAATACACAATACTATATACTTTCAGTCGCTTTTTATTTAAGGTTGACCAGAACCTTGTTGCTAATTATTTTTTCCTTTTAACCCCCCCCCCCCCCTACCCATTGGAAAATCTAGGCTACTCCACTGTAGCTAGGTTAAATATTTTATTATTCTATGGTGACCGGCTTTAAAATTTTTTTATGCAATTAAATCCCCCTTGTCTTCATATCAATAAATACGAAGTTTATTATTTTTACTTTATATACTCAATTTAATAGAGATTAGGCAAATTACTATTTAATTAGATAAGAAATAAATCAGTTATCATACCAAACTTTACAAATAGACGTCTACTAAACCTTTCTGCCAACTATGAGCAAAATATCCAGGTTTACAAAATATTATTTGCTAAAATCTTAATCGGAATGTTATTAAAATCGATCCAGATCGCACTATTTAATAACACTAATGACAAGTTTTACATTTTAGATATAAAATTATATGATATATTTTTTTAAAAAAATCAAGTTTATAAAATCCCAACAAACGGGGAAAAACCCGTTATAAATGAAACCGGAACGAACCGATATGAATTTATTCAAAAAACCGTAATGGAACATAATCTTTATAAATTTTTAAACTAAATACAGGAACGAATTGAACCTCTATACTTAACGGTTCGAAACCCTAGTTGTTATAATATTTTAGTAACTAAATATATTTTTTTCCCCTTCATATTTTTAAAACATTATATTCATATCCTCTATATTTTCAAATTATCATTTAGAAATAATATATTATCAAATATTGCTTTATCATTTTTAAATGAATAATTATTATTAATTTGCATTTATGTCTAGATAAATGAGAAGACCTTACTTTCCGTGAATGTCTATGTATGTACTGACATTTTTTACATTGAACAAATCATATTTTTTGATTATGATTTTATTATTAGAAACCTGCAGGCCCGGCGTTAAGCCCGGCTCGGGCTTTAATTATTTAAATGAACCTAATTTTTTTAGAAAAATACCCGGGTTGGGCCGAAAATTTCAAAACCAAATATTTTATTCCACTATTATTAACTATAAAAATTAATGAGAGATATAATTATTTTCATAATAATCGGGCCATGCTAAGCACGAAAAAATTAAACCAAAATTATCCCATAATTTGCTCATGAATTATTTTCAAATAATTTGTATTCATTCCTGTGAATATAATGTTTTAAGTATTTCCTGATTTTTATTCATTATTTCTAAAATAAAATACTACATATTGTTTGATACTATTTTTGATTCATAATATAGAAAAAAAGGATTTTATTATCCGAAAAATTTAGATTCCCAAAGTTATAAATTGATGCATTTTATCTTTTTACCTATAATAACCATGATTATTAAACCTAATCTATACAAGCTTGCACATAGATACATTATAAAACATGTTATTTAATAAAACATGATCCCTCAAAATATAAATAATATTTATTATACTACCTATACACTTTAAATTTATAGTTATTGTTAAGTATAAGAAAGATACTAAATAAGCAATTTTAATTAAAATAAGCAATAAAAACAAAATTCGCACTCTCCAAGGTATATAGGATAGTGTAGTATGATAAATAATACTAATAGGGGAAATGTGCCATAAATGGCCATGTGTGAAGACTGGCCACCACCCTTTAACTTTCTATTGGACCAATTTCTCTCAAAATTGGTCAAAATGTGTATATTTATGATATGTACCTTACCTAAGTTCATTTTGAATAGAGCAATTCAATAAAAAAATATTTCAAATAAACTGTTTTTAGTACCTCTTTCTGGAAAAATCACGTTACACATTTTTTTGTTTTTGAAAAAATTACTATTTAGATTACTGATATTTTATATAAATATTATCCATAGGCATTTACCATTATTTACACAAAAAATTAGACTTTAAAAGCTTTATTTAAAAGACATATAAAGGCGCTTCGCTTAATAGTAATAGAGAGGTGAGTATTGACTGTCCATGTATTGATTGGCCACAATTCGCACATTCACATATTCATATTAAAATGAAAGCTCTTTCAAAACAACATTTGGTGAAATTAAATGATGAACAAGCTTAAGAATGTTTAGTAAAATGATAATTAAGATATTAATTTATAATATTATCATTAAATAGATGTGGTAATAGATTAAGATTTTAATACTAATTAAATTAGTGTATAATTAATTTTTTATACAACTATAAAATGTAGAAACATTATTTTATATTCTATTATTTCATATTTATAATAAAATTCTTAAATATTATATTATGACCAGCTAACACATAGTATATGGCCAGTGGCCAGAAAAACAACTTCCACATAATCTCATTTAGCTCATAAAGTATTATACATCGAGCTTTGATTCAAATTTTATTTTAAAGATTAATATTTAGGCTACACATTGATATTAAATTTGATTGGTTAAACATAAATTTTAATACTTTTTTTACAAAAAGCATAAAGATGGCCATTCATGGCACATTTCCCCTACTATTCTTTCCTTCGTTATTAGTAATATTTGTATCGCTAATTTAAATGAATGATTTTATTCCAAAGCCAATTAAATAAATTTCCGTTGCTGGTCGGCCAGCTCGGCCCATGAAGGCTTCGATTCAAAATCGCCACAAATTAAATATTTATTAAAAACTTCAATTAGTTCCATTTTATTTATACAACTTTTATACAAAATAATGTTAATTTTTTTATAAACAACTTACTGTTTAATTAATAAATTAGTCTTTCGTGTATTCATAATTTTGAATTCTAATTTTATTCATAAACTGTAATGAACATACATCAATGGAAAGCACATTTTCAATTTGTCACCGTAATGTTTTTCATTATATTCCAATACATTTTTCATAAACATTTTAAAAAACTGTTCCTTCAATCCCGATTTGTCTATATCAGCTAAAACATCTGGGAAAAACCCTTGAACAAAATTTGCTGCGGCCTCGATAGAGGGTTGAAACGAATAATTAATCTCGTCTATCTCTTCTATCGTTATTTTATCTTCTTTATACCCCGCCTCAATCATTATTTTCTTATAGGCTAGTATAGGATCATGTTCTATCATCCACGCACGCCTCCAAGGTAATAACAATCCGTCATAGAACTTTTTTAATTTTTTTAAATGTGGACTCAATTCCTGATTATCTAAGGTTCTTTCAGTCGCGTAATTTAGGCTGCCTACAATTCTACAGTTTAATATTATATTAATAGAGCCGCCGTCCCAATTTATGACTTTGAGTAGATTAGCGAACGCTTTCAGTTGATCCCCCACCCAATGAAAACAGCATGAAGACACAACGTGATCAATAACGCCTCCTTTAGAAGCATTTAAAATATTCTCAGGCGCATTTTTACTCGTTATATCGATATTAGAGAATTCCAATGATTTTTGGTGAGAACAATAACGTTCCCTGGCGTATTCGATCATTCTTGAGAGCAAGTCTATCCCTAAAACATTTACCTTAAATTCAATATTGTCATGAGCATTTAGTAAAGTTTCGTAAAGTAAATTGGTGCATTTACCATCTCCGCTACCGACATCTAAAATATTGTCGTGTTCTTTGATGTGTGGAACTATGCGGGAAATGAGATATTGGTAAATAGAGAATTGATATGAATTATGGCTGGCATATGACTCACAATCTGAATTCATATGCATTTTAAAAAAAATTTTTTTATAGTTACTTTTAATTTTTTGTCAATCTATACTTATAATTTGATAAAATGACAAAATTTTGGGAAATAAATGATTTAAAATTTGATTTTTTAACCAAAATAGAGCAAAAATATTAGAATCCTATGCAATATAATTATTAAATGAAAGGATAAATTATTGTAAAGAATAAACCATTTTTCCTTGGATTTATCAGTTATTAATAAAAAAAATAATGTTTTAAAATGTTTTATTTTTTATTTAAATTATAACATTTAAAACAATAATAACATCAATCATCATAATGATATTTATTTAATTGAATTTATTTGTATAAGTTATTCCATGAAAGTATGGCATACTAATCAAATATCAGTTTGAATTATTCTTCATATATAATGATAAAGTAGATATGAGATTAAAAGGTGTATATATATATTATAATAAGGAACAAATTTGCTGAAATATTTAATGATAATAACACAATCATTATAAAATTTAAAAAAATATATATTATTTTTATTTTCATGAAATTTCACTAATAATTTGTCAGAATAAATTATATATATAAGATGAGAAAACTTATAAGTAATGTCGATATATTTAAAGCCTAATGCCTCTTCATTATGTTTATTCTGTTCCTTTTTTTCTTCTTCTTGGCACAGTAGTATGTATACAGGCGATTAACACAAACTTTTACATTTGTTTTGGCCCATTTTACAAAAAATTTTTTCCTCTTCATTTCCTTGGGTAACTAGGTCTTAAACCAGTCATTCCCTCTCTGCATCTTGAGATTCTCTTAGCATGTAGCCAAATAAATTGACCAAACAACCTCCCCTTTCTCATAATATCACTCCAATTTTAAGATATTCCTGCCTTTTCTCAACCAACTCTGTTCCATTCTCTCATCCTTCAAGACTTAACATGAATATTCCATGTTGAAGTTATATATTTTATTCTATGGTTCTTACACCACCTTATTAGTACATCGTTTCATGCAAGCCATTAGCCGTTAATTCTTTTAATAATTGCTTCGACCATCAATTATTTCGTGGATTTTTATCTAACATTTTATTGAAAGTGTTCATTGAGTTATTAACTTTGGCATGTATCTTATAAAAAAAATATATTTGCTCTTAAACGTAGAATGTAAATTTAATATAATTAAAAAATATATATTTAAATTTATTATTATATCTTCAACATTATAATAATATTTTAATTATCTTTTCATTCCTGCTAAAATTTATTTTGCGTTAGCTGACAAAATGTAAGAACCCTGTATGGCAGCTCGAACCCCGACCGTAAAAAAATCAAGGCAGGACTTATAAAATAAAATTAAAAATATTTTCCCCTCCATTTCTATATTAAAATAAAAAGATAACTATAATTTTTTTCTGGGGATTAAAACAAAGCAATTATTAATTTAATTAAAAATTATTTAAGAAATGACAAAAATCTGGGGGCTCGGTGGGAAGCATTTAAATTTTCCTAATATCTAATCTAAATAATATGTAAATTTTATACTCTGATTTTTATATATTACCATATTATTGATTTAGCCATCGTAATATAATTATGAATTTACTGTAGGTTGCTTCCAAAATCTGTTTGGAAAATTAGAAAAATTTCTTTTGAAATTTTCCAGAACTATGAAAGATAAATATGCTTATCAAAGATATGAAAATTGTAATTCAGTAATTTGCATTTTCTTTTTATTCTTTAATTTTACAATTAAATTAGAGATATATAAGTAGGAATTTTTTTTTGTTAATTTATAAATCTTCAATTTATAGTAAATAAAAAAGATATCAGCTGAATTGGCTATTTTAATAGAGGTGGCTTAATTCAAATAGGGAAGATTTGAAAAATCTCCAGATTTCAATGCAATTTAAAGAGACACTGATGTTTTCAGCAATTATAACTAAGCTACCTTTAAATTCCTATTATTCTATGGTGACCGGCTTATTTACATTTGTGATTGGCGTGTAGTCTAAAGAGGTACTTGATAACAGAGATCCTGATCTGCGGACCGGGCCTATTTTTTTTTTAAAATTCGGTTCGCGCTCGGTCGGGCCTAATATTTTTTAAAAAATCGGGCCGGGTCGGGTATAGCCTTGAATTTTTTTTTGAATATATCGAAATTTATCAATTATGTTGAATTTTTTAAGCAAAATAAAAATATTTGATTTAACTTATATCTTTTATTTTGAGTAATTATAAAAATTAATTTTTATATATAAATAAATACGGGTCGGGTCGGGCCGTGCCAGGGAAAATTTTTTTAAAAAAATATTCGGGCCAGGCTGGGCTTGAAAATTAGGCCCGATGCAGATCACTACCTGATAATCCTATTATAAGCCCTTCTTGGTTTCTTGTTTATTATTTTAAAGCCTAAAGGGTTGAGGGTTATGAACCGAACCAAACCATGCCGGAACAAATCATTATAAATTGAGCCGTAACCGAACTGTTATAACTAGCTTAAGCTGGTATAAACAAAGGCTTTAAAAAATAATTAATTTAATTATTAACCCAAATTCGAAATTTTAATATTCCTTGGGGGCTTAAAATTCTTGATTGCCTTTCAAATTAAAATCTTTTTACGCAATTAAATCTTCTTTAACGTCATATCAATAAATACGTAGTTTATTATTTTAATTTTATATACTCAATTTAATAGAGGTAAGGCAAATTACTATTTACTTAGATATGAAATAATCTTAAAACAGTTATCCTACAGAACTTGACAAATAGAGGTCTAAACCTTTCTGCCAACTATAAGAAAAATCTCCAGGCTTACATAATATTATTTTGGCTATCTCAATCTGGGCGTTTTTAAAAATCGATCCAAAATGCACCATTTAATAACACTAATGACAAGTGTTATATTTTAGATATAAATTTATATGATTAATTTTTAAAAAAAATCAGGTTAATAAAATCGGAACAAACCGAAAAAACCGTTATAAATTCTAAACCGAAACATACCATTATGAATTTATTGAAAAAAAACCATAGTGGAACAAAATTTTTATAAATTTTTAAATTAAAAGCCGGAACGAATAGAAATACAACGATTCGAAACCCTAGTTGTTATAATATTTTAGTAACTAAAAATATTTTTTTTCCCTTCATATTTTAAAAAAATATATTAATATCCGTAATATAATTTATTTCTTTTGGGATTAGTATTGGATTATATAGACGAATTTAAATTAAATTTTCTTTAATTCCACAACTAATACAGAAATTTTTTTTTAGTGGCTGGGCGGCGAATTTATAAAAATATTTAAGGGCCGGTTGGGCCTTGCTGATGGCTAGAATATAAAATTTATTTGTAACTCAAAACAGAGACCTTCATAAGCTTTATTTTATGACCAAGCCCGATCCAGGCCTATCTTAAAAATTTTGTAATCCAGGCCCAGCTCCACCCTCATTTAATATTAAAAAATTTCCCAAGCCCATTAAAACATTTTTTATATACTTATGCTGAAATAATGCTAATGGAAATGTAATATTTTATTTAGCATTAATAAGAATATATAAACAGAATTTTATTCTATAATTTCAAATTATCAAAATAATATATTATCAACTAATGCTTAATCACTTTTAATTGATTAAAAAGAAGAAAATTTTATTATCGATTTGATTTGCATTTATGTCTAGATAAATGTGAAGCCCTTACTTTCTGTGAATGTATATGTATGTACTGACTACATTGAACAAATCCAATTTTTTGATTATGATTGTATATTATTATCAGAAACTTACAGGCCTGGTCCTAAGCCCTGTCCGGGCTTTAATTTTTTTAAATATACTCGGACAGGGCCTAATATTTTTTAAAAATAATACCCGGGTTGGGCCGAAAATTTTAAAACCAAATATTTCAATCCACTATTAGTAACTATAAAAATTATAATTAGATATATTTATTTTCAAAATAATGGGGCCATTCTGGGCCTGAAAATATAAAACCCGGGCCAGGCATACAAATCCTCTGCATATCTTTTTGTTATATTTAAGTAATTCCATACTTTGCTAATGAATAATTTTCAAATAATTTATATTCAATCCTGAGAAATGTATTTTTTAAAATATTTCCTGATTTTTATTCATTATTTCTAAAAGAAAATACTACATATTGTTTAATGCCATTTTTTTTTATAATATATAGAACAAGGTTTTTATACAAGTGTTATAATAAAAATCTTTATTAATATCTGAAAAATTTAGGTTCCCAAAGTTATAAATTGATGCATTTTATCTTTTTATCCTATAAAAGCAGCTGCACATAGACACATTATAACACATAAAATAGGATCGCTCAAAATATAAATAATAATTATTACCTATACACTTTATATTTTATAATTATTGTTAATTGCAATTTTAAATAAAACAAGAAATAAAAACAAAATTAGCACTCTCCAAGGTAAGTGTGATAAATAATACTATTACTATTGCCATTATTACCCTTCCTTCCTTCCTTCCTTCCTTCCTTCCTTCCTTCCTTCCTTCCTTCCTTCCTTCCTTCCTTCCTTCCTTCCTTCCTTCCTTCCTTCCTTCCTTCCTTCCTTCCTTCCTTCCTTCCTTCCTTCCTTCCTTCCTTCCTTCCTTCCTTCCTTCCTTCCTTCCTTCCTTCCTTCCTTCCTTCCTTCCTTTCTTTAATGATTATTTATATTTATAAATATCCTTAAAATAAGCTATATTTCAATGAAAGATTTTAGTTCCAAGTCCATTAAAAAAATTCTAAAACCCCAACCGGCTCAAGCTCGCAAAAAGATATACTATTAGGTCCATACCTCGGCCATGGCCCGGGGCTTGCAGGTCATGGGCTAGCTCGGCCCATGAAAGTCTCCGATTCAAAATCGATATAAATAAAATATTTATGATATATTAAAAAACTTCAATTAGGTCCATTTTATTTATACAACTTTTATACAAAATAATGTTAATTTCTTTTGTAAACAAGTTACTGTTTAATTAATAAAATTGGTCTTTCATGTATTCATAATTTTGAATTCTAATTTTATTCATAAACTGTAACGAACATACATCAATGGAAAGCACATTTTCAATTTGTCACCATAATGTCTTTCATTATATTCCAAAATATTTTCCACAAACATTTTAAAAAACTGTTCCTTCAATCCCGATTTGTCTACATCAGCTAAAACATCTGGGAAAAACCCTTGGACAAAATTTGCAGCGGCCTCGATAGAGGGTTGAAACGAGTATTTAATCTCGTCTATCGCTTCTATCGTTATTTTATCTTCTTTATACCCCGCCTCAATCAAGATTTTCTTATAAGCTAGTATGGGATTAGGTTCCATCATCCATGAACGCCTCCAAGGTAATAACAAGCCGTCATAGTACTCTTTTAATTTTTTTAAATGCGGACTCAATTCTTGATTATCTAAGGCTCTTTCAGTCGCGTAATTTAAGCTTTCTACAATACCATCACTTAATATTATATTAATAGATCCGCCTTCCGGTTTTATAATTTTGAGCAGATTATCGAACGCTTTCAGTTGATCCCCCACCCAATGAAAACAGCATGAAGACACAACGTGATCAAAAACGACTCCTTTAGTAGCTTTTAAAATATTTTCAGCCGCATTTTTGCTCGTTATATCTATATTAGCGAATTCCAATGATTTTTGGTGAGAACAATAACGTTCCTTGGCGTATTCGATCATTCTTGAGAGCAAGTCTATCCCTAAAATGTTTACTTTAAATTCAATATTGTCATGAACAGTTAATAAAGTTTCGTATAGTAAATTGGTGCATTTACCATCTCCGCTACCGACATCTAAAATATTGTCGTGTTCTTTGATGTGTGGAACTATGCGGGAAATGAGATATTCGTAAATAGAGAATTGATATGAATTATAGCTGGCATATGACTCACAATCTGAATTCATAAACATTTTTAAATTTTTTTTATTATTTTTACTTTTGTTAATTAAAAATTCTTTGACAATTTATACTTATAATTGGATATATGACAAAAAGTTGTGAATTAAATGATTTAAAATTTGTTTTTTTGACCAAAATGAAGGCAAAAGGGAATTTTTAAAATATTTGCAATATAAGGATAAAAGGGAATTTTTAAAATCCTTTGCAATATAAGGATAATAATTAATAATGAAAGATAAATACTTGTTTAGAATAAATCATTTTTCCTTGGATTTATTAGTTAGTAATAATAAAATAATGTTTTATAAAAGGTTTTATTTTTTTAAATCATAAGATTTAAAACAATAATAAATCGTAATGATATTTATGGAATAGAATTTGTTTGCATAAGTTATTCCGTGAACGTGTATCATATGACTAAAATATCAGAATTATATTCATATACAAAGATGAAGTAGATAAACCAAATAAAATGTATATATATATAAGAACAAGTTTGCTGAAATATTTAATGATAACAACACATTCATTATAAAATTTAAAAAAATATATATATTATTTTTATTTTCATGAAACTTTATTAATAATTTGTCAGATGTAAATAAGATAAGAAAGTTCATAAGTAATGCCAATATTATACTGCCTGGCGCACTGTTTAATCTGTTCTTTTTCTTCTTCTTTCTTGGCTTGTTAGTTTGATAGGCGATTAACATAAACATTAAATTGTTTTGACCTATTTTATAGTAAATTTATTTTTCCGCATCATTTCTTTGGCAAACTAACTCATAAATCAGTCATTCCCTCTCTACATCTTGAGATTCTCTTAGCATGTCTAGCCAACACATGATAACCTCCACCTTCTTATAATATCATTGCAATTTTAAGATATTCCCGCCTTTTCTCCACTCTGTTCCATGCTCCCATCCTTCAACATAGATTTAACATGGGTATTACAATGTTGGAGTTATATTTTTTATTCTATGGTTCTCATCACTAATAACGGCGTTCTTATAACTCCTGACTTATTATCGTATACGATCGTTTCAGGCAAGCCAAGTTTATCCGTTAATTCTTTTAATAATTGCTTCGGCCCTCAACTATTTCGTGGACATTTATCTCACATTTTATTGAAAGTATTTATAGAGCAGGTAATCCTTTATTATTTATTAACTTTGGAATGTATCTTATAAAAAAAATATATTTGCTCTCTTAAACGTAGAATGTAAATATAATATAACTAAAAAATATATATTTAAATTTATTAGTGTATCTTCAAAATTATAATATAATTTTTATAGTATATATTCAATATTTTATTCATTTAAAAAAAATCAATCATACAATGGAATCGATATGGATATTCAGATGGGATATCTTCCGATATTGATAAACCGATGGAAGATCAATTATACAATAAATCGATACAAATGTCCCCCAGAGTATCCATATCCATTCCTCTGTATCAATGGGCCCACAAGGTACCATTATTCATGAATGTACTACAAGGTAACTATCCTAAAATGACCCATAAGGTCACCATTATGTTGGAAAGGCCTACGATGACCAATAGATGGCTAATATCCTGAATGACCTATGAGAATAATAAATAGTACTTATATTTTTTTCCTTTCAGATTTTTATTGCGCTTACTAGCAAAGTCTAAGAACCCTGTAAGGCGACCCATAAAAAATATATCCAGACAGGACTTATGAATAAAATTAAAAATACTATTCCCACCATTTTTTTTTTATTAAATAAAAAGATAACTAGAATTGTTTTTTTCTGGGGATTAGAACAAAGCAATTATTAATTTATTTAAACATATTTAAGATATGCGAGAAATCTAGAGGGTCGTTGCGAGACCTTTTTAAATTTACATAATATCTAATCTAAACAAAGTGTTACCGCGATTTAAAATATTCGGTTTTTAAAATTTAGGTCCGCCCGGCCCGAGTATATTTAAAAAAATATACAGCCCGATCCGTGTACTCAGGCCAGGCTTAGGGCCGGGCTTGCGGGCCTCTGGTAAATATTGTACTCTGATTTTATGTATTTTATCATATTAGGGATTTAGTTTGAAATTTACCAGAAATATATTTATGACCTTTTTTTATTTTTTCATTTTTTAAAAAAAAATGGAATCTTATTTCTTATAAGTTGGCGAAAGTTTGTGAATATTTTTTTGATATTTTGGACAGCCCTAAAAAAATAATAATACGATAAACATGCTTACCAAAGATAAAATTGTAATTACGTTATTTTTATTTACAAATCTTCATTTTATAGTTATATAAGATATCAACTGAACCGGCTATTTTAATAGAAGTGGCTTAATCTAAATAGGGAAGGTGTGGAACATCTCTAGATTTTTTTGTACATTAAAGAGACACCGATATTCTTAACATGTAGCCGTTAATTTTTTGTTATTCCATGGTGGAGGGCTTATTTACATTTGTAATTGGCATTAAGCCTACAAAAAAACGAATCGAATATCGAATAATTTACTATTCGTATACGAATAATAAAATCATTATTTGATTCGATTCGAAAATTTTTCTAAAGCTTATAAAAAAAAGTAGATTATATTTTGCAAAAAAAACTATAAACAGATGCGGAATTTTTTAAAAAGACACTCTTAAGGATTCTTCTAAAACTAATTGCCAAAATTTAGAGAAACTTATAAACGAAATAAAACCCAATGATTTCCTAACGTTATCCGAATAAATGACCAAAAATACCCGATTTTTGGAATTAGAATTGCTTATAAAAATAATATGTTCTTTTCTCTACGTTATTTCATCTATCTAAATATTCTAAAATTTTATAATTTTTTAAAAATGCACAATGATCTCATTTTATAAACATCAAAATACAATACAGAAAAAATATAATTATGATAGATCCGAATTTGACAACAACCAGTTTTTCAAGTATAAGTTTTTCTAATGGTTTCTTTCTTCTAAGACATTCTATTCTTCATTATCATATTTGTCCCTACTAAGAATAACTGCTCACATGAAGCCGAGAATCCCTAAATGGACAATATATCAGTTGCCATTTTTGACAACACTAAAAAATGATCCCCATACACCCGCCAATGGGCTCTTACTATAAGGAAAATTCATTAAGATATGTTTCAACCTCACATATGATGAGATAATATATTGTTTGAATATTTTATCCATGTTTGACTGGACTATTGTTTTATCAGATGAGTATTAATATTATATTTAACTTTGTATTCATTATATGTTTCCTTTAATTTTTATAATAAAGATGTCGTATTTATGTTATATGAGGTAGGTAATTATTCAAAAAACTCCATTATAAATAATTTCGAATAATACAAATAATTATGAATAATTCGAATCGAATAATAAAAAAATTTATATTCGACGAATACTTTTTCTCATTATTCATGTTCGATTCGAATTTTCGAAATCAAATCGAATCTAATCGAATTTCGAATAACAAATAATTCGTTTTAGGCCTAATTGGAGTATAGTGTAAAGAAAAATTGATAATCCTATTATAAGCCTCTTGATTTCTTGTTTATTTTATTTTATTTTTTTAAAACCTAACGGGCGATATTATAATATTTTAGTTGAACTTAATATATTTTTTCTCCCTTCATATTTAAAAAATTATATATTAATATCCGTAATATAATTTATAATATTTCTTTTGGAATTAATATTGGATTCTATTAATTTTTAAAACAGAACAATTTAAATTCAATTTTTCTTTACATACACAACGCATAAAAAAAATTTTATGGAACAGGTTGCAAAAACTTTTATAAAAAAAATATTTGAGGGCCGGTTCGGGCCTTGCTGATTGATAGAATATTAAATTTATTTGTAATTCAAAATCGAAACAAATAAAATATATATTAAAATAATACTTCAATTAGTTCTATTTTATATATACAACCTTATACTTAAGAATGTTAATTTTTTTTTGTAAAAAACTTACTGCTTAATTAATAAATTAGGCCCTCGTGTGTTCATAATTTTTAATTCTAATTTCATAAACTATAACGAACATACATCAATGGAATGCACATTTTCATTTTGTCACCGTAATGTTTTTCATTATATTTCAGCATATTTTTCATAAACTGTTTAAAAAATTGTTCCTTCAATCCTGATTTTTCTATATCAGCTAAAACATCTGGAAAACACCCTTGGACAAAATTCGCAGCGGCTTCGAGAGAAGGTTGAAACGAATATTTAATCTCGTCTAACTTTTCTATCGTTATTTTATCTTCTTTATACCCCGCCTCAATCAAGATTTTCTTATAAGCCATTATAGGATCATGTTCCATCATCCACGCACGTCTCCAAGGTAATAACAAACCGTCATGGTACTCTTTTAATTTTTTTAAATGTGGGCTAAATTCTTGATTATCTAAGGCTCTTTCAGTCGCGTAATTTAAGCTGCCTACAATTCTATCGCCTAATATTATATTAATAGAGCCTCCTTCCGAATTTATAACTTTTAGTAGATTAGCGAACGCTTTCAGTTGATCCCCCACCCAATGAAAACAACATGAAGACACAACGTGATCAATAACGTCTCCTTTAGTAGCGTTTAAAATATTTTCAGCCGCATTTTTGCTAGCTATATCTATATTAGCGAATGTCAAAGATTTTTTTTGAGAACAATATCGTTCCCTAGCGTATTCGGTCATTCTTGAGAGCAAGTCTATCCCTAAAATGTTTACTTCAAATTCAGTATTGTTATGAGCAGTTAATAAAGTTTTATATAGTAAATTGGTGGATTTACCATCTCCGCTACCGACATCTAATATATTATCGTGTTCCTTTATAAGTGGAACTATGCGGGAAATGAGATATTCGTAAATAGAGGATTGATATGAATTATGGCTGGCGTATGCCTCACAATCTGAATTCATATGCATTCTTTTAAAGAATTTTTTATTGTTATTTTTGTTAATTAAAAAAGTTTTTTTACAATTTGTATTTATAAGACATATGACAAAAGGTTGTGCAATTAATGATTTAAAATTTGTTTGTTTGACCAAAATGAAAGGAACCAAACCACCATTTTTTGCAATATAACGATAATAATTATTAAATTATAAATTATTGTTTAGAATCAACTAGTTTTCCTTTATGCTAGTTAGCAATAATAAAATAATATTTAATATGTTTTATTTTTTTATTTAAAACGAGATTATCATAATGATATTTATGGAATAGAATTTGCTTGCAGTTATTCCGGAAGTGTGTCATACGAATAAAATATCAAATTAAATTATTCTTGATATCATATAGTAGATATGATAAACCAGGTTAAAGGTATACATATATTATAATAAAAAACAAGTTTAGTCAATAATTTATGCCTTTTTAAAAACTAATTATTGCATTGAATATCCTCCGCAAATGCTAAACCTTTAATAAAATTCACACGGGGAGACCGTGGTTATTGTGAGCACTAAAAATGCAAACATCAATAAAATTAAATATTTGTACTTCATTATTTTTAAGAAACATATCTCATTTCACTCCTCTTTATAAGTTGTCTAAAAATTAATGCATTTTATATTATTTTTGTTACATTTAAAAAATATATATTTAGGGTTGGTAATATTTAGGGGAAATTTTCGATTAGAAAGAAAGCTGTTTTGGGAACTAAAAATTGATCACTTTTGCACCTTGCCGAAGCTCACTTATAAACATTGAATTCACTCCCACATTCAGATAGACGAGGTTTTCATTTTCTACTGTAAATTACTCTTTGTCGGTAATATCAGAAAAACATCTGTCTAGAGAAAGCAGGCTAGGCTCATATCCGGTTCGAACCCTCCCCTCAGGCCATTTTTTAAAATTCATTGGGGTTGGGCTTAATATTTTTTTAAAGAAAATATAGGACCGATTTGCATAAATTTTTTAAATAAAATGGTAATATTATAAAATTCTTGTAATTAAAAAAGGCACCAATGTTTTTCTTATTTGTTTGTAGGATGATCAAAAACTCGAATATGCTCATCTTAAAAATATAAATAGAAAAAAAAGTAAATTAATTCCTATATTTAATAAAAATCGGCGGGCGGCCAAATGAGTTTTATTTTGGGTTCGGGCTTTTCGGTTATATAAAAAAAAATTGTTTAAGATTAGACCGGACGGGAAAATTTAAAAAAATTTTTTGGGTCAGGTCGGGTTTGAAATTGTTCGATGAAAAACTATAAAGTGGCCCACTTATGGGTGGTTTGAAAAATTATTTTTCTTTATTTTTTCAGATCAAACGAATACTGAGTCATGTATTTTATCTTATAATTGCTGGATAAGTAAATCTGAATAAAAAAGAAAAATCTTAGTTAACTTTAATAAATAATTGGAAAAAGTTTTTATATCCCTGTGAAGAGTTTTAAAATATTTACAAATTATATTTTTTAGATAATTAATTAATTGTGCAGATGATGAAATTAATATTTTAATTTTAAAAAAAATCCCACAAACTTTTAATTGTTCTTAAAAGATAAAGAGTAAAATGAAACATTTGTTTTATTTACATTTTGCTTAATTTAATTTTTATTTTACATCGATATCAATTTTTAATAAAATAGCAATGTAAAAAAGGACTTTATATTTTTAAAAAAGAGAATATCCATAGTCGTAGCTGGGTGGCGGGGCATTTGGAAATTTGCCTATTCTCGTAAATATCTTATTAAGATAATAACCCCCCCCCCCCCAATGTATACAATAATATCCACGATAAACAAGAATTTAAAAGAAAAATTCGTAAAAGTTATTAATTTTTTAAAACACGCTTGTAATTCCAATTTGTTTGTTAAAAAAAAGCATTTTTATAAAAAAATAAAGTAAAAAAACCAAATTTTTTTTTATAAAAATCTAACAAAGCCAAAGGCAACAATAAGTGGTTTTAAAACTCCAATAAAATATACGGGAACCCCCACATAATAATGATCCCTCTATCAGCAAAATCCTTGCTACGCCTATGATAATATGATTAAATATTTTTTAAATAATGGGGATAGCAGACTCACTAATTATAATCCTGCGATTATATAATTTTTCGTCCTAACAAAGAAATTTTAACAACATTATTTAATTGCCTTTTTTTAGTTATACATCGTGTTTTTTTTTATTCAAATACTGGCAAAAAGTCACCATATTTTTTTTTAAAAAAATAGGAACTATTAAAGTTATATGTTGTAACATTTCAAATGCGAAGCGTCAGGGGGAAAAACTAAATTTTTTTCGCACTTATCCGGTATTTTGCAGTTATCCGTTATTTTTTAATTTATTCATGGATTATCATATTTTTATTTTAAAGTTTTAATATAATATTTATATAAATAATTTTCACCTTTTAAGGAAATTCACTAATTTCTGTCTTTCTTTTTTTTAAATTTCATAAAAAATTGGACCTTTGATATTTCATTAATTTAATAAGTTCCTTAGCTGTTAAACATTATAAACAATTAGGAAGTGTGATTAGATAAAAATTTAGATTCACGATTAACCGATATTATTTTACATTTAATGAATATAAAAAAGACATTAAAATTCCCATTTATCCTATAATTATCACTTAACGGATTTGCATTTATAAGATAGTATTTATTATTTTTCAAACAATATTTTGAAAATGGCGCTTTTCCTTCGCATTTAAGAATATTGGATTCTGTATATTTATTTTTAAATTAAAAATTATTCCAAAATATTTACTAGCCGTCCGGCTTATAGCAGACTTGTAGTAGTACTCTATCATAAATTATCATGTAACTTATTTTTTTAGCATATGTTTAATAATATCTTGAGTCCCCTGGCAGTGAGTTTGATCTCATTTTCTATATATTTTAGAAGAGAATCCTCATGATTAAAATTGCTATTGAATCTGACATAAATTTCTGCATATGGGAATCTTAGGGTGAATGTTTATGTTAAGTGAGGGTGTAAAAACATTTTATATGGGAGGATAGGCTTTCAACAGGATAGGTCAAAAAAAATTTTTTTTGGATAAAAGATTCTGTCATCGGAGAGCACTCCAGAATTGCAACTTCCATATTAATAATTAAATCACAAGTTTTTAGTGGCAGATTCACACGGTGAAAAATTATTTGCTTTTCGTGAGGAACCTCTCAAGTTCAAACCCAGGAATTTTTTTTAGTTTTAATATTTTCTTTACATCTGATATTTGTATTTGTAGTAATGTAGGAATATTGTAATATACTATTTATACATTATGAATGATTATATTCGTCAAATCTCGGGTGGTAGACTAATCAACAATGGAATCAATAATCAATATGGGTACTCTGAGGGGGGGGGGTCCGCCGATATTGATGCAACAAGGGAAACAATATTTATATTCTAGGCGAGATCAATCACACCAAGGTTGCTAATATTAATGCTTTTTTGAGAGATCAAAATTTAATTGGGGGGAGAAGAGTGGATGTTAAAAAGGTCACCACAAGGTAAAGGTATTTTTTTAGTAGAAACTTTAAGTAGTGGATGCCTCTAGGAGATGTAGGTTTCTTTTCAATTAATGAAGGGAAATTGTAGTAATGTAGGAATATATTGTAGTATACTATTTATACATTATGAATTAATATATTCGTCAATTATAAATGATCTATATATATATTATGATTAATAATAGGGTGAGTTAACTACCTAACATTCATATCTATTATAATGTGATATTCGGATCTCTAGATATATTTTTATATCCTGCCTTTTATTTGTATGTGTTATATGGATGAATAAATATTGTGTTTGCAATTATTATTCTATTTATAATAATATTCGATGCGAATTTTCTTTTAATGTAAAATATAACTCACACTAGACGGGGCATAATATTATTTTAAGCGATAAAAATTTCGCCTTACACATCCTCTTCTTCCTCAAAAATATAAAAATATATCACTATAAAAAAGAATTTAGAAGAAAAATTGTAAATGTAAATATTTTAAAATAACGACTATAATTTTAAATTTTTAGAGAAAACATTTTTATAAAAAAATGAGTGAAAACCCAAAATGATTTTTATAAAAATATAATATCGCCAAAGGCATACAATAAGTAGATCTAAGGACCTCTAATAAAATTTATATCGAAAACCTACCTATAGAGCCCCACCTCTCTTAGAAAAATATAGATATGCCTATGAGGATGGGTTATGGGTTAAATTAATTCATTGATTTTATATTCCTCTAGAATTTTGATGTAAAAAGAAATACCTGGAACAAAAAAATAAGATTATATATTAATGCTAAAACGAACACGATTCTCATTCTTAACTAATACTTAAGGATAAAAGTCTGAAAAAAGTTGTTATATTTGTGAAGTTGGAAGTAAATGGATAGAAATACATATGATTAACTAAAATACTAATGGGAAAGACAATCACATAGAATACATAATGCTGATATTCTATATTTTGAAGATTCAACCCGAAAAACCTTCGAGTGACATTTGGTTTATTATTTAACAGTCCATATGATAAAAAAGATCCCTTGATCTTGACATTTCTTTCACATCATCTATCCATGAAAAATATTTATGATAATAACGCATGGCAAAATTTAAATGACACTCTCCTTTCTCATGTAATTATAAAGGCTTTAGAGAAATTAAAATATGTCAGACCAACTCCTGTTCAGGTATAATATAGTGATGATTTTATTAAATATTAATTATTAAAATAAGGCTGCTACAATTCCTCTCTTCTTAAGAAATAAAGATGTCTGTGTTGAAGCTGTCACAGGTAGTGGTAAAACACTCGCATTTGTTATTCCTATATTGGAAAAATTACTTCGTTCGAATTGCAATATCAAAGATTTTAAAGTATGAATTTTTGGAAATTTTTACCTATATTTTAAATTATTGATTAGAAGTGATTTGTATGGTAATAAATATTTTTATTTAATGTTGTGATAACATCAATGAAATAAATCTTGTTAGTCAATATTTTTGGAGTTATTTATACACCTTTCTTATTATGTTATCTTCATTCTTATGGAAGAAATATGTATTTGTATAAGATATATTTTGTTATGTTATCTTTGGATCTATAAATAGTCAACCCTTGTTGCAATATTGCCCATGAAACAAATTATGGAATTAATTATCTCATTTTTCTTATAACCTTAAGATAAAAACCATTATCCTATCCCCTACTAGAGAATTAGCTCAACAAACCTATCAAGTCATTACAGAACAGTTTTTAAATTTCTTTGCAGATTATTACAATACAAATATCCCACACAAAGAAGGTGACTTAAATACAACAAACAACTTTAGCAATATCAAAAATGTGGATGATGTAAATGTCTTGAACAATGAACAAAATTTGAACACTACATCAAACACTCTTACAAATGAGTCTATTAATCCAAAATATCTGGATGATTCAAATGCTTTAAATAATGTTAGCAACACAAATTTCATTCCACAAATTGTTAATCCAATTATCAGATGTTGTCTAATGGTTGGTGGTTTAGGCAGCCCAGAGCTAGATTTGAAACGTTTTGTGGAGATGGGAGGCTGCCATATTTTGATAGCCACTCCTGGGCGACTTGAATATCTATTATCACGATCTATTAAAATTACGATCAACAATGGCATCTGTCAACGACCAATCACCCTTTCAAGGTTTTATTAGTTCAATATTATAAAAATTTCCTAGCTTCATTTTTTTTTGTTATAAAATAACTTTGTACTTGAAAGTAGAACTGTCTAATTTGCTATTTATTAAATCATTCTGAAATTGAAATATTTACTAAAAATGTATCCAATACTTTATTTAATAATTTTTTTGTTAATGTTATTATTTTGCAGCTTTTATATGTTAAAATAAGTATTATAATGGTTGGTTTTTGAGTCAGGCTAGACACCTATTTTTATGTGCCCAACAGTTGTTTTGCCTTTTTAAAACTTAGAATTGGGCTAGTCTTTATCATCATAAAAACTATACCTGATCTGACATCATTTAACAGCTGATCGATTTTTAAAATCTGTTTATGAGATCAATTTCTTTATTAATATTAATTATATTTTAATTCTATTCATAATAATAATCTAATGATTATTGATTTTATGATAAATTGATTTCATTAAAAGATTTTTAAAATTGCTTGGCTGTTAAATTAAATCATGTCAGATGACTGGGTTGGATAACTTGTACAAAATTATTTTATATACATCGATTTTAAGAAAAACATGATTTTAGAACAAAACCTTTCGATTTTTACGAAATTTATTTCATAAATTAAGGGTTGAGTAAAAGGTTAACCTGTTGCTCTTATAACTTTTGAGGTATTAGGGATATAAGCATAAAAATTGGTCTTTTTATGATGGTTGGGTTTGATTTAAATAATGATTGATTAAAACTACCTTCCTGTTAGATAATATATTTATTATCGAACATAAATTTAAATCGAGCATTTTTTGCCCAGAACAATATTTAAAAACATTATTTCACATAAATGGGTAATCCCGATTTTGATAAAATTTTAAACGTATTACTTTTCCATTTTGAAATCGGTATTTTAACAAAACGCGCCCATCGTTTTTTATGAAATTTTATATTTTATTATAAAATATATATATATTGAACCCATCTAACCAATTTTTGAAAAAAAATATTGAAAGTTTTGCATTATTTTTAAATCTCAATTTTCAGAGAAACTTATCGATCAAATTCCAAAAAAATTTGAAAATTTTAAATTAAATATATTCTTAATTAAAAACATAAATTTGCAAAAAAAGGCGAATAACACTTTTTTAGTACTATAAATATTTCAAAACGCTATGTTTTTAAGTCACTTGGTATACTCATTCTACTATTTTTTTTATATCACATGTAGGTGTGTCAATGAAATCGAAAACTTGGTATTAGATGAAGGGGACAAGTTTTTGGAGATGGGATTCATGCCTAGCTTACAAAATATCCTCAGCTACTTGCCTAAACAGAGAAGAACTTGCCTCTTTTCAGCTACTTTGGTAGGTCATCTTAGATATTTATTTTCTCTTTGGTCGGAAGACCATTATTTGTCATTAAATTATTTAGAGTTGTGACAACACTATTTTATATTTTTTTACTACCTTTCTATCCCTAGATTTGTCAAATATCATAATTCATTTAACTCAATTTAACTGTGATTCACAAAAATAATAAATATTCGAATTTATTTTGGAGATAAATTAATGTGTTGTGATGAAGAAATATGGAATATGCTTAAATTTAGTTTTATATTGCTTAATAGTTTTCTTTAAATTTATATTTAACGATCGCTTTAAATTATATGTAGAATGAACAGATCGATGGCTTAATCAAGGCTGGCCTAAGAGATCCCGTTTCAGTGATAGTTAGACAGAAAATGGCTTCCTTGTCATGTGACCCCACGATAACCCTTGCAACTAATAGCGTTCCGGCTTCCCTCAAATGTTTCTACCACGTTTCGGACTACTCATCTAAATTGAATTCTCTCGTGGGCTTGCTCATAAGCCAGGATTCACCTTTATACAGTGCCAAGAAAATTTTGGTATTTGTTAGCAATAGATCCAGCGCCCTATATTTTGCCAAAGCCTTAAAACTGTTTTTCGATGAATTTTACGGTTTTAGCGACGTAAAAGATGCCAAAAATAATGATAGGAATAATTATAGAAATACGATAACGGGGCAAAACCAATCAGAAAATTTCGAGACTGAACGTTGTCGCCGAGTTAGTTCTTTTAATTCATACAAAGAATTTCGACCTCTCGTGTCTTGCCTACACCGCAAAATGAGGGCTTCAAAACGTTCCAAAATATTAGGTTCCTTTAAATCGCTAGACGATGTCGATCATCTCGACAAGACACCCAATAAAAATGCCGGAAATTTTATATCTGGAAAACTCGAAACAAATTCGTCGATATCTATCCTTACCGCCGACACTTTAACAAATATAGATGAAATTTCTGACACATCTACAAAAAAACTAGTCAAAAATGCCAAAAAGCGGGGCAAAAGCGTATCTAATCTTAGCCATGAACTAGATACGAAACACATCCTAATAGCGACGGACCTAATGGCCAGGGGAATACACATTTCCGGATTAGACTGGGTAGTCCATTTTGATCCACCCAGTGATGGTCAGATGTTTGTTCACAGGTCGGGAAGAACAGCCAGAGCTGACCAACTAGGCCGAGCTCTGCTCATGTTACATAGCCCTGGGCCGGAAACAGATATAGTGGAATATCTGGCCGTGAGTTTTGGCGTAGCTATCAGACCCTTACTTTTAAAGGGAAATAAAAGGTAACTTTAAGAAAATATATTTTATATGTGTAGTAATTTTCAAAGGAATCAAGATTTTTTAATGGGTACTTAAAATAATTTACTTTTTCAAGTGTAAGAAATACAGTGAAGAGGGGGATATTTTTCACCAGATGTTAAAACAAAATAAAAGGATATTATTATATTTTTATCTTAATCATACTAAAACATTAATCTATGTTAAAAAAATATTAAACAACTTTTTAAAAAAATGCCGCACTTGAAGTTTATAATTAAAAAAACTTTTTTAACATAAAGAAAACATATTTTTTCACATATCATTTACATAATTTAATATTTTTGTATATTTAATTTAATATTAATTAATTTTTCAATCTTTACACATATAATGTTTAATATAGACTACTTACTTTATAATTTTAATAACTCTCCTTTACTCCCAAGTACTTCTGTAAATTATTCTTTGCCAATCTCAGATGGGAATGATATGGAAAATTATCAATCACATTCTAGCATTTCTGCAAATAATAATTCTTTAGCAACTATTAATGAAAATATAAATCATTCTCAAGTATCCTCCATTCCTAAACCCAAAAGAACATAAAATTGTTGGAACAAAGATAAAATTGAAATGGTAATGAAAATTTTAGTAATGCCAGAGGAAGAACAGATGAAGATTAAGGACATTGCTAAATTTGTTAATATGTCGAAGGCCTCAGTACATAAAATAAAAAGGGATACATTCCCAGAAATTATTGGTGAGCCTTTAAAGGAATTCTCTCTTAAACAAAGAGGGAGAAAAATAAAAGATACAGCAAACATTGAAAGGCAAGTTATGGATTTGCTAATGGACAATAATACCTTCACGGTGAAGGATATAATTGAGAATTTGCCTTCTGGTTTGCCAAAAAATATTGGAACCATAAGGAAATATATCAAAAACATCCGATGGTCCAAAAAAAGAGCTGGGAAAGTACCAGATTGCAGGAATACACCAGGAGCTATCAATATTCGGCAGGTATATTGCCGCAAATTGCTGAACATCTCCAGAGAAAGACTCTATTTTCTCGACGAAACAGGCATCAATTTTCATGTTGTACCTGTCTATGCTTGGGCACCACTCAATGTGAGACCAACAATAAAGGTTCCATCCTCAAAAGGGAAAAATGTAAGTGTACTTTGCACTATAGGAATTTGTGGAAGTTATACATTTTAAAATCATCGAAGGATCATATAATGGTATATTATTCCGAAATTCGTTAATGGAGATTATTAGTATGTTACCACCAGATGCCATCTTAGTTATGGATAATGCTTCTATACATAAAAGTCATCTAATTGATGCCTTTAAAGAGAGAATAGAGTATCTCCCCCCATAATCACCACAATTGAACCCAATTGAAAATTTTTTCGGGGTCTTCAAAAACAAATATAGGTCATTAATTCCCAGACCAAGCACAAGGGACCACATAATAACAAATATTAATCAAATTATGCATCAATTTATTCCTTATGATTTTACAAATTTTTATAATCATATGCAACAATATTTGGAGCTGGGCTATCGTGGACTACCTATTGACTAAAGTAATCTAATTATATAATAAATTACGATTAACATTTTTTAATATTTTAATTAAATAGGTACTACTAAGCAAGCAATTTATGACTATGATATGAACTACCATTAAATATTTCATATTTTATATAATCAATATTCATGTATTAATGTAATTACGAATTTATTATATAATGTTTATATGTAATATACGAATTGAATAAAATATTAAATTAAAGTTATGTCTCAAATATGATAAAATAAAGTGAGAGAAAAAAACTATTTTCAGAAATAAAAGATTTTGACTAAGATCTAATAACTAAGATGAATAATTTATCATTATTTTTAAAATTATTCTACATAAAATATCGTTAACTAAGTTAAAAGAAAATATGTGATGACAAAACTTTATATTTTTTTAAAAAAATTTTTTAAGTGTGACATTTAATGTTTAATATTTTTTTAACATAGATTAATGTTTAAGTATGATTAAGATAAAAATATAATAATATCCTTTTATTTTGTTTTAACATCTGGTGTAATATCCCCCTAATACGGTACCTTAATAATAAGGAATCTTAATTTAAAACGCATTTCACTTTATTTTTGATTTTATTTATATATTTTCACTTTTAGAGGTATTTCTTTTTTGGGCTTATAAAAGTAGATGTGTTAAATATTAGTTATTAACCGATAATTGCTCAAAAAAATCTACCCACTTGGAGGTCAACCGCACCTTTTTAAAGAGCAAATATAGGTAGGTCCTGAGGGAGGGGCATAAATATTTTAATTATTATAAAAGATTAATATGATTATCTAATAAAAGATTGATATGATTATCTAATAAAAGATAATTAAAATAGCTTTTGATTGCAATGTTGATCATAATTCAAGTGGGTCGGTCTAGGTCTTACAAGATCAGGAATTTGTAAAAGAATTATAACATAAATATTCAATAGAAGTATTAAATGAAGGCTATGGTTGTTAGATAGATTTGGCCTTGACCAGGGTATGGGTTAAAACATAAAATTTGTTATGGTTAAGGTAAAAATATATTTTGACTAGTGTTATTTATCACTCTTATTGGGCGCATCTAGGTTTGAGGAGTTTAAAAAATTTTTATAATATCATTGGAATAATTAAATCAATCGATGATTTTTTTTGGATAAAAAACATGATTTTGATTTTTTTGTTTTATTTTGATAATTATTTGTTTACTTTTTTCGCAAGAATTTTATAAATTTTTATAAATTGAAAAAATGATTTAGACCACTATTTTAATTTTACATGAAAAATAGCTTAATAAATTTATTTAATTTTTTTTTGATATTAGGTCACACTCTAATAAACTATAATTTTTTTTAAAGAACTTATCTTTTAACCCCCATCTCCTCATATATTTCCATTTTTAAGCCTTATTTCAAACCCTGAAATTCCTGATATATTGGAACTCGTGCGATGTGAAGCCCAAAGGGACAGATCCTTCATGCTTAAAGGTGTCAAAGCGTTTGTATCGCACGTCAGATCCTACGCTGAAAATAAGCTTAATTTGATCTTCCGGGTTAAAGACTTACCGCTCGGCGAATTGGCCAATGGTTTTGGTCTTCTGTACTTACCCAAAATGCCAGAAGTAGCTAAGCAACATAGGCAATCCGATTATAACCGATTAAATCACGCGAAATTGAAGGAAGAAGTATTTGTATCGAATATCGATTCGAAACACTTGGATCCATCATTTCTTAACCCAGAAAAAAAGGAAGAAAGAGGTAATGTGAAATTAGAGCCTCTTCTATCAACAATAAGAGGGGAAATTTTGGGATTTAAAGTTCCTTTTCCGAGTCTAGACATTGGAAGCGTACCATACACTGACCCGGACCTCGAAGAGAAAAGATTGAAAATTTTGGCCGAAAAGAAATGTTCCGATCTTATCAAAGGTTCTAACACTGAGGATAAACCAGATTCTAAGATAAAGGGATCAAAAGTAAATTTTTCTTAAAAAAAAAATTAGTAATGTTTATATTTTATTTATATTCGGTTAATTGTGTAGAATTGTTAATATATTCATGGCTGTTTGTGAGTCAAAAAAAATAATTTTGGCAACTTTTTTCATTAAGTTTGAGGATACAGCAACAACCAAATATTATGTAGGTTATAACATTGAAATTTGTCAGAATCACTTAGACTAATGCATCATTTTAAGCGCGATGGCACTCAAGCGATGAAATTTTTAAAATACATAGTGCTAAATTATATAGCTATATGGCACTTACTATTAACGATACCTAAAGCTAGGGTTTAACAAATTAGGTGTTTTGTAATCTTTAAATAAAACTATGATTTAATAAATAATATATTACTACCATTTACTTAAATTTAGAATTAACACAACTTGTGAGCATATCATAAAAATTTTTAATATTGCAAATCCTCGAATAAATACTTGATATGTCGACTCACGAGTTAAATTCATAAGCCGACAATTCTTTTTAAAATTAATAGTTCTGAAAATTTATTTTTTAATAACATAGATAATTTGTAATTTATTTATCTATTTTTTCGATTTATTAAAAAAATAAGATGAAAACGATTATGAAATATATTTAATTAAATGAAATTTGTACCCTGGCTAGTGTTGTTAAACGGCTCATTTTGAGCCGATTTTTAAAAACGGCTAACTCATTATTTCACCCAGAAAAATATTACGTAAGCCTGAAGATTTTGCTCACTGAAGGAACAAAGATCCAATCATATATTATCGAAATCTCGAGGCTAAGGCAATATTTTTCTGGTTAAAATATTGAGTTAGCCGTTTTAAAAAATCGTCTCAAAACGAGCCGTTTAACAAACCCCTAGCCATTAGGTCCGTCGCTATTGCCAAGTATATATCAGAATTTAGACACAATCTTCTAACATGCTGACCAAATTTCAAAAATTTAGCTCACTATCTACTGAAGAATTTACTTGTGAATAATTTTTTTAGCTACTT
Source organism: Gordionus sp. m RMFG-2023 (assembly GCF_954871325.1). Classification (NCBI taxonomy): domain Eukaryota; kingdom Metazoa; phylum Nematomorpha; class Gordioida; order Chordodea; family Parachordodidae; genus Gordionus; species Gordionus sp. m RMFG-2023. The sequence goes on from NC_088777.1 coordinate 10,504,564, forward strand.
TTTCCTCTACTCTTCCATTCTCTTGGTTTATTTTGATTCTTAAATTGATTAGTTTCTGGAGGGAAAATTGATTCCGACTTTAAGCAAAAATAAATATTTTTATTATTTCAATTTTTTTCTTTTATTAAATATCTGACTACCGAATTGGGACCGGTTTGGTCAGGTCGAATCAACGCGATACTTGTCAAATTGGGTTGGATTGTATGGGTCGGGTTGAGAGTAGAAAATAATTTATTGATTTGTTTTTCAGCAGGCAGCAAGCAAAATTTTAACTGCCGGCTACATGTTGGGGGGAAAAAGAAAGCGCCTAGATTCTGTTATTTTCAGTAATTGGAAATTGGCTTAAATCAGTTTCATTTTATTTAATGTAAAACTAAAAAGTCATTTCTTAAACTATAATTTTCTAAAAAAAAACGAGTCTGCTTAGGAATTTAGCTCTTGAATCTGCTCAGTATTCTTATGCGCTAGTCGAATCAAGTCGAATTCGATTTTCCGACTAGAAACTCGAGTCATGGCTAAGTTTACTCTCTTTAGCCGGATTTTATATTTAATAAATTGATTTTTTAAAATTTATTTTCTTGTTTTAGAAAATTTTAAGTCGGAGACGGAGGGCAAAAAGAAAGCAGGTTTTGGATAAGAAAGACATTCAAGAATTCGCTATAGACGCCAGGTTGCTTAAAAAGCTCAAAAAGAAAAAGGTATTTTTTTTTATTATATCATTAAATATATACACTATTAGTACTAGAGATCAGTTACCCGGCCCCTGGTAAAATTAGTTCTGGATCTGGCTGAACACCCGAAAATTTTTACGGTTCGGTCCGACCCAAACTGAATTCTAATTAGTTTATCTTATATCGGAAACATATAGACCCACTCGCCATTGCACCCGGGCTGGGTTTATTTTTTTAACAAATGAATTTAAATTATATATCAAATCAGTTGAAAAATCGCGTGATGAATTGTATAGACATTAATTGTTTGCTACTCCTCTTATTTATTTTTCCATTTCGCTTTTGAAACAAAATATATCCAAAATGATTAAGAATGACAAAATTAAAAAAATTCTGGGTAAGCTTAGAAATTAAATTTTAAGAAAAAATCCAAATGAAATTGAAAATTAGGTCGCACCTAAAAACGTGTACCTCCGATTTCTGATTTTTATATAAAATCAATAAATCTATCATATTATGGTAGCTATTAAAACCAATGAACTCTGGTGGGTCAAGAAATTATAATTAGTAGACTTGTTTCTATAATCGGGTTTTTTTCAAAATAAGTAATGCCATACAATGGCTAATGGCAATGAATATATATACAATTATCAAATTATATTCGTTACATATTGCCGGTAATAATTACATATTTATCTTCGTTCAGATTTTTCGGAACTTTCTTTGCATGAGTTCATTTATAGCTTATGGTTTGTAACAGCTGTCTACATATAATTAATTTAACTGTGTGATTTTTATGGTAGTCTTCCTTTGATATAATTTGTTGACTCTTCCCTCGCCATTTTCGTTTTTATCCGTCGTTTTTATTTTTTATTCGCCGCCCTTCTATATTTCCTTCTCCCAAATTTTTCTCCTACCTGATCCTCTTGTCCTATGATAGATAGGGCTATACCAATATTAAATTTCGGTATCGGATCCTCGCCGATATTGGATTGGCCGATATTTTTTAATATGCAGCTGATGCCGATTTTATGCAAATTTTTATTTTATAGAAATTTTTTATTTATTTTTGAACTAATTTTCCTTTCTTGTAATAAATCTTTATAACTCTCATAAAAAAGTGTCTTATAAGATAAAAATGTTTAATATTTTTTTACATTTTCTAACCATAGAAGAAGTAAATAAAAGAAAATTACCCAAAATTTTATTGTGTCTTGTTTAATCATTTGAATATGATTAATTAACAAAGATATCAATATTTTTACTATCGATTCTCTTGATTATTGGATAATGCTCATAATTTTCCAACTTTATCATACCTTGCAGGTTAATATTTAGCATCTCCTGCAACAAGTGCTCAATTAGTATCAGTCTTCAGCACCGTTGGTGATGGCTTTCATAGGAGAAACCTATTATCACATAAACTTGAGGCTCTTATCTTTATAAGGAGAAATATCGAATATTATAATTTTAAATATTTTATATTTCATTTATTTCTCAGAGACCTGCAGAGGTACCATTTGCACGGACGGACCCGGATTTTTTTCTAAAAAATCTTCAGGCTCGACCCTAATTTTTTTAAAATATATTTTATATATTTAAAATTTTTATATCTAATAATGGCGATTTAAAATATTTGATTTTAAAATATATGGCCCGGCCTGGGTATTTTTAGTAAAATTTTTTAGGCCCGGCTCGGGTATATTTAAAAAATTAAAATACAGGCCCAGGTAGGGCCAGGCCTGCTGGTGATTATTTTGTTAATTGATATCTAATTTATTTTTACTTTTTATTCAAATAAAGATGCATAGTTTGTTATACAGAAAATTTAATATGAATATATATATATATAGGGTGCTAGCATATAAATCTTATTCATATTAAGTCTAAAATAGATAAGTAAAAATTCTGATCATCATTAAAAAAAATTATGGAAATATAATTATTCTCTAAAAAATAAGACATTTCTACATATTTAAACCTAAGATATTTTTAGAATTTTGAATTTTAAACTTTGTAATTCTTTTTGATTTTAAGAGCCGAAATAAGTTAATATTTTAATGAAACGCGTAAAAAATAATTATACAGATTTTTATTATCTTTTATTACATAATGACAAAAAAATGAATGTAAATATCGATATCGGTTATTCGTGAAATGAATATCGCGAATCGGTGATAAAATTGTGGTGCAGCCATAATTGCCAGTTTTCTGTCGGTAAACCATGAATTTTATTCGATGTCGTATGCCTAATCTCCCACTTTCTAATTAATTTCTTTTTTTTGCAATTTTTCATCTAATTGAGCCACTTTGATAGGTTTTAAAATTATTATTATGGCAACCCCCCAGTGCTGCCTACTCATATGCGACAGGCCATCGAAATGACACAATTATTACCATGGATCCATTATTGAAACTTCACACGCCTTATATCTTACCATTTTTCATCCTCGAGTCAGTGACCATTATGAAAACCTGATAGGCAGGATCAATTACGAAGGGAAAGACTCTATAGAAGTGCGAATGTATTTATCGAAGAAGGCAATTGTGAACAATAATTATGTACCACCGTTTACATATTATATACGATAAAAATAGCTTGGGTGGACAAAAGAAAGTTCCAAACAAAAAACTGTTTAACTGGTGAATTGTTAGCCATTTAATCTTATTTCAAAATAAACACTCAAGACTAACTCATAAGAAATCGAGCTCATTCATAGTTTGATGAATTAAAATTAATTATTATTTTTTACCTTAGTCTCCCATTTTTAAAAATATAAACTATTCACGATAATTTATTTTAAAATTAATTGAATACAGATAAATACCAGTGATTTTGATAAAGAATTCTATTCTGGGTTGTGAAAATTTATGCCATTTCACGGTAATTTTTTTTTTACAATAACTTATTAATTTCAAAAATTGAATTTGTTGTTAATAAAACAAGTATACATTATTTATATTATGTTTTATTAGCTGACAATGAGTTTAAAGATGTAAAAAATTTAATAAGTGACTGATGGGAAAAGATTCCTCTTTTAATTTGTAAATTTCTAAACCGGAAAGCTAGGGCTCTGTTTTACCGATCAAAACAGATGCGATGAAAAATTTTTAAAAGATTTGTCCCACCAAATCCTACAATTATTTTAAAGTCCAAAAAAATTGTTCGAATCGGGCTATGGAAATCAGGATCTGGCCGACTGATTCCGGGAAAATATCTATCAGAGTTTGACCGATTCTATTTCTGTCAGACTTTGGGCGCTGCTTTATGCCATATCATGATAATATATATTAGTGATCTGCATCGAGCCTAATTTTCAAGCCCGGCCCGAAATTTTTTTTAAAAAAAATTTACAGACCCGGCCCGAATTTATTTAAATATAGAAATTAATTCTTATAACTCAAAATAAAAGACATATGTTATATGTCGTTTAGTTTCAATATATAAAATCAAATATTTTTATTTTACATAAAAAATTCAATATATAATTGATAGATTTACATATATTTAAAAAAATTTCCAAGGTCCGACCCGACCCGGTCCTAATTTTTTTAAAAATATTAGGCCCGGCCCAAACCCAATTATTTTAAATAGAATTAGGGTAAAGCCCGGCCCGTTCGGGGGCCGGACTCGGGCCGGGCCTAACTTTGCAGATCTCTAATATATATATATGTTTTATTGAACTATAAATATCTATCCCCCCAATATAACATTTACTTTATATTATTGTTAGGTGCCAATTTTTCAGTTATCCCATCAAGTCTAAAAAAGGCTAGGGCTCAATTTAATAGTTATATCGTGACAGCCTTTTTCGCAGAAAAAAAACACATTTCGCATACTTTATAATATATATACATACAATAAAAAAACAATGATATTATAAATATTATACAGAATTTCCCCAAAAATTCATAATAAATCTCTCGAGTATCTATTTTTTTTAACAATCCTTCTCTTCTGCTGAGTATTAAAATGTTCTATATCACTTTTTTAAAATTCTCCACTCAGAAGAGCATTTAATAAAAAAGATTTCTTGTATTTTGAATAGGAAATCACGAAGTAATAATGGAAATAAATGATTATTTTCAATAATATTTTAACATTTTTATCGTGGATATATAAGAATATAATAGTGAAGAATTCATTTATCAAAAAAAGGAAGTATTTTGCCAAAAAGTGGATATGGAACACTGATACTCAGCCGACGATGTTATTTCACAATATTATAGTTAATTTCATATATTTATATTTTTTATAATGAACTTCTAGAAAAAATGAATGTTAATTTGTATAAAATATATAATTTTTTTTATACAACAATAATTTGCTTTGACAATTGAGGGTTAAATTTTCCTCCTTCTTCTATGCTATCGACTTTCTAAAAGAATAATTCTATTGTATAATAGTAATGTAAAAAAACATAGTGTACGGCATTCCCTTTATATTTGATTACCTTTAAATCTGAACGGCTATAACTTCTGTGTTCTTTTAGAATTTATAAAGAACAATATATTATTCGATACCTATAACTATACTCTATAAACATGTCTATAAATATTTTTAAGAATATAATCATATTTTTGAAATTTGCCCAAGCCCCATGCAAGGAGCTTTCTAATAGTTTTTTTGAGGCTATAATTAATCATAAGCATTTTTATTTATTAATAATGAATGATACGTAATAATTTCATTGTTCAAAATATAAAACTTTTAAATTGACGCTAATTATATATATAACATAAAAATAAGGATCTTAAGGAGAGATTATGATTTTTTAGCGTAAATCCTAAATACCGATCATACGCAGCTGGAAATCTTAAGATTTTGAAGTATTTTTTAAAATAAATACTCATAAAATTTTTCAAATTATAAAAGAGGGCTAAAACTTTTAAAATTGAACTTGATATAAATTTTTAATAATTATTTCAAAAGATTTTTTGCCTAATGCATATTAATAAAAACTATATTAGTATAAAATTTAAACCTTTAGTCTATTTAATTTTAAACAAGATTAAGTGGTTTGCCATGTCCGAGGGTTTACCTAACCCCAGTCTCCCCTACTTAAAATTCTTCCTCAATTTAATGGGAGAATGATGATGCCTGAAAGGACATTGGAGTTTTTTAGCTTCCCCATTGTCCAGGATACGGGATGCATAGGATCATCATTTCCTTAACTGGTTACAACAATGGAGGTGGATCACTTGAAAGGCATCTGATCGTATAAACTAACTAAAATTCTTTATGACCACATAAAAATGATTGGGTGATGAGAAAAAAAGCACAGTGATGGGAGCGAGGCATTTAAGATATCATGGGTGAAAGTGGTTATGAGAAAATTGGTTCTTCCGTGTTATGCTCAGAATCGTGGAAACATGGTAAAGGAGATTAGTAGGTCAACTGTTTACACTGTCAGACCTGGAAAACTACAACTAAACGAACATGAAAAGAAATAATATGGGTAAAGACCCAAATTCTAATAAATTTTTTTATGATGTTTGTAGCTTAATTTTTACCAGAGAGAGATAAGTATGAAAAGTCTTCAGAGGCAAGTTAGTCTTTTCAAACTTAAAACCTTTTTTTATCGAAGTCTTGGTCAAACCCGTAATTATTTTTACTCGTTCAATATCTTAAGAGAACATTATAAAATTTTATATTACTTTTATGATATGATATGTTTATATGATTTTTCTAGCAGAAAAATTAGATTTCAATATTATTGTTTTTTTTACTGGGAAACATTAAATCGTAATAATACTATTTATTTTTTAAGGGTTTTAAAACTTTAAATACATGTTTAATAAACTGTTAGGTATGTTGTACGTTGGGGTATTAGAGCCTAAAAATAAAATAGAAGAAATAAAATTAAATACTAATTCCTTTATTAAATACTATTAATTATAAATTAATCAATTATTAATTAACATAAAAGGGAAAAGTAACAAAATTAAAAATTAAGAAAATTATAAGCGAAAAATAAAAAGTGAACAACTCCAATTATTAAACCTTAATATATGAAAAATCCACAATTATCACGCGTTTTCCTCTCATTTGTCTAAATAATAAAGTAATAATTTTAATAAAACATTATTTTTGTTTGAATATTATCACAATTTGAATAATAGATTACAACACCCTTCCACTAGACCCACCATTCAGCGAATAACTAACTATCTTTCGATTTCCACTTTACTGATCTTATATATCCACTAAATCTATTCTGCTTAATCTTTAAGGTTTTCTAATTTCTAACACGACGGCTCTTCCTTTTCTAGTATTCTTAGTTTATAAGGACCATTCGTATCCAATTACAGCTTGAAATTCTTGAATTATATCTTCTGTTGCTTGTCAACCCCTAGCAAACGATCTTTATCTCTGTAGGCAATTGACGAACTCGATTAACTCATGCTTTCAACTATTCATGATGACTAGTTACCAATTATTGATTGATGCTATTCTTTCTTTACAATCTTTGTTTCTTCTAAAGCCCGTTTTAAATCTTGATAACTTATTCTAGTCTTTGCTTGTTTCTAACGTTCTCTTGTAACTAAACTCTTTATCACGGTAATTGATTATAACGGGTAATGGATTACGATTACATGTAAACGATTATCGATGAATTCTAGTCACTTTTTCAATTATAGTCCGTCTTAGATTCTTTTGGTAAATTATCCTTAATTCAATACACGTATTCGACACCCCTTCCTTTAAATCGCCTACATCCATTCTGAACTGCCCATACAGGATAACTAGTTATAAGTGATGACTGATTCTAAGACATTGAGTTATCCCAATCTTTCGCGAAGACATCTCTCTTGTCCCATAATGTCTACGATAAATATCTCTTATAACGATAACGCTCTTTTGTAACGATACTGCCTCTTATCACGATTCTACCGGTACCAATCTTTTGTAACAATAACCATTTCTTGTAATAAAGATCTCTTATACTATAACGATTTCTTGTATCTTAAATGCAAAATAAAAATTCGATCTCTAAATGAGCTAGATTGCGGCATGAATTTTCTAATAATGAAAGCCGTTTCTCTTCCTGAAGATTTTGGTTAATCAACAACCTTATATTTTGCTAAATATTATCAACTTACATAACATTAAACGTATATCTTTAAGAATTATAACAAATTTCTTTTAGCTAAAACGATCACTTGTACGTATAACGATCTCTTGTGACAAATTCCTTTTAACTATCAGAATCTCTTGTAACTAAAACGACTAATTCTATACTCTTTCGAACTACGACCATTTGCCTAGATATTGATACCATCGTTTCATTGATCTCATTCTTTGTTTTAGTGTCGATGGTCATTTCATACATCCCCTTCCCCTTTTATTTAGAATTTCTTTTCAGAGTTAATTAGGCTGAAGGTTTAGGCCCATAGAACATACTGTTTCGACACCATTGTTGTAAGTCGGGGTATTAGAGCCTAAAAATAAAATAGAAATAAAATTAAATACTAATTCCTTTATTAAATACTATTAATTAGAAATTAATCACTTATAAATTAACATAAAAGGAAACAGTAACGAAAGATTAAAAATTAAGAAAATTATAATCGAAAAATAAAAAGTGAACAACTCCAATTGTTAAATTCTTAAAGTATGAAAAATCTACAATTATCACGCGTTTTCTTCTCATTTGCATAGTCTAAGATACATCAAAATTACAAAAGATTTTCTTATTAAAGATTTTGGCTTTTTTAGGCAAAATTTGATCTAACAAAATGAAGATTTTTTTAATGTTTACAGCACTATCAAATTCTTATGATAAAAAATATATGAAAGTAATTGATTCCTTTTTTGTGGCACTTTTTTTTCAGGTAGAGATAATGTTAAACATTGAGGCGCGAATTTATTTATGCTTTCTTCAAGTTTAAGTTATATTTTCAATATAAAACTAGAGGCTGAGATTGGTTAGGTTATAATAAGTTGTTATATAATCTACTTGATAATTATTTTTAAAATAAAAATTGGACATTTGTATAAAAATATAACTATGGTAGGATTTCGACATATCGATACTTAAGGAATCAAAAATTTTGCACGTTTATATGCGAAAAAAAATAAACCCCTATTTAACATTAGAAAATTTTGGAACCAGGTATTCAAAAACCTTATATCCGAGAATATTAAAGATAAATTTTAGCAAACAGTATATAAAATGTTTGTACGAAGTTCCCCACCCCTACATTTCCTAGTAAAATAACGGGTATGCCTATGTCATATATTGTGTTAATTTATATTTTTCGTGTTCACGTAAGTTTAAATAATTATTTTGCTCTACTTTCCCTATAATTTAAACCGTTAAATTTTATAGGGTACAAAAAAAATATCTGAAGATTCATATATATGCTAAATCATTTATTTTTATTACATAATAATTTATTTGAACGATTATCTAGATTACCTTGCTTACCGAAAAGAAATTTAAAATTTTGATTCCCTTCGACTTCATCAAAGACAAAATAAAATAATTTATTAATCTTCTTTTGATATTACCTTGCGGCTATACGTATTTTTTTTCATAAGTTACAAATAATTCAAGGAGGACTTTCAAAAAAAAATTTTTTAACGCCTTTATTCATTTATCGATAATAAAAAAAATTTAAAAAAATGTTTATGAATTCGAATTGCGAGGTCTATGCCAACCATAATTCACATCAATCTTCTATCTACGCATATCTAATTTTCCGCTTAATTCCGCGCATCAAAGAACACGACAAGATATTAGACGTTGGTTGTGGAGATGGTAAATCAACCAATTTACTTTACAAAACTTTACTAACGACTAATAATGATGAATTCAAAGGCAGCGTTTTAGGAATCGACATACTCTTACCAATGGTGGAATACAGCAGGAAACATTATTGTTCAAGTAAGAATTCATTGGCGTTCGCCAAAATAGATATAGCTAGTGAAGACGCGGTCGGAAATATTTTAAGTACCATAAAAGAAGGTCTTATTGATCACGTGGTGTCTTCATGTTGTTTTCAGTGGATCGAAGATCAACCAAAAGCGCTCTCTAATCTACTTAAAGTTCTAAATCCGAAAACGGGTTCTATTAATTTGATATTTTTTTATAGGATCATAGAAAGTTTAAATTATGCAACTGATGTAATCCTAACTAATGAAGCATTGAGCCCATATTTAAAAAAGCTAAAGGAATACAATGAACGTTTTTTGTTACCCTGGAGGAGAAGTTGGATGATAGAACCCGACCCTATAAACTCTTATAAGAGAATCATGATCAAATCAGGTTGTAAAGAAGATAAAATAAAAATAGAACAATTAGACGAAATAAAGTATTCACTTCAGCCTTCCTCGGAAGAAGCTGTAAATTATGTCAAGGGATTTTTTCCGGATGTGTTAGCCGAAATTGACAAAGTTGGATTGAAGGAGGAGTTTTTTAAGCAATTTGTCGAATATATTTTAAACTATAACGAGAAACATTATGGAGACAAACTTAAATTCTGTACTCCATTGATGTTTGTTCAATATAGTTTATAAATAAAATTAGAGGCCAAATTTATTAATTTAATACCTTCTTTTATATGACGATTCTGATATATTTATTGATTTTGTAGAATTAAACGAAGGCAATTACAATAAAAAGACGATAAACTAGACCTTCATTTGTAAAAAATTTAGATATAAATATAATATATAATTTTATTGCAGTCATAATCAGAACGAAAATAAACGATTTATAGCTCAAGATACTACGACCTAATATTTTTTTCTAGTATGAATATATATTTTCCCTTCGTGTCTTTCAAAATTAAGACATTGCTGGAAAAGAAGTCTCATTTTTTAAATTTAATTGTTATCTTTTAACAAAAATCAACTTGAGCATATAATTTTATTATGATTAAAATCAGAAAGTAAATGAATGATTAAAACCAAATAACAAAAAAAGGGGGTACAAGATTTTGAAAAAATTCAAATAATTTTGAGAAAACCGGATATTTTAAAATAAGTTCAGGATTTTAAAAAAATTTATAAGCTGGCTAGGTTGACATTAATTAAATTGATTTCATTTATTTAACCAAATTTAAATACTAATTTTAATATAAGTTGCATAAATTTATATATTTTTCTCTAGAGATTTAATGTTTGACCACAATCCATACTCATTAACACATACATATATTTAATTACTATGTGAAGGGCTGATTTTAGCTTTATTACTATATATCTAGGCTAAATAAGTAGCTGTTAGTTGGCAATACTGAACAAATAACTTTTCACCAATGTAGTTAGTAGTATGAATTAATTAAAAGTCTTACCATGACGTCTAAAAAATATAAATAATTAATAACTTTTTGCCCATCACAACTTCTATTTTTTTACATAATGTTTAACTTATTTTCCTTATAGTATTTCCAATTAGCATTCATTTCACCTGAATACCCAAATCCAAGATGAGCAAATATATTTTAATATTCATACAATTAAAATTGTTTAAAGAAACATATTTGATAAAATTACATTTTTTTAAAAAATTTATTATTTTTTTAAAACTTATATATTTTGGTTTCGGTCACTGAGATTATAATGCTGAAATAATTTCATTTTATTATGTTTAGGGCTAACCCTTGACGTAGGTAGAATCCCTTGTTAAGATACTCGGTCCTAGCAGAGATCCGTTTTCTCAGTTTTTAAAGAAGGCCAGGGCACGAACGATGTTAGAGTCGTGGCTATTAGTAGTAGGAAGGATTGCTTAGTTGGCAGGTAGAGATGTGGAGTCTCGGTGTCCAATAGAGTATCCATCCACTGGGTTGCCTAGTATACCATTGTCGATATACCAATTATGAGAATTTAGCTTGCATTGTTCACTTATACCTTGTATTATGCTATTAATGCCCAGACAGAATAAAAAGGAACCTAGAGGGTCACCTTGTTGTATTCTATCGCTAGAAGAAATCAATCTATCTCTAAATTGAAGATGCGAAGGACTAGCATAATAATCGAAGATAAATTGTGAGTATCGTGGGTAGAGGGTGAGGTTAGGATTCAGAAACGCTCTACACCTTAGAGAGTTAAAGGCGTTCGAAAAGTCTATTTCAGCTAGGATATGATGAAATTTATGTTGATAGTAACCATTAATCAGATAGTCCATTTACTAATAAATTTAAAACTATATGGAATAATTCTATCAATAGTTATTATATTACCAATTCCAATATCAAATATGCATAATTTTGATATTTTATTCTCAAATATATTATATGAGATCATGATATGAAAACTTTAATTGCAAAGATGGTTTCATAATGGGGTAATTGATCTATATCATTAATAACAGCATTATTGTATGGTGGGATTTGTGATGGGAGAGGGGGAATACTGATGGTGAGTAGAACCAGAGTGTGTATACTTGAACACCTAGGTGCAATAGAGGGGTATAATATGCCTCAAGTAGGGCAAAGGCCTTTATTCAGCATTCGAGTTTGTGTTCAATTTGAGTGATTGTGCAATTTAGAATCTCAAATTTATTTGATTTAAATGATTTAGAAGAATATGATATTAGGTTATAGTGAATATAATTTATTTTAAGTGGTTTGATTTTTAACTGATTAATATATATTTTGAGCTCAATTGCTTATTAGCTTCTTAAAAAAAACAGCTTATAAAATAACGAAATTAATCTTTAAAAATATTTTAACTTTTTACTATTCAGAGGTAAAAAAACCATTTTTTAAAAATCAAATTGTATTTGAACATGGAAATTTTTTATAAGTTATAAGGAGGCTTTCTTTATACAAAAGAATTGATCTTTAAAAAATATAAAATAGAAGCATTCTGGGAAAATTGGCAGATTTTAATATCGCCATTTTTTTTCAAATCATGGGCTAACAATTTAATATTTTTAGAAAATTTCCTTTATTTTATACTTAAATATATAATTTTTTTTGCTGATATATCGCATTATATTTTTTTCGACAATATATATTTATACAATACTTTTTTTAAAAATGAACAGTAATTCTTCGATTTCATTTACAAGTTTGATGTAAAATAACGGTGGATTTATAACAATCTTAATGAAAATATATTTTATAATTATGTATACAAATCAATAAAAAAGATATAAATATTCAAAATTACTATTAAATATAATTTTAAATAACATGTATATAATTTATATTCGACAAGGTCAAGGTCAAGGCCGCGGTATACTAAAATATGATTTTATTGGCTAATAAAAAGAATTCAACGAGTTAATAAATTTATATCTAATCTTATTCATGAATGATAACGAACATACATCAATGGAAAAGACATCGTCAGTTTGTTACCGCGATATCTCGCATTGTAATCGAGCATATTATTAATAAATTGTCTAAAAAACTTTTCCTTCAATCCCATTTTCTCTATTTCAGCTAACACATCTGGGAAACTAGCTTGGATACAATTCACAGCTACTTCAGGTGAAGGTAAAAAGGAGTACTTAGTTTCATTTAATTTTTCTATCGTTATTCCATCTTCATTATACCCAACATCTATCATCATTTTCTTATAAGCCTTTATAGGGTCGGCCTCTATCATCCACGCACGCCTCCATGGTAATAATAAGCCTTCATGGAACTCTTTTAATTTTTTTAAATGAGGACTAAACTCTTGATTATTCAAAGCTCTTACGGTGGCATAATTTGCACTGTCTACAATCCCATAGTATAATATCAAATTAATAGAACTAACTCCAGGATTTATAACCTTAAGTAGATTAGCTAGCGCTTTCGGCTGATCTTCGATCCAATGAAAACAAGACGAGGACACTACGTGATCAATATAACCTTCTTTAATGGTACTTAGAATATTTTCGGATGCGTTTTCGCTGGCTATATCTATTTTGGCGAATATCAATGATTTTAGGTTAGAGCAATAGCGTTCCCTGGAATATTCGACCATTGGTGGAAGCAAGTCTATTCCTAGAACACTTCCCTTGAATTCATTATCGTGATTAGTTGTTATTAAAGTTTGGTAAAGTAGATCGGTGGACTTACCATCTCCGCAGCCAACGTCTAATACATTGTCGCATTCTTTAATGCTTGGGATTATACGGGAAAGGAGATAAGCGTAAACATAGGATTGATATGCGTTTTGGTTGGCATAGGCCTCACAGTCCGAATTCATAAACATTTTTTATATAATTATTTTATTTATCTAAATAATGATTCAATGTCTAAATTGTTAAAAATAATTTTCTATTTTTAAATGTCAAACTCCTTTTTATTTAAATTGTTTGAAAATAAGAAGATAAATATAATGAATATCACTGTGTTTTGTATATGCGAATTATTTAAAATATTTGAAGTAATTTTGGCATTGACACTACTTATAATCTTTTAAATGTGTAATGATTAATTGATTATAAGGAATTAATTATATGATTCTTTTTAAAAAACGAATAGTTAAATTACAAATAAATTTCATATTTTATCAAAACGGGGCGCGTATTTATAACAAGTTTATTTGAAAAATAAAATATCTGATCCTGCATTTTGGATTTAACAAAAAAAAATTTAAAATCTCAAATCAATATAATAGTGCCCGTTAATGTTACTCAAATAAAGTAACGCCCTTTCATTTTGCTGTATTCTTCAAAAAAAAAAATACCCTCACTACATAGTTTTTTAAAAGGTATCAGTAACGCTTTACTATTTACCACTCAGAGGTGCACTGATACTACATTTTTTTGTCGTTACTGATTCCGATCGATTTTATTTCCAGTATTTCTCTAAGTGTAATATGAGAGCACGCATAATTTGAGCAAGTTTTTTTTTAAAATACGGTAAGCAGAAGGGAGCCGCATAAACAAAGGTCGTTCTTATTAGCTTTAAGTCTTTGCAATCTGTTTAAAAAAAATTTATTCTAAAATTTGCTGGAAATAGAATAACGAAAACGGGAATCGAAATAGAAAAAAAATGAAAGTTATCCTGCAAAAATTATTAATAAAATTAAAGATACCAGAAACATTATTTAATTAATTTCTTTCAAAGACTTTCCAGAAAAGTGATTTAGCTTTGTACGACTTAGGATAGACGGGATTCGAACTATTCACAGGAACTGATTTTACGATAGATAGATAAGCTTTAAGTAGACTAAGAAAATGGTTTAAAAAAGGCGTATAGATAACCGTTTTTTTCCCCGCTATTAAATCATTCAAATATATATAAATCATTCCCTATTTTATGAAATAGCCCATTTTTATGATGCCATCTTGGAAATAAAAAATATGTAGTGTCACTCACTTTCCTTGCGTAAACACTCTTAGACTTAATATATTGTATTTCAGTTTTAAAGTTGGCCAAGATATCGAAATATTAATTAATCAGATGATGCCTGCCACAAATAAAACATTAATTTATCACAATTTTTTTAACAATCATTATTTAAAATCATCAATCAATATTTTTACCTAAAGCCATATTAAATTTGGTGATTTTTGTATTTTTTTTTACAAATGTCCATTTATAAATATAATATATTTTATTTTCTATAAAATTAATATGGGTAGTCAAATTTCTTTTAAAAATAAATGTTATTGTTAAGGGGTCAATATGTAAATTAGTGATCCGAGCCTAACTTTTTATGCCTGGCCATATCCGAAATTTTTAAAAAAAAGTTTGGCCGGCCCGAACCCGAAATTATTTAAGAAAAAATTTGCCGTCCCGGTCCGAATTTATTTAAATATAGAAATTAATTTTATTTAAAGTTATAATTTAAATTTTTTTAAAATTATTATACCCAAAATTAAGGAAATATGTCATAAGGCCTTTAGTTTCTATAAATAATAAATACTCTTATTTTACATAAAAAATTCAACATAAAATTGAAAATTTAGATATATTTAAAAAAATATTTCCAAGCCCCGACACGGCCCGAATTTTTTTTAAAAAATATTAAGCCCGACTCAGCCCGAGCCCGATTTTTTTAAAAAGTAGGCGGGCCGGGTATCAATCAGGGCTACTTTTGCAGATATCTGGTGGTAATAACAAGTTCTAAAGTTATTGCCATACATTCATTATTTTATTTATCAATAAAAAAAAATTAAATAGATGCAAACCAGCAATAATGATAATCCAATTTTATACCAAACCTCAAGAAATTGGTTGAAATTTATCCATACTTGTGATTCTTGAGACGACTCCATTAAAATATTAAATTTTGCTCTACAACAGCCTTATTCAAAAAAAGGTCTCTTTTTAATACGTTCTTTTAATAACACAATTTATCATATAATCTAGCTTGAGCCTGAGCCAAAATTTTGGCTCAAAAACTGGCTGAGTTTTCGGCTAAGCCGGCTTGGCTTAGCCGTTTAACAACACTACATTCATATTTTTAAGAATTTTTAGGGTAAAAAAGAAAGTGTTTATAATATCCTCTTAATTAAGAGATTTTTATTCGGGATTAATTTGGCACCTAATCTAAGTATTTCTGTTACTTCTTGACATGCCAAATTAGTAAAAAAATTCTTGATTCCTATTTCTATTGGATCACTTGTTTTTAAGAGACAAAATAACGCGTAATTAAATACAAAAGTTAAATTACTGTATTTGTTGAAGATGAACCCTAATAGTGATTTAATTTTTTATAGATCGAAAATTAGCAATATTTTTTTGAAGTAAATTTTGCGGAATGGTATTTACCTTGAAATCAGAGTTAAAAACTTAAAATCATGTGGTGTACCTCTTGAACAAGCACAGGATTACATTTTGGACTTTGTAATTTGTTATAGTCAGATTTATTAGGGTTGACAAAGATATGAATAGGGTTGGGTGTGAATTAAGGGATATAAGAAAATTTAATATATAAAAGCAATAAAAGGCTCATATTTATATCCTTAAAAATTTATAACATTCAAGGTATAATACATTTTGGGATACGTCTATCCTAATATAATATAAGTATGGTAAATATGAATTTGTGTGAATTCGATTAGAGTTTTAATAACCCTGGGCGGAGTAGACATTTTGGAACTGGAAATAAATCTAGAAAACCTGAACTTTAAAATTTCCAAGAACCAGTTCTAATAAAAGTGCAAATATTTTTTATATATTGTTCAAAATGTTATGATTCATTCTAGAGTTTACTTAATGTTCAAATTTTTTTAATTGCGCATCAACAGGTTAAACCCGAATCAGAAAACTCTCTTTTAAAAATTGTTTCCCGCAATAATTTTTATATGTTACCAATTACCCTATTGTTTGGCATATTAACGGATAATTCTAATCTGAGTGTGATAAGAAGTTAGCTCTGCCAAAAAATGAAACATTTCAGATTTTTTTTTTCAATTGTCAGAATTAAAAATACTTGAAGAATAATATATATTTTAATGATTTTGGCCGATTTTTTTTCTTAAAATGTAAGAAGATTTTGCGCAGTATGAATTTTGATTTTCTCAGAATTTTCTTATTGAATTTCTCATGTTTTTATTTTTAAATTGTATTTAGTTTAAGGTTTAGGTGTTTATTATTATTTTTTACTTGCCTTACAATATTTATAATATTCTTAGCGATAAAATTGATTGTCTCCAAGTCTATATCACAAGGGGGAGGGGAGAAGGGTTAAAATAAAATTAAATATCTCTACAAGAATATCATATGAAAACGTTAATAAAAATAGTTTTCAAGAGCTATTAAAATTAATCGTTACTCTAGGTTCTAAGGAAAGGGGGGGGGTGAGGGTATCACTTTCTTTAAAGATATTTCATTAATGATATCAAATAATTAATAAAACTATTTCTGAGTTACTCCAGCTCCTCGCAGGTCATGATAGGAATTATGATTTTATTACACTACTAAATTATAAATCATGTAAAATTATGATAAGTGACAAAAAACGCCGGAAATATTAGCATTTAAAAAAAACAGAGCGTGTAAGAAATGTCCAAAAAATGTTTAGAGTGCACTACAAAAAAAAAGAAGTTAATAATAGAAATATATTATATTTCGTGCTGTAAAGTAACGGTTTTTTAGGAAAAGGAACGCCATTTATTACGGGTTTCAAAAGGTAACGAGTAAGAGGTTTATTTTTTTGAGTAGTGGTCAAAACGTTACTTTAAATTTTTTCTTAAAAAATATGGGGAAAATATTTTATATTTTTATCAAGGCAGAATGGCTTTATTTTGCAACTGAACATGGCATAACTCCTTGCGATAGTTTATTAGAGGCTAGAGCAAGCCTGGAGCGTCCTTGGATTTATATAAGTATGCGAGAATTAATATCCAGGAATTAATTATATATTTCAGTAACGGTTAATATTTACGCATGGAAACTGTTGTCAATCAAATAATGTTTAAATGTAGATTATATATTTAATTCTATATAATATCTTAGGGCAATATTATATGATATGCATGTAAGACATCAAGAGATTATCAATCACTATGGTTGAGAGAGATGACAGTGATCATCTGAAAACCAACTCCTGTAAAAGTTATATATATCTTATTATAATTTGATGTGTACAAGTTAAATTAATTCTGTTATATATATGATTGAATTGATAAATAAAATATATATGGAAATTGGAGTTATTTTATTCAATCTCAAAAATAAATGTTTAACAACGACTTCCCGGAACACAAAAATTTCATGCCTTTATTCCCATGGAAGGAAAAATAAAAGTCAAATTTTATTCAAATTCATTCACTTATTTAATTAATATGTTTATTATAATATTAATTTAAATTCCCATTGCCCGAATTTATTTAGATATAGAAATTATCCTTTTTTTTCTTACTTAAAATCGAGTTTATGATCATTCTACAAACAAATAATAAATATTGGCTACTTGTTTCTTGCAAAAATTTTAAAATATATATTTCTTTATAAAATTTAAGACTGACCTGGTCTGATTTTTCTGAAAATATAAGGCCCAACCCAGAGATCGCCAATGTCCACCCACTTATTTTTTAACATGTCTAAATTTTATGTTTTCTTTTTATTCTGAAAATTTGGAAATATTACTATATATTTTAATATAAATGATATTTATGAACGATTTTAGCCATACGACCAATATTTAGTCGCAGTCTAGGATTTGGCACAAATATAATGAAGTATCACGTGTATCTATAAATAATATTTAAAAGAAAAAAGAGCAGTATAGCTATTTCTGGTTCTATATTTATGGGTTTTTGGTAATAGACTTATTTTCAATATAATAATATTAAAGGGCTATTATAAAGCTATTTAATAAAATTTAAATTAGGTTTTTAACCTTAATATTTTTTGAGATATTTAAAATTAAAGTGTATTAGGCTGGCCACTTATTCTCCCTTAACGTGGTGAAAATGCTAAGCATTGAGGCTAGAATTTATTTATTTCTTCAAGGTTGAGTTATATTTTCAAAAATAAAAACCAGAGGATGGCTGAGATTAGTTAGGTTTGGTTTATGATTAATGCTTATTTGATATTTATTTATATTTTTATATAATCTACTTGATAATTTTTTTAAAATAAAAATTGGACTTTTGTATAAAAATATAACTATAGTAGGATCTCGTTATATCGATACTTAAGGGATCAAAAATTTTCCACGTTTATATTCAGAATAATTTAACCCCTATTTAACATTAAAAAAATTTACGATTAGTCATTCAAAGCGTTAAACGTGGAAAAATCTTAAGAGAATTTTGAAAGAAAAGTTAAATTTCAGCAAACATTAGATAAAATGAATGAGTTACGAAGTTTCTTCCCCCCCCCCCCCCCCAACTATCCCCTAATAAAATAATGGGTATGCCTAAATCATATATTGTGTTGATTACTATCTTTTTCTCGTTCACTTTTGTATAAATGTTTATTTTTCTCTTACTTTCCTTATAATTTAAACCGTTGACTTATATATGGTACAAAAAAAATATATAAAAATTTATGTATAGGCAATTATATAATTATATTACATTATAAATTATTATCCAATGTAAGTTATCTAATTTGAATGATTATCTAGATTACCCTTGCCTACGGAAAAGTAGTTAAAATATTTTTTTGCAAATTTATATTCTCTTCGCCGTCAAAGAACAAACAAAATAAATTAAATATTTTCTTTCATTGCGGCCAAACGTATCAAATAATTCGAATATTAATGAGAAGGACATTTAAAAAATAATTTTTTGACACCTTTGAGTCATATTTCAGTAATATAATTTTTAGAAAATGCTTATGAATTCGGATTGCGATGTCTATGCCAACCATAATTCATATCAATCTTCTATCTACGCACATTTACTTTCTCGCATAATCTCACGCATCAAAGAACACGATAAGATATTAGACGTTGGTTGTGGAGATGGTAAATCAACAAATTTACTTTATAAAACTTTATTAACGACTAATAACGATATGGGATTTAAAGGCAACGTTTTAGGAATAGACATACTCTCACCAATGGTGGAATACAGCAGGAAACATTATTGTTCAAATATGAATTCATTGACGTTCGCCAAAATAAGATGCGGTCGAAAATATTTTAAGCACTATAAAAGAAGATTTTATTGATCACGTGGTATCTTCATGTTGTTTTCAGTGGATCGAAGATCAACCAAAAGCGCTCTCTAATCTACTTAAAGTTCTAAATCCGAAAACGGGTTCTATTAATTTGATATTTTTTGATAAGACCATTGAAAGTTTAAATTATGCAACTGATGAAATCTTAAATAATAAAGAATTAAACCCGTATTTAAAAAAGTTAAAGGACTTTAACGAACGTTTATTGTTACCCTGGAGGAGAAGTAGGATGATAGAACCCGACCCTATAAACTATTATAAGAGAATCATGATTAAATCGGGTTATAACATAGATAAAATAAAAATAGAACAGTTAGATGAGATTAAATATTCATTTCCTCGGAAGAAGCTACAAATTTTGTCAAGGGATTTTTTCCGGATGTGTTGGCCGAAATTGAAGTTGGATTGAAAGAGTTGTTTTTTAAGCAATTTGTCGAAAATATTTTGGACTATAACGAGAAACATTATGGAGACAAACTTAAGTTCTGTAATCCGTTGATGTTTGTTCAATATAGTTAATGAAGAAAATTAGAGGCCAAATTTAAGAATTTAATACCTTCTTTTATTTTACGATTCTGATATATTTATTGACTCTGTATAATTAAAACTAATAGAGACCTGACCAAAATGGGGTTCCAATTCTAAGTATTTAAAAAAAAATATTCAACTTGAAATATTCTGCAAATATTTTTAAATTATATTTTATTTATATATAATATATATTATTTTGATAAATATATTTTTAATTTAATATTTATAACTTTTTAAATAGTTTAATAAATAAAGATTTAGATAATTTCAAAAAAACATGAAGTATAATTACACCTGTGCCAATTCGGTACACGGTTGAACGCCGATGAAAAAATTTAAAAACCTGGCTAATTGAGACTTCGGCGTGCAGGTCTAAATATAATACATCTATATCTATTTAAAATTTATCCAATAAAAAAGGAAGAAAGAAAACTTGGTTTATAATTAAAATGAAATTGCATTATTTTATTTAGGATTAAAAATTTTGTTTTGCTTAAAAATAAGAAGTTGCCCTTTTATAAAACTGATAACCTGAAATCATAGTTAGCACGAATTGACTAAATATTTTTGTATATTTCACTTCGAATCTGTCTTACTGTGAAGGGCAAGCTGGTATAAACAGGTTCATAAAGGTTTTTATAAATTTTATAACTAATAAATAGTACAATTCAACTAATAACGTTTTATTTATCTTATTGTTATTACATCTTTAGACTATTTCCCTCTAGATGTTATTTTACTAATTGTTTGAGTAATTAATTATAAGTTTATTATATTAATAGTAAATACCAAAATGGTTACTATTTTAATATTATTATCTTTAATTTTCATTTTATAATATATCGAATGAAGAAAATAACAGAAAATCATCTTCGATAAATTTGGCTTGATATCTATTAGAGAAGCCATTATTTTTTTTTATTAGATTTGAATTCAGAATAATTATCACGGTGATGACTTGAGACATTATTATAAATCAAAATATATGAAAAAACAACTATATAATCGGTTATATAAAATATAGCTTTGAACAGATCAATACTTTTATATAATGTGTGTAGATAACGACAATAAACATGTCTGTCCCATTTGCACATGTTTCTATACTTAAATTGCAATTTATAAAACTAACTAAAATAAATCCACTGTAAAAACCCCTTCGAATACTTAATTTACACGGGACAATTTGGGATTCCAATTTTTAAACTCTTTTATTGAAACAATAATATTGCAACAATTACAGAATAAATATCAAAAAATACGATAATTTCATAATAATATTTCTTTTATAAAAAAAACCTTAAATTTTACAATAATTCTTTTATAAAATAAAATTAAAACCCCTTACTTTCCTCCCTGCCAATACTTAATCTGAAATTTATAACAGTAACTGAAACAAATGCACTACAAAAACCCCTTCAAATTCTTTATTAAATAATACCAAAAATTCATAATATAAAAATTCGTAGTCATACAAAATAAATACGCAATAATTATACAAACTACATTGCGGTGATCCACATTATTTCATACTATTCATATTGATCATCATTACGCTTTTGACATCCATCTCTACACCAAGGACACAAAGGAACACCCGTTGTTCTCCTTTTCCTCCCATCCCCAAGGAAAATTCATTATCCTGACAGAAAATGACTGACATTTAGTATATTATATTAAATTTATTTCTTCTTTTTTTCAACGTTACAACACGCCCACCCTTCACAGGCCCAGCGTCCCTCTCTGATGGTATTGTATCGAATAGTCCATTTACATTGCATCAACTTTCGGTACGCCTTGAAAACGTTCAGGGAATTTATCGAATCGTCTCCTTTTATGATGATTTATAGCATAATATCTCCGGTACATTTCAATATATAATTGCTGGAAAACATATTAACAATAATGACATTTACATCGTGGTATCTTTCAAAAACCTCTATATCAAACCATATCCCATAACACAAAACAAACCATAATTTCATAATAATAAGACTCAAATTTATTTATTAAAAACATCAACAACAATCTCTATACATTAACACAAAAAAATATACCAAAATTTAATATAATTATTATCCATTTCTTCATCTCCCAAAGGTTCACAGCTGACATCTTATTCAATATTTTCCCATCTCCCACTAGGGGTTTTTCCTAACAAATGAAATACACCCCGTGATCATCATCTCCTCTTCTTCCCCCAAGGAAAACTTAATTCCCCTGTCAGAAAATAACTGACATTTTATGTATTATATTAAATTTATTTCTTCTTTTTTCAACAATTACAACAGTATCCATATTTATAATCTATGGAATAGTAATATTGACAATGTAATATACAAGCAAAACATAACAATTCATTCGTTTTGATAAATTTGGAAACTATGAGTTATAATATACATTATTCAGGGTCTGATTAATGGGAATTAGGAAATAATGATTTTACATATAATACTTTAATGTGAACCAATGGTTATGTGTGAAATGCAATTTCGACAACATGTAATTTTCCTTCCGTCATGTAAAAAAAACAAAGCTACATTTTTTTTTAAAATATCTATTAAAATAGATAGAAAAATCCATCTTTAGGTATTAAAAATAATGGCGAAAATTTGTCGAACAAAGATTTTAAATAAAATTACAAGGAATATGTATAGACATAAACTTAATATTTTATAAGGAGGAAAAATATATAATATGTAGAAAATACAATATTTTCCATCTAGGAATTACTCAGTATCCTAAGAAAAATATACCATTTCTACCTAACCCTGCCATCACAATTAGCACGGATTCACAGAAATGTAGAATGTAAAGTGACAAAAATTGAGAATATAATGGGCAATATGGTATACATGTAGAGAATTTTTAATATAACATTCAAAATATAAAATAATCTGATTTTTTTAAAAAAAAAAATATTACATGTTCATAATATACATAGTAAAATGTGATGTGCTATAAAATTATTACAAAGAATAAAAACGTGTAATAAACAAAATACACCCACAAAAAAAAATTTAAAAAAAAACTTTCTCTAATATTCAAACTAAACGATATTTCCATCTTAAGGCATACCCATCAACACATGGCTGACCTTATCCATAAAAATATTTATCTTTCACATATAAAAATTAATAAAAATAGTATAATAAATGCACATAAAAAATTTTAAAATTTTATAATTTAAAAAAATATATATATGTATATATTAAATATAAAGATTTCATAATTTTTTAAAAAAAATATTAAGTACCATAATTTTCACCGATATATCATATAAAGCCATGCCAAATTTATATATATATCAAAAATATCAAACTTATACCAATATATCATATAAATCCATACCAAATTTATATATATATATCAAATTCATATTTTACCCATATATCATATAAATCCATGCCAAATTTATATATATTAAAAATATCAGACTTATACCAATATATCATATAAATCCATACCAAATTTATAAAATTACATTCATACATTAAATCTAAAAAAAACAAACCTCATATAACATTATAGATATTATTCTGACTTCATCATAACTCGATTTCTTTAATTTCAATGTATTTCATAATGTTATTACATAACCCTGCAGTCACATTACCTCATATTTTCACCAATGATATCCTTTTAAATCTAAATGTATCCTATATATGTTATCATTAATAATTAAATATATCATATGTGTAATTCACATTACACCTTATTTCATAAAAATGGTTAATTACTTCAAAATAAACAACATTAACACACTCCAATAGATCCCTTAATAATATATCAACCTAATTGAAACTGGATTACATCCAGCCCGCACATGTCCATCTCTTTAAAAACCCAAATGCATAATTATATAACCAATATTTTATTATAAAAATCCACTTCTATGTATATTTTCATAAATCCTCAATTACACAAATTTATATCCACTTACAATCACCAATTGAATATTTTTTAATCCTATATATACATATATATCCCTGCTCATAAAATCCCCAACATTTAAATATTCAGCAATCTTTTCTGTCCTGCATTACGTGAGGTTTGTTTTCCGGATGATGGAAACCTATTCGACATTCAATGAGTCTTAAGGCCTACCAAATAATAAGACAATAACTTATTGTCACATATTGGATGTAAAAATGTAAATTTAGACATATA
Organism: Gordionus sp. m RMFG-2023; assembly: GCF_954871325.1. Classification (NCBI taxonomy): domain Eukaryota; kingdom Metazoa; phylum Nematomorpha; class Gordioida; order Chordodea; family Parachordodidae; genus Gordionus; species Gordionus sp. m RMFG-2023. Next base: position 10,529,469 of record NC_088777.1, read on the forward strand.
ATACCACAAATATTATTGTCTTAAATGAGCCAAAATGAATCAAATATCATTAGCCCTCAACAGTAAGCCCTTTTCAAAGTAATATATAATTATTATACATTATATATAATAAATTCATAATTTTATCTTTATTTTCAGTCCTAATACTCATTACATACTTTCTATCATATTCCTTATTTGCCAAATATTTAAAACAAAATGCTAAAATCCCTTAATCTCTACCCATATCAAAATCTTATTTTTCCCACACTTCTTACTGACACATCGTATAGTAATAATTGCGTTATGTATCTAAAAATAAAAATTCAAAATATATGCAAAATTTTGGTTTTTACCTTTTAATAACGAATAACTCCTGGGTTTCGAATCCTAGGTCACGGTCAAAACACTGTAAAAACCGCTTACTTTCCTTCCTGCCAATACTTAATCTGAAATTTATAACAGTAACTGAAACAAATGCACTAAAAAAACCCTTCCTTTATTAAATAATACCAAAAATTAATAATATAAAAATTCATAGTCATTCAAAATAAATAAACAATAATTATACAAACTACATTGTGGTGATCCACATTATTTCATACTATTCATATTGATCATCATTACACTTCTGACATCCATCTCTCCACACCAAGGACACAAAGGAACCTCTGTTCTTCTCCTTCCACTCCCATCCCCCAGGAAAATTTATCATCATGTCAGAAAATGACTGACATTTAGTATATTATATTAAATTTATTTATTCTTTTTTTCAACGGCTACAACAAAAACCAATATCTTATATAAATTATAAAATAGAAAGAGATATTGAAATAGCTTACTATCAAGGTAAAATTAAAAAAGAAAAAATATTGGCGTACCCTGTTTTTTTTAATAAAAACTGAACCGAAATAATTTATACGAAATACTTCATCACTTTTTAAAAGAAGTTTTTTTTTTTTTGAATTTTTAAAAAGACTTGGTGATTACTTAAAAACTTCTGTTTGGCCGATTTAAAAATCATACTCTAGCATTGATATTTCATAGGGCCTAATCTTTCTACCATCTTTTTCTGATACCTCGAGGCTTATATAATATTAAGATTTAAGCCGCTTTTTAAAAACGGTTTTGTTAATAAAATTGGAGTTATAACCTCAGTTTCAAATGTACTATTGTTAAAATATGTATAAATTTAATAGATAGATGTATAAATAAATATTAAAAATCATTGAGTTTTCATAATAATTTCTAAAAAATAATATAATATATTATATCAATTGCGAAAAATGATATTTTTTTTAAAGTATTTAATTGATTTATAAAAGACTTATTCGTGTTAATAAATTTATAATGTCGTCAACCCTCTTACGATTTAGAATCTTTTTCTTAATCTGTCTTAACATAAGCAAAATTTTTGCTATCTACAACGATTATATTTATTTTTACTCTAAAGGCATTATCTACTTTAACAAATCTGGGATTTCCTTTCATTCTCAATCAAAAAAGAAGATCCCAGGAGAATCTGCCGAGTTGTCCTTTTTTATACTTAGCTGATTCCTTTTTGAAAGAGTACTTTTTATTCGATACAATAAATATTTATTATTTTCTAATTGGAGGAGTTAAAGATCATGTATTTTTTTAAAGTTAATGTAATATAATAATTTCTCACTAAATTAATATTTGTATTAGACCTTTACTATTCAAAAGTTAAACCATTTTATGAAGTCTATGAAACTTTGTTTTACATATGGAATCTATTTTTTAAAAAAAATAAAATAGCGGTATTCCGGAAAAAAAATGGTAGATTTTTAAATAATGAGCGCCATTTGTTACAAATAACAAGTTTAACTATTTTAATTTTTAAAAAAAAATATATATATTTTATAAACTTCTTTCGAAATGACTTATCTCATTAACCTTTTTGAATTTTTCAATAAATACTTTTTACAAGTAAATGAATAATAACACTGGATTTATAATAATCTTGTATCGAAAATATATTGTATAAAAATGCAAATAAATATTTAAAAACATTAATGAATTGATATAATAATTTTAATAAGATGTGTATAATATTCAATTATGTTTGACATAGACAAGCAAGGCCATGGCAATTGGCAATATTTTTGCATTTTTACGGACTAATAAAAATTTTATAGCATTACAAAATTTTATTTATGAACGATAGCGAATATACAACAATGGAATCGGTGCATTATCGAGTACATTGTTAATAAATGGCTTAAAAAACTGATCCTTTAATCCAATTTTCGCTATTTCAGCTAACACATGAAATTCACAAGTGCTGTAAGGGAATGAAACGACTATTTAACCTCATCCAATTTTTCTTTCATTATCCTATATTCACTATACCCCACATCTATCAACATTTTTTTATAAGCATTTATAGGATCGGGCTCTATTATCCATGAGCTCCTCCATGGTAGAAATAAACCTTTATAGAACCCTTTAATTTCTTTAAATGAGGACTAAATTCTTGATCATTTAAAGCTTTTTCGATCGCGTAATTCATACTGTCTACAATCTCAGAGTATAACAATAAATTCTAACTCCAACATTTATAACATTAAAATGATTAGAGAGCGCTTTTGGCTGATTTTAGATCCAATGAAAAGTTCGGGCCATATTTTAATTTTTGCAAAAATACTCACGACAGGCTTATTTTAATTTTCTTAAATACCCGAGCCAGGCCGGGCCTAAAATTTTTGGAAATAAAATCCGGGCCGGGCCCTCTAAATGGTATCTCTACAGGTCTCTGTTAAAAATATTAACAATATTAATGGCAATTTTAAATTAAATTTAATTAAATGTGAAGATCTGGGGCAGGTTTAGCAGGGGATTATATTGAATAAAAAATTCCCGAAATTTATAAAAATATTAGATCCACTGATTTTTTTGTATATTATATATGACAAGTTTCTGACAATTCTTCCTGATGATAAATATAATATAGATAACCTCATGAATTTAACATTAGAATTTACATTTTATATATAAAAAAACTTAAAAAAATTTAAAAATATAAAGAAGCGCTATTATTCGCAACGCGAAAGAATAATAGGTACCCCGGGTGTTCTTCATGTATATATTTATTCGCATAAAAGGTTTTCGTATATATATTTGTATTTAATTGCTTTTTTTAAAAAAATTTGTGGGTATTTAGTATTTATATTTAAAATCCTTTTTTTTAAAAAAACGTATTTGTATTTATATTCAAATACTTTTTTCGAAATATCAACCATTTTTAACATTCAATTGTTTTTGACCGTTGAAATCTTTTATGTGTTCTAATGACGTTCCATTTTTATAAATGAAATTGACGAGTAAATAATTAATAATCAAAGGAATTTGGAAAAAATGGGCAGATTTTAATGGAACGAGTAACACCAGAATAAAGCTATCGGTTAAAATTTTTTTTTAAATATATGCATTAGAGATCTAAAAAAGTAGGCCCCGCTCAAACCCAGCCCGGCACAAAAGGACTTCAGGCCGGGCCTTTTTTTCAAAAAAAAATTGGGTTAGGGCTGAATAGGGCTTAATATTTTTTAAGAAAATTCGGGCCCGATCAGGTCGAGTCTTAGATATTTTTTTTTAATATATCCTATCAATTTTATGTTGAATTTTTATGTAAAATAATAATATTTTATTTTATTTATCTAGACGCCATATAACATATATCGTTTATTTTTGAGTAATACAAATTCAGGCTGGGCCAGGCCGGTAAATTTTTTCAAAAAAAATTTCGAATTCAGGCCGGGCCATCAAAACTTTTAAAAAATATCAGGTTCTGGCCTGAAAATTATGCCCGATGCATATCACTAATATGCATTTTAAAATAAAAATGTCATTTTCTTAAGATGTCATATTGCATTATTTTTTTTGATAATACATTATTATTTATATACTATCTCTTAAATAGAAATAGTTTTGTAAATTTTCTACTTCTTAGTTCTTACATTGGTAACAATAACAATGAAAATGTATTATATAAGATATGCATAAATCAAAAAATATTAAAAAAATAATTGAATTGACATATACGTGTACAATATTTAATTATGTTTCCACATGACAAGAGCAATCATAAATATATTCTTAAAGCCAATTTACTGACAAAAATTTCTTAGCATTACAAAATTTATATCTAATCTTATTCATGAACAATAACGAACATACATCATTGAAATTGGCATCATCAGTTTGTCACCTTGATGTCTTGCGTTATATTCGAGTATATCATCGATAAATTGCTTAAAAAACTGATCCTTCAATCCCATTTTTTCTATTTCAGCTAAAACATCTGGAAAACTAGCTTGGATAGCTATTATAGAGGAATGATTAAACGTGTATTTAAACTCATCCAATTTTTCTATCGTTATCCCATCTTCTTTATACCCCACTTCAATCATCATTTTTTTGTAAGCCTTTATAGGGTCGGGCTCTATCATCCAGGCGCGTCTCCAAGGTAATAATAAAAGTTCATGGAACTCTTTTAATTTCTTTAAATATGGACTCAATTCTTGATTATTTAAAGCTTTTTCGGTGGCATAATTCATATAATCTACAGTCCCATAGCATAATATCAAATTAATAGAACTATCTCGAGGATTTATAACCTTAAGTAGATTAGCGAGCGCTTTTGGCTGATCTTCGATCCAATGGAAACAAGACGAGGATACCACATGATGAATGTGACCTTCTTTAATTGCACTCAAAATATCTTTGGATGCGCTTTCGCTAGCTATATCTATTCTGGCAAATATGCAGTGATTTTTGTCTAGAACAATAATGTTCCCTGGAATAATCAATCATTGTTGATAGTATGTCTATTCCTAATACACTTCCCTTGTATACTTTGTCATGATTTATTAATATAGTTTGGTAAAGTAAATCGGTGCATTTACCATCTCCGCAACCAACGTCTAATACATTGTCGCATTCTTTAATGCTTGGGATTATACGTGAGAGGAGATAAGTGTAAATATGGAATTGATATGAGTTATGTTTAGCATAAGCCTCACAGTCCGAATTCATAAACATATTTTAAAAATTATTTATTTTAAAAAAAAAGTATCAAAAATGTTAAAATTAGCATCTTTTTAAATATCAAACTCCTGTTGTTTTTATAAATATGTAGATAATTTTGCGAGAATCTTTATTTAAATTACTTTTTTTTTTAAATTTTAAAAAAAAATTATTGTAAAAAAATCTTAATTAATTTTTTTTTAAACAATGGCAGCCTATTTTATAATTAAAAATAAGTAATTATTTGTAAATGTAACCAATTATTTGCGATTATATATTAAGATCAAAAGTCAATCCGTCCCTTCAAAGAAATAGCATGCAAATGGCGGATTTGCTATTTAGAAAAAGACGAATCTAATCCTTTAAATTTGCTAGAAAGTTTGATTATAAAACAAATTTCAAATTTTTTAAAAATTAAAAAAAAAATGGATTGATTCGAGGTCGATTTTGATACCCAAAGCCGCGGTCAGTTCCAATGTATTAAAGTTGATCGCAGTTAAAAAATACTTGTAGTTATATCTGGACCCGTTTCACCGGAATCGTTTCCTTAAGATGAATCACACAAATAAAAGCTATCTTTATTAGCTTGAGTTTTGCAATTTTTATTTTAATTCTTTTTAGATGCGATTAATAAATGGTTTTATTTTAAATATAAATTTAAAAATAAGATAAGATTTCGATTCTTAATAAAGAAATCAGTTAAATAATTTTTGAATGTTTAAAAATTTATCGTAAACAAATTTCTTTTTTTTTGTCAAGAGTTTTAATTAGAGTATTATTGCCGCAAATAGAATAATGAAGACAGGATAAACAGGTTTATTAATATAATTTAGAATTTCAGGAAAATTTTTAAATTTTTTTTAAAAATATCTGGCCAGAACAGATCTTCGATTTATTTCCGATCAACTGTGAACGGGATTCGTAAATCATATGAGCCAATTTTAAGATATATGATTTTTAAAATACAATTAAAGTGTGTGGAATTTATCTTGGTAAGATTTAATTTAACTATTTACTGCTCCTTAGACTAGTCTAAACAGCTTTACTAGGATACCCTATTTTTGGTTTATTTAAGTATTTGGTAGCATTTTATTTTCCTCATTTTTTGTTTTCTTTTTAGATTGTTTAGTCTAAGCTAAATGGCGGGCTAGTAAATAATAAATCGAATAAGGACACTATATTTTATAGGGTACAAAAAAAATATCTGCAGATTCATATATATATATATGCTAAATCATTTTAAATAATTTTATTACACAATAATTTATTATCCAATGTAAGTTATCTAATTTGAACAATTAGCTAGATTATCCCTGCTTACGGAAAAGTAATTTAAAGTTTTGATTCCCTTCGACCTCAACAAAGACAAAATAAAATAATTTAAATATTTTCTTTTACCCTGCGGCTAAGAGTATTTTTTTTCATAAGTTACAAATAATTCAAGGAGGACATTTAAAATTTTTTTTTGACACGGTCATTAATTATTCAATAATAAAATAATTTAAAAAAATGTTTATGAATTCGATGCGAGGTCTATGCTAAACATAATTCACATCAATCTTCTATCTATGCACATCTACTTTCTCGCATAATTCCACACATCAAAGAACACGGCAAGATATTAGACGTTGGTTGTGGAGATGGTAAATCAACCAATTTACTTTATAAAACTTTATTAACGACTAATAATGATGGATTTAAAGGCAGCGTTTTAGGAGTAGACATACTCTCACCAATGGTGGAATACGGCAGGAAACATTATTGTTCAAGTAAGAATTCATTGGTGTTCGCCAAAATAGATGTAGCTAGTGAAGACGCGGTCGAAAATATTTTAAGCACCATAAAAGAAGGTCTTATTGATCACGTGGTATCTTCATTTTGTTTTCAGAGGATCGAAGATCAACCAAAAGCGCTCTCAAATCTACTTAAAGTTCTAAATCCAAAAACGGGTTCTATTAATTTGATATTTTTTTATAGGACCATAGAAAGTGTAAATTATGCAACTGATGTAATCTTAACTAATAAAGAATTGAGCCCGTATTTAAAAAAGCTAAAGGACTTTAACGAACGTTTATTGTTACCCTGGAGGAGACGTTGGATGATAGAACCCGACCCTATAAACTATTATAAGAGAATCATGATTAAATAGGGTTATAACGTAGATAAAATAAAAATAGAACAGTTAGATGAGATTAAATATTCATTTCAGCCTTCCTCGGAAGAAGCTGTAAATTATGTCAAGGGATTTTTTCCGGATGTGTTGGCCGAAATTGACAAAGTTGGATTGAAAGAGTTGTTTTTTAAGCAATTTGTCGAAAATATTTTGGACTATAACGAGAAACATTATGGAGACAAACTTAAATTCTGTATTCCGTTGATGTTTGTTCAATATAGTTTATGAAGAAAATTAGAGGCTAAATTTATCAATTTAATGAAAAACTAGACCTTCATTTGTAAAAAAATTTAAGATATAAATATAATATATAATTTTATTGCAGTCATAATCAGAACGTAAATAAACGATTTATAGCTTAAGATACTACGACTTTTTAAATTTTAATTATTATCTTTTAACAAAAATCAACTTGAGCATATAATTTAATTATGGTTAAAATCAGAAAGTAAATGAATGATTAAAACCAAATAAAATAAAGGGTACAAGATGTTGAAACGCTGAGGAAAAAAAATTCAAATAAAATAATTTCGAAAAAACCGGATATTTTAAAATATATTTAGGATTTTAAAATATTTTATAAGCTGGTTAAGTTGATATTAATTAAATTAAATTCATTTTTTTGATCAAATTAAAATATTTTTAATATAAGTTGTATAAATTTATAAGTATTTTTATCTTTAGAGATTTTTAAATTTTTTGTCATTTCCATTTTTAATAGTATAGGCCGGCCCTCTTATGATAAGGATTGAATAGATATATGCTATGTATTTCTCAATTCCATAAAATCCTACTTCTAAGCACAATAGTAAGAAGACTATTATTTTTTGAACTGATTAAAAGGGATTGAGTCAGGACCACAACCCATACCCATGAATTGTACATGTATTAATTAATTTATGATGCAGGTGAAGGGCTGATTTTATCTTTATTAATATATATCTAGGCTAAATAAGTAGCTGTTAGTTGGCAATACTGAACAAATAACCATTCACCAATGTAGTTAGTAGTTTGATTAAATTAAAAGTCTTACAAAAAATATAAATAATTAATAACTTTTTGCCCGTTTCAACTTCTAAACGTTACTACAAAAAAGAAACGCGTTACCGTTACTCGTTACCTTTTCAAAAAAGGAACCCGCGTTATCTACTTTTCAAAAAAGTAACTGGCTACTCGTTACTTAAAAAAATTAAATATATACAAAAATAATATTTATTTTTTTTCCGATAATATATAATAAAATATTATAGTATTATTTAAATATGCAAAAAGAATATATAAGATCGTTTTAAAAAAAAATAAACTCAGATGATTCCGCAGAAAACGCATTTTGCAAAATTATCTTTGTCTTTTGTAAAATATTTCCATAATCTAGATACCATATTTAAAAAAATTTTTTTATTTAAAGTATAAATAATAAAATTGGCGTTATTATTTAAAAAGATTTAAAATAATAAAAAATTTGGGTGTTCCTTTCTATTTTTATAAAAAAAAACTTTTAAAATACTATAAATCTATTTTAAAATAGAAAAAGAAAAATTAGAAGGTGTTGTGCATTATACGGTTAATGATGCTTACCACCTTAAGGTACTATCTCTCAAATTTGAATTTTGTTTTTATTCATTTTTCATTTGGATAGGCACTACCAAATATATTTATAATATATATTTGAAAAATCGTGATTTTTGGAAAGCCTCTATGGCCCTAGTAGGCAAAAGCACTGATCTCATGGTCTCGGGTTCAAATCCCGGAAATGGTCATGTTTTTTTTCTTAATCTAACTTGGTGGTTCCATCCTTGGGGGGATAATATATAGGAGGCCGGACTCGACCACGTGATTCCGTATTAATATATTAAATAAAAAGGGTCTTACTACATTTTAATAAATTTTGGTCGGTATTTAGCAAATTAGGTTGGTATTTAGAATATTTCCATACATTCACTTGGTAGTAAGCATCATTAACCTGCATTTGCATTGTTTAAAAAAAAATTATTTAGAAAATATTATAATGTAAAATAAATATACATAACATAAAATAAAATAACAAAAAAAAAGAAAAGTAAAAAGATCGGGTCGATTTTTTACAAATATCGGTCCGATCCGATATTTTTGGAAAATGCTAAATATTGGTGCCGATTCGATCTGATATTTAAAATCGGCACAGCCTTACTTATATTTTAATTCCATGATTGCGCTTTACAAAATATTATGAAAGAATATTATTCTAAAATTCATCTTTTCACCTTCAAATGCTTTTTTAAGTTTGAACTGCTGGACATTGAGGTTGAAATATTTATGTTTGGATATAATTTACATTTACAAAGTTTAGACTTGGTACCATTAATTTTCTTTATTGGTTTAAAATATATTTCAAATTGGGGCCAGAGAAGGGTCAAATCATCTTCATCTGAAGAAATATGTACTATGGACATAATATTCTTAAAATAAATTATAAGAATAATAATATCATTAGTAACATTTACTTAGAATTTTGATTGAATATTAATTTCGACAGAAAATTCAACGAGAATTTAAAATAAAAATGAAGGAAGTGGTTGATGTGAATTAAAACTCGGCTTAAATTATTTATATTAAGAATTAAAAAATAAATAAAAGTAATTTAATAATACAATAAAATAGGTTTTTGATATTTTTTAAGAAAAAATATAAAACGAGTAACGTTTTGCGTTACCGTTACTCAAAAAAATGAAACGCGTTACCGTTACTCGTTACCTCTAGAAGAAGGAAACGAATGACTTTCCTTTTCTTCAAAAAATGTAGCACTAAGTTTTTTACATAATGTTTAATTTATTTTCCTTATAGTATTTCCAATTTGCAATTATTTCACTCCAAAGCCCGAATCCAAGATGAGAAAATATAATTTAGTATTCATAATTAAAATTGTTTAAAGAAACATATTTGATAAAATTACATTTTTAAAAAAATTTATTATTTTTTAAAACTTGTATATTTTATATATATCTTGACCTATCAACAGAATCGATATAAATAAGAGACCCCTAAGGAATTAAAAATTTTAACCCGGAGCCCCGCCTTTAAGCTATGTTTAGTGTCTCTTCCATTTTTAGGTCTGTTTCGGATTATTTTTAAATTGATTAGTTTACTGCTTACCATTTTTTTTAAAATTTTTTTATTTTAAAATAATTTTAGATGTATTTTGTAAATTCTTTCGAAGTGAAATTGCAAATTTGAGCAGTAAATGAATGTTAAACTATCCTAGGTTCTGAGCTGATTACATTGTTATGGTCTCATTTTAAATTTTTTTAAACCATTTTTTTTATGAGTTTTTGAAAAAAAATTTCTAAATAATTTTGAGCAAATAGCTTTATTTTGTTTGAATAATTTTGATCAAATTTTACGAAAAATGCCGAAATATTTTTTTAAAGAATTAAACCTTTTGTAATTTTCATGCATAAAAAATCTTTTAAGATGAAATCAAAAATTTTTTAAAAAAAATTAGTAATTTTTGCTCAAATATTTTTGAATATTTTTTTTTGAAACTCTGAAAAACCATTTACCTTTACCCACTTTTTGGTTTCCTACCTTAAACCGAATTCAAACTGATCTAAAATTTTAACGGGTACATAATTCTGTCTATAATTTTAGGGGGGCGTGAGTTCATAAATTAATTTATAGGCGTTTGTATTTCGTGAGGGTTAAACTCGATTGATAAATTAATAAAAACTAAGCAGGTCATAAGTAGGTGCACAGTCAAAAGGAAGATCCCAGGACCATGCATTTACAGTTGACACGAATCGCGGGAAAGTATATAAAATATGATATAAACATATTTTATATTCATTTTTGTACACGAATTCGCGATAACTGTAAATGTAGAGTAAGGCAAAGGGTAATTATACAAATTCACAAATGTAATTTTGGCACATTGCTGATTTCTTGTTTAAGAGTTGGGTCAATTAATATGTAACCACTTTTTTATTCGATACAATATGTACTATAGTTACTAGTTTCTTATGAGCGGAATTAAATATTATCTATTTTTAAGTTAATATAACATAAAATAATTTTTAGTTACTATTTAAAGGTAAAAAAAAACATTTTTAAAAATTAAATTATATTTAAACATGCAAATTTTTTATGAGTTATGATGAGGCTTTATTTAGATATTCACTGCTCCTTAGACTAGGTTAAACAACTTTTGAACTAGGATACTCAAATTAGGTTTGTTATAAGTATTAGGTGGGATTTTATTTTCCGCATTTTTTGTCTACTTTTTATAGTGATTAGTCTAAGCTAAACAGCCGACTAGTAAATAATATATAGAATAAGGATACTGCCTTTAAGGCTCCGATCTTTAAAAAAGGTTCATAGTGGGTTTGGCAAAATTTATTATTTTTTTGAAAGAAAATATTATATTTTAATTAGAGAAGTAACAGATTTAGATTGAAAAACATAATTATTTTTTTTACCTTAGTATAATATTTCTGCAAGTAAAAAGTTAATGATTCAGAAGATCCGGTTAGGAAATTATTGAAAAAATATACAAGTCATGGGATAATTTTATATTTTGTCAAATGTAAATCCGACTATCAATCATAAATTCAAATATGTGCTTTAAAAAAATTTCAACTAGTCGATATCAATAAAATTCGGAAATAATTAAAAAAATATATAAATCAACAGCTTCAGATAATTTTTATTGAATGTATTCCAAACTTAGAAATCATTTAGGAAAACTAGTTTTATTTAAAACAATTTAATTCAAATACCAAAGTCGTGTACATGAAAAGTTGCAATGCACTGTCAAAGTTAGGCATAAACTTTTAATTTTAATAACTAGATTTTGTTAAAAACAAATAGAACTATTTTTTAAAATTGTATTGTATTATTCTAATATTTCACTGAACGAGACTCCTTTTTATAGAAGGAGGATTCAACAGCAATGAATTTAACAAACTAATTATATTTTTTTAGAATATTAAATAATTTCCCACTATACACTTAGCTTCAAATTATACAATATATTAAGTCAAAATTTGAAACAATGAAATACAAAAGAATTTTTCATATCTAATTAGATTGATACAATTTAGTATTTTTAATTTTTCAAATTGCGGGAGAAATTTGGTATTTTGCGGGTAAAATATGAGAATTGTAATAGAAATGTAAAAATTGCTAAAAAAAATGTTTTGCGTGTCACCGGGATTGTGAATTGTCTTAGTTATCCCACTGTTAATTCTTATAATTCTCTATATGAATATTAAAAAAGTCGGTAACGTTTTATAATTTCAAAAAGTTAATATTTTATACTTAGTTTTAATTTTCACTTCTTTGCCTTGGAGTTACTTTATTTATAATTATATTTTATATAATAATTTAAACGTTATTCGTGATAATTAAGCTCCTAACACCATAATGTTATACAAAAACACACATGAAAATGATAAAACATGAATGATGTTGATTTAGTATTGGATAAAAATTGTGCTGCCTGCAATAAGCAAGTTGATCCATTTTCTAATCATTGTTTCTCTTGCCTCAAAGTCAGTTGCCGTTTTTTATCTTTGATTTCGGCCGGTTTACCTAATATTTTGGAGCCGTTAGGCCTCCTAAACGAGGAAGGCAAGCGTCCCGATGGCATGTCTTTAACTTCTTGGCTCGGTGGCAAAAGACTTGACTGTGTCTGGGATGTCTCATGTGTCACCTCGTTTCCGGCTAATAGAAACCATGACCTCTTAGAACTCCAAGAAGTCAAAAAATACAACAACTATAGGTACTTCTAAATTCTTTTATTTTTATTCCCCTTATTTTTAGTGTTTTGGAAAACCCCGGTTCCCAATCCCTAAAATTTTTAAATCATTTGGGTAGATAATTTCATAAGGACGGGGGTTAAAAACGAGTCCTTATCTCTCAAACAAAAAATCCAATTTGAAATCCTAAAAGGGAACAACTGTTTCTTTGAAACATTACCTCTTACCTCCTAGTTCAATACACATGGCATTCTTCCTTTTTTTCTTCTTCTTTATATATAGATGTTAAATTTATAAATATTTATATTAAATACTAAATATTATATGTATATTAATATTTTACATTTTTTTTATAATTATATAATACATGATTATTATTACTAATAAAATAAAATTTGAAGGTATAAAAACGTTAGTGCGTGAGAAATTAGATTTCATGTCTGCGTGTAAATAAAAATTGCGGGAGTCTTCCGCTGATGGGAGGAGACCTGGCAACCTTGATCTTTTCTGCCATAAAAAAATCAATTATTTTTTACACTTTATTTACAATCAATAATACAATTATCATTCATCAATAAATTATTTTAAAATGGTACAATATTTTTTCCATAAAGTAAATCTCGAGTATTTAACAATTTTTTTTTACAAATATATTTAAATATTAATAAATTATGATGAATTTTTTATGCAATGTTTACAATAATTTGCTATAAAAGTCGGGTTGTATTTTGTTATAAAAGCGAATAATTTTGTACGTTCATTATAAATTATTAATACTTCATAAGAGGAAATTTTATTTAAAATTAATGACACTTTTGGTAAAACGAGAAAATCTTCCCTAAATCTATCATTGCATACGAACTTTGTTTTAAGTATCTCATGACAACATCTTTCATTTTTTTGTAATAAGGAATGAATGGTTGCAGGACTCTTCTCATCTTGACTGAAAATATTATGAAATGGTTAACTTGTTAAATATATTAAAAGATAATTTAAAATTTGATATAAATCAGAGACGCGTCGACAAAGGCCCTTTAATTTTTATCAACGAGAATAGAGGAGAATCGGGGCAAAAAGGTCAGTATTCTGCATTTTTTATCATAAAAATTCAAAATAAAAAGTATGACAAATTATAGCGCCATATAAAGCCCAATCCCGCATCTAAAGAATAAAAGTTTAACTCCTTACCTATAATATTTTAGGAGCTCTAATTAATTAGTGTGGGTGACATTTTCGATGGCTAAGCAAGAGGGTAAAGTGGATAAAATAAAATTGAACATAATTTTATTGTTTTAAACAAAATATTAAAAATTTTACACTTCCAATAACAATTGTTTATTATATAACCAAGGCTTAAAGAAACACGGTACAAAATATTAAATCATTAAGATAAATAGATGATGATAATACAAAAAAATACTAAGTCATTATTATAATTTTAAAAAATATTTTAGCCAGCATCTAAATTTTTTTGCTTAGGAGGGATATGTACCCTCTGCTTTCCCCGCTGTGTAAGCGCCTGAGTAGAGGGAGATCCAATATATTTAGAATAAAAACTATCAAATGGCAACACATTACTTCGATATCAATATCGCTAAAGCATATAAAAAATTTTTAAAATAAATGTGTTATCTTTAAGCATTAAGTAGTGTCTGTGGTATTATTAAGTCTAAATAGCGAATTCTTAAAACCGTTATTTTACTACTCAATCATATTTTCTTCTAATAAATAACGATAACTAAAATGACAAATAAAAGTTTATACTAACCATAAGAAAAATATTTGGTCAAAATTATATATAAGTAACTGAAACTATACTTTGTTACTTTTATGACGATACCATAAATAATATTAAATTTTTTTGATGTAAAAAAAACCTTGTTCAAAAGGTGTATATTGTCGGAAAGCACTCTCCAGGTCTAATACGTTCTCGTAATAACACAATTGATCGTATAATCGAGCTTCATCATACTTTTAAGAATTTTGGGTAAAAAATTTTTTTTATTAATATTATTCTTAATTAAGAGATTTTTATTCAGGGTGAATTTATCTATTAACACTTCTTGCATGCCTAATTGTATATGAGTGTTCCAAAAATAACTCTTAAGATCTATTTCCATTAAAGAAGGAAAAAGGGAGAAAATACATAACAACCTTAAATTATTTTGGATTTCTTAATGATAAGCCCTAATATTCGTAATTATCAATTTAATTTATAGATCGAAAATTAACATCATACTTTGGATCTGATTTATTTTTTTAAAAAAACTTTAAATTATATGTACTTCTTGAACAAGCACAGCTTGATTACATTTTGGGCATTGCAATTCATTGCAGTCAGATGTATGAGGGTTGATTTTCAAAGGCATGATTCGGGTTAGATGTGAGCAAGTAATGTCCTCACATCGCAAATAATTCTTTATTTTGGGAAAATTTATAAGAGAATTTATATATAAAGAATAGAAGGCTCAAATTATATGCTTAAAAATTTATGGCATCCCATTCAAGGTGTAACACATTTTGGGATACTTTTCAACCTAATTATATAAGTATGTTAAAATGAATTCGGGAGTATACTTGACATGGTTTTCAAAATAAAAAAATCTTAAACTTTTTTGGTAATCATATGGGGAGGGGCGGTCAATTTAAAAAAAGGCGTAATGCTTTCTTAATCATTATCATTCTTTCGGATCTATGTTTTGCAAAGGGAAAGGTGCTCATTTTTTCTATTTGTGAAACCATATACGAGTCATGGCTAAGTCATCTTTGGTTGTATAATTTAACAAAATCAATATCCATTTTGAAAATAAAAGTGGATATTGACTAAGTTTCTTTAAAATATAGGCCAATATTTGATAAATTTTTCTTCTCTAAAATCACAAAGACAAATAAAATAAAAAATACTTTATAATATCTGTCAATATGCTTCCTAATTTTGAGAGTGAATTGGTTAATCAAATAAGGTAAAAATTCGGTTAGTTCTTCTTTACAAACATCGCATTTCGAGAAACTACAAGTATATTGAGAACTATTAGAACTTGAACTACATGAAGGGCTATCCTTTGTTTTTTTACAAAATATTATAAAAAAAATTTATTACAAACTTATCAAAATTATTTTAAATGCAATTCCTTTACATTTAAAAAAAAAGGCTTCATTTTCAGCATATATCAAATATATTGATTATATATTATTTTTCAAATATAAATTTGGTTAAGGCTGTGTCCTAAATATCAATTAATTAAATAAATTTTGAGAAAATAAATTAACATAAGCTATTTTTAATGTAAAAATAAAAACAAAACAAAACAAATTATTAGGGCATTTTTTTTATTAAGAAATGGGTAGTAAAATTTTTTTTAAAAACTTTTCCGTCAAGCATTATGATCGTATGAAAGTTTATGGTATGCTTTTGAATTTTTGGATCGACTTGACATAGTTTGTAATGACCGGGACAAATGAATTCCAATTTTTCGATATTCAGCATTCTTTCATTGGGATCGTTATTGCGATTATAAAAATTTTCTAGACCAAATATCAGAGAAGCCTTTTAGTTTTTTTTAAAACCATTATTATTAAAGATAAGAAATATTTAAATATAAATTTAATAAAATAGTCTAAATTAATAGGATATACCTGATCTTTGGCTCGATTATCATAGGTAGAACTTGGATCGGTGCTCCCCTTATTATTCGAATTATGTGAAGAACCTTTATGAGCAACTCCCAAGCATTCTTCAATAATGTAGGTGTTCGTTCCTTCTATAAATTCGCAGATCCTACCTATAACGGGCAAAATTTGTTGGCTCAAATAGTATGCTTTATCTATGGCCAGATCAGATTTGGGGTCTTCTTCTTCGCTTTTGGGCATCATTTCAATCTGCTTCATAGCATAATTGATCTCTAAATCTGAAAAATCTTTCCCGTCTTCATTGGTCACAGTACCAAAATCATATTCTTTGTGTAATGTCTCTTTTTGGTATTCAATATCGGATTCTAACTGTGGCTCGATTTTCATTCCCTTCTCTTGGATATTTGAAGTGGCTGCAACGATTTCGTTTTCAAGTTTTGGTTCATCTTTTAAAGAATCGTGGTTTATTAATTCCGGAGGGCGACAAGGCGAATGTTCAACATCTACTCCGTTTTCTGGATTATTCATAGTGGCTATAGGAACCGATTGGTTTTCGACTTTTAGCTGATTTTCCTGCGAATAATGTTTGATGATTTCTGACGATTGTCCAATATCTATCCCGTTTTCTTGAATATTCAAAGTGGTTACATGACCATCTTGGGTTTTCAGTTTTATTTCATTTTTCAGAGAATTATGTTTGATCAATTCTGAAGGGTGATAAGCCCTTTGAGTTGCTGACATAGAATTATGTTTGAAATTTTTTGAAGATTTTTCCTTTTTTATAATATTTTTTTTTTAAAACATAAATATTTGCTATTAAAAAAGATAATATTTTAGAGAGAATTTCATTGATAGAGATTTATGGAAAATCTAAGATTAAGAACCCTTCATATAAAACCTTAAATAATACGATTATTGGCTAGAATTCTTTTTTAAAATATATTAAAATGACCGAGGATATTCCAATGAGGTACTTATCGAAGGAAGTGGAAAAAATCATTATAAACAAAGTGTCAATCAATTATTAAATATTTATAATTAGTTGATTTTTTGTATTTTAAAACACAAGAAAGTTTTTATCATTTTTTTAAATATAAAATGTATTTTATCATGAAAAAGAAGAAACTATTTGTAATACGAAAAATACCTGTAAATGAATATTATTAAAGGTTTTTCTTGAATTAGAATTGAATAAAAGATTTTATGATTGGTTATTTGTATTTATTTAAATTATTCCTATAAATTATTCAAAATAAATGGGAGTTTCTTTTAAATCAATATTAATTAAAAGTAAATTATTTTTACCAAAATATGTTACGATTGACTATTATTATTCAATTATTCTAAATAAAATGAGAGTTTCTTCTAAATTCCTATAAATTATCGTTCTTTTAAAGTAATCTCTACCCGAAATCTTTTCCCTCCACTTTTCATAGAAACAGGAACTTTTAAAATAGGAGAGAAGAATGAATGTACACAAAATTTAAAAGGAAAAATAGTTTTTTTAAAAAAAATTATTAAAACGATTATGAAGAAAAAAATATTAATTTTAATCATAATCATTTAACTAAGCAAATGACATATCCAACTGTGTCACCCTGCTTGAATCTTTTATTGCTTCCGCATTTCCGGTTCAATCTAAGGGCTACTTGTACGTGAGGTAGGCTTTTGGCGTCAGGATAATCTTCGGGATTCTTGTTTAGTTGCTTATGGTTATTTTTTAAAGTAAATTTTTAATTAACGGGATTAATGTAAGGTAGTTCATGACTCATATTTAGTTTTACTATCACACAATAAATAATGACATCTTAAGGCTGGGTTCATAGTGAGATCCGATCCTACATAATTTAACAGCTGATCCATTTTAAAAATCTTATAGTGAGATCAATTATTCTTAACCAATAATTGGTAGAATTTTATCCATGGAATAGAATTAAAAATAAAAATAATCAAGAAAAATTGATCTCATAAATAGATTTTGTATAAATCGACAGCTGTTAAATCGCATGGATTCATAAAAAAATATATCTTAAATCTTAAAATGAAGGTGAAAAAAGAGATAAAAAATAAACTTTGTAAATGACGTAATCGTGAAGTGGAACTTTATCGGATTCGATATCTTTGGATAGATCCATGAGATAGGTGTGAATAGAGTCTATTATCTCTTCCCTTTGTTTGTCAGACAATATTTGATCCAAAACGTAACTGATCAATATAAAAGAAGAAAGTATCGATTTTTTTTAAAAAAAAGATTAATCAAGTCCCCTGCGAAAATATGAGGTTTCACTATGGATAATTAAATTTTTAAGTAATCAAGAGATTTAAAATTAAAAAAAATTAGACAGTCAAAATATTTTTGCATCGTAATCATAGTTTAGGTCCTGAAACAAGGAAATGTACCAAATCTAAAAACCGGAAATGAGCTAAATCTAAAAACCGGAACTTACTTCTTCTTAAAATTTAAAAGATCCGATCCTTTTTAAAAAATTTTAGGAATTAGAGTCACTAAGTAAAAATAAAAATATTATACAGAAAAGCTATTTACTCTTTATTTCCATCATTCCAAACACTCTAACTTAAAATGAAATATAAAGGAGGTTTCATAAATAAGATTAGATGCTATTTCTACCTAGGTGGTTGTTATCACTTTATGATTAATAATAATTGGCATAAGTAATACTATTTATAATAACCTTCCAGCTTTCTTAGCCAAAAAGCTCCAATCGCGCCTAACTATATCCAACCCTTTTACCTCTTTCTCGTATAAATATAAACTTTTGGCGGAATTCTCGGCATCTAAAGAAGCAGGAATTTTCGGAATCAGGGATAAATTTTTAAGCTTCAGGGCCGCGTATTTCTTTTTCTTGATGAGCAAGAGGCACTTAAAAACGCCATCTATGTCCAATTCTAGGTATTTGTAAAGTTTGTTGATCTCGGTTTTTATCTTGAATAATTCATTATATTTTTTTTTAAAAAAATGTATCATGTGATCCAGGAAGTGATAATAAATTCCTCCGAAAGATTTTAACGAAGCTCGGAACAAGGATTATAAACGGTTCAAGTTCAGATTATGAATATTTTTAAAAATGTAATTTAAATTCCTTCCAGGTACTGACTCCAAACTAGGTTGGCTTGATTAAATCAAATAGATAATTGATTTAAATAGTAAAAATTGATTTGATTTAATTTAAATTTTCGTTTTGGCCATTTTAATAATTATTTGTCTTTTGTGTTCAACAAAGACATATTATAACATTATTTTACTATATTTTGTTTACAAGTTAAAATTAATTCTAAATTTTATTATTATAAATGATTTCATTACTATAAATGATTTTATATGTTACGTTAATTCTGCTTAATACTTTTTCTTGGCATAATAAACTCCTATAAAAATTATAAAAAAATGTCTATAAGCCCTGTTTAATAAATATCTATTCTAATTTTTGTTGTTGATATTATTATTAAATATAATTTATGTAAAAAATATTAATTTAATCTAAATAATCTCGAATTTGTTAACATTAAAATTAAATTATAAACTGAGTCAGAATTATATTAAATTATACTATTATCCTAAGTAAATAAACATTAAATATCATACTGATAACATTGTGATTTAAAAAAAATCATTTTTTAGTCAATAATATTGCTAATATAATGGTCTTGCATGTCGATTTAATAATCTTGTTTTAAGAGTTATTATATTTCAATGTATTTTTTGTAATTTATATTTATTAATTATAAAATTGGATTTAAATATAAAAAAATGGCGATATAAATCAGTTATTATTAAAAAAATCATCATTTTTGCCAAATGTTCATTAGCAATAAAAATTAAACACTAGATAAAACCTTTAAAATGAATACATCGGATTGTATAATAAATAAAAATTATTTGCATTTTTGCCATATTCCCATTTCTTAAAAATGGGGTTTTGAAGTTTGGTTCTTAGAGTTGTCACCATTCTGGGATAATGGTTGGGACCGGATTTTAGGTTTAAAAAACTAAGAATATCGCAATGAAGATAAAGATATATATACATAAATTATACTTTGCCACCAAGCTTCATAACCCTGGGAAGGTTAGAATCGTCTGACCCATCCAAAAAGGTATTTATCATCACACTATCCGTATCCCCGTATATTACGTCTATTTTATAACTGAAATTTGTAGATGACTTAGAGGAAGATTTCTCGTTGCCTTTAGCAGAGGAATAAATTTCTAAATCGCTTTGGGCGAAAGTCAGGGAATTACAAATGGTTCTAGTTTTTCCCAAAATTTCTCTACCTTTCCTGGTTATGAAGGCCGCCAGATGTTTAGCATAAAATCTAGATTTTTGGAAACCCAAGCAACCATAAATACTATTAGCGGTCAGTTTTAAAGCCTTTTGTCGAATATCGTACTGTCTTAATTGCAAGGCTCTTCGTATGGATTTGGCTGGCTGATAAATTATATTTATTTTTTTTTAAACTATTCAAATTTCGTTCACATTAATTTATGAAATATAAATATTCCCATTTATTAGAAAAAATAATTAAGATATTTACAAAATTTTCCCTAGCCATCCTCACTCAATGTGATTTTTTTTAAAATTTATGGATATTTAAAAATTAGTATTTTATTCATAGGTCACAACCGAAATTATGGATAAGATGAATCTTTAATATTAAGTTTTTTATTTGGCAAGAAAGGGCGTTTAAGCAGATACAATTACTATTCCAATTCAGTGAAAAATAATTTTTACCGTATCATTGGACGAATTCCTGCTAAGATCACTGATGAGTTTTTTTATTTGCCTTCTCCTCTCGACTAGCGTCCCTATCTCAATAGGCAAAACGCCCAAGATATTTTTATTGGATTCCTTTGACTTGTTATCGGAATCCTGCTGTATTTTTTTTTAAATAATAAGGTATTGTAGATTAGTTAAAATTTAAATTGAAAAAAAATTCTATTGTGACAAATATATTCAGAATTATCAACATAAATCTTACTTTATATAAAGCGGAATGGTATATCGAGTTATTTTAAATAGTATCCGAAACAGAATTATACCTCAGAAAGACATTCTTTCAAAGCTGGGTGTATGCTGAAAGGACCCGAACCATTATTATCGTCATTCACTATGGGAGCCTCATCTTCAGTCATATTATTAATGCCATCACCATTTTGGGTCAATGTTTGAGGTGTGATAGTGGTGAAGCAGACATTGTATTCTTGGATTATGGAAGGGTAGAGACTGTTGAAATCCAACAAAAGAATGTACTTGTCGTAAAACCCTTTATTTTTAAATAATTTCAGAAATAGACAAATAAGAAGAAAAAAGGAGTAACCTGTTTTAGGTTCAAATACTAAGCCTCCAGCATATGAAGACAAGTTTTTCTTGTTAGGAATTTTAGCGGCTTTTAACATGGTTTCATCGAAAGTTGGGTCATCATCATCCTCTAACATTTTGGATACATCTACCAAAATAAAATGTTTTATATAAATTGAATGGCCAAAAAAAAAGGTTACCATGTTAAGGGTTGTAACTAATTTAAAAAAATTATTTAATCAAAATATACTAATTATTTTTAATAAGGAATAGTTCATTTTCATCATTATTTATAATAATATTGGTGTATTTAAAATTTATCCATTCCCAATAAATATTTTACCGGTAATTTTATTTTAATAAATTATTCGATATCGGCAAAATTGAATCAGTACCAAAAAAAAGGTGAGAAAATAAATCAAAAAATCATGAATTATGCTAACTTATGAAATAATAATTGTTATACATGAATACAATAAAACCCTGAATTTAGTTATTACATTTTAGAAATTTCTAGTTCCTAAAAATCTAATTATTAAAATATTCCCAATGCTAATCTTTTTCTCACGTGTAACGTAAAAATATTTGGCTCCTTTTGAGGAAAATCGATGTTATACTGAAAGGTTAATTTTTTTTTAATTACCAAAGTCATCCAATTCATTTTCGGAATCGACTGTTTCCATTATAGAGATATCTTTGATGCTGACTTCTTTACTAAATGATTTACCGGGGTTTTTGGTTCTTGTTTTACGTTTTCGGGATGAAGTAGTCTTTTTAAAAGATTTTTTCAATATATATAAATAAAATAGAATATAGAGCTGTTCATTCGTCAGAAGATGATTTTTCTATACCATTTCCTCTCTCGCCTTCCGATAATAAGAAGAAATAAAAAATAAGAGATATCATTCAGGAAGCAAAGATTTTTGGAAGGTTTTGGATGACGTTTTGTTTCAAACATGATATTGAGCTAAAAAATATTTTTTAATAATCGATTCCTTATCCCGACATTTGAGCAGTTCTTGTTATAAATAATAAGATTTATCTGCACCCACCTTCATAGTAACCTTAAACTCTTCGGGGGAGGAAATATCCTATTTTTTTCTCTCTTAACTTGAAATTATATCTTGAGACAACACAATCCACATTTTTTAAAAGATTCTACTAGTAGCATTTAAGACATCAGGATCTCATAACCTTCTTCAACTACATAATTCCTTTTTTTTGTAAAATCAAATGCATGATAAATTTTTTTGACCAAGGCATAATTTAGTATAAAATTAATTTTACTAAGTATAAAATCATAATGACAACTACATTATACATTATGATTTTTACAATTTTTTTAAAAAATTTTATCATAAAAACTTCTTTTTCAGGGCGAGTTTCCACATTACTAAAAATATCGAGAGGTTCTGGTCCCAAATAGCCTTTTCTATGAAACGCGTGTAGCAATAAGTAAGAATTTCTTTCGGACCTTCCCATAGTGAGCGTTCTTGACAACGAATTACCGGCTATGACGGTCAACTGATAAGCTAACTGCAAGGCGTTCATGTTTTTGCAGACATCGTTTATGGTAAGCGTCCAAGTTAGAAGGTCGATCATGGAGTGAATCAATGATAGAGGATTAGAGTAAATCGCATTAGTGGCTAAGGTGGGGACATCGTCTATAAATATAGTTTTTTTTATAAATAACAAATTTTTATTATTTTTTTGAAAGAGATTCGGATTTTATCAAAATCAAATTCATAAATTTGCGAAGCTTGTTTTAATATAATGGTAGATGCCATTCCTAGGAATAATATACCAATCGTAAAACATCCTAGACTCCACTACTTCAAGTAAATGACGCTGCCCCTTGATGGCGTTATCTAAAAGGATATCCCCTAGATATAAATAATACAATTGATTAGTTCCACTACCCCCACCCCCTGTACTTGCTGACCAAAATTATCAAAACCCTCATAAAAAGGCGATTTCATGTCAATTTCTCAAAAAAAAGTTAAACCTTTATCATCGCATTCTTCGCTATTAAAGGTATTATACACTATTCGGCTTGGGGTTTCAAGATTACCATCGTGAGACAAAAATTGGGGAAACTTAAGACCCAGAGCTTTACACATATCGCTTAAGCTGTATGAATCGCATTTGAGATGTTCTTTCCCATTTTTGAGGGCATCACAAACCAGTCTGCCGCAGGCTAAATGCTTGTCAGCTGATCCTGAATGAAACTAATTTCCAATTTTTGTTAGTTTGATTAAGAAAAAAATACAAAATAATCAATAGGAGTAAAGAAGGCCACCTTTCGTGAAAATCAAGAGGTCAAAACTAGAGAAGTAATTAAAATAGTGGATGAACTTTAGATGGATGTCGTCTAGAAACTACGATAAATATAATTATTTTAGTAAAATAACCGATATTATTTTATTAAAACCGATCTGGTTTTAGACTTTTTTTAAAATATCGATTATCGGACATTATTAAATTTTCCGATCAGATCCGATAAAATGGCGCCTTAATTTAAATTTTTTTATTAATATTTAAGAAAATATATTTATATAAGTTAAGAACATTGAAATTTTTTAAATTAATTATTTAAGAATATTTATGAAATTTAAAAATGTAACAACTTATAATGATTAGACTAGATGAGATTCTACTTTATATACAGATAGAAAGATTTTTGGAACAACCAAAAAATGATTACAACGATTTTAAAATTATAAATAAATAATTTATCAATATTTATTTTACTTTTTTACATTGAATTGATGAATAATTGAATAGCCAAAATGATAAGCAAATTAAATTTTGATAATAGTACATTTTAAATGTCTTATGTTATGGTTATAATCATAATCATAAAAATATATTTAGATTAGTGATATCGGATCGGCCTCCAAAAAATGGTATAAATACACCCCCCCCCCTTAATAATTAAAGATAAAAGTTGTTAAATAATGCCAAAGAGTGAGAAGTTTCGTATTAAGTGGTGAATGTGACAACAACACAAATAGCATGACATTAAGTAACATAGTAACTGACCTGTCGTAAGTAGGATATCATAAAAAAACTTCAGTGAGCATTTATTCACAAAATTTTCGAAAATTAAGAAAAATATATGATTTTCAATCACAAGATTTGGAATTCTGAAATAAAATTTGATTAAAAATCTTGTGTAATCATTTTCAAAAAAAATATTAAAAAAAATCTCTTTTTTTCTCTATAGATACCAAATCTTTAAGATTTTTAAAAGCTTATGAAACCTTGATCGTAAGCGATATTGAACAATATTAAATATTTTTTAAAATGAAATCTGTTGCTACTCTAAAATTAATTTTATCGTATCGTTACATGCAAAAATGAAGTAAAGATGTTGGAGAGTATGCAGCCATTTTCCCCAAAATTTGTCAACAATATTTAGAAGAGTAGTAAGGAAATATTAATTTTACAAATATTAATCATTTAATATGTTTTTAAAAGGCAATAGATAAGATCATATTGGATTAAAAATTTTTGAATTTAAGGTTCAATGTTTATAAAAAATATACTATCTGAAAGATTTAAGAAAATATATATTAGAGGAAGATACAGCCGATTTAAGTAAGGAATGATTCAAGATAATTAGCATAAAAACTTGACCTATCTTAAAATAAATTATAATGAAATAGCCTATAATTAGACAGAAATTTAAATAATTTAAAACAAATATTTTTAATAGTTTAAAAACCACATGATACTTATAGGTGTTTATTTATGGGCATTAGTAGTTTTCAATCGATAATAAGTAGATAGAACTTTTTTTTTCAAAAGGGACGGATGAGGACAAAAATGGGTAAGGATATAGTTTAAAATTTTTTAAGGTTCTGAATTGGTTGCTTACTCATAAGAATGTCAGAGATAGAGTTAGTTTGCTAAATCACATATTGTATAACTATAAAAACAGCTGGCCAAGTTTTTATCCTAAAAAAATTGTCTCAAATTTTAAAACTGAGGCTTAACTTAGAGGGATTAAGTCAAATTTTTAAGCTCAAATCTTGGTTAAATCTTATTATAGTTAGCCAAAATTATTATTGTTTAGGAAAATATATTTTAGAGTAAATGGGGGAAAAGAACCCAGTTTAGAACCTGGACTTAAAAGGGCTTTCAATCAGAATATTTTTATATAGGGGGTGATTCCAGTTATAGTAAAAACTTCAGGAAGAGATGCCGGCGCTTTTATACCTGACAAGGTTTCAGGGGTTCTGCTTCCCGCCCTAAGAATCGTTAAATTTTATATATTTATACACGCTTAAATTTTTTATATAGGAAAAGTAATTTTGACAATTAAAACAAAACCTTAGGAATATTGGTTCGCTTAAGTCTCCCAATTTTTGACCAATTAGGAATCTTGAAAGTTTGACATGCTTTAAGCAAAAGAGGCAAATCCATGTTCAACATATCGTAGCCTACCAGGACATCTGGATCCATTCTATACAACTTGGAGAGAATATAGTAGTGAATTGTTATAACTAACATTATAACCTGTCGTTAATGGTAATGTAAAAGTTACTTCAAAAAATAACACGTTACATTTGATAAAAGGAGTGAGTTACTGTTACTTAGAAAAAAGGAAAGATGTTACTAGCTATTCAAAAAAAGTAACGCATTACTCGTGTCGTTATTTATAAAAAAATTTATATTTGCCCCAGATAATAAAAACAAAATTATATAAAAACAATATATTATAAGATAAGTTCTTTTTGTTATAATAATCTTGTTATTCATTTTTAACAAAATTTAATTTTCTAAACTTTAATCAGATAAACAAGAACGCTTAATATTCAACAGCTTTCTCTGTGCTAAACACACGTTCCACTGGTGCATGATGAGAAGGTTGTATTATATCAAATAAATAAAAAATTTAATTGGGGAAATTTATTAAAAATATTTAAAGAATGAACAATATTTTCAGAAAAACTTATTAGATCATCTTCACAAGAATTTTCATTCAGATTCTTATCAAATTTGTTTTTATATTTATCAGAATTTAATCTGAATTCATATTTTACCTTCATGTTTTTTAGATTCGAGCTGCTGAACACCGAGTTTGAAATATTCAAATGAAAGCACAATCTACACTTACAAAGTATAGACTAAGTTCCCTTAATCTTCTTTATTTTTGTAAAAAATATTTTTTAATGGGGTCAGGGCCAGGGTTTTGAACCGAACACAGAGCAGAAAGCCCAAGTTTTTTTAAAAAAATTTGGAGCTGGGTTTAATCGAGTTCAATGTATTTTACATTTAAAATCATATATTATGATATTTGTATAATTGTAAATGCAAATATTAATAATTTAAAAGAGATTTTTTAGTATTTTCAATTTATTTCATTCTACAAATAATAGAATAGAAAGGATGCGTGCAACCTTTTTATTCTTCCCGCCAATAAAAAATTTCTATTTTTATCATCAGAAATTGATCGAAAATAGGTAAATATTATTTTCAACTGTAATTTATATTTTATAAAAATAAAAGCATTCTATTATAAAATGTACAATAAATTTTAGTTGTCACTTAGTTATATAATTTTTATTTATCCATATTGAGCCATATCTAAATAAGGTTGCAAAGTGTTTTGAAAATTACTTTAACGAGGGTTGGATAAGGTAATTTTGAAAATAAATTAAATAAAAATATATGATAACACTAATTTGACTAGAAATTTTAACAGTGCAAGAGATTGTTTTAAAAAATATTCAAACCTGGCAGATTTATAAAGGATCATAAAAATCATGATCTAGGTAGGAAAAATAATTTATTTTAATATTTATGTTTTATATTATCTAGATAAAAACACATTTATGATCTTGACCAAGCAAAGGAAACTATCTCCGATCAAAAAGCAGATAGTTGTGATTGTTCTTATCAATCCAGATTTAACTTGAATTATGTATAATATATGTGAGTATGATGTACTCATTTCTTGAAATGAAGATGATTTAACACTGCCCTGGCCCAAGTTATAAAATATTTTTTACACCAATTAAGAAAGTTAAAAGCATTAAGTCTACACTTTAAGGCGCACAAATCTAAAAAAACATATCAAGGTAAAAAAAAATGGATTTAGATCAAACTCTGATAAAGATTTTTTTTAAAAAAATTAATTTTGGAAATAACGATAATTCTTTAAATATTTTTGACAAATTCTTCCAATTAAAACTTTTATTTATTAAATCTGATATAACTCTCCCTCTCTCTGCGCCAATTTAACATGTATTTAGCAGAGCTAAAGCTGCTTTGGGCATTAAGCGTTCTTGTTCGTCTGATCTAAATGTTAAAAATCAATTGTTTGTTAGAAATACATAAAAACTTAAAATAAAAAGAGAGTATCTTTAATATATTGTTATAAATATAATTTTATTTTTATTTTATCTATGCTGAAAAAAATAATATTACTTATTTTTTAAGTAACGAGTTCCTTTTTTTTCAATAACAGGTAACATGCCAACGTTTACAGCACTAGATTATATATATATTTTTTTAAATAAATACTCACTTTAGCTAGAAATAGGGATATGAGAGCTCTTTGAGAAGGCATAACGTCAATCTTAACGCCCGGCGGTATTTTCAAATCGTTCCGGTTGTCGTTGCTTGCGTTTTGCTTATGAGATTTCGAGAGAACATCGGCTAAAACACGCTTGAAATCAGAAGGAAATATTGAATCGGACGGTTTAGTGATCATAACAAAATGCTCCGGTTTGTTTAAATGGTGGTTGGCGTTGGTAATTGAGAAATCACCTATTTTTTTAAAATTGTTATCGAGTTATATTTAGCGTCATTTTTAAATATAATATATAGTATCAATTTATATATGACTACGAGTCATGCATGTCAATTTCATTCATGCATGTGTGCCAGAATTCTAATGATTTTCTACATTTCTAAATTTGTTTCTTATAAATCAATTTGATATTTATTTCGGTCGTTTTTGATTTTTTTATTTGGTTCCTATTTGTTATGGTAACTTCTATCTGATTAGAGGTCTTCAAAATCCCAACCCAATATTTTTCAGGTTGTGCGTCGGGTCTGCAAATATATTTGTTACAATTTTGACGTGATATCAATGAATCACAAAATTGCTAAAAAATATATAGAGCTCAAAATTTCTTATTGAATTTCACAAATGTTTTTCTTAATATCTAAGACGATTTTCTAAACAAGCGTTTCGTATATTTTTCTGAGCAATTCATTTTTTTTAATTTGAGCGTTTTAGCTTTATACCTGAGAAATTAGTTTTATCTAGATAATTAGGTTTTCTGAAGCATTTTTTTTTTATGAGCATGAGCGATTAAATAGGAACAAAAAATTTTCAATTCTTGCAGGTAACTATTTTTTTTTTAATAAATAGGTAACCTTGCTATCAAAAATAATTAAATTATAATTTGTTTAACATTAAAAAAACAAACAAAACTCAGATAAAATTAATCCCCAAATCTGAGCTATTTTTTCTTAGAGTAAACATTTGGGCTAAGTTGATGATTTTAGCCAAAATACTCAGATCTGACTTCTCGGCTAAAAATGGGTTGATATACCATAACTAAGCGAGTTTCCCATTTCCCATTAAAATTTTTTTGCAGAGAACTCAATTCCTACGAGGATTGCTTCCTAAGATAGAATAAGTTAAGCACAAAAAATATATTTCAAGAAATGTGATACGCACTATTTTTTGTTTTAATTGTGAAAATTGAAAAATGATTATACGTCTTGGCGCGATTTCCCTATTATAATAATAAAATATTATATCTGTCAAATTGGTAGGCTGCGGTTATTCTACGTGGTTTAATTATGTAATGAAATCAATAGATAAATAGATTCATCTGATTATTAGAAACCTGGTAATAGTAAGGATGGAAAAGTAAAAAATAAAGAGTTTACAAACGACTTGCAAAAGGATAAGAATACTTTAGATATTAATTTAGTAAAAAAAAGGCAACAATTTACAGCAAGAATCTTTTTAAAATAATTTTAAAGATGATAATGTACACATCTCAATATTAGACTCATAAACTTATAACTAAAATCTTTATACAAAACTAGAGTACAATGATCATCTATATGATGTAGCCAATTATTTGGAAAAGATAATATTAGCCTAGAAGAAAGAAATATACTTCTTAAAAAGGTATTAAAGATACATATGATAAATATTTTATTTAATTTTAGTATATTCCACCCCTCAATTTTCAATATCCAGAAACTTTTTGTGTTAATCGAAAGTTAAAATTTCAAAACAGCTTTTTTGCTAGATGGTTATGGCTAGCATACTCTATCCAAGACAATGGAGTTTATTTGAAGATATTTGTATTGTTTGGCCGCTGACAAAAATTTAGTTAAGTTTAACAGTCTTGTTAAGACTCCATTCAACAAGTACAAAGATGCTGGAGAAATCTTTGACAATCATCAAAAATCTAATTATCACAAAAGCTGTGAACTGATGATTTTTCATAAGAATTAATTCAAAGTGAGGATATGATTCCCATTTCATCACATATTGATAAAAATAGGATTAAAATAGCACAAGAAAATAGATGTAAAATTAACTATTGAGGCCACTCTATATTGTGGATTGCAGGGCCTAGCATTACATAGCCACTTGACAGGAAGCTCAGTAATAATGTAATGAAGGTAATTTTCGTGGCCTTGTAAAATTTAAAGCATTAGGTGGTTCTGCATTAATGGAGAGCCTTAATAGCAGCAATAAAAATGCAACATATCTTAGCCCCAGGTTTCAAAATAAATTAAATGATATTTGTATTAATATCATTTTAGAAAAATTGATTACTGAAATCTATTCTGCCCCATGCTTCGCAATTTTGGCAGATGAGACCACAGACATTGCTGGCATTTAGCAGATGTCATTGTGTGCACGATTCAGAGATACTCAAAATAACATTATCAAGGAAGTGTTTCTTTAATTTATTCCTGTTTCAATCATGACTGGGTCTACCTTAGTGGATGTAATATTTGAAAATCTTAAAAAATTCAAAGTAATATTTAATCTTATTATAAAATTATTTTTTTTCAAAAATATAGCTATAAATTTGATACGTGGGCTAGGGTATGATGGAGCTCGGGCAATGAGTGGGCAATTCAATGGGCTTCAGTCATTTATAAAAAAAATGTTTAACAGCTATATATGTCCCCTGTGCTGCTCATTCGCTCAACTTGGCAATATCTAATTCATGTTCGTACCATTGATAATCAAATTTCTTAGGTATAATTTTATTTATTTCAGTAAGAGCATTAATAATAGGGTTTTCTAACTCCATAAAAGCTGTATTTGCTTGATCGCGAAAACTCCCGTTGGAAAAGCTTTTTGCAATTTCTTTCTCCTTGTTGGACAAGAAGTTTCAGAAATAATTGTTTAAAATATTTTGTCACTTGGGGTATCTAAACATCTCATAAATGCTAGATATATTGCCTGATATAAATATAAAAAATTTAATTAAAATAAATAAAATTATACCCAAGCAATTTAATTATCAATGGTAAGAACAATAATTAGATATTGCCAAGTTGAGCGAATGAGCAGCACAGTGGACATATATAGCTGTTGAACTTTTTTTTTATAAATGCCTGAAGCCCATTGAACTGCATCATCAATCAGATGATGATAGTTACATACTGAAATTAGAAGACTACTATTATATGCTAAAGGTTTACTAAAACATGTTCTATTTATATAAAAATACCATGTGTCTAGATTTGAAGACTATTGCAATTTTTAGACTGAAGAAACGAGCCGAAAGGAAAATATTCTCTCTTTATAAATTTTAAGATGGCACTAGGAATTGTTGAATAATAATCGATAACAGATTTGTAAATATTTCTAGTTCAAATTGCGTCAGCATCCATTCTGCTTTAAGGCAATACTTCTAATCAAATAGACTACTTCTAACTGAAAATATAAATAATGGGTGTATTTGAATACTTCACCAATTTCCATATGCGAGAAAACTTCAATAGTTATTTCTCCCGAGAAAGATGGAAACTAATATAATCTTAGAAAATAAATCAAAATACTTTATTTCTAAACTAAGTATATTTTAATTTTTATAATCCTTGTATTAGTAAAATTTTATGCATCTTTTTATGCATTAATTATTTGCATAGTATATTACGGAATATTGTAAGAAGTTAATTTATGTATGCAACAAATTGTAGATATATATTTTTTTTAAACTTTCGTCTCCAAAAGTCAAATTGATGCCGCGTTCCAAAGTTCCGCTTATCATCGTCAATTCGTTCTGCTTCTTGGTCGGATTATACATGGTTTGGAAGCTAAGAGAAAGAGTACTCAGGAGAGGAATAGCAGGAATTTGCGTTTTTTTCTTAGAATCTTTTTTTATGAATAAAATTAAATTTCGATTTTTTAAAATTACATATCAAATACTGGGTAATAACCGAAAATGATAAGAATATATTTTCATGTTTTTCCTTTAGAAAAAAAAAGTTGAGTATAATATGAACCTTGGTCCGATCCCGTAAAAGTATATATGAAATCGGGATTATCGATTTTGAATTCCAATTTGCACCAAGTACTGAACATATTATTACGTTTATTCTGAATGTTTAGGTAGGCTTCTTCTGATACATCTATCCGAAGCCAGGAGGGGCCCATAATATCTTTATCCAATAGGAACCATTCTAAACACGATGTTTTTGTACCTTTTTTTGTAAAAAAAAATTAGTTAATTAATGTTTGTTTTTAAAAACATTTATACCCAAAATTAAATCTTAAATTTCAACCATTCCCTTTTTTTTAAATATTGTAATAGCGCAAACTAATTGAGCGTTTTCTAGAAAAAAAAGCAAACCAGTTTGCGTTTTTATAAAATGTTTATAAACGCTGATCAATTTGCATGATACGATTAGCATTGTTTGAGTTTTACATAACTAAACGTTAAACTTTTTATTTTTATTCTTTACTTAAAATTTTTCTTGATCCTTTTATTCACTCACTCTTTTCTTTTTTTTTAAATTTTTTTTATAAAGCCATCAAAATATTATAACGAGAATAAAAGGAGGAAAAAAACCTAAAATTCTTTTGAAATATTTTCCGTTAGGTATGTAAGATGGCAAAATCGGATATTGAGAATCATATTTGATTTCGAGATAATCTGAAACGAAGGGAACATTGGCATCATTTTGCTGATGTTATTATTAAATTTAAATATAATATTTGTATTATGATTTATTATATAATAATCGTAATAGTTTATCTTTATATATTTTCTCTCTCTCGTGATTATTTATTAATAAATAACTAACCATTTGCTAATATTATCAAATTACAAACCCTTCATAAAAATTGCCATATAAAATGTTTATTTTACAGCTATAATTTTATCATTTTTTTCTTCTTAAAACGCATTATATAAAAACTTGTTAATTGATAAATTAATAAAGCAAAAATCTCAAAAAAGAAATTGATTTTATTTAAATTTGATTTTTTTTTAGAAAAAGTGTTAACTTCGGAATGGTTAAAGGCGTATTTCTTCCTTACTTTCCTGGACATAAATTTCTTGATTTTAAACTTTTCAGCGGTTGTTTCATTGAATTCCGTATACATATCTAATACTTCAACCTTTCAAGTAATTTATGAGAATCATAAAACATTATTTTTTAAAAAAAATTATTAGAAAGTCAAACATCAATTGTAAAAAAAAATGTCGCAAATCTATAAAAACCAATTATTTTTATTTCCATATAATTTTCAATTGTATATCATCCCTCTTTTCTCTTTATTTTTCTCTTTTTAAAATAAACTTTCGTAGAAATTATGGAATATTAAAATTTAAGGAGAAAAAAAGCAGATTAAAAAAAAGTAAAATATTAAATATGAATAAACTTTATCATTAACAGGTAATAGATAAACTGTCCGGGGTATATTCTTGACTATAACGCAGCAACTAACATATTCTTTTATTTCTTTCTCATACACCTTGCCAAAGATGTAGAGCGTTCCTTAAAAAAAATAAAGTTAAATTACGGATACAATAATAGCAAAATAACGTATTATTTATTAATGTAAACGGCACGATTTTAGCCGATTTTTAAAAACGGCTAATTGAATATTTTAATCAGAAAAATATTATCCGCCTGAAGATTTTACACGTGATGGCCCAAAGGTTTTAACATTTATTAATAAAATTTAGAGGCTTAGGCAATATTTTTCTGGCTAAAACATAGAGATAGCCATTTTTAAAAATCGCCTCTAATAGAGCCATTTAACAATACTCAATTTAGTATATAATAAAATAATCTGATGAAAGTTGTATATATCTATAGAAGGGAACAAATCGTATATGAATTGGTAAAAATTTGTTTTTAATCTGGTGGAATTAATGATTTAACTTATGATCAAAATTTTGATAAATTTTTGAGATTATAATTATTATAAGATGTACATATCTAAATACTATGACCATATATCTATAAAAAATATGACAATATTTAGATTTAAGTCAGCAGGCAGTGTCCTGGTGGGCTTAATTTGGATACTTAATTGCCTTTTTAATATAAGTTATAAAGTTTTTGAACTTGGTCTTACTATTTTGGTTTGTTATAAGTATTTAGTGGCATTGTTATTTTTCGTATTTAATTCTCTTTTTTTTTTGTTTTTTTTGGTTATGTTTTTGTTATTTTTTTACAAAAAAATTTCTTTTGCTTTTTTGACAATTTAGCCTATACTAAGCCCGCTAACTAGTTATAAACCGACCGGACAAGACCGCAATAACCAGTGTATGGATAAAGTTAGAACGGCAAATTCCGATCGATATTCAACTTTTATTTTTAGGTGTATTAGTAAAATTAATCGAACCAAAAAAATTTATATAACGTGATTTACTATGAAAATAACCAATCAATTTATCCATTTAATATTTTTTTAGCTTAACAAAAAAAAATCGAGCAATCTATTAACAAAAAATTACCAGGGTTATTGTGAGTATCTTCGTATGCGTCAAACCAATATATGAGGAAATACCGCTTGTCAACGAGGTCCTCGCCCTGAAACTCCGTTTTCAAGGGAAGTTTTAAGCAACTCACATTTGGATTGCCATTATTTTCTTTACAGTCACCGTTTTCCATCTTCTGCTCATTTTTATTAGTAGTCTTATTATAGACATAATTTCCTGGAGGATGGTTAGAGAGTTGTCCGATCTCAGGAGATGTTTCGTTCGGAATCAAAATATTTCCTGAATTTTTCCCTTGTTTGATCACCGATGTGCTAGAAATATTTCTAATATCATTTAGTTGTAATGGCTTCGTATCTGCATGCGTCCCTCTTATTGTTATTTATGATGATTTAAAAAACAAAATTATGGGAAAGAGAAACTGGAATTTTAGAATGCTCTATTATTATCCCCGAATTTATCATTATACAGGTAATAGGACCTACCCCAATTAAAAGTTGATATCGGATTGGCGCCAGTATTAGCTTTCTAAAAAATATAGATGCCTGACAACATCCTTTAGTGTTGTTAAACGGCTCGTTTTGAGCCGATTTTTAAAAACCGCTAACTCAATATTTTATCCAGAAAAATATTACCCAAGTCTGAAGATTTTGCTCATAGAAGTAACAAAGGTTTAGACATATATTATAAAAATATCGAGGTTTAGGTTATATTTTCCTGGCTAAAATATTGCAAAATTAGATTTAAATAGATAATTTTTCTTAAATTTGTCAAGTTTAGTCAAATATTATGTGTTTTTTTAATAAATCCTAAATAACATCCATATCACAGTACAATCATATTTCACCTCATCTTATTTTTTATAAAAATAATTACGTCATTTGAAAGGAAAAAAAATATGGGCACAAGTAGCGATTTTTTTAAGTCCATCATAATAATTTTAAAACTAAAGATTAGACCTATACTCTGCCATTTTTATGGGCCCGCAGGTTTCTGATATTCTGTAAATATAAAAAATTTATATATATACTCTTGTTTGTTGTTCACATACCACGCATCGTTACTAAAATCTTCGGAAAACGCGCTAACACTATTTTCTTCCTGTGGATCGTGATGTGGTGGATCCTGATGTCTCTGTGAAACTTGATGGTTATTTACGGCTATTCGATTCTTTTGCTTGGCGTGGGAAAGATATTTACAATCTAGGGGTTAAATTATGACAATTTATTATATAAATGATTATAAATTGATATCAAAATATGTTAAATTTTGTCAAAAGTAACACTTAAAAATAAAATATAATCATTTTATGCAGTATTTTCGCCTAATATCGTATAGACAATCTTGAGCAGACAAGTTATATTCACGGATGTTCAAAGTTCAAAAAATTAAGATTGCTCTTGTTCTAAGTCCCTGATTCGTTTTTTAATAAAAAAAAAACTTTCCCAGTAAATTTGATATAAAAAAATAAGATTATCAACAACATATTTCCAACAAACTATCTGAAATGCAGAAATATTTTATATTTTTTTAATTAATTATGAAACGAGCACATCATTGTGGTTTGAGTATTTGATTACTACTTAGTACAATTAAGTCGATATATATATAAGCGCCAGTTAGGGTAATACATTGGCTATCATCGAAATCAAAAAATGTATTAATTTTTGTTTTAAAAAAGTATATATATATAATTTATTTTATAAAAATATTAGTCACGCTGATGCATTCATATTTTTGATCATTTAAATTGAAATTAAATGATTGATACGCTTTGGAGCCGAAGTTTCAAATAATGGCGGCGGTTTTATAAAAAAAATTTTATCGCCGCCGCCTAATAATTTAACGGCCAACGCGACATGCTATTTATTTAAAAAAATTTTTAATGAATTTAATTTATAATATGTATTACATTTTTTTACAATATATTTAGGCACTCATGGTTCTAACATTGTTAATATAGTTATTCATTTCTTAAATTATTTTCTGTTTCACTTCTATTTCAATTTATCTATTTTCTCATTCTCAGAAATAGACTTAGGAATTGCACTTTTATTCAGATCTGAGTCACATAACAACACATTAGAATATTCTATTAGTTTTTATAAAACAAATTAAAATATAAAATTGAAATGCAAGAAAAAAAATATAAAATAAGAAATATAATAAATTAGAAGTCAGATATAGTAAAATTATAATTGTCATGAATAAATAGTATTCTAACAATATAAGTGGGATATAAAGAAGTCCTTTTTGCATTAAGTATTAATCCAGCGACCGGAAAAATTCTTCACCTGGGTATACTGGTTGCAGGTATACAAGAATTTTCCTAGCTAAATTAGCAAGACTATGCTAGTCCCTTTTTTCCAAAACATTTGTGCATCCTTTTCTACTATTCTACGATGGCTGAGTAAAATATGGCAAACTTGCTCTATATTGCTAATGTTGTTATAATCGTTATTACTTGGAAGAGAATGTTATGAGCTATTTTAGCTATATGAACTTGATGTCTGCCATTATCTTCAACTTGAATCTCACTTTTCTAAAATGCTTTCAATGTTTTAAATGTCTAATTAAAAATTGCAATGATGTCGTAGAATATGAATTTAAATATTCTGAAACAATTTTAAGATTTCGAAATCTCGGATCAAGTAATGTCGCTAATATTTAAGGTTTAAAAAATAGTTTTATTAATAAAAATATAAAATAAATTACTTGAAGTTCGGTAATAAGAACCTATGGTCAAGCTTTTTTATGCATATTTTATTTTAGGCAAATCATAGCTGAATAATCAGACTTATTGATTTTAAAAGTGTTTCTTTTCACTGCGAAATAATAATCCTAATTTAGAGGAAAGAAATGCTGATTCTCTGCAAGGATTTAATAATGTATAAAGTTAATAACCATTCGTAATTAAAAAGTTATATAAGGATTGTTCTCCTATTTAATTTAGAACATTATTTATAGAAATCTTAACATTATTGATATTTTTTAGCATAATTAATAGTTTTTCGTATTAATTAATCAGGTGCAATGTAATTTATATTATCAGCATCCCCAAAGATATCAAAATGTTCCTCAAGGTATGGATCATAATCATCAATATCCAAAAATATGGTATGTCTCATAAATTGTATGCAGAGATTTGTGACGCTCATCTTCAATTTCACATTCCAAATCAGCTACTTGATATCTGAGGGCTGAAGAAATGATATAGCTTATTATTTTAATCAAAATATTAATTCTAGTAACCTTTTTTATACCATCAACTGTAACTCTGAAGCTTTTTTTTGACATTAGCACCAGTCACCAGTATCATTTACCATCTGTGTTTTTTAAATGGAATTCCTCTTCTATACTATCGATCTCAGATATAATGATTTTACCAGTTGCGTTTGCGTCACCTTTCTAGTTGTTAGGGTATAATAATTTAAATAAAATTTTTCATGTGATATAATTTCGACGCTTGAAATGATCTGTCCATAAACCAAAAGTGATAGAAGAGAATTTTAAAGAATCTATCAAAAATGCGTCTTTATAGATTAATAATAATTATCTAGTATACACTCCGAATAATGGTTGTCCTATCAAGCAATTCTAATGAGGAATCAAATATCCCACTTTTTTATTTAATAATCATTATATTTAACAATCAGTTATTACTTTAATGTTTATAAAATATTATGGCATTAAATCTAAACTTTATCAAAACATAATTTCGCCCTATTAGATTTTATATTTCATTTATACATTAAAAATATATTTAAAAAACTTTAAAATAATTAGAGCTGAAATGAAAAAAATTGAACTTTTAAAATAAAGTTATATATAATTAATTTAATAAATCAGTTATATATTAAATAGATCTCAAAAAAAAGCAATTAGAGATTACAATAGACTAACTAGGGTGGTTTAAAACGTGTAAGTCCATAAATATGATATGAATGAATGTAAATGATATACACTATTTTATCATATGCCTATAGAATACAAAATGTTAATATTCAAATTTAAATAATAATAATTTAATATATAAATATAATTAAATAGCATTATAAATATACACGCCGTGCCGTCGCCATAAAAAAAAGGCGGCGAGCCTGGCCGCGTCGCACATCTCAATTCGGTCGCACTTTCTGCGTGAATAGAATTGCCGGCACAGGTCTAAACTAAAGTTAAAAAATTTTTTTTTAATACTTAGGAATTAATTATTTCTTATAGGATCTGGTACTAAACCCGGACTAGACCGGATACCGTTAAAAAATTTGACAAGTGATTATAAAAAATTTTTTTTTAAATAGCCTAAAATATTGTTTAAATTTTTCCCTTTCTTCCATCGTTCATGTTTACGTTATAAATAATTTGAAACATAAAATATGATATACAAAAATGTAAAAAATATTTAATGATAGCTAACAAATGAT
Source organism: Gordionus sp. m RMFG-2023 (assembly GCF_954871325.1). Lineage (NCBI taxonomy): Eukaryota > Metazoa > Nematomorpha > Gordioida > Chordodea > Parachordodidae > Gordionus > Gordionus sp. m RMFG-2023. Next base: position 10,568,724 of record NC_088777.1, read on the forward strand.
TAGAGGTGAGGTGATATTTTAAAAATTGATTATTAACAATTGTTTAAAACTAGAGTAAAAATCTTCGAAATATTTGAGCAAAAAAAAATTTTTTTTTGAAGTTATATTTTTTGTAATTTAAATGCATAAAAAATCTTTCAAAATAAAATGAAAAACAAGTTTTTTTCAAACTCTGTTTAAAACACCGACCAATAAAAGGTAAAATGTATTAAGAATTCGAAAAATTTTAAATAAAGCTCAAACAAATACATCTTTTTATCTCCAAAATTATAAAGCTTCATCAATGTTTAACATAATTTAACAATGTTCCAGAAGCTTATTTTGTATCAATAATTAATTTAAAAATTTTGTGATAATAGTTTTTTTTTAATTAAAATAAAATGCTTATTTCTATGGAGACCTTTATGACATGCACGAAAAAAATATTATGTTAACTAATCATTATCCCTTCAAGTTTCCATTTTAAGATGACTTTAATTTCTTTTAACCATATTTTATTATATAAGGTGGCCCGATTGAAGTGGTGACACTCTTTTCCACTTAATCGTAACTCCGTCAGTTTAGGAAACTAAAGATGATTTAAGTTTAATTAAAAATTTTAGACAAGAATAACGTTAAGGTGCTAAAAGATTATTACAGGAATTCCCATATAGAAATTGGTAACTTTCAGGACTCAAATCATTCGTAAAATTGATACAACGGGATCAGCAGATAAAAGATGAACAAATATTAAACGTGTTGATACACTTGTAATAAGTGACAAACCGGGTACTCGTAATACAATTTCTCAAATATCCCAAGAGATTATTATATCACAAACTTAGTACATCAAATTATTCATAAGGATTTGCGGACAAAGTGCAGGAAAAAGGTCTAACATCTTACAAGTGCTAATAAATCTGCTCGTTTATCGTGCTAAGAACTTTTGCGTAAATTCAGTCCAGGATTGATTCATTTTATTTGGTTTATCGATGAGAAGATATTTAATAGCCGTAATTTGTAGAATGATATGCTTTATGTTACATCCGCCAAAAGAAAAGAGAGTCAGTGTTATTCAAACTTATCAAAACTGTTAGTTTCAATTGGTGTTTCAAATTTTGGCAGCTTCAACTCATTTTTATTGATCCAGGTGTTAAGATAAAGAAATCTTATTACAGAGATACTTATTAAAAGAGCGCTTATTGGTTATTTTATCATTCTGTAAAATTTAGTAAAAATTTTTTGAAGTTATGAATAAGTGAAAAATGGTGGCACTTCAATCGGACCAGTATATTGTGTATTAATATAAGAACTAGCGATATACATGTTTTATAATAAGGTAATTGCAAATATGTAATGCACTGAAAGGTTATAACTGTTTATTTAATTTAATATACTTTTGAAGTTATAATACGAAAAATAAAATAAACTTGAAAATATTAGGTAAACGACATTTAAATAAAGAGATAACAAATATCAGCCTAAATTGTAGTTAAATTGTTCTCAAAGGGTACGTATTTTTTTTTAATCTTTCGGGCGTAATAATTATCCACAAAACAAATTTATTACGAACTTTCCTCATTTACATTTTCTGCATATTATACTAGAGATAGATTATGACAATCATTTTTAAATATACGACAATAATTTAAACGTAATAAATTTTTATAATTTTTTTTATACTATCATCATATATATTTTGTAATTCTCTTTCGAAATTCTGACGTGTATTATGTAAAAAAAAAATCAGAAATTGGGGTTTTTTATTTAAAAAAAATGATTTTGAATTTTTTAAATAGGACTTTTTTATATTAATAAGAGATCTGTATCCATTTTTTCTCTCTTCTTCCAATACCGACATAAATTCCAATCTTAAATATATACAAATCATTCCACAGATCAGAAATTATTTAGAGAGTGAAAACACGTTATGTATCAAGAGCATCCGGGACACCACTCAGCAAGCGGAAATGTGTCGAAAATATTTTGGGCCATGGTTTGGATCATGGTATTGATATTCATAGGTAAAAATTTACTCGATATTTTCTTAATTATTTTTACTACATCGAGGAAATTATAACTTAAAGGTGTATTAAATGTTACTCAACTTTTCTCTTTCTTTTTTTTATAGCAAAATGGGGGATTTTATTTGGGCCATTTGATTGCTCCAATTACGCCATTTTTTTAAATTGCAAAAATAAATAATCAGTGTTAGCATAAACAAGTTGTTCCGCTTTCGAGACCCGTTTTTGTAACTATATGTGTTTTTCGCTTAAATGGCAAAATGGGTTGTCTTCATCCGACATAATTAATAACTTTAAAATAAATCGAACCTTTTTTTTAAAAAAAATATCCAGAATTTAAATAATTTATATTTCAATTTTAATCCTTCACTTTTTATCCCGCTGTTGTTTAGTGTTGTTTATTATCAGGGATCGAAGCCGGATTTTTATAACTAAATCCTCCAAATGAGTCCAGCTGTTTGACTCGACCCGACTAACTTATAAAATAGGGTAATAAAATGCTTCCCATAATTATACTTTTTATTTTTATAAAAATATTATTTATCTCATAACGCCCTCAATTTAATAAATAAATCGGTTTTTATATTAAAAAAAGGATTTTTAGTAACAGTAAACTCATATATTCTGAAAATTACAGTCGCAGAGAAAAATAGAGACCCTGAAATATCTTATAAATATAAATAAATCGGGAGATATGAGCACTTCCAATATAGTCCATGGTCTAAGATATATGGGTATTGTAGTAATGTCTATCCTAACTTTTTTTATTGCTCCTCTAGGAAAGAAAAAGATATTAAATTAAACTCAAAGGCTCTTACTTATAACTCTATTCTAATCTTTTTTTTTTAAAAAAAGCATGGCCGGTATGCTATATGATGGTGGACTGGTACGTGTTTTTAATACCGTTTTCTTATTTGATTTGCCCTAACGGAAAAGTGTGGAAATATTTGGAATTGGTCTGGAATTTTCCGAGGACCTGCGTTTTAAACGCCAAAGCCTGCGAACCAATTAAATTACACTAATTCATTTTATGGGATTTTTTTTGTTGCTGTCGGAAATGGTCAAAATTCCATTTGTTAAAGTTCTATTTTTCGTTTTTCTTAAAATAATGAATGTTTTAATTTAATTTTTTTTATAACCCAATTGAATCGCAAAAATATATTACAATAAAAAATAATTAATGTATATTTATAAAAATTTAATTTTCTTATATTTGGCTTGGGAAAAGATATTAAAGGGGAAACAAAAAAAAAATTCTAAAGAATAAAGTTTAAAACAGAGGATAACAGAAATCATTTATATTTTTTAATCACTCAGCAAACATTTTCTAGGACTCAGTAGTATTCGGATCTTGATTATTAAATTTAAATGAACGGATATACAAAACTTAATGTTTCTTTCCTCTATTCTTTTTATGAATATTATCATTATCAAGAATAATCGTAAAACTGTTTATTTTTTCCCTTTCCGTAAAACATACCTTTCCACGGAGTTTCAAAAAAAGATAAAATTTGTGCAAAAATAGATAATATTAAAGAGAAGAGAATAATCAGCTGGAAAATGTCATGAAATCCTATAATAAAAGCTTATAATATTCATTTACTGCCTGTTTTCCGATTTGAATTTGCAAAAAAAAGTCAAAATTATTCATAAAACTTCGAGCTGAGCCTAAAAATCATAATGAAAATCCGATCACGAGGTCTTAAATTTTGATCTCTGATGGTCTTTGATTGATATGATGTGATAATATAATTCTAAAATTACTTTTTTTAATAATTAAACTCCCCTATAAAAATTTATTTTGTTGCTTTTTAATTAATATTATAAATTCAATATTTTATTTTATTCTTAAATAAGATTAATTTCAAATTCAGTGTATTTAATGTTAAATCTAAAGTTTGTATAAAAAACATTTAATTTTAAAATAAAAATATTGCTAAACAGTAAACTTATAAATTAATTATATATTCAAAATGTATTATAATTTATTAGTGGGAAAAGTAAAAAATAGTAATACTTCTTAGTTCACAAATTTCACAGAGAACCCGATATTTTAATGTAATAAAAATTACATGTTTATTAATAACTTTAGACCTAAGAGATAATTTTCCTAGAGGTAATATATAAAATCGCGATAAAAAAAAATCAGGGCCTCCCTTAGTTATAAGTTATATTTAGGCTATGTAAAATTAGTTCTTTACCCCTCTCTCTTATTAATCGGTTAATATTTCACAATGGCGACAAGCAGAATAAATGAATGAACCAGAAACACCTTCCTTAAAATTTCCAGGAATTTAACTCGATTCCTATACAACTAATTTATATTGTTTCTGATGGCTAATTAAATTTATAAATAGCTTTATTAACAAAGTTTGGGATCGAAAGCATAGGAACCTGTCTAAGAACCAAAACTGGCTTATATGCAGAACCGAAACAACTTCTAATGTATAGGTCTGCCCAAAACTATATATCACGATAATTTATCAATTTCCTTTTTACTCTTAAAATAAATAAATAAATATACATTTACCTTGATTCACATCTAGTGGTCCATCATTTTTGTCTACAGAAGATTTTATAGGTATTTGACCATCTCTTAAAATAAACACGAATAAACATTTTTAAATTAAAAAAAAATTATCAATTATTGATCAAATATATACTAGGATTGTGCAGATCTTTTACATTGTTCAGATCGGATGTGATTAGCAATCGATCCGATAACCGATATTTAAATTGATTTTTTATTATAATGGCTGGTTTAGCTCTTTATTTATTTTAAACATATATATTATGCAATATTAGGAAATAAAATTATTATTTTTAATAAATTAAAGTCTGTTCTGCTCATTTTGCTTAAAAAATATTAAAAAATTTACCCGCACACACCCATCCATTATTTTTAAGAATCTTTTTACGCTCCCAATAATGAAAATATTTTCTTAAAATCGACTGCGCCAGCCTATAAAAATTTAACCACCAAATCCTTTGCCAAATGAGGGAAAAACTTCCAATAATTTACTTTCGTATTTTTATAGCTAAATGAAGCCGTTTAACATAACTATCATAGCTTTGACTTATTAGATATTTTATATCTAATTGCTCTTAAAATAATTAGATTTTTTTTGATTCCTTTTACGAATTTATTATTATGAAATTTTGTATAAAATAAAAGATAGTAATTCTAATTATATATAAACAATCATAATATAATGAAAAACAATCAAAATATCTGAAATGATTATCGGCCCGATCTTATATTTAAAAAAACGCCAAATATCTGCCCCTATTCGATCCGATATTTAATATCAGCACAGTCCTGATTTTCTTCATTAATTAAATTTACCCTTCGTTAATATTCAATATTAATAATATTAAATATTAATTGTTAGAAGTATATTTTTAAATAAGATATTATTTGAACATCTTAAAAATTCAATGTATAATTTTTAGAACCATCAAACCTTTTGTATTGATCTTGTTTTTCGTCGTATGGGTCATAACCATCATCCACTGAGTCCATGTGAAATTCGTAAAAATTATCATTATGCCTCAAGGATTTTTCTCTGTTAGGTATATACGAAAAATTGTTATTACTGGCCGGTTTCATATGTGAAGGCGCCATGAGAGTTTGGTCCAATTCCTTAATTATATCTTGCAGTATATCATCTTTCTGAAGTTTCACATCCTGTCAAAATCATGTAGTTTAATAACAAATCATTGGGGTAGGCATAGGATGCCAGAAATTACACCCCCATGTAGTTTAATAACAAATAATTGGGGTAAGCATAGGATGCCAAAAATTACACCTCTTTCCTTGGACTATTTTAATGAGGTAGCATATTTTTAGAACTCAGAAAGAATTAATAAAATTAAATATTATAAATTGTGCTAATCATTTAAAAATCAATATTATTTTTAATATCATGGTCTTTATAACATAAATATCTCTTCTTTTGAGATTTTTTTATAACAGTGTAATTATGATAGTCAGAAAATTTATTTTGGTTTGACATTCGCAAAGTAGTGTTAAATTACTCAATTTGAGCCTATTTTTTTAAAAAAAATACTAACTCAATATTTTAACCAGATAAATCTTGCCCAAGCCTTGAGATTTCCCTTAGATGTCCAGACCTTTGTGCCATTTATGAGCAAAATTTTTAGGCTTGTTTAAAATTTTTCTAGTTAAATATTGAGTTAATGGTTTTTAAAAGTAGGTTCAAATCGAGCCATTTAGCAGCACTATTGCAAACCTTGATTTTTTCCCCCTAAAAATTAAGCTAGATTTTTTGTTACAAAAACAAGATAATTCTAAAATAATTATATTATAATTTAGATGTGATTTTTTGTTTAACACTCGAAAATTTCTATCAAAAAATAATCTTGTTTGGATAAAATTGAATCCATAAATTATATAAGAACACTCCAAATATTCTTCATTTGCAAATTCTTGTATGAAACATTATAAAAATAGTTTTGTAGAGGCAAAGAATAGTTTTTATTCTTATTTATTATAATATTTTAAGCTAATCTAAAGATAATTAAGTTACAGGTTTTGGATATGATGGATGTAAACTTAGTTGTGCAAAAAAAATCAATTATCAAAAATGTCAGAAAGGGTAAACAATAGAAATATGAAAAACCCCAACCCATGAAGTGGGTTATTTTAATTAATTTTTTGTTTGGGGGTAGGGAATTTTTTTTTCAGATAGGATATGTTAGGTCAGGTATAAAAATATCTTTGTTATGAATTTGAATTTATTCAGTGACATCAAAAAATCAAGAATTTATAACATATTAAGAAGAAGAAAATTTATAGTATATATTTTGATATTTGGGTCGAGTTAGGTCCAAATATAGAATTCATTTTCTATTCAGTAAGGGATGTATCAGGATGTTTTTAAATTTTGTTATAAAAATACTTTTCTTCCTACAAAATCATGTTTGTCAAATATGTTATTTGCAGCTCTTTTGATAGTGATGCAGCTAATATGTAGTTAGGAGTTAAATTAAATCAGATACCATAAACATTAACATATATATTCATGACAGAATTTATGGAATAACCATAAAATCATTGGGATGGTTATATAAAAATGGTTACCCAATAATAAATCTTCAAATATGGATTGTTGATTATCTTCGAAGTGTGAATATATGCATTAGTTTAAATAATAAGTGATTATTGCATTGGTATTTTTATTTAATCTTATGCTTTTGTTCTAGGTTTTATTTCTGCATTACAATGCTAAATAATAAATATAGGCTAACCAAAACTCAACATATCAGAGCTGTTATATTTAATTGGACATGGACATTCTTATCTACTAATTTCTCATGGGTGTTTAAATAAGAGGTACTGTCTCCTGTGCATATGGCTTACTCAAAAATAGTGGAGGTCCTTGTTATCCAGTTTGATGGATTTTTTGATAAAACCAAGCTTTATTGATATGGATAAAGCTAGGTGTTTAATATCATGAAAGTCAAAAAGTGATATAGAAGGTTTCCTTTGTTTAAAAAAATATGTAACTACAATTCTGATGTTTGATTTGCTGCAAGATATATCAATACAAATTCTAGGCTTAATCCTGAATTTTTGTCCATTCTCTGTATATTCAAGCAAGATGAAAGTATCATTTATGGTTTTATTGTTAAGAAATTTTTATAATAATTCAGTACAAAATTTTTTGTAAAAAAAATATAGAGGACTTTTATGTACTCATGGGAAAAAGTTGCCTATAAAATTAAAATTAGTGGCGTATAACATAGACCAGAGTCATATGGTTGAGTCCATTGTGTCCAAATCATTATAAAGAAATTTGTAGTTTTAAAACTATCATAAGTTTAATGTAATAATGGTATATTTTGAAAATATTAAAATTATAAATTATATTATAGACAGTTTTTTATTTTTATATTTTAATAGCTTATTTATTTATTTTCATTACAGAAGGTTTGTGAATTTATTTTTTGATGTTTTGCACACAATCTAACACAAAAATATAAATCCTTTCTATCAATATGTAAGATTTAAATATAATAAAAATTACTTGAATTTCATTTTTGCCCTTTTTGGTAGATGCCTTAAACATTTGTTTAATATTTGCACCATATTTAGTCTTTTCCACAATATTAATTTCAGTTTTTTTTCTTTTCTTATCTATATATATAAATATTTTAATCCTATAATTCAATAAACTATAATTATTATATTTAAAAAAACTACAATATAGTTTCTCTAATAAATTTTTTATAAATATATAGTTATATTATAAAAATAACTTTCATAATTTTCTTCCATATCTTCATCTTCCATTTCAAATATCTCTCTTCCATCATCTCTATATGCGCCACTGCCTGATAATTTAAAACATTAATCAAAAAGATATTAAGGGTGCATTATTATTTTACCATCATCAACAATCCAGTCATCCTCTTGCCTACCACGTATAATTTCACTATATTTACTCTCATCAACTTCTTCGTATACATTATCGATATCTTTTATCTATAAGTTCAATAAAGTAATATAATATAGTAAGCTATAATACAAACTTCTGCCTTATATTTTCGTCCTTCAGATTTTAATTTTTGAAGTTTCTCCAATGCAGAAAGACGTTCGTTGGAAGATTTTTTAGTTCTAGATGTTCTGCTAGACACTAAATACAAAAATATATATATTTTTTTGAGATAATATTAACCAGATTCCATATGATTTGGCGGGGTTTTTTTTAAATGCACTATGATAAGTATGATACCCTTTGGAGAACATATAGCATTAACACCTAGAACGTGATTTCAGCGAATAGCCCTCTACTGTTGACAAGCTAAAGAGCTACGCTAGATTTTCCTCATAATCCATCAAACTGGATATTTAATATAGGGGGAAAGAAAAATATGAGGAGCCCTTCTCACGTTTGCGGGCAAGTCATACGTGGTCATAATAGTCCAAAAACTGCTATTGACTAAGAAAAAAAAAGAGTTGGGCAAATCAAAGCCTGACCGAGAACTTCAGTATAATTTAATTACTTTAAGGGTGGGAAGGTGGCTAATTTTAAGTTTAAATTTCTTTGTTAAGTCTTAAATAATTATTCTCCATACTGAGTATCCATGGAATTTCAATATATCCTAAGTGAACAAAATTTAATATATATTATTTAACTTTTTTAATAAGATCATATGAAAAAAATTGTTCACACTTATCATTTAACAAATTGCATGATACATTTGCAAAAAAGTTTACATACAGATGTAACCTTAACCATTCGTAACTTCACTTATATTAATGGTACAGTCAAAACTGGATAATTGCGAGGCGTTGGGACTAAAAATATTTATTTTTTCGCAATTATAAGATGCAATATAATATTTGCACCTTACTTTAAAACAAGCTTACTAAGATAATTCCTTAATATATATAAGTAGACCCTGCTAAATAAATCAGAATGAGTGAATAGTAGATATAGATTATTTAATTGAGAAATGTTTTTATTTTCTTATCTGAAAATACTTTTTAATATTTAATTTATGAATTGCAAAATTATAATTACACATGATATATTATTTTCCTTTTGGAATATAATAACAGATGAAACAAAACAAATTAAGTATCAATTAAACAACCCAATCCCTAACAGCAATGCCTTTTGCTCTTCAAGACCTAACTATAATCATAACACCCCAAATTTAAAGGCTAAACTTATCAGCCGTAAAATTAACACATGTAATATTAAAGCAGCTTTAAATTTAGCAGTGTCCGAAGACACCATATCCCCTGACAATTTGGACACAATACTCTTATTACAATCTATACATCCCCAAGATTTTAATAAATTACCACCACCACCTCTATCCATTCCTACTCCTCCTTTAACTGTCATAGAAGTTACTAAGGCAATAGTCTCTTTCAGAAAAGACTCCTCAGGAGGACTTGACGGTTTTAGAGCTATATACCTTCAGGACCTTACCAAATCAACAACCACCAGCATTGAACTTATAAACAACATAACAACTCTACTTAATCATATTTTAAACGACAACATACCTTCTACAGTACAACCTCTTATTCACGGTGCACGCTTAATAGCCTTAAACAAAAAAAATGGCGGCATTCGCCCAATCGCTGTTGGCTCTATTTTCCGCCGAATTATATCTAAAATTATTTGTACCCGCATTAAAAGCAAGCTCACCGAGCGATTAATTCCCCATCAGCTTGGCTTCAACATACCTTCCGGTTGTGAGGCAGCCTCCCACGCCACACGTATCCAACTTCAGGCCACTAAAAACTGCATACTAAAAGTGGATTTTAAAAACGCCTTTAACTCTTTAAAACGAGAACACTTTCTCCCTATTTTCTGTGACGCTTTTCCAGAATATTCTCCATATCTTTTTGCCTCTTATAACAATTCATCCTACCTTAAATTCAACAATACAATAATTGAATCAAGGCAAGGCATTCAACAGGGTGATCCCCTTGGACCCGCCCTTTTTTGCTTAGGTATCCAGCCGATCATTGAATCGATAAATCGTGAGACAAATTTGACCCTCAATGTTTGGTATTTGCATGATGAACCCTTGCTGGTCCATATGATGAACTCCTAAAAATAGCGCCTATAATAAATAATCTAACCAATATTACAGGGTTGTCTCTCAATAACAACAAATGTGAATTTTATTCACAAGATGAAACCTTCATCGTTCCTCATAACTTCACACCCATTAATTTATCCGGGTTCACACATCTTGGATCTCCAATAGGCGGCAATAAAGCAATCGAACATTTCAAAACAAAATTTCTCCGTAATTTCTACCTTTTACATAAAATCCTTCAAGTCTTTCCCTCCCATCAAGCTTTCTTCCTTCTCAAAAACTTTTTATTTATCCCAAAAATCCAACACGCCTTCCGCTCTGCCCCACTTTTCTTATACCCGGAAATTCTCACCCAAATTGAATCAACAATCAAAGACTCTTTAGAAGGCATCCTTAATATAAAATTCAGCCCTAATTCTTGGATGCAGGCCTCCTTACCCTCGAAATTTGGGGGTCTTGGCTTAAGATCACCCGTGTCACTCAGCCTTGCTGCTTTTTTAGCCTCAGAATCAAGCTCCCGCTTAATTATGCTATCACTTAACAATAATCGCACAGACCCCCACTTAATAATCGCACAGACCCCTACTTTCTCCACGCCCTAGCAATCTGGAAAGATAATTCCTTCTCCGCTCCAATCTCCACATCACGAAAGCAACATGACTGGGATCTTCCCTTAATACACCACTCCGTTGAATATTTAATATCGAGTGCTGCTTCTAAGGGATCCCCATCAATCCTTTCACATTTATTATTTCCCATTACAGTTGATGAATCCTTAACAGTTGATCATCTCTCTCTCCCACAACTGCAAGTTCCACAACTTTTGCCTTCCTTATCGGGCTATGAATGGTTAGAAGCTTTGCCCAGCTCAAACTTAGGACTTCTCTTAACAAACGAAGAATTACGCATAGCAATAGGTCTCCGTCTTGGTTGTAATATACTGGCCAACTCCACATGTACATTATGTTCCCAACCCGTTGATTGTTTTGGACACCATCCTCTTCATTGTCGATTCTCTAAAGGTAGATATTCTCGACACAGTGCAGTTAATGGCACCATTCTCCGTGCTCTATGCTCAGCTCAAATTCCAGCAACCCTCGAACCCTGTTGCCTCTCAACCGAGAATAATATACGTCCAGATGGGCTGACATTAATACCATGGAGTAATGGAATTCCATTAGCATGGGACTATACCTGCATCGACCGATTTGCTCCCTCCTTTAATAAGAACTCATTCATGCGAGCTGAAAACTCGAAAATTAATAAATACACTTCCCTAACAAATTGCAATCTCATACCAATCGTATCCGACACAACCGGGTCTTTTGGCAATCATGCCCTAACCTTCTTCAAAACCCTCGGTAAAAAAATCCGCGCCATCACTGGTGATCCTCAGGAAGGCTTCTATCTCAGACAGCGCATATCTATTGATATATGCAGATCTAACTGCATTGCCATCCATGGCTCTCTTTCTTGACCTCCTCCCACCCAACATACAATTCACTATTCTAATTATTTTATTTTTTTTATTATACAGTTTTTTATATAGATTTTATAGTTTACATGACATTTTTAATATATATATTTTTTTAAATTACGTATATATGTTTTACTTTTAACGTTCAATGTATTAAATATTTTTATTAATAAAGTATATATATCATTAAAAAAAAAAAATTCTTAATTGCTGATGTTTTGTTTGTACAAGCTGATAATTTCGATTCTATATTATATATATTGCGTTTTAGATAATAGCGTTTTACGTTTCTCAATTTCGCGTTTTATATAATAGATTTCGTAATATAGCATTTATTTTTAATTACTCGTTTTTTATAATATATCATTTTATATTTATTTTTGATTACGCGTTTTATATAATAATTTTTATCAATATTAAAGTTCAATTTAATCATCATTTTTTTTAAAAATATATTTAATTGTAGTGTTTTGTATAATAATTTTTTTTTATTAATATTAAATTTCAATTATTTTTATTTTTTAAATTTTAAATTTTACTCCCTTGTTTTCCAATACAAACAACTTTTTCATATCATAAATTATCTTTAAATTGTTCTTTCTAAAAAGAATTTTATTTCGCCTTCCATTTCTAATATATGATTTCCATATATTCTTAAAAACTTTTTTTATCATCAAGATGTTAAACTATCACCTTGCTTTCTTAATAATAATTGTTTGAAATTTCTTTATTTTCACAGTTTTTTAAAATTTTTTATCAATTATAAAAGTTTTTATTTCATTATTTCCTTTAATGTTTATATCCTTATTTTCTTTAAAGTATATTTCCTTAATTTCTATAATCACAAATGTTTCAAATTTTATTATATAATTTATCTCTTTTAGTTTATAAGAATCTCTTTCATTTTGAATATATGGTTCTAATTCAATATTTTTCAATTTTTTGCTACTAAGAGATTTACAATTACAATGATAATTTCTTTTATTACAATGTGTTTCTTTATCATATTTATTGTTATGACCTCTAAAGTTGTTAGTTTTATAATTCTGTAGTCTCTATAATTACAATTTTAATAATATCTAAAATTGCAATTTTTATAACAAAGTTTCGTCCAAAGTTGTTTTTAAAATGGTCATTACAGTGGCGTAGATCAAGGGGGGGGGTTATCGAATTTTTTTTGTTATAATTATTATTTTTTTTTTTTTTATAAAATAAACAATTATTATTTTTGTATTGCGAATAATTATATTTAAAAAACGGTTTCAATTTAGAGAAATATAGATAATATATTATATATAATACAATATGAATATGAATATCACATATGAAATATATTTATAAAAAAAGGAGTTTTAAATTTTAGCTAATGAATCACATCGTTTAAACAATATAGTATAAATTCCCATATTTGAACTAAAATATTAAATAATCAATAAATACGAATAAAGATCATATGTGTATGTAAATCAATTTCTGGCATAGTTAAATTTATTAAATAACAATAAAGATATTTTGTAAATATTTTCTAGGCATTGGCATAGTTAAATTAGATATTTATAAATTATAATTATTAAATATATATTTTTAAACTATATAGATAGTTTGTAAATTTTAATTTCTTATAATTTTTAAATATGGATATCTGTAAGTTTTTTCGTCAACAACAAAAAGAAAAAGGTATATAAAAATTTAAGTTGTGTAATTTGAATTAGAAATATATATTATAATTATTGATGCTATCATTTAGTTCAGGGAGGCAGGGCTTGGCGTTAAGAGCTCATAGGATATCTCCTGGTCTCCTAACAACTTACATCCCCTTCTCACAATGATAGGAAATTTCAAGGATATTATTGAAATATCTATGTAATAATAATGACAACTACCTAAAGCTTTTTGAAAGCTCCTCTAAAAATGCTACTTGACCTAAGTCCCACTATGTCAAAATGAAATAATATCAATATGCAATCAGTTTATATTAAAGGAAGTTTCTTCAAAAGTCAAATGCATCACCATTTTTTAGTGTTTTGGCGGATGAAACTTCCGATATTGGTAATATTGAACAACTATCCATAGCAATAAGGTTTATTGATATGGAATCAGGTAATTATAAAATGAAGGAACTATTTGTTCAATTTATTGAATTACCTGACACTAAGTCAGAAACGATTGCTAATCAAATTATTAAATCACTTCAAAACCTGGATTTAAATTTAAATCTACTGAGATGCCAAGGGTACGATGGAGCTCCCTCGATGAGTGGCCATGTTAAAGGGGTCCAGTCAAGAATTAGAGAGCTTTATAGCACAGCTCTTTATGTTCACTGCAGTTCACATTGCCTGAATTTGATGATAACTAAGGCATGTGAAATTAGAGACATCCGGAACAGTTTACGTAAAAAGATTTTGATTTAATTGAAATTTATTAGATTTTATTATGTATTATAGATATCTTTATATAATTTTTATATATTTTTCAAAATTTAGAAACAATATCGTCGGTTTGTGACTTCTTTACCCCACCCAAGAAGAGGGAGATTTTTACCCAAACGTTCGATGAAATTGATTCAAAATATTCAAAAAAAAAATTAAAAAGATTTTGTCCCACAAGATTCATTGAAAGACAACAATCGGTGAAGGTTTTCATCGAGTTATATGAGGTTATTTTTGCGGCACTGGAATCATACATATTACGCAAAGAAAAAGATTCCGCAGATGCGGAAAATCTTTTACAGGCTATTACGAAGCCTCAATTTTTAATTTCAATTCAATGTGTTTATTTTTTATTTAATTATACATATGATTTTAGCAAAATGTTACAAAAAATTGATTTGGATTTAAGGGAGGTTATGAATAGGGCAAAGGATATTGTTGAAATATTAACAAATATCAGAGATAATGTGGATGAAAATATTTCACGAAATATATGAGAAAGTAAAGGAGATCGCTAATATGTTTGGGATTGAAATTTTTAAACCTAGAGTAGTTTCTAGACAATCCAATCGCTCAAATATTGATGCATCTACGATTGAGGATTTTTATAAAATTAACATTTTTATTCCACTTATTGATACATTTTTATTTCAATTAAAGGAAAGATTTATAAGTCACAATTTTATTTTAAAAAGCTTTTATTTTCTTTTGCCGGTTGAGTCTGAATTGTTGATTACACTTGAAACGCGAGAGGATATTAAGAACATCTCAGAGTTTTATTCTGATGATTTATTAGGGTCGTATGATAAGTTACTTTGTGATGTCGAATTTTGGTATAAAAATCTTGGCAGAATAGAGTACTCTTTGAGACCAAAAAATGCTTTGCAGGCCCTTTCCATGTGTAATTGCACTTTAGATTCCCTGCCCAATATCAAAACATTGTTTTTTATTTTAGCTACTTTACCGATTAGTACCTGCACTAATGAAAGGTCTTTTTCAACTTTGAAAAGGTTAAAAACCTATTTAAGAAATAGCACCGGTGAAAACCGTTTAAATGGATTAGCCCTATTAAATATTTATAAGGAGATTATTCTAGATAAAAATTTGATTCTAGATGAATTAGCCAAATCTCAGAGAAAAGTAGACCTCTCTTTATAAATTCAAATCATATAATTGTAATATTTTCTTAGTCATAAAATTTTTATATGTAAAACATAATTATAATGAATTTTTAGTCATGATATTTTTATACTATATTTATTAATAGTATTGCACCTACAATAAGAATTATTTATATAATATACTCATTTGTATTAAATATAACTGTTAAATTATATTTTTTTAAATTGCATACAAGAATTACTTATATTTTATTGTAATTTTATTTTTTTAAAATATAGATATTTACAATCAATTTTTAAAATAGTAATCTGTATAAAATTTCTAATTTTGAAATTTATTTTTGTATATAAAATAAACACATAGTTAAATAAAGGGTTTATACTAAATAAAATTGTTAAATTGTATTTTTTTAGCAAGAATTACATATTTTATTGCAATTTTATTTTTTAAAATATAGTTATTTACATTCAATTTTTAATATAATAATCTGTATAAAATTTATATATTTTGAAATTTATTTTTTATATATTATTAAAATAAATACATAGTTAAATAAATAAAGTTAATAATAAATAAAATCTCTGCAAAATATTGTTATATGCAAAAATTTAATTAAAATAATTATTTTTAACATAGAATAAGATATATTGAGTTGATCATAAAATTGGAAGGTTTGGGGGGAGGCAAATTTTTTTTACATCGAATAGATTGAATTAATATACAATTTACTAAACATTGATAACATTTTCAAAATAATGCTTTCAGTCGCTTATTAATTATAAATTTGGCAAAAATTTTAATTCTAATATTTTTTAATATTTATGCTGGCCTGGGTATAATAAACTTTTTTCAAACCCCCCCCCCCCCCCCCCCCATGGATCAATCCTGGCTACGCCACTGTGACTACCTATTGTGACGATTGCTTAATCCATTGAGATGACTCTATTTATAGACTACCATATTGTGGTGACTACCTATTGTGACGATTGCTTAATCGATTGAGATGACTATTTATATGACTACCTATTGTGGTGACTACCTATTGTGACGATTGCTTAATCCATTGAGATGACTCTATTTATATGACTACCTATTGTGACGATTGCTTAATCCATTGAGATGACTCTATTTATATGACTACCTATTGTGGTGACTACCTATTGTGACGATTGTTTAATCCATTGAGATGACTCTATTTATAGACTACCTATTGTGGTGACTACCTATTGTGAGGATTGCTTAATCCATTGAGATGACTCTATTTATATGACTACCTATTGTGGTGACTACCTATTGTGACGATTGCTTAATCCATTGAGATGAATCTATTTATATGACTACCTATTGTGATGACTACCTATTGTGACGATTGCTTAATCCATTGAGATGACTCTATTTATATGACTACCTATTGTGGTGACTACCTATTGTGACGATTGCTTAATCCATTGAGATGACTCTATTTATATGACTACCTATTGTGATGACTACCTATTGTGATGATTGCTTAATCCATTGAGATGACTCTATTTATATGACTACCTATTGTGATGACTACCTATTGTGTTGATTGCTTAATCTATGGAGATGACCTAGAATCAAACCTTAGCACTTTCATGCAAAAAGCTTCTTTCTTCATGGTGTCCTGGCTCTGGATGTTGGACTGGAATATGATAACCAGCACCTAACTTAATGTGACAACCTAGAAAGAATCAATATGGAAGTTGGACGTTAGGTTATGAATTCTATACTGTGAGACCAATGATCACTTATTATTCTAATCCACGTATGAAGGAAAGTTATTTTAAATTAAAATTTTATGCCGAGATAAAGGCATGTTGTAAATTTACTTATTAAAATAACTTAAATGAAAATCAATAATGGACATATTTGAACACATAAAAGCCTTAAAAAATTATTTACTTAATTTCTTAGTGAAATATTGATATTTTTTTTTGATTTCTTGTATGATGACCAATTGTTGTAAATTAACTAAACCTAAAGATGAATTTTTAGATATAATTAAAAATAAACCATTAAAAATCCTAAACAAGAAGATAAAACTTCAATTTTAAATATATTAAAATGTAATTAAAACATGAATTAAAAGGTTTAAATCACATGATAGATTTACATAACCCTTATAAGTAATACTTAATATGATAAAAATGTTTTTAAAATAAAGCTTTTGAAGACAAAAGGTTATGTAAAAATTAAACATCATTATTTTAGAAAAATATTGTGTGAAATTTAAATTTTTTTTAAGAGAGGGAAATGTGCATAATATTTGCATATTTTAACCTCGGAGATTGAAAATAAATAAAATTAAATTAAATATTAAAACGCTACTAATTAAATATTAAAACGCTACTAATAAAATATAAAACGCAAAATTTTTTTAAAAAAAAAACGCGAAATTTTTTATAATTTTTTTTTGATTTATTATTCTTATGTTATTCTACATCATTCCCTATTCCAAAAATTTTATTCCAAATTCTTTTATTCCAAAATTTTATTCCATATATTCAAACTTGATCCTTATAATATTGATAACGTACAGCAACTTTTCTAACCTACAAAAACGTATGGACTCACGCCATCAGACAGACTTATGCGCCCTCTGAGCAGCAACTTGATGCTTTGTCGAGGAGGGGAATGTTAATAGTGTTGTTTATTCAAATTTGTAAAATAATTAATTGAGTATTAATTTAAATGTTTTGCTACATATTGTGTTGTTTATTCAAATTTGTAAAATAATTTATTGAGTATTAATTTAAATGTTTTGATTAAAATGTTTTAGTATATATACCAGTCGATTATTATACATATTATTATTATTTTATTTTTTAAAAGTAGAAATAAAATTTAATCTAAAACACAAAATATAAATTATATCTTTCTTGTTTCTTTCACAACAAAATTGCTAGAAATGCATTAGGCATACTCGAAGAAGTTGAAATTTAATCTATATAGTTTAATAGCAAGAAGTAGATTTAGAATCATTAGTTCTGTGAATAAAAAGATGTAATTAATATTATTAAGAAGTATACAATGTACCTGCTATAGTATACTATAAATAATGTTTTGTTATCATCTGGTATGTCAAACCTGAATATCTTTATTTTTATCCCTTGCATAGTATAAGCACTATAAAAGAATTTATTTTAGCATATTGATTTATACATTATTTGTTTTTTTAAGCCATAATAAGATATTATGCCTTATGGGTATAATTAGTGTTGTAAAATAGTCGAGTTCAATAGACTCCAACTAGTAAATGTAGAAATCACATATATAATTGCATTCATTATAATACATATATAGATAATATTGAATTCATTCTGGATCAGTATATTTGTTAATTAGATATATTTTATGTATAATATTGTGTATAATATCGAATGG
The DNA here is from genome assembly GCF_954871325.1 of Gordionus sp. m RMFG-2023. NCBI lineage: Eukaryota > Metazoa > Nematomorpha > Gordioida > Chordodea > Parachordodidae > Gordionus > Gordionus sp. m RMFG-2023. The sequence goes on from NC_088777.1 coordinate 10,587,749, forward strand.
TAATGTTTAACTGCCTTACATTATTGCTATGTAAAAAGATCTATTATAATTATATTTCCGGTTTTATTATTATTATTATATGTATGAATGATCATCGTTGCATAAATAAATGAATGTGTTTTATAAATTATCTGTTGAATTTTGACCGACGGGTCCACCGTCAGAGAGGGGAAAACACAGTCCGTGATCGGGGGTCTGGGGTGGTCGATAATGGGATCCAGGAGGCCGGGTTTGGGTATCGATTTTGTCATTGGATCACGCGGACAACGTAGTGTAATAAAGGTAACTCGAATTTATTTTGAAGGTTAATCAAAAGTAAATACAACCGAATTAAGGTAAAACAAATTTATTTTGATAGTTAAAAAAAGGTAAATAATAAAATCATTACATAAAAAAAAATCACAATCCCGAATTTCATTTTTCGTGGTCTTTATATAGATAAATTAAAGATAAAAAAAAAAGAATGTTAATAATCCAGGCCCATCTCGAAAACTGGTTGGATGAAATCAAAACAAGCTTGGTATACGTGAACAAAGAAAAAAAAAGGATATACATGATTATGAGAAAAACACATCACTTCTTATTTGAACAAAGAAAACAAGAATATAAATGGTAATATAAAAACATATCACTATAACAAAGACATAATAACTATTATAAACTAGTTAAAACACAACATTATTCTGTGTAATTATCCTTGTAACGATGTTATATATATATATATATATATACTATAATCGCGTTAATAATACGAATCAGAGTTAGTCGATTTAGTTGACTTTCACAACTCATGTTGTGAATTCGAGTTACTTAAGTCGTGAACTCTATTTGTCAATTCGAGGACGAGTCATTCATAATTACTTAAAATAAAAATAATTATTAATTATAATTTTCGTACTTTGGAAATAAATGAAATTAATGAAAAGACCTAGATAATTTTTTGGCAAAACCCCAGTTTTTTTGTATAACCTAGTTTTACGGAAATTTGATTTTATTGTAAACTTCAATTGGTTAATTCACCAATAAAATATAAAATATAAATAATTAGATATAGTTTCCTTTATTTAACCAATCATTTTGCTTTTCAAATATACAAATATTGCTTATTTTTACTTTACGCTATAAAAATTGGAAACAAATATAATGTAAAATGGCTTCAATATTTTAGGCAGGAAAATTTTGACTAAACCACGATATTTCGCTAATAGATCTATGAGGAAAATTTTCAGGCTTGCATAATATTTTTCTGATTAATAATTGATTTAGCCGTTTTTAAAAACAGGTTCAAATCAATCAAGCGCTTTAAGAAGATTATTGTCGAAATAATAGCATTTTTAAAATATTTTTTTTGTTTTTATATGGATTAGATGTTAATAACTCAGAATCCCTCTTTTACGGCATTTAGAAACATTTAAATCGTAATATAACCCAATTTAGTCGATTGATATATATTTTCAAGTTCACCCTGTAGTGACAGCTAGTGCGAATTAGCGACGAAGTATACAAAAATACAGTATACTTTATATACTTCTCGGTAAATTGGTGATTCTGGGCAGTATTATCAAGTCCTGCTTATTTTTTATTATGCAGATATTATTTCTTATTTAAAATATTATTTAGATTTTTATATATGTCAAAAAAATTGATAAAGGAAATTTCAATTTTTGCAACAATTAATTTTATCAAAATATTTTTGGGAATTTCTCAAACAGGTTTTTATTTATTTAAGGATATATAAGTTGAAAAAGAATTAAATAAATAATTATTATATATTTGTTTTCGCAGGAGATGTATTATAGTGATTTATATTAGTGAGTGCCATGTATTGATATATTGACATTATTTTGTTATTATTGTTTTAATGTAAAAGTGTAAAAAGAAAATAAATAGAAAAATATTATTATAATTATGATAGTTTTGATATAAATTTGAAATAAAAAATACAGTTGTTAAAATTTTTAGTATATTGGTTTTCTGCAAGTGGAGCCCTAATAAATTCCACAATTCATAAAACTTCATAAAAATATTTTCATTTTACGAAATGATGTTGTAGAATTTATTATAGTTATTCATTTTTTTTCCAAAGAAATATAATATATCGATACTCACATCATTAAATGCAAATTGAATGGCGATTTTAAATATATAAAAATATTTCATTTCTGATAGTAAAAAAGTTAATTTCAAATTATATTCCTCAAATATTTTTTCAATTTTTTTCCAAAACTCGATATGCACATCATTAAAATGATAATCGAATGGTAATTTCAACTATAAATATTTCTCATTTCTGATGAAAAAAAATCGATTCCAAATTAGTGATCAAGCTTGAATAAAATTCTTTGACCTATCCTTTATAAGCTTTAGACATGTGCCAAAAGATTGCTAAAGATAGCGAAAGGACGAATACAGGCAAATGATTTCAATAAAAATATGGGTCTAGGCTAATTGAGGGTAAAGGGGGTGGTAGAATTGGACATAATTAGATAAATGTGTATTTGAACCATGTAAGATTTAGAGGAAAAAGTGAGCAAATAATTCAGAAATGTTAGCAGAATTAGATTAGAGCAGATAAGACATTAAGATGAATTTGGTATATTTATATATTTTGTTGGTAACAAAAAGTGATAAAATATTTCAGAAGTTATAAAGGGTTAAATAGATTATTTTATGTAAAGGTAGCAATTACCGGAGACTTTAAGACAAAGATAAAGTGTAGATAAAAAGACCTTAAGACGAAGTCGATATCTTGGCAAGTGTTTAACTGTCGTAGAATACCCGGAAGTCTAAAAGATCTCTACGGTTACATGAATTAGTGCAAAGAACCAATCAATTACAAGATGACGTTAGAAACAAGCGATTAGATAGAACAAATGGTCAAGACGTTCATGATGTTTTTAATCGCTAACCAATTATCGCCAATTCCCGAAACTATAGTGTAAGATAGGGAAGTTGATGATCATAAGAACGAGAATTCGTGAAAACAATCGTTAATCGCAGATCAAATATCGCCAATCGTTTACCGAGATAAAGCCCTAATTATTAGTTACAAGAGAACGTTAGAAACAAGCAAAGATTTATCAAAGGGATTCCAGACGAAGTTTAGAAAAAACAAAGTTGTAAAGAAATACTAATATCAATCGATAATCATTGACTAACGATTGTGAATCGTTAAAAGGCAAGCGTTTATTTGATTCGTCAATCGATTACAAAGATAAAGAGCTAATCGTTTACCGGGGATTGAGAAGCCACAGAAGATAGGATTTAAGGATTTCAGGCTGTTATTAAATAGAAATAAGCCTGTAAAGTGCAATAACGCGGTAATCTGATACAAACATTCATTAGAAGGTAAGAATATGAGACAAGGGACAGCTGTCATTAGAACTTAGTAGACATGATTAAGAAGAATAGATTTGGAGGAGATGCAAGATTAGTAAAGCCGAAATAGAAACAAAGTTGGTCATTCTTAGAATGATGGGTTTAACATGAAAACGAAAAATGTATTATTCAAATTAGAAGAATTATTACAATATTATTATAGATTACAGACTATGTAAATGATTATTAAAGAAAAGATATGTTATTAAGATTTTGTGAATATTATACCACTTTCCAATTTTTGGAATAGTATTTTTCTTAATTTTTATGTTAGCTTTAACCCTTTGACTTTTAATTTTAATGTCTTATTAATTTATAATTATGTAATAAAATGATAGTAAAATTATTTAATTTATATGTTTATATAAATTCTGATTATTATTTTTGAGTTCTTTCTATTACAATCTATTCCCCAATTGTTACCTCAATCATGCTTACTAAATAATATATCTTGAAGCCTGTAGTATCATAACAATATTAAAAGAGTAATATAATTTCAAATTTATACCCTCATTTTGATGTACCAATTATTAGAGGACTGTAATCCAAACTTGCCTGATAGCCTTTTAGTAATAAATTAGAAATGGGATGGGCAGGGTAAGAATTTAATCAAGCCCGACAAAAGCAAAATAATAATTGACCGTGCCTGGCATGGTCTAAAAATCTATTTGCCGACCTCTACCAACTATCACTTTGAATTAATAATTTTTATCATTTGGCACTGTCCGATTTTTTAAGATTTATTACTTTAAATAATTCTGTCTCTATTTTGCAAATTGTATCAAGTAGTAAATGAATGACTTTATTTTAGACTAAATAAAATTCTAACAAAAACTGATTTCTAGAGTGGTAGTTATAAATATTAAAAAATATATTTAAATATGCTTCCTTATATGTATATAAATTAACGGGCAGTAAAATTTAAAATCATAAAATCTAAATTTAATTCACATATTTATATATTTACAGGCAGTATTTATCATGTTTACCGCGACTTTTTTTTACAGTGGAACAGATCTAATCTTTGCATCTCTGTCAGATGCCATTATATATATTTTTTAGAAAATTATATTATTTGGTATACGCCGAAAAATTAAAATGGAGATTTCAAAATCTTTGATATTCACTTAATACATAATTAATTTTATAATTTTTCAAATTTCGAATGAGTATTATATTTTTCAAAATAGGTTTATTTATTAATGAAAAGTTTCGTTCGGTTGGCAATTGAAATTGTGCGTTATTACAAAGATTAACAATGCAACGTATTGCATATGTTAGGAATTCAAAAAATATTACTCATTTTAATTGATATATATCTTAAACTATCAAATGATCTATTTTTATAATATGATTAATTTTTTAAATCCCTCTCAAAAGATGACTTTATAGTCGATAGCCTTATTGCTTTGATATGATAATTTGGATTTCAGAGATTTACGATGCTATAAAACTATATTTTCGGAGCCTCACTGTCCATTATACAGGTTAAAAAAGGATATAAACATTTATTATGATTGATCCTTTATAAAATATTTATTCGATAAAATAAATTTCTTTTAATAAGTTAATGAGTATTATGATTACTAAATTTTAATATAAATTTTATGAATATACCAGATATTTAAAGCAAATATTTTGAAAATTAAATTGAAATGTTTTTTAGAAATTATCCAAACATGAATATTAAGAATTATTTAAAAGCTTGGATAACATATTGTGATATTCGATATGGATAAATACCAGATTTGAAGTGAGATTATATGTATATACCATTTATTTATAAAAATTCATTATATTGTATATTACATTATAATAAAAAAATATTATAATTATTAGATTGTTATATATTATATGTATATAGTTAATTTTTATAATAAATGTGATGTGTTTCTTTCTATTTATTCTTTAGCTTGGTACGAAGGAGATGTGAGTAACTTTTTGTGATCGACCCACCTTTATGTTTGATAATAAAAACGTAATATAAATGTTTAAACTAGTAATAAAAATATTTACAAATTATAATATTTTATTTATCTCATCCCATCTGGATCGGTTCTAAACCCATAAAAAATAGTAAAAAAAATTATTATTATAAGCAAAATTCTTAATCTTTTTTGTTGTTGTAGCAACTTATTACAGAACAGGAACCATCCCATTCTTTTCCTTATATAATATAATAGATTGGTATAATATGATTAAATATCATAACACTTACGTTGAGTATAAGATCCTCGCGATTTATGTTATCCACCGATATCGTATATGACCTCAGATTACCAAAAGGCACAATACTAGAGATACTGGCTTTTGGTCTATCATCTCCTATCCTATCGCCGGATCCAAAAGGTAAGGTATTTGCTGTCGTCCTGAGATAATTTAAATCCATTTCAATGGTTTTAGTTTGTAAACCTTTATATTAGATGTAAAGCGAATATTTAATATTAATTCAAATTATATTATCAGTTATAATATTACAATATAATGTATCTAGTCTTTACTTAATTGTTGGTTATCGAGTATATAAGCAATCAAATTTCCTCGGCAATTTTGTATTCTTGCAATATTTCTTCTTGCTTCTGGAAACACTAATATATTTCAAAAATTATATATTTAATAAGTCATATAAACTACTAAATCATAAAAAATAATGATGAGAATTTTATTTGTGCACTATTAAATTTTTATAACTTTAATTTATATCAATTTAGTAAATAAAAAATTAGCGAATAAATTAAAATCTTTTCCCCATATTTGTAATTATCTATATTCTCCTATTTTTATAGAACAATTTATATTTTATTTCCATCTTTTTAATAATTATTACCAAGGAAGAAAACTCTTTATTAAGGATAGGAACTTTGATATTTAAAACTTACGAATAAAATAAATATTTCATAAAAATAAAAATGTTACAAATTATATATATTAGCAATCAGAACTAAATTTTTTTAATATATTTTTTAACATACTTGAAGCTATAACTAATCTGTTAACTTGATGATTTCCTTCATATAATTTACAATTTTGATCTGTAGAAAATTATTATAATTAGCAATTGAAAGTATGATATTTTTACTTTGCGCAACTATCATCTCCAATCCAATTATGGCCAAAAGAGCTAAAGTTATGAATTTTATCGACATCTTTGTCATAAATTTAATTCTAGGCAAACGAATTTTTTTTGAAATTTCGGTAATAAGAAAAAAGATTTGTGATTTAAATTAATATTTTGTACCTGTATTTATATGTTCATTTGTGACATACATCGCTAAACAAATATTACGTTTTGTTAAAAAAAAATGCCAAATATAGCTTATTGCAAATGATATTTACACTTTATCAGGCTATTATGATACAATTTACGATTGACGCATTTGTTTTGTTTACTCTGCCCCAATTAAATGAGCTAAGTTTGTCTTCTTTGTTTATTTAAGCTAATGAAGATGTGTTGACATTTGTTTTTGGAGGAGGAAAGTAGAATAATTGAATCCATATAAAATTTTTAATATGATCGAAAGTAAGAACTCCACTTTATTAATACATATGTATTAATAAAGTGGAGATAATACTTTCGATTTTTTTAAAAAATTTATATGGATTCAATTTTTATAATTTTTTCCTGCATTAACATGGTTATCGACACATCTTCATTAGCTTAAATAAATAAAGAAGACAAACTTAGCTCATTTCATTGGGGCAGAGTAAACAAAGCAGATGCGTCAATCGTAAATTGTATCATAATCGCCTGATAATTTGTAAATATCATTTGCAATAAGCTATATTTAGCATTTTTTTTTAACAAAACGTAATATTTGTTTAGCGATGTATGTCACAAATGAACATATAAATACAGGTACAAAATATTAATTTAAATCACAAATCTTTTTTCTTATTACCGAAATTTCAAAAAAAATTTGTTTGCCTAGAATTAAATTTATGACAAAGATGTCGATAAAATTCATAACTTTAGCTCTTTTGGCCATAATTGGATTGGAGATGATAGTTGCGCAAAGTAAAAATATCATACTTTCAATTGCTAATTATAATAATTTTCTACAGATCAAAATTGTAAATTATATGAAGGAAATCATCAAGTTAACAGATTAGTTATAGCTTCAAGTATGTTAAAAAATATATTAAAAAAATTTAGTTCTGATTGCTTATATATATAATTTGTAACATTTTTATTTTTATGAAATATTTATTTTATTCGTAAGTTTTAAATATCAAAGTTCCTATCCTTAATAAAGAGTTTTCTTCCTTGATAATAATTATTAAAAAGATGGAAATAAAATATAAATTGTTCTATAAAAATAGGAGAATATAGATAATTACAAATATGGGGAAAAGATTTTAATTTATTCGCTAATTTTTTATTTACTAAATAGATATAAATTAAAGTTATAAAAATTTAATAGTGCACAAATAAAATTCTCATCATTATTTTTTATGATTTAGTAGTATATATGACTTATTAAATATATAATTTTTGAAATATATTAGTGTTTCCAGAAGCAAGAAGAAATATTGCAAGAATACAAAATTGCCGAGGAAATTTGATTGCTTATATACTCGATAACCAACAATTAAGTAAAGACTAGATACATTATATTGTAATATTATAACTGATAATATAATTTGAATTAATATTAAATATTCGCTTTACATCTAATATAAAGGTTTACAAACTAAAACCATTGAAATGGATTTAAATTATCTCAGGACGACAGCAAATACCTTACCTTTTGGATCCGGCGATAGGATAGGAGATGATAGACCAAAAGCCAGTATCTCTAGTATTGTGCCTTTTGGTAATCTGAGGTCATATACGATATCGGTGGATAACATAAATCGCGAGGATCTTATACTCAACGTAAGTGTTATGATATTTAATCATATTATACCAATCTATTATATTATATAAGGAAAAGAATGGGATGGTTCCTGTTCTGTAATAAGTTGCTACAACAACAAAAAAGATTAAGAATTTTGCTTATAATAATAATTTTTTTTACTATTTTTTATGGGTTTAGAACCGATCCAGATGGGATGAGATAAATAAAATATTATAATTTGTAAATATTTTTATTACTAGTTTAAACATTTATATTACGTTTTTATTATCAAACATAAAGGTGGGTCGATCACAAAAAGTTACTCACATCTCCTTCGTACCAAGCTAAAGAATAAATAGAAAGAAACACATCACATTTATTATAAAAATTAACTATATACATATAATATATAACAATCTAATAATTATAATATTTTTTTATTATAATGTAATATACAATATAATGAATTTTTATAAATAAATGGTATATACATATAATCTCACTTCAAATCTGGTATTTATCCATATCGAATATCACAATATGTTATCCAAGCTTTTAAATAATTCTTAATATTCATGTTTGGATAATTTCTAAAAAACATTTCAATTTAATTTTCAAAATATTTGCTTTAAATATCTGGTATTCATAAAATTTATATTAAAATTTAGTAATCATAATATTCATTAACTTATTAAAAGAAATTTATTTTATCGAATAAATATTTTATAAAGGATCAATCATAATAAATGTTTATATCCTTTTTTAACCTGTATAATGGACAGTGAGGCTCCGAAAATATAGTTTTATAGCATCGTAAATCTCTGAAATCCAAATTATCATATCAAAGCAATAAGGCTATCGACTATAAAGTCATCTTTTGAGAGGGATTTAAAAAATTAATCATATTATAAAAATAGATCATTTGATAGTTTAAGATATATATCAATTAAAATGAGTAATATTTTTTGAATTCCTAACATATGCAATACGTTGCATTGTTAATCTTTGTAATAACGCACAATTTCAATTGCCAACCGAACGAAACTTTTCATTAATAAATAAACCTATTTTGAAAAATATAATACTCATTCGAAATTTGAAAAATTATAAAATTAATTATGTATTAAGTGAATATCAAAGATTTTGAAATCTCCATTTTAATTTTTCGGCGTATACCAAATAATATAATTTTCTAAAAAATATATATAATGGCATCTGACAGAGATGCAAAGATTAGATCTGTTCCACTGTAAAAAAAAGTCGCGGTAAACATGATAAATACTGCCTGTAAATATATAAATATGTGAATTAAATTTAGATTTTATGATTTTAAATTTTACTGCCCGTTAATTTATATACATATAAGGAAGCATATTTAAATATATTTTTTAATATTTATAACTACCACTCTAGAAATCAGTTGTTGTTAGAATTTTATTTAGTCTAAAATAAAGTCATTCATTTACTACTTGATACAATTTGCAAAATAGAGACAGAATTATTTAAAGTAATAAATCTTAAAAAATCGGACAGTGCCAAATGATAAAAATTATTAATTCAAAGTGATAGTTGGTAGAGGTCGGCAAATAGATTTTTAGACCATGCCAGGCACGGTCAATTATTATTTTGCTTTTGTCGGGCTTGATTAAATTCTTACCCTGCCCATCCCATTTCTAATTTATTACTAAAAGGCTATCAGGCAAGTTTGGATTACAGTCCTCTAATAATTGGTACATCAAAATGAGGGTATAAATTTGAAATTATATTACTCTTTTAATATTGTTATGATACTACAGGCTTCAAGGTATATTATTTAGTAAGCATGATTGAGGTAACAATTGGGGAATAGATTGTAATAGAAAGAACTCAAAAATAATAATCAGAATTTATATAAACATATAAATTAAATAATTTTACTATCATTTTATTACATAATTATAAATTAATAAGACATTAAAATTAAAAGTCAAAGGGTTAAAGCTAACATAAAAATTAAGAAAAATACTATTCCAAAAATTGGAAAGTGGTATAATATTCACAAAATCTTAATAACATATCTTTTCTTTAATAATCATTTACATAGTCTGTAATCTATAATAATATTGTAATAATTCTTCTAATTTGAATAATACATTTTTCGTTTTCATGTTAAACCCATCATTCTAAGAATGACCAACTTTGTTTCTATTTCGGCTTTACTAATCTTGCATCTCCTCCAAATCTATTCTTCTTAATCATGTCTACTAAGTTCTAATGACAGCTGTCCCTTGTCTCATATTCTTACCTTCTAATGAATGTTTGTATCAGATTACCGCTTTATTGCACTTTACAGGCTTATTTCTATTTAATAACAGCCTGAAATCCTTAAATCCTATCTTCTGTGGCTTCTCAATCCCCGGTAAACGATTAGCTCTTTATCTTTGTAAACGATTGACGAATCAAATAAACGCTTGCCTTTTAACGATTCACAATCGTTAGTCAATGATTATCGATTGATATTAGTATTTCTTTACAACTTTGTTTTTTCTAAACTTCGTCTGGAATCCCTTTGATAAATCTTTGCTTGTTTCTAACGTTCTCTTGTAACTAATAATTAGGGCTTTATCTCGGTAAACGATTGGCGATATTTGATCTGCGATTAACGATTGTTTTCACGAATTCTCGTTCTTATGATCATCAACTTCCCTATCTTACACTATAGTTTCGGGAATTGGCGATAATTGGTTAGCGATTAAAAACATCATGAACGTCTTGACCATTTGTTCTATCTAATCGCTTGTTTCTAACGTCATCTTGTAATTGATTGGTTCTTTGCACTAATTCATGTAACCGTAGAGATCTTTTAGACTTCCGGGTATTCTGCGACAGTTAAACACTTGCCAAGATATCGACTTCGTCTTAAGGTCTTTTTATCTACACTTTATCTTTGTCTTAAAGTCTCCGGTAATTGCTACCTTTACATAAAATAATCTATTTAACCCTTTATAACTTCTGAAATATTTTATCACTTTTTGTTACCAACAAAATATATAAATATACCAAATTCATCTTAATGTCTTATCTGCTCTAATCTAATTCTGCTAACATTTCTGAATTATTTGCTCACTTTTTCCTCTAAATCTTACATGGTTCAAATACACATTTATCTAATTATGTCCAATTCTACCACCCCCTTTACCCTCAATTAGCCTAGACCCATATCTTTATTGAAATCATTTGCCTGTATTCGTCCTTTCGCTATCTTTAGCAATCTTTTGGCACATGTCTAAAGCTAATCAAATCTAAAATTCTCTTGATTATTTTGAATCTAAAAATCTTAGCTCTACATTTTTATGCAATTATTTCATTTTATTATAAAGAATAGGTCAAAGAATTTCATTCAAGCTTGTACATTCTCGTATAGAACTTTTATTTTTTATTAAAATTTGTATTGTTTTGTAAAAAACTTGTGCCATTTGATCACTAATTTGGAATCGATTTTTTTTCATCAGAAATGAGAAATATTTATAGTTGAAATTACCATTCGATTGGCATTTTAATGATGTGCATATCGAGTTTTGGAGAAAAATTGGAAAAATATTTGAGGAATAATTTGAAATTAACTTTTTTACTATCAGAAATGAAATATTTTTATATATTTGAAATCGCCATTCAATTTGCATTTAATGATGTGAGTATCGATATATTATATTTCTTTGGAATGCACCAGTGGTTGCTCGCTGCGTTGAAACTCTCTTATCTAGCATGAAATCTACCGACCGCACCCTATTCTCTTCCTTGCTCAATGGTACGAGACATGAGTTTCTTGAGGCCATCCCATCTACCAATCTTCAGCTTCAACTATCCAACAATGAATTTACCCATGCCATCGGCATTCGTCTAAATTGTTCCATCACTCACCCCCACATCTGCTCAGGGTGCAACTCGCCAGTTGACTCGAAGGGTAGACATAGTTTACATTGTCGCTCCTGCAATGGACGATTCATCAGACACAAGCAATGTAATACAATCATCCAACATGCTCTGAAATCCGCCCAAATCCTTCCACGTTAGAACCACAGGGTCTTTTTAGATCTGACGGTAAACGTCCTGATGGGATCTCTCAAATCCCATGGAGGAGAGGCCAACATTTGGTATGGGACTATTCCTGTATTGACCCCTTGGCCCCATCCAACCACGCCATCAACATCCTTGACCAGAAGGAACAACTAAATTTCTAAATACACAGAAATAATAAATGATCATTGCTTCATCCCAATCATATCAACCACTCTTGGCACCTTCGGCAAACTCGCCTTAGCATTTTTCAAAAAATTAGGATCACAAATCAGCAAACTCTCAGAAGAACCCCGAGAGGGTTTTTTTCTTCGTCAACGATTATCCATAGCGATTCACAAAGCTAATTATATCAGTTTCTATGGTAGCCTTCTAGCCAAAGAGCTATCATAGACAACGCTTACGTCCCTTTTTCATTTTTGTTTCCCTGCGTCACACCATCTCCGTTCTTTTTTTTAATAGTATTATTATATATTTTTCAAACATTTTTAAATATATTAAATTTATTATAACGATAAAAAATATTAAAAGAAAAGAAATAAATAAACTAAATGAAAATCAAAAATAAAAGAAATATCTAAAAAAAAAATATAACTATAATAAATTCTACAACATCATTTCGTAAAATGAAAATATTTTTATTGTGAAGTTTTATGAATTGTGGAATTTATTAGGGCTCCACTTGCAGAAAACCAATATACTAACAATTTTAACAACCGTATTTTTTATTTCAAATTTATATCAAAACTATCATAATTATAATAATATTTTTCTATTTATTTTCTTTTTACACTTTTACATTAAAACAATAATAACAAAATAATGTCAATATATCAATACATGGCACTCACTAATATAAATCACTATAATACATCTCCTGCGAAAACAAATATATAATAATTATTTATTTAATTGTTTTTCAACTTATATATCCTTAAATTAATAAAAACCTGTTTGAGAAATTCCCAAAAATATTTTTATAAAATTAATTGTTGCAAAAATTGAAATTTCCTTTATCAATTTTTTTGACATATATAAAAATCTAAATAATATTTTAAATAAGAAATAATATCTGCATAATAAAAAATAAGCAGGACCTGATAATACTGCCCAAAATTTCCAATTTACTGAGAAGTATATAAAATATGCTGTATTTTGGTATACTTCGTCGCTAATTCGCACTAATTGTCAATACAGATGAACCTGAAAATATATATCAATCGACTAAATTGGGTTTTATTACGATTAAAATGTTTCTAAATGCCGTAAAAGAGTGATTCTGAGTTATTAATATCTAATCCTTATAAAAACAAAAAAAAATTATTAAAATGGTAATATTTCGACAATAATCTTCTTAAAGCGCTTGATTGATTTGAGCTTATTTTTAAAAACGGCTAACTCAATATTTTAATCAGATAAATATTATGCAAGCCTGAATTAAAAGAGTTGGTGAAGTGGTCTGACTTGGAATGGTGTGAGTTGTTGTGATAAATACCTATCAGGTGGTTGTTATTAATACCTGCCATCGATAGGAATTATGAATTTTACCATCACTTAAGAAAATACTTTTTAAATAAAGATTTTAAAAGCTGTCCTAAAATTTTGAAAAATTTTTTCGAGTATCAAATGGCAGAAGCATTTTTGGGATTCGTTTCACATCTAGGAAATCTATTTCATGAGTTCCAATCATAATATTCTTTATTAAACAAGATTCACAAATCATGCTACAGCTCTGTTCATCTCTACAGTTAAAAATTGATAATAAATTTTATGGCGCTATTGCTAAAAATATTATATTAAAATGTTCAAATAATACTCTAATTAATACATTTTAAATGAAGCAAATATTTTTATTAAGACAATTTTAGAATATTTACAATCAAAATTTAATTTTAATAACTCTATTTACAAATGTATTAATATTATGACCTTGGAATAGAAACCATCAATTGATGGTTTTTATAATTTAATAAATATATTAAAAATACCGAAAGACATTGATGCCTTGTTTGAGGAGATTGTAATTCTCTTTATTTTTTATGATTCGCCAAAATACTTAAAGTTAGATGATCTAAAAGCAGAGAGAAATGGGTAGAATTTTTTCGTAATAACGATAAATCCCCATACTTGGAAAAAATGCGAGTATGTCTCCTTACCTCATTCTAATGCCTCATCCATGCGCATCTTAAGCCTGAAGGACTGCCTGGAAAAAGAAGAGAAATCGAATTGCTTTAATAACATTAGAGGTCGAGCTAATGGTTAAACAAATATATAATATGTCATGCCAGGAATTTTATAAATATCTCAATAACAACGGTGAACATTTAGTTCCATTATTTAAATCTCAAATAAAATATAATTAAGTTTTAGCAATGGCACCATAAAATTTATTGTCAATTTTTAACTGTAAAGATGAACACATCTATCTGCATCATAATTTTGTGAATCTTTAAGATTATTCTGATTGCAACTACACATTAACCGCATGTAATAGATTTCTTACATGTGAAATCACTCCTAATTATACCTCTGCCATTCATTATTGAAAAAAATTTTCAAAATGTTAGGACAGCTTTTATAATCTTTATTTAAGAAATATTTTTTTTAAGGCTTATAAAATTTCAAAATTCTATCGATGGCGGGTATTAGTAACATATCGCAACCAACATTGTGCTGACTCAATTCTGTAAATACACTCTGTTTTTACCAAATTCACTGAGGCATTATCAGATCAGAAAGCTGACATGCAATTTATTGATTATCTCGAATCTGCTATATTTACCATTATATGGTTAGCTATGTCTTTGGATTTTTCACTATTTGAGGGTAAAAAATTTAATAGTTTTACTGAAACGACCTTAATTTTGTTGAAATAGCGGAGGATCAAGGGAAATATTAAAGATGCATCTGTTAGAATTGCATATGTATGCCCATCTTTCAAATCGTCAAGAAGTGACCTCATGGATTTAGGTCCTAAAACACTGATGATACTTGCTCATTTTTGTTCTACAAGTATAGTTTTCATTTATATTATAGTCGTTAAATATTATGGGAAAAAGATTCTACTAACATTGTGTTGATAATCTCTGTGAATGTTGTACTAAAATTGCCGCAACTCTAGTTACATATGTATTATTTCTTATTTTTGGAATACCTAATTATGTATTTAAACGTGATACGTGATAATTAAGCGCTATCCCTATAATGTTATACACACACACGGTAGATTTCCAAGCGGTCGTTTTGCGGAACATTCACATAAAATATATTTTTAATTGTAAAATTAAAATAGTTTTTTTTATAAAATTTTATCTTGTTTACATTCTTATATATTAAGATCGTAGGTTTTTTTTATAAATTAATATATTTTAATAAATCAAGATGTTATTTTATTTTGAAAAATAGTTGCCGACTATGAAACTAATTATAAAAAATAATAGGCGGATAATTAAGCAATTCAAAATCCCGGAAGGCCGAATTTTTTTTAGCACTTTTTATATTTCTACCGCAATTTTCATATTTCTCCCGCATAATAACAAATTTCTCCCGCAATTTGAAAATTTTGACCTGGCAACCCTGGTCTGGGGCCGAAGCCCCAGTAACTTTTTAATCCCCCCCCTTTAAAAATCCTGGCTACGCCTATGATTTGATTGAACTCAATAAGGACCGAAGGGAGGGAGGGGGTAACGATATTAAATTTATCTGCCAAGCACTAGCAACTGTTCAGGTCAGACCAGGTTAATTTCGCTAATATTTGATAATTTATGATTTATTGACAGCATTGTTGAAGAGATAATATTTTTTCGTTTTCGAGAGAACTCCCCGAAACAATTTCATAAAAAAATACCCATTAATATATTATATAATTAAATGGTTTGTTAGTTACTGCCAGGTCACATATTGCAATTTTCTAAACAATAACCAAATTTTCTATACAAGGATCAGTTGTTTTAAAAATATTTAAAGATTTATATAATATATATATATATTAAGAGGTAAATTCCCACGTTCATTTTCTGATCTACAATATACCATAACACCATTGCGCACATTCAAGGTTAGTAGCTTCAGAATAATAAAAACGCCAAATAACAATATTTTGACATATATTATAATTATATGTGGCACTAGACTTGCCATTCTTTTTGCGGAATTTTTAAAGATTAATTGTTAAAAGCAGGACTACGCGGAGCAAACGTTACTACATTTTATATAACACGTTTGTGCCAAAAATATTATAATTTTATAGAATTAGTTAAATTTCTAATCATATTGCAAATTAATTATTTATACAAAAGTAGTAATATTTTTAAGCCAAAATTTAGAAAAAAAAAATAGATATAATTTTTTTAATTCAGTTTCGAATAAATTAAACGATAAGATTATTTTTATGATATATTCTTTGAGCAAAATAGGCTTCAGTAGCTATAAGATTCAATGGTTTTTATAATTTAAGGCCAATGATTTATATATGTTAGCGGCAATGTGTTTCTCCCAGTAATATTTTATTTTTCAACTTAAATCATTTGAGTTTTTTTATTTAAATTTAAGATCTGATATTACAGGAATATCACATTTGGGATACTTATTCTATGAATTTCATATAATTGTACCCTGAATCTTTGAACTTAATATAATTTATATTAGTTTTTCCATAGATTTTTTATATAAATCCGGCCTTGATTGAATAGAAGTTGTCGTTATTTCTCATTTTATTTTTATACTTTAGCAAATCCATTTCCTTATACTATTAATTCAAATAGGTGATAGCTTGAACGTTTTTCATTATCTCAATCTAAATTATTGTGTTAGCTGTAGTTTCCAAAATTTTTCCTTTTTACGTAAATTTTTAACTTCTTGGTTTCAAACTAATATACAGATATGGAGGTATACTTTATTATAGTAATATTAATACCTTTGAAAATTTTCTTTTATCCTCTTATATTTTTCATATACACTTCTAACCGGCAGTGTTGACCCTCAATTTTATTTTTCTGTTTTATTTTATTCTGCTTTTTATTTTTCAATTTATTTAATATATCTTTAATTGATTAATTATTCCCAGTTGCGTTTTATTAAAAACTAATCTATATGAAATATTTAGAATAAATAAAAAAAAATTTATATTAATCTTCAGCTAACAAAAATTTATAGGACAAGGATAATTCAAACACAGCTCCCTTATTAATTTATAGATCTCTAGTTGAGTCATTTCAGCATGTTTATACATTCATAAGTTTAAATGAAACCTTGATTTAAATATAGATTAATAACTTTCGTTTAATAAGCTTAATTAGCTTTTTTTAACATACTCTATAATATCTATCATGAATTCGTTTGGCAGACTTATTTATACCGTATTGATTATAATTAAAATGATTTAATTTGTGTAAAACCTTAAAGTAAACGGTATGTTAGTCTTTTTAGCAATATACTACTTTGGTTTATATTTTTGTACGCATTTTGATAGCGTTAAAGGTTTAATAGGAATTTTACCTTCGTCTTTGATTATTTGTATAAATTTTTGTATGTATTATTGATAGCGTCAAATTGGTTTAAAGAAAATTTACTTTTAACTTCACTTAATATAAATGGCTTAAAAAGCAAACTAACAATTCTTCTTAGACTGATGGCGGAAGAGAAAATGGATATAATTGCGATACTAGAAACCCACTCTAAGGATAATAATATGGCCAATTTTAGTAATTTCATATACAGTTCGGGCACTACTTTAAATAGCTGGTCAGGGATCGCCTTTTTGATTAGTAAGAGAGTACACAAATTTGTAGATAAATTTGTAGATAAATTTGTACCCATTTCGGAAAGATGTGGTTTGCTGTATCTAAACACCTGGTTTAAACGAACGATCCTAATCAATGTCTATGCCCCTCCTCACAGAAGGGATAGACTCTCCTTTCTAGACGATCTTGAAAACATTGTATGCTCACTCCCTAGGAGCCGCAATCTGATAATCTTGGGCGATTTAAATATCAAAATTGGGAAGGAGGAGTCCTTTATAACTGTTGGAGTAATTGGAAATGCGGCCATCCCACAGCCAAATGGTGAGGATAGCAGGAAGCTTTTGGATCTGTGTAAGAGCCTAAACCTTAAAATTGAAAACACCTTTTTTCTCCATAGTGAAAGAAACACATTAACCTATAGGAGAAATAATATCACCTCTCAAATCGATTTCTTTATTTCCAACATTCATGGCTGGTTTACCGATGTTAGGGCCTTGCTAAACATTAATATTTCTGATCATAAGCTAGTCAGAGGAAGTATCACCATAAGAAATTTATGGGGCAACTCTAGACGACTAGCCATCTCAAATCAACCTAGTCCACCCCCCTGGATAATAAAAGCAAGGAATCTACAGTGTTCAGAAGTTAAGCTCCTTTTAGTTCAAAACTTAAGAGCTAGGATGGCGTTAAATCATGGTTCATCGGAATCAGAATCCATGGAATAATGTTGGTTGTCCTTTAAAAATATTTTATTTGGAGCTTGCAACGATCTCCCAAGCATTAACAGGTCCTTCCAGAGACATGAGTGGCTATCCGAAGACACCATTCTGATAATAGCGGAACTAAAGTCAAGTGAAAGACGGGATGGTAACCTTTGGACTACGATTCATAGGCTTATTAGGAAAGATAGAAGGATCTACATTGCAAAAAAAGCATTTGAGATCGATAGAGACATGAAGGACAACAGGACCTTTGATGTTTGTAAAAAGCTTAAACACTTCTGTAGCGCTAAAGTGTTTAAACCTCTCCCGTCTATCAAACTAGACAATAACTTCCTGATTACAGACCCAGATGTACAGATCTCCCATTGTGGCAGAAATAACTAAAACCATTAATAGGCTAAGGAACATAAAATCCCCAGGTCACGACAACATATTGGGAGAACATCTAAAAGCTGCCCCTTCAGAGGTCTCCCAGCTTTTGCTGGGGTTGTTTAATAAGATTTGGCATACAGGGAAAATGCCTGGAGATTGGAACCTAACTATCTTTTACAATTTCCCTAAAATTCCTAACCCTACTAAATTCTAAGATTATAGAGCAATTGCCCTTACCTCCATAGTATCAAAAGTCTTTATGATCCTTTTAAAAAACCGAATCCTAGCATCCTCCCCTAACCTATTATCCAAATACATTTGTGCATATCGCCCAAACAGAAATATAAACGAACCAATCTTGGCGCTGAAGATAATTGTACAAAAGTGTGAAATATATAAATTACCTTTTTATTTTATATTCATTGATTTCAAACGCGCTTTCGACAGCATCACTCATGATACCTTGTGGGCTATTCTAGCGAGATGTGGTATAGAAGCCAATATTATCAAGATTTTAGGGATGCATTATAGTAATCTCATGGCTTCATTTAAAATCTTAAATAAAGTTTCACTTCATTTCAGAACAAAAATAGGAGTTAAGCAAGGCTGTGTCGCCTTTCCACTACTGTTCAATATAGTAATGAATAATGTAATTACTGATACATTAGGGGCAGCCAATCTTCTAGAACTTGGATCTAATCAGCCGTGGTTTTTGGAAAACAGGGCGATTAGTTTGCTGATGACTTGGTCTTGATTGCAAAAAACTTGGAGGAGGCTAACAATTTGGTCTTGATACTAAACACTTTTAGCCTTAAGGTTGGATTAGATATTAACTTTGATAAGACTGTAATCATGCCATCGTCTCATGCTCCCCCTCTGGGAGATTGGTTTTGGAGGAAAAGTTGTCAAAGTAGTGTCTTTCTATAAATATCTTGAAGTGAACATCGACAATAAAGGCAGTTGTAAAGATGAACTGAGATTCCGAATTCAGAATGCTAGAGCTGCTTTTTACAAATATTTTAAGCTATGGACTAGGGAGATATCGGTGTTCACTAGGCTAAGAATTTTCAACTCTTCTATCATTCTAATCCTCCTCTACGGGGGTGATACATGGGAGATAACTAAGACGGAGACAAAGAGATTTCAAACGTTTGTTAATAAATGCTTAAGAAGGCGTCTTTTACCCCAACATCATTTCGAACGACAACCTTTGGAGAAGGCCTAAACATACTCCGGTACATGCAACTCTAAAGAAAAAGCGTATAACCTTCTTCGCCTATATTCTGAGGAATCATAGCAATAACAGCCTAGTCCTTGATGCCATAAATTGGCTATACTTCTTCAACGGCAAATCCTATGGAAAGTTTAAAAGATTATTGTATTATAGGGCAATGAAAGACATCATGGATATGAACTTAAACACTAAACAATTTCTAAGGCTAAATAAGAATAAGAGATCAATAAAGAAACTGCTTAAAATCAAATCAAATTATTTAAATCTCCCATAAACTTCTCCTAAAACAGGTTATTTTACTATATCTTTTTATCTCCTCTTCTCCTTGTCTACTTTTCTTTTTCTTCTCAATCTTACTTCTTCTTTTCATAACCTACTCTACATTTCTCACCATGCTTTTATGTATTACTAGACCTGTGGGCCGATGTCTAATTGACGGCGGCGGTTTTTTTAAAATTTTTTATCGGCGTTCGGCGGCGCACCGATATCGCCGCCACCTACTAAATTGTCGGCGGCGGCGCGATATATATTTTAAAAAAAATTTTAAATAAATTTAATTTATAAATCAATGTATTACATTTTTTTATAATTTGGCGCTCTTTTCTAACACATTGTTAACATAGTTTATTTCTTAAATTATTTCCTGTCTCACTTCAATTTAAATTCATGTATTTTCTCATTCTCAAAAATAGACTAAGGAATTGCATTTTCACTCAGATCAGAGTCACATAAACAACACATATTAGTAATATTCTATTGATTTTTATTATAACAAATATATATTTGGTATGCAAACAAAATATTAAGTAAGTAATATAATAAATCAGAATTCAGATTTAGCTAAATTATAATTATCATGAATAAATAGAATTTTATCAAGATTGGTGGGACATAAAGAAGTTCTTTTTGCAATGAGTATTAATCCAGCAATGGAAAAAATTCTATCGCTGGGTGTACTGGTTGCAGGTATACAAAGAACCTCCCTAGCTAAATTAGCAAGCCTAGGAAGTTCCAGTTGCTTTTTCTTCTAAAGGTTAATGCATCCTCTTCTGGGATATTATTTTGGCTTAGCAAAATATGGCATTCTTGTTCTAAATTACTTATATTGTTATAATCACTGCCTGGAATGGGATGTTTACGAGCTATTTTGGCGATATAAGAACTGGAAGTCTCCCCATTATCTTCAACTTGGATTTCACTTTGTGCATATCATTTTCTAAAAGATGTCTTGTTAAAAATTGCAATGATGTAGTAGAATTTGAATTTAAATATTCTGACACAATTTTCAGATTTGAAATCTGGGATCAAGGAGAGTCGATCTAATGTTCAAAATATAATTTTATTAATAAAAATATATAATAACTTGACAGTAATGGGAAACCTATGGTCAAGCTTTTTTTGCATATTTTCTTTTAAACAAATAATATCTGAGGAATCAGATATATTGATCTGTATGTGGGTTTCTATTTCACTGCGAAATAATAACCCTAGATTTATAGTCGATCCCTTTTGGAAGGAAAGAAATTCCACCGACTCTCGGAATGGAATTAATACGGCATAAAGCTCGTCAATCATATCCCATTCATTATTAAAAAGTTTTAAACATTGTTTTCCTATTTTATTCAAAACATTATTAATAGGATTTTTGTTCACGCTACGAACACTTTCTAGCATAATTAATATGCTGTGCCAGCGGGTAGGGCAATTTAATTTTAACGTTTTTGTATTATATAGATTGGTTGGTGTAATGACATTTCTATTATCCGCTTCGTTATCAAAATGGTCATCAAGGTATGGATCAGAATCATCAATATCCAAGATATGACCTGTCTCATAAATTGACTGGAGACATTTACGATGCTCATCTTCAATTTCACATTCCAAATCAGCTACTCGATATCTGAGGGCTGAAATAATTTCTCTAATATTTTTAAGGAGATTATCAATTCTGGCAACTTTTTTTATGCCATCAACTGTAACCAAATTATGTAGTCCATGGCCTAAGCATAAATGATGCTCATAATCCCCCAATCTGACGCTTCTTTTGACATTTGCCCCTGCATCAGTTACCATTTGTATTATTTTGGCTTTTAAATGAAACTCCTCTTCGATACCATCAATCTCCGATAATATGGTTTCCCCAGTATGCTTTTGAGTCACATTTCGGGTTGCCAGGGTAAAATATTTTAAATCAAAATTTTCATCTAAATGATGAAGACTAAATGTAATATAATTTCGCCGCTTGAAATGATGTCCATAAATCAAAAGTAATGGAACAGAATTTTGGACCAGCATGAATCAGGTTTAAAACATACATGAAAAAGTTCTCAAAATAAGAGCTGACAAAACAAACTAAAAAATTTAGTTGTTTTGAACAAATAGAGCTTAATAAAATTAATTTAACAAACCAGTTAAAAATTTAAAATGAATATTAATAAACATTAATACTAACCTAAGAGCCATTTTTTATCTTTTATATTCTTGCTACATGTTGGCGTTGGCTTTAGAAACATTTTTAGAGTTTGAATGGATTTATTATTATTAGTTTTTTCTGATATTTTATGCACATTAATTAAGTGACGAGAAAGGTTACTCGTACTTATATTTTTGCTATAACATTTGATATCATAACTAAAATATAAATTATATATAAATATAAGTCTAAAATTAAAATAAATTACTGTGAAAATGGATTATTTTTATCCGAATCTTCCTCATCTTTTTTCCCCAATTTTAAACAAGGTTCACAATAAATATAATCAGGCATTATCGTGCTTTTCTTATTCTCATTCTTCAAAATAAGATTTCCAAAGTACTTCCACACATAACTTGATTTTTGATTAACAGAGAGAGTTGTTATTTCATAATTGTATATAGGGTGGTTTAAAACGCGCAAATCCATAAAAATAATGAATATAGCCGAAATTAATATGGTGTATGAATGAATGTAAATGATATACACTATTCTATTATATAAAGCAATAGAATACAATTCATGTTTTATTATATTAATGTTAATATTCAAATTTAAATAATAATAATTTAATATATAAATATAATTAAACAACATTCTAAATATTATACACGCCGCGCCGCCGCCATAAAAAAAATCGGCGGCTAGCCGGCTCACGCCGCTGATCTCAATCGGCGGCTGTTCCGGCGTGAATAAAATTGCGGCTATGTATTACTGACTAGTTTTGCCTATTCACTGGAATTTTCACCTATTTAAACAATTTCCGGTAAACCCATTAGCTTTTTCTTATTTTTCATGAATAAATTCTAATTTCAAATGATATAAACACATTCTCAATTATTGATAAAAATTATTAAGGCTTACATTAGATGTTAAATTTAAAATTAGCCACCACCCACCCTTAAAGTAATTAAATTATTTTTGCAGTACTTAGGTATAGGCTTTTGTTTTGCTCATTTCTTTTTGTTTATTAGCCTATAGACTTTTAAGCAACAGTTCTAGGATTGTTGCGCGTACAAGTACGTGCGGCTTGCCCACAAACGTGTGAAGGGCTTCTCATTTTTCTCCCCTTAATTAACTAACCAGTTTGATGGATTTTTGAGGAAAACCTAGCGTAGCTCTGTTGTATCCACAACCAGAGGGCGAAAACGCTTTTATCACGTATCACGTAAATGCCTCAAATGTTAACGGCGAGTATATTATTTTTTCATAGATTTTTTATATAAATTACAAATAACTCAAAGATAAACGGGAAATTGTCAACAATTCATAAGACATTCTAGATTGAATACATTTCCAGTAAAATCAGATTGTCTTGAAGTTAAAAAAAGAATACTACTGGGAAAAAACACGTTGCCGCTACATAATATAGAAATGTTTATCAGGTATATATATATGTATATAATATAAATGAATGACTAATATTATTTTGTCGAGTTTGGTGGTTTAATGTGTAGCATCATAACTATTGCATAATTATGTTGTTTTACTCGCCTACTTTTTCTTTGTTTATTTCTAATATTAAATAACAAAATTTGTACAATCATTAAGAAAGGTTAAGAGATAGAAAATTGTTCCTATCACTTAAAGAAAGTAGTCCTGAAAGGGAAGTCCGAACAATTAAATAAAATTTCTTGCAATTAGAATATGCTAATAATTTCGGGAAGGCCTGATTTGTAGAAGCAGGAATCCAGAGCGAAACGAATATTGGTTTGGATTGTGTAGCATCATAATCTATTACATAATTTTGTTGATTAACTCGCCTACTTTTTCTTTGTTTATTTCTATTATTAAATAACAAAATTTGTACAATCATTAAGAAGGTTAAGGGATAGAAAATTGTTCCTATCACTTGAAGAAAGCAGTCCTGAAAGGGAAGTCCAAACAATAAAATAATAATTTCTTGCAATTAGAATATGCTAATAATTTTCGGGAAGACCTGATTTGTAGAAGCAGGAATCCAGAGCGAAACGAATATCGGTTGGTTCATGTTTAAGTTCAGATAAAAATAACGGTTCCAGTTGCAGGTTCGTTTCATATAACTAAAAAATATAAGTTCGGTTTAAACCTCTACCCGTTCGAACTGTTTTATAAACAAATTTATAATAGAATGGAGAAAACCATAAAAAATATATAAAACGCTTATTTAAATATATAATTCATAAATTGTTTAAAAAGTATTGAGCCTTACAATTAAAATATTTTTTATCTTAATCAAATTATATATCTATAAGGAGAAAGTGTAAATTTGATATTTGAAAAATATCTCTTTCCATGCAAACTTGAATAGCCAACAATGCTATTATAACATCACAATTTATATAATTTAGGATAACGATTACTCTGATTTTTCCAATAGTTTAAAATATTCATTTCTTTATTTAGACGAGGTTCTTTAAGAAAATAAAGTAAGATATTTATAATTCTAATCTTTCTAACTAATAGATTTTATTTGTGCCCATATATGTTCATATAATTCTTCTTCACGAATCTATGGCTTGATGACATCCCAATTCTTTTAATTTGTTTTGGCTCTTGTTGCGATATTTTATTAATTAACGAGTTTTTTTGGTATCATTAAGAATACTATATGTAAATAATTTATATATCTGATTTAATTTATCTCTAGACATGTATATGTTCTACCTGATTGGTGGTTTGCTATATAAAAGTGTACATATATAGGAGATATTTTATCACTATTTTAGGGTTTGCAAGTCTTGTCTTATCGCCCATTATACTAATGCGCATTAAAGTCATTTAATCGACTTGCTAACCATAAAATATATGACACTACAGCTGACTCCTATGATGTACTCATTAAAATTCATTTAATGCATTAATCCTCAATTTAGTAGTATATATACACATCATTGGCATCAATAGGCATAATATAAAAAAAGAAATTATTCCACAAAAGTGTGTAAAATAACAATATGCATAAATTAAAATTTTGTGAATTAATCAAAATTGAATGATAATAACTTTTAAACAATTCCGGTCAACCTGGTTCACTAGCTTTTCTAGAGGTTCGATTTAAAGCTTCAGGTTGGATAAAAAATAACGGTTAATATCGGTTTGATTAGTCTGGATCCATGGGTAAAAGTTAGTTTTCATTATTAGTTTCAAACTGTAAATAACTATCCTATTATTTCATGCGTACTGATTTTTAGAATTTATATTAAAAAGGTACACATCTGCTGCATATTATTACTAACCATTTTTTTAGTGAAGATTGTGTGGAAGAAATTGATATTTTATAAAAACTTTCTGCACTTTCTAATATTTAAAAAATTAAAATTTGGGTATTTTTTTCTGGTATCTATATTTCGAGGGTATTTTTATCCAGTGTCTTTTTGACCTGTCTACTTTTATTTGAGCTTTTATTTCCAGGACATCCAACCGATTAGTGGAAATCGAGGCTGTAAGGCTACTGGGGCATATAGGCAAACGTCAATAAAGTTTTCATCTTTATAAATAAATGTTTCAAATTTGGTCAAAGCATATATTTCTATAGGTACTATCTACCATATGTTTATTAGTAGTGGCAAGTTGCATCAAAGATATTGTTCAAAAACTAATTTTCCACTTTTCATCATCTTATCTTTGATATTTTTTATCTAGAGGCAAAAGTACTCTTTAGAATTTTATGAAAAGATTTCTTAATATATATGCTACCTACTTTTTGCTAGAGCAATTTAAGCTAACTCACTACCCCTGGGGCTATAATGCAAAGGGTTATGGCAAATTTGTCAAACAAGAATATCCTGGAACAACGACAACACAAAATATAACTGTATTTTCTGCTTAGATTTTACACACTAAACCATGACATATTTACTGATTATATTCCAAATATTTTGGATGACGTTATTTCTGATGGTACCCAAAACCCAGCCAGGCTCAGAACATCCGTCTCACTATCTATTCATGATAGCAGATAATACCCATAGAAGATGGGTATGAATCAAGATCGTCCTTTAAACATACTAAAAAGGGTATAGGAGGAAATAGGAAGGGAAGAAAGGTAGGAGATATGGTTCTTCTAGCTAATTTTATTGACAATTTTGATTTCCTTTTGATGGAAAATATTTAGGGGGAGGAGTTACTTAAAAAATTGGGAGTGAAGAGTAAATATTTTTTAAGGAGGTAATATTGTCGTAGAGGTAGCCTATATCAAGACTATAATCCCAAAAATGAAATAGGAAATAAAAATTGTTTTTATTGCGTAATGTGTAGCTTAAGTTAGAATGACATTAAAAGCTGCGTAGATTGGATATAGCTCCCCTTTATAGTGAAGACCTATTTTTTGAAAATTTTTATAATTTGTTTTAATTATGTTAAATTATAAGTAATTACAATAAAAAAAAATTTCATTAATTTTTATGGGTTTGCCATTTAAACCAGAAGAGATTAATATCTTACTATTCTAAATAGTGTCCCCAGTATAAAAGGTAGAATGCTCCCGTTTTTTTTAAATTTTCTAGTCTAATGATGAGGTTATTAAATGATGCAATTAGTAATCTTACAATAAAAATTATCGAAATAGAACAAAACACTTGCTATATAACTTCGGTTTCGGCTATTAAAAGTTTAGTTAATAAAAAATTTTTATCTTTCATGTTAAAAACTTTTTTGAAAATGCAAAACGATATCTTAAAAATTGCATATTTACAAATATATCCCAATTATTTGTCATATTGGAAATACTAATTAGGCTTTCAGTAACACATTTTATCTATTGATGGAATTGATAATCATTTTTCATCAAGATAAAAATAAATTTCATATCCATACCCCATAAAAAAAGGCTAGCTTCTAACACCCATAGTCAAATAATGTAAATATTTCTGATTCATCAGTCATTCTTAACGGACTATCTGCTAGAAGATAATAATAGAAATAATTTTATTTTTATTAAAAAAAAAAGGATATAAAATAGAAACATAAAATTATACCACTTACATTGTAAAATATCATTTAATTAATGTAAGAATATAGTACATAATTTTAAAATAATTCAATTTATATTAATTATAACGAACATACATCAAGGGATAATAGAACTTCAATTTATCACCGTAATGTTTCTGGTTATAGTCAAACACATTTTCGGCAAACTGCTTAAAAAATTGTTCCCTTAATCCCGCTTTGTCTATTTCGGCTAACACATCTGGAAAAAATCCCCGGAGATAATTTGTAGCCGCTTCCTGGGAAGGCTTTATCGAGTAATTGATCTCATCTAACTGTTCGATCTTTATTTTATCTTTGTCGTAGCCCAAATCGACCATTATTTTCTTGTAAGAGCTTATAGGGTCCGACTCCAGCATCCAAGCACGCCTCCATGGCAATAACAAATTTTCGTGGAGCTCCTTAAATTTTTTTAAATACGGACTCAATTCTTGATTATTTAAGACTCTTTCGGTTGCGTAAACCAAATTGTCGGCAACTCTATCGCCATATATCATTTTAATAGAGCCTACTTTCGGATTGATAACTTTGAGTAGATTAGCGAGGGCCTTTGTTTGATCTTCGATCCAATGAAAACACAGCGAAGACACAACGCAATCTATAAATTCACCTTTAACGGCATTGAATATAGTCTTCACCGCATCTTCGCTAGAAATATCTATATTAGAAAATTTCAATGATCTTTCATTGGCAGATGAATAATGTTCCTTAGCATATTCAATCATTGGTGAGAGCAGATCAATCCCTAAAACGTTTCCTTCGAATTCGTTTTCTTTATGGGTCGTCAATAAAGTTTTGTAAAGTAAATTGGTGGATTTACCTTCTCCGCAACCGAGATCCAATATATTATCACGTTCCTTAATGTAGGGGATTACGCGGGGAATAAGATAAGAGTAAACAGAGCATGCGTATGAGTTATACCTGGTGTAGGTCTCACAGTCCGAATTCATATACATTTTGAAAGTTTTTTATTATTATTATTGTTATACTTTGGTAATTAAAACAGTACTTGTTATATAAATGACAATTTTTAATTAATAACTCCTAAATAAAATAAATTTTTGAAACCAATTTTTATTATGAAAATAAAGAATAATTTTTCTTTTATAGTTTATATAAAATTTATAAAAAATTAATAAGATATAAAAAATGCAAATATATTATTTTAGATACAAATTAATTTTTTATTCAATGTTTTTTAAATTTTTTTTAAGAATTGTTGAATAAGATAGGTGGTATGTTATGTTGTTTATATATTTTTTTAAATTGAACTTTGCACTCATCTTATTTGTTATGTAAGGGCAAGTACAACTTAAGATTGAACTCATTTTTTGAACATTGTTTTCTTATCAAGGCGTATTTTATGATTTGATTATGATTTTTAATCCTTTAGAAACTTTATTTAAAATTTCTCTAAATATAATTCGGTACAATCTTCACTAACGAGATGCTCAATCGCAATATGAAGAAATGATTACATTTGGATGTTTTACTGTGTCTGATAAATTAATATTTAACTCAGAGATTTCCCAGCTTGAACCAAAGCCAGGCCCAGAATATCGGACCGAGCCGTATAATTTTTTTAGAAAATAAACTTGGGCCGGGTAATCCTAAAAAATATTTTTCCAACAACCCAGGAGACAGATCGAATTTTTTTAAAACCCCGTCAGATTTGGAACTTCCATTCCATTAGAGCAGATGGGATGGGGAATTATAAAGTAATTAAGTCACTATAAATAGAATTTTAGAGGGAGTAGTATATTTTTTTATAAAATTTTGATTCAATAAAGTTCAATTATTTACTGAGGAATAATAATTTAAGAATAAAGCATGTATGCTTTGAGCTTTTCAGAATATGCAAACCTAAATTACCTTAGAAAGTGCATTTAATTGTAAATATTTCTAAAAATGATTATATTGATAAAAATTATCTTTTGCTTATGCTATAGGACCGATATGTCTACATTAATGATCCCAAACAGCGATTTTACCCCTTAACAACCCCCCCCCCCTTACCCGCTACTCCTAAATATTTGCCCCCTCCTCAAAAATTAATTTCTACCTTAAGATCTAGTTAATAAATATATTATTGATACAAGATAAATATAGTACAATTCATAGCAAAAGACTGAATATATTCCAAATGTAATTATATTAAATTATTGTAAAATAAAGAAATATATTGACTTATGTAATTTGACTTATATGTTTTAACGTCTGTTACGTTTCAGAAAACAATTGGCTACTTTCGGCGGGAATGTTATAAACATTCAACCAGGGTGGTAATGGCCCCTCCTCTCTCATCAAATTTATTTAACCCCTCCAAATAGAAAATTTGCATCGTTTTTGGCTTTTTCAAAAAATATAAATTTAGATATACTATGCATATTATAAAAATTCTTTCATTAAGAATTAGGCGTAAGTAGTGTCATTGCGAGGAGAAGGACGGACAGGGGTTCGAGCTTCTTAAAAAATTTGAATGACATAGGAATTTTAAAAAATTTTATTAAATTTTATATTTTAGATAATTGATGTAAAAATTTTATTTTATAAATTTAATTAAATAAATATAATGATTTATTAATTAAATCTGAAATATAAATTGAATTTCATATTATGTGATTTGTTTGTGAGTTAAGTATACAATGCCATGTCATAAAACAAATTTAATTCTATAGAACTATTTCAAACAATCTTTGAAAAAGGACTATTAAGGATTTATTTATAACCAAATAAACAATACTTATAAGAAGGGTATATTGGAAAAGACTAATCCAAATTATAATTATATATGGTAGGTTAGAGCTCCCTCTTAGAGGGCATGATGAAAGCGATATAAACAATAATCGAGGAAAATATTGTGAATTTTAAATTGATTGAAAGGATTCGATCCATTTTTAATGGTTTATAAACAACCGGGCAATGCCACAAAATCAAATACTTTCAATAGCGGAGAAATAATAATAAATTAATAGCTTCGCTAATAATGGAAGCAAATTATTTTGCTGTCCTGGCTGATGATCCTAACGATATAAATTCATTTGAACAATTTAATTTATCTATTAGATACTTGATAAAACAAATCAAAAAAATTACTTTTTAGAGTCATTGATAAAAAACACTAAAAATAATCTAAATAATAATTCAAAAAGGCTATTTGTGTTGCTCAAGGTGATAGGGCAAGGATTTAGGAGTCAAGGTGAGAAATAACAATATTCATAAAATGGCTATATATGTGTACTGCTATTCACATAAGAAATCAATACCTCAATTAACCGAGTTTTTAATGCTTAAAAAGACATTTGTGCTTTCTTTTAAAGCTGTGAATCATAACGAATTTAAAATATCGTTTTGAGTTCTAGACTATGAGGATCCCTTATAAGAATGATAGAAACAAAAAAAAATCCCTGCAATCATTTCATATCTAGAAAATAGGACCTCGGTGATATTGTGAGAGCAAAGAGTATTTTATACATTACTTTACAATTTTGATACAATTATTTTATGTTCATATTTCAAAAATTATTATCAATGTAATCAAAATATTTCTAATTCTTTGCAAAAGCTATTGAATATCGTTTCTATGTCCGAAATAAGATATGATTCTTATTTATCTCTGTTATTTAATGAAGCAAATAAATATTGTAGTTTATTTTTATTTAATATAAAAAATCAGAAATAAAATAACGAAATTATGCTTACATTTTGAAAGACACAGGTGACGTCTTTTTGTTAATTTCCCTAATCAAACAGATATTTATAGGTATCATGTATGTTAAGTAGTGTTGTAAAGTAACGAACATTTAAAGGTCGTTACTAACAGGTTACTAATGTGTGGAAAGGCACACCATTCGTTACTTGTTTCTAAAGTCAATGAGTAGCGCATTTTTTTGAGTAACGATAAAGCAAAATGTTGCCCTAAATATTTTCTTAAAAATATATAAAAAATATATATTATATTTCTTTAAATTTTATAAATAATTTAAGGCGAGAATTTAATACTTATCCGCCAGCAATGTCATTTTAGGGGAGAAGTGGTATAACTGACTATTTTACTTTAAAAAAAAATCTATTTAAGAATTAGTTAGTCAAACAAATTAATATCAATGTGTAGCCCAATCCTTAATCTTAAAATAAAGTATAAATTATAGCCTATCTACAATAGTTTTTGAGTTAGGTGAGGTTACGTGAAAGTTGTTTTTCTGACCAGTCAAAACTTTGATTGGTCATAATATATTATTTAAGAATTTTATTATAAATATGAAATATTACAATATATAATACTTGTATAGAGACCTATGTTAATATTTCTTCCTTTTTTAAGTATTTAAAAACCTAATTATTCATTAATTTAATTAATATAAAAATCTCAATTTATTATCCGATTCATCTAGTTATCATAATATTTTATAAAAGATTATCTTAATTATCTGTATGGGAGACCGGGGTAAAACGATCGGTTATTTTCTTTTTATGATAAAAGAATAAAAAAGAACAAATTATAGATTTATATTTATTCAAAATTACGAAAGATTCAGGTTGTCACCACTCATCTTTGAAACAAATATATATATATAAATATATTAAACTGTAGTAGTTATTACTACTTCCGCCGGTATTTTTTTTAAATGTCCACCCCCTTCCCTTTGACCACCATTCCCGTTAATTGTGGGTTTTTAATATTATATTTTATACTCAATATATATTTATGATAAAAAATTTTACCATTTTTTTTAAAATATAGATATTAAAATAAAATATATGATTATTTCTTTGTTATTTCGATTATTTGCATTTATAGGCCTGAGATGCCAAAGAAGATGAAAAATATTATTCTTTATTTTTATTACTTTTTTTTGTATATGTGAAAAAGAATTAAATAAATATTATATTATATGTTTGTTTTCGCAGGAGATGTTTTATAGTGATTTATGTTAGTGAATGCTATGTTTTGATATATTGACGTTTTTTGTTATTATTGTTTTAATGAAAATGTGTAAAAAGAAAAAAAAATAGAAAAATATTATTATAATTATGAAAGTTATGATATAAATTTGAAATAAAAAAATACGGTTGTTAAAATTGTTAGTATATTAATTTTCTGCGAGTGTAACCCTATATTCCACAATTTGTAAAACTTCATAATAAAAATATTTTTATTTTATGAAATATATTTGATGTTGTAGAATTATTATTGTTATCCATTTTTTTCCAAAGGTAAATATAATATATCGATATACACATCATTAAAATGCAAATAGAATAGCTTTTCAAATATATAAATATATTAAATTTCTGATAACAAAGTTAATTTTAAATTATTGCTCAAATATTTTTTCAATTTTTCTCTAAAACTCTATATACAATTGTTATTTCAAATATATAAACATTTCTCATTTCTGATTAAGAAAAATCAATTCCAATTAGTGATTAAATGGCACAAGTTTTTTACAAAACAATACAATTTTTTGTATAAAAAATAAAATTCTATACGAGAATGTTTAAAATACGAGCTCGTATAAAACCTTTGATCTATTTTTTATACGAACCAGGAGTCAGTTTAAAAATCTCTGCTCTTATAAATAAAAATAATATATTTTGTAATTTTTTATACGAGTTTATTTAATTTAAAATACATAGCTCGTATAAATCCTTTGATATTTGTTTTTATCTGCTCGTTTATAAATAGAATTCTTATTGAAATGAGCTAAGTCTTCTTTATTTATTTAAGCAAATAAAGATGTGCGATAACCATGAATGCAGGAAATCTGAAATTATAAAAATTGAATTCATATAAAATTTAAAAAAAAATCAAATATTATTTCCATTTTTTAAACATATTATTAAGTTTTCTTACTTTCGTCATATTAAAATTTTATATATTTTATTCACTTTCTTCCTCCAAAAACAAATGTCAACACATCTTCATTAGCTTAAATAAATAAAGAAGACAAACTTAGCTCATTTAATTGTAAAAGCAAATGCGTCAATCGTAAATTGTAAATTGTATCATAATAGCCTGATAAAGTGTAAATATCATTTGCAATGCCTATATTTGGCAATTTTTTTTTACAAAACGTAATATTTGTTTAGCGATGTATATCACAAAAGAACATATAAATACAGGTACAAAAGATTAAGTTAAATCACAAATCCTTTTTCTTACTACCGAAATTTCAAAAAAAAATTCGTTTACCTAGAATTAAATTTATGACAAAGATGTCGATAAAATTCATAA
The DNA here is from genome assembly GCF_954871325.1 of Gordionus sp. m RMFG-2023. Classification (NCBI taxonomy): domain Eukaryota; kingdom Metazoa; phylum Nematomorpha; class Gordioida; order Chordodea; family Parachordodidae; genus Gordionus; species Gordionus sp. m RMFG-2023. The sequence goes on from NC_088777.1 coordinate 10,621,772, forward strand.
CTTTAGCTCTTTTGGCCATGATTGGATTGGAGATGATAGTTGCGCAAAGTAAAAATATCATTTTCAATTGCTAATAATTATAATTTTTTACAGATCAAAATTGTAAATTATATGAAGGAAATTATCAAGTTAGCAGATTAGTTATAGCTTCAAGTATGTTAAAAAATATATTAAAAAAATTTAGTTCTGGTTGCTTATATATATTATTTGTAACTTTTTTATTTTTATGAAATATTTATTTTATTCGTAAGTTTTAAACATCAAAGTTCCTATCCTTAATAAAGAGTTTTCTTCCTTGGTAATAATTATTAAAAAGATGGAAATAAAATATAAATTGTTCTATAAAAATAGGTGAATGTAGATAATTACAAATATGGGGAAAAGATTTTAATTTATTCGCTAATTTTTTTTACAAAATTGATATAAATTAAAATTATAAAAATTAAATAGTGCACAAATAAAATTCTCATCATTTTTTTTTATGATTTAGTAGTATATATGACTTATTAAATAAATAATTTTTGAAATATATTAGTGTTTCCAATAGGAAAAAGAAATATTGCAAGAATACAAAATTGCCGAGGAAATTTGATCGCTTATATACTCGATAACCAACAATTAAGTAAAGACTAGATAAATTATATTGTAATATTATAACTGATAATATAATTTGAATTAATATTAAATATTCGCTTTACATCTAATATAAAGGTTTACAAACTAAAACCATTGAAATGGATTTAAATTATCTCAGGACGACAGCAAATACCTTACCTTTTGGATCCGGCGATAGGATAGGAGATGATAGACCAAAAGCCAGTATCTCTAGTATTGTGCCTTTTGGTAATCTGAGGTCATATACAATATCGGTGGATAACATAAATCGCGAGGATCTTATACTCAACGTAAGTGTTATGATATTTAATCATATTATACCAATCTATTATATTATATAAGGAAAAGAATGGGATGGTTCCTGTTCTGTAATAAGTTGCTACAACAACAAAAAAGATTAAGAATTTTGCTTATAATAATAATTTTTTTACTATTTTTTATGGGTTTAGAACCGATCCAGATGGGATGAGATAAATAAAATATTATAATTTGTAAATATTTTTATTACTAGTTTAAACATTTATATTACGTTTTTATTATCAAACATAAAGGTGGGTCGATCACAAAAAGTTACTCACATCTCCTTCGTACCAAGCTAAAGAATAAATAGAAAGAAACACATCACATTTATTATAAAAATTAACTATATACATATAATATATAACAATCTAATAATTATAATATTTTTTTATTATAATGTAATATACAATATAATGATTTTTTATAAATAAATGGCATATACATATAATCTCACTTCAAACCTAGTATTTATCCATATCGAATATCACAATATGTTATCAAAGCTTTTAAATAATTCTTAATATTCATGTTTGGATAATTTCTAAAAAATATTTCAAATTAATTTTCATAATATTTGCTTTAAATATCTGGTATATTCATAAAATTTATATTTAAATTTAGTATTCATAATACTCATGCTTAACTTATTAAAAGAAATTTATTTTATCGAATAAATATTTTATAAAGGATCAAATCATAATAAATGTTTATATCCTTTTCTAACCTGTAAGATGGACAGCGAGGCTCCGAAAATATAGTTTTATAGCATTGTAAATCTCTGAAATCCAAATTATCAAAGCAATAAGGCTATTGACTATAAAGACATCTTTTGAGAGGGATTTAAAAAATTAATCCTATTATAAAAATAGATCATTTGATAGTTTAAAATATATATCAATTAAAATGAGTAATATTTTTTGAATTCCTAACATATGCAATACGTTGCATTGTTAATCTTTGTAAAAACGCACAATTTCAATTGCCGACCGAACGATCTTACAATATAGTTTCGAGAATTGGCGATAATTCGTTAGCGATTAACAACATCATGAACGTCTTCACCTCTAATCGTTTTTAACGTCATCTTGTAATTGATTGGTTCTTTGCACTAATTCAAACCGTATAGATCTTTTAGACTTCCGGGTATTCTACGACAGTTTGCACTTGTCAAAATATCGACTTCATCCTAAGGTCTTTTTATCTACACTTTATCTTTGTCTTAAAGTCTCCGGTAATTGCCACTTTTACCTAAAATAATCTATTTAACCCTTTATAACTTCTGAAATATTTTATAACTTTTTCTTACCAACAAAATATATAAATATACCAAATTCATCTTAATGTCTTATCTGCTCTAATCTAATTCTGCCTAACATTTTAGAATTATTTGCTCACTTTTTCCTCTACATCTTACATTGTTCAAATACACTTAATAATTTATCTAATTATGTCTAATTCTACCACCCCTTTACCCTCAATTAGCCTAGACCCATATCTTTATTAAAATCATTTGCTTGTAGTCGTCCTTTAGCTATCTTGATCAATCTTTTGACAACCATGTCTAAAGCTGATCAAATCTAAAATTCTCTTGATTATTTTGAATCTAAAAATCTTAGCTTTACATTTTTACCCAAAAAATATTTTTTTCTTCTTGTGGCATTACGCATTTATTTCATTTTACTAATGAATCCTTGTACGCGCATGTTCTTTAAAAAAAATCAGATATCTATTTCTTTTATTCTCCTTTATGCGGCTTACATCCCTTGTTCTAAAACAACATCTTTTATTTTTATTTTTCGTTCACTCTCATCATTTATCTTCTCATAAATCTCACCCTCGTTGTTATAAAACAACTCAATTATGCTCTTCATCAAAATCAAGATTCTCATAATTATAGCTCAATCAATTATGTCTGTCATTAAATTTCGAACACCTTTAATTATGATTCTCATAATTCTATCCGACTTTAAAAAACAAATCAATTATGTCTATCATCAAAAACACCCCAAATATGATTCTCATAATTATCATTTGTCAAAAAAAACAAATCAATTATATTTCTAACCCACTTTTTTATTTCACAACTATATATTACTATTTTACATTCAAATTCTACTTTTTTAAAAAAGCCTTTTAAACTCTCATACTTTTTTTTCAATTTTATACTCTTGTAACTTTAATTAAATATCAAAGAAATTTTTTTTTACTAAAGTATTTCGTATCCATATCGTCATTATTTTAAAAATAATTATTTCTTCATACTGCTTGTATCTTTTGTCTAAAAGCTCGGTATTTTCTTATATCTAAAACCTTATTAAAGCAATTTAAAATAGCCTTTATCATTTCTTCTTTGATATTTCCCCCTTTTTTTTGTTTTTCTTTCTGCTATTATTAGAAAATAATGTATAATTATTCTTAAATCTTATTAATGTTCCAAAATAAAAATCCGATCTCTAATTGAGCCGATTGCGGCATGAATTTTCTAATAATGAAAGCCGTTTCACTTTGCGAAGATTTTTTAATCAACCACCAAATAATTTACTAAATATTACCAACTTATGCGTTATTCACATATGAGGCGGTTTTATCTCTAGCAGCCCTTAAAATAAAAGAAAAAATATCTTTAATGAGAAATTATATTACTCATTTAATATTGTTAAGATGAGGGCTCTAGGTATATTAGTACTGAATTTGATAATCAATTATTAAGATTAAATGAATTTATAGGATTTGTATAAATTTTAGAAATTAAAAAAATTAGTAAAAAACTAATTTTTGATGAATATTCATTTAAGATTATGGTTTAATCCAAACAAAATAAAATATTAAATAATTAATAGTACCAAAATACCTAAGGCCAACCATCAAGATAGCCTATAATATAATACCATTTAAAATCATAATTAATCAATAATTTATCATTCATAAAAATTATCAGATTAAAAAATAGAGTTTAAACTTTTTTTAAAATCAATTTCTTGTGATTTTTTATAGCTTTTTAAAACTAATTTTGGTAGGCTAAGGCAAAGCTATTTAAATATAGACCGCGGAAATGAAGTCCACCCTCTCTCGAATATGTGCTAGATTCGATATCAAAGAGTTAATTAAACTTTAAGGCATCCAAAAATCTCTCAACTAGCTTTCATCTCTTATCGAGATATTTATTCATAAAAGGTATTTGACACCCCCTCCTCTCCATGGCCCTTTACCCTTAGAACCTTGATTAGACCCAAAGATTTTTTTGATTAGCCTTAATTTGATATCATTTTCGATTATTTTTGATGTAATAACCCTCTCTCATCCCTTAGGCGTAAAATTTTTAAATGCTTAGTATAATTTATTTTAAAAATTGATTAATTCTACACGGCTCTAAGTTTCTGTTAAATTTTATCGAATGTTTGTGTTTGGTGCCAAATAAAATTAATATTTCCTCTCATCTAATATAAATTCTAGCCCTTATTTTTGTCGTGTGCCCTAAGCTAATTGCATCTTAGTATCAGACTTTTACCTGAACTGCATAGTTCAGTAAAAACTAAAAAATCTACTGACTATCTTGTGTTTATTCGCGCTGCTCGGAAGAAAGTCTTTTCTTTCATTCTTTCTTTGACGCTACCGAATGTATTTGTTGTAAAATCAGTATTTCATACGAATTTAGTATTTATGATATGAATAATCTCATATTTAAGTATTACTAATAATTTTTAATAATACGAATATATGATAAAAAGTTATTCGACAGATAATATATTATCTTTATTCGTATTCAAATCGACAGATAATATATTATACTTATTCGTATTAAAATCGACAGATAATATATTATCCTTATTCGTATTCAAATGTTTCAATTGAATAATTTTGTTTTCAATGTTTGTAAAATGGTGGTAAGGGGCTGGATTTGAGCCGATTTTAAAATACGGCTATCTCAATATTTTGCCCATAAATATATAACGCAAGCCTGAAGATCTGGGTCATAAATGGCACAAAGCATTGGACATCTATTAACGAAATCAAGTGATATCGACGATATTTTTTTGGCTAAAATATTGAGTTAACCTTTTTTAAAAATCGGCTCAAATCGAACCGTTTAACAACACCATAAAATACGAATCGAATAAAATCGAGTAATAAATAATTCATTTTAAGTATAATGTGAGCAATTAGAGCATGGGGAATAGCATAGCAGAAAAAAAAAGATCTAGATATGATATGTTTTTAAAAAATACCAAGCGATAATTTATATTTAAGTTCCTATTTTTCAGCTTTTTCCTCAAGGAATAAGTTAAGTTTATCTTATTTTTAGAATCAATTGAGAATAAAACGAGAGACAAAAATAAGATTTTTTCTTTGATTAAGGAATTGAATGATGAAGATGAAAAGATTAAATTATTCGAAATTTAAGAAAACGCTGGAGTCAATATTTGTTTTTTTTAAAAAAAAATAAATAAGAATTTTATTTATAAACGAGCAGATAAAAACAAATATCAAAGGATTTATACGAGCTATGTATTTTAAATTAAATAAACTCGTATAAAAAATTACAAAATATATTATTTTTATTTATAAGAGCAGAGATTTTTAAACTGACTCCTGGTTCGTATAAAAAATAGATCAAAGGATTTTATACGAGCTCGTATTTTAAACATTCTCGTATAGAACTTTTATTTTTTATACAAAAAATTGTATTGTTTTGTAAAAAACTTGTGCCATTTAATCACTAATTGGAATTGATTTTTCTTAATCAGAAATGAGAAATGTTTATATATTTGAAATAACAATTGTATATAGAGTTTTAGAGAAAAATTGAAAAAATATTTGAGCAATAATTTAAAATTAACTTTGTTATCAGAAATTTAATATATTTATATATTTGAAAAGCTATTCTATTTGCATTTTAATGATGTGTATATCGATATATTATATTTACCTTTGGAAAAAAATGGATAACAATAATAATTCTACAACATCAAATATATTTCATAAAATAAAAATATTTTTATTATGAAGTTTTACAAATTGTGGAATATAGGGTTACACTCGCAGAAAATTAATATACTAACAATTTTAACAACCGTATTTTTTTATTTCAAATTTATATCATAACTTTCATAATTATAATAATATTTTTCTATTTTTTTTTCTTTTTACACATTTTCATTAAAACAATAATAACAAAAAACGTCAATATATCAAAACATAGCATTCACTAACATAAATCACTATAAAACATCTCCTGCGAAAACAAACATATAATATAATATAATATTTATTTAATTCTTTTTCACATATACAAAAAAAAGTAATAAAAATAAAGAATAATATTTTTCATCTTCTTTGGCATCTCAGGCCTATAAATGCAAATAATCGAAATAACAAAGAAATAATCATATATTTTATTTTAATATCTATATTTTAAAAAAAATGGTAAAATTTTTTATCATAAATATATATTGAGTATAAAATATAATATTAAAAACCCACAATTAACGGGAATGGTGGTCAAAGGGAAGGGGGTGGACATTTAAAAAAAATACCGGCGGAAGTAGTAATAACTACTACAGTTTAATATATTTATATATATATATTTGTTTCAAAGATGAGTGGTGACAACCTGAATCTTTCGTAATTTTGAATAAATATAAATCTATAATTTGTTCTTTTTTATTCTTTTATCATAAAAAGAAAATAACCGATCGTTTTACCCCGGTCTCCCATACAGATAATTAAGATAATCTTTTATAAAATATTATGATAACTAGATGAATCGGATAATAAATTGAGATTTTTATATTAATTAAATTAATGAATAATTAGGTTTTTAAATACTTAAAAAAGGAAGAAATATTAACATAGGTCTCTATACAAGTATTATATATTGTAATATTTCATATTTATAATAAAATTCTTAAATAATATATTATGACCAATCAAAGTTTTGACTGGTCAGAAAAACAACTTTCACGTAACCTCACCTAACTCAAAAACTATTGTAGATAGGCTATAATTTATACTTTATTTTAAGATTAAGGATTGGGCTACACATTGATATTAATTTGTTTGACTAACTAATTCTTAAATAGATTTTTTTTTAAAGTAAAATAGTCAGTTATACCACTTCTCCCCTAAAATGACATTGCTGGCGGATAAGTATTAAATTCTCGCCTTAAATTATTTATAAAATTTAAAGAAATATAATATATATTTTTTATATATTTTTAAGAAAATATTTAGGGCAACATTTTGCTTTATCGTTACTCAAAAAAATGCGCTACTCATTGACTTTAGAAACAAGTAACGAATGGTGTGCCTTTCCACACATTAGTAACCTGTTAGTAACGACCTTTAAATGTTCGTTACTTTACAACACTACTTAACATACATGATACCTATAAATATCTGTTTGATTAGGGAAATTAACAAAAAGACGTCACCTGTGTCTTTCAAAATGTAAGCATAATTTCGTTATTTTATTTCTGATTTTTTATATTAAATAAAAATAAACTACAATATTTATTTGCTTCATTAAATAACAGAGATAAATAAGAATCATATCTTATTTCGGACATAGAAACGATATTCAATAGCTTTTGCAAAGAATTAGAAATATTTTGATTACATTGATAATAATTTTTGAAATATGAACATAAAATAATTGTATCAAAATTGTAAAGTAATGTATAAAATACTCTTTGCTCTCACAATATCACCGAGGTCCTATTTTCTAGATATGAAATGATTGCAGGGATTTTTTTTTGTTTCTATCATTCTTATAAGGGATCCTCATAGTCTAGAACTCAAAACGATATTTTAAATTCGTTATGATTCACAGCTTTAAAAGAAAGCACAAATGTCTTTTTAAGCATTAAAAACTCGGTTAATTGAGGTATTGATTTCTTATGTGAATAGCAGTACACATATATAGCCATTTTATGAATATTGTTATTTCTCACCTTGACTCCTAAATCCTTGCCCTATCACCTTGAGCAACACAAATAGCCTTTTTGAATTATTATTTAGATTATTTTTAGTGTTTTTTATCAATGACTCTAAAAAGTAATTTTTTTGATTTGTTTTATCAAGTATCTAATAGATAAATTAAATTGTTCAAATGAATTTATATCGTTAGGATCATCAGCCAGGACAGCAAAATAATTTGCTTCCATTATTAGCGAAGCTATTAATTTATTATTATTTCTCCGCTATTGAAAGTATTTGATTTTGTGGCATTGCCCGGTTGTTTATAAACCATTAAAAATGGATCGAATCCTTTCAATCAATTTAAAATTCACAATATTTTCCTCGATTATTGTTTATATCGCTTTCATCATGCCCTCTAAGAGGGAGCTCTAACCTACCATATATAATTATAATTTGGATTAGTCTTTTCCAATATACCCTTCTTATAAGTATTGTTTATTTGGTTATAAATAAATCCTTAATAGTCCTTTTTCAAAGATTGTTTGAAATAGTTCTATAGAATTAAATTTGTTTTATGACATGGCATTGTATACTTAACTCACAAACAAATCACATAATATGAAATTCAATTTATATTTCAGATTTAATTAATAAATCATTATATTTATTTAATTAAATTTATAAAATAAAATTTTTACATCAATTATCTAAAATATAAAATTTAATAAAATTTTTTAAAATTCCTATGTCATTCAAATTTTTTAAGAAGCTCGAACCCCTGTCCGTCCTTCTCCTCGCAATGACACTACTTACGCCTAATTCTTAATGAAAGAATTTTTATAATATGCATAGTATATCTAAATTTATATTTTTTGAAAAAGCCAAAAACGATGCAAATTTTCTATTTGGAGGGGTTAAATAAATTTGATGAGAGAGGAGGGGCCATTACCACCCTGGTTGAATGTTTATAACATTCCCGCCGAAAGTAGCCAATTGTTTTCTGAAACGTAACAGACGTTAAAACATATAAGTCAAATTACATAAGTCAATATATTTCTTTATTTTACAATAATTTAATATAATTACATTTGGAATATATTCAGTCTTTTGCTATGAATTGTACTATATTTATCTTGTATCAATAATATATTTATTAACTAGATCTTAAGGTAGAAATTAATTTTTGAGGAGGGGGCAAATATTTAGGAGTAGCGGGTAAGGGGGGGGGGGGTTGTTAAGGGGTAAAATCGCTGTTTGGGATCATTAATGTAGACATATCGGTCCTATAGCATAAGCAAAAGATAATTTTTATCAATATAATCATTTTTAGAAATATTTACAATTAAATGCACTTTCTAAGGTAATTTAGGTTTGCATATTCTGAAAAGCTCAAAGCATACATGCTTTATTCTTAAATTATTATTCCTCAGTAAATAATTGAACTTTATTGAATCAAAATTTTATAAAAAAATATACTACTCCCTCTAAAATTCTATTTATAGTGACTTAATTACTTTATAATTCCCCATCCCATCTGCTCTAATGGAATGGAAGTTCCAAATCTGACGGGGTTTTAAAAAAATTCGATCTGTCTCCTGGGTTGTTGGAAAAATATTTTTTAGGATTACCCGGCCCAAGTTTATTTTCTAAAAAAATTATACGGCTCGGTCCGATATTCTGGGCCTGGCTTTGGTTCAAGCTGGGAAATCTCTGAGTTAAATATTAATTTATCAGACACAGTAAAACATCCAAATGTAATCATTTCTTCATATTGCGATTGAGCATCTCGTTAGTGAAGATTGTACCGAATTATATTTAGAGAAATTTTAAATAAAGTTTCTAAAGGATTAAAAATCATAATCAAATCATAAAATACGCCTTGATAAGAAAACAATGTTCAAAAAATGAGTTCAATCTTAAGTTGTACTTGCCCTTACATAACAAATAAGATGAGTGCAAAGTTCAATTTAAAAAAATATATAAACAACATAACATACCACCTATCTTATTCAACAATTCTTAAAAAAAATTTAAAAAACATTGAATAAAAAATTAATTTGTATCTAAAATAATATATTTGCATTTTTTATATCTTATTAATTTTTTATAAATTTTATATAAACTATAAAAGAAAAATTATTCTTTATTTTCATAATAAAAATTGGTTTCAAAAATTTATTTTATTTAGGAGTTATTAATTAAAAATTGTCATTTATATAACAAGTACTGTTTTAATTACCAAAGTATAACAATAATAATAATAAAAAACTTTCAAAATGTATATGAATTCGGACTGTGAGACCTACACCAGGTATAACTCATACGCATGCTCTGTTTACTCTTATCTTATTCCCCGCGTAATCCCCTACATTAAGGAACGTGATAATATATTGGATCTCGGTTGCGGAGAAGGTAAATCCACCAATTTACTTTACAAAACTTTATTGACGACCCATAAAGAAAACGAATTCGAAGGAAACGTTTTAGGGATTGATCTGCTCTCACCAATGATTGAATATGCTAAGGAACATTATTCATCTGCCAATGAAAGATCATTGAAATTTTCTAATATAGATATTTCTAGCGAAGATGCGGTGAAGACTATATTCAATGCCGTTAAAGGTGAATTTATAGATTGCGTTGTGTCTTCGCTGTGTTTTCATTGGATCGAAGATCAAACGAAGGCCCTCGCTAATCTACTCAAAGTTATCAATCCGAAAGTAGGCTCTATTAAAATGATATATGGCGATAGAGTTGCCGACAATTTGGTTTACGCAACCGAAAGAGTCTTAAATAATCAAGAATTGAGTCCGTATTTAAAAAAATTTAAGGAGCTCCACGAAAATTTGTTATTGCCATGGAGGCGTGCTTGGATGCTGGAGTCGGACCCTATAAGCTCTTACAAGAAAATAATGGTCGATTTGGGCTACGACAAAGATAAAATAAAGATCGAACAGTTAGATGAGATCAATTACTCGATAAAGCCTTCCCAGGAAGCGGCTACAAATTATCTCCGGGGATTTTTTCCAGATGTGTTAGCCGAAATAGACAAAGCGGGATTAAGGGAACAATTTTTTAAGCAGTTTGCCGAAAATGTGTTTGACTATAACCAGAAACATTACGGTGATAAATTGAAGTTCTATTATCCCTTGATGTATGTTCGTTATAATTAATATAAATTGAATTATTTTAAAATTATGTACTATATTCTTACATTAATTAAATGATATTTTACAATGTAAGTGGTATAATTTTATGTTTCTATTTTATATCCTTTTTTTTTTAATAAAAATAAAATTATTTCTATTATTATCTTCTAGCAGATAGTCCGTTAAGAATGACTGATGAATCAGAAATATTTACATTATTTGACTATGGGTGTTAGAAGCTAGCCTTTTTTTATGGGGTATGGATATGAAATTTATTTTTATCTTGATGAAAAATGATTATCAATTCCATCAATAGATAAAATGTGTTACTGAAAGCCTAATTAGTATTTCCAATATGACAAATAATTGGGATATATTTGTAAATATGCAATTTTTAAGATATCGTTTTGCATTTTCAAAAAAGTTTTTAACATGAAAGATAAAAATTTTTTATTAACTAAACTTTTAATAGCCGAAACCGAAGTTATATAGCAAGTGTTTTGTTCTATTTCGATAATTTTTATTGTAAGATTACTAATTGCATCATTTAATAACCTCATCATTAGACTAGAAAATTTAAAAAAAACGGGAGCATTCTACCTTTTATACTGGGGACACTATTTAGAATAGTAAGATATTAATCTCTTCTGGTTTAAATGGCAAACCCATAAAAATTAATGAAATTTTTTTTTATTGTAATTACTTATAATTTAACATAATTAAAACAAATTATAAAAATTTTCAAAAAATAGGTCTTCACTATAAAGGGGAGCTATATCCAATCTACGCAGCTTTTAATGTCATTCTAACTTAAGCTACACATTACGCAATAAAAACAATTTTTATTTCCTATTTCATTTTTGGGATTATAGTCTTGATATAGGCTACCTCTACGACAATATTACCTCCTTAAAAAATATTTACTCTTCACTCCCAATTTTTTAAGTAACTCCTCCCCCTAAATATTTTCCATCAAAAGGAAATCAAAATTGTCAATAAAATTAGCTAGAAGAACCATATCTCCTACCTTTCTTCCCTTCCTATTTCCTCCTATACCCTTTTTAGTATGTTTAAAGGACGATCTTGATTCATACCCATCTTCTATGGGTATTATCTGCTATCATGAATAGATAGTGAGACGGATGTTCTGAGCCTGGCTGGGTTTTGGGTACCATCAGAAATAACGTCATCCAAAATATTTGGAATATAATCAGTAAATATGTCATGGTTTAGTGTGTAAAATCTAAGCAGAAAATACAGTTATATTTTGTGTTGTCGTTGTTCCAGGATATTCTTGTTTGACAAATTTGCCATAACCCTTTGCATTATAGCCCCAGGGGTAGTGAGTTAGCTTAAATTGCTCTAGCAAAAAGTAGGTAGCATATATATTAAGAAATCTTTTCATAAAATTCTAAAGAGTACTTTTGCCTCTAGATAAAAAATATCAAAGATAAGATGATGAAAAGTGGAAAATTAGTTTTTGAACAATATCTTTGATGCAACTTGCCACTACTAATAAACATATGGTAGATAGTACCTATAGAAATATATGCTTTGACCAAATTTGAAACATTTATTTATAAAGATGAAAACTTTATTGACGTTTGCCTATATGCCCCAGTAGCCTTACAGCCTCGATTTCCACTAATCGGTTGGATGTCCTGGAAATAAAAGCTCAAATAAAAGTAGACAGGTCAAAAAGACACTGGATAAAAATACCCTCGAAATATAGATACCAGAAAAAAATACCCAAATTTTAATTTTTTAAATATTAGAAAGAGCAGTTTTTATAAAATATCAATTTCTTCCACACAATCTTCACTAAAAAAATGGTTAGTAATAATATGCAGCAGATGTGTACCTTTTTAATATAAATTCTAAAAATCAGTACGCATGAAATAATAGGATAGTTATTTACAGTTTGAAACTAATAATGAAAACTAACTTTTACCCATGGATCCAGACAGGCGCGTACGCAGGAATTTGGTCTGGGGGGGGGGATAATAAATTTTTTAAAGAAATATTATTGTTTTTTAAAAATATCAAGCATAAATTTATTAGGACTAATAACTAATCCTTATACACAATTTTAAATTAATGTGAATTATAAAAAAATTATATATAAAGAATCACTTAAATAACCCAAAATAGAAATTTGAATTTTTTGAGCCTTTACACAAAAAGTTTCTTAGGAATAATTGTATTTTGTATGTTATATATTTACAATGTAAAATCCAATCTTCGTTGGGATTGAACTAATTTTTCAATTATCTCATCCTTGCTTGTCGTCAAATGCCTATGAAAATTCAAAAGATCCAAACCTTTCAATCTACTTTCACATGTTGTACTTCTTGGTATGTTTTTCAGAGACCTGCAGGCGGCCCCTGGGCCGGACAGTATTTTAATATTTTTAAATATACCCGGGCCGGGCCCGAAATTTTTCAAAAAAACACCCGGGCGGGAACTGATTTTTTTTTAAAAAACACCCGGGCCGGACCTAAATTTTTTTAAAAAAACACCCAAGCCGGGCCTGAATTATTTTTAAAAAAACACCCAGGCCGGGCTGTATTTTTTAAAATAGCCTATATTTGAAATCGTTATTATTAGCTATAAAAATCAAAAATAAATATAATTTATTTTAAAAAAATCCGGGCCGGGCCTGAAAATTTTATTTAAAAAAAAGCCGGGCCGAGCCTGAAAATTAAAAAAAAAAGCCGAGCCGGGCCTGAAAATTTTTTAAAAAAAACCCAGGCCGGGTCGTAAAAAATCTTTAAAAAAAATCCGGGCAGTGCCCTGAAAATGGTACTTCTGCAGGCCTCTGTTATTCTTCTTAAAAAAGAGAGTGTTCTCTCATTAGTTTACTAATGGGAAGAGTTTATAAACCCTTTTAATATATTGGGAATTTAATCTAAAATGTGTTTGAAATAATGCAGAGCATCCATAGAATTTTTGGGGACTATATCAACCATAGTTAATCTTATAAACATAGTTATTCAGCTAGTAAGGCATCGATACTTTAACATCTTCATGATAAAAATCTAACAAATATTTTTTTTTATCACCATCTGAAAAAGGTTGGGAAGGCTTTTGTGGAAGTAATATTTGCAGATTAGTAAGTGCTGCATGATGAATTAAAAATTCATTTATTTGGGTTATAAATGTATCTGTATTTAAGATATACTCTTCTACTGATCCTATATTAATGTTTTAACGATGAGCTTGCCTTGCTACAAGTCGAGAGAGACAAATATTAAACACGTATCGCTCTGCTTTAGACTAAACAATAAAATATGAAATTCTTCATCAACATTAGCCCTTTCTTTGAGTTCTGATAAAATGCTCTCTGCTATTCTCATCTTCTTAATCAAATCAATGTCATGTTTTTGAAAAGTAATATTTAAAATAGTTGTATAATTCAATAATACATTCTAATGAGAAATAAAAGTTGAAATAAGCTTTGAATCCAATAATTTTCTTGCTTCTGAGGAAATATTTCTTTCAGGCCATTGTGATATTTCAGTAATAATTGGTTCTTCTAACTCTTAATAGCTTTTAGTGCTTGATGGAAGAGGCTCTATCTCGTTGGACAAGGTTGCAATTTTTTTTCCCTGTTGGACTTGAAATTTCAGAAATAATAATTATTTGTGACTAGAAATTTGAAAATGGTAGATAAATATTAAGCCACTAAAAATTTGAAAATAATAAGTAAATATTACGCCGAAAAACTTGAAATCGAAATTAATTGATAAAATAACTTATGAATGTGATAATAAATGTAATAAAATTTATATTTAATATGAGATACGAATAAATACTAACAAATATAAATTAATATATAAATTAATATTTTTGAAAAATATATCCGGCATCTGCATTTTTTGGCTTTGGGGGGGGGGGGGGGGGATTTGTCCCCCTGCCCCCCCCCCCGCTGCGTACGCGCCTGGATCCAGACTAAATCTTCAACTAACAATCAAACCGATAACCGTTATTTTTTATCCAACCTGAAGCTTTAAATCGAACATCTAGAAATGCTAGTGAATCAGGTTGACCCGAATTGTTTAAAAGTTATTATCATTCAATTTTGTTTGATTCACAAATTTTTAATTTATGCATATTGTTATTTTACAAACACCTTTGTTGAATAATTTCTTTTTTTATATTATGCCTATTGATGCCAATGATGTGTATATATCAGAGACCTGCAGGCCCGGCCCTAAACCCGGCCCGGGCCGTATTTTAAATTTTTTAAATACACCCGGGCCGGGCTTTAAAAATTTTTTTAAAATATATCCGGGCCGGGCCTAAGATAGTTAAACCCGGGCCGGGCCTTATTATTTTTTATAAAAATTTTTACATTATGAGTTAATGGTTATAAGATTATATTATATTATAGTTATGATTAATATAATATTGGGTGATGGTTAACACTACCTAACACCCACAGATCGATCTAATTATTAATTTCCTGCAAATTTATTCAAAGTATTAATTTATTTTTTTATAATTCATATCTAAATTTTTACAACATATTTTACCAAAACAATCAAATAATGGAATATTTTATATAAGCCCCAATATTCAAGTATTATTAATATATTTTTTTATAATTCATATCTAAATTTTTAGAATATATTTTACCAAAACAATCAAATAAAGGAATATCACTTCTTGAAGTTTGTAATACCTTTCAAAGAGAAAAAGGAGAAATATTTCTTAATATAAAGCATTTTTAATTGAAAAATTTGTTTTACACCAGTATCATTTTATTTTTCTTTTTCTCTGTCCCAAATTCAAGCAATTACGTATGTAGTCAGGGACAGATCGCAAGATGACGGAAAACTATATAAAAGATTATATTAAATTACAAGAGGCTCAGGAAGTAAATGAAATACCATCGACCAGTCAAATTACGACTGTTGTTAAACAAACTGAATCGTTTTATGACAAATGGGGCGATGGTAATTCTGGTAATATGTCAATACCCGATGATGAATATTATAATTACATAAATAAAAAAATAGATGAAACATTTAAGGTGGATAATTTGTTAGAGTGGTGGGCGGCTCATCAAAGCGAATTTCCAATTTTAGCAAAATTGGCAACTGCTTCAAGTGCAAGCTGTGAGCGGAATTTTTGCAATACGAGAATTCTTGAAGAAAGAAGAAGTAATCTTCAACCTGAAAAGGTAGATATGCTTCTCTTTCTTCATGATAATTTGTGAATTTTTAATATCTTTCTTGAGTATAGGGTTTCGTCAATCATGCTGGTTTATTACTTTGCAAACTGTCAAATATTTATTGCATTTATTTAGTGCTGTAAACATTTTTAAAAAAATCGAACGCGTTCGCGTTCAACGTTCATTGACAAAAATCGAACGCGTTCACGTTCACGTTCAAATTCAAAAAAAGGAACGCGTTTATGATAAATTTTTTTTTAAATTTAATTTAATATAAATAAATGCCTTATATTTTTCAACACAATATATTAGCCATGATAAAAAATAATAGTTTTATTTTGATAATATAATTATAAATACAATATAATAGAGCGATAAAAAAATAAATTTATAAAAAAATTTTCTTATTAATTTTTAATAATAATTGCTTTTCAAAATTTTCATCTGATAGGCATGAACGCTTGGCAGTTAATACAGCGTTAGCTATACTAAAAACTCGCTCAACAGGGGCAGATGAAGGGATTGCGGTGTTATACTTGATAAACAATTCTTTTAAAAGGGGGAATTTATTAAAAACATTTAATGTTTTATCCATTGTCTCAAAAAATTGAGCTATGTTATCATCCTCCAATCTGCCCTCTTCTTCCTCGTCAAAAAAAAGGAGTGAAATATTTTTGATATTTGGGCCATGGTAAATCTAATTCATCTAATATTGAATTTTGATTTTCAGAATCTGATGATGAAATATTTATATCCATGCAAATGCTAATCTATTAAATTAAAATATAAAATATTCAAATTAATAAACTTTAATCTTATCTTCTCTAGCAGTAGCACGTTATGGTACGTTAATTGCAATATGAAAGAGGAAAAAGTAAAAACAGCTGATTAAAAAATATAAGACTTTTTTGTTAAAAAATTTGAATTAATTTTTCAAAAATAAAAATATAAGACTTTTTTGTTAAAAAATGCGGATTAATATTAATTTTTCAAATAAATAAAAATAAAAAGTGTTTTTAAAATTGAACGAACGTAAAATTGAACGCGTTCATCAAAGAAAAGGAACGTTTTTTGTTAAAAAATGCGGATTAATATTAATTTTTCAAATAAATAAAAATAAAAAGTGTTTTTAAAATTGAACGAACGTAAAATTGAACGCGTTCATCAAAGAAAAGGAACGCGTTCACGTTCAAAGTTCGTCAAAAAAAAAGGAACGCCGTTTATCACTTTTTTTCAAAAAAACGAACTTCGTTCACGAACGCGTTCATTTTGAACGCGTACGTTTACAACACTACATTTATTATATTTACCTTGAGTCATGAAAGTTTTTAATCCAACCTTTTTCATTATTTTTTTTTACAATATTATATAATACAATTATCTTCTTTTGTTAAAAATTTATATTATAAAATAAATTACATTAATATTGTGCAATTAGATTATATTTTCAAAATACTATTTATTATACATGCATTTTTTTAAATAGCGATTTATTTTTATTTTATAAATTAAATAGTAAATTAAATACAATATATTATATTCTCAAAATATTTTCCATTTTTATAAATTAAATATTAGTTTTATTTTTTTTAAATGTAATATAAAATATAGTATATGACAAATATTATTACCATTTTTATGAATATTAGTTTTATTTTTATAAATGCAATATAAAATATAGTAGCTCAAAATATCCATTTTTATAAATAACAGTTTTATAATTTTTATAAATTCAATATAATATTCTCAAAATATTAGCTTTTTATTTTTAAATAATAAACGATAATACTCGCTGAAAAATATGGTAAAATACCTCATAGGTTAATTTTTGTATATACCAGGTCGAATATAATTTTAAAAAATTCCGAGCCGGGCCTGAAATTTTCAAATCCGGGCCGGGCCGTAAAAAATTTTTTTTTTAAATATCCGGGCCGGGCGGTAAAAAATTTTTTTTTAAATATCCGGACCGGGCTGGGCCTAAAAAATTTAAAGCCGGGCAGGGCCGGGCCGTGCAAATGGTACCTCTGCAGGTCTCTGGTATATATACTACTAAATTGAGGATTAATGTATTAAATGAATTTAAATGAGTATACATTCATAGGAATCAGCTGTAGTGCCATTTAATTTATGGTTAGCAAGTCTATTAAATGACTTTAATGCGCATTAGTATAATGGTCGATAAGACAATTAGTCGACGTGCAAACCCTAAAATGGAGATAAAATAACTCCTATATATGTACACTTTTATATAGCAAACCACCAATCAAGTAGAATATATACATCATTGATTAATGTCTAGATATAAATTAAATCAGATATATAAATTATTTATTCTTAATGATACCTAAAAAACTCGTTAATTAACAAAATATCGCAGCAAGAGCCAAAACAAATTAAAAGAATTGGGATGTGATCAAGCCATAGATTCGTGAAGAAGAATTATATGAACAAACATGGGCACAAATAAAATCTATTAGTTGGAAAGATTAGAATTATATATCTTAATTAATTTTCTTAAAGAACCTGGTCTAAATAAAGAAATGAATATTTTAAACTATTGGAAAAATCAGAGTAATCGTTATCCTAAATTATATAAATTGTCTGATGTTATAATAGCATTGCTGGCTATTCAAGTTTGCATGGAAAGAGATATTTTTCAAAAATCAAATTTACACTTTCTCCTTATAGATAAATAATTTGATTAAGATAAAAAATATTTTAATTGTAAGGCTCAATACTTTTTAAACAATTTATGTATTAGATATTTAAAATGTGCAAATAATAATAAAATAAGCGTTTTATATATTTTTTATGGTTTTCTCCATCCTATTATAAATTAGTTTATAAAACAGTTCGAAAGGGGTTTTAGAGATTCAAACCGAACTTATATTTTTTATTTTTATGAACCGAACCTGCAACTGGAACCGTTATTTTTATCTGAACTTGAACATGAACCAAACGGATAGCTTCTACAAATCAGGCCTTCCCGAAAATTATTAGCATATTCTAATTGCAAGAAATTATTATTTTGTTGTTCGGACTTCCCTTTCAGGACTGCTTTCTTCAAGTGATAAGAACAATTTTCTATCCCTTAACCTTCTTAATGATTGTACAAATTTTGTTATTTAATATTAGAAATAAACAAAGAAAAAGTAGGCGAGTAAATCAACAAAATTATGTAAGAGATTATGATGCTACACAATAAAACCCATGTCATTCATTGATATTATATACATAATATATATCTGATAAACATTTCTATATTATGTGAGCGGCAACGTGTTTTTCCAGTAGTATTCTTTTTTTAACTTCAAGACAATCTGATTTTACTAGAAATGTATTCCAAATGTGTTATGAATTGTTGACAATTTTCCGTTTATCTTTGAGTTATTTGTAATTTATATAAAAAATCTATGAAAAAATAATATACTCGTCGTTAACATTTGAGTCATTTAGGATTTATCTAAAAAATCTATGGTAAAACTTTTATAAATTATATTAAGTTCAAAGATTCAGGGCACAATTATATGAAATTAATAGAATAAGTATCCCAAATGTGATATTCCTGTAATATCAGATCTTAAATTTAAATAAAAAAACTCAAATGATTTAAAGAAAATTATATCATTAAGTTAACAGTTGTGTTAATAAAATGAATGCGACATATAAAAATTTGCGCTATATAACAATTAGTATAAATAAAATAATTATATATATAGATCCACGTTTAACACTAATCAATGCTCTTGATAATAAATATAGCTACAATTTAAATTATTTAACGCCATCTATTTATATTAAATAAAATAGATATTAAAAATTAATCTCCATATTATTCATCCCACAATATCTTTAAAAGATATTTTCTGATGTCCTTATCAATATTTTATAGTTTTCTGTAAAATACATAATTCGCTAAATTGATAAAAATTACTTAATTGTCATATGATAATTGATTAAATTAGATATACTGTAAATCTACGACATATAATATTCAACTGTTTGTATTGTGCTTTAATTTTTATATTTAATTTTTGATTTAATTTTATCAATAGTTTTATAATTACATTTTACTTTTATTAAGATAAATAAATTAAAATTAATCACTTTATAAAAAATTATATTTGATATATTATATTATTTAGTAATTTTATGGATCTATTATTAATAATTATAATACATTTCACTTTTATCTTAAGACTTATCTTTGGCTTATATTTCATTTCTTAAAAAAAATTTTGGTTCACTTTTTTTATATATAAATGCTTTTTTCCAAAAATGTATAAATTATGATGAATAGTTTAATAAAAAAATATCAACTTTTACATTCTTTCTTTCAAATTATTGTTTAAGATATATGCATTCATTTTTGGGGGTCAGTGAGTGGGGGGAGGACTAAGGGGGATATTTTTTATTAGCTTAAAATGATATTCACAAAAAGTCATAAATTTCTGAAGGGGTGAGGAATTTCCCCTTGCCCCCCCCTCCCGGCTACGCCTATAAATAAAATGTACTTTAAATTTAAACAAATCTTTAAGACTCGCTATGATTTTTTAACTAATTTACAGTCGCGATCACGAATATAGAAAGTTTATGCAGGCCCATAGTCAGGAAGCTTTAATTTAAGGGACAAGAGTTTATTTGGAGGCCAATATTTTTTGTGGAATTATTAACTTTTTATAAATTATTTGAATCAAACACAAATTTAAAGGTTACGCATATGAGCCATATTTTTTAGAGGGGGTGGGGTGGACAGATACTCCATATCCTCTCGATAGCTAGGGTTCATCATGAGATTCATATACTAATAAATAATATAATATAAATGAGAATAAAATAAGAAAATTAAGATATATATTATCAATTTTTATAAAACTACGGCATTACATAATTACCTTTATATAAACAATTTTTTTTTAAAATAAATGTACTATATATTAGTTTTCAAATTAAATATAATTTTATTTATTTTTAATAACATTATGACACAAACACTACAATAAATTTATTTTAAATTTCGCATTAAATTTTTTAAAAAATATATATAATTATTAAATCAAATAAACTGAAGTCTTCCATTAAAACAAGCATTTTATACATTTATGGGTTGCGTATTTTCAAATAATGATGAAAAAGCAGCTGTTGAACGATCTCGCCAAATTGATAGAAATCTTAAAGCAGATGGCGAGAAGGCTTCAAGAGAAGTGAAACTTTTACTTCTAGGTTTATTATACTTGTATTTATTAAAACTTAACAAATTTTATCAATATGAGATTAGGAATCATCGATTATTTGATTTTATACTTTTTTTACAGTAAATTGTTAAAAATTAAACAAAAGTTTTAGTTATCTGAGCAGCTTGTAATTTAAACATTTATTATTTTTTAATCTAATAATTATTGAAAAGGATTACATATATAATATATAGAAACTGCTTATTTAACAAGAAAAAGATGCATTTATTTGCTTATAATTTTAATATATTTTCTATTGTTTAAAAAATTTGTTACATGCTTTTAACCATTGAGGCAGAGGGATAAATCCCCCCTCTCACAAGCCCCAAAATATAGAAAATTAATATATTTTTTATGGTTAGAGTATCCTATTTTAATTAAATAGAGTGAGATCTTAGAATGACCTGAAAAAGTAATCTCATAATAGGAAGTTGCCTTACTAAATTTGATAATAGTACCTAACTTTCTTTCAAAATATGATTTAGTTGTCATCTTGAAAATCTCTGTAATGAATTAAATGTTAATGAATTTCATAAATGTCATTGAGTTCAAAGGTGAAGCAGATCTTTATAAATATGATATTTGCATGCCCTGACTTACACCCATGCCCTTCTTTCACATAATTTAGAAGTAGTAGAAGAATATTTTTAAATAATTCTCTCAATCCCATACATATTTGTTGTTAAAAACCAATTTAATGGAAATCAAAATCAAGATTTTAATCAAAAATATTACCAAATCCTTAAAATTTTACCAAAGGAGGGCCAAATTCTTTTGTCAACTTTTACCAAAATCTTTAAGTTTCTGGTCAAATTTTATTGGCTAAATAATTAATTTAGCACTTTTTTAAAAATTGATTCAAGGTTTGCACAAATGAAGGAACATTTTTTAATTTATAGGATTTCCCATGTAAAAAAGGAAAAGTGTCAAATAATAAAGGAAAATATCCAATTCAAAAGAGAAAAGGTATCAATCAATAAAGGAAAAGTCCCATAGACTTAGGAGAAAGTTCGATCATAAAAGGAAAAGGTCCAATCAAAAAAGAAAAATTGTTATTTTTTAAAAATATTTTAATAAAAAATTATAAATTTTTCGTTTTTTTATTTTTTAAAAATATTTTAATAAAAAATTATAAATTTTTCGTATTTTTATTTTTTCATCTTATTTTATTTCTAATTTTTTGTGTAAGCCATTTTTAATCTTTATTTTTCTTATCTTTTCTTAAATTTTTTATCTTCTCATTTTTGATCATTCTTTTTTGTTTTTTAAAATTAATTTTTATTTTTCTTCACTTCTCTATTTTTATGCCATTTTTAATAACTTATTTTTTGACTTTTTATTATTTTTTTCTCCTTATATTTTTATTTGTTTTTTTTAATTTTTACTTCTTATTTTATTTCTAACTTTTTGCGATCTTTTTAAGACATTTTTTAATCTTTTTTTAATCTTTATTTTTCTTATCTTTTCTTAAATTTTTTATCTTCTCATTTTTGATCATTCTTTTTTGTTTTTTAAAATTAATTTTTATTTTTCTTCACTTCTCTATTTTTATGCCATTTTTAATAACTTATTTTTTGACTTTTTATTATTTTTTTCTCCTTATATTTTTATTTGTTTTTTTTAATTTTTACTTCTTATTTTATTTCTAACTTTTTGCGATCTTTTTAAGACATTTTTTAATCTTTATTTTTCTTATCTTTTCTCATATTTTTATATCTTCCTATTTGATCATTATTTTTTGTTTTTAAAAATAATTTTTATTTTCATTGTCATTTTTCTTCACTTCTCTATTTTTATGTCATTTTTAACAATTCTTTTCCCGTTTTTCATTCTAGATTACAATTTTTATTACTTTCTTTGATTTTTTTCTCCATATATTTTTATTTTTTAAATTTCATTTAATTTTTATATCTCTTTGGCAATCAAATTTATTTTTAAAATATTTTCTCTAATAATTGACGCGTTAAATGGATAGTATCATAATATATCTTCATGTTTTAAAATAAGCTAACTGATAAATGTAAAATACTCCCATCACAAAAATGAAAAAATAGTTTATCTAAAGGAGACTCATATGCATGCAAAATTAAATCAAGAAGAAGAGGAATATATACTAATTTTATAAATTTGGATTGCACTTTATCCATTGATATGAAATTATTATGACAGTTATATGGATATTCATAAATAAAATAAAAAGGTCCAATGGAAAGACAATGAATTATACTATGACAGCTATTCTAAACGATTTATTTTTGGCTTCTACAACGCTAAAACTTTAGTCACTTTGTAAATGAAATACCAAATCATTTTGAAGAGTAATGATTTTTGTGATGGATAATATTCCATTTCATCAAAACTATAAAATTAGGGAATCGATAGAAATGAGAGGGCATACAATAAGATGTTTACCACCATACTTATCATAAACATTTTTAATGGAAGATTATGTCAAATCAAATCTTAATAACGAGGAGGAATTAGTTTTATATAGGGCTGTCCCGATTCACAAATTTTCCCCAATCCGATATTACTAAAAAAATTTATTTACCATCTTTATATCAATATCATAAAATATCAATAATTTCTATTTTTATAAAAAAAACTTAACTTTCACGAATAATTAATAAATGCATTTTATTTTTTTATTCTCCAAAAGTTAATAATCTCATTTTAAATATGATGTTAAACAGCTCCATTTAGCCTATTTTTATAGGAGCTGAATCAAGATTTTCACAAAATATTATTACTTAATGCCTCTAAATTTAGCTAATAGAAGTACAAACCTTTCTGCCATCTGTGGGTAAAATCAATAAGCTTGTTCGCTAATAGAAGTGCAAATCTTTCTGCCATCTGTGGGTAAAATCAATAAGCTTGAATAATGTTAAACGTTTTTAAAAATTGGCTAAATCGAGTCGTTTAACAACACTAGCTGATTGTGATTCTTTAGATATTTTAAAATCCTTTGCATCATGTTGCAGATAATATAACAAAAAAAATAGTGCAAAATTTTAACTATTTTTTTAAATATTGTAACAAATAAATAGTATTTTTTTTTCTGGGGATGTACCGATATTTTTTATCTGTTCGGATCGGCCCTATATTTCATCTTTTGTAAAATATCGGTTATTGACCGATATTTGAAAATTTTCCTATCCGATCCAATAAAATGGCGTCTTAATTTAAAAACAAATTATTTTAAAAGATTATGTAAATAGATTAATGTTATTATATAAATAAGTGATTTATCAATAATAATATTTTATATACTTTTAGATTCATGAATATAGTCTATAAAGATCATTATAACATTTAAATGACTTATGTTTTGCTATAGTTAAAAGGATAGATGTTATAATATTAAAAAGTATACGAGATGAGTAGATCTATATAGTGATGCTCATTTGAGCAAATTTTTAAAAACGGTTAGCTCAATATTTTAGCCTGAAAGTATTGCCTATCGCCTTCCAAGAAGTATTAATTGGTAAACCCCCATATAATATATAAATAAATTAATAATTATATATATAATCTTAAAATAAACAAAAAACAATAAAAAATATCTGCCCAATCCGACATTTTTTAAAAACGTAAGATCTTGGTGCCGATCCGATATCTAATATGGGCACAGCCCTAATTTAAATCTCCCAAATTTCAAATGATCATTTTTGGTAATGTTATGCATTATAATTTTTCCCCAAAATTATTCAATCTGCACTATTTCAAAAAAGGAAGTTCTAGCAATTTAGTTTGGACACAGAATGCATATATATATATATATATATAAATCATCCTTCATACTTCCCTTGAGTTTGTACCACCGATTCAGAAAGTGATGAAAGAAAAATAGACAAATTTTTATTTGCTTAAATTTTGTGATAATTGTTCAAAACTTTTTTTGTAATATAATTTGTTTTGGATATAGATCCCATTTTTGATCATTTATTGATTTTCCTGCAATCTGTTAAATATTTTAATTTAATTATATTTTTGTTAAAGATTATTTTTATGTCAATATTATTGTATGAAAAACTTAAAAAACATTATTAATATATATATTATATTAATTATCAATAATTATAGTGAGATGAATAATTAAATTAAAATATAATATATTTGTTTAAATGATAAATTTTTTGTTGTACAATACCACACAATCTTGAATTAGAGATTGTAGATTAATTTATTAAAACTAGTATTCCTGATCTGTTCCTAATTTTTTTGTTTTATTTATTCAGATTAGAATGCTTATTAACAAATGGTTTACTTTAAATAAAATTATACAGTACCAAACTACGGTAGTTACTTAGGCAGATATTTTGTTTTGGGGGGTTGGAAGAGATTTCTATTTTATACTTTATTTGTTATACAAAAAAAAAGATTTATGATAATACATTCATTTTTTTTAAAAAAAAATTCATTATTTTTTGCAGTGTCCAATTGCATTAAATAAAACATTAAATCGTGAGGGACAGATAAATTGCGAAAAGGAAAGAAGAAGAAACGATTCATTATTTTTTTAGTTTATTTATATCCTTTTATAATATTATCATTTATTATTGGAAAAAAAATGTTAAATTTGTGTTAAAATTTATGACTGGCTAATTAAGTATTTTTTTTTATAACCGATATCTTTTTTGATTTCAAAAAAAAATTTTAATTTTAAAAGCCATAAAATTTGGAATTAAAATTTTGTTATTATTTTTTTCATTATTCTTTTTAAAAATAGAGGTGTGCCGAATTTCAAATTTTTAAAAGGGCTGATCCAATTTTTCCGATATCATGTTGATGATGGACTGCCATCGTAATCAGCTGATCCCATTTTTATAAAAATAAATAAATAAAAATATAATTAGCGCTGTTGTGATCTACAAATTTTTCACCGATCCCTCCGATATAACTACAAATACAAACACGATTTTATAACCGATCCGATATTTATATTGAATTTTATATACCATCTATCCTTGAACCAATGTCATAAAAAAAAATTAATTTTCTACTCAAAAAAAAATTTCATGAAGGATTAAGTTTTTTTATTCTCCAAAAATTAATAATCTCATTTAAAATATGGGTAGGCCTAAAACGAATTATTTGTTATTCGAATCGATTCGATTCGTATTTTACGAATACGAATAGCACAATTATTCGATTCGAAATTTCGAATCGAATATGAATAATGAGGAAAATTATTCGAAATTATTTATATATATATATTCGTAATTTTTCGCAAATATTTTATTTGTATTTGTAAATTGTTGTAAGTATAATAAAAAAAGAAGTAATTAAATATTCCTAGTGGATATCATTTTATTTTATTTCCTATTATCTTTATCAAATCCATAACTTATATTAATTGCTGTCAAATTTTAATGGAAGAAAAGGAAAAGCCCCAAACCCAAAGTAAACAAAAATATAATTATTTTATTTTGATACTTCCTCTTTATTTAATCATTTTTAGTGTTAAGATTTCTGGCTAAACCACTGCAATTAAAACTTTAAAATATTATTGTTAGTGATTATGGCAATGTAATTAATAGTGATGAAGATTTTATGATAGTGATTATGATACACTATCTGAATTAGATGATTTACTTTAAAATTTGATAAAAAATAAGGTTACTAAATGGGAAAAGAATTTTCCTAATCAAAGAATAAGAACTAGTCAAAATTTAGTTATTTATCTGCCAGGAACTTAAGAATATGATGTCTCTACAGGATACTATAAGAAAGACGTTATGTTTAAAAAATTGGTTATTAACAAATTTAGATATACTATAATTATATTTTTTGTGTATTATATTTTGATGTTTATAAAATGAAATTATTGTATATTTTCAGAATATTTTAATAAAATTTGTATATTAGATTGAAGAAATAATTTAAATATTTTTTATAAGCAATTCTAATCTATAAATCGGACGTTTTTTGCCAATTTGTTTGGATAACGTTATATGAAATCATTTGGTTTTATTTCGTTTATTTTCTGTAAATTGTTGTTGAGAGAATCCTTAAAAATGTCATCTTAAAACATTATATCTGTTTATAATTTTTTTGCAAAAAAATTATATATTTTTTATAAGCTTTATAAAAATTTTCGAATCGAATCGAATATTCGACGAATCGAAACGAATAAAGATTTTATTATTCGTACGAGATTTTATTATTCGTACGAATACGAATAGCGCAATTATTCGATTCGAATACGAGTAATAGTATTATTCGATTCGTTTTTTTTGTAGGCCTAAATATGGGTAATGTTTATAGATATGTGGTGTTTTTAAATGCCTTGATTTTGCCTATTTGTAATAAATCAAGATTTTTGCTAAAATATTATTACCTATACCTTGAAATTTCGCCAATAGATGTCATAGAGGTCTGCAATGGGCGGGTTTTAAGCCAAAAAGCTCGCCCAATCGTTGTTTTTGGAATTTTTCTAACCCGCCTTCCTTCCACTTATAATTTTTTAAAAAAAATTACCCTCCCATTTATCTATAAATTTTGTTTAACCCGCCCGCCTAATGTTTAAAAATATTTTAATGGCTGGTTTGGCTCTATTTATTTATTTTAATGTATATGCAATATTTATGAAATAAAACTATTATTTTTAATAAATTGACTGCTCATTTCGGTTGAAAAAATATTACAAATTCATCCGCCCACACCTTCTTATTACTTAAAAAAAATTTTAACCCGCCCACTATCCGTCAATGTTGAAAATATTTTAGAAACCCCGACCACAGCTGCGCGAAGTATGGGGGGGGGGGTGGGCTAAAAACCAGCCAATTGCAGACCTCTAAGATATCCAACCCTTTCTATCATCTGTTGACAAAATTTCCAAGGTTAGTTTATTTTTTTTGGCTGAAATCTTAATTTAGCCATTTTTTAAAAAAATCGGCTAAACGAGTTGTTTACAACACTAACTGAATATAACCCGCTAAATATTTTAAAATCCTTTTCTTATTACAGATAATGTAACATCATTTATTTTAAAATGTAAAATTAGATATTTTATAAACATTAATAAATAAATTGAATTTTGGTTACTTTTATAAATTAATTATTATGAAATTAATTATGTATAAAAAATAATTATATATACAATCATAAAATTACCAAAAACAATGAAAATATCGTAGCTTTTTCAAAATATAGGACCGATCCTATATTAAAAAAAACACAAAATATCGGCCCCAATCTGATATTTAATATCGGCACAGCCCTAGAATATATTAACAGGAAATGGACTGTCAAATTTCAATTTAAAAAGAATATATACCAAAAATTTTAATCTTTTTTATATGAGGAACATTATTGTATTATCCCTGATCATAATAATGTAATTGAATGCTCTAGCAAATCAACACCATCCTATAAAAAAATCGATTGATACATGAGCACGATATTTTATTTATATTTTATCATTCAATAACTAAATATCGTCAAAGATGTCAAAATATTTAAATTCGAACTAGAAGAACACGAGTAGTATTACTAATTCATTCCATCCATTCCATCTTCCTTTTTTTTTACTGTTTTGAAATTTAAAGCTGGCCTTGTACAAACGTTGTTATTTATTAGGCTATAAAAAGTTAAATAATTTTAAAATAAATAATTAATTTAATATGCAAAAAATAAATTGATTTTTTATAAGGCGATATTAAATTCATACCTCTTACCATGCATTCACAATTAGCGATGAAAATACAACATATTTCACAGACTTTGCCTCTAATTCATGCTAACTGTTTATGATCTGAAAACTAGGCTTATTAATTAATTTTAATTACCACTATTAATCCGGTTTGGACTAATTATGTTGTTACTTCTGTAATTTAGCCAAAATGGCTACTAACTTACTCATTCAAAAAACTAATCAAATGGTAAAGAATACAAATAGTTATTTGTTCGAATACGAATAAAGATTATCCGATTCAAGAGTTCGCTTTCTATCTATCTGACAGTCGTTTTTACTTCTGCAATACTAAAATGACTACTTAATTAACCCTAGGCTCTTATTCAAAAATGAATCAAATGGTAACGAATACAAATAGTTATTTTTCGTTTTGTTTGAATAAAGAATTATTCGATTTATTTGAATAATTCGCTTACTATCCTGACAGGTACATATCAACTGCTTGTGAAGACTTTTCTTAGTTGGAACTAATTTGCTGCCAAAAAGATGGCATGTTATATAGAGGAAATGATATAATAAAAAAAAACTCTGCCTTAAAAATTGGCTTGGCATTAATTTAAATTAATATGGTTTTTTTAATTTCATTAATAACTTGATGTTCTATTATTTTTATCTGAAATTATTTTATAATATTTTTTTTAAAAAAGAATAAAAAATTTTTCAAATAATTTAAACTGAATAGATAATAATAAATTTTATTATTCCTGTTACGAATATACGAATAGTTAATTATTCAATTTATATTCGTTTTTGAATAGGCTTGATTAATCCTAATCTTCCCGGACGTTACGGTAACGACATCCCCAATTCGAACACAAAAATACCCTAATTTCACAAATACCATAATTCGAACACAAAAATACCCCAATTTGAACACAAATACCATAATTCGAACACAAAAATACCCCAATTCGATCACAGATATCGTAATTCGAACACATATGGCATAGTTCGAACTTTGTATTAAATATTTATTTATTTTAAATAAAATACTAGTTGAACGTGACATAAAATACTTTCTCTTTATTTGTATAAGAAGATAGATATCGGAATATATTTTTATAAATCATGAAATAAATTTATAAAAAAAATTTTTTTAAAATATAAATTGCATTAAATAAAAAGAAATAACTAAGAGAACGTTTAACTTCCGTCCTGCCCTTTCCTTTATTTTCAAGACGCGACGCTTTCCAGTGATGGTATATCTTAGATAATAGGCGTTTACTCCTGTTTCAGCCCTTCTTTAACTTATTCGTTTTAACTCACTATCACTAAATTGTGTTATTACCTTCTATCATTTTACTCTCAGTCTTTTTTGAAAAATTAACTTGAACCTCAATGACTAGCAGATTTTCTTCACCCTGTAGATTTAGGCAGCCAGTCAAGTACACTCTGCTAACCTAATATTTAATTTTAAAATAAAACATAATAATTTTTGAATTGGAGCCGGGGAAATTTGTAATATATATTTTACGGGTAAGTCTGATAAACCTTTTGGGAGATTTTTTACGGGCCGTAACGATTTATAATCGTTTTATTATAATAAAATTCAATATAAGAAATGAACGTGACTTTGTTGTTAAAGTTAATTTCTCTCTTGCCAAATTATTTTCTAATGATTCTCCTCTAGCGAATTTAAAATTCGAACAGATGATTATTTCTCAGAGATGTCAGCATGCGCATGCTGGAACGGGTCAATAAATGTTGTGTAATGGCACTACACAGATAAGATTATCATTTTTAAAAAAATTTAATTTTGCACTCTATACATACCGAAATTTCCATAACCCTGTATTCACAGTGAGCACGAATTCGCGGGGAAGTATACAAAAATTAGTATAAAACTGTGAACGCAGGGTAAATTAAATGTTTTTTTAAACTTTCAATAATACTACATAATTCATATTCAGAGATATATTTATAAGATATATTATGTATTTTATTTATATGTTAATAACGGTCGTATAATTTATGACCGAAATAAACTAATATAACTTTGATTCTAATAAATTACAGTTTATATTAATATGTATTATTATACAAAATTTAAAATCTTTTTTTTAGAAATAAAATCAATATTTTGTTTTTAAAATATAAAGTTTATTAGAAATTTTTTATTTATATATATATATATAAAGACTTTTTTTAAGATAATTAGATTATGCCGTAGGGTAATTTAGCATTCATTTTTCTCTCGTTATTACTGTTTTTATATATTAAAAAATGTAAAAAAATTGGTTATTAATTAACTAAAGTATCGTGGGATTTTCTTAAAATATGCCTGTCCTAGTTCCACTCATTAAACTGCCGGCTGTTTAGCCGACTATATCGCTTGGACTAAACGGCCTAAAAAATAAGAGGGAAAAAACCGAAAGGAAAAAAACAATACCACCAAACACTTAAAGCAAACTAAAATAGGGTGTCTTTTCAAGAACTGTTTAGTCTAAATTAAACATCAGTAAGTATCAAGATATAAGTCAAACAAGAACACAATCTAAGGAGGTTTGCAGTGACCAGTGTTATCGAACAATTTCGGCCATCTATTGGTTTTAAAAATGTTTTCTACCGTTTAAAATTGAATTCTATCGGTTTGTCTTTTAATGTTTCACGAGAAATATAATATTTTAAAAAACACATACCTAAAGTCTTGAGTCGCTTTGATTTTTATCCCGGATTTTCTCAAGATTGAACTATTTTTAGGTTAAAATCTAAAGAGGTCATTAGTGGGCTAAAAGCCAGTTTTACCCGGTTTTTGGAGTCGGCTTTAAACCTTTCGGAAAATGTAACCAAAACCCTACATTACGTAATTGCTACGAAAAAAATTGAGTTTTAAGATAAATAATTTGTTGGCAAATCGCCTACGCCTTTAAGTGGTTAACAAAATTTCCGGTTTAGAGATTATTTTTCTTTCATTTTAGGTTTTTATACTACTTTGGCGGTGGTGTTCGAAAAAAAATTGATTTTAATTTTTGTTGCTGGTTTTATTTTAAAAATATACGAAACACTGTTTATTTTTTAAAAAAATGGTGGTTGAAATAAGACAAGAAATTTTTTTATTATTCTGAATAAGGAGATTTTTCAATAAATGTGTGTATTTGTTAGGCCCGGTCCGGGTTTATTTCAGAAAAAGTTTATGCGGTTTTCGAATACCCGGATAGGGGCTACAGGTCTCTGAGATATATAATTAAATTAAACTAATTTTAAACTTCAAATTTCATAAGGACATATATCAGGCAAGACTATTTTTAGAGATTTCTCATATAAGTGCGAAAAGGATTAAGCATTTTTAGTTAGTTCATGGATAGTATCACTGGAACCCAAGAAGAAGGCTCAGGATTGGGCTCGGAAATGTCTCTTTTGTTAAAAAAATGTTTTGAATATTCTCTGTAATTAGTAAAAAAAAAACTGTGTTCTCAGATGATATTTTATATTACTTAATGTCAATCATATAGTTTTAAATACATCTATGACTGGGAATTTATTTTCCCTGCAAATTTCCTACTTAAGCCATTTTCTTTTAATATGAGAGAGCCAAGCTTAGCTCTGTTATGAAATTTATTTCCAAAAAAACATTCATCAAAGGATTTATATTTAAATCTTATTTTGAGAAAGTATTATGTTAGATATTTATGTTTATATTTAAAATACATCTTTCGAATATGAATTTTATATTGTATTTAAATTCGAATACATTTTTTTAAAACTATTCTCCCAATTCCAGTCAAGAGAAATCAAGTTTGAACCACGTCATACCTGATTTACTCCTTATTAATGTTGTTAAATGGCTCAATTTGAGCAGATTTTTAAAAACGGTTAAATCAATATTTTAGACAGAAAAATATTGTCTAAGCCTCGAAATTTCGCTAATAGATATCCAGACCTTTGGCCAACGCAGAATCTTCAGGCTTACATAATATTTTTCTTAATAAAATATTGATTTAGCCATTTTTAAAAATTGGCTCAAATCGAGGCGTTTTGCAACACTAGTCCTAATGAAGAATCAGAAGCATTTTATATTTTATTAGAATTACATGCTAAAAAAATTTCAGTAAAAAAATCATTTTAATATTTTTCATTTTAAATTGTGATATAATTTTTATTAACAGATAAATTTTAACTAAATTATAATGATAATCTGTAAAATTTATGATTATAAAACGGTATACTACTGACACTGAGGCTTCAATAGTCCCTAGATCTGTTCTACTTGTTACTGATATTCGATATCATCACACATATATTTAAATCTAGACTGTTAAATAATAGCCTATTTTCTACGTATTTATTGATAATGAAAACTCCCTCCAGGCAATGATATTGTGGTTAATTAAACTTAAAAAGTAACTATTTTTCGAAATTAGGTATTTAAAATTAGCGATGCAAATTCACCAAATAACCTCTTTTTAGGGGGTTTTTTTGCCAACTGGATCAAGGTTCATTAATATCAGTTATTATATTACCCATGATTAGGTATGCTAGGCTTTTATGTGATAATTTACCTTTAGTTTGGTTTGAAATATTGATTTTTGTTTATAATTTGTGATTAAAATTCAAAAAAGGTGGGTAAATGTAGAATAAAAGGTTTTCTAAATGGTGTAAAGAAAACTATGAAGATATAAACATTATATAACTCCATTATTTTTTTAAAATTTTATTAATATTTAAGAACAAATTATCGAATAATTCGTTTTAGTAATTGTGTTTATTCGAAGTGAAAACAAAACGAATTTTGAATAGGCTAACCATGAACGCAAATTTGCTAAGCCAAATAAAAAGTTATTTAATTGTCATGTTTTTATGGTGCCATTTGTCATTATATTTAATTATTTGTGGTTTCAATGGTAGTTATTTCAGTCACTGGCTTTTACCATTTAAATTAGATATCTTTAAATCTATTTTTTTATAATTTAGGTTTGCTCAAAAAATTAAAATAAATTTAAGTGCTAAGGTAAAAAATACCATGAAAATTTATTTTAAATTTAGGGTTGCTATTTCCTCCTCCCCCCCCCCCTTTCCCATCTGACACGGGGTGGATACAAACATTTTAGAGCTAAATAATTTAGGTTTGCTCAAAAAAATTAAAATAAATTTAAGTGCTAAGGTAAAAAATACCATGAAAATTTATTTTAAATTTAGGGTTGCTATTTCCTCCTCCCCCCCCTTTCCCATCTGACACGGGGTGGATACAAACATTTTAGAGCTAGATAATTTAGGTTTGCTCAAAAAAATTAAAATAAATTTAAGTGCTAAGGTAAAAAATAACATGAAAATTTTTTTTAAATTTAGGGTTGCTATTTCCTCCTCCCCCCCCCCTTTCCCATCTGACACGGGGTGGATACAAACATTTTAGAGCTAGAGGCTGAGGGTAGGGTTTATGGGTAATTAGCAGCTTAGGAGGGCGTAGAAGCCACGAGGTTAAATATAATAATATTAATGATTAAATAATTGTGGAAAAGATAATCCAATTATAATTTTTAAAAAAATGCCTAATACTTTTATACCAAATACAAATATTAATAATTAAAGGGTTAATCAGTTGGATTATATATTTATTTTTTTTGAATAATTACATCTCCCTTCATTAGATGTTAAATGACATTTTTGCGAGAATTCCCTAACTTCATTAGGCACTTATTTGAATTTGTATCAAATTAATATTTTTTGTTTTTTGAGGTCAAACGATAATATAATTAAATAAAGGGGATAAAAGTTTATAATCATCTTATAAAAAAAAATATGTTTGAGAATTATTTATCTTAAAAATATTAATTAATTTTTTTTAAATTTTATTAATTCTAACAATCATATATCATAACTGGGAGTGGGTACTTCATTAAAGTTAGCAAATTTTTTATACAATGTGATTTAATTTGAAATATGCATTAAAAACAGATACCTGCATTCATCGAACGGGTCAAAAAAAAGGGTATATAATTAAATGGAAACTGGAGGACTTAATAATTTATTTTTTTTTAAAAATTAAGAATCCTGTCCTGATCAATTTTAAGAAAAAAAGTTAGATAATCTCCATTAATTAGTTGAAAAATCGTATAACGAAACGTTTAATATTTATTTATTTCCTCCTATTTTTCAATTTCCCTTAAGAAATTCAGGGCTAATGAAAATTTGTTTCAAATTGGCCGGGCCTAAAATTTTTTATTTCTTGCGGGTCTCTGATAAAAAGTAAATTCGGGTTTAATATATTCGGCAATCCATTTTTACGATTGGTTGTTTTTATTTTTTATACGGTTGAATACCTAATATTTTTATATTGGATTCGAAACTGGAATGCCATTTGATCTTAAAGAGTCAACTCTGCCCGGTTCTATAGAAAACCGGTTGGATCTTTCAAATATTTTCTTGCAAGCGAATTTCTTTAAAAGAATGATTGTTTTATGACCCGATAGGGAAATTTCGCCAGATTTTTAAGAGCGAGCTCGGTTTGGTTTTACCAAATTATTTACTGGATTATCTTACATTTTTTTTAATAACCTTGTATTAATTACTTGAATTATTTTCATAGGTCACTTTTTTTAAAAAATTTATAAAATCAATGTAAATTCAAAAAATAAAAGGATATGATAATGTTGCCAAAAAAAATTTATTCAATATTTTATCATTTATTTTTTTTAAATAAATTGAGGTAAGCTAGTTTGAAGACGTCATCTCTTTAACAATTTATTTCGGATTATTTAAATAACCTATATTTCTTTTTGGAAAAAAACATCTTTGTTTTTTTTAATAATATAGGATTTTTCACTTTATCCTTGTGATTTTATAGAATTTCGCTTATGATTTTTATCGAACATTTTAGCTAAAAAAAATTGATCTTTAAATAGTCATTTTAAAATTATTTTTTATAAACCCTATTTAATTTTTTTTTGGGTGGTGGGGGGGGGGGAAGGGTGGTTGTTTTTTTCCCAAACCGAACCGAACATTTGCCAGAATGGAATAACTTTACAAAAAGAAAAGACTGCTTATTTATAGTTTATTATAATGAATAAATATAAACCGAATCTTTTAAATTACTCTAATTAAAAATGTATCATTTAATAGCAATATGTTTGTTATTGTATTTTACTGGATCACAATTTTTGATTAGCTGGGCATTCGGCACATTTACTCAGTCTCGAATCCCCACATTTTGAACTTCTTTATTTTGTTAAAAATTTAAATCATAAAATTTATCACATAATATACCAATTTAAAATTACTTTTTTTACTCCTCAATTCCAGTTTATTCCTATTATTGTTTCTTTCCATCTTATTTTAGATTTTGATATCTATCATTAAAAACTAAAATTTTATACCCATGATTTTGCAAAATCGCTCCATTTAAGCTGTTTTAGAAACGATTAACTCGATAAAAAAAATTTAAGCTTTTTTCTTCTCAATTTCATGGGTATAAAATTTTCTTTTTTATCGATAAAAGAATAACAAGGGGGGTGGGCCTAGAGTTGTTAAAAATATCTGATTTGGGGCTATTTTTAAAACTGCCCGATTAAGATTTTATCCAAAATAATATTATGTAAGCTTGGAGATTTAGCTGTTCATAGATGGCTGAAAGGTCTGGACCTCTATTTTCCAAATCTCGAGGCTTAGATAATATTATTTTAGCGAATATGTTAATCATAAATTGGGCTTTATAACAATACTAGACGTCTCGTTAAGCAAAGTTGAGTTCTATAATATTTTTAGCAGGGGTGGGGGGGGGGGTTGATTAATAATTTTAATATTGATTCGATCAGTATCTTTTTAAATAAACCTCATAAAAGTTTAATCGATACGCACTGAAATTGAAAAAGATTACGAAATGGGCCTTTTTTAATAAAATAATTTATTTGTTGTTAGCCAAGCCATATGGTGACCTGTACATCATTTTCTACATATTATAAATATAAAATATAAGTCTATACAATAATCAATCATCTTCATACATTCGATCCCCACTTATTTTTGCCAAATTAATTCGTATTAATTTTGACTTCATAAAAGTTATATATATGATTTATGAACCATATTCATTTATTTTTTTTTGAAAAAAAAAATTTTTTTAGGCGCTGGGGAGTCTGGAAAGAGTACGATTGTCAAACAAATGAAGTAATTATTTAAACTGTTATATCGCCATATTTTTAAAAAATTTTTTATATATTAACTCGGTACCAGGGAATCCACGTGTATTCTGAACACCTTTACTGAAGGAAGAGCTGCTAAAATATCTGATTTGACCAGAAATTTATTAATCTATAGAGTAGAGGTCTACAATGGACCGGGCTTAACCTAAACTCCCGCCCGCCCATTATTTAAGAATTATTTGGTATTTAATATATTTTATTTTATGTATTTTAAATTAAACTTAAAATAAGTCCTCATTCATAGTTCGAGCTAATTCGCGGCAAATTATACATCCGCGAATTTGCGCTAACTGTGAATGCAAAATAAGTCTGTTCTGCTCATTTTGCCAGAACAATGTTTCAAATTCCCTCCCCCACCCCCATTTTTAAAAATATTTTTTAATCTGGTTCACCTGCCCAATGTTCAAAATCTTATAGCCCGCTCATGCAGACCTCTAGTATACAGTATCAAACCACACTGAATTTGCCTACTATTTTTAAATTTTATATTTATTACATTTCGGTCAAATCCAATTTTCCAATTAGTATTGCTTAAAATTAAACTTTTCGCCAAAATAATATCCCGCAAGCCTTGAGCGTATATAAGATATCCAAACCTTTTTGCCATCTATTAATATTTTTTAGCTAAAATATTGGATTGGCAATTTTTCAAATTCGAGCCGTTTAATAACGCTATTTTCAAATTTAAAAATCATCCTGAGAATTAAGACATTTCGAAATCTAGTGGATTTCCAGATCCCTTTAACGAATTTATGTGATATATGACTTAACATAAAATTTCTCATTTGTGAAATATAATTTTACGGTAAGAAAGCCTAATTTAAAAAAAATAACTAGGGGGCCTTTACTTGCTACCGTGTGGATTACGTTTCGCCCGACTTTTTTGGATTCATTTTTCTTTGTGATTTTTTTTATAGTTAAAGAGCTTGATGAATGTAATTACTAAAATAATTATAAACTAATCTTCTATAACTTATTCATATAAAATATTTAAAGGTAATGGGGAGGGGGAGGCCGGCGAAAAATTTAGATTGGATGTCTTATTTTATAGGTGAAATGATTCATAAGATATTTTTTAAATATAAGTTGAAATTTCTGGTATTTTAGGTGAAGAAATTCTTTTTAGTGATTGATTTTTCTTTATTGATGTTAGATAGAAACGTTGCATGTTATTTTTTATTAAAAAATATATTTTAATAATATGAAGTCTAATTAAATAAATTAATTCATCTATGAGTCTAAAAAATTATTGGTTATTTTTTAAACTCCTTTTTATCTATTTTATGAAGTTACCAAGGGTCCCACTTTAATTCTTTTTTAGTATTCATAATTAATTTTAAAAAACCTCATTTTTAGTAAATATCACCTGGAACTTCAAATTTCGCTGAAAGGGGGGCAAAATTTTTTTGGTTAACATTTTGATACTTTTGTGAGTAGATTTTAAAATAAAAAGTTAAATAAATGTTTAATTAAATAATTATTGATGTCAATAAATTAGGGTTTGCAAAAATCGTGAATTTTTTTGAGTTAAATCGCGATTTAAAAACTAAATAAAAATGATTCAAATTTTAATTAAAGAATTATGTTCTAAAACTGTAAAATATTGTTTTTTAAAATTTAGGCTTAATATTATATTGCAAGTAAAATACTAATGCTCAAGGTAACAAGTTAGAAAATTGTTGAAAAATTAAATGATATACGTTGTAATTTGATATTTTATATAGAGCCGATGATATATAATGTATTTATTTTTAAAAATATTTAAATATCGCTGTCGAATTTAATTGTAGAATTTTTTGATTCAAATAAAATGCCAAATAAAATTTAATTTTATTAAACTAAAATTAGCTATTGCTATTTCTTAACCGGTTAATAATTAGCCCTAGGGCATTTTTTTCATTCATAAATTGATTTATTTTTCCGCACGTTTGTGGGCAAGCCGCACGTACTTGTACGCTCAACATTTCGAAAAATGTCACAGACGTCCATAGGCTTAAAAAACCAAAAGAAGCGGGGCAAAAAAGAGCCTATTGCCCAAGAACTGCAGTTTAAGTTAATTACTTTAAGGGTGGGTTGTGGCTGATTTTAAGTTTAAAGTTTTTATAAAAGAATTTGAATAAAGTACCTACTGATTCAGTTTGCTATTTGTTCTGATTTAGAAACGTCACATATTATGATTTGAAAAAAAAATGTTGACGATTGAAATTTTAATCACAGTTGATATTTCATTTGAAATATTTTTCCTTTATCCTGAAAAGTTTTTTAATGAACTTTTTGCAATTATTTAATTTAATGAATTGTTTCATATTTTGATTTAACTCCATTACATCTTTAATAGTCTAAAAAGATGTAGACTTCTCTATCTTAATACAAGATTCAGACCCACGATATTTGTAAATATGTACGCCCCACCAAAGAGGAAAGAGAGACTAGATTACATTGACGAAATAGATACTCTAATAAATTCTCTGCCTACGAGATATAATATCATAATTTTAGGGGACCTGAACTTGAAAATTGGCAAAAATGAGGAAAATGTTAATAATAATATTATTGGAAATGCGACCATGCAATAAACCAATAAGGAAGATAGCATAAGATTACTTGATTTTTGCAAAACCAAAATCCTGAAAATAGAGAATACTTTTTTCAACCATAGTGAGATAAATACGTTTACTTTTGTGAGAGCTAAACACAAATCCCAAATAGATTTTTTCATATCTAATATCCATGAATGGTTTGAGGAGGTCAAAGTGTCCACGAGCATTAAACTATCAGACCACTGAATGGTGGTTGCTAAGATGTTTGTAGAGAATATATGGAAATACCATCACAAAAGTAGTCCAAATACATCTGGATACAGGGTAAATCTTTTTAAACTTATACTACCTCGGAAACAAATCAAAGAACAATCACTGGAAAATTTACAATTACTGGACCAAGTGTTAGTCAGAAAAAGAGAAATTTCTTGAATATGACCGAGAATAGAAATGTAGATGTATTCTGGAACTTTTTTAAAAGAAGTATTATAGAGTCATATAACATGCTATCTAATATAAATATCTTTTTAAGGAAGGAATGGTTAACTAATGAGACAGTAGTTAAAATCAATCAGCTTAAAGAAGGAAATGTTTTAAATAAAGAATTATGGAAGGACATACAAATGTTTGAGGAGCGATAGAAGGATATACATTGCAAAGAAAGCTTTTGAAATCGATAGAAAATAGAATATATGATGCGTACAATAAACTAAAATATTTTTGTAATCCCTATAGTTTCAAAAAGCTCCCATCTCTAGTTTTAAAGAACGGGAAACAAATTTCGGATCAAGACGAGCAAATAGCTTTATGGTTAGATTACTAGGGTCTTCGACTCAAGAAAAGCCATCTGCCAAACGAACATAAGAGAACACTCAATCCCGCCTCCGTCCGTTTTCCCCACTGATGAAATTGGTAAGGCAATCACTAAACTGGGTAATAATAAAGCCCCTGGGCTAGATGGAATAACCGCTGAACATCTTAAAATAGCACCAATCACTATATCCTCCTATCTACTACCTCTCTTTAACAAAATCTGGGAAAGTGGTGAAACTCCCTAAGAATGGAATATCTCTTTATTATGTAATTTCCCCAAGATAAAATACCCAAAAAATTTCAAAGATTATCGCGCGATTACCCTCACATCTACTCTGTCTAAAATATTCATGTGATAAAGAACATAATCATGTCATCTCTGCCAACCTTGCTTCCGAAATATATTTGTACCTACAGACCAAAGAAAATATGCTGGAACCAATTTTAGCACTAAAAATAATAATGCAAAAATGTTGGAAATATAAAATTCCCGCCTACTTCACTTTCGTTGATTTCAGCAGAGCTTTTGACAATGTAAATCATGATGCTTTATGGAAGACGCTGTTGGAATGTGGGATTGAATCAAATATAATTCTCATATTAAAAAACCACTACACGAATATTACCGGTTGTATCAAAATCAACAATAAGACACCCCCCCCCCTTTCAAGATTAAGAAAGGTATGAAACAAGGATGTGTACTTTCACCTCTTCTGTTTAATATCATAATGTATAAAATTATAAATGAAGTCTCGGGAGCCGCGAGTTTAATGGATCTGAGCTCAAACGCAAGAATACATCTTGAAAATAGGATAATATCATATGCAGATGACATCGCTGTTGTGTCTTTAAAGTATAAAAGAAACGGAAAATTTGTTATACCTACTAGAAAATTTAAGTCTAAAAATGGGATTGAAAATAAATTTTAACAAAACAGTCATTCTTCCTTCCCCTAGTGCAGCCCAGAATCCAAATATCATAATTGGTGGTAATATTATTAAGGTAGTAGATAAAGCTAAATACTTAGGCATATTGTTGGACAACAAGGGCTGCTGTAAAGAAGAGATGAAAGTAAGAATACAAAAGGTGAAAGGGGCTTTTTACAAATATATGAAAATATGGAAAACAAAGGAGATCTCTGTTTACACCAGATTTAGAATTTTTAATTCTACAATAATCCCCATATTGCTTTTGGGGGGGGGGGGCTTATAGGAATTTAATAAAGCAGAAAATAGGAGACTCCAATCCTTTATAAATAATTGTCTAAGAATCATAAATGGCATTTTTTATCCGAAGGTTATATCAAATAATAATTTATGGAAAACATCTAAGCATACTCCGATACACATCACCCTGAGGAAACGCCGCATTCAATTTTTGGCCCATATCATAAGAAATTCGGATCAAAATTTAGTTCATGATGCCATTACATGGCTTTACACCTATAATAAGAAAGAATATAATCTCTCTGGTACTATAAGACTATTAAAGATGTAATGGAGTTAAATCTAAATATTAAACAATTCATTAAATTAAATAATTGCAAATAGTCCATTAAAAACTTTTCATGAAATATCACCTGTGTTTAAAATTTCAATTGTCAACATCTTTTTTTCAAATCATAATATATGACGTTTCTAAATCAGGAAAAATAGCAAACTGAATCGGTAGGTACTTTATTTTAATTCTTTTATAAAAACTTTAAACTTAAAATCAGCCACAACCCACCCTTAAAGTAATTAACTTAAACTGCAGTTCTTGGGCATAGGCTCTTTTTTTGCCCTTATCCTTTTGGTTTTTTAAGCCCATTAACGTCTGCGACATTTTTCGAAATGTTGAGCATACAAGTACATGCGGCTTGCCCACAAGCGTGTGGAGGGCTCCTCATATTTTTTTAACTTTTGTTCCAATTAGATGGAAATGAGGAAAACCTAGCGTAACTCTCTTGTTACTCAAAGTCAGAGGGCATATGCGCTATATATCACGTATCACGTACTAATATTTTTAATCTTGAACAAATTTTTTTATTATTGTATAAAAAAAAAATAAGTATGAAAATTGTCTATTTTAAAAAATATACATTAGATATAAATTTTTAAATTATACAATTAAATTCTAATACCAATGTCGATGATATAAATTAGAGATCTGCAAAGTTAGGCCTTGGAAATTTTTTTAAATATATCTAAATTTATTAATTTTATATTGAATTTTTTATGTAAAATAAAAATATTTGATTTTATTTATTGAAACTAAACGACATATAACATATGTCTTTTATTTTGAGTAATTATAAATATTAATTTCTTTAAATAAATTCGGGTTCGGGCCTGGCCAGCAAAACTTTTTAAAAAAATTTCCGGTTCGGGCCGGGCCGGCAAAACCTTTTTAAAAAAAATTTCGGGCCGGGCCGGGCTTGAAAAATTAGGCCCGATATAAATATTACTTGTGATTTAATGTATGTTATTTCTTAATTTTACAATCTATTTGTTTATTTTTCGAAATAAATTTTTTTTTTAAAATATGTGTATATTTTTGATATTAGTTCCATCTTACATTTAGAATATTAAATAATTTTTCACTATTGCGATTAGGATCACGGCTATTTGCCTACTATATCAAAAATTGAAATAGAAAATAAAATTTTTTGTCCAAGTTGTGATTAATAGTGCAATTTGGTTATTTATTTTAGATTTTGCTATTTATTAAACCTTATCTTTCATTATTTTGAATTTAAATTGTTTATTTTTTAAAAAAAATCGGGGTGATTTGAATCGGTCAACCCTACAATAAATTAATTTTCGTAAGGTTTTTATTAATTTTGAAATTTAAGAATAGAAAAAAATTTTGATCTAACTTTTTATTTATATAAAATTTACCAATTATAATTTTCATTCTTCTCTTTAATACAATAAATTCAAATTTACATAATTATAAATTATTTTAAACAAAACATCAAAATCTGATTATTCAAATTAACGGTATAATAAAAACTTATAATTTTTAAATAATAATAAATAATTCAAAAAACATCTTAATAAGATTACAATAATTTGTAATTTAACAAAAATTAGCATACACTCTTTAATACAAACATATAATAGGCAAATTATGTTAAACGGTCCGATTATGATTTTAGCCTAAATTTTTTTTCATAGGTGGTAGAAAGGTTTGGACCCCTATTTGCCAAATCTCGAGGCGTACATAATATTATTTTAGTTAAAATCTTATTCGGGCCTTTTAACAACACTACAACAGGCTAATAAGTTTTAAATAATAATGTCCATTTATAATACATAAAAATCAGAGTAGCCTATTTTACAAAAGTATACCCTTTATTTGGATTAGAGATCCTCCAGGCCCGGAACCCCGCTCGGAACAGGTCGTAAAATGGTATGAATTAAAAATTTGGGGCGATTTGAAAAAATAAATTTAAAATTATATCAATTAATCAAGTTAAAAATGTTAGAAAATCGTATAAAGGAGTTAATGCTCATATTTTTTAATTTCCTTTTTTAAAAAATTTGTAAAATTCCTGCAAAATTATTCGAGATAGTAAAATTTTATAATTTCTCCCGGGACTTAGAATAATCGAAAATAAAACATTGGGGACATCTAAAGAAAAATTCGTCCAGGAAGGGTTTGAAAATAATATACAAAATTTTCAAATCCTAGCTGGGCATAAAAATTGTGCCCTTTATAATAGGTCTCT
This sequence comes from Gordionus sp. m RMFG-2023, assembly GCF_954871325.1. Taxonomy (NCBI): domain Eukaryota; kingdom Metazoa; phylum Nematomorpha; class Gordioida; order Chordodea; family Parachordodidae; genus Gordionus; species Gordionus sp. m RMFG-2023. The sequence goes on from NC_088777.1 coordinate 10,666,060, forward strand.
ATCTCTCGATACTAGATTTATTATTTACAATTTCATAATTTTCGATAAATCATTAATTGAGTGGCATACTACACTCCTAATCCAGGAAAATAGGTTTTTTTTTCATGCTTTAAACACTTTGATATCTTCAAAATTATGAGGGGCTAAAATGCCTATCAGGTTTATATAGGTTACGTGTGAACCTTAATTTGTTTGCTAGATTTCGTCAAGCAATAAACTGTAGATAAATTTAATATGAAAGGGTGAAACTAATTAATTTGATACGGAATTTACCGATTAAATCTATGAAAAAAAATCATTGGGTGATTTTTTTTATAAATAGCTTACTTCTAATTTTTATTTAATTTAATAAACCACCTTGGTGGTATAGTTAGCCTATAATTTAATTTGTTTTACACAATAATTAATTTTGGATATTTTTTTGAAGTATTTAAATGAGGGTTTTTTTAAACTAGATTTTTAATATTAAATGTGAAATTTATCTTTAAAAGATTCATCTTGTCGTCGAGTAATTTATGATTGATTGGAAAATTATTGGAAAAAAATATATAACTATAACAAAAAATAAAAAGGAAAAATAATGATGATAATAATGAAAAGTAATCGTAAATAAAAAGAGAATTTAATAAGGGACGAAGAAATTTACGTAGAATAAAATGGTGGAATTAAGATTTTATATGAAAATTATTTAAACACGCTTCCTTGTTATAAAATAAATATACCAAATTTTGGATTTTTAATTTATTTATTTTTATTAAAGAATTCTCCACGAAAACGGTTACACAAAAGATGAATGCATCCAGTACAAACCCGTCGTTTATAGTAACACTGTTCAATCTCTCATGGCCATCGTTAGGGCCATGTCTCAGCTCGATATCCCATTTTACGACGAAGAATTATATGTAATTAACCTTAAATTTAATTTAGAATATTCGAGAAAGAAAGTCTAAGTTTTTATTTTCTCAGAAATAACCAAGTATAGCAAAGGGGCAAATAAAAATGCAATTTATTTCGTAAATAATTTTGTTACGCAAACCATTTTCGTTCGAAAAATAAATTAGGTATCCTAAACCTTAAATGCCGTTCTATGTACCTTATTCTATTCGTAAAAATTAATTACTTACACTTTTTAATTTAACATATATTCCTTGCGGAACGGAACTTCTTTTTTTATTTACGTTTTTCCACATCTGTAAATCACTTTTTTAAATTTTAATTTCCATTTTTAATTATTTTTAAAGAATTTTTCAAATCGAATTTCGACGAATAAATTAGAATAATTCTAATTTTTGTAGATATCTAGGAAGAGTTAATTTTTGATAACATTTCTTCCTCTTTTTTTGAATCAGCTGAATTTAAAAAAAATATATAACTGCCATTATAAAATTCGTTTTAGATAAGTCCCTGAGAAATTACTTATTCCTGATAATTATAATTGGGCAATGGCTAATTTGGCTAAATCTACCTATGCCGGAGAAAATCCGTTAACGTTAAGGCGCTTTAACTTATATTAGTTTAACTTTCGAATTTGAGCTGCCATATTTTAAAACTCCTGGATAGCCGGCTAAAATTTGGCCAAATGGCTAAAAAAAAAATTTTACTGATAAGAAAAGGAATTTAATTTACGCCGTTTAATTGATCACATTGTTATTTGCGTCACCAGAAATCTTTCTCTTTTTCCTTTTGTTTTTCTTAACAAAATATAATTATTTCTTTTTAAAAAAATAGCTAACGTTAATTTCAACAAACAAATTTTTTAATGAAAAAAAAGGAATTGAAACGTCAAAAATAATTATTATATTTTTTTTAAAATAAAATTTGGATATTATTTCCCCTTTTCGCTATTGTTTTATATTTATATGGCTTGACCTGGCCCATACCCTCCCTCACTATTAGGCTAATTATGTATATCATAGAACGTTACTGATTTATTATCTGTTTTATATCAATATTAGATATCGTCGTAATTTTATCCTTATATACCAAAAAAAATTGTTGTTTCCGAATAGCGTCTGTGGCTCAATTGCTATAGGCGTTGATTGAGGAATAACTTTATAACCTCAACCTAGAATCGAATCCAGCAAGGACTGCTTGCTAGGGCTGGGAACCAATAGTAAAAACCCAATTTTAACAAAATATTGTATTGGTATTGGTATTGGGTCTAAAATATTGGTATTGGTTTAAACAATATTTTCTATTTCTTGTATTGGTATGGTATTGGTTTATATTGGTAACTATTGGTTTTTATTGGTATTAATTTAAATTCAAATTACTAGTTAAAAAAATAGAAATAGTGATTATAAAACCCTTAATTTCTAATTTTAAATAAACATGCGAAAAAAAATCATGATACCATGAAATCAGGGCTATGAAACAACTCTCAAAATTTTACTGCATTCAAATTCTTTTTTTAAACTAGGAATTTATTAGGTGATGTGAATATAAAAAATTTTGATTTAATCATGTATTTTTTGTATCAACAATAATAAACGTATTGATTTTGAACCATTTTATTTATCACAAAGAACATAGCAAAATAAGTAAACTAAAAATGTAACATAACTGTCTATTTATACAAAATATAATGCAAAAGAATGATATAATTTTAATATAAGAAGAGGAAATAATTTTATGTATTTAAGAAGAATCTTGCATGCGCATCCAACTTTTTAGGCACAGGCAAGCTTGTATAGTATGCTCATCTAGTGAACAACGTTGGTCTGTTATAACATACCGTCCTTCTGAAAAAGCCCTTTCAGAGCTAGATGAGGTGGCCGGAATTGCTAGATAATCTCTGGCAATTTTTGATAATACTGGATATCTATTTTTATTTAATTTCCACCAATATAATGGATTTGTATCATTGGAAATTGTGGCTTCATCTACGTATTTACTTATTTCTAAGTTGTTATTATTATGAGGTTTCACCTGATAAATTTTGTCATAAAAGGACAATTTTTTGTTATTTTGTGCTTCATTTGTAAGTTCCGCAGAATTGTTATTATTTATTTTATAAATATTGTATTCATTAGTAAGATATCCAATAAGAGTTTCCATATTATTACGCTTTAATAAATGACTTGATAGTTTAAATCTTGGGTCAATCATTGTTGAAATAATAAAGAGGTGTTTATTATAATTATAGTATTTAATAAGTTTTGTTAAGACAGCTAAAGAAGCTGTCTTTAAAATAGCATTAGGATTATTATTATAACTCTCCACATGCTCAAAAATACTGGAATATAAAGGAATAATTGTTGAAATTGTTGGAGTATTAGCACATGAGGCCATCTCTGTAGCAAAATCAAATGGTTCCAGAAATTATCGGTATATTTCTATATTATTCCAGGCTAAGGCACTAATATAATTTTCTTGATTGGTATTTTGTAAATGATTGGTATATGTTGTCAAATAGGGTTTGAGCAATATTGCTCTTTCAAGCATTTGGTATGTTGAATTCCAAAGTGTTGGTATATCCAAAATTGGGTGAGGAAATTTTAAGTATGGATTTTTTTCAAGATATATTTTTTCGAGTTTATTAAATTTAGATATAGAAAGTTTAAAAATTTTTAAAAAATTTCTTATTTTTTTTAAGTTGTATTTAAGGGTTCCAATGCAGCCATGACAGTCAAATGTATAATATGGCAAAAGCATTTGCACACATTATCAAAATTATCTTTTTGTTTTAAAATTTTTAGAAATGCTAAATTATTACTTGCATAAAAAATCAATTTCAAATTTTACTTTTAATACAGAATTAAAAATATTAATAGAATTATGCGCTGATTTAAAAGGAATAAAATCTAATAAATGATTATTTAATTTAAAATCATTATCAATATAATGAATTGTTATGCCCATAAAGAGTATTTTATTTGGAGAGGACCAAATGTCCATTGTTAAGGAAAATTTAGATGTAATGTTAGAAAGTAGATTTTAAATTGATAAAAGAATTATGATAATGTTTCATAATTTCTATTTTTAGTGTTTTTCTAGAAACTAATATTAGTGAAGAGTTACAATATGCTATTAAATTTTTAAAAGTGATATCCTCACTATTGAAAAGGCTAAATTATTTTGAATGAAAAAGTTTATGATTAAATTATTTAAATTAGCTTTATTATTTATATTATTAAGTAAAAATGATTATATTGTCTTAATATTTTTACTGCTAATATTTATTTGCTCACATTTCTTATATAATGTTGGGTGGATGGATTTAAGATGTGTCCATAATCCTGAGGTTTCAAAATTGGGAAGTGATATTTTTTTTTACATTTATTACAAATTGCCTTTTTTTTATTATCACAAGTAGTATAAAATTCCCAGATTTTTGCTGAATTTCGTCTTTTATTAGATATTGATAATTCTTCTTGTTCCTTATCGCTATTATTATTAGTACCAACAGCATCTATATTTATTAACTCTATTTGGTCTTCATTTATTATAATATCCTAAATAAATAGATATAATTGATAGATATCATGTAAAAATTTTACTTCCATAATAAAAATAAACTATAATTATAAATAACAGAAATATTGATATCACAGTAGTATTTGGGAGAAATAACAGATGTAATCAGTTTTTGCAATGAAAGTAAAAAAAATACCATGATATAATTATCCACGATAAACCCAAATAATTATGTTATTTTTAATATTGGTATTGGTATTGGTTAAAATTGTATTTAAACAATATATCAAAACCAATATATTTAGGTAATTGGTATTGGTATTGGTTGTAAAAGCAATACCAATATTTAAATATATATGGGTTATATTGGTATTGGTATTGTAAACCAATATTATATTGGTATTGGTATTGTAAACCAATATTATATTGGTATTGGTCCCACCCCTACTGCTTGCTACGATGTATGATTTAGAAAATTGCTATATGAAGGCCACATTATATATCATTACTCTCACTACTATATGGTTTTAAAACTTTATTTGGTCGAATCTTAGTTAGGGTCAAAGTTCTAATGTTTTATTATTATATGAAAATTATAATATAATCATGAATTCTTGATTTATTTTTTAAAAAAATCAAATTGTCAATCATTTTCCATTATAATAGATTTATCATTTGAGGTAATAATGTTAATATAATTTAAAAAATCTACGGTAAAGCAAGACGCCAGGCAGCTATTCGTACTATCCAATAACATGGACGACGGCCGGGAAATGAAACGAGAACTGGCAGATATCATGAAAAAGCTATGGAAGGACTCTGGTATTCAAAGGTGTTTTCTAAGATCTAGGGAATACCAACTCAACGATTCGGCCCAATAGTAAAACTTATAATCTGTACAATCGTTTGTTAAATAATTAGAGAATAAAAAAAGAATTGAAACTGCACAAAGAGTAAGAAGGTTAGAAAAAAGAATAAGATAGTTGGCAAGGACAGGGGGTCAGCCAAAATTTTAATTAATATATAGAATTTTGATAGCTTTTTTTAAAAATAATAACTGGATTGGTCCAGTGAAAAGACGCTTGCTTTTGACCCCAAAGATCTCATAAGTTTGGGCTTTTTTTAGGTCAAATTCTTGCAATTAGACAATATTTTTTTATTGGCCTGCTGGATCCTATCAAAATACAGATATTAAACAGAGTTACTTTAGTTTAAAAAATGAGATTGACCAATTTTTTAAAAAAGACGCCATTCTTGAACATTAGCTAAGAATAAAGGGAGTATGCAGAAATGACTTTAAAATAACTCCGATATGTTTTGGTCCAAAAAAAGTAATACTTATTTCTTTTGATAAAAGGGATGGGTGGCTAGAATTATTTTAACCATAGACTTGTTACCATAATCTGCCTAGTTTTTAATTAATATTAGCCTGAATAATTATTGAAGAATTGAAAGGAAATATAAATTTGAAAAATTGAAGCTTATAATATATTCATTTAATGTTTCCCCCATAATTATTAATTATTGACTTAGTTATTAATATTAGAATCAATATTCGAACTAATTTCGCATTTAATTTAAGACTAATTATTTAACATAAGTAAAAGTTTGAAAAAGCCGATTTTTTGTTCCTTACCATTATCTCGTTTAATAGAATTACTAATGAGCTAAAATTTCACTTCAGATCTACTAGAACTTATAATGACATGTCTTCAAATTTTTATTGAAATTGAAAAGGACGTATGGGAATATCGATATTTTTGCTCATTTGACAATTTTTTAAAAATAAAAAATTGAGATTTTGGCCTTTCAATAAATTAAATTTCCAGATACACCTGGGTTTATAAGCCCTAAATGTAAATGAATCATTTTTTTAGCTACGCTAGAACTTGATAGAGTTCTAAATTTAGATTAAAATATTTTAAGTTATCTAGACTCTTTGGACAGAATATCTGCCCCAGGATACGTGCCAACCGTTCAAGATGTTTTGAGAACGAGGGTTAAAACCACCGGCATCGTCGAAACCCAATTTACTTTCAAAAATTTGCATTTCAAGTTTGTTTAAAAATTAAATTTAATGTCATTATTTTGTAGAGGTGACCAGGCTCAGATCCTTCTTATTTATATATTTTGCTCTAACTGTGAATGATGGATCAGGCCAAGGTCGTTTTTATTAAAATTTTCTTTTCTTAACCCGGTTTTTTGATATAAATTAACTTGTTTTATTTATTTCCTTATTTATTATTAAAATATTATATTTCATGAAGAATATTATTAATGAAATTTACCATTTTAAAAGATAGGAGACTAATTAAATAAGTTGCAAATCAAATTATTTATTAACATTAGACAAAAAAAATTAACATATACTGTCAAAGTAAGGCTCTGAATTCGAAAATATTTATGATTTCTTCCCCGGACCGGGTTTAGGAATTTTTGTTCATATTTTGATTGATTTCTAACAAAATGAAAGATTATTATATCCTAAAATATAACTATCCTGACTTGATTACCTTTTTTCAATTATTTTTTTTGCCAGTTATAATAAATGACTATTTAAAGTTTTTTTTACCAAATTAAATTTGCTTACCTCATTCTATTTTATTTATTTGGGTAATTCACTATTAATTTATATCAGACCTGGACCAAACCCAGGTTAATCCGGACTTGGGTTAAGTGTGTAAATTCTATTTTTTATGACACATAACCAATTAACCCTGATTAGTTTGTTTATAGCTATACCTTCATATTTGTACTTAATATATACAAAATGTGGGGCTGAATGTCGTGTTTAATCCATTTATATGGACGAATTTTTCTCCTTAAAGCATCTGCTTAACTGACGTGAATAATTTTTTTTTATATTATTCTTCGTAATGTATCGATTTTTTTAAAGATCGTGGTCCGGTCCGAGTGCATTGGTTCGGTCTTCACTAATAGCATAGGATCTTAAGATCCGACTCCCCATACGATTTTAATTAATCACATCCTCCATTAAAAAAACAGGAATACTGTATAGCAATTTTTTTTCGTTCCTCTTCCATTACATATCCTTTATAATTAAAAATATTTACTTGAGTATTGGTGTACCCCTTCCAGTTTATTTTAAGGTTAAAAATGTTTGGTTTTCCGTTACATCAAAATTTTTATATTCAAACGTCTACAAGAACTCGGAAGATCCGGAACTGTTCCGATTTCGTTCCTCCCCTATAGTTCTTGGTTCCGAATCTAACAACAAAGCTCCTTCCAAAAATTAATTTTTATATTAATCATCATTCAAAATGGTAGATAAGAACACAGTAATAATTCAAACGCAGAATGCGGAAGAAATCTTATGATTCAATAAATTTAAAGAAGAAATAACGCCTTCCTATTACCTTTAAAAATATTTTGATTAGCGGATGAATTTATATTTGTTATGAAAATTTATTTTCTTCCTTTTTTATCCTAACAAAATTAAGAATGTTCGATGTAGGTGGTCAAAGATCCGAGCGTAAAAAATGGATTCACTGTTTTGAAGGTGTAACGGCCATCATATTTTGCGTATCATTGAGCGGTTACGACCTGAAATTAGCGGAGGATGATGACACGGTATATATTCAATTGGGATAAAAATATGGGGACAGTATTTTTTTTAAAAAAGGAGTTTTTTTTTCATTACGGAAGAGACTATTATCATAGCAGTGTTCAGACGATAAGGTTAAAAAAAAAATTTTCTTTAGCTGTTACTCTATATAAAATATTATTAAAAGTACATTGAAATAAAAAAAAATTGAGAAGGGAGTTTCAAAGAAGGAAAATATGTATTTATAAATTGCTAAAAACACGATTTAAAAAAAAACACTATTCACACCTTTAGAATAGGATGAAGGAAAGCATGAAACTTTTCGATTCTATATGTAACAACAAATGGTTTGTCGATACCTCAATCATCCTCTTCTTGAATAAAAAGGATTTGTTTCAAGAAAAGATTCAAAAATCTCCCCTTAATCAATGTTTCCCCGAATATTCGGGTATTTTTTTTTAGCTTATCTTATTTAGCAACTACAAATATTTCATTTCCAAGTCTAATTTTTATTTTAAAAATGAACGTAAATATATATTATTTTAAAGATGTTGGTTACAAAATGTAATAATCTCTTCGAGTTAACATTAGATTGTATATTCATAGTTTCTGCTAATGTCCAAAATTGTCCTTATTTATTTTTTGGTTATTTACTTTAAGCTATAACTGGCTAATATTTTCCCATCGATTCAGGAATTCAGATTTCTTCTATAAATCCTGGTGGTTTAATGACTTCCCATAAATTCGAAAAAATCAATAGTCAAGATTAAGATACGTCTTCTTTCTTTTCTTACCAATTGTAAAAAATAAGATAAATCTCAAATAAAATTTGTAGAAATTGAAACCTAAAATATTTTACAAAAAAATCTTCCTTTTTTTTTACTATGGGAGAAAAAGAATTATTTTATAAAGTTTCCATTTTTAAAAGAATACATTAAAAATAAAAAAATAATAATCAAACAGCAATATCTAGAATTTTTAGTAGTATTTAGAAAATCATGTTGTTGAATCGTTAAAAAAAATATGGAATTGTACAATTTTTTTTCTTCACTTAAAATTTCCGCCTAATTCAAACAACCTCAAATCATATTAAAATTTGTTATTAACTATGAGAGAGATTTATTTTGAACTGGTCCACTCATATCTCTTTTTACTCATTTATTCAACTCATACATTTTCTTCAACACTATAATGCTATATTCAGGTCCTAACACCTACCAAGAAGCCGGCGCCTACATCCAGCACAAATTCGAAGCCTTGAACAAACGTTCCCTTCAATATTCACAAATTAATAACGGCACCAACGGCCATCCCAGAACTGAAAATTTCAAGGATATAAGGGAGATAAATGTTGGAAGCAACGATAAAGAGATATACGCTCATTTTACTTGCGCAACGGATACGGAAAATATAAGATTCGTGTTCGACGCTGTCACGGACATCATCATCAAAAACAACCTTAAAGAATGCGGATTATTTTGAAAGGAAGATAAAATACTTTTAAATTGTAATTTTTTGAATCCTCATAAACGAGAAATGAATAAATGAAACTTTTCGCTTTAAAATAATTTTAAAAACACTTGAAACCTTATTAGGGTTAAATCTTAAAATATAATGTATGTATGTATTACTATATTATATGATATTTATTTTTTTGACCATTATACTTATGTTATTATTATATTGAAAGGTTATTATCCAACAAAGATTATGTATTTTTATATATATTATTATGATTGACACTCTAGAGACATTCCACCATTCTCCTAGCTTTTAATATTAAAATTTAGTAGAGTAAAACAAAAAATTTAGAATCTCTTGAATAAAAAACAATGAATTTTTGAACTTGAACGGTTGGTAAATATCTGGCTTGTAACTTTAAATTTTTATTTAAAAAAAAAATTTATTTTCATAAGCATTTTATTTACAAATATATGTAGTCAGCCATCAAATGTTTTCCAATATTTTTTTATAATTAATTTCGATCTCTATTGATTAGAAAGCTCATTTAAAATACTAGTTACAACACTCGCTTGGCTATTAGTCTCTTCGGAGTCAAGCTTGTGATAAATTTAGACCATTTTTAAACTAAAACTTTTAAACAGTTATTTAGAGTTCTTCGAAATTTTAGTAATTATTCCCCTTGTTTTTAAAAGGAACGACTAAATAAAATTTAAAATGATAGTACTGATTTAAACCAAAATGCTATATATAAAAAATGATTACCTTTTGTATTCAAGGATTATAAATTTTCATCGTATCTTATGACATTTAATATTTATACCAAAGTCCTCTATTATATAAATATTCTTATATTTGAAAATTCTTATCAATTTTTATACTATCTTATTTTTAAATTGTGATATTATAGTATTGTAATATAGATTATTAATTTAATTTTGTTTTAAATGTTGAAAAAATTTTGTGCAATTTTTTTTTGCCCAAAAAGTATATATCTGTTTATAATTAGATATTAATAAAAAATTTTTTAAAAAAGTTCTTGATTACCAAAATATTTCTATGTAAAGACCTGCAGAGGTACCATGTGCACAGCCTGGCCCAGATTTTTCTAAAAAAAAAATTTTTTTGGGCCTTGTCCGTATTTAAAAAAAACTAAAATACGGCCCACTGGCTTAGGGCCGGGCCTGCAAATCTCTGATATATGTCCTGGAAAATTCTATTAACTCATTTATCATATTAAACCTGTGAAATTTATGAATAAACTTGGTTGAATGGGGTTTGATTATATATAAAATTTTTATAAATGAAAAGATATTTTTTATATTAATTATGAATTAAATTTCAAATAAAAATTTAAATAAAGATAATTCGAAAAATTATAAGAGATTTTTCATTAAATTTAAACATTAATAATTAATAAAGATTTTTATAGGATTTATTATATTAAAAATTTATTTCAGAATTAACTTAAGATAAAATTGTCTTTAATAAAATTACACAATTAATTGCAACTTATAAGCAAAATGTAGTGATCTAATAAAATGTTTAATTTATAAACGAATAATTATGATTAAAATCAATGATTTTTTTATGATTTAAATAAAATGAATTAAATGATGCCAACCCTACCAAAAATCTAACTACTTATCATTAGGGCTCGGAAATTCAAAGCAAAAACGCACTTATGGGGAAAAGCAAAAAATGTGATAAATTTTGTTATGTTTTCAAACACAGAATAATAAGCAAAGTTAATAAGTATAGCTCTCAATTGGCTAAACTTAACTGAATTTTTATTGATTTAGTAGATAAACAGCCAAATAGCTAATTAACCATTGCAATAGTTTGGAAGAGAAAATATAATTAAGAAAGTCTGGATATCTTTTTTAAAGAATTTAGTATATACAATTTCTTTTATGCTTTGTAGCTTAACTATTGTATTTTTATTTTTCCTATACTTAAATGCATGAATTAAATAAAGAATTAGATAGGTTTTTATTGGCATTTTGATGGTAAAATTAAATTATCTAACAATATTGTATTTGAGTATTTATTCATTTTTAGTGCAAATTTTGGCAGATTTAGTTAACACGAGCTGACCTCCTTCAAATGGTACATATTGGGGTGGGGCTGAAGCTCCTAGGATTAGATGCACCAAAACATGGTCTTTTATAATATCCTCTTCATTGCTATTGAATTTTACTATTACGCCCTTGGAACTTTGCTGTACAAACAACTATTTGGAGTGGGGAAAAAATATAAAATGTATGTATACTTTTCAAAAATTTGTAAGACCGGGTGAAACTACGGACTGGGCTAATACTGTTTTCATACTATTAGATTGGCTATTCATTCAGGAGTCAGCTCTAGCGCCATTTTATGGTTTGCACTTCGACTAATTCTCTTTATTTATCACCATATGAATACACATTAATGTCATATAAATGACGAAGAAACCACATGATGGTGCTACAACCGGCTTCTATATATTTACACTGAATGAATCGCCAATCTATTAGTATATATATATAAACATTATTAGGCCAGGCTTAAAAAGTAAAAGCGAACAATTTACGAAATGCGGGCTGGGTCAATTTTTTTTAAAATAACATTAAATATATTTGTTGGAGAATCATTTAGCCTAACATTTTCCTTTTACCGCTAAAAATTTATGGTTTATTTTTGAAAAATCTGGGCTTAAAATTTTACCTCTCCAGATCTTTGATATTATTTTATATCGGAATAAGAGAACATAAACCTGTATTCGGAGGCTAATTTATATGGTAACAGTATTAAAAATATAATCTTTATGAAAGAATAATAAATATAAAGGAACCTAAAATTTTTTTTATCTGGGGGGGGGGGGGGGGGGGTGGGGGTGGCGTAGAGATTTCAAGCGGGGGAGGCTTAAGTTGTTCACTGGTTTTTCATCACTATGATATGTAAGACAATGATATTTAAATCTTTACGTAGGCATAGTGTTTCATGTACAAATATTTCCTTTTGCTTGTTATGACATTCATCATGGTAATATTTCCTAAATCGTAACTGTTAGGGCGGAGTTCTATAAAATTCTTTTTTAATCGAATAAACACAATATTAAAAACTTAGAAAATAAAAAGAGTATAAAATGAATTTTTTATTTTCATATCTCTAATATTTAAAATTATTCTTTCAAAAGTAATTGTTTGCAAAGAGAAAATCTTTAACTCGAAATAATATACTATTTTACTTACTTTTTCCTAAAAATTATTCTAAATTACTTCTATAATGTAACGACATTAGTTACTTTCTAAAAATCAGGGCTATATAATTCAAATTTTTGATAATAATTTTTTTCATTATATACTTAATATTTTTATTCTTATAATCTATACTTGTGTTATTTATTTGTAAAGTAACAACACATTTTTATTTTTTTGCAACGTAACTTTTTTAATGTAAGGCACTCAATAAACCTATTATAGAGCTCTCAAAAACATTATAAATGATAAGATTTGTGGGATCAAAATTAGTTTATAAATGTTTCCGACAAAATATTTAATTAGATAAAAATTGTATTTCTTAGATAAAGGTTAATTTAATTATTTTTACATTCACAGAAAAGTAAGAAAATTTAAACGTTATTTTTGGCTATCTAAAAACATTTGCATTAACTCTCTAACATCGAAACAATGTTAAATTCAAGACCATTCACATAATTTTATATAAATGTTATTAATCTAATTAATTATTTTTGATATGAAGTTTTGGAAAAGGTTGTCTCAAAATCCAGGGTGTAAAAAAAAAATTAAAGTACTTTTTTTTGAAAAGCTAAAGAAAAATTTAAGTTTTTGGGATAGCTGAGTAATATAATTAACCTGTTTCCTAGCATATATAGTGACATTTTGGTTCTGAGAAAAAAAATTCATGAATCCTCTAATGCTATCCTCGGGAAAAATTATTATTTGGTTCCTGAAAGCATCGTAACTAGTTTTTCTAAAACTACCGACCAGCCTTGTCTCTACGATGTCGCCATCTCGAAATAATAAGATATTCCTTTTTTTAAATATAATATAACATAAAACGAAGAAAAAAAAATTATTTGTATATTAGATACCTTTCAGGGCCACCCTGAGCAGGCAATAAAATGGTAAATTTTTATAAAAATTTGTTATCTTTAAAAAATAATCAATTAATAAGTTTTCGATAATTGTTTAACATTAATTAGAGCTCATACTTTAAATTTCGAAACAATTTACAAAAAATACAAAAGGCAAAATTATTCAAAAATATCGAAATTATTTTGAAAAATGTTTACCCAAGTCACGTAAAATGAAAGAAATACCCAAAAAAAATACAAAATATTTACGCAAGTCTAGAGATTTTACACATATCAGAAAGATTTGGACATCTATTTACGAAATCTCAAGGCTTGTGTAATATTATTTTTGCCAGAATCTTAATTTAGAAACGGTTAAATCAAGCTCTTAATAACAATATTCGGGCCAAAGAAATTCTAGCCGGGCTTAAAATTGAAAAGAAAAAAAAAAAATTTTATACCCGGCTAGGCTTAAAATTTTGTACTCCGTGCAGATTTCTGATACATTATACTAATGTTAAAAAAAATAACCCCTTAGGGAACCCAGGAATCGGTACATAAATTACAAATTAAAATGATATTTAAAGTTGTTTAAAATGAAAGGAATCTACATATAGGCCAATGCATGATATAAGCTAATGGGGTTAGTATAATATTAAATAGTTTTTAAAATTAGTTTTTAAGATATATATTAAATATAGTTTAAAATTATTTTTTAAGATATTATCTGCTTGATTTCTATAAAACACATATTATGGATTAGCTTTCACTTCAAAATAAATAAAAAACATATATGGGGTTTAAAATATCTTTTTAATATAGGACAATTTACCGATACATGTGTTCCCGAGCAATAGTCTAAAATAACTCTTATTATAAATAAGTAATCACATTGCTTACTTTTTCAAAATTAATAAACTTATCTAAAATTATTGATAAAAAATTGGTGTTTCTCTTTAATTTAAAAAATTTCAACACCTGTAGTAATATATATAAGATTTACTTGTGTAGACTTTTGGTTTTAGAATCTTGGATATTGTAATAGCCGGGCCTTATCTCGATATCGCACAAGTCTTTATATGATCTTACTAAAAAAAAAGTTGGAGAAAAATTTGATGGAATATGTATCAAATTTAAAAATCAAAATATTAACCTTTCTTGGTAAAATTTCTAACTTCATCATATGGGAAATTCAATTTTTTCTTTAAGAATCCTATTTAAAAAAGCGTATTTTTCGATATTTACTCTTGTAAAGGCATCTAAAAATTAACCTTTCTTGGATTTCTTTATAGGGCAATGCACTACATTTATAATGGTTCGATTTGAGATAAAATAATACAAAAATAGATAAATTAAAAAATACCTTTCGATGATATTTCGGACACAAAAATCGCCAATACGATGCTGATTAAAATATTCATCGAAAAATTTTTTTCTTTTAAAAATCAATTATCAATATTATGAGAAATATTTTAAAAAAATTTGCCTATAGGAAATTAAGGCTATTATTAGTGCCTTACTTTAATCTTATATCAATATTAGTTAATAAATATATCACATTTTAAAAGCTATTTTTGTCATTTTTTAACAATAATAGAATGATAATTATCTTTTTATAAACCAAATGACGCAAGTCTGAATTTGATTAAATTAAATATAAATTGATCGTTAGAGAATACATCACTCTGATTTAAAATTTTTTATAAATTGAAGGCACACCTGGAACAATGACATTCTCGTTTGTTTTCAAGTGTTATTTATATTACCTATATTCTAGGTTTAATAATTTTAAAATTTTCCCATGGGGGAGAGTCTACTCTCTTCTGCGACTCTTCCTTCATTCTCTCTCCTTGTTTTTATACATAGTCAGGTTGGACACTCTATTTTAATTCACAATTAATAATTAAAATCTAAATAAAAATACAACCAAATTTTTAGAAAAATATTATTTAATTAATACATATTAAAAAACAAGAACATACCAATAAAAATATTGGTTATAAAATATCTATTTGCTTATTAGTCTCTCAAGTGATGAATTTGGACAAGAGGGATTGTTGTTAAAAAGTCCTATATGATTCGATTTTTTGAAACGGCCCGAATAATATTTTAACCAAAATAATATTATGTAAGCCTTGAAATTTGGGAAAAAGGGTTAAACCTTTCTTCCATCTATGAGCAAAATCTCCAGGTTCTTGTAGTATTATTTTGGCCGAACCAAACCCGAACCCAGAGAAAAAACCGGGTTTTGGGAAAATAAATCTGAACCCCAACGAACCTGAACCCCGTTATAAAATTTTCAAAACCCGGAACCGAACCCGTGAATTATATTTAAACCCGGGTTCAACCGGATTCATTGTATTGTTTAAAATCATATATTAAGATATTTGTTTAATTGTAAATACAAATATTAATAATTTAATTGAGATTTTATAATATTTTCAAATTTCGAATAAGTAAAGTGTTAATAAATTTTAAACAACTTTATTCATTTACGCCATTTTTTAAATTTATTCTCAAAGATTCCTATTGGAGTGTTAAAATTCATTTACGTCATTTATTTTTAATTTTTAACTTATTCTCAATAATTATTAATTAGAGGTAAATGAAAGTGAGCAAGTCAAAGTAAAAATTATCATATTGGATATTGTTAATTTAAAGAAATATGTCATTAAATTTTTAAATTGATACGTGAATATGCTTTGTTATTTTTACTACATTTTGCCTATAAATAAAATAAAAAATTTATTTTTTATACCAAATTTATGTATATTTTTTTCATCAATTCAAAAATTCTTAAACCCGAGCTGAACCCGGAACCAAACCCGGGTTCATAAATATTTCCCTTACGAACCCAAACAAACCCACCTATTTTTATTTTACCTTAAACCAAACACGAACCGAACCTGAGCAAAACTTTGCTGGGTTCGCATCCCTGGGCTAAAATCCTCGGGCCGTTTTTAAAAATCGATCAATATCGGGTTTTTAACAATACTAGATTCAGAAATTCGTAAAATGCGTTAACCTCAAAGAAGGGATTGCAATAAAATGGAAGCTTAGTAGCTCATTTAAATTTAATAACAATATGGCATGATAATAATCCTAATATAAATAAGGACACCGAGATACATCAAATTAACCCTAATCGTTATTTAAATCATATTTGATTCGATACTACTTCTTAGCATAAATGAACTACCTTTTCGTGGGGCAGGTCCAACAAAAATTATGGATGCTGTATGAGATAAAGCATTATTTATTCTTTATGACCATTTATAGCAATGTTTTCATACACCATCCAAAAAAATCCTGAATTAAATAAAATTATGAAATGAATATCCAAAATGCACAATATACATTAACCCAAAATCAGAAAGAAGTCCAATCTAAACGAGCTAAACTTTGATTTGATTTTTAAATAATTTCGGAAACAGTTAGGTTATTACAATAAATCATTGGAAATATTTGCAAAAAATCGAAGATTTACATTTTTTTTAAATTTTGATTCGATAGCGATTTAAGTAAATATGAACATTTCTATTTACATTGTAATAGGTTATTTAAAAATATAAGTATCAAGGTAAAATCTTATTTATAATTAACACTATAAATAGTAATTCGTTAAATCAATTTCGAAATAAAAATAATCCCACTCTAAATTAAATATTATTGTTTAATAATCATTGAAATTTCGAAGTAATGAATAAAAATCCAATGTTTCTCACAAGAGTAGGCTATTAATATTAGAATGGCTTTGAAGCGAATCTTAACCCGGAGCTGAGAATCCTGTTCAGAAGGTATTTTTGTGAGATTAAACATGAAGCCATGAACCGAATACCAGAGTTCTTTTTTATAAACCTTACCCGGATCCAATCTCAAACTCCTTATAAACATGAACGGAACCCATTTTTTAAAAAATTTGAGTCCAAGAGTTTATCTAATATTTATTTTTTTTAATTTAGGCTGCTTTTTATTTTATATAAATCAAAAATCATCAGTGCTGTAAAGTAACGTCGATAAAAGTAACGTTGTTATTAAAGCCGTTACCTTTTTTGTGGAATAGTAACGCCATTCGTTACTTGTTTAAAGAGTAACGAGTGAAGTGTTTATTTTTCTCGTTACTTTAACTTTTTCTTAAAAAATTTGGAAAAAATATTTTTTATTTTATTAAAATTTTATAATTTAAGACAAATTTTTATTTCAGATCAACCACCAACGTTTTTCATTTTTATTTTATTTATTAAATTTTTGCTCTTAAATTCTACAGTTAAGATTGTTAATCTGATTAATATAGAATCAATCAAAGTGTGTTAATTCGTGTTCTTTAATATTATAATCAATTTTATAAATAATATATGTCAATAGTACTTATTTCTTTAGATGAAGATAATTTAACTCGGCCCTGACTCCAGTATGAATCGTTTTTTAAACGATTAAAAGAGCACTAAATCTACACTTTAAAGCTTAAATTGTGCCCTAATCAAATATTTTAACCTCGATGCCCAGCAACTAAATCTAAAAAAACATATGAAAAATATGAATACAGATTTAATTCTGATGAAGATATAAAAAAAAAATTGATGAGTATCTGAATGAAGATTCTTGTGAAGATGATTTAATAAAATTTCTTGAGAATAAAAAATCATTCTTTAAATTTTTTAATAAATTCCTCCAGTTAAATTTTTTATTTATTAAATATAATAAAATCCTCCTCTCTGTTTAGCACTAAGCGCTCCTGTTTATTTGATCAAGGTTTTGTAAATAAAATGTTAAAAATGGATAAAAAATAATTACAAAAAGAACTTATCTGATATTTTTATTATCTAATAAAAAAAATAAAATCATATATATATTTAGTATTTTTTATGTAGCGTGTAACGCCTTCTTTTTTAATAAGAAACGTGTTTCCTCTTTAAAGGGACTAATAAACGCGTTTTTTTTGAAGCAACGTTTACCTTTACAGCACTAAAGATTATATATTATAAATTTATAAAACAAATTATAAAAATAGAATTAAATTTATGAAAAAATAATATTATTTATATAATCATATCACATAACTCATATCAAGAGCATTACCAGACCTTTCAATTTTTCGGGACTCCATGACAAAATCTTTGAAAGTAAAATGAAATTTAATAATTTTTTATCTGCTTTCAATTATATTCTTTAATTTTTTTGCTTCAATTGTATTTTAAAAAAATTTTGAAAGAGCTCTCCTAAATTTACTTAAGATCCAAGTCCCCAATAGTTTCCTTATCTCTATATTAATAATATAATAATAATGATCGAATTATGTAGTATATTATTAAATAAAAATCAATATTTATGACATTATATTTATACGCGCTGGGTTCACAAACTAGTTGTTACATTTTTAAAATGCTTTCTGACCAGGTATATTGAACGGGATGAGATGATCTAAAAAACGTTCCCGAAACCGATTTTTTAAAATGTATATTATTTATTTGTAATTATAGCTAATAATGGCTATTTAAAATATTTGGTCTTAAAATATACTGCCCAGCCCGGCTATTTTTTGAAAAAAAATTTTAAGCCCGATGTGGGTATTTTAAAAATTTTAGACCCGGTGCGGATATATTTAAAAAATTAAAATACGGCCTTTGTATACAGGATTTTTAAGTAAATCAAAAAAAAAATATACAAAAGTTTAGGGCGAAATTTCGAATGAATCAATTTGGCCTACCACCACCTCAAGTTGTATACCCATCTTTGATCGGTGATAAAATGCCACCAAATTGTCATTTTTGCATAAAATATCTATTTGGGGTTTTACCGGTTTCTCAGTTTTTTTCCAACCAAAATTCAGACGATTATATTAGCTTGAAAGGTCACAAATTAGGAAAATATCATGATCATTTAGCATCTTAATTTCATTCCACACTTATTTCAACAAAATGTGTTAGGCTCCAAAGGCAAAAATTTTCCCTTTTTATTAATTTATACAATCAGACTAACTTAAAAAAAAATAATAATAAAGGACATATTAATAAATCACTATGTTAAGATGATTATTTTAATAGTTAGACAACGAATACATATAAAATTGAACTTATAAATAGACCCATACAAGTATGGTCGCCCTACTATTTCTCATTATTTTCTACATGGTCATTCATTCTCTTTAATTTCTTTCACATTAATATTATAAATACATTAATAAATACTAAATACTTCTTATTTTTCAAAGGATGCTAGGTATTAATTTTATTTTTTAAGAAAATTCATTTTTTTTTACCATTTAAAATCGTGAAAAAAAATTTATTTCGCTTTTTCTAAAAAACAATATGCTAACCTTGGACAGAACGTCTCAAGTGCATCAATCTTGAACAGAACTGCGTCGTGTCCCAAATGTTTGATCATTTTATTTCAATGAAGATCGTGGATCCTTTTATAAAAATTTACAAACAACTCAAATCGCGGTGTGAGATTTGAGTTTCTAAGGAACCCTTTAATTTAAAAAATTATTTTGCATGTTTTACTTTTTTAATATTTTTATTGGATTTAAATTGTTTTTAAAAATAAAAAGAATAAAACGGCAATGATGAAAAATCCTTTAACTCAAATTGATTCGAATGCGAGCATGCCTAGTTTTTTGGGGGGTAACCTCGGGATTTAAGCAGATTTCCAATACTACTTGTCAAGTGGCGATATTTGACTAAATGGTTTTACATAAAGAAATCTAAAACTAAATATACATGGTTAAAACTAACTTTATTTGAAAAATAAACATGAAAAAAAAGAAATGGGAATCAGGAGGATATTTCATATAGAAGGAAGTACAATCGTGCGAAATGAAAACGAATTAAGATTTTTTTTATAATTACCAGAAAACGAATGGCTAAGTATACAGGCATATGGAGATCGGAACAATCCGTTTTGCAGGGGTGGTAGGGTTTTTTTTGTCAGAGTGACTTGCGAAATATTTTTATGAGCCGGGGCGGGATTTCGCAATTTTTATTTCGAAGAGCAAAGAAATTAGACACTTTTATTTCTATATAAATAAAGGAATGGATGTCTTGTATAAAATTGTAATGGTTAGGGTCGAAAACCCCATTCAAAAATTTCCAAGAGCCGACATTTGATACAAATATTTATATCCTATATAAGAATTTATTTATTTTTTTTTGAGTTTTAATTGGGTTATTGAATATACTCAAAAAGCAAATCTTTATTTTATGAAGAACATTGATTTTTAAATACACATTATCTACCATAATGGAAGAAAAAGAATACCTAATCCTCAGAAACATTATATTAGTTTTTGTAGCATTGGAATTAACGCGTTAAAGGGGATTAAACTTAAAAGTGTTAAAAAAATTTCAAAACAATTAAAGCTGAGCTGATATTTTATGGCTTATACATCGATAGTGATTTTCAGAGATTTTTTTACTAAAGTTTTAAGGAACATCTTCAAAAAACATCGGTTACCGTCTTGCAGTGGACTAAAAGAATCGGTTCATCAACACTTAGGCTGGATAGTGGGACAAAAAGGTTTAATATCTTATATTATACTAATATCAATGATAAATAACTTCAAAGTTAGCAAACAAAAATATGAAAAAAAAACATATTTGTATATATATATGAGTAATGCAAACATAATTTAAAAAAAAAATTATTTACAAATATTTAACGCACAAAAGCTTGGGACAACGAAATGGAACAACTTAGCGCGTTTTTACAATTATAAGTATGATATATTAAAAATATGTATAATAGTATCTCCATCTCTGCAAGAGAAATATTTTAATAGTAATAATTTATGTTATAATTATGCATTTTAAATATTGTACATCAATTACAAATTACATAAACTCAGTTCGGATTACATGCGTACGTTTAAAAAATAATAAATTTTATCAGGGTAATTTATATAATATATTATTATTATTTTATATATAGCATACCTATTCTATGGGGAAAAAAATTTGAATCTCGAAAAATGAAATCTTAAAAATTAAGATTTACAGAATAAGATCCTTGTCCCTTTTATTTAAAAGGTATTCGAATAATTAATTTATCGATAAATTATAACGATTGGTAATACATTTTACATATAATACATCTAAGGCCGAAGATAGATGGAAAGCTAATTCTATAATATAATCTTACATTAGGTTCTTGGTTACATTTAAGTATGTGATAAACATTTAAAAATTTTATGGAAAAAGATATAAAATATCTATTTCAATAGTTAGTAGTAAATGATCGATAGAAGAAAATAAATTTCTAGGAAATTTTAATTTTTTTTAGGTTTGAGATCTATATTTAATTATTATTATATTTATTGTTTTTTTGTAGTCAAATGTTGTTTTTTTCTGGGTATTCTTTTTAAGGCCCTGGATGTGCTTCCTTATTCTCTGATGGATGTTCGGTTATAATTATATCTAAAGGGGGCAACGATTTAGTGCTAACTTTCTTCTTGACACTAAGAATGACGGATCTTTGCAATTCGTCGTTTTTTATTATCTCGTTCCAGTACATGTGATTTTGGCGGAGGAAATGGGTAAGATGGCTGAAAGCGCATCGCTTACGCATGGAGGTATCTTTAATGGAAACGATTTGTTTTGAAAGATTTATATAATGTAAATGGGTGTGGGGGTGGGAGTGTATGTATAACATTTGTTTTTATAATTTAATCATATATAGTTGTTTTCTCACTTTCTATTAATTTCGACCGAGTTTGAAAATGCTCTTTCACAATAAAAGAAAAAAAAACGTTTTAATCACCATGGATTCTTTTTTGAAAGAATATTCAAGTATAATTTTGATCTAAAATATTTCAAATCTCTATCGTAAAAAAAACCTTCAATTATGTGATCTTAAGATTTTTTTTTGTTCAAAATATATATCTTTTTACAAATTTCCAAATTCTAATTTCGATCAGAGATCTTAATATTAAAATTTATTTATTTATGTAATAATTGCAAACAAAATGGTTGCCTAAATATACGCTTAAATATATTTACATTAAATACAATGAATTAAATTTTTGAATATGGATTTGAGAAATTTGTTTTAAAATTAATGGACTTAGGCAGGGCTTGAGAAACTTTTCTAATATTAAATATGTGCGGACTTGAGCCGGGTTTGATTAAAAAATTAAAGTTCATGAAGGTCTCTGATTTCGACCACGAAAATAGGGTTAAATGAAGGGACAGTATACTTTATATAGCTTTAAAAAAACTATTAACCTTTTTCAAAGATGTCACTTTCTTTTCTAATTTGGAACGAGTTGGTCTGCATTACAGATTGATCTAAAAAAAGTTTAAAAAAAGTACGTTAATTCTTTTGATGATTTTTCTTCCATTCAATATTTCTTTCTTTTTTATAAACTTTATTTCATTTTTTTTTACTAAACAATCTTATAGGAATTTAGGCAACGAATTATTATAACATACAATAAAGTTTTTATAGCAAAGGAAAATTTGAAGATATCCAAGAATACTATTTAAAATGAACATTTTTGGAAGAAATTTATAAAAAAAAATAATAACGCACTTAGATTTTTTATATATGCGACATGTGTTCTTTTAAGTGTAGGAAAAAATCTAGAGAAGAAGGAAAGGAGAAAGAATAATATAATCTGAAAAAAAATATATTGCTTATTATTGTAGGATTTTAATTTTTTTAAATGGCTAACCCAGTCGGTTTTCGGTTATAGCGGTCGTTGAAAATGGTGATATTGTCCCTTGACCGGCAATGTCGGGAGTCTCCTCGTCGCAATAGATGAATTCCCAATAGCCAGGAAGAAATCCTGCAGTGGAAAATGAATTTATCAATGGAGCTACCTGTTTTATATACGAAAAAATTATAATTAATAATTTTGTAAAAGATTTTTTGTTTTAATTCAAAATTGTAGTTTAGCAAATTGTTTTTTTAATCAATATATCAATACTTACCAAGTGAGTTATGAAGGATTCTTGCAATTTTCCCACCTGGGGATACCTTTTGTCCATGTAAGGCGAAATTTCCAGTCCAAGTTTATATTCTTCTTCACCCTATTTTATTTTTTTCAATTTAAATACAAAATATGTTGAAAATAATTTTAATAAAATACATGAATTCCTTTAAAAAATGAAACAGAAAATTATTTAAAAAAAGGAAAGATGGGGTGGGGGGCATAATAGCTGTTTAAAGAAAGCATCTTAATTTATTTTAGTCAGCCGAAGATCCAATAATTAATGTTGATTTAGAAGTTATACCCTCACCCTACCCACTGAATTATATTCAGGTTAGGACCAGAAACTGAACCCCTAAGAACCGGAAACCATTTTAAAATTTCCAGTGGCCAAAACCAGTTCTAATAAAAAAAGTGCTTAATTATAATATATATTATTTTAAAATGTTGTGGTATACATATTAGAAGGATTATTTATTAATTCTCATAATTTATAGTTTGGAACCGAAACTAGGTCCCAATTATTATTTTTAGGAACTGGAAACCCTTTTAGTAAAAGTTCCAAACTTAACTTTCTAGAGGAACTGGAAGAATTGTTAAATCATAAAATGTTTGGGATAGGAAATCAAAACAAAAACTTGTTGATAAAATTCCTCGGTTATCCTATGGGTCCATTGCAAATGTAAATCTTTTGGTTTGCATGGGCCGTTAATATCCGCTAATTTGATGCACATCTGAATGACTAGAAGTCTATCAGATTCGTTTATCCAATCTATGCCGCCCACATCCTCGTTGATCTTGAATAAATTATATTAAGAGTAAAGATGACGGGCCGTTACTAAACGATACCAGTCATTATCAGTATCGGCTAAAAAAGTTGTATTTCTCTGATTAAAGAGATTTAAGGTGCTTATTCACATTCTACATAAATAAACATCGAAAATGAGTGTTTTCGAAGAAGTCGATAATCTAATATAAGACGACAATATCTCTTAGCGGTAGAATAAAATGAACTGAAAATTTTGATTTTATTGATTATTCTAAGAATTTATGAGAAAAAAAACAAAATAGTCTTAATTTTCTTTTAAACTTGATGCTCAGAGTAATACACTAAAGAAATTAAGAAAAATAGAATAAATTATTAAAAAATAATTCAGCAGGGTAAAATAGAATTTTTAAAAAAATTAAATAAAATATAAATATTTGGTAATATCCAACAAATTAACCTTGGCGTTGAACTCGGCCAATATCTCAAAATGCCTTTTAAGGTCAGTGGCCAGGATGGACTCAATGACTATGTACCGGAACCTTTTGAAGTCCCCTGTAGAGAGACTAGAAAAAGAACTGTTCATGGGATTGGGTTGCCCACCAGTTGACCTCGTTCGGGGTGTCACCTTATTGCTAGGAACTTGTCCACCTGTGCCAGTCAGCTGATCATTTTGTATTGGGGTAGAAGATGAAGGGGCGGAGTCGTCTGTATTATTCAGGAATTGAAATTCTGGATGCGATAGGTAGAGACTCCACGAAGCGGCCGCGTGATGGTTTTCGAGGACACTCTTGTCGTTATAAAGGATGGCCTATATTATGAATAAAGGTTATAAATGAAAAGCTAAGCTCGATGCATATAATGAATGAGGGATAATTTTGGCGAAAAAAGTATAAAAGACAATTAAAGTTTAAAGATTTTTTTAAAAAATTAGGATATCAACCCGAAGAAAACTTTTTCTTTCTATCATTTTTTTCTCTTTATTTCTTTTCCTCCAATTTTTCTGGGCTTTATAAAACATGTGATAATTTATTATACATGAGGGGAAGAAGTGGATACTAAGAAAGCGTTGGTTCGCCCAGGATGATCGTAATCGTGCATGGCCGCCGCCGTGTAAAGAGCCATAACCTCGAGCGGGCTCAAATTTTTAGCCAAAATCCCCATCTGACTGTCGAGTACGGTCAAATCTTCCTGAGCAGGTTCATCCTTATTTTTATCCGTCTCGTTTTTATCCTTGGCAACGTTAGAATTGCCATGGCAACACTCGTGTTTTTCTTTTATTTTTTGATGTTTAAAAGTACTATTTTTTATAAAAAAATTCACATTCTCCTAAATACTTAATTTTACTGAGAAGTTATGAAGAAAGGAGGAAAATATATCTAGATATAAAATTAGATAGTATAATAAATTTAAACAAAATAATAATTCATTAATAAACAAATTATAAGAAGAAACCTAAAAAAATTGATTAAAAACGTCAAATAAGGAAATTGAAGGAATTTTTTAAAAAAATCTTAAATATAAAGAAAGAGAAAAAAATATGAGATATTTGAATTTCTCATTCAATTTTTTTAGAAATAATATCGATTTGCTATGAATCACATACTGAACAATTCGTTTAAGGGGTTAGAGCCTAAAGCTTTGGAGATCGAATTGGCGGGAAAATTGGATGATTGCATATGACTATTAGATGTGTGTTCCAGGTATGTCAATTGCTCTTGAAATCCTGGGATGGGTTGAGATGTAAGATAATACACGGCGTGCAAAACATCCGCCGCATGTATTCTGTTATGATCTACAATAGAGAATTAATGAGTTAATTTTTATATCCGTTGTCATTTTATACATTTCGCATCCTTACTTTCTTCTTTGTATTTTATAGGGTTTCTTCCTTTCTTTTACGATTTCTAATTTTTCTTTCTCCCTTATAGTTTACATTGTTTCTCTGTCTTATTTTTCTACGTGGAAAAAAAAACTTCTTTATTTCATACATGGATTATCTTTGTAACCACTTTCCAGAGCGTGAAAGAAATTGAGGAATTTTCGTAAGGGAATTTTATAAATTTCGAACAAATTGGCCTCGTAAAATATTCTATACGCCAGCTATTTTTGGGAGAAAAGATTTAAATACTAAACAATATAATATAATCGTCGGTCATTTTACTTAAAATCGTTAATTATTCGAGTAACCTACCTCCTAGAGGATTTAGTGTTCTACACTCTACCTAATTTTAAATCAGTCTAATAAATTTTAATTTTTAAATATTTGTTTTGATTTATAATAATAGTATATATTTTTAAAAAATAAATATTCATAAAACATTTTTTATTAAATAAAAAGCTTTCGCACATTTTCTAATTTCTAACAGTTTAGGCAAAAGTGAGCAAATGCATAAAAAAAAATTTTAAAACAAAGAATGGCAACAATATGAAAGAAACAAACGTATAATAATCACCTGGCTAAGAGTGGTCGGACCGGCCTTTTCCGAAAACTCAAATATGGGGAAATCCCAGTTATTGATGCGGTTGAGTAACGGATCGTTTTCGAGCTCGTCCAACTTATATATAGTACCGTCGTATACCTCGATTATCCGCTTACCATCATTGGCGCCCGTCATGGGACTGGTTATGGCTGTATCTTTCGTCTAAATATTTTTTTGCACAGGAGATAAAAATGATTGAATGAATGAGTATTGATTAGGATGAGAGGAAAGAGCTTTCTTGCTAATAAAAATCTATACTCTTAAAATAATCTTTAATGCCCTTCTTTTTCTCTCTTATAAATTTTTTTATCACATTTTCTCCTATTAGAATCCTTGGTTTATTTCTCAAATTTTGAAAACGCAATTAAAAATCATCAAATAAATTTTATTAAAAAAACTTTTTCCGGTACTACGGATTTTTTTTCCTCACGGAAAACAACATCCGTATCGTCCTTCATATTTTTTTCGAGATTTTTGTCGTCGATCACATGCTTTTTCCTATCATTTTTGACACTCTTTCGGGTGCGATCGGGCTCAGTTTTACCCGAATATTCGACATTTTCTTTTCTATCCTCCTCCTTATTTTTATGGGGAGAAATTAAAAGCGGCGTACCATCTACCGCTCCGACACTATTAGGCCCAGACGATAAGGACTTGGTCGTATCGTCCCCCTTTCGCGCAGAGGAACTTTCGACAGGTGAAGACTTGTTTTGAGAGGAAATACATTGGCCTGCTTTAATTATACCGCCAATTATGGAAGAAGAAGTATCAAATTCTAATTGGCCCGACTTAAGAGGCTTATCTTGGCGGGGATAACGATTAGCGATATCTAAGGATACAAGTTTATATCTTTAATGATTTTCTCAGCAAACTTTTCTCATTTTAGTTAAGGATATCTTATTCATATTTTTCGATTATTATAATATTAATATTATATATTACATTATTTCTATCTTTCCTTTTTTCCTTTAATTTCTTCACTCAATCCTTCCCTCTTATAATTTTTGACATACGGTAACTATTTACCGGCTTGTAAATTGACTCTAGCATTAAACGGCGGAGAATCTTCAGTAGACACTCCGCTATCGTTATTAATGCTATTCATGACGTGCGCGTCGCGGGCCTCATTGACGTCGAAAAAGTTTCGGTACTTCGTTTCAGAGGAATAGGCGGTATTCGAACCTTCAAAACTATCAAATCCAACTTTAAGGTTGGATAGTAGTTTTAATCGGTTTTCTCCATGGACTTCGTTTCGTTCTTGTTTTCTGTTATCGTCTAAGCGGGATTGCGAGGAAAGAACGGGATTAGAAGAGGGATGCAAAGTGGCGTTCAAGATAGGGATTCCTGTAGCGGATGTCGTTGTGTTCCAAATTCCACCGATGGAGGACACGCGTCGTGATGGGGAAGGTATGTAACTTTTGCGCACTGATTTCTATAAAAAATAATTACATTTTGGAGGAAAAAAGTGGGAGGTGCACTATTATTTTTTGTATGATTTGTAGATTAATCTATAAATCCACGAGGAAAAAACTATTTATATGGTCATTTTGTATAGATGTTCTTCACTCTGTAGAGATGGTCAATTTAGGAAGTTTTATAGTAACTTTACGAACCAACGAAGGTAACATATTATTATTACGATGGATTTCAATGACGTTTAATAGGGAAATTTTTAATAAGCAAAAATAATAATATTTAAAATAAATTACGAAATAAAAAATATTACCAAGAAAAAAATCAATTTTTTTTATTTATTATAAAAACTAAATTATTGGATGATTTGAAAGGTTATTAACCTGCCTTTGTAGCTTTACATTTTAATTTTTTCTTTGTTTCAATTTATTTCTTCTTTCTTCTCTTTCTTTCTTTTATTTATTTATTTTTTCTTCTCTTTTTTTCCTTCTTTCATTTTATTATAATTTTTTTTATGTGGTTTGTTTTGTTCGAATCTAAATTTTGATCGCGTCAGGTTAATTAAGTAAAACTTATATGGGCGAAACACTTTTCGTGAATGTTACTTATCGAGAAACCATTACCGCCAAACTTTTGCGGCGAGGACAGTATTAGCGAAACCCATCATCGCATATTTATTTCTACCTGACTTCCGTGAATATTTAACTGCGAATTTGATATTGCGAATCCAATACTGCAAATTCTTCTACCAGTGCGAATTCTTTTACTGCAAATGCATATACACGAAGTCTCTTGGTCTCTCTCACTCAGGATCGTGAGTGCAAAGTTGTTATATGTCCATTTTTTAAAACAAATAACCCTATAATTTAGCCATAAAATATTATGCAAGCCTGGAGATTTCGCTCATGGATAGCAGAAAGGTTTGGACATATTTCAACGAAATCTAGAGGCTTGCGTAATATTATTTTGGCTAAAACCTTCATATAAAATTTCCGAAATCGAGCCTTTTAACAACAGAGAATGTGGCATTTTGAGCAGTTTCTTTTAACCCAGATATAAATTTACCCCCTTTCCTTCTACCATAAACCTTTTGAAATTAAAAGAAAATTTTAGCAATTATTACATAAATAATTTCGCTAAATATTCCCCGTGCTTTATAATTTTAGACTGATTGATAATCTTAAATTAAACTCTAAATTGAATGACTATTTAATCTATATCTACAAAATTAAAACAACCTATAAAAACAATATTAAAAATTAATAAAAATTTGTAAGAACTTTATAAAACTACATGGTCTAAAATGAAAGATCATTTCAACATAATTAAATTGTTAAATTATTCGATTGTTATCTATCCTTAGATTATAATTTTATTTTCCACTTCCAGTGAGGATCCAGGTTAACTAGGATTTAATGAAACCCAGTGATTAAAATATTCTCAAATCATAGGTTTCTATTAAGTGATTCTTATAAAATAGGATATCGACTTAGAGGTTGAATGAGAATAGGACAAGGTAGCATAAAATATTATGTTCCATTCCAAGCTCCAGATAAATTTATTAAGGTTAACAAAAAAAATTAAAAAGCTCTATCATTGAATCGATCTTATCATCTATTTTAAAATCTGGTCTTAAAAAGTAAATATTTTTAAGTAAAATAATATTCGCTGCATTGCTTTCACAATTTGGATTCGCGATCTAAGAGTTTCGCTATAAAACAAAAATTGCGAGATGGTCTTTGAATGGTATCCACGATAAACTATGATATTCACGATAAAAGTTCTTTTTTATTAAAGTAATATATTTTTCAAAATTAAAGAATGTATTGCTATAACCTAAAACTATTGATTGATCTAACGAGAAAATGAAAAAGAAAGAAAGGAAGGATGAATGGTCGTGAACCGTTTTGGTCTTAGCTCGATCTAAATTAAAAAAGAACTTATAACACTCGCCGCTGTTTAATTATTACAACTTGTTACTGTCCCCTTTATCGAAATTATTAAGCTAAAAATAATATCTTTAGGATATTCTTTATTAAAGTTTTTTCAAATGTTAATGGCGTTTTTAAAAAAAATCTTTTTCCTCTAAAATAAATTGTATATGCGGAGTTAAAATTTATCTACTATTTTCTTCTCATCCGCCCATTTCTTTATTATAAATAACAACGACATTTATATATTTTTTTTTCAATAAAAAAATTTCCCCACTAACTACCCTTCGCTAAACGCTCATATTTATTCGATTTCTATTTTTTTTTAAAAATATAAAACACTTTCATATAGAAGCCTTCCAAATATTCCGGCAGCCACACGAATTAAAATTCAAATTTCCACCCGCTTTCTTCATCTCCAAAAATATGAATATTTTATTTTTTTTTATTATTTTTTTTAAAAAAAAGGTAAATTTAACCTTAAAATAAAATTTTTATTAAATTTTTGTCACACTTGTATAAAATAAATATTAAAAACGAAAAAACAACGATAATGAATGATGCCTTATAGGCTCTAACAAAGTGAATGGAAGTAAATATAAATATTCCATTTTATTTTTTTTGAAAATCGATCTTTATTCGTTAATGATAACTAACTAACTCTCATAATAGCAATAGACGTGATTAAAGATAAGAAAAAATAATTATAATATATATTTTTTTATAGGTATTATATAATTAAGTTTGTATTTATTTTGCCATAAAATGGATATTTATGGCTATCTTAAAAATCAGAGATTTGGAACCATATTTCAGTTACACCCCCCTCTCGTAAAAAAATTCCACGAGTTTTTCGGCCCGGCCCGTAACTGCCAGTATAAATATACCATTTATCTGACCCGGCAGGCCGCGCAGACCATTGCTTTAGTGTTCCAGGGCTCCTAGCTTAAAAATGGAACAATTTATACAAGTTTTTATGCGTAAAATTTAAAAAAATTTGAAAAAAAAGAAAGTAGCAATATTGGTAAGATTAAGAACCGCGTTCGGAGCTATATACTTTATTATTTTGATATAAAAAGGTAATTATATCGATAGCCATATTCGATTTTAAATAAAAAATATATATTTCTTTTTTAAAAAAAAACCTTAGGCAAGCCCATTTGGCTAATAGATCGACGCGCCGAATTAAAATATTGAGGCGTGGGCTCGAATCCGACGCTGTCGTTCGATTGGCCCCCGTAAAAGTCGTTGGAGGGTAAATCTATATCGGAATAGCGTTGCCCTGGTATAATCTCGCGCCGAGCGGTATCTGAAGAGGAAGGTTTTTTTCCTCCCTTGAAATTTAGACCTTCTTGCAAATGCGTCGAGGTAGAGTCGGATAGTACGGCTAACTGGTGTGGTGAGTTGACATAGATATGGGACCTGGTATTTCATATTTAATTTATTAGTTGCCATTATTTTTTGAGTTAAAATTGATATTAATAACTTAATATATACGAGCCAAGATCCAAAATAAGAGATCGCGTTGCATTCATAACTTCTTATCTTTATTAGGAATTGAGGGCACTTTTAAATGATTCATTCATATACATGAATGAAGTAAAAATGCTTGATTAGGGTTTAGTATTTAGTCTTTAATAAATTTAAGGTAACAAAGGTCATGATGTCTCTTATCTTGGTACCCAACAAACGTTTCTTCTTATTTTTGTATGTCTCGTTTCTTACTCATCTCCATTTTAAGGTTAAATAGATTTATTATGTTAATAATACAGTTCCTTTAAAAATGGCCTGCGTTATAAAAAAAAAATTGTTTTAATTTGAGGTAACTTCATTAACTTTATACACCCAATAAGGGGATAAGTCTTCAATTATTTCGGGGATAAAAAGAAAATCCCCTCCCGCGAGTAATTATTGAATTTGAAAAAAAATCCCAGTAGCGTTCTGAATGAACATATCCAAATCCGTCCGGTCGAAGTCGGACTAAATCTAATTTTTAAATTTTGAATTACGTGCCTGACTTGATTTTTTCTCTCTTCAAATTATAAGCAATTATTTGTAATTTTTATTTTACAAAGTGTTACTATTTTTATTTTCCTCGTGTTTTCAATCGTTTAAATTTACGTTATATTTGGCTGTAATTCTCAAATAACTTTCCATTTTTTTAAAAAATCAGACTCTGATTTCAGCAGCTTACTTCATTTTAAATGATTACATTATTGATATTATTAGAAGATTCTATCGCGCAATTATTAAACCAGTGATAATACCCGTCAAACTATGCTAAATAACGCCAATTTTTATTAAGCAATAAAACCTATTTTTAAAATATTTATAGGCAGAATCATGCGGTCGCCTTTGATATTCTATATATCATAAGGACCGAACCACCTTGGCTTCAGAAAAAAAATATATGGTTCTTGCTGGATTCGAACCTAAGTTTCAGGGCATTTATTTTTTAACATTTATTATAATTTTTTTTATATAAGGTTAGGTAAAATTCAAAGTCTATTTTAAAAAAATTCGAAAATTTTTTGAAATTTTGAAATTATATTTTGGACATGTTTTTAATTTTATAATAGGCTGCTATAGAGAAGAAAAGGGATTTAGATTCCATAGAATTTCCTTTATTTAAAATCTTTGATGAATGATCAACTTGTTTTGTTTAAACTGGCATTATTTATTTTATACCCAAAAATATCATATAAGAGAGATACCTGCAGGCTGGGCCGATTTTAATTTTTTTTAAATATACCCGGACTGGGCAGTATATTTTAATATTTTAAACCTCCATTATAAACTATAAAAATAAATTAAATATATTTTTTTAAAAATTACAGACGGGCCGTGCAGGTGGTACCTCTGAAGGTCTCTGATATAAGAGGGGAAAAAATCAATATTTCGTTTTATTTTATTATTCAAAATCAAAATTTAGGGGATCTTGAGGAGCTGAAGTGATATAATTGGGTAAAAAAAATGTTCGCATCATTATTATTATAGCATATGAACTATTTTGGTAATGTCCATATCAAGCTAATTTTCAATATTTAAGCGTTTAAAATTTAACTTTTTTTTTTACAATTATGAAAAATAATTTGTAATTTAAAAAATATTTTATACAATTCAATTTATTTGCAAGTAATTAACGTGAATATATTTAAGCTAATTTGCTTAACAAATTAGTAACGCCATCTAGTTTTCTTATTTTTATAAATTTTATCATATTCTTTCTTTTTTGTTTTTAGTTAATTTTATATACATTTATTTAAAATTTTTTTAAGACTTTACCATAACAATTTGAAAAAAAATTTGAAAAGTTTCAAAACTTTAGCGAATTTTAAAATTTTAATGAAATCGCATGTAAAATTTTAGAATTTATAAAATTTTATAGTTTTTTTAATATATAAATAGTTTATTTATTTATTATAATTAATGTTTCAAAAGTTTGTGAATTTAATTTTATTATGTTTTGGGCAAGATCGTATATTATTTTTAAAATTTTATGAATCTTAAAAATGGGAAACTTCTAGAAAAATAAAAAAGCGAATTCTTCTTTTTATAAACAAATCATATTTATGATTCGTAAAATTTGATAATATGTTTGTTAAA
This sequence comes from Gordionus sp. m RMFG-2023, assembly GCF_954871325.1. Classification (NCBI taxonomy): domain Eukaryota; kingdom Metazoa; phylum Nematomorpha; class Gordioida; order Chordodea; family Parachordodidae; genus Gordionus; species Gordionus sp. m RMFG-2023. Next base: position 10,699,704 of record NC_088777.1, read on the forward strand.
ATGTCAGATTTGGGTCGATTTTTAAAAACGGCCCGATTAAGATTAGCCAGAATAAATATGTAAGCATGGAGATTATGTCCATTTATGTGACAGAAAGGTTTGGACCAATATCAACCAAATCTCGAAGTTTACATAATATTATTTTGGCTAAAATCTTAATCGGGCCGTTAAAAATAAGCCCAAGTAGAGCTTTTAACAACACTATATATAAGTTGTTTTTTTTAACTTCCAAAAATAATTCCTTACAAATTCCATATACTTAAAAAACTACATTATATCATTTCTGGTATCAAATTAAACTAAATTATAAGCAAATGAAACAATATATATCTGACCTATTCGATAAAGATTCGAAGAACTGAATAGTAACGAATACAAATAGTGAATTATTCATTTTGTTCGAAGAGAATTTATTTTTATTGATATGTCAATCTGACAAGTGATGTGATTAACAAGGTATACATCAACAAACATTTTTTTTAGTTGGAACTAATTTGATATCAAAAAATCGTATTTTAAAGAAGAAATGATACATTTAATTATATTAATGTGCATTATAATTTCTATAAAGAAGAAATGATATATAATTTCTTTAATAACTTGATCGCATGTTCTTTATCATCAGATTACAAATTACAATTTTTTTTTGTTTAAAATTAGATGCACAACAACAAAAAAATTCTGTCAGTGTATTTTCTTATTCGTCACTCAATTATTATCTATAAATTAATGTATTTAAGAGTTGAGTTAAAAGAAGTGATTTTTTAAAAACCAAGTAAAAAGTAATACTTTCTGAGGGAAGATGACCCGATCTCTCTATAATTATAATCGGTCAAGGACTGCAGAGTTTCATGAACGGGTTCCAGTAGCTTATTCAGGCTCTTCAGTCCGCTCAGCACCCGCTCAAACATCGAAATAGTTAAAACGGAATCAGTCGTCGAATAACCGTCAGTTTTGGTTTCCATCATGAATAACATGTCGGAGAGGAGCCCCTTGGCTTGGGCCACCAGGGAGGATTCCACAGAAAGTAAAGAATACAATTCGTTGCTTATTTTTCGAAACTTTTTGTGACTCGCGGTATTCGAGTTAGTATTTGCCATATTCGGGGTATCGGTCAAATGACCTTCCGTTTTATTATCAGGCTCAGGGTGCCTTAAATAACTTTTCGGCCTAAGTGTTGTGTTGGGATGAAGCTTCGATTCGTATTCAGAGCTAGATGAGGTCTAAAAAATTTTAAAAAAATATTATATGAATTAAATTTAGAATATTTGTAATCTATATTTTGAATTAAATTATAATCAACATCCTGAAATTAAGGAGAGGGCCATGATTAACCCGGCATTACGAATCAATTGTGTCATTAAAATCACCTCAGGGGAAGTATCCACTTAGTCAATACACATAGTCATTCATTTTATAATTGAATTATCTTACTTTAGTCATCAGGGGTGGCTCAAAGGCGCATTGGCTCGTGGGGGAGGGGGAGTCTAGAGGGCATAAAACATTACTCAAGGGGTTTGCTCAAAATTGTTTAATCTTTTTATATTAAGTAGTAGGTAACTTTGGTTTACGTCGTTTTCAAGCCAAATTTGAAAAATTGTGTGTAAGATCTTTCAAAGGCTTAGAAAATGGAAGAGTTTCAACCTAATATTAATTTGAGACATTTAGTTTTAGGATATTACGAGGAGCAACAAAAAAAACTAGTGACATTCTTAAATGGGTTAGTCACATTATTTCAAAAGTAATTACAGTTACAATTCAAAAGATATTAATTATAATTTATTTTGCAAATAATTTATACAACCCATCATTATTAACATAATTTATTTTGTTATAGAAAATTTTCTGCAAAAAATATTAACTGTTTTCAAAATTTGTGTCTAAAGTTTTGTTTTTCTCCAAAAATAAGCTTCTGTAGACTAAACGAATGTTCCTCATGAGTTATTTATGTAGGTTAAGCTTAATATTTAATAAATAATAATTTCGAATTTGGGAAATCATCATATAAGAGATAAGATAATAGATGAGGAATATTTATATAAAAGTAACTCGTTACGCGCCTGTAGAACGTTTGCTTTTTTGTCTGTTATTTTTGGAGAAAAAGTAGTAGGCCTTCTAGAAACTGAAAATAGTTTATTAAGTCAAATAAAAATTTAGTGGCCCAATATCTTTGAACAAAATTAAATATTATAACGTTCGTTTCATATATTTTTTTCAGAGCAATTATTTTATTTGCTTAAAATCGAATTTATTTTAATCCTTAGATTAGAATTTGTAAATGGCAAAATTATTTTGTTTAATAATATCTATAATAATAATAATAATAATAATAATAATAATAATAATATTAAATTATATTTAAAAATGATGAATTATTATACATAAATAATTTATAAAATATTTTGATATGTGACTAGTTATTCCTTTTAAGGAATGTAACTTATATATATCTAGTTACTTTTCGAAAATAACGAAAGTACTTTTTACAACATTAAATTAAATCCCAATTTATCTGAATCACTTATATATATTAGCCTAACCATGTAACCTAAATAAAATGACTATAAAATGAAGGAATATCTATCATTCGCATGTTTATATGAAATGAAAAAATATAAGCAAGAGATTTGCAGAAAATGTCGAGATTAGAAGAAAAAAAAGATAGCAAATAACATATAAAATAAAAAGGCATAATGTGTCTGCCAATCAAAGCACCTTCTTAAATTAGTTGGACGAACAATCAAAAATGATCATAATGAGAGGAATAAAAATGATCTAATTTAGGCACCCTTTGGAGAAAGTTTTATATGAGACAGGTTCGGTTCAGTTATATTTAATAGTTTTCGAGAAATCAAAACAAATTTTAGGGAGTTCTTAACAATATAATAAAGCTTAAGCACAAGTTTTACTGTCATTTATATAAATTAAAATATTTAGTTTAAACTTTATTTTCTTTTATGATTATTTTAAAAAATGGAAATGAATAGCAGATTTCATTATTTATGTCATTTTTGGCAGAATGTTTGTATATTATAAAATTAGGGAGTAATTTATTTGATCAATTCAAGTAAATAAACATATTAAAGAGCGCGAATGATCAATCATAGCCAAGTGCGCTGGTCAGTTAAATGAATTGTAGTATTTTACATTACAATTATTAGCGTCACTTATAAAATACTCCTTGCGATTTGAATCAAGGCAAATGGTTTTACTCGCAAAGATCACACCTTCCCCTCAAAAAAAACGAAAAAAGATTCGTACCTGGGTTAAAGGAGATATCGAGATCAGATTATAACCTCTACCTCCTACCCCCCCCCTTCCCCACTTAAACACATTTTTCTCATCTTGGGCTATTATAAAATTTATATATAACTGATATTTCATAATTTCTCATTTCTGAAGAAATAAATGGTCAGGGATCCATTAATAAAATAATTTTAATTCATTAACCTATAAGAGGTTTATTTTGGGAGAGGGAGTCTGAATTTTCTTGAAAATAAAAAAAAAATGATAAAGATATGTATATCAACATATTTTTCATTAGTGGCTTAGAGTAAAACCGTTCAAAACAAGCCCAAGACTTGGGTCGGATCGGGCCTGTTTTGCAGAGTTGGAGCCGATTTGTAACGATAAAAAAGATATGATTCCGGAAAGGGTAAGGGGATCGCCGATATTAATGAGATAAACTTACCCTTGTTTGGGGATCGGGGCCCGGGGGTATTTAGTTGTGGAAGATTGGTGTAAGAGAAAGTGAGAGAACTAGCTAAAAAAAAGCGACGGGGTTTGATTAAGGGAGAATTTAAAATTATTAAAACCGGAAATAGCATTATTAAAAAATGAATCAATAAATGGAGAAGGAGAATTCGGGCGGCATAAAAGAATTTCGGAGTATCCTTAAATGAATCAGAAATTTAGAAACTGATGATAAAGAAGAATATTTTATTCTAATAAAAGTTTATCAAAAATTTTCATCTCCGATTTTAATTTTCGATATAAAAACCTTAGATAGAACAGCTGTTTGAAAGGGTATCAATAATCGAGTGAAATAAGAATTACTTACCCATAAACTTTTTGGGGCTTGGTGTTTTCCGCAGGTAATTTTACAAATCAGAGAGAATATTTGTGCATGATGAATGTTAAGGAACCGGGACAACTATGGGGAGAGGCAAAAGAGCGCCTAAAACCTATAATATTAATTGGAGACCTAAAATATACATTATTGGAGTAAAATCTTGTTTTAACGAGTCAAAATCAAAAAAAAATTTGATTTCATAGTAACGCCTAAATGATATGAAACTAACAAAGTAAGCACCCTTGATTAGGATTAGTTATTTCAACGATTGTCCATGTGATAGGTTGTTTTTTTAAAAAATATTATTTTAAAAAAATTGATAAATATTTCTTACTTTTTCTTTAGACATTTTATAGGAAAAAAAATCAAGGAGTTTTCATGATAAATTCATACAAACAAAAACATTCATAAAAAATAATAATTAAAAAACATTTGATTAATCTATAATAATAATCAAAATAAGATATATTTTTTTTAAAGGCAAACAACAATCAATGAAAAACAATATATAAACTAAAATTTGCTCATGTGAGACAAGTTGCAATCTCATACTTAAAATTTAATTGAAGGAAAATTAATCTGTTGGAGATGAGGGAGTTCAAAAAAAAAATGTCTGATGGACAACCTATGGGGGGGGGGGGTATATCGGATTAAAACATAACTAAGCAAAATGGGTCCGATTTTAAAACACAATTAACAACCCTGAATCTATTATACAAAAAAAAAGGTTTTTTTTTGTCAGATCAATTAATCTTAATATAACTAAATCGATATTTCATTATCCTTATAATTTACACGTGAAATATAATATTTCTGCGTTCGTCAAATTTAGGTAATATTATCCAGCAAGAAAACTGGGTATAAGGTGTTGCCAAAATAAATACACTTATTTTCAAGAAATTAATGGCCTCACAATCGTTATTTTAATAGAGTCAAAACTTAAAATTCGAGAATTATAAATTTTTCACCATTTCGCGAATGGTATTAAATATTTCCATTCTCTGTATCAAATAAATTTCTCATCTAGATGTTTCCGAAAAATCCCAATTACGACTTTTTACCTTTCAATTTCAAGGTAGATTTGTAAAGTTAATAGTATATTTAAAATGTCGTGATTCAATGTGCGTGATTAAATTTTAATGAGCGTCGGAAAAAAAAAATTCTATGAGTGGGCGTTAATTTTTTCGAACTTCATGAGTGGGCGTGTCGGACATGAAAATTACTAAAATGATTTCAAACTTTGGTACAAAAAATAAATTTTTACAATAAAAACCAAAAGTTTTGAATTTTTAAATACATTTATAAAAATAAATGGAGTTCTGTTATGAAATAATAATCACTCTGCATTCACAGTTAACTCGAATTCGCGGCGAATGCGAGGTGATAGATATTTTATTCAAATTTGAAAATTTTAGTTGAATATAATTACCTGTAATTATAAAAGTATAACCATAATATGCTAATTTTCAATATTAATTTTTTTTTGACTTTCAGTGAGTAACATCGTGAATATGATTTTATATAACACTTTATTAGCTAAGATTATAAGTTATAAACAGATGTAAATTAATTTAATTTAAGAATTTTTTTAATTTTCTTTTAAACATGCATATATTAAACGATTTTACAAGAAAAATTAGAGATTTATAATAAAAAATCAAATGCCATATATAGTATGCTTTATGTATGCTCTAGCCATTAAGTTGTTCGGAATAACCTGCAAGGAAAATCCTCGTGTAAGTAAGAGAGAAAGAACTGAGCTAAAGCGATTGATGGGACACTTTTATATCTAACTTTTTACCTAGTGTTGTTAAACGGCCCGATTAAAATTTTAGCCATATAATAATATTATGTAGGCCTCGAGATTTAACAAATATAGGTTCAAACCTTTCTTCTATGAGCGAAATCTCCAGTATTAAATAATATAAATCTTAATCGGGCTGTTTTTTAAAAATCGACTCGAATAGGCCCGTTTAGCCACTATCTTTACTTATGTTCATCTTTTTAATCTTCCTGGTTTGTATTATAGCCCAAAAACAGTCAAAAACTATAACCCTGTCTATTCATTTTGCTTTTAGCAAATTATATTCATGCTCATGGTTTAAAAGTTCGTATAACAAGTTCATTAAAGTCTTAGCTATAAAATAAAATTTGAAGTTTATAGCTTAACTAGAAGTCGCGCAATAACGATTTTTATAATATATATTAACTCGGGGTAAATGAGTAAAAATTAAAGCTATAAAAAAAGGTTAAAGAATTTTAAATATTAATGTCTACCAACACCATATAAAAATAAGATATTTTTGAGCAAAAGGGAATATTAATAATTTGCGTGTGATTTGGAATAAAATTTTTAAAAAAATAGTCACAAAGGTGAAGACCTAAAATGGACAAACTTGAAATGTGCTATTTTTGATAATTTCTTTACATTCTCTTAAATGTTGTGATTAATTATACTTAAAAGTAATAGCAATATTTTATTTAATATAACAATGAAATTGGGTTCATTTTATTTTAACCACTTTACCCTAGTATATCCATTTTAAGCCTGAATACTGGGTAAAATAGAGTTGTTAAACTACTAGATTATTAAAAAAAGTCTAACCCAATATTTTACCAAAAAAATATCCATGAATTTTCAGATAAATTTAGCCATCAAATTTTGTATTTTTTTAAGCAAAATGGCCTTACATGCTGTTTAGGATTGCTATAAAGCCCGATTTGGCTTGATTTTCCGTCTAGGTTGTGGGGAGACTATTTAACCAGGGATTTGAACTAACGATATTATCTTGAAGAAATATCAATGCTAATGAGCGGAGCTTTTCTTGGTCTTTTAGCTTTGCGTTCTAACATAAAGAGTCCTTATTTTCTCGAGACCAGATGATGAATGATCAAGTGAGCAGGAACGGCATTTTGACCAATTATTTTTGCGTTCTAACACAAAATGCTGTGTTATTCTCTCGAGAGCAATGAATATGAAGACATTTTTTCTTTTATAATTTTATGCTAATTTTTGGCTTCCGAAAACTCCATCTTTAGAATTTCTATTATTACGAAAAATTCATCAAATTTTTTACGAAACTTTTTGTGAATAAATTTGTTGCCTTTTCGTTAAAAAAAACCGCCACAATAAAAAAAATTTTATATAGAAAAACACAACGCTAAAAGCCTAGGCTTAGTTTGCAAACTCTATAAGACTTTCGATTGCAGTTAATGAGCAGATGATATCGAAGGTTTGTCACATCAGTTGGCAAGCGTCTAAAATTTCTTATTAAAATGTATGTAGCGATAATATGGGTTCAAAAGCGCGTAGTAAACTTTATAGATCGCTTACGTTTGCAATATCGATACACGTTACACCTTGTAGATAAGCTTAGGTTGTAATATTTGGGCAAAAAAAAAATATTGGTAAAGAAAAACTTGGCTCATTGGCGTTTTCATTAGCATATCTAAGATAATTTTGTGAATAAAATACCCGACGATGGATGTATATAGTGCATACAATGCATTTTTATAATATGAAGGTATAAAATTTTGTTTAAAAAATTAATTAATTAGAGTAAAAATTTTAATTTAAAGAAAAATTGATGAAGGGGGTGGGGCAATTTTATCTTCTATATTTAGTGCGGATTATATTCCAAATTCTTGAAGAACAAGAACTAATTCTAATTCGGTAATAAAAAGGAAAATACATTTGCTATGCCCAACAATGGGGTCAATTAGATACAATAAGGGGCATGTTTGTTCGTTAAAGAAGAAACTTTTCAATTCGTACGAAAAAGTTGTATATAAATTGGATATAAGGGTCGCGGTTACCATTTTTCAGCTCAACTTGATTATAATAATTTCGTGTTTTACAGATGATTATAATGGTATCCCTTTTCCATAATCCTCGTTTTGCGAGGATGACAAAAAAAATGAGAAAAAGATTGAATAAAAAAAAATTAAATATTCATATTTTTCGTTTTAAAATAAATTAAATGTTGATTAATTAGATGATTTCGCAAAAAAATAGGTCTTTGTTATTTTTTTTACAATCCTCCTTAAATATATCAAAATTAGTACTTTATTTTTTGAAAAATTTGCTTGATTTTTATAATTTAATATATATTTTTTTTATTAAATATTTTAATACTTAGTCTGCTATAAAAATATGATTGGTTAATTTTATATCTTATATTATAAAAAATGACTCATATTTTAAATTTGAGGTGATTAGAATATAATTTTTAACAAAATAAATCTTTAAGTGGTATGACAAAAATATTGAATGACAAAGCAATCCAAAAACTGGTTCCTAATGGATAATTTTTATTAAAAAGACGTTTTGCTCAAATCAAAACTGTTTAACTCAATTTATGCAGGATAGGCCAGTGCTGTCCTACCTGGTGATCACTGATTTTGATTGCATGTCATCAATTGGATGTCAAAATATATTTAATTTATATATAATAATTTTAAAAGGACAAGTTACAAATCTCTATTTTTACTTTTAAATTAAAATAAAAGGACATAAAAATAAATTTGATTGATTAACTCTGTATAGATAATGAAGAGTAATATACATAATTTTATTACTTACTTCTTTTAGAGGTATTATATATTTTCTCTGTAGTAAAAATATTATAACAATATTCAAAGCAAAATATACAATTATAAATAAGATTTTGATAAAGAATTAAAATAAGAAAATTGGTTAAATATAAGTATATATCTTGGTAAAATCTATTTATTTTTTTGCATAAATTAGTTTGTCATGGAAACTATCACATATCAAAAGCTGACATCTTAAATAGTATAAATAAATTATTTCATTCATTATGAAAAAACTTTATTAATAAAATTTTTTAATTGATTTTTGTCTCTGCTGAGCATTTTTTAAAACTTTAAATAGGTTTGCAATACAGTAAATCAGAGCCTTATAAACTTACCCTTAGACAATGCTCTGCATCATAACTAAAATAATATTAAACTACAAAATGAATTAATATAAAAAAAAATTATAATTAAAATATCTAGGGTTCATATCAAAATTTTGTTTAAAATATTTATGAAACCACTAAAGTTAGCACCTCTTCTAGAATAATTCATTATCTAGACTGTTTTAGGTGAGTCAATTATTAATGCTTGTCTCAAAATTTACCTCTACATATTTACTATCTATTTATATATTAATCAAAATGGGTAACTACTCCATTCTGAAACTCCTTTAGAGGTTTCACTATTTTAATGCAGTTCAATAAAAGATTAAATCAAATGAGATATAAAAATTTAAACATTGGTAATTATAAAATATTACCTTTATTTTCCACATAACAGGCAATGATATTCTCCTGGATTTAGCAAGATTTTTTGGATATTTAAGTGTTTTTTTATATTTTGTCAAAGTAGTAAATGGTGTTAGGTTACTATCCTCATTTTTATAAGAATCATTAAAACACATATAAAAATGTGCGATTGTTATGCCAATAGCACTTGAGAAATAATGGAATATAGACAATATTATGTTATATGAGTTTAAATTTATTTTATTTTCATCATTGTTTTTTGTAATAAAATAAAACATATTAAAAGTATAAAATCTTGTTAATTGAATAAAAAATATCAAAAATGAATTTATTTTAGTTTTTTCATTAAAATTTAATATTTTTGTTAATAAAACTTGGGAAATTAATATCGAAATTGTAAGTATTGTGATATTTGAAAAATTAAACATGTCTGTTGAACACCCAAACAATGTTATGTCAAGAAGTTCTCCAAAAAATGCCCCGATTATAGAGAATATTATATATAAAGTCTCAATATTGTTATTATTTATGAGTTGATATGTTTTATTTATAGATTTTGAAGAATGATTTTCATATTTATATTTATACAAATTTAACCAAAAATAAATGTTAAATTGAGAAAATATAGTGTAAATTAAGTGTAATATTAAGTTAAAGTATACTATAATACGAAAAGAGTATAAGTAATAACTGTTATTTAGAATTATTAAAATAATAAAATATAAAGGATAAATTGATTGAAATGGATTAAAATTTGATTTAATTTTAATAATCCATTTGCGTAAATTGTGTTTTAGATAATTATACTTATTTTGAATAAGATAATAATTTAACATATTGCAAAAGATTTATCAAATAAATGCATATTCAAAGAGTATGTTTGTTTCGTACATTTTAATAAAAAATCCATAAACCTAACCCTTAAGAGTAAAGATTTACCTAAATTTACTAAACAATTACCAAAATATCTTTTATCATATTTATGACTTTTTTTTTATCGATTCCTGTATTTGATTTATTAAAAGTTAAATAGGATTAGTAATCATTTGTTTGAAGGGGACATGGGTAGCGGTTACACGAGCAAGGGTGGGGGAGTTGGTATTTAACAATATATGTTTATATTCATGATATGATCATTAACTTTTTATAAATTTAATCTTATTATTTATTAACTCATTTGATATATTATCTTTATAGATATTTTTGATATATAAAAATATTAATTTTGAATATAAATTATAATATTCATGTAAGAGGATTCAATATTGATCTAATTTTTAATAGAAATAATGTATGATGATGATATTTACTAATTTCTAATTAAATCTTTACAATTTAAATTTAAACTTGGAGTAAGAACAATTAATACCAATTATGAAAGAAAACACAGAAAAATTAAGCTGATATATAATTTTATCAATAAAATCTATTTCTATTCATTTGTACATATGTAAACCATATGAAATATTTATTTTATCATCTATTTATTCGTGCATTAATTTAGATAATACATAAATAATTATTAAATGATATATTTAATATTACATTTTTTAGCAAAAATAATAGACACTCAATTGTCTAAAAGAACAATCTGTTGAAGACTTTTAACCAACATGACGTTTAATATTATTAATTTTATCACTATTATATATATTCTCCTCACATATTAATGAGATTTTATTATTAATATATAATCCAGAGTAAACTGAATAAAAGTATTTCACCTATACAATGGTAACATATCTTTTTAAAATTCCATCATAAAAAAAGCGGATAATTTAGTTTTTGAAACGGCATACAACCTTAAGTAGTCCTTTATTGTCCATAGAGTGAATAATATTTTCTGTTTCTACATGACTTGATAAATTTATCTATATGCAGGCCATTAGTCAGAAATTTTTAGTTAAGCTGGGGGGGGGGGGGGGGGGTCAGTATTTTTTAAAATATTACAAATTGTAATACACTTTAATACACTTATAAAATATTTGTTATTTTGTTGCAATTTTCTTAATACATATAACAATAATGCCATAATATATAATATGACAATTCAAATTTTAACATAAATAAAATAAGCTAAATTTTATTTTTTTATATTTTTTTACAAGAACTTATTGTTTTCGTTTAACTTTCATAGATTCTTTGGTGCCGGTAAAACTTTTTTGAGTGTAAAGAATGTAGCCTAAGAAATTGTTGATTAGCCGCTGAATAGCCTTTATATTGTTCTTTCATAGGCGTAGCCAGGATTTTCTTAATGGGGCGGGGGGAATTAAAAATTTCTGGGGGCTTCGCCCACAAACTCCATTCTGGGCGGGTCTTCAGCCCGATTTTGTCCCCTTAGTCTATATATAGTCATTAAATATTTTTACAAGATAGGAGGTTAATAAGCCTGGAGCAAAATTTTTATTAGTTTCTATGAAATATAATAAATTACTTGTAAATACATTAATATAAAAGCATGGTAATTATTTATTCCAAACAAATATATGATGTTTATTTATAAAAAGTAAGTAGATATATAGTTGATATTATTCTATTATATAAAATTGGTTACAAATTACAAATGCTAGGTTCCACTTTTACAAACATATTTGATAGTAAGAGAATATATTTCAGTTAATATTTTATCAAATTTTACTAATCAATGCTCTTGATTAGTATTGTTAAACGGCTCGTTTTGAGCCGATTTTTTAAAACGGCTAACTCAATATTTTAGCCAGAAAAATATTGCCTAAGCCTCAAGATTTTGATAATATATGTCTAGACCTTTGTTCCTTCTTTAAGCAAAATATTCAGGCTTACGTAATATTTTTCTGTATGAAATATTGAGTTAGCCGTTTTTAAAATACGGCTCAAAACGAGCCGTTTAACAACACTACTCTTGATAATAAATATAGCAACAATTTGCACTCAATTATTTAACGCCATTTATTATTTTTTATATAAAAAATGATATTAAAATTTAATCCTTATATTATTCATCCCACAATGTCTTTAGATGTCCTTATCAATATTTTATAGTTTTATGTAAAATATATAATTTAATTTTCTATATTGGTAAAAATTATTTGATTGTCATATGATAATTGATAAAATTAGATATAAAGTAAATCTACGACATATAATATTCCACTGGTTGTATTGTGCTTTAATTTTTTTTATTTAATTTATGATTAATTTTATCAATAGTTTTATAATTATATTTTACTTTTATTAGAATAAATAAATTTATTTTACTCACTTTATAAAAAATTATATTTGATATATTATATAATTTAGTAATTTTATTTATCTATTATAATAATTATAATTATAATACATTTCACTTTAGTCTTAAGACTTATCTTTGACTTATATTACATTTGTTTAAAAACATTTTTGGTTTACTTTTTTTATATATAAATGTTTTTTTCCAAAATTTTTAAATTTTGATAAATAGTTTTAGTTTAAAATAATATCAACTTTTACATTCTTTCTTTAAAATTATTGTTTAAGATATATGCATACATTTTTGGGGGTCAGGGATTGGGGGGAGGACTAAGAGGGATATTTTTTATTAGCTTAAAATGATATTCACAAAAAGTGATAAATTTCTGAAGGAGGGGGGGGTTTCCCTTTGCCCCCCTCTCAACTGGCTACGCTTATGAATTTTTTTAAATATGATATGGCATTTATTTATATATGATATTATAATAATATTTTCAAAATCAAATCTTCCTGCTAATTCCGCTTCTAATAATTCCTTTGTGATTTTCATTTATTGATTTAATGTTTCAGTATCATTGTTTTTAATAAGGATGCATTGGGGCCAACACAAGATACAAGATTATAATCATTGTCATGAAATCTTTCTAAAAAACATTATAATCATTTTTTAAAGAACTCCAATTAGAGTTTTTTATACAATTAAATTTCAATTTTATGCCAACCAAAAAATCATAAGATTTTTAGAAATTTATCAACCTTGAGGAATTTTTTGAGATCAAATTAAATTTTTATATAAGATTTTTATCTTTCTCAAATCTAATAAATTGATTCATTCAAAATAGCATGGCTTTAGAAAATAATGATATTCCAGATTCCTATAAGGGGAAAATTTGAAGTGATAGAACTGTATTGTATGGGTTGAATCAGGCAAATATTTTTTATTTTACTCATATTTATTTACAGATTTTATGAACATTATATCTCACTATTGATAGTATTCATAACTTACACTAAAGAAATTAAACTTAAAATCAGCCATCACCCACATTTAAAGTAATTAAATTATACTGTAGTTCTCTAATATAGGCTCTTTTTTTGCCCCACTCCTTTTTAATAAGCCTATAGAGGTTTTGTGCCTACAAGTACGTGGGGCTTGCCCACAAACGTGTAGAGGGCTCCTCATATTTTTACTTTTTTACCCAAATTAAATAATTCCAATTAGATGGAAATGAGGAAAACCTAGCGTAGCTCTGTTGAACCTTCAACGCTAGAGGGCAGAAGCGCTATATATCACGTTTCACGAAATCTAATAAATTTTCACCTCTTTTATTTTTTAATATATTTATTATGGTTAACACTATTTAAGCAACCACAATATTGGTATCTACTAAAAAATAATTAATGGACCAATGATTACTAATATTTTATAAATTAGAAAGGTCAATAATATAATTAATATTCATGTATTGAGACAAAAAATGACCAGTGTGAGTGAAAACTTCCGAGTTAAGAGTTTAATTAGAAAAGTAAAATAATAATTTCCTTAAGACACTGACAACGGATACGAGATCTTTAGAAATGATCAGTTCATCTTTGTTCCAAAATTATCTTAGGAGTATGGCCTGTAACAAAAAATAGTGTGGCATTTGCTAAATGTAAATTAAAAATTACAGGAACATTATTATACCAATTATTAACAATAAGATGCAACTATGATATAAACAAAAACATTTTTAGAGCAAATTGTAATATTCAATTTTGATCAGACATTAAATTTGCACCATCATACGCCTCTCTTATTATATTATAAATTTATCATAAAATCACTAAGTTGTTTTTAAATGCAATTTGTAATGCATTAGCAATATTTCTAGATTAATCTATTACATTCATTTGGATTTTTCCACAAAAGATATATGAAATAATTAAACTCAAATTTTAATAACCTGTTGCATTCTGTCACATCAGGCATAAGACAGAAATAGATATGACATTTTGAAGTGTATTGGACATTTTTTGGTATTGATTTTATCAAAAAAAATTTGGCAGGTGTACGAAAATATTGTAATAAAAAGTCCTGAAGATTAAATTATATTTTTATCTGAAACATCAGTAATTTTAGTGGAATCAGATAAATGAAGAGGGAGCTCTTGCGTGCTGAGAAATTGTATTAAATCAAATATTGATTTCAAATAATATCGATTGATCAACTTTATGGTGCACCCAAATTGTCGTTTCCTTATATTACAATTTTTATCAAGCCATATTGAATTTAACCTTTAGAAGCTTCATCTTAGTAATTATATTTTTCTAAGAATTTTGTGTTTTCTCATTTAGATTTAATGGTCAAATAAAAATTTAATAATTAATATTTTATTTTAAATTTGGGGGCCGGAAATATTTTTGGAGACCCTTTCTGGGGAACTAGAAAATTTGAAAGCCGAGATTAAAGTCCAAATGGGGGTGGGAGGGCAATCACTTCTCCGTAACTACAGCCCTCTCCTTAAGTTAATTAAATCATCTCTTTATTGAGAAAAAATTTTATTTCCAAAACCTAATATAATATTTAGAATATAATAAGTGTAAAAACATAATAACTCCATTTGTATCAAAAATAGCTTGCATTCAAATGCATGAATATAAACAAAAAATGAGATATTGACATAATGCGAGCAAAATGGGGAGGGGTGCAAGAGCAGTTTCATTTGATTTTAAGGGGAGTAGGAATAGGCCTTTAAGGATGGAGGTAGGAGCTAGGCATCGAGGTTAAGCCAAATTTATTGGGGGTTACGAATTAAATTTTTAGATTATATAGAGCAAAATATATTGCTGGAAACAGTAGTTCTATTAAATATATATGCATTTTTTGATAAACATTAACCAAGTCTACATATAGCATATTATATTATCATAGTAATTGAGTAATTTTACAAAAAAAAAACTAATTTCTGGATAATTTTCTGCTATATTTTTAAATGTAATTTAAAACGGGATAGACATTTTATAAGCAAACATAAATTCAGGCCAAACAATACACTTATTAATGTATTCATCGTATAATTTAATTCATAAATATAATTCATTTACATTTACAATATTGATAATTTGAAGTAGAATATTGATGATATTATTGGTAAAATATATATAAGGATTATAATCATATTTAAATAATCGCAATTAATAAAAGTTATTAAAGGTGGGGGGGGGGGTGTCTCTTGTAAATTTTCTATCATGTAGACGCTGGGTAGTAGGGAGCAGACATCGAAAAGTTGGTAGGGTAGTGCATAGTGAAAAGTAAACGCTATTTAAAGATCACAGAAATAACTGATAAATTGAGATTTATTTCGATTTTAATGCATAATTAAATTTTAAATCCATTCATTCTCGTATAATGATTTTTTCCAGTTTATATTCGTACAATTTTTCCCAGTTTATATTTATACACACTCGTAGCTAATTTTTAGATTACTATTAATAACAATTGATTTATTATTACCAACATATATTTATTTCATTCCTTACCTAAATATGATACTTGAAAGAGTTTCAATTAGGATTTGTTGGGAAATTGCATATAGTGCTCATTGTATGATTTGCTTAATAATAGAATAAATGGACGAATATTGGCAAATGGTCCAGATGTTTATAAAGAGGATGAGGCTGGTTTTGGAGGGTATTTTTTAATAAATTTTTATCATGTAGATCACTGTAAGGATTATAATTTATGGTTTTTTTCATTTTATCAAAAAAACGTTTGTGTTTAAACGAAGGTTAAATTTTGGTTAATTTACATTTTTATTCATTATTTTATATGGTGTTTATCAAATAGTATTTATTTATGTATAAAATATATTATATGTTTACAATAAGAAATTATATAACCATATATATTTTTACAAAATTATTTATCTATTTAATCTATTACAAATATAGTTTAAAACCAATTTAACAAAAACAATTTATATTTAATACTAATACATTATATTTTATAATTCAAATATAATTCAATTGGCTTTAATATTACTAATAAAAAGAATTAACAAATTAACAATAATGTCCATAAAATAAAGCGAATACTTCAGTTAATAACGTTTTTAGGTAAACAAAACTTATCCTATGGAGGATAAGACCACAATGAAACACTCAACAATTTAAAAATAAGAATTCCAATTATTGGAATTTTCTTGAGATGATATAAATTATATAAAAAAAAATGATAAAATACTCAGAGACCATTAAAGAAGGCTATTTTCCGGACATAGAAAATAAAAACTAAAACTTTTCCTAAATCAAAATTTTGTGAAGAGCTTTTCTGTTAACTTTGTTGTCAAAGGCAACAAGTAAAAATTTGATTAAAAAAAAATAAAGATTTATAGCAAACGATTTACTATGAAAATATATGGTATATACATGAAATTAGTTGATCTTGACTAATCATATATAAAAAATAAATGCTTCTTTCTTCTAAATAATTTATCTGGCAAAAGTAAGCTGCAAGAGTCTCAAAAATATGTGAAACAAGATGGTGGGCACCTAAAATAAATACTAAATAATTTTATGGTGACAAGAGCTTATTCCTTACAACTATATGTGCATTACATTTGGCAATTAATAATTAATTGTTTGAAACCTCATCAGTAGATAAATCTTTGAATGAGAATTTATGCATAATTAAAACCTTAAATCAGCTTTAATTTTCTCATTATATCTTAAAAATAAAAATATTTATATCAGCTTGAAAAGAATCGATTTCAATTTCGTAAATTTACTAACCTTCGCATCCATTCAAAATAAAGCTACAAAAAATGGTAACAAATTTAATGAAAGGACTGATTTAAAGCTAACAGATAAAATTTGGGTACAGAATTAAATACTGAAAATGAAATAAGTCGAACAAGAAATATGTATAACGATGAATGAAAATATTAATGGCAACAAAATAGATTTACCACTATCTGTTTAAGTATTTTGTCTTATTTAATTAAATTATATATAGTTTAACCGAACTACTTCCGGTAAATAAGGAGCTTATATGAGATGTGCGATATTTGTATCCTAAGCATTATAATGAAATGAATGACATAGGTATTTCAAAAGTTTTTGAAGAAAGTTCTACAATTGAAAAAATGTATTGAGTGACAAATTACAACATGAATTGTCTTCATTTACCTTATTATAATTTACAAAGATTTAATAGATAGGTTAAATAAATATATTGACGATATAATTTATGATAGTGAGTCTAATAACCGAAAATGTAATAACAATATAACACCTATGGGCAATAACCAGTATTAATTAAAGTTTTTTTTTATCTCCTTAAATAACCTTATTTTGTAAAAATATTGATCTCGTTATTATTATTATTATTATTTAATATATAAACTGGTTAAAATAATAGGAAAAGGATGAGAATAAAAAAATTATATATTATAAAATGGGAAAATAAAATATATGATATAATATGGAAAAGGAAATTATGATACATAAAATGAAAATAATAAAATCAATTGAGTGTTATAGGCCACACGTCTAATGAAGATGGTATTCAAATGATTCAGTGATAAAATATGAATTGTACTATTTCTACAAATATTACCAAAACAACAGACTTAAATGTTAAAATACATTGGCCTAGCCAGCCTCAAAAAGTATTTTGAATTTCACAAAGGCTAGTAGTTCAGGCAATATTAGCGTTAAGTGTATCTAGATTAAGATATCAATCAAATATTATTATGTAAACCTGTGGATTTTTCTCATCGAGGCTTTCATAATAATATTTTGACTAAATTCTTAATTGCCCGTTTTTAAACCCAAATAGGGCCGTTTAACAGTAATACTCCTCTGCCTTAAAGGTATACTTCAGTATCTAAGTCATCCATAGTTAAGCTATGGGAACACATCTATGTAAGATTATTTTCACATAAATTGTCTGAAATATTTATACTAAATTTTAGTTAGATAGATACTTTTAGCTACATATTATATAGAATTATCTATAAAATTAAACTAATTTAATAATTAAAATGGCTTTGACTATTTTTCCAGATACTGAATATGTTCATGTCATACATTAAACTGTATAGAAACACAAGATGCTAAAAAGATCCCTTTAGAGAATGATCATTATAAGAAAGCATATGACATTATCATGTTAAAAGGCAACCTGTAGAATTACAAAATAAGTCTCGGCCATCACCTAAACTAATTAAAAAGAGATTAAATTATTACTTTTTATTAAAGGGTATGTAATCCCAACACCAGGTGCTCCTGTACGTTGACTCACTCTATGTAGACCTATTTTTGAAGAGAAACAAGCGCGTCCTTTAGAAAGAATTTTGAAAATCGTTTTTTGTTAAAGGCAAATAAAAATTTGCTAAGCCAAAATTTTTATAAAAATAATCGGTGTAAATATATATAATATTAATATAATATTTCGGTGTAAATATATTCTATTCTCCAGATTTTTTTTCAGTGCAATTTGGATATTTTCTATTAAATACCATTGATTAAAATTTGCAAATCGTAAATTTTTATATTAAATATAAAAATGATGCCTTATATATTTATAAAGTAACTTCTAATGAAACTAATTACTTTTGAAATATAATAGTAAATAGTTACCTATTTATGATGTAACTAGTTACTTTCACAAGCAACTTTTAACAACACTAGTAAAATTAAATAAATTAACTTAAATAAAAATATTTAACAATAACTTAAAGATTGGCTAGCCTAAAGGCAAATATAAAGTATATTTTAAATAAAAATAGAACATAATAACTTATAATGGGAATTTTAACAATATTTTTACAAAATAAACTCCCCCAATCAGGGATGGTAAAATAAATATTTTTTTTATCAAAACTTGAATAATTTCGAAATTAACAATGTTTAAGAAAGACGAAAAATTTATCAAGAGATTTGTGAAAATCTAAAGAAAAAATTAAAATTACTTTTCCAGAGGAAGAGATTTAAACCAGCAATAAAAAATTGCTACATCATTAAAAAATTCATTCATGCTTCTCAATCGAAAGAGAAAACTTTTACACAATGGCTGGAAAGACTATGAGATTTACGGATAAAAAAATAAAGAGGGTTATATAAAAAATTATTACATCAGGGAATTAAATAGAAAAGGTTATGTCTATAGGAAGAAAAGAGGAAGATATACAAGCTAAAACATTTATTGACAAAAATTTCCATTTTTTAAACTGGGACAACTATAATAAGCAATTGAATAATGATTTTCAAAAACAATTCATAATGTCGAAGGGATTGAAACACATTTCAAAATATGAATCGTTAAAGACATCCATATCAACAAAAATAGACGTTACGACAGAATACTAAATTTAGACATAATATTAATATTAATAAATGGCAAAACTATGATTATAACTATGACATAAAACTATCTGCAAGCTTTAATCATATCAATAAATATATTAGTGATAACGATAATAGTAATACAATATAATAATACAAGTTGATCCAGAACAATTCAATAAATAAACATATGGTTTAAAAATTCTTAAATTCAATTATAAATTCTGACTATGCAGGCAGAAAAATTAATATCTTATGAAGCGCAATTTTTAAATACAATAGTATTAGTAAACCTTTGGAAGCATTGGTTACCGAAATTATAAAGCAATTATGGAGGATTAAGATTGCAAGCTTTTCCTACTATATTAAATGACATTGACTAAACCAACTTAGTATAAACAAAATGTATGTGACGATAATATTAAAACATTCAAAAAGAACAAAAGTGAAGTTTCAAGAAATTATAATCCTTGAAAATTGTTAAAATTAAATAACTCATATTTAAACTCCAAAGGATCATTACTAATTGACTTAAAAGAAAAAAATATTTAGAAATATCAAAATACAATAGATTCTTAATGAGAAAGTGACAGTTGTACATTTAAAGAAGAGGGAAAAGTTCTCACAAAATACTAACAAATTTAAATGTCACACGACCAGTTAGAAAAAAGCATAAACCTATAATGAAAACGATATCAATACAAGTAAGAAAATCTAAAAGTTAATTAACTCAAAAGTTTAACTTCAACAAAAGATAGACCAAAAATAAAATAATAATATCACATAAAGGTACGATACACAAACAATCCGGAAAAATTGATTTCTGAAGATACATATATCGAAATATCTAAAGCTTAGTATTTGACAAATTCAAGTATTTCAAATGCACATATTCATATTTTATTATACAATTACCACTTATCAAATAGCCTCACATATTATATTTATTACATTTTGTATGTAGTACAAATTTTTTTATTTGAATAACTTTTATTAATTTTATATATATAAACTGGCGAATATAAGAAAGGGGATCAGAATAAAAATATATTACAGGGTTTTCCACAAGAAAATGGAAAAGCCCCAATCAAAAAAAAAGAAATGTTAATCATAAAAGGAAAATGTTCTATATAAAAAAAAGAAAAGTGTCAAACAAAAAAGATAAGACTCGATCAAAAATAAAAAAAGTGTCTATAATTAAATGGGAAAGGTCCAATCAAAAAAGAAAATTCCCAGGAGAAAAAAGGTTCCAATCAAAAAGGAAGATTTCCAAGAAAATAATTATTTTTTATATTTAATTTTGTGTTGTCATTTTTATAACCCGGAAATATTATTTTTCTTAAATTTTTTTAAAATTATTTTTCTTAATATTTTATTTTTCTTCTAATTGTTATTTTTTTTATTTAATTTAACATTATTAAGGGATTAGTTGTTTTAATGATTGGTTTATTTGTTTTACACATAATTTATTTTTTTAAAAAAAATATACAAACCCTTATTTTTTAAATCTTTTTTATAAAATTGTATTTTCGCAAAGCCCGGCTTAATAATCTTTGGATAAGATACCCGATCCGTTAAAATTTTATGAAAAGTCCTTCGCCCGTTAATCATTTTTAATATCTATATATAATTTTTTCTCAGTGGGAATTAAGGCTCCTATAGGTCTCTATTTCTTTTTACAACCGTTTTATAAATTAATCGTGTTTGATATCTGTTAATTTATTGTGAATCAACGGATCGACCCTGTCTGTATAAAAGATTGTATCGGAGTCGAGCAAAAAAATTAATGGGCCGGGGAAAAAATTGAGTTGGATTATTGTAGAATTATGATATTTGATTGAAGAGATTATCTATAAAGTGTAGTATTTTTAACTACTCCTCAATATTATAAATGGTTGTTTATTTTGGTGTTTAACTATATAAATTTCGGGTTAGTCCTTGTATTCAAAGACCGGGCCGGGTACAAATTTGGCTGGGCCTAGACAAAACCCAAATAGCGATTTGCAGACCTCTACTCTATAGCAGGAACCCGGAGTGAAGCGTAACGAACCGTTAAACTATTATAAACCGTTATAAATATTCGAACCGTAACCGAACCGATATAATTATTTTATGAAAGAGTAAAAAGAACCCTTATAAAAAAGGTTAAACCGGTTGAGTTTTAATATATTAGTAATTGGAAAAAATTGAATATCCAGAATTATATAAACGCTCTTATAGTACTGGGGGTTCCCGCAACACAAGTTTCTGAAAGGGCATTTTCGGGGCTAAAATTTTAAGTTATCGTTACAACAAACAAATATAAATCCATTTATATTAGAAAATATATTACTTATGCGTTCAAATAATATATTTAAATTTGAGTTATTTTGAATCTTACATATTTTTTATATATAATTCATATATCATATGCTTATAATAAAAATAAATTAGACGATGGTGTTGCTTCAATAAAGAAAATTTCCAACCGTAATGAAGAATTATAAATAAAATTAGCTGAACTGAACCTTTATAAATTTTTTGTTAAGAACCGTAACCATTATATTTTTTTACATACCGAACCGTAACCAAATTGAACCGTTATAAATAACGGTTCGGGGCCCTGATCTAAAGATTTCGCGTTTAAGTTAGACAATTCTTAAAATACAAAAATTTGCATATTATTATTTATTTTCAATTAATAATATCAAAATCTCCAGGGTTATTAAATATTATTTTGGGCTAAAATCGTAATCAGGCAGTTTTTAAAAATCGACCCAAATCGTGCTTTTTATCACCACTAGTTATAAGGCTTAACATAGATCCCATGAATGGAAATGCAGTTATGCAGTTGAATTCGATCAAATGATATTTTTGTCTATGATATAGGTTATCCTTTAGGGCCCTATGGTGAAGTTTCCTAGTATTTTTAAAGGTGGCTGATTCTCCTAGGCTCATAAAGGTGGTTGTGTATTTGTTGCACTTTGATGTATCGGCGGCAGTGATTGATTGAAATATAGTTATCATTCATTTGGTAAATAAATAATAAATTTAAATACAAATAATATTAGTATTTATTATATAAGTTCAGTGAAAATTTGATTATATATACATATTAAGTCCTAATCAGATTTCCTTACCATCCTCTCTGGATTATTTATAATATTTTATTATCATTTTCAAATAAGTAGTTTATTCAAACCATTTTTACTTCTTCTATATATTTTTTCTTCAAGTAAAAATTTGCTCATAATTTATTAGATATTATATATATATGAGTTGAAAAATATAAAAATTAGTTTATATTTTGCTGATATATTATGGTCAATAAATTATCAAGTATATTTTAAAGAATGTATTTATCGTATATTATATAATAAATGATATTCTTAATCATAACTATATTAAATAACAATAACTACCTACGGGTATAAAATTACTGCTAGGAGTTTAAACACAAATAAAATCTAATTTGGAAGGAATGTTTATTTATTGATTATATCAAAAAGTGGTTTCTGGACGGAATAAAAATATTAACATATATGTATATGTTATATTTCAATTTGCATTTGAAATAAATATATCATAAATTTGTTTAAAAATTCATTATAATTATTAATTTGAATCACTGACAACATTTATTTTGAAGAATAAACCTTGCCAAATCGCTATTGAAATTAAAACCCTTTAAAAATTAAAAATATCGAAGTGGATGATTATTTTGCACGCTAGTAAAATACAATCAAATGATCTTTTCTTCTAAATATTAGCATTCTAGCTAACAATTTCAAAAGAAATATAAATATAGACTTTTAGAATACTGTTGGTTGATAGTTCTTTCTTGATTAAATTTATTTTTTCAGATTTCCTTTTTTAATATTTTGATCAACTCAAAAAAAAATTAATAGTAAATTTCAACAGAGCTCTTACATTTTTTTTATTCCAAATTATATTATATATATCTGATATAAAATATACCATTATTTTTTTATTCTTCATTTTCTCCTATTTTTTCTGCGCGGAATATTATCATTTATACTCGAGAGACCTGGCACGTTGGATACAGGAGCACTTCAGTCCGCTCTTATTACAAGCTATTATTGCATTACAGTTATAAAATTGTATTTCATTTACTAATTTACTGCTTATTTTATCAATAATTAAAATTATAACTAGTCTCCAGAATTATATCAAATAAATTTTTTGGTGGACCAACTAATAATCACCTTTTAAAATATTGAGATAACCACTAAACCAATTAGTATAATGACCCACAAATGTCTTTTTATAGTAAGTTTCTAAAAAGTTATCGAATGGGATCATTGCAATATTTATAAATAATTCAAAAATTTCATAATCTCGTCCAAAATATTTATTTAAAAATCTATTTCACATTTAAAATATTTATGCTGATTCAAATTTATCCCAAAATCGCGGCTTCTTTTATATAGGGTAATTTTTAGTGTATTATAAAAAATTTTAACACCTTTTTAATATAAAATTCAATTTCACATTTTTTAAACGATATACCAAGCTATTAAATAAACTAGCCTTATTAATAATATAACATATCGCATCTAATTTTTAAATTATGTAAATGAAGCTTAGCTTTAAATGATGTTTTTTTTCTCACGATAATGTTTTAATATGTAATTGGATAATAACCATTTAGGAATGGGGGAGTATGTATGGTTATTTTTTCACATTTTCTCCAAGCGTCTTTAGGTAGTGTTGCTAAAAAGCCCGATTCGGGTCTATTTTTAAATACGGCCCGATTAAGATTATAACATAATATTATGTAAATTTGGAGATTTTACTCAAAGATGGCAGCAAAATTTGGACATCTATTTAAAATTTCGAGGCTTAGATTATTTTATTTTGGCTAAAATCTTAAGGGCCATTTCTAAAAATCGATCCAAACCGTGCTTTTTAACAACACTCATACTTAAAATGAGCTTAAAAATAATTTTAAAAAACTTCTATGTACTCCGTTTCTAAGAAATGGGAGGGTGTATGCAAATTATTTAAACTAGATTAGAAACCATGTATGAGGGCTTTAAAAAATTCCTAACAATTTAACATGGGTTTTTAATTCTAATTATCCCTTCCCTGACATTACATTTTAATAAATGACTGCACAAATTAAAAATTTTGTCATATAATATTTATCTTACAAATTCTCATAAAGTTTAAAGTGTGTCACGTTCATTATAATAACTTTATTATACAATCACAACATGCATGTCACACTTTGTATTATATTTATTTATATTAAATATATTAAATTTCATAAAATGTCCTACTAAATAATAAATTACATATATCTATTGTAACAAAATTAAAAAAAAATGCCTTTTAGATAAATACAACATCATAATTTAGTCTATAAAAAACTGATGAAATGAGTTAATTTATAAACCGTTATTTTGTTATAAAATTAATATAAATATATTCATAAATTATTTACTAAAAGTAAGATCCTTCATTATAAATTCGTATAATATTGAAGAAAGAATTTTTTGATATAAAACTTTAAACTAGATATTGCAATTTTTCATGGGTTGTCATTTTGTCAAAAAAAAAATAAAACGTGAATTTTTTTAAAAAATGAATAATTTATATGAAATGTTTTACTATGAGCAATGTAATAATGATTTAGATTTGGCTATAAAGCAGGACTATTAATATCGTTTGAAAAGATCTAAAGGTAAACAATAAATGGTCCAGGAAGAACCTTCATCTTAGATGAAGTGTTCATCTGTTTGTTATTTCGTGAAAATGTTCTCTTTAGTCATATTAAATCGATAAAATAGCTATAATATTTTTCTCTTGTAACAAAGTATTTCGCTGGTGTGGCCACAACTGGTTTTCGTTCTTTTTTGCACTGGAAAGTAATCTAATTGTCATGTATGATAAATAATTAGAATAATTTTTTTAATAAATATATTTATTCATCTCTCCCCCCTTCTTTTTCTTAAAAATCAATATATAAAAAAAAGACAATAGATATCGACTAAACCTACGTAATATGACTGGCCTAATTCCAAAATTTCCATCCCTTTACGTGTTTAAATTTTAGCGTTTATTTGGCAAAGAAAAAATAAACAATAAATTTTTTCCCCCTTTTCCCATGGTCATAATTTCTCATTAATTTATATTTAACTAAATAAGCAAACAAAAATAGTTAAATAAAAATTCGGAATATAAATTTAAATAAAAATCAATTAAAATTTCGTGTTAATTAATTTTATAAACGTGTGGTATATTGTTTTAGTTTCAAATTACATTATATATTTTATTGTAATTAATGAGGTAAATGACCATATTAAAAAAATAATTTTAAAGCACTATTTTTTTAATTTATTATAATGAACTTTTAAAGAATAAAGGATTTTTAATTATAAAATAAATACAATAAAAAATTAAATTCGTTTCATCGTAATTTTTTTTTGAAAAAAAAACCTATAATTTTGGATTGATATATCGTGGGAGTCAGGTCAACTTTTGAGCAAATTTTGCAATCGATATTTAAGCAGGGATTTTGAACTATATCGAGGAGAGAATTAGACGAAATTTCTTTCGATATATTTTGGGTAGAGTGAATATTTTCTAAAGTTTTGGATGCGACTAATACTGGTATTTTAGGAAAAGAAATGTGACGTTGTTGCGAATGCTCAGCAACCGTATAAGCATTCAATGATTGTGATTCTTTAAACCTAGTAATGACATCATGTGAATTGTGATCTTTAATATTAGACTTAAAGTTATTTGACTGTAAGCCAGAAAAACTTTGCCACTGATAAGGTCCGGGTAAAGGGTTTTCAGCGACAAAATCGAAATTCCACTTGGAAGCTTGATTAGCATGTAGTTTACGAAATTTAACGAATATTTCTGATTTAAAATCCGAATTGCTAGCACATTGCCCAAAGAGTCTTTTTTTGCATAAGGATTTTGCAGACGTATTCATCAGCGGAGAATTATTGAATGGCGAAGAATGAATTTTTAATCCGTTCATTTATAAATAATGCTATACGTTTGCTTTTATGATATTTATGCTAATAATAAATTATATTGTGTTTAATTGACCATGAAAATAGAAATTATATTTAATTTTTTATATTTTTGAATTTTAAAAAAATTAACGACATTTTGACAAAAACAGACGATAAATAAAACCGTTTATATTTGGATAACCGTTAATTTTCAAAATTTTTTTGGATAAAAAAAGATGTCCTTATTTTGTCTTAAAAAACAGGTTTTTGAATATATATTTTTTAAAAATAATATGACATGTTTTTAATTTTATTTTTATATTCATATTTTTATTTTTTAAACCTTTTTTAAAATTTGGAACATGTATTAGATAAAGAATATTACGGTGATTTATAAAGAATTTCCGTTCGTCAAAATAATTGATAAATTAGAAAATCGTAAATAATTACTATTTATATTTATAAATAAAACTTTTAGAAATACTAGCAAAACTTTTAAATTTTACAAATGGAGGGAAAACGTAAAACTTGATCAAAATGGTAGTATTTTTTTTATTGTTTTATTTCGTTTTTGTTTCTGGTTTCATATTTTTTAAATATTATGGTAATCGATAAAATGTGAACGTATTTATAAATGTCTGTTTTTAAAAATTTTTTTTTTTTTCTTTTAATTTTATTACACGTTTAGGTTTATTGTCGAAATCTTATGATAAACTGAAATAAAAAATTGAGGATTAAAATGTTAGATAAAATTAATTGTCATTTAACAATTTAATATTTATATTTAATTGTATTTGTTTATTTTTTAATTTTTTATTGCTACCATAGCTCTCTGTAGGGAAAACAATACTGTAATAGCAAAAAATTTTAAATTTTTGAATATTCTTTTAATGGGTTAGTGGTTAATTTTATATAATATATATTTAAATGGAATTATCGCTTCTTAAAAATGTATTTGATATGATAGATAAAAAAATTCACAGATACAATTTCGGTATAATTTTAATGTTTAATTATATTTGCTATAAACGTTTATGCACATTGAATAAGCTTTCTACTGATGCACCATAATATTTTGTAAATAATTTTGATATTCGAAAATTTTTTAAATTCTGATTGTAAGCGAAGATTGTCAAAATTTAGATCTACACTTAAATTAAAATTTTAATCATGTTGCGGCTTAACAAAAAATTAATGTTTTAGATAAAATCAGTACATAAAAAAGTTGATACTTATTTAACTAATCAACTCTTGTCTCTTGGTTTTGGATCCAACTAGCGTCCGGAGGATATGCTTCCAAATTGTTTGAAATGAGATAGGAGGTAGGCATCTATAAAATAATATGGATGGGTTAAATTTATTGTTTGTGTGGGGTGGGTCTCCAGTTTGTAGACTCTGGATTCAATTCTATTTACTCTTAAAATATGAAAAGAGCAAGTGATTTACGTGTTGATGGAAAAAAGGTATATTGCATCGATTGTAATTCTTCTTAAAATGTATAGAATTCATATAGTGTTTTTTAACATTGAAATTAATATTAGTAAAAGAAATTTTCTAGTTAATAAAAGCAAACTTTTGGAAAGCAATGTGAAAATTGTTTTAAAGAAAATAAATAAAAGAAAAAATTTTGCCAACAAAAATAACGATAAATATTTTTGGTGTAATTTTTTCATTCCCTTAAAAAATAAAAATACAATTATAAAATTGCTTATTATTCTAAAAAATAAGTAGAGAAAATTATATGAAAGTGTTGTGTAATTATTTTAAAAAGCGTTGTGGCAGTGAATGGAAAGAAATAAATTACAAGAACGATGATAATGACAACCTGGACCAATAATCTATAAATAAATTAAATGATGGCAAATAGATAGGATCTCGATCGAGAACGACTTTAACCTTTTTTCTTAAGACACACGATATCGACATACCACAAACAATGAAAAAATTACTAACATAAAAATTATATAAGAAAAAACAAAAATAAACAAACCGGATGTTAAGTACATTATTATTATAATTGTTGTAAATGTTAGATTTAATTTGCATAAAGAATCCTTTTGGATTTTGTTGTACTTTATATTTAATTTGCATAAAGAATTCTTTAGGATTTATTATTATAACGCGTGATAAAAATGTTATATTTGAATAGTTATGAATATTAGTTATAAGAAGATTGAAAAGAGTATAAAAAGGCCAATTTTTACCATTTGAAAGAATCTTTTTTTAATTATTAATTTTTTTGTATTTTATGTTTATTTTATTTTATTTTCTTTTTTTATGATTTTTACTATTATAATTTTGTTAATTTGATAATGTTATAATTTTGAATAAAGAATTAAAGTTGATTTTATGATTTCGTGATTCCTAATTATTATTAATTTCCTTTTTATATATATATTTGTTTTCTATTTTTATATTTAGGTTTTAATGCACAATGACAAATCGCACATTGTGACAATGGTGTTGGAGAGAGGAGACCGGCCCTTTACAACTTTCAGTCTAATGCAAATCACGCATTGTGACCGGTGGGACAACAAGGAGATGTGTCAAACTGTATTCTAATACAAAAAAAAAATTCCAGAAGAACGTAAGAAAAATATGTAAATAAAGGTGAAAAGGAAAAATTATGTTGTTAAGATTATGTTTATGTAGAATATAAAATCTAAAATTAAAAACAAAGAATTATATAGGTAACATTCATAGTAGATATAATATAAAGAAGTTTGTGTTTAGTTATTTAAAGGTGATAATTAGGAATTTTATATTTAGAAGTTACTGGTAAACTAAAACCATTTGAATTTTGAAACTAATAGAGACTATGATATTTTAGATTTTAGAATTATTATCAATTGATCACTAGAAATAACTTTGACAAAGAAATAGAAACATAAATTGCGAAAGTTAATATTTAACTAATAGGTTGCTGAGATATAATAATTAAAAAATTAGGTGAATAAGATTAGAATATAACTTTATTGTTAGGAAATAGTTGATTAAATTCTTATTGAAGATTTACGTTTAACTTTTATTTTAAGGGCTGCGAGAGATAAAACAGCCTCATTAATGTGAATGTAGTATATTAGGTTGTAGATTAACCAAAAATCTTCATAAAGAGAAACGGCTTTCGTCATTAGAAAATTTATGCCGCAATCGAGCTCAATTAGAGATCGGATTTTATTTTTTTTGAATCATAAATAAGATTTGAGATCAATTATGCTCTAATAATAACAGAAAGAAAAACATGCTTTAGAAATATACATATCAGTTTTCAACAACGGTTGTGCGAAAAATTATAATGATTAGAGTTCATAAGTTCTTCAAAGACGTCGGGTGAAAACCATAGTGATTAGAGTTAATAGGTTGTTATAAACGTTAGTATGAAAACTTTTATGATTAGATGTCATTGATTTCTCGACAACGTATGTATGAAAAGAGATTTATATATTTCATCAGTTTTTTTTTAAAGACTTGAGTGTCAAAGAGTACATGAGGAAATAAATACACAATGATAATTTTTTTAAAAGATAGATTTTTATATACATTTTAGAATAGGATTTTTAGATATAAATTTAGTATAGACATAGCTGAAAAGAAGATGAGGATCAATAGCTAAAGGATGAGTACAAGTAAATTTTTCAATGAAAATATGGGTCTAGGCTTCATTAAGGGGAGAGGGGTGATAGAATTTGATATATTTATATAATTTATAATTGATATTTTTGCTACGTTTTATAAATTTAAGATTTAGTATAATTTACGCCAGTTATTAAAGGCAGAATTAGATTAGAGGAGATAAATGTAGACATTAGGATGAAGTTGGTATATTTATATATTTTATTAGTATATTTATATTAGGTAGTTTATATTTGAAAATAAATATAAAAAAGTGATAAAATATTTCAGAAGTTATTTAAATAAATTATTTTAGGTAGAAGTAGATTAGAGGTGATTACCCGATATCTCAGCAAGGGCAAACTGTTGTAGAAGACCCGGAAGTCTAAAAAATAGATACGATTACAAGAATTAGAGGCAACAATCAATCGATTACAAGAGAAAGTAGAAAACAAGCGAAGTGATAAAAAGAGGATCAAGACGTTATGCTGCAATCGTTAATCGCGGACCAATAATAGCCAATTATTACCGAGACTTGAGTCTAAGATACGGAAATCGACAATCATAGGAACAAGAATTCGTGAAAACCATAGTTATCGCAGACCAATCAATTGTTTATCGAGATAAAGAGCTAATCGTGGATTACAAGAGAATGATAGAAAATAAGCTACGATGAAACTGGATGTCAACGATAATCGTTCTTCAAGCGTGGATCGTGGAAAACAGGCGTGTATCAAGTTCGTCAGTGGCCTACAGAGATAAAAAGCTGATCATTTCCCAGGGTGACAAGCGACAGAAGATAGAATCCAAAAATTTCAAGCGACAATCGGATACAAACGGTCGTTCGAAACTAAGAATACTAGACAAGAGTCAGCCTTCGTTAGAACTTAGAAGACAGCAAAGATTAAGAAGAATAAGTCGAGATCGAAAGAAGATTGATTATTCGCAGAATGTTGGGTCTAATTTAAGTAGGGAGGTGTTGTAAATGTTAGATTTAATTTACATAAAGAATTCTTTTGGATTTTGTTGTACTTTATATTTAATTTGCATAAAGAATTTTTGGATTTATTATTATAACGCTTGATAAAAATGTTATATTTGAATAGTTATGAATATTAGTTATAAGAAGATTGAAAAGAGTATAAAAAGGCCAATTTTTACACTTGAAAGAATCTTTTTTTAATTATTAACTTTTTTGTATTTTATGTTTATTTTCTTTTTTTATGATTTTTACTATTATAATTTTGTTAATTTGATAATCATATAATTTTGAATAAAGAATTAAAGTTGATTTTATGATTTCGTGATTCCTAATTATTATTAATTTCCTTTTTATATATATATTTGTTTTCTATTTTTATATTTAGGTTTTGATGCACAATGACAAATCGCTCATTGTGACAATAATATCACACATTTTCAACAAATACCACAATTCTAACGGCAACGGAACTAATAAATAACCATAAATATTCTAGCAGGCATAGTAGCACCGTTCACTATAATAAAACGGGTAGACATCATGCATGTGATCTATATATTAAATATATTTGATGCACGCTTCAACTTCAATGGGTGGTAAAATTGCATTACACGCTATTTCTAGCTTGTTTGAATTAATGAAATTTAAAAAAATGATTATTTTGTAAATAATAAAAGATAATATTTTCTTGATAAGCCATTTTTTTTTCCTGGACTCATGAAAAATACTTTTGTAAAACTTGCCTGAGAAACATAAATAGCATTTATAGAATTGTTAGAGTATTTATTATTTTTATCAATGATCTCTGTTAGTAGGTCATAAACTTTTTAAAAAAGTTCTTATGAATTATATTTTTATCAATGTATAACAAGGAAACGCTAAATTACTCATATGAGCTTATATCGCAGGTGTCATCATCTATTACAGTATATATGCTTCTATTATTTGTGCAGCTATATAATTAAGATGGTTTCCCTTGATGTTTAGAGCATATAATTTTGTGATTTCGATGAGCAATAATGTGCTTTATCTGATAGTTTGTATGCCATTAAAAATGGCTCATATTCCTTCAAGCAATATATTGTTCATTTCGCTTTCATCATGCCCTCTTAAAGAAAGCTATCTTAACACATAATATTGGAATTAATATTTTCGAACCAAGTCTCTAGGTTGCTTTGCAAAACTTTACTTTGAATTATATAAAAGGTCTATCTTTCCATCATTCTATAAAAAAAAAGTAAGATTATGGTTTATGAGACACAATTACCATTGGCTAACTTATATTTATTTATCTTTCATATGATTGGTTGAAATTTTCTTGTTGAATGATGATTATTATCGAAAACCATTGGTTCCTAATTTTTATACAATTTTTTTTTAAATTTCGGTTTTCTATTATAGGGACATGTGCGCCGCCGGTCAAATTAGCCGCCGCCGGTGATTTTGACCACGCTGACGCCGCGCGCCAAAAAATTGTCAGCGCTCAACACGCCGCCGCCGATGTAAAAATTCGGCGGCGTGGCGGCGTGATACATTTTTTTTATTATTAATTTATATATATTATTTATGAATTGTAATTAGAAGAAAAATATTAAATATTTTTGGAATTATTAAAAAATGCGATTTTATTTTTTAAAATTAATAAATATTATTTGCTATAAATTTGATTTGTAACAATCCATATTCGCACAATTTGGGCAGGTTTGTGACCAACATGATAGAAAAAATAAGATTAGGACATTAAATTTGAAAAGGTAATTCTATATTTTATTCTTTTATTTTGATGTTTCAAAAAATTTAACACTCGTTATATAAAATTTATTTTTTATCATAATAGGAAATTTTAATTAATAATTTTTATTTTGTTGCCATTATAACATCTATAAAAATACCAGGACTAAAACAATTATGATGGATGCAGCATTGCAATACCCTGTAACAAAATATAATGTATCCTTGCAAGCAAAGCCTTCTTTTGCAGGGAAACATTTTGGATCCTTTATAAAAAACTGAAACAAATAATAAGAGAACCAGTGTTGCTACAGATAAAGTCTTTTGTAATATATGCTTGCAAATAGCACTTGATAAAGATGGTGAGGATGAAAATAATTATTCATTTTTAGAGTAAATTTTTTGATTATTTTAAAAATATTTGTAAATTTTTTAATTAGTTATCCAATCAAATCTTTTTCAAAAAATATCAGCACATCAAATATAATAAAACATTTACTTGACAAACATGATTTATCATGTAAAGAAGAAATATCTAAACAAAATTTAAAGTTATTTTTCAAACCCATTGTAAAAGATACAACTGACACTATAAAAGATACAACTGACACTATAAAAGATAAAAAAATGGATTCTGGTAAGGTATGTTCTCATGTGTTGCAAGGATTTAATGCCATTCTCTTCTATAAATAATACTGGAATGCAAGATTTTCTAAAGGTTATTTATAAAATCATTATAATTTTTTATAGGGCAATCTTAATTTAAATTTTGACTGTTAAGATATTTAATTATTTTATAACATCCCACATTTATAATTTTTTATGGCATAATATTTTTATTATTAACTTTTTATTATGTAGAAATATGGCATTATTTCAGAAACCAAAGAATTACCAGATAGAACTACACTTAGCCGGAGTGGATTAGATGATGTGTATTTATCAATGAAAGCATACATATGCAAACAAATTAATATAGGTCCTAAATTTTGTGCTATAACTTTTGATATGTGGACCGATAAATATAGACGGCGAAATTATATCACCTTTACATTTCACAAAATAGGTAATAATTTTAATATTGTATTTTATATATTGGCGACACATCATGTCACTCAAAAACATACCGCTGAAACTATTCTTTCCGAAATAGAAAAGGTTGAAAATGAATTTGATTTAGGGTCCAAGATATTCTAATGGTTATGGATGCAGGACCCAATGTAAGGAAAGGTGTTCGTCTAGGAGAATATGACCATCATTTATGTTTCGGGCATGGATTACATAATCTAGTGACAGTCGATGGAATAAAAAAAGTTAATAAAATAGAAAATCTCATTAAAAAAGTGAGAGAAATTATAGTTGCCTTAAGATTCAAAACAGCGGATTTTGAAATATAAACGATATAGAAAATAGAAAATGTTTTGAATCGATATCATATACATCGGATATTTTAGATTTGGATGATAATGATCCTTTTTATGAAGATCGTTTGGGGTTTGATGATGATAGTGAAAATCAAAAATCATATGAGAAAAAACATAAAACCTTAAAATTAAATGTGCCTACACCTTATTTTAATAATACTGGAAAGTGTGACTGGCAATAACAAAAATCCTATAAATATTCTATTAAATAGAATAGAGAAACCGGATCTCAAATTATTTAATCCGATTGGGACTTGGTGCATGAACTTTTAAATTTTTCTTAAAACCTTCAAAAAAACTGTTGAATTTTTATCTGTCCAAAAAGGAGTTACTATAAATTTAGCCTTATTATTTCGTAGTGAAATTAAAAATTATTTAATTGTAAAAGAATATGATAGTACACCAATAGCATTTCTTAAACAAAATATGCTTACTAAATTTGATCATAGATTTCCAATAACCGATCTTCAGGTAGTATTTTAAAATGCATAAATTATTTTATATATTATTTCTCTTTCATTTATTTTTTTACTTAGGTGTTAGGTGCACTTTTAGATCCTCGTTTTCAATCAAAAAACATAGTAAATGAATATTTAAATGAAAAAAATATTACTCCGGTTGAATTTTTATGTCAACACGCTACCTCTCTACAGCCTTACACGGACGAATTAAACGAATAAACGACAGAAGTTGCCTCAAAACTCGATTATCTTAAGTCATTGGCTACGAAACATTCATCTATTCAAATCAATAGCCTGGAACAACAACACTATTTAACTAGTTTAGAAAAAGAGTGTTATTCATTATTTTCTTATAATTTGGAGATAAAAGATGTCTTAGATTTTTGGAAGATAAGAGCATTGGATCTTCCTAAACTTTCAATATTAGCTAGAATGATTTTGTGCGTTAGCACACCCAGCGAGCGTGCTGGGCTCACTCTGAACTCTAAAATATCATTATTATAAATCTTAATAAAATAATATTTATCCATGATAATTATAACTTAATAAAATGATTAAATTATAGTTATAAACATAATAAAGTATAAATTTATTTTAAAAGTGTTTCCAATGAATTTATAAATTTAATTAAAAAAATTTAAGTTAGAAAAATATTTGACGCCGCCGCCGATTTTTGTGGCGGCGTCTAAATCGATTCGCCGCCGCCAGCCGATCATTTTAAAAAAAGAAGTGCCGCCGCCGAAAATGCTGTCGGCGCACATGTCTAATCATAGGGCTTTTATAATAAGCTGTTTTTTACAATTCAAAATTTTATGTCATATTAAAGAACTTTATAGAAATTATGAATTTAGCTTAAATATTCTTTGAGGTATTTAAAATAAAATGAATTGTATTTTCAAATTTTAGCCTTTATAAAGATAGGCATAGATCAAATAGTCGATTTGAAAAGTTATATTATAAATTTATTGGTTAGTATATATGCTACCAACATACAAGTTTTTAAAAATTCAAAGGGTCGGGTTAAGAATCGAGTTTTATCGTTGATTTAATATGAAATAAAACATATGTTAATATCATCAATATAATCATATAAAAAAATATACATTACAGAGTTTGATAGAAACCATGTCGTCAGCCATCATTATCAAAATCATTATGATTATCATTATTAAATATGGAAATAAATAAGTATATGTTTATTAAATTTTTATTAATTTTTTCATAATTTAGATATATACCTTTATTGGTAATAAGCAATCCAAAAATTATTCAAAATAAATAATGACTGTATTGATTAAGAAATATGTTAAATTTCTAAAGCGCAATTGCATCATATTAATATCATACAATCCCACACTCTCCCCTGTGTTAAGATTGGATAAGGAAAGCTTAAATCAGAATGTTATTGACTTTTAATTTTTATAAAAATATTAAATCTCGTCGTATTTTATCTTTATAAAAAAATTGTTGTTTTAATGTAGCGTATGGGGCCCAGTCGATTAGTGCAAGTATCACTTCTCATATCTTATGTGCTACCTACGAGATATCATATTATTAAAAGGTAATAAGAACTATTTTTAAAAAATTAAAGAGGAATTGAACGGTCGCTTTGATATTCTATATATCATACACCTTACAGAACGAACTATCTATTTGGTTTCAAAAAATATCTGATACTTGGTGCGATACTAAATAACAATTTTGGGGCCCCCATTGTTATAAATGCTAACCTCGCTTACAGGCTTGTTAATCGATTCGAAATATTTTTTTTTGGATTCCTTATTTCCAAAATAATTATAGTACAGTTGATAATCTCTTACCATCATTCATATAAAATTTCTTAAAAACTATATTAACTTAAATATTTAAGATTAGACTCTTTTTGATCATTTAGAAACTAAACTTAATCGCTTCGACTAAATTACTATCGGCAATATAAATAAATCGCATCGTGATCATTTAAAAAATAAAGAAGCAATATTGCAATACTTTTTATTATAATATACTATATCATACTAAGAGTAACATTTATAAACCCTAATTCTCAAAGATATTAGAACCTATTTTAGATTTTAAAGATAATTATATCATTGATTGATATATTACATTACTATGAAATTACGATTATTTGTAAGATAATTCTAGAATATTATACATTATCTGTTGATTGTTGTAATACGTTAATTTGGAATCTATTAAATAATCATTAATTTATTATTAAAATTGTTTATAAAAATGAAATTTAATCTTTTTTCATGCTGTAAGGGAATTGATGACGAAAATTTTCCTAAGAGAGTTAAAGGTTGAAATAGCAAAATAAATTAACATAACAGAGTTTATTTATTAGAACCAAATGGAAATAAATGGCCAAAATTTAAAAGATGGATAATAAATAAATTTAGTAATAACCGAACGAAAGATGAGCGTAAATATTTTCCAGGTTTTATAATTATACCAATTTTACGAATGTTTATATTTCATTTATGTATTAAAACTATTGAAATCGATAAAATGAATATTTATTTTTATCTATCAATATAGGGTCGGGAATGAATCAAACCAAAGTATAAATTTTTTTTATTAGTCATATGGTGATTAGGCCTATTCAAAAACGAATACGATTCGAACAATGAATTATATCATATTCGATTTTTTTAAACAAATCGAATTATTCAAAAATATATCAATCAAATATAGATAGTAATCTTTATCATTTTTATAAATACGAATGCAAAATTTTTCGATTTCATTAAAAGAATCTAATAAGAATAATATAAAGAATATAGCAATAATTTTTTTTATAGATTATATTTTAAGATAAAATTTGTATTGTGAAGGCGATTTCACCTAAATGAACCTGGGTTAGGGCCAATAATATAATAGCTCTTGCCATTTATTTTGGTTGTTGTAGCCGAATAAGCTTTACATTTTATATATAAATGCATAAATATTTTCATGCTTTTTCATCTTAAGGCTATACCTAGTAGAAAATGCGAGATATCGGATTTCAATATCTTTACTTTGGTGAAGGAAGGAAAGTTTAACCGCGAATATTTGGCTAGTTGTGATGGCGATAAGCAACCGCAAATTTACAGGATGAAATTTATACCTAAACAAGTTAGATATGGTTCAGAGGTTTATATATTATTTAGGAAATAAATGAATCTTAACAATCTCTAATAAATCTAATTAAAAATGTTACTCTCAAAATTTCAATTTTATTTTTAGACCATTGATTCAATTCGTAAATTTAAGACCGAAAAAATGGTCTTAGAAATGGCGACTAGTTATTCATTTTTGATGGGATTGCATGCATCATATAGCCTTCCCTTCGGGTATTTAATACTTTTAGAAGATTATTTTGCTTTAAGAATCGAGGCTATATTTACTTTTTGTGAGTAATAATGTATTAAGATATAGATGTCCTACAAAAAACTTATGTCAGTTGTTTGAGAACATAATTATATTTAAGTCAGCTGTAGTCAATATGCTTTGTGTTATTACGATACAGTTTAATTTTTTTTTATGTATATGGAATTAATTATAAATAATTCCTTATATTTCAAGATACATATTAGTAACAAAGGACATTGGTCGAAGGAATTTATCTGATTATATTGAAGGAAAGTCTATCTTAAATGGTCGTATAGCTTTTTATGCGGCCGAGATTATTCTAGCAATAAACTTTTTACATAGAAACGGTTATTTCAATTATTTGTGTTAATTAAGCAATTTTCCCATTTTTGTCAAACAAATAATTTTATATTTATTTTTAATTTATAGATATTGTACACAGGGGCATATGCCCTAAGAATATCTTACTAGATAACGGTCACATTAAATTATCTAATTTTGCAACATGCAAGGTAATTTCCCCAATAAAGCAAAAATATAATTTAGTTTAAAAATAAATTTATCGCTAAATTGTTTCTTTATTTAAGTAAATATTACTAATACAATAGTTAAAAATAAAATAATGTTTTAAAAAAAACTTAAAAATATATTATATTTAACAAGCCATTTTTTTAATTACAAATTAGAAACTAGGGAAAGGTAAAAGAACAAAATCAATATGTGGAACTCCCCTATATCGTGCACCAGAAATGATAGGATCTCGAAATTATGGTAAAATTATTTCTCGTTTTTTAGATATTAAATCAAAATTTTTATGAACCACGTTACAATTTTCTAATTTTCTCGAGCTCCAATTATAATAATAAAAAAATTAAATTACCGCCATATATAAAATATTATTATAATTATTTTAACTTAGTCAACTTTTAATCGTTTTTTAAATATGAGACATCTTTTATGCTTAAAATATGAATTAGATTTGTGGCATCTTTGGAAAGTGTGATACCAAAATAGGATGAATTAGTTAAGTTAAAATTGTAAACGATAACGGTAGAAGATATTTTTACCAAAAATCAAGCCATTTTATACATCTTCATTGAACTAAATACTATCACCTGATTTAGCATTACAGAGCATTCATAAAATTGTTATAAAATAATATTATAGTTACGGTGTTAATATTTTATCCACGCATCCCTTACACTAGTCAGATTAACTTTCGTAAATAGTGTACCCATGATGGTAAAAACTTGCTTCCATTATCTGGGAAGCTATGCAATTTAAGAACTTTTTCTCTTTAGCTGAGCATTTGATTTTATGATTTAGATGCTTAAAATGTGCAGTGGATTTAGATTGCATTAAAAATGTATAATATTTTTAGAAAATTAAATTTTATTAAAATATGTTGATTCAGGTGGCTATTCTAATTTTTCAGAGAGCTCGAGGCCTTATGCACTCCACCTACTCCCCTCAATTCCCTAGTGGTCCTACTGAATTTATTTTATTACAAAAATATCTGAATTAGGAGATAAATAGATAAATTTTTTTATTCAAAGATTTTAGTGTAGATTGGTGGTCCTTTGGTATTATTTTATACCAAATGATTGTTCGTAGGAATCCCTACATAGAGGTGATCGATGCTAATATAGATTCAAAATACCTAATCAATCGAGGTTCAAATATTTGCATCTTAAAATGTTTAATATATTATTTTAATACGATCATGCATTAAAGATTAATATTTTCTCAAATTATTATTAATATGTTATACACTATTTCTAGCTATTTTAAATGAAGCCCAATCCCACTTCATCTTTCGAGTGCTACTTCAACGATCTTGTCAGGATTTCTAAAAAAGGTTTGATAAAATTTTATATAAAGTAAATTTATTAATAATTTTCAGAATCCACGTGAACTACTTGGTTGCGATCCAGGTAATTATCCATGGGACATTATGTTCCACAGCTATTTTAAGGATATAAATTGGGAAATGGTAATTTTTTAAAAAATATTAATATTTTATTAAAATTATAATTTTGTCAAAAATATAATTATATTTAATTTATTTCTTTATCATTCAAGCTCGAACAAAGGAAAATAAAGCCACCTCGCAAACGAAAGCGAAAATGAAAAAATAAAGAATTATTTTTATTTCCTTTCTTCACTTTGCTACTTTTATCATTTTTGGATTCTTATTTTACGATTTTTTCTTTTATTTCTTCACTTTGCTACTTTTATCATTTTTGGATTCTTATTTTAGGATTTTTTCTTTTATTTCTTCACTTTGCTACTTTTATCATTTTTGGATTCTTATTTTCTTTTATTTCTTCACTTTGCAACTTTTATCATTTTTAGTTTCTTATTTTAAAATTTTTTCTTTTATTTCTTCACTTTGCTACTTTTATCATTTTTGGATTCTTATTTTAGGATTTTTTCTTTTATTTCTTCACTTTTTTATCATTTTGGAATCTCATTTTAGGATTTTTTCTTTTATTTCTTCACTTTGCTACTTTAATCATTTTTGGATTCTTGTTTTAGGATTTTTTCTTTTATTTCTTCACTTTGCTACTTTTATCATTTTTGGATTCTTGTTTTAGGATTTTTTCTTTTATTTCTTCACTTGGCTACTTTTATCATTTTTGGATTCTTATTTTAGGATTTTCTCTTTTAATTCTTCACTTTGCTACTTTTATCATATTTGGATTCTTGTTTTAGGATTTTTTCTTTTATTTCTTCACTTTGCTACTTTTAATCATTTTTGGATTCTTATTTTAGGACTTTTTCTTTTATTTCTTCACTTTGCTACTTTTATCATTTTTGGATTCTTGTTTTAGGATTTTTTCTTTATTTCTTCACTTTGCTACTTTTATCATTTTTGGATTATTATTTTAGGATTTTTTCTTTTATTTCTTCACTTTGCTACTTTTATCATTTTTATAATCTTATTTTAGGATTTTTTCTTTTATTTCTTCACTTTGCTACTTTTATCATTTTTGGTTTCTTATTTTAGCATTTTTTCTTTTATTTCTTCACTTTGTTACTTTTATCATTTTTGGTTTCTTATTTTAGGATTTTTTCTTTTATTTTTTCACGTTGCTTTCTTTATCATTTTAGGATTCTTATCCTAGGATTTTTTCTTTTATTTCTTCACTTTGTTATTTTTATCGGATTCTTATTTTAGGATTTTTTCTTTTATTTCTTCACTTTGCTATTTTTATCATTTTAGGATTCTTATTTTAAGATTTTTTCTTTTATTTCTTCACTTTGCTATTTTTATCATTTTAGGATTTTTTCTTATATTTCTTCACTTTGCTACTTTTATCATTTTTGG
Source organism: Gordionus sp. m RMFG-2023 (assembly GCF_954871325.1). Taxonomy (NCBI): domain Eukaryota; kingdom Metazoa; phylum Nematomorpha; class Gordioida; order Chordodea; family Parachordodidae; genus Gordionus; species Gordionus sp. m RMFG-2023. The sequence continues at coordinate 10,741,466 of NC_088777.1, forward strand.
ATTCTTATCTAAGGATTTTTTCTTTTATTTCTACACTTTGCTTTCTTTATCCTTTTAGGATTCTTATCTTAGGATTTTCTTTTATTCTTCACTTTGCTATTTTTATCATCTTAGGATTCTTATTTTAGAATTTTTTCTTTTATTTCTTCACTTTGCTATTTTTATCATTTTAGGATTCTTGTTTTAGGATTTTTTCTTTTTTTCTTCACTTTGCTATTTTTATCATTTTAGGATTCTTATTTTAGGATTTTTTCTTTTATTTCTTCACTTCGCTATTTTTATCATTTTAGGATTCTTATTTTAAGATTTTTTCTTTATTTCTTCACTTTGCTACTTTTATCATTTTAGGATTTTTCTTTTATTTCTTCACTTTGCTACTTTTATCATTTTTGGATTCTTATCTAAGGATTTTTTCTTTTATTTCTTCACTTTGCTTCCTTTATCATTTTAGGATTCTTATCTCACTTTACTATTTTTATCATTTTAGGATTCTTATTTTAGGATTTTTTCTTTTTTTCTTCACTTTGCTATTTATATCATTTTAGGATTCTTATTTTAGGATTTTTTCTTTTATTTCTTCACTTTGCTACTTTTATCATTTTAGGATTTTTTCTTTTTTCTTCACTTTGCTATTTTTATCATTTTTGGTTTCTTATTTTAGGATATTTTCTTTTATTTCTTCACTTTGCTACTATTATCATTTTTGGATTCTTATCTTAAAATTTTTTCTTGTATTTCTTCACTTTGCTATTTTTATCATTTTTTCTTTTATTTCTTCACTTTGCTACTTTTAGCATATTAGGATTTTTTCTTTTATTTCTTCACTTTGCTACTTTTATCATTTTTGGATCCTTATCATAGGATTTTTTCTTTTATTTCTTCACTTTACTTTCTTTATCATTTTAGTATTCTTATCTTAAGATTTTTTCTTTTATTTCTTCACTTTATTTTTAGGATTCTTATCTTAGGATTTATTCTTTTATTTCTTCACTTTGCTACTTTTATCATTTTTGGTTTCTCATTTTAGGATTTTTTCTTTTATTTCTTTCACTTTGCTACTTTTATCATTTTTGGTTTCTTATTTTAGGATATTTTCTTTTATTTCTTCACGTTGCTACTTTTATCATTTTTGGATTCTTATTTTAGGATTTTTTCTTTTATTTCTTCACTTTGCTACTTTTATCATTTTTGGATTCTTATTTTCTTTTATTTCTTCACTTTGCAACTTTTATCATTTTTAGTTTCTTATTTTAAAATTTTTTCTTTTATTTCTTCACTTTGCTACTTTTATCATTTTTGGATTCTTATTTTAGGATTTTTTCTTTTATTTCTTCACTTTTTTATCATTTTGGATTCTTTAGGATTTTTTCTTTTATTTCTTCACTTTGCTACTTTAATCATTTTTGGATTCTTGTTTTAGGATTTTTTCTTTTATTTCTTCACTTTGCTACTTTTATCATTTTTGGATTCTTGTTTTAGGATTTTTTCTTTTATTTCTTCACTTGGCTACTTTTATCATTTTTGGATTCTTATTTTAGGATTTTCTCTTTAATTCTTCACTTTGCTACTTTTATCATATTTGGATTCTTGTTTTAGGATTTTTTCTTTTATTTCTTCACTTTGCTACTTTTAATCATTTTTGGATTCTTATTTTAGGACTTTTTCTTTTATTTCTTCACTTTGCTACTTTTATCATTTTAGGATTCTTATTTTAAGATTTTTTCTTTTATTTCTTCACTTTGCTACTTTTATCATTTTAGGATTTTTCTTTTATTTCTTCACTTTGCTACTTTTATCATTTTTGGATTCTTATCTAAGGATTTTTTCTTTTATTTCTTCACTTTGCTTCCTTTATCATTTTAGGATTCTTATCTCACTTTACTATTTTTATCATTTTAGGATTCTTATTTTAGGATTTTTTCTTTTATTTCTTCACTTTGCTACTTTATATCATTTTAGGATTCTTATTTTAGGATTTTTTCTTTTATTTCTTCACTTTGCTACTTTTATCATTTTAGGATTTTTTCTTTTTTCTTCACTTTGCTATTTTTATCATTTTTGGTTTCTTATTTTAGGATATTTTCTTTTATTTCTTCACTTTGCTACTATTATCATTTTTGGATTCTTATCTTAAAATTTTTTCTTGTATTTCTTCACTTTGCTATTTTTATCATTTTTTCTTTTATTTCTTCACTTTGCTACTTTTAGCATATTAGGATTTTTTCTTTTATTTCTTCACTTTGCTACTTTTATCATTTTTGGATCCTTATCATAGGATTTTTTCTTTTATTTCTTCACTTTACTTTCTTTATCATTTTAGTATTCTTATCTTAAGATTTTTTCTTTTATTTCTTCACTTCATTTTTAGGATTCTTATCTTAGGATTTATTCTTTTATTTCTTCACTTTGCTACTTTTATCATTTTTGGTTTCTCATTTTAGGATTTTTTCTTTTATTTCTTTCACTTTGCTACTTTTATCATTTTTGGTTTCTTATTTTAGGATATTTTCTTTTATTTCTTCACGTTGCTACTTTTATCATTTTTGGATTCTTATTTTAGGATTTTTTCTTTTATTTCTTCACTTTGCTACTTTTATCATTTTTGGATTCTTATTTTCTTTTATTTCTTCACTTTGCAACTTTTATCATTTTTAGTTTCTTATTTTAAAATTTTTTCTTTTATTTCTTCACTTTGCTACTTTTATCATTTTTGGATTCTTATTTTAGGATTTTTTCTTTTATTTCTTCACTTTTTTATCATTTTGGATTCTTTAGGATTTTTTCTTTTATTTCTTCACTTTGCTACTTTAATCATTTTTGGATTCTTGTTTTAGGATTTTTTCTTTTATTTCTTCACTTTGCTACTTTTATCATTTTTGGATTCTTGTTTTAGGATTTTTTCTTTTATTTCTTCACTTGGCTACTTTTATCATTTTTGGATTCTTATTTTAGGATTTTCTCTTTAATTTCTTCACTTTGCTACTTTTATCATATTTGGATTCTTGTTTTAGGATTTTTTCTTTTATTTCTTCACTTTGCTACTTTTAATCATTTTTGGATTCTTATTTTAGGACTTTTTCTTTTATTTCTTCACTTTGCTACTTTTATCATTTTTGGATTCTTGTTTTAGGATTTTTTCTTTTATTTCTTCACTTTGCTACTTTTATCATTTTTGGATTATTATTTTAGGATTTTTTCTTTTATTTCTTCACTTTGCTACTTTTATCATTTTTATAATCTTATTTTAGGATTTTTTCTTTTATTTCTTCACTTTGCTACTTTTATCATTTTTGGTTTCTTATTTTAGCATTTTTTCTTTTATTTCTTCACTTTGTTACTTTTATCATTTTTGGTTTCTTATTTTAGGATTTTTTCTTTTATTTTTTCACGTTGCTTTCTTTATCATTTTAGGATTCTTATCCTAGGATTTTTTCTTTTATTTCTTCACTTTGTTATTTTTATCGGATTCTTATTTTAGGATTTTTTCTTTTATTTCTTCACTTTGCTATTTTTATCATTTTAGGATTCTTATTTTAAGATTTTTTCTTTTATTTCTTCACTTTGCTATTTTTATCATTTTAGGATTTTTTCTTATATTTCTTCACTTTGCTACTTTTATCATTTTTGGATTCTTATCTAAGGATTTTTTCTTTTATTTCTACACTTTGCTTTCTTTATCCTTTTAGGATTCTTATCTTAGGATTTTTTCTTTTTGCTATTTTTATCATCTTAGGATTCTTATTTTAGAATTTTTTCTTTTATTTCTTCACTTTGCTATTTTTATCATTTTAGGATTCTTGTTTTAGGATTTTTTCTTTTTTTCTTCACTTTGCTATTTTTATCATTTTAGGATTCTTATTTTAGGATTTTTTCTTTTATTTCTTCACTTCGCTATTTTTATCATTTTAGGATTCTTATTTTAAGATTTTTTCTTTATTTCTTCACTTTGCTACTTTTATCATTTTAGGATTTTTCTTTTATTTCTTCACTTTGCTACTTTTATCATTTTTGGATTCTTATCTAAGGATTTTTTCTTTTATTTCTTCACTTTGCTTCCTTTATCATTTTAGGATTCTTATCTCACTTTACTATTTTTATCATTTTAGGATTCTTATTTTAGGATTTTTTCTTTTATTTCTTCACTTTGCTATTTATATCATTTTAGGATTCTTATTTTAGGATTTTTTCTTTTATTTCTTCACTTTGCTACTTTTATCATTTTAGGATTTTTTCTTTTTTCTTCACTTTGCTATTTTTATCATTTTTGGTTTCTTATTTTAGGATATTTTCTTTTATTTCTTCACTTTGCTACTATTATCATTTTTGGATTCTTATCTTAAAATTTTTTCTTGTATTTCTTCACTTTGCTATTTTTATCATTTTTTCTTTTATTTCTTCACTTTGCTACTTTTAGCATATTAGGATTTTTTCTTTTATTTCTTCACTTTGCTACTTTTATCATTTTTGGATCCTTATCATAGGATTTTTTCTTTTATTTCTTCACTTTACTTTCTTTATCATTTTAGTATTCTTATCTTAAGATTTTTTCTTTTATTTCTTCACTTTGCTATTTTTAGGATTCTTATCTTAGGATTTATTCTTTTATTTCTTCACTTTGCTACTTTTATCATTTTTGGTTTCTCATTTTAGGATTTTTTCTTTTATTTCTTTCACTTTGCTACTTTTATCATTTTTGGTTTCTTATTTTAGGATATTTTCTTTTATTTCTTCACGTTGCTACTTTTATCATTTTTGGATTCTTATTTTAGGATATTTTCTTTTATTTCTTCACTTTGCTACTTTTATCATTTTTGGATTCTTATTTTAGGATTTTTTCTTTTATTTCTTCACTTTGCTACTTTTATCATTTTTAGATTCTTATTTTAGCATTTTTTCTTTTATTTCTTCGCTTTGCTACTTTTATCATTTTTGGATTCTTATTTTAGGATTTTTTCTTTTATTTCTTCACTTTGCTACTTTTATCATTTTTGGATTCTTATTTTAGCATTTTTTCTTTTATTTCTTCGCTCTGCTACTTTTATCATTTTTGGATTCTTATTTTAGGATTTTTTCTTTTATTTCTTCACTTTGCTACTATTTATCATTTTTGGATTCTTATTTTAGGATTTTTTCTTTTATTTCTTCACTTTGCTACTTTTATAATTTTTGGATTCTTATTTTAACATCTTTTCTATTATTTCTTCACTTTGCTACTTTTATCATTTTTGGATTCTTATTTTAGCATTTTTTCTTTTATTTCTTCACTTTGCTACTTTTATCATTTTTGGATTCTTATTTTAGGATTTTTTCTTTTATTTCTTCACTTTGCCTCTTTTATCATTTTTGGATTCTTATTTTAGGATTTTTTCTTTTATTTCTTCACTTTGCTACTTTTATCATTTTTGGTTTCTTATTTTAGGATTTTTTCTTTTATTTCTTCACTTCGCTACTTTTATCATTTTTGGATTCTTATTTTAGCATTTTTTCTTTTATTTCATCGCTTTGCTACTTTTATAATTTATGGTTTCTTATTTTAGGATTTTTTCTTTTATTTCTTCTCTTTGCTACTTTTAACATTTTTGGTTTCTTATTTTAGGATTTTTTCTTTCATTTCTTCACTTTGCTACATTTATCATTTTAGGATTTTATCTTTTATTTCTTCACTTTGCTACTTTTATCATTTTTGGATTATCAAAGGATTTTTCTTTTATTTCTTCACTTTACTTTCTTTATCATTTTAGTATTCTTATCTGAAGATTTTTTCTTTTATTTCTTCACTTTGCTATTTTTAGGATTCTTATCTTAAGATTTTTTCTTTTTTATCTTCACTTTGCTACTTTTATTATTTTTGGTTTCTTATTTTAGGATTTTTCTTTTATTTCTTCACTTTGCTACTTTTATCATTTTTGGATTCTTATTTTAGCATTTTTTCTTTTATTTCTTCGCTTTGCTACTTTTATCAATTATTGGATTCTTATTTTAGGATTTTTTCTTTTATTTCTTCACTTTGCTACTTTTATCATTTTTGGATTCTTATTTTAGGATTTTTTATTTTATTTCTTCACTTTGCTACTTTTATCATTTTTGGTTTCTTATTTTAGGATTTTTTCTTTTATTTCTTCACTTTGCTAATTTTATCATTTTTGGATTCTTATTTTAGCCTTTTTTCTTTTATTTCATCGCTTTGCTACTTTTATCATTTTTGGTTTCTTATTTTAATATTTTTTCTTTTATTTCTTCTCTTTGCTACTTTTAACATTTTTTGTTTCTTTTTTAGGATTTTTTCTTTCATTTCTTCACTTTGCTACTTTTATCATTTTAGGATTTTTTCTTTTATTTCTTCACTTTGCTACCTTTATCATTTTTGGATTCTTATCTAAGGATTTTTCTTTTATTTCTTCACTTTACTTTCTTTATCATTTTAGTATTCTTATCTTAAGATTTTTTCTTTTATTTCTTCACTTTGCTATTTTTAGGATTCTTATCTTAGGATTTATTCTTTTATTTCTTCACTTTACTACTTTTATCATTTTTGGATTCTTATCTTCGGATTTTTTCTTTTATTTCTTCACTTTGCTACTTTTATCATTTTAGGATTTTTTCTTTTATTACTTCACTTTGCTACTTTTATCATTTTTGGATTCTTATTTTAGGATTTTTTCTTTTATTTCTTCACTTTGCTAATTTAATTAATTATTTTTATTTCTCTTTTCTTATGCTATTTTTTTTTGTATTATGCATCAAAAAAGGTGAAACCTTGATATACAATTGAACGCCCTACACGCGATAATGATTATAGAGACTGTCACCTGCCACTCAGTGCATCTACTCAGATTCCGATTATATTTATATTATCCTAAATTTTATTTGTATTTTAGCATGTTATAATGCATGATAAATAAAGTTTTATTATTATTATAGATATTATTTGAAATTGTGTTAATGCCTATTATAAGTTTCTCTTTTATTTTCCAAAATGCATTATTTCGATATAGGTTGATGATTAAAACGACACGATTAAATTTTAGTCAAAATTAAAATAACAGAAAGATTTGAACCCCTTTTTGACACATCTCGCGTCTTACATAATATTATTTTGGCTAAAATCTTTATCTGCCGTGTTTAAAAATCGACCTAATATTATTTTAGATAATTCATTTCTTCAATAGTTCATTCTTTAAAATCAACGATAGTAGATATAAAATATCATTTACAATGATTCCTTTATTTATTTACATAAACTGCTATTAACCCGTTTGGAAGAATCATGAATCAGGCCTCTATGTTATATATATTTTTGAATTAAAGGATAATGATGTATAGTAATGAACACTTTTCATGGGTTTTTATAGATATATTAGATTAGGAAAGCGGATAATTCCCCGGAAAAAAACCCGGAAAAAAACTCCCCAGGAAAATAATTCTCCAGAAAAAAACCCGGAAAAAAACTCCCCAGGAAAATAATTACCCGGAGAAATCCCCTGGAAAATAATTCCCCAGAAAAATAATCCCAGGAAAAAATATCCCCTGGAAGATAATTCCCCGGAAAAAAATCCTTGGAAAATAATTACCCGGAGAAATCCCCTGGAAAAAAATTCCCATAGAAAATAATTCCCAGGAAAATATTTCTCTGGAAATGAATTCCCCATTTTTTAGATTTTAAATTAAATATGGGGGAAAATTAATCCCCGGAAAAAAACCGGAAAAAATTCCCCAAATTATTTTTTTTAAATTATTAAAAAATAATCCCGCCGCTAAAATAACGAAAATATTTCTAAAAAATTATATTAGTATTTTCTGAACGTTGAGAGTATTTCTTTTTTAATTCCAAAAGGGCAATCTTTAAATGAGAATTGATAAATCTGTTGGTAGCTTTTATATTTTATAATTTAGTAGATAGCATAAAAAGTATAAATTTGTGACGATAGATTTTTTTGAGAAATATATGAAAATTATGAAAGAGGTTTTACAATTTAAAATTGAAAAGAAAAATGTGAAAGCAAATTTTTCCCTAGAAAGAGAAAGGTTATTTCCATAATCCACTTTTCATCTAGACTTTAATAGATATCATGAAAACAGGTAATTAAACCACATTATATTTACCACGAAGAGGGGTGGGGGTTATTTCTAACACACCACTAAGGTTAAAATATATATAACATCAAAATGAATATTATATGACACTATTCTGTTCCGTTAGTTTATATCACTTTGAATCCCGGACAAAAATAACATAATGGAAATATTTTATGTTTAATACTATTGATTTTAAAAATTGTATCTGATTATAAATTTTCAAAAAAAGTATTGATCCTAATCACTGATTACAAAAGCTTATTTAATTCAAAGACTATCTCAAGTAATTGAACGCTACCAAAAAATATTTTATTCTAAATAATATTTGTTTATTTTTATAAATATTATAATTTTTAATATATTTAATTCATCAAAGAAAACACAGAAGGGACTATTATCTTAAAATAGAAACTTTTTTTATTTGAAAGTTTCCAACTCCGGAAATGTTATTACATAATCCCAGTTAGTTCCCTCATATAATTATTTATATTATAACGTTGAAAGGAAAGTTATGCTCAAGAATAAATAAATTTATATATTTGGGTGGTATATTCTTTGTAATTTTGAAACAAACGATTTTCATTTAGTTTTTTTATTACTTTTTATAAAATTTTATTTTACTATTTTAAACATTTTTGATAATTTTAATAAATTTTTTATGTTTATTCTTCCGTTAAATAAGCATGCTAAAATTTTTCATGAGGGCTATTCCTACAATTATCATAAAACTACGAAAAATTTTAAAAGATACAAATGTACATTATATAATGCTGAAAAATGCCCAGTTATTTTGAAATATTACATTTAAAATGACTATACATTGGAAAATACGCCTCATATTCATTCTATAAACCCACATGAATATCAAATTGAAAATGCTATAAGCACGATGAAAAGAAAAGACTCTGAAACAAATCAAAATACATGCCAAATATACGCAGAAGAAATGTCTAAATTGTCTCCCGAATCCAGAAAAAGACTTCCGAATGAAAATAGTATCAAGAGGACACTTAGAAATCACAAAATAAAAAGGTTTCCTCCTATTCCGGCCACATTGGAAGAATTAAGCATTTCAGGTTAAATCATATATGTCTATAAATAACTTTTTAATTTAAAATATCTTTTAATATTAGAGGATTGGGCTACAACCGGATCTCCCACGGAGATTTCTTTTGCATGATAATGGCGGAGATTCTAATGAACGAATAATTATATTTGCCACCGATTATATGCTTAAAATGTTACCCGAAACGAAAAATTGGTATATAGACGGGAATTTTAAATTGGCTCCTCATTTATTTTTGCAGCTATATGTAATTAGAATACCCTTTAAAACACTGTTTATTACAGCGGCATATTTTTTGTTACAAAGAAAAACGTATACAACGTATGAAGAAATTTTTAAGATTTTACTCGAAAAAGCCCAAGAACGGAATTTAGTCATAGATCCGATAACAATTTATATGGATTTCGAGAAGGCCGCAATCAATACCGTCGAAAATACTCTAGGTTTTTTTTTACGTTTTAATTACATCTATATATTATCGAGTATGTTAGGACCTTGATTTTAAAATGTATTTTGGACCGTGGACCTTGAAATTTTTTTCAATTCTATTTTCCTTTTTCTGTTGTTTTTAGGAATATTTTAAACGGTTTTTTTATGAGTGTGGGATGAATAGTAATTAATGAAAATTGATAAAGACATAAATATTAAATAAAACCTATACAATAATTTTAATCTATATTTTTTCAACTTTTAGGTAGAGATATCATCATCCAAGGATGTTTTTATCATCTAACTTAATCCACTCATAGGAAGATTTAAGAATTGGGGTTAGAATCATCATATCGGAATGTTCCAACGTTAAGTTTATTTGCAGCTATGATCGATGGATTAGCATTCTTACCTATACACGATGTCAAACGAGGTATGGAGTTTTAAAAACCATTGTATCGGATGAAAACAAAGAATTATTGATTTATTTTGATAAAAATTATGTGAATGGAGAATTGAGATATGGGAGAAACTCTCAAAGGCAAGTAGAGCCATTGTTCCAACCTGAAACATGGAATGTGTTCAAGGTTAATTGCTGGGGAAAATCGAAAAAACAATGTATGTGTAGGATGGAATAATCGATTTCAGCATATTATAGGCCTCAAAAAACCTAAAATATGGGAACTAATCGAAAAAATGCGGATGTAAATAGCCATCGACATGGGCAAAATCGGCCAATGGAGTATTGGGACATACACTCCCAAAAAAAATCGTCGTTATGCAACGAAACAAAATATTTAAAAAAATTTATGTATTGGTTTTTTAGAAGAGAGAAGGGACTTGCCTAATTTTCTCTCTTCAATTGGAGAACATATACGTTCTAGAATTGTCTCATTTGAATAATATAATTTATTATTCCATATATCATTTAATAAAAAAAATTCATAAGCAAAATAATAATTGTTAGATTCGAAAAAAATAATACTCACTGCTGATAATCACCTCTGGGTGTTTTTTGATTAAAATGGTCAGCATTTTGCATTACTTTTGGCAGTATTTAATTAAAATTGGGCAGTAAAAAATATAATTTTGCAAGTTTTATATTGTATTCAGTCAGTTAAATTCTTAAAGTAGGTAAATACTTCAGTAAAATAATTTTTAAAAAATAGAGGGGATCAGATTGAATTGCAAATTTCCTATTTCGCCACAGAATTTATAATTATATTATTTAATAGCTTATCCTTATAAAAACAAAAAAGGGCGCTATTTGAGAGTTAGTAGAAAAGCCTTTTATCTCCAACTGATATTTAAATTTTTAATATATTTCTAAAAAAAATTATTAAAATTTGTGTAAAAATAATTTTTTTTAAAAGTAAAAATTTGATTTTCAATAAATATCTAAAGTTGATGAAAATGTATAAAGGTAAACTAGATTTATTTAACTGTCGTTTTATTACTTAAAATCTCGAATCCTCGAAGGAATTTAACTTTAAAAAACATTTCTATTTAATTAAATAGTGCAGAGCAGATCCGGGTCAAAAAATGATATGAATTTATGCCGGGCCAAAATAAAAAATCTGAGCTGGCCATAATATTTTGCATAATATCAGAGAGACTAGGTATCCAATTCGTTTATTTTATAAATATTGCTTTGTTTAATTGGTTCGGGATAAGTCCATAACATTATACATTATATTTATTAGTATTAATTAATAATTCAAGTTTTTGTTAGGTTAAATATTAATCACAAGTACTATTTTATTTTGAAAATTTTTATTTAGAAAAATTTTACAAGAATTTTTGACGATTTTCTTAAAAAATATTTTAGGGATTTTTTTCCGGGGATATTCCTATATTGTTAATTTTCTAAAAATAATTTAATATTTTATAGGATTTAAAAAATGAAGAATTTTTTTACGAGGAATTATTTTCCAAGGGAATTTTTTTCCGGGTATTTTTGCGGAAAATTATTTACCTGGAAATTATTTTTCGGGGAATTTTTTTCTAGGGAATTATTTTCCTAAAAATTTTTTCCGGGGAGTAATCTTCCGGGGAATTTTTTTCCCGGGGATTTCTTTTCCAGGAAAATTATTTCCGGGGATATTTTCCTAGATTCATTTAAGTCGTAATTTATCCTTATTATAATAATATATTTATTTTTGTTTAGTATATGTGCAAGTCGGTTAGTGCAAATATCACATATAATAGTATACAGTTTTATGGTGCTACTGCTACAGGATATTATATATAGAATAAAACAAACCACCGTATGATAAAATTATAAAAAAATAATTTTATTGAAATGTATTAAGACCAATTTTTATAAAAAGTATGGAATCACGCGGTCGCTTCAGATTTTTTTTATATCATACCCCGTAGTCAGAACCAATTAGTTAGTTTCAGAAAAAATCTGATCCTTTCTGCGCCATTTACCACTCTGAAACATTAAATTTTTTTTCTTATATAAATTATGAACGGAATTAAATATTGTGAAAAACATAAAAACAAACACCGTTTGGCGGGGTAAATTATCACACAAATATAAATGGGTTGTATAGAAAATTTTAAGCACACAGCTATGTGATAGACACTGCTATATATCACCAGAAACTATGCACTTCGGACGCGCATTATCAGTAATTCTTGATACCAAACATGCTCTGCAATAAATGCAATATTGATGCCTGGAAATATAAATGTCCCATTTTCTAAATATTATTTAAAAAAACATATTTTAAGATATTATATATTAATTAGATATAAATTTTATAAGGATATTTATATTGTAATTGCTAACCTTAAGTTAAATAATTACTTATCTAAACCTTAATTGTAAGGTCAAAACACGTTTAGAGTTAATAAAGGAATAATATCTAATATTTTTACTACCAAAATGTTAAAAGTAGATCTATGCAAATAATATATTTTTCATATTTTAGCCTTATCGGCAAAATGTTAGATTTTAAAATACGATTTTGTTAAAAAAAATTATTGAATAATAAAAAGAAAATATGGCAAATATTTTAATTTAAAAACAATAACAATTTTAGAATGGCAATCAAAAAAGGAAAAGGTTCAATTAAAGGAAAAGTTCTCAAAGAGTTAGAGAAAAGTGTCAAAAGGGAAATTAATCAAAAAATAAAAAAAGTTTCACGAGAAAAGGAAAACAATCATAAAAGGAAAAAGGTCATATTTTTTATTTTTAATTATCTTTCTTGTTGTTTTCTTACTTTTGCGATTTCTCCTTTAGTAATTTTTAATCTATTTTTGTCATTTTTGTCATTTTTGATTATAGCAAAATACTAACCACACAGGAAAACTGATAATATCAATTCATATTTCTTTATAGAAGGAGCCTAGCCAAACTCAAGTCAAATGGGGATTTGAGGGAGGGGGGATCCTCCCAAAAATATTTATAACCCCAAACTTGAATAAATCATGGCGACACGACTGGTACATATACCAAAAACGAATTATTTGTTATTCGATACTCGATTCAATTCGTATTTTACGAATAAGAATAACACAATTATTCGATTCGAAAATTCGAATCGAATTCGAATAAGGAAAATATATTATTCGTCGAATAATTTTTTATCTATTATTCGGTCGAATTATTCGAGATTATTCGATTAAAATAATTTATATTAATAAATATCGAAAAATAATCATATATTATTAGTAGGAATTATTTGCAATTATTCCTATTTAATAAAATTTCCTAGTGGAATAATGAAGAAACATTTTATATTTCTAAATGTTGTTAACGGCTGTTTTTATTCGAATAATTCATAATACAAAATAACTTCCGAAAATTGTTTTAACGAAAGTATTTATTTATATGTAATTATAACACATATACAATTATAAATAACTAGTAGCAATCCCGTCAAGAATGGGGCGAACCAGATATTTCTCCTTTGTTTAATGATGGAGAAATCATAAATTTGACTTAATTTGTTGTTGGTATATTTGTCTTCTACATGATATGAATATTATATTGATTTTTCTACAAATATACCATATATGTATCTATATTATCTTACTAATAAAATTTGTTCATCTTTGATCCATAATTAAATTTTACAAAATAAATTTAATATGCTATCTTTTTTAATTTACGGTTAAATAAAATTTTCGAATCGAATCGAATAATCATTTTATTATTCGTACGAATACGAATAATAAATTATTCGATTTAAACGAATACGAATAATAAATTATTCGATTTAAACGAATACGAATAATGAATTATTCGATTTAAACGAATACAATAATGAATTATTCGATTTAAACGAATACGAATAATGAATTATTCGATTTAAACGAATACGAATAATAAATTATTCGATTTAAACGAATACGAATAATAAATTATTAGATTTAAACGAATACGAATAATGAATTATTCGATACGTTGTTTTGTAGTTCTACGTGGTACATATTAGAAAATTATTATCTGATAAATTTAATAAAATACCTATCAAGAATTTAGTGAAGAATAATTCTATTTTTTGTATTATATAATTTTTAATGTAATTAATTATAACTAAAAAAAATTAATGGACAATGTTAAAAACAAAATCCAATCAATCAAAACTACCTAAGAATTTTTAAAAAATTTGATATATCGTCACTTCAATTGTTAGGGTGAATTACGTAACATTTTTTAAAAGTGAGAATCAATTATGTAACTAGTACTAAGCGTTTCATATATTCTTCTGAGCGATTCATTTTTTAATCTGAACGTTTCAGTTTTATGCCTATGGGATATTTTTTCTAAGAAATTATGTTTTTTAACTGAGTATTATGAAACTGAGCATTTAATATTTTCTCTGAATTTATTTTATAACAAATAACTTAAGATTCAAACCGACCTACTTTGATTTTCTTAGTAAAAATGTAAAATTTTAATACCTAAGTCAGCTTAATTTCTGAGATATTGCCATCTCTAGAAACGCGAAAATTCCAAAATAACACTCTATTTTATTTTAAATATCTCATAATAAAAGGGATTTCGCGGGACAAACTCAATCACATTTTATATAAATATTGTTTAGTTTTTTTTTTGTCGAATTTATCAATATTTATTTGAATATTATGCATATTTACAAAGTCAAAATATATAAATAATTAAATATAAATCTCTATCTATATATCACAAGAATTTAACAGATAACGCCAATAAAAAATTTACCTATATGACAAAACAGATGAGAAAATACACATAGAAATTGACACTGTAATTCTACCTACCGAAAAAGTTTCTCATCTTTATAACTAAATTTTTCAAAATCTTCCTAATTCCTGTCAGATTTCTGCTTTACCATCAATTTGGCATTTAATAAATCGAATGAGAGCTGGAACGATTTTTTCGCTAAGACTCATTCATTCATTAAGCTAAAAGTCTCTAGGCCACATTTGAATGGGGAATTTAAAATATATAATTACATTAGATGATGATCACTTGCACGGCCCGGCAAGATTTGAAAAGAATTTACGCCTCCGGTTTAGCTCGGTTTTATATTTTCAGGCCCAGCCTGGATTTTCAAAAAATTTACCTGCCCGGATTTTTTTTTTTTTAAAAAAATTTACCACTCGAATTTCTTTTTTTAAAAATTTTTTTAACCAATATAAATTCTTTAATAGGGGAGTAGAAATGACATTTAATTTTTAAGTTAATATAATATACTATATACTATATCGATTTTTTATATTGATTTGAAAAATGAAAAGGAAAAAAAAATTGACCTAATTTATACTAATTCTACTTTAAAAGGATATAAATTTATATATTCAAAGTATAAATAGGATAATTATGGCATAAAATTATTGATTGGGTGAATTATAATATTTTATATAAATAGATCAAAAAAAATAGGAAGAAAAATTTATATTTGGGTTTCTCGTTTCCCACTTAAGCAAAGATTCCTATTTTCTAACTTCAATTCCCTTACTATCATAGTAATATGGAAGGTATAATTTTCTTCATCTTTAAACTTTATATGAATATTTTGATATATATGTTCGATCTTGATTTTGATTTGTATATAGTAGTTGCGAAATGGGCTAAAATTGGCCCAGCCTAGGTCCGAATCAGCTAAGCGTACGAGGTGCGATGGTTAATTTTTTACCACACTGAGCCGATGTTTTTGACTGAAAAAGGTCAATCCAAAATGGGCTTGGTTAGTGGCGTTTATAAAAAAAACCTTTTTGGGGATGAAACGAGTTCCTAAGAAAAAAAAATGCTGCAAAAGAAAAAAAAAGAGCTGGTATTTTTAGTTTTAATTAATAGCAAAAATTTTTAGATTCATTTAAATTTATAGATTCTATTTAAAAATAATTCACCCTCCACAACAACATAATTTATACAGTAGGGCAGATTTTATTTTCATATCGGGCCACTCACTAATTTAAGCCTATTGTTTATAGGATTTTATCCTGACTACAAAAATTCTCAATGAAATTATTATAATTTTTAGATATTTGATATTATGTTCATTATAAAAAATATATACATTAATACTTTTTTTTATATGTAATGATGAAAATTGAAATCCAAGATTTAACGTATCTATAACCTTAATTAATACTTAATTGAATTTAAAGCAAAAGAAAGGTTGACATCTATCTTTAACAAATTTTATTTTGGATACACACCTGCCTACTTGCAGACCTGTATTTTGCTGTGAAAAAGGCTAAGGAGTACTTCTATAATATTAAGCAATTTTAAATCGTCAAGTGTAGTTTTGCTAATAAATTTAGTTATATAAATTCGGCCCGATTTGACTCAAATGATGAAAATTCATCGTGGTGTTTTTACGATTAAATTTTCTAAATGAGTTTGATCATTTAAAACGCCTTGGATTTTAAACAACACTAAAATTCTAATTTACGCTAATTAATATTTTGAGTTGAGATTTATACTTCAATCTTCATTTCTTTAAAGTAAGAAAGAAATAACAGAATGAAATATGTTATTTACTTACCATGCCACTAAGAATTTAAAATGTTAAAAACGGGATACTTTAAAATCGGGAAACATTATAAATGATAAGATTTTCGGGAAAAGAAAACAAAATGGTAAATAGAAGAAATTTTTTATTGACGGGTACATTATAAGCTAATCATCAGAGTTGTTAAAGGATCTAGATACAAGTATCTAGATTTAAAATGTGGTATCTGTATCTGTATCTAGATAGATTTTTGATTAAATAATTTGTATCTAGATATTATTTTAGACGTTGTATCTGTATCTAGATCCATTTAAAAAGTATCTTTTAACAACTCTGCTAATCATTATACAAAACATGAGTGAGGAATGCTGACAATTCGGAATCGGAAAACATCTGATTTTAGAGAAGAGAGAAAAGTAAACAATTGGAAACACGGTTTAAATTTTCCTCTGGAACGTGTTCTCAAACTCCTGAACTTCCGAGTTCCCGAATTTATTTTTATATGGATTCTCAAAATGTTCCTAAAACTAAAAAAAAAAGGGGAAGAGAGATCATGCCTAACATTTAATATTAAAGATATTGAAACGGAAAAAATGCCATTGATCTGAGTCCGCGATTCTATTAGATTTATAAGTCATGCCTTCTTTTTATTTTGAAAAATAAATAAATTACATAAACTGAAATTAAAAGTTAATCGAAGATTAGGATGCTAAATTTGATAAAACGATATAATGATGTCATGTGTAATTTTTATTTTGATTACCATTCTAAACGTCAAATGACACAAACACTATATGGATATCACACACAACAACATAATCTATAATAATTTATATATTATAATAGATGATGTGGGTGTTAGGCAGTTAACTTTACCCAATATTATACTAAATCACAAATATATATAATCATTATAACCATATCTAATTGACGAATATAAAAATTCATAATGTATAAATAATATATTACAATATATTCATACATTACTACATTTACAAATATGTTTCTTGCAATCCGATTACAAAAATATTCTATATAATACGGTTGACAGGGAAGGAAGGAAATAAAATAAGATAGATTTCAAAATTTAGAATTTTATTACAAAATACTTTCTAGAACTAACTAGAAAAGTCAGGTTTAATTGGAATGAACCCTTAATTTTTTTAGAAAATCTAAATTAATAAAAAACTAAATCAAAGAGACCTTAATCATGATGCTGAAGGCGCGCAGAATGGAAGCAAGTCTACTTCAGCGTTGTTTCCAACCATTAATTAATGCCAATTATAGCTACAATTCTAACTTATTTCACTCATGCTCTAGTCTTCTTCAAGAATCTAGGGTATCACATCTAATTTTGAATCCAAAGTAATGGTTATACCTTAGGCAAGGAATCACAATTAATATGAACAAAGATAATTACATTAGCTTTATATTTTCCAGAGAGCTGGGCCCGGCCCAATTTTTTTTTTTTTAAATTTTCAACCAGACATATTTTCAGGCCCGACCCTGTCCCCCCGGATTTTTTAAAAATATATTTTATTTATTTTTAAGTTTTATAGCCAATAATGGTGATTTATAATATTTGGTTTTAAAATATAAGGCCCAGCCTGTATATTTAAAAAAAATTTTTTTAACCCGGTTCGGGTATATTAAAAAAAATAAAATAATGCCCGACACGTGTACCCGGACCAGATTTAGGGCTGAGCCTGCAAATCTCTGATATTTCCCATTAATAAATAAAACATTCAAAAACATTCATTAATGCATGGATTCCAACAACCAATTTCATCCTAATATCCAACAAAAGCCACTATCTCATCACCAAATTTCTAGAATCAATCCTCCTTCCAAAAAACCGAGCTCATAAAATGATGTCCCATTATCCTTCCTCGTTCGCGACGAACTGAATATTTCGCCAAAAATTTTTAAATTTATTTTACATATAATGTTAATTGATTAAAGTTTTTTTCTTGATAATATATTTTGATATTTATATAATAATTTTTAAATTATTTGTCAACACATAATTTTTTTTTGGTATTTGTTAAAATTTAGATTTTTATTTTTTTTAAGAAAAAATATCAAAATTTTCTAAATTTTACCCTTACCATGTTGAACATTCTGTTTCTATACTACTAAAATTGATTTAATGCCTATGGAAACCAACGAAGAGGGTGATTCCACTTCCTCAAATTGCCTTAATATTTGCTTCCCCTTTTTATTACCCTTATAAACGTGAGGAACTTATTAATAGAGTCGTTGCACAATAAGTTGATGCGTTGATTGACCTAAATAACATGCGCTTGAGAAATTTGGCACTTGTTAGACGACAATTTATGTTAATTTCATAATAACTAATTGTCAAAAAAATACATAACTTCATTATATTACTTATTGCTTTACGTGATAGTGTAATAATAACATTAGAGATCAGCCGCATAGTCAGGAATTTTCTACATGGAGAGGGGAGGGGATTTTTTATATATTTTGAATTATATTTATTGAACATTAAAAATTTATTAGAATAAATTGATATAAAATTTATTATAATAAATCATATTAAAATGACAATGTCGAAAACAAATAATAAAATATTGGAAATTACTAGGAGTAGCAAGAACGCCGTTACTTTTACTTTTATTGTCAGAAAAGATCCTCATTTATG
This sequence comes from Gordionus sp. m RMFG-2023, assembly GCF_954871325.1. Taxonomy (NCBI): domain Eukaryota; kingdom Metazoa; phylum Nematomorpha; class Gordioida; order Chordodea; family Parachordodidae; genus Gordionus; species Gordionus sp. m RMFG-2023. The sequence continues at coordinate 10,760,658 of NC_088777.1, forward strand.
CTTGTACTAATTGGTAAAATATATAGAATTTTGATATATTTGCAAAAAACTTCAAAACATTTTAAAAAGTAATAACAGAGTATTATCTACTAAAATTAATCTTTCATACGATTTAAATTCTGAAATGAATAGACCTTCAGATATATTTATATCATCTGTATAATATTTATCTAAATAGTTAATAGGATTTAATATATTCTCAGAAGGATTTATAAGTAATAGTATTTGTAAATTGGATAGAGCCATTAGATGAATCACAAATCGTTAATTGATTTGAGTAAAAAAACAACTATTATTTTATAGTAATCCCCATTTGAGTCATTGTTAATATTGAAACCATTTACTTGTCTTGGAGCAGATGATTGTCATTTTTTCTTGGGGGATGGGGGGGGGGCAAATTAAATTAATTAAAACAAGACTTCGTAGTAATGATTATTTCTTAATAATTTAACCATTTTATTAATGGAATAAAATTTATATAAACAGTAAAATATTGACAAATTAATAAAATTTTTCTCTTTCTCTAATTTGTCTAGATTTATCAATCAAAAAAATTTTTAAGTTTTATATTTTTTTTACATTTATATAATATATATTTAAGAATTACAGATTGATGCATTATAAAATTATTTTTGAAAAAATTTAATATAAGTTTGAACAAAAAATTTAACTGCTTAATTTTAGAAAGGGTATTCTACAAGGGGGGGGGTATTCTGCTTCCATCGCTCATAAAATGTAGGGGCTAATTGGCCCAACACCCTCTCTGAAGTTGGGGGGAGGAGGGAGTTGCTAAGACCATATCATCATTCGAATAAAAGAGGATGGGATAGAGGGTATTTGAATAAATAATGATAGAAAAAAAAATTAAAGAAAGTTTTGTAAAGACTTATTGAGGGGTTTTTATTTATAATAACGTTATATGTAGATGATAATTTAAAAAAGTGGACGAAGATTAGGTTAAATGGATATGCACAAATGGAGTTTTTTCGAATCTCCAAATAGTTTATAAAATTCTTTGCTACCAGTTATTCTAAGATATATTTCTTATTTATTCATTGAAACGGATTAACACAAATAAGATTCGTTTTTTTTATTTTCAAAATTTATTTTATTTTCAAAATTTAATTTTTTGAAAGTTTATTTTATTATTGGTATTATTGAACGAAGAATCAAATATTGAAAAAATATCTATAAATTTCTTAATATACAACATTGGCCCTAAAGGGTTGAAAATAAATGAATAATTATTTTGACTTGACCTTTTTTTCCATTATTTTCATAATTTTACATAAAAATTTTGATTTTTTTGAAAAATTTTCGGGTTATTACTCTTGATCAGGGTTAAGATCAAAGATCGAACTGGAATCGGACTAATATTGAAAGATAATACGTTTGATTTTAATATATAGCTCCGTCTCGGTCAGCAATTTATCCCGTTTGAACAAATCCGTTAATTATAATATTAAATCCATGAAGGTATCACAAAAAATCTTTCAAAAAAAATTTCCCTATTAGTTTGAGGTAAAAATTTGCCTCGCAATATGTTTATATCTTATGGAAACATCTGAAGGAAAAAAAAACTTTATTAATAATAACATCTTTTAATTTTTTTTAAAAATACTTTCCAATAACTATTTTGGTTTACCCTTATGTTAAATTTAAAAAAAATATGGTATAAGGTAAATAAAAATATAAATGTTTTACCTCGCATAAGGGAAAATAAAAATTATTTTACTTACCATCCAAAAAAAAATATTTAAAAAAAATATGTTTATTATTTTTTAAAATATATATTTATTTTTTTTGAGGCGAAACAATAAGGGAATCAAATTTTAAAAAAAAATATATATATATATAGCATTAAATTAGGTGATATAAACATCCCAGTCAATTATCTTCTTATTCATTTGGAAATGCAGTAATTAAATTTAAATAATAATAAAATATATATTTAAAAAATGAGAAAATTATTTCGATTTTTCAATGATGAAGGAGGGGGTGGTCAAAGATTAGTTTGAGGGTTTGCTTTACTAAGTCAATGACCATCATAATTAGGGATAAAAAAAAATCATGTAAAAGTCTATAAAATGTCACTCATATCATGTCTCCCACGTTTATCAAAAGAAATTTCGATAAACAAGGACATGATGTTTATTTAAAACTTTTAATAGTAAAATTGATTTTTAAAAATAAAAAATCGATTTAGAAATTTAACTGAATTTTTTATTTTTCTATAAATTTGTGTTTTTGACGCTATACAATAGACTTGCAATGCAAATGGTAGAGTTCTAAGTTTTTTAGTTTTACCAAGAAATCTCAGGTTTTCTCTAATTAAGCCCGATGATTATTTTACCAACCCTTATTTTTTAAAATTACTTCATTTTAAATATAATTTTGTGAATTATTAGTGTTTATTTTTTTAAAACGCTTAGCCAGCCCCGAATACTATTTTATGGGCCGCTCATAGGTTTGCATCTGATAAAAATAGATTTTTATAAAATAAAAGTTGATATACAGTTTATATATGCCTGGATGAACTCTCTAAATTTATGATTATAATATATATTATAAAGATAATTTAAAATACAATTAAAAAAATAATAGAAAGTAAATTATACCTATAAAAATATAATGCTATAATAAATAAATAAATTATTTATTTTTAATAAATTTCTCTTTCGCGATAATCAATACCAAGGTTGTCATTAAGATTAAACGAATAAGGTGTTATCAGAATTTTATTAATAATGTAATTTAATATTTTTTTTAAAAAATTAAATTTTAAATAAGTGTTTCTTTTGTTATAAAATCATTTTTTTATAGAAAAATATTTATATCTTAACACCGTTATATAACAGTCGTCTACATGATTGGAATTGGGATTTTATCATCTTATTCATGCTTAGATATTTATTAGACATCGTTTCAGTATCGAATAATATTTTCTTCCATTTCATGGACAAGGTAAAAAAAAACAAGCTGATTTTTTTTTGGGGGGGGGGGGGGATTTTCTATTCGTAAAACCACGTGAAAAATATTATTAGTCGATAAATCAAGAATTGTTTATTGGTTTAAAAATTCCTGATTGGTAGATTTCAAAAGTACCCACGTATTATCTTTATCCTATAAAAGATCACTAAAAATCTGCCAAACAAAAAATTGTTAAACCCAGTTAAATAACAATTCCAGTTCGACCCATCAGCATTAAAAAAAAGTTTCTTCTTGATTGGTCTTTTAAAACAATTAGGTGGTAAAAGAATATATTCTGCAAAGCGCATTTAACTAGAAGTCGTTGACCGAATGTCAGATTACAAGAAATCGTATTTACAGTTGGAAATTTAATCATTTCAGCTTATATTGTTAGATCTTACGCAGAAACAAATTATGAGATTCATCCTAACTCATTTTGTATAGCATGGAGATGAAAAAATATAATAATCTAATGCCTTTATCATAAATGCTAAAACGTTCATAATTTCTTTACACCTTGTGGCACGTTTTTCGCGGAATTTTTTTCTTTTTAAATTTTAAATTTTGAAGGATCGATATGGCACTCTACATTGAGTGATAATCTATATATGCTTAGCGCATAATAAATTAATAAAATGCTTTTTATTTTTGTTTTTTAGTATCCTATTTATGTAGTTTCTGATATCAAAAAAAAATCATCACCATATAAAATATTTCGCAAAAGCTAGAAATAAGGCTAAAATTATTTTATAAAAAAAATATCCATTTTTCCTTGAATTTTCGTTATAAAATAAAATCGTTTAACGTTTTCTCTTTTATAATAGTGTAATTTAAAAAAAGCATAATTTTTAAGATTTTCAGTATATTTTAAATTTGGTAATAATAAATTAAAAATACGTTTATAAATTTGTATTAAATTATTCTTCTTTTTTTTCTTTCAAATTTTCAACAAAAATATATTCTATAACAGGTTGATTCATTTCTACGTTCCTTGTTCGAATACGGTGGTTTAAACATGAAAATTGAGTGAGTGATATTTGTCATAATTATTAATCTTTCACTTTTTTTAAATATATATTTTTTAAAACTACTGATACATTTGCCTGACTATCTGACCTAAGATAATAAAAGGAAGAGAAGGGATGGGAAAAAGAGGGAATATAAATTTGAAAGAATTGATTACAATATATATACATATATATATCGGAAATGGAATGTAAAGTTATTAGTAAATTTTTTTTTAAGTTACCGTAAAAGTAACCAGTTACATGTAAAAAAATATGTTAAATATTTATACATAGCATTTCAACTATCTTATGATGATATTTCCGAAATTTAAAATTATTGTTTATCAAATATAATGTCTTTTAGATCAGTTGCATCACTAAACTTTTAAACAGGGAACTAAAAAAAATTAAATTTCCAACATTAAAAAAAATAACTCGTTAGTTTTTAAAACTAATTGCTTTTCAAAGGTAATTTTTAACAAATCTTTTGGAATAATAATATTAATTCATGCATAAATAAACATAATTCCCGCCAAAATAATATAAAAAGATTTAGCCAAAAATTTATTTCCAGGTTGGAATTAATGAAAATATAAAAATATCTCAACTTAAAGATATCTCCTTTGCGAAAGCATGGAAGTTAAGGGCCAATAGCTAGGGTGAAAGGGAAAGTCCTAATAAACAATTGTTGACAATTTGGAAACCTTGTTTTTTATAAATAAACAAATAACGCCATGTGGGCACTGTAAAAAAGGAAATTTGCATAAAACATCCAATACATTTCTGTATGAATTGCAGAACGGAGTAAATAATATAACAATTTTACATGGTAAATTTAGCTCAGTGTTTTATAAATATTTCCAAATAAATATTTTAGAATGTCCAATAGAGTTATTTGACATTTTGTAAGTTTAAGTTTTTAAAATTATTTCAAAAGGATATTGGGAAATACTAGCAGCAACTGAATTCTAAATATGATTTTCTAATTGATTAATTGATATAATTTATTTTATTTGTTGAACCCGGACTCACAGCCGGTTTCTGGTAAACTGACGGGGTCTGCTAGTTTCTGATATATAACATAATAAAGTCGATAAAAAAAAAGCTTGATTTATTTTTTATAAGGACGTTAAAATACAAAATTTTTGAATAATATTTTTTTCCAAGGTAAGTAAATATCCCTTCATTTTTTTTAACTAACAAAAACAAATGATAGAAATATTTTATTTCGTAAAGATTTTATTTTATTTATTTTTTTTATAAAGAAAAAAACATTAAGTTTTTAGACCCCTATTTAGGAAAATATTAAGTTTTTAGACCCCATCTTGAAAATTAGTTTTAAAATAAATATATAAGAAATCGGGAATAAAATATAATTGTAAAGTGAGTATATAAAATTTATTATAAAATCACTGATATGTAAATGTCGACAAAAAAAGACCTGGACAAAAGTACCCCGAACATAAATGCCCCAATTTTCAAGAAGGAAATTAAAGTCTTAAAAATCTCAATTTTTTTGAAATTATTCTTTTTTTTTGAAGTTATTGGGCTATTTTTGTCTTGCATCTTTTTGTCAGGGATAATTTTTTACTGGTCTTTCGAAGACATTTATGCCAGTGATATTCACTATTGAATATAATATAAAATTTACATTATTTATAATTATAATGTCAAACTCTTTTCAGGGTCTTTTTTAACCATATATTTTTTCTTTATTATTTAATTTTTACATTTTTAACAATTTATTTTAATATATTTTTTTTACAAAGAAAGTCATTTAGTTATTTATATTTATTTATTTTTATAGTTATATTTTACTTTTTATTTTTACTATTTATAAAAAAAACCAATTTTTCAATTTTTTAATGCTTAATTTATGAAAATAAAAATTATGATATTTATACAAAATATAATATAAATTGAAGGTCAATCAGTGAATAATATAAAACATTTTTTTATTGATGATTGGAGAGGGGGGGGGGATATTTTTTAAAGTTATAATAAAGGCTAATTTAGAGTGAACGTTAAAAATGAGGAAAAATGGGAGATGGGATGACCTAAAATTTGTTCTAAAAGTATGCCAATACCTTTGCCGAAAATCAAATTAATCTTTGTTTTTAAATCATAATTTTTTTTAAAAAATATATTTTTTTTAATTAACTTCGAGGTTCTTTATTATTAATTTTTATCTTCTATTTATTTTTAATTAAATTTTTTATTATATCGAAAATTAAAATGTTTTTAACCAAAAAGCTAAAGTTAAAATAAATGAAAACTATAAATATAGTTTTAATTTCGTTTGATATATATATCTTTATAAATCTTATTATTTTTTCAAGGATTTGGTCGTGAATGAAAGATATTATTTTAAAAAAATTGACTCGTAATTTTAATACATATTAATATATATATTATATCTAATAATAATTATATTATACAAAATACATATCTTTAGGAACAAGAGCAAGCTAAGCGATCGAAATTCCGCCTCTACCCTGAATATATCGAAAAACGTTCCGCAACAGTTTATAAATCCCCAGGCTGATTTTTTGGCGAAATATCCTGATTCTAACTATTACTACAAGGATAATCACAATAATAATCAATATAATCAATATCACGACCGTATCATTAATGATAATAAAAATTTAAATAATGTCATATTCAAAAGTGGCATAGAGGATAATAGATTTTCGAATAATGCTATTCCACAGGAAAGAAAATTTTTTCAATCAAAAGAAAATGATTTTGATATCGATCACAAACCTAAAAGAGCTACTTGGAAGAATCATAACCAAACGAGTGGCACTGTCATGGACCTGATAAACAGTCATAATGACAAAATCAAGGGCATAATACACGAGAACAATAGGAAAACTAGCGGAGAAAAACCTAGATTGCCAAACGAAAAAGAAGGACCATTTTTGGACAAGATGGTAAATGGGTCTAATTTGAACGAATCCGCCTTTAGATACTATGCGGAAAAACAGGGTTATCACCCTCCACTAATTAATCATTTAAATGGGCAAAGAAATGTTAAGGCGAGCGAATATTTTGTTGCGAGAGGAAGTCGAAACCCTGTAACCCGCACCCCTTCTAACGGGTTCACGACAAGCCAACCTGATAAAAGACAGTATAATATCCCTATTCATAGGTTCAATAGCGAGATAAATAATGGTTCTACATTTGGTTCCTTCGTTCCTCCTAGCACGCCTGCGGAAAATGATAGGTGGGGCGTTGATAAAAATAAAAGTGTAACTTTGATTTTGAATAACGGTCAACATAAGTCGTTAAATAACATGCATAGCAAGGCAGAGCATAGTCCGATCAATAGGAGTAATTTAGATAGCGAGAACAAGACATTGAACAATAACAAGGATATTGATCTCCTCTCCAAAACTTCGTCTAACAATACGAACAACAAAAAATTCTCTCACCCCGCTAATTTGTTAATTCGCAAAAAAACCGCACCGATTCCTAATAAACATAATAATCATCAAATAAATGACTTCAACTTGAGTAATAACGATAAAACAATTGAAGTAAACAAAGTGGATATCAAACGAGATGAGTCATCAAGCATCATCAAAATGATTGACGAGACTAACAAGACTAATATCGAACTTCTTAATGATAACAACCCTTTGCAACAAATTAACGGTGTGAAAGAGGTAGAAAATGTCGAATCCAAACTTCCTATGATGGAGATTTCGTCTAAAGTAAAAGCGTTGGAACCGAAAGCCAACAGTATTGTGAAGAAGCCTCTCTGCTCCCCAAGTTTTTTGAAGGGCCGGAAAAAGGTTGTCATAGTTATAACAGGCGCTAGTAAGGGATTAGGCTTGGCTATAACTAAGAAATTATGTGAAATTTTTGTGCCATTAAGTTGCGATAAAAATGATCCAGAAGGAGATAATAATGATAAAGTCGAACAGATGTATTACGAATTCATCCTGACATCTAGGAGCGACGATGACACGTTCGTCAGAGAACTTCAAGATGGCGTGGATTACATGCTGGAGGATAACTCCATGAGGGGAGCCAAAAGCCCTAAAATAAAAATGAATTATCATCAGCTGGATCTGGCAGATGGAACATCCATCCAAAACCTTAAAAATTTTATTCATAAAAAATATGGCGGGTTGGACATACTGATAAACAATGCGGCGATATGCATGGAGAATTCATTGTTATCCCATTCTAACAAGCAAAATAACGTTAGACGAAGTTATAGGAGAGGTTCGTTGAAACCATCCTTGTCAAATTCCGACAATTCTAGCCCTTTAGACCAATCAGATAAGCTCTCCAACGATTTATGTAATGGTAATAGTGAGGATGAAAATACACAGCATATAGAATATTTGGAATCAAATCCTAGTGACTATGATATCGCCTTTAAAACGCTCAGGGTAAATTTTTGGGGTGTAAACCAATTGTGCTCCGTTCTCTTCCCATTGTTTAGCAAGAATGGGCGGATTGTCAACATTACTTGCTCAGCCGGGACAGCAAGGAATCATAAGGACTCACTCATGCAACAAAAAATGCTAAACACAGTAAATAACACCAATTTAGAAACTACTAATCAAGTTAGCATGGAAAATGCAAAATCTAAAAATACCGACAAGGAAAAACAAAGCTGGTTTGCATCCAGCTATTTCAACCTAGAATTTATCGACAAGAATAAAAATAAAGCCAAGAATTCTGAATCTATCCTCGCTAGCGACAAAACTCACTCTGAACAAAACTCCAAATTGATGTTTAACACGTTGGAAGAGCTGTCCCAACTGATGGAAGCCTACTTGGAATCCACCAAAAACTGCAGAAGATCTAAGGAAGGGTGGGGTGGGACCCATTACAGCGTCTCAAAAATGGCTCTGACGATTTTGACAGCCTTGCAACAAAGGTTTGTTGATAAAAATTTTGAATTCAAGAACTTAGTCATCAATTCGTGCTGCCCGGGTTACATAAGAACAAGCCTGAACGGTAACAAAGGCTACCTCCAGGTAGAAAAAGGTTGTGAAACACCAGTTTATTTGGCTTTACTAGAGAATGAGGAAAAGGAAAGTATGATCCCAAGAGGAAAATTTGTATATCAAATGAAGATCAAGACGTGGAACTAATTAGATAGAGAAAACTATTAATTTTTATGTAACTACTCTTAGTATTTAAATTTAGATCTAGTTTTGGGGGTCCAATTAAGAATGACCCATTTATATATAATATTTATTAGTATTATAATTTAAAATTATATTATTATAATCGTGTTATGCAAAAGAAATCTATCAATATTTATATCGCGACGAAATATTTTAATTTTCCTTACATATATAAAAAATTTTTTTTAAAAAATGTGTAAAACTTTTCTCAAATAATTCACCGATTTTTTAAAAATATTTAGGGATGCTTAAAATCTGAGTTTTTTATTATTGCTCATAAAATGATATTCAAAAAAGGCTAAATGAACCTTTTGTTTAACAAGTGCTAAAAAATGTTTTAACAATTTTAAATTAATAATTTTTAAACAAATATACTAATGGCGCTCAAAAAAAATTAGAAGTACTAATTTTTATTTCATGGATATTAGCACTAAGACCCCCCCCCCCCACCCACCTGGAGTTAAATGCTATAATAAATATTGTATGATATTTTCAAAACTATGTGCTGACTGTTGAGTAACAAACTGACTCCTAGAAATGGTGGGCGTATTCTTCTGTTAGCAGACAAAGATTTTAATAATATAGAAAAAAATGTAGGATAAGACAGGGGTAGTCGGCGCATGAGGCTAGTTGATTCGATGTTCCAATACATTTTATTTTTACCATAAAATATTTTAAATCCGTTGATTTCTGTCATAATTTTTTTTTTCATATAATGAGATCTTCTTGAGATCAAAATTAAAATATTTGTAATATAATTCAGGTGGGTTTTAAAATATAAGATATGGGAGTATAACGAATCACATTGATTCTGTAAAAAATGGCCTCAAAATAAAGTATACGGGATAAATTTATCTTATAAGTAACTTAAAAAAAACCATTTGAATCGACTAGCTATAAAAGCTGCAAGTTCAGGATAGGTAGATTAATTCACATCTATTTAGAGGGAAAATATCAGTTTTTTTTAAATGTTGTCTCAGGTGTATAATTATAAAGGGTTTGAGATACTCTACAATTACTTTAGGATCTAAGGATTTTGAACAGTTTTGATCGAAAATTCAAGTGTTATTTCATAGACTAGAAAACAAGTTCAAATAAGAAAGTATATATATCAGAGACTTGCAAAGGTACCATTTGCATGATCCGGCCCGGATTTTTTTTTGGTCAGGCCTGGGTTTAATATTTTTAGACCAGGCTCAGTTTTTTTTTTAATTTACATTTATTAATTTTTATTGCTAATAATGGCAATTTAAAAATGGCCTGGATATTTAAAATAAATTTTTTTTAACGGCCCGGGTATATTTAAAGATTTATTTTAAATGTTAGTGTCTTATAAATTTTTTAGAATCTCTTAATAAGAAACAAAACTTTTTAAGTAACAAAGGAAGGATATTTGCATTATAAATACATTAATCGCTTTACAAAAAAAAACTATCTATAGATATAGTTAAATATAAAATCTGAGAACATTCTCATTTAAAACGAGCATTTATTAAAAAAAAATTTTTTTACATTAAATTAGAATTTATTCATTAAAAGTCTGCGGAATATTTATAAAATTATTTAAATAAATTTATATGCTTAAAATAATTGTTTTTAATAATTAATGGGCGTCAGGGCTAAGCAAGGATTTATATTCCTTTACAGTTTTAATATTTATATATAAGTTTTAAAATTATATATATATATTTTTAAATTAATACATAATTTATTTAAATTATATGCGTCATGTGATATAAAATGTATTTTACATCCAAATATTTTAGTTTTTAACATAAAAAAGCGTTAAATAAAAGTATATCAAAATATATCTATAAACATATACCTCTAAAGTAATATTTGTACAGCGGTATCCTAATCTATGGACTTATATAGCCAAATAAATTATATAATATAACACAATCAGTCTCAAAAATTCAATACAGACACCTTATATTTAAATATTTTAACAACTCTGAAAATCTTTTAGAGTAAAATTCAGAATTTTGAATCCAGGCTAATCTAAGATCCGGAACCCATTTAAACCCAGGACCTAACATATAGTGCAAGTAATTTATATATGTATTTTTTTCAAATGTTTGCATGATTCATTTATTGAGGGTTTATTTATTGTTCACGAGACCGCAGAAAATCTAAGAGCCGGAACCATAATCTAATTTTTAAAAATATCCAAAGCTAAGCAATAATCCTCTTTTGATTAAGATAATATAAAAATTTTATTAGATTATATATATTTATTTCTCACATGTAATTCGTCTAAAAATGATTTTCGATATTTAAATTGAATATCTTAAAAATTAACTTTTTTATTATTATAAATAATTTTGATTACCAAAAAAAATATAATTTATTCGAATTATAATGTTAAACAAATTATTATAATTATAAATTGACATGATATATTTTTCGGTTATTTGCTAATATAATACAGAAGGAAATAATTAAATAATTAAAAAAACTACATTGGTTCTTGGGCCAAGAAATCCTGGTCCAAATTGGGCAATTAAAAACTTCACAATAAAATTATAATAACTATTATATAAGTGTAAGAACATTTTTTAAAAAAAGCCTGAGTTTATTATAAAATATTTCTTAGTTTTTAAAAAAAAAATATTTATTGCCTTAAATGAATCATTTTTTAATTAAGAAATAAAATTTAGACTCTGTATGCATTTATTTACAATGTAGAGAGAACGATTATATTGTGATAGTTACTTCTATATAAATAATCTTTAAAAAATTTTGAGTCATCTCAAGGAAATAAAACGATATACAGAGCCCATTCCAATTATTTAAGAGCAACATGTAATTATTATATATAAAATAATAAATTTTTAGGAAAAATACAAATTATATTAAAATGAAGCTCTTTGAGCAGGAAAATTGGGGAAATTGATCGAAGATGTCTGACTAAAATGTAAAAATGGCCACAAATATAATATCAAATCAATTATGAAATTTTGTATAACTATGAAATGGTTTTTGCTTATAAAATAAATATGAGCCTTTATAATTTAATTTATTATATATTACAAGATTCTTTTACATAAATGGGAATTATAATACGAATGTTATGATCAAAAAAAATTTTGATGATAATCTTTATAAGCTCAAAAATTCACGAGTTTCTTCTTCTGAATTTGCGAATATAAGATAGGCTTATTTGCGTGTCCTTGGGGATCCCTAAATTCGGTATTCATAAGGCCAGTCTTAGATTTTGGTCCATTAACCATTTCCCCATTGACCGCGCAAGCCTCGTAATAGCCTTTCCGACCAGAAGTTCTATCGTCTGCTGTAAGACCGTATGTGGAGATAACGTTGTTGAGTTCGTTCAGAGCTTCGAGGACACCTTTATCGTCAGACGATATATCGGATGAAGTAAAAGCCAAGGTGGAACTAGGAGGAGATATATCTCCATGGTAGAAAAACTTTTTTTCTGTATCTTCTTCTTCGTTCTGGGAACCAGAACCAAAGTCCAGTATTCCATCGCAATTCCCATAATGGTGTTGAGTGGCTTCCATCTCAGACATAAAAGAAGGTGCTGGCAAATTACTCGCTTCCGGGTTCGGGGCGATAGTGGAAATAAAAGCCATGTCGGTTTGGATTTGGAGAGCAGTAAGATCTGGTCAATAAATAAGGTTGGGTTATAAGTCAATCAATATTATGAATCACATAAAGTAATGCAATTAGCTAAATTTGTAATTGATCAATCTATTAGGACATAAAAAACTGACATAGACTGATTTGGTATCTGATCATATGAAATTTAGAGGTCTGCTATGAATAAACAAACTCGCCCCCTCGTTATGTTGTTTTATAAATTTTATAACCCGCCCGACCATCCATAATTTACCCACTCGCCGCCCATATTTATTTAAAAATTTTGTTTAACCCTTTAAAATTATATTAATGGCTGGTTTGGTTCTTTCTCGTTTATTTATTTTAATATATCTATAAACTTATAAAATATGCAATATTATGAAATAAAATATGATTTTTAATAGAAGTCTGTTCCATTCGGCCTGAAAAATAAAAAATTCACCTGCCCGTTGTTTTAAAAATATTTTTAACCCGCCCAAAAACATTTTAGAAAACCCTATCTGGAGAATGCAAAAATAAACTTATCCTTCGTACGCTTCTAATTTAAAATACTTATGCCATAAAAGTGAATAATATCTTTCCGCCTGTTCGATTTAAAAAAAAGTTATATAAATCTTCAGTCATCAGCGGAGTTGGGTAATGACTAAACCCCGATTAAATCGCGCCTGTTGAAAAATACCTCGCTAAGCACTGCGAGTGAAGTAAATTTATTTCCCATTTCTACAAAATTTATCCTGTGGGGGAGATAGCTAAAAACTAAGTTTAGCCGTTTTTTAGTCGATTAAAATGGCTCAAAATAGAGAAATTATCAAGGGTTAAGAAGTTAATTATTGCATAATATGGTGACCACGCATTATTTGTATTAATACATATTTAAGCTAATGAACTCATAATCGAAAATAGTAATAAACCTTTATGGTTAGTGACGCGAGCGAAGCTTCGAGATTTTTGGGTTGTTAAAATAGAATCTGAACCCCCCTTTTCAATTACATCATTCAATTCGTCATAGAAATGATTTGAAGGTGGAGATGGTAACTTAGAAGTTATATCTATAATATTATTTTATATTTTTTTAAATGACAAAAATATATTACTCAAAGTTCAATGATATTATAATTGCGCAGGTTCACGCGTTTAATAAATAAGTAAGATATTTTTCATTATCTCTTAATTTTTAATATTCTTCTATGCTAATAACAATGATATATACACTAGGTTGACAATTTCAGGAGTCAGTGGTATACGCCATTTTATCGTATGATTGAATGCAAACTAAATGCCATTTATCGTTTAGTATAATATTATTTCAAATTCCAAAATATATATTTTTTTTTTTTTAAATAAAAAAAGGTATCCAATTCATTTAGTCAATGTGCAGGCAGGGTTGGCAAGTCGGTAAATTGCCCGAATGAGTATTTAACCTGGTGAAAAACTCTAAAAAATAAAAATATGCTTAAAAAAGAAAAAACGCTGCTTATTTATTAGGTCCTAAATATCAAGGGGAATATCTTACCAGTAGTGAATTCAATGAAGTATATGATATAATACAAGAATTAGGCATTTTACAATCTAGTGATGATCAAAAAGTGATATAAATTTTTCAAAAGTAAAGGCGGCGTTTTAAGCAAATTATGTAAAACAATCAGATTCCGGCTTCAAGTTAGTGAGATGGGGGTTGCCCACCATGCCTATTTAAAGAAATGACTTTTTACTAGCAATTCCTAGTTTTACTTCTTTTTCAGAAAGAAATTGGTCGATTTAGGGTAATAGGACAACAGAAAAATTGATTAAAATTTTTTTTTAAAAATGATAATATTAAATATGAAACAGAATAAGACGCTGCCACGGAGAGTTAAACATTTTGAATGATAATGGATTTAAAAATATAATAAAATTAATATTATAGATTCGTTTTACTATTGTATATAAAATAAGGTTAATATTGACTTAAAAAACATTTATTATTTGAACATATTGAATGTACACAAGGAATTTTAGTGAAAAAATCGTCTGACTAATATTTTAATATCATTGGCTAGAAAATAATATGAGCAAAAAAATGTATCAGATAGCAAATCGAATTTAAAATGGTGGCACGTCATAGTATAATAAATATTCTTTTAAGGCATTTTAAAACATATCAAATTCCCATCTATCGCAAAAAAGTGATCATTTTGATTAGTTTAATCCGGGCCTAAAAAGAATGTAGAGATAAGATATTTTAGAAAAACCTTTCACAACCATGTTTTCCGCATTGGGGCCGTCAATTTCTTTTAAGTCCTTCGATGCCTGCATTCCATTACAATTTATAGCATGTTTCGCGGTCACATGATCCAGATCAATGGCTAACGGAAAAATTATTTCGTCTAATCGAAAGATGGATAAATTAATATTTAAAAAAATTTCTTGCGTGTATAAAAATATTATCTTCGATTTTGTCTTATCCTTCCTTTTTATCATTAATCACTTAAAATTAAAATGGGGGGGGCAAATTTAAGTTTGAGAGACGAGGAGATTAAACAAAAGAAAGAAATATGGTAATTTGGGCAATATCCTAGATTTTTATTCGAAATATAAAAATATATCGGGTTCCCTTATTTTAACACTAGCTATTTTATTTCTTTAATCAAAAGTTTTAACCCTTAATGAAAGGCGCTAAAAAATTTGGGTATGATCCCTCATTTATTCTCAATCACCTTAAAAAGCGAAAACTTAAAAATTTAACCGGTAAATATTTTTTTCGGAGTTAGGGTCCAATTACCTAATCGAATATTTTTAAATCAAAAATATATCGTTCCTATTTTCCAATATATTTAAAAAAAGGAGTTGAAATAAAGGTTGAATATACAGGGTTGCAAGTGTTTTATTTGGTAATACCTTAAAAACAAAAATACAAATACCTCATTTATGTAATAGAAGATAAATTTATTAAACAAAATATTTCTCATAAAACTTTCTATAAAATATTTTATCCAATAATATCAATGACAATTCAATCAGAATATTCGCACAAATTTTTAATCAATATTTGATAATTCCCTTTTCCATTCCAGCACTTTCGCAATCTGCCATGAGTGATAATTCTGCAATAATAAACTGGTTAAACTCACCCCTAATTCAAAACCCAAAAATTGTTGGAATAAATAGAAATCGAAATAGTAACAAGAATGTTATCCCAAGCTGAAAAGGAAAATGAAGATAAAGTATATTGCCAAACATATTGATATAATGCGATGAGCTTTTAGGGCACATCTTATCGATGGCTATAAAAATATCATCCGCCATATTTGACTCAACTAAATCCTATAGAAAACTTTTTTGGAGTCATGAAAAACAAATATAGGTCTATAAATCCATGGCCAAACAATAGAGATCAAATCGTAAATAATTTTGCTTCGATATATATACCGTCTTACGATTTTACAAACTTTTATAATCATCTTGGAAACCTGGTTATTGAGGACAACAATCAATTAAAGGTAATATAAATTTATACCTATTAATATTTTAAATATATTTATATCTTTTCTCTATTTATATAAAAATAATAGATGCTAATATCGGAACACTAAAACGAGAATACAATTTTAAAAAAATATATTATTTTTCTCACAAAATTAAATTATTATTCCAATATTATATGTTTTGTAGTTTACTTGTAATTATAGATTATTGCCCAAAATAAAATATTCAACTATTTGAAGAAGAAAAAAATTATATTTTCTAAATTTCAATAAATTAATATTTTATTAATTGGTTTGGGATTCGTAAATTTTTTTTATAAAGGATAGGTGTCCCTTCAAAAAAATAATAGAATCGCAAACGGAAAAGAATGGTATTTACATTTTTTTAAAAAAATATTTAATTTTATTTTTCAAAAATTTCTTCAAATTTTGTAAAAAAATAGCTATTTGTATTTTTTAAGCACTTAGAACCTATTTATCACTTAATTCTTTTTTTAGAGTATTTATTTTCAAATAAATCTCCTGCAACCCTGTAATAGGCAGCAAATGTTAACCGATAATTTTTTCATTCCCATTCGGAAGTGGAGCGAGACCCTCTGGCGAATTAGCGACTAGTCTTTCCTTTAATCGTTTCATATTCCGCGCGACTTGTAAAAATAGTTCCAGGTTGAGTTTCGTTTTAAACGTAAATAAACCCTCCCCGCTTTCGCATTTTCGTCCTGCTTCGAAGGTAAAAGCCTTGCCATTGCGGCTCCTGCCATAACGCCGTATATAACTATAATGTTTACATGTAAATAAATATTATTGTAATGATTAGCTATCGAACACGGGATTGACAGACAAGAATAATCAATCCACATCATATGGTTTTGGGGATGGAAGAAAGTTGAAGAATGATTGCTGAGGATTATGGAATGGGATGAGTGTTTATGATTGTATTATATAAATACTTTATTTGATTGCAATAAAGAATTACACGAAATCCAAGTTATATATATGCTACAGATTGACGACGTTATGGGATTAACCTGATCAAATGAAATATATTAGTGAACCGTATTGAAGTATGAACTATTTTTTGTATGCAATATTATACTGAGCTATATGAATGTATTAGATATTTCATGAAATTAAGTTTGGGATAAAGATATAATTATGGATCAGAATTTAGACAATGAATAAATTATGGAATAATTGTAATAAATTAATGTAATGGTTCTGATATTGAATGAATTATTATAATTGCTGACAAAGAAAAATTGGGTGATGAATGAATTGGCAAAAGGAAGAAAATAATAAGAAATAGTTAATTTGGTACAAATGAAGAATGAATCAAATAATTATTGGATTTCGGGTAATGATTTGGGATTTTATTGATTATGAAAAATATTTATTAAATATGAAGAGCCATTTGGAAAGCGATAAATGGATTCAAATATGAATTTAAGATTATGGATAATTTGCGATAATTAATTCGGGAATTTAGTTGAAATAGTGACGATATGAAATTAATTTTGGAAAATTGATGACTCAGTAAAAATGGAACATTATGGGAAATAATATTGTGAAAACATGAATACTAATGATATAGTGGCATTTACATGGTAATTTGGTTTGAGGATTATGATTATGGATCTATGGTAATATAAACATTAGGAAAATTATTATTGATAAAAGAACCTGGTTAATTTGGACATTGGGAAAATGGTTACTAATAAAAAAAACCTGGCTAATTAAGACACAACTATAAAAATTATTATAAGACTCTGGGTTATCAGCTATAGTCACTATATAGGTTGAATATGAGGATGAGTGGTGCTATAAATTATCAACCATAGTCCCCACCTTCTATTCGGAAGATGTTTTTCATCGAAGATACTAGGGGGTAGTTTAAAAGAAGATTCGAGTTAAACGGGGATAGTCCATCGATGAGGCCAATCGACAGGGACAAGTTATGATGACTACACAGGAGTGGTAAACAGTGACCCAGAAACCTGCAGAGGTACCATCCCGGCCCGGACTATTTTTTATCAAAAATTTTCAGGCCCTGCCCGTATTTTTTTAAAATATATTTTAATTTTTTTGATTTTTACAGCTAATAATGGCGATTTCAAATATTTGGTTTTAAAATATACGGCCGGGCGTAAATTTAAAAAAATGGCTTAAAGCTGGGCCTGCAGGTCTCTCCAGTGACCTCATGGTGGTTCAAGCGCAATGAATTGTTCAAGGACCTTCAACGCTTAGCGTCTTGTGAACAGTCCACATGTGAGTACGATTAGTGACAATGGTAGGTGCAGAATTGGTTATGGTGACCGCCATGATCTTCAAACGAAAACGGGATCTGCGAGGACCAGTTTAACGCCATTGGGACTATCCAAGGTTTGCGACTGCATGAGGTTTTAGATTGGATAAAAAAAGTGGGGGAGAGAAGTAGTAATTATAATTAGCAACCGAACGGGAGGGGGGGGGTTGGCAGACAAGAATAATCAAACCACATCATATGGTTTTGGAGATGGAGGAAAGTTTGAATTGTTGGGGGTTATTGAATGGGATGCGGATATATAGGTGATTAATATCATATGCATAAATGGTTTATTTGGCAATAATTACATGAAGTTCAAGTTATATATATAAAAATAAACTACGAATAAGAAGTGGGGCAGGAACAATGATGTTATTGGACAAAAACATGGCAATAAAGATTTTAAGATGGTTCGAATTAGAGATCTGCATCCACAACCCAAATTTTTTTTAAAAGGAGTATAAAGAAAAAATCTCAATAAATATTCATTATTTATATTCTCTATTTAAAATGTTATGCATTAGATTTAAATATTCAGCAATCATTCTATTAACAAAATTATTATATGAAAATTAATAGTCAATATTTTCCAACTCCTGACTTTTATAATTATTTTTTATTAATTTTGCACAATTGTAATATTCAATCAGGCAAAAAAGTAAAAAATAATATTTTCAGGACAATGGGTTATATTTTTATTGACGATGTTATCGCCTGCAGAACTCTTGTTTAAATAATATGGGGCAGGACAATATGGTTACTTTTTTTGAGAACAGTTTAAGAAAAAGGATGCGATATGGTGGACGGACGTGCGTCAATTAAATTACTCGTTTTTATTTTATTTACTATGTTATTTAGGCGAAATTTATATTTATAACCTTAAACGTTCCAAGTATAGATATCCACCTTCTCATAATTATTTTCGCATTATTATCATTATTATTGAAAGGTCAATGCCCATGCTAAAACATTTTACTAACTAAATCTGTGTAGGGTTAATTAGATAGATTTGAATAATCGAATATTTTCAATTCTAGTCAGATTAGGATGGACTTTCTTGAATAATAATAATCACTTTTTAATCCGCTTGAAATGATTTTCGGCGTAAAAAACACCTCCTTCGATCATAAATTTTTGTTAGTATAAAATTTTATTATACGTCATACAAATCTAGATGCTTAAGGAATGAGGATCGACATGTAAATTTGACAACAATTATTTATATAAGCTGAGTACAGTTGATGCGCATATAGAATGAATTTTTTTTAATTTAAGAATGCCTCTAAAACTAGGATTAACTTCTCAGATTTGTAGACTAATTAAAATAAAGGATTTTAAAATTGATTTGATAAGGCCTTTGTAACTGAACTATCAATTTCAATGTTTTCTCTATAGTGTCTTTGCTGCATGATAAATTTTGATGAAGAAATAAGTTCAACGGCATCTTTGTGGCAAATTTCAAAAGTTAATTAAAAATATGCAAAATCTTTAAAAATAAGATTTGAAAACTTTTTTTTATTTTCATCAAATGCGATACTCCAATTGGAGATCCAAATGGAATCAATAAGAATATAGAAATATAAATTAGATAAAAATAGATAGCATGATTAATAAAGTGGATAGAGATATTGAAGGAGCTTACCACCAAAAAAGGTGAAAGCTAAAAATTAAAAAAAAAATTAACGAGGTTCAATAGATTTTTAACTATCTAATAAAAAATCAAATATTTTTTAATTATAATCAGATTTGAATATTTTTCATTTTATTAATTCGAAATATTTCAGATGTTACTTTCTACTGCGCTCAAAAGAAAAACATAATATATCAAAAGATTTTAAAATCTCATAAAAACTTTCATTTGATCTGTCAGATTTTCTTTATAATGTATAATAAATTGAAAATTAAATAATGCATTTTAATTATATAATAAATTAAATAGAGAATAAAATATATATTGACTTCTTTTGGCACTAACTTCCTAGCACTCTTTAGGGCATCGCATTATATCGAAGACCGAAAATACAAAGAAGGTTTTAAGTTAGACAAAAAATAGGTGCCATGGATTAAATGATGAGATTTGAAATATTTAGTTTTTTTCAAAAAAATAAGCATTTTATATTTTTTTTCATATGCCATATTCTGCTATACCCGACTTCGGATAATCCCGATACCAAAAACAGTTCTTAAGTCTTTTGGCGTTAAAAATACTTAAAGAAAGGTAGGGAAAACATATAAATAAAAACTGACCGGTAAGGCCAAACGAATAGGTAATGATTGCTGGGTTTCCCATTGAGCAAGGTTGAAGAAAGAGCTATATTTTGCGAGGATACCAATAGGTAGTACCTATCTCCTTCCTTTTCTGCACCTTCATCGTCAGGATGGTTAATAGCTGACGAGAGCAATTTGCACCTTTTAGAGGGTTCGGTTGGCACTAAGCTCACCTTGTAACCAGTTGCTTTAAATATTTTGGTTAAAATTAATCTATTTTTTAAAAAACAATTAATATAATTGGAAAAATTAAAATCATTTAAAAAATATAGTATTTTTTGATATATGTATATTCTATTCTCATTTAATGGACTAGAAAATTGTATTTAAGTTTCTTCTTATTTTACAAATAATTATTTTCCCATTTAAATAATCAACTAAAGTGATTAAAGGAATAAAATTTACTAAGGCATTCTTATATATTAATAATTTCCTTCAGTTATAAATTAAAAGGCTTTAAGTCATTTTAAATTTACGGCCTAATATTCTTCCCAACGTATCTACCTTGGTTACCGCAACCTAAATAGCCAAAATACGTGAATAAAAAATAGCATGGATGCGCATATTTTTTTAAAAAAATATCGAATTGGTGCGCACACCATTCGCTGGAAAAAGTTTAAACACTTCACTTTATATGTGATCCAATAGAAAGAAGAAAAAATACATGACCGCTGAAACTAAAAAAGCTGAAAATGGCGAATTTTATTCGAGTACCTGTAGTTTGATCCAAATTAGCCATTACCCAATTATCCTAGAGACAAATATATTATGCTCTAATCTAAAAAAGTTTTTTATGAATATAAAAGCAGTTAGGCATGTCAGTCAATTGATCGAAAGAGTATCATTTTGAATATAAAAGAATATTTTGATTGGATCTCAATAAATAAATATAATAATTTTGTTAAAGCTATTTTGGAGTTCAAAGGGATACATGTAACTTGGCAAGATGCTTAAATTGAAAAACACATAATTCAATCATACCATAATTTTATAATTTCTTCACCTGAAGAAAAAAAAGATACGTTTGAAAAATAAAAAACAATCCAAATACATGTGCTCACACTGCTGATAATTTATTGAATCCCCAATATAAGGGTCTTACTAGTAGTGAGTTTGATAAAGCATGTGATATAATACAAGAACTAGACATTTTACAAGGTGATGATAATCAAAATATTTTAGTGATAAAAATTTCAGAAGTAAAAGCGGCGGTATATTTAATAGTCTAAATATGTGGAAATCAGTAACTTTCATAAAAAATAATCAGATTTAGGGCTCAAATTATTGGAATGGGCTTTGTTCACCCTTGAACATTAAGAGAAGTGTCTAATATCTTACTAACAATTCCTAGTTACACTTTTTTTAGGTCGGTTTGGGGTAATATTTATATGGAAAAAGGATATCGATTAAAGATCTCGACAACCAAAAAATTGCTAAGAGTATATCATAACCTAAGATTGATTAAAAATATTAAAGAAAATGATAAAATTAAATATAAATCAGAACAAGACTCTGCCATGGAGAGCGAAACATTAATTATAGAATTTATAATTTAATATTACATAGATTCATTTTTTATTATTATATATAAAATAGTTAATTTTATTTGAATTTGACATTTTACCGGTCAAATATGGGTAAATTGACCAATCACATATACAACCCTGCATAGAAGTATCTATTAAATCCTGGTCTTATCCCTCCCCTTCCCCAATATCAGATAATTGAACATTCAAGGTTAAAAATTTACCTTACCAACGTAGCTAGACCTAACTAGTTAATTTACTCGAATCCAATGGTTGCATTATAATTATTTTAATTTTTTTTTCAAAAGATGATGTTAATTATTTGTCCTACTGTAATATATTATTTTATTGTCTAAATCTATTATTATTTTTAATTGCTATAGAATAATGCATGTTCTAAATAATAAAAATAATCATTTTATAGCTGGAAAAGGTTGCATAGTACAATTATTTCACCCTCAGATTTTCTTATATGTATAAATATTATAAAACTGATCTAGTATAATAAATGTTCATTGTAAATATTACCATCTGACATTTCGGTTATTTTTCATCTTAAATAGAAGTAAAAATTGGATAAAAAATATTAAATGATTAAAAGCATTTAGTGTTGTTAAACGGCTCGATTTGAGTCGATTATTAAAAAAGACTAACTCAATATTTTATCCAGAATAATATTGCACAAGCCTGAAGAGATTGTTCATAGATGACATATAGGTCTAGACAAATATTAGCGAAATCTCGAGGCTTAAGCAATATTTTTCTGGCTAAAATATTGTAGCCGTCTTTAAAATCGGCTCAAAACAAGCCGTAAACAACACTAGCATTACAAGGGGATTCATTATAGTGTTGTTAAAAGGGTCGATTTTTAAAAATGGCTACCAATATTTTAGCCAAAAAATATTACGCAATATAAAATTACAGATATCATTGCTAGTACAAGAATTACGAATATGAATTTCAAACTTTAATTTAAAAAAATTAAAACACATTTATAAAAAAGGATCTAACACAATTTAATATATAATAAAATAAAATTGTAAAGGTAACAAATTCCCAAAAAATATATTAACAGGTTAAAGTTACCCTTTTCAAAATGTAACTAGTTAAAATTCCACAAAAAAGGGTAAATGTTTGATTACACCAAAGTTATTGAAGGAGGATTCGATCCTAATTTTGACAATTTGCCCAGATTTATGATTTCCTCTTAAGTTTGGGATAGTGATCGAGATCATTTTATTAAATATTCGGCCCTTTTAAAAAATTTCATTTTTTACTTAAAAAGTATATAAATAATATCTATCTCCGTCATATTTTATTTTCCTCATAAATTTTATCTAGACAACATTTATGAATTTGATATAGATTTATTGAATTAAAAATAAAATAAATTATTTGTATATATTTTCTATTTTATTTGTATTTTATTATTGTAGTAAATTCTTTCCTAAGTACCTAAAATAAATATATATCAATCTATATCGTCAATTAAGTTTATATAAATTATTTTATTGTCTTATCATAGTGTATTTTTTCTATTCTATATTTTCAAAAACACCACAATATATTCATAATATGTAATAAAAAAATTAAATAATGAATGCGTTTTCAATTTCTTTTTCGACGTTCTTTCTTTTTTCAAATTGTCACCTCATCCATATATGACATTTACTAATGTCTATTATAGATCTAGAAGAAAATGCACATAGTTAGGCAGATAGAAATGAGAACCTTTTCCTCAACTCCTATAATAATAGTTATCATTTCTTAAAATAGAGATTTCCTTCATTCTGTGAGGACAGTGACATTAGCAGCAATAATTCACCCTTAATTGGCCTCATATCAATTTGCCAAGGTTAATTACCCATTTGGAAAACCTGCAGGATCAAATACATGAAGATGCTTATTCAAATGATTGTATAGAAAAAAACGATACTTTCTTGGAAAAAATTCGCAAAATGCGCTTTTCTTTAATAATCTTTTTTATTCAAATGATGATTTAAGATATTTTGTTTACTGATATAATTAAAAATTTATAATACCTTTGCCATCAGGAGCGCTTGTTTAGTAAAGCTAAATATGTTTTTAATGAAAGACGGGTGCTAATGATAATAATTTAGAATTTTGATTACAAATAGATATATTAATATTGTTATATTATTCTATTAATCACAATAAATTTACATTGTATTTAATTTAATTTTATATTAGTTAATTGTGCATAAATTTTTTTCAGAAATTTATAAAATAAGAAAAGTGTGGTGATCGCGATCCTTTTTTTAAAGAAAGGTTGATCCTGGATTTCGAACTTTTATTTTGAAAAGATAGTTATCTAGATTTGATCCTTTAAAAAGAATCGATTAACATGGGTTACACATTAACAACACTACCAGTTATTATTTTTAAAACTGAAATAACCAGTCTATTAGTTTTATATGCAAAGCATTTTATATGCACATCCTGGTGTACTATACTCTCCATTCGATATCAGTCAAATTTTGAATAGCTTCTAAAAGGTTGTATTGGTACAACCCCTAAAAAAAATAGGTTTCAATAACAATAAACAAGGGGCGAGAAGACATAGAATGAAATATTACAAATGCAAGCAGTAAAAATAAATAATTTTACGCAATTCAGCTGAGCTGTAAACCAAATTTTCGTGTTCTTCGAAACTTTCCTTGATTAACTTACGCAAGTTTCCTTCACTAGGATTAAGGGATGTCGAATCTGTACTCTTAGTTTCCTCTGGGATAATAATGGACTCCGGTTCCAAGAATGGTTGCTCGTTTTTGGCCTTGGAGGAAATGATATCTGTGGCATAAATAACTTAGAAAAAAAATTCTAAGAACTTATTATACTTCTTTCTTTAATTCGTTTTTTTTTTAAATTTCTTAAAAGCTAAAAAAAAAATTAAATATACTGGCTTCGGTAGATTCGTTGCAGTTAGTGGTAGGCGGCGTTTTGCCGATATTATCTTTTGCTTTATTGTAAGTTCCCTTGAGGTTGGTCTTTTTTCCTAATGACGACTTTTCAACTATATTTTCCGATTTTAAATTGACAATAGGGTTATTGTCGCCGTCTGTCACCTGAATTTCTGGGTGGCCCATTAATCGTTTCTTTAAATTTTATTATTTAGAAAAATAAATTGTTTTGACAAATGTAAAAAAATACGATCATGATCAGCTGGTTTATTGATCATGTCCGCATAGTTTGTATTCAATCCTAAGTGGTGCATTTGATTTTAAATTGTTACTAAAAAATTTGCCCAGTATGCTAACCCAAATTTAATTCTTATACTGTGTTGTGCAGATTTGATGGAAACCATTTCCGTATTCTTCAACTTATTTGCAAATAAAATTATTTAACTTATAATAACTGTTAAAAATATTAATATGTTATCTTATCAATTTTTGCAAGTGTGAAATAATTTATATTATAAATTAAAAAAATATGGAAATTTTTCCCATCAAATCTACATAATAGTGCGCACAAATTGAGCGTTTCAAACGTTGCGTTGCAAAAGCAAATAATGCATTTCAATTCCATTCGCTTAAATTGGGCACATTTCCGTTTTCCAATTTCACCCATTTCAAAAACACGTAACTTGATTTGCTTTTTTGGAAGCTTTTTTTAATAATAATAATTTAGATTTTGATACGAGAAGAAATGGATACTACTTCAAAAATGTAATAATTTATTTATAAATTATGAGATTATTTTTAATGTGAATTGATATATTAATATTTTTAGGGCATGGGATGGCACCAATACCAAAAAATTTCTCAATTATTTAGGAATAGATGAAATGATCTGGTATCAGGAACATCCTGATCATAAGAAGTTTATGATTATAATGGAACATTTGACCAATATTGGATCTAAGTATATATATAAATGAGCATGATTACATTTATTCAATGCTAGCCACAGTACGATACCTTATGCCAATGTCTGAAAAAAAACAATTAAAAATTAAGACCAGATTAATATAATTTAGCTTGATAAGTAGTCTGGATATGGAGGATCAAAGACCTCTTATAAATAGTTAGAATATTTAAAATTTATAGAGCCTATGATTGCTGATAGGCCAACCATTATTTATTTTGATACTGGTGAGAGTATTCAAAGAGTTAATTCATTCCAAAGCTAAAAATTGGATGAAAAAATGTCGAATTTTATAAGTAAGAAGCCATCTCTAAATAGGTAATAATAATCTTAAAAAGTTTATATTATATCAAGATTATTTCTACTTTCAAAGGATGAAGGGCTAGATGCTTTTAGTATGCCTACCCAATATCTATTTAAATCTGATGTACTAAATTCTTTAACTCCATCACGATAAATTATTCCATAAAACCACTAATAGAATCATCAATAGAAAATGGTGAAACAGCTCTTCAAATATTTAATAGCATAGAATAAATTATTTGTATACATATGTTTAAGAGATTATCTTGTATTTATATTTTTATTTAATAGAATAAATTATTTCTATATATATGTATTTAATTGTTTATATATTTTTCTAAATAAAGTTTTTATTTATAAATATAGTGTCCAAATTTATTATTAAAGATTGAAAAATTACATTAAAATTGGCTTTAAATAAAAATATTTAATTCTAGAAATTATAATATCTTTAATAAATAACCCATTAACTAGTTTTTGTCTGCTGATAGAGAATGGTCCAGTGGTCAGGTTTGACATTGTATCTTTTACATATAAAAATATAAGGTACTAAAATATTTGTTAAACCTGTGTCATCAACATCAGCAGCTATTCCTTCATTGCTTAATTATGTAACAAGCATATTGTTTTAAAAATAATTTTAATATGCCAGTAATTTCTATTGGTCTACTTAAAAGTTCAATTTTTTACAATACCACAAAAATTGCGTTCAACACTAACACAAGCATGTGATAATCTCGTTATATTCTCTTTCCTCTATTCTTGCATAATTAAAGAACTGAGATGTTATTAGATCACTTTCCATTGTAACATACTCAGAGAATAATTGCTTTTCAATATATATAGGTAATGTTTTTCATCTGCTTTTCCTCCTTCTTTATGTTTTAGTAATAAATTTATGCCAACATTTTTTCTTGATCCATGCTAATAAACTACAATTAAAAAATTATAAATAATTTTAAAATGCTGACTCAATTTAAACGAAGCAAGCGTTACGTTTTTTATTAAAAAAGTATGGCAAAACGTGAAGGTTCGTTTTGTGCTCACTATAATGGTGGCTGATGATGCATTTCCATTCTCATCTTATTTGATGAAACCCTATCCTAAAAAAGGTCTATCTAGATTATCACATGCCCGTGTGTGTTAAACGCAGTTTTGGAGGTATTGTAAAAAAATTGAACTTTCAAGTAGACCAATAGAAATTAGCCTGGTTTATATTGAAATTATTGTTAAAACAATATGCATATTACATAATATAATTATAAGCAATGAAGGAATAGCTGCTGATGTTGATGACACAGGTAAAACAAATATTATAGTACCTTATATTTTCTTTATATGTAAAAGATACAGTGCACAACCTGACCACTAGACCATTCTCTATCAGCAGACAAAACAAATCATCAATAATTGAATCAAGAATTTAAGAAAAAAATAAAAAGATTTTAAACTCTTAATTATTTTTTATATATCAATGTTATATTTAATCAAATAATGTAATTGAATATTTAGAATATCACTTAATAAATAAATTTATATAATAAAATAAAATTGTGTTTAAATTTTGAAATCTTTATTCTGATTACCTTATACCAGAATTTATTTGAAGTAAAAATATAAATACAAGATAATTTCTTAAACAATACAATAGATCTTTTCAATTATGTTGTTAAATATTTGAAGAGCTTCTTCACGATTTTCTATTGATGGTTCTAAAGAATTATTTACCATGATGGAGTAGAAGAATTATAGTGCTTCAGATTTAAATAAGTATTGGGCATACTAAAAGCAACAAGCCCTTCTTCCATTGAAGGTCAAAATAATCTTGAAGAAATATAAGCTTTTTAAGATTATTATAAATTTTTCCTATTTGGAGATAGCTCTGATTTATAAGATTCAACAATTTTTCATCCAATTTTTTGCTTCAATTTTTGGCTTTGGGATGAATAAACTCTTTTAATACTATCGCCATCAAAATTACTGTATTTAGCCTATCAGCAATCGTAGGTTCCATAAATTTTAAATATTCTAACCATTTATAAGAGGTCTTTGATCCTCCAGATCCAGACTTCTTACCAAGCTTAATTTTATTAAGCTGATCTTTTTAATTGTTTTTTGAGGGGGATTCTTCTTCTAGCCTTAAATAAATGTAAGCATACTCATTTATATTTTTACTTAGATCCAATAATGGTCAAATGTTCTATTATAATTATAAACTACCAGATCATTTCATCTATTCCTAAATAATTGAGAAATTTGTTGGTATTGGCTCCATCCCATGCCCCAAAAATATAAATATATCAATTCACATTAAAAAAAATCTCATAATTAATAAATGAATTCTTACATTTTTGAAGTAGTATCTATTTCTTCTTGTATTTTTAAATGATAAATTTGTTTTATTTCATATGCGTACATAATTCAATAATATAAATTTAAAAAAAGTATTTTAAATTTTTTTTTCTATTAAAACTTATAAAAATATGTAAACAATAATACAAAAAACATAAAAAGAGAACATGCTACCATAAAGAAGAGTATAGTTAATTTAAAGAAAACTTTATAAATGACTAAAACATATTTTAGTGATATATATGTATATACTCAGCATTAGGGATGCGAACCTGAACCATCATGTTTTTGCTGACGCAGAACCCAAACCCTTTTTTAAAAGTTGAAGGAAGTATCAAATAAAAGGTTTAAAAAGATTTCTCAAAATAATAAATTGTATTTAAAAAAATTCATGAATAATAAACATTTTCTTCGCATTTTAAAAAATTTTCAGTTTTTTGCATCCCACTTTAGGTAAAATTTTATTATAAATGATAATTTAATATGCTAATAATATAAATACTTTGCTTATTTTGTTTTTTTTTTAAATCAATTTTAGTAAGTAAAATATTGGGACAAAAACATAAAATCATAAAAGGAAAATAAAATCCAATATTTCTATATAATCTATTTAAATTAAAATATAAGCAAATTATGATGAGTACTTTTTCGGATTTAATAATATAAAAAATATGATTTTAAAATTTTTTTGCTAATAAATTATGTTTATATAGGGGAATAAAATAAAATATATTATTTAATAATATAGTCAATTTTCTTTGTGCTCCCCAAGCCCTGAACCCGGATTTTTTGGCAAAGAGTTCAAGCGTGTATTAGATTATCATTTTGGGTAATATTAATTACTGAAAATTTAACAATAAATTTCACAGGAAAAGGGAAGTGGAAAAAATGAATCCTTGTTATATTAATAACTTTGCCTTATGACTTATTTTCCTCCGGGAAATATAACTTTTTATTATAAAATTGGATCTAGTTAAAAAACGCGGTTTGATCAAAAATCGATTTTGATAAAAAAAACTCATAATTTTTTACCAATCCTATTTCTTAATTTTATTTAATTCTAACATGATAAAAAAAATATTCCAATCTCTTTAGATGATAATCATTTTTCGAAAAAAAATGGCCGAGATCATAGCCCTTAAATAAAATATTATAGGATATAATATCATCGAAATCTGATAAATTTACATCGTTGATATTATCTTCTTTATCCCAATTCTTCGTACAATTTCCCTTGATCAGTCTTAGAGCCGTTAACCAGCTATTCAGGTCTGTCTCCGTTTCGGCAGCTGCTAAGGTAACTATGTTCTGATTCTTAGTCCCCTTGGATACGATTTCGAAAGTTAGCGGACGACCCTTATTCGGCTTGTCTTTTATCTAATTTTAAGGAAGTGTCAATCGTAAGAGTATGATAGCGTTGATAAAGTATTTGACCGATTGGTCTTACTAACAAATGTTATAAAATCGAATATTTAATTTTTAGATTTTCTGGAAAAGGCCTACTTAGTCTTACTCATAATACTTAAGTTTTGACCAAATTATCGTGTTTGGGTGGCTCTAGCAGTAACATTAGTAAATTTTTTATATCCAAGTAGATTATGGGTAGAATGAGAAAGGGGTATTGTGGTAATCCAATGTTAGATTGATAAAGAGATAAATTTAGAAAATGGAGGAGAGTTAAAAGATCGGGATAGATGAAGGTATAAAATATGAAAGTGGAAGTTAATTCCGGAGACCCGAGATTATAATGGTCTAAAAGGAAGGGACTGAAAACCAAAACAAAAAGTTTTTAAATTAAAGCAAAAATTATTTTTGAATATTTCAAAACCAAAATGGATATTTTATGTTTCATCAGCCCTATGTCTGAAGTTAAAAAAAAACATTAATTTATGTTAAAAAGTTGGTAATTTTTCATTTTCTACGTTTCCTTTACTCATTAGGAATTTAATTCTCCTAATCTTAGCTAGCATAACCGGCAAAACTATCAAGCGCTACCTTTTTCTAATTATCATTATTGTAGGTTTAAACTTCTATAATTTGGGCCCAAAATTTTTTAAAAAAATTAGGGCCGGGATTAAATTTTTAAATTTGATACCATTCAATTTTGTGAAATAATGATATATTTTTAAAATTCTCGCCAGAATCAAGGAGCCAATATTATTATCAGTATATTATTTTTGTTCTGCAATTAAAAAAAATAATTTTTCTATATTTAAATAAACTCGGGCCGTGCCAAAGGGGGGCAAATAATTTTTACATCGGATCGGGCATTTCGAGACAAATAAAAAAAATTCGTTCGGGATCTGGTTGGACATTTTTAAAAATTTTGAGCCGGAATGGGTTAGAAAAATAAGACTCGATGCAGATCATTAGTATAAATATTTATAAATTAAATCTTTATGATTATCACGCGATAAAAATAATAGTTTGATTGGATAAATAAATATGACTCTATGATAATAATTAAAATGTCAAAACATTATTTTATTAAATAAAAAATATATTTATAATTGATATTTTGTGATTTTTTGAACATAAGGGGATGGATGGAGCCCCTTAGAATAAAATTTCGCCCTTAACTCAATTTAGACCAAAAGTGGACATAGAACCTTACAATAATAAGGCACCGATATATTATATTACCCCAACTCATTATATCCTACCTCTTATAGGTGTATATTAATTTATGTTAATATTAATTTTTAAAATTATAAAAAAAAATATGTTTCAAAAGGTGTCACCTTATGCATAGATATCCGCCTACTAGACTAAAATCATTAAAATGTGCGACTATGTTAATTTATCTATCCTAATTTAATAAATTAACTATAACCTGCTTATTAATTTTTTTTTAAAATTATATTATACTTTAATCATTTATAGGCTTTTTAAGTTTTACTTTGTTCAAATATGTGAAGAGTGTATAAGGCCTCAAATATCCAAATTCGTGAGTCTGAGCATTATAAATTCAAATAAGAGAAAAAATTTTGGCAGAAAGAGAGTTAACAGATTATTCATAAGTCTATCTACCAGCAGAGGTATATTACAATATAAAAATATTGGGGGTTTTTGATCCTACTGAAAATAGTGGATGTCTAAAGACAAATAATAAAAGAGAATATTATTTTTAAAAAAAACTGTTAGTAAAAATGGGTTAAGAAATATTATACGTTTTGGGCGAAAATAATGATAATTTGGCATGGTAGGGTGAAAACTTTCAACAGTTACATATTTTAAGTCATAATACATTTTAATCAAAGTTTAGGACCTTCTTTTAAAATTTATAGGAAGAAGAATCCATTTCATAATTTCCAGGAATCCATTTTGGAACCAGTTACAACAACAGTGCATGTATTTTATATATGTCGTTTAACATGTGTGATTCATGTTATGAGGTTTATTTATGTGTTTAGATACTTTTAACTTTTTTTAATCTCTTTAACAGAATTAGGAACAGGAACCAAAATTCCCGGAACCGCATCTAATTTAGGAAACGTGAACCAACCTTTTTAAAAGAATATGCAGAATCGTATTTAAATTTTAAAATAATAGAAAATGTTTTTTTTTAAAATAAGGCCATGTCCTAAATCTGATTTAAAAATTAGCAAAAATTTAAAAACTTCCAAAAATATTTAAATTTCAATCAAATCGTGTGTTAAAATTTTCTAGAATTATGTTTGGGACATGTTTTTATTTTTATATTAAAAAGAGCTTATTTTTTTTATTCCGTCAAAGTTACGGAAGTTTCCAAGTTTAATTTTTATTTTAAAAAAGCTATCGGATATCAAATGAAGTCGTTGGTTTAATTAAGAAAATTTTGCTTTGGCCAAATTTTTTGTAAAAATAAAAAAATAATAATTAATTAATTAAAATTGTCACCTTTCTAGGTTGCATTTTGTCAAAAATTATTATCCTTTTAATTTAATAATACTTAATAAAGACACCAAAAAAGGTAGAAAAAATATAATATAAAATGCGAATTATGGAGAAAAGATAATTTCTCTCAAAAAATAGAATTGGAAGGGACTTTTTTAGGCTATGTTCAAAGCTATTTTTTGTTGTTAAAATTTTGACTTTTGGTTAGCCTTAATCTATTTCATTTGTGGACAATCACATCATAAATAGATTAGATATTTAAAATACTATAAGTTAGGACACCTTTTCCCTTTTTTAATTATTAACCATATATTTTTTAAAAAATAGGAAATGTCTACATGATTAAATTGTCAGTATAGCAACACTAATAATTAAAATATTATATAAATTTTATTTTAAATGTTTTTTTAATTAAAATTTCGGATTTTTCATTCCTACCAGTTATCTTTCGAAATAAAATAGAAATTCTGCAAACCTATGAGGTTTAAATATACTTTATGTGCAGTCCTTTATTTAGGTAATGAATGATGAGATAATTTAAACAAATTTCTAGGATAATATGATATGATTTCTGTTATATTATATACTTTTTTAAATTATTATAAATTAAATTAATTTGAGGAATTTTTTATTGGTATATTTATATTTTTTAAATTATTTTATATATTAATAAAATAAATATTTCAAAAAAATAATGTGAATATAATTTACAAAAATGAAGATATAAATAACATTTGTGGAAATATTTCAAATGCTATTGTGTATAAGTAGGGCCATATTTTATGAAATCCTTTGATATGTATAGTATATATTACTTTAATTAATTTAATATATTTTAGAATTGTTATTAAAAACAGATTCGAAAAACATAATAAAATAAGAATTTAATGGATAAAATGTATAAATACGTGATACGTGACATATAGCGCATATGCCCTCTGACGCTGAGTAACAACAGAGCTACCTAGGTTTTCCTCATTTGCATCTAATTGGAACAAAAGTTAATTGGAACAAAAGTTAATTGGGGCATAAGTTAAAAAAATATGAGGAGCCCTCCACACGCTTGTGGGCAAGCCGCACGTAGTTGTATGCTCAACATTTCGAAAAATGTCGCAGACGTCCATAGGCTTAAAAAACTAAAAAGAGCGGGGCAAAAAAAGAGCGGGGCAAAAAAAGAGCCTATGCCCAAGAACTGCAGTTTAAGTTAATTACTTTAAGGGTAGGTTGTGGCTGATTTTAAGTTTAAAGTTTTTATAAAGAATTAAAATAAAGTACCTACCGATTCAGTTTGCTATTTGTCCTTATTTAGAAACGTCACATATTATGATTTGAAAAAAAATGTTGACGATTGAAATTTTAATCACAGGTGATATTTCATTTGAAATATTTTTCCTTTATCCTGAAAAGTTTTTTAATGGACTATTTGCAATTAATTTAATGAATTGTTTCATATTTAAATTTAACTCCATTACATCTTTAATAGTCTTATAGTAACAGAGAGATTTATATTTTGTATATTCTTTCTTATTATAGGTGTAAAGCCATGTAATGGCATCATGAACTAAATTTTGATCCGAATTTTTTATGATATGGGCCAAAAATTTAATGCGTCGTTTTCTCAGGGAGATGTGTATCGGAGTATGCTAGTGTTGTTAAACGGCTCGTTTTGAGCCGATTTTTTAAAACGGCTAACTCAATATTTTAGGCAGAAAAATATTGCCTAAGCCTCGAGATTTCGATAATATATGTCTAAACCTTTGTTCCTTCTGTGAGCAAAATCTTCAGGCCTGCGTAATATTTTTCTGGATATAATATTGAATTAGCCGTTTTTAAAAATCGGCTCAAAATGAGCCGTTTAACAACACTAGAGTATGCTTAGATGTTTTCCATAAATTATTATTTGATATAACCTTCGGATAAAAAATGTGATTTATGATCCTAAGACAATTATTTAAAAAGGATTGGAGTCCCTATTTTCTGTTTTATTAAATTCCCAGCAATATGGGGATAATTGTTGAATTAAAAATTCTAAGTCTGGTGTAAACAGAGATCTCCTTTGTTTCCATATTTTAATATACTTGTAAACCTTTCGCCTTTTGTATTATTATTTTCATCTCTTCTTTACGCAGCCCTTGTTGTCCAACAATATGCCTAAGTATTTAATTTTATACCTTAATAATATTACCACCAATTATGATATTTGGATTTTGGGCTGCAATAGGGGAAGGAAGAATGACTGTTTTGTTAAAATTTATTTTCAATCCCATTTTTAGACTTAAATTTTCTAATAGGTATAACAAATTTTCCGTTTCTTTGATGCTTAAAGACACCACAGCGATGTAATCCGCATATGATATTATCCTATTTTCTAGATGTAACTTTGCGTTTGAGCTCAGATCCATTAAACTCGCGGCTCCCGAGACTTCATTTATAATTTTATACATTATGATATTAAACAGAAGAGGTTAAAGTACACATTCTTGTTTCACTCACACCTTTCTTAATCTTAAAAGGGGGGGGGGGTGTCTTATTGTTGATTTTGATAAAACCGGTAAGATTCTTGTAGTGGTTTTTTATATGAGAATTATATTTGATTCGATACCGCATTCTAACAGCGTCTTCCATAAAGCATCATTATTTACATTGGCAAAAGCTCTGCTGAAATCAACGAAAGTGAAGTGGGCGGGAATTTTATTTTGCATTATTATTTTTAGTGCTAAAATTGGTTCCAGCATATTTTTCTTTGGTCTGTAGGCAGAAATATATTTCAGAAGCAAGGTTGGCAGAGATGACATGATTCTGTTCTTTATCAGAACCATGAATATTTTAGACACAGTAGATGTGAGGGCAATCGCGTGATAATCTTTGAAATTTTTTGGGTCTTTTATCTTGGGGAAATTACATAATAAAGAGATATTCCATTCTTTGGGAGTTTCACCACTATCCCAGATTTTGTTAAAGAGATGTAGTAGATAGGAGGATATAGTGTTTGGTCTATTTTAAGATGTTCAGCCGTTATTTCATCTAGCCCAGGGGCTTTATTATTACGCAGTTTAGTGATTGCTTTCCCATTTTCATCAGTGGAGAAACCAGACGGAGGCGGGATTGAGTGTTCTCTTATGTTCGTTTGATAGAGGGCTTTTCTTGAGTCGAAGGCCCTCATATAGTAATCTAACAATAAAGCTATTTGCTCTTGATCCGAAATTTGTTTCCCGTTCTTTAAAACTAGAGATGGGAGCTTTTTGAAACTATAGGGGTTGCAAAAATATTTTAGTTTAGTGTACGCATCATATATTCTATTTTCTATCGATTTCAAAAGCTTTCTTTGCAATGTATATCCTTCTATCGCTCCTCAAGCATTTGTATGTCCTTCCATAATTCCTTGTTTAAAACATTTCCTTCTTTAATCTGATTGATTTTAACTACTGTCTCATTAGTTAACCATTCCTTCATAAAAAGATATTTATATTAGGTAGCATGTTATATGACTCTATAATGCTACTTTTAAAAAGGTTCCAGAATACATCTACATATCTATTCTCGGTCATATTCAAGAAATTTTCTCTTTTCCTGACTAACATTTGGTCCATTAATTGTAAATTTTCCTGAGATTATTCTTTGATTTGTTTCTGAGGTAGTATAGGTTTAAAAAGATTTACCCTGTATCCAGATGTATTTGGATAGTTTTGTGATGGTATTTCCATATATTCTCTACAAACATCTTAGCAACCACCATTCTGTGGTCTGATAGTTTCATGCTCGTTGACACTTTGATGTTCTCAAACCATTCATGGATATTAGATATGAAAAAATCTATTTGGGATTTGTGTTTAGCTCTCACAAAAGTAAACGTATTTATCTCACTATGGTTGAAAAAAGTATACTCTATTTTCTTGGTTTTGCAAAAGTAATCTTATGCTATCTTCCTTATTGGTTTGCATGGTCGCATTTCCAATAATATTATTATTAACATATTCCTTATTTTTGCCAATTTTCAAGTTGAGGTCTCCTAAAATTATGATATTATATCTTGAAGGCAGAGAATTTATTAGAGTATTTATTTCAATCTCGAGATTTCGCTAATAGTTGCCAAAACCTTTGTGCCATCTATGAGAAAAATATTCAAGCTTATGTAATATTTTTCTGGATAAAATAATGAGTTAGCCGTTTTTAAAAATCGGCTCAAAACGAGCCGTTTAACAACAATACAGTACACTTTAAAAAATCTGTTCAAACTAGGTCGAGGTGAATATTTTATAAAAAATTAGGGCTATGCCAGGGGATGGGGCTTAAATTTTGAAATATAATGATTTCATTTTTTGAAATAAAATTTATATATTTTAAGATTTCTACAAGAAATAAGGTGCAAATATTTTCTATTTGATTGTAAAACATATTTTTATAATTAAAAAAAATAATTAACTTTATATTTGTAGAAAGGCAGAATGTATAATTTATATGTGTATAATAAGTCAATATCTATTATATTTTATAAATATATTAATTAAAAATAAACAAAAGATTATAGTAAAAAAGATGAAAAAATAATAATTGGACAAATAAAAAAATCTTTCAAGTTCGTGCCAGGCTGAATAAATTGTTTTAAAACTATTTCGTAATCAGGCTGGGCTTGAAAATTTTGGCCCAATAAAGATCAATATAGTATATTACATAAATAAAAGCAATGCTAAAAATAATCATAGTGAAATCTTTATACTGAGGAAAAAACATTAAGGTAATCATACGTTTATTGGTATGCATACCTAAACAAGTAATGCACATGATAAGTTAATAAAATATAGAATAGAATATCTAGTACAATATTGATTTTCAAGTAAAATGATAAAATACAATAATAAACAAATAGTATTTAGCCTAAAAATTTTTTTTTAATACCTAGGCTAGGCCTGAAACTTTTTTAATACTGGGTCTGGCTGATATTTTAAAACCAAATATAAATTAGCACTATTAGCTATAAAAATTAAATGTAATTAATTTGCATTAAAAAAACCGGGCCAGACCAAAAAATAGATTTTAAAAATATTCCTGACAGGCCAGAAAATATAAAGCCTGGCTAAAAAATTCATTTTTGAAAAAAATCCAGGCCAGGCCATTCAAATAGTACCTTTGCAGGTCTGATGTATATATATGAAATAATTCTTAAGAATAATTTTGTCCATGATTTATATTTCCAAAATTTTTTACAAAAATTACAAATTTAACATTCTATCATTAATTTATATAAATTTGTGTATTAGAAATTGTTCATATTTTACTCACTTGTCCTAATAAATTTTTGAAACTTAAGATATTCTTAAATAACTACTAAAATAATTATAAAAAAATTAAACCCCTCCCTCCCAATAGAACATTCCAGCATGTGTGGCTGCACATTTATCAATTCTAAAAATTATTAAAAATTGATTTAAATGTTAAATAGTATCCAATTCAAGAAATATAATCAAATTATAATGTATGACAAATATTTTACCGATAATATCTGAGATAATGCTAAATGCTTTTTTGGCTTTGATCCATTCTTAAGCAAAAGTTCCATTGAATAATGTTTTTCAGACTCATAGCATTCCAATCGTGGTGAGACTGGATCTACCAAAATAAACCATTTCTTAGACCATGTTTTCTAAAATTAAATGCACAATATTTTATGTTAATAGTTTTATTTACTCTTAATAATGAAGAGGAAGGAATATATAAATATCCAGATTTAAAAATTTTATGTTTTTCATTCATTCATAAAAGAAAGGCGTGTTATATAAAAAGATCAAGCGGATGATTGGCAGATGCCATGAGAACAAATATTTTGATCGCTTAACTTGTGATCAAGATCGTCAATTTGTTACAAAAAATATCAAAATATTAGGTTACTCTTAGGATTTTATGATCAACAATAAGAACTCATAGTCTAACAAATTTATTACAATACTATCTGACTTTACAGGTCCAACCAGCTTATGATAAGGTGGTTTATATTTAAATCAATATTCATCTATTTAGCTACATTTCACATATTTGATAAATTAATTGCGTAATAATTAAATTTCTGAAGACACCATCATTGAGCATTTTCATATTCACCTCATTCTTTCTTCATTATAATTTCGATATAATGCATCTTGTTTTAATTAATAAAACCACACCCAGATGACTCCGATTAATAATAAGGTAAATTCTAATGATGATTGGGATACTGATCCAAATTTCAATGTGAGTTTTATATAATGCTATTAGAAAAAAAAACTTTACTTTATTAAGGAAAATGGTGTAGATGACCAGCCTAGATGGGGATGTAAATCGATTATGACTGGGAATGAAGAATCCATAAAGTATTGCCTTTACTATTTATATCAATTTCAATTTAATATTATATTTTTATAAAAATATTTAGCTTTACAGAGTTGAGAGAAATTGTTAAAAAATCTCATGATGATATTAAACAAAAAGAAATGGAGAATATGCCCAAAGCCTCTTTTGGGTATGGAGGAAAATTTGGAATTGAAAAAGACAGAAAAGATATTGTATATATTACTTTATATTTTATAATAAAATTTGAATATGAAAATATACCTCTATTTCTCAGTGACCTTACAAATGTATTACCTACTTATTTTCAAATGTTAGCACATTTGTTAAATATTATTTTGTTTTTTTTAACCCTCCACTTCCAATTGGCCTTGTACCAATTTTTTCTATATATTTTCCCAATATCATACAAGTTTCATAAATTACTTTTAAGATGTGGCTTAACAAGTAGGAGATAAGCTTATCTAAAAATCAGCATGATGTTAAAAAATAAATGTAAAAGAAAATTTATGCTAGTTTAATATGAAAATATACCAAATAAACAATATCTACTAAATATGTTCAGACCTAACAATAAATATTTTTTAACTTATTCATACTAATCTTAGGGCCTGACCTGTGGGTCTCCACCTTTTTCTTCAAACCTTTGGATAATTTAAATTTTGCATTAATAAATGAATACTTCTTAAATTCTTTACATATCTACATTAATTTATTATAAACAATTCTTTTGTTTGTCTTAAATATTTGTTGAATAATTGTATATTTTTGTTAAAATATAAAAATTATAAGGATTATATGAAATCCATTTTTAAAAAAAAATTGATTTGAAATATTCGAAAAAAATTTATTGAATCTTTTTATCGCAGAATTTGAAATATATTATATTCTTTCAAATTGTCTAATAAAAATTTTATCCTTAAATAGTTTTATTTGCATAAAATTTAAATATATATTGATTTTCATTTCAATGATTATAATAAATTTAAATGTTTAAGATGAATACAAGTTTTATTTAAATAATTTAAGATAATTTTGTTGAAAATTCTTTAACATTTTAAAATAAATTATGCATACCTTGTGATTAGGGTTGTTAAATGGCTCAATTTGAGCAGATTGTTAAAAACGGCTAACTCAATATTTTATCCAGAAAAATATTATGCAAGCCTACAGATTTTGCTTATAGGTGGCACATAGGATTGAACATCTATTGGCGAAATCTCGGCACTTAGGCAGTATTTCCCTGGTTATAATGTTGAATAACTTTTTTTAAAAATTGGCTCAAAATGAGCTGTTTAATTCTAATTAAGAGACAACTAACAACTACTTTTATAGTAAAAATGTTCTAAGATTGAGGAAATAGCCTAGCTATGAGTTATAGAAATATTGATCAAGAATAAGTTCACAGACTTTTACCATTGGAGAGGAGGGCTTATGACAAAAGATCCTCATTAAAATTGGAGAAGGTAAGGATTAATTTGAATTTAGATTTGCTGCTAATTTGTTTTTCCTTTTTTTTTTACTAATTTTGATTTTGGTAGGGATATAAGTTAATATGTCATTGACTTGGGAGGAGGGGTATATAAATTCTTATGAAAGCAAATTTTTATTTAAAGATAAATATGAAAATAGAATTAGTAAAGGTGATTCATTATTGATTCTAAATTTTAATATATATAAAGTTTATTCTAACAACAAATCAAATTATTTGATATTATATTATTAAATAAAATTAAATAATTTTTAAATTATCAATTTCTATGAAATATTGGTATAATATTTCCAATATTTTTATTTAAGAATACAATATTTGAAACTTTTACAAATAAATGATGGTCCTCCAAGATTATTTATATTATTGGAATATATTATAGTTCAGTTCTTCTAATCAACATTTGTAGGATTTATATATCAGAGAGTTTACTACAATTTCACCATTAGCCTTTTACTGGGAATATGCCAACATTATACTGCTTTTCAGCCACTCAAGAGAGGCTTGCCAAATTTATATTAGGATA
This sequence comes from Gordionus sp. m RMFG-2023, assembly GCF_954871325.1. NCBI lineage: Eukaryota > Metazoa > Nematomorpha > Gordioida > Chordodea > Parachordodidae > Gordionus > Gordionus sp. m RMFG-2023. The sequence goes on from NC_088777.1 coordinate 10,801,703, forward strand.
AGTATTAATATTTCAAAATCGAAAATTTTTACCAAGTTAATTCTCAACCTATCCATAGTTATTATAAGCCTTTGTTGCATGTTATAGAATTTAAATTCCACACTTATATCTGCTCGATCGAGAAAGATATAAAAACAAAAAAGGCTTGGCAAAGAATGAGGAATATATTTCATTCCTAGCATTTATATGCAAATTAGAAAGTTTACCAGTTAAACTATAAAAAAGTATATTTTCTACCACATGCATTATCTTAAACCATGGTTGAAGTATGGATACTGACTAAAACATTCTATTATTTGATGTATTTTGAAAACTAGTTGTCTATGAGTTATTTTAAACATCAGAAATATTAATTAACAATATTTAGAGAACAGACTGGCAACCATTTCCTATTTAAATCCAAAAGAGCAGTTTATTTATATGATACCATGCTCATCTTATCCTAAATACACCTCAGCATAGATATAGGACAAAATGACACCCCAGTTTAAACTGCTACATCTATACTATTTCTATTCAATAAACAATAATCCACAATATTAACTTTTCCAACTGGTTAGATTAGCTCAAAATAGAGGAGAATGGAAGAATCAGATCAATACTAAATTCGATATGTTGTGACTGTTCAAAATTTTATAACCTATCTTGCTGGTACTTTATTTTCTTCAGGGAAATCCTTCTGCCTTTGATAATTTTGACTAATGTTTTTAATTAATTTGATCAAGCTGAACGTTTTGACCTTTAGAGGATTTAATAAAAATTGACCTTAATTTGACTTGTATAATGAATGTCACGCTGGATTTTTGCAACTTAATCTTGAAAATGATTTGGGTCGTTATGTTTGACTAATTTATAACACTCCTTTTAAACCCCAAATCTCATAAAGAATCCTTAGTAAAAAAATGCGGCATTATATTTAACGATCATCTTATGCTGCTCAAAACATAACCATTCTTGATTGGTCACCATATAAGGGTTTCAGAACACTAGAATATATTTTTTTAAGGTTAATGGAATGAGGGGAATGTTATTGAAAATTTAAATAGTGTTTATTATATATTTTTTACGCATATTTAATTAAAATGCTAAAAACAATTTATTTTTTAAATTTTGATAAATTACCAAATAATATTATTCATATTTTTTTTAAATATGCCAAACTATTCTATGGAGCAGTAAGTAGGTAAGAGTTTTATATTATACATATAACTCGGAAAACCAATAACAAAATTTAGTTTCTGAATATTCAAAAAAAAACGTGATTAATATATCATATGTTTTCTGGGATTTTTGACGGAACTGATTAAATAAGATCATATGTATGAAAAACTGTGTTTTGAAACATTCCCAGAACAGCTGGGTATAAAGTTATATTTTTTGCATTTTATTTGTATTATATACTAATTGACGCTCGATGAATCCTTTATATTTTACTCGTAAAAAGGTACAAACTATAGAGTTGATTAGATTACCCTATAAAATAAGAGTAATAAACACTAAAAAATCCCTTACTGGTTGTTTAATGATATAAATAAAATGTAACAAATAACTATACTTATCTTTTAAAATGGGATATTTAAAATGAGACTGAATTTATAGATAAATATGTTTTATTCAAGCGGTGCCGAATTGAACGCCATCAAAATCAAAGTTGAGTCATAATAACTTTTGAAATAAAAATAGAATTAGTAATATTTCAAAAATATTTATTCTACCTTTTTATCGAATTTCGCAATTATTTTTATAATCGTATCGCATATATTTTATCATCGCATCGCAAAAATAATGTTCTAATTTTATTATAGCGTTATCATTTCGCTCCATATTTATAAATTCTCCTTTGAGGGAGGGGCGGTGCTAATAGGTTATTTTTTTCTCCATAGATTTTATTGGAGGTTTATAGGTTCACTTATTGTAGGCCTTTGGCTATATATATTCTTTTTATAAAAAATGCTTTTTTTAATAAAAAAATTTGTAATATGGTCATTATTTTAAAAAGGTATTAGCTTTTACTAATTTCTTTTTTTTTGTGATATATTGTACATTTTTGGGGGATGCGGGGTATGTAGGAAGAAATTTTTTATAAGCCTAAAATGATATCTACCTACGAGGAAATTTTTTGATGGGGGAGGAATCCCACCACCTCTCTCTTGGTTACGCCCCTGTATAAATTATACCTATTTATTGGCTTGATTATTTTTCGCAGTATTAAATACGCAACAAAACGCGTTTATAAATTAAACCAGACACAAGGAAAGGATTTCTCATTTTCTTCCAATTTCTAATAAGGAATTCTCGCAATTTTCAATTTTCACACTATAATTCTTTAAAAATATATTGTCTCAAAGGCTATAAATGGATTAAATCTAATTTGTTCTATTTAAGAATATTGCTGAAATAAAAAAGCAGACGATCATCATTTCCCTCATAAAGTTAAATTAGGTGAGTCGAGTTAAAAATACTTTTTAAACATCCGACGGGTGACGCAAAATGTGAAGCGCTTATTTTTATGTTAAAATAATTAATTTAAAAATATGATATTTTGAAAATATATATTTTGGACAATAATCAATCAAATTTTTTTTTAAAACAGCGGAGAATTTGTTTCGCGACATTTTAAACGAATGGGCGAGCGACAATTTTTATTATTATAAAATTCTAGGCAGGAAACAACTGGTGGGCTTACGGAATAAAATCCGCCCATCTCAGACCTTGGAGAAAAGATAGCCATCATTGATTTAGTTCTATGAGGTTTTTTTTGCCATATCGCTTGTCAATAATAATTTTATGAAAACCCCTGTGGAAATTTTTTTTTAAAGAAATTTGGAAGGAATTTCATTAATAAACTTTTTCTTTATAAAAAAATATATAGAACGCGGAAGGAAATGATTACGTTGCCAACGTCCCTAAGCATCCATCCCAGACTGGTAATTATATCTACATTATAAAGTAGAAAGATGACCACTTATTTAATTTTTTTTTCTTATTCAAATGTCACCTTATATAAAATATTTTTTGCAAAAACCGATTTTTAAATGGTGTTTATTTGTAACAAGCTGCTTCATAATACAATACCCTATCTTTTGATGAGAATTTAACTCTCCCCAACCCCAATTCACATTACGATGAATATGAATTATTCTCAGAGGGCTATTACTCGGTTCCTATTTCTTACCCCGCCCTTACACCCTTTACTCTGAATATTTTGAATTTTGTGTAATAATCAAATTTAAAACAAATTCGTGCACGTTTAGATTACAATATAGGGTTCGGGGGAAAATACGGCGTTCAAACCGATCGGAAGGATAGTTGCGCCTTGGGGTGGAATCACGTCGAAATCACCGAAAAACATTCATCACAAATAGGTAATGTTTAATATTTACCCTAGGCAGAACAAACAAATTTCTGTCAAACAACTTTAATCCAGATGGCTAGATTGCCTTAATTTCCTATAAAATGATTTCTTAACTTAAGTTCCTTTTTACGTATTTAATAAAAGCAGAATATTATTTATGCCATAAAATCTATTCCACGGATAATTTTCATTTAAAATGGCATCTTAAATCTTCCTAAATTTCCATAATATTTTAGCCGTGAAACTTATTTGCTTGAATTATATGTTTACTTTCCATTTATAATGGTTTCATAAATTTTTCAAATTATTCTATTATGTTATCGTAAGATTTTATTTTAATTTTGCGATTTTTCATAAAATAGTTTTTAAATCTCCCGAAAATATTAAAATAATATTTTGCACATTATTTTTAAAACAAAATAAAAGATTACGCTAAAGGATTCGGCGGAAAATATGGAATTTCAAATGGAACAGCTGATAAATCGGCTCTCCCCTGGGATTACAAAGAGGTCATTGAACCTCACTCATCCCAAAAAGGTGTATTTCCTACTTTATTCCTTTATTTTGATTGTATATTCTTAAAATGAATATTTTATAAAATCCAAAATAATAAAGAAAGAAAGGAAGGAGTTAAAGACTCGAAAAATAAAAAAAATTAATGGTAAATGTAAAAAAATAATTTTAATCAAATTATAAAAAAATTTAATCTCTTATTATTAGTTTTTTTTATTGCAAACATAAGGGAGGGAGAGAGAATAAAGATTGTGAGTAATTTTTTTTTGGAATAATCTTGATTTAGCACGCGATAAGTAAAGATATTATAAATAAAATGGTTGAACTGAATAGAAGAAATTAGAAACATTTTAATAATTAGCTAGATGAAGAAGCATTCCTCCATAAATTCATAATATTTATCGAAAAATGAATAATTTGATTGTCCGCCATAATTTATTTTCTGCTTGATCTTTTTAGGCCTTCGTTGAGATCAAATTAGCATATTTAAAAATTACATATCATCGGGGGTCACTTCGTCCTTTTTCCTCACGGTTTGATGCCGAGTTTTCCTCTGATTCCCCTTCTCCATTTTCTACAATCCTGAACATCGCTATTTGTGATTCCATTTTTCTCATATCATCCGTTTAGTTCGTCTCCAGATGTAATTTCATTTGTTCTCTCCATTACTCTTACACTATTCAAATATCATCTCATCATGTTCCAGGAGTTTAATTGCTTTATATTATTGTTTTTTTTTAAATTCGAAGATTATGCTAAAGGATTTGACGCCAAAGTTGGCCTTCACAAAGATTGCCTCAAGAGATTAGCTTTGAAGGGAGAAAGCAAGGATAAGCAGGATTTACACGCGTCTCAAAAAGGTTTTATATTTGGGAAATTTTTTATTTATATTGATACGAGAAAGAGATAATTCATGACTTTAACCTTTCTTAATTTTATATATATATATACCCCTTCTAACTTTGTAAATTTTCGATAACTGTCACTCACCTAGGAACACAGATGCACCAATAACGATATTTGGTATAGAATGGTTTCCATTTTAATTGATACCAAAGAACCTTTATAAATTTTAACAAAATTGGCTTATAATAAGTTATATATTAAAAAAAATATCTACAAATTAAGTTAATAAAAAAATATATAAAAGTGCTGTTGTTTTTTTTTCCTATTGTTTTTTCTAATATTAACGTTATTATAAAGAATAATACGTAAGAAAATAAATTACAATCATAATTGAAAAGCATTTTTATGGCTTAAATTTAATCAAAATTAGGAGGGAAATAGAGGTCTTGGAAAAAAAATCATTAAACCGTCATTGTAATTATCCTTCCTATATGTTGTGAGATTATTTACCTCAAATTTTTAATGACAAAACCTCACCTCTTGTAATTTTTAGTTTTTTCAATTGACATCATATTAATTAGGGTTGTAAATTAAATTTTATTTTCTAAAATATTTTCCCTGGAGGAGTAAAAAGTTATTAATTTAACACATATTCATTTTATTGCATTTAACATCTGTTTTCCTATAAAATTTACGAATTAACTTTTATAAAATAATATTAAATTTTACTAGTAAAGTTTACGAACCGGACTGATATACATAGACCGGACCATGGTATTTTAAAAATTTGTACCTTTTTACCTAATTTAATTCTTGTTTTATCATTTTATATAAAAGTATTTCAAATCAAATATGAATGAATAGTAATAAATACTAGAAATATTTAATTTGAATAATTGCTAATGTTTTTGTTTATAGATCTACACTAGAAGGAATTAGAATCAACCATTTACATCTTCTTTAAATATAAAGATATTTTTAAAAATATTTTTTCTATGGACTTTATTATATCAAAAGAATTATTTCAGGATCAATATTATGTAATATCATTTTTAATAATTAAACAAAAAATTTTTAACAATTAATTGAACTCATCTGCAAAATATAGTAAAATAAGGTATAATAAAATATATTTATATAAAAGGAAGAAAAACCAATAATTATTTAAAATTTACACAAAACAAAAAAAATTGATTTAACATATCAACCCTAATATAGAAATTATTTTTAACAAGATAAATTTTTGGTATCTAATTTTAAAAAAAACGTGATGTCAATGCATCCGTGCTAAGGAACACAACTGAGTTTTAAGAGAGATACTACTGACGGGGGATGGAATTTAATGAAAAATTGGGTAGATTGAATAAAACTATGATTTATTTCTATATGTTTAGATTACTCCTTCGGTTACGGTGGAAACTTTGGCAGTCCCACGATCGATCAAAAGAGTTCGTATTTTTTTAACGTCAATTTTACTCTATCATTTTCGACTGAAACCATCACTCCCTAAGAGTGGCTGTTAATTAATATCTCCAACTTAGTGTTAATGGAGTGTTTCTCTATGATTGACTTTTTTTTCTTATTCAAATTTATAATTTTAATATCAAATCACATCTAATAAATATTGCCATTATATAGCTACTATCTCACATATATAGCTTTTTTGAAATTATTATATAATTTTAGATTGTTTGCTGATTCCATAATTTGTATTCGGTATATTGCATTTTAAATCTGATTAGTTTTCATGATTGACTAAATAAATATAAATTCAAGATACTAATAATTTCCATAATAATATAAGATTTTTAGGTACTGTAATAGTTTTTTAAAATAATATTTGTATCCACGGTTAAGAATTACCCATTTGGCTACTAACATAAATTTAATGTGTTATAAATAACAATATAAGATCTTTTAAATTACTTTTTCTTATTTTTAAAATAACTAATAAATAGTTAGTAATACAAACTACGTTTAAATTTTCGCCGAAGATTTATGTGCAACATGAATGCAGTTTCATTTAGAAATCGGTATTTTAATCTAGCTTAAGATGGGAAAATTTTTACATTAAATCTACAAATTTATCGCATTTTTAAAAAATTAGAGTGTATAGGTAGTTATGGCGTCTGTCTCACTTCACCTCGGATCGCGGTTCAATCCCTATATGCCCATTATTTCAGATCAATTTATATTTTTTTCGCGTTGTCGATAGTTCATAGTTTAGCACTCATGTGTAAATCATTTGCCCAATTCTTTAATAATTTCTGTTTAATTTTTTTTCATCAGACGGAGAGTTATCAACGAAAAACGAAGACAACTCTCCATCTCAAATTACACCGCACGCGATCGACCCCGGGCTCGATTTAAATTACGATATCAAAAGCGCGAAAAAATATTTCGAAAAACAGATAACCGCTTGCCAGAAAAATTCGACCAATTTTAATGCCATAACAGGAAAAATACGCAAATTCGATTCTAACAACTGTAGAAATAATGAAAATAATAATAAAGGTAGTTAATAGTTTATATTTATTTTTATTAAAAACATTTTATCTCGATGAAAAATTTGAAAGGGAAGGAAAGAAAGAGAGCGGTAAAATTTGGCAACTCTTAGTTAAAATATTTCGCACCAGGATAATTTTATTGAAGTAATGGAAGCTTTGTTATGTTATGTACATAATATTATATATTCAAGGTGTCAATGCCTCAACTATCACCAAATCATGCGTCATTCAAACCAGTGCTCAATATAACAGGGAGGTCGAACGGGTTAATAATAAGGATCAAGCTCCCTTAAAAAGTGTTAGCGATAGAATTCACAATTTCGAAAATGCTAAAAATATGCCAATCATTTCTAATACTCCAAACAATTCTTTTTTAAACTATGTTAATGAATTGTCAAAGGACTCTAAGAGCAACTTTGCTGAAAATGAAAGAGCTCAAAATGGGAAGCAGATTGAGGAGCATATTAACGGGGATAGAATTTCAGGTTTTTTTTAAATTTATTTGTCTTGTGGATATTTATCGCCACTTGTATTTGGCAACCGTTTTTAATTGATGTTAACCATTTTTATGCAGAATTTCCTTCTAAAAATTAAAAATAAGTAATATCTCGACATTATTGTGCGATATCCCCCGATTAGCTTGATTAATCATGTTAAATTCTCTTTATTACAAAATCCTGTAAAATTGGCAGAAAGAAAGAAATCCTTGTTATTGAAATGAGACATAATTATATAATTTACTTGAGAGTATCTTAAAGAGTTTTATAAAGTATCATAATCCATAGAAAACTCATCATTTTCTTAACTAATACACTTTTAAATTTTATGATGGTTGAATACTCGACTTGTCTGTTAAATGCTAGCTAGCTATTTATAGAATTTTATATCCAACATTATTCACTAAATTTAAGAAAGTATTGGCAAGACTCCAGTTAATATGTCCCGTCTAAAAGATTCATATGACCAAATCGAATCTACCAATCAAAGCCCTATTACGAATGGGATATTCGAGCTTCGGGATCTCGTCTTAGACTCAAATGGACAATTAGCTGGCAAGGATAATCTCCCTGATAATTTTATTAACAATAATGGGGTTTGCCACCAAGCAGATAGCCAAGATGCGGGTAAGTTAATCGAAAATGTTAGTGAAAATAATGGTACCCTGTCTAATGAACAATTTAGACACGATGTTAATAATCCCGACGATTTGGGGATTACTGCGATAGCTATGTACGATTATCAAGCAAGTAATCAAAATTTACATTTGATTATATTCTGGGAAAATAAAAATAAGAAATAAATGAAACAATGGGAATGAAAGAAAGAAATTAAATGGAAGGAAGAAATAAATAAATTAAAATATGAAATTTTACTAATTTTTTTTAAAAACAAAATAAATTTTCAAAGACGAAGAGGATGAGCTTACCTTCGACCCTGGAGAATTGATAACCCATATTGATAAAGTGATTCTTTATTTTTTTGAAAACTAAGCTAAAGATTATTTATTTTTCTTCGAATTTGAGTTAACTTCATTAATAGAAATATAAAATATTAACACCCCATACAGACCTTCAAAGCCGCCGTAAAAGTATTTTATTTAGGATATTTTATTACTATTAAATAATTAAAACAATAATTTGACAAATTTTATAATATAAAATAAGACATAATTACTATGTTTATTTATCATTTTATGAATAATCATTTGAATAAATTGTTAAATTAAAATAATAAACTAGGTCTTCTTTAAATTTCTATGAAAAGTGCTGCACATATTTATTTTTTTAAATTTATTTATAAATATTTAATATATCTAAAAAAATCTGTAATTTATAGATCGATGCTGGTTGGTGGAATGGTATGTGTCGGGGTAAGATGGGCCTGTTTCCTGCTAATTATGTTCAACTCATTAATTCCGAATAAATATTATAATGGAGACGATAATAAACACATTATCTTAATTCTTGCGCATTTATAAATCATCCCCGTTTAATTAACCCGACTAATGGCGAAAGCGAGGAAGCGTGTTTTTGGATTAATAATATTAAAAGAGTCTTCCCATTACGATTTTGGTTTTAACTAAACAATTTATTAAAATATTAATAATGTATAAACATATGACGATTCATGTAAATATATTATTATTAAGGAATTTTTAATTGCATCAATGTCCACATACATTTACAATGACAAATTTTACAAAAATACAAGACGTAAATTAACACTTATAAAAAAAACACTTAAAAATGTTATAAGTTTCTATTCTAATATTTATTTTGTATCCCTTCATAGAAAATCAAAACTCTTGACTATTGGCCAATCATATACCTTTACATATTATTTATTGATAATCAATCAAACAAAATATTTTTCTCTTTGTTTTTACTTTTATATATTTTATGGAGAACTGAGAAATAATTAAATTTTGGTGAGTCTATTCAATCTGAAATCAGGCTATCTTTTGATAATTTTTTTTTGGTCGATCCAATTTTTATATGTATATTTTTTTTAATATCGCCTTTATATTTTAAATATATTATTAATTTTTTTATAAATTTATTTACAATACTAAAACTTATAATAATATATAACGCGAAAAAAAAATCATTAAAAATATGAAATGGAATAATATATATAATTTTTTCAAATGATTTCTTAATCTTCACTCAATTAGAATTTTCGTTAGTCAGCACCCCCAAAAAAATATTTATTGAAGAATATTTATAATCTATCAATGTAGTAGATATCCCTATATGGGGGTGATTTGAAATTTTGAGAAATTTCGTAAAAATGTCCTAAATTGTCTTAAAAATAAAATAATTCACATTTGGCTCTAAGATACCATGACAATCACTGCAAGATATTAATTTTTGATGAAAAATTATTATATAAAAATTAAATTGCAATCTTAATTAATTTTGTTATATAGATAGCCTAGTGTTAAACCTGAAACCTCGTGTTTTTGCTAAACCCGAACCATATTTTGAAATTGAAGGGTTCAAGTATACCTAAAACAAATTATTTGAGAAAGAAAAAAATATTTTCGTCAAATAATTTTTTACCCATTATTCGTATAATTTCATTTTTTTCATATTCAAAATTTATCGTAAATATTCGAAACTATTCATAAATATTTGAATTTACTGGAATTTCATGTTCCTTGCGGAACATATTTTTTTACCTTATAAATCATTAAATTTTAATAATCTAATTTCCAAAGTTTGAAATAAAATCTTTGAAGAATTTTATAAAGAAGTGGAGCCATTTGATGAATCACAAATTGATTGATTTGAAAAATGTATCTAAAAGTGGAATAATAAGGGCTATTTTATAGTAATACACAATTGAGAACGTTAATCTAGAATGATTTGTTTGTCTTGGTGCATATCGAGGCTTGCGAATTATGAAATCTCTGGTTTTGGGGTCATTCTGATATGAGGCTTGCGAATTATGAAATCTCTGGTTTTGGGGTCATTCTGATATGAGGCTTGCGAATTATGAAATCTCTGATTTTGGGGTCATTCTGATATCTTTTAAAGGGCAATCAAAATAAGTTTTCTAGATCCAAAAATGCGGTAACGGTTAATGTATACAACTCCATCTTGTCGGGCATGTTTTTTGCAGTTTCTTTTTTCTTGTAGTATTAGTCTCATAAATAATTCTATTCAGCAAATTCAGTCTCTTTGGATATCTGAACATTTCATACATAGAACACTACCGTAATTCAAAACAGCCTTATATATTTTTTTAAAAATTTGATACGGTCCATTAGTTACGCACCTGTATAGAATTAATAAGGAGGAACAAAATGAGAATATTTTTTATAACAAAAAATTTCAATTTTATTGAACTTCATCTTTTTGAGATTGCTATAACTCCTATGACAAGATTGATGCTATGTTTTATACTAGTATGTTAATTATGGATATTTTATGGAAACTCCTAAAAACACTTTGATAGGTGAAATAATATAGCAGTCATTGATATTATTTCTACCAAGTATAATATATTAAATTTATTATTAGAGCTCATGTCTAAAAAACTAATTAATAACTTTATAAATTAATGCATTTTTATAGAGCTCCAGCTTTAGTCTCCCAAAGAAACTGATGATATTAATCTTGTCAATTTATTTTAATATATTATATTTGTTATATGAGCAGTGCTGACGTTATTTCTAGGAATTATGAATGCTCCGTTTAAATTTACAACAGTATTTCAAAATTTTATTTTAATCTTAAATTATAAGACCTAATTTTCTAACAAGATTTAACATTGTTTTACAATCTCCTTGTAAAAACTCGGAAAAATTTGAATTATAACTTGATGTTGAGTTAAAAAAATTGATAGGTATGCGAATTGGCATAAATCCAACCCTGCTACTAACTAGAAAAAACTGAAATATAATTTTATTATATTTTTTTTGAATTTGAAAAAAAAATTATTTTTAATTATCTAAAAGTTGCAATTTTTTTAAATGAATATAATTAAATATAAAATGAAAAGCGAATTCTAAAACAATAAATTATAAAAAAAAAATTAATGTTCCTTCATCTATGATAAGGTAGATATTGCGGGTTCGATCGTGGATATTGTGGAAAATGCCTAGATTGACCAGCATACCGTGGATTGTTGGGATAATATGGCTTCTCTTGAATTTTATCATAAATATGGGGTGAAATGGGTGGTGGAATATAGGAGTTTGGCTTAGAGTGATGGTAGGAAACGTCATTCAGATATCTGTTTATATCAAAAGGCGCATTTTGGCCATAATCTTGTTCGGCGGAATAAAAATCAGGCGGGTGATATAATATTTTTGTTTGGTAAACTTGTGAAGGAAGTGGTTTTATAGGGACATACCCGATATCGTAACCTGGGTGCATTATATTATTTTCGTAAGGCTTTTTCACATAAGTTGTAAATGTTACCATTTGTGGGGGTATAGTGGATTCAGTTACATCTGAAGGGTATGTATCACCCATATTCGGGATCGCTGAGGTCTCTGAAATCGTATTTTCAGTTTGATATATTGTTGGCACCGGGATTGCAGATACGGTTGCCACTATATTGAGAAGAAGGATCAAGCTACAGAAACTCTGAAAAAGAAAGTGGTGCGGATATCTTTTCATTAATGTTAACGGCATCCCTACAAAAATTAATATTATATAAAATAATTTCAACAAAAAAATAATAAAAAAACTATTATAAATTGTTTCTTCTTGAGACTAAAAAATTATTTGTGATAAATTTACGTATCCTAAAGTCACATTTAATTAACTTTTTCTTTAAATTGATTAGTTTCTATTAAGATTGTTACTTTTTGTTTGAAAAACTTTAAATTGATCATTATACCACTTATTAAATAATAAATTATCCTATCTGCCAAAAATTTTTTAAAGTATATATATAGCTCTTCCCATAAAATTAAATAAGAAAAAAACAAAATTCTGGACCTGGACCCGTCTAAACTCGGAAATTTAATTCAGTTTCAGAGAAGTGTTCATTTAAAACTCAAGTCCAAGATACGGATTTGTGTTTGGATTCAAAATCCTGAAAAAAATAGCTGGCATTCTATTTAACTTTTATAAATCATACTTGATCGTATCTCATCTAGAAACATAAAATTTTAAAAAAATTAATCAAACTTGATGGACATTAAATTGGGGAATTTTTTTTATATATTTTTTATGGGGCAAAATGGTTATGATTGGTTGTTATTTTTAAAAAAAATAGGTTGGATAATTTGATATACTATGGAATGGTAGTAATCTATATTTGTGCAATTAAAAATAGACTCATGGTAATGGAAGGGAATTGGGAGGGACATAGATAGGTATTGAATAGTTTTCTCGTGTAATTTGAAAATTACATCAAATTACATTTTATACTTCTAAAAAAAAATATTTTAAAAAAACATAAAAATAATAAAAAATATTTTTAATATTAAAATTATAAGTTAACATGTTCAAAATGTAAAAATAAAATGTTAGAAGAGGAGTAGCTAATAGTTGCTAGCGCTTTCAGAATAATTTTATTAAAGAATTTTTTATTGAAATCCAATTTTTAAAAATTTATAGGATTCCTGTGAATCAGGACAGGGTGGTAAAGGTGGTGGGGGGGGGGGAGATATAGTTTACTAGCTTTTTATATTTAACCTTGATTCGCCAGATGATGATTAAGTGTTAATATTCGCCGCAAGCATTAATAGTATCTTATATTTTAAAATTGTAAATAATTTTTTTTTTTTTAAATAGATAAACAAGCCCAATCATAGGAGTAAATGTATTCTAGTTTATAGTAGCAAAATTATTTTTAAGAGTATATTCAATAAATGAGTTTGCCATTTTTACAAAAGGTTCCCCGTGTTCATTAGTTTTAATACTTTTATAGTTAAGGAAGGGATTACTTATATTTGTGTTTAGCAACTCGGGGATTTTAAACAGTCATTCTTAGACTCCTTTATAATTCGTATCCCTTAGGATCAGGTTAGATATTCAGAGTTATTTTGTAACTGAAATTTGGATCTGATAAAATTCTGAGTTAAAAAATTTTGAATTGGTGATTTCAACTTATACATAAATTTTTTTTTAAATATTATATTTGACCTATTAAAAATAGGTTATTCTTTTATTTCGTTTGTTCAGAAATGATATTTGAATTTTTTTTTTAAAAAAACTCATTTATTTTGAATGCTAGTTTAAATGTCCAAAATTTAAAGATTTTAATTTTTTATCAGTCAAACTAAAAAAAAATAAGGCCAAACATATATTTAAATCTTATTACTATTTGCATAGGTGAGTTTTAATATAAAAACAAATGATAATCCTTTCCTTTTATAATTTAAAAAATTTAGAAAAAATATAATTATTTCCTTTTCAAAAAAAAAATATAATATAATTATTATATAAAGAGTTGAGCTTGATATATAAAAAATAGAAATGTCCAAAAATATTAATTCTACTTTCAAAGTAATAATTTGCAATACTAAAATGATATATTTCTTTTTTTTATAAACAGTTAGCCATATTCTTTTTTTACGCGGTTAGCCTGTACGGAGGTGCAAAGTCAAAAAGAGCTACTTACGATGCCCCTTCAGGTAATTTTATAAACTCATGATAAACCTAACCCCATATAAAAAATAATATATAAGATTCCTCTTACAAGCCATACAATTCCTACTCTTCCTATTCGTCATCGGATGATTCTTACTCTTCTGTTCCATATTCTGCACCTTACTCATCTGATGACTCTAATTCTTATGGCGGTAACTATCCACCTTCTCCTTCTTATTCTAGAGGCTACGATAACTACGATAGTTCCAACAGTTATGGTAGTGACTATTCTCCTATTTCCTATGGTTCCTCTAATAAATATGGTTCCAACAGTTATGGTTCATCTAATAAATATGGTTCCAACAGTTATGGTTCAAACAAATATGGCAGTGACGATTATGATTCAAACAAGTACAAAGGGGACAGATATGCGAATAATTATGGCGTATCCTCGAGAAAATATGATGGGTATAGTGATGATTCTTATAACAAACAAAGTGGATATGGGCAAGGATATAAGCAAGGTGGATATGGACATGGTGGTTATGGGGAGCAATCTTATTACTCTCCCTCTTATGGTGGCCAAGGGTCTTACGGGAGAAATAGTGGGAGCAAAAATTCCTATGGCAACAACGACTACTAATTTATTTTATTCATAATTCACATTATATTTTCAACTTGAAATTAAAAATAAAAATATTAAACTACAAAACATAGTTGGTCCTATTTAATTGTCACTTTCTAAATTTTTTCCATAATCTTTAAGGGGATTAGATAATAGAAATTTCCCTCGATTTGATATAAACTACCCTTGTATGTCCCACATGTTTATAAACACATTGTCGGTAAGTGATTTTTAGTGGGTAGAGGGTGGCGCAGGGGCTCGATCCCCTAAAAAATTTGAATGGCCCTTTGAAGCAAATTTTTTTTAAATGGCTCCAAATTAAAAATAAATATTTTTGATAGCCCCCCTGATTCATTCTAGAATTCTATTATGTATTTTAAGATCGTGAGTGTCATGGCTATAAATAAAATTAACCAGAATCTATTATGTGTGGCTAAATCTTTTAGAAATTTAATATCGCACAATAATTTATTCGAAAATATCTAGCTTTCAGTTTTAATCTCTTCTTCAAGAATTATTGATTTGATTAGTCCATTCTAAAAAACATTGTCTAAAATTGAAGTTAGAGCATAATTTATTTATATCCGCAATAGAAAATATTTAAAACTGTAATAAATAGATAAATATTTTGTATTAAAAAATATTATCTTTAGATGTTTTACTCAATTTATATGCTAGTTTCGTTTATATGCATAATAAATGACATATGAAATTGAAGTTTGCAAATTTCAAAGACCAGCCAAAGGCCTGTAAAATAGGAGGCATAAGGGGGCGAAATCCCCATGAAATTTTTTTAATTTAGCCCACTGGGATTTTAAAGGCTAGTGACGCCCTGTATCATAATGAAGATCTAGTATAATATTTTTGGGTAATAAAATTGTTTAGGTGGGTATTTTGAAACCAAAGACCACATCCCCCCATGGGGAAAATAGATTCGGGGTTGGTTCAGACCCCCTTTCAGAAAATCGGTACCGATTAAGTAGTTCCTGTTATCAAAAATTCTACTTAATAAAGTTAAAATTTATGTATCCTGATTCTGACGCACAACCTTGGGCAAAGGATTCGGACTATCTATATAGGACCTTCTTGAGATATTCTATAATTTTCTAAATGAAACTTGAATTTGATAATATTGATAAGACAAATATTAATTTTTTGTCGTTAAAATTTAAATTATTACACAATTTTATTTATATAGAATAAAAAGATAATGTCCTTTGATTGTTTGACACAATTTTTAAATTTTTAAATAATCCTAACTTTTTTGAATGTCAGGTAAGATATGCAAAATTTTTAAATTTTAATTTATAAAAAAATTAAATAATTCATTATTTAAGAAATAAGGCCAATGTATTTAAATTCATACATTATTTGAATAGATTGAGATTTTAATATAAAAGCAAATCAAATTCTACTATAATACGATTTAGACTTATTTGTAGATAAAAAATTATAAATATCAAAGTTTTATAGAAAAACTAGATATAAAAAAAATATTAATTAAAATTATGATGTTCAAAGTAAGATTTTGCATACTTGTGAATTTAATATTCATTTATCATTTTTTTTAAAGTTAGCCCTATTCTTCTCATTTTACGTACTTAACCTGTATTGTGATACCGTGAATAAGCCAAATAATGGAGGAGCTACTTACGACGCAAGCTCTGATGGGGCTAAAAGTGATAAATATGTCACCACAGTAATTGCTCCAATTGCTCAAGGTTAATTTTGTGATATACATTTAAATTTGGTTAATATATTTTATATATTTGATAAATCAGCTTACAAGGCACCAACAGCTAATTCTTACTCTTCTTATCCTGCAACAGCGGATGATTCTTACTCTTCTGATTCATACTCGGCTTCTTACCCTTCGGGTGACTCTAGTTCTTACGGTGGTGGTGATATCCCGACCTTTGACGATTATTTCATTTCTTATAACTATGCACCTTATCCTTATAATAGTTATTCCAAGACCGGGAGCTATGACAAAGACTATTCGCCTAATTCATATGGTTCCAGAAAGTACGAAAGTGTGAGCAAGGTCTATGGACATGGCAGTGATTATTCTCCTAACCCTTATAGTTCCTCCAGATATGGCAGCGACTATTCTCCTAACTCTTACGGCTCATATAACAGATATGGCAACGACTATTCTCCTAACCCTTATGGTTCCCCTAACAGATATGGCAGCGACTATTCTCCTAACCCTTATGGTTCCTCTAACAGATATGGCGACGACTCTCCTCCTAAATCTTATAGTATAAACAACTATTCTCCTAAATCTTATAGCTCCAATGACTATTCTCCTAAATCCTATATTTCCAGTTATGGTTCATCTAACAGATATGCTAGTGACTATTCTCCTAATTATGAGTCTAATTACAATTCTGATTCTTATGGTTCCAACAACTATGGAGGAAATAGATATGGTGCGGGAGAGAGATATGGCTTATCTTCCGCGAAAAAATATAGCGGATATAATGATGGTGGATATGGGCAGAGTGGTGATAGAAAATCTTATTCCTCTCCCACCATTTATGGTAGCAGGGGGTCTTACAAGAGAAATTAGTTCTTTTAATTAACATTTATAATTTATATTTATTTGCCTATTTATATTTTTCGACTGCCTTATATTTATAAAATTATAGTATCTGCTAATAAAAAAAGCCTTACTTTTCATAAATGCCTTAGTTTTATACGACATTTTATTGTCATAAATTTTGAAAGATAAAATTAAATTGGCATTCCTTCGGGAAATTAGTAAAGCAGAATCATAGAGAAAATATGCAGCTTGCATTTTTTTTAAGACCCCCATTCTGGGAAATACATATTAGACATTTTTTTGTGCAGGGGTAAATGGGGGGGGGGGGGGTTAATTTAAGGTAAAATAATTAAATTTAGTTAACTTACTATAAAAAATAATTTTATAAAATTGATATGTGAGGATTATTTTTGTCTAGGTTAAGAAAAAAAAAATTAATTTATATAAATCTTCTTTTTTTGTTTTTACGGTTAATATATTCTTAGTTTTTTGACATCTTTTTTTTTTAAATTGAATAGATTTGAATAATACCAGTTTAAGGTGTTAAAAATTTAACATTTAAAATGTTCTTTTATTTTTTGTCATCTAATTAATATGGTCAATCATGTTTTAAAGTCTATAATATAATGATATTTGCATAGATGATTTTTGTATAAAAGTAAATAAAAATATCTTACATATCATTATTCTACCTTTCTTTTTTTTTTGATAAATATATATTTCTGTTTTAAAAGTAAAAAAAAAACTTAAAATCTTTATCAACTAACAAATAATTCTTCATCAAAATCCATTTAAATGACTAAAATCCTTAAAGTAAGAGCGCTGGTTTATATATATTTTTTTTATTCTAATTATAATAACATTTTTTTAACATGAAAAGTTAACCATATTTATTTCCTTCTATGTGATTGGTCTGTATGGAGCTACGGTCAAGAACAAGCGTGATCATGAAGGAGCTGCTTACGATGACGTATCGGCCTATGTTGAAACCAAAGATCAAAGTTACGTGGCTCCAAAAAGTTTATATTATATATTTTGTATAAGGCATCGTACATAATATTAATTTTTTTTTTAAGATTACAAATCAGCTAATGATTATTCTTCGGGACCTTCATCGGTATCTTATGATAAGCAGAAATCAGCTGATGATTACTCTAGACCTCTCTCGTCATCTTACGATGCGCCGGATGATTCTTACTCTCGTCCATATTCAGCCCCTTATGACAATGGCGGTCGCTCCGATTATTCCAGCAAAAATTCTTATAGTAGGTACGTTCCCGCTTCTTACCCTAATGACTATTCCAATTCATACGGTTCTTATAAAAACGACATCAAAGGGGGATATTATGATAATGACAAATATAGTTATGATAACTATAATAGAGGTGGTGTTTATGGCAATTCAAATTCTTACGGTAACAGTTATAATAGAGGAGGCGAATATGATGACAATGACAATTCTTACGGGGATAGATATGGGGCGCGAGCAGGTTACAATGGAGGGAGTAAATATAATTCCTATGGGCAAGATCGATATGGGGCCTATAGGCAAGATCGATACGGGGCCTATAGGCAAAGTGGTTACGGTGGGTCTGACTATGCCCCTGCCCCTTATGATGGTAAGGGAGCTTCCGACTACTATAGAACATATTAGATTTATAAATTAAATGTTTACCATTGAATTTTTCAATTGCATTAATAAAAAAAATTAAAATATATTATTTTTTGTCTTTTGGTCAGCTATAGCCAAAAACTGTTGGGGGGGGTTACAAAATATTTTTGGCAGGGCTATTTATAAGGCTAGATTGGGCATATATTTTTTTTGAACTATTTGAAAATATATGCTTATAGAATTTTAAAATCTACAAATAATTAAACAAGTTAGGAGAGAAATTGACATTCGGAAAAATTAAATGAGACGAATTTTTCTTTAAACTTTAATCAGGCCGGGTGCAATTATTATGGGCTGGGCATATTAAAAAAAAAGTCAGGCTGTGCAAACTTTTTTAAGCTATAACCTACCGGGCTAGGCATGGCAAAAAAAAATCTCAGGCCGGGTTGGGCGGGACAACTTTCACAAATTAATATATATATACTATTTTATTTCTGTTATTTATACTGATTCAAGTTTAAATGCCGAATGTATTATGAAAGTTAAAATATATTGATCTTCATGAATACTATATTAAAATCTAAAAAAAATTAAAAATTATATATTTAATTTGATAATTAAAAGTTCACACTTATTAATCCCATCGAGTGTTGCTAAACGCCTCGATTTTTAAAACTGGCGAACACAATATTAGCCGATAAATAAAACGAGCCTCGAAACATCTCTGCCTTCCATGGGAAAAATCTCCATGTTTGCATATTATTGGCTAAAATATTGGATTAGCCGTTTTTAAAAATCGACAACACATTATTAACCATTAGCAATAGGTAGGTCCCTCTATTGCTAATACTTAAAACATGTAAATTTTTAATTGTGAGTAATATTGTCGTTATTGTAAATAGCTAAAATGCATATCATCTTCACTTTCTGAAATGGGAAATGAGGTAACTATGTGCTCCGTTATCTATTACCATATTTTAATACTTTATTTTAATAATAGTTTTAAAAAATCAAAATATTTAATGTAATTTGGCCATGGCAAATATATATCATCTGATCGAATGATGAGATACATCTATCTATAAATATCTACAAACTTGAATTTAAATTAATAAAATATAAATCTTATTAGGGTAAAACAAATAGTCACTAATCAGAAAGGAAAACGTTATTGACAATTAAGAGTACTCTACAGTAAATGGCATTTATAGGTGACAGCAATGTATGTATTACATACAAACTTTAATAAATAAAAAAAATCGTCCATTAAGTTACTAAATGCAATCGGTCAGAGTTGTTAACGCTCCTTTTTAAAATTAGCTAGCTCCCGCTCCTACCTTCTCAAAAGGAGCTAGCTCCCTATCCCGCTACTACATTTCTAAAAGGAGCTAGCTCCCGCTCCAAGTAATGGAGTGCCACTCCATAACCGCTCCTTTGATTTTTATTTTTTTAGAAGGTATACGAAATAAAATCTTATTTTTTTTTTATCAAAAAGCTTTATTTATATTAAATTATCTATCAAAATATTTATAACCTTTTTTTAGCTTTTAAAATTATAAATTTTAAATTAGAATCTATCAAACATCCACTCTCCCCTAAGACCTGTTTTGCAATACTAAATAGGCACTCCACAAGAGCACTATAGGGAAGCAGGGTATTGTATTTTATAAAGATATTTTTTAATTCAGGGAATTTATCAAAAATAGTAATTTTGGTATCATTATTTAAAAAATATTTGTCCAATATATTATCTTCCTGATGATCAATTTCATGGAATCCAAAAAAATCTTCCAAATTAATTTGTATTTAAAAGAAAGATTTTTTACTTTTAGATGCTTTTTTAGATTAAAGCTGCTCACTTTTGAAAATTAAATAGTTTTATTTAAACACTAAAGATATTTTGCCAGTAATTTGTTTGATCATTTGGATCAACATCTTTTAGAAGTTTAAAATATTTTTTGTATGATGGAAATTCGATTTCTTCTTCTATGACATCTAAATCCATAATATCTAAAACTATTTTTTATTATATATCTAGAAAACAAATATTAATATGACTTACAAGATTTTCCAAAAAATTTTCAATATAAAAAGGAAAACTTGATGTTTAATATAAATGATTAGATAAAAAACCAATATAAAACTCAGCTAAACATTTAATAATGGATAAATTTAAATTAAATTAAATTTCATTTTTATTAAATTTAATTAATAAATATTATAAATATTTAAAAAATAATTTAATTTATACATTAAATTTAAAGGACCAGTGGAGCGGCGCTCCTCCACTCTAGCTCTAAAAGGAGCTAGCTCCCGCTCCCCAATTTTAAAAAGGAGGGGTGCTCCAGGTGTTTTTGAAAAAAATGTAGCGGGTGATTTGTTGTAAAATTATATGATTTTATTTGTTTTTCTTAATTAAACATATATTTCTTACCCTAACCCCGTTATATGCTTTTATTTATTAATAAAGAAAAATTTGTCCCAGAATTTTATTTCTGGTGCATTTTTGATAAATTAAATATTTGGTTTTTAGATCACTCACCCTTTTGGGGGTCTGGTTACGCCACTGTTTCCTTTTTATAAATTGTTGTGGTGGATTTCATTGTTAGCTTGGGACGATATTATAATACGAATAAACAATGTTCCAAACAGATTTGATTTTTTTACCTTTTTCGTGTAGTATACGTATTAGAGATCTACAAATCGGACCCGACCCATTTCCTTCCGTTAACAATATTTACCTCGATCAAGGCCCGATATAATATTTTCTTAAATTTGCACAGGCCGTTTCTTAATTTTAAAAGTAAAAATAATTTCTCTGTGTATCAGATCCATATTTAGTAGCAATAGAATTCCGCCTCAAATATCTTATAATTCAACCAAGAATGCCGTAGATAGCCAAAATTTGTTCCCCAATATGGTGCTTATAGGGGATTTTTGTACTAATAAATATCTCAAGAATTCTTATAATATATAAGGACAATAGCTCTAAAACGGTCAAAATTTATTTTCTTGACATTATTTTGCTTTATTTTTTCTAAAAAATTGACTTAACATTGATTAAATTATGGCAAAATAAACTATTTGTAATCAAAAATAACCAGTGCGCCTTAACGGATTATAATATAAGAACACTTAGGTTCCCGCAATTGTCAAGTTTCTGCTATAAGGCGTAGGATGACAATTTCTCATCGCCTATGCCAAAAACTTTTATTCAAAGAACATCGAATTGTAATATTATGAGTAGATTTTAATTTTGTTATTTTATATTTGTCTTTCAAATGATTATCAAATAAAAACTCTAAACCCAATTATTCTCTTGAAAATTAATAAATGATATATGGATCTTTTAGACTAATATTAAGCATCAAAGATATTATATGATAATCACATATTTTATTAAAAAGTTTCACATTAAAAATATACTCTTTGCACAGTTAAAAGCCTACTTATCACAATTAGCATATAAAATAATAATAAACCACTTTAAAATTCATAATAATTATTTGCACATATGAAATTATTGCATATTGCAAAAATCTGAATTATACAAAACTCATATTTCCTGGAAATAAGACTTATTGTACAAATAAAATCAGGCATATTTTAAATATAGTTTCCAACAATTAGTTTAAATAAATGAATTAAACGAATAATAATTTTTAGGCTGCCATTATTTAAGAAAATGGAAAACCATCTTACGAAATCCTATAACAAAAAAATTCAAAATGAAGAAATCATATTCCCTTTTTCTATTGGTTTTTCGTTAACCAATACAATTATTTCATTTTAAAAGTTGCATTATATTCTATATTACAATAGTTTAAAAGATTGGACCAAGAAATGTTTCTTTTTATTTCCACAGTTGGAGTCTACAAAAGGAAATTGAAGTGATACTATATCTTCACCATCACGATCTATCATTTCATATCAATGCATAAATATCTAAATGAATAAATATTTATTTTTTACAAAAGATAATTACTCTCCTCCGCTTTGTTTGCAGATTTAATTAACAGACCAAACAGGAGACAAAAATGATATTTTATTCGAAAAATTAACTCTTTATAGAACTTTAAAAAAATAATGATCATCATTAGGCAATAAAATATTTAAAAAACTAGATTTCCATATATACTTTATTATACTACTTATAAACTTTACAAAATAGAATTATTTTTAATTTTGAAAAGCTTGTTTTTTCTAACTGTTACATGTTAACGTAACTGCTAATATTTTTTATGATGTGTATTTCATTAAATAAACATTTGTTATTGCACTTGGTTGGTGTTATTATCTTGTGTTATTTCAATTTCGTTTATTTTAATCCTCGCTACAAATTATATTGAGAATATTTTCATCCACCCCAACTATAAATGAAAATTACTAGTAAATGAAGTCAATTTCAATCGTAATTAATAACTGAATTCCAGGGATGAGCATAATTACTTAAAATGTAATTAATTCCTAATTTAAATTACAAAATTTTTGTAATTAATTATAATTACTAATTTATTTTCTAAATACGGTATAAACCTTAATTAATTACATGTAATCGTGATCCTCTAAATTAATTATAATTAATCACAATTCCTTTTATAAAAATTAAAGTAGAATTAGATTAAAAATCATAAAAAATAACGAAAAACTTTCTTGAGTTGTAATATAATTATGATATTATTTTATTTTTTATTTTTTTATGTTTGAAAAATATTAAGGCTTTACTCGTTTAATGTGCAATAATACCATAAGACATTTGCATATAAATTATTATATTTATATATTTGTTGTTAAGAAATGCAATCATATTCGGTGTTACAAAATGGAATATCATTTATGAACTCTAAATAAATCGACAAATCATATTAAATATATTTGTAACTAATATTTAAAAAAAATACATGACTTTTTTTATAAACATCTATTTTTCAAGTTCGATATTTAAACTTATTCTATAATACTCATTTAGCAAAGGTGCAGCTAAATATTTTTCTACAGTTGATGATGAAGATTACTATACTTTATACTTTTTATAATAAAATACAATTAAATTATCAGTAACTTGATTACTTATTTTGCATGACTCTAAAAAATGTTGATAAGTTTGTTAAATATTTGCTTTTGAAGATTCAGTAAATAATTTTTTTAATGTTTGTCAATTAGTGTTGTTAAACGGCTCGTTTTGAGCCGATTCTTAAAAACGGCTAACTCAATATTTTAGCCAGAAAAATATTCCCTAAGCCTCGAGATTTCGCTAATAGATGTCCAAACCTTTATTCCTTTTACAAACAAAATCTTCAGGCTTGCGTAATACTATTCTGGATGAAATATTGAGTTAGCCGTTTTTAAAAATCGGCTCAAAACGAGCCGTTTAACAACACTAGTCAATATAGTTATGAGGTTTTCTTTAAAGTAACAAGATTAAGAATAAAACTTTAATATTTAGATATACCTTTATATGTTTTGGTAAATTATTGGAGGTTTGATTGTGGTCCTCAGTGTTGTTAAACTCTACTTTAAAAAGTAGCGCGCTACAACTATTTTTTTTAAAGAAATAGCGTACTGGTAGCTACTTTATAATTTTTTTATAATATTTTTTACATATAAAAAATATTGGTATAAAAACATTACTACTATCAAATATATATAATTTATTAATTTTATATTACATTTTAATAATAAGAATATTTCTATACTGTCATTCCCAAGTCTAGAGCGACGATTATAAAATATGCCATACTAATGTCAAGCATTAGACCTTGAGAATGATATTAAATTTAATATATTATAAGAAAAAATCATAAAAAATAATTTGAGTATTATTAGGTTAAAAAATATTCCACAGGATTTTCAATTATTTGTTTCAAAAAATTATCTATGTCAAGGGAGAAAGACTTGAATGGGACGTGGATAGCATTGAATGTATTAGGAATGATGAATGATAATAAATAAAATTGATAAGATGTGGAAGGATATTCATGAAAAGTAAATAAATAAAGAAAAGAAGATTGACATGTGATGTCGACCATATATAAATAAATAATAATAAGATTGTTAATAAATATATAAAAGCGTGAAAACGATGATTTTTTTTCTTGTTATAATTTTGTTTATATAAATAATATTGCATCTGTCTTCGCAATAAAATGGTAAAAAATATATTGTTTCTATATAAGAAAAAAATAAGCGAATAAAATAAGAAAAGAGTAAAAGTAAAAAACCAAACGAAAAATAAGAATAAACATAAAGTAAGAAGGGTTTTACAGGTAGCGTCTTTGATCTGGCTATGGTATCCTGGTTTAGTATAATATTATTTAACATTACCATTAGCTTATCAAGTTGCCCTATGGATTTAATCAAATTAATATATGGCAAATTAAACTTGAAAGGGTGAACTATAGCAGCTATACTAGATAAAGGATTATAATTTATCATTAAATAGATGAGTCTGATTATAAAATGAGATGTTAATAAACCAGTATTTCGAGGCTAATTAAGGGAAAGGGTGTCGTGATTGGCGATTAAAATTGCCTATGGTTTTATTTTTTAATCATATACATTGTATTATATTTGAAAAAATTTTCTTATTATAAATTGGTCAAATATCATTTCCATTATATTATAGTTGAAGGACTTTTCTTATAATGTGAAAATTTTAGTGTTTAGTGAAAACAATGATATTGAAAATGTAATAAAGAAGAAAAGAAAATTATAATTTTTACTTTGTATTTTAATTTTATATTTTTACATTTTAGTTTTATTTATCTTACTTTATAATGATTATTGAGCACCTATATATTTTAATAAATTAATTTGCTATCCTCAATTCTTGATCTTAATAATTAATTAAATTTAAAGTGGAAATGAAATCTTTCTCATTCAAAAATTTGGGATTTTACAGAATTTAAAATTATAAATATATTTAAATATTTGTACATTTTGTATATAAAATTGAATGTAGCGAAGTAGCACCTACCTTCTAAATTAGGATAATTGTAGAGCGCTACTTTAACAACACTGCAGGCCCTTTACAAACAGAGTGCACAAACTGCGCTTATGGTTTTATATTTATATAATATGGGTTGAATATTGACAATTTAGAATTATCTACTGAATGTATGATTAAATTTGAAATATCGGAGTTAGTTCAAGCTAAAAGTTAAAGTTCGGAATCATTCATTTATCAGCCAAAAATATGAATAAAATATTTCATATTTAATAAATTTAAATATAATATATGAAATATATGAATGAATTATTGCAATTACTAAGCGTTTTATAAAAATATTTTAAGAAAAGGAATTATAAATGTAATTATAAATTATAACACTTAATCATAATCCATGTCTGAAAAAATTAATTATTGCTGCCCAACCTAGTTAAATAAATTTTCCAATTGCTATATTTATTTTATCAAATTGCGCTTTCGATACGAGTCAGTTGATGAGGAGTCCTCAGTTAATTATGGGCCATAATTTTGGAAAGCCTAATTTTTGTCTTAAACCATTATAACAAATTAGGAAGCCTTATTTGATGGTAAAAAAGTTTTGGGGACACTTCCCTGTACTTTTGTTTAAAGACCTAATTTAGATCTATTTATAAAAACAGCCCAATTAAGATTTTAACCAAAATATTTGGCAAAAGACGTCCAAACTTCTGCCATATATGAACAAAATCTCCATTGCATAATATAATTTTGTTATATATTTAATCGGGCGGTTTTTAAAAATCACCCTGAACTGGTCTTTTTAACAACACTACTCTATTCCTTTCCCCCTTAATGTGGCTACAATCTTACAATACATTTTAATTTTAAAATATGAGCGATACTATTCAATAGACAAAAAATATGATAAAGTATCAGTGATGTAATATCTTGACTTAAGTATTTATGAGTTAATATAATGACCGATTTTATATATAATTACGATTTGTGCATTTTTAAGTATAGATTCTCCCAATGATATATATAACTGATTCTTCATTAAAAAATATAATTATTTTATGTACATTTAATTTGTGAAAAAATAGAAGTAATTTGAATCATAAGTAGGGGTATTTTTTTTAAATTTAGTGGAAATTCGAATTTTTTATATTTTTTATTAGATTATTTCTCAAACATGTATTAGAAAACTATAACAATACTATAGATTAAACTATATAAATAATATGTTTATTTTATATTTTAAAATTGTCACATTAAAAAACATTATCGTTTTGCTTACATAAAAAAATGTTCTTTTTTTTCATAAATAATATAATAAAATAATAATTTATAACACGTCACATATTTACCTGTCAAGTATCATGTGGAATTCTATGATAAAATAGATTCGATTAATATGATACAAAATTCTATTATCAATAAAAATCTAGATGGCCTATTTAATCAAATCCGAAGTGCAGGAAGCTTTTGGTATCTACATCCGATATTTTCAAAATATTGGTTAATGAAACATAAAATATGGCCTTGGGTGAAACAAAACCAATCTTTTTTATTTCCATTTATAGCTACAAATAAGTTATCTACATCAAAACAATTAGCTGAAGTTAAGCGCAAGTCTAAAAATAAAAGAAAAAAATCTAAGAAACGAAAAAACAATGACAATAAAAATTTGCCTGATAATTCTTATCAAAACTTGTCAGATAAAAGTGAGAATTTTAATTCTTTAAGTCATCGACCAAGAATTGGAACAGAACCCTGTATTGATTCCGAAAATGATGTAAGTAATACTTCTTTTGAGTTAACAATTGATAATACTTGGATTGAATACACCAGAATTCATCAATTACATGCTCAAAAAAGAGGTTATATTAATATTTTATAAAAAAGACTTTAATATAGAAAAGTTCAAATTGGAATTGTCTGAAAAATATGATAAAAGGGATTCAACAAAATTAGAATTTCCAGAACCAGATTATATTGATGTTAAAGATAGTAATATTATCAAATTGATAATACTTTTAATTTATATTTAGTTAATCAATATGATACTAATTTTAATCCATCATCAAAAACTCCCAATTATAGGCCTAATGAGATCAGAAAGATTCAACTGAATCAACTTTATGGAGATGATTATGCAAAATCAATAGCTTATATGGAAACTGCTTTGCAAAATACATTTGAGAATTACTGTCAAAAATATAACCCAACATTATGGCCAATTATACCTTTTAATTTATGATATTCTAGTTTTATATCAACTATAAATCTATAATATAAATTTAAAACTTTTATTATGCATTAATTTTGTAATAAGACCATTTATGTTAAATAATCTTACAGCATGAGATATTGGGACTAGTAATTTATGTAAATAAAATATAAATTTATTATACAAGACAATTCATTTACTTTGCACATTGTTTGTCCATCCTTCTCATAATTTTTCTCGTTTTTTTTGCAAGATGGCTTACAAAACCTTGTATAAGAATAATAGAGAATGACTAAAATACGTGTCCCCGAAAACTACGCGTCCCCAGTCAAAACGACTATTTTCTATTATTTTTAATAGGAAATCTTATTAAGCTTTATAAGATAAGTTAGAAAATGTTTTTTTTAATTTAAAAAAAATACGGTAACTATATAAAATTTACAAAAATTTATTTTTTTAAAAAATAAACTACGTGTCCCTGGTCAAAATACAGTTTTTTTTAAAAAATCAAAACAGATTCATATTTAGCTCATTAAAAGAATACAGAATATGTAAATGTTATATTTTAAACTATTTTATAACTTAGTGATTTTTTCAAAAAACACTCTTTTTTTCAAAAACACTACGCGTCCCCGGTTAAAAAACCTTTTTTTTAAAAAAATAAAAGCAGATTCATGTTTAGCTTTTTAAGGAGATTCAGAAAATGGTATTAATAAAAAAAAAATTTTTTTTGGCTAAACTACGCGTCCCCGGTCAAAATACAGTTTTTTTTTAAAAATCAAAACAGATTCATATTTAGCTCATTAAAAGAATACAGAATATGTAAATATTATATTTTAAACTATTTAATAACTTAGTGATTTTTTGAAAAAACACTCTTTTTCGAAAACACTACGCGTCCCCGGTCAAAAAACTGTTTTTTTTTTAAAATAAAAGCAGATTCATGTTTAGCTTTTTAAGGAGATTCAGAAAATGGTATTAATAAAAAAAATTAAAAAAAAAATTTTTTCGAAAAATTTTTTTTTGGCTAAACTACGCGTCCCCGGTCAAAATACAGTTTTTTTAAAAAAATCAAAACGGATTCATATTTAGCTCATTAAAAGAATACAGAATATGTAAATATTATATTTTAAACTATTTTATAACTTAGTGATTTTTTTCAAAAAACACTTTTTTTTTCAAAAACACTACGCGTCCCCGGTCAAAAAACCTTTTTTTTAAAAAAATAAAAGCAGATTCATGTTAAGCTTTTTAAGGAGATTCAGAAAATGGTATTAATAAAAAAAATTTTAAAAAAAAAGTTTTTTTTTGGCTAAACTACGCGTCCCCGGTCAAAATACAGTTTTTTTAAAAAAATCAAAACGGATTCATATTTAGCTCATTAAAAGAATACAGAATATGTAAATATTATATATTAAAGTATTTAATAACTTAGTGATTTTTTAAAAAAACACTTTTTTTCAAAAAAACTACGCGTCCCCGGTCAAAAAACTGTTTTTTTAAAAAAATAAAAGCAGATTCATGTTTAGCTTTTTAAGGAGATTCAGAAAATGGTATTAATAAAAAAAATTTAAAAAAAAAAATTTTTTTTTGGCTAAACTACGCGTCCCAACGCGTCCCCGGTCAAAATACAGTTTTTTTAAAAAAAATCAAAATAGATTCATATTTAGCTCATTAAAAGAATACAGAATATGTAAATATTATATTTTAAACTATTTTATAACTTAGTGATTTTTTCAAAAAACACTTTTTTCTTTCAAAAACACTACGCGTCCCCGGTCAAAAAACCTTTTTTTTAAAAAAATAAAAGCAGATTCATGTTTAGCTTTTTAAGGAGATTTCGAAAATGGTATTAATAAAAAAAATTTTAAATAAAAAATTTAAAAAACAAAATTTTTTTTTTGGCTAAACTACGCGTCCCCGGTCAAAATACAGTTTTTTTTAAAAAATCAAAACAGATTCATATTTAGCTCATTAAAAGAATACAGAATATGTAAATATTATATTTTAAACTATTTTATAACTTAGTGATTTTTTCAAAAAACACTTTTTTTTTCAAAAACACTACGCGTCCCCGGTCAAAAAACCTTTTTTTTAAAAAAATAAAACAGATTCATGTTTAGCTTTTTAAGGAGATTCAGAAAATGGTATTAATAAAAAAAATTTTTAAAAAAAAATTTTAAAAAAAAAATTTATTTTTGGCTAAACTACGCGTCCCCGGTCAAAATACAGTTTTTTTTAAAAAATCAAAACAGATTCATATTTAGCTCATTAAAAGAATACAGAATATGTAAATATTATATTTTAAACTATTTTATAACTTAGTGATTTTTTCAAAAAACACTTTTTTTTTCAAAAACACTACGCGTCCCCTGTCAAAAAACTGTTTTTTAAAAAAAATAAAAGCAGATTCATGTTTAGCTTTTCAAGGAGATTCAGAAAATGGTATTAATAAAAAAAATTTAAAAAAAAAATTTTTTTTTGGCTAAACTACGCGTCCCTACGCGTCCCCGGTCAAAATACAGTTTTTTTTAAAAAATCAAAACAGATTCATATTTAGCTCATTAAAAGAATACAGAATATGTAAATATTATATTTTAAACTATTTTATAACTTAGTGATTTTTTCAAAAAACACTTTTTTTTTCAAAAACACTACTTTTTTTTTAAAAAATAAAAGCAGATTCATGTTTAGCTTTTTAAGGAGATTCAGAAAATGGTATTAATAAAAAAAATTTTAAAAAAAAAATTTAAAAAACAAAATTTTTTTTTTGGCTAAACTACGCGTCTCCGGTCAAAATACAGTTTTTTTAAAAAAATCAAAACAGATTCATATTTAGCTCATTAAAAGAATACAGAATATGTAAATATTATATATTAAAGTATTTAATAACTTAGTGATTTTTTGAAAAAATACTTTTTTTCGAAAACACTACGCGTCCCCGGTCAAAAAACTGTTTTTTTAAAAAAATAAAAGCAGATTCATGTTTAGCTTTTCAAGGAGATTCAGAAAATGGTATTAATAAAAAAAATTAAAAAAAAAAAATTTTTTTTTGCCTAAACTACGCGTCCCCGATCAAAATACAGTTTTTTTTAAAAAATCAAAACGGATTCATATTTAGCTCATTAAAAGAATACAGAATATGTAAATATTATATATTAAAGTATTTAATAACTTAGTGATTTTTTGAAAAACACTTTTTTTTGAAAACACTACGCGTCCCCGGTCAAAAAACCGTTTTTTTTAAAAAATAAAAGCAGATTCATGTTTAGCTTTTCAAGGAGATTCAGAAAATGGTATTAATAAAAAAAATTTTAAAAAAAAAAATTTTTTTTGGCTAAACTACGCGTCCCTACGCGTCCCCGATCAAAATACAGTTTTTTTTAAAAAATCAAAACGGATTCATATTTAGCTCATTAAAAGAATACAGAATATGTAAATATTATATTTTAAACTATTTTATAACTTAGTGATTTTTTCAAAAAACACTTTTTTTTTCAAAAACACTACGCGTCCCCGGTCAAAAAACTGTTTTTTTAAAAAAATAAAAGCAGATTCATGTTTAGCTTTTTAAGGAGATTCAGAAAATGGTATTAATAAAAAAAATTTTAAAAAAGAAATTTAAAAAAAAAAATTTTTTTTTGGCTAAACTACGCGTCCCCGGTCAAAATACAGTTTTTTTAAAAAAATCAAAACAGATTCATATTTAGCTCATTAAAAGAATACAGAATATGTAAATATTATATTTTAAACTATTTTATAACTTAGTGATTTTTTCAAAAAACACTTTTTTTTTCAAAAACACTACGCGTCCCCGGTCAAAAAACCTTTTTTTTAAAAAAATAAAAGCAGATTCATGTTTAGCTTTTTAAGGAGATTCAGAAAATGGTATTAATAAAAAAAATTTTAAAAAAAAAATTTAAAAAACAAAATTTTTTTTGGCTAAACTACGCGTCTTTACGCGTCCCCGGTCAAAATACAGTTTTTTTTAAAAAATCAAAACAGATTCATATTTAGCTCATTAAAAGAATACAGAATATGTAAATATTATATTTTAAACTATTTTATAACTTAGTGATTTTTTCAAAAAACACTTTTTTTTTCAAAAACACTACGCGTCCCCGGTCAAAAAACCTTTTTTTTAAAAAAATAAAACAGATTCATGTTTAGCTTTTTAAGGAGATTCAGAAAATGGTATTAATAAAAAAAATTTTTTAAAAAAAATTTTAAAAAAAAAATTTATTTTTGGCTAAACTACGCGTCCCCGGTCAAAATACAGTTTTTTTTAAAAAATCAAAACAGATTCATATTTAGCTCATTAAAAGAATACAGAATATGTAAATATTATATTTTAAACTATTTTATAACTTAGTGATTTTTTCAAAAAACACTTTTTTTTTCAAAAACACTACGCGTCCCCTGTCAAAAAACTGTTTTTTTAAAAAAATAAAAGCAGATTCATGTTTAGCTTTTCAAGGAAATTCAGAAAATGGTATTAATAAAAAAAATTTAAAAAAAAAATTTTTTTTTGGCTAAACTACGCGTCCCTACGCGTCCCCGGTCAAAATACAGTTTTTTTTAAAAAATCAAAACAGATTCATATTTAGCTCATTAAAAGAATACAGAATATGTAAATATTATATTTTAAACTATTTTATAACTTAGTGATTTTTTCAAAAAACACTTTTTTTTTCAAAAACACTACTTTTTTTTTAAAAAATAAAAGCAGATTCATGTTTAGCTTTTTAAGGAGATTCAGAAAATGGTATTAATAAAAAAAATTTTAAAAAAAAAATTTAAAAAACAAAAATTTTTTTTTGGCTAAACTACGCGTCTTTACGCGTCCCTGGTCAAAATACAGTTTTTTTTAAAAAATCAAAACAGATTCATATTTAGCTCATTAAAAGAATACAGAATATGTAAATATTATATTTTAAACTATTTTATAACTTAGTGATTTTTTCAAAAAACACTTTTTTTTTCAAAAACACTACGCGTCCCCGGTCAAAAAACCTTTTTTTTAAAAAAATAAAACAGATTCATGTTTAGCTTTTTAAGGAGATTCAGAAAATGGTATTAATAAAAAAAATTTTTAAAAAAAAATTTTAAAAAAAAAATTTATTTTTGGCTAAACTACGCGTCCCCGGTCAAAATACAGTTTTTTTTAAAAAATCAAAACAGATTCATATTTAGCTCATTAAAAGAATACAGAATATGTAAATATTATATTTTAAACTATTTTATAACTTAGTGATTTTTTCAAAAAACACTTTTTTTTTCAAAAACACTACGCGTCCCCTGTCAAAAAACTGTTTTTTTAAAAAAATAAAAGCAGATTCATGTTTAGCTTTTCAAGGAGATTCAGAAAATGGTATTAATAAAAAAAATTTAAAAAAAAAAATTTTTTTTTGGCTAAACTACGCGTCCCTACGCGTCCCCGGTCAAAATACAGTTTTTTTTAAAAAATCAAAACAGATTCATATTTAGCTCATTAAAAGAATACAGAATATGTAAATATTATATTTTAAACTATTTTATAACTTAGTGATTTTTTCAAAAAACACTTTTTTTTTTCAAAAACACTACTTTTTTTTTAAAAAATAAAAGCAGATTCATGTTTAGCTTTTTAAGGAGATTCAGAAAATGGTATTAATAAAAAAAATTTTTAAAAAAAAAATTTAAAAAACAAAATTTTTTTTTTGGCTAAACTACGCGTCCCTACGCGTCTGCGGTCAAAATACAGTTTTTTTTAAAAAATCAAAACAGATTCATATTTAGCTCATTAAAAGAATACAGAATATGTAAATATTATATATTAAAGTATTTAATAACTTAGTGATTTTTTGAAAAAATACTTTTTTTCGAAAACACTACGCGTCCCCGGTCAAAAAACTGTTTTTTTAAAAAAATAAAAGCAGATTCATGTTTAGCTTTTCAAGGAGATTCAGAAAATGGTATTAATAAAAAAAATTAAAAAAAAAATTTAAAAAAAAAATTTTTTTTTGCCTAAACTACGCGTCCCTACGCGTCCCCGATCAAAATACAGTTTTTTTTAAAAAATCAAAACGGATTCATATTTAGCTCATTAAAAGAATACAGAATATGTAAATATTATATATTAAAGTATTTAATAACTTAGTGATTTTTTGAAAAACACTTTTTTTTGAAAACAATACGCGTCCCCGGTCAAAAAACCGTTTTTTTTAAAAAATAAAAGCAGATTCATGTTTAGCTTTTCAAGGAGATTCAGAAAATGGTATTAATAAAAAAAATTTAAAAAAAAAAATTTTTTTTTGGCTAAACTACGCGTCCCTACGCGTCCCCGATCAAAATACAGTTTTTTTTAAAAAATCAAAACGGATTCATATTTAGCTCATTAAAAGAATACAGAATATGTAAATATTATATTTTAAACTATTTTATAACTTAGTGATTTTTTGAAAAACACTTTTTTTTGAAAACACTACGCGTCCCCGGTCAAAAAACCGTTTTTTTTAAAAAATAAAAGCAGATTCATGTTTAGCTTTTTAAGGAGATTCAGAAAATGGTATTAATAAAAAAAAAAATTTTTTAAATTTTTCGAAAAAAATTTTTTTTTAAGGGGGGGGGGGGGGGGTAGAGGGTTAATATAGAAATACCTGCAATTATATTTTTAATACAATTACTTTTAGATATTCGCTTTTACCATTCTATTTAAAATGATTTATTACTACACCATGGTAACACTTGATTCGAACTCGCAACTTATTGTTCGGAAGGCAAACGTTCCCGTCTATATTTTTTTGATATATTTGTATATATATATTAAAATTTATTTTTTATAAAATTAATTTAATTTAATCAGAATGACGGGGTTGATGGGTAATTACTAATTAGTTAGGTGTATACGATACTAAATATGCTTTATTAATATATTTCATAAAAATATTAATATTTAGGAGAAAAAGAGGTAAAAATGTTGCAATGTAAGGGTATTAGAAATATCATAATTTACATTTATGATAGAAATCAACTTGGGTAAAATTTAAAATAGATATCCTTGAAAAATACCATTTTCTGAATCTCCTTAAAAAGCTAAACATGATACTGCTTTTATTTTTTAAAAAAAACAGTTTTTTGACCGGGGACGCGTAGTGTTTTCGAAAAAAAGTGTTTTATCAAAAAATCACTAATTATTAAATAATTTAATATATAATATTTACATATTCTGTATTCTTTTAATGAGCTAAATATGAATCCGTTATGACTTTTTAAAAAAAACTGTATTTTGACCGGGGACGCGTAGGGACGCGTAGTTTAGCCAAAAAAAAAATTTTTTTTTTAATTTTTTTTTTAAATTTTTTTTATTAATACCATTTTCTGAATCTCCTTGAAAAGCTAAACATGAATCTGCTTTTATTTTTTTAAAAAAACAGTTTTTTGACCGGGGACGCGTAGTGTTTTTGAAAAAAAAAGTGTTTTTTGAAAAAATCACTAAGTTATAAAATAGTTTAAAATATAATATTTACATATTCTGTATTCTTTTAATGAGCTAAATATGAATCTGTTTTGATTTTTTTAAAAAAACT
The DNA here is from genome assembly GCF_954871325.1 of Gordionus sp. m RMFG-2023. Classification (NCBI taxonomy): domain Eukaryota; kingdom Metazoa; phylum Nematomorpha; class Gordioida; order Chordodea; family Parachordodidae; genus Gordionus; species Gordionus sp. m RMFG-2023. The sequence continues at coordinate 10,837,484 of NC_088777.1, forward strand.
GTATTTTGACCGGGGACGCGAAGGGACGCGTAGTTTATCCAAAAAAAAAATTTTTTTTTAAATTTTTTTTTTAAAATTTTTTTTTTTAATTTTTTTTATTAATACCATTTTCTGAATCTCCTTAAAAAGCTAAACATGAATCTGCTTTTATTTTTTTAAAAAAAAGGTTTTTTGACCGGGGACGCGTAGTGTTTTTGAAAGAAAAAAGTGTTTTTTGAAAAAATCACTAAGTTATAAAATAGTTTAAAATATAATATTTACATATTCTGTATTCTTTTAATAAGCTAAATATGAATCCGTTTTGATTTTTTAAAAAAAACTGTATTTTGACCGGGGACGCGTAGTTTATTTTTTAAAAAAATAAATTTTTGTAAATTTTATATAGTTACCGTATTTTTTTTAAATTAAAAAAAACATTTTCTAACTTATCTTATAAAGCTTAATAAGATTTCCTATTAAAAATAATAGAAAATAGTCGTTTTGACTGGGGACGCGTAGTTTTCGGGAACGCGTATTTTAGTCATTCCCGAATAATAAACCTCTTTTGAATTGTTAAATTATATAAATTTAACCCTTTCGTGCCAGGCGAGATCATTTGTCATCAAAATTTTTCAAATTATTTTTATATTTAAAAAGCTAATGATTGCTACTTAGACTCATTAATTTTCTAACAATATTTATTATTTTGTATTTTATCATTAACCTGTCAAAATCAATATTTTATTATATCGAAATACAAGCAAGTTAGGTATTTTACACGCCAAAATTTTTACACTTTTAAATCGATAACCATTCTATATAAATCAAGGGTATATAGTAGATAATTACTATTATTTCATGTTTAGTAAAAAAATCTATTATTCACATGATTTTTTGTAGGAAATCCAAATTGGTAACATTGGGATTTTCTATTGCAATTTTTTCAAATTAATATTGAAAATATGATATAATATAAATTGAATTTAGGTTATTTTTAATTTAACAAGCCACCATAATATTTACAAAAAGTTAAGAAAGTGAATTTTTTTTCATTAAATTATTTTGTAATTTTTTAGATGACCTCAACATATATCATACCAGAGAATATATATCTGATGTAGATATTGAGAAGGATGAGGACTTTGAATTATCAATGATCTAAATATGGTCTATATTTTATCAGATATTGGGTTAGAACAAAAGTATATGATAATGATAGTATCCCAAATAATAAGTTTATGGCGAAACAAGAATATATGATCCTTAGAGGTGAGCCTAATTACAATAAACTTTTTTAAGACCATTTATTAGTGCATGAAAATTTAATTGGAGGAAAAATTATTCGATAAAATGACAGTCCCCTTCAAATTTAGAGAATATATTAGCATAAATGGGAAATCTTATCTAGCACGTTGGTCATAGACCTGCCCAAAATGAGCGAACGTGAATATGCTGATTTTTTTCCTCAAGGATACCAACAAACCTTGTACCCAGATGTAACTAAACAAGTGAGTAGAACTTTCCATAACGTTTTTGTAAATAGTTATTTAGTAAAGAGTAAAATAGAAGAAAGTAAGATATAAGAAAATACTGTTTAATTTCACAATTGTCTTTTATTAAATTGATTTAATTTTATAAACTTTAAGGAAAATTTTATTATTTATTCAATTGAATGCTCTAATACTATTAGGTACTATAAGTTTTAGGAGGCAAATCAGTAAGAAGTTATTATTTATTTCTTGTTGATATTATGGTGTTAAATATTTTATTTGATATGATATTATTTATTCACTAACTATTTGTGTAACTACAATTGAAAATTTATTCACTAATTATTGCAATAAGTCTAGTTGAGTTATTAAGTATTAGAAAATTCTTTTTAATGATTTATTTACTAAGACTATTGCTACAATGGCACAAAAATAAGATATCATACTTAAATTTTATTTCACTTAGCAATGAGATAATTCATATTGAATTATTATGTGTTTTAATTCTATTTATAATTTATTACTAATTATTGGAAAAGACTACAATGACAATAAATAGTATATCATACTCCCAATTTATAATACTCTAAGATCAGACTAATGAACTTTCCTACATGTGGAGCACAGTTTCAAATTACATTGTATATCTGGAAATTGGACTGCTAAAGAAAAGAAAATAAGAAATTAACATTATAATTATAAAGGAACATTCGTAAAAACAATATTGCTGGTTGTTAACAACATTTTAGAAAGAGAAGAGCATGCATATCCATATAGAGTGTTAGGGGAACTTTCGTAAAAAGGCCTCCTTTTCTAGTATTATGTTGCAAATGTTGAATTAAAGAGAAAAATAAAAATGTTTATTTATTTTCAAGAGATGTCAATCAGATTATTATTCTTTTAATAATATATTTTTATTGTAAAAGTAATATTTTATTAAGTGTGTGATTTTTTATATGAAATGAGTCGGAGATTTTATTAAATGAGTTGTATATTTATGAATGGAATTTAAATTATTTGATATTCGATTATTATATTATTATTGAATGTTAAAAATATAGATGATATCGATTATTATATTAGAAATATATAGAATTTTGGATGTGAAAAATAAATTAATAAAAAGTGCAATTTTTGTGTTAAAATACTACATGTATTAAAATAACTCGCTATCTTAGGAATTTATAATATACGTGATACGTGATATATAGCGCATTCGCCCTCTAACGTTGAATATACAACAGAGCAACGCTAGGTTTTCCTCATTCCCATCTAATTGGAATTTATTAATTTAAGGGGGGAAAAAAATATGAGGAGCCCTCCACACGTTTGTGGGCAAGCCGCACGTACTTGTACGCACAACAATTCCGAAGAAATGTTATTAAAACGTCTATAGGCTTAGAGGAAAAGAGAGGGACCAAAAAATAGCCTACACCCAAGAACTGCTTTAGAAGTTAATTACCTTAAAGGTGGGAGGTGGAAAATTTAACTTAAAAAGCTTTATTGTAAGTTTATTTATTTTAGAGGTAAAAAAGAAATATACTTTCAAGAGGAATAAATCCACAAGAGAAATCGAGGAAGAAAAGTAAGAAAAAGGTATTTGAACTAGAGATCTCTAGGAACAAATTTAATTTTCATCCAAAATATCTATCTTTGATGCGAAAGAGTTTTCTGATAGACCTTTTGCAATTATTAAGCTTTATAAATTGTTTCATGTTTACATTCAGCTCCATCACGTCTTTTATAGCTTTGTAATACCATAACGATTTATATTTAGTATACTGTTTTCCTTTATGTGTATATAACCAAACGATAGCATCATGTACAAGGTTGTGATCTGAATTTCTTATTATATGGGCTAGGAACTGTATCCGACGTTTTTTAACGTAATATTTATCGGAGTGTGGCTAGATTTCCTCCAGAGGTTAGAGTTAGAGATGACTCTGGGATAAAAAATACCATTTATAGTTCTCAGACAATTATTTATAAAGGATTGGATACGTCTTAAGTTCGTCTTGTTAACTTCCCATATGTCACTTCCATATAATAAAATGGGGATAATAGTAGAGTTGAAAAGCCTCAACCTCGTAAAAACAGATATTTCCTTCGACTTCCAGATTTTCATGTACATATAGAACGCTCTTTTGGCTTTTTGCGTTCTAATCTTCATTTCCTCTTTACATTCCCCCTTGTTATTGAGCATCACACCCAGGTATTTGATATTATCTACTTTTTTGATAACGTTCCCGCCTACCAAAAGATTTTGGAGCGGGGGTGTATTTGGCGAGGAAAGAATAACCGTTTTATTGAAATTAATTTTTAAACCAACTCTGAGGCTTATGGTTTCGATAAAGTAGATCAGACATACAGTCTCTTCAATATTTTTTGATATTACAACAATATCGTCGGCATACGAAACGATCTTATTAACAAAGTGAAAATTTTCATTAGACCCAAAGTCAGCCAAGTCTGCAGCAGCATTTACCTCCTTTATGACTTTATTTATTATGATGTTAAAGAGAAGTGGTGATAAAGTACAACCTTGTTTTACTCCCTTTTTTATCTTGAAGAAGGGTGATATTTTATCGTTTATTTTAAAACATGAAGTTAATTTGGAATCTTAATAATAAAAATTATTTATTAGTTTTACCGGTTTTACCACACTTAGCAGTTGTTTATCATATGCTTATAAAGAGCCTCAGAATGAACTTGAAAGTTTTCCTATCTGTGGAAGCTCTCTTTAAGAATTCACAGGATAGATCTAACTCCCCTAGAGACCTTGTTATTCTGCCAAACCAACTACTTTTATATGATAGGAAAGGCTTAAGAGCTGACTCATTGGAAAATATGTTTATCAGTGCTTGATAGATTAAGTTGTTAGAAGTATGTCTTAAAATATGATCAACCTATTCCTATATTTAATCATTTTATAGTGAGGGAGTATATCGCATCTGGTCTATAGTGTATAATTAGTTTTATGAGGGTAACCTTCTAGTAATGTATCTGAGGCATTTATTTATAAACATTTGCGTCTTTCTATTATCTAATTTAGTATCCTTTCAAGTTTCCATACCATAATAAAGGGATGAAATTATTAAAACTTAGAATCGTCTTAACTTTAGAAGAATTGATAATTGATGTGATAACCAGAGTTGTACAAAAGATCTTCTTTGAAGATTTTTGAGCCAGATCTAGCTCAAAAATTTGAGCAAGATCTTTGAAGATCGTAAAATTTGAAGATCTTTTATTTTTTAAAAATTTTGTGTAACGATCTTCAAAGATCTTCATGATATTTATTTTTTTACCCCTTTATTAAAAGCCCAGATGTTTTTCAATTTTCATCAAGGCAGGAGGAGAGGTATAAAACATAAAAGAAATATTATATTAATAAAATTGAAAAACATCTGGGCTTTTAATAAAGGGGTAAAAAAATAAATATCATGAAGATCTTTGATGATCGTTACACATAATTTTTAAAAAATAAAAGATCTTCAAATTTTACGATCTTCAAGGATCTAGATCTTTGAAGATCTTTTTATTTTGAGCAAATGTACAACTCTGGTGATAACCAAATTTTCATGAATAATCTATATTTTGCCCTAGTTTTATTTAGCTTAGCCATCTGATCTTGTTTGGTGCACCCTTTTCTATCTAGTAAGACTACTAAATATTTCAATGAGGCACTTCAGTAATCTTCTTCCCTTTTACTGTTAAATTTACGTATGAAGAGGTGTAGAATGATGTCGTCAGTTTAGTTTTTTTATGTTTAATTTTAGATAAAAACATCCAGCCTCAATGATGATAAAATCAATGACAGATTGAAGATCTAACACAGATTCACAAATCACTTAAGCTTTCCAATTGTCTTCCCAGCCAAGTTTGTAGCTTTAACTTCCATTATGATGTAATTGGTAACAAATTTAAATAATAAAAGTGATAAAACACATTCATATTTCAAACCGATATTAACCGGAATTTGAAAAGGTTTTTACGCCAGCATGGATTATTTAAATTTAGTAATCTTTATAAATAATTTTCATCAAGTTAATCAAAGCTGTAGGCCTACCTACCTCCTATAAGGTGATTCATAGCGTAATATGTATTATGGAATCAAAAGCTTTCTTGAAATCTAAAGCAACAATTATCACTTGACTTCTCCGAATAACAGCTCTCTCTATATAAATTTTAAGTGCAAGAATTGCTTCAAGTGCGTCACGACCCTTCTTAAACGAAACTAATGAATCGACGAACAGCGGTTCTACTAACGGCTTTAGTCTATTTAAAATAACATTCACAAATATACGACCGATTTCAATGAGATTCCCCTCCAGTCTTCAAGGAATTTAGGGTTCTTGGCTACGGGAAATTGACTAGGATAGCTGTGATTCAATCCCTAGGACAAGTCCCTTTATTCCATACTCTTATTATGATTGGGAGGAGAATCTCCGCGAATAACATAGGATCATCTTCAAGTATTCACTATGTATCGAATCTTGGCCACACGCTTTTTTAGTTTTTTTATTATACTATCTATTTCGCTTTTCGGGTAGTCTAACATCGTTTTAACTTTTTGCAGTGGATGATTGTTGTGCGTATGAATAGATTTGGAAAGTGCAGTGTTTGAGGGTTGAGTGCATAACACTGTATGGGAACCTTTAAAGGGGAGGGGGACTAGATAAGGATGTGTGAAATGATTTAAAAGGCCAAAACTTTAAGGTAGATGGATATTTGTCATAATGAGATGACTGATAAGATAACTGAGTTGGGACGACGTTATTAAGGGAATTAGTTGATATTAGAGGCCATATTTTCGAGGTAGTGAGGCGCTGATCATACTGGGGAGAATTATGCTAGTGCTGTCAATTTTCACTTTATGTGAATCATCTGGAATTCTATATGACTTCATATTTAATAATCCACAAGTATAAATAAAATTTGATATGAATTAGCGGATATATCGTTTTTTGTATTAGAAACTGTTTCCCCACATAAAAATCATAAAGTTTATATGGATAACTTTGTTTCTTCGTAAAATTTAGCAGTTGCTTTCAAAGATAATGGATTATCATGTCGGGACCCTAATTGTTTACTGGGATGCCACCTAAGTGATGACAAAAATTCTAAAGATAAAAAGGAAAAAGGTCCCTAGAATATAAGGTGGATTCTAATAATAATAATATAATTTACAAATGGTTTGTTAACAAATCGGTTATCACTATATCATCATTTATGGGTATAAATCCCATATCACGAATGAGAAGATGGTCGATATCTAATAAATCTTTTGTCAATGTCGAAATTCCGGTCATAATTCAAGACTATAACTGTGTTAGTGGTGGGTGCATCTCCGGGATATGTTGATTGAACTCTACAGAACAGACATAAAAGAGCTTTTTTATTGAGTTTTTTTTATTTATTAGATTCCTGAGTCGTGAAATCGTAATTGGTCTATAGACGCCACATAATATAAATAGTAAACATGTATCTCTTTTAGTAATTAAAGCTCAGATAGATATAATTGATGATGGTTGTAAAGTAAAATGATAAAAAAAAAGGTAGACCTACGTTGAAGATTAAAAAAAAAGGAAATTGAATAGTTTTCTCCCAATTACAGATATTAGATTTGATAAAATGGGTCATTGACCATCGATGGCTAACAGGCAAAGATGGGAGAACTGCATAAATGGTTATTCCAGATTCGAATGTATAAAATGTAAAATATCTTATCATTCAAAATAAATTGTATATTTTTTTCAAATGAATATCATAATGATGACAAATGGCAACATTTCATAATTATATATATACTTTTTCAATAAAAAACGTTGAAAATGTGTTATTAGGTCTTGTTTAGCTCAATGTTCATGGAAAATAAGTCTGGCCCAAAATGCTCTATACTATCTAAAATATAATAAATTGAATATTTAGAAATGACAATGGATTGCTTCTTTTACTTGCATTATTCTCATATTGAATTCTTGTAATTTTTATTTTTCAATTATATAATAATTCGTTAAAAATATATTGTCTGAATTAAAGCTAAAACTTTAAAATATTCAGGGCTCTTCCATACTTAGGGGCAGATGATTTCTAATAAATAGTTTTGTTTTTAAAAACGGCTAACCCGATATTTTATCCACAAATATTACACAAGTCTGGAAATTTTGCTCATAGATGGCAGCAAGGTTTTAAAATATTGGATTAGACTTTTAATTCAAGGATTAAAAATAAAATATATCTTTAAAATAATTTAATATTTTGCATTTAAAAATTTTAATTAAAGTAATTTAAATTAAAATACATTTAATTAAAGAAATAATATAACTAAAATAAAATATAAAACAGTGTAATATGTTTTTACAAAATAATATTTTTATTTACACCAAAATATAAATACCATGTTTTTTAAGCGAAAGCTAAGCAACTTCTGACATGCAATTTAAAATAGGGATGTGAAACACCCCCTGAACACTTCTATTTTTGCTGGGTCGTTTTTAAAAGTGGAGAGTTCAAGGTATAAAACAAGTTTTTAAGAACAATATTTTAAAATTTTTTTATCTTTAAATCCATAAAATTAATTTTTTTTTATTTGTTGAATCATTTTTTTTCTCTTTGCATTTTTCAGAGTATTCAAGTTTTTATACTTCCATTCCATTATATCTTGTTTTAATTTATATCTATCTTGGAGAGTTAAATATTGTTATTTTTACAGCATAAATTATATTTTATTATAAATTATTAATATGCTATATAATATAAATTGCTTTTCTTGTTTTATGTCAATTTTAGAAAGTAAAATATTGGTAATTTTGTAGCAGGCATTAGGGTGGGAAAATCCCCTCCCCTAATCGCAAATCTCTGCTACCGCGAATATCATTTAAAGCAATAAAATTTTACCCCCACAAAAAATGTATACAATATATCACCATAAGGAATAAGTTAAAAGAAAAATTAGTAAATGATAATAAATTTTAAAAATAAAACTATGTTCCAAATTTTTTAGAAAAAAGGCATTTTTATATTAAAAAAAAATCGAAGATCTTAAAATAATTTTTATAAAAATCTAATTATACCGCAGGCCCACAAACATTACTAAAATTTGTGAAAAAAGAACTCACCTAATAGTGCACTTCTCTTTTATATAATACTTGGATGTTTATAGTGTAATAGTTTATTAAAGATTTTAAGGCTTATAGATTAAATAAAACATTTAAAATATTTAAATATTATTATTTTGATTATTATAATGTAAAACAAAGGTCATATAAAATTAATAATTATAAAAATCGAACGAATATCAAAGAGATATGTCATTGGCGAAGTATTAATTATCAGATCAATGATGAACCTCCACAAATATTTTTCCAATAATCGCAGCGTAAAAATAAATTTATTAACATGTAAAACATATGAATATGAAATGAGATAAGTTATCATTTATATGATAAAAAAAAGTTTATATTTTACCTCTCCTTTTTCATTTATTTTCTGATCGGCCTCAAAAATCGACATTTTTCAAAATTTTAAAAAGTGATTTTGTTCTTAGACCAATCACAGATATGGACGCAACTTTTACGATCTAGTGTGATACGATCAAAGGCACGAAACTCATTCCTTCTCATGGATTTACAAAAAGCAAAGTTGAGTTGTATTTTTTATTTTTAATTGTTTATATCATTATTAGTTGCCAAATTTGTAATATTAGAACTTACAAATACAAATGTCCTCAATGCGAAATTTGTACTTGCTCTCTAGATTGTGTCAAAAAACATAAAAAGGAATATGATTGTGAAGGGAATAATTATAGAACTAAATATATTCCAATGAGCAAGTTTGATAACCTTACACTCCTTTCAGGTACGAAATTTAATATAGGTATCTTTATTATTTTTAAGATTATAGATTTCTAGAGGGAATAAATCGTGACTTGGAATCAAGTAACAGAAATCATTGGCTACATCCATTTGATTTGCCCAAAAGAGTATAATATATTTTTAATATTAAGTTTTATCATTTATACATTATAATGCTTTGTGACCAATATAATTTTTGAGATTATTTGGATATTATTATTTGTTGAAGTGTCAATATAAGTAAGGGACCTTATAGTTTTTCTTACAAAAAATTATAAATAGAAAATTTTTATTACATTAAAAAAATATACATTTGGGAAGCAAATTAAGAGTATCTCTTTTTTTATAATAAGTAAAATAAATAATCAAATAATTTTGGTGACTATTATAATATATGAATTGTATCATAGAATAATATATAACATTTATTACTTTCCATATTTCCATTTCAAAATCATTTATATTTCAGAAAAATTTAACTACTAAATGAAAAGTAAAATAGATTTTAAATTATTCACTAATTATAATTTATATATTTAGTCAAATAACACAATTTTAATTTGTCCTTATATATTATCCTATACTATATTAGGTAAATAAAATAGTTATTAAGGAGACAAATTTAGAATTTTATTTTTTGTCAAAAATTACATAATCTTAAAAAAGAAAGAAATAGTTACTATGGCGTAGCTAGGATTGATCCATGGGGGGAGGGGGTTAAAATTATTGAAGATAATTTGCAGGAAGTGTGGTACAGCATTTGATGTTGCCTTGAGATGTTCACCAGTAATATTACATGGGCCAGGAGCTTTATGATTTCTAAGTTTTCTGAGTGTAGTGGAGATCAGTAGTGAAAATTGGGAGGTAGATTGGGGAGTAGCTTGCTGTTCAGATAGAATACTTGTTGGTTTCCTAGATTCGAAGATCTTCATGTAATGATCTGTCCAAAGTGCGAACTGATTGTCCTGGTCAATTTTAACTATTAGTTTCCAATCGAATGGAAGGAAGATTTTTGAATATTTTACGTGATAAAGCGCATTCGCCCTCTCAACGTTGTAGGAACAACAGAGCTACGCTAGGTTTTTCTTATTTCCATCTAATTGGATTTATTAAGGTAATCGGGGAAGAAAATATGAGAAACCCTTTACACATTTGTGGGCAAGCTGCACGTACTTGTATGCACAATAGTCCAAGGATTATCGTTTAAACGTCTATGGGCTGATTGAGAAGGGACAGGGCCAAATAAGACAGCCCACACCCATACCTACTGTCCTAATTTTATCTAACTATGATTGGATAGGGGAAGGCTGGTTTAAGTTAATGTTTAAAGATTTGCATTTAATAAAAAAATATGTTATTCAAATAAAAGAAAACTTGTACTCTTGAGGTGGCTGAGGGAGAGGAAGGGTATAGTTGTGGGTAAGGGTGAAGTAACGGATAGGGGATATCATCTCAGGTACCCAGATTTTACCTTAAGAAGCTTTTTGATAGATTTTTTATTTTTGTTTAGTCTGATGAACTGTTTCCAGTTTAAGTTCAGGTCAGCAGCGTCTTTCAAGGTGGAGCCATAATGTTTTGTATCTGCTGTATGATTTAACTTTACAGGTAAAAAGCCAAGTTAAAGCATCATAAACCAAATTGCAGTTGGGGTGTCTCAGAATGTGCTCTAAGAAATTAATTCGTTTTTTCTTTAGTATGATATGGAAAGGAATATGTTTTGATTGTTTCCATAACCTTTTGTTCGATATTAGTCTGGGGTAGAAAATGCCCTTAATTATCCTTAAACACTTGTTAAACGTTTGACATTTCCTATTATCAGCTTTGCTTATTTCCCATGTTTCACAGCCATATAATAGAATGGGAATTACAGTGGAATTAAAGATACGTAGTCGTGTGAAGGCAGGTATCTCCCTTGTCTTCCATAACTTGAAGTACTTGTAAAAAGCTACTCTAGCTTTTTGTATTCTTATCCTGAGTTCTTCTTCACAGCCCCCTCTATTATCTAGGGTAATTCCTAGATATTTTATTTGGGTAACCACTTTAATCACCTCCGACCCAACATCGATACTTTCTATGGGAGGCGTGTGTCTTGCTAACATAATCATGGATTTCTTGAAATTTATTTCTAGCCCGACTTTCGAGCTCACCAATTTCAACAAATGAAAAAGATTGGAGGTTTCCTCTAAATCCTTGGTGATGATTACCACATCATCGGCGTAGGATATAATCCTGTTCTCTAGATTGTACTTATTCGGATATAAATTTAGTTCCAGCAGGTTCGCAGCGTCTAAAGTATCCTTTAAAATCTTATTCATAACTATATTGAAGAGGATTGGCGAGAGAACACAGCCTTGTTTCACTCCTTTTTTTATTCTAAATGGTGGAGAGATTTTATTGTTTATTCTACATGAGGTAAGCAAATTTTTATAATGGTGCTGTAATATCTTGATTATGTTAATGTCAACCCCAACATCTGATAAAATCTTCCAAAGCGCATCATGATTAACATTATCAAACGCCTGTTTAAAATCGATAAAAGTGAAAAAGAAAGGTAGTTTATATCTATCACATTTTTGAACGATGATTTTCAGAGCAAGAAAAGGCTCCATAATGTTTTTGCCTGGGCGATAGGCGCAGATATACTTGGCGAAGAGGTTTTGTGAGGTTTGTAAAATGCGAACCTTGAGGAGGATCATAAATATTTTAGAAGCAGTAGAGGTGAGTGCTATTGACCTGTAATCTCCAAATTTAGTGGGATTTGGAATTTTAGGGAAGTTGCAAAGGGTGGATAGATTCCAGTCCTTCGGTGTCACCCCTGTGGACCAAATTTTATTGAAGATGATTTGCAGGAAACGTGGTACTGCCTCTGATGTTGCTTTAAGATGCTCCCCAGTAATATTGTCTGGGCCAGGAGCTTTGTGATTTCTAAGTTTTTTAAGTGCAGAAGAAATTTCGGTTAATGAGAACTGAGAGGTAAATTGAGGCGTTGAGAACTGAGAGGTATATTGGGGTGTTGAGAACTGAGAGGTATATTGAGGTGTAGCTTGGAAATCAGATAGTACGCTTATCGGTTTCCTGGATTCGAAGATCCTCATGTAGTGGTCCGTCCAGAGCGCCAATTGATCATCCTGGTCGATTATAATTTTGTTATTTTCCAATCGAATGGAAGGGAGTTTTTTAAAAATTTTGTTTGCAAAAATATTTGAGTTTACTGTAGGCATCAAAAAGCCTGTTTCCTCTCATATCTGCATCAATCTCGTGTGCTTTCCTGACCGTAAAAATTCTTCTATCACTTCTAAGCAATCTCTGTATAGCTTTCCACAGTTCTTTATCAAAGTGGCCTTTTAAACGGAGCTCCTCAATTTTTATCATAGTAGTGGTGGATATCCATTCATTCCTTCCGAGAGAGTTGTTTCTTGCTAATACCTTGCTTGCCTCATGAATGTCACATTTAAAGATCATCCAGCACTTTTCCACTGTTTTGGCCTGGGATATGCTTTCAAAAATTGTAGCCTTCTCACATAGTCTACGGTCAAAAAGTTCTCTAATCTCTGGTATTTGTAATTGATTAATATTTTGCCTTCGTAGTGTAGCAGGCTGGTTAAGGAAGTTATTTGATCTGGTTGAGGTACCTTATAAATTCTTCACCAAAATTTTTGCTTTGATCATTTTATGATCGGATAAGTTAACACTCGTCATGGCTAATACATCTTTGAACCAGCCGTGGACATTTGAGATAAAGAAGTCTATCTGCGAAAAGTAATTTCCCCTTTTAAAGGTGAGTGTATTTATCTCCCTATGAGAGAAGAAAGTATTTTCAATTTTAAGATTATTACTGCTACATAAATCAAGCAATTTCCGACTATCATCCCCATTTGGCTGTGCGAGAGCTGCATTTCCAATAATGTTGTTCCTTTTATAGATCTCCTCCAAACCAATCCTGGTATTTAGATCACCTAACAAGATTATGTTATATCTTCTGGGTAAGGTATTGATTATGTTTTCCAGATCGTCAAGGAAGAGTAACCTGTCTCTCTTATTTGGAGGTGCATAGATGTTAACCAGTATTGTTTGCCTATAGTTTGTGTTGATGTATAGTAGCCCACATCTCTCTGAGATAGGTGTAAACTTATTTATATGATTGTGAATTTTCTTGTTTACCAGAAACCCAACGCCTGACCAGATGTTTGAAGTGGTTCCAGAGCAGTATAGAATATAGTGGTTAAATGTTGCCGTAACGTTACCTGTGGCATGGGTTTCCTGTAGAGCAATTATGTCGATTTTTTCATCTGTCATTAGTCTAAGTAAAATGGCGAGTTTATTCCATAAGCCATTGATATTTAGGGAAGAAATAAGTAGTGATCGCTTGAGTTTATGCATGAGCTTTGCTGTTTCGATCCGACTATGTTGGGTAGGCAGCGAAATGGGGGAAATAAAATTTTAGCAGGAATTTTTTAAAATATAAAAGATAATTACAGAAAGCCTCTTGACGTTAAAATTATTATACTTAGGGAGGGAGGAAAATCTAAAAGAAAGGAAACCAAAATAGAATAGAAATAAACTTCAGAAGGGGATTTGTAAGGATAACTACAAAAGAGAAATTTAGAAAGGTATCACTTTAGAATTAGGAAAAGATTTACCGTCATATCGGTATTTTAGTTTGAAACCGAGAGATTGAAAGCTGACTTGAAAGGAAAAAAAATTTTTGAAACTATAGTTAACGTTGTAATTTATATTTAGGTGGTAAGAACATTCGAGCTAACAACTATTTAAAATTAAAAGTTTAAAGAGTGCATTTAAAAGTTTAAAGAGTGCATTGACCATATGATTTCAATTTTTATTTTTTGAAACTAAAAGCCCCTTAATTTAATTTTTTTTTCAAAATAACATTTAGAAATTAGCTATACCATAACCATTTTTCAAATTCAAATGCTATGTTCTTTTATTATATATTTACGATTATCAGCGGATCGACTTTCAATATTTTCAATATACCTGAAGTACATAATCAACTAGTTGGTTTCAGAAATAAATAGTATAAAAATCGTATCTTCTATAGCTCAGTCTCAATTGAAGATAACTGGAAAAGTGTATTTTTCTTGTAAGAAACTAATAATAAAATTATCCCACTATCCGAAGTGGGTCTTATATTTTAACATTGTTTATAAATCTTCCATACTTTAAAACACATTCCAAACTTTAAGTGCATTAATAATTTTTTGATTAACTAATGAAAATGATTATCGTATTGTCTAGTGCTATGCCCTAAATCTTCTATGTACTCATAATGTGGAGACTCTTAAGAGGTACTATATGAAACAGGAACCCCCCCCCCCCCATTTATATTTCTTAATTTTTAATAAATTTAAATGTTATCTTTATCATTTATTCAAAAATGTATATAATTACGTAATAAAAATATTAAAATAATATATATAAAAATCTAGGGACAGGTCGCTGAAGAAGGGAGAGATAGTATCTAAAATTGTGTTCTAAAATATTGTATAAAAAATGAAAGGAGGGTCCTTAATTTGCCCTGATATGGTACAATAAAATATATGATATAATGATATCATTATTAGTTTGTTGATAGAATGTCATTAGCGTCTAAAGTATTTTAAAATCTTATTCATAACTATGTTGAATAGGATTGGCGAGAGAACACAGCCTTGTTTCACTCCTTTTTTTATCCTAAACGGTGGAGAGATTTTATTGTTTATTCTGCATGAGGTAGGCAAATTGTTATAATGGTGCCGTAATATCTTTATTATGTTTGTGTCGACCCCTACTTCTGATAAAATTTTCCAAAGCGCATCATGATTAACATTATCAAACGCCTGTTTAAAATCGATAAAAGTGAAAAAGAAAGGTAGTTTATATCTATCACATTTTTGAATGATGATTTTAAGAGCAAGAAAAGGCTCCATAATATTTTTGCCTGGGCGATAGGCGCAGATATACTTGGCGAAGAGGTTTTGCGATGTTTGTAAAATGCGAACCTTGAGGAGGATCATAAATATTTTAGAAGCAGTAGAGGTGATTGCTATTGCCCTGTAATCTCCAAATTTAGTGGGATTTGAAATTTTAGGGAAGTTGCAAAGGGTGGATAGATTCCAGTCCTTCGGTGTCACCCCTGTGGACCAAATTTTATTAAAGATGATTTGCAGGAAACGTGGTACTGCCTCTGATGTTGCTTTAAGATGCTCACCAGTAATATTGTTTGGACCAGGAGCTTTGTGATTCCTAAGTTTTTTAAGTCAAGAAGAAATTTCGGTTAGTGAGAACTGAGAGGTATATTGAGATTTGCAAAAATATTTAATTTTACTGTAAGCGTCAAAAAGCCTGTTTCCTCTCATATCTGCATCAATCTCGTATGCTTTGTGAAGATTCTTCTGTCACTTCTTAGTAATCTCTATATAGATTTCCAAAGTTTCCTCTCAAAGTGATCTCTTGAACGGAGCTCCTCAATTTTTATCATAGTTGTAATGGATATCCATTCATTCCTCCCGAGAGGGTTGTTTCTTCCTAAAACCTTGCTTGCTTCGTGAATGTCATTTTTAAAGATCATCCAGCAATCATTACATGAAGATCTTCGAATCTAGGAAACCAACAAGTATACTATCTACTCCCCAATCTACCTCCCAATTTTCACTAACTAAAATCTCCACTGCACTCAGAAAACTTAGAAATCATAAAGCTCCTGGCCCAGACAATATTACTGGTGAACATCTCAAAGCAACATAAATGCTGTACCACGCTTCCTGCAAATTATCTTCAATAAAATTTGGTCTACAGGGATGACACCGAAAGACTGGAATCTATCCACCCTTTGCAACTTCCCTAAAATCTCACTAAATTTGGCGATTATAGGGCAATAGCACTCACTTCTACTGCATCTAAGATCTTTATGGCCCTCCTCAAGATTCGCATACTACAAACATCGCAAAACCTTTTCGCTAAGTATATTTGTGCTTATCGCCCAGGCAAAAATATTATGGAGCCTTTTCTTGCTCTTAAAATCATCATCCAAAAATGTGACAGGTATAAACTACCGTTCTTCTTCACATTTATTGATTTTAAACAGGCGTTTGATAATGTTAATCATGATGCACTTTGGAAGATATTATCAGAAGTTGGGGTTGACCCGAATATAATCAAGATATTACGATACCATTATAACAATCTGTACATCATGCAGAATAAATAATAAAATCTCTCCGCCGTTTAGGAATAGAAAAGGAGTGAAACAAGGCTGTGTTCTCTCGCCTATCCTCTTTAACATAGTTATGAATAAAATTTTAAAAGATACATTAGGCGCTGCTAACCTGCTGGAACTCAACTCATCTCCGAATAATGTGTACCATCTAGAGAACAAGATTATATCCTACGCCGATGTTGTGGCAATCATTACCAAGGACCTAGATGAAATCTTGAATCTTATTCATTTGTTGAAATTAGTGAGCTCGAAATTCGGGCTAAAATAAATTCTGTTTTGATATCTGTATTTAATTGCATATCATAAATAACCTGTAATCTTTTGTGAATTTACTATATTATTTATCTATTTAGTATTTTATTAAGACAACAGCTCAAGTTGTAATTTATATCAAATATACTTGAAGTTCTAACAAAAATATCAAAATTTGTATGTCCGGGTTGGCATATTAAAATGTTACCTTAAATCTACGATTTACTAGGCGGCTCCATTTTTTGTGTATGGATTGTCCAGTCCGAGCATGTTTATTTTTTTTATGAACATATTGCATGGCCCATAGTAAATTTTTTTTAAAATTTGACCTTAGACTGAATTTTCGGACAGGCCATGCTTGGTAGATATCTAGTTTTAATTAAGATCTTTCACAAGCAGTTGATGTGTCCCTTGCTAATCATACCATCTGTCAAATTGATTTGCTATCAATAGTAGGGCAAATGATTAAATTTGGTTAAAAATCATTTCCGAACAAATCAGTGAGCCGAACCGTAAAGAAAGTCGGTATAGGTTCAGATAAAAATAACAGTTTATAGTTCAAATTGTTCATAAAAAATTATGATATTAGTCCGGTTTGAACTATTTAACATACAAGCTTATTAGAATTATGTAAAGAGTAGCACAATTTTTAAAATTTTATCATTATTCTCTAAAAAAGGAAATTGAGCTATATACAATTAAAATATTTTCAAGATTTTCTTCTGTCAAATTATTTCCAAATTTTAAGGTTAAAAATACTTACCACACTCACAGTTAATGCTAAATCGCCTAACTGTGAATTCAGGGTAGCTGACACCATCAAATAGCAATATACAATATAGAGGTTCAGGTTCGGGTGGACAATTTTTTGGCGATTCGGTTTAGATTCCTTAAATAATCGCGCTTCAGGTTCGGTTTGAATCCTGGATCGAATAATAAAACGAGATATTCGAATTATTTGTCGAATAATCTAATTACAAATAATTAACCGGATATTAAATTATTCGTTTATTATTCTATGACGATATTTATTTTGCATTAATAGGTATTAGGTAATCATCTTTTAAAAAAAATTAACTCTTAAGTAAATAGAAATAAATATTTGCACTTGCGCAATATGGCCAATAAAAAACTGCTAACTTAATCCTTTTTTATTTAAAAAAGGTAACCATAATGAAACGATTTGCCAGATCACAGAGGATTTTTTTAAGGATAATGTCTTATGGCATGTCACGCCATGCTGAAAATACTACAATATTCGATATGAAGTTTATATTATAATATTTATTTACCTTTTTTTGCCTTATAAAATGGAATGCGATTTTATTAAAATTTGCTTATACTTAATCAATTATGAGATATATATTTAAGCATGCCACCATTTTATATTTTTTATATTCTCAATAAAGTTTTTCCGTTTCCTGAGATTTTTAATATTCGGGTTGCAGAAATCTTAATAATAATTTACAAACGCACGGCCTTGGTTTTAACCTTTTTACATTTGGATTGTCCCTTCCATGACCCGAGAAACGCGGAGGGTTATATTGATATATTCGACAATATATAAATCTCGCGAATATACCCCCCCCCCTCCCTTTTTTTAAAGATCGTAAGCACGACAGAATCAAATTTCCGGCCCGAATTTTTTAAAATTTATTTTTAGGCTCGAATCTATCCAATAATTTTTAATTTAGAAAAAATTATATGAATTTAATTCGCATTATTTCTATAAAAAATATTCACTAATTGCTTTAACCCAATCCCAGAGGAACATCAATAATATTTTTTTATTTTAAACTAAGTGAAAACATTATCTTATATTTCTTAAATTACGACCCTATTAAAAAAAAAATTCAGGCATGACTCCACCCCGGTCCCAATAATTATTTTTAATGTCGACGCAGGACTCTCAAATTAGCCTCAGCGATTGAACTTATTTTTGTACCTTAAATTTAAAGACATTTCTTTTTATTATAGTTTCAGTTAAATTAAATATTTTTATTTGCTTCTCATCAAAAGAACCAAGAAATTCTTATGGCACGTCAAGTGGGTATTTCCCTCTATAAATTATTGTCATCACGAAAAAAGGTTTGATATATATATATATATACTACATAATTATTGCTTAAAAAAAAGATAAATATCTCTTAAACTTTATTTATAAAATATAATGAGTAAGCTGTTTTTTTAAAAAAAAGTCTGAATGGCATCCCTTTTTTAGAATAATAAAATAAAGATATTATTTTTTCTTGTAAGAATACTCTAGAGGTACCGTAAAACGAACTCAAAAAGAGTCTCCCAACAATTTTCAAATATAATGATATTAAGAATTGAAAATAGTTAGACCACAGCATAGTGAATAAATTATAGCATTTTGTTCGATTTTTGTTACAAAAAAGATTTCTTTTTTATATAATGGATAGCTTTTTTTTAGACGTAGAAGTTCATCTGTTATATTCATACGTAATATTTTGAAAATTTAAAAATAAGGATTAAGAAAGAAGATTACCAAGGAAAGTAGAAAAAAAATAATGTAGAAGATTTACACTTGGGTATAAAAAATTATATAAATATTTTTTTTAAAGAGTACCGGAACAAACATTGCTAAAAGATTTGCTGGATAAATTTTTATCAGAATGTTTGGATAATACTTCCATTAGCAGAGGAACAAAAGACAATAACATAACCAAATCGCACAACGATTATTACGTTTACATGAAGAACGAATGTAGACAGAGTCATCAACTCAAAAGGTTTAGAAGTAAATTTTTTATAAAATTATTAATAGAGAAAAAAAGGTTTGAAAAAAAAATTGAATAAAATAATTGGAAGAAAAGATAGTACAAAAGCCAAAATGAATTTTTTTTAAAAGATTAAAATAATTACTTTTTTTTAAAACTTGAGATGTTTTTTATAGAATAATTAATTTAAATATATAATATGTATAGGATTGGTGAGGGTAGGGGTATATATCAAAGAAGGAGGCCTCTTAATAATTACGTTTGTCATAATTAAAAATTAAAATTTGTATATTTTAGATGGCATTTCATCGACTTGGCAAAAAGTTTAAAGTTCAACCTATTCAAAAAAGTCATATTAGAATATCCCGTTCTTCATATTGTATCCAAAAGTGACGTATTTTTTTTGAATTCCGTTTACGATCCAACCGGGGAAAGGTACAAAGAAGAATCTATGGTACTTCTCGATACAGACACTGTATTAATGAACCCACAAATGGAAGAAGAGCCTATGGTGCTTCGCTATACCGACACAGCATTAACAAATCCACAGCTAGAAGAACATTTGTTACTTCTTGATACCGATATTTTATTAACGAATTCACAAACAAAGGAACGTTTGGCACTTCCCGATACTGACCATGGATTGACGAACCCAAAAGTGGAAGAAGAACCTATGGTGCTTGGTTATGCCGATATTGCATTAACTAAGGCAAAGTTAGAAAAACATGTGGCACTTCTCGATACTGACATTTTATTAATGACTTCGCAAACAAAGGAACTTGTGACACTTCCCGATACCGACCATAGATTAACGAACCCAAAAGTGGAAGAAGAGCCTATGGTACTTGGTTATGCCGATACAATGAAGACTAAGTTAGAAGAACATGTGGCACTTCTCGATACTGACATTGTATTAATGAATTCACAAACAAAGGAATTTGTGGCACTTCCCGATACCGACAATGTATTAACGAACCCAAAAGTGGAAAAAGAGCCTATGATACTTGGTTATGACGATACTCCATTAATGAAGGCAAAGTTAGATGAACATGTGGCTCTTCCTGATACCGACAATATATTATCGAACCCAAAAGTGGAAGAAGAGCCTATGGTACTTGGTTATGCCGATACTGCATTAATGAAGGCAAAGTTAGAAGAACATGTGGCACTTCTCGATAATGACATTGTATTAATGAATTTACAAACAAAAGAACCTGTGGCAATTCTCGATGCTGATGCTATATTAACGAACACGCAAGTGGAAAAAGTACCACGCTACACTGACACTATATTAATGAACCCACAAGTGGAAGAAGAGCCTTTGGTACTTCGCAATGCTGATACTGCAATAACGAAGTCGCAGCTAGAAGAACATATTACACTTCTCGATACCGACACTGTATTAACGTACCCAAATGACGATGAAGAATCTATGATACCCTCGCTATATAGACACTTTGCTAACGAAGCCACTAATATATGAATATTTGGTACTTTTAGATTCCGACACTCCTGTAACAATACCATAAATAGAAGAACGTATAGACCTTATCGATGCCAACATTATATTAAACTCACAAAGGGAAGGAAATATTAGCTAATGAATTTAATCATACAGACGGAATGAAATATTAGCTAAACTCTATAATTATATATATTATTTTATAAGAGATAATAAATAGTATCGTATTGATTTATTGTACAATTTCAAATTTTTTTAAAACATGCATGGTATTGGCATATATAATAATAAAAGAATGTAAAAGGATAATAAGCTATCAATTATATTTATTAATATTTCTTTCATTCTGTCCCTTCCTACTTTTCCAGGATGACTTCATAAGTTATTAATTATTAGTAGAGCCACGCCAATTTACAATTTTTTACCGATCTAATCCGATATTCATATAAAAAACTGATCTGATAACCGATACTGATTTGATGTTTTGATTAGAAATACTTAGAAATTTCTATTTCTCATTGCCAGGGTTGGGCAGTATCGCGGATATTTGTATCGTTTAAAATTTTGGAAAGTATCTTGTATCCAGTATCTAAGATACATATTATTTAAAAGTATTTGTATCTTAACCAACTTTGTATTCAAAAAGATACAGATACTTCAAAAAAAATTTATATTGGATAATTTAAATAGTATTAAAATTTAAAATGATATTGTTTTAAGATTTAAATGAAAAATTTAATCAAAATTTAGATATTTTAAGATAATTTTTGATATATGACGTTGGCCGTCATATAGCAATTTGCTAACAATTAGAACTACCATATTTGAATCGTTTTATATCTGTCTATTTTAATATAGAAGAAGAAAGTAGAATAATATGTTTATCTTCGTATTCAGATGATTCTTCAACCGAAAATTATAACAATAAATTTAAATCATACTTAATGGCAAATTTTTTGAAGTACTTCAAGATGATCATAATAAAGAAATTTATCGTGACTTTGGTATTGACGAAAAAGTTATAGCAACTGTTACAGATAACGGCTCTAACTTTAAGAAAGCTTTCAAGGTTCTTTATAATTTATTATGATATTGTAAATTTTGTAAAAATTTTTATTCAAATTAAATTATTTATTTGTTTATTTAAGGGTCTAAAGAAGCCTCAATAACATTGCCTCAACACATTCGTTGTTTGTGCCATACGATAAGTCTAATTGCCACAACAGATGTCGAGAGAGCTATTATCCTAAAATTTCTAAAATTCATCATCCTGTAATAGCTAAATGTACTAAGCTATGGAATGCAAATAATAGGCCTAAAACTGCAGAACTTATCAAAGCAGTTTTAGGAAAACAATTAGTTACACCTTGTTGCACTAGGTGGAATAGTTTGTATGATAGTCTTCATAGTTTATTAAAATTTAAAGGCGAACTTCCTAAATTATGTCAAAAATTAGAATTTCCTAAATTAAGAGATATTGAAATTCAATATTTAGAAGAATATTGCAATATAATGGCCCCATTGGCTATAGCGATTGACAAAATACAGAGTGAAATCAACTGCTATTATGAAGAATCAGCTCCAATTTTAAATGTTAAAAAAATTACAAATTTAATTTAAACCAATCTACAATTTTGCAAACCATTAGCTGTTGCCATAGAAAATTATTTGAATAAAAGATTTAAAAATATATATGATTTTGATAACAATTTTAAAAGTGCATTTTTGGCAACAATTTCTCATCCCTATTTTAAAAATCGTTGGATTGATGATGTAAAAGAAAAAAAATACCTTCAGGATTTGTTATTACATGAAGTTTTAATTGTTTTTAAAAATAATATTGAAATTAATAATTCAACAAAATCTTCAATTGATGAAGATGATGATTACTTTTGCCTTAAAAGTACCACATCCAATTCTAATAATTCAATAAATGATATTGAAACAGAGGTCCTAAATTATATGAAAGATGACAGGCGGAGTATAAATATGTTAAATAGTTATAAATATATAAAAGAAATATTTATTAAATAAAACACAATATTACCCTCCTCAGCCCCCGTTAAAAGATTATTTAGCTTTGCTAATATGGATAATAGACCAAATCGTTTAAAGATTGAACGAAAAATTAATAATATTAAAAAATAATGCTGATTTATTATTATTTACTAATTATATAATTATTAAATAGAATATCGCATTATCTTTCATAATAAATTTGTTATTTTCTACAATTTATTTTAAATATTTTTTTATAAATTTATATTATACATAAGAAAATAAAGCTTTATACATTGATTTTGACTATTTAAAGTTTTTTAAAAAAGTATCTTGTATCTTAGATACTTTTTTTTAAAAAAAATACAAGTATCTTGTATCTTATATCTTATCAAAACTTTTCTAAATATCTTGTATCTTAAATACAAAATTTTATAAAGTATCTGTATCCGAATACAATTTTCTGAAAATTTGACCAACCCTGCTCATTGCCAAGGCAATATATGGTACATTATCACGAATTATTAGGGTTTTATAATTTTTTTATTCCTCAAAATAAAATATACCAATGTTTATGGCTGAATCATTAAATATTTTTGAATCCTTTTTTATAGAAATATACAACAAAAATTATATTTTTAGCTAATGGCTACTAGAATCTCATAATTGTAAGGTTCGCCCGGGACTGGCAATAACACTAACAATAAAATTCATGACTCAAATATTAATATTATATTCCCTTCCTATTCTTCTTTTTTTGCCTGATTGTATATACTTAGAAAATTAGTTTAAAAATAAGAAAAGTTTTAAAAAAAAATTAGGAAGTAGGAAGTTCATTTAATCATATTTTTTAGTAAATATATTGAAATATAGAAACCAATAAAATTATCATAACACTAAAGTGAAGAATAAAATAAATAATTTAAGCTTGAGTCGGCCCCGGGCGACAATGAGCCAAACCTAGATTTCACTAGGCCGCCAGAGGTCTATAGCCAAGAAATTTCTATTTTACAGGTCTCTTAGTAGTTTTTATAAAATAATTTAATTTTATTTAAACATTACAAATAAACTCGATTTTAGTTACCCCTTTTATTCATTTATTTAAAAAATAACAATCATGAATAAATTAAAAATATATAAATGCGGAAAAAATCGAGTTTTTCTTCTCCAACGGCGCATAAAGTTTCACTATATTAGGAAATAATATATAAAATTATTATATATACATATATGTGATATTGGTATATGGAACTCATGAATCGAGAAAAAACTCCACTGAAAAACTGAGGGAAAAAGGAAAATAAATGTAATATATTTAAAAAAAATCCGGGCTGGGCAGAAGATTTATTTTAAAAAACCGATTCGGACCTGAAAATACAAGTCCGGTCCATGCCAAAATTTCCAGGCCGGGTCTGGCCGTGCAAATAGTACCCCTGCATATCTGATATTAATACAGGTAATGTCAGTGGATATAATATACAAGGCCACAAAAACATATTGAACCATTTTTTCCACCGTGCACATGGAAGAGAGTCTTAACCAAACAAATAATTTTGGCGAGGGTTGGAATAATAGATTCTACCATATTGTAGGCCACCCACATCCGCATATATGGAAGCTAATTATTAAAACTTTTCATATACATGACAAAAATAAGACAATGGTCAATAAGAACCACTATACCCAAAGAAAAGGAATCAGGGTAGAAAGCAAACTATTCCAAAAATATAGTCAAGACTTAAGAATGATTCCTGAATTTTTACAGGCCTTGGTACAATCACACTCGGCAATTGTTTTGATTGTATATTATAATAAAGCTAAATTGGATTGTTTTCAATTTTTAATATATTGTAATTTAAAATTAATTGAAATAAATTGATGTTTCAAACATCTATCATAAAATTTTTTTTCTTATCTGACCATGCAAAATGGTACCCTTGATTGTATTTTTTTTTTTAACCATATAGAGAGATTTGATATATGGGCAAACTACAATTCAAATAAAAATGAGTTCCTACCAAAATATTTTTTTTATAAATTTTTATTTTCGACATATTGATTAAAATTGGATAAATAATATCAGGGGTAATGGACCTTATTATTTCTCTTTTTTTAAAAAAATAAATGGTATATATTTACCTTTAGTTTTTTTTTGTCTAAAAAAACAAATCAATAATATTGTAATGGTTGAACTCCTCTCCCCCTCCCAACTTGTATAAACCTATTTTAAAAGATTACTTAATTAGCGTTTGTAATCATGCCATTATGGGAAAGAGGAAGCCTTTCCTTCCGCTAAGTCAGATGGGTTAAGTAAAATCTTCTAGTATACTCAATATTTTACACCCCCAGCCCATCCCATGTTTTCCTACATATTTTTAACTAAGATTTTATATTAAATTATATTGAGAGATAAGGGAATGATCACCCGGGACTGGTCACTTTATGAATGGGTAATTTTTTTCTTCTAACTTGGTATGGTACTAAAAATTCGTTTAATAAATTAAAATCAATAAATTGCTTAAAAAAAATTATACATTTTTTTTGCCTATTTTGAGATAAATGAACCTAAAATATAATAGTCTTTTTTCGGGAAGAAATTATGTAGATTCTCATATAATTTATAAATGTATAAATATTTGCTAATATATTAATAAAAAAGATATTGAATAAAAAATGAAAATATAGTCGATTTACGCATAATTTTCTATATTTATATTACGAGAGGGAATCTTTATTATTGTGGAAAAGTTACCAGTCGAAAAACGTAACAAAAACTGATATCGAGGGAGATAATATATTTTATAAAATATAATTTGATTATATTTAAACGCCGAAAGTTGTGAAATCTGCCAGAAGTTTGAAAAAAAAATGAATCTTTAAATTTGTGATTTTCATATTGAAAAGATTTTTTTATGAATGAAAATTAAAGATTTTTTAATTTTTAGGTAAAATTTGATCAAAAATCTATCTTTATTTGATAATTTTTTTTCAAACTCTTAAAATTTCAATTTAATTTTAAATAAAAAAAGAATAAGTTAAAATTGTTATAATATATTGCTAATGTTAAAAGGAGTTTTTTATTATATATATTATAATTAAACGAATCTGAGGGCTATTCATCTCAAAATTCTATGAACGCCATCATCGTAATAAGGTATGACGTCTTCTTTTGAATCGTAAGTAGAGAAGCTGTAATATAAATTTATTAAAATGATTTAATTCTATTTAAGAGAATGTATAATAAAATTTCAGTCAATTTGGGTATAGTTATCCAATACGAGTATTGACCTCCACTAGCAAGCGTGCGTAGGGAAAAAAGATAAATAGAGCCGATCAAATTGTCCGAAGTATTATTAAGGGCCGGGCCGATATTGAAAATGTAAACTTTATAAAAAGTTACGACGGGTTGGGCCTACCCGAGTAAAAAAATTACGTGTGAAGCTAGGTCGATAACCCAATTTCCAAGGACCGGTCCAGGCCGGATATACCAACCTCAGTTTGAAAAATTAATTTTTGCCTAAATAATATTGCAAAATACTTATCCTGTAAATTTTTTGGTCATTGTATCATTTTTGATACATATGCTGGCTAGAATTGACATTTGAATAACATTTATAAACATTCTAATTATTTTTATTATTTAAAAAAAAACTAAGATTCAATATTTTCGAATATCCCCTATTTAATTCTTTGCAGCATGTTACAAGCTTTCCTCGTTTTAAGCTAGATAATGTTTATTAACTATAAAGAAGATTTTTAAATTATTTTAATTTACGATTTCAATTTATAGAATAAAAATAAGAAACAATATAATAGAACCATATCAAAGTAAAATATCTTTTAAAAAGCAAATAAATAGAAAAAATTTGTATTAATAAAAAGTGTGAAGGTGATTCTAGTTAATGGTACCGTGGATTGATATAGAGTGTGTCCTGCATATCTCAATTAAAATCCGGTGCCGAAAATAATACCTTCCTGAGGATCACCAGAAATTAAACGCAATTTTTGATCGAGTGTTTTGATAAAATCCTGGGCTCTGGATCCGAAAGCATCATATGTGGCACTAACAATGGGGATTAACGTGATTGGTAGTGAACTGCATCTGGCCTAATTTTTCAGTCCCGGCCGAAATATATTTTTTAATATTTATCCCGAGAAGCCCGGCTCAAAATTAAAAATAAGAATTATTCCGCTAAAATTTTAAAAAAAATATTGGGCCAACCCAGCCCGACCCAATTTTTTTTAAAAAAATATACCAGGACCGAGAGGTTTACCGGTCTCTAATATTAGAGATGTTAATATATTTATTCATTTTTAAATTTCTACTTCAACCAAAGAATTGAAGCTAAAGGAAGAGGCAAATCAATCAACGCATGTCTGATCCCAGGCAAGCGTCCACTGTTCCATGGAATGAGTGTCGTTCCATCAGGTGTAATCCCATTTTTAAAAATAAATGAAACTTCTACCGTCATTGTCCTCTATATTACAAAAAACGCTACATTGTAAAATTTATAGGAAAAGAGAATGTTAAAATGTAATATTAAATTTATTTTGAAGCAAATCATTTTTGACTCCGCAAAAATTAATTTATCTATCAAAAAACACAAATTATGATAAAAAAACACATATATCTTTCAAAGTCCAATATAAACCTGAATTATGCAGTTGAGTTTAATTTTTGTTATTACCTTTATCAATTCATCTGCACAATATCACATTCATAATAATGTTATAAAATAAAAAGAGATGATAGACCGTCAAGTCAATCTAAAAAAAATATATATACATATATAGGTTGCATAAGTTTTTTCTCTTTTAAAT
Organism: Gordionus sp. m RMFG-2023; assembly: GCF_954871325.1. Taxonomy (NCBI): domain Eukaryota; kingdom Metazoa; phylum Nematomorpha; class Gordioida; order Chordodea; family Parachordodidae; genus Gordionus; species Gordionus sp. m RMFG-2023. Next base: position 10,865,296 of record NC_088777.1, read on the forward strand.
CGATAAATAATATAAATTTTTTTTAAAGTAGTTTAAAATATGTGCAACCAACATTAGATTCTCTTTGCTTTATAAGTTTGGTAAACATTCGGAAGATTTATGTTCCTTTTTTAAAAAATTTTAGTGGACTCAGAGATTTGGAAATTATTATAGTAGATGTTATAAATTTTTATAAATTTGCCGGGCTCGGTCAGGCTGAGCTATTTGTACACAAAAAATAGCGTGCTTGGCCAAATCGGAACTTTTATGCATGAAAAAATTGTATCGGAAATTATAACACTGATTTTTAATTTGATGAATATTCATTGAAATAGCAAAATAATAATAATGAAAACTGCCTAACTAAATTAAATCTATAAATAAAATAATAAAATTTTAATTCCTTTTATATAAAACTTCAGACCAGGCCGATAATGGACCAATCTGGGCGTTAAAATTTTTAATATTGTTTTTTGAATTTCATGCTAATATTTTTTTGATGAATTTAATGCTATTTGAAAATAAATTATAATGATTGTGTCCAGGTTCGACTTAATTATGATATTTAATTGTTTTTTTTGTATTTTTGATTTTGTTTTTTTCGTTTTTTTTAAAATTTCTGTTTTGTTTTTTAGGCTATTTAGTAATAAGTCGAATCAGGACATTCCCAATAATATTTCAATATATTTTTATGAGCTGACTAACTATAAAACCAATTCTATAAATAAAATAGTAAATTTCAAAAAATTTAAACATACATCTGATATTAATTCCAATTTCAAAACACAATGCCGAATCAAAATATACAATTGATTTATAAAACGATTATTATTAAAATAGACATCAATAGAGATATAAGAGCCTTAATTGACATTAGGAAGAAATTGAATAGGATTTTGTTTAAACATTAAAAGTGTGATGTCCGAAAAATGAGTACAAAAAAAATTAGCTAGCCGCGCCTGATTTCTCGTAAAATTTTAACAGGCTGGTCCTGCCTTTTCGTAAAATTTAACGGGTCTGGCCGGGGAATTAGTTTAAAAAAATATTGGGCTTAAGTGGGGTTAATAAAAATTTAAATAACGCGTAATGTAACTTGTGCAAAAATTTTTATCCGGTCTTGCAGATCTTAGTAATTAAGAATCATATAGATATAGTTATAAGCAGTTTGAAAAAATCCCTATGGAAGGCTTTATGGTACAAAAAGGGGTAGATTATGGTTTCTATTAATAATGCTATAATAAATAAATATAAACATTGTTTATAAAAATATGCACATTATAAATCCAACAACATGTATATAAACATAGTAATATTATGATAAACCATATTAGAATTGAGTTGAAAAAATTAATTTTAATTACTAGAATACAATGGCCACTTAGAATATTTTAAAGGGCATTGTCCCTCCCCGCTCCCTTGAAATTTAACCTATTTTAATTCTCTAAAAGAAGTTTGAAACCGAATATCGGATTTAAATGACAATCAAATATGTCAATCGTGCAACCAGAGTATATTCTTCTGATCGTTGTCCACACACAGTTCTAGATTATTATTTTTTTTTTCATCTATACGAGAAATGCGTTAGGACAATCAACAGAAAAAAAACTCGATTTTTTAAATAAATTGATTAGTATTTTCGGACGAATGAAGTGGAAGTCGGGGTTTGTCTATCTGAGGCTTTAAATAAAAATATATTTGGCAAATAAAAATAATAAAGCATAAGAAAAGTATGAAAGTAACAAAAAATATATTATAAGATGACTATTTGTAACTTTGACAAATAGTTATTGTATTAGACAGGTATTTATTTCCAAATAGGGCATTCCTGAGAAACACGCCAGAGCCATTAATATGAAGAAACCTAAAAAGATTATATAACTTAAATCTTCTTAATTTTGCTTAATCTTTTCATTTTATCTCTATATTTTTTTCTTTTATTACAATATTCTTCTATTTTTTCCTCCGTATTTTTCTTTTCTGGCATAAGATAAGAAGTATAGCGCGTCCATTTTTTTTGTCAAAAAAATCTCAAAATATGCATTTAATTTAATCTTCTATTTTTTTTATATAAAAATGTATCTTTCTAAAAAT